>NC_081316.1:64413600-66913600 GCF_026419965.1 Kogia breviceps | reverse complement strand
ATTTTATAGGTGTTTTGGACTTCTCTTTACCTATTTCTGTTATCCATAATGGTAGGTAGTTAAAGTGAGATAAGAGATTCATTTCAAATATAGTATAATTGAGCCCAAACTTCCAATTCCTGGCCTATCCTTCTTTTACACCAAGTCTGATCTTAACTTTACAATAAGAAATGGTAATTTTCCTTTGTGAAGAAACGAAATGTAGCTTTGGAAATATTAGTCAGATTTTTTCCCTGTGATACATGTGAATTTTATTGTAACATTTGTGGGCAGCTTCTGTATTCTTATTCCTCATTGTTGTGGTACAGACTTGGTTAGAGTAGATTGTTGGGAGATAGAGAATGGTTGTAGATATGAAAGATTGAGCTTCACTTCCCATGTAGAAAAGAGGAGTCAGAAGAACCAGCTGTGAGTCCCCACAGAAGAGATGAATCATTGTTGGTATGAGGTAGAATGTTATTTGATATAAGGGGAGTGTTGTTGATAGATGTGAAAAGAAACCAATGGATCACATATAGCATCCAGTTGAAGAAAAAAACACGTGTTATATTCATAAGCAAGGATACTGAAATAATTCCTGACTTGTACATACTGGTCAGGATTGAACATTTTCCAGAGCTAGATGAGGGAAAAAGGAAGAAAATCCAACTCTAAATATATGTACATTTATTTTAACATTTATGAATTTATGCTTTTGCCCTTCCTAGAGAGATATTTTTTACATTGTTGATTTGAATTCTAATCCCAGAAATAATTGTCTCTACTCCAGACTCTAGTAGAGTAGATTCCACTAGTGATTGTACAGTAGGATCATCTGGATAAATTTTAAAAAATAGGCTTGTAGACCCTATATCCAAATATTCTGATTCATCATATCTAGAATGGGGACTGAAATCTTGTATGTTAAAGATAAGTTCCCCAGGGAGAATGACCAAGATCCTGAGCTCTCCTCCTTCCATGGGCACACCAAAATTACAACCATTTAATTAGCACTATTGATAAGAAAGACCAGAAGACTAGTAGAAAAGATCTTCTAGAATTAAAGATGTAAAGAAGGAACCACAACATGATGGGCAGGAGGGGCTAAGATGCAGTATAGACAAGACCCATAACCCTGGTGGGTGATCCACAAGTGGTAGGATAATTACAATTGTAAAGTTTCTTCCCAAAGACTTAGGGATCCAAGCCCTACATTGGACTCCCCAGTCTTGGGAGTCCTGTACCAGGAAGACAAGTCCCAGAATGTTTGGCTTTGAAGGCCAGCTGGGCTTACTTTCAGGAGACACACAAGGCTGTGGGAAATAGAGACTCCACTCTTAAATGGTGCACACAAAATCTCACATGCTTTGCGACCCAGGGCAGAAGCAGTTATTTGAAAGGAGCCTGGGTCAGACAAACCTGCTGATCTTGGGGAGCCTCCTGAAGAGGCAAGAGGAAACTGGAACTCACCCTGAGGACATATTGATGTCAACCATTTTGAGGAGCTTATTCTACCATGAGGACACTGGTGCTGGCAAGTGCCATTTTGGAATCCTTCCTGTAGATTATTAGCACTGGGAACTGGCCTTGCCCACTAGCCTGTCAGTGCCAGTACTGGGAACCTAAAGCTAAGTAGCTACCTTGACAGGAACTCAGCCCCAGACTCCCTGCACCCACAGCCACCCTGGGACCTGGTCCTATCCACTAAAGGGCCCAACACCTGCCCCTGCATACCAGTGCACTGACACTAACCCTAAAGTAATCAATCACCAGCAGGCTGACACCAACATTGGGCTCCATGGGCCCTACAGTCAGCTGTGTTAGGAATCATCCCCACCCATCAACAGGCTGACACCATATCTTGGAACCCTGTCTCCACAACCACCCTTGCCAGATATGGCTCAGCCCACCAGTTGACCACCACTAGCCCTGGGACTACCTGGGACTCTGCGGCCAGTCACCCTGTGACCCAGCCTCACCTGTCAGTGGCCAGCAGCCTCTGTACAAGACAGGGCCTGGTAAACAACCCAGCTGGGGGCTAGCCATGCCTACCAGACTTGCCCATAGTAGTCAGCCTGCTAAAACAGAAGGACCTATGCAGCCAACATAGGGGATACCCTAGAACCTATAGCTCTGGTGACCAGGAAGGAGTGCACTGCTGGAATGCGTAGGACTTCTCCTACAAAAAGTCACTTCTTCAAGGTCAGGAAATGTAACAACCTACCAAATACATAGAAATAAGAACAGCAATTTAGGCAAAATAAGGCAATAAAGGAGTATGTTCCAAATGAAAGAATAAGACAAAACCTCAGAAGAGGAACTAAGTGAAGTGAAGATAAGCAATCTACCTGATAAAAATTTCAAGGTAATGATAGTAAAGATGCTCAAAGAATTCTGCAGAAGATTGGATGAACAGAGTGAGAAGTTAGAAGTTTATAACAAAGTTAGAAAATATAAAGAACCAAGCAGAGCTTCAGAATACAATAACTGAAATAAAGGATACACTAGAAGGAATCAAGAATAGATTAGATGATACAGAGGAACAGATCAGCAAGCTGGAAGATAAAGTAGTAGAAATCACTGAAGCTGAACAGAAAAAAGAATACAAAGAAATGAGGAAGTTTGACAGGTTTCTGGGACTACGTCAATAGTACTATTTGCATTATAGGTGTCCCATTAAGAGAAGAGAGAGGGAAAGGGCCAGAGAATATATTTGAAGACATAATGGCTGAAAACTTCCCTAACCTGAGAAAGGAAATATCCAGGCCCAGGAAGCACAGAGTGCCCCAAACTGGATCAAACCAAAAAGGGTTACAGCAAGTTAGGGAAAAAGAATATTTTAATTACAATGTGTCTTGGTGTGTTCCAAAAAGGAACACACCAAGACACATTGTAATTAAAATGGTAAAAATTAAAGATAATGAGAGAATATTAAAAGCATCAAGGGAAAAGAAATATGTTAGGTGTAAGGGAACTCTCATAAGGAAATCATCCGACTTTTCAACAGAAACTCTGCAGGCCAGAAAGGAGTGACTTAATATATTCAAAGGGATGAAAGAAAAACACCTCCAACCAAGAATACTCTACCTGTCAAGGCTTTCATTCAGATTTGATGGAGAGATAAAATGTTTTACAGATAAGCAAAAGCTAAAATAATTCAGCACCATCAAATCAGCCTTACAAGAAATGTTAAAGGGACTTCTCTACATAAAAAAGAAAAGGCCAGCTCTCCAGGATGGGCTCTGGCTCTCATGTGTGCTCGGTGGCAGCCTCCCTTTCACTAGACCATGAGACCCAGCAGAGCAGAGCTGTGGGCGGCTCTGGCCCGAACATGAGCACTGCTGTACAATGTGTCCCTGCTTCTATTGCTGCAGTTGATGTTGCCGCTGCCGCAGGCCAGGAGGAATCAAGGTGCTGGGTGACCCCACCTGGGCCTCACATTCTATCACACGGGACAGTATGCACCTTAAGATCCTGAATAAAAGGCACAAAATGTTCAAGAAATGTTTAGAAATAAATTGTGAGGGAAACCATGCCATCATCAGGACACTGGCTCTGGGATGTCAAACATCATCCTCTCCTGACTGAAAATGACAACTACGACTTTTCATCCTCCTCTAGTTCATCCGTGACAGCAGCAGCATGATCTGCACCATCATGATGTGGTTTCTGATCATGTACTTGGACTTCATGGTGATGTTAGTTGTGCTGCTGCCTTCCAAAGACTTCTGGTACTTTGTGGTCAACAGGATCGTTTTTATCTGCCTGGTGATGCTTGCCCTGTCGTCTTACCTGAGGACCATGCTCACCAGCCCTGAGGTAGTTCCTAAAGGAAATGCTATTAAAGAATACATGGAGAGTTTGCAGCTGAAGCCTGCAAACTGAAGAATTTGCAGAAGAAGTGATCTACAAGTACCCCAAGTGTTGCTGTATCAAGCCTGAGCACACCCACAACTGCAGTATTTGCAAAAGATGTATTTGGAAAATGGATCATCCCTGCCATGGCTGAACAATTGTCTTGGAGAAAAGAATCAGAGATTTTTTTGTGCTCTTCACTCTGCACTTCACGCTGGTGTTCATGCACACACTTGTCCTCTGAGGGTTGCAGTTCATCCCCTGTATCCAAGGGCAGTGGACTGAATGCAGTGATTGTTCATCTCTAGTCACTGTAATTCTGTTGATCTTCCTGTGCCTTGAGGGTCTGCTGTTTTTCAGTTTCACTGCTGTGATTTTTGGCACTCAGATCCACTTCGTATGCAGTGATGAAACAGAGGTTGAGAGGCTCAAGAGTAAGAAGCCTGAGTGGGAGCAGAAGCTTCAGTGGGAAGAGATGAAGTCAGTCTTTGGGAGGCTCCCCCTTGTTGCTCTGGATGAACCTCTCTGTTGGCTTCTGATTCAGGCGACTGCAAATAATACTCAGAAAAAGTGACCCAAGTTCTCTACATGAGACCCTCTCATCATGCTGCAACTTATTAATGAACTTTATTTATTTGGGGTCAGAACTGGTATCAACAGCTCATTTGTGACCAATAGGACAAATGGAACCTACACAAACCAGGTGTTATAGCAAGCAGAATTTATATATTTGTCACAGATGGGTATTTCCCACACTAGTAACTGGGTGGCACTCTGACCAGTGTCACCGTCCAGTAATGAAGGGATGTGGCCACATGAAGAAGCCATATGTTATTATCTACCTGTACAGTTAGGAGTTTTCTTAACATACTTGGCATTTTCTGAGAAGTTGTGTGGGGTATTATAAAGGTTATTAAAATTCTGTGTGCCAGAAAAAACAAACAGTCAAAGAAACAAAAAAAAAAAAAAAAAGGAAAAGAAAAGGACACAACTAGAAACATGAAAATTACAAATGGACAAATCTAATTGGTAAAGGCAAATATACATAAAGGTAGTAAATCAACCATGTATAAAGCTAGTAGGAAGGTTAAAAGACAAAAGGAGTAAAATCATCTATATCCACAATAAGTGGTTAAGGGATAAACAAAATGAAATGATGTAAAATATGCTGTCCAAAACAGTAAATGTGGTAGTGGAGAGTAAAAATGCAGGGTTGTTAAAATGGACTTAAGAGATCAACAACCTAGAATTATCTATCTATCATCTATCAACTATCTATCATCTATTTATTTATCTATCATCTATCTATTTATCTATCTACCTATCATCTATCCCTATCTGTTTATCTATCTGTCTATCTACCTGTCTATCATCTATCCCTATCTATCTGTCTATCTATCTATCTATCTATCTATCTATCTATCTATCTATCTATCTATCTATCTATCTGTTTATCTATCTCATGGTAAACCACAAGCCAAAAAATCTATAATAAATACACACAAAAAGGAGAAAGGAATCCAAACACAATATTAAAGATAGTCATCAAATCACAAGGGAAGTGAACAAAAGAAGAAGAAAGAAAGGAAAAATAACTATAAAAACACCCCCAAAACAATTAACCAAATGCAGTAATTACATACCTATCAATACTATTTCAAATGTAAATGGACTAAATGCTACAATTAAAAGACAGAGTGGCTGAATGGATAAAAAACAAGACTCATCAATATGCTGCCTATAAGAGACTCATTTCAGAGTAAAGAACACACTGAATGCAAGGGTATAGCAAAAGGTATTCCATGCAAATGGAAACAAATAATTAAAATTTTTGTATAGCAACACAAAAGACCCAGAGTAGCCAAAACAAACTTGAGAAATAAGAACAAAGCTACAGGTATCATACGCCCTGATTTTAAACTATACTACAAAGATACAGTTATCAAAAGAGTATGGTACTTGCACAAAATATATACATAGATCAATGGAACATAATAGACAGCCCAGAAATACACCCACACTTACATGAGCAATTAATCTATGACAAAGGAGGCAAAAATATACAATGAGAAAAAGACAGCCTCTTCAATAAATGGTGTTGAGAAAACTGGACAACTATGTTCAAAAAATCAAACTGGACTACTCTCTCATACTGTGCACAAAAGTAAACTCATAATGGAGTAAAGACTAAAACTTAAGGCTTGAAAACATAAAACTTCTAGAAGAAAACATAGGCAGTATGTGCTTTGACATCAGTCTTAATTTTTTTTGGATATGTCTCCTTAGGCAAGGGAAACAAAAGCATAAATAAATAAATGGGGCTACATCAAACAAAAAGCATTTGGAAACTATCAACAAAACAAAAAAGCCATGTACTGAATGGGAAAAGATTTTTGCAAATGATATATCTGATAAGGGGTTAAAATCCAAAATATGCAAGAAAATTATACAATTCAACATCAAACAAACAAACGAACTTATTAAAAATGGGCAGAGGATTTATATAGGCATTTTTCCAAAGAAGACATATAGATGACCAACTGGCACATGGAAAGATGCTCAACATCACTATCATTAGGAAAATGCAAATCCAAACAGCAATGAGATATCACCTCACACCTGTCAAAATGGCTATTCTCAAATAGACAACAAATAACAATTGTTGGTGAGGATGTGGAGGAAAGGGAACCCTTGTTCTCTATTGGTGGGAATGTAAACTCTTGTGGCCACTATGGAAAACAGTATGGAGAGTCCTCAAAAAATTAAAAATAGAACTACAGTATGATCCAGCAGTTCTACTCCTGGGAATAGATCCAAAGGAAAACAAACAAACAAACAATACTTAAAAATATATATGCACCCCTATATTTATTGAAGTATTTTCCATGATAAACAAGAAATGGAAGCAACCTTAGTGTCCACCAATAGATGAATAAAGATTCAAGATACACACACACACACACACACACACACACACACACACACACACACACAGAGTGGAATATTACTCAGCCATAAAGAAGAATGAAATCTTTCCATTTCTAATAACACAGATGGACCTAGGGGTATTATGCTAAGTGAAATGAGTCTGACAGAGAAAGATAAATAATGTATGATATCACTTATATGTGGAAACTGAAAAATAAAACAAACAAACATAAAATAAAAACAGAGTTCTAGATACAGAGAACTAATAGATGGTTGCCAGAGATGGTGTGGGGAGGAAAGAAATAGATGAGGGAGATTGAGAGGTACAAACTTCTAGTTACAAAATAGATGTGTCATAGGTAAGAAATATACAGTATGGGGAATATAGTTAATATGTAATTCCTATGTATGGTTACATATCATAGTTAGATTTATTGCAGTGATCATTTTGAAATGTATAGAAATATTGAATCACTATCTTGCATAACAGAAACTAACATAGTGTTGTAGGTCAATTATACTTCTAAATCAAACAAACTCATAGGAAGAAAAGATCAGATTTGTGGATCAGACCAGAGGCGGGGGTTTGTAGGAGAGTGAGTTGGATGAAGATGGTAAAAAAGTACATATTTCTAGTTATAAGATAAATAAGTACTAGGGATGTAATGTACAACATGATCATTATAATTAACACTGCTATATGTTATACATGAAAGAATTCTCATCACAGGGAAAAATTTCTTTTCTCTGTATCTTTAATTTTATATCTATGTGAGATAATGGATGTTCACTAAACTTATTGTGGTAATCATTTCATGATGTATGTAAGTCAAATTATTATGCTATACACCTTAAGCTTATACAGTACTATGTGTCAATTATATCTCAATAAAACTGGAGGAAAAAAAAGCTCCCCTGATAGTTCTCACATGCAGCCATAACTTGACACCGTAACTCCAAGACTAACCCTGCTCTTCAGCAAGGATGCCTAGTAAGCTCTAGTTCAATTCTTAGAGAATTTAGTACCAAGTTATACTTTCTGGTACTAGAGGTTCTAGAATCTGGGTTTATCTCTCTGTCTTATTTCTGAGAGGAGGTTGCTTCCTTGTACACCACTCAGTTCTTTTCACTTATTCTGTTTCTTTTCAGGACTTTTAGTTCTGCTTCTGATCTCTGAACAGGAACTGGAGCCCTGCATCCACTCATTGCCCTTTGTCTTCTGGCTGTAGGTTTAATGCCTCCTGCTAGATGCCATGTGCTCTAGTGATGCCTTCCCCCCCATCTCTTTATCTCTTTGCCAAGTCTTCTTAATGCTGAGGACTGCTGGCTTAGATTGACACTGTCTGTACCACACATTTATATTATATTTTTTTCTGATTTTCTCCTGTCTTTGCATAAGTGGACATACTAGTTCTGGGTCAGTCCCTCACTTTCTTCATCCTATGTCATTAACTTTGCACAGATGTATGGTAGGTTGTTCTTCAGCGAATGTCAGAAAGAGTGGGTCACACATAGTTTTAGTAAAATACTGGTTTTAGTAACATTTTTATCTCTACCACTACTTGGACCAGAAATCCCATTAATCACCAGAGGACAAATTTAGCCTAGGTGGGGAAATATAAATAGAGTGGGCAATAGAGTGAGTTTGCAGCTGCTCTGGGAAAGGGAAGTTTTTACTTGTCTGTGAGCTTTCATAAAACAAAGTCATTTTAGGGTCTTTTCAAAGGAGAGATCAAGAGGGATTTCAGCCAGAGATCAAGCATAGCAGTGACAAATGAGCCTGATTTTTGTGAGTTACTCCACTGAGTGATTAGTGCACAAAATAATTTTGACTGAAAATACCTCTGATTGCTATCTTTTTTCTACTTTTTGTTCTGTTTTTCCTGATTCTTTGTACTTCCTGCAACATTCTGACACCTCTTTCTCCTCTTCATTCACTTTTAGTATTTAGGACTGTTTTTCATTTACCTCTGTTTTTGTTTTCATACCCTTTCTTTTTCATTATTTGGATACTCAATCCTTCATATTAATAAAAAGGAAGATGCAAATCTGCCAAGCATTTAGAAGTTTGCTTCCTTTAATTTATCATTAGTTTTCTTCTTTTATGTTATATTTAAGCTTAATTTTTTGGATGGCAAAATTAGTAATCAAGAGACTCTACCTTGTTGCAAATCTATAAACTTCCTTAGTTTGTTTTAAATGATCACCAGGGCTTTAGCTGAGGTAAAGTTTATTGTTGTACTAACTACAGGAAAAGGTTTATTAATCCAGTGATATGTGTATATAATAATATAGAAAATGTTTACCTCATTAAAGAAACAATTTTCAAGTACTTTGTTCCATCAATACAAGTATTTATTGAGTAGCTACTTTTTTCAGTTATTGCTCTAGGTGCTGGTGACTAGCAGGGAGAAAAACAGAAAGTGGAGAGGCAGACAACAACAAAAAGTACCCACAAATAACAAAAATGATAACTTCAGAGTGATGTGCTATGAAGAAAAATAAGGCAGTGGAATGTAAAAGAGAGTGGGGAAAGGATTAAATAATTAATACGTTAATGATAATCATTTTTAATTCATTTACATAATTCTAATAGGATTTATACATGACTATAGTGTTTATGCTGATTCAGAGTTCCAGGAATGAACTTTTTCTTTTTAAACTTCATTTACCCTAATATGGAGGAGGTTGATGTAAGTTCTGGTTTCCCGGCTGTTGTCTGAGTAGCAAGTACCTCTAGAAGGAGCCAGTGATGCTGTGTCATAGTATTTTGGGCTGGAAAAGGTCTCAGCTGGTGTTCACCATTCCACAAATATTTGTTAGGTACCCTCTGTGTACCCAGGACTGTGTTGATTCTAGAGACTTGACGGTGAGTAAGGGAAAGGGATAATCCCAGGCATAATCTCTACCCTCTTAACACTGTCAGTTTAGAAGCTCATGGAAAGGCCATGTGATAGGAGGAATAGAACTTCTGTACTTAGTGGACAGAATGGAATGCTGCTTGTATGTGGCCATTGGAAGACAGCCATCCCAAGAGAAGTGGGAGGCCCATGCTCAAACTGAGAAATTTGTGATTCAATACTCCTCTAAGTGGTGAGAGGGAGGACCCTGTCAGGAAAAAAAATTCAAATCAAATACATCCTTAAGCTTTCTCTCACTGTCATTCTCTGTCTATCCCCATGTGCATGTACATACACACATCCACCTATATGCATCACTACATCTATAGACGCACATACATATGTGTACATGCATATATACATGTATATATATATCACAGTGCTTTACTTTTTATGAAAAATTTTCACATATATTCTTCTGTTACTCATTAAAGTCTATAGTTAACTATTGTTATCTGATTTTACAGATGAAGTAATTAAGGCCCAGATTTTAAGTGACTTTCCTAAGATCACTTAGCTAATAAATGACTGAGGCTAGATTTGAATATAGCTTCTCCAGCTTCAGAAAGGGAGCACAGTTTTTTTCACCATGTTCAATTTTTCTCTATTTCTGAAAATAAATGGAAATTGTAACACATCTTCCATTTAGAAGAAACATGACTATGTCTTAAAAAAAAGAAAAAAATACCCCCATCCCCCACAAATTTCTGTGTGTGCATGTTTGTGTATGTATACGGTTTTACTGCATACTGTTATATAGTACTCTATATTACTTCAGATAACTCATTGAATTAAAATTTATTTTTTAAATAACTTTTACCAGTGATGATTCTGACTATACAATTATTTTCCTGTTCCCAAATGGGAGATAGAAAAAAGATAAAGAAAGCAATGGTTTTCAGCTGATAAAAATGGGGAGACTCCAGCTTATACTTTCATGATGTGCTTCCTATTGGTTTATATATCTTTCTCTCCGGCTTGACTGTAGGTACCAAGTAGTTAGATTCCATGTTCAATCTTTTGTAACCACACCAACAAGGAAGAGTGTCTGGAAGGGTAGGTATCTGAGAAATATTGTTTGAAAGACAAAGAAAGACTGAGGAATTGTTCTAGAGGAGGGAAAACAAAAAACACAAGACAAACAAATGCAATATATGATCTTTTATTGGATCCTGGACTAGAAAAAAAAAGGAGCTGTAAAGAGTATTGTTGGGACAGTAAGGAAAACTTGAATTTGGACTGTGTTTTAGGTAATAGTATTGTACCAGTGTTAAATTTCCTCATCTTTATGATTTTACTGTGTTTTTGTAAGGGAGAATTCTTGTTCTAAGGAAATACACACTGAAGTATTTAGTGGTAAAGGGGCATGTCTGCTACTTACTCTTAAATGGTGTGTGTGTGTGTGTGTGTGTGTGTGTGTGTGAGAGAGAGAGAGTGCATAATAAAGCAAATGGGGTAAATTTTTAACAAATTGGTGAATCTTGGTAAAAGAATATGGAAGCTTTTGAACTAATCTTGCAACTTTCCTCTAAGTTTAAAATTATATCGAAATAAAACATTTCTAAAAATGATTGAATAAAATTATATTTAAAATAGATCATTGATCCAAAGGGACCTTCTATTTCTAGCACCAATTTTTAAAAAAATCCAAAACTAAACAAAAATAACAAACAAACGAGTTTAAGAGCTTTGGTAGTCTATTTTTATACTTAAGTATATTTTGCTGTTCCTAATATCATCAATGAAAACATCTAATTCTATGTAATCAGTGTCCAAATTGGAGCCCATCTATGGATACTATTTTTCTCAAGTTTTGTGGCCTTATAACTTGACTTAGTGGTAAAACTGCTGACTACTTCTACTGCTCAAGTTATCTATTTTATTTTTTGATACTACAGTGAGTGGCATCTATACTAGGACCTGTTCCTTTCTGCTTGTAATCCTCTTACTGTTATGTTATGACATTTTTGTTATGACATTGTTGACATAATCTTTTCTATAGACTCTGACTTTCTTTTTTATTTCTCCCCTGACATTTTAAGTACCCAGAGTAAATTATTATTCACAGTCTGTCATCAGTCATTAGATAATATTGCAATGTGCTATAAGTGTTTCTATATTTAATAACAGTGCTTTCTGCATCTCTATATAACTGTTTGTACAATTAGTTAAATAGAGTCTTCATCTGAAGCAAGATATCACACCAAGTAGCTGTTTAGTTTTTTAAAATGAGCTAATAGGAGTTTAAAGCAAACTATTTAGAAGATGATGGAAAACGCTGTGACTACAACTATATATGGTTAAAATTACTACCATGGCCCAGATTGTAAAATTAATAACAGATCAGAGCATCCAGCACATACTAGATATTCACTTCCCCTCTTGTTGGAATAGACAAAGTATTTTTTTAAATGGTGTTCATTTTTGATACATATCTATTTAATTCTTTAAAACTTTAATTGTTATATAGAAATAATGGGATTTAAGTGAATTATACTCAAATTTCAAACTTATTGTGACCATAAGCAAACATATGAGGCAGGTAGATGTCATCTCAGGTCTTACTTATGTCTAAGGTCTCCTTAACTTCCCTCCCCTTACCCCCTTAAGCCCTACACTCATTCACATACACACTTTCATGCGGTTATGAACCTCACAATCTTGATTTTGTGGTGACAAAATTTTTAATTAAATGATGTATGAATCTAATTGCCAGTGGGAGGCAAACATCAAGTAACAGTAGTATCCACAAACCAATGTCCCTGCTTTCACCTTAGTAGAAATGTTAGGCAAATCGGAGGGATTTGTGAGATAGAGCAAATCTTAGTATTGCCACATGGGAACTTGACTTCATGTGTCTTCATTCTTAGCTCCTTTATATAAGTCCTTGGGTAGTTCTGATTTGTGAAACAGGGATATTTGTAGCAAGAGTTACTGTAGTATAGGTTCTGCAGACAGTGGAGTTTAAATTTGGCTCACTGTTTAAAAAGAAGATTGCCTACATCATAAGATTTGCACTTAGAACAAGGTTAACATGGTCGCAAGGTTAAAAATATCTCAAATGTGTATTTACCTTCTAGGCCACCCAGCCAGCCATTTCACTGTTAGTTGGATAGACAAAACAAACTATGTTGACCTTTGACATTCTTCTGGAAGCTAGAAAGGAAATAGCAGCAATATTCTGGCAAGGCTTGGAAATGGCCTAAGAAGAGAAAAGTCAGCATGTTTTTTGACTTTTAATTATGACTCTTTTCTGCAATGTACTAAAGAAGTGCTTTGAAAAGAGTGTGGTGTTTATCACTGAGTGTGAATTTAAGATCTTACAACTTTGTAATAACTTTTTCCTGTCAAATGCTGGATGTGGTTGACCTTTTGGATAATGTGTTTTTGTTTGCTTTCAGATGTTAAGAAAGATCTCCCATATAACCTTTTGTTTTCTTTAGGACTTAAAGCGTGGTGGGGAAGTGATAAAAGTTTATGGGAGAAAGAAAAGCTCTAAATTCAGACATTTTTGTTTTATATCTCTTTTGGGTAAGTTAGCCCCAGGCTTACCTATTAATATCTCTATAAAAATAAACTAAGCTTTTGGTGCAGTTTCTTTTCTCCTGCTTCTGTTTTTTGGTATTCTCTGCCTCCTACTATGATGTATTTTTTCCTCCCTCTCCTTCCTAAGAAGTGGATTCCTCTCCTCTTTGTCCCCTTGTTTATGCCTGTCCAGTGAGGGATGCTCTTTTTTGGGGATTCCCGGAGAGGCACTCTGAGTGACAGGACACATGTGGGAATGAGCAAGGTGTGCTCACGAATCATTGAAGAGACAGCCTGATTTGAGAAATGATTCTTGTTGAGGCATTTTAAGAGACGAGAAATGGGGATAAATCTTACGATATGTCTATAGGATTGCCAATGCATCTCACGAGATATACCATGCCTTCGTTCCTCATCTGCCCCAAATTTAAAATGTGAATTTCCATTAATATCTTTCAGTCTCTGGCACTTCTTTCCATGAATTTGTGGCATGTGTCCTGGTGCAATAACAAACTTTGCTTACTGTTTTCTGGTTGACTCTGAGTACCTTTACTAGTTGTAACTGTATTTTATTCTTCCTTAACTCTTCCATCTTAGTCCCTCTGCTAGCTTCTGCATACCACATATGCTATTACTGTTACCAACACCATTACTTTTGCTTTGGCATGGGAACAATTTAAGAACTTAAAGCTAAAGGCTTCTCAGTATCCTGTCCATATTTTCTACATTACATACATTTTCTACATTTCTACATTAATGAGCTTTCTTGAATTTCAATTAAAATTTAAAACAACCTGATTATTTATTTATTCATTCATACATACATGTATTCAACAAATATTGATGGTATACTGGGTGCTAGCATTGTGTAGATTCAGATTTACTCAGCCAAGTACGGTATAATTAGCTGCAGAAGTTAATTATAGACCATTCTGTTCTCTTTTTCTTTTGGGGCCTCTCAAGCATCCTATTCTGAGTCTTGGGTCAAAGAAACAATAATATATAAAATAATCTGTCCCAATTCCTTAGTATTCTGGTGTTATATTTTGCTATTGGACTTATGTTTGCAATGCTATGATCTATAAATCCTTAATATCGATAGACTGAAAACCTTCATATCTTTATCTTAATAATATCCGATGCTTCAGATTTTTTAAGAAATAGTTTAACACAACAAGAAGAAACATCAAAAATGGCTTGATCCTGTTCTCTGAATGCTCTTTATACTGAAAAAATATTGGCAACCACCAATAGTCCAACTGTACGGAAATAGTCAATTAAAATGTGATAATCTGCTTACAAGAACATTAAACAGCTGTTTCATTGAGAACTATGTGGAAAGATTATGCTACAGCATGGGAAAATGTTTATAATGTTATCATAGCTCTGTTTCCCCAGGAAACAGGCTCTGAGGGGGAGATCTGTTCTCAGGAATGCTACTGGATAGTACTCTCAGGATCAATGACCCAACCAGGCAAACCACAGTAGGTTTCAAGGCCTGAGAATAGTACTTTGTGATTAGCTTCACTGTCTGAGTCATCCTTTTTCATGAAAGAAAGCCCGCATTTGCAGCTTAGCAGTTTTATCAGACTATTGCCTGTAAGGATGTGAAGAAAGTAAAATGAGAGAGAAGTTGAACTGCTATGCCTAGGTGCAGTCACAACAAATGTCTCAGCTGATCTCTCCAGAATTGCCCCCTACTGAGGCAAGGATGCCTTGCCTTTGTATTACAGCTCACCACCTCTCAAACTAACCTTTGGATTCATGCTTCCCTGGGGCCTGAATCCTGCCATTGGGCCAAGCATCTCCCTTCAGCTAAAAGCAGTTACCAGAGCACGACTCAGCCTAGAGCTGATAGCTTCACACACTCCCAGCATCCATTAGAGATGAAATACAAAAAAATCACAAATTTTTTGTATACATTATTATATTATGAATTCAATTGTAATATATGTGTGGGTATGTACAAAAATTGGGAAGGGACAGAAAAATGAACTGTGTTACACAATGCTGTATTAGAAAAGTGAAAGAGGCAGTCCAGTGGTTAGGACTCCGCACTTTCACTGCAGGGGGCATGGGTTCCATCCTGGTCGGGGAACTAAAATCCTGCATGCCATGTAGCATGGCCAGAAAAAAAAAAAAAAAGTGAAAGAATTCTTAAGAACATAACTTTTTATCAAATAAGCCATGAAACCAAAAATATTGTAGTTTCCATTACAATATTGGAAGAACTCAGGTGTATGTTGTCTCCTCTCCCAATTTTAAAAGATTACCATTTTTGTTAATTATTGCGTATCTCAGGCTTTCCCTTGTGTTCTGTTTGTGGAATATCTTCAGCTGTGGTATGACAAACATAGGTCAGTGGTCCTGTCAGATTCGCTGTAAGGTAGGAACACATATGAACAGTTGCTCTGCTTCGGGTGCTAGCTTTAACCATTCTTAGGGTGACCTCACCTATGAGGCAAAAGAAGCAGTGGTTAGGGGTTCAGTCCCTATGTATGCCATTGATACTTTTTTTCACAGCTTTAAATTACTTTCTTACTCAGCCCAATATCTTATATGTGTGATCAAAAGGGAATTGGTTATGAAAAATGTGATTCGACAAGGGCAAATAAATCAAATATGATACTGAAAACCAGTTTGAAAGTGTAAAAAAAAATTCAGATTCCCATCAATTTTATTTATTTACAACAACAAAACTTTTATTCCAAAAGTTAATCCTCTCTGTACAAATTGGATAGAGGCATAGTTTCCAAAACCGGGTTAGAGCAGTTGAGGACGGTGGATCACAATTTAGTGATTGTAAAAAGCATAACAATTAAAGAGGCATTAGCAGTGATTAACAGCTCTGAGTAAACCCTCGGAGGAGCCTTCCTTCTGGAAATTATGCTCTTCTTCTGCCACTTTTGTGACCTCTGATTTAAACTGGGCCAGTTATCATCAGCAGAAACAGGAATCCATGCATTTGCATAGTAATTCTCTTCCTTAAATTCTTAGCCAACGTGTAAAAGACTGCTAAAAAGTGCAGGCATGAGAAATGATGAGAGAACATCTCTGTAGGGAGATTCTGAAGCTTATGAGACATTGACACATTTTCACAATGTGGCAGATTGCATTTCAGAAGCAAGGGCCAAGTGCGTGTACAAGGCTGAGGCAGGTGCTCCTGAAGTTCCTCTTTTTAATTAGCTCATATTTGTGCATTCTTTGAATGTACCATACTGCTGTGGGGCTCTTGGCTTAGTGTCTTACACAGCAACATGTCAGGGTGCTGGGGAAGGAAGACTGGGACATGTGATGAGCCCTTAGTCACCTGACAGGTGGGCAGCTTCTGATAGCAAGCATAGCACAGAGCCCTGATAAAGCTGCCTGATTATACATGTGCTGTCCTGAGTCTGTCCATTTCTTAGTTCTCACCTGTGGCTATTTGTTGGCAAAGAAACAATAATTTGTCAAATAGTAAGCATTCACACCTATTAAATTAGTCTTTTAGCATTACTAGCCCACTTATGTAAAAAGACCTGCCAGTGAATATTGAAGGGCATGAAAAACAACAATGGAAAAACTATACATATGCACCCATACAAGCATCTATCGATATATCCAGTGTATTATATAATATATACATTGTATATGATCTATATATATACATATATATATTATACAGACATGTGGTCAGTCACACACAGCCATATTTATTTGTTCATTCATTAATTGATTGATTCTTTTATCTATCTATTCAAAAAATTTACTACAAACAGGCACTGTGCCAAGGATTAGGATTACAATAGTGGTCTTCATTGTTTCTCAAAAGCTTCATTTTAGTTTCTCTTGCAGGACTTTTGCATACATGTTCCTTTGGTCTGGAATGGTCTTTCTTTCCTCCTTCTTGGCTGCCTAGTTGACTTTTACTTATCTTTCATATGTGTCACTTTTTAAAGGAAGCATTCTTTGACCCTGTAGATTATATTAGGTCCCTGTCATATGCTCTCATATCATTCTGCAACTTATCATTCTAACACCTATCATCATGTGGTTTCTATGTACAGTTGTTGGATTATGTGTACAACTACTGGATCAGACTATCTTTCACATAGCTCAATAAGGGTATTCTGAACATGATAGTTTCCCTGGTGCTCAGCACTGAGACTGATACAGAGCAGGTATTCTCATTTTTAAAAAAATAATAATTGAATGAATGGTGAAGAGGATATAACCTTTGTTTTCAAAGAGATTAAGTCTGATTGAGGGGGTGGACAAGCCAGCAACTGTTGCGTGGTAAATGCTAGGATGGGGGTATTCACAAAGTGCTTTGGAAACTGAAGAAGTAGAAGCATCCATCTTAGTCTTTGAGTGTCAAGGAAAGTATTCAGGAGGAATTTAGGTGTAAGGATCTGCAAGATGAGTGTAAGCAGATAACTACCTAAGTGGGGTAGGTAGGAGAACAGAATTCTTTTAAAACACAAAACAACAAAACGAAGCACAAAAGTAGCATGGACAGAAACCTGTCAGAGAGACATTGTTGAGCATGTTCAGGAAACTTCAAGTGGGTCATAATGGCTTATACAGAGATGTGAAGTGAGGAAATTGGGAGAGATGAGGTTGAGTCTGTAAGTAAGGGCTGGATCAAGCCCTGGTGCATTTGGACTTTATTCTGAGGGCAAAGGATGATCATTAGAGGGCTTTAAGTAGAGAAATTATATGATAAGATTTATGATATTAAAAAGACGCATATAGAATGGATTGCAGAGAGATTAGAAAGCAGAGTAATTAGGAAGCTGTTGAAATAATTCTAGATGGTTGATAATGGTGGTCTGAAACAAATTAGTTGTATTTAAGATAGAGAGGCTAGCAGAATGTCAGGGGAGATGCATCACACACACACATGCACACACACATACTTATATTTTTACTAAAATAAAATTGTATTCTATATATTATTCTGATAGTTTTAGCTTAGCTTTTTATCATACAAAATCAAATATGTCTTTATGTCTTTTTGTATGTTTGTTTGCCAGTTTTGGTTAAGGCATACATAAAGTCCCCTAGATTTTCTTCTAAAATATTTATTGTTTTGTCTTTTACATTTTAAACTTTTATTTAGAATTTGATTTTGTGTGTGTGTGTGTGTTTTGAGATAGGGTTTAATTTTATTGTTTTCCAGATGGCTAGTACCATGTATTAAATAAACCATTCTTTCCCCATTGAATTAAAATACTATTTTATGGTACATTAAAATTTATTTTCACAGATTTGATTCTGAATTCTCTATTCTGACCTAATAATCTCTTCATTTGTTTCTATAGAAATAAAAATTTTAATTACAGTGCATTTCATTTACTCCAATATCTGGTTCATACTCAGCAGTCTTATGTCATGAAATTTTGGGCTATCCTAAGAATTTATTCTTCCATATGAATCTTAAAATTACTGTATTACGGAGAAGAGAGAAGACGGTGGAAGACTATGACACAGAGATCACCTTCCTCCTCACAGATACATCAGAAATACATCTACACGTGGAACTGCTCCTATAGAACACCCACTGAAAGCTGGCAGAAGACCTCAGACCTCCCAAAAGGCAAGAAACACCCCATGTACCTGGGTAGGGCAAAAGAAAAAAGAATAAACAGAGACAAAAGAATAGGGATGGGACCTGCATCAGTGGGAGGGAGCTGTGAAGGAGGAAAGGTTCCCACACACTAGAAGCCCGTTCATGGGCGGAGACTGTGGGTGGCAGAGGGGGAAGCTTCAGAGCCACGGAGGAGAGTGCAGCGACAGGGTGTGGAGGACAAAGTGGAGAGATTCCCGCACAGACAATCGGTGCTGACTGCCACCAGCCCGAGAGGCTTGTCTGCTCACCGCCGAGAAGGGCGGGTCTGGGAGCTGAGGCTCGGGCTTCCGTCGGATCCCAGGGAGAGGTCTGGGGTTGGCAGTGTGAAAACAGCCTGAAGGGGTTAGTGCACCACGGTTAGCCTGGAGGGAGTCCGGGGGAAGTCTGGAGCTGCTGAAGAGACAAGAGACCTTTTCTTCTCTCTTTGCTTCCTGGTGCGCAAGGAGAGGGCATTAAGCGCACTGCATAAAGGAGCTCCAGAAACGGGTGCGAGCCGTGGCTGTCGGCATGGACACCAGAGACGGGCGTAGGACGCTAGGGCTGCTGCTGCCGCCACCAAGAGGCCTGTGTGTGAGCACAAGTCACTCTCCACACCTCCACTCCTGGGGACCTGTGCCACCCGCCACTGCCGGGGTCCCAGGATCCTGGGACACCTTCCCCGGGAGAAAGTGTGACACGCCTTGGGCTGGTGCAACGTCACACTGGCCTCTGCCGCTGCAGGCTTGCCCCACATCCGTACCCCTCCTTCCCCCCGGCCTGTGCCAGAGCCCCCAAATCAGCTGCTCCTTTAACCCCGTCCTGTCTGAGTGAAGAGCAGACACCCTCGGAGGACCTACACGCAGAGGCGGGTCCAAGTCCAAAGCTGAACCCCAGGAGCTGTGTGAACAAAGAGGAGAGGAGGAGGTCTCTCCCAGCAGCCTCAGAAGCAGTGGATTAAAGCTCCACAATCAACTTGAAGTGCCCGGAATCTGTGGAATACCTGAATAGACAGCGAATCATCCCAAGTTGAGGAGGTGAACTTTGGGAGCAAGATATATTGTTATTTTCCCCTTTTTCTCTTTTTCTGAGTGTGTATGTATGTGCTGCTGTGTGAGATTTTGTCTGTATAGCTTTGCTTTCACCATTTGTCCTAGGGTTCTGACTGACCCATTTTTTTTAAATAAAATTTTTCTTCTTAATGATTATTTTTTATTTTAATAACTTTATTTTATCCTACTTTATTTTATCTTCTTCCTTTCTTACTTCCCTTCATCCTTTCTTCCTTCCTTTCGTCCCTCCTTCCTTCTGTCCTCCCTTCCTTCCTCCCTTCCTTCCTCTACCTTCCTTCCTTCTTTCCTCCCTTTCTTGCTTTCTTCCTTCCTTCCTTTCTTGTTCCCTTTCTTGCTTCCTTCCTTCCTTCTTCCTTTTTTCCTTTCTTTCTTTCCTTTCTATTTTTTCTCCCTTTTATTTTGAGCCATGTGGATTAAAGGCTCTTGGTGCTCCAGCGAGACGTCAGGGTTGTGTCTCTGAGGTGGGAGAACCAACTTCAGAACACTGGTCCACAAGAGATCTCCCAGCTCCACGAAATATCAAATGGTGAAAATCTCCCAGAGATCTCCATCTCAACACGAAGATGTAGTTCACTCAATGACCAGCAACGTACAGTGCTGGACACCCTATGCCCAACAAAGAACAAGACAGGACTACAGCCCCATCCATTAGCAGAGAGGCTGCCTAAAATCATAATAAGGCTACCGACACCCCAAAACACACCACCAGACGTGGACCTGCCCACCAGAAAGACAAGATCCAGCCTCATCCACCAGAACATAGGCACTAATCGCCCCAACCAGGAAACCTACTCAACCCAATGAACCAACCTTAACCACTGGAGACAGTCACCAAAAACAACGGGAACTACAAATCTGCAACCTGCAAGAAGGAGACCCCAAACCCAGTAAGCAAAATGAAAAGACAGAAAAACACACAGCAGATGAAGAGGCAAGGTAAAAACCCACCAGACCTAACAAATGAAGAGGAAATAGGCAGTCTACCTGAAAACGAATTCAGAATAATGATAGTAAAGATGATCCAAATCTTGGAAATAGAATAGACAAATTGCAAGAAACATTTAACAAGGACCTAGAAGAACTAAAGAGGAAGCAAGCAAGGATGAGCAACAAAACAAATGAAATTAAAAATACTCTAGATGGGGTCAATAGCAGAATAACTGAGGCAGAAAAACGGATAAGTAACCTGGAAGATAAAATAGTGGAAATAACTACTAAAGAGCAGAAAAAAAAGAAAAGAATGCAAAGAACTGAGGACAGTCTCAGAGACCTCTGGGACAATATTAAACACACCAAAATTCGAATTATAGGGGTCCCAGAAGAAGAAGAGAAAAAGAAAGGGACTGAGAAAATATTTGAAGAAATTATAGTTGAAAATTTCCATAATATGAGAAAGGAAATAGTCAATCAAATCCAGGAAGCACAGAGCATCCTATCCATACAGGATAAATCCAAGGATAAACACGCCAGGATACATATTAATCAAACTATCAAAAATTAAATACAAAGAAAACATATTAAAAGCAGCAAGGGAAAAAAAAACAAATAACACACAAGGGAATACCCATAAGGTGAACATCTGATTTATCACCTGAAACTCTGCAAGCCAGAAGGGAGTGGCAGGGCATATTTAAAGTGATGAAGGAGAAAAAGCTACAACCAAGATTACTCTACCCAGCAAGGATCTCATTCAGATTTGATGGAGAAATTAAAACCTTTACAGACAAGCAAAAGCTGAGAGAGTTCAGCACAACCAAACCAGCTTTGCAACAAATGCTAAAGGAACTTCTCTAGACAAGAAACACAAGAGAAGGAAAAGATCTACAAGAACAAACTTGAAACAATTAAGTAAATGAAAATAGTAACATACATATTGATAATTACCTTAAATGTAAATGGAATAAATGCTCCCACAAAAGATACAGCCCGGCTGAATGGATACAAAAACAAGACCCATATATATGCTGTCTACAAGAGACCGACTTCAGACCTAGGGACACATACAGACTGAAAGTAAGGGGATGGAAAAAGTTATTCCATGCAAATGGAAATCAGAAGAAAGCTGGAGTGGCAATTCTCATACCAGACAAAATAGACTTTAAAATAATGACTATTAGAGGAGACAAAGAAGGACACCACATAATGATCAAGGGATCAATCCATGAAGAAGATATAACAATTGTAAATATTTATGCACCCAACATAGGAGCACCTCAATACATAAGGCAAATACTAACAGCCATAAAAGGGGAATTCGAAAGTGACACAATCATAGTAGGGGACTTTAACACCACACTTTCACTAATGGACAGGTCATCCAAAATGAAAATAAATAAGGAAACACAAGCTTTAAATGATACATTACACAAGATGGACTTAATTGATATTTATAGAACATTCCATCCAAAACCAACAGAGTACACGTTTTTCTCAAGTGCTCATGGAACATTCTCCAGGATAGATCAGATCTTGGGTCACAAATCTAGCCTTGGTAAATTTAAGAAAACTGAAATCATATCAAGTATCTTTTCCAACCACAATGCTATGAGACTAGATATCAATTAAATGAAAAGATCTATAAAAAATACAAACACATGGAGTCTAAACAATACACTACTTAATAAAGAAGTGATCACTGAAGAAATCAAAGAGGAAATTAAAAATACATAGAAGCAAATGACAATGGAACACGACGATCCAAAACCTATCGGATGCAGCAAAAGCAGTTCTAAGAGGGACGTTTATTCCAATACAATCCTACCTTAAGAAACAAGAAACATCTCGAATAAACCACATAACTTTGCACCTAAAGCAATTAGAGAGGAAGAAGACAAAAACCCCAAATTTAGCAGAAGGAAAGAAATCATACAGATCAGATCAGAAGTAAATGAAAAAGAAATGAAGGAAACGATAACAAAGATCAATAAAACTAAAAACTGGTTCTTTGAGAAGACAAATAAAATTGATAAACCATTAGCCATACTCATCAAGAAAAAAAGATGGAAGACTCAAATCAATAGAATTGAAAAAGGAGACGTAACACCTGACACTGCAGAAATACAAAAGATTATTAGAGATTACTACAAGCAACTGTATGCCAATAAAATGGACAACCTGGAAGAAACGGACAAATTCTTAGAAATGCACAACCTGCCGAGACTGAACCAGGAAGAAATAGAAAATATGAACAGACCAATCACAAGCACTGAAATTAAAACTGTGATTAAAAATCTTCCAACAAACAAAAGACCAGGACAAGATTGCTTCATAGGCAAATTCTATCAAACATTTAGAGAAGAGCTAACACCTATCCTTCTCAAACTCTTCCAAAAGATAGCAGAGGGAGGAACACTCCCAAACTCATTCTATGAGGCCACCATCACGCTGATACCCAAACCAGACAAAGAGGTCACAAAGAAAGAAAACTACAGGCCAGTATCACTGATGAACATAGATGCAAAAATCCTCAACAAAATACTAGCAAACAGAATCTAACAGCACATTAAAAGATCATACACCATGATCAAGTGGGGTTTATCCCAGGAATGCAAGGATCCTTCAATATACGCAAATCAATCAACGTGATACACCATATCAACAAACTGAAGGAGAAAAACCATGTGATCATCTCAATAGATGCAGAGAAAGCTTTTGACAAAATTCAATACCCATTTATAATCAAAACCCTGCAGAAAGTAGGCATAGAGGGAAATTTCCTCAACATAATAAAGGCCATATATGACAAACCCACAGGCAGCATCGTTCTCAATGGTGAAAAACTGAAACCACTTCCACTAAGATCAGGAACAACACAAGGTTGTCCACTCTCACCACTCTTATTCAACATAGTTTTGGACGTTTTAGCCACAGAAATCAGAGAAGAAAAAGAAATAAAAGGAATCCAAATAGGAAAATAAGAAGTAAAGCTGTCACTGTTTGCAGATGATATGATACTATACATAGAGAATCCTAAAGACTCTACCAGAAAACTTCTAAAGCTTATCAATGAATTTGGTAAAGGAGCAGGATACAAAATTAATGCACAGAAATCTCTGGAATTCTTATACACTAATGATGGAAAATCTGAAAGTGATATTAAGAAAACACTCCCATTTACCATTGCAACAAAAGAATAAAATATCTAGGAATAAACCTACCTAAGGAGACAAAAGACTTGTATGCAGAAAACTATAAGACACTGATGAAAGAAATTAAAGATGATACAAAGAGATGGAGAGATATACCATGTTCTTTGATTGGAAGAAGCATCATTGTGAAAATGACTCTATTACCCAAAGAAATCCACAGATTCAATGCAATCCCTATCAAACTACTGCTGGCATTTTTTACAGAAGTAGAACAAAAAATTTCACAATTTGTATGGAAACACAAAAGACCCCGAATAGCCAAAGCAATCCTGAGAATGACAAAGGCAACTGGAGGAATCAGGCTCCCTGACTTCAGACTATACTACAAAACTACAGTAATCAAGACAGTGTGATACTGGCAGAAGAAAAGATATATAGCTGAATTGAACAGGATAGAAAGCCCAGAGATAAACCCACACACATATCATCACTTTTTCTTTGATAAAGCAGGCAAGAATATACAGTGGAGAAAAGACAGCCTCTTCAATAAGTGGTGCTGGGAAAACTGGACAGGTACATGTGAAAGACTGAAATTAGAACACTCCCTAACACCATACAAAAAAATAAACTCAATATGGGTTAAAGACCTACATATAAGGCCAGACACTATCAAATTCATAGAGAAAAACATAGGCAGAACACTCTATGACATAAATCACAGCAAGATCCTTTTTGACCCACCTCCTATAGTAATGGAAATAAAAACAAAAATAAACAAATGGGACCTAATGAAACTTTAAAGTTTTTGCACAGCAAAGGATACCATAAACAGGACCAAAAGACAACCCTCAGAATGGGAGAAAATATTTGCAAATGAAGCAACTGACAAGGGATTAATATCCAAAATTTATAACCAACTCATGCATCTCAATAACAAATAGAAAACAACCCAATCCAAAAATGGGCAGAAGAAGTAAATAGACATTTCTCCAAAGAAGACATACAGATTGCCACCAAATACATGCATGAATGATCAACATCATTGATCATTAGAGTAATGCAAATGAAAACTACAATGATATATCATCTTCACTGGTCTGAGTGGCCATCATCAAAAAATCTAGAAACAATAAATGCTGGAGAGGGTGTGGAGAAAGGGGAACACTCTTGCACTGCTTGTGAGAATGTAAATTGATACAGCCACTATGGAGAACAGTATGGTGGTTCCTTAAAAATCTGCAAATAGAACTACTATGTGACCCTGCAATCCCACTACTTGGGATATACCCTGAGCAAAGCATAATTCGAAAAGTGTCATGTACCAAAATGTTCTTTGCAGCTCTATTTACAATAGCCAGGACATGGAAGCAATGTAAGTGTTCATCAGCAGATGAATGGATAAAGAAGATGTGGCTCATATAAAGAATGGAATATTACTGAGCCATAAAAAGAAATGAAACTGAGTTATCTGTAATGAGGTGGATAGAACTGGAGTCTGTCATACAGAGTGAAGCAAGTCAGAAGGAGAAACGCAAATACCATATGCTAACACATATATATGGAATCTAAGAAAAAAAAAATGTCATGAAGAGATTAGTGGTAGGATGGGAATAAAACACAGACCTACTAGAGCATGGACTTGAGGATATGGGGAGGGGGAAGGGTAAGCGGTGACGAAGTGAGAGAGTGGCATGGACATATATACACTACCAAATGTAAATTATATAGCTAGTGGGCAGCTGCTGCATAGCACAGGGAGATCACCTCTGTGACCACCTAGAGCGGTGGGATAGGATGTTTGGGAGGGAGAGAGAGGCAAGAGGGAAGAGATATGGGAACATATGTATACGTATAACTGATTCACTTTGTTTAAAGCAGAAACTAACACACCAATGTGAAACAGTTATACTCTCTGAAAGATGTTAAAAAAATAATAATAAATAATGTAAAAAATTTATATATTAATAAGAAAACATGTTGAGACTATAATTAGAAATGCATTAAACTCAAATTAATTTGGGAAGAATTGATATTTTTATATTGTAAGGTCTTTGCATCTTGAAATTAGGAACATTTTTTCCATTTGTTCAGTTTCTGTTTTCTGTGTTAAAATTTAATAGTTTTCTTAATATAAGTTATATGCCTTTCTTTTTAGTGTATTCCTATGATTTTATAATTTTCATTGCTACTTTGAATAGAATATTTCCCCATTTCTACTTCTTGATCCTTATTGCTAATATAGAGAAAAGCTATTGATTCTTTCTATGTTTATTTTATATTCAATTATTTACAATGTTTTCTTATTAATTCTAGTAGGTATTTTTTTCTATAAAATAATGTTCTATTTTGTGCACCAAAAAAAAGCAAGAAAGAGCCTTGAAATTAAAAGGCTTTCTAGGTTTTCTAAGTGTACAGTCTTCATTAGCAAAAATAGATAATTTTATTGTTCCTTATATTTCATAGCTTCAGCTAGAACTTCCAAGGTAATATTGAATAACAATGGTGATAACAAGCTTATTTGCATAATTTCTGATTTTAGTTGAAATGTTCTTAGTATTTTACCATTTAGAATAAGCTTTGCTTCTGGTTTTTGAAGAGTAGAATTTATTATGTTTGAGCAGCTTCTCTATATTCCTGTTTTGCTCAAAATTTTTATTAAAGTTGTTCAATTTCAGACTTTTCAGAATCTACTGAGAAAACAATATTATTTTTTCATTTAATTTTATAAACATACTTTACGCTGATAGATTTTCTACTATTGAACTACTTCTTTTCTGACATGAACAGTACTTGGTCATGAAGTATTACTCTTTAATAAATTGCTAGACTCCATTTGCTACTATTTTAGCAAATATTCATAAGAGAAAATGATCTTAGTACACTGTATCAAGTTTTGGCATTAAAGTTATGTGGGCTTAATAAAAAGAATTGAGTAGTTTTTTTTTTTTTTTTTTTTTTTTTTTTTTTTTTTGCGGTACGCGGGCCTCTCACTGTTGTGGCCTCTCCCGCTGCAGAGCACAGGCTCCGGACGCGCAGGCCCAGCGGCCATGGCTCACGGGCTCAGCCGCTCCGCGGCATGTGGGATCCTCCCGGACCAGGGCACGAACCCGTGTCTCCTGCATCGGCAGGCGGACTCTCAACCACTGCGCCACCAGGGAAGCCCAAGAATTGAGTAGTTTTAATTGTTTTCTATGGCCTGGAAATATTTAAATCACTTTGGAATTATCAATTTTCTTAAAGGCTATCCAAAACCCATTTCTTCTTGGGTCAATTTTTGTCATTTATGTATTGATGAAAAATTAACCATTTATATTACATGTACACATTTGTTGTCAGAACACTGTATGGTTCTATTTTGATTCCTCTATTTCTCCTTAATATATGCTATGTCTTCTTTCTCACTCCTAATTTAGTTCTAATCTACAAATTTCAGCCTTTATAGTTTAATTTTAAATTTAATTTCTTAATTGAAAGTTTTAATTTACTTATTTTTTTTTGTTGCTGAAAGTATTTATGACATATATTTTTGTTTGAATACAGTTTTTGTTGTGCCTCATAAGATTTTGAATGAATTAGTTTCCTTTTCATTGATTTCCAGAAGTTATAATTTCAATTTTTTCTTTTTAATACAAGGAAGGGTACTGTTTAACTTCTAAATAGATAAAAGTTTTGGTTACCTTTTTCTCACATATGTGTTTATTATTATTTAACATCTTTATTGGAGTATAATTGCTTTACAATGGTGTGTTAGTTTTTGCTTTATAAAAAAGCGAATCAGCTACACATATACATGTAACCCCATATCTCCTCCCCATTGTGTCCCTCTCCCACCCTCCCTATCCCACCCCTCTAGGTGGTCACAAAACACTGAGCTGATCTCCCTGTGCTATGTGGCTGTTTCCCACCAGCTATCTATTTTACATTTGGTAGTATATGTAAGTCCATACCACTCTCTCACTTCATCTCAGCTTACCCTCCCCGTGTCCTCAAGTCCATTCTCTACACCTGCTTCTTTATTCTTGTTCTGCCCCTAGGTTATTCAGAACTTTTTTTTTTTTTTTAGATTCCATATATATGTGTTAGAATATGGTATTTGTTTTTCTCTTTCTGACTTACTTCCCTTTGTATAACAGACTCTAGATTCATCCACCTCACTACAAATAACTCAATTTCATTTATTTTTATGGCTGAGTAATATTCTATTGTACATATGTGCCACATCTTCTTTATCCATTCATCTGCCAATGGACATTTAGGTTACTTCCATTTCCTGGCTATTGTAAATAGAGCTGCAGTGAACATTGTGGTACATGACTCTTTTTGAATTATAGTTTTCTCAGAGTATGTGCCCAGTAGTGGGATTGCTGGGTCATATGGTAGTTCTATTTTTAGTATTTTAAGGAACCTCCATACTGTTCTCCATAGTGGGTGTATCAATTTACATTCCCACCAGCAGTGCAAGAGTGTTCCCTTTTCTCCACACTCTCTCCAGCATTTATTGTTTGTAGATCTTTTGATGATGGCCATTCTGACTGGTGTGAGGTGATACCTAATTGTGGTTTTGATTTGCATTTCTCTAATGATTAATGATGTTGAGCATTCTTTCATGTGTTTGTTGGCAATCTGTATATCTTCTTTGGAGAAATGTCTATTTAGTTCTTCTGCCCATTTTTGGATTGGGTTGTTTGTTTTTTTGTTATTGAACTGCCTGAGTTGCTTATAAATTTTGAATATTAATCCTTTGTCAGTTGCTTCATTTGCAAATATTTTCTCCCATTCTGAGGGTTGTCTTTTGGTCTTGTTTATGGTATCCTTTGCTGTGCAAAAGTTTTAAAGTTTCATTAGATCCCATTTGTTTATTATTGTTTTTATTTTCATTACTCTAGGAGGTGGGTCAAAAAGGATCTTGCTGTGATTTATGTCATAGAGTGTTCTGCCTATGTTTTCCTCTATGAATTTAATAGTGTCTGTCTTTACATTTAGGTCTTTAATCCATTTTGAGTTTATTTTTGTGTATGGTGTTAGGGAGTGTTCTAATTTCATTCTTTTACATGTAGCTGTACTGTTATTATTATTATTATTTGTATTATTATTAGAAAATGTGTCTGCAAAATCTTTCCTTAAAAACATATTATGGAAATTTTGTGGCTAAGTACTTGAGCAATTTTTGTAATATTGTCATATACTATAAACATGCATGCATGTGTATATACATACATGTGTACATTTATTGCCTTTGTTATTAAATTTTATTTATTTTAATTTCATTTTTCCTCTGAATTTTTTATTTTTATTGTTGTTGAGATTTATTTAATTTATGACTTTGCTTTTTTAATCTTTGATCCTGAAAAAAGCACATTAATATTTACTAATGACATTTTATTTTTATTACATTTTTCTTTTGTTGATTGTTTTGTTGTATTTATTTTTATTTAATTTCTCTATGACTTTGATTTTTTTTTTTTTTGTCTGTCAGATCCAACTGAATCTGAGAGAGATACATTAAAGTTTCCCACTATAATCCTACTATAATTTCCTCTATAATTGTCTAGAGTTTTTCATTAGAGTAAAATTAGATTTTTTTTTTTTAGCTTTTAAAATGTGTAACAGGTATAGTGAAACATAATTCACATACCATACAATTCACCCGTTTAAAGTGCATACCTCAGTGTGTTTTTAGAATATTCATAAAGTTTTGCAACTATCACTATGATCTACTTTAGAACTTTTTTTGTTTTTTTTTTTTTTTTTTGTGGTATGCGGGCCTCTCACTGTTGTGGCCTCTCCCATTGCGGAGTGCAGGCTCCGGACGTGCAGGCTCAGCGGCCATGGCTCACGGGCCCAGCCGCTCTGCGGCATGTGGGATCTTCCCGGACCGGGGCACGAACCCGTGTCCCCTGCATCAGCAGGCGGATTCTCAACCACTGCACCAGCAGGGAAGCCCTAGAACATTTTTTATCACTCCATAAAGAAATCCCTTGCTCATTAGCCATCAATTTCTAATTACTAATATTTTGTATATTTAGCTACATTGTTGCAGGTTCATGTCTCTTAGGTCTTTGTAAATTGTGATTTTTAAAATATAATATCTCTCTTTATCCTGATTAACACTTTTAACTTTAATTCTACCTTGTTTGATATTAATACTACTCCTTCCTTGCTTTTTTTCTTCTTGTAGTTTCTTGGAAATTTTTGCCTAATATTTATTTTCAAACTTTTTGTTTAAAATCACCTTTTATAGGTTGTTTTATACATATGCAATTCTTATATATGGGGTGAGAATTTCTGACATTTGATGGTATTTATTTGTTTACACTTAATGAAATGCATAATTTACTGATTTTCTTTCTTCCATCTCGATTTATGATAATTATTTATTTTACATTGTTTTTTCTTTTTCTTATTTTTGCTATTTTGATCATGTTGAATATAAAATATTTTTAATCTTTGTAGTTTGAAAGTTCTCTTCCACTTTCCCATTTCATTATTAGTTAGCTTCCCTTTCTTGTTACTAAAATTAGATCCATGTGTTTTTTCAATATTTTAAAACAAAATATCACTTATTTCCTTACTAAGAATGCATTTCTTTTCTCTAATTACCATATCCCAAAGAAACCTTTAGAGTGCTGTTAGAACATTTTCTCCTCACTGTTTCTCCCTAGCCTCCTAACTCTTGGGTTTTGCTGAGATTGTTTAGTTTCAGATTATCAATAAAATTTACCTTGCAGTTGTCAATAGTTTCCCTTTCTCTCTATTTCAGTGATTTTTATTTATATTTATATTACAAATTTGCAAAATAAATCTGTCATTGACACATACACACACACACCTGTGTGTGTGTGTGTGTGTGTGTGTGTGTGTGTGTGTTGCAAGGTTCATTGCTCCTTGATGTTTTTACTTTTCCCATTTTCTCTTACCAGGACTCCTCTGTTTCATTTGTTGTTTGGTTAAAGTGTTTTCTCAATTATTTTCCTCAGGTGTTTCACTGAGTCATATTGTTTCTGAATCTGCCAGATATCTTGGCTGGGTAATGAATTCTTAGATTTAAATTCTCTCAGTATTCCACGTATATTATTCCACCATCATCTAGCTTACAGAATTGCAAATAAGAAGAACATTGTTTTTAAGTTTTTTGAAAATTACTTGTTCTTTCCTGCAGCTTAAAAGATTTTATATCTTGTATTTCAGGAATTTAACCAGATGTGCTTAGGTTTTTTTTGTGTGTGTATGTGTGTGTGTTTTCTTACCAGTTTTGGCTGGAGCTTGTGCATTTTCTATAAGTTGATTCAAGATTTTCTACAGTTCAGGGAAAATTCCATTATTGTTTTAGTTATAGTCCTTCCTCCATTGGTTTCTTTTTCTCTTTCTAGATCACACTGTTTCTAGATATCATACATTTCATGAGTTGTCCTACTAAATCTGTTTATGGTCAACAGAAGGATCATAGACAAATATTTATAATACAAGGGGATATCTGGTATTTTACAAGAAAAGCACAAAGGTGTGTTTGCTATTTGAAAGCAAGGAGTACCAACTGATAATGTTGGAGTGTACTTTCATGATGTTCTGCTTTTTAGGTATAATTTCTGGGTGAAAAAATACTCCCAGTACTCAGGGTTTGGCATCATCTCCATTATGCCATATTTCTAACTTAAAATTTTTGCCCTATGTTTACTTTATTACTTTATTTACTTTATTTTTTGTCCTGTGTATATTTTAAAGCATACCTTAGCATAGTCTCAAAATTACAAACTGTACTCTTAACCATCACAAGTATTTTTGTGCCTGAAGCACTTACTATACTTATAGTAATAAATATTCCTTTGGGTATTCAAGAATTAATCTTAAATATGTTAGAGGGTTTCCTTTAATGCTATGCTTAGCAAATTCTTTTTTAACTCAAAAATGTTAAAACCCTGTTTTTAAAATGTGTCCTGCTACTTTTAATTATATAATAAAATTGTTAAAAATAAAATAAAAATAATAATTGTTAAAATATTAAGGAAAATTTAATTTAGTTCACCTACCCTTAAAAATAAATATATGACTTACTCTGTGTTCTTTTTTGGAGAGGGACAGGATGCCACAAATGCAATAAAAGGAGGAGAATTAAATGCCTCTACAATGGTAGAAAATTGCAGTTTAACCCTTCATAGATTAAGAGCAAAATTGATGACTCTCTTTTTTCTATTATCCCAACAGTTTTACTTATTTAATTAAAGTACTCTAACTACAAACGTTTTATCTCAGCTCACCAAAATGCAAATCAGAATGTATTGATAGCTCAGATTCAAAACAATTTCCCTTGGGGTTTCCCTGGTGGCACAGTTGTTGACAATCCACCTGCTGATGCAGGGGATACAGGTTCGGGCCCCAGTCCGGGAAGATCCCACATGCCGTGGAGTGGCTGGGCCCGTGAGCCATGGCTGCTGAGCCTGCGCGTCTGGACCCTGTGCTCCGCAACGAGAGGGGCCACAACAGTGAGAGGCCCATGTACCGCAAAGCAAACAAACAAACAAATAACCAATTTCCTTTAAAATTACAATTTGGGCAGTGGGACTTCTTTCCAGCCTTTCTTCTTTGTTATTATTTAGACATATGTAATATTTACCCTTTGTAGGTTGGCATGGCACTAGAATTATATTCTTATAAAAGTGTCATCTGGGTTTCAAACATAGTTGAGAAACATCTTATGGTCTTGCTAGATAAAATAACTTTTTCTTGACAAATACTGTATGCTGCCACTTATATGTGGAATCTGAAAAAGCCAAACTCATAGAGAGTAGAATGGTGGTTACCTGGGGCTGGGGAAACAGGGAAATGTTCTAACTTCCAGTTAGGAGATGACTCAGTTCTGGACATCTAATGCACTGCCTTGTGATTATAGTTAACAATTGTGTATTATACTTTGAAAGTTAAGAGCAGATTTTGAATGTTCTCACCACATAAATAGAAATGGTTATTATGTGAAGTGATGGAGGTGTAAACTAATGGTATGATGCTAATCATTTTGCAATATTTAAGTGTATCAAATTAACACATTGTGTACCTTAAACTTACACCATGTTATATCTCAATAAAGCTGGAAAAATAATTGTTTGTCTAAAAGGATAATTGTTTACTTAAAATGTTGAAATCTTTTGGACTTGAGATACTGTTGTGATTGAGTCATATTACTTAGATATTAGGTTGATGAACCCTAAGTAATTAATCAAAAAATAATTATGGAGGTCCACAATTCACAGAAGTGATAAGTTGGTAGGTATTCAGCTCCTTGGTTGAAGTTTAAGCAACTTGAAGAAATACCTTCCACTTTGGTATTTTCCCAAGTTAGTGGAGACTGATACATTTGCTGGGTGATAAGGATGGTCTCTGGACCTAGAAAGACACAAATTTCCCTCTTTTATTAATAAATCTTCCCCCAGAGGATCCAGGACCCCAGTCAGTGGTACATCTTTTGTGTCATACCTTTCTTCTCTATTCACTCAGTTCTCAATGAAGGCAACATTTCCCTTTCCAAGCATGGAGGCCATATTTTTTTTAAAACAATTTTATAAAATCAGTAATTTTAGCCTTCCAATAATATTATTGATACAGCTTAAAACTAATATTCTGTTTCTTCATTTGTCCCACTCTCCTCAACCCATTATACTCATTCTTTTGCCTCCACCTCCCCACTGAAATTGCTCTGTCAAAGGTCCCCGAAGTTCTGACCAATCCAATTTAAAGTTTTCTTCCCTGACCTCTCTGTGGCATTGATAGCCATTGACTGCTCCTTGTAACTCCTTTCTATTGACTTCAGTGATACATTAATTCACCTGACATCCAGCTATTATGTATTGAGCGCCCATAAATGTCAGGCAGAATGCTAGGCATTGATGATATTTCAATGGGCAAGACATGCATTTTTCCCCCATGCAGATAGTTAACTCATTTAATACTGTGCACATTATCACACAATACTTATTACACAAGATCTAGTATTAGACAGACTTCACTTTGAAACCTGGCACTGCTACCTACAACTGGGTGAACATGGGCAAATTTCTTAACATTCCTCACCTTAAAAATGGGTGCAATTAAAAATATTCACTTGATAGGAATTTTTAAAATGTTAAAGTAATATACGAAAATGTTTGGCACACTGCTTGATACTAATTTCTCCATTCTTACTGGAACTACCTAATTCAATCAATATAACCTTGTAGAGACACTGAAGCATCTCTTTGGCTGCTATCTTTGACTCTGGTCTTGTCACACTTAAGTCCAACTTCTACATTGCTGATTAATTAACAGCTCATCCCACCACCCATACTCCACAGCCATTATACACTTACTACTTGTTCTTCCATGACTCTGCTGGGCTCTTTCACCTCCCTGCTTCATTCATATTTCATTACTGTCCATCTGTTAGAGTGCTCCTTCCTTCCTTGTTGGCTTTTTTTTTTTTCCTTGTTAGCTTTTTGAACACCTACTTTTTCTTCAAATTATCTTTCAAACTTTATCTCCCTGAGCAGAAAGTCAGACATTCTTTTCCCCATACTGTCATAGCTCCTGTATGCCTCTGTTATAACCCAATCATTTGTAATTTAATTATCTGTGCTCATGAGAGAAAAATATGTGTCTGGTTGTCTTGATATCCTTTGATGTGACACATTTGTAGCTTTAAAAGCTTGATTCTAGATGAATGTTTAGTTTCTATGAATGAATTCTTAGTCTCCATGTGCCAGACATTATGCTAGTGATAGGTATGAAGACATATATGCCCTCAAGAGGTGCACAGTGTGAAGTTGGATAAGGGACAAAAGATTCATGTCATGAATGAACACACTATTTCATTTTCAGTTAAAGGATGTCAGCATTTAGGCTATTCATTTTTTTGAACGGATGAATTAGTAGTAATTTAAAATTCCTTAATTTACCTGCTAATGAAAGTAGTTTTATTGTAAGTTTTTCCTCTTTAAGAAATGTATTTTTATATACCCAAATGTCAAGCTTCTTGTGATAAGAACAGATGAGCACTGTTTCTATGTTTCAAGTGATTTACTGGAAGTAGGGGGTTTGCATCAATTATAAGTGGAAACTTGGGAGTAAGACTGAGCTAAACTACTTTCTCTGTGCTTTCTAAATTTTGAGATGTTTAAAGTGGAAGTCTTGGGTATTGATACATAGCATATTTGCAAAAGTTGAAGTGATGATTCCCTAGTTCTATTTTTTCAAGCTCTAAGAAATATTTTCTTTTCTCAGCTGCACAGTTTAACAATTGTGAGACCAAAAATATTTATTAGTTAATTGAATACTGTGGTGGATATAGAATTGCCATGTATAGTATTTGCATATAATATTAAAAATAATTTAGTTTTTCTTTATTTATACAAGTCACTTTAGCACCCTGGTAGGCTTTAGCATTATCATTTGAGACTTAATAACAATTGTATCTTAGGTACAGAAGTGCTTTTTAAAGCAGCAAGGATTTCTAGTTGATAGACTGCTGTACTCACAAGTAGTTTTAATTTTGTTGCCTCTGGTGAATTTACTTACTCATTAATTTCTGGATGATTCTTTGGAATTATGACATTTGGAAATAGGACATAAGCTTACTGTATTATATCTGTGTTCTTAATAACTCTGAGGACATTTTTAATGTTATGAAAAATGCAAGTTAGAAGAAATTCTCTTTTTCTCGTCTGTGCATAAAGGCCCTATGTCCTTTAAGACACAACTCTTCAAAGTATAGAAGCAATCCATGGAATATTTTCAGTGACACGTGGAATTTTGTTGTTCAGCAAATATAGTCAGATTATAGGAATTTTTATTTATTCTGAACTTAGTTTTTAATAAGAATTTCATAATTAAAAATTAATAGCAGCAAAGTATATTGCCATTGAAGGGACATAAGTTTAATTTGTATGTATTAGAAATTTTTAGTTACAGTATAGTGATGGTGATGTAAGGATTTTGTATAGGAAGAAGTTTTAGTGAAGGGCTTTTCAGACAGCTAATAATTAAACCAGGGGAGAATGGTTTATAACCCAAGAGAGAAGAGCAATTTAGGAGGAAGAGTTGATGAACACTATCAAACTAAAGGAAAAAAAAAGTTAAGTAAGATAATGACAAAAGAGGATATATTGGTTTAAATAATTGCAAAAGCAGTTTTAATGGAGCAGTTGGAACAGGAGCCAAATTGCAGTGGATATCATCTATTTTGTTTTCTCTCTTTCACACCAGGGAACTAGTTAGAAAACTGCTATTATAATCAATTCTGGCTGGCATTATTGTTAGTGAATGCAACATATGTTGAAGTTCAATCTTGTAACATTACAATGTGAGATGAGTAGTGATGTTTTTATCCTAGTAGGTGACTTTCTCAGCTTCTCTTGAACATCAGATCTATGAAACTAAAATTAATGTGAAATGCTTCTTAATAACGGGACTGATTTTCACTTAAGTTTTCTATTTCTCATTTCACATGGATTTTAAGAATTTCTTTGTCAAACTAACTTCTTAATTTGGCTTTCACAACATTTAGACTCTATGGTAAGTTCTCAAAAAATATTTGACGTGTTTGGACTCTATTTTAAAACAATATTATTAACTGTTTTATCCCCTCACTTCTGGGTGGAGAGAACTCATAGGGAATAATAAAGTAGGAACAACAAACTAAGCCATAGACAGCCTAGATTACTTTGCATTCTAACAGGATACTAACAAAGTGACCTGTCTTTTCCTGTCTGATTTTCAGGACCTCCTTGTAAGATGAGACAGATAATGAAATAAAATATGAATATGTAAACTACATGTACTGATTTCAGCCAATGTCAAAGGAGAAGCACTAGGGTGACTCAACATAGAAGCTTTCTTTAGGATACAGACTCAACTCTTTTATCTGTGCTGTACTCTCCCTCAAGGGTGGATCTAACTAGATTACATGTGATCCTGCTTCTAATTACTATATAATGCATTGTGTTTGTTTATTTATTTATTTATTATTATAACCATTATTATAAGGTAGATCTCCTTTTGCCATGGCATCTGGGAATAAGTATGAAAGGAGAAAACTTAAAGACTTTTAACTCTGTCTGGTCAGATTCCTACTCTACTTTTGTCTGCTCTCATTTTTGTGAGTGAAAGAATGAATGCAAATCATTCCACAGTTTAAATTCCTTGTTTTGTCTCTCACTTCCTGGGGTCTAGCTGACTTGCATGATTTTCTCAGAGATTACTATTTTAAACACTTCTGTTTATGCAAGAAAACCTGATGCTTTTCTCTGCTCATGTACCATAGATTCCCTCTCTGGTTATATTTCCTACTTAACAGGTGAATTGTGATAAGTAAAATAGTAATATTGAGTGAACATAATAAACAACTTTATAATAGTCTCTTAAAATTCTTTAATGATGAGAAAAAATGTTAAGGAAAATATATTATTGATGATAATTACAGCAAATGGAGTATAGTATTGAAAAGAAAAGAGAACAACTAGATAAGCAGCATTTTAAAACTTCATGCTCCAGGGTTTGAGGGGAGGGAGGAATGAATAGGTGACACACAGAGGATTTTCAGGGCAGCAGAACTACTCTGTGTGATACTATAATGGTGGGCACATGTTACCATACATTTGTCAAAACTCAAGTATATACAACACCAAGATTGAACCCTAATGTAAACTATGAACTTTGGGTGATAATGTTATGTCAGTGTAGGTTCATTGATTGTAACAAATGTACCACTGTAGTGCACAATATCAATAGTTGCCAGGGGAGGGGGTTGTGTGTGTGGGGGGGGGCAGGGGGTACATGGAAAATATCTTTATATTCTGCTCAGTTTTGCTTTGAATCTAAAATTGCACTAATAAAGTCTATTTAACAACAACAACAAAACAGTTTATGCTCATTAACTTCTTAGAAGCACCCAGAAAATGAACTGAAATTTACTTTCTTTAACTCAAAATGAATGACTTAACCTATTTGGGAAATTTGTGTACCCAAGGGAAATACCTCTCTTGCTTCTCTCACTAGCTACCTCTTCTGGTAAGCATTAAAAAAGCTGTGAATTCAATTATTTGTATTTTACTTTATTAACATTTGCTTCCATTTACCTCTAGGTTTGAAGTTTGAGGAAATTCAAGAAAGATTTGGTGAGGAGTTCTTTAATATATGCTTTGATGAGAATGAGAGAGTCCTTCGAGCTGTAGGTGGCACGTTGCAGGACTTTTTTAATGGCTTTGATGCTTTGTTGGAACACATTAGAACTTCTTTTGGAAAACAGGCCACTCTGGAGTCACCATCATTCCTATGCAAAGAGCTCCCTGAAGGTAATCTTATGCTGCACTACTTCCACCCTCACCACATTGTGGGGTTTGCAATGCTTGGAATGATTAAGGCTGCAGGAAAGAAAATCTATCAGCTGGATGTAGAAGTGGACCAGGTTGCAAATGAGAAACTGTGCTCTGATGGTTCAAACCCAGGCAATTGTAATGGTCTTACTTTTCTTATCAAACAATGTGAAAATACTCATATCACGAAGAACCTTCCACAGGGAACCTCCCAAGTTCCTACGGACCTCAGAATTAGCATCAACACCTTCTGCAGAGCCTTCCCTTTCCATTTGATGTTTGACCCCCACATGACAGTCCTTCAGTTGGGGGAAGGCCTAAGGAAGCAGCTCCGATGTGACACTCACAAAGTGCTCAGATTTGAGGACTGCTTTGAGATTGTTTCTCCAAAGGTTAATGCCACCTTCGAAAGGGTTCTGCTGCGACTGTCCACGCCATTTGTGATTAGAACCAAGCCTGAGGCTTCTGGAACTGAGAATAAAGACAAGGTAAGTGGCTATGGACTTGATATGGGTGATGGGAACTAGGAGATTACATAATTATTTTAGTAAATTACATGATGGCAGTACCTGTCATTATTTAGGCAAGAGAGCCTAGAGTGTCATTTAGAAAATTACTGGTCCCTGGATATATGTAAAAAGATTTGACCTTATTCCCAGCCATTTTGCATAGTGTCTGCCTCTTTCATTAATTTATTTCATTATATAAAAAGAAGACATTTATTAATACTAGCCATAGTAATTACAAAAATGATAAGACTCACTAAAAACGGGATATTGTAAACCCATGACTATTTCCACCTTTTGAAGTCAAACTATGAGAGAAATAGTAAGACTGATATCAACATTATGGGGATTGCTTGCCTTATTCTTAAATATTGCATAAATATAGGTAAAAAGCTAGCTACATTTTGAATATGTTATGTTCTAAATTTCATAATCTAAGAACATCTGTTTTACATCCTATTATTTTCTTAATATGCAGAATAATGTATCAAGTGACTATCTCAAGACTTCTAATTAAATTTTAGTGTTGAAAAAGAGACATTTCTTTAGAACATGTTCACTTCTTGAGAGAAGACACTGGAATTATTCTATCTTTTAAATTTAGGGAATATTAAGGCTATTGGTTTTGATTTATAGAAGTACAATATTTGGCTAGGAGTGTTTGAAGCATTTTTGGCCTTATAACTGAAGTTAATATTATTGAAAATGTGCCTGAAGTAGAATATATTATTACCAATGTTGATTGCTTCATATATTTTGTAGATTTGACAATTAATTCAATTTAAAGTTACTACTTCAGATTTTCCCCCTATATTTCATCTTGTATATCTATTTAATTTGTATACCACAGTAAGAAATAGACACAGTGAAATGATGACTCAGATGTCAAGGCCCCCTGCCAGTTCCAGTAATAAGGAACTGTGCTCATTGAGAAGATGCAATTATAATTTAAACATGTTAGTGGTAGTTTAAAAATAAAACAATAGGCAAGATTTTTAGTTAGAATAGGGATGGCAATCCCCTCATTCTCTGTGCATTTCTGCTTATTCACCTGGGTTTGCCACAATGGGACATTTGGGAGACTACCGTTAGCCCAAATAAAATTATAATCAATAAAGTTATGGCATGGAATCTTAACCAGATGAGTAATATTTTTGAATTATTATGTTCCAAATTCCAAATTTATAGTTTCCTAAAACATGGAAAGAAGAAAATCAGGGTTAAAAATTATGATCCTGTTGATAAATTTGGCCTTGATATTCATTATTTTTCCCATAATTGCTGGTCTTATTAATAACTCCATGTTATCTGGAGTTTCTAATTTTGTATTGGGCTTTGATAAGAAAGTTCTAATTTTCAATAATGTAAGATATTTATTCTTTAGTCTACAGTGAAGGCTTTCATTATAATTTAACTATTTAGCTCTGCACTTAATACCAATGGACTACCACCCCTGCCATCAAAAAGAAAAACAACAAAAACAAGAGCTAATCATACAGCTGAATGATGGTAAATCATTTGCAGAGTGAACTGTAATGCTTTTGCTAAACCATGATCTTTGTCATTTTGGTTGCCAGTTAGTGTTAACTATATAACTAAAGGTAGAACACTCTTGTAAGCAATTTGGTGAGGTAGCCGTCATCCTAGTTTCAAAGAATTTACATCTTGATTCTGCAGTAATGAGTTATAAAGACATAAGTGTTTGTTACCAAAAGCAAAAATATCACTGAGAGACAACTGAAGCATTTTCAAAGAGAGGCAGAGGGGAATCTGATCTTTCAACCATGAAAAGCTCATCCTATTATCAAGACTAAGTTATAATAATTCTCTGAAAATTAGGCTGCCTACCTCAGAAAGTTATTTGTGAAGATTAAATGACACAATCCATGTAAAATTCTTATTATATCTTTGCCTTCAGGGTTAAGTGTTGAATGAATGTTCATTATTGTTACTTCTACCACTATTATTATTATTTTTTTCCTTTCCTCTTGTCACATTCCTCCTATCCATTCTCCTCTCTTCTTGCCTTATGGAAGTTAGTACTGGAAACCAGTAGGTTGAATAATTTTAGAGAAATATCAACTCTACCTAACATCTTCACAAAATACGACTTGGGTTTGTCTTCTTAATAATGACTAGAAAACCATTTGTCACAAATCCTGTAGCAGCTTTGTTTGAATCTGCTTTTCTATTTATAGGCTAGCATTGTTTTAAAAGCCCTAGTCTCCTTTTCAGATTCACTAAAGTTTGGAATCAAGTTTTTATTACCTGTGTCTATTAATATATTTTATGTTCACTTGTTACAGCACTTTGTTGTGTCAGTGGTTTCCAAAATAAAATGGACTGGTTAGCTTAGGCAAAACCTAAAACAGCAATGGATTTGAGAATCAATAAATAATATGAGTTCCTTTAACATTTTTTTTCCTTAGTAGCAATGCTTCAAAGAACATTGTGGAAGGAGTCCAGCATTTGAAATACATCATCCTTACGATACAGCAATGGCATGCTATTCATCTTCACTTTTGTTCTCAAGGTTAGAACTTAGGAGAAGCATAATAACAACAACACATTTCTTTTTCAATCCCCAGAAATATCATCACATTTGCCTTCTTAATTAGAAGTTGCAAAACAAATATCAGGAGATAATTTTAAAAGACTAAAGGAAGAATTAACCTCTGATTTTCTGTAGTCAAATCAGTTTCCACAATGCTCCTTTATCTTTTCTAGACATATGTCCATCATTTTTCTGACATGGTGATGGAAAAGTTTAAAATATATTTATTAATCTTACCAATCCATGATGATGCTGAGAGACAAATTTCATCCAGTTGTTAAGAATACATTATTTGACTTCAACTTAAAATTAATTTAATTTGGGAAAATGTGAGCATTCCTTCTCTGTTCAGATCATAATATTCTATTAGAGAATTTCAAATATTGAACAATATTTTAGTGATGGACAAAATGACACTAGGACTTTTTCTATAAATGAGCACTATAGAACATAGATGTACAATAACTTCAATCAAAATTATCTGGAATTTTCTTTGCTCTTATAATTATAAATGAGATTTTTAATTTTAATTTTTGTTTATTTTTCTCTAGAATTTCTCCCTGACAATAAACTACCTTTTAAAGTAGGTTAGACAAATTGAGATTTCTTTTTAATTGAAGTATAGTTGATTTACAGTATTATATTGGTTTTAGGTGTACAGCATAGTGATTCAGTATTTTTACGATTATATGCCATTAAAAGTTATTACAAGTTAATGGCTATAATTCCCTGTGCTATAAAATATATCCTTGGTGCTTATCTATTTTATACATAATAGTTTGTATCTCTTAATCCCATACCCCTAATTTGCCCCTTTCCTTTCCCTTTCCCATTTGGTAACCACTAGTTTCTTTTCCTTCTGTGTGAGTCTATTTTCATTTGCATATACATTTGTTTGTAGTATTTTTTAGACTCCACATATAAGAGATATATAGTATTTGTCTTTCTTTGTCTGACTTATTTCACTAAGCATTATATTCTCTAGGTCCATCCACATTGCTGCAAATGGCAGCATTTTATTTTATTTTTAAATGGCTGAGTAATATTCCACTGTATATATCTTCTTTATCCATTCTTCTATTCATGGGCACTTGAACTGCTTCCATATCTTAGCTGTTGTAAATTGTGCTACTATGAACATTGGGGTGCATGTATCTGTTCAAATTAGTAATTTCATTTTTATATACCCAGGAGTGGAATTGTGGATCATATGATAATTCTATTTTTAGTTTTTTGAGCAACCTCCAGACTGTTTTCCATAGTGGTTGCACCAATTTACATTACCACCAATGGTTTACAATGGTTCCCTTTTCTCCACATCCTCTCCAAAATTTGTTATTTGTAGACTTTTAGATGATAGCCATTCTGATAGGTGTGAGGTGATATCTTGCTGTCATTTTGATTTGCATTTCTCTAATAAGTAGTGATGTTGAGCATCTTTTCATGTCCCATTGGCCATCTGTATGTCTTCTCAGAAAAAACGTCTTTTCAGGTTTTCTGCCCATTTTTTCATTGGGCTGCTTGTTTTTTAGATACTGAGATGTACGAGCTGTCTATATATTTTAGATTTTAACCCCCTGATGGTCATATAATTTGAAAAATATTTCCTTTAATTCCATAGGTCGTATATTCATTTTGTTGATGGTTTCCTTTGCTGTGCAAAAAGTTTTAAGTTTTATTAGGTCCTATTTGTTTATTTTTGCTTTTACTTCTTTGATCTTAGGGAACAGATACAGAAAAATATTGCTTGATTTATGTCAGTGTTCTGCCTATGTTTTCTTCTAGTTTTATGGTTTCCAGTTTCACATTTAGGTCTTTAATTCATTTTTGGAGTTTATTTTTGTATATGGTATGAGGAAATGTTCTAATGTCATTGTTTTATATGTTTTTTCAACACCAACTTGTTGAAGAGTCTGTCTTTTCTCCATTGTATATTCTTACCTCCTTTGTCATAGATTAATTGACTGTCATAGTATGGGTTTATTTCTGGGCTCTCTATTCTACTCAGTTGATCTATGTGTGTTTTTTTGTGTGCTAGTAGTATGCTGTTTTGACTACTGTAGCTTTGTAGTATAATCTGAAGTCTGGGAGGGTGATATCTCCAGATCTGTTCTTTATTTCTCAAGATTGCCTTGGCAATTTGGGGTCTTTATTGGTTCCACATGAATTTTAGAATCATTTGTTCCAATTCTGTGAAAATATCATAGGTATTTTGATAGGGATTATGTTAAATCTGTAGATTGCTTTCGGTAGTATGGCCATTTTAACAATATTAATTCTTCTAATCCAAGAGCATGGGATATTGTTTCACTTCTTTGTATCATCTTCAGTTTCCTTCATTAATGTTTTATAGTTTTCAGACTATAAGTTGTTCAGCTCTTTGGTTAAGTTTATTCTTAGCAATTTTATTCTTTTTCCTGCAATTTTACGTGGGATTTTTTTTTTTTTTTTTTTTTTTTTTACTTTCTCTTTCTGATCTTTCATTGTTAGTGTATATAATGCAACAGATTTAGGTATGTTGCTCTTGTATCTTGTAACTTTGCTGAGTTTATTAGTTCTGATAGTTTTTAGGTGGAGTCTTAAGCGTGTTCTATGTAAAGAATCATATCATATGCAAATAGGGACAGTTTTAATTTTTTACCTTCTAATTTGCATTCCTTTTATTTCTTTTCCTTGTCTGATTGTGTCACTAGGACTTCTGATACTGTGTTAAATAGAAGTGGTCAGAGTGGGCATCCTTGTCTTTTTCCTGAATTGTTCCCATAGGTTTTGAAGTGTTGTGTTTCCATTGTCCTTTGTCTTGAGCTATCTTTTTACATCCTCTTAGATTTCTTCATTGACCTAGTAGCTTTTTAGTTACATGTTGTTTAATCTCTACATATTCGTGTTTTTCCCATTTTTCTTCCTGTAGCTGACTTCTAGTTTCATACCTTTATGGTCAGAAAAAATTACATATATAATTTCTATTCTTAAATTTGTTGAGACTAGTTTTGTGGCCTAGCTTGTGATCTATCCTGGAGAACATTCCATGTTCACTTGAAAAGAGTGTGTATTCTGCTGTTTTTGGTTGTAATGTCCTATAGTTATCAAGTCCAAATTGTCTAGTGTGTCATTTAAGAACACTTTTTCCTTATTGATTTTCTGTCTGGAGGATCTGTCTATTGATGTCAGTGGGGTGTTAAAGTCCCCTACTCTTATTGTACTATTGTCAATTTCTCCTTTTTATGACTGTTACTATTTGCATTCTATATTTAGGTGTTCCTGTATTGGGTGTATATATGTTAATGAGTATAATATCCTCTTCTTGCATCAATCTCATTATCATTATATAATGCACTTCTTTGTTTTATTATAGCCCTTGTTTTAAGTCTATTTTGTCTGATATGAGTATTGCCATCCCTACTTCCTTGTCATTTCCATTTACATGAAATAACTTTTTCCATCCTTTCACTTTCAGTTCAGTGTGTGTCTTTCACCCTGAAGTGTCTATTGTAGGCAGTATATTGAAGGGTCTTGTTTTCAATCCAGTCAGCCACCCTGTGTCTTTTGAATGGAGATTTTAGTCCATTGATACATAAAGTAATTATTGATAGTATGTAATTATTGCTATTTTATTACTTGTTTTTTGTAGTTCTTCCTTGTTCATTTCTTCATTTGTTTCTTCCCTTGTGGTTTGATGATTTTTTTTTAGCAACATGTTTGTGTTTCTTTTTGATTTTGGTATATGTAACTGTAGGTTTTTAATTTGTTGTTATCATAAGATTCACATATATTGACCAATAATTACATTTACTTGTTTTAAACTGGTAGTCATTTAAGCTCAAACACATTTTTAAAAATCTACATTTTTTTATTCCCTTCCCCCAATTTTGTGTTTTTGATGTCACATTTTACACCTTCATGCTTATCCCTTGACTGCTCATTGTAGTTATAGTTGCTTTTACAGCTTTTTGTCTTTTAATCTAAATACTGGCTTATTTAAGTGGTTGATCTTCAATTTGTACAGTATATTTGTCTTTCCTAGTGGGATTTTCCCTTTCCTGTAGATTCTTTCTTTTCCATTTAGGGAATACCCTTCAACTTTTTTTTAGGGTAAGTTTAGTACTGATGAATTCTTTTAGTTTTTGCTTTTATATAAAGTTTTTTTTTTTTTTAATTTCTCCTATTGTAAATGATAATCTTGCTGGGTAGAGTGTCCCAAGTTGCAGATTTTTCCTTTTCAGGACTTTGAATATATCCTGCTACACCTTATGGTCTGTAAAATTTCTGTAGAGAAATTAGCTGATAGACTTATGAGGGTTTCATTGTATATAATTTTTGTTTTTCTCTTGCTGTCTTTGGAATTCTCTATCTTTAACTTTTGCTATTTTAATTATGATATGTCTTGGTGTAAGTCTCTTTGGGTTCAGCATGTTTGGAACTCTCTGTGATTCCTGTATCTGGATATCTGTTTCCTTCTTTAGATTTGGGAAGTTTTCAGCCATAATTTCTTCAAATACATTTTCAATTCCCTTCTCCCTCTTTTCATTTTCTGGACACCTGTAATGAAAATTTTGGAATGTTTAATGTTATTTTAAAGATCTCTTGAATTGATTTTTTTTTTTTTTTTGTATTAGTTTTTCTCTCTGCTTTTCTCATTGGGTGATTTCTATTATTCTATTTTCCAGATCACTTATGTGTTCTTCTATGTCAATTAGTCTGCTATTCATTCTTATAGTGTGTTTTTTATTTCAGCTATTGAATTATTCATTTCTGATTGGGTCTTTTTATATTCCCTAGTTCCTTGTTTAGAAAATTTCTTCTCCTTAATACAGTTAACATTTTTATTACCAATGTTTTCAATTTTTTATCTGGTGAATTGTTTATTTCTGTTTCATTATTTATTTTTTCAATGGTTTTCTCTTGCTCTTTCAATCGAGAGTATTTCCTCTGCCTTTTCATTTTAGTTAACTTTCTCTACTTCTATTAATTTAGTTGAAACAGTTACCTATTTCAGTCTTGAAGGGATTTTCTTATGTGGAATCATCTCTATGCAGATTATGTGTGCCCAAGGCCTTTGATGGGAGGGCTGGACTTGACATGGACAACAATTACGTCTTTCCTCAATGTGTGCTGGTAGCTATCACCTTGATGGATGGCGATCCAGGTAGAGGGACTAGAGCCAGCACTGGGCATGAAGTGGAACTTCTTCTCTGCTCAGTGGCCACTACTGCCTTGTCAGAGGTGGGGGTCTGATCTCAAGTTCCTGGAGCAGAAAACCTGAGGGTTGACCTTGAGCTGGCTCTGTTCCTTTTAAGTGTGTAATTTTTCCCTCTCTCTGCCCAGGGACTTTTGCCTCAGAGGAGCTGAAGTAGTAGGGTCCGGGGGCAGAGGACTGATGTGCAGCATGTGTAGGTGTCTATAGCTCTACTGAGATGCAGCCTCTGCTGCAAGCCCCCTTTGTCACTCACAGGTGGTCATTGTCTTCTGCTTCCACCATCCCCATCCTGTGTGAAGCTTCTCTCCTGGGCTGATGGGGTCCTGGGTAGATTCCTGGTGTGTGTTGGAAGGTTAGCTGTGGTTGAGTGGAGGCCATCAGATACCTGGGCTTCTTCTGAGGTGCTGCTTGAGTAAGTGCCAAAATGGACACCTCTGCCCCACCTGAGACTGAGTTGCCTGGGACTGGGTCCCCTGGGACTGGGTTGCCTCTGTGTCCCATGGTCAAGTCTTCTCTGGTTCTTCCCACCCTAGATGCAGTGCCATGCCATGGCATGGAGTAAGCAGGACTGGGTGTTAACTTGACTCATGCTGGGGTATACTGAGAGGCGGTTTCTGGATCCCCAGCAGCTGCCAGAGCAGACCTGTCTCTGACCTGCCTCTGGGGCTAACCTGCATATGTTCATTTTTCAGGAGCAGAGTCCATTCTTTTCCTTACCATTCTATTTGTTGCAGTGGACCTCCCACTATACAAGGGAGTGTGTCTTCTCCACATAGGCCTCAGGACTGGAACTCCCAGTCTGTAGCTCTGAGTTCTTCACTCCCCAGGTTACTCATCTGAGTGTCTGTTCAAGTAATTGCCTTTTCCTCTGAGTCCCCTCTCAACGGCACATGTCCCAACCCAATTGCTACTCTTCCCTTCCTACCCAATTACATGTTTCTTGCTTACAGTCTTGGTTGAACAGGGGTCTTTCTGCTAGTTTTCAGTTAGTTTTCAGTGAGAATTGGTCCACATATATATTTACTTTGATATGTTTGTGGGGAGAGGTGAACTCCATATCCTCTTAATCTGTCATCTTGATCTCACTGCTTCCAAATTGAGATTCTGATGCAGATATTACTGAGGTTCATGCTGGCTTTCTTTCTTGATTTTTTTAATGCCTGTAATGTTAAAATTACTGTAGAGTAAGTGTTATGTTACTATACAGTTACTGTATTCTGTGTATTTAAAGGACAGGGTAGATGATTACACGGTCAATAATATATTCCTTACAGTAATCCTCATGTTTAAAGTGTACATTTTGCCATGTTTTCATTTTTGTTAGCAGGAAAGACTGCAACTCTTAACTTACAAAAGAAAGTAACCCTACTGTAGATCAGACATTATTTAGTTCTAGTGTAGGTTCTGATGAGTGGGAAATTAGTCCCTTTCATTAAAACTTGTTCAGAATCTTTCTTTAATTGTTCCTTTTGTATTTAACTTAGAATCATTTTGTTTTAGCTGGTAGCTTTCAGATTCAGTGAATTAAAATCTGAAGAGCTATTTTGAGTGTGTTGTCTACCTCCCAATTTTTAATGGTGCTTTCTTTATTTATATTAACATTTTTTATAAGTAAACAGTGCAATTATCTTTAGTAAATGTACATAATTGTGCAACTATCACAATGATTCAGTTTTAGAATACTTTATCACCCCAAAATATCCTGTGCCCATTTGCAGTCAATCCCTGCTCTAACTCCCAACCCCAGGCAACCACTGGTCTACTTTCATCTCTATAAGATATCATTTCTAATAGATGTATCATACAAATATGTAGTCTTTTTTTGTCTGGCATAATGTTTTTGAGGTTTATTCATGTTGTAGCATGTATGAACAATTTGTTCCTCTTTGGTACTGAACAGTATTCCATTGCATAGATATACAACACTTTGTTTACCTGTTTATTAGTTGACAGACACTGAATTGTTTTCACATTTTAGCTATTATGAATGCTGTTGCAATGCATGCAAGAGTTTTTATTCCATACATTTACATACTCTTGGGACAATTCCTAGGAGAAGAATTACTATGTCATAAGATAAGTATATCTTTAAATTTTAAAAGAAATTGCTACACTGTTTAACAAAGAGGATGTGCCATTTCATTTTTGAACAGCAATGTATGGGGGTTTAAATTTCTTCACATCCTCACCAACTCTTCATATTGTCACTCTTTTTGATCATAAGCATCTTAGTGGTTGCTGAGTGGTAGGCATTTAATGTACATTTCCCCAATGACTAATGATGTTAAGCATTTTTTCTTGTGCTTATTAACTAGTGGTATATTTTTTTGTTGTATGTCTAGTCAAATATTTTGTTCATTTTTAATTGTGGTTTTTGTCTCCCTATTATTGAATTGTATTTTTTTTTGAGAGTGCACAATTTTATTTCATTTTATTTATTTTTTAACAGCTTTATTGGAGTATAACTGCTTTACATTGTTGTGTTAGTTGTTGCTGTATAACAAAGTGAACCAGCTATACGTATACATATATACCCATATCCCCTCCCTCTGACATCTCCCTCCAACCCTCCCTATCCCACCCCTCTAGGTGGTCACAAAGCATGAGCTGATCTCCCTGTGCTGTGGGGCTGCTTCCCACTAGCTATCTACTTTATATTTGGTAGTGTATATATGTCAATGCCACTCTCTCACTTTGTCTCAGCTTACCCTTCCCCTTCGCCATGACCTCAAGTCCATTCTCTACATCTGCATCTGTATTCCTGTCCTGCCCCTAGGTTCATCAGAACCGTTTTTTGGTTTTGTTTTTTTTATATTCCATGTATATGTGTTAGGATATGATATTTGTTTTTCACTTTCTGACTTACTTCACTCTGCATGACCAAGGTAATGAGGTCCATGCACCTCATTACAAATAACTCAATTTCATTTCTTTTTATGGCTAAGTAATATTCCATTGTATATATGTGCCACATCTTCTTTATCCATTCATCTGTCGACGAACACTTAGGTTGCTTCCATGACCTGACTATTGTAAATACTGCTACAATGAACATTGTGATACATGACTCTTTTTGAATTATGGGTTTCTCAGGTTATATGCCCAGTAGTGGGATTACTGGGTTGTGTGGTAGTTCTATTTTTCATTGTTTAAGGAACCTCCATAGTGTTCTCCATCATGGCTGTATCAATTTACATTCCCACCAACAGTGCAAGAGGGTTCCCTTTTCTCCACACCCTCTCCAGAATTTATTGTTTGTAGATTTTTTGATGATGGCTGTTCTGACTGGTGTGAGGTGATGCAGCATTGTAGTTTTGATTTGTGTTTCTCTAATGATTAGTAATGTTGAACTTCCTTTCATTTGTTTGTTGGCAATCTGTATATCTTCTTTGGAGAAATGTCTATTCAGGTCTTCTGCCCATTGTTGGATTGGCTTTTTGTTTTTTTGATATTGAGCTTCATGAGTTGCTTCTAAATTTTAGAGATTAATACTTTGTCAGTTGCTTCATTTGCAAATACTTTCTCCCATTCTGAGGGTTGTCTTTTTGTCTTGTTTATGGTTTCCTTTTCTGTGCAAAAATTTTGGATTTCATTAGGTCCCATTTGTTTATTTTTGTTTTTATTTCCATTTCTCTAGGAGGTGGGTTAAAAAGGATCTTGCTGTGATTTATATCATAGAGTGTTCTGCCTATGTCTTCCTCTAAGAGTTTTATAGTGTCTGGCCTTACATTTAGGTCTTTAATCCATTTTGAGTTTACTTTTGTGTATGGTGTTAGGGAGTGTCCCAATTTCATTCTTTTGCATGTAGCCATCCAGTTTTTACTGCACCACTTATTGAAGAGTTTGTCTTTTTTTTCTCCTTGTATATTCTTGCCTCCTTTATCAAAGATAAGATGAGCATATGTGCATGTGTTTATCTCTGGGCTTTCTATCTTGTTCAATTGATCTATATTTTCTGTTTTTGTGCCAGTACCATACTGTCTTCATTATTGTAGCTTTGTACTATAGCCTGAAGTCAAGGAGCCTGATTCCTCCAACACTGCTTTTCTTTCTCAACATTGCTTTGACTATTCAGGGTCTTTTGTGCTTCCATACAAATTATGAAATTTCTTGTTCTAGTTCTGTGAATAATACCATTGGTAGTTTGATAGGGATTGCATTGAATCTGTAGATTGCTTTGGGTGGTATAGTTATTTTCACAATGTTGATTCTTGCAATCCAAGAACATGGTATATCTGTCAATCTGTTTGTATCATCTTTAATTTCTTTCATCAGTGTCTTATAGTTTTCTGCATACAGGTCTTTTGTTTCTTTAGGTAATTTTATCCCTAGGTATTATATTCTTTTTATTGCAATGGTAAATGGGAGTGTTTCCTTAATTTCTCTTTCAGATTTTTCATCATTAGTGTATAGGAATGCAAAAGATTTCTGTGCATTAATTTTATATCCTGCTACTTGTCCTAATTCATTGATTAGCTCTAGTAGTTTTCTGGTAGCCTCTTTATGATTCTGTATGTAAAGTGTCATGTTATCTGCAAACAGTGACACTTATAATTCTTCCTTTCCTATTTGGATTCGTTTTTTTTCTTTTTATTCTCTGATTGCCATGGCTAAAACGTCCAAAACTATGTTGAATAATAGTGGTGAGAGTGGGCAACCTTGTCTTGTTCCTGACCCTAGTGGAAATGTTTTCAGTTTTTCACAATTGAGAACCATGTTGGCTGTGGTTTTGTCATATATGGCCTTTATTATGTTGAGGTAAGTTCCCTTTATGTCTACTTTCTGGAGGGTTTTTATCATGAATGGGTGTTTAATTTTGTTGAAAGTTTTTTCTTCATCTATTGAGCTTATAGTATGTTTTTTATCCTTCAGTTTGTTAATATGGTATATCCCATTGATTGATTTGTGTATATTGAAGAATCCTTACATTGCTGGGATAAACCCCACTTGATCATGGTGTATGATCCTTTTAATGTGCTGTTGGATTCTGTTTGCTAGTATTCTGTTGAGGATTTTTGCCTCTATGTTCATGAATGATATTGCCCTGTAGTTTTCTTTTTTGTGTGTGATATCTTTGTCTGGTTTTGGTATCAGGATGATGGTGGCCTCATAGGATGAGTTTGGAAGTGTTCCTCCTTCTGCTATATTTTGGAAGAGTTTGGGAAGGATACGTGTTCACTTTTCTCTAAATGTTTGATAGAAGTCGCCTGTGAAGCCATCTGGTCCTGGGCTTTTGTTTGTTGGAAGATTTTTAATTGCAGTAACAATTTCAGTGCTTGTGATTGGTCTTTTTATATTTTCTACTTCTTCCTGGTTCACTCTCGGAAGGTTGTGCTTTTCTAAGAATTTGTCCATTTCTTCCAGGTTGTCCATTTTATTGGCATATAGTTCTCGTAGTAATCTCTCACAACCCTTTGTATTTCTGCAGTGTAATTTGTTACTTCTCCCTTTTCATTTCTACTACTGTTGATTTGAGTCTTTTCCCTTTTTTTCTTGATGAATCTGGCAAATGGTTTATGAATTTTGTTTATCTTCTCAAATAACCAGCTTTTAGTTTTATTGATCTTCGCTATTGTTTCCTTCATTACTTTTTCATTTATTTCTGACCTTATCTTTATGATTTCTTTCCTTCTTCTAACTTTGGGTTTTTTTGTTGTTCTTTCTCTAATGGCTTTATGTGTAAGGTTAGGTTGTTCATTTGAGATGTTTCCTGTTTCTAAAGGTAGGATTGTAGTGCCATAAACTTCCTTCTTAGAACTGCTTTTGCTCCATTCCATAGGTTTTAGGTTGGTTGTCATGTTTTGATTGTCATTTGTCTCTAGGTATTTTTTCATTTCCTCCTTGATTTCTTCAGTGATCTCTTGGTTATTTAGTATAATATTGTTTAGGCTCCATGTGTTTGTATTTTTTACAGATTTTTTCCTGTAATTGATATATAGTGTCATAACGTTGTGGTTGGAAAAGATACTTGATACAATTTCCAGTTTCTTAAATTTACCAAGATATGATTTGTGACCCAAGATATGATTTATCCTAAGGAATGTTGCATGAGCACTTGAGAAGAGAGTATATTCTGTTGTTTTTGGTTGGAATGTCATGTAAATATCAATTAAGTCCATCTTGTTTAATGTGTCATTTATAGCTTGTGTTTTCATATTTAGTTTTATTTTAGATGATCTTTCCATTGCTGAAAGTGGGTTGTTAAAGTCTCCTACTATGATTGTGTTACTATCAATTTCCCCTTTATGGTTGTTAGCATTTGCCTTATGTATTGAAGGGCTTCTATGTTGGGTGCATAAGTATTTACAATTGTTATATCTTCTTCCTGCATTGATCCCCTGATCATTATGTACTGTCCTTCTTTGTCTCTTGTAATAGTCTTTATTTTAAAGTCTATTTTGTCTCATATGAGAATTACTACTCCAGATTTCTTTTTATTTCCTTTTGCATGGAATATCTTTTTTCACCCCCTCACTTTCAATCTGTATGTGTCCCTAGGTCTGAATTGGGTCTCTTGTAGACAGCGTGTATATGGGTCTTGTTTTTGTGGGTGTTCTGTAGGAGCAGTTTCATGTGTAGATGTATTTCTGATGTATCTGTGGGGAGGAAGGTGACCTCTGTGTCTTACTCTTCTGCCATCTTCTCTCCCTGGGTCTTGTTTTTGTATCCATTCAGCCAGTCTATGTTTTTTGGTTGGCATTTAACCTTTTACATTAAGGTAATTATTGATATGTATGTTCCTATTACCATTTTCTTAATTGTTTTGAGTTTGTTATTGTAGGTCTTTTCCTACCTTTGTGTTTCTGGCATAGAGAAGTTCCTTTAGTATTTGTTTTAATGCTGGTTTGTTGGTGCTGAATTCCCTTAGCTTTTCCTTGTCTGTAAAGGTTTTAATTTCTCCATCAAATCTGAATGAGATCCTTGCTGGGTAGAGTAATCCTGGTTGTAAGTTTTTCCCTTTCAGCACTTTAAATATATCCTGCCACTCCCTTCTGGCTTGCAGAGTTTCTGGTGAAAGATCAGCTGTTAACCTTAGGGGGATTCCCTTCTATGTTATTTTTTTGCTTTTCCCTTGCTGCTTTTAATATTTTTTCTTTGTACTTAATTTTTGATTGTTTGATTAATATGTGTCTTGGTGTGTTTCTCCTTGGATCTCTCCCATCTGGGACTCTGTGCTTCGTGGACTTGACTAACTATTTCCTTTCCCATATTAGGGAAGTTTTCAACTATAATCTGTTCAAATATTTTCTCAGCCCCTTTTTCTCTTCTTCTTCTGGGACCCCTATAATTAGAATGTTTGTGAATTTAATGTTGTCCCAGAGGTCTCTGAGATTGTCCTCATTTATTTTCATTCTTTTTTCTTTATTCTGCTCTGTGGTAGTTATTTCCACTATTTTATCTTCCAAACACTTATCCGTTCCTCTTCCTCAGTTTTTCTGTCATTGATTCCTTCTAGAGAATTTTAAATTTCATATATTTTGTTGTTCGTCATTGTTTGTTTACTCTTTAGTTCTTCTAGGTCCTTGTTAAACATTTCTTGTATTTTCTTCATTTTATTTTTGAGATTTTGGATCATCTTTACTATCATTACTGTGAATTCTTTTTCATGTAGACTGACTATTTCCTCTTCATTTGTTTGGTCTCATGGGTTTTTACTTTGCTCCTTCATCTGCTGTGTATTTCTCAGTCTTCTCATTTTTCTTAACTTACTGTGTTTGGGGTCTCCTTTTCACAGCCTGCAGGTTCGCAGTTCCCATAGTTTTTGGTGTCTGCCCCCAGTGGGTATGGTTGGTTCACTGGGTTGTGTGGGCTTCCTGGGGGAGGAGAGTGGTGCCTGTGTTCTAGTGGATGAGGCTGCATCTTGTCTTTGCATCTGACAGGACCATGTCCTGTGTGTGTTTTGGGGTGTCTGTGAACTTATTATGATTTTAGGCAGCCTCTGTGCTAATGGATGCTGTGTTCCTGTCTTGCTGGTTTTGCATGAGATGTCCAACACTGGAGCATGTCTGTTGTTGAGTGGAGGTGGGTCATAATGTTGAGATGGAGATCTCTGGGATAGCTCTCACCTATTGATATTATGTGCAGCTGGTAGGTTCCTGTTGGTCCAAGGTGCTGAACTCGGCTCTCCCACCTCAGATGCTCTGGCCTGACACAGGCCAGAGCACCAAGACCCTGTCAGCCACGCAGCTTACATGTAAATGAGTTAAATTATCCAATCCAAAGGCACACGGTGGCTAGCCTTCTGTACTCTGCTCAGTCCTCCTGCCGGGTGTTGTCCTCCAGTCCTGGTTGATATGGAGAGACTGCTTTGGATCCAGGTCCAGCTGCACTTCCTAGCATCTAGAAGTAGCAGCTGTTGTCCCCATCCTTCCCTTTCCCACTGCAACTCATCAGGATCCTGGAGTGTCTGAGTTTCTGCCCCTCATGCTGCTCGCAGTGCTGATCCCATCTGTATTGATTTTTATCATAAGAATGCACCATAATTTATTTAATCATTCTCTTATTGATGGATTTGAAGATATTTCCATTTTTATTATTTTTTTTGGTGAATAACTTTTATACATGGATCCGTGCCTGCCTTTCTGTTTATTATCTTAGTAAACTTGGTGACTCAAGGGTATGGATATATTTAAGGTTCTTAATACATATTGTTAATTTTATTTCAAAGAAGTTTTACCAATATACCTTCCCAGCATCAGTAATAATTGTGCCAGATGACCCAGCATTTGCACTCTTGAGTATTGTCCCAGAGAAACAAAGAATTATCCTCATACAAACATCTATACAGTAATTTTAATAGAAAATTTATTCATAGTAGCTAAAAACTGAAAACAAGCTAGGTGTCCTTTAATGGGCAAAAGGTTAAAAAACCTGTGGTCTATCCATATCATGGAACAAAAAAGAATGACACTGTTGATAAGTGCAAAACTTGGATGAATCTTCAAAGAATTATGCTGAATGAAAATGACAACCCCCAAAGATAAAATGCTGCATGATTCCATTTATATGAATTTTTGAAGTGAGAAAAACAATGAATAGGCTAGTAGTTGCCTTGGTTTAAGGATAAGGGAGGGCAAGCAGGGCCAAATATGGTTTATAAAGGGGCCACGCAAGGAATCCTTGTGAGGATGGAACTATTCTGCATCTTGACTGGTGGTGGATACACAAACCTATACATGTGTTAAAATTGCACGGAACTAAATACACACCATTGAATGCAAGTGGGGAGATTTATAGTGCAAGATTGGTGGATTTTATCAATGTCAGTATTTATTTTGTGATATTGTACTGTAATTTTCCAAGATGTTATCACTGGGGAAACTGGGTAAATGACATATGAGATCTCTATTATTTTTTACAAGTGAATATTAATCTACAATCATCTAAAAATAAAAAGTTTTATTAAAAACAATAATGTATGAAATTTATCATGTAGCTTTAGTAATTTCTATATAATAAAAGTTCTGTTCTTTGATGACTGTTCTGTAATTAGGAGATTGTCCCTTTCTTTCTACTATTACTAGTCAACAGTTATTCATTCAGTATACAGCTGAAACCTTTCCTTATTTCCCTGCCCCCATATTCTTCTTTTATGTTTTAGTAATTTTTACAGTATAATATGTATAGCAATTACAAAAATATTTCTTTATCATCTAGCCATTTTGTTTGGACATGATCACACATCTTTCACTGATGTATCTCTACGGTAGCTCTGAACTAAGCCTGATTTTTAAATTTTTGTTTTTGTTTTCTTCAAATATAATGTAATTACCAAAGGACTTCTAGTTTAGCACTGGTTGTCTTACTGAATAGTGAACTGATTTATATGCTGGAGGTCAATAAGAAATGCTGTTAAAAGTGTTCTCTTATCAAAAAAGATAAGGATTTTACTTTTTTTTAAAAACTATGGATTTTTATTTTCATCTTTATTGACATTTATTTATTTTTAAACATCTTTATTGGAGTATAATTGCTTTACAATGGTGTGTTATTTTCTGCTTTATAACAAAGTTAATCAGCTATACATATAAATATATACCCATATCTATTCCCTCTTGTGTCTCCCTCCCTCCCACCATCCCTATCCCACCCCTCTAGGGGTCACAAAACACCCATCGGATCTCCCTGTGCTACGCAGCTACTTCCCACTAGCTATCTATTTTACAACTGGTAGTACATATAACTCCCTGCCACTCTCTCAGTTCTTCCCAGCTTACCCTTCCTCCTCCCATATCCTCAGGTCCATTCTATAGTAGGCCTGTGTTTTTATTCCCATCCTGCCCCTAGGTTCTTCATAAGTTTTGTTTTGTTTTGTTTTGTTTTAGATTCCATATATATGTGTTAGCATATGTTATTTGTTTTTCTCTTTTGGACTTCACTATGCATGACAAACTATAGGTCCATCCACCTCACTACTAATAACTACATGACAGACTCTAGGTCCATCCACCTAACTACAAATAACTGTTTAGTTTCTTTCTATGGCTAATATTCCATTGCATATATGTGCCACATATGCTTTATCCATTCATCTGTCGATGGATACTTAGGTTGCTTCCATGTCCTGGCTATTGTAAACAGAGCTGCAATGAACATTGTGGTACATGACACTTTTTGAATTGTGGTTTTCTCAGCATATATGCCCAGTAGTGGGATTGTTGGGTAGTATGGTAGTTCTATTTTTAATTGTTTAAGCAACCTCCATAGAGTTCTCCATAGTGGCTGTATCAATTTACATTACCACCAACAGTGCAAGAGGGTTCCCTTTTCTCCACACCCTCTCCAGCATTTATTGTTTGTAGATTTTAAAATTATGACTGGTGTGAGGTGATTGTAGTTTTGATTTGCATTTCTCTAATGATTAGTAATGTTGAACTTCCTTTCATGTGTTTATTGGCAATCTGTGTATCTTCTCTGGAGAAAAGTCTGTTTAGGTCTTCTGCCCATTTTTGGATTGGTTGTTTGTTTTTTTTGATATTGAGCTGCATGAGCTGCTTGTAACTTTTGGAGATTAATCCTTTGTCAGTTGCTTAATTTGCAAATATGTTCTCCCTTTCTGAAGATAGTCTTTTCATCTTGTTTATGGTTTCCTTTGCTGTGCAAAACCTTTTAAGTTGCATTAGGTCCCATTTGTTTATTTTTGTTTTTATTTCCATTTCTCTAGGAAGTGGGTCAAAAAGGATCCTGCTGTGATTTATGTCATGGTGTTCTGCCTATGTTTTCCTCTAAGAGTTTTATAGTGTCTGGTCTTACATTTAGGTCTTTAATCCATTTTGAGTTTATTTTTGTGTATGGTGTTAGAGAGTGTTCTAATTTCATTCTTTTACATGTAGCTGTCCCGTTTTCCCAGAACCACTTATTGAAGAGGCTGTCTTTTCTCCATTGTATATTCTTGCCTCCTTTATCAAAAATAAGGGGGCCATATGTGTGTGGGTTTCTCTCAGGGCTTTCTATCCAGTTCCATTGATCTATATTTCTTTTTCTGTGCCAGTACCATACTGTCTTGATTACTGTAGCTTTGTAGTATAGTCTGAAGTCAGGGAGCCTGATTCCTCTAGCTTCATTTTTCTTTCTAAAGATTACTTTGGTTATTTGGGGTCTTTTGTGTTTCCATACAAATTTTGAAATTTTTTTTCTTGTTCTGTGAAAAATGCCATTGTTTGTTTGATAGGGATTGCATTCAATCTTTAGATTGCTTTAGGTAGTATAGTCATTTTCACAGTGTTGATTCTTCCAATCCAAGAACATGGTATATCTCTCCATCTGTTTGTATCATCTTTAATTCCTTTCATTAGTGTCTTATAATTTTCTGCATACAAGTCTTTTGTATCCTTAGGTAGGTTTCTTCCTAGGTATTTTATACTTTTTCTTGCAAGGGTAAATGGGAGTTTCTCCTTAGTTTCTCTTTCAGATTTTTCATCATTAGTGTATAGGAATGCAAGAGATTTCTGTTCATTAATTTTACATCCTGCTACTTTACCATATTCATTGATTAGCTCTAGCAGTTTTCTTGTACCATGTTTAGGATTCTCTATGTATAGTATCATGTCATCTGCAAACAGGGACAGCTTTACTTCTTCTTTTCCAATTTGGATTCCTTTTATTTCTTTTCTTCTCTGATTGCTGTGGCTAAAGCTTCCAAAACAATGTTAAATAACAGTGGTGAGAGTGGGCAACCTTGTCTTGTTCCTGATCTTAGTGGAAATGGTTTCAGTTATTCATCATTGAGGACGATGTTGGCTCTGGGTTTGTCATATATGGCCTTTATTATGTTGAGGTAAGTTCCCTCTATGCCTAGTTCTGGAGGATTTTTATCTTAAATGGGTGTTGAATTTTGTCAAAAGCTTTTTCTGCATGTATTGAGATCATCATATGGTGTTTTGTTGGTTTTGGTATTTTTTGAGTTTTATTTTATTTATTTTTTATACGCAGGTTCTTATTAGTTATCAGTTTTATACACATGAGTGTATATATGTCAATCCCAATTGCCCAATTAATTACACCTGAACCCCCACACCCCCTGCCATTTTCCGCCCTTGGGGTCCATACGTTTGTTCTCTACATCTGTGTCTCAATTTGTGTCCTGCAAACCAGTTCATCTGTACGATTTTTCTAGGTTCCACATATATGCATTAATATACTATATTTGTTTTTCTCATTCTGACTTACTTCACTATGTATGACAGTCTCTGGATCCATTCACGTCTCAACTAATGACCCAATTTCATTTCTTTTAATGGTTTAGTAATATTCCATTGTATAGATCATATGGGTTTTATTTTTTAATTTGTTACTATGGTGTATCACATTGATAGATTTGCATATATTGAAGAATCCTTGCATTCCTGGCATAAACCCCACTTGATCATGGTTTATGATCCTTTAATGTGCTGGTGGACTCTGTTTGCTAGTATTTGGTTGAGGATTTTTGCATCTATTTTCATCAGTGATATTGGCCTGTAGTTTTCTTTTTTTGTGACAACTTTTTCTGGTTTTGGTATCAGGGTGATGGTGGCCTCGTAGAATGAGTTTGGGAGTGTTCCTCCTTCTGCTATATTTTGGAAGAGTTTGAGAAGGATAGGTTTTAACTCTTCTCTAAATATTTGATAGAATTTTCCTGTGAAGCCATCTGGTCCTGGGCTTTTGTTTGTTAGAAGGTTATTATCACAGTTTCAATTTCAGTGTTGTTGACTGGTCTGTTTATTTTCTTTCTTTCTTTTTTTTTTTTTTTTTTTTTTTTTTTTTTTTTTTTGTGGTACATGGGCTTCTCACTGTTTTGGCCTCTCCCACCATGGAGCATATGCTCCAGACGTGCAGGCCCAGTAGCCATGGCCCATGGGCCCAGCCACTCTGCAACACGTGGTATCCTCCTGGACTGGGGCATGAATCCACATCCTCTGCATTGGCAGGTGGACTCTGAACCACTGCACCACCAGGGAAGCCCTGTTTATATTTTTTATTTCTTCCTGGTTCAGTCTCAGAAGGTTGTGCTTTTCTATGAATTTGTCCATTTCTTCCAGTTTGTCCATTTTATTGGCATATAGTTGCTTGTAGTAATGTCTCATGATCCTTTCTATGTCAGCAGTGTCAGTTGTTACTTCTCCTTTTTCATTTCCAATTGTATTGATTTGAGTCTTCTCCCTTCTTTTCTTGATGAGTCTGGCTAATGTTTTATCAATTTTGTTTATCTTCTCAAAGAATCAGCTTTTAGTTTTATTGATTATTGCTGTTGTCTCCTTCATTTCTGTTTCATTTATTTCTGATCTGATCTTTATGATATCTTTCCTTCTGCTAACTTTGGGTTTTTTTTATGTTCTTCTTTCTCTAATGCTTTAGGTGTACGATGTTTGTTTATTTAAGATTTTTCTTGTTTCTTGAGGTAGGATTGTATTGCTATAAACTTCCCTCTTTGAACTGCTTTTGCTTCATCCCATAGGTTTTGAGTCATTGTATTTTCATTGACATTTGTTTCTAGGTATTTTTTGATTTCCTTTTTGACTTCTTCAGTGATCTCTTCGTTATTTAGTACTGTATTGTTTAGCCTCCATGCATTTGTATTTTTTAGATATTTTCCTATAATTGATATCTAGTCTCATAGCGTTGTTGTTGGAAAAGTTACTTGATACATTTTCAAATTCCTTAACTTTATCAATGCTTGATTTGTGGCCCAAGATATGATGTATCCTGGGGAATGTTTCATGAGCTCTTGAGCAGAAGGTATATTCTGTTGTTTTTCAATGGAAGGTCTTATAAATCAATTACGTCCATCTTGTTTAATGTATCATTTAAAGGTTTTGTTACCTTAGTTATTTTCATTTTGGATGATCTGTCCATTGCTGAAAGTGGGGTGTTAAAGTCCCCTACTATGATTGTGTTACTGTTGATTTCCCCATTTATTGCTGTTAGCATTTGCCTTATGTATTGTGGTGCTCTTATGTTGGGTACATAAATATCTGCAAGTGTTATTTCTTCTTCTTGGATTGATCCCTTGATCATTATGGAGTGTCCTTCTTTGTCTCTTGTAATAGTCTTTATTTTAAAGTCAATTTTGTCTGATATGAGAATTGTTGCTCCAGCTTTTTTTTCATTTCCATTTGTATGGAATATCTTTTTCCATCCCTTCACTTTCAGTCTGTATGTGTCCCTAGGTCTGAAGTGAGCCTCTTGTACACAGCATATATATGGGTCTTGTTTTTGTATCTATTTAACCAGTCTATGTTTTTTGGTTGGAGCATTTACAATTAAGGTAATTATCTATATGTATGTTCCTATTACAGTTTTTTTTTAACTGTTTTTGGTTTGTTATTGTAGGTCTTTTCCTTCTCTTGTGTTTCCTGCATAGAGAAGTTCCTTTAGCAATTGTTATAAAGCTGGCTTGGTGGTGCTGAATTCTCTTAGCTTTTGCTTGTCTGTAAAGGTTTTAATTTCTCCATGGAATCTGAATGACATCCTTGCTAGGTAGAGTAATCTTTGTTGTAGGCTTTTCCCTTTCATCATATTAAATATGTCCTTCCACTCCCTTTTGTCTTGTAGAGTTTCTGGTGAAAGATCAGCTGTTAACCGTATGGGGATTCCTTTGTATGTTATTTGGCTTTTTTTCCCTTGCTGTTTTTAATATTTTTTCTTTGTATTTAATTTTTGAATAGTTTGATTGATATGTGTCTTGGAGTGTTTCTCCTTGCATTTATCCTGTATGGGACTCTCTGTGCTTCCTGGACTTGATTAACTATTTCAATTCACATATTAGCGATGTTTTCAAATATAATATTTTCAAATATTTTCTCAGTCCCTTCCTTTTTCTCTTCTTCTTCTGGGACCCCTATAATTAGAATGTTTGTGAATTTAATGTTGTCCCAGAGGTCTCTGAGATTGTCCTCATTTATTTTCATTCTTTTTTCTTTATTTTGCTCTGTGGTAGTTATTTCCACTATTTTATCTTCCAGGTCACTTATCTGTTCTTTTGTTATTGATTCCTCCTAGAGAATTTTAAATTTCATTTATTGTGTTGTTCATCATTGTTTGTTTGCTCTTTAGTTCTTCTAGGTCCTTCTTAAATGTTTCTTTTATTTTCTCCATTGTAGTTCCAAGATTTGGGATCATCTTTACCATCATTACTCTGAATTCTTTTTGAGGCAGACTGCCTATTTCCTATTCATTTGTTTGTTCTGGTGTTTTTACTTTCTTTGCTCCTTCATCTGCCGTGTGTTTCTCTGTCTTCTCATTTTGCTTAACTTACTGTGTTTGGGGTCTCCTTTTTGCAGGGTGTACGTTCATAGTTCCTGTTGTTTTTTGGTATCTGTCCCCAATGACTAAGGTTGGTTCAGTGGGTCATGTGTGCTTCCTTTTGAAGAGGAATAACTCCTATGTTGTGGTGTATGAGGCCAAATCTTGTCTTTCTGATGTGCAGTTCCACGTCCTGTGGTGTGTTTTGGGGTCTGTGACCTTATTATGATTTTAGGCAGCCTTTCTGCTAGTGGGTGGTGGGGTTGTGTTATTGCCTTGCTAGTTGTTTGGCATAGGTTGTCTAGCACTGTAGCTTGCTGGTTGTTGAGTGGAGCTGGGTCGTGCCATTGAGATGGAGATCTCTGGGAGATTATTGCTGTTTGATATTACCTGAAGCTGGGATGTCTCTGGTGGACCAATGTCCTGAACTTGGCTCTCCCACCTCAGAGGCACAGGACTGACACCGGGCTGGAGCACCAAGACCCTGTCATCCACACAGCTTAGGATAAAAGGGAGAACAAAAGAAAGAAAGAAAAAATAAAATAAAATAAAATTATTGTAATAAAAAATAATTATTAAAATAAATTTAAAAGTAATATAAAAAGAAAGAAAGAAAGAAGAGAGCAAACAAACCAAGAAACAAATCCACCAATGATAACAAGCTCTAAAAACTCTACAAAACAAAAAAACAAACAAATAAACAAAGAAACCCCTAACAGACATAACCCTAGGACAAATGGTAAAAGCAGAGCTATACAGACAAAATCACAGAGATAAGCATACACATACACACTCACAAAAAGAGAAAAAGGAAAAAAATATATATATCTTTGTCCCCAAAGTCCACCTCCTCAATTTGGGATGATTCATTGTCTTTTCAGGTATTCCACAGATGTAGGGTACATCAAGTTGATTGTGGCGATTTAATCTGCTGCTCCTGAGGCTGCTGGGAGAGATTTCCCTTTATCTTCTTTGTTCACACAGATCCTGGGGTTCAGCTTTGGATATGGCCCTGCCTCTGTGTTTAGGTCACCTGAGGGCATGTGTTCTTCACTCATACAGGATGGGGTTGAAGGAGCAGCTGATTCAGGGGCTCTGGCTCACTCAGGCCAGGGGGAGGGAGGGATACAGAATGCAGGGCGAGCCTGCAGTGACAGAGGCCAACATGACATTGCACCAGCCTGAGGCTCCCCATGTGTTCTGCCATGGAAGTTATTCCTGGATCACGGGATCCTGGAAGTGGCTGGATGCACAGTCTCCCGGGAGGGGAAGTGTGGATAGTGACCTGTTCTTGCACACAGGCTTCTTGGTGGCTGCAGCAGCAGCTTTAGCATCTCATGCCCATCTCTGGGGTCTGCGCTGATAGCCGCAGCTCGTGCCCATCTCTGGAGCTCATTTAGACTGTGCTCTGAATCCCGTCTCCTCACTCACCCTGAAAAAATGGTCTCTTGCCTCTTAGGCAGTTCCAGACATTTTCCCAGACTCCCTTCCAGCTAGCTGTGGTGCACTAGCCCCTTTCAGGCTGTGTTCACGCAGCCAACCCAGTCCTCTCACTGGGATCTGAACTCCGAAGCCAGAGCCTCATCTCCCTGCTCCCACTTGCCCTGGCAGGTGAGCAGAGAAGCCTCTCAGGCTGGTGAGTGCTGGTTGGCACTAATCCTCTGTGTGGGAATCTCTCCACTTTGCCCTCTGTACACTTGTTGCTGTGCTTTTCTCTGTGGCTCCAAAGCTTCCCCTCCCCCCACCACCCACCGTCTCTACCACTGAAAGGGCTTCCTAGTGTGTCAAAACTTTTCCGCCTTCACAGCTCCCTCCCACTGGTGCAGGTCGCATCCCTATCCTGTTGTCTCTGTTTTTTTTATTTTTTCTTTTGCCCTACCCAGGTATGTGGGGAGTTTCTTGCCTTTTGGGAGGTCTGAGGTCCTCTGCCAGCATTCAGTAGGTGTTCTGTAGGAGTTGTTCCACATGTAGATGTATTTCTGATGTATTTGTGAGGAGGAAGGTGATCTACACGTCTTACTCTTCCACCATATTGAAGGTCTCCTCCTAGTTACTTTTTCTTTTCAAATTGCTCTAAATGGAAGAATTGAGTTAATGATATTCCTTGCATCCTCTGTTTATAACACTTGACCATCATCACTCTATGCCAGGACCTTCTTTTCATTTTTCTTCTCATTTGGCTCTTTATCACAGGCTCATACTCCCCTACTCCACATTCCATGGTTTGTTTTCTCTTTTATGTATGGGTGTATCCTTATAAAATGTGTAGCATTTTGTGTGTTTTTCACATTTACATCAACAGTATTATGCTATTTATGTCTTATATCTGTTTAAATAAAATAATTATTTGTGGATTTCCGGTATTCCATATAAATTTGAGTAGGAGTTTATGACTTTCTTTAAAATAGTTAACTTGAATCTTTGTTAGAATTACACTGAATTTTTAGATTAATTTGAGAAAAAATTGAGCTCTTCACTGTGTTTAGTGCATGCCTTGTAAGGAAAGGTCTAAGTGATAGATAATTTACTTGATAGTGTGTATGTTTCTTTCCTCTCCTGAGATTTTAAAAGGTAGCCCTGGTGTCATTTGCCTAATGTCTCTTTGATGATGTTTTTAGTTTTCATGCCTTAATTATTTTTATTGCATTTTTGGTGTATACTACTGTACATTAACTAATACTTAGTTCATTGTCATAATACTAATGCATAGATTTCTGTTATAATGCTTATAAATGTTCCCTTATTATTGTATTGTGTAATTTTCAATTGTAGAAACCTGACAAAAGGATTTGAAATCCAATTTACACCTTCTTGAAATTGTGTGGATAAACTTATTTGCATAAAGATAACCATTTGTGTGTCTTAGCTGTAGCTGGAACAATCCCAAACAAATGGGTCTTAGCTTATTTGGACTTCATTTTGGCAGTGATGTCTGCTTGATCTTATTTCTCTATGTGCTATATTATAATTAATTATGCCCCACACCATGAATTAATATATTGAAGACCTAACCCCCCACGTGACTGTATTGGAGATTGGGTCTTTAAAGAGGTTATTATAGTTAAATGAAGTGATAAAAGTAGAGTTTAGTTATAGAGCTAGTGCACTTACAAGAACTAGACACCAGACACCAGAGCTCTCTCTCTGCCATGTGAACCACACAGCAAGAATGCAGCTGCCTGCAAGACAGAAAAAGAGCCTTAACCAACATGTGGCCATGTTGGAACCCTGATCTCAAACTTCCAACCTCCAGAACTATGAGAAAATAAATTTCTGTTGTTTAAGCCAACCAGTCTATGTTGTTTTGTTATGGCAGCCTGAGCTGACTAAGACACTAAGTCTGACATCAGAGTGATTGTCATATTTATTAATGCCAGATAAAGTTATGAGTCAGCTTTCCATTAGAAATCATTTTATAACAGTTTATTTTTCTAGTAGGGTATTTTGGCATTAGAGTAAATGAGCCATTTGTCGTATCTTTCCATGTTTTCTGACTCCTAATGAACTACTTTATGAAGTAATAGCAACTCTTTTTCTAGCCAGTACCTTATAAGATGGTTAGGCTTTATGTATCATTTCCTGTCTTTTCTGATATCAGGGTATAAAATTATTTTACTATATAACTCAGTTAGGACACCTGAGACACTTAGTAAGCTAGGCTTCTGAAATCCAAAATAGTGTTGCTTATGCATCTTAATATATTTATTTTTTTAAATGCAAGGGCCACTTAAGGAGTCAGAGTCACCTAGAAAATTAGATAATTGCACTTTCTTTCCAAATCAATTGTTATCATACATGTTTTTTCATCAAGGGGATATGTCATAGCAATCTGGTGGTTTCTCATATCTATATTTGAGACTTCATTCTCAGATTGAATATACTAAATTTTTAGTAGATTTGGGGCTTATATAAAAGATAGGCTTGGTCATAAGTATGGAACAGAAATTTTATATTTATTTATCTTTAACATCTGCCTCAGTGTTTGAAACATATTAGGACAACAGATGGGTGGATATTTGTTTTACATTATAAAACAACTAAAAAATCTCCTTCATATCAAAATTAATTTATGTAAGAATTTGAAACATTCTGAAATTGATTTTTAAAGTGCTTCTCAACTAATAATTATGACAAAATTCTCCAAAGGGGTTCATGAAAACTTCTGAGTTACTGGGATAGACATGTTTACTAACAAAATAATAAATGGTTACACATTCTAAACATTTATTTAGTCAACATGATGGAATACTGAGATAATATTATAGTAATTTAAACACTTCCATTGTCATTGGAGGTAAGGAAAGCAGTGAAAATTTTGTGGTAAACACTTTCAGGATATTACTCATCTCCATTTTGGATGAGATGCAGGTAAAGTCCTGCAGAGTTCCACTCTACATTGTGAAAAAGTTACTACTGTTTTGCTCTGAGGATGGTGTAGGTCAAGTGGAGGATAGTTTGTTTAGCTTTTTAAATATAGTTCTGGCTTTTTGTTCAGTATCAACTAAGTCTGATTGCTTAGAAATAACCTTAGGTTTAAACTATGATAGTTATGAGTAACTTGATAGTTACTTGATGGTTTTCTGTCTAAAGAAGAAGAAAATAATTCTGGTTACTTTAGATTCCATTATTTAGTCACAGTTTTTAATATAAAAAAGGGCTTAGAAGCTAGATTAGAAAAATGCTTCTTATCATCTAAGAAAATGTTCCATGTTAGCTATGTCATCTCCACATTATTAGCTGGGAATTATGGTATACCATGTTGTGAGTATCCTTACAAAAAGGCTTGCAAGAAATTATAGACAATTTAACCTAATTTGTGACCAAACTCTAGTTTGATTTTTGACCATACTCATGGTTTTTTCTGAAAATTTAGTAATTTAGAAGAGAAGTAATACACTTCATAGAAAGCCCTTTGTCATTTTCTAGCATCTTCCTTGCCCTTGGCAATTTCTTTGTCTCCTTTGTTATTTAGATAACAATAGATAATCAGAATTTTTATTTAAAAAATTCTATTCTCATTTATTTCTGGTGAGAATGTAAAATGGTACTGTCTTTTTGGAAGACACTTTGATGGTTTCTTACATAAACGAAACATAATTTTGACAAACAATTGATCCAGCAATCACACTCCTTGGTATTTACCCAAAGGAGTTGAAACTTATTTTCACACATAAGCCTGCACACAGATGTTTATAGCAGCTTCCTACATAATTGGTGAAATGTAGAAGCAATCAAGATGTCCTTCTGCAGGTGAATGGATAAATAAAGTGAGGTACACTCAGGCAATGGAATGTTATTCAGCAATAAAAAGAAATGACCTATCAAACCATGGCAAGACGTGGAGAAATCTTACTTAAATGCATACTACTAAGTGAAAGAAACCTATCTGAAAAGGCTACATACTGTAAGATTCCAACTATATGACATTCTGGAAAAGGCAAAATTATGAAGACAGAAGAGCAGTGGTTACCAGGAGCTGGGGGTGGGGGATGGAGGGAGTGATAAATAGGTAGAGCTCAGAGAATTTTTAGGGAAGTGAAAATACTCTGTATGAAATGATAATCGTGGATACATGTCATTATGCATTTGTCAAAACCTATAGAATGTACAACACCAGTAGTGCATAGTAATGTAAACTATGGACTTGAGTAATTATGTGTCAATGTAGATTCATCAGTTGTAAACAAATGTTCCATTTTGGTAGGAGATGTTAATAATGGAGGATGCTATGCATCAGTGGGGCAGGAGATATGTGGAAAATCTCTGTATCTTCCACTCAATTTTACTGTGAACATAAAATTTCTTTAAAAATAAGTCAGAAAAGTCACAAATCTTCATTTGAGTGGTATCTAGCAATTTCAAACTAGAAAGCCAAGTCATAAAAACCTCTCTTGCCTTTGGGTAGTTAGCTACAAATTCCACCAGGGCCTGAGAAATATGATAGTTTGAAATGAACCCTGACCAAGGATTCATGGTTTTGTCTGAAAAGGAAGTTTGGTTCTGGTTAAATCCAAACTGATTTTGAGAAAGCTATAGGAAAAAAATACTTTGATGTAAAGAGAAACATACTGGCCTCCAAGGGAAATCCTAAAGTGTTACTGGTGGCCGGGCCTTTATGTTTCAGTGCAATATAATGACATAATAGGTCATGTAAGCTGAAATGTAATACAGAGAAATTCCATATTATTGTTTCTCTAGAGACAGTTCACCAAGGGTCAAAGTTAGATTGAATCAAGGTAGGGAAGCAGTGCAAGTGAACTGAGAAAATTGGATATGGTCAGACAGCATTAGAGAAAGGAGTGAACTGACTCTAGGTGTGAAAATCTTCAGAAATTGGTAATGGAAATTTTTTATAATTTCAATGAATATAATAATTATTAAATACTATTTATTTAGTACTCTCTTGTGCTTGGGACTTTGGCCACATCTATTTAATAGTATACAATAAATTAAAATTTATTTTTTTCTCCTTTGGAAGTTTACACTCTAAAGAATGATATTAGAGTTTTAGGACACAATAAGTCATTGGACACATGTTAGAAGTTGTGTTAGTTTTTATATTTGAACAGTCTTTGCAGGTCATAGATTCATAAGAAAGATATATGTAAATGCTTTCATGACTATAAGGGAAAACTTACAGTCCTGGACGCCTGGTACAGTTTGGGGCCACTTCCTAGATATGTATTAAGGTGCCAGAAGTTTTATCCATCATTGCCTTTGCAAAGTTTATGAAAAGATCAGCACAGTGAAAAACACAAGTCATTTTTGATATTATTTTTGAAAACATTTTTTATGTTATGTATTCCTTGACAAGATTTCTAAAATTGCTGGATGTCTGAGGACCATATTTTAAGTATGAAAGTTCTAGGCCTAGGATATACAAGGAAAAGAGAAGATGTGCTCTTTTTGTTTAGCTGTTCCTTCTGTTTGATCTTGAAAGTGCAACTTTCTTGTTTGAAAAGTCCCTAAATTCCATAGCACTAGGAGTATTTATTTAGTTTCATTAATGTTAAGATTTCCAGTTGTCTCCTTTAGAAGAATTACAATAGCTTTTTGGAAAGATATTACTTGCATGGTATTTCAATTAAGGGTACGAATAAACAATGATTTTTTTTTTAATTGGTGATGAAAATAAATTTCGTTCATTTTCTTAAAATGTGCTGTGGAAGAATACTTGAAATTCTGGAGATATAGCAGATGTTTTCAGAAATTATTCAAAAAAAGAAGCTTAGTCTTAGAACCACCAGAGTCCTTCTGATTTAAGATAGATATTATATGTTTATTTGAACATAAATATTTTATTATTACTATCTTTGCTAAATTGAGCCATGCAATTATGGCTAATAGATTAATAGATGATTATGCTTGGTTTTTGTCAAAACATTACATTAATTACCAGATATCATACATTGATTGACTACATATATCATATGTTCTTAATTTGGATGTACAGATGTATTTCAGGAGCTCCATGAAGCCCCTAAATTACTAATATGAAAAAATCTGGTACACAGTTAATTTTATGGGGTGAAGGTCTATCAGATTATCAGAAGGTTTTCCTGGAAGTACTCATTATTCTGTATTTATGGAATTGGCTACAAATACTTTATTTCAATTCTATGGGGAGGAAAATATTTTTAACACAAGGTAGATTAAACAACTGGTTACTTGAAATATCTCTCTTAACTATTAATTTGGTATTATGTAGACAAAGCACAAGTCCTTTAATTATCTGAATTAATTTATAATATGTGAAATTCACCTACAATTCTTCTATTTATTGCTCCATGAAACAGCATGCTTTGGACTACTACTAAATTTTCCATATGCAGGACATTTCCACTTTTATATTTAAAAGTATATTCTTCTAGATTATATTGTCTCATTCAAACTCTTTTCGGAAATGCAGTGAAGTTTAATTTTAAAATGCATTTTGAATGAGTCAGCTTTTCATTGTATAGATTCATTATCTTGTCATTGTGTATTTAAATGTTTTTTGTTTGTGTATTTTCTAATGATTTTTCTTTTCTTTCAGCATCTTTATTGGACTATAATTTCTTTACAATGGTGCATTAATTTCTGCTTTATAAAAAAGTGAATCAGCTATACATATGTCCCCATATCTCCTCCCTATTACGTCTCCCTCCCATTCTCCCTATCCTACCCCTCTAGGTGGTCACAGAGCATGACGAGATCTCCCTGTACTATGTGGCTGCTTCCCATTAGCGATCTGTTTTACATTTGGTAGAGTATATATGTCAATGCCACTCTCTTCATCGCAGCTTAACCTTACCCCTCCCCGTGTCCTCAAGTCCATTCTCTACGTCTGCATCTTTATTCTTGCCCCTAGGTTCTTCAGAACCATATTTTTTTCTTTTTTCTTTTTAAATTCCATATATATTTGTTAGCATGCGGTATTTGTTTTTCTCTTTCTGACTTACTTCACTCTGTATGACAGACTCTAGGTCCATCCACCTCACTACAAATAACTCAATTTTGTTTCTTTTTATGGCTGAGTAATATGCAGCCATAAAGAGATATTGTATATATGTGCCACATCTTTATCTGTTCGTCTGTCTATGGACACTTAGATTGCTTCCATATCCTGGCTATTGTAAATAGAGCTGCAATGAACATTGTGGTACACGACTCTTTTTGAATTATGGTTTTCTCAGGGTATATGTCCAGGAGTGGGATTGCTGGGTCGTATGGTAGTTCTATTTTTACTATTTTAAGGAACCTCCATACTGTTCTCCATAGTGGTTGTATCAATTTACACTCCGACCAACAGTGCAAGAGTGTTTCCTTTTCTTCACACCCCCTCCAGTATTTATTGTTTCTAGATTTTTTTTTTTTTTTTTTTTTTTTTTTGGTACGCAGGCCTCTCACTGCTGTGGCTTCTCCCATTGTGGAGCACAGGCCCCGGACACACAAGCTCAGCGGCCATGGCTCACAGGCCCAGCCGCTCCACGGCATGTGGGATCTTCCCGGACCAGGGCACGAACCCACGTCCCCTGCATCGGCAGGCAGACTCTCAACCACTGTGCCACCAGGGAAGCCCCTAGATTTTTTGATGATGGCCATTCTGACCAGTATGAGATGATACCTCATTGCAGTTATGATTTGCATTTCTCTAGTAATTTGTGATGTTGAGTTTCCTTTCATGTGTTTGTTGGCAACCTGTATATCTTCTTTGGATAAATATCTATTTAGGTCTTCTGTCCATTTTTGGATTGGATTGCTTGTTTCTTCATATTGAGATTCATGAGCTGCTTGTAAATTTTGGAGATTATCCTTTGTCAGTGGCTTCATTTACAAATATTTTCTCCCATTCTGATGGCTGTCTTTTCATCTTGTTTATGGTTTTTTTTGCCGTACAAAAGCTTTTAAGTTGCATTAGGTCCCATTTGTTTATTTTTGTTTTTATTTCCATTTCTCTAGGAGATGGTTCCAAAAGGATCTTGCTGTGATTTATGTCATAGAGTGTTCTGCCTATGTTTTCCTCTAAGAGTTTTATAGAGTCTGGTCTTACATTTAGGTCTTTAATCCATTTTGAGTTTATTTTTGTGTATGGTGTTAGGGAGTGTTCTAATTTCATTCTTTTACATGTAGCTGTCCAGTTTTCCCAGCATCACTTATTGAAGAGGTTGTCTTTTCTCCACTGTATACCTTTGCCTCCTTTATCAAAAATTAGGTGACCATAGGTGCATGGGTTTATCTCTGGGCTTTCTATCCTGTTCCATTGATCTATATTTCTGTTTTTGTGCCAGTACAAGACTGTCTTGATTACTGTAGCTTTGTAGTATAATCTGAAGTCAGGGAGCCTGATTCCTCCAGCTCCATTTTTCTTTATCAAAATTGCTTTGGCTATTCAGGGTCTTTTGTATTTCCATACAAATTGTGAAATTTGTTGTTCTAGTGTTGTGAAAAATGTCATTGGTAGTTTGATAGGGATGGCATTGAATTTGTAGATAGCTTTAGGTAGTATAGTCATTTTCACAATGTTGATTCCCCAATCCAAGAACATGGTATATCTCTCCATCTGTTTGTATTATCCTTAATATCTTTCATCAGTGTCTTATAGTTTTCTGCATACATGTCTTTTATCTCCTTAGATAGGTTTATTCCTAGGTATTTTTTTTGTTTTTCTTGCAATGGTAAATGGGAGTGTTTCCTTAATTTCTCTTTCTGGTTTTCATCATTATTGTGTAGGAATGCAAGAATTTCTGTGCATTACTTTTTTATCCTGCTACTTTACACAATTGATTGATTACCTCTAGTAGTTTTCTGGTAGCATCTTTAGGATTCTCTGTGTATAGTATCATGTCATCTACAAACAGTGACAGCTTTACTTCTTCTTTTCTGATTTGGATTCCTTTTATTTCTTTTCCTTCTCTGATTGTTGTGGCTAAAATTTCCATAACTATGTTCAGTAATAATGGTGAGAGTGGACAGCCTTGTCTTGTTCCTGATCTTAGAGGAAATTGTTTCAGTTTTTCACCATTTAGAATGATGTTGGCTGTGGGTTACTCATATGTGGCCTTTATTATGTTGAGGTAAGTTCCCTCTATTCCTACTTTCTGGAGGGTTTTTATCATAAAGGAGTGTTGAAAATTGTTGAAAGCTTTTTCTGCATCTATTGAGATGATCATATGGTTTTTTTCCTTCAACTTGTTAATATGGTTTATCACACTGATTGATTTGTGTATTTTGAAGAATCCTTGCATTTCTGGGATAAAACCCACTTGATCATGGTGTATGATCCTTTTAATGTGCTGTTGGATTCTATTTGCTAGTATTTTGTTGAGGATTTTTGCATCTATGTTCATCAGTGATATTGGTCTCTAGTTTTATTTCTTTGTGACATCTTTGTCTGGTTTTGGTATCAAGGTGATGGTGGCCTCGTGGAATGAGTTTGGGAGTGTTCCTCTCTCTTATATATTTTGGAAGAGTTTGAGAAGGATAAGTGTTAGCTCTTCTCTAAATTTTTGATAGAATTTGCCTGTGAAGCTGCTGGTCCTTGGCTTTTGTTTGTTGAAAAATTTTAATCACAGTTTCAATTTCAGTGCTTGTGATTGGTCTGTTTATATTTTCTATTTCCTCCTGGTTCAGTCTCAGAAGGTTATGGTTTTCTAAGAATTTGTCCATTTCTTCCAGGTTGTCCATTTTATTGACCTATCCTTGCTTGTCATAATTTCTCATGATCCTTTGTATTTCTGTGGTGTCAGTTGTTACTTCCCCTTTTTCATTTCTAATTCTATTGATTTGAGTCTTCTACCTTTTTTTCTTGATGAGTCTGGGTAATGGTTTATCAATTGTGTTTACCTTCTCAAAGAACAAACTTTTAGTTCTGTTGGTCTTTGCTATCGTTTCCTTCATTTCTTTTTCATTTATTTCTGATCTGATCTTTATGATATCTTTCCTTCTGCTAACTTCCTGTTTTTTTGGTTCTTCCTTCTCTAATTTCCTGAGGTGTAAGGTTTGGTTGTTTATTTGAGATGTTTCTTGTTTCTTGAGGTAGGATTGTATTGCTACTAACTTCCCTCTTTGAACTGCTTTTGCTGCATCCCATAGGTTTTGGGTTGTCTTATTTTCATTGTCATTTGCTTCTGGGTGTCTTTTGATTTCCTCTTTGATTTCTTCAGTGATCTCCTGGTTATTTAGTAGTGTATTGTTTAGCCTCCATGCATTTTTATTTTTTACAGATTTTTTTCCTGTAATTGATATCTAGTCTCATAGCATTGTGGTTGGAAAAGATACTTGATATGATTTCAATTTTCTTAAATTTGCCAAGGCTTGATTTGTGAACCAAGATATGATCTATCCTGCAGAGTGTTCCATGAGCACTTGAGAAGAAATTGTATTCTGTTGTTTTTGGATGGAATGTCCTATAAATATCAATTAAGTCCATCTTGTTTAATGTGTCATTTAAAGCTTGTGTTTCCTTATTTATTTTCATTTTGGATGATTTGTCCATTGGTGAGAGTGGGGTGTTAAACTACACTAGTATGATTGTGTTACTGTTGATTTCCCCTTTTATGGCTGTTAGTATTTGCCTTATGTATTGAGGTGTTTCTATATTGGGTGCATAAATATTTACTTTTACTATATCTTCTTCTTGGATTGATTGTTGAGCAGTATGGAGTGTCCTTCTTTGTCTCTTGTAATAGTATTTATTTTAAAGTCTATTTTTGTCTGATATGAGAATTGTTACTCCTGCTTTCTTTTATTTCCATTTGCATGGACTATCTTTTTCCATCCCCTCACTTTCAGTCTGTATGTGTCCTTAAGTCTGAAGTTGGTCTCTTGTAGACAGCATATATACCCGTCTTGTTTCTGTATCTATTCAGCCAGTCTATGTCTTTTGGTGGGAGCATTTAATACATTTACATTTAAGGTAGTTATAGATATGTATGTTCCTATTACCATTTTCTTAATTGGTTTGGGTTTGATTTTGTAGGTCTTTTCCTTCTCTTGTGTCTCCTGCCTATAGAAGTTCTTTTAGCATTTGTTGTAATGCTCGTTTTGTGTTGCTGAATTCTCTTAGATTTTGCTTGTCTGTAAAGGTTTTAATTTCTCCATCGAGTCTGAATGAGATCCTCTCTGGGTAGAGTAATCTTGATTGTAGTTATTTCCCTTTCATCACATTAAATATGTCCTGCCACTCACTTCTGGCTTGCAGATTTTCTGCTGAAAGATCAGTTGTTATCCTTATGGGGATTCCCTTGTATGTTATTTGTTGCTTTTCCCTTGTTGCTTTTAATATTTTTTTCTTTGTATTTAATTTTTGGTAGTTTGATTAATACATGTCTTGGCATGGTTCTCCTTGGATTTATCCTGTATGAGACTCTCTGTGCTTCCTAGACTGACTGACTATTTCCTTTCTCTTTTTAGGGAAGTTTTCAACTATAATCTTTTCAAATATTTTTTTCAGTCCCTTTCTTTTTCTCTTCTACAACTGGGACCCCTGTAATTCAAATGTTCATGAGTTTAATGTTGTCCCAGTATTCTCTGAGACTGTCCTCACTTCTTTTCATTATTTTTTTCTTTATTTTTGCTCTGCAGTAGTTATTTCCACTATTTTGTCTTACAGGTCACTTATCCATTCCTCTGCCTCTATTATTCTGCTATTGATTGCTTCTAGAGAGATTTTTGTTTCACTTATTGTGTTGTTCATCTTTGTTTGCTCTTTAGTTCTTCTAGGTCCTTGTTAAACATTTTTTGTATTTTCTCCATTCTATTTCCAAGAATTTGGATTATCTTTATTATCATTACTCTGAATTCTTTTTCAGCTAGACTGCCTATTTCCTCTTCGTTTGTTTGGTTTAGTGGGTTTTTGCCTTGCTCCTTCTTCTACTGTGTGTTTCTCTGTCTTCTCATTTTGCTTAACTTACTGTGTTTGGAGTCTCCTTTTTGCAGACTGCAGGTTCCTTGTTCCCATTGTTTTTTGTGTCTGCCCTCAGTGGGTAAGGTTGCTTCAGTGGGTTGTGTAGGTTTCCTTGTGGAGGGGACTGGTGCCTGTGTTCTGGTGGATGAGGCTGAATTGTGTTTTAGGGTGGGCAGGACCACGTCCTGTGGTGTGTTTTGGCATGTCTGTGACCTTAGTATGATTGTAGGCAGCCTCTCTGCTAATTGGTGGGGTTGTGTTTCTGTCTTATGAGTTGCTTGGCATAGTGTGTCCAGCACTGTAGCCTGCAGGTGGTTGAGTGAAGCTGGGTCTTAGTGTTCATATGGAGATCTCCTGGAGAGCTTTCCTCATTTGATATTATGTGGAGCCAGGAGGTTTCTGCTGGACCAGTGTCCTGAACTCGGCTCTCCCACCTCAGAAGCAGAGACCTGACACCCAGCTGGATCACCAAGACCCTGTCCTCCATTTGGCTGCTGGTCTTGAAGGGTCTCCTGCAGAGGCAAGAGGGTGGGGTTGACCTTTGCTCTCTCTGGGGTCATAAAACCTGGTGGCAGAAGCAGGGACCCACATCAACACTGGCTAGATGCAGAGACAGATATTTTGAGTCTCTGGCACCAAGACATGGCCTCACTCTTTAATGACATTTCTTGGTATCTTCTTGAAAGAAATCTAGTTTGGGGGCTTCATTACAAAGTGTTTATTCCATACATATTCCATGGTATATTTTAATTTCTATTTTTGTTGTGGTATAACTTACATAAAGCAATGTGCTATAATATTAAATATATGGCTTGATATATTTCTTTATTAAACACATTTTTTCTTAGACGAGTTTTAAGTTCATAGGACAATCAAGTGGAAGGTACTTCAATTTGCCATATACTCCCTGCCTCAACACCAGCATAGCCTTCCCCATTATCAGCATCACTCATCAAAGAGGTACATTTGTTATAACTGATGAACCTACACTGACACATCATTATCCCACATTCATAGTATTAATTAGGGTTCACTTGATGTACATTCTATAAGTTTTGACAATTTCATAATGACATGAATCTACAAATATGGTATCATACAGAGTAGTTTCACTGCACTAAAAGTCCTCTGTGCTCTACTTATTCATCCCTCCCTCCAAACTCCCCCAATCCCTGGCAACAACTATTCTTTTTAGTTTTTCCATAATTGTGCCTTTTCCAGAATATCATGCAGTTGGAATCATTCAGTATGTAGCCTTTTCAGATAGATTTCCTTCACTTAGTAATATGCCTTTAAGGTTTCTCCTTGTCTTCTTATAATTTTATAATCATATCTTTTTGGTACAAAATAACTTTCATATGTCTGGATGTATCACAGTTTATTATCCATTCACCTGCAGTAGGACATCTTGGTTGCTTCTACATTTTGCCAATTGTGAATGAAGCTGCTGTAAACATCTGTGTGCAGGCTTATGTGTGAACATAAGTTTTCAACTCTTTTGGGTACATACCAAAGAGTGTGATTGTTGGATCAATGGTGTGGTAAGACTATGTTTAATTTATGTAAGGAACCAACAAATTGTCTTCCGAAGAGAGAGTACCATTTTGCATTCCCACCAGCATTGAGTGAGAATTCCTGTTGTGCAGCATCCTCACCAGCATTTTGAATGTCAGTGTTCTGGATTTAAACTATTCTAATGGATGTATGGTAATCTCATTGTAGTTTCAATTTGCATTTCCTTGATGACATATGATATGGATCATCTTTTGCTACTCGTATGCTTCATTGTTGAGATGTCTTTTAGGGTCTTGGCCCTTTTTTTTTTTTTTTTTTTTTTTTTTTTTGTGGTACACGGGCCTCTCACTGTTGCAGCCTCCCCTGTTGTGGAGCACAGGCTCCGGACGCACAGGTTCAGCGGCCATGGCTCATGGGCCCAGCCGCTCTGCAGCATGTGGGATCTTCCCGGACCGGTGCATGAACCCGTGTCCCCTGCATCAGCAGGCGGATTCTCAACCACTGCGCCACCAGGGAAGCCCTCATGGCCCATTTCTTAATTGGGTTATTTGTAGTCTTATGGTTGAAGTTTAAGTTTTTTGTATATTTTGGATAACAGCCCTTTATCAGATATGTCTTTCATTACTGTTTTCTCCCAGACTTGACAGTGTCTTTTGTGGAGTAGAAATTTTAAGTTTAATAACGTCCAGCTTATCAATTTTTAATTTCATGTATCATGCCTTTGATGTAAGTATCTAAAAAGTCATTGTCAAACACATGGTCATCTAGATTTTTTTCCTATCTTATCTTCTAGGAGTTTTATTGTTTTGCATTTTACATTTAGCTTTATGATCCATTTTGAGTAAATTTTTGTGAAGGCTGTATGAACTGTGTCTAGATTCTTTTTTTTCTTGTCCGTGTGTTCCAACCCATTTGTTGAAAAGGTTATCTTTTCCCTATTGTGTTGCCTTGCACCTTTGTCAAAGACCAGTTGACTATATTTATGGAGGTCTATTTATGAGCTCTCTGTTCTGTTCCATTTATCTGTTTGTCTGGTTTTTTTAGTTTGTTTATTTTCTTTTCTAATATCATATTGTCTTGATTACTGTAACTTTATATTGAGACTTGAAGTTCAGTAGTGTCAATCCTCCAAATTTTTCTATCTTCTTCAATATTTTATTGTCTATTTGGGATTTTGATTGGAAATGCATTGAGTCTATAGATCAAGTTGGGAAGAACTGACATCTTGACAATATTGATTCATCCTGTCCATAAACATGGAATATCTCTCCATTTATTTAGTTCTCCTTTGATGATTTTTGTCATAGTTCTTTAGTTTTCTTCATAACTCTAACTACAATATACATATATATATTCTTGTATATATTTTGTTATATTTACACATAAGTGTTTCATTTTTTACACCTAAGTGCCAGTGTAAAAGGTATTGTGTTTTTAATTTCAAATTACACTTTTTAATTGCTTATATATAGAAAGGGATTGGCTTTTGTGTATTAACCTTGTATCCTGCCACTTTGCTATAATTCCTTATTAGTTCCAGGTGTTTTTTGGTCAATTCTTTCATATTTTCTACATAAAAATATATTTTCATCTGTGAACAAAGATAGTTTTATTTCTTCCTTTCTAATCTGTATAATTTTTATTTCTTTTTTCTCTCTTATTTCAGTAGCTAGAACTTCCAGTACAATGATAGGAGATATACTTGCCTTGTTCCTGATCTCAGTAGGAAAGCTTTTAGTTTGTCACGAGTATGATGTTAGCTGTAAGGTTTTTGTAGATATTATTTGTCACGTTAAGGAAATTCCTCTCCATTTCTCAGTTACTGAGAGTTTTATCATGAATGGATATTGGATTTTTTTCAAATGTTTTTTCTGCATCTATTGATATGAGAATGTGATTTTTTTTCCTTTGTATATAGACTTTTAATGTGATACATTAATTAATTTTCAAATGTTGAACCAGCCTTGCACACCTAGTATAAATTCTACTTGGTTGTGGTGTATAATTCTTATTATACATTGCTGTATTTAATTTGCTAATATTTTGTTGAGGATTTTTGCAAGTATGATCATAAGAGATACTGGTCTACAGTTTTCTTGTAATGTCTTTGTATACTTCTAGTATTAAGGTGTTAGTGAACTGCAGCTTTGTAGAATGAGTTAGAAAGTATTCTCTGTACTTCTGTCTTCTGACAGAGTGTAGAGAATTGGTATACTTTATTCCTTAAATGTTTGATAGATTCACAAGTGACCCATCTGGGCTTGGTGCTTTCTGTTTTGGAAGATCATTCATTATATCTTTAATATAGGTCTATTCAGATTGTGTATTTCTTCTAGTTTGAGTTGTGTCTTTTAAGGAACTGGTCCATTATCAAATGGACCAGTTATCAAATGTATTGTCAAGTGTGTGCACACAGAATTTTTCATTGTATTCCTGTATTATCCTTTTAATGTCCATGGAATCTGTAGAGATGCTTCCTTTTTCATTTCTGATATAAGTAATTTGTATGCTCTCTTTTTTTTTCTTAGCCAGCCTGGCTAGAGGCTTATCTGTTTTATTGATGTTTTCAAAGAGCCATAATTTGGTTTTGTTGATTTTCTCTGTGGATTTCCTCTTTTCAATTTCATTTTTATTATTTATTTAAATTTTTTCTCTAGTTTTTTTTTTTTTTCTTCTGCTTACTCTGGATTTAATATACTCCTCTTTTTAAGTATCCTAAAGTAGAAGCTTAGATAATTGATTTTAGATCTCTCTACCTCTCTAAGATATACACTGTATTCAATTCTATACATTCCCTTTATGCACTGCTTTCATTGCATCTGACAAATTTGGATAAGTTGCATTTTCATATTCATTTAGTTCAGAATATTGTAAAATTTCTCTTGAGTTTTATTTGTCTCATGTGTTTTTTGTTTGTTTGTTTTTTGTGGTACGTGGGCCTCTCACTGTTGTGGCCTCTCCCATTGCGGAGCACAGGCTCCAGATGTGCAGGCCCAGTGGCCATGGCTCATGGGTCTAGCCACTCCATGGCATGTGGGATCTTCCTGGACCAGGGCATGAACCCACGTCCCCTGCATCGGCAGGTGGAGTCTCAACCATTGCACCACCAGGGAAGCCCTCATGTGTTATTTAGAAGTGTTTTGTTGAATCTTCAAGCATTTGGAGATTTTGTAATTGATTTGATTTGGAAATTGATTTCTAGTTTAATTCCACAGTGGTCTGAGAGCTGACATCAGATGGTTTCCATTCTTTTAAATTTGTTAAGATGTGTTTTATGGCTCAGAATGTGAATGTTCCATGTGAGCTTGAGAAAAATATGTATACTGCTATTGTTGGATGAAGCAATCTATTGATGTCAATTATATCTAGTTGATTTAGAGTGTTATTGAGTTCAACTATGCCCTACTAATCCTGCTTCCTGGATCAATCCATTTCTAATAGAGGGATGTTGAAATCTCTAACTATAATAGTGGATTCATGTATTTCTCTGTGCAGTTCTATCAGTTTTTGCCTCATGTATTTTGACACTCTGTTGATAGTTTCATACATGTTAACTACTGCTATGTCTTCTTAGAAAATTGATCCCTTAGTCAACATGTAATGCCCCTCTTTATTTCTGGTAATTTTCCTCGCTATGAAGTCTTCTGTCTGAAGTCAATATAGGTATTCCTGCTTTCTTTTGATTAGTGTTAACATGGTATGTGTTTCTGCATTCCTTTACTTTTAATCTATGTGTTTCCTTATATTGAAAGTCAGTTTCTTGTAGATAACATGTAGTTGTGTTTTGTTTTTTATCTATTCTGACAATCTTTGTCTTTTAAATAGTGCATTTTAATTAGTTCACTGAAGTTCAAATGTTCAAAATGACTGTTGATATGGTTGGATTAATACCTACCATATCTATTACTGTCTTCTATTTGTTGCCCTTGTTCTTTCTTCATTTTTTTCTTCCAGGCTTTCTTTGCCTTTTGTGGTTTTAACTGAGCATTTTATTTGGGATTCCATTATTTTTTCTTTCTTAGTGTATCAGTTATATTTATTTTTAAACGTTTTTAGAGGTTGCTCTAGAGTCTACAATATGCTTTTACGGCAAACAAAAGTCCACTTTCAAATAACACTATATTGCTTCAAGGTAGTATGAATACCTTATAATAACAAAATATTCCTAATTCTTATTTTTTTCCTCTCATCCCTTGTGTCATTGCTATTATTTATTTCACGTATACATAAGTATACAAAATTGGATACATTTTTGCTGTTATTATTTTGAACAAAGTGTTACCTGATAGAGCAATTAAGAATAAGAAACTTAAAGTTTCTATTTTACCTTTACTTATTCTTTCTCCAAAGTTTTTGACCTATATTATTTGCCTTCTCTCTAAAGGATTTCTTTTAATATTTCTTACAGGGCAGATCTACTGGCTACAAGTTCCCTCAGTTTTTGTCTGAGAGAAAGTCTTTATTTTTCCTTCACTTTTGAAGAATAATTTTGCAGGGCACAGAATCCTAGGTTAGTGGATGTTTTTCCTCTCAATGCTTTAAATATTTTACTCCATTTTCTTCTTTCTTGCATGGTTTCTGAGAGAAGTCAGATATAATTTTTATCTGTGCTTCTTTATAGATAAAAGTTTTTGCTCCACTGGCCTCTTTCAGGATTTTTTCTTTAATCTTTGTTTTTCTATAGTTTGAATATGATATGCCTAGTTGGTTTTTTGTTTGTTTATTTGTTTTGTTTTGTTTTTAGCATTTATCCTTTTGGTGTTTTCTAAGCTTCCTGCATCTGTGACTTGATGTAAATTCTCAGTCATTGTTGTTTCAATATTTCTTCTGTTCCTTTATCTCTTTCTTCCCCTTCTGGTATTCCAATTACATGTATTTTACACTGTTTGCAGTTCCCCCTCAGCTCTTGGATAGAGCTGGACAAAGCTATTAATAAGGCCATCAAAGGCATTCTTCATTTATGTCACAGTGTTGTTGATCTAGCTCTTCTTTTTCATTCTTCCTTGGGATTTCTATCTCTTACATTGACCATCTGGTCTTGCATGACATCCACTTTATCCATTAGCACTCTTAGCATATTTATCATAGTTTTCTAAAATTCTTTGCTTGATGATTACAAAATCCCTGCCATATCTGAATCTGGTTCTAATTCTTGCTTTGCATCTTCAAACCATGTTTTTTGCCTTTTTTAGTATGCCTTGTAATTTTTTCTTGAAAACCAGATATGATATCCTGTGTAAAAGGAACCACTGTAAATAGACCTTTAGTAATGTGGTGGCAAGGTATATGAGAGAGGAAACATTCTATCTTCTTATGATTATGTCTGTCTTTTAGTGAGCCTGTGCCTCTGGATTGTGAACTTCACAAGTCTCAGTTTCTGTCTCCCCTACTTTCCCCTTAGGGAGGACAGCATAGTTCAAGTGCACTGGAATTGAATATTCTCTTTTACCACATTGAAGGATAGAGCTGTCTCAAGTTGGGCATTTTCCTTCCCCTCAGGTCAGTTAGGCTGTGATGAAACCGCAGCTGATTAGGCTAAGATAAAACAGTTTCTCCTGTGTGTCAGCCTTGTTAAGAAGAACAGAATGTTCTGGTGTATTTCAAAATGGTTTTTTTCATCTTTCCAACTGAAAGCACCAGGTAATTTTCCCCTGATATTCACTTTGAGAACCTAGTAGAGCTTCAAGAGGTAAAACTCACAAAGGTGTGCCCCCTGCCTATGACTGGATCAGCACGCCCCCCATAGATTTTAATCTCCAAGACTTGAATGCATTGAGTCTCTAGCAATTTGTCAAGTACAGTTCAGATTTTCCTACTCTGACACTGGTTCTTGTGGAGGTTTCTATCTATGAGTTTCTGCTCTGGTTTGTTGTCATTCTGTTGTATATACCTGTCTCTGGAATTTTGGTAGCAGCAATTTGGCCCTATGATGTCATGTCTCTTATGGATCTAAGAAAAGTTGTTGATTTTTCATTTTGTTCAGCATTTTGCTTGTTGTCAGGGAAGAGTGGCAACTTCCAGGTACCTTATATTCTGCACCAGAAACCTTAAGTCACCACCATATATTTTTAAAGTATATATCTCATGTTGTAATTTACAATTTTGTATTTCATTATAGATGTCACTTACATTTGGCTTAGAGCTTAGGGATATTATGTGATACAAATAATAAAACAAAGCGAATTTATTGGAATCTTTCTTCCCCCAGATATTGAAGAAGGTTTGTGGTTTTTTTTTAAACACCAAACACTTTGATTTTTATTCTGTGAGAGTTTGTAAATTTTGAGTTCAGCCAAAAGGCTTTTAGCCAACATACATAAGTCATATGTGTGACGCTAGTTCCCTTGCTCTACAGGGAACATCAGGAATGATATTTAAAGATTATGTATTTGGTTTCAGTTTGTATACTTGAGATGCCAAAAAGAAAAAAAATCACCTTAAAGCTCCCCTTAAATATTTTTCCTGGTATTTTCTGGAAAGAATCATTTGATAAGTGAGTATGCTTGGGAAAGCCCAATTCAAAAAAAAAACAAAAAACAAAAAACAGATTCTGTAATTTCAGTATTTAGTTGGCAATTCTGAAAGCAAGAAATGATTATAAAAGTTTAATTTAATGTAGCTAGGATGCTGACTGCAAATATATTAACAGCCCAGAGAGATAGAATTAGTATTGGGAAAATATCCCTAAATTTTTAGTTGTTATTTACTGTGTCACCATGGACAAGTCTATATGTTACCAGCAAACCACTGAAAAGTGAAAATAAATAACAATAAGTAAGTAGGTGTCAGTCTCCTCAAATTGATCTATAGGTTCAATACATCCCAATCAAAATCCAACTACATTTTGTAGAATATGATTCTAAAATTTTATGAAAATGCAGAATGCCTGGAATAGCCAAAAGTGAAGAAAAAGAGCAAAGTTGGAGAATATGCCAGACTCAAGACATTATAAAGTGGCAGTAGTTTGTACAATCTGGCAAAAGCATTATAAATAAATAGATCAATGAAACAGAATTTAGAGTTAAAAAATAGCCCCCCAAATATATTGGATTCCTGATAAAGACACCAGAGCAATTTAATAAAAGAAGAACTTTAAATAAAATGGTTTTGCAGTGACTGGATATTTATGTGTGAAAAAAATGAATCTTGACATTCATCTCATATATATACAAAAATTCAAGGTGGATCATAAACATAAATATAAAAGCTAAAATTGTAAAACTTCTAGAACAAATGACAAAACATCTTTATAATGTTAAGGAAGGTAAAAATTTCTTAAATAGTGAACAGTAAGCACTAACAATAACAAAAATGAATTTAAATTGAATTTCATTAAAATTAAAATCTTTTCTCATAAAAGGGCAGAAAGCAAAAAGGACAACCATAGACAGGGAATAAATGCATGTGACAAAGAATTTATATATAAAGAATTCATGTATCTCAATAAAAAAATCCTCAAAATATGGACAGAAGTCCTGCTCAAACATTTTTGCAAATGGACAAAAAGTATAGGAAAAAATATTTAGCATTGTCATCAAGGAAATGTAAATTAAAACAATGGCACACCAAGAATGAGTGTTATTAGAAAGACTAACAATACTGAATGTCAGCAAGGATGAGGAGCAAACAGAACTGTCATACCTTGCTGGTGGAAATGTATTTGGTACAGTCACTTTGCAAAATTGTTTGACGATCACTAATAATGTTAAACATACCTCTACCATATGACCTAACAATTTCATTACTGGGAATATACCCAAAGGAAATGAGTGAAATGTTCATAAAAACATCTGCACAGGAATGTTTCTAGTAGCTTTGTTGGTAACTGCCCAAACCTGGAAACCACCCAAATGTTCTTTAATGATAACGTTCTCTTTTTATATTTTGTCCAACACTGCTATATGATAGAATTTCAGTGGTTTCTCTAGGCTTAAACTTAAATAACCATCTTGATCAGAAGTCCAGTGTTCTTCAAATGGTGTTTTATACAATGTTTATGCAGTACATAGAACTGTGAAGACTGCAATTAACTGTTAGTTGGTGTTGCAGGTGACGTAGCTAGATAAAATGTTGTGTAAAAACTGATTGGTTGGCATAGTATCCAAGTGGTGTTATTCTGTGACCAGCAAGAAATAAAGTGTAAAATTGTGGGAGATTAAGGTCATGAACATCACTTATGGAGGAAATTACAATCTTGAACTTCCTGAAGAGTGAGTAGTGAAGCCTTTTAAAGAACAGAAACTTTAGATGGAAAGAGTGAGGAAGAGTTAGCCAAAAAGCCAAAACCAACATTCTTAAGAGCATCAGCAGAAACAGAAAAAGTTTTATTACCAGTGTCCTCTTGGTATTGTTATTAAGTAGAAAGGTTGAGAAGCATAGTAAAGGAGAAGTTATTGGGTTTAGCTCGGATAGGTTGCTAGCTATGCAGTCACAAATTCATTTAAGACTAGAGAAACATTTAGTGGGAAGTTAGGTTGTAATGGAGTAGATTTGGGGGGCATAGATGATGAATTCATAGATTTCATCCATAGAGACAGGAAAAATATACAGTGGTAGATTTAATGGCAGTGGAGGTCAGGTGACAATTTATTATTACTTAATTGGGATGATTACAAATAGAAGAGGCAGTCTGGGGCAGGTGAAATTAATGAATTAGGTGACAATGTGTAGAGTATACTATACAATGGAAACAATAATGGCACACAATTGGAGATGTATCCAATAGCAGTGAGGGTCTAAGAGATTTTTATTTATGTAAGATATGTTTTTAGTATGAAAGTTTCTGCAAGCTTGTATTTTTTGGTAACTGCTTTTCTATTGGAAATTTTAAAATCTTCATTAAAGAACCTCTGAACGGACTTCCCTGGTGGCACCGTGGTTGAGAGTCCGCCTGCCAATGCAAGGGACACGGCTTTGTGTCCCAATCCAGGAAGATCCCACATGCCGCAGAGTGGCTGGGCCCGTGAGCCATGGCCGCTGAGCCTGAGCGTCCGGGGCCTGTGCTCCGCAACAGGAGAGGCCATAACAGTGAGAAGCCCGCGTCCCGAAAAAAAAAAAAAAAAAAAAAAAAACATTTGAAGATAATAAATTGCATTGCATAATGGCAAAAATTAATATTTTTTGTCACACTGAAGGAACTTTAGTTGTAATACAGCCTTCTGTTTCTTTTGATGCTTTTCAGCAAATATGTAAAATTACATGTACAAGATGTCATTTACTGATACTGTGAAATGACTGGAATTTTATTGGACAGCAGGAGCCAAGAAGTACAATAGGTTTGCAGACATGTGAAGAGATTACAATTTTTTTAAATATTAGCATTTGCATAAAATAAAATCATATGTTTCATCTTTGGTCTAAAATTTCTTCAGGTTTTAAAAGTCCAGTAATAAATGTGTTAGTACTGGATTTTTTCTTGTTGCAGAAGTGGGCTGTGAGACAGTAGAAATAGATTTTGAAATGCTTGAGACTTGAGAAGTTGGAGTTTGCCATATGGGTTGGATTTAGGCAGATCCAAGTTTAGGAAGCCAAGATTCTATCTATACCTCTTTAGAAGTTTATGAGAATCTGTTTTAACTAAGTAATTTGTTTTCTGTCATTTGACTTTCTGACTGACTTGTCCTTCTTTTGGGGCCTTTTCATCTCTCTGGGTCTTTTTGAACACATGGAAACTCATCCTGAAGAAAACAAAAAATAAAAATACTAAAAATACTGTGTCTAACTGTCCATGAAATGTATAATGTATTTATCCTGGGAATATTGTTAAATGACTTTAAATTATCAAAAAGAATAAGACAGAAAATGCAAACCGAGAAGTGTGGCAATAAAAAGATATTCATGGAATACAATTTCATTTAATTTATATGTATTATGTGAAGAAGAGATATAGTGCATTGAACATAATTTCTTTTTATCAGATGGAAAGTTTTGGAGATTGTTTTAAAAATAGAGTACTGGATTAAAGTATAACCTTATAACTTGTACCTTTGAAGACAGCTTTTCTTACTGTTTTGAATAGCCATTTTGTACTCTCTGTAGCTTAACCTGTCCTTGATAAATCTTAAAGAATTGGTTGTTCTAAAGTAAGGAATGGGCCAGAGTAGGAGGATATATCATGATGCCAAATTGGAAAGGAAATCAATTGCTTTTCAATGATCAATGAGAATATAACACCAAGGAAATGAACTTTTCTAACTATTCTTATGGGACAAGCAAGCAATTGCTGTAACCATTCTACCCAGCAACCAGAAGTGATTAGATAATTACTAAATCATTATACTGATTGTGCTAGAAACCCTTGTTGGCTATAGAAAAAGGTACAGCCCCTAAGAGAAAGCAAAAGGCAAAGGAAATAAAAACAATTGTGCTACTTTGCTGACAGCATGTGATGATGAATTTCTCATTGAAAGCCTGTGAAAGAAAAATAGGTTGCTCATTCAGAAAGTTTTAGTTCTCAGCATCTTTAAAAGACTTTTTCAGACAACATATGCTCAGGACACACTAGCTAGGCATAGGTGATTATTTATTTATTCATTTATCCCTTCAAAGAGAGGCCTTCTCAGGCAACTTTTAAAGTGATTTATCCAGAATCACTGTGGTAGTAATATTCAGAGACTGATAAAGAACTAGGTAGGACCCTGGCCCTACTGGACAAAGATAAATATGACATAATGAATTGCAACAGTTGACAATCTTTAGTGGAATAAAGGTAATATAAGGCTGGAATTACTTCTGACTAGAGAATTCTAATTCTATGACTTTTACTCAATGTAGCTATCTTAGAATATCTCAGAGAGGAGAAATGTCCTACTTTAGTTTTGATGCTTGCTACTTAACCTAAAAGTCCATATCTCTGTCACAGGCTACCTTTTCTTCTCCCTGTAACACCCAACATTGTAAACAAATACTTAATTTGAACCAGGTGTAATGACTGAGTAGATGTGACACAACATATAGATGAGAATAAGGAGGGAATTAATAGTGCAAATGAGAGTAATTGAAAAAAATTGTCATGAGGTCCAAGCTAGGTAAGAAAGGAAGAGAAGCAGGTGGGAAGTTGGTGGCTGGAGAAAAGCATGAAGTCAAGGGACTGGACACTTAAGTGTAGGTTTAGTGGTTGAGAGTCAGTTGGTAAAGTTTTATGGATAAGTAAGACAGCTTTCAGATTTTGATATTTAAAATATCTTTGTCTCTGGATAATACTGTCTAAATTAATACCATGTAAGTGGAGAGAGGAAGGTCAATGAAATAAATGAAGTCAAGGAACTATGACAACAGGGTGCTCGATGAGTCATCTAGTTGAACTGTAGGTAATGCAGACTCCCAATAATTAATTGGCTAATCAATTACTGAATATCTGTACAGTGCATTAAGGATGAAAGAAATTAGAAAATATACTATCTATGGTCTCTAGGACTGTGGGTAACAGATTTTTAAACATTACAATAAACTTGATGGTTATAATAGAGATATATGGTGCCTGCTACTCAGTAGATACTTAGTTTCTTGTTGAAAAAATAAATAAATAAAGGAACTAACTCAGCAAGAGCAACAGGAGAATGAATATGGAAGAGTGTCAAGGAAAGACACCCAAAAGATATAAGATGTAAGCTTACTTTGGAGGATAGTTAGCCATCAGCAGAGTATATTTGAGGGAGTGGGGTGAGGCATTTCAAGTAGAAGAGAAAGATCCCTATCTGTGCAAAGGTAGAGAGACAAGGTGAGGCAGGAGTACAGGATGCTTGTGGGTGAGGACTAAAGGAACTCTCTTAGGAAGGACCTGTATGTCTGGCTGTTATCTGGGCTTTATCTTGAAGGAAATAAAGAGCCATCAGAGGATTTTAAGATGGAATGTCATAAGATTAGATTTAAAACTAGAATTTCTAATGACTATTTTATTGGCAATGTAGAGATTATATTGGAGAGGGTAATACTGTAGGCCTTTGGGGGCATTCCACGTTTGAAGTGTCTGTTCTACTAAAATGTTAAATAGTCACAGTCTTTTGTTTTTGTTTTACATCAAATTAAGTGAGTATAAATGTATGTGTACATATATGTATAAATATTTGTATGTATACATATGTGTGTTTCTAAGTAGTTGTACATATAAATATAGATAACATCCCACACCATATATATATGTGTGTGTGTGTATATATATAGTTTGCAGATAAGATGAAGTTTGTCTTTGAGTAACAGAAGACTAAAAATAACAAAAGCTTATTTCTCCTTCATATGAAATAAAGAGGTAGGCAGTCTAGAGTTGGCATTTTTGTGTGAGGAATTCAGACACCTTTTTTTTGTTGTTTCATCTCCCTCAGCATCTAGGCTCTTCTTCATGGCCCAGAATTCTATTTGAGTCCCAGCATCATATACACATTCCAACTAACAGGAAGGAGGAAAGGGATGGAAGAAATAGATATCCTTTACTTTAAGAACGCTCTTACTCTAAAGATACATTCAACATGATATTTCAACTTACATCCCATTGACCACTATTTAGCTTAAGAGCCACACTTGGCTGTAGGAGAGGCTATAACATATTATCTCTTCTGAATGGCATTATGCCCAGTTAACAAGAATGGCTTTCTTATGAGGGAGAAAGGGAAGAAGGATTACAGCATGAGAACTAGCAGTCCCTGCCACATAAAAGTGGTTAGTATTTTTCTCCCTCTAGTATTTCTGACTAGAGAATAGGTGAGTGTGTGTATATGAAGTTGACATGCTCTTAGAAGTTCTTCTATTTGAAGAAACATACAATCAGCACACTATATGTGGGCAATAATATTTTATAAGTATGACCATTTTTCAAAATGTGTTTATGTAGTTGGCTCAGTGTATAACACATGTGATGATTGTAGTAAGTTGCATTTGTATAGAGATTTAAATATTTTTACAAAGTACCTCCACTTTATATAATCTATATAGCATTTCTAATGTAAATAGGATGATGGTACTTCCCCATTTTGTTACTGGAAAAATGGAATTATGTGGTTTGATGTTAAAACGGGGACTAGTGTTTATTGACTCCTACTCAAGCTATTGATAGAAGGTAATAATGGCATGGATTTCTAAGAACAGAGGATAATTTGAAAATAATTGAAATTTTAGTTTAAATGAGTGTATAATATTGGAAATGATAATTCTGCCACTTGAAAACTTAGTGTTCAAGAATCTACTTTTTCCTTTCACTTACCTAAGCAGCAATATCATGGCCATGGTCAGAGCATCCCATTTTCCCATAGGTGTGACTGTTTCCATCTCCCAACAGAACACATCAATTATTTGGTATTGTTTAGTTAACAAAGTATGATAGATAAGTTTACTTATTCCTCTGCAACTGCAGAATACAAATTTTGCCTACACATTAATTGCTTTCTGACATGTTCACTGTATAAAAAGGTCAGAAAATTCAGCTATCTTTTTTTTACAATATTACTTTGTAAAAAACAGTACGCTTGTAAATATTATCACCATAATTGCAAAATGAAATAAACATTTTGAACAACTGACTCAAATCATGGTGTTTTGAGATGATGACATATATTGCTCAGAAGGACATAGTTTAATTTCTTCTCCAGGGCTCCTTCCAATTAATACAAAGTATTTTAATCTATTATCTGTGGAGTAAACTTTCTGAAGATATCTTTGTCTTAAAAATAACAAAGGAAAGAGAAAGCAGTTGAGTCACTGACTGAGCCAGGATTTGAGTCACCTCTTTGGAAAAGACTGAATTTCTGGTTAAAAACCCGACGACATTGTTTAAATTTTAAACCCTCATTTGGTAAGAACCAACTGAGTACTAATCAAGGGCTAAGACAAGACAATCTGTCATGAATTTCTTTATTTCTTTTTAATAAGGTTATATATAGTCATAACTAGCACTATAATTTTTCACTAACACTAATAATCTCCATGGACATTTTTCAGTCTTCATCATACTTCTCTGTTTGGTAACATTAACTATTAAAAATTCTCTGTGCCTTGAAACACTTTCTTCCTTTGGTTTTTGTTACTATCTTGTCTTTTCTTTCCAAAGATGTTCCTGCTCCTTCTTAGTTTGCTATGCATGCTTATCTCTGTCCACCTAGATATTGGATGTGACTTGTTCCTAGCATTTCCTCCCCTCTCCAACTCCCTTTCTTTTTCTCTTCTGTTTATCAGAGCAATTGTATATGCTATTCTCTCTGCTTGAAATATTCTCTCAAATCTTCATCTGGTTAGCTCCCATTAGTCTTTTAGTTCTAAATTTAATAATCATGTGTTCAGGAAAGACTTCCTTGAACTTTGATTAGTAAAATTGCCTATTATAGCTGTCATAGTTTCATTAAGCTCTTCTAAACACAAAACAGTAACATGTCCATGGAGACAGAACTCATGTTGTGTTACTCACAACTTAATCCCCAGGGTCTAGTACAATCTTTGTGACATACTAGGTACACAATAAATATTTGTGAATGAATGAATAAGTTCATTTTCATGGATATACATAACACATTATGAAAATATCCTTAGTATAAATTATACATGTGGAGATATATGAAGTTGCCTTACTTGTCAGCTGAATTGGGACTGAAAGATAGTCAAAAAGTGAAAGGTGAGAGAGATTGGCTAAGATGGCAGAGTAAAAAATTCCTGAGCTCACCTCCTCTCACAGGCACACCAAAATCAGAATTATTTGCAGAACAAGCATAAGTGAAAAAGACTGGAACCCACCAGAAAAGATTTTCTACAACTAAAGATATACAGAAGGAACCACAACAAGATGGGTAGGTGGGGCAGAGTTGAGATATAGTCAAGTCCCATACCCTCGGGTGGCAACCCACAAACTGGAGAATAATTTCAATTCAGAGATTCTCTCACAAGAGTGAGAGGTCCAAGCCCCACATCAGACTCCCCAGCCTGGGGGTCCTACCTTGGGAAGATGAGCCCCCAGAGCATTTGGCTTTGAAGGCCAGCAGGTCTTATTTTCAGGAGTCCCAGAAGTCTGTAGGGAATAGAGACTTCACTCCTAAAAGGTAAACAGAAAATCTCACATGCTCTAGGATCCGAGGCAGAAACAGTAATTTGAAAGGATTCTGGGTCAGACCTAACTGCTGATCTTGGAGAGTCTCCTGGAGAGACAAGAGGCAACTGCAACTCACCCTGGGAACATAGACACTGGTGGCAGCCAATTTTGGGGAGCTTGTTCTACCACACGGACACTGGTGCTAGCAAGCACCATTTTGGAATCCTCCCTCTAGCATATCAGCTCCAGTAACTAGCCCTGCCCTGGCTCAACAGCCTGTAGGCATCAGTGCTAGGACGCTTCATGCCAAGCAACTAACTGGGCATGGACACAGCTCCACCAACTAGCAGATAGGGTACCTTAGGACCCCTGATCCCACAGTCACCCCTGGACTCAGCCTTGCCCACCAGAAGGCCCAGGACCTGACCCCAAACACCAGTGCACAAGCACTAGACCAAGGACCCCCAAGGGCTCTCCAGCCAGAAACCCAGGGACCCAGCTCCACACATGAGTTGGCAGGCACCAGCCCCAGAATCCTCTGGGCCCTGGCCCTGCCCTGCAGGGAGCTTGTTCTAGCCTCAGGACTAGCCTACACACCAGGGGTCAGACACCAGTGATAAGAACACAGGCCTGCAGCCTGTGAACCCAGCCCACCTACTAGCAAAGAAGATCCTGCCCTTGGGCCAGTTGGACCCAGGCCCCTCCCACTAATAGGTCGAAACAAGCTTGAGAACATCCCAAACCCCACAACCAACTGTGTCAGGAATCAGACACCAGCTCTGAAAGCAGACCCCAGGACCTAAGTCTGGCCAGAGAGCAGACCCCAGGACCTAAGTCTGGCCACCAGTAGGGTGGCACTCACTCCAGAACCTGGTTTCAACTACCAGTGGGTGTGCAGCAGCCCTGGTGTCTCCTGGATGCTGACTGCCCACCAATGAGCCAGCACTAGTTCTGAGGTTCCCCAGGGTTCAATAGTAAGTTGTCTTGTGACTCAGTCCTGACAACCAAATTTCCAAATTGGAAAGGAAGAAGTAAAACTGTCATTGCTTGTAGATGTTATGATACTATGCATAGAAAATCCTAAAGATAGCTCCAAAAACACTTGTAGAGCTCATTGATGAATTTGGTAAAGTTGCAGGATAAAAAATTAATACACAGAAATCTGTTGCATTTATATACACTAACAATGAACTACCAGAAAGAAAAAGTAAAAAAAAAAAAAAAAAAAAAAAAAAATCCCATTTACAATTGCATCGAAAAGAATAAAATACCTGAAAATAAACCTAGCTAAAGAGGTAAAAGACCTGTACTCTGAAAACTATAAGACATTGATGAAAGAAATAGAAGACACAACAGATGGAAACATATTCTATGTTCATGAACTGGAAGAATTAATATTGTTAAAATGACCATACTATCCAAGGTAATCTACAGATTCAGTGCAATTCCTATCAAAACACCAATGGCATTTTCACAAAAGTAGAACAAGTAATTTTAAAATTTGTATGGAAACACAGGAGACCCTGAATAGCCAAAACAATCTTGGGAAAAAATAACAGAGCTGGAAGAATCATGCCTCCTGACCACACTGTACTGCAAAGCTACAGTAATCAAAATAGTATGGTACTGGCACAGAAACAGAGACATAGACCAATGGAACAGAATAGAGAGCCTGGAAATAAGCCCACATACTTATGGTCAGTTAATCTAAAATAAGGAAGACAAGAATATACAATGGATAAAAGACAATCTCTTCAATAAGTAGTACTGGGAAAACTGGACAGCCACATGTAAAAGAATGAAATTGGAATTTTTTCTAATACCATATATAAAAATAAACTCAGAATGTACTGAAGACCTAAATGTAAGAAATCATAAAACCTCTAGATGTAAACATAGTCAAGGCATTCTTTGACATAAATTGTAGCAATATTTTTTTGGATCTGTCTCCTAAAGCAAACAAAGGAGTAATAAACAAAATGGGACCTAATTAAACTTAAAAGATTTTGCACAGCAAAGAAAACCATTGACAAAATGAAAAGACAACCCACTGAATTGGAGAAAATATTTGCAAATGATATGATTGATAAGGGGTTAATATCCAAAATATATAAGCAGCCCATACAGCTCAACATCAAAAAGACAAAAAACCTGATTAAAAAATGGGCAGAATAACTGAATAGACATTTTTTCCAAATAAGACATAAAGATGGCCAACACACACATGAAAAGATGCTCAACATTGCTTATCATCAGAGAAATGCAAATCAAAACTACAATGACATATGCCCTCATACCTGCCAGAATGTCTAGTATCAAAAAGAACACAAATAACAGATGTTGACAGGGATGTGGAGAAAGGGGAACCCTTATACACAGTTGGTGGAAGGTAAATTGGTGCAGCCACTATGAAGGTTGCTCAAAAAACTAAAAATAGAACTACCATATGACCCAGCAATTCCATTGCTGGGTGTACAGCTGAAAAAAAAAAAAAAGAAACACGAATTCGAAAAGATTCATGTACCCAATGTTCATAGCAGCATTTTTTACAATTGCCAAGTTATAGAAGCAACCTAAATGTTTATCATCAGGTGAATGCATAAAGATGATGGGGTATATATAGCCAATGATATATTAATTAGCTATAAAAAAGAATGAATTTTGCCATTTGCAACAAAATGTATGGACTTGGAGGGTATTATGTTAAGTGAAATAAGTCAGGCAGAGAAAGGCAAATACTGTATGATATCACTTATGTGTGGAATTTTAAAAAATAACACAAACTAGTGAATATAGCAAAAAAGAAACACACTCACAGATATAGAGAACAGACTAGTGGTTACCAGTGGGGAGAGGGAAGGAGGGACAAATAAGGATAGGGGATTAAGAGGTACAAACTACTATGTGTAAAATAAATAAGCTAAAAAGACATACTATCAACAAAGGAATATAGTCAACTTTTTACAATAATTGTAAGTGGAGTATAACCTTTAAAAATTGTGAATTACTATGTTGTATGCCTGAAACATATAGTATTTTACATCAACTTACCTCAGTTTAAGAAAACAAATGATGAATGTCAAAACATCAGGTTTCCAGGATGAAATGCGAGCTTTATTCTAAGGGTTGTGGGACTTAAAAGATGCTATCGCTGGCACAGAACAGAACAAATATAAATGGTTAGATACTGTCACTTTAATCCATTTCAGTAATAATATGCTTTTTCTGGGTAACAAAAATATGTAATATCAAAGGCAAATATCATTTTTCTTTATCCAAACAGGCTTGTATACACAGAAAAGATGACGTAGAGATATTGAAAAGTCTGCCACTTAACTAAATGATGACCCTCAAATATTCAGAATTCATATGTTTCTCTGATGAGAATCTGAATAACTGAATGCAGAACTGTGGGACTTACAGCATGGGTCAGTTTTATAGTTTGAGAGTCAGAAGTGATAAAATCTTAGTGCCGCATCACTAGTCATCATGTAAGTCGGTTGCATTCTTATGTTCTTTCATTAGGAATCATATGGCCTTTTTTTTCTCTACAGACAAAATTTATTCCTTTGGGGGTAAATCACAATGCATATTTTGACACGTATAATTTTCTGTGAAATAATAGTGAGAAAATTGCAGATACTGTTAAATGAGAGTGAACATCCATGCTCAGACCTACGTCCAGATAGTTTCCTTTGTAGATTAGATTTATAAAGTCCTGGGGGAATACTTTCTGTCTGTTTTTACTAGTTACTTTAAATCTTATAACACATTTTATCGTAACCTAGACATTGGGAAACAGTAATTTAGTGATTGTTCAGACACTTTTTTTTCTTTCTCTCCCCACCCCCACCCTGTTTTAAGTTTCTTATTGTAAATCATGTCTTTGTTAAATTCTTACAAGAGCATTTTGGAAACTAGAGCTATTAGGGAAAAATCAAGTCACAGCTGGCAATCATCTGACTAAATGTTTTCATGTAAAATTCCATTTTAAACAACGCAAGTTCTATCTCATTCACTATGTCTTCCTTTTTGCATCTCCACAATTATGTAATAACCTCGAATAAATGTTTTGGCTACCTAGATTATGGTAATGCATCTATAAACGTCCCATCTCCAGATATAATGTACTGAAATGGAGTGTGAAAAGCTGAGTTAATTTTTATTTTCTTTTAGCCAAAAAAAAAAAAAAAAAAGAGAGAAATGAAGAAATAAGAATGAAAGAAAGGAAGCAAGACAGGAAGGGAGGGAAGGAGGGGAAAAGAGTCAGAGAGAGAGAGAGATACTGGAAAATTGTACCTGGCAAAAATTTCCAGAAGGGAGAAAGTGACTTATGCTAGAGGCCTTGCCATTGATATATCTATGCAAAGTCTGGGATGTTATGAAGGAGCTTCTGACAGAAGCCCTTCTAGTATGTTGTGATGACATTTGTATAATTCCTTACTCATTTCCACATACATTATATAACAATATATAGCACATCCGCTTATTAGTGATTAGTATTTAAGAAATCCTGTAAAACAAAACATGTGTTTATGTAGAGAATATTTAAATCAATACAATTGATATGTTTGAAATTATTCTGGACAATTCTGTAGAATCGGTTGCAATTGCATTTATTTTAGAGCTTTCCTTGTTTATTTCTTTGCTTTATTTACTGTTGAAAAGTACTGTGGATTACCCTTGAGAAAAAGAAGAATGTTGTCTGAGAGAGGAGACCTAAGGAATTTCAGCCATATTGGCAACATTTTATTTCTTTAAATGAGAGATGGATTAGATGGGTATATGTAGTCTTATTCCTCTTTAGAAGTAATACATTTTAATAAGAATACTACATTATAAGGCAGACTTAATAGTCCTTAGTTTTGTGAAATTGAGCAACAAATTGTATATTCATTCTGGATCTTAATGTACTTAAAGTGAAAAAACCAAAAACAATAAGCATTGTAATTTGTGAAGTCAGATATTGACTAAGGTATGGCCATATTTTGTGGACTCCTCCAGTTTTATGACCAAATAATTAGATAATTTGTAATTCATTTATCCTTTGAATGTTTATGAAGTGTGTAATGTTTACATGCAGTTAACCCCATATGTAACTGTGCCTTACATGTATGTAAAGTTATTATGAGACTTCTAACATTTAAACAGGAGGTGTTTTTATAGAATCAAGTGTAATTGGAAGTGAAAAATATTAGTTGTCCATTGTCTGAACACAATCGAAGCCACTGTACAACTAGATTCATTTAAGGAAAATAGAATCATAGAAGCTTAAAGCTGGAAGAAACCTCAGAGGTGATCTAATTTGCCCCATTCAGTTATAAATGGGGAAATGATTACAGTCCACATAAGCTTTAGTCACACAGCTGCTTAAAGGAAGAGCTAGTACTAAAACTAAGATTTCAAAGCTTTCCTTACTCTTTCCTTTCCACTGTATTGGTATTTCCCAAACTGTCATTTCCAGAATTGTTCATATGAGTGTAATCAAAACATACAAAACTAACAAACAACAATAATAAAACCGGGATTTTGTGGTAAAGCAACTTTTTGAAATTTTGCATCCTTATAATCCCCATGTGAATGCACTTTAGTGTAGCAAAGACTCTGGGAAGTCCTACAGTAAAGGAATTGATAATTGTTTAATTTACTCTTTCCAAAATTTTTTGACAATTAAACCCCTATTGTATGAAACACTTAGTACATTTTGAGGAAGAATGTTTGAATAATGCTACAAAATTAGTCAAATATTTTTTTTATCACCATGCAGTCTAATTGAATAATAGATCAATTTTTAAAATTAGGTTAATTGTTATGGCAGCATACAGATCCACCTTAAAGACACAGTATGTTAATAAGGAAGTCAGTATTCCATGAGTGCTTTAAAAACTTTTCATTCATTGGTATCTTATAGTTTTTTGAGCACAAATCTTTTGCCTCCTTAGGTAGGTTTATTACTAGGTATTTTATTCCTTTTGATGTGATGATAAATGGGATTATATCCTTAATTCCTCTTCCTAAACTTTTGTTGTTAGTTTATAGGAATGCAAGGGATTTCTGTATATTAACTTTGTATCCTGCAACTTTACCAAATTCATTGATGAGCTCTAGTAGTCTCCTGGTAGCATCTTTAGGATTTTCTATGTATAATATCATGTCATCTGCAAATACTGACAGTTGGAAGCAACCCAAATGTCCATCAATAGAGGAATGGATAAAGAAGATGTGGTACATATATACAATGGAATATTATTCGGCCATAAAGAAGAACAAAATAATGCTATTTGCAGCAACATGGATGAACTTAAAAACTGTCATAGTGAGTGAAGTAAGACAGAGAAAGAGAAATAATGATATCACTTTTGTGTGGAATCTAAAAAAAAATTGTACTTATTTACACAACAGAAATAGAGTAACAAATGTAGAAAATAAACTTATGGTTACTAAAGGGGAAAGGTGTGGAGGGAGGAATAAATTAGGAGGTTGGATTTAACATATACTCACTACTATATATAAAATAGTTAATCAACAAAAACCTACTGTATAGCACAGGGAATTCTCAATACTCTGTAATGACCTATGTGGGAAAAGAATCTAAAAAGAGAGGACATATGTATATGTATAACTGATACACTTTGCTGTACAGCAGAAACTAGTATAACATTGTAAATCAACTATACTCTAATAAATTTTTTTAAAATAAAAATAGTGTAATTTTGAAATAAAATTAAACTTCATTCATGGCTCAGTGAAGGGACTAAGGTGAAGGAATGATATTATCTCTAATACAACAGACAAGGGAACAAGCTAATGAAAATGGTAGTTAGTAATGTTAATGTAAATATAGATGTTAGGCTGTGGCAATGGAAAGAGAGAGAATAAAAAGAGAGAAAGAAGATGAGTCAGAGCCATTTCAGAGTAACAGTTTGTTTAGCCCTATCCTTTTCTCTCTGGGGCAATACTCAAACCAAATAAAAGTACCAAAAAGTGTCATGAGGAAGATGATTTTTGTAAGGGAAATAGAGGGAAGGAAGAGCATTAAACACAGGCATGCTAAAGATAAGCAGGGCAGTGTATCTCCATGAGATTATTTTTGAATCCCCTGACAAAATTAAGTCTTCTATGTCTAAATTCCTAAAACTTTTCATTCTCAACTCTGTAATTTTACTTAGCTTGCTCTGGATTTTCCTTTAGTTAGTCAATTATATGTTTTACCACTCCCAAGATGTTATTCTAGAGGAAAAGGACAGTAGTTGTTCTTCTAAATTCCACCGGTACTGGCAGATTACTTCGTATGAACCATACTCTCAGTGAATGTTTCCTGAATAAATACAAATATGAAAAAACCATCAAGCATGCATTATACTCATTACTGCAGTTGAGTATGTGAAACATTAGCTCTGATAGCCCCTTCTCTTAAGAGGTTTAGAGTTTATGCAGGATAACACATTAAAAAAGAAATGATATGCTTATATTAAACCCTTGATATAGGACATATCCATAACAGGGAAAGGTCAGAGAAGGCTTTGTAGAGAAAATAGTATTGAAAATTATTATTTATTGAAGGTGGTATTGGAAGGTGTATTGTTTCTGACTGCTATTTGTAACAAATTATCACAAACAGTGTCTTAAAACAACACAAAGTATTATCTTACACTTCTGGAGGTCGTAAGTCTGAAATGAGTCTTACAGAGCTAAAATTAAGGTATTGTCCTGGCTGCATTCCCTCTGTAGGCTTCATATTGAATCTGTTTGCTTGACTTTTCTAGCTCCTAGAGATTGCTTGTATTCCTTGGCTTGTGTCCTTTTACTGAATCTTCAATGTGTATCACTACAACCTCTGCTTCCACCTTGGAACACTCCTGACTGCTTCATATAAGGAGTTTTCAATTATATTGGGTCCAATTGGATAATCCAGATAACCTCCCCATTTTAAGATCCTTAACTTAATTATATCTGCAAAGTCCCTCTTGCCATGTAAGGTAACATGTTGAGAGGTTCTGGGGATTGGGGCATGAAAAACTTTGTGGAGCCATTATTCTTTCTACTGTAGTGGGAAACCAGCATGAGCAAAGTTCTGGAAGAACCATAGATATAAACATGGGGTATATGGCTGAACAATAAAAAGAGGGAAAAAAATGAAAAGTACATATTAAGGAGTGTGGTGAATCAAATGGCTGGTAGGCAAGTATAAGTTACAAAGGGCTTTAAAATTTAAGACAGGAGATTTAGGGTTTTTAAAAAAAATTTATTTAATATTGGAGTATAGTTGATTTACAATGTAGTGTTAGTTTCAGGTGTACAGTCAAGTGATTTAATTATACATTTACATATATCTATTCTTCAGATTCTTTTCCCATATAGGTTATTACAGAGTATTGAGTAGAGTTGCCTGTGCTATAGAGTAGGTCCTTGCTGATTAATTATTTTATATATAGTAGTGTGTATATGTTAACTCCAACCTTCTAATTTATTCCTCCCTCCCCACTTTACCCTTTGGTAACCATAGGTTTGTTTTCTATCTCTGAGTCTGTTTCTGTTTTGTAAATAAGTTCCTTTGCATCATATTTTAGATTCCACATATAAGTGATATCATATGGTGTTTGTCTTTCTCTTTCTGACTTACTTCACTTAGTTTGAGAATCTCTAGGTCCATCCACATTGCTGCAGATGGCATTATTTCATTATTTTTTATGGCTGAGTAGGATTCCATTGTATATATTTACAGCATCTTCTTTATCCATGCCTCTGTCAATGAACATTTAGGTTGCTTCCATGTCTTGGCTGTTCTATATAATGCTGCAATGAACATAGGGTGGTTTTCTCTGGATATATGCACAGGAGTGGGATTTTTGGATCATATGTTAGCTCTATTTTTAGTTTTTTAAGGAACCTCCATACTGTTCTCCATGGTGGCTGTATCAATTTACATTCCCACCAACAGTGTATGAGGTTTCCATTTCTCCACACCCTCTCCAGCATTTATTGTTTGTAAACTTTATGAAGATGACCATTCTGACTAGCGTGAGGTGATACCTCATTGTATTTTTGCTTTGCATTCTCTAATAATTAGCAGTGTTGAGCATCTTTTCATGTGCTTTTTGGTCATCTGTATGTCTTCTTTGAAGAAATGTCTATGTAGATCTTTTGCCCATTTTTGATTGGGTTGTTTGTTTTTTTGATATTGAGCTGCATGAGCTGTTTGTATATTTTGGAGAATAATCCTTGTCAGTCACATTGTTGGCAATTTTTTTCTCCCATTCTGTAGGTTGACTGCTCATTTTGTATATGGTTTCCTTTACAGTGCAAAAGTTTTTAAATTTAATTAGGTTCCATTTGTTTTGGTTTTTGTTTTTTTTTGCTTTTGTTTTTTGGGGTTTTTTAGGCTTTAGGACGCAATGTGGCTTTTTAAAAAATTAATTATTATTGGAGTATAGTTGCTTTATTATGTTGTGTTAGTTTCTACTGTACAGCAAAATGAATCAACCATGCATATACATGTATCCCCTCCCTTTTGGACTTCCAGGTCAACACAGTGCATTTATATTCATTACTGTAGGAAGTGGATCAAAAAACATCTTGCTGCAATTTTTGTCAAAGGATGTTCTGCCTATGATTTCCACTTAAAGTTTTATAGTATCCAGTCTTACATTAAGATCTTTAATCCATTCTGAGCTTGTTTTTGTGTATGGTGTTAGAGAATATTCTAATTTCATTCTTTTACATGTGGCTGTCCAGTTTTCCCAGCACTGTTTATTGAAGAGACAGTCTTTTCTTCATTAATTTACCATAAGTGTTTGGGTTTATTTCTGGGCTTTCTATCCTGTTCCATTTATCTATAAGTCTCTCTTTGTGCCAGTGTCATACTGTTTTGATTACTGTAGCTTTATAGTATAGTCTGAAATCAGGAAAAATGTTTTCTCCAGCTTTGTTTTAATTTCTCAACATTACTTGGGCTATTTGGTGTCTTTGTGTTTCCACACAAACTTTAGAATTTCTTTTTGTTGTTGTTCTAGATCTTCAAAAAAAAGCCATTGGTAATTTGACAGTAATTACATTGAATTTGTAGATTACCTTGGGTAGTATAGTCATTTTGACAATACTGATTCTTCCAATCCAAGAACATGATATATATTTCCATTAGTTTGTGTCATCTTTGATTTCTTTCATCAGCATGTGGTAGTTTTCAGAGTACAGGTCTTTTGCCTCCTTACGTAGGTTTATTCCTAGGTATTATTTTTTTGATGTGATGGTAAATGGGATTGCTTCCTTAATTCCTTTTTCTGCTCTTTAATTGATAGTGTATAGGAATGCAACAGATTTCTGTATATTAACTTTGCATCCTGTAACTTTACTGAATTCATTGTTGAGCTCTAGTAGTTTTCTGGTAGCACTTTTAGGGTTTTCTATGTATAGAATCATGTTATCTGCAAACAGTGGCAGTTTTACTTCTTCTTTTCCTATTTGCATTCCTTTTATTTCTTTTTCTTCCATGATTGTCATGGGTAGGACTTCCAAAACTATGTTGAATAAAAGTGGCAAGAGTGGACATACTTGTCTTGTTCTTGATCTTAGAAGAAATGCTTTCAGCTTTTCACCATTGAATAGCTGTTGGTTTTTCATATATGACCTTTATTATGTTGAGGTATGTTCCCTCTCCGCCCACTTTCTGGAGAGTTTTTATCATAAATTGGTGTTGGATTTTGTCAAAAGCTTTTTCTGCATCTATTGAGGTGATCATATGGTATTTATTCTTCAACTTGTTAATGTGGTGATTGATTTGCTGATATTGAAAAAGGCTTTCATTCCTGGGATAATTCCTACTTGATTATGGTGTATGATTCTTTTTATGTATTGTTGGATTTGGCTTGCTAGTAGTTTGTTAAGGATTTTTTGTCTATATTCATCATTGATATTAGCCTACTTTTCTTGTGGTATATTTGTCTGGTTTTGGTATCAGTTTGATGGTGGCTTCATAGAATTAGTTTGAGAGTGTTGCTTCCTCTGCAAGTTTTTGGAATAGCTTCAGAAGGATAGGTCTTATCACTTATCTAAATGTTTGAAGAACTCGCCTGTGAAGCCATCTGGTCCTGGACTTTTGTTTTCTCGGAGTTTTTAAATCACAGCTTCAATTTCAGTGTTTGTGATTGGTCTGTTCATATTTTCTATTTCTTCCTGTTTCAGTTTTAGGAAACTGTACCTTTCTAAGAATTTGTCCATTTCTTCCAGATTGTTCATTTTATTGGCATATAGTTGCTTGTAGTAGTGTTTTTTATTATCCTTTGTATTTCTGTGGTATCAGTTGTAACTTCTTTTTTATTTCTAATTTTATTGATTTAAGCCACTTCCATTTTTTTCTTGTTGAGTCTGGCTAAAGGTTTATCAATTTCATTTATCTTTTCAGAGAACCACCTTTTAGTTTCACTGATCTTCTCTATTGTTTTCTTCTTCTCTACTTCATTTATTTCTGCTCTGATCTTTATGATTTATTTCCTTCTACTAAGTTTAGGTTTTGTTTGTTCTTTCTCTAGTTGCTCTAGGTGTAAGGTTAGATAGTTTATTTGTGATTTTTCTTGTTTCCTGAGATAAGATTGTTTTGCTATACACTTCCCTCTTAGAACTGCTTTTGCTGTGTACCAGAGGTTTTGGATCATCGTACTTTCTTTTTCATTTTCCTCTAGCTTTTCTTTGATTTCTTCAGTGATCCATTGGTTGCTTAGTAGCTATTTAGCCTCCACATATTTTTGCTTTTACATTTTTTTGTAGCTGATTTCCAGTCTCATAGCACTCTGGTTGGAAAAGATACTTCATATGATTTCAGTTTTCTTAAATTTACCAAGGCTTGCTTTGTGGCCCAGCATGTGATCAATCCTGGAGAATGTTTCATGTGCACTACAGAGGATGTGTATTTCTGCTGCTTTTGGATGGAATGCTCTATAAATATACATTAAGTTCATCTGATCTAATTTGTCATTTAAGGCCTGTGTTTCCTGGTTGATTTTTTGTCTGGATAATCTGTTCATTGACGAAAGTGGTGTGTTAAAACCCCCTACTGTTATTGTGTTACTGTCAATTTCTCCTTGTATGGCTGTTAGTATTTGCCTTATATATTGAGGTGCTCCTATGTTCGGTGCATATATATTTACAATTATTATATCTTTTTCTTTGATCCCTTGATCATTATTTAGTATCCTTCCAGTTTCCTGTTACTGTCTTCATTTTAAAGTCTATCTTGTCTGATATGTTCATTACTACTTTAGCTTTCTTTTGATTTCCATTTTCCATCCCCTTACTTTCAGTCTGTATGTATCTCTAGATCTGAAGTGGTTTCTTGTAGACAGCATATATACAGGTGTTGTTTTTGTATCCAGTCAGCCAATCTTTGTCTTTTGGTTGGAACATTTAATCTGTTTATGTTTAAGGTAATTTTTGTTATGTTTCTTTTACTGCCATGTTTAAAATTTTTTTTTGTAGGTCCTTTTTCTTCCCTTCCCCATTTTTTCTCTTCTCTTGCAATGTGACAACTAATTTTAGTCTTGTGTTTGCATTCCTTTTCCTTTTTATGTATCTATTATAGATTTTCAGTTTTTGTTTTCCATAAGGTTTTGATATAGCAGTCTGTATAGAAACACAATTGTTTTATGTTGCTGGTCTTAATTTACAATGTGTTTCCAATATCCTGAATTTGTACTCTCCTCTTCTCTTGATTGCTGGGTTTGATATCATATTTGTATGCATATGATTTCCTACATTTACTGTATCTTTGTCTTTACTAGTGAGCTTTCCCATTCATAATTTTCTTTTTTCTAGTTGTGGCCTTTTCTTTTCATCCTAGAGAAATTCTTTTAGTATTTGTTGCAAAGATGGTCTGGTGGTGCTGAATTCTTTTAGCTTTTGCTTGTCTGCAAAGCTTTTGATTTCTCCATCAAAACTGAATGAGAGCCTTGCTGGGTAGAGTATTCTTGTTGTAGGTTCTTTCCTTTCATCACTTTAAATATATCATGGCACTTCATTCTGGCCTGCAGATTTGGGGCTGAAAAATCCACTGATTATCTTATGGGGATTCCCTTATATCTTATTTGTTGACTTTCCCTGTTGCTTTTAATATTTTTTTGTCTTTAATTTTTGTCAGTTTGATTAATGTGTGTCCTGGCATGTTTCTCCTTGGCTTTATCCTATATGGGACTCTTTGCACTTCCTGGACTTGGGTGACTGTTTCCTTTTCCATGTTAGGGAAGTTTTCAGCTATTATCTCTTCAAATATTTTCTCAGGCCCTTTATCTCTCATGTCTCCTTCTGGGACCCCTATAATGTGAATGTTGGTGTGTTTAATGTAGTCCCAGAAGTCTCTTAAACTTTCCTCATTTGTTTTCATTCTTTTTTCTCTATTCTGTTCCCAGCTTTGATTTCCACCATTCTGTCTTCCAGCTCTCTTATCCATTCTTCTGTTTCATTTATTTTGCTCTTGATTCCTTCTAGTGAATTTTTCATTTCAGTTACCATATTGTTCAACTTTGTTCTTTATATCATCTTGCTCTTTGTTAAACATTTCTTGTATCCTCTTGGTCTATACCTCCATTCTTTTTCTGAGATCTTGGATCATCTTTACCTTCATTACTCTGAATTCTTTTTCAGGATGATTGCCTATCTCCACTTCACTTAGTCATTCTTCTGGGATTTTATCTTGTTACTTCATCTGGAACATATTCATCTGCCATCTCATTTGTCTAACTTTTTGCATTTGTGGTCCCACTCTCTGCCAGATTATCATTTCTTTTGCTTCTGGAGTCTGCTCCATGGTGGGTGAGGCTGGTCTAAGAGGCTTATGTAGGTTTCCTGGTAGCAGGGACTGGTGTCTGCCGACTGGTGTGTGGAACTGGGTTATGTCTCTTTTGTGGGCAGGGCCATGTCAAGGAGTATGTTTATAGGTTGTTGTGAGCTCAGGAAGATTTTGAGCAGCCTGTCTTCTGATGGGTGGATCCGTGTTCTCTCCCTATTGGTTGTTTGGCCTGAGACACCCCAGCATGGGAGTCTACAGGCTATTTTGTTGGACTAGGTCTTTGTGTCAAAATGGTGGCCTCTAGGACAGCTTATGCCAATGAGTACTCCCCAGTACCTCCACTACCATGTCCTTGTCCCCACAGTGAACCACAGCCACTCCATGCCTTCCCAGGAGACCCTCCAAGACAAGCAGGTAGGTCTGGCCCAGGCTTCTATGAAGTCAATGCTTTTCCTCCTGGGTCCTTGTGCACAAGAGACCTTACATGCATCCTTCAAGAGTGGAGTTTCCGTTTCCTGCAGTCCTGTGGAGTTCCTGCAATCAAACCCCACTGACCTTCAAAGCCAAATACTCTGGGGCCTCCTCCTCACAATGTCAGACCCCCAGACTGGGGAGACTGACTTGGGGCTCAGAACTCTACCAGGAGATTTAGGTTTAATGCAGTTAATGTCAGAAAACCATAACAAGTTATTGAGAAGTGGGTAGTGTTGTGAAAATGGTATTTATAAGAAATTAGGTGGGTAGGGTTTATAGGAGAGCCTGGTGGAGAGAATATTTGAGAGCATTAAGACTGGCAAATGCATGATTCAATTTGTTACATTGCATAGTTCTTTACATATATGGACACTTATACTTCCAAGACTATTTGTTTGATTAAAGCCTTGAATTAGAGTGGCAATTATTAAATTTTTCACAAATCCATAATTTTACATCTTATTTATATTTGAGCATAGTCATGTTTATCTTTAATGGATTGTGGTAGTCTCTGAAGCAAGGCTTTAACTCAGTTGTCAGTACATGTTTTTTCCTTGCTTGCTCATCATCTTTCAATCTGTATTAAACTTATATTCCAGTGGCTGTTCTGAAGGGCTCTACTTTTTCTCCATTGGAGAAATTTTCCTTTTTCCTGTGAAAATAACTTTATCTAAGGAATGATAAATTACTTTTTTGACATTGTTATAAATATTCCCTGTTAATTCTTAACTTTGTGATATTAATGAATTCTTCCTAGGTGGAAGTTACTCATATCAGACTGACTATTCACTTTAAATGCATGTTAACTGGATACTTTTACCTGGAAAGGGTCAATAGTTAATTGGATAAGAAAGAGTTACATTTCTATTTGTAATAGAATGTATTCTGTGATTCTTTTTATTTTCTTGGATTGTCACAAGGCCATAGAGCCTTATTTTATTTATTTATTTATTTATTTATTAAAATTGAAGTACAGTTGAGATACAATATTTCAGGTGTACAGCAAAGTGATTCAGTTATAGGTATATTAGTTGGATCTTTCCTCTCTTTGTCTATCCCTATGCAGTATATGACCATTCAAAACTACCCTGCTGTGAGGTTTTTGACAATAATAGGGATAGGTAAAGGGAAGGAAGATCCAAACATTTTATTTTTGCATAGATAGTTAGACTACTATTTAATTAATATCAGGCCTCTGTATGTTTGCTGATTTTATTTATTAATTATTTATTTATTTTTAATTTTTAAAATTTTTGGCTGTGTTTGGTCTTCATTGCTGCTCACAGGCTTTCTCTAGTTGTGGAAAGTGGGGGTTTCTCTTGCTGTGGAGCACAGGTTCTAGGTGCATGGGCTTCAGTAGTTGTGGCTTGTGGGTTCTGGAGTCCAGGTTCAGTAGTTCTGGCACACAGGCTTAGTTGCTCCACAGCATATGGGATCTTCCCGGACCAGGGGTTGAACCCATGTCTCCTGCATTGGCAGGCGGATTCTTAACCACTGTGCCACCAGAGAAGCCCCTGTTTGCTGATTTTATTCCTTAACACTTACACATACTATGTCTGTAGTAATAAATTCCTGGGCACTCAGTTTCTCTATTCAATCCTATTTTATATACAAAAGCTACATTCTATTGGATTTAAAAAATCCCTTAAAGATTTTCCAAAACAGCATTCTACTCAGTAGGGGAAAGTACTCTACAAAATTTATTCAGCAAATATTTTTAATTAAATGTTAATTAGCAGACATTGTGCTGGACATCATGGAGAGTTAAGATCAAGACATCTCTTCCCTCTCCCTGGAAGCCCACAATCTAATGGGAGAGAAAGAAAAGTGAAGTGAACAGACTACTACAGTACCCTGTAATAAAGGATAAAATAGGGGTATACGTTCAAGGTATAAGAACCCTAGAGTAGGATACTTAACATGTAGTGGAAGCTGGAAAAGTCATTTTGAGAAAAAATTTGAGCCATGCTTTGAACATGAACAGTGAAGAGCATGCCAAGTAGAGGAGGCAATATGCAAAGACACAGACATGGAGAGATCACAGACAATTTAGAGAATTATGAATAGTTTGACATGATATGAAATTTCATCATCAGTAAAGACTGTACCAAGAAAGGCTTTTTTAATTTGTGTGTGCCATTCTGAGGTGTTGAGACTTAAACTGGTCATTCAAACAGCATGATCACATCAGAGTTCACACAGCAGCCATTACACTTTTGATTAGTACTTATTGTCAGATATTTTTACCTATATATTTAGTTGAGATCCGCCTCCGACTTTTATACACTGGTCATTTTTTCAACTTCATTACTTCAAATTTAGTCTTATTACTCTTTTATATGACTCTCTTTCAGTTATTTAAACGTGTCACCTCCTTACCTAAGCTTTATTCTCTAAACTTAAAATTCCAGTCATTTCACCTATTCTTCATGTTCTTCTTGGAACATTTCAACCTCAAAATGTGGCTAATGCAATTAATAAGTAGTCTAACCTGTGTGTAGCTATGTTCTTACCTTTTCCTGGATTCTGTAAATAGGTCTATTAGTGCCACTTATGATTGTATTAGTATTTTTGAATTTTTGCCACTGTTAATTACTGGTTATTACTGGTATATATAAACTTTAAAACCTATAGATTTACTACTGTTTTGAGTCTGCCTTATCTTGTGATTGTGCAGGTAACTTTTTGAACCTATGAAGAAGATTTTACATATACCTTTGTTCAATCCAATTAATTTAAATTTAATTTTGTCTAGTATAATCATCTGTAGAGGTGCTTAAATCTTCATTTTTATTTTCTACATTATCAACCCCATATGTTTTTGAATCTTGTGCAAGTTAGATAAATACACTTTAATATAAAGTTTTGTTAAGAATATAGAATTTCAGAGCATGTATTACAGCATTCTGCAGGAAAGCACTGTAGATCACCCCATCAAAGATGATAATATACAACATTGTTGGGATTTATTTGGCTAATCGGTTCTGAATTAACCTAAACCAACTAATATCTCCCTATCTATTTGTTTAATTCATAATGACTATGTTAAATGCCTTTTAAAATCAGAGTACATTATGTCTTTGACATTATCTGGACTGAAGCAAATGGAGATACTGTTAGTTTGCCATCCCTTTTTCTTAATGAACGTTTGTTGAGTCCCAGAAATTTCAGTTTCATTTTCCATGTGAACATGACCTTATTTAGAAATAGGGTTTTTGCAGATGTAATCAAGTTAAAATGAGGTCATTAGGATGAACACCAGTTCAATATGACTGGTATCCTTATAAGAAGAGAAGAGGAGGGAAGAGCAAGATGGTGACACAGAAAGACCCAGAGTTCACCTCATCCCATGGACACACTGAATCTACTCCTACATGTAGAGCAGTTCCACCTGAAAGAGAGCCCAGAACTGATTGAACAGCTACAACACATAGAAGGACCACATAGAAACAAGTAGAAAAGATGGAGACATGATATCCATGGGAATCACCCCCTGCTCTGGTGCTGTGACCTGCAGTAGGCAGGGATATAACTGAGGGGCCCAAGCACAGACCCACCCAACGTGGTACACAGAAGAAAAAAACAGCAGTTTACAGAGCACCTAGACTGTATGGAAAAAAATTCATTTACTAACCCTAGAACTTCTGCCAAATGAGCAGAAAAGTGCTGGTGCACTCTCTGGGGTCAGAGGTGCCAGCAAGCGTCTTTATTTGAGTCCTCCCAGGCCTCATCCCAGACCATGCTGCTCCAGTTCCAGCCCGAGGCATCCTTCCAAGGCAGGTTTGAGTGCAACAATCACCAGGGACTGCCCTGAGCCTGGCCTGATCCAGCTTCAGCCACCCTGCCAAGACTGCCTTGAGCATAGTGCTCCCCAGGGACTCCAACGACCTGGAATCCTCCAGCTTCATCCCTCCAAGGAGATCTCAGGCACATTTCTCCCAGGAACTTTCCCCAGCCCATGCCTGATTCAACCCCAACTTCCCTCCAAGGCAGCCTCAGGTGAGCATTCCCCAGGGACTACCCCAGTCCTGGACCGAATTCAGTTTTAGTTACTCCACCAAGGCAGCCTCAGGCACAGTGCTGGACCCAATTCACTTTTAGTTACTTCACCAAGGCAGCCTCAGGCACAGTGCTCCCCAGGGACCATCCCTTGCCCAGACCACTCCAGCCCACAGAAGGCCACTCCTTTAGACCAGGAGAGGTAGGTGTTTCACCCAAGTCATAGAATCAAAACCCTAAAGTCGAAGAAAATGAGGAAAAGGGAGAATATGTTCAAAATGAAAGAAAAACTTAAATCCCCAGAAAAAAATCATAATGAAAGAGAAGAAAGTAATTTACCTGATGAAGAGTTCAAAGAAATGGTCATAAAGATGCTCACCAAACTCGGGAAGTACACACCACGGACTGTGCATTTTAATTGAGTAATTTGGCTCTTCACCTTACAAATGACAAAGACTAGGTAGGAGCTAGATGGATGCTTAGGCTTTAGCAAACAAAGAGAGAAGTTTCATTATTTCCACATGCCAAATAAAAGAAAAGGTACAGATGTGATAACTCAACATAGCAAGATCAACTTGCAGAATAACATTGGGAATTGGTCATTTTCTATAGTTCATCCACATTCTCTTGCACCTAACTAGGCATAGAAAATTTAATTTTCTCTAAATCCTCTTAAATTCATCAAAATTTATCTTTAGAAATTAAACAGTAACAGTGACTTCCACATTCTCTGAAGCCTGTATTGAAGTCATTAAACGACAAATGCACTTCCTTGGGAATTTTCTGTGATTGAATTTTCTCTGATAGAAGCACCCATTCTCCCTTCCCTTCTTTCCTTCCTTCCATTCTTCCTTCCTCCTTCCCTCCCTCCCTCCTTCCTCTGTCTCTCCTTCTCTCTTTCATTTAGAATTAGAGATAATCCAATTCAACTTTTTAATTTGAGACAATTAAGGCCCAGATAGGTTTAACAGTGCCAGAGCCAGAACTAGATTTTCCTGTTCCAGGTCTTTTTGTGTCACACATATTACTTCCTTATAATATAATAAACAAATATTATAAGCCTTAACACATATGTACTGAGCATTTACTGTGTGTAAGGTACTTCAATCAATATTGTGGAGGAAACCAAGGTGAATGAGGCACAGGTTATTCCCTCAAGTATTTTGCATTCTACCAAGGGAAATAAGTCACATATATGTGATAATCGACCTAAGAGTTTAAAAAAAAAAATCCTGGGTAAAAAGGATTTAAGTCTAAGGTCATCTTTCACTTCCCCCTGCTTTCATCTTATTACAGATCTCTTTAATTACAATTTTATCTTTGAGGCCCAGGCAGGGAGAGACTTTATCTTTGGATATAGTCAGGGTCAAACACATTCCCTTCAGTACCTTATTAGATGACCCACAAATGCCTCACAGTTGGAAAATACCTCTTCTCCTTAGTTTACAAAGTATAGCATTTTTCAAAAGAAGTCTTCTATAGGAATCTAAATAAAAGAGAGAAAATATAAAAGAATGAAAACAAAGAAATATTTATCCTGCCCAGGTTTCTTGTCCTGATATATCTTAAAGTTCAACCAGAGATCTGTTTTATCAGGACAGTTTACAGATCCCCTTCCATTCCTCCCTTCTCTTAAATCCAAACGCTCAGAAAAGAACACAGAGAATTTCCTACCTTAATTCCCTCCTTATGGCCAAGGAAAGAATTGGTACCAAGTCTCTAGTCACTCTAGCAAAACTGTATAATAAAGCATTAACTATGTAAGGGAAGAAGCAATTATCTTTCTCTGTGTATTCTCTAAAATGCAAACAAAAGTCTTAAGACATTTCTTCACTCTTTGATTAAGGTACTGCTTCCTTCAGTTTTCACAATAAGGAAAACTATTTTTTCATAGAGTTACAGAAAATTCAGCTACCAACAAAGAGAAACCTATCCACATCAATATGAAAGGGGGAGGGTAAGGTCACTAATTTATTATTGTATAAATACAATGGAGTACATGGATACAGTAAACCACAAAAACCAGGAAGTCATGGTAATATTTCACACAAGTTAAACAGGAAAGTAGAAAAAATACAATAATAGGTAGGCTTCTAGATTAATTCTGGAAATATATGTTTATGATACAAGGAGTGATTAAGCCTGCAACCTTGGTGACATCTTTGCAGAGTAAAACCAGAGACAGGGCTTGTCTAGTTCCTGGAGAGTTCCATTTTCATTCCAATATGTTAGAGCAAATTCTTATTCTTCATTCTCTTTCTTTTCTTCCGTTCACCCTCTTCTTTCTCTTCTCCCTCTTACCCTTCTACTTTCTCTTCCTCCTACCCTTATACTTCTTCTTCCCTTCATCACCACCCTTATTGTCCTCTTCCTCTTTCTCCTCCGCTTTCTAAGTTTGTGTTTACAGTAGTAATGGCGGAGCCTTCCCTTTTTTATCTGTGACTCATTCCTTGGACTAGAGTCAAGCTGAAATGAGGATTAGCACAGGCATTTGAAAGCCGTTTTTGATGGAATTGTGCATCCAGTGTCATCCTTTTAATTTTGGGAGTTAATTCAACCAATATAACGGTAAGTGAAAGTATAGATATTAACATCTTCTTAAATGGAGTTGCAATATTTAATAACCTCGAGTTTTCTGAATTCAGCTAAGTATGACAGAGGGCAAAAAGCTCTGAAAAGCCAAAATATAGGCCACAAAATGCATATCTCCCATGCACTTTATAGAGTCCATCAAGCTCTCTTTATACAGTCTCTTTATACATAATTCAATATGTTTGGTTGTCTGGTTTCTCAATCCACAACAGATTAGATATAATATGCCAAAATGTACTATGGTGGGGAGAGTTGTTTCTAATAATAACTGTGACAGTAGAAAGCCTGAGGTGAAAAGAGCTATAAAGAAAAAAAAAAAAAAAAAAAAAAAACTTGTAATTTGAAAGACAGAAACTCTAATGGTATGGAGATAACATATGTATTTTATTTAGATAAAGTACTTTATGTATAAAGTGTTAGGTAAATAGTAGATACTTAATTCATGTTAGTTCTTTTCTTTTTTTTTTTTCACTGAAACAATCCCTGTATTGCATTTCAGCACAAAAATCAGTGTTCATAATATTACCCTGAGTTTTGAGAAATGTTTTATGATCAAGGCAGTCTGTATAAAATAGCAGAACAGACTATGTGTAAATAATAAGCTCATTTTAACCCAAAATGTTAAAATTGAAATATATTTTGGTATTTAAAGATATAAACTTAAATAATTCATAAAATTCAAACATGTTGAATAGTAATAATTACTTTTATTAAAAGATATTTACAGCCCTTTGCATGTATTATCACATGTTATTTAGTTATTTATGCTGAATCAGATGAAACTCTTATTTTCTCATCAGAGCTGGATTATATCACGCTCTACATATTTTTATTATTAATATCATTATTTTTCATGTAATCTTATTTCACTTTTCAAAATGCAGGTCATTGAGGAGAGGAATCTGATTAATAGCTGAATTTTTTGATCATGTCTCTTGCAAAATAAATGCTTATTAAACTTTAAGGATTTAATAACTCATTAAATCCATTCTAAAATTTTACTGGCACTATATCCTTTCTTGTAATTTATTTCTTAACAGGTTATGGATAATATATGTATGAGATTCAGTAAAACAGATACATAAATTAAGCATGATGGCCAGCTCAAGTTAAATGTGAGACAATATCTATTATTATCTGTTGGTTATAAATTACTATTCTTCAGGGAAGTTTAAATATTCATTCCACCAAAAAGCCTTAAAATAAGACTTAATTCAGATTTTAAGCTATCAATTCAGAATAGCTTTGGTTCACAATTAGTTGTATGACAATCTAATTTTAGATGTAAACACATTCATAATTACTGCATTCTTACCTTTCATTTTAATCTGAATTTGGTTAAATTTACATAATTTCAGTATTAGATCAAGTTATAATAACAGTAAACTACATTCCCTAAAAAATGGTGATGAGGCCACAGCTCATTTTAGTTTAGATTTTTTAGATTTTATAACTTACCAATGTTTATATGTTGTCCAGGAATCCTCAACTATTAAGTAGTTGTTGTTCTAATAGATCATTTAAAAAATCAGCTTTATAGGGGGCTTCTTTGGTGTTGCAGTGGTTAGGAATCCACCTGCCAATGCAGGGGACATGGGTTTGAGCCCTGGTCCAGGAAGATCCCACATGCTGCCGTGGAGCAACTAAGCCCATGAACCACAACTACTGAGCCTGCCCTCTACAGCCCATAAGCCACAACTACTGAGCCCACATGCCATAGCTGCTGAAGCTCGCATGCCTAGAGCCCATGCTCCACAACGAGAGTAGCCATCACAATAAGCCCATGCACTGCAATGAAGAGTAGCCCCCACTCACCGCAGCCAGTGTGCAACAATGAAGACCCAATGCAGACCAAAAATATATAAACAAAATAAATATATAAATATTAAAATCAGCTTTTTGAAATTTAGATAGCAATTACCTACTCATGTGATTATCATTTGTGATCACATCACATGTGATCATCATGTGATGACATGATAACTTGTTAAGTCCCTAGGTTACTTTAAAAAGCCTATTATCTACAAAAGTTGGGCTGTAATTATACCTACCTAAAAATTTGACCTCAAGAAATATGTGTGGGGGGTAGGGGCAGCGTAATGATTTTTGTAGCTGTTTGATGCCAATGAAGCTTGTGTGAGGAATGGTACCACCTATCTGCATTTCATCTTTATCTATCTTATAAGTCCTAGTACTTTTGGTCTTTAGCATTTAGGTGACTAGTCATCCTAGAAGTTTAGAACTCTGATTCTGAGTTCAGAAAGACCTCAGGTTAAATCCTGACTCTACCTCTTGTTGATATGCCCTTAGACAAGTTTCTTTATCTCCCTTAGTCTCAATTTTCTCATGTATAAAATAAAGATAACAGTGACAACAGTTTCATAGGATTGCCAAGAGGATTAAATGGAATAACTCACTTGGAAATGTGCCTAGAACATACTAAATATGTGATAATTGTTACTATTATGGTACCCTAAGTCCTTTGCTATTTATCCAGCCAAATCTTTTCAACTCTACAAACTGCTTCTCATTCGAAATGAGCTTTATCTACTTTTTGTTTCTTGCCAAATAAAAGTATTCATTTCTTTAATATAAATGATAGAATTCAAGTAGCTCTTAGAAGTAAAGAAATTTAACTGTATTAAATTTTACTGAATTATGAGTCACTGGTAGCCATAACCCTTCAATAATTTGTATTTTAAGTAGAGATTTCTTATTTTCCTCAATCTAATTTCTAATGGTTGATGATGTAGATGAGGAGATACATTGAAGTAAAGTCTATAGACAATATAGGGAAAATGTACTTTTGTGGCACAGTGCCGTGCCATTCAGGTTGATTGGCATTGCTTATCTTGGCTTCAGCAAACAGAAGTTAAACCTTTCTGTCATAGATTTTTTTCTTTCCTCTTCTTCTTAAAGCATGCATTCTCCAGAAACTATGAACTCTTTGGAAGAGACAGTGAGACCTAAAATAGATGAAGGCTAGGGAAAGGATGAGGTGGGTTGGAGGTTAGGAGAGTAGGATATGAGAAGCAATGGTGGCTGATTTTATGTAGTTATGTGTAAATAGGGGAATAACTTTATTTATTTATTTTTAGATTCAAAGGAGTGAATTTATTTGTTTTATGTATCTGTTTTCAGGATGAGAGATTAAGGCACATTTGTGTGTTAATGGAAATCTTTTTTTTAACATCTTTATTGGACTATAACTGTTTTACAATAGTGTGTTAGTTTCTCCTTTACAACAAAGTGAATCAGTTATACATGTACATATGTTCCCATATCTCTTCACTCTTGCGTCACCCTCCCTCCCAGCCTCTCTATCCCACCCCTCTAGGTGGTCACAAAGCACAGAGGTGATCTCCCTGTGCGATGCGGCAGCTTCCCACTAGCTATTTAATTTACATTTGGTAGTGTATATATGTCCCTACCACTCTCTCACTTCGTCACATCTTACCCTTCTCCCTCCCCATATCCTCAAGTCCATGATCTAGTAGATCTGTATTTTATTCCCGTCCTATCCTAATCTCTTCAGGACACTTTTTTCTTAGATTCCATATATATGTGTTAGCATACGGTATTTGATTTTCTCCTTCTGACTTACTTCACTCTGTATGACAGACTCCACATCCATCCACCTCATTACAAGTAACTCAGTTTCATTTCTTTTTATGGCGGAGTAATATTCCATTGTATATATGTGCCACATCTTCTTTATCCATTCATCTGTTGATGGACACTTAGGCTACTTCCATGTCCTGGCTATCATAAATAGAGCTGCAATAAACATTTTGGTACATGACTCTTTTTGAATTATGGTTTTCTCAGGGTATATGCCCAGTAGTCTGATTGCTGGGTCGTATGGTAATTCTATTTGTAGTTTTTTAAGGAACCTCCATACTGTTCTCCATAGTGGCTGTATCAATTTACATTCCCACCAGCAGTGCAAGAGTGTTCCCTTTTCTCCACACCCTCTCCAGCATTTATTGTTTCTAGAGTTTTTGATGATGGCCAATCTGACCAGTGTGAGATGATATCTCATTGTAGTTTTGATTTGCATTTCGATAATGATGACTGATGTTGAGCATTCTTTCATGTGTTTGTTGGCAATCTGTATATCTTCGTTGGAGAAATGTCTATTTAGTTCTTCTGCCCATTTTTCGATTGGGTTGTTTGTTTTTCTGTTATTGAGCTGCCTGAGTTGCTTATAAATTTTGGAGATTAATCCTTTGTCCGTTGCTTCATATGCAAATATTTAATCCCATTCTGAGGGTTGTCTTTTGGTCTTGTTTATGGTATCCTTTGCTGTGCAAAAGCTTTTAAGTTTCATTAGATCCCATTTGTTTATTTTTGTCTTTATTTCCATTTCTCTTGGAGATGGGTCAAAAAGGATCTTGCTGTGATTTATGTCATAGAGTGTTCTGCCTATGTTTTCCTCTATGAGTTTGATAGTGTCTGGCCTTACATTTAGGTCTTTAACCCATTTTGAGTTTATTTTTGTGTGTGGTGTAGGGAGTGTTCTAATTTCATACTTTTACTGGTAGCTGTCTAGTTTTCCCAGCACCACTTATTGAAGAGGCTGTCTTTTCTCCACTGTATATCCTTCCCACCTTTATCAAAGATAAGGTGACCATATTTGTGTGGGTTTATCTCTGGACTTTCTATCCTGTTCCATTGATCTATATTTCTGTTTTTGTGCCAGTACCATACTCTCTTGATTACTGTAGCCTTGTAGTATAGTCTGAGGTCAGGGAGCCTGATTCCTCCAGCTCCATTTTTCGTTCTCAAGACTGCTTTGGCTATTCGGGGTCTTTTGTGTTTCCACACAAATTGTGAAAATTTTGTTCTAGTTCTGTAAAAAATGCCAGTGGTAGTTTGATATAGATTGGATTGAATCTGTAGATTGCTTTGGGTAGTAGAGTCATTTTCACAATGTTGATTCTTCCAATCCAAGAACATGGTATATTTCTCCACCTATTTGTACCATCTTTAGTTACTTTCATCAGTGTCTTATAGTTTTCTGCATAAAAGTCTTTGGCCTCCTTATGTAGGTTTATTCCTAGATATTTTATTCTTTTTGTTGCAATGGAAAATGGGAGTGTTTTCTTAATTTCACTGTCTGATTTTTCATCATTAGTGTATAAGAATGCCAGAGATTTCTGTGCATTAATTTTGTATCCTGCTACTTTACCAAATTCATTGATTAGCTCTAGTAGTTTTCTGGTACCATCCTTAGGATACTCTATGTATAATATCATGTCATCTGCAAACAGTGACAGCTTTACTTCTTCTTTTCCTATTTGGATTCCTTTTATTTCTTTTTTTCTCTGATTGCTGTGGCTAGAACTTCCAAAACTAGGTTGAATAAGAGTGGTGAGAGTGGGCAACCTTGTCTTGTTCCTGATCTTAGTGCAAATGGTTTCACTTTTTCACCATTGAGAACAATGCTGGCTGTGTGTTTGTCATAAATGGCCCTTATTATGTTGAGGAAAGTTCCCTGTATGCCTACTTTCTGCAGGGTTTTTATCATAAATGGGTGTTGAATTTTGTCAAAAGCTTTCTCTGCATCTATTGAGATGATCATATGGTTTTTCTCCTTCAGTTTGTTCATATGGTGTATCACATTGATTGATTTGCATATATTGAAGAATCCTTGCATTCCTGGAATAAACCCCACTTGATCATGGTGTATGATCATTTTAATGTGTTGTTGGATTCTGTTTGCTAGTATTTTGTTGAGGATTTTTGCATCTATGTTCATCAGTGATATTGGCCTGTAGTTTTCTTTCTTTGTGACGTCTTTGTCTGGGTTTGCTTTGTCTGGGTTTGCTATGGTGGCCTCATAGAATGTGTTTGGGAGTGTTCCTCCCTCTGCTATCTTTTGGAAGACTTTGAGAGGATAGGTGTTAGCTCTTCTCTAAATGTTTGATAGAATTCACCTGTGAAGCCATCTGGTCCTGGGCTTTTGTTTGTTGGAAGATTTTGAATCACAGTTTCAATTTCAGTGCTTGTGATTGGTCTGTTCATATTTTCTATTTCTTCCTGGTTCAGTCTTGGCAGCTTGTGCATTTCTAAGAATTTGTCCATTTCTTCCAGGTTGTCCATTTTATTGGCATAGAGTTGCTTGTAGTAATCTCTAATAATCTTTTGTATTTCTGCCGTGTCAGTTGTTACATCTCTTTTTTCATTTCTAATTCTTTTGATTTGCGTCTTCTCCCTTTTTTTCTTGATGAGTCTGGCTAATGGTTTATCAATTTTATTAATCTTCCCAAAGAACCAACTTTTACTTTTATTGATCTTTGCTATTGTTTCCTGCATTTCTTTTTCATTTATTTCTGATCTGATCTTTTTTAATTACTTTCCTTCTGCTAAATTTGGGGGGTTTTTTTCTTCTTTCTCTAATTGCTTTAAGTGCAAATTTAGGTTGTTTATTTGAGATGTTTCCTGTTTCTTAAGGTATGATTCTATTGCTATAAACTTCCCTATTAGAACTGCTTTTGCTGTATCCCATAGGTTTTGGGTCGTCGTGTCTCCATTGTCATTTGTTTCTAAGTACTTTTTGATTTCCTCTTTGATTTCTTCAGTGATCACTTCGTTATTAAGTAGTGTATTGTTTAGCCTCCATGTGTTCGTATTTTTTACAGATCTTTTCCTGTAATTGATATCTAGCCTCATAGCACTGTGGTCGGAAAAGATACTTGATACGATTTCAATTTTCTTAAATTTGCCAAGGCTAGATTTGTGACCCAAGATATGATCTCTCCTGGAGAATTTTCCATGAGCACTTGAGAAAAATGTGTATTCTGTTGTTTTTGGATGGAATGTCCTATAAATATCAATTAAGTCCATCTTGTGCAATGTATCATTTAAAGCTTGTGTTTCCTTATTTATTTTCATTTTGGATGATCTGTCCATTGGTGAAAGTGGGGTGTTAAAGTCCCCTACTATGATTGTGTTACTGTCGATTTCTCCTTTTATGGCTGATCGTATTTGCCTTCTGTATTGAGGTGCTCCTATGTTGGGTGCATGAATATTTACAATTGTTATATCTTCTTCATGGATCGATCCCTTGATCATTATGTAGTGTCCTTCTTTGTCTCTTGTAATGGTTTTTATTTTAAAGTCTATTTTTTCTGATATGAGAATTGCTACTCCAGCTTTCTTCTAGTTTCCATTTGCATGGAATATCTTTTTCCATCCCCTCACTTTCAGTCTGTATGTGTCCCCAAGTCTGAAGTGGGTCTCTTGTAGGCACCATATAATGGGGTCTTCTTTTTGTATCCATTCAGCCAGTCTGTGTCTTTGGTGGGAGCATTTAATCCATTTACATTTAAGGTAATTATCGATATGTATGTTCCTATTACCATTTACTTAATTGTTTTGGGTTGTTTTTGTTGGTCTTTTTCTTCTCTTGTGTTTCTTGCCTAGAGAAGTTCCTTTAGGATTTGTTGTAGAGCTGGTTTGGTGGTGCTGAACTCTCTCAGCTTTTGCTTGTCTGTAAAGGTTTTAATTTCTCCATTAAATCTGAATGAGATCCTTGCTGGGTAAAGTAATCTTGGTTGTAGCTTTTTCTCCTTCATCACTTTAAATATGTCCTGCCACTCCCTTCTGGCTTGTAGGGTTTCTGCTGAAAGATCAGGTTTTAACCTTATGGGGATTCCCTTGTGTGCTATTTGTTGTTTTTCCCTTGCTGCTTTAATATGTTTTCTTTGTATTTAATTTTTGACAGTTTGATTATTATGTGTCTTGGCATGTTTATCCTTGGGTTTATCCTGTATGGGACTCTCTGTGCTTCCTGGACTTGATTGACTATTTCCTTTCCTGTATTAGGGAAGTTTTCAACTATAATCTCTTCAAATATTTTCTCAGTCCCTTTCTTTTTCTCTTCTTCTTCTGGGACCCCTATAATTCGAATGTTGGTGCGTTTAGTGTTGTCCCAGAGATCTCTGAGACTGTCTTCAGTTCTTTTCATTCTTTTTTCTTTCTTCTCCTCTGCATTAGTTATTTCCACTATTTTATCTTCCAGGTCACTTATCTGTTCTTCTGCCTCAGTTATTCTGCTATTGATCCCATCTAGAGTATTTTTCATTTCATTTATTGTGTTTCTCATCGTTGCTTGCTTCCTCTTTATTTCTTCTAGGTCCTTGTTAACTGTTTCTTGCAATTTGTCTATTCTATTTCCAAGATTTTGAATCATTTTTACTAGCATTATTCTGAATTCTTTTTCAGGTAGACTGCCTATTTCCTCTTCATTTGTTAGGTCTGGTGTGTTTTTATCTTGCTCCTTCATCTGCTGTGTGTTTATCTGTCTTCTCATTTTGCTTATCTTACTGTGTTTGGGGTCACCTTTTTGCAGGCTAAAGGTTCATATTTCCCGTTGTTTTTGGTGGCTGTCCCCAATGGCTAAGGTTGGTTCAGTGGGTTGAGTAGGTTTCCTGGTTGAGGGGGACTAGTGCCTCTGTTCTGGTGGATGAGGCTGGATCTTGTCTTTCTGGTGGGCATGTCCACGTCTGGTGGTGTTTATCGGGATGTTGGTAGCCTTATTATAATTTTAGGCAGCCTTTCTGCTAATGGATGGGGCTGTAGACCTGTCTTGCTCTTTTTTGGGCATAGGGTGTCCAGCACTGTTCATTGCTGGTCCTTGAGTGAAGCTGGGTCTTGGTGTTGAGATGGAGATCTCTGGGAGATTTTTGCCATTTGATATTGTGTGGAGCTGGGAGGTGTCTTGTAGACCAGTGTCCTGAGGTTAGTTCTCCCACCTCAGAGACACAGCCCTGAAGCCTGGATCACCAAGAGCCTTTAATCCACACGGCTCAAAACAAAAGGGAGAAAAAATAGAAAGGAAAGGAAGGAAGGAAGGAGGGAAGGAAGGAATAAAAAGGAAAGGAGGAAGGAAGAAATGAAGGAAGGAAGAAAGCAAGCAAGCAAGGAAGGAGGAGAGGAAGAAAGGGAGGAAGGAAGAGAGGAAGGAAGGGAGGAAGAAAGGGAGCAAGGAAGGGAAGAAGAAAGGAAGGAAGGGAGGAAGGAAGGGAGGACAGAAGGAAGGAAGAAAGGACGGAAGGAGGGAAGAAAAGAAGGAAGAAAGGAAAAAGAAAGGGAGAAGGCAAAATAAAGTAGGATAAAATATAGTTATTAAAATACAAAATAATTATTAAGAAGAAAAATTTCTATTAAAAAAAAATAACTGGTCAGTCTAACCCTAGGACAAATGGTGCAAGCAAAGCTCTACAGGCAAAGTCTCACACAGCAGCACACACATACACACTTACAAAAAGAAAAAAAGGGGAAAATAATAGTATATCTTGCTCCCAAAGTCCACCTCCTCAACTTGGGATATTTCACTGTCCATTCAGGCTTTCCACAGATGCAGGGCACTTCAGGTTGATTGTGGAGCTTTAATCCACTGCTTCTGAGGCTGCTGGGAGAGACCTCCCCCTCTCCTCTTTGTTTGCACAGCTCCTGGGGTTCAGCTTTGGACTTGGACCCGCCTCTGCATTTAGGTCGTCCGAGGGCGTCTGCCTGTCACTCAGACAGGACGGGGTTAAAGCAGCAGCTGATTCGTGGGCTCTGGCACAGGCTTGGGGGAGGGAGGGGCATGGATACGGGGTGACCCCACGGTGGCAGAGGCAGGCGTGATGCTGTACCAGCCCGAGGCACATTGTGCTTTCTCCCTGGGAACCTGTCCCTGGATCCCGGGACCCCGGCAGTGGTGGGATGCACAGGCTCCTGGAAGGGGTGGTATGGAGAGTGACCTGTGCTCACACACAGGCCTCTTGGTGGTGGCAGCAGCAACCCTAGCATCCCACACCCGTCTCTACTGTCTGCGCCGACAGCCGTGGCTCGCGCCTATTTCTGGAGCTCCTTTACGAGGTGACCTTAACCCCCTCTCCTCACTCCCCAGGAAGCAAAGAGGCAAGAAAAAGTCTCCTGTCTCTTTGGCAGCTCTGCCCCTGTTTCTGGAGCTCCTTTAAGCGGCGCGCTTAAACCCCTCTCCTCGCGCGCCAGGAAGCAAAGTGGGAAGAAAAGGTCTCTTGCCTCTTCGGCAGCTTCAGACTTCAACCGGACTCCCTCCCAGCCAGCCGTGGTGCACTAACCCCTTCAGGCTGTTTTCACTCTGCCAACTCCAGACCTTTCCCTGGGATCCGACTGAAGCCCGAGCCTCAGGTCCTGGCCCCCGCCCGACCTGGCGGGGGAGCAGACAAGCCTCTCGGGCTGGTGAGTGCCAGTCGGCACTGATCCCCTGTGCGGGAATCTCTCCTCTTTGCCCTCCGCACCCTGTTGCTGCTCTTTCCTCCGTGGCTCTGGAGCTTCCCCCTCCGCCACCTGCAGTCTCTGCCCGCGAAGTGGCTTCTAGTGTGTGTGAATCTTTCCTCCTTCATGGCTCCCTCCCACTGGTGTAGGTTCCGTCCCTATTCTTTGTCTTGTTTATTCTTTTTTCTTTTGCCCTACCCAGGTACGTGGGGAGTTTCTTGCCTTTTGGGAGGTCTGAGGTCTTCTGCCAACGTTCGGTGGGTGTTCTATAGGAGAAGTTCCATGTGTAGATGTATTTCTGATGTCTCTGTGAGGAGGAAGGTGATCTCCATGTCTTACTCTTCGGCCATCTTCTTGCCTCTCAATCGGAAATCTAACTTTATTCTTAAGGTTAGAGAAATCAATACATTAGTTCAGTTACTGCTAGGTTTAGACATATAGGTAGATATGTAAGACAGATAGGTAGCTAATTTAGGTAATTCTCTAGGTGTAAAATGTCTATTTCAGGAGAAACACACCAGTTATTTGGAGATTGACTTTGTTTTCTTAACAGTGACAGGGACTATGGGAATTAGCTTTCCCCATTCAGTTTAAGTGAAAAGAACATCCAAGAGACAGATGATTTTCTCATAAAGATAATTCAGTTGGCAAGTAGGGATATTGGCAGTGCTCTGACTTCTACTTGTGGCAGTATATAGTTTAGAAGAAAGAATAATAGGAAATAAAAGGAGCTGGTAACACATTGCCACAGGTGCTAATTTCAGGACAGTGTACACTGCAGATGCCATGATACTTGCCCCAGGCACATAGATTAAAGTGGCAGGCTTGCTTCTCAGACAATTAATGGAAATTTTATCTGTCTGCAGATAGAATTTTCCATAGTAGAGACAAAAAATAATAAACATAGTAAGGTATAATGGAATGGCATCTTCTGGTTACAGAGATTTTACACCCATCATTTCACTTAATCTTCAAAATAATCCTTAAAAATAGATAGAACAAATGGTTTTACCTTTAAATTACAGACTTGGAGAATGAGAATTTCAGAAGTCATAGCTTCTTAAGAGTAGAATCAAGAAAAAATAAGATGTCATTTCTATTATCATATTAATTTTATAAAAAGACAGTAAAACAAAGCAATGCCCAGACTTCACTGAAGAATTCTATCCAACATTTAAAGAAGAATTAATATAAAACCTCACAAGCTATTCTGAAAAAAACGGAAGAGGGGAGGAAATTTATGAAATGTTCTATGAGACTGTTGTTATTACCTTGATACCAAAACTAGACAAAGACAACACAAGAAAATAAAACCATAGACCAATATTCCTAATGAATATAGATGCAGAATCCTTAACAAAATACTAGTAAATGGAATGTATCAGTATATAAAAGTGAATATACACCATGACCAAGTAAAATTCATCCCAGGAATGCAAGGTTTGTTTAACATTTGAAAATCAGTCAATGTAATACATCTTATTAATGGAGTAAAAGACAAAAACCTCATGATCATTTTTATAAATGCAGAAAAAGCACTTGACAAGCCAACATCCATTCATGATAAAAATATTCAGTAAACTAGCAAGAGAAAGGCAACTTCTTCAACCTGCTAAAAGAAATCTTGCAAAAACCTACAGCTGACATTATAACTAATGGTGAAAGCATGGCATGAAATGCTATGCTTTTCCCTTAATTTCAGGAACAAGACAAGCATGTCTGCCCTAGCTTTAGTTCAACATTGTACTGGAAGTACAGGGCAATTATCTAAAAAAAAAGATTCAAAAGGCATTTATATTAGAAAAGAAGAATCACTGCAGCACTATTTACAATAGCCAGGTCATGGAAACAACCTAAATGCCCATCGACAGATGAATGGATAAGGAAGATGTGGTACATATATACAATGGAATATTACTCAACCATAAAAAGGAATGAAATTGGCTTATTTGCATAGCCATGGATAAACCTAGAGACTGTCAAACAGAGTGAAGTAAGTCAGAAAGAGAAAACCAAATATCATATATTAATGCACATTTGTGGAACCTAGAGAAATGGTACAGATGAACCAGTTTGCAGGGCAGAAATAGAGACACAGATGTAGAGAAAAAAAACGTATGGACACCAAGGGGGGAAAGTGGTGGGTCGGGGTGTAAGTGGTGGTGGGATGAATTGGGAGATTGGGATAGACATATATATACTAATATGCATAAAATAGATAACTCATAAGAGCCTGCTGTATAAAAAATAAATATAATAAAATTCAAAATAAGAAAAAAGAAGTATAACTACCTCTATCCTTGGATGATATGATTTTCTCTATAGAAAAATTCTAAGGAATCCACAAAAATATTATATCTAGTAAACAACTTTATCGAGGTTTCAAGATATAATATTTCCAGGGGCCAGACGCCTCCACATGAGGAAGAACCTGGCAGCCAGCTGAGCCAGGGGCCAGCCCTATTTACCAGCATACCCACAGTCAGAAAACCCACCATAACATAAGAGCCCACTCAGCCCACATAAGGGGCAATCTTAGATCATATAGCTCTGGTGACTAGAGGGGGTGTGCTTCTGGGCTCCATAGGATGTCTCCTACATAAGGCAACTCTGCTAAAATCTAAACATAATCAAGCAACATAATATATACAAATAAGCAGAGAGAATTAGGCAAAACGAGGTGATAAAGGGATATATTCTAAATGAAGGAACAAGATAAAACCCAGAAGAAGAACTAACTGAAGTGGAGATAAGCAATCTGCCTGATAAAGAGTTCAGGGCAATGATCATAAATATGCTCAATGAACTCAGCAGAAAAATAGGTGAAAACTGTGAAAAGTTTAGTAAAGATTTAGAAAATATAAAGAAGAATCAGAGTTGCAAAATACAATAACTGAAATAAAAAATACACTAGATGGAATCAAAGATAGACTAGATTATACAGAGAAATAGATAAGCAAACTGGAAGACAGAGTAGTAGAAATCACCCGAGCTGAAAGAAAAAATATGAATTTTAAAACATTAGGACAGCTTGAGACCTCTGGGAAAACAAAAAGTGTATAATATTTGCATTATATGGGTTCTGGAGGGGAAAGAGAAAATGACAGAACACATATCCTGAAAAAGAAAACAGAAATCCACATCCAGAAGTCACAGAGAGTCCCAAATAAAATCATGCAAAAGAGATCCACACCAAGAGACATTGTAATTAAAATAGCAAATATTAAAGATAAAGACAGAATATTAAAAGCAGCAAGGAAAAAGCTATTAATTATGTACAAAAGAACTCCCATAAGAAACTTTGCAGACGAGAAGGAAATGGAATGATATATTTATAGAGATGAAAGCAAAAAACCTACAGTCAAGCATACTCTACTTAGTAAGGCTATCATTCAGATTTGAAAGAGAGATAAAGAGTTTTACAGACAAGCAAAAGCTAAAAGTGTTCAGCAACACTAAGCTGGCTTTACAAAAAATGTTAAAGGGACTTCTCTAAGTAGAAAAGAAAAGACAATAACTTAAAGTATAAAAATTACAAAAGGAAAGATCTCATTGGAAAAGGCAAATGTATACTAAAAGTAGCAAATCAACTACAAATCAAGCTAGTAGGAAAGTTAAAAGCCAAAAGTAGTAAAATCATTTCTATCCAAGATAAGTAGTTAAGGGATACACAAAACAAAAAGAAGTAAAATATGATGTCCAAAACAGTAAATTTAGGGGTGAGGGGAGTAAATATGCAGGGCTAGTAAAATGTGTTAGAACTCAAGAGATCAGCAAGGGTAGGGGGGACTTCCCAGAGGTCTCTCTCTCTCTATATATATATATATATAACTATTTATAAACCTCATGGTAGCCACAAACCAAAAATCTATGATAAAACCACACACAGAATATAGAAGGAATACAAACATAAAACCAAAGATAGTTATCAAATTACAAGGGAGGAGAGCAAATGAAAAAGGAAGGAACATAAAAGAACTACAAAAACAAGCCATAAATAATGACAAGTGACAATAAGTTCATACCTGTTAATAATTACCTTAAATGTAAATGGACTAAGTGCTACAATCAAAAGACATGGAGTGGCTCAATGGATAAGGAAAACAACACTTATCTATATGCTGCCAAGAGGAGACTCACTTCAGATTTAAAGACACACAGAGACTGAAAGTGAGAGTATGAAGAAAGGTATTCCATGCAAATGGAAATGAAAAGAATGTCAAGTTAGTGATACTTATATCAGAAAAAATAATGACTTTAAACAAGAGGCAAGAAGGACATTTCATAATCATCAAGGATCAATCCAAGAAGAAGACATAAACATTATAAATATATGTGTGGACCCAACATAGGAGTACTTAAGTACATAAAGCAAATATTAATAGACATAAAGAAACTGATAGTAACATAAAAGTAGAAGGGAACTTTAATAAGCCAAATTCATCAATGGACAGATCATCCAGAAAGAAAATCAACAAGGAAACACTGGCCTTAAATTACATTTTAGGTCAGATGAACTTAATAGACATATATGGAACATTCCATCAAAAGCAGCAGAATATACATTCTTTTTAAATGCCCATGGAACATACTCCAGGATACATCACACGCTAGGCCTCAAAACAAGCCTCAACAAATTTATGGAGATTGAAATCAGACCAAGCTTCTTTTCCAAATATAACATTGTAAGATTGGAAGTCAACACAATAAAAAAATGCAAAAAACCACAAACATGTGGAAGGTAAACAATATACTGCTGAACAACTTATTGATCACTGAAGAAATCATAGAAGAAATCAATACCTTGAGACAAATGAAAATGGAAACACAGTGTTTTGAAATGTTTAGGGCCCAGCAAAAGTAGTTCACAGAAGAAGTTTATAACAATACAAGCCTACTTTATGAAACAAAACAAAAAATTGTGAATGAACTATCTAACTTTACGCTTAAAGGATCTAGAAAAGAACAAACAAAACTAAAAGTTAATAGTAGGAAAAAATTTATAAAGATCACAGGTGTAATAAATGAAATAGAGTCTGAAAACCAGCAAAACATACCAATGAAACTAAGACCTGGTTTTTTGAAAAGATAAAAATTTTAAACTTTTAGCCAGACTCATCAAATACAAAGGAGAGAGAAAGGGCCAAAATAAGTAAAATTATAAATGAAAGAGAAGAAGTTACAACCGACACCACAGAAATACAAAGTATCATAACAGATTACTACAAACTATATGTTAATAAAATAAACAGCCTAGAAGAAATGGACAAATTCTTAGAAAAGCACAATCTCTGAAGACTGAAACAGTAAGAAATAGATAATATGATAAGGCCAATTACAAGTAATGAAATTTAATCAAAACTTTAAAAATATATATCTCCTAACAAACAAAAGTTCAGCACCAGATGGCTTCACAGGTAAATTCTATAAATTATTTAAAGAAGAATCAACAATTATCAAATAATTCAAAAACTGAAGAAGGGGCTTCCCTGGTGGTGCAGTGGTTGAGAGTCCACCTGCTGATGCAGGGGACACGGGTTCATGCCCCGGTCTGGGAAGATCCCACATGCTGCAGAGTGGCTGGGCCCGTGAGCCATGGCCACTGAGCCTGCACGTCCGTCCGGAGCCTGTGCTCTGCAACGGGAGAAGCCACAACAGTGAGAGGCCCGTGTACTGCAAAAAAAAAAAACAACAAAAAAACAAAAAAACAAACCTCATCTGAACTCATTCTATGAAGAGAATATCACCCTGATACCAAAAACAGAGAAAGACACCACAATAAATAAAAAATTAAAGGCCAATATCACAGCTGAAAATAGATGCAAAAATTGTCAACAAAATATCATCAAGTCAAATTAAACAAACTATTAAAATGATCATACACCATGAACAAGTGAGATACAAGGGTGGTTTAGAATCCAAAAATCAACCAATATAATACACCACATTAACACAACAAAGGATAAAAATTGCATGGTCATCTCAATAGTTGTCTAAAAAGCTTTTGACAAAATTCAACGTCAAATCTCTCAACAAAGTTGTATGGATGGAATGTATCTCAGCATAGTAAAAGCCATATATGACATACATACACCGAATATCATACTCAAACTCAAGGGTAAAATGTTGAAAACATTTTCTCTAAGATCAGGAAGAAGACAAATATGAATGCTCTCACCACTTTTATTCAACTCAGTATTGGCAGTTCTAGCCACAGCAATCAGACAAGAAAAATAAATAAAAGAAATTCAAATTTGAAAGCAAGATGGAAAACTGTCACTGCTTGCAGGTATGATACTGTATATACAAAATCTTGAAGATGTCACCAAAAAGCTATTAGACCAATAAATGAATTCAGTCAAGTTGCAGGATACAAAATTAATATGCAGAACTTGGTTGCATTTCTAAACACTAACAATATCAAAAGGGATAAAATACCTATGAATAAACCTAGCCAAGGAAGTAAAAGACTTGTACTCAGAAAACTATAAGACATTGATGGAAGAAACTGAGGAACACACAAGCAAATAGAAATATATACCATGCTCAGCACAGGAAAAATGAATCTTTTTTAAAAAAACATACTGCCCAAAACAATCTACAGATTCAATATAATCCCTATCAAAATTCCAATGACATTTTTCATAGAAGTACAACTAATAATTTTAAAATTTATATGAACCCACAAAAGACACCAATTAATCAAAACACATTCTTGAGAAAGATTAACAAACCTATAGGTGTCATGCTCCTTGATTTCAAACAATACTACAAGGCTATAGTCATCAAAACAATATGGTACTGCCACAGAAACAAGTGCATAGGTTAGTGGGACAGAATAGATTAATGCCCAGACATAAACCCACACTTATATGATCAATTAATCTATAACAAAAAAGGGAAGAATATATAATTGGGAAAACCAGCCTCTTCAATAAATAGTGTTGGGAATCTGGACAACTACATGCAAAAGAATCAAACTGAACTACTCTCGCACACAATATGCAAAAATAAACTAAAAATGGATTAAAGACTCAAACGTTGAAACTGGCAACATCAAACTCCTATAAGAAAACATAAGAAGTGCACTGTTTGTCATCAGTCTTAGCAAAAATTTTTTTTGGATCTGTCTCCTAAGGCAAGAGAAACAAGCAAAAGGAAACAAATGTGACTACATCAAACCTGTTTTTTCTTTTTTTATTCAAACAGAAAGTCACAAAAATTATAATCATCTGCATCACTTCACTCAGTCCCATGTAATTAATTGTTTTTATCTTGATCTTTTGTTAGAACTTTTACGAATTCATCAGTTTTCCATTAGAGTTCTGAAAACCCTTATTCATTCAGTTCAGCAATATAGTCAGTTACCAGAAACCTGTACTTGTCAGAGTGTTTTCCATGAATTCCTTGAAGACGAAACCCTTTTATAGGAACATTTTTGCAAAAGCATCAGAGTACACCCAGGACTGTCTGTAAATGACAAAAGACTTAAAAATGACCATGGTTAAAGACTTTACATCAAACCTTTTTTAGTTTTTAGTTTTGCACAGCAAAGGAAACTATCTACAAAACAAAAGACAGTTCATTGAATAGGGCAAGAATAGTGGCAAACCATATATCTGATAAGGGGTTAAGATCCAAAAATGTAAGAACTCATGTAATTTAATATTTTTTAAAGTGATTAAAAAATGGGAGGAAGACCTGAATATATATTTTTCCAGGAAGACATATAGATAGCCAACAGGCACATAAAAAGATGTTCAATGTTAATAATCATAAAGGAAATGTGAATCAAAATGACAATGAGATATTACCTCATACCTGTTAGAATGTCAGGGATGTGGAGAAAAGGGAAACTTCATGCCTTGGTGGGAATGCCAGTTGTCATAGCTGCTATGGAAAGCAGAATGGGGTTCTTCAAAAATTAAGAACAGAATAACCATACAATCCAGCAATTCCAATTTTGGATATTTTCCAAGGTAAACAAAAACAGTAATTCAAAAATATATATGCACCTCTACATTCATTGCAGCATTATTTATGATAACCAACATACAGAAGCAACCTAAGCGTCCATCAACAGATGAATGAATAAAGATCTGGTATATCTATATATCTCTATCTATCTATCTATCTATTTACCTAAATTATTCAGCCATAAAAAAAGAATGAAATCTTGCCATTTACAACAACATGGGTTGACCTAGAGGGTATCATACTAAGTGAAATAAATAAGAAAGAGAAGGACAAATACTGAATGATTTCACTCATATGTAGAGTCTAAAAAACAAAATGAATGAACAAACATAACAAAACAGAAATAGACCCATGGATACAGAGAACAAACTGTTGCCTTGGAGACAGGCTGGGAGGACAGAAAAAATGAACAAAGGGGATTAATAGGTACAAACTTCCAGTTATAAAATGAATGAGTTACAGGGACGTAATGTGCAACATAGGGAGCTTCGTCGATAATATTATAATGATTTTGTATGCTAACAGATAATAACAAGACTTATTGTAGTGATTATTATTTAGTCTATAAAAATATTGAATGACTGTTGTACAAGCGAAACTATTATAATACTGTAAGTCAATTATACTTCTATTAAAAATAAAATAAAAACTATAGAGTCTCCTCATCTGTATACCAAATCTTCCTGCCTATGATGTTTTCCTAAATTTTCTCCAATATTATGGCTAGTTTAGGTTGATTACTAGTTTCACTTTTACTGACATTGTCATATAGATTTGGTTTACATCAGTTTCTCCAATGAGAGTCATTAATTGGGGGAACCTTTACCTTTAATAAAAAAAAAGTTATTCTAAACATAGCTGTACATATTTGATCAAAGATTTAAACTGGGAGGAGATTAGTTCACGATGGCAGAATAGAAGGATGTGACCTCACCTCTTCTTATGTAAATATCAAAAATCACAACAACTGCTGAAAAAAAATCAACAGAAAAAGCTGGAACCAACCCAAAAAGATGCCCTACATCCAAAGGAAAATAGGAAGCCGAAAAGAGATGGTAGGAGTTGGGCAACTGTGATAAAATCAAATCCCATATCCACCAGGTAGGAGACACACATACTGGAAAAAAATTATCACAGAAGTTCTGCCACAGGAGGGAAATTCCTGAGACCCATGTTACTCTTCCAGGCCTGGGGATCTGGAACTGGGAGAAGGAGCTCCCAGAGAATTTGAAAGCCAGCGGGGTTTGGTTGCAGGAATTCCACAGGACTGGGGGAAGCAGAAACTCCAATCCTGGAGAGTGCACACAATGTCGCAAGTGCACCAGGAGAGACCCAGGGGACAAAAAGCAGTGACCTCATAAGAGACTGGGACAGATATACCTGCTAGTATTAGAAGATCTCTTACAGAGCCAGGGGAAGGCTGTGTCCCATGATGGAGAAAAAGACACAGGAAGCAGCAGATTTGGGGAGTACTCATTAGCATGACCCTGCCCAGAGACTGTAATTAGCCCCACCCTACAGCCTGTAGGTTCCAGTGCTGGGGTGCCTCAGACCAAGCAACCAACAGCATGGGAACACAGCCCCACCCATCAGGAGACAAGCTGCAAAAAGTCTTCCTGATCACAGCCCTATCCATCAGAGGAACAAGAACCAGCTCCACCTATCAGTAGTTTGGAACCAGCCCCTCCCATCAGAAGACCTGTACAAGCCTCTAAGACAGCCTCATCCACCAGAAAGCAGACAGAAGAAACAAAAAGAACTATAATCTTGCAGCCTGTGGAACAGAAACCACAATCACGGAAAGTTACACAAAATGAGATGGCAGAGGAATATGTCTCAGATGAAAAAACAAGATAAAACCCCAGAAAAACAACTAAGTGAAGTGGAGATAGGCAACATATTGGAAAAAGAATTCAGTATAATGTTAGTGAAGATGATCCAAGATCTCAGTTAAAGAATGGAGGCAAGGATTGAGAAGATGCAAGAAATGTTTAACAAAGACCTAGAAGAACAAAAGAGCAAACAAACAGAGATGAACAACACAATAACTGAAATGAAAACTACATAAGGAGAAATCATCGATAGCAGAATAACTGAGGCAGAAGAACGGATAAGTGACCTAAAAGACAGAATGGTGCAAATCACTGCCATGGAACAGAATTAAAAAAAAAAAAAATACTGAAAAGAAATCAAGACAGTCTAATAGACCTCTGGGACAACATTAAATGCATCAACATTCACAATGTAGGGGTCCCAGAAGGAGAAGAGAGGAGAAAAGACCTGAGAAAATATTTGAAGTGATAATATCTGAAAACTTCCTTAACATGTGAAAGGAAACAGTCACCCAAGTCCAGGAAAAATAGAGAATCCCATGCAGGATAAATCCAATTAGAACATGCCAAGATACATATTAATTAAATTGAAAAAATTAAAGACAAAGAAAAAATACTAAAAACAACAAGGGAAAAGCAACAAATAACATAAAAAGGGACTCCCATAAGGTTATCAACTGATTTCTCAGCAGGAACCCTGCAGGCCAAAAGGGAGTGGCACAATGTATTTAAAATGATGAAAGGGAAGAACCTACACCCAAGACTATTCTAGCCAGCAAGGCACTCATTCAGATTTGATGGAGAAATCAAAGGCTCTACAGACAAGCAAAAGCTAAGAGATTTCAGCACCACCAGAACAGCTTTGTAACAAATGTTAAAGGAACTTCCCTGAGTGGAAAAGAAAAGGCCACGACTAGAAACAGGAAAATTACAAATGAAAAAGCTCACTGGTAAAGGAAAACATACAGTAAAGGTAGGAAACCATTCACACACAAATATGATATCAAAACCAGCAACTGTAAGAAGAGACCACAAATGCAGGATATTGGAAATGCACTGGAAATTAAAAGACCAGTAACTAAAAACATTCTTGTTTATATATACAGACTGCTATATCAAAACCTCATGGTAACTGCAAACTGAATATCAACAATAGATACACACACAAAACAGAAAAAGGAATCCAAACACAACACTAACGTTAGTTACCAATTCACAGGAGAAGAGAACAAAAGAGTACAGGAAAAAAAAACCCTACAAAAACAAATCCAAAACAATTAAACAAATGGCAATAAAAACATACAGATCGATAATTGCCTTAAATGTCAATGGATTAATGATCCAACCAAGACATAGACTGCCTGAATGAACACAAAAATAAGACCTGTGTATATAATGTCTACAAGAGACACACTTCAGATCTAGGGACACATACAGACTGAAATTGAAGAGATGGAAAAAGATATTCCATGCAAATGGAAATCAAAAGAAAGCTAGAATAGCAATATTCATGTCAGAAAAAAATAGACTTTAATATAAAGACTGTTATAAGAAACAAGGAAGGACACAAGGGATCATCCAAGGAGAAAATATAACAGTTATAAATATATATATATGCACCCCAAATAGGAGCACCCCAATATATAAGGCAAATACTAACAGCCATACAAGGAGAAGTCGACAGTAACACAATAATTGTGGGGAACTTTAACACACCATTTTCATCAGTGGACAGATCATCCAGACAGAAAATGAACAAGGAAACACAGGCCTTAAATGACACATTAGACCAGATGGACTTAATTAATATTTATAGGACATTCCATCCAAAAGCAGCAGAATACAGATTCTTCTGAAGTGCACATGAAACATTCTCCAGGACTGACCACATGCTGGGCCACAAAATGAGCCTCAGTAAATTTAAGAAAATTGAAATCATATCAAGCATCTTTTCCCACCACACTATGAGATTAGAAATCAACTACAAGAAATAACTAAAAAACACAAACACATGGAGGTTAAACAGCATGTTACTAAACAATGTATCACTGAGAGACAAATGAAAATGAAAGCATGATGATCCAAAACCTATGGGACTCAGCAAAAACAGTTCTAAGAGGAAATTTTATAGCAGTACAATCTTACTTCAGGAAACAAGAAAAATCACAAATTAACAACCTAACCCTACACCTAAAGCAACTAGAGAAAAAACAAACAAAGCCCAAAGTTAGCAGAAGGAAAGAAATAATAAAATCAGAGCAGAAATAAATGAAGTAGATATGAAGAAAATAATAGAAAAGATCAATGAAACTAACACCTGGTTCTTTGAAGAGATAAACAAAATGGACAAACCTTTAACCAGACTCAACAAGAAAAAAATGGAGACAGCTCAAATCAATAAAATTAGAAATGAAAAAGGAGAATTTACAATGTACACCACAGAAATACAAAGGCTCATATGAGACTATTAAAAACAACTATATGCTTTAAAAAAATGGAAATCCTGGAAGAAATGGACAAATTCTTAGAAAGGTACAATCTCCCAAAACTGAACCAGGAGGAAATAGAAAATATATAAAAACTAATAACAATAATAACAATAATAACATCCCTGGGATTTATCCCAGGGATGAAAGGATTTCACAATATCTGCAAATTAATCAGTTTGATACATCAAATCAACAAATTGAAGAATAAAAACCATATGAACCTTTCAATAGGTGAAGAAAAAAGCTGTTAACAAAATTCAACTCCCATTTATGATAAAAACTCTCCAGAAAGTAGGCATAGAGAGAACCTACTTCAACACAATAAAGGCCATATATGACAAACCCACAGCCAACATCATTCTCAATTGTGAAAAACTGAAAGCATTTCCTCTAAGATCAAGAAGACAGGTATGTCCACTCTCACCACTTTTATTCAACTTGGTCTTGGAAGTCCTAGACACTACAATCGTAGAAGGAAAAGAAATAAAAGTAATCCAAATTAGAAAAGAAGTATAACTGTCATTGTTTGCAAATAACATGACATTATACATAGAAAATCCTAAAGATGCTACCAGAAAACTAGTAGAGTTCATCAATGAATTTGATAAAGTTACAGGATACAAAGATAATACACAGAAATCTATTGCATTTCTATACACTAACAATGAAAGATTAGAAAGAGAAATTTAAGAAACAATCCCATTAACATCACATCAAAAATAATAAAGTACCTAGGAATGTAGCTACCTAAGGAGATAAAAGACCTGTTCTCTGAAAACTATAAGATGCTAATGAAAGAAATAGAAGATAACAGAAAGAATTGGAAAGATATACCATGTTCTTGAATTGAATCAATATTGTCAAAATGACTATACTATCCAAGGCAATCTACAGATTAAATGCAATCCTTATCAAATTACTAATGACATTTTTCATAGAACTAGAAGAAAAAATCTTAAAACTTGTATGGAGACACAAAATATCCCAATTAGCCAAAGCAATCTTTAGAAAGAAAAATAGGGTGAGAGGATTCAGGCTCCCTGTCTTTTGATTATACTACAAAGCTACAGTCATCAAAGCAGTATGGTACTGGCACAAAAACAGAAATACAGATCAATGGAACAGAATAGGAAGCCCAGAAATAAACCCATGCACCTATGGGCAATTAATCTACGACAAGCGAGGCAAGACTTTAAAATGGAGGAAAAACAGCCTCTTCAATAAATGGTGCTGGGGAAACTGGACAGCTACATTAAAAAAATGAAATTAGAACATTTCTTAACACTGTACACAAAAATAAACTCAAAATCGATTAAAGACCTAAATGTAAGACCAGATACTATAAAACTCTTAGAGGAAAATATAGGCAGAATACTCTTTGACATAAATTGAGGCAATATCTTTTTTGATCCATCTCCCAGAATAATGGAAGTAAAAACTGAAATAAACAAATGAGAACTAATTAAATTCAAATGCACAACAAAGGAAACCATAAACAAAATGAAAAGACAATGCACAGAATGGAAGAAAATATTTGCAAATGATGTAACCAACAACAGATTAGTCTCCAAAATTTTCAAGTTGTTCATGTTGCTCGATATCAAAGGAAAAAAAAAAACAACAGAGTCCAAAAAAAGTGGACAGAAGACCTAAAGAGACATTTTTCTAAAGAAGACCTGCAGATGCCCAAGAGACACATGAAAAAATGCTCAGCATTGCTAATTATTAGAGAAATGCAAATCAAAACTACAATGAGATACCACCTCACAGCAATCAGAATGGCCATCATCAAAAAATCTGCAAACAATAAATACTGGAGAGGGTATGGAGAAAAGGGAACCCTCCTACACTGTTTGTGGGAATGTAAATTGATACAGACCCTATGGAGAAAATTATGGAGTTTCCTTAAGAAAACTAAAAATAGAGGTACCATATGTTCCAGTAATCCCAATACTGAACATATATTCAGGGAAAACCATAATTCAAAAGGATACATGCACCCTAATGTTCATTGCAGCACTATTTACAATAGCCAAGACATGGAAGCAACCTAAATGTCCATCAACAGATGAATGGATAAAGAAGATGGGGCACAATGGAATATTAGCCATTAAAAATAATGAAATAATGCCATTTGCAGCAACATGGATGGACCTGGAGATTATCATATTAAGTGAAGTAAGTCAGACAGCGAAAGATAAATGTTGCATGATATCACTCACATGTGGAATCTAAAAAAATAAAACAGATACACATGAACTTATTTACAAAACAGAAACAGACTCAGAAAAGAGAAAGAACTTATGGTTATCAGGGGGAAGTGTGGGGGAACGGAATAGATTGGGAGTTTAAGGTTTACATGCACACACTGCTATATTTAAAATAAAATGCCTTTCCATAAAAATAAGAAAAAGCCTTGAACTGCACTTTTGGAGCTGGGGAGAGGTATTACATTCTGTGACCCATGTTTTTCTAATTTATTCCTCAGAATACACCCAGTTTAATTACCATAATAGCTATTTACTCACTTGCAAATGCAACAATTATGAACCATTAATTGCTAACTCCTCTGAAACTCTGTAAAGCTCCTTTTTCTAGAATTCATTTTTCAGTTAACATATATTGGCTTGTATAGACTGAACTATACATTTGTATATTTACATATTATATATATAATATATATTTAATGTATATATGTACATATATATCCTTTATATTCAACTAAGTTTGTAGTTACAAGTCTCTGCAGAAGGGAACTTTTTAAAGTTTCCTGAAGGCTTATCACAATACCCTACATATATGAGCTAACTAAAAAGTGTTTTAGCTGGATAGTTTATGTGCCAGCCTCTACGCCTGGGAAGAGGAGCCCTGTGAGTTGCCTTTATTTATAATTCAGAAAATTATAGAAAGTTTTAAGATTAAGAATTCTCTGTACCCTCTTATAAGTCTCATCTTTTAGTAGCACATTTTTGTCCAGAAAATGGCAGTTCTTTGTAAAATACATTTGGCCTGGAAGACTTTGACTTCTTGGAATTCTAACTAGCTCAAAATATAATTTTCCTTCCATAAAATTTTATACTTTTTCCTTCCATAAAAACAAATGCAATAGATAATTTATATTGTACAAGTGTCCCATTTAAGCAGGGTGTATTATAATAATAAGGTAGGATTTTCAATAAGTGACCAAGCATTCAAATAAGCATATTTTCATAGGAGTTCCTTGGTAGACAACACACTTTTTTTCTCTGATGGTGATAATATGAAGGCATTTCCTAAGTTAGGGAAGTTTTTAGCTATTATGTCTTCAAATATGTTTTCTGCCCCTTTCTCTCTTCTCCTTCTGGGACCCCTATAATGTGAATGTTAGTACATTTGGTATTGTCTTAGAGGTTTCTTAAATTGTCCTCATTTTAAAAAATTCTTTTTTTTCATTTTTCTATTTAATTTCAGTTATTTCTGTTACTCTTTTCTAGCTCACTGATCTGTTCCTCAGTATCATCTAATCTACTGTTGTTTTCTTCTAGTTTTTCTTATTTTTTAAATTTCAATTATTGTATTCTTCATCTTTGGTTTTTCCTTACATTTTCTAACTTTTTGTTAAAAGTTTTCTCACTCAGTTATTCAATCTTCTCCCAAGTTCTTTGAAAATCTTTATGTTTATTACCTTAAACTCTTTATAGGATAAGTCACTTATCTGTACTTCAGTTAGTTCTTCTTCTGGGGTTTTATCTTGTTCCCTCATTTGGAACATATTTATCTGTTACCTCATTTTGACTAATTTGCTGTTTCATATCTATGTATTTGATAAGGTGGTTACATTTCCCAACCTTGGAGAAGTGGCCTTTTGTATATTTTCTATGCAATCTAGCAGCACAGTCTCCTCTAGTCACCAGGGCTATATGCTTTAGGAGTTCCCTTCTGTAGGCTATATAGGTCCATCTGTTGTGGCAGACTGACTACTGTGGGTGGTCTGGTAGGTGTTGCTGGCCTCTGCTCTGGTTGGTTGCCAGATCCTGCCTTGTGAGGAGGGTGCCAGACACTGGTAGGAGGGGACAGGTTACAAGGTGGCTGGCTGAATATTCTTGAGTGGTCCTGGGGCCTGGGCTGGCCAATGGTGGCTGAACCCAATTCTGAGGTGGGTGGTTGTGGGGCCTGGTGTCCCAAATCTATCATCAGACTGCTGGTGGGCATTTTGGTTCCTGACACAGGTTGCTGCAGGTTCTGGGTTGTCCCAAAACTTATTGGTGAGTGGGGCTGAATCTTGAAGCCACTAGCTGAAACATCCAAGGTGTCTCAGATCTGGTGTTGGTCTGCTGGTAGACTAGGCCATGACCTGGAATGGGAGATGTATTCTAGAGCTATTGCTGGCCTGCTTGTCAGCAGGACTAAGACCCAAGTTGTACTGGGTGTAGTGCCAACTCGCTAGATTGTGGATCCATGTTTCTTGGTTTCTGGCTACAGGGCCCTGGGAGTGGCAGAGCTGGTGTCAACTCACTTGTGGGTGGGCTCGTTCATGACACAGCTGGATGCTGGTTCTGTGGTTTCTTGAAGCTTGTGTCAGTCCACTGGTGTGTGAGGCTAGATCCCTGGGTGGCTGCCTGTGCTTTTCAAGATGTCCCAGACTTGGTATTGGTCTGCTAGTTGGTTGGGTCATGGCCCAAGTGTTATGGCTGGAGCTAGCCTGCTGGTGAGTGGGCTGGAGCTCAGAGGATACCAAACTGGTGCCAGCCCACTAGTGGATGAGGTCATGTTCTTAGGCTAGTGCTGGCTCCCTGGTGGAGGTAACTAGTCCTGCAGGTCTCTGGCTGCACGGTCCTGGGTATCCTGTAGTTGGTGTATTGGCCTGCTGTTGGGTAGGAACAGGGACCTCAGGGTTCTTGGGCTGGTGCCTACCCACTGGTGTGTGGGCTCTCTGTCTTCAGGGCCCTGGTGTCCCAGACGTATTCCCAGTGCACTGGTGTGCAGGGAGCTGTGTCCTGGGTCCACTGGTGGACAGGGTTCTGTTTAGAGAAAGCTGTGGGCTCAGGGAGTCTTAACATAACTGGCCTGCTGTTTGGTAGTGTTGTTTCCCCATCAGCTAGTTGCTTGGCCTGACGTGTCCCAGTACTGGGGCAAACATGCTGATGGGCAGCTGGGCTCCAGGGACAATAAGCTAGAGGTTTGATTCCAAAATGGTGCTTGCTAGCACCAGAGACTTTATGGTAAACAAGGTCCCAAAACTGGCTTCCACCAGTGTCTGTGTGCCCAGAGTGAGCTCCAGTTGCCTCCTGACTCTCGGACACTCTCTAACCCTCATCAGGTGGATCTGATCCAGGCTCCTATCAAATTACTGCTTCTACCCTAGGTCCCAGTGTGTGTGAGATTTTGTGTGTACCCTTTAAGAGTGGAGCTTCTATTTCCCATGGTCCTCTGGCTCTCCTGAAAGTAGGTGCCACTCACCTTCAATGCCAAACTTTCTGGGGACTCATCTTCCCAGTGTGAGACTCCTGGCCTGGGGTCCCATTATGGGACTCAGAAACCTTGCTCCTTAGGTAGAACCTCTGCATTTGTAATTATCTCCCATTTGTGGGTTGACTACCTCCCATTTGTGGGTCGGGAAGAAGACAAAGAGTCCCACTCTTGCTGCTTCTATTTAACATAGTATTGAGATTTCTAGGTACAGCAATCACACACGCAAAAGAAATATAAGGTATCCAAATTAAAAGGGAAGAGGTAAAACTGTCACCCTTTCAGATGTTATGATACTTTATATAAAAGGCCTAAAGTTTCTATCCCAAAATTGTTAGAACTAATAAATTCCACAAAGTTGGGGGATACAAGATTAATGTACAGAAATCTGTTGATTTCTATACACTAATAATAATGATGTCAGAAAGAGAAAGTAAAAAAATAATAATAATCCTGTTTAAAATCACATAAAAATACTTACGAATAAACTTAACTAAGGAGGTGAAAAACCTACACTCTGAGAACTATGAAACACTGATGAAAGAAATTGAAGATGATACCCCAAACTGGAAAATGAGGTGTTAAAGTCCCCTACTATTATTGTGTTAACATCAATTTCTCCTTTTAGTCTGTTAATGTTTGCCTTATATATTTATGTGTGACATTTGGGTGCATATATCTTTACAATTGTTATATCTTCTTCTTGTATTGATTCCTTTTTTTTTTTAGTACATCTTTATTGAAGTATAACTGCTTTACAATGTTATGTTAGTTTCTGCTGTACAACAAAATGAATCAGCTATATGTATACATATATCCCCTCCAACTTGAACCTCCCTCCCACTCTCCATATCCCACCCCTGTAGGTCATCACAAATCACAAAGCTGATCTACCTGTTCTACGCAGCAGCTTCCCACTAGCTATCTATTTTACATTTGGTAGTATATATATGTCAATGCTACTCAAACTACGTCCCAGCCTCGCCTTCCCCACCCCTGTGTCCTCAAGTCTGTTCTCTATATCTGCATCTTTATACCTGCCCTACCACTAGGTTCATCAGTACCATTTTTCTAGATTCCACATATATGCATTAGCATCAATATTTGTTTTTCTCTTTCTGACTTACTTCACTCTGTATGACAGACTCTAGATCCATCCACCTCACTACAAATAACTCAGTTTCATTCCTTTTTAAGGCTGAGTAATATTCCATTGTATATATGGGCACATCTTCTTTATCCCTTCATCTGTCAATGGACATTTAGATTGCTTCCATGTCCTGGCTATTATAAATAGTGCTACAATGAACACTGTGGTACATGTATCTTTTTGAATTATGGTTTTCTCTAGGTATATGCCCAGTATTGGGATTGCTGGGTTATATGGTAGTTCTATTTTTAGTTTCTTAAGGAATCTACATACTGTTCTCCACAGTGGCTGTATCAATTTACCTTCCCACCAGCAGTGCAGGAGGGTTCCCTTTACTGAACACCCTCTCCAGGATTTATTGTTCCTAGATTTTTTGATGATGGCCATTCTGACCAAGTGTGAGGTGATACCTCATTGTGGTTTTGATTTGCATTTCTTTAATGATTAGTGATGTTGAGCATCATTTCATGTGTTTGTTGGAAATCTGTATGTCTTTGGAGAAATGTCTATTTCAGTCTTCTGCCTATTTTTGGATTGGGTTGTTTGTTTTATGATATTGAGCTGCATGAGCAGCTTGTATATTTTGGAGATTAATTCTTTGTCAGTTACTTCACTTGCAAATATTTTCTTCCATTCTGAGGGTCGTCTTTTCATCTTGTTTATGATTTCCTTTGCTGTGTAAAAGCTTTTAAGTTTTATTAGGTCCCATTTGTTTATTTTTGTTATTATTTCCATTCCTCTAGGAGGTGGGTCGAAAAAGATCTTGCTGTGACTTATGTCAAAGAGTGTTCTGCCTATGTTTTCCTCTAAGAGTTTTATAATGCCTGACTTTACATTTAGGTTCTTAATCCATTTCAATTTTATTTTTGTGTATGGTGTAATGTCATATTCTAACTTCATTCTTTTACATGTAGCTGTCCATTTTTCCCAGCACCATTTATTGAAGAGACGGTCTTTTCTCCATTGTATATTCTTGCATCCTTTGTCATAAATTAGTTTACCATAAGTGCATAGGTTTATCTCTAGACTTTCTACTCTGTTCCACTGATCTATATTTCTGTGTTTGTGCCAGTACCATACAGTCTTAATTACTGTAGGTTTGTAGTATAGTCTGAAGTCGGGGAGCCTGATTCCTCCAGCTCCTTTTTTCTTTTTCAAGAAAGCTTTGGCTATTCGGGGTCTTTTGTGTTCCCATACAAATTGTAATTTTTTTCCTCTAATTCTGTGAAAAATGCCATTGGTAATTTCATAGGGATTGCATTCATTCTGTAGATTGCTTTGGGTAGTATAATCATTTTCAAAATGTTGATTCTTCCAATCCAAGAACATGGTATATCTCTCCATCTGTTTCTATTGTCTTTGATTTCTTTCATCAGTGTCTTATACTTCTCTGCATACAGTTCTTTTGCCTCCTTAGGTAGGTTTATTCTTAGGTATTTTATTCTTTTTGTTGCAATGGTAAATGGGAATGTTTCCTTTATTGCTCTTTCTGATTTTTGTTGTTAGTGTATAAGAATGCAAGAGATTTCTGTGCATTAATTTTGTATCCTACTACTTTACCAAATTCATTGATGAGCTCTAGTAGTTTTCTGGTGGTATCTTTAGGATTTTCTATGTATAGTATCATGTCATCTGCAAAGCGTGACAGTATTACTTCTTCTTTTTCAATTTGGATTCTTTTAATTTCTTTTTCTTCTCTGTTTACCATGGCTAAAACTTCCATGACTATGTTGAGTAACAGTGGTGAGAGTGGGCACCCTTGTCTTTTTCCTGATCTTAGAGAAAATGGTTTCAGTTTTTCACCATTGAGAATGATATTGGCTGTGGTTTTGTCATATATGGCCTTTATTGTGTTGAGGTATATTCCCTCTTTGTCCACTTTCTGGAGACTGTTTATTATAAATGTGTGTTGAATTTTGTCAAAAGCTTTTTCTGTATCTTTTGAGATTATCATATGGTTTTTATCCTTCAATTTTGTTAAAATGGTGTATCACATTGATTGACTTGCATGTATTGAAGAAGACTGCATTCCTAGGATAAACTTCACTTGACCATGGTGTATGATCCTTTTAATGTACCGTTGGATTCTGTTTGCTAGTATTTTTTTTTAGGGTTTTTGCATCTAAGTTCATCAGTGATATTGGCCTTTAGTTTTCTTTTTTTGTTACATCATTTTCTGGTTTTGGTGTCAGGGTGACGGTGGCCTCATAGAATGAGTTTGGGAATGTTTCTCCCGCTGCTATATTTTTGAAGAGTTTGAGAAGGATAGGTGTTAGCTCTTCTCTAAATATTTGATAGAATTTGCCTGTGAAGCCATCTGGTCCTGGGCTTTTGTTTGTTGGAAGGTTTTAATCACAGTTTCAGTTTCAGTTCTTGTGATTGGTCTGTTTATATTTTCTATTTCTTCCTGGTTCAGTCTCAGAAGGTTGTGTTTTTCTAAGAATTTGTCCATTTCTTCCAGGTTGTCCATTTTTTTGGCATATGGTTGCTTGTAGTGATGTCTCATGATCCTTTGTATTTCTGCAGTGTCAGTTGTTACATCTCTTTTTTCATTTTGAATTCTTTTGATTTGAGTCTTCTCCCTTTTTTTCCTGATGAGTCTGGCTAATGGTTTATCCATTTGTTTATCTTCTCAAAGAACCAGCTTTTACTTTTATTGATATTTACTATTTTTTCTTTCATTTCTGTTTCATTTATTTCTGATCTGATCTTTATGATTTCTTCCCTTCTGCTGACTTTGGGCTTTTTGGTTCTTTCTTTAATTGCTTTAAGTGTAAGGTTAGGTTGTTTATTTGAGATTTTTCTTGTTTCTTGAGATAGGATCGTATTGCTATTAAATTCCCTTTTAGAATTACTTTTGCTGAATCCCATAGGTTTTGGTTCATCACGTTTTCATTGTCATTCAATTCTAGGTATTTTTTGATTTCCTCTTTAATTTCTTCAGTGATCTCTTGGTTACTTAGTAGTGTATTGTTTAGCCTCCATGTGTTTTTATTTTTTACAGTTTTTTCCTGTAATTGATATCTAATCTCATACAGTTGTGGTCAGAGAGGAAGCTCGATACAATTTCAATTTTTTGAATATTACCAAAGCTTGATTTGTGATGCAAGATATGATCTATCCTGGAGAATGTTCCTTGAGCACTTGAGAAAAAAGTGTATTCTGTTGTTTTAGGATGGAATATCCTATAAATATCAATTAAGTCCATCAGGTCTAATGTGTCACTTAAAGCTTGTATTTCCTTATTTATTTTCTGTTTGGATGATTTGTCCATTGGTGTAAGTAGGGTGTTAAAGTCACCTAATATTATTGTGTTACTGTCAATTTCCCCTTTTATAGCTGTTAGCATTTGCCTTACATATTGAGGTGCTCCTAAGTTGGGTGAATAAATATTTAAAACTGTTAAACTTTTTTGGATGATCCCTTGATCATTGTGTAGTGTCCTTCATTGTCTTTTGTAATAGTCTTTATTTTAAAGTTTATTTTGTCTGATATATGTATTGCTACTTTGGCTTTCATTGGTTTCAATTTGCATAGAATGCCTTTCTCTACCCTCTACCTTTCAGTCTGTATGTGTCCCTAGATCTGAAGTGACTCCCTTCTAAGCAGCATATATGCAGATCTTTTTTTTTTTTTTGGTATCCATTCAGCTATTCTCTGTCTTTTGGTTGGAGCATTTAGTTGGCTTGTATTTAAGTTAACTATCAATATGTATGTTTTTATTGTCATTTTATTAATAGTTTTGGATTTGTTTTTGTAGGTTTTCTTCCCCCTTCTTTTGTTATATTCGCTTCTGATTTGATGACTGTCTTTACTGTCAAGTTTGGATTCTATTTTCTTTTTTGTGTGTATATGTATTCTACATTTTGCAGTTACAATGAGGTCTTTGTATAGCAGTCAATATATAAACTTGATTGTTTTACTTTGCTTTCTCTTAACTTGAAATGCACTTTAAAAACCTTGTATTTTTACTGTCCTCCCCTCACAATTACTGTTTTTGATGACTTTGATGATTTAGGTGATTGTGAATTAGATTTTACAGATAATTGTTTTCTGTATCCCTTAACTACTTATTGTGGATATAAATGATTTTACTACTTTTTTTTTTGCCCTTTCTACTAGTTTTATGTGGGGTGATTTCCTGTCTTTACTGTATGTTTGCCTTTACCAATGAGCTTTTTTCATCTCATCATTTTCTTCCTTCTATTTGTGGACTTTTCTTTTTTGTGTAGAAAATTTTGTTTTTCATTTGTTGTAAATGTGGTTTGCTGGTGCTGAAGTCTTTCAATTTTTGCTTGTCTGTAAGGTTATTGATTTCTCATCAAATTTGAATGAGAGCCTTGCTTGGTAAAGTCTTCCTGGTTGTCGGTTTTTCCCTTTCCTCAGTTTAAATATATTATGCCACTCCCTTCTGGCCTGCTTAATATCTGCTGAAAAATCAGCTGATGGCATTATGGGAGTACCTTTTTATATTACTTATTTCTTTTACCTTGCTCATTTTAATATTCTCTTTCTTTATTTTTTGTTATTTTAATTACAGTTTGTCTTGGTGTCTTGTTTGGATTCATCCTCTATGGGACTCTTTGCACTTCCTGGACTTGGGTGACTGCTCCTTTCCCAGGTTTTTGAAGTTTTCAGCTACTGTTTCTCAAATATGTTCTCAGTCCCTTTCTCTCTCTCTTCTCTTTCTGGGAGCCCTATAATGCCATGTTAGTGTGCTTGATGTTGTCCTAGAGGTCTCTTAAACTGTTCTCATTTCTTTTCATACTTTTTTTGGTTTTCTGTTCAGTGGCAGTGATTTTCACTACTTTTTTTTCCAGCGCACTGTTCTCTTCCTCTGTATCATTTAGACTAATTTTGATTCCTTCTACTGTATTTTTCATTTCAGTTTTTGTAATCTTTGTCTCTGTTTGCATCTTCTTTATATTTTCTAACTCTTTGTTAAAGTCTTCTAACATCTCACACTGTGCATTGATTCTTCTCCTATGTTCTTTGATCATCTTTATCATCATTATTCTGAACTCTTTCTCAGGTAGATTGCCTATCTCCATTTTACTTAGTTGTTCTTCTGGGGTTTTATCTTGTTCCTTCACTGAAACATGCTCTTCTGCTTCCTCACTTTTTCTCTAAGTTACTATTTGTATTTTTATGTATGTGATAAGTTAGTTGACTTTCCTAACCTTTGAAACATGGCCTTCTGTAGGAGATGTCCTATATGTCCCAACAGTGCACTCCTGTGTTTTCACTAAGCTATATGCTCTAGGGATTTCCCTTAAGAGGGCTTTGTGGGTCTTTCTGTTGTGGGAGGCTGACTATGTAGTTGGTCTGGTAGTTTTGGTTGGCCCTCTAGCCTAGTTGTTTACCAGGTCCTAGCTTGTGTGTATGCTGCTGGGCACTGTTTAATGGGGTCTGGTCATGAGGTGGCTCATGCAGAACCATATGGGGTCCTAGGGCTGGTGCTAACTCCCTGGTGGGCTGAGTCAGGGTCCTGAAGATTCTATGGTTGCTGCTTACCCACTAGTAGGTGAAGTCAAGTCCTGAAGCTAGTGTCAGATTACTGGCAGGCAGAGCCAGTTCCTGGAGTCAGGGATCACAGAGCTAGTTTTAGATCATTGGTGCTGGTGGGTGATGGTTCCTGACACAGTTCAGTATTGGGTCTAGGGTGTCCCCAAACTTGCATTGGCTTGTTAGTGCACTGGTCCCAGGGGAGTGTCTGGCCTGCTGTGAGTGGGCTGGTTTCACAGGCTGCAAGATCATAGTTTTCTTACATGTGGTATCTGACCCTGGTGGGTGAGACTGGTCTAGTGGCTAGTACAAGCTTCCTGGAAGGAAGTGACAGTGCTTGCCCACTAGTGGGTGGAGATGTGTCTTGATCCTCTGGTGGGCAGTGACCTATCTACGTGCATGTCTAGAGGCAGCTATGGGCTCAGGAAATCCTTAGGAGCCTTTCTGCTGATGAGTGGGGCTGTGTCCCTGCCCAGTTAGTTGTTTGGGCTGAGGTGTCCCAGCAATGATGCCAACAGGGTTTTGGTTGGGACCAGGTCTTGGCATTAATGAGCCACAATGGCACCCACCAGCAGTAGTGTTCATGTGGCAAAACGTTCCCAAATATGGCTGCCACAGTGTCTATGTCCCTCAGGTGAGCCTCCCCCCTCACTTCTCCAGGAGACTCTCCAAGACCAGAAGGTATATCTGGCCCAGGCTCTGATTAAATTATTACTTTTGCCCAGAGTTCTGGTGTGCATGGGATTTTCATTGTTCCCTTTGAGAGTGAAGTCTCTATTTCCTTTGGGGCTCTCAAAATTAAGCCCCATTGGAATTCAAAGCAAATGTTCTGGGGGATCATCTTCCTGGTTCAAGACCCCTTGTCTGGGGGGGGCCTGATGTGGGGCTCAGAACTCTCACTCCTGTGGGAGCACCTGTACAATATAATCATTCTCCAAGTTGTGGGTCACCCACCTTGGGATATAGGATTTGATTATATCTCAAGTTGACCCCTCCTACTCCTCTCATTATGGTTCCTCCTTTATGTCTTTAGTTGTAGAAGATCTTTTCTGGCCGGTTCCAGTCTTTTTAATCAATGGTCTTTCTGCAGATAGTAGTGATTTTGGTGTGCTCTTGAGAGGAGGTGTGCTCAGGGTCTTTCTACTCCATCGCCTCAGATGCCTTCTGACTGGTGTCCTTATAAAGTTTGAAAATTTGGACACAGAGGCTGACATGTACACAGGGAGAATACCATGTGAATATTATGCTGTCACAAGCCAGAAGCTAGGAGAGAGGTATCCATGGCCCCACCAAAACTTTGATCTTGGGCTTCTAGTTTCCAGAACTAAGGCAATAATTTTCTGTTGTTCAAAGCACTCATTCTGCATTAATTTATTACAGTAGCCCTAGAAAACTAATACAGCCTGTAATTCATTGTAATTAAAGCTTAATTGTCTGTAAGGCAATAGTAGATGATGAACTAAAGTGTTCTAAAACTACTCATAGCAACCACAAGCAAAGCAGTTTTATTTAACATATACATGTTTATTATTTACTATTGACTATTCTGAACACTTTGTAAATATTAATCAATATGTATCCAAATAGCAATACTATTAGGTAGGTTTATTTATTATTTCCATTTCAAAGGTGTGGAGTCAAGTTTGGTCATGCCATCTAAATCCCAAGAGTAGGAAAACATTCAAGCAAATATTACATGACAGTGCAGAGATTCTTGGGCCTGATATATAAGAATTTCTTGAGGGTTTCCCATAGCACATGTACACATGTCCTGTTGTTAGAAGTCCATTTTTTGTAAGAGTGAAAGATGTAGGAAAAGGACATACCTAAGGTGAGACCACCCATGTTCTAGTCCCATGTCTATGTTTCCTTAGCCATAGACCTTGGACTCATCACTTAACTTGTTTCAGTCTCCATTCTTACACTTGCTCAACTAACTGGGTTACTGTAAAATTAAATCAGAGGATATATTTAAAATTGAAAATAAACATCAAAAAAGCAATGAAGTCTCTAATGCATAATTTGCCCTGAAGACTTTCAGTTTTTGAAGGAATATTCACTCAATACCCCCAAATAAATGTATTAATTTCTATACTGTTTGTGAATATTTACATATAAGAAACCACAGTATACTTAAAAGACTTTGACAACATCTTACTGGAATACAAGATACACATGCAATCTAGTTTCAGTAGGATAAAAAATTGATGTGAAGTTCTAATTTATGATGATTCATATTGGATAAGCATAAAACCAACCAGTTCTTTAAGCAAAGCTTTAGCTTCACACTTACAGATTCAACTCTGTATTAATCTCAGGACTCTTCTTTAATTCACTGATAGCATAGAACTTTAAATGGGAATGATATTAATTAGAATGATAGTGAATATAATCGGGTTGGATAAGAATCATGGTTGATTCTTTTCACCTAAGTCCTAGCATGAAGTAGGTATAAGCCTAGAGCACATCTCAAGCATGTGAAAAGAGAAATAATTCTAGCTGCTATAATAATCTTCAAATCCCAGTCCATTAACTATGTAAAAATTTATTTCTTGCTCACATCATAGATCTGGGGCAGGTTAGGTGTCTTCTGAGCAATGCTGTTGCAAAAGAGACTTTGGAACCTACGCTCCTTCTGATTTCATCATCTTTGACACATGGCCTTCATGGTAGTAGAGGAAAGAGTAGAGAGAGGACTGAAGAATCACAAGGGCTAGGTTCACATTCCAGTGATCATAACTCAGTTGTGTGGTCTTGACCTGACTAGACCCTGGTCATTTCCCTTTTGTTCTCTGTTATAATCATACTGGACCTTCTTAAGTGCCCCAAACGTGCTATGCCCTTCTTTCTCTCTGGCGCTTTAAGCTTTTCCTTCACTTATCTTGGAATACTTCCCTTGCCATATTCCAAGAACTATTACATTTTCCACTATAATAGACAGCCTGCAGGACATGTTGCTTCAGCTGAATGCTATTATCTTGACAAGGAATTCTTACACATTGTTCAGTTCATGGGGAAATTTACAAAGACAAATTCTGATAATGGGTGTCTGAGACATTTTGCCAATTCAAAGTCGACCTTCACTGTGATATTTTAATTATTGTAGCATTTTGTATGGTTTGTGAAACTTTTCTCTTAACTGACAGAACATATATCATTTAAGTAGAAATCAATTTGTAGACATGAAACTATAGATATGTTTATAGTGTTTCATTGTTACTGATAATAATCCATAATCTATATCTATGTAATATAGCTTCATAAAACATAATTTTTATTAATATTCATTGGAGTATAGTTGCTTTACAAGTTTATTTTCTACTGTACAGCAAAGTGAATCAGCTATATATGTATATATCCCCTCTTTTTTTCGATTTCTTTCCCATTTAGGTCAACACAGAGTATTGAGCATACAATGTATTATAATTATAATTTCTTCAACATAATTATATTATTATCATTTCCTATTTGTAATATCTCTCTAGCACCAGCCAAATCATCATTATCTTATTTCATAATAATTAATAACAACAGTAACAATAATAATAGAGAGAAATTATTGAGTGAATGCATATGCAAGTATTAGGCTAGACTTTTTATATGTATTATCTCATTTAAACTTTGTCCTACTGCTATTCTATTAAACTTGTCATTATTCCAATATTACAGAGGATGTTGCTAGAGCCCTGAGAGTACATGTGATCTGCCTATGGTGACTCAGCCAACAAGTGGTGAAACTAGGCTTTAAACTCGGGTCATTTTTAGTTTCAAAACTAAACTGTGCAACTAAACTAGCAACTCACCCAACCCTCCCTCGTCTTAGCTTTCTCAGTTACTGTAACTTTGATTGTGTGCACCTTACAATGTCAAGAAGACAAAATGCAACAATGTGTGTGGAAACATTTTGAAAATTCTACATGATGTATAAACTAAGTGATAATTAAGAGATATTATTGAGTCACAAACAGGATTTGTCAAAAAGACCATTGGCAAACACTTCTGGGATATACCCAGAAACTCAAATTGGATAATAAAATCAACATAATTCCTCTCATAAAATGCAGTAGTGTGACAATGAAAATATGTAAGGGGCCCATTTATATCTTTAATGTTTCCACAAGTATGAAGGAAAGTCATTTATAAAGTTGTTAAAACAAAACTGTCTATAACATTTGTTGAAACAGTTTTGTGATTCACCTTTGATTAATATATTTACAGGCAACTTGGTGGTCTTTTTCATGTCATAGCTTTAAGTCATCACTGAACTTCACATTTCACTCTTTTTTTTAATTCAGAATATACTTTCTGACAGTGAACCATCTAAAATGTGACCATATATATCAAGAGGTCTGTTTCAAGTCCTTGCCCTTTACCAACTTGTCTTGTGTTTCCATACAATTTGTCTTTCCTTTCCATCCCTCATTTTCTTTACTTACACTTCATTTACACTTAGATTGTACAAGATGATATTTGAGACAATAATTCCTAAGTCTAGTGAATTTTCAGAATCACATGTAGTTCTTGTAAAATAAAATCAACTTCTGAACCCAACAACAAGGGGTTTTGATTTAGGAGATTTTAGGTAGTTTCAGAATCCACAGTGAAGTCAGCTAACAGTTATTGAAGGCTAATTTGTACCGGATATTGTACTCAACATGGTATACAGACCTGTATGTATTTATTTCATTACAAGTGTTTGAGGTAAATGCTATTAGCATTTACATTATGATCTATGCTTAGTTTTTAACTGCCTGCTCCTTCCTTATAGTCTCTTGGTGCCTTCTTTCTCTATAATTATATCCTTACTTGTAAATATGTAACTGCTCTATAGTCTGAACCTGACAATCTTATTACTCAGAGTTTTTATCATCTAAATCCTGTGTTCATTGTTTGTTTGCTTTTGTCCGTTGCTCAAGCTTAATCGTGTTGGGAGTCTTGTGAGCCTACGATGAGGAAGTTTTAGATGTCACTTGACTGAGGACCACTCTAGTCTTCTCTGAGGATGGAGCTTCAGGTCAAGAATCTGATGAGGCTCCCTAATCTTACAAATGTCCCAAGTCTCATAATCCCAATAGCAGTGTGCTCTCCACATGGCTCTCAGTACAGCCTGGCTTCTCTCTGCCTGTTAGTGGTCCAGATCAAGGTTTCACTTTTTGTTTATTTGCTTTGTTTTGATTTGGTTGTTCCTTTTTCTGGTGTGCATATGTGGGGGTATACTTGGAAACCTCTCCTACCTCTTAAGAGATGGCTCATAAGTTTTTTAAAAAAATCAGGATCTATTTGTTCTGCAGCAAGAGAGTCCTTCAGCCCTCCATAACCATAGCATTTCTCTTTTAAAATATATAGATCATCTCCTCTTTTAGAATATAAGCTCCATGGGTACAGAGACCATAACTGTCTTAAGCTCAACTCTACCTTTAGTGCTGAATAAAGTTCCTACACATAATATTTTCTTAAACCTTCTATGTAACATTGTTAAAAGAAAAAAACATCTGTGTGACCCAAATATTAAATTGTTTCTTACCCCTAACAAATTAGAGATAATACATTGACCAAGTGATGGATTGAATATGGGACCCACAAGTTTTACTTCAGAGCTATGCTGTCCAGTAGATTAGCTGGTAGCGATGTGGGGTGATATACATTTTAATTTCAATTAATGAAAATCAAATCAACCCCACTAACCATATTTTCCATCATTACAGAAAGATCTATTGGAAATAATCCTCTATATAAAAAATTCAATCCTCTATATAAAAACTAGATTCTGCAACTCTTCATATTTCTTTAACCATGGTATGTGCCCTAGACTAAACAAATACCCTGTTATTCCATTAGAAAGTTCCTTCTGTACTCTAATATCCTTAATTCTGCTTATCCAACAGCCAGGATTCTCAGTATGGAACAGGGTTTTGTCAACTTGGGTCTAAGCACAAACTCCAGTTATTTCTTTTAAATATTTAACACAATCCAGTCAAAATGCAAAAACCTTATTTTTATTACTAAACAATATATCAAATATCCACTCCTGATCTCCCATCCTCCCTCTGATTATGTATGGGAGAACAGTTATTTTAATATAAGTGCACACACAACACATACATATAAATGGATAATTATATAACACATATATAATTGGATAATTGAAAATTAGTTTTTTGGTTTTTTTTTTTTTTTCTTTAAGATCTTATCAGAATATTCTCATGTTAAATGGGCTGGGCCAAAAAGACCAATATTTTTTACACATCTAAATGGCTCTCTATTATAATACTATGACAAGGCTTCACTAATCCTCATGTAATAATGTGTTAGTACTTTGTGCAGAATCATTTTTGTAATATTTCCTTAAAGAGAGAGTAGAATTTCCTGTTTTTGCAGAATATTTTAGTGGTAGTTCAAAAATTTATTATAGCTTTTTGAAGTGTATTTTTATAAACTGGATATATAGAAATATAACCAAAATCTTCCATGGGATGTGTGAGTGACAGTGTGGTGACAAGGCATCCCAGAGGCTATTCCTTTAATGTGTGTGATTTACTGATTGTGTGAATGTGATAAAAAAAAAATGAAATCATTTGCACCCTTTGGGAAAAAAGACAGTCTATGTAGGTAAGGTATTAAAAACTTCATATCAATTTAATATTCCTCACATAGTGTGAAATTTAGTGCTTGTTAAATACCAAAAGAATGAGGACTCTAAAAGCAAAACATAAACATTTCTCAACAGAATGACAAAAATTTTTCAGATATAACTTCTTTCAACTATAAAGCGTAACCTATATCCTTTCAATATTACATGAATCCTGCCATGATTTAAAAAGAAAAATGGCATCTAATCTTGGAATATTAAACCAAATTTGTCATGTACTTTACTGGCTTATCTATCAAAACAGAATTCAAATCCATTTTTAGAATGAATTTCTGAGGTGTAAAGAATAAAAATGAAACTAAATACAAATGCATGGGAAATAAAACGAGCACAGAAAGATTAAAATGTCTGAATGGTTATTTTTATTTATATATTTATTTTTGTAAAGAAAAACACCAGCAATTATTTCATCAATAAACAGTATGACTTATATTGAATCTCATCTCAACAAAGGCAACATTTCAATCTATAGAGTAAATAATTAGCCTTAGATGTTAATATCCCTCCAGATACATACACACTTTACTATTGAATTTACTGTTCAATTTAGTAAAAAAGCAAAGATGCTCTCCCTATATTACTGCATATTTAAAGAGCACAGTACTGGTAGGTCATGTATATTAAATAAATATTTGTGAAATAGGTTAATAAATAAATAATTGTTTTAAATTTCTTTTAAATTATATTTAGTGTACTTAAGAATTTTAAAATTGTTTCTCTAAATAAGAATATTCAATGAAGGATTCATGTCAAAGAAAATAAAAACATTTCAAAACTTTTTAAAGATTGTAGCTACTATAAATGCAGATTTTTTAGGTTGAAATTTTTAAAACTCAGCAGCCCTTTGGGTGAAATTGGTTTTGTTACTAAAAACCTTATTTTCTTGATAAATATATTCTAAAAATCAAAACACAAAAATTGAATGATACAAATAAGCAAGCAAGGAAAAGAAAAACTCTTCTAATTTATTAACTGAGAAATTTTTTTTTCTTTTTCTATTAATTGTCTCCTTTTATTTATTTATATACTTCTTAAATTTTCTGCAATATATTTATTCCAATTTTTTTTTACACTACACTTTTTTGTTTTTGTTCTTTTCACACACACACACTGTATTTTATTTTTACAAGAGATAAATAAACTGACACCAAGCATTGTAAATGGATGACCACAACAAAAACAACCATGATTTCAATTACCAAACATGAAACACACTCATACTATGACATAATATTGACATTCAGTCCAGTAATCCTCCACTGTAACAGCTCCATTACTTGCAGTGAAAATTGATTTGTATATTTTTTGCCTCTGAGCCATTGTGGGATTTTTTTTTTATTCAAACAGAAAGTCACAAAAATTATAATCATCCTCATCAGTTCACTCAGTTCCATGTAATTAACTTTTTTATCTTGATCTTTTGTTAGCACTTTTATAAATTCATCAATTTTCCATTAGAGTTCTGAAAACCCTTATTCATTCAGTTCAGCAGTATAGTCAGTTACCAGAAACCTGTACTTGTCAGAGTCTTTTCCATGAATTGCTTGAAGATGAAAGCCTTTTATAGGAACATTTTTGCAAAAGCATCAGAGTACACCCAGAACTGTCTGTAAATGACAAAAAAACTTTAAAATGACCACAGTTAAAGATTTGATGAAAGTTCATAATAATGCAATTGACAGGGAAATTTAGTTACTTCTGAGATATACATTTTAAAGTAATAACTAGAATTATGACTTTAGCATTATACCAGAACATATAAGATTTTTAGAAATTTCATGTAACATCTGTAACATTTATATTAACATATTTCCATACAAATAACCCAAAGAATATTTAGTGTTAGTTGTGTTTTTAAATTTGTTTCTTTCTTTTTTTATACTGCAGGTTCTTATTAGTCATCAATTTTATCTACATCAGTGTATACATGTCAATCCCAACCACCCAATTCAGCACACCACCATCCCTATTCCACTGCAGTTTTACCTCCTTGGTGTCCATATGTTTGTTCGCTACAAATATGTCTCAACTTCTGCCCTGCAAACCAGTTCATCTGTACCATTTTTCTAGGTTCCACATACATGCATTGCTATACGATATTTGTTTTTCCCCTTCTGACTTACTTCACTCTGTATGACAGTCTCTAGGTCCATCCACGCCTCAACAAATGACTCAGTTTCATTTCTTTTTATGACTAAGTAATGTTCCATTGTATATATGCATCACATCTTCTTTATCCATTCATCTGCCAATGGACATATAGGTTGCTTCCATGACCTGGCTATTGTAAATAGTGCTGCAATGAATATTGGGGTGCATGTGTCTTTTTGAATTATGGTTTTCTCAGGGTATATGCCCAGCAGTGGGATTGCTGGATCATATGGTAATCATATTTTTAGTTTTTTAAGGAACCTCCATACTGTTCTCCATAGTGGCTGTATCAATATTTATTCCCACCAACAGTGCAAGAGGGTTCCATTTTCTCCACACCCTCTCCATCATTTGTTATTTGTAGATTTTCTGATGATGTCCATTCTAACTGGTGTGAGGTGATACCTCATTGTAGTTTTGATTGGCATTTCTGTAATAATTATTAATATTGAGCAGCTTTTCATGTGATTTTTGCCCATCTGTATGTTTTCTTTGGAGAAATGTCTATTTACATCTTCTGCCCATTTGTGGATTGGGTTGTTTGTTTCTTTAATATTGAGCTGCATGAGCTGTTTATATATTTTGGAGATTAATCCTTTGTCCGTTGATTCATTTGCAAAATATTTTCTCACATTATGAGGGTTGTCTTTTCGTCTTGTTTATGGTATCCTTTGCTGTGCAAAAGCTTTTAAGTTTCATTAGGTCCCATTTGTTTATTATTGTTTTTATTTTCATTACTCTAGGAGGTGGGTCAAAAAAGATCTTGCTGTGATTTATGTGAAAGAGTGTTCTTCCTATGTTTTCCTCTAAGAGTTTTATAGTGTCCAGTCTTACATTTAGTTCTCTAATCCATTTTGAGTTTATTTTTGTGTATGGTGTTAGGGAATGTTCTAATTTCATTATTTTACATGTAGCTATCCAGTTTTCCCAGCACCACTTATTGAAGAGACTGTTTTTTCTCCATTGTATATTTTTGCCTCCTTTGTCATAGATTAGTTGATCATAGGTACGTGGGTTTATCTCTGGGCTTTCTATCTTGTTCAATTGAGCTATATTTCAATTTTTCTGTCAGTACTATATTGTCTTGATTACTGTAGCTTTGTAGTATAGTCTGAAGTCAAATAGTCTGATTCCTCCAACTCTGGTTTTTTCCCTCAAGACTGCTTTGGCTATTTGGGGCCTTTTGCATCACCAAAGAAATTTTAAGATGATTTGTTCTAATTCCGTAAAAAATGCCATTGGTAATTTGATAGGGATTGCATTGAATCTGTAGATTGCTTTGGGTAATATAGTCATTTTCACAATATTGATTCTTCCAATACAAGAACATGGTATATCTCTCCATCTGTTGGTATCATCTTTCATTTCTTTCATCAGTTTCTTATAGTTTTCTGCATACAGGTCTTTTGTCTCCTTAGGTAAGTTTATTCCTAGGTATTTTATTCTTTTTGTTGCAATGGTAAATGAGAGTGTTTCCATAATTTCTCTTTCAGATTTTTCATCATTAGTGTATAGGAATTCAAAAGATTTCTCTGCATTAATTTTGTACTCTGCAACTTAAAAAATTAATTGATTAGCTCTAGTAGTGTTCTGGTGGCATCTTTAGGATTCTCTATGTATAGTATCATGTCATCTGCAAACAGCGAAAGTTTTACTTTCCCAGTTTGTATTCCTTTTATTTCTTTTTCTTCTCTGATTGGCATGGCTAGGACTTCCAAAACTGTGTTGAATTATAGTGGAGAGAGTGGACAACCTTGTCTCGTTCCTGATCTTAGAGGGAAATGCTTTCAGTTTTTCACCATTGAGGATGATGTTTGCTGTGGGTTTGTCATATATGGCCTTTACTATGTGGAGGTAGGTTCCCTCTATGCCCACTTTCTGGAGAGTTTTCATCATAAATAGGTGTTGAATTTTGTCAAAAGCTTTATCTGAATCTATTGAGATGATCATATGGTTTTTATTCTTCAATTTGTTAATAGGGTGTATCACATTGATTGATTTGAGTATATTGAAGAATCCTTGCATCCTTGGGATAAATCCCACTTGATCATGGTGTATGATCCTTTTAATGTGTTGTTTGATTCTGTTTGCTAGTATTTTGTTGAGGATTTTTGCATATATGTTCATCAGTGTTACTGGTCTGTAATTTTCTTTTTTTTGTAATATCTTTGTCTGGTTTTGTTATCAGGGTGATGGTGGCCTCATAGAATGAGTTTGGGAGTGTTCCTCCCTCTGCAAATTTTTGGAAGGGTTTGAGAAGGATGGATGTTAGCTCATCTCTAAATGTTTGATAGAATTCACCTGTGAAGCCATCTGGTCATGGGGTTTTGTTTGTTGGGAGATTTTTAATCACAGTTTCAATTTCATTACTTGTGATTGGTCTGTTCTTATTTTCTGTTTCTTCCTGGTTCAGTCTTGGAAGTTTATACCTTTCTAAGAATTTGTCCATTTCTTCCAGGTTCTGCATTTTATTGGCATAGTGTTGCTTGTACTAGTGTCTTAGGATGCTTTGTATTTCTGTGGTATCTGTTGTAACTTCTCCTTTTTCATTTCTAATTTTGTTGATTTCAGTCCTCTCCCGCTTTTTCTTGATGAGTCTGGCTAATGGTTTATCTATTTTGTTTATCTTCTCAGAGAACCAGCTTTTAGTTGTATTGATCTCTTCTATTGTTTTCTTTGTTTCTATTTCATTTATTTCTGCTCTGATCTTTATGATTTCTTTCCTTCTGCTAACTTTGTGTTTCCTTTCTTCTTCTTTCTCTAGTTCCTTTAGGTGTAAGGTTAGAATGTTTAGTTGAGATTTTTCTTGTTTCTTAAGGTAGACTTTTATAGCTATAAACTTCCCTCTTAGAACTGATTTTGCTGCATCCCATAGGTTTTGGATCATCTTGTTTTCATTGTCATTTGTCTCTAGGTATTTTTTTATTTCCTCTTTGTTTTCTTCAGTGGTCCCTTGGTAGTTTCATAATGTATTGTTTAGCCTCCATGTGTTTGTGTTTTTTACATTTTTTTCCCCTGTAATTCATTTCTAATCTCATAGCATTGTGCTCAGAGAAGAAGCTTAATATGATTTCAATTTTCTTAAATTTACTGAGGCTTGATTTGTGACCCAAGATGTGATCTGTCCTGGAGAATGTTCCGTGCGCACTTGAGGAGAAAGTGTAATCTGCTGTTTTTGGATGGAATGTCCTATAAATATCAATTAAATCTATCTGGTCTCTTGTGTCATTTAAAGCTTCTGTTTCATTATTTATTTTCATTTGGATGATCTCTCCATTGGTGTAAGTGAGGTTTTAAAGTCCCCCACTATTATTGTGTTACTGTCAATTTCCCCTTTTATAGCTGTTCCAGTTGCCTTATGTATTGACGTGCTGCTATGTTGGGTGCATATATATTTATAATTGTTATATCTTTTTCTTGGATTGATGTCTTGATCATTATGTAATGTCCTTCCTTGTCTCTTGTAACATTCTTAATTTAAAGTCTATTTTACCTGATATGAGTATTGCTACTCTAGCTTTCTTTTGATTTCCATTTGCATAGAATATCTTTTTCCATCCCCTCACTTTCAGTCTGTATCTGTCCCTAGGTCTGAAGTGGGTCTCTTGTAGACAGCATATATATGGGTCTTGTTTTTGTATCCATTCAGTAAGCCTGTGTCTTTTGGTTGGAGCATTTAATCCATTCATGTTTAAGGTAATTATTAATATGTATGTTCCTATGACCATTTTCTTAATTGTTTTGGGTTTGTTTTTGTAGGTCCTTTTCTTCTCTTGTGTTTCCCACTTAGAGAAGTTCCTTTAGCATTTTTTGTACAGCTGGTTTTGTGGTGCTGAATTCTCTTAGCTTTTGCTTCTCTGTAAAGCTTTTGCTTTCTCCATCGAATCTGAATTAGATCCTTGCTGGGTAGAGTAATCTTCATTGTAGGTTCTTCCCTCTCATCTCTTTGAGTATATCATGCCACTCCCTTCTGGTTTGTAGAGTTTCTGCTGAGAAATCAGCTGTTAAAATTATGGGAGTTCCCTTGTTTGTTATTTGTTGTTCTTCCCTTGCTGCTTTCAATAATTTTTTTTTGTCTTTAATTTTTGCCAATTTGATTACTATGTGTCTCAGTGTGTTTCTCCTTGGGTTTCTCCTGTATGGGACTTGCTGCACTTCCTGGACTTGGGTGGCTACTTCGTTTGCCATGTTAGGAAAGTTTTCTACTCTAATCTCTGTAAATATTTTCTCTGGTCCTTTCTCTCTCTCTTCACCTTCTGGGACCCCTATAATGTGAAAGTTATTGCATTAAATGTTGTCCCAGAGGTCTCTTAGACTGTCTTCATTTCTTTTCATTCTTTTTTCTTTATTCTATTCAGCAGCAATGAATTCCACCATTGTGTCTTCCAGGTCACTTATCCATTCTTCTGCCTCAGTTATTCTGCTATTGATTCTTTCTAGTGTAGTTTTCATTTCAGTTATTGAATTGTTCATCTCTGTTTGTTCTTTAATTCTTCTAGATCTTTGTTAAACATTTCTTTTATCTTCTCAATCTTTGCCTCCATTCTTTTTCTGAGGTCCTGGATCATCTTCACTATCATTATTCTGAATTCTTTTCCTGGATGGTTACCTATCTCATCTTCATTTAGTTGTTTTTCTGGGGTTTTATCTTGTTCCTTCACCTGATACATAGCCCTCTGCCTTTTCATCTTGCCTATCTTTCTATGAATCTGGTTTTTGTTCCACAGGCTGCAGGACTGTTGTTCTTGCTTCTGCTCTCTGTCCTCTGGTGGATGAGGCTATCTAAGAGGCTTGTGTAAGTTTCCTGATGGGAGGGACTGGAGGTGTGAAGAGCTGACTGCTGCTCTGGTGAGCAGAGCTCATTAAAACTTTAATCCGCTTGACTGTTGATGGGTGGGGCTGGGTCCCTCCCTCTTGGTTGTTTGGCCTGAGCAACCCAACAGTGGAGCCTACCTGCCTCTTTGGTGGGGCTAATGACAGACTCTGGGAGAGGTCACGCCAAGGAGTACTTCCCAGAACTTCTGCTGCCAGTGTCTGTGTCCCCTCGGTGAGCCACAGCCACCCCCTGCTTCTGCAGGAGACCCTCCTACACTAGCAGGTAGGTCTGGTTCAGTCTCCCCTGGGGTCACTGCTCCTTCCCCTGGGTCCTATGTGCACACTGCTTTGTGTGTGTCCTCCAAGAGTGCAGTCTCTGTTTTCCCCAGTCCTGTTGAATTCCTGCAAGCAAATCCCACTAGCCTTCAAAATCTGTTTCTCTAGAAATTCCTCCTCCCAATGCTGGACCCTGAGTTTTGGAACCTGACTTGGGGCTCAGAACCTTCACTCCAGTGGGTCGACTTCTGTGGTATAAGTGTTCTCCAGTCTGTGAGTCACCCACCCAGCAGTTATGGGATTTGATTTTAGTGTGATTGTGCCCCTCTTTTCATCTTAGTGTGGCTTCTCCTTTGTCTTTCGATGTGGGCTACCTTTTTGGGTAACTTCCAGTGTCTTCCTGTTGATGATTGTCTAGCAGCTAGTTTTAATTCTGGTATTCTCAAAAGACTGTGTGAGAGCACGTCCTTCTACTCCACCATCTTGGTTCCTCCTCCAGCAATTTTTCATTTAGCATAATTCCCTACAAGTTTATCTAATATTTTACCTATATCAATAGACAATTTCTTTATATTGCTGAATAGTATCTCATGTTTGGTTTAATCATTCACCCACTGATATACATCTGGATTGTTTCCAATGTTTGTTTATTATGAATATGTCTTTATTTCTAGTTTTATTCCATATGGTTAGAGAACATATTCCATATAATTTGAATTTTAAATATTTGTTGTGGTGTTTATCTCATGGCCTACAATATGGTCAATCTTAGTGTATGTTACACAGGTTCTTTGAAAAACATGTATTCTTCTGCTGTTGGGTGGATCAGCCTATATCTGTCAATTAGATCTTATTTGTTGATTTTGTTGTTCTGATCTGTATCAGTTTCCTGTGGCTACAGTAACAAATAACCACAAACTGGGTAGTGTTAAACAGCAGAAATTTATTCTTTTACATCCCTAGAGGTCAGAATCTAAAATCAAAGTGTGGATAGCTCCTTGCTCTTTCCACAGGATCTGGAGGAGAATAGGTTTCTTGACCCTCTAGCTTCTGGTGGCTACTGGCATGCCTTGGTATTTCTTGGTTTGTGATTGCATCACTCCAATCTTGTCTCTGTTTTCACACTGTCTTCGTGTGTATGTGTGTGTGTGTAATCTCCCTCTGCTTTTCTCTTATAAGGAGGACACTTGTAATGAGAATCATTAGTGTTATAATTTTTGTTGCAATCATCACATGTGATTTAGACAGCTTATGAGGAGAAGGATAATCTATTTTATTTACCAGTATTTTTAGTCTTTCCATTCTTTTCTCTTTTCCCTTCCTGATGCTCCTTAGAGAAGTATTTCTCTTAGTTCATTCAATTTTAAGAACTTTCTTTAGCAGTTCTGTTAGGACAAAGACTTTTAGCTTTCCTTCATTTGCAGATGTTTTTATTCCCCTTTCATTCTTGAAGAGTAGTTTCCCCAGACATAGAATTAGCAATTGACACTTCTTTTCTTTCAATATCTAAAAAAAGTACTACTTTCTTCTGACCTCCATAGTTTCAGATGAGAAATCAACTGCCATTCAAATTAGTGTTCCCTATAAGTAATGGATCTTTTCTCTGTGACTGTTTTTAAGATATTTTCTTTGAATTTAGTTTTCAAAATTTAATTATAATGTATCTTGAAATGGATTTCTTTGGTTTTATCCTACTAGAGATTCACATAGCTTGTTGATTCTGAGCATTTATATCTTCAATCAGATTTGAGACACTTTCAGCCCTTATTTCTTCAAATGCTTCTAGGACTCCCATGATATGAATGTTGGATTTTTTGCTATTGTGCTACAGGTCCCTGAAGCTCTGTTTATTTTTTTCAGTCTATTTTCCTCGTTCAGATTGAGTAAATTCTATGGAACTATCCTCATTGATTCTATCCTCTGTCAGTTCCATTCTATTTCTTAGCCTATTCCCTTCTTTTATGCTTACCAATTTATGAAATCCGATATATTTAAAGACAGTTTATTTTCATTACACCTTATGCTATTTTATTAAAACTTTAATATAATTTAGAATGCAATATAACCTTAGGGGGATGTTTTAATTTAATGTAGTTTTTCACAAATTTGTCTCCTCTACATAAAAATACATAGTTCCTATAATAGTTGTGCATATTGCTAAATCAATAAATGCAATCATGGTGAATATCTGAATTTATAATTATAATAAAGCAAAAACAATTCAATAAAACTAATTTATATTATTTTCCAATTAGGCTAAACCTGCATTTATGACAGAGACACAAATGCTCCAGTGATATTTGCCCAATTATAAATAAGGAAAAAATTCACTGATGAAAAATATTCTAAAATTAAGTTATTTACTGTGTATATTGTGATTTCTCTTTCATGATTTTTTTTCTGTAATATAAGTAATTTATTATTTTATTGTCTCAAGCTCTGCTGATTCAGAGACTTCAAAAATGAACTAATGTTATATATAAATCAAGAATATATTTATGTTTTGTTTTTTTGAGTTATAATATAGCATATTACATTCAGCTTCTTTGTAAGTTAAAGAAAAACACTCTTATTTATTACAGATAGCAAATAGTGTATAATATTGTTTATGCCTGTGTACATATACTGATTTCATATTAAAATAAAAAAGGAGGTGAAAGCAAAGGTGGAAAATAAAAAGGTCAATTTGTGAAGACGGCTTAAAGGTGGTGGAAGAGTAAGACGTGGAGATCACCTTCCTTCTCACAGAGACATCAGAAATACATCTACACGTGGAACTTCTCCTATAGAACACCCACCGAATGCTGGCAGAAGACCTCAGACCTCCCAAAAGGCAAGAAACTCCCCACGTACCTGGGTAGGGCAAAAGAAAAAAGAATAAACAGAGACAAAGAATAAGGATGGGACCTACACCAGTGGGAGGGAGCCGTGAAGGAGGAAAGACTCCCCCACACTAGAAATCCCTTCACGGGTGGAGACTGCGGGTGGCGGAGGGGGAAGCTCCGGAGCCGCGGAGGACAGCTCGGCCACAGGGTGCGGAGGGCAAAGCGGAGAGATTCCCGCAGAGGATCTGTACTGACCGGCACTCACCAGCCCGAGAGGCTTGTCTGCTTCCCCGCCGGGGTGGGCAGGGCTGGGAGCTGAGGCTCGGGCTTCAGTCGGATCCCAGGGAAAGGTCTGGAGTTGGCAGAGTGAAAACAGCCTGAAGGTGTTAGTGTGCCATGGCTGGCCGGGAGGGAGTCCGGTTGAAGTCCAGAGCTGCCGAAGAGGCAAGAGACCTTTTCTTCCCTCCTTGCTTCCTGGGCGCGAGGAGAGGGGACTAGCGCGCCACTTAAAGGAGCCCCAGAAACAGGCGTGGAGCTGCCGAAGAGACAAGAGACTTTTTCTTGCCTCTTTGCTTCCTCAGGCGCGAGGAGAGGGGATTAAGAGCACCGTGTAAAGGAGCTCCAGAAACGGGCGTGAGCCGCGGCTGTCGGCACAGACAGTAGAGACGGGTGTGGGACGCTAAGGTTGCTGCTGCCACCACCAAGAGCCCTGTGTGTGAGCACAGGTCACTCTCCACACCAGCCCTCTTGGGAGCCCATGCAGCCCGCCACTGCCGGGGTCCCGGGATCCAGGGACAGCTTCCCCGAGAGAACGCACGGCGCGCCTTGGGCCGGTGCAGCATCACACCGCCCTCTGCTCCCGCAGACTTGCCCCGCCCCCGTGCCACTCCCTCCCTGCAGCCTGAGTGAGCCGGAGCCCCCCAATCAGCTGCTCCTTTAACCTCGTCCTGTCTGAGCAAAGGACAGAGGCCCTTGGACGACCTACACGCAGAGGCGGGACCAAGTCCAAAGCTGAACCCCAGGAGCTGTGCGAACAGAGAGGAGAGGGGGAGGTCTCTCCCAGCAGCCTCAGAAGTGGCGGATTAAAGCTCCACAATTAACTTGAAGTGCCCTGCATCTGTGGAAAACCTGAATAGACAACGAATCATCCCAAGTTGAGGAGGTGGACTTTGGGAGCAAGATATACTATTATTTTCCCCTTTTTATTCTTTTTGTGAGTATGTATGTGTGTGCTGCTGTGTGAGATTTTGGCTGTATAGCTTTGCTTTCACCATTTGTCCTACGGTTAGACCGACCCGTTTTTCTGTTTTTTTTTTTTTAATATAAATTTTTCTTCTTAATAATTAATTTTTATTTTAATAACTATACTTTATTCTACTTTGTCTTCTCTCTTTCTTTCTTCCTTTCTTCCCTCCTTCCCTCCCTTCTTCCTTCCTTCCCCCTTCTTTCCTCCCTTCCTTCCTCCCCTCCTCTCTTCCTTCCTCCCTTTCCTCCTCTCCACCTTCATTCCTTCGTTTCTTGCTTTCTTCCTTCCTTCCTTCCTTCCTTCCTTTTCTTTCCTTTCTATTTTTTCTCCCTTTTATTTTGAGCCATGTGGATTAAAGGCTCTTGGCGCCCCAGCCAGGCACCAGAGTGGTGTCTCTGAGGTGGGAGAACCAACCTCAAGACACTAGTCCACAAGAGACCTCCCAGCTCCACATAATATCGGACAGCGAAAATCTCCCAGAGATCTCCATCTCAATACCAAGACCCAGCTTCACTCAAGGACCAGCAACGAACAGTGCTGGACACCCTATTCCCAACAAAGAGCAAGACAGATCTACAGCCCCATCCATTAGCAGAGAGTCTGCGTAAAATCATAATAAGGCTACCAACATCCCCAAACACACCAACACACGTGGACATGCCCACCAGAAAGACAAGATCCAGCCTCATCCACCAGAACAGAGGCACTAGACCTCCAACCAGGGAACCCATGCAACCCACTGAACCAACCTTAGCCACTGGGGACAGCCACCAAAAACAACGGGAATTACAAACCTGCAGCGTGCAAAAAGGAGACCCCAAACACAGTAAGATAAGCGAAATGAGAAGACAGAAAAACACAACAGATGAAGGGGCAAGATGAAAAGACAGAAGACCTAACAAATGAAGAGGAAATAGGCAGTCTACCTGAAAAAGAATTCAGAATAATGCTAGTAAAAATGATTCAAAATCTTGGAAATAGAATAGACAAATTGCAAGAAACAGTTAACAAGGACCTAGAAGAAATAAAGAGGAAGCAAGCAACGATGAGCAACACAATAAATGAAATGAAAAATACTCTAGATGGGATCAATAGCAGAATAACTGAGGCAGAAGAACAGATAAGTGACCTGGAAGATAAAATAGTGGAAATAACTAATGCAGAGGAGAGTAAAGGAAAAAGAATGAAAAGAACTGAGGACAGTCTCAGAGACCTCTGGGACAACATTAAATGCACCAACATTCGAATTATAGGGGTCCCAGAAGAAGAAGAGAAAAAGAAAGGGACTGAGAAAATATTTGAAGAGATTATAATTGAAAACTTCCCTAATATAGGAAAGGAAATAGTCAATCAAGTCCAGGAAGCACAGAGAGTCCCATACAGGATAAAACCAAGGATAAACACGCCAAGACACATAATAATCAAACTGTCAAAAATTAAATACAAAGAAAACATATTAAAAGCAGCAAGGGACAAAAAAATAAAAAAATAAAAAAATAAAAAAATAAATAAAAGCAGCAGGGAAAAACAACAAATAACACACAAGGGAATCCCCATAAGGTTAACAGCTGATCTTTCAGCAGAAACTCTACAAGCCAGAAGGGAGTGGCAGGACATATTTAAAGTGATGAAGGAAAAAAACCTACAACCAAGATTACTCTACCCAGCAAGGATCTCATTCAGATTTGATGGAGAAATTAAAACCTTTACAGACAAGCAAAAGCTGAAAGAGTTCAGCACCACCAAACCAGCTCTACAACAAATCCTAAAGGAACGTCTCTAGGCAAGAAACACAAGAGAAGGAAAAGACCTGCAAGAAAAACCCGAAACAATTAAGTAAATTGTAATAGGAACATACATATCGATAATTACCTTAAATGTAAATGGATTAAATGCTCCCACCAAAAGACACAGACTGGCTGAATGGAACAAAAACAAGACCCATATATATGTTGTCTACAAGAGACCCACTTCAAACCTAGGGACACTTACAGATTGAAAGTAAGGGGATGGAAAAAGATATTCCATGCAAATGGAAATCAGAAGAAGGCTGGAGTAGCAATTCTCATATCAGACAAAATGGACTTTAAAATAAAGACTATTACAAGAGAAAAAGAAGGACACTACATAATGATCAAGGGATCAATCCAAGAAGATATAACAATTGTAAATATTTATGCACCCAACATAGGAGCACCTCAATACATAAGGAAAATACTAACAGCCTTAAAAGGGGAAATCGACAGTAAGACAATTATAGTAGGGGACTTTAACACCCCACTTTCACCAATGGACAGATCATCCAAAATGAAAATAAATAAGGAAAAACAAGCTTTAAATGATACATTACACAAGATGGACTTAATTGATATTTATAGGACATTCCATCCAAAAACAACAGAATACACATTTTTCTCAAATGCTCATGGAACATTCTCCAGGATCGATCATATATTGGGTCACAAATCTAGCCTTGGCAAATTTAAGAAAATTGAAATCATATCAAGTATCTTTTCCGACCACAATGCTATGAGACTAGATATCAATTACAGGAAAAGATCTGTAAAAAATACAAACATATGGAGGCTAAACAATACACTACTTAATAACGAAATGATCACTGAAGAAATCAAAGAGGAAATCAAAAAGTACTTAGAAACAAATGACAATGGAGACACGACGATGCAAAACCTATGGGATACAGCAAAAGCAGTTCTAAGAGGGAATTTTATAGCAATACAATCATACCTTAAAAAACAGGAAACATCTCGAATAAACAACCTAACTTTGTACTTAAAGCAATTAGAGAAAGAAGAACAAAAAAAACCCAAATTTAGCAGAAGGAAAGAAATCATAAAGATCAGATCAGAAATAAATGAAAAGGAAGTGAAGGAAACAATAGCAAAGATCAATAAAACTAAAAGCTGGTTCTTTGAGAAGATAAATAAAATTGATAAACCATTAGCCAGACTCATCAAGAATAAAAGGGAGAAGACTCAAATCAATAGAATTAGAAATGAAAAAGGAGAAGTAACAACTGACACTGCAGAAATACAAAAGATTATTAGAGATTACTACAAGCAACTCTATGCCAATAAAATGGACAACCTGGAAGAAATGGACAAATTCTTAGAAATGCACAACCTGCCAAGACTGAACCAGGAAGAAAGTGAAAATATGAACAGACCAATCACAAGCACTGAAATTGAAACTGTGATTCAAAATCGTCCAACAAACAAAAGCCCAGGACCAGATGGCTTCACAGGCGAATTCTATCAAACATTTAGAGAACAGCTAACACCTATCCTTCTCAAACTCTTCCAACAGATAGCAGAGGGAGGAACACTCCCAAACTCATTCTATGAGGCCACCATCACCCTGATAGCAAACCCAGACAAAGACGTCACAAAGAAAGAAAACTATAGGCCAATATCACTGATGAACATAGATGCAAAAATCCTCGACAAAATATTAGCAAACAGAATCCAACAGCACATTAAAAGGATCATACACCATGATCAACTGGGGTTTATTCCAGGAATGCAAGGATTCTTCAATATACGCAAATCAATCAACGTGATACACCATATCAACAAACTGAAAGAGAAAAACCATATGATCATCTCAATAGATGCAGAGAAAGCTTTTGACAAAATTCAACACTCATTTATGATAAAAACCCTGCAGAAAGTAGGCATACAGGGAACTTTCCTCAACATAATAAAGGCCATATATGACAAACCCACAGCTAGCATCGTTCTCAATGGTGAAAAACTGAAACCATTTCCACTAAGATCAGGAACAAGACAAGGTTGCCCACTCTCACCACTCTTATTCAACATAGTTTTGGAAGTTCTAGCCACAGCAATCAGAGAAGAAAAAGAAATAAAAGTAATCCAAATAGGAAAAGAAGAAGTGAAGCTGTCACTGTTTGCAGATGACATGATACTATACATAGAGAATACTAAGGATGCTACCAGAAAACCACTAGAGCTAATCAATGAATTTGGTAAAGTAGCAGGATACAAAATGAATGCACAGAAATCTCTGGCATTCTTATACACTAATGATGAAAAATCAGACAGTGAAATTAAGAAAACACTCCCATTTATCATTGCAACAAAAAGAATAAAATACCTAGGAATAAACCTACCTAAGGAGACAAAAGACCTGTATGCAGAAAACTATAAGACACTGATGAAAGAAATTAAAGATGATACAAATAGGTGGAGAAATATACCATGCTCTTGGATTGGAATAATCAACATTGTGAAAATGACTCTACTACCCAAAGCAATCTACAGATTCAATGCTATCCCTATCAAATTACCACTGGCATTTTTTTACAGAACTAGAACAAAACATTTTACAATTTGTATGGAAACACAAAAGACCCCGAATAGCCAAAGCAATCTTGAGAACGAGAAATGGAGCTGGAGGAATTAGGCTCTCTGACTTCAGACTATACTACAAGGCTACAGTAATCAAGACAATATGGTACTGGCACAAAAACAGAAATATAGATCAATGGAACAGGATAGAAAGCCCAGAGATAAACCCACACACATATGGCCACCTTATCTTTGATAAAGGAGGGAAGGATATACAGTGGAGAAAAGACAGCCTCTTCAATAAATGGTGCTGGGAAAACTGGACAGCTATCTGTAAAAGTATGAAATTAGAACAATCCGTAACACCACACACAAAAATAAACTCAAAATGGGTTAAAGACCTAAATGTAAGGCCAGACACTATCAAACTCTTAGAGGAAAGCATAGGCAGAACACTCTACGACATAAATTACAGCAAGATCCTTTTTGACCCATCTCCTAGAGAAATGGAAATCAAAACACAAATAAACAAATGGGACCTAATAAAACTTAAAAGCTTTTGCACAGCAAAAGATACTATAAACAAGACCAAAAGACAACCCTCAGAATGGGAGAAAATATTTGCAAATGAAGCAACTGACAAAGGATTAATATCCAAAATTTATAAGCAACTCATGCAGCTCAATAACAAAAAAACAAACAACCCAATCCAAAAATGGGCAGAAGAACTAAATAGACATTTCTCCAAAGAAGATATACAGATTGCCAACAAACACATGAAAGAATGCTCAACATCATTAATCATTAGAGAAATGCAAATCAAAACTACAATGAGATATCATCTCACACTGGTCAGATTGGCCATCATCAAAAACTCTAGAAACAATAAATGCTGGAGAGGGTGTGGAGAAAAGGGAACCCTCTTTCACTGCTGGTGGGAATGTAAGTTGATACAGCCACTATGGAGAACAGTATGGAGGTTCCTTTAAAAACTACAAATAGAACTACCATACGACCCAGCAATCTCACTACTGGGCATATACCCTGAGAAAAACCATAATTCAAAAAGACTCATGTACCAAAATGTTCATTGCAGCTCTATTTACAATAGCCAGGACATGGAAGCAACCTAAGTGTCCATCAACAGATGAATGGATAAAGAAGATGTGGCACATATATACAATGGAATATTACTCAGCCATAAAATGAAATGAAACTGAGTTATTTATAATGAGGTGGATGGACCTGGAGTCTGTCATACAGAGTGAAGTAAGTCAGAAGGAGAAAAACAAATACCGTATGCTAACACATATATATGGACTCTAAGGGAAAAAAATGTCATGAAGAGCTTAGTGGTAGGACAGGAATAAAACACAGACTTACTAGAGCATGGACTTGAGGATATGGGGAGGGGGAAGGGTGGGCTGTGATGAATTGGGAGAGTGGCAGGGACATATATACACTACCAAATGTAAATTAGATAGCTAGTGGGAAGCTGCCACATAGCACAGGGAGATCACCTCTGTGCTTTGTGACCACCTAGAGGGGTGGGATAGGGAGGGTGGGAGAGAGGGTGATGCAAGAGGGAAGAGATATGGCAACATATGTATATGTATAACTGATTCACTTTGTTGTAAAGGAAAAACTAACACACTGTTGTAAAACAGTTATACTCCAATAAAGATGTTTAAAAAAACAAAAAAAAAGGTCAATTTGTGATGGTAAGTGTGGAGATTAATACATAGGGAAAAAAGACAATGAAAAAGAAAAAGGAAACACCAGTGAAGAAGATGATGGAAACCAGTGATGAGAAAGAAAGCCAGGCAAGCAGGAGAGATGAAGACTGAATGTAGATAACATATTGAAAAAAAAAAAAAAAAAAGAGTAAATCCAAAGAACAAAGAGGAGAAGGGAGAAGAAAGTAAGATGTAGAAGAAAAAGAAAATAATTAGAAAGAAATCTGAGGGGAAAAAAAGGGAGAGGGCTTTCCTGGTGGCACAGTGTTTGAGAGTCCACCTGCCAATGCAGGGGACACGGGTTCATACCCCGGTGCAGGAAGATCCCACATTCAGTGGAGCGACTAGGCCCATGAGCCATGGCCGCTAAGCCTGCATGTCCGGAGCCTGTGCTCCACAATGGGAGAGGCCACAACAGTGAGAGGCCCATGTACCGCAAAAAAAAAAAAAAAAAGGGAGCAACCAGACGGAGGTCTAAATCTATGAATATCAGAGGTTTGCTTTTACCTTAAATCACAGAAAAAAAATTAAAGTACTATTTTTTAAACTATGAGGTAGTACATTATGTGTATCTTCTTTATTACACCTTTAATATTCTACAAGTATATATCATTAACAACCCCCCCCCAAAAGCATATCAGGCATATATGTAATAATCTGGAAATACTTTTCAGGACAATTACTTTCTTTGTATTCAAACTATAGCCTGTGGTCTTTTGAGAGCCCACCTTAAATTGGGAATTGAAGGGTCTTCTTTGTTCTATTCTATGGGCTATATAGATTTGGCTCTCCCTTCCATACTGTGATAACTTTGAAAAGAGGAACCTTGTTTTATCTTTTTATGCTTATAATCCAGAGCAGTACTAGTAAATAGCAAACACTCAATAAACACTTCAATGAATAAATGAGAATATAATATAAAGAATGCTGAAATACTGAACACTAGCAGAATCTTTATATAAAAAAGTGAACATTTCATTTCATTAAAAATATAACATGAAGCAAGGATTCAATTTTATTTCCTTATGTAGACTAGATCTTGGTAAATTGTCCATGGGGAACAAAGTAAAACATTAGCAGGCTTACTAATCCAAATCTCTTCAGTTTTACCCCATATTTGTTCTATTCCTCCAATTTCATCAACTAGCCTAACTACTTCATACTATGAAGAACAAAAGAAAATAAATGTATTGAAAACATTCCATGTAGTTGGGGAAAGTGACATAGATAAAACTGATGCACTGTCTCAGCTGGTCTACTTATAGGCTGTTCTCTCTAGGTATTTACAAGTAGCTTCCTCTCCAGATGTGCTGAAATATCTTATCCTAACCCAAATAACTCTATTTGCATAACCATATCCTAAGTCTTCCTTCCTTCCCTACTGGTGCTTATCCCCTCTGAGCGTTCCTTGGGGAACCAAGCTAAAATAGCATAAACCAGTGTTCATGAAGTTTTTCATTAAACATCAGTTCTCAAATTCTCCAGTCAAATAGTACAGAAAGGAGGAATAGATTTAAATTACTACATCTTCAGATTCTTTATCTTATTAATTGAATTCCTTTAATACTGTCCCAACTTGGAGGGCTATTTTTAGCTTATATTGAACATACTAGTTGATTGCTATTTTCTGGTAATACTAGCTTAATGATATCTAGTTTAATTTTTTTTTATTTTTAAGAACAAATGAATTTTCAACTAATCTAGCCAGTGCACAATGTAATATATTTTCATAGGACTACAACTGGTGAAAAATGACTTACATAAGGCTAAATAATTATTTGTATTCATTTAGTCTCCTGGACTTATTTTCTGAGTATTATTTTAATGAGAGTTAAAGGCAGTTATATTGACAGATGGATTTATCCTAATTCTACTATTACTAAGCAGGTTGAAAGTTTTTGAACTGGCTCATGAACAAGTTTCATGATGTACCTGGGTGCAATTTCATTTTGAATGAAAATGTTTTCCTGTTCCATTTCTCATTGATCTTCCTTCCTTTCCATTTGATCATTGTGTTAAGAAAATGACCAAGTGGGAAAAAATAACAAATGTTTATATTTAGAATCATAACTTATATTGGCCATAAATCACATTTAAATTTGCCTATATGAATGCAGAAATTCAATAGAGCTAATTTCTTGTTCTTCCTCTCCATCAGACAATAAATTAATTTTTGTGAACCTACTATGTGAATAGTGCTGATCAAAATTCCGTGTTAATTTTGCAGGTGATGGAAGTTAAAGGACAAATGATCCATGTCTCAGAATCAAATTCTATTTTATTCTTGGGTTCTCCATGTGTGGACAAGTTGGATGAACTCATGGGACGAGGGCTGCATCTCTCAGACATCCCTATCCATGATGCTACCCGAGATGTAATTTTGGTTGGTGAGCAGGCAAAGGCCCAAGATGGCTTGAAGAAGAGGATGGATAAATTAAAAGCAACTTTAGAAAGAACTCACCAGGCCCTGGAAGAAGAGAAAAAAAAAACAGTGGATCTTCTATATTCTATTTTCCCTGGTGATGTAGCCCAGCAATTGTGGCAAGGGCAGCAAGTGCAAGCCAGAAAGTTTGATGATGTGACCATGCTCTTTTCAGACATTGTTGGCTTCACAGCCATATGTGCCCAGTGTACCCCCATGCAAGTAATCAGCATGCTGAATGAACTGTACACAAGATTTGACCACCAATGTGGATTTTTGGATATTTATAAGGTAATGGTGTTTAGTTACTTATATATAAATACTTTTTAGTAGTAAATTTTCATCTTAATTAAATTACAAACATACAATCTATTTCTCTTTTTAAACTTGATATTAAATGGTGGATAATTTTAATTTAGAAATATCAATATTTATACAAATACAAGTATTTCTGCTCTATGAGTAAACTTTCATTATGAGTTGATTTATACTATTGACATAGCTAACTGTGAATCATGATATTGCTCAGTAAGGAAAAATTCCATAGAACTAGTACTCTAAATTCATTATTATAAAAATTAAACACATAAACTTGCTGAAATCTAGGCAAATTTTAACCATATAATTAGTTTTTCCTAAAGAGTAGGATTACGATATAAAGTAAAAGTTTTATGTTGGCATTTAAAAGGAAATAGCAATTTATGTTAAAACATGCATTGCATTGTGAATTAAATCATGGTTAATCGGTATTTTGCTCTTCACTGTCAATTAATTGAGGTCGCTCTAATTCTGAAAGAATACATGTATTCTAGCTATTGTCCAAATAACCAATGGTTTTTAGTGTAAGCACCTTAATTTTCCAAGCTACTTAATTGAAGAGTTTTGGAAATGTATACAAGTCACCATTTGTTAGTCTAATTTGGTGAACTCCTTATTAATCTCTTATTAAAATTATAGAAATATTTTGAGTGATTCAGCTTCATGTCTACATAATGCATAACTGTAACTTTACATAAAATTTCACATGGATTGCAAAATGTCAGGGTGCATGGCTTTTTTTTTTTTAATATGGAGGACAGCAATTACTTTTAGTACAAACAAACTAGTGAATTTTAGATTTTTTTTTCTTCTTTACTAATCATCTAGACTTCTACTTCTTTCATAGTATGATCTTCACATAAACAGATTCAGAAAGAATCTGTTTCACCTTTTAGTTTCATATTATGATCCAGAGGGTGTTTTCATTAAGGTGCATCTCCTTTACGGAAAGATGTTCACTAGTTCCATTATGTATGATATACAACGAATGTTAAATATTTTAGAAAGCCTCTTCTGAGTAGTAAACACTCAGTGTGACATATGTATGAGTGATTTACTTTGTTAAACAAAATAAGAGTTTTTATAAATTATATTTTACTTCCTTATAGTTTATTTTTATGTAATTTATGGCAGAGGCAGCCAAATGTCTGATCCTAAACCAGAGACATGATGAGTCTATCACTGTCAATTCCAGAAGAGAGAGCAGATTGTCCTGAATTTCCAGCACTCTTTTTCCTTCAGACTTTGGGCACTATTTTTTTTTTTTGGCCACCCTGCTTGTGGGATCATAGTTCCCTGACCAGGGATTGAACCTGCATGACAGTGATAGCATGGAGTCTTAATCACTGGACCACCAGGGAATTCTCCAGACTTTGGGGACTATTGCACCAAGCTCTGCAACCACAATCACTTCCTTCTAAATCATTGATTTGCAGTGTTAGTTTCCTTCAGCTAAAGTAGTCATATGTTTTTGTGGCTCTAAGTCTGTGCAAATAAATGAGCATGAAAAATAGATTCTTTTCTGGTAAAATATGGAAATTCCTGATTTAAATATAAGTATCAGTTTGGTTTTGAGAAAAGAAGAAATGTGATATCTTCTGAGGGTACAAAAACAATTTCAAGTTTCAAAAATACAGTTCATTTCCCAGACATCATGTCTTCCTTCTCTGGAGATAAGCTAGGACACCTCACAAGAAAAGAAAATCTGTGGGAATATACTGAATGACTTCAATTTTTCCTATAGTTTATTAAACTGGTAAGGTTCCTATAGTTATAAATAATTATCAGCAAGTTTTAAATTACAGAATGGATCTACTCATTCTCAGGTACTCAAGACTCTGTTTTCCATCTTTCATATATATATTGAAAAGTAAACAAAACAGTTTGGTTCACAGATTCTCTTAAACTGAACTTTCTTATGAAATTTTAGCAATAAATTATAAGGTAAAATAATACCAGAGCCAGGTGTTTTTTTTTAAATTTTTTTTTAAATTGAATGTACAAGCCTTTAAATCCTATAGTGCTTTACAGTTTTCAAAAGTTTCATACATATGATTTTATATAGTACCACAGTAACCCCTTTTTTACCCCATCCCAATTTTGCCCCTCCTCTGTTCACTCTCCCCATTGGTAATCACTAGTTTGTTCTCTATAACTATGATGTCTGCTTCTTTTTTGTTTTATTCACTAGTTTGTTGTATTTTTTAGATTCCATATGTAAGTGATATCATACAGTATTTGTCTTTCTCTGTCTGACTTATTTCACTTAGCATAATGCTCTCTAAGTCCATCCAAGTTGCTACAAATTGCAAAATTTCATTCTTTTTATGGCTGAGTAGTATTCTATTGTCTACATATACCACATCTTTGTCCATTCATCTGTTGATGTACGCTTAGGTTGCTGCCATTCCTTGGCAGTTGTAAATAATGTTGCTAGCAACTTTGGGGTGCAAGAATCTTTTTGAATTACTCTTTTTGTTTCTTTTTGATATATACCCAGGAGTGGAATTGCTGGATCATTTCGTAGTTCTATATTTTGATTTTTCAGCAACCTCAAAATTGGTTACTGCTGCACCAATTTACCTGCACAGTGGCTGTACCAATTTACCTTCTCACCAACAGTGTAATAGGGTTTCCTCTTCTCCACATCCTCGCTAACATTTGTTATTTGTTTTCTTTTTGATGATAACAATTCTGACTTGTGTGAGGTGATATCTTGTCATGGTTTTGATTTGCATTTCTCTTATGATTAGCAATATTGAGCATCTTTTCATGTACCTGTTGGTCATCTACATTTCCTCTTTGGAAAAATGTCTATTCAGTTCTTCTGCCAATTTTTAATCAGGTTGTGGTTTTGATGTTGAGTTCTATAAGCTGTTTATATGTGTTGGATTTTAACCCCTTATTGGTCATATCATTTGCAAATATCTTCTGTGTTCAGTAGATTGGCATAGAGGGAGCATACCTTAACATGAAAATGGCCATATATGAAAACCCAACAGCTAACATCATACTCAATGGTGAAAAGATGAAAGTATTTCCTCTAAGATCAGGAACAAGACAAAGATGTCCACTCTCACCACTTTTATTCAACATAGTTTTGGAAGTCCTAGACATGACAATCATAAGAAGAAAAGAAAATAAAAGGAATCCAAATTGGAAAAGAAGAAGTAAAACTGTTACTGTTTGCAGATGTCATGATACTATAAATAAAAAACCTAAATATGTCACCAGAAAACTACTAGAGCTCATCAATGAATTTGGTAAAGTTACAGGATACAAAGTTAATATACAGAAATCTGTTGCATTTCTATACACTAAAAACAAAATATCAGAAAGAGAAATTAAAGAAACAGTTCCATTTACGATCACATCAAAAAGAATAAAATACCTAGGAATAAACCTACCTAAGGAGGTAAAAGGCCTGTACTCGGGAAACTATAAGACATGGATGAAAGAAATTGAAGATGACACAAACAGATGGAAAGATATACTGTGTTCTTGGATTGGAAGAATCAATATTGTTAAAAGGACCATACTACATCAGGCAATCTATAGATTTAATGCAATCCCTATCAAAGCACCAATGACATTTTTTACAGAACTAGAACAAATAATTTTAAAATTTATGTGGAAACACAAAAGACCCCAAATAACCAAAACAATCTTGAGAAAGAAAAATGGAGCTGGAAGAAACAACTCCATAGCTGACTTCAGACTATACTATAAAGCTACAGTCATCAAAACCATATGGTACTGGCACAAAAACAGACACATAGATCAGTAGTGGAACATAATAGAGGGCCCCAAAGTAAATTCACACAGTTTTAGTCAATTAATCTGTGACAGAGGAAGCAAGGATATACCATGGAGAAAATATATTGTCTTCAATAAGTGGTGCTGGGCAAAATGGACAGCTACTTGTAAAAGAATGAAATTAGAACATTTTCTAACACCATATACAAAAATTAACTCAAAATGGATTAAGGACCTAAATGTAAGGCTGGATACTATAAAACTCTTAGAGGAAAACATAGGCAGAACATTCTTTGACAGAAATTTCAGCAATATTTTGGGGGATCTATCTCCTAGAGTAATTTTAACAAAGCAAAAAATAAACAAATGGGACCTGATTAAGCTTAAAATATTTTGCACAGCAAAGGAAACCATCAACAGAGCCAGGTAATTTTAATGTATCTCCAATACTAATGTGTATATGTATCTGGTATGATAGGTGTATACGGTGGCTTTGATGTTTACTCAGGCTTATGGAGGTTGAATCTGGGGGATCCAGACTGTGAAACACAATATGTGCTGAAGCCAGAGTAATGATAGGGCCAGAGAAAGGGAAGGGTAAATAAAGAGAATATTACCCTTGTTTAGGATAAAATGAAGTATCAATATATTATGAGACCTACATTAGGAGATATATAATTTAGAAATTCTCAATCTGACCAGCCTAATTTAAGGTTTCTAATTATTGTAATCTTTCCAGCTTATTTTCTAAAATATTTACACAGTGCTATTTTATACCAAGAACTATTTGCTAAAATTTCAATTGCTATTGAAAAAGTCCCAAAGGTGACAGAATTTTTTAAGGATTATAAATCTGCTGATTTTATAAAATTTAAAAGTATTTTGTTGGATTTAAAGTATGTGTAGAATTTTTGTTGGAATAATTATACCACAGAGATAAATAAGGTATAGCTCACTTTTGTTTTATGTTAGAAAAGCGAAAGGAAACCAAGTAAAGCTGAATGTTAAGAAAAAAGAGGGCTTCCCTGCTGGTGCAGTGGTTGAGAATCCGCCTGCTGATACAGGGCACATGGGTCGTGCCCCGATCTGGGAAGATCCCACATGCCGTGGAGCGGCTAGGTGGCTAGGCCTGTGAACCATGGCCTCTGAGCCTGTGCGTCCGGAGCCTGTGTTCCTCAATGGGAGAGGTCACAACATTGAGAGGCCTGCACACCAAAAAAAAAAAAAAAAGAAAAGAAAAAAGAACTAGAGAACAAGAGAGAGGACCTCACAGTGGACATTCAAAGTCTGTTACATGCAATAAGACTTCAGTCTATAAATTTATTTGTTGCCCCTCTCTCGATCATCTTATTATCTCATGTTTTCCTATCATAAGGGAGATGATGCAGTGATGAATTATAATGCCAGAATTTAACTAAATTAGGGCATAATAAGAAGGTTCTGCTAAAATAATCAAGCTTCCTATAAAGTAGGAGGTTAAGGAAGATGCTGTATATTTTAATGTACATATTGCAAGCATTGAGAAAATTAATCTTTAAAAATGTTTGACTTCCAAGATGTTACAGGTGTATGAATGTTATATAAGAACAAGGTAAATTGAAGGAAGCATGGATTATAATTTTGATCTCATAATTAGAAAAGCAAATATTCAGCAAATAGTCAACATAATATATTATATAATATTTTGCTCCTCAGGTTTTATAGGGGGTAGAGAATAAACTAAATAAAGAACAAGGAACTCTAACTTTTTAAGTCAATTGTATATAGATAATAATAAATAATAACTAAATGTAGTAAAAATAGTATTGGATGTTGAAGCAACATAATGTGAGTTTTGCCTCATTTTATATTTTTGTCTTTGCCAAACGCTTTAGTTTGAAATAAAGGAGAAGTAAAGAGGAAGATGAATCTTTCTCCATGCTCCTCTTATTGCACTCAGCCAAGCTGCAGTTTCCCAGTGCTATCTTAAATACACTCCTTACAGCTCGCGACTTTTCACCTTTAACACTTTCTTAACTTCCCTCCCGTTCTATAAACTGTAAAGTTAAGATTAGCATGTGGTGTATAGTAGTAAATGGACATGTTAGTTGTCATTATTATTTCTCAGATCAGTACATTTGGACATATGAGAGTGGGTATGTGTTATGTGATTATTTTGTATGTTTTTATATGTACATAACTAAAGTGTACTCAGTGCTTATTAGAAAAGAATAAAATATGATCTCATTTAATAATCCATGACTAACATGTGGACTTGTTGCATTATCTCCATTTTCAGATAAATAAACTAAATTTCTGAGAAGTTAAATAATCCAGATAATATTGCTATTGAATCAGAATTTGAACTGACACTTGTCTGATTCTAAAACCTACAATTTTCCCATAAGTTTAGGCTGTGGGAAAAGATCTAGACAAAGATCAAATAATAGCAAAAGTGGAAACTGTTTCAAAACTATTTTACGTGATCAGTAACTATAGTTATACTGTCAAATGATAAGGAAAACACTATGACAACATAACCCAATTCCACTTCCATCTCTTGAGTCACAAATAGTTCAGAGTTCTGAGAAGCTGCATCTTTAAAAGTTAGGGACTCTCCCATTTGCCATACTCCCTTTTTGTCAGAAACTAGCTAACATCTTCTCCCTTCATTTATCTTGTGGAGAAGTAGTGTACCAAGGAAACAGTGGGATCAGTGATCCCAAGTGCAGGAAATAAGGGGTATAATTTTAAAGGAATGAAACTGAATAAAAGTTGATATTTTTAAAATCACCTTGTCCAGGCAACTCTAAAATATGTTAGTAATAAAATACTTTACTCTCTTGGGGTGGGAGTAAAGAGGCATTCCCATCACAAACTCCAAACCTGGTTTACAAATGTTTGTAGAGTTAAACGTTGCGTATCAGTGTCAGGCTTGGGTTGGGAAGAAAGAGTAGAAAGACAGGATGGGGCAACCAGGACATGCCAGGACCAGAATTTTGTTAGATCAGGGAATCTGATATTGAGATCTAAAAACCAACAACACAAAGTTCATATTGGTAAGGGAATACAAGTATTGTAAGTTCAGGTGGAAGAGCTGAGTCCAGCAAAGTAGGAAGGAACAGAAATTCATGCTCACTCTTAGGGAATGCAAGACCTTGGGACTGGACACAAAGATTATGGGAACTGGGTATCAGGTAACAAGTATGAAGATAGGCATCAGGACAAACTTTGATGGGAACTAGCATCTTTTCCCTGGGCAGGAAAGACTTGGAGCCAGAGGATGCATACAACCTCCACTATAGAGTCAAAGGGAAACCAAATATGGCAACCTCAAAGGAATATAGAGATGTCTACTGAGCTTTTAAATTCTAAAACAGAAATTAAACCTACAGAGAAGCCAGAGTTAACAGGTTCATTCTATCCACTCTTGAAAATAAATTGACTGTATTTGGGGGGCACTCTTGGCATGAATAAAATTTGAAAATTGCTGAACATCTTGAGTTCTGAGAATCTCAAAGACCAATGGAAGCACTTTGTTGACTTTATAAGCTGAAAACCTCCATAAATACAATACCAATAAAGGGCTAGAAAAATCATTAAGATCATGTATCCACTAAATTTATATAAGTAGAAGGTATATATCCATGATAGAAAGGTTTATGTATAAGGTGATAAGAGTTCAGTTTTGAGTGAACTTGTTAATATCACAGGAAAATTGAGAATCAGGCAAACTTTTTGGATTCAGACATCTTGGTGAAGACCATTCGGGCTTTACACAACTGATATACTAGCATTTTGTAAATTTGATAAGGACCTCTTTCAGACTTGAATCTCCATCTTTAACCTCCCTGATAAGAGCTGAAAGTAGATGTTTCTCATATAAAGTTACAAAGCTACAGAACACTATGCTTCAAGAATTTTGATTTGTCTTGACATTTGATTAGTACGGAGTTACTAAAACCACTGTTCACTGGACTTCAGCCAGCCTTCAGAAAACGAAGTAGAATGTCAAGAATATCCTTCCAGTGTGAATTGAGGATTTTGCAGAAAAAAACAAAATGAAATGCTTCCTTTCCCCCTCATTTTGCCTTATGATAAAATAGCACTTTAAAGTACTTAGGTATTTAGGTTATTCTTAGAATTTTATAAATAGGTATATATTTTACTCCATATTCCAGCAATAAATACCAGTTCCATTTAGTAAAGAGTGACTGGTTCATTTTCCCCTAAGGTTTACATATTTTCTGCTTCATTGATCAGTGCACACTTTTGAAATTGAAAACTACTAAAGATTTATACTAGTCCTTTTTAGTGGCTTCAATCAATGTCAATGTCATTTACTTTTGCAGCTATATTATTGGAAATAAGGTAACAGTGTCTTCTAGTAAGTCTAGAAAAGAGGAACTTCTGAAGTAAGATAATCAATTCATTAATTCACTCATTCAATAAACATTTTTGACTCACTCATTTGACAACACCTACAGAATATTTTGGAATTAGTAATATATATATTATAAAATATATATTATATTAGTAATATATATATAGGGGTATAGTTGCTTTACACTGTTGTGTTAGTTTCTGCTGTACAACAAAATGAATCAGCTATATGTATACATATATCCCCTCCATCTTGGACCTCCCTCCCACCGCATCCCCATCCCACCCATCTAGGTCCCCACAGAGCACAGAGTTGAGCTGCCTGTTTTATACAGCAGGTTCCCACTAGCTATCTATTTTACATGTAGTGGTGCATATATCTCAATCCCAATCTCCCAATTCATCCCAAACCTCCTCCCCCCATGTCCACACGTCCATTCTCTAAGTCTGCATCTCTATTCCTGCCTTGCAAATAAGTTCCTTAAAAAACTAAAAATAGAACTACCATATGACCCAGAAATCCCACTACTGGGCATATACCCTGAGAAAACCATAATTCAAAAATTCACATGCACCCCAATGTTCATTGCAGCATTATTTACAATAGTCAGGGCATGGAAGCAACCTAAATGTCCATCAACAGAGGAATGGATAAAGAAAATGTGGTACATGTATACAATAGAATATTACTCAGCCATTAAAAGGAACAAAATTGCATCATTTGTAGAAACGTGGATGGAAGTAACAAATATCATACATTAGTGCAAGAGAAAAACAAATATTGTATATTAATATATAAATGCAGAATCTAGAAAAATGGTACAGATGAACCTATTTGCAGAGAAGGAATAGTATTTTTTTAGCACAATTTTAATGAGTAGAAAACTAATTTATATTCTTTAGAAGGAGGGTGAAAGTCAAAGATAATTGTTTTGTTCTGATAACTTTCCTACTAGGGGGATTATATTGTCAGTTTCAAAATATCATAATGCCCTAAAAATTAATTGACAATGGTTTTGTCTCATTTGTAGTTTTTCTTTTGTCAAGTTCTTAGGCTGGAGATAAGAGAGAAAAAGAGAGGAGAATGTATTCTTCTCCGCATCACTCTCATTTCATTTAGCTAAAATAGTGGAATCCCAGTGCTATCTTAAGTACACTATTTGGATTTCTCATCTTTCTACATTTAACCACTTATTTTATCTCTGTGCTTCAGTTGCACCACCTGTAAATAAAGAAAAAATTTTCTATATTCATAGTTATTTTTAAGCTTTTAAATTAAATGAATGTAAAAATGCTTATGACAGTGTCATTGTAGTAAATATAAATGTTAATTACCCTTTCTCAAATAGCTGATCTGAGCATATATGGTGAGTGATTGTGTGTTTTATATGTATATGCTTATATGTCCATGTGTTTGTATGTAATAAATATTGTATAGCCAGTGCTTATTAGAAATAGATAAAATGCTTACTTCCTTAGGCTCATTTTTCCAGGTTATTAGAATTACTTCTTATGCCAGAGAAAACTGTGAAGGCAGAGTAGGGAGAAAGTTAAAAAGAGGAGGCAAAAAACATAGCTCCCTGAAATGCATTATTTATGTCAGCTTCACTGGGTCCTCATGGATCCTCATTCTTGAAGATGGATCCATATTCTGCCTTCAGAGATCATTTTAATCTGAATAACCTGAGTTACAATATGCAATTTATGAAGATAACAGTGTTTCTTAAAGTAATATTGGATTGTGCAAGACCTATGACCAACACTGTGAAGCTAAAGCTAAAATGTATATTTTTTTACACTCTAATATGACATCCTTCTGCATTCAGAGAAAATTTTCTTTTAGTGTTGTGGCAAATTCTGAAGACAGAAGGCTAAAGCAATTTGATTGCCAAGCAGGAATCAAAATTGATGAATTTCTTGCTGAATTTAACAAACAAAGTGTTTTGGGATGTTGTTTTTCATCTGTATTGATTTTTAATTTTCTTTCTTTTATTTATAGGGCTTCTATTAAATATTTTACAGAGTGGTTAATAATACCCAGTGTTTCAATTTTGAAATGAAGCTTAGTATAAAGTTTTTTAACCTTGACATTTCTGCATCATTTTATATTATTTTCTTTATAAAATTTTTTTTAACTTTTTTCTTTTTTTTAAGTTGAGGTATAGTTAATTTACAATATAAGTTTCAAGTGTGCAACAGTGACATAATTTTTAAAGGTTATGCTCCATTTATAGTTATTCTAAAATATATTCCCTGTGCTGTACAATATATCTTTGTAGCTTATTTCTTTTAAACAGAGCAGTTTGTACCTCTCAATCCCCTATCCCTATCTTGTCCCTCCATCATTTCCTCTCCCCAATGGCAACCACTAGTTTGTTCTCTATATCTGTGAGTCTGCTTCTTTTTCTGTGATATTCAATAGTTTGTTGAACTTTTTAGATTTCACCTATAAGTAATTTTATACAGCATTTGCCTTTCTCTGACTGACTTATTTCACCAAGCATAATACCCTCCAAGTTTATCCATGTTGTTGCAAGTGGCAAAGTTTCATTCTTTTTTGTCCCTGAGTAGTAAGTAGTCCATTGTGGTATATATATATATATATATAAACACATATATAAAATATATATAATCAATATCCATTCATCTGATGATGCATACTTAGGTTGCTTCTATGTATTGATTATTGTAAATAGTGGTGCCATGAACATTGGGGTGCATATATATTTTCAAATTATTATTTTTTTTACTTTCTTTGGCTATATACCTAGGAGTGGAATTATTGGATTATGTGATAGTTCTACTTTTAGTTTTTTGAGGAACTTCAATACAGTTTTCCACAGTGGCTGCAGCAATTTACATTCTTGCCAGCAGTGTACCAGGTTTCCCTTTTCTCAAGCTTCACCGACATTTGTTATTTGTGGTCTTTTTGATGATAGCCATTCTGGCAGGTGTGAGGTGATACCTTATCGTGGTTTTTATTTGCCTTTCTTTGATGATTAGCAACATTGAGCATCTTTTCATGTCCCTGTTGACGATTTGTATTTCTCCTTTGGAAAAATGTCTATTGGGGTCTTCTGACCATTTTTTAATCGTTTTTTGTTTGTTTGTTTGTTTTGTCTTATTTTCTGCTGTTGAGTTGTATGAGCTGTTTATATTTTTTGGATATTAACCCCTTCTCATTATTTGCAGAGATTTTCTCCCATTCCATGGGTTGTCTTTTCATTTTGTCAGTGGTTTCCTTTGCTGTGCAAAAGTGTTTTTTTTTTTTGTGTGTGTGGGTTTACTCCTTTATTTCCTGAATATGAAGAATTACATTGATTGATTTTTGTAGTAGCTTTCTAAAGATATAATTCATGTACCACACAATTCACCCATTAAAGTGTAGAATTCAAGGGCTCTTAGGGTATCTACAGATGTCAAAAAAAAAGCACAGTTTTATAATATTTTCATCTCCCCAAGAAATACACCCCTTAGGTATTGGCTCCCTATGCCCCTATGTCCCCCTGACCCAGGCAAACACTAATATATTTTCTGGATGAAAAATCTATGGATTTGCAAATTCTGGACATTTCATATAAATGGAATCACAGAATGTGTGGTCCTTTGTATTTGGAGTCTCTCATTTACCATAAAGCTTTTTTTAAGTTGTAGTAACACACACATAACATAAAATTTATCATTTTTACAACTTATAATGCACTTAGTACATTCATATTTTTGCACAATCATTACAATTATCTTTATAATTTTTTCATCATCCCAAACAGAAGCTCTGTACTCATTAAGCAATAGTTCCCCATTACTCCCTCAAGCCCATGGTAACCACTATTCTACTTTCTCTCTATGAATTTACCTATTCTAGGTACCTCATATAAGTAGAATTGTATAATTATTGTCCTTCTGTCTGGCTTATTTCAATTACCATAATGTTTTCAAAGTTTATCTATGTTGTAGCATGTATCAGAATTTCTTTTTAAGACTGAGTAATATACCATTGTATGTATATGCCATATTTTGTTTATCCATTCATTGTTTGATGGACACTTGTGTTGCTTCCACCTTTCAGTTATTGTGAATAATGCCACTATGAACATGGGTGTACAAATACCTGTTTAAGTCCCTGCTTTCAATTGTTTTGAGTATATATCTAGGAATGGAACTGCTGAATCATAAGTTATTCTATAAGTTTTTGAGGAACTGCCATAACGTTTTGCATAGCAGCTGCACCATTCCCACAAGCAATGCACAAGCATTCCAGTTTCTCCACATTCTTGCCAACATTTGTTATTTTCTGTTTCATTGATAACAACCATCCTAATGGGTATGAAATGATATCTCATTGTAGTTTTGGTTTGAATTTCCCTAATGATAAATGATGTTGAGCATCTTTTCATATACTTATACAAACCATTTCTTTGTTAGATACATATTTTGCAAATATTTTCGCCAAGCTATGGCTTGCCTTTTCATTTTTGAATTATGTTTTTTTTTGAGAAGTTGTTTTAAGTCTGTATTTTGTCTTTTAGTCTTGTCTATGGTTTTTATTTTATATTTTTAATAGATATTTATTGGAGTATAATTGTGTCACAATTCTGTGTTAGTTTCTGTTGTAAAACAAAGTGAACCAGCCATGTGCATACATATGTCCCCATTCCCCTCCCTCTTGAGCCTCCCTCCCATCCTCCCTATCCCACCCCTCTAGGTCATTGTGAAGCACCGAGCTGATCTCCCTGTGCTACACTGCTTCTCCCCACTAGCTAACTGTTTTACATTTGGTAGTGCATAAATGTTGAAGCTACTCTCACTTCGCCCCAGGTTCCCCCTCCCACCCTGTGTCCTCAAGTCCATTCTCTATGTCTACATTTTTATTCCTACCCTGCAACTAGGTTCATCAGTACCTTTTTTATTTTTTTACATTCCACATATATACATTAGCATATGGTATTTGTTTTTCTCTTTCTGACTTATTTCACTCAGTATGACAGACTCTAGGTCCTTCCACTTCAATACAAATAACTCAATTCCGTTTCTTTTTATGGCTGAGTAGTATTCCATTGTATATATGTGACACATCTTCTTTATCCATTCACCTGTCAATGGACATTTAGGTTGGTTCCATGTCCTGGCTATTGTAAATAGTGCTGCAGTGAACATTGTGGTACATGTCTCTTTTTGAATTATGGTTTTCTAAGTGTATATGCTCAGTAGTGGGACTGCTGGGTCATATGGTAGTTCTATTTTTAGTTTTTTAAGAAACTTCCATACTGTTTTCCATAGTGGTTGTATCAATTTATGTTCCCACCAACAGTGTAGGAGGGTTCCTTTTTCACCACACCCTTTCCAGCATTTATTATTTCTAGATTTTTTGATAATGGTCATTCTGACCTGTGTGAGGAGATACCTCTCTGTGGTTTTGATTTGCATTTCTCTAATGATTAGTGATGTTGAGCATCTTTTCATGTGCCTCTTGGCCATCTGTCTGTCTTCTTTGGTGAAGTGGCTGTTTAGGTCTTCTGTCCATTTTTTACTGGATTGCTTGTTTTTTTGGTATTGTGCTCCATGAGTTGTTTGTATATTTTGGAGATTAATTCTGTGTCTGTTGTTTCATTGGAAAATATTTTCTCCCATTCTGAGGGTTGTCTTTTTATCATTTATGGTTTCCTTTGCTGTGCAAAAGCTTTTAAGTTTAATTAAGTCCCATTTGTTTACTTTTGTTTTTATTTCCATTACTCTAGGGGGTGGATCAAAAAAGATCTTGCTTAGTTTATGTCAAAGAGTGTTTTTCCTGTGTTTTTCTCTAAGAGTTTTATAGTGTCTGGTCTTATATTTAAGTCTTTAATCCATTTGAAGTTTATTTTTGTGTATGGTGTTAGGGAGTGTTCTAATTTCATTCTTTTACATGTAGCTGTCCAGTTTTCCCAACACCATGTATTGAAGAGGCTGTCTTTTCTCCATTGTATGTTCTTGCCTCCTTTGTCATAAATTAGATGCCCATATGTGTGTGGGTTTTTCTCTGTGCTTTCTATCCTGTATCTCTGATATATACTCCTGTTTCTGTGCCAGTACCATATTGTCTTGATTACTGTAGCTTTGTGATATAGTTTCAAGTTGAGGAGCCTGATTCCTTCCAACTCCGTTTTTCTTTATCAAGATTGCTTTGGCTATTTGGGATATTTTGTGTTTCCATACAAATTGTGAAATTTTTTGTTCTAGTTCTGTGAAAAATGCCATTGGTCGTTTGATAGGGATTGCATTGAATCTGTAGATTGCTTTGGGTAATATAGTCATTTTCACAGTATTTATTCTTCCAATCCAAGAACATGGTATATTTATCCATCTGTTTATGTCATTTTTGATTTATTTCATCAGTGTTTTATAGTTTTCTGAGTACCAGTCTTTCACCTCCTTCAGCAGGTTTATTCTTAGGTATTTTATTCTTCATGTTGCTATGGTAAATGGGAGTGTTTCCTTAATTTCCCTTTCTGATTTTTCATTTTTTGTGTATAGGAATGCCAGAAATTTCTGTGCATTAATCTTGTATCCTGCAACCTTACCAAATTCATTGATTAGTTCTGCAGTTTTCTGGTGGCATCTTTAAGATTTTCTATGTATAGTATCACGTCATCTGCAAACAGTGAGAGTTTTACTTCTACTTTTCCAATTTGGATTCATTTTATTTCTTTTTCTTCTCTGAATGCCATGGCTAGGGCTTCCAAAACTATGTTGAATATGAGTGGCGGGAGTGGATCTTGTTCCTGATCTTAGTGGAAATCCTTTTAATTTTTCACCATTGAGTATGATGCTTGCTTTGGGTTTGTTGTATATGACCTTTATTATGAGTTAGGCTCCCTCTATGCCCATTTAGGGGACTCCCTTTACTTCCTGTACTTGGGTGACTCTTTCCTTTCCCACGTTAGTGAAGTTTTCGACTATAATCTCTTCAAATATTTTCTCAGACTCTTTCTTTTTCTCTTCTTCTTCTTGACCCATATAATTGAAATGTGGGTGGATTTTGTGTTGTCCCAGAAGTCTCTGAGATTGTCTTAAATTCTTTTCATTCTTTTTTCTTTATTCTGATCCTTGGCAGTTATTTCCACCATTTTGTCTTCAGCTCACTTATTCTTTCTTCTGCCTCAGTTATTCTGTTATTGATTCCTTCTAGTCTATTTTTTCATTTCATTTATTGAGTTGTTCACCTCTGTTTGTTTGTTCTTTAGTTCTTCTAGATTTTTGTTAAACATTTCTTGTAGTTTCTCAATCTGTGCCTGCATTCTATTTCTGAGATCTGGATCATCTTTTCTATAATCACTCTGAATTCATTTTCAGGTAGATTGCTTTACCTTGCTCCTTCATCTGTGACATATTTTTTTGTCATCTCATTTTTTTTTTTTTTAAGAGTGGGATTGTGTTCCTGTCTTACTGGTTGTTTGGTCAGAGGCTTCCAACACTGTAGTTTGTAGGCTGTTAGCTGAGTCTTGGTGCTGAGATGAGGGCGTCCGTGAGACCTCATTCCAATGAATATTCCCTGGGATCTGAGGTTCTCTGTTAGTCCAGTGGTTCGGATTCAGATTTCCCACCACAGGAGCTTCAGCCCACCCCCTGGCTCATGAACCAAGATCCCACAAGCCACATGAGGTGGCAAAAAAGGGGAAAAAAAGAACAATAACAAAGTAAAAAATAAAATTAGACTAGGAAACTAACAGATATTGTAGAAAGAATATAAAAATAAAAATATAGATTAATCAACAACTGGTAGGTACATCAGTACTTTTTTACCATAATAAAAAGGACGAGATGGGGAAAGAAAAGAAAGAAAGGAAAAGGGTGGAAAAGGCTTGGTTGTGGAGGGTGGGGCCTAAACAAGGGCAAGGTTTGGACAGTGGGCGGGTATCTTATTTTATGATCTTTTTATTCTTAAGAACTCCTTCATATCTCAAGGCTATAATCAGAGTCTCTTACATGTTGTTCTAAAACATTCATAACTTTGTTTTTAATATCTGGTATCTCGAATCCTTCTAGAATCTGTTTTTTGTGATGGTTTGTGGTGAAGATGTCAGCATTTCTCCCCATGCACAGAGCCAATGATCTCAACCATCATCCCTCTATGTTCTCCATTCTTATTTTCCCCCTTCTATGAATTCGTCCCTAGTTTGTTTCCATAGTTCCAGTGACCAACAATAATTGGTGAGTCATATATTTTATCCTAGACTAAAATTTTTCAATAATTACAGAGTGGCATGAATTCTTTCTTCCATTGTTCTTCCAGGTCCAAGGACCTGGATGCCAAACCCATCCTCTCTGGGTGAAGTGTGAATATGGTAGAATGCCTGGCCTAAGTCTAATATAAAGAAAAAGATACAAAAGAGATATTCAAACATTTTTAAAAACACTAGTAGAATTGTAAAGTGTGCTTTGCACACAACAGGGATGCTCTGGCTTACAGTAACGTCAGATATTGGGGAGAAGCACAGCGGGAAGAAGCAAGGGTGAGTCACCCTGTCTTTCCCTCCAGGACTTCAGAAATAAGCACATGAAGTCATAAAATGTAGCTACTTATGTATCCTATTTGCTGGGTCCCAGAAAACTTTGAAAAGTTAACTCTGGCTCCACCTGTTGCCATTCATACAAGTCAGTCCTTCCACAGATTAGTCAAAGAAGGAAGACATGTGGGCACTGATGATATGAAGAAAGCTTTATATATTTAATCTTTAAGAGGAGTGAGAGCCCCCTCCAGTTCTCAGAGCCTCTGGGCATAATTCCCAAAGATGTTTAGTTTAACTAGGTCCCATTTACTTATTTTTGCTTTTGTTTCCTTTGCCTTAGGAGACATATCCAAAAAAATATTGCTATGATTTACTTCAAAGAGTGTTATGCCAATGTTTTCTTCTAGTTTTATGGTTTCAGGTCTCACATTCAGGTCTTTAGTGAATTTTGAGTTTATTTTGTATATTAGATACAATTAGAAACTATTCTAATTTCATTGTTTTATGTGTATTTGTCCAATTTTCCCAGCAGCACTTTTTGAAGAGGCTGTCTTTTCTCCACTGTATATTCTTGTCTCTTTTGTCATAGATTAGTTGGCCATAAGTGCATGGGCTTATTTCTGGACTCTTTCTTGTGATTTTTCTTATTTCTTGAGGTAAGCTTGTATCACTATAAAGTTCCCTCTTACAACTGCTTTTGCTGCATCCCATAAATTTTGGATCATTGTGTTTTCGTTTTCATTTACCTCCAGGTATTTTTTATTTCCTCTTTGATTTCTTCAGTGATCCATTAGTTGTTCAGTAGTATATTGTTTAGCCTCCATGTGTTTGTGGTTTTTGCTTTTTTTTTAATTGTAGTTGATTTCTAATCTGATAGTGTTGTGGTTAGAAATACAGCTTGATATAAGTTCAGTTTTCTTCAATTTACCAAGGTTTGTTTTATGTCCTAGCATGTGTTCTATCCTGGAGAATGTTCCATGTGCACTTTAAAAGAACATGTATTCTGCTGCTGTGGGATGGAATATTCTATATATATTTATTAAAGCCATCTGCTCTAGTGTGTCATTTTAGGTCAGTGTTTCCTTATTGATTTTCTGTCTGGATGATTTGTCCATTGACATAAGTGGGATTTTGAAGTCCCCTACAATTATTGTGTAACTGTCTACTTCTTTCTTTATCTCTGTTAATATTTGCTTTATGTATTTGGGTGCTTCTATGTTGGGTGCATATATATTTACAATTGTTATATCTTTTTCTTGGATTGATCCTTTGGTCATTATGTAATGTCCTTCTTTATCTCTTGTAACAGTCTTTGTTTTAAAGTCTATTTTGTTTGACATAAGTGTTGCTATTCTGGCTTTCTTTTCATTCCATTCAAAAAAAATACTTTTCCATCTCCTCACTTTTAGTCTGTGTGTGTCAGATCAGAATTGAGTCCCTTGTAGGCAGCATATATACAAGTCTTGTTTTTGTATCCATTCAGCCAGTTTCTGTCTTCTGATTGGAGCATTTAAATCATTTACATTTAAAGTAATTATTTATATGTATATTCTTATTGCCATTTTGTTAATTGTTTTGAAGTTGTTTTGTAGTTCTTTTTTGTTCCTTCTTCTTTTGTAATTTCCTCTGGCAATTTAATGACTATCTTTAGTGTTCTGTTTGGATTTTTTTCTTTTTTGTATATATATCTATTATAGATTTTTAGTTTGTGGTTACCATGAGGTATATATGTATATGTATGATTGTTTTACGTTTCTGATCTCTTAATTTCAAGTACCTTATGCAACCTTGAAATTGTACTCTCCTCCCCTCATGATTACTGTTTTTGATATCATATTTTACACCTGACTATTTTCTGTATTTGTTAACTGCTTACTGTTGGTATAGATGATTTTACTAGTTTTGTCTATTAGCTTTCCTACAAGTTTTGTGCTCAGATGATTTACTACGTTTACTGTGTGTTTGCCTTTACCAATGAGATTTTTCCTTTCACTGTTTCTATTTTTCTAGTTGTGGCCTTTTCTTTTTTGCTTAGAGAAGTCCTTTAACATTTCTTGTAAAGACGGCTTAAAGGTGCTGAACTTTTTTTAGCTTTTACTAGTCTATACAAGTTTTTAATCACTCCATCATATCTGAACAACAGCCTTACCATATAGTGGGTTCATGGTTGTAGATTTTCCCCTTTCATCACTTTAAATATAACATTACTTTAAATATATAACTATAACTATATAACTATATATAACTATATATAAAACATCCCTTCTGGCCTGCAGAGTTTCTGCTGAAAAGTCAGTTTATAGCATTATGGGAGTTCCATTGTATGTAACTTGTTGCTTTTCTATTGCTGCTTTTTTTAAAACAATAAATTTATTTCTTTTATTTATCTTTTTGACTTTAATGTGTCTTCATTGCTGCACTCAGGCTTTCTCTAGTTACATCGAGTGGGAGTTACTCTTCATTGTTGTGTGCAGGCTTCTCATTGTGGTGGCTTCTCTTGTTGTGGAACACAGGCTCTAGGCATGTGGGCTTCAGTAGTTGTAGTGCTTGAGCTCAGTAGTTGTGGCTTGCAGGCTCTAGAGCATACACTCAGTAGTTGTGGTGCAAGGGCTTAGTTGCTCTGCTGCATGTGGGATCTTCCTGGACCAGGGTTCAAACCCGTGTCCCCTTCAGTGTCAGGTGGATTCTTAACCACTGTGCCACCAGGGAAACCTCTCCATTGCTGCTTTTAATATTCCTGTTTGGAACTCTCTGTGCTTCCTGGACTTAGATGTCTGTTTTCCTTCCAAGGTTAAGGAAGTTTTCAAGTGCTCATTTCTTCAAATATGTTCTTAGCATCTTTCTTGGTCTCTTCTCCTTCTGGGACACCTATAAAGCAAATATTAGTGCTTGGGATGTTGTCCCAGGGGTCTCTTAAATGGTCCTTATTTCTTTTCATTCTTTTTTCTGTTCTGTGTCAGTGATTTCCACTACTCTGTCTTCCAGCTCACTGATCCATCCCTCTGTATCATTTAGTCTACTTTTGATTCCTTCTGGCATTTTTTAAATTTTAATTACTGTGTTCTTCATCTCTGTTTGGTTCTTCTTTATATTTTTTGACTCTTTGTTTAAAACTTCTAACTTCTCTGTTCTGTGCCTCCATTCTTCTCAAGTGTTCTTTGATCATCTTTAAAATCATTACAGTGAAGTCTTTCTTGGATAGGTTGCCTATTTCCACTTCAATTAGTTCTTCTTCTGGGGTTTTATCTTGTTCCATCTTTTGGAAATATTCCTCTGCTTCCTCATTTTGCCCAAATTGCTGCTTTTATTTATTTCTATCTGGTAGGTTGGTTATGTTTCCCAACCGTGAAGAGATGGCCTTTTGTAGAAAATGTCTTGGCAGTGCTCTCCCCTCTCATCACTAGAGCTACATGCTCTAGCATTGTCCACTAGGGAGGTCTTCTGTTGTAGTGTACTGACTACTATGTGGGGTCTTGTGGACTTGGTTGACCCCCTGTGAGGTTGGTTGCCCAGCCCTGCCTTGTGAGGCCCTTCTGGTTGCTGTTTGATGAGGCTGTGTCATGAGGCAGCTGGCTGGCTGAAGAAACCTGGGGCCCCTGGGGCTAGAGTTTGCTCAGTGATGATTAGAGTTGGGGTCCAGGAGTCCCCAGGGCTGATGTATGTCCACTGGTAAGTAAAGCCAGGTTCTGGGGCTAGTGCCAGCCAACTGGTGGGCAGAGCTGGGTTCTGAGCTCTGGCTATAAACCCCAGAGGTCCCAGATCTGGAGTTGGACTGATAGTGAGTGGTACCAGTTCCTGATACAGCTGACTTTGTGATCTGGAGTGTTTGGGGTATCCTGAAGCTTGTGTTGGTTTGCTAGTGGGCAGTGCCAGTGCCCAGCTAGTCCCAGAGCAGGTGCTGTTCTGCTGGTGGGAAGGCTGGGTCCACCAGCTGTGGGGACATGGTTGTCCTGTGGCTGCTGTCTGCCTGCTGGTGGGTGAGACTGGTTGCCTAAGTTAAAGATGGGTAGCTAGTGGGTGGGGCTGGGATTCTGGGGCTGGCCCTTCCAAGTGGTGGGTGGAGCTGTGTCCTGCATTCTCTGGCTAGAGGACACTGGGGATTGCAAATCTCATGCCTGTTCCCCAAGTCTAGGTCCTGGGACTTCTGGGGGCAAGGCTGTGTCAAGGGGTGGCTGTGGGTTCAGGATAAGGCAGCCTGTTTGCTAGTGGGTGGGCCTGTCTCCATCCAGTAGTTGCTTGGCCTAAGGCATCCTAGTATTTGTGCATACAGGCCATAGGGTGGAGGTGAAGTTGGGGTTATGAGGCTAATAAGAGAGGGGAGGATTCCAAAATGGCAATTGCCAGCACAAGCATCCATGTGGTAGAACAAGGTCCCCAAAATGACTGCTGCCAGTGTTTATATTCCCAGGGTAAGCTACATTTACCTTCTGCCTCTCCAGGAGATTCTCCAGATCAGCAGGTAGGTCTTTTCCAGACTCCTTTAAAGTTACTGCCTCTGTCCTGGTTCCTGGAGTGCAGTATATTTTGTGAACATCCTTTAAGAGTGAAGTCTCTATTTCCCACAGCCCCCTGGGACTCCCCAAAGTAAGCTCCTGGCCTTCAAAGCCAAATGTTCTGGGGTTTGTCTTCCTGGTTCAGGACCCCTAGGCTGGAGAGCCCAACATGGGTTTCAGACTCCTCACTCCTTTGAGAGAACCTCTGAATAGAAATTTTTCTCTTGTTTCTAGGTCATCCATCCAGCAGTATGAGACTTGCTTATATCATAACTCTGCCCCTTCTACATATCTCATTGTGGTTCTTTCTTTATAACTTCAGTTGTAGAAAATATTTTCTGTTGGTTCTGATCTTTTTCATCAATGGTTGTTCTGTTGTAAATTTAGTGGGCTTGTGAGATGAGGTCTTTCAGGGTCTTTCTACTCTGCCATCTTAGCCCCTGTCCTGATTTCACTTTTCTAAAGAGCGATGGCAACTGCTAAGAGATTGATGTTTTTGATTTTTATAGTAACTAATTTTATGGACTGAGTGTGTTCTCTCAAAATTCATTTTTGAAGCCCTAACCCTCAGTACAATGGTATTTGGAGTGGGGTCTTTGGAAGGGTAATTATATTTAAATAAGATTATGAGGAAGGGGTCCCATGGTGAGATCTGTGTCCATATAAAAGGAGAAAGAGACCAGAATTTGCTCTCTTTCTGCCATGTGAGAACACACGGATAAGATGGTCATATGCAAGCCAGGAAGGGAGCCTTCACCAGTGAACCAAATTAGCCAGCACTTTAATCTTCGATTTCCTAGCCTCCACAACTGTGAGAAACAAATTTCTGTTTTTTAAGTCACCCAGTCTATGGTATTTTGTTGCAGCGGCCTGAATGGAATAAGACACCAAGGAATGTATATCATTTTTAAAAACAGTCTGGAAATTTATGATATAAGTCTCTTGCAAGTTTTCTTTGGCCCATGTTGCTAGAGTTTCTTATATTTATAAAGATAAAGGTTACTTCATGATTCAAGTGAAAAATTTTTCACTGGCTTTATGGAGTGTGTGTCATTGCACACTGTCTCTTTTTTACATATCTGTTGATACATAAAATAATTATTTTAAATAAACGATTTGGAATTCTTATCTTTCTACTTTTAACCACTTATTTTACCTCTGCTTCAATTTCACTATCTGTAAACAAATAAACTAATTTTATCCAACTCATAGTTATATTTTTTGAGCCTTTAAATGAAATATATGTAAAAATGCTTATTACAATGTCTTGTCCATGGTAGTAAGTGTAAACGCTAACCATCATTTCTCAAATAGATGTTTCTGGGCATATAGTGAATTAAGTTCTTAGCTCAGACTGCATGTTTGTGCTTATTATCACTAAGACCTTTAACAGTACAGTACAGTATAAATATAGTTTTTCATTTGGGTACATTTTGTAATTTTAAGTTTCACTATCTAGTTAATTACTTACTCCAATATGTTTATTTTTTTAAAAATCATTTACAAATATCAACTTTCTTTACAAAGAATTATTGTCGTTAAATAGTCATTTTTGTTACCCTGAGGTCATTTACCAGAGGATTTCTGGCAAACGCTAGAAGGTGAATATGTCAGTTATGTTTCCATCAAGGTTTATAATACTTGGGTTTTCAATGAGTTTACTAAAATGGAAATCGATCTTCTAAACAGGACAGTTACGTTTCACATAACAGATGGGATAGTCTCAATGCAATCTGAGAATTGTAATATTTCTATTACCTTTTCCACCAAACCTTTAATTAATGATGTTATTTAGCAGAAATCTTATACATAATTATCCCAGTAGTCACCACTTAACAACAGTGATTTTAAAAGTAAAAATTCCTTAAAGCAAAAAAGAACTGAAGGAACTGAATTCACATTTACTAAATACAAACTGTTTTCCAGACACAGTGCTGTTTACCTTAATTGTGACTTCTTATTTATTTTCCAGAACAAATTTGTGAGATAGGTGTTATTATGTCCCTTATGAATATGACTTTATAAGTGACAGAGATATTATTTGAATTTACTTCTGATTCAGCTAAAAGCTCATAATTTAGAAAACCATGGCTGAAATCATTCACGTATCAGATAGCTAGTAGTCCTAACTAATTAGATGCAGATCTATGACCAAAGATTACTCTAGCATTTCTATACATATATTTCATAAATCAGTATTCTGTATTCAATAACTTTGACAGTCACCAGGAAAATTTCTATGAAATGAGAGTAGTGGTATATCACAATTCTGTTCAGAGGGTGTAAAGAGCTAGTAGCCAAAGACCTTTATTATGAACATGAGGTCCTTGATATAATAGTTCAAGTATCAGTTTGAATTTTTAAGTTGCAATTTGAATTTTAGCCTAGAGTTAAGAATATAACTATCATTACTTTTACAAAGCATTCGAAAGATCTGCACTATTTTTAAATTTGTGTTAGACTTCATAAAGTCTTGTCCTTTTTGACTCCAGGAGGGTAAAGAGGATCTGTATGCAGAAGTTAAAAAATAATAATTTTAGCACAGTAGAAGATCCTTATGAAAGTCAGTGTTTCCAACAATAAAATAGATTGTCTGAAGCCATATGCTCTGGTCACTGGAGTAATTCAAACACAAGCTACAATCTTTTGATAGGACAGGTAAAATAAATTCTCAAAGTTCATTCTAAGTTCACAGGATTCTAATATTCTAAATACTCAATTTTGGAATTATAGGTAATTGGCTAGGAAAATGTTCCCAAAGTGCAAACCAGCTCTAATTACACCCTATTAGTAGGTTATTCATATATGGTGAGTTTAAAATAATGTGAATTTATTTATATATGTAAACATATTTAATGTGGGAAAATGAAAATTTAACTTTGTTTTCTTAAATTCAAGTATTTGATTGTAACTGTGTGTACAGTTTGATTAATTTTTCAAGTTTTAAAATCATTAATATGGCTTTGAATAATCTGGAAAACTGCAGGAAATTAGCTGAAGCAAAATTCTTATTAAACTGTTGATCCAGCTGTGTGTGCGTGTGTGTGTATATGTGTGTGTGTGTGCGTGTGTGCGTGTGCCTGTATTGTAGTATATGAAAGCCGCCTGTTAAGATAATGCTGTTCTTAACATAGTTCAAAGCAATATGTTTTAATTTCATATTTTCCTTTGATATTGTATAGATTTTTTTCTACTGTCATCAAAGGAAAATATTGTGTCTCTCCTTTTCCACTTATCAAATTCCATTACTAGTGTCACTACCTCATAAACAATAGGGCATATTTCAGCTCTCTGATAAAGGAGGTCCTTTGACCATAAGGGAGAGACTAGAGAGAGCTGTTGAAGTCCTTGTGCATGACACTGCTGTGATAGCTAAGTGTAGGGGAAAGAGTATTGGATATCAAGCTTGAAAATCGTATTTTCTGTCCTTATCACTAAAGTCACAAAACCTATCTGAGCTCTCTTCTGCTTCTACAAAATGGGAACAATGGTATTGGTCTTATATTTTTGTTACAGTTACACATAAAATGTGCTTAGCAAATTACTGTTGGGAAATTTTGCTATTCATAATTCAAAATAATAATATCTGTGGGAAATAGCAGTGAATTAAGGAACAGTACAAACAGTTGACTCCATCTAGATCCATTCATATGAAAGAAGACAAAGGACAGAGAGTGTCTTGGGAATTTGCTATGAGAGGAAGGAAGAGGAGTGTCTTAGTCCATACAGTCTCCTATAACAAAAATACCATAGACTGGGTGGCTTATAAACAACCAAAAACTTATTTCTCACATTTCTGGAAGCCTGGTAAATCCAACATCAATGCATAAGCAGATTTAGCATCTAGTGAAGGACCACTTCCTGTTTCATAGTCAGATGGCTGTCTTTTTGCTGTGTCCTCAAATGGTAGAAGGGGCAAGGGAGCTCTCTGGGGTCTCCTTTATAAGGGCACTAATCTATTCATGAAGGCTCTGTTCTCATCATTTAATCATCTCCCGAAGGTCCCACACCCAAATGCCATCACACTGGGGATTACGTTTTTGCATATAAATTTTAGGAAGGGGGGCACAAAAATTGAGCTTATATTAGGGACTGATATTTGTTGAATGTAAAATATGTGTGAGTGTAATGCTAAATTCTATGTATATATTTATTTATTTATCTTCAACAAATAATTATTTGTCACCTACTGTTTTCTAAGTACTAGGCTAGGCATTGGGGCATAATGGTAGAAAAGAGTATCTGGGAGAAAGAAATATTCCTCTACCCTTGTAGGTCCTTCTAGCTGGTTTAAAATTAAACTGGCATGAGACAGAGTAACAAGAAAAAAATCAAACAAAAGTTTAATAACGTATACATGGGAGAGACCCTGGAAAACTGAGTAACGTGCCAAAATGGCTGAAATCTTTAAATACAATTTCAGCTAAAGGAAAAAAGAGGATTTGGGTGCAGTCATTTGACACTTCAAGGGGGAGGAAGGCAATTGACATGGAGATGGAAAAGAAAATGTTCAGTAAACAAATGTTTGCCAGGCCATGCAGAGACATGGGACACAGAGAGACGTCCCTTTGCTAGGTTCTTCCATTTCTACCACACCTAACTCATACTATAGTTATCTATATTGATAACTCCCTTCCTGGAACAGATTCTCTATCTAGTTTCTTTAGGCAGTTAGAGGGAAGGTGAAACTTTCTTCCTGAGCCTTTTGGGACTTGATTGTTTACAGCTCAAAACAATCCAAATGCCAAAAAGACATTTTAGGGTGGCACATTTTGCTCCCCTAAAGTTCTGCTTTTGAAACCTCCTTTAAGAAGTTTCAGAATTCAGAAATTGAGTTGATAGACTGCCTTATAACTCACTGAGCCAATCTCTTGGTCCTGACAATAGGTCAGTTCAGTTACTCATTTCAGGAGACAGTGATTCACATGGGGTCTCAAAGTTTGACCTATACAGTGCAAGCAGTCAGGTATTTAATAAAGACCATTTCTATGGATACAAAAGAAAAACAAAGGATAATAGTTCAAGAAAATTATTAACCCAGCGTCTGAGTCCTGAGAGCTACCAGTGGAGAAGATTTTTAGATGTCAGGCTCAAAGTATCTTTTGCAGTTTAAAATGTCCCTGATGATGTCATCTAGCATTCAGGTTAACTTTCTGAGTGGCTTATACAGTAACAAAGAGGTTGTCTAAACATGAGCTATTGTGGTGATCTCTCTTAAGTTTATACCAAGTTGTTCATCTTCAGTTTGCCGGGCTTCAGGAAGAGGGAAATTTTAGCTTGCAATGATTTCAAGTCAAAAGTGAGAGAAAAGCTGGAAACATTAGATTGAATAGTTGTAGCCAAATATTTGAGGAAACTAGAAGAATTCAGGATCCACCTCAGTTTATATTTGGAAAAACAAAACCTCAAAGACAATTAACAGAACTCTAATCTAATATTCATAACTGTGTATTATAGTTTCTGCTGAAACACATTTTTTTCTCTCTAAAATCACCCACATTTCTACCAAAGAAAACCAAATTAAGACTAATTTGTTTTCAAAATAAGTTTAGTTTCATTAAAATTGGCCTATTTACATAAGTCCAAAAAGAATAGAAATTAACCATATAGGTTCATTTAAATCTGCTTTGCTGGAACTTTTCGTAAGGAATCTCCTGATTGAACGTTTCAATGCCTCTTAAATCCAGGAAGCCATGCCCAGGACTTGTCATCACATTCACCTGTAATACCTTGTAGATTTGGGTGACTTCTTCTCTTCTTGAAGTCCCCCAAATACCCAGAGGTTTTTGCATGCGCCAGGAAGTGACCTTCCTTATTTACCTAGTAAAGCTGCTAGGAACCCTATAAGAAAGGTACCAAGCTGTTTTTCCTTGGGACTTTATGGCTCCATGAGGTCTATCTATCTTAGTTCCTTAAAGAACTAAGATTGGTCTGGTCATATCTGAGTCTATGCATGTCTCTCTCAAATATGACATTCCAGTCAAAGCCTTGGTAATATAACCAACGTTTCCAATTGTGTTCTGTTACAGGGGGAACAGATTCTTAGTGAACTTATGTAAATAACCAAATTTCCATAAAAATAAAGAGTTCCCAAATTTGGAGGGATCAGGTAGGGAGAAAAAAGATAAATGTTTCAATTCTCTTAACAAAGGTATAATTTACCAAATTGCTGTAAGTCATAGCTTAAGAGGATATGTTTCTTTATATCTGAAAACCAAATATTAAGAAGCCAGTAATATTTGATAGAAAATGTCATAAAATTATAATCATAGACATCACTTCATTCAGTCTATAAATAATTCTTATTGATTTTGATTTTTGTTAGCAGTTTTATGAAGGCATCAGGTTTTTCATTAGAACTCTGTACGTTCTAATGCATTTCACTGGTATATGAAAGTTATCAGAAACCCATATTTGTCAAAAAGTCTTATTTATTTATTTATTTATTTTTGGTACACGGGCTTCTCACTGTTGTGGCCTCTCCTGTTGTGGAGCACAGGCTCTGGACGCATAGGCTCAGTGGCCATGGCTCACGGGCCTAGCCACTCCACGGCATGTGGGATCTTCCCGGACTGGGGCACGAACCCATGTCCCCTGCATCGGCAGGTGGACTCTCAACCACTGTGCCACCAGGGAAGCCCTCAAAAAGTCTTTTTAATAAATGTTCTTTTTATATTTTTTTGTTTTCTTTCTTTTTTCTTGAAATATAGTTGGCATACAATACTGTGTTAATTTCAGAGGTACAGCAAAGTGATTCATTTATACATTTATACACACATTTATACATACATTTATACTTACACACATATATATTCTTTTTCAGATTCTTTTCTATTATAGGTTATTACAAGATATTTAATGTAGTTCCCTGTGCTATACAGTAAGTCCTTATTGTTTATCTATTTTACATATAGTAGTGTATACCTGTTAATCCCATACTCCTAATTTATCTCCCTCCCCCGTTCCTCTTTGGTAACCATAAGTTTGTTTTCTATGTCTGTGAGTCAATTTCTGTTTTGTAAATAAGTTCATTTCTATTATTATTTTAGATTCCACATATAATGATATGATATAGCATTTGTCTTTCTCTGTCTGACTTACTTCTCTCAGTAAGACAATATCTAGGTCCATCTATGTTGTTGCAGATGGTAGTGTTTCATTCTTTTTTATGGTTGATTAATATTCTATTGTGTATATATAGCACATTTTCTTTATCCTTTCATCTGTTGATGGGCACTTAGGTAGCTTCCATGTCTTGGCTATTGGGGTGCATGTGTCTTTCCGAATTGGAGTTTTTATCTTTTCCGGGCATATGTCCAGGAGTGGGATTGCTTGATCATATGATGACTCTATTTTTAGTTATTGAAGGAACTCCATCCTGTTTTCCATAGTGGCTGCACCAATTTCCACTCCCACCAACAGTGTAAGAGGGTTCTCTTTTTCCACACTCTATCCAGCATTTATTGTTTATAGACATTTTTATGAGGTCCATTCTAACTGGTGTGAGGCGATAACCTCATTGTAGTTTTGATTTGCATTTCTCTAATAAGTAGCGATGTTGAGGCCATCTGTATGTCTTCTTTGGAGAAAAGTCTATTTAGGTCTTCTGTCTATTGTTTGATAGGGTTGTTGTGGGTTTTTTTGATATTTATCTATATGAGCTATATGTGTATTTGGAAATTAAACCCTTGTCAGTCACATCATTTGCAAATATTTTCTCCCAGTCTGAAAGCTATATTTTTGTTTTGTTTATAGTTTCCTTTGCTGTGCAAAAGCTTATAAATTTGATAAGGATCCATTTGTTTATTTTTTGCTTCTATTTCTTTTGTCTTGGAAGACTGATCTAAGAAAATATTGCTATGATTTATGTCAGAGAATGTTTTGCCTATGTTCTCTCCTAGAAGTTTTATGGTGTCATGTCTTATATTTAAGTTTTTAAGCCATTTTGAGTTTATTTTTGTGTATGGTATGAGGGAATGTTCTAACTTCATTGATTTACATGGAGCTGTCCAGCTTTTCCAACACCACGTGTTGAAGAGACTGTTTTCTCCATTGTATTTTCTTGACTCTATAAAAGATTAATTGAGTAGGTTTATTTCTGGGCCCTCTATTCTGTTCCATTGATTCATATGTCTGTTTTTGTACCAATACCACACTGTTTTGATGACTGTAGCTTTGTAGTGTTGTCCAAAGTCTGGGAGGGTTATGCATCCAGCTTTGTTCTTATTCCTCAGAATTGTTTTGGCAATACTGGTTCTTTTGTGGTTCCATATACATTTTAGGATTATTAGTTCTAGTTCTGTGAAAAATCTCATGGGTAATATGGTAAGCATCACATTAAATCTGTAGATGTCTTTGGGTAGGCTGGCCATTTAAAAAATATTAATTCTTCCAATCCAAGAGCATAGGATATCTTTCCACTTCTTTGAATCATCTTCAGTTTCCTTTATTAGTGCTTTATAGTTCTCAGCATATCAGTCTCTCACCTCCTTGGTCAGGTTTATTCCTAGGTGTTTTATTTTATTTACAGGATTTCTTTCTTTCTTTCTTTCTTTCTTTTTTTTTTTTTTTTACTTTCTCTTTCTGATATTTCATTGTAGTGTAAACAAATGCAACAGATTTCTGTATGTTAACCTTGTATCCTGCTACCTTGATGAATTCATTTATCAGTTCTAATAATCTTTGTGTGGTGTCTTTAGTGTTTTCTCTGTATAGTGTCATGTCATCTGCATATAAGGATAATTTTACCTCTTCCCTTCCAATTTGGATACATTTTATTTCTTTTCCCTCTCTGATTTCTCTGACTAGGACTTCCACTACTACGTTGAATGGAAGTGATGAGAGTGTCATCATTTTCTTTTTCCAGAATTTAGCAGGAAGTCTTCCAGCTTTTCAATGTTGAGTATTATTTTGGCTGTGGGTTTGTCATACATGGCTTTAATTATTCTGAGATATGTTCCCTTTACATATACTTTGGTGAGAGTTTTTATCATGAACTGTTGCTGAATTTTATCAAATGCTTTTTCTGCATCTATTGAGATGATTATGTGGTTTTTGTCTTTTCTTGATGTGGTGTATCACATTGATTGATTTGCATATTTTTAGCCACCTTTGTGATTCAGCAATGAATCCACTTGATTATAGTATATAATCCTTTTTATATGTTACTATCTTTGGTTTGCTAATATTTTGTTGAGGACTTTTTCATCTATATTCATCAAATATATTGGCCTGTAATTTTATTTTTTAGTAGTGTCTTTGTCAGATTTTGGTATAAGGGAGATGGTTGCTTCATAGAATGACTTTGGGTCATTTTTTATTCCATTTTCTCTTTCATCTCCTTCTAGGATCCCTATTATGTGTAGATTGGCAAGCTTTGTATTACCTATAGGTCTTGTATGTTGCATTCATTTTTTTCACTTGTCTATCTGTCTGCTGTTCTGATTGGGTGATTTATGTTATTCTATCTTCCAGATCACTTCTTTGTTTGTTTGTTTAGACTTTCTTTATTTTATTTTAATTTTTATTGGAGTATAGTTTCTTTACAATGTTGTGTTAGTTTCTGCTGTACAACAAAGTGAATCAGTTATACATACACATATATACAATTTTTTTAGATTTCCTTCCAATTTGGTCACCACAGAGCACTGAGTAGAGTTCCCTGTGCTACACAGTAGGTTATTAGTTATCTATTTTGCACATAGTAGTGTATATATTTCAATCCCAATCTCCCAATTCATCTCATCTCCCCCTTCCCCTCTTGGTATCCATAAGTTTGTCCTCTACATCTGTGTCTATATTTCTGCTTTGCAAATAAGTACATCTGTGCCATTTTTCTAGATTCCACATATATGCAATATTATACTATATTTGCTTTTTCTGACTTACTTCACTCTGAATGACAGTCTCTAAGTCCATTCAGGTCTCTGCAAATGGCACTATTTCATTCCCTTTTATGGCTGAGTAATATTCCATTGTATATATGTACCACATCTTCTTTATCCATTCCTCTGTTGATGGACATTTAGGTTGCTTCCATGTCCTGGCTATTGTAAATAGTGCAGCAATGAACATTGGGGTATATATATCTTTTTGAATTATGATTTTATCTGGGTATATGTCCAGGAATGGGATTTCTGGATCATATGGTAGTAGTTCTATTTTAAGTTTTCTGAGGAAACTCCATGCTGTTCTCCGTACTGGCTGTACCAATTTCCACTCCCACAAACAGTGCAAGAGGGTTCCCTTTTCTCCACACCCTCTCCAGCACTTATTGTTTGTAGATTTTTTTGATGGTGGCTGACCTGTGTGAGGTGATACCTCATTTCCACTCCCACAAACAGTGCAAGAGGGCTCCCTTTTCTCCACACCCTCTCCAGCACTTATTGTTTGTAGATTTTTTGATGGTGGCTGACCTGTGTGAGGTGATACCTCATTGTAGTTTTGATTTGCATTTCTCTAATAATTAGTGATGTTGAGCATCTTTTCAAGTGTTTGTTGGCCATCTGTATTTCTTCTTTGGAGAAATGTCTATTTAGGTCTTCCACCCATTTTTTGATTGGGTTGTTTGGTTTTTTGATATTGAGCTGTATAAGCTGTTTGTATATTTTGGAGATTAATCCCTTGTCAGTGGCTTCATTTGCAAATATTTTCTCCCATTCTGAGTGTTGCTTTTTCATTTTGTTTATGGTTTCCTTCGCTGTGCAAAAACTTTTAAGTTTAATTAGGTCCCATTTGATTATTTTTGTTTTTATTTTCATTACTCTAAGAGGTGGGTCAAAAAAGATCTTGCAGCAATTTATGTCAAAGAGCATTCTGCCAATGATTTCCTCTAAGAGTTTTATAGCGTTTGACATTGCATTTAGGTCTTAACCCATTTTTGAGTTTATTTTTGTGTATTTCTGTTATTTTATATTCCAGATCCCTTTTAAATTGGTTTTTTATATCTATTTTATTTGCTCACTGGATTTTATTATTTCATCCTACTGCTGAATTTACATGTTGTTTGTTCTTCTCATAATCCTTTAGGTGGTAGGTCAGGTTGTTTTTTGAGGAAGTTCTGTATTGCTATGAACTCCCCTCTTAGGATTGATTTGATGTATTACATAGATTTTGTATGGTTGTGTTTTCATTGTCATTTGTCTTGAGGCATTTTCTGATCTCCTCTTTGATCTCATTGTTGACCCATTGGTATATTAGTAACATGTTGTTTAGTCTCCAGGTGTATTCCACTGTGTATTCCTCCCTAGGAGCTGTCCACTGGTACAGTAAGTCCCCTACATATGAACCTACAAGTTGAGAACTTTCAAAGATGTGAACGTGCATTCACAGGTTCAATCACTTAAGTTAGTTCATGTGTCTGGCATACGTTGTCGTGTGCATGCATTCTCTACACATGGTTGTACTTTTGTGTACTTTACTGTACAGTACTGTATAGAGTACAGTAGTACAGTATCTTTATTTCAAGCCCAGGATGTCCAGAAGCAAGCATAAGGGCAGCGGTGATGTAGCTAGTACTGCTAAGAAACACCAAGTTATAACGATGGAAATAATTGAGAGAGTGGAGTGAGGCAAAAAGACAGTAGACATCACTCATTCTTATAGCATGAATCATTGAACCATTGGCACGATTCAAAAGAACAAGGAAAAGATCATGGAACATGTGAAGTCTGCTGTACCAATGATGTCAACAATTATATTGAAGAAGCATGGAAAATAATGGACGAGATGGAGAAACTTCTCAGTGTGTGCATGCAGGATCAGTATTAGTGTCAAGTCCCACTCAGCTTAATGCTGATTCAAGAGAAAGCTAAAAGGCTTTATGAAAACTTGAAGAAACATGAAGAAGAATCAGAAGGTGCATCTTTTAATGCCAGCCATGGCTGATTTCATCATTCAAGACAAGAGCAAATCTTCACAATGTAAAAGTTAGTGTTGATACAGTGAGTGCAGTGCTGCCCAGGAAATTTCCTGAAAGATTTCAGGAAATTATTGATGAAGGCACATATTTACCCGAGCACATTTTAAATGTGGATAAGACAAGACTGAACTGGAAGAGGATGCCAGACTGAAGTTACATCAGTAAGGAGGAAAAGTTAATGCCAGCAAAGGATAGGTTAACTCTTGTTTAGTGGCAATGCTTCCAGCAATATGAAGCTGAAGCCTCTTTTAACCTCTTTTAGTTTATCAATTAGAGAACCCAAAAGCCCATAAAAACATAGCCAAGGGCTGTCTTCCTGTTGTGTGGGCGAGTAACCCTAAAGCCTGGGTTACACAGGTTACATTTTCCAGGACTGGCTTTTCCATCACTTTATCCCGGAGGTAAAGAAATATTGCTTAGAGAAGGATGTCCCATTCAACATTTTTTTTCCACTCGACAATGCTCTGGGCCACCCCGCATTCATGGATGACTTTCATCCCAATGTCAATATAGTGCATCTGCCACTGAACACTACGTTGTTCATCCAACTTCTGGACCAGGGAGTTATAGCGACTTTCAATAAATATTATTTACATCACTCTTTTCATCAGGCAATAAAGGTGAGTGATGAATCAGAAACAATTTTATGACGGTTTTGGAAGGACTATAACATCTACAAGGCCATAAAAATACATTGACTTTGCTTAGCATGAGGTTACTGCTGTCACCATGAATGGAATTTGGAAGAACCTTTGCCCCAGTTTGTTCACGATTTTCATAGATTTGAGAAGGTGTATGAGGAGTTCAAAGAGGTCTTCAGCAACTTAGTGACCCTCATCAAGAAGCTGGAGCTAGAGCTGCAAGAGGACGACTTCATTGAACTCCTTGCTGTGCAACACAAGGAGCTTACTAATGAAGACCTGATGGAATTGGAGGCCCAGAGAAAGGACGAAGATAGACAAGAGGAAAAAGAAGTAACTGAAGAACCGAAGAGATTCACGAAGCAGGAAGTGGCAAGGGGATTTTCTTTGTTTGAGGAGACACTGTTAGTTTTTGAGGCACAGAACTCAAATGTAGAGTGACACACGAGGATTGCAGCAGCTGTTCAGAATGCAATCCAGCACTACCGTGTCATCTATGATGAGAAAAAAAGAGATACTATCCAGACATCAGTGGATCATTTTTTCAAGTGGGTACATAGAATTGAATCCAGGAAGGAACCAGAACCTATGCCAGGCGTGAGTGAATTGCAGCTTGCCCTCCATCTCCTCTTGCTGACGATCCTTCAGCTCTACAATTTCCCACCTTCTTTCCCTCCTCCAGTCAGTAAATCTTCTTGCCTGTTCATTTGATGCCAGCCCTTGAATGCCAGCTGTTGTACAGTACTACTGTACTTTTCAAGGTACTGTACTGTAAGATTAAAAATGTTTTCTTTATTTCTTGTGTTTTTTTATGTATTATTTGTGTGAAAGTATTATGAACGTATTACAGTACAGTATACAGCCAATTGTGTTAGTTGGGTACCAAGGCTCTTTGTTGAACTTACAAACAAATTGGACTTAAGAACGCACTCTTGGGATGTAACTCATTCGTACATAGGTGACTTACTATACATGTTACTCTCTGATGCCACCTGCCACCTGGTGTGCACACCCACAAAGTACATATTTGTTGGCACTGCCCTTGATCCACCTTCACTGTGGGAGTACCAGTAACCAACTCAGATGTCCCCCAGGCACTAGTCTGACAAAGCTGCTGGTGGGAAAACCTGTCAAACACGTACCCTCACATCTGCTGTAGGAGCACTGGTAAATTGGCTCAGACTTGAGCCCCGAATCCATGTATGTGCAACCCAGAGGTGCTTGCAGGCTCCCAAAACTCACAGTGGCTGGATGCTGCGAGCATGCTAGCAATGAGAATGCTATGGTGTGCCAATGCCCCTCCTTTCATGCAATGATAAAGGGGCTCCTATGGCAGATCTCCATCCTGTAGGCCAGGGGTCCCAAACCCCTGGGCCATGGACTGGTACCAGTCTGCGGCCTGTTAAGAACAGGGCTGCAGGGCAGGAGGTGAGTGGGGGGCGAGTGAGCAAAGCTTCATCTGTCACTCCCCATCACTCCCCATCACTTGCATTACTGCCTGAACCATCGCTCACATTACCGGCTGAACCACTCCTGCCTCCTCGTCCCTGGAAAAATTGTCTTCCACGAAACCAGTCCCTGGTGCCAAAAAGGTTGGGGACCACTGCTGTAGACAATCCCAGTTGTAGCTCAGACCTTCATGCTGTGTCTGTGCAGCCAAACTGAGTCCTCTCCTTGAGTCTCTTTGCTGAAGCTTGTTCCAGCACCAAGCATCTGTGCACACCAGCAGGCACACATCTTGGGCTGGGGAGTGAAGCAACAGGACCATCTGTGCCAGTCTCTCTCTACCCTGACTGCCACAAGCCAACTCCTGCACTCTTGTCTTGAGCCTCTGAAGCTCCCTATCTGTCCTGGCACACCTCCCAGCTGGTGAAGGAAATTTCCATGGTGAGGGAATTTTTCCTCTTTCCCAGCTCTCTCCCAGGGGCACAGGTTCTGTCCCGATTCCTTTTTTTTTTTTTTCTTTCATCCTATCCTGCTATGTGGGGATCTTTCTTGCAGCTTTGTTTGTATGAGATCTTTTACCAACTTTCAGTAGGTATTCTGTGAGAATTGTTCCACATGTAGATATATTTTTGATGCATTTGTGGGAGGAAGTGAACTCCACATCCTTTCACTCCACCATCTTGATCTCTTCCTAAGAATCTTCTTGATGTTGAAGGATTTTAATAAAAATATCAGAGTAAAACAATAATTGTCTATAAATAAAGACTTAAAAGAGCATTGTTAAAGACCTGATTACAGTGCAATTGACAAAGAAATTTGGTTATATCTGACATACAATATTTTAAGTATTTCATAAAATTTTGAGAACATGTACATTAATAACATTTACCCATATAATATAACCTAAGAAGGTTTACCATCACTCATTTGACAATGCTTCCCATATAATTTAGCATACCAAATAAGCCTAATTATTTTATTATCTCTCTTTGAGATATTTCAAAGGCCCTCTTAAATAAAGTTAGCTAGAGTTTAAAAGGACTTAATTTAGAATTTTATTTGGGGAAATTTGTCACAGATACCAAAAGCTTATTAAAACTTGGTCAAATAGGATCATTGGAAACTATACCTTTTTACTTATCCAGCGTGGCAATAAAAGCTTTCAAAGGCAAATAGCAAAATTTACAACAGATTACTTAAAAGGTAAAGAAACTATAATCTGTTATCAAAATCAGGTCAATATTCCAAGAAAATTTTGTCTTCTTAGTGAGAAAACTAAATTCTAGCTTTGTACAAGCTTACTTTTAATATTAAAATTAATTTATTCAATTAAATTTGTTCTAACCTGAACCAGTCCTAACAACACACAAAACTCTTTTGTTAGGGTTCCTTTTCCACAAACGTTCTACAACTTCTTTTATTAAATTTAGATTTTTGTCCTAGCCCCCCACCACTCCTTTTTAAACTTCTCTTTATGACAAAATTATTTTCTCTTTTGCTTATCAAAATATATTTCCATCCCTTACATCTCTTTTAAAAATTTCCTTGCATACAAAGATGCTTTTCTTATTAATTTTAGTAGTTTTAATTAGGATTTTTTAACCCTTAGAAACTTTAATTTCTAGTGAAAACTAAGGAATAAGCAATTGTGGACTGTTTGGTATCCAGTCTTTCTTGACTGGCAAACTTATGAATACATTTCATAATTTCTAGAAGCATATATTCATTTCCTTATAGCGTAATTTTTTTTAAAAAAAATGTGGTACAAGACATGTTTGTAATAAACCCAAACATATTTAGTTTTCCTGTAATAAGACAAAAGTAGGTAAACAGACTTGTTTAGCAATTAATATTTTATTATTTTACTTTCTTGGAAAATGATCTAGACATTCAATGAATTCCCAGCATTTAACTTAGCACAACTTGAATGTTTCAAGTTAACAAAAATATTTGGAGAAACGATGCTAATTAGACATACCATAAAACATAATTATTTTTAAAAACTTCACTACCATATGATCTAGCAATCCCAATTCCAGGCATATATCCAGAGAAGACCATAATTTGAAAAGATATATGCACCCCAATGTTCATTGCAGCACTATTTACAATAACCAGTACATGGAAGCAACCTAAATGTCCATCAACAGAAGAATGGATAGGGAAGATATGGTACATATATAACATGGAATATTACTCAACCATTAAAAAGAATGAAATAATGCCTTTTGCAGCAACATGTATGGACCTAGAGATTGTCATACTGAGTGATGTAAGTCAGACAGAGAAAGACACACAGCATATGATATTGTTTATATGTCAAATCTAAAAAAAAGGGTATAAATGAACTTATCTAAAAACAGAAATAGAGTTACATATGTAGAAAACAAACTTATTGTTACCAGGGGTAAGGGAGGGGGAGGAATAAATTGGGAGATTGGGATCAACATGTACACACTACTGTATATAAAATAGATAACTAATAAGGACCTACAGTATAACACAGGGAACTCTACTCAATACTCTGTAATGACCTATATGGGAAAAGAACCTAAAAAAGAGTGAATATATGTATATATATATATAACTGATTCACGTTGCTGTACACCTGAAACTAACATAACATTGTAAATCAACTATACACCAATGAAAAAATTTTTTTAAAGATTTTTTAAAAAGATTTTTTAAAAAAGATTTCACCTAAAAAAAAGATAGATTTATATCTATCTAAATCACTTGTTCCCAAAAATTTTGTTTAGATTACTCATGGAAATTTCATGATACATTAGACAAAGTCAGCCATCATCCCAAGCTATTTTTCTTGCTGACGAATTTTGTAACAGAGATAACATGAACTTATTTGACTTATAGTAAACCTAGGTAGAATAAAATTTTAAATTTAATGCTGATAACTGTAAAGATATGCCTATTTTAATTAAAACAATAACTTTAAATTTGCTTTTAATTGTAGATCACATGAATTTGAAAAACATTAGGGTTAGTTTATATTATACTTTTAAGATTTAGAAATATTTAATTCATAAGTGCTTACTTTTAAGCCAATTTAAATAGAAATCTTTTACAAATTAATTTTGATAATAATATCCAAAACTAGAAAATACCATATTTTTATGTATATACTTATATACAGATAGATATAACCAGAGATTTCATAATTTTCATTTTAAAACTTAATTATGAATCAGGTAGAACAATATAAACCTCACTAGTTTATAAGTAACAGTTGGAATAAGTTAAGTTTATTTGCTCAGATGGCTAAGGCTGTTTACTATTTGTGGAAAAAACGTTTAAGATTTGTATTTGTCCTTGACAAATAATCTTAATTATGTAGATTATGAATTCGATTTTGGGTGAGGGAGCTTTTCCAGCAGTTTGTACTCTTAAAAAGGCCTCTTTCCCTCTTCTTACCCCCACTCCCCCAGCTTCAGGCTCTACCTAATTGGGTTAACTGGGCTCAGTCTTAGGTCATTGTGGACTGTGTTTACATTTCCCACTTTATAGAGATTTGCAAGATAAAGACAGTTGCTTTAAATTCCCCAAAGAACCGGGTTGCTGCCTAATTCATGTCAAAAGTCTGATCCACCCATCCAATTACATTTTTAAAAATTTGCCTCTTTATATCAGTGAGAATCTTTTCCGAAAAAAATAGAAATCAAAATATTTTTATGTTCTAGAATTTCAGGGTTCAATATATCGTACCTTCAACAAGCCTGTACAAGGAGTTTAATAAAGATCCTCTTTCTAAGTACACAAGTTAACCTCAAGGTAATTCTCCCTAGGAGCAAAAGCTTCCACTATTTCTCCTATTAGCCCTCAAATTTCAGGTGCAGCTTCCATTTCATACTGTGTGGGTTTAGGTAAATCTCTTGTATCGCTTTAGCATGCTCAATTAACATTTCCTGAAGAGTGAATTTACATGCCCTGTCTTATAATACCAGCCAGGGAAACCATTCCCCAGTGAGATACAATGTCCATCCCCACAATACAATCAGACAAAATAAACAACCTTCTTACATGAAGCCTGTTCAAATACACTATTTTTTTAACATCTTTATTGGAGTATAACTGTTTTACAATGGTGTGTTAGTTTCTGCTTTACAACAAAGTGAATCAGTTATACATATACATATGTTCCCATATCTCTTCCCTCTTGCATCTCCCTCCCTCCCACCCTCCCTATCCCACCCCTTTAGGTGGTCACAAAGCACAGATCTGATCTCCCTGTGCTATGCAGCTTCTTCCTACTAGCTATCTATTTTACATTTGGTAGTGTATATATGTCCATGCCACTCTCTCACTTCATCACAGCTTACCCTTCCCCCTCCCCATATCCTCAAGTACATGCTCTAGTAGGTCTGTGTTTTATTTCTGTCCTACCCCTAGTCTCTTCATGACATTTTTTTGGTCTTAGATTCCATATATATGTGTTAGCATACGGTATTTGTTTTTCTCCTTCTGAGTTACTTCACTCTGTATGACAAACTCCAGGTTTATCCACCTCATTACAAATAACTCAGTTTCATTTCTTTTTATGGCTAATATTCCATTGTATATATGTGCCACCATCATCATCTCAATAGATGCAGAGAAAGCTTTTGACAAAATTCAACACCCATTTATGATAAAAACCCTGCAGAAAGTAGGCAGAGAGGGAACTTTCCTCAACATAATAAAGGTCATATATAACAAATCCACAGCCAGCATCGTTCTCAATGGTGAAAAACTGAAACCATTTGCACTAAGATCAGGAACAAGACAAGGTTGCCCACTCTCACCACTCTTATTCAACATAGTTTTGGAAGTTCTAGCCACAGGAATCAGAGAAGAAAAAATAAATAAAAGGAATCCAAATCAGAAAAGAAAAAGTAAAGCTGTCACTGTTTGCAGATGACATGATACTATACATAGAGAATCCTAAGGATGCTACCAGAAAACTACTAGAGATAATCAATGAATTTGGTAAAGTAGCAGGATACAAAATTAATGCACAGAAATCTCTGGCATTCTTATACACTAATGATGAAAAATCTGAGAGTGAAATTAAGAAAACACTGCCATTTACCATTGCAACAAAAATAATAAAATACCTAGGAATAAACCTACCTAAGGAGACAAAAGACCTGTATGCAGAAAATTATAAGACACTGATGAAAGAAGTTAAAGATGATACAAATAGATGGAAAGATATACCATGTTCTTGGATTGGAAGAATCAACATGGTGAAAATGACTCTACTACCTAAAGCAATCTACAGATTCAATGCAATCCCTATCAAACTACCTCTGGCACTTTTCACAGAACTAGAACAAAAAAATTTCACAATTTGTATGGAAATACAAAAGACCCCGAATAGCCAAAGCAATCTTGAGAATGAAAAATGGAGCTGGAGGAATCAGGCTCCCTGACTTCAGACTATACTACAAGGCTACAGTAATCAAGACAGTATGGTACTGGCACAAAAACAGAAATATAGATCAATGGAACAGGATAGAAAGCCCAGAGATAAACCCACAGACATATGGTCACCTTATCTTTGATAAAGGAGGCAAGAATATACAGTGAAGAAAAGACAGCCTCTTCAATATGTGATTCTGGGAAAACTGGACAGGTACATGTAAAAGTATGAAATTAGAACACTCCCTAACACCATACACAAAAATAAACTCAAATACACTAGTTTTTAAAATAAACTTTGATCTGAATTCCATCAACTCATACATCTTTAACTATAACCTCCACTAGGATCCCATCACAGGCACAGTTCATATTCTGAGGTGCTTATAATTGAGCATTGGGAATCAGCATTAAACAAATATTACATAATCAGCTAATAATTAATTAAAATTATAATGACCACTAAAGTGGTATAAAGTTTTGACATTTAATCTTTTCAACCAACTTGTAAAATAGATATCATCTCCCTTTCACAGAATAAAATGAGACTTAAAAAATAAAATTCACCAAGTAAAGTTGAAGGTTTAATTGGCTTTATTTAACAATTCATGAGTTAGGCAGCATCACATCTAGCAACTAGAAGGGCTCTCCAAGGAGTTGTACAAAATGGAAGGTTTTTATATGCCAAAAGAGGGTGGAACGAGGAAGATTTTAGAAAAAGAAGAAAAAGAATTGTTTAAGGCCAGGTCATCTTCTTTTGTGGGGTTGGGAATGACAGAGTATTATGCAAATATCACACATTGCTGATCAGGAAATTTAAGATTGTTCACATTCCTGGGAGAGGTTGAACAACAATTAATTCTTAGTTTGTTGTTATGGGGACAAATGACTCCATTTGGGGCTTGTTATTTCTTTTAAACAACTTAAAGAGCTTGTTTAAGTTCACAAAGCTAATAAATAGGTGGTAAATTTAGCATTGTTCAGGATTTTCCATTCCAGAAGGCTGCTATGGATGGTCTCAAGACTGCATGATCTTAAGGAAGTCCACACTTGACCAACCACTTTCACCTATTTATATTTAAAAAAAAATGTTTCCTGAGCACTTGCCATATGTCAGGCACCACACCAAGTAGTGAGCAAAGTACAAATGATATCTGCATTCATGGAGTTTATAGTCTAATGAGGAAGATAGTGATTAATGAACACTCACAAAATCTGTAATTATAAACTGCAATAAGAATGACTACGAAAAATTACATGGTGTTATGAGAGCATATAATAGAGACAACTGATATATTTTAGGAGTTGGAAGGCATCCCAAGGAGATGATTTTAAATTGAGACCTAAATATGAGTAGGAGTTAACCAGGTAGAAAGAATAATGAGAGGAGAGGATTCTAAGCAGTAGAGTTAGGATATGTAAAGGCTCTGAGTCAGAAAGGAACATGATGAAATTGGAACAACTAAAATGAAGATCAGTTTGGTGAAACTTAAGGAATGGAGAAGAGTAAGACAAGCTAAGACTTGTCTTACAAGCTAAGCTACCTACAGAGGTAGGTAGGAGGTAGAATCTATAAGTGATTTAACTATTTCAGTGATTTTGTTCTTAATCATAAAAGCAAGATGAAGACTTTGAAGAATTTTGAATACAAGAGAGACACAAGTAGATTTGCTTTATAAAAATCACTTCAAGAGTAGTGTGGGGTTTAGATTTGGGAGGGGTGGGTGGAAAGCAGTAGAACATAAGGATATTAATGCCATAATTCTGTTGAGGAATGGTGGTAGCATTACCTGGGCTGGCAAGACAAGTACAGGAGTCAATGTTGGACACCTGAAGTGAGTGGTCAATCTTATCAACTAATAATGGAAGTATTTCTATTTCATCATCCATACTAATCCCCTGGTCACCTGAATATGTTCTAATTTTGGAATTATGTAGGCATGAACTGAATTGGTTGAATGTTTTGGAGGACTGTAACAATGATGATGATCTAGAAAGGTAATTCACATATTGTTTATATTGACCTAACTCTTCCTAGAGAAGTTTATAATACAATTTTATTCAGTCATAATTCTCTACATGTCTACTGTGCTAGCAAGGTGCTAGCCCCTGCTGGATTTAAAACGATAATGAAGGCATTGTTCTTGCCTTCAAAGTTAAATGATTTAACAATCTAGACAGGATGATATTAGAGAAAGTATGAACATGAATGACTACAGTATAAGAGATGTAGAAAATAAGCTTTAGTGGGGTCCTAAAAGAGGCAAAGTTGACATCCTACTGAAGGATTGGGGACACTTTCAGAAAAGATATGGCATGAAGATGGACTTGGAAGCATGTGACAAGTTTGACTCATGGAAGAGGGGTTGGGGGAAATCTGTTTTCTAAAACCATACTTAATCTGGGGAGACAAAAGCTAGTATTTACATAGATAATCTGAGGCAGTAGGATTTATAGAGGTTAGGTTATCTTTAAAAAAAAAATTCTTGGGCTTCTCTGGTGGCACAGTGGTTGAGAGTCCACCTGCCGATGCAGGGGACACGGGTTCATGCCCCGGTCCGGGATGATCCCACAGGCCAAGGAGTGGCTGGGCCTGTAAGCCATGGCTGCTGAGCCTGCGTGTCCGGAGCCTGTGCTCCACAACAGTAGAGGCCACAAGAGTGAGAGGCCTGCATACCACACACACACACACAAAAGAAAAAACAAAAAACAAACACAAAAACCCCAGTTTCTTAGTGAACTATTTCCATTTGATTTGCTAATTAGACCACACTATTCACTTAAAAAAGAAAAAAAGACTTTAATTTTTAGTTTTAGCTTTACAATAAAATTGAGAGGATTGTACACAGATTTCCCATATACCACTGCCCTACACATGCATAGCCTTCTACATTATCAACACCACTCACTAGAATGATGAGTGACCAAGGATGAAACTACGTTGACATATCAAAATCAGCAAGTCCATACTTTACCTTAGATTCACTTTTGGTATTGTACATTATATGGATTTGGGCAAATGTATAATGACATATATCCATCATTATAGTACCATACAGAATATTTTCCTGCCCTAATAACCCTCTGTGCTCCACCTATTCATCTCTCCCAACTCTCAGCAACTGCTGATATTTTTATTGTCTCCATAGTTTTGCCTTTTCCAGAATGTCATATATTTAGATCACATAGTATGTAGCCTTTTCAGATCAGCTTGTTTCACTTAGTAACATGTATCTAAGAGTCCATGTCTTGTCATGGTTTGATAAGTCATTTCTTTAATAATATTCCATTGTCTGAATATACCCGTTAGCTTATTCATTCACTTACTCAAGGACATCTCACTTGCTTCCAGGTGTAAATTTTTGCATGGATATATGTTTTCAACTCCTTGGGGTAACTACCAAGCAAGTGTGATTGCTGAATAGGTTGTAACGTACGAGTTTGTTTAGTTGTGTAAGAAACAGCCAAACTGTCTTCCAAAGAGGGTGTACCATTTTTATTTCCACCAGCAATGACTGAGAGTTCCTGTTGCTCCACATCCTTACCAGCAACACAGTCAGTGTTGTGGATTTCACCACTCTAATTGGTTTTCAGTGGTACCTCACTGTGTTTTAATTTGCATTTCCCTGATGACATATAATGTGGACCATCTTTTCATATGTTTATTTTAAATCTGTATATCTTCTTTGTGAGGTATATATTAAGGTCTTAGGCTATTTTTTTAAATTTATTTATTTTATTATTTTATTCTATTTATTTTTTTTGACCATGTTTGGTCTTCATTGCTGCATGTGGGCTTTTTCTCTGGTTGCGGTGAGCAGGAGCCACTCTTCATTGCAGTGTGCAGGCCTCCCATTGCGGTCACCTCCCCTGTTGTGGAGCATGGGCTCTAGGCACGCTGACTTCAGTAGTTGTGGCACGTGGGCTCAGTGGTCGTGGCTCATGGTCTCTATAGCACAGGCTCAGTAGCTGTGGCGCATGGGTTAAGTTGCTCCACAACATGTGGGATCTTCCTGGACCAGGGCTCAAACCCACTTCCCCTGCATTGGCAGGCGGATTCTTAACAACTGCACCACCAGGGAAGCCCTCTTAGGCTAATTTTTAAATTGGATTGTTTGTTTCCTTATTGTTGAGTTCCTTAAATATTGTAGATAATAGTCCTTTATCAGATATATTTTTGCAGATATTTTCTCCCAGTCTGTGACTTGTCTTCTACTTCTCTTGACAATATCTTACTCAGAGCAGAAATTTTTAATTTTAATAAAGTCCAGTTTATCAATTGTTTTTTTCATAGATTGTGTCTTTGGTGGTGTTATTAAAAAAAAAAAAAAGCATCACCATACCCAAGTTCATCTAGGTTTTCTCTTATGTTATCTTCCAGGAGTTTTATAGTTTTCTATTTTACATTTAGGTATACACTCCATTTTGAGTTAATTTTTGTGACAGGTGTAAGAGCTGGGTCTAGATTCATTTTTTTGTATGTGGATGACCAGCTGTTCAAGCACAATTTGTTAAAAAGACTATTTTTGCTCCATTGTATTGCCTTTGCCATTTTGTCAAAGATCAATCAACTATATTTATGGGGTCTATTTCTGGGGAATTTATTCTGTTTAACTGATTTATTTGTCTATTCTTTTACTGATACCACACTGTCCTGATTATTGTAGCTTTAGAGTAAGTCTTGAAGCTATTCACTTTTGTGACATCAACTAACATGATTCAGCACTTATTATGTGTGTACTGAAAATACAGCAGACATTCACCATTCTCTGGGGACATATTTAAAGTTCTGGTAAATCAGGAATATCTGGAAAACTTTTCTTAAAAAAATAGAATCTTAATAATTATTTCATAAACAGTTAATGGATGGATTCCAGATAAATAACTTTGAGTATAAATAAGATGGTGGCAGGTACAGAAAATATGCAAAGAACATTCAGTTATTCATTTTGATTGAAGCATGGAATAAATTAGGATGATAATGGTGGATAAAGGTAGGATATTAGAACCATATTCCTGAAGTTCTTACAGGACAGTCTACTGTATAGCAGAAAGAAATTTTCATTTGCCACAACTACCCTGAGGATTTACAGCAAAATTGTAACAGGAAAAAATATATATATATTTATGCACATATATATTATTTGCTAACAATCTCAATATTTAATAACCCTTGTGATAAACAACTTAAGGGCTGGCAATATTGTTTTCTACATGATTGAGATCGTGAGCAGTAACTGGAATTTGCATTAATAGATCTACTGAGAGTTTTATCAGAAGAGCTTTCTTTATTAAGCAGTCATTTGGAATCTATTTCCCCTCATGTGGGAGTAGTTCCCAAGCTAAATAACTGTGCTATTTACATCCATGACCTCTTTTCAATGTGCCTTATCAGCTGAGCACTGTAAAGACATCCTTGAAAGAAGTATTATTATAATTTGGGTCAGAAATATCAATCAAAATGAGTGTAATTAGATTTTTTTTAAAGAATGAAAGATTTTTTGAAGTAGCTTTATCAGTAAGTCCTTAGTTAAACTTGTTTCCATTTGAATTGCTAAGCCATTATTCACAATAATACAATTAGATGTATTTTCTTTGTTTAATGTAGAACTTTATTTTTTTTATTTAACATCTTTATTGGAGTATAATTACTTTACTGTGTTGTGTTAGTTTCTGCTGTATAACAAAGAGAATCAACAATATGTATTTATATATCCCCATATGCCCTCCCTCTTGTGTTTCCCTTCTACCCTCTCTATCACACACCTCTAGGTGGTCACAAAGCACTGAGATGATCTCCCTGTGCTATGCAGCTGCTTCCCACTAGCTATCTATTTTACATTTGGTAATGTATATATATTTCAATGCTTACTATCTCCCTTTTTCCCAGCTTGCCCTTCCCCCTCCACATGTCCTCAAGTCCATTCTCCACGTCTGTGTCTTTATTCCTGTTCTACCCCTAGGTTCACCAGAACAATTTTTCTTTTAGAGTCTATATATATATGTGTTAGCATATGGTATTTTTTTTTCTCTTTCTGACTTACTTCATTCCATATGACAGACTAGGTCCATCCACTTCATTAGAAATAATTCAATTTCATATACTTTTATGGCTGAGTAATATTCCACTGTATATATGTGCCACATCTTCTTTATCCATTCATCTGTTGATGAACACTTTGGTTGCTTCCATGTCCTGGCTATTGTAAATAGTGCTGAAATAATTCATTTTGAATTATGGTTTTCTCAGTGCTTATGCCCAGTAGTGGGTTTACTGGTTCCTAGGGAGTTCTATTTTTAGTTTTTCAAGGAACCTCCATACTGTTCTCCATAGTGGTTGTATCAATTTCCATTCTCACCAACAGTGCAAGAGGGTTCCCATTTCTCCACATCCTCTCCAGCATTTATTGTTTGTAGATTTTTTTATTATGGCCATTCTGACCAATGTGAGGTGATACCTCATTGCAGTTTTCATTTGCATTTCTCTAATAATTAGTGATGTTGAGCATCCTTTCATGTATTTGTTTGCAATCTGTATATCTTCTTTGGAGAAATGTCTAGTTAGGTCTTCAGCCCATTTTTTTATTGGGTTGTTTGTTTTTTGATATTGAGCTACATGAGCTGCTTGTATATTTTGGAGATTAATCCTCTGTCAGTTGCTTCATTTGCAAACATTTTCTCCCATTCTGAGAGGTGGCTTTTCACCTTTTTTATGGTTTCCTTTGCTGTGCAAAAGCTTTTAAATTTCATTAGGTTCCATTTGTTTATTTTTGTTTTCATTTCCATTTCTCTGGGAGGTGGGTCAAAAAGGATCTTGCTGGGCTTCCCTGGTGGCGCAGTGGTTGAGAATCCGCCTGCCGATGCAGGAGACACGGGTTCGTGCCCTGGTCCGGGAAGATCCCACATGCCGCGGAGCAACTGAGCCCGTGAGCCATGGCCGCTGAGCCTGCGCGTCCGGAGCCTGTGCTCCGCAACGGGAGAGGCCACAACAGTGAGAGGCCCGCATACCGCAAAAAAAAAAAAAAAAAAAAAAAAAAAGGATCTTGCTGTGATTTATGTTAAAGAGTGTTCTTCAGATATTATCCTCTAAGAGTTTTATAGTGTCTGGCCTTACAATAGGCCTTTAATCCATTTTGAGTTAAGTGTTAGGAAGTGTTCTAATTTCATTGTTTACATGTAGATGTCCAGTTTTCCCAGCACCATGTATTGAAGAGGCTGCCTTTTCTCCATTGTATATTTTTGCCTCCTTTATCAAAGATAAGGTGACCATATGTGCATGGGTTTATCTCTGGGCTTTCCATCCTGTTCCATTGATCTGTATTTCTGTTTCTGTGCCAGTACCATACTCTCTTGATTACTGTAGCTTTGTAGTATAGTCTGAAGTGAAGGAGCCTTGTTCATCCCACTCCATTTTTCTTTCTCAAGATTACTTTGGCTATTCAGGGTCTTTTGCATTTCCATACAAATTGTGAAATTTTTTGTTCTAGCTCTGTGAAAAATGCCATTGGTAGTTTGATAAGGATTGTATTAATCTGTAGATTGCTTTGGGTAGTATAGTCATTTTCACAATGTTAATTTTTCCAATCCAAGAACATGGTATATCTCTCCATCTCTTTGTATTGTCCTTGATTTCTTTCATCAGTGACTTATAGCTTTCTTCATTCAGGACTTTTGTCTCCTTAGGTAGGTTTATTCCTAGGTATTTTATTCTTTTTGTTGCAATGGTAAATGGGAGAGTTTCCTTAATTTCTTTTTCAGATTTTTCCTCATTACTTTATAGGACAGCAAGAGATCTCTTTGCAGTAAGTTTGTATCCTGCTACATTACCAAATTCATTGATTAGCTCTAGTAGTTTTCTGGTAGCATTGTTAGGATTCTCTATATATAGTATCATGTCATCAGCAAACACTGGCAGTTTTACTTCTTCTTTTACAATTTGGATTCCCTTTATTTATTTTTCTTCTCTGATGACTGTGGCTAAAACTTCCAACACTATGTCGAATATTAGTGGTGAGAGTGGGCAACCTTGTCTTGTTCCTGATCTTAGAGGAAATGAATTCAGTTTTTCACCATTGAGAATGATGTTGGCTGTGGGTTTATCATATATGGCCCTTATTATATTGAGGTAAGTTCCCTCTATGCTTACTTTGTGGAGAGTTTTTATCACAAATGGTGTTGAATTTTGTCAAATTATTTTTCTGCATCTCTTGAAATTGTTGTATGGTTTTTCTTCTTCAAGTTGTTAATATAGTGTACCACATTGATTGATTTGCATATATTGAAGAATCCCAGCATTCCTGGGGTAAACCCCACTTGATCATGGTGTATAAGCCTTTTAATGTGCTGTTGGATTCTGTTTGCTAGTATTTTGTTGAAGATTTTTGCATCTATGTTCATCAATGATATTTGCCTGTAGTTTTCTTTTTTTGTGACATCTTTGTCTGGTTTTGGTATCAGGGTGATGGTGGCCTCATAGAATAAGATTGGAAGTGTTCCTCCCTCTGCTATATTTTGGAAGCGTTTGCGAATTAGAGGTGTAAGCTCTTCTCTAAATGCTTTATAGTATTTGCCTGTGAAGCCATCTGGTCCTGGGGTTTTGTTTATGGGACGATTTTTAATCACAGTTTCAATTTCACTGTTTGTGATTGGTCTGTTTATATTTTCTATATCTTACTGGTACAGTCTCAGAAGGATTTGCTTTTCTAAAAATTTGTCCATTTCTTTCAGTTTTTCCATTTTACTGGCATATAGTTGCTTGTAGTAATCTCTCATGATCCTTTATATTTCTGCAGTTTCAGTCCCTACCTCTTTTTCATTTCTATTTCTGTTGATTTGAGTCCTCCTCCTTTTTTTCTTGATAAGTCTGGCTAATGGTTTATCAATTTTGTTTATCTTCTCAAATAACCATCTTTTAGTTTTATTGATCTTTGTTTTTGTTTCCTTCAGTTTTTTTTTTTTTTTCATTTACTTCTGATATGTTCATTATGAATTCTTTCATTCTGCTAACTTTGGGTTTCTTTTTTCATCTTTTTCTAATTGCTTTAGGTGTAAGATTAGGTTGTTTATTCGAGATTTTTCTTGTTTCTTGAGGTAGGATTGTATTCCTATAAACTTCCCTCTCAGAACTGCTTTGGCTTCATCCCCTATATCTTGGGTCATCATGTTTACATTGTCATTTGTTTTTAGGTATTTTTTTTATTTCCTTTTTGATTTCTTCAGTGATCTCTTGGTTATTTAGTAATGTATTGTTTAGCCTCCATGTGTCTGTATTTTTTACAGCTTCTTTCCTGTAATTGATATCTAGTCTCAGAGCACTGTGGTTGGAAATGATACTTGATGCATATTCAGTATTCTTAATTTTACTGAGGCTTAGTTTTTGACCTAAGGTATGATCTATCCTGGAGAATGTTCCATGAGCACTTGAGAAGAAAGTGTATTCTGTCATTTTTGGATGGAATGTCCTATAAATATCAATTAAGTCCACCTTGCTTAATGTGTCATTTTACACTTCTCTTTCCTTATTTATTTTCATTTTGGATGATCTGTCCATTGGTGAAAGTGGGGTGTTAAAGTCCCCTACTGTAATTGTGTTACTGTCAATTTCCCCTTTTATGGCTGTTAGCATTGCTTAGGTATTAAGGTGCTCCTATGTTGAGTGCATAAGTATTTACAATTGTTATATCGTCTTGGATTGATACCTTCATCATTATGTAGTGTCCTTCTTTGTCTCTTGTAATAGTCTTTGTTTTAAAGTCTATTTTGTCTGATATGAGAATTGCTACTCCAGCTTTCTTGTGATTTCCATTTGCATGGAATATCTTTTTCCATCCCCTCACTTTCAGTCTGTATGTGTCCCTAGGTCTGAAGTGGGTCTCTTGTAGACAGCATATATATGGGTCTTGTTTTTGTATCCATTCATCCAGTCTGTGTCTTTTGGTGGGAGCATCTAATCCATTTACATTTAAGGTAATTATCAATATGTATGTTCCTATTCCCATTTTCTTAATTGTTTTGGGTTTGTTATTGTAGGTCTTTTCCTTCTCTTGTGTTTCTTGCCTAGAGAATTCCTTTAGCATTTGTTGTAAAGCTGGTTTGGTGGTGCTGAACTCTCTCAGCTTTTGCTTGTCTGTAAAGGTTTTATTTTATCCATCAAATCTGAATGAGAGCCTCACTGGTTAGAGTAATCTTGCTTGTAGATTTTTCCCTTTCATCATTTTAAATATGTCCTGCCACTCCCTTCTGGCTTGTGAGTTTCTGCTGAAAGATCAGCTGTTAACCTTCTGATGATTCCCCTGTATGTTATTTGTTGCTTTTTCCTTGCTGCTTTTAGAATTTTTTGTTTGTGTTTAATTTTTTATAGTCTGATTAATATTTATCTTGGCATGTTTCTCCTTGGATTTATCCTGTATGAGACTCTCTGCACTTCCTGGACTTGACTATTTCCATTCCCATGTTAGTGAATTTTTCAACTATAATCTCTTCCAATAATTTCTCAGTCCCTTTCTTTTTCTCTTCTTCTTCTGGAACCCCTATAATTCGAATGTTGTTGCATTTAATGTTGTCTCAGAAGTCTCTGAGACTGTCCTAAATTCTTTTCATTCTTTTCTCTTTAATCTGCTCTGCAATAGTTATTTCCACTATTTTATCTTCCAGGTCACTTATTCACTCTTCTGCCTCAGTTATTCTGCTATTGATTCTTTCTATAGAATTTTTAACTTCATTTATTGTGTTGTTCATCATTGTTTGCTCTTTAGTTCTTCTAGGTCCTTGTTAAATATTTCTTGTCTTTTCTCCATTCCATTTTCCAAGGTTTTGTATCATCTTTACTATTATTACTCTGAATTCTTTTTCAGGTAGACTGGGTATTTCCTCTACATTTATTTGGTTTTTACCTTGTTTCTTTATCTGCTGCATATTTCTCTGTCTTCTCATTGTCATTAACTTATTGTGTTTGGGCTTCTTTTCTTAGGCTGCAGGTTCATAGTTCCCATTATTTTGGTATCTTCCTCCAGTGGGTAAGGTTGGTTCAGTGGTTTGTGTAGGCTTCTTGGTGGAGGGGACTGGTGCCGGTGTTCTGATGGATGGGGCTGGATCTTGTCTTTCTTATCAGCAGGGCCATGTCAAGTGGTGTGTTTTGGGGTGTCTGTGAACTTATTATGATTGGGGGCAGCCTCTTTGCTAATGGGTGGGTTTGTGTTCCAGTCTTGCTAGTTGTTTGCCATCGGGCATCTAGAACTGAGCTTGCTGACCATTAGGTGGAGCTCGGTCTTACTGTTGAGACAGAGATCTCTGGGAGAGCTCTCGCCAACTGATATTACTTGGAGCTGGGAGGTATCAGGTGGTCCAATGTCCTGAACTCTGCTCTCCCACCTCAGAGGCTCAGGTCTGACACCAGGATAGGGAACCAAGACACTGTCAGCCACACAGCCCAGAAGAAAATGGAGAAAATAAATAAATTAATTAATTAATTAATATAAAATTATTAAAAGAAAAAAGTTTTTAAAATAAAAAAGTAATAATAGTTAAAAAAAAGAGAACAATGACACCAATAAACAAATCCACCAATGATAACAAGTGCTAAAAACTATACTATGATAAACGTAAAAATCAGAAAAAAAGGCAGTTGCACACAGCAAATCCCAAGTCTACAGTTGCTCCCAAAGTACACCACCTCAATTTTGGTTTGATTATTTGTATATTCAGGTATTCCACAGATGCAGGGTATGTCAACTTGATTGTGGGGATTTAATCTGCTGCTCCTGAAACTTGGAGAAATTTCCCTTTCTCTTCTTTGTTCATACAGCTCCTTGTGTTCAGCTTTCCTTTTGACTTCACCTCTGTTTGTAAGTCACCCTTTGACATCTGTTCACTGTCCAAACAGGAGGGGGTTAAATCAGCAGCTGATTAGGGGGCTCTGGCTCACTCATGCCAGGATGAGGGAGGGGTACAGTAGTTATAATTGGAATGCGGGGCAAGCCTGCAGTCCAGAACCCCATGTGAAGTTGCAACAGCCTGAGGGGCATGGTGTGTTCTCCCAGAGAAGTTGTCCCTGGATCACAGGACCCTGGCAGTTGTGGGCTGCACAGGATCCCGGGGCAGGGTTGTGGATAATGATCTGTGCTTGCACACAGGATTCTTGGTGGCTGTAGCAGCAGCATTAGCATTTCATGTCCATCTCTGGAGACTGAGCTGATAGCCACGGTTTGCTTCCATCTCTGGAGTTCATTTAGCTGGTGCTTTGCCTTCTTTGGGTTGACAAAGAAGGAATCCCCTCTCCTCACACACCCCGAAATCATGGTCTTTTGCCTCTTATGCAGGTCCAGACTTTTTCCCAGACTCCTTCCCAGTTAACTGTGGTGCCCTAGTCCCCTTCAGGTTGTGTTCACACCACCAACACCAGTCCTCTCCCTGGGACCTGACCTCTGAAGCCTGAGCCTCAACTCCCAGCACACCCCCTGGCAGATGAGCAGACAAGCCTCTTAGGCTGGTGAGTGCTGGTCAGCACCAATTCTCTGTGTGGGAATCTCTCCACTTTTCCCTCTGCTCCAGTGTTGCTGTGCTCTCCTCCATGGCTCCAAAGCTTTCCCCCCACACAGCCCCATCTCCACCAGTGAAGGGGCTTCCTAGTGTGTGAAAACTTTCCCTCCTTCACAGCTCCCTCCCAGAGGTGCAGGTCCCGTCCCTATTCTTTTGTGTCTTTTCTTTTTTCTTTTGCCCTACCCAGGTACATGTGGATTTTCTTGCCTTTTGGGAAATCTGAGGTCTTTGCCAGAGTCCAGTAGGTGTTCTGTAGGAGTTGTTCCACATGTAGATGCACTTTTGACGTATTTGTAGGGAAGAAGGTGATCTCCACATCTTACTCCTCCACCATCTTGAAGGTCTCCCCACTTGGATGTATTTAATTGTACTCAACAAACTTTGGATCATTGAATACCTCTTGTGCCAGATGATTCTCAGCATTTGGTGGATATGTGCAGGGATGGAGATGGTGACTGACTTGAAGTTTTAATATAAAGTTCTGAAAATTATGGACATGTCTGGGGAAGTTTATTGCCCCCACAATTAAGGCAAAACTCAGAGAATAGTTTATATGGCAATGGCTGGAGCTCAGGGTAGTGCTGCTTTTCTCCATTCTGAAGGCTTATTAGCACTTTAAAAAAAAATGTTAACATCTGGGTGGATTTTGTATATTTTAAATTCTCATCATACACCAGAAGTCTTCAAACTTTGAGCATCATAAAATTTACCTGGAAGCATGTGAGAATGCAGATAGCTTGGTCTTATACTTAAATTTTCTTTTAATAGATCTAAGTGGGACCTAGAGATCTAATTTTTAATAAGTATTGTCTAGTTGATTCTTATGTGGGTGGTCCTGAATTTTACATTCAAAAAGCTTGCTTAGCAGACAATTTCCACTCCAATGTAGAAACTGGACAAATTTAAAGCATTTAATAAAACTCTATTGGGCATCCTGATACTGTGCTAGGATTCAGGGATATAAAGTTAAATATAGCTAGTAGAGGGAGAGTATAAAGACATACATGCACAAATGCACACACAACCCAGTACATACTATAATATAGAATTATGTTCATCAAATATATGTGTAAGGAAGTCACAGACCCAGAAGTAGGGAAAGTAAACTTGAAAAAACCTGAGGGCTAAGTCTTGAGATAAACTTTTCCTGGTTTTCAGTTTTGTTTGACACGTGCACTAAAGGAGCTGTGTACTCAGTGAGGTGGGAAAAGTTTTTCTTCTTCTATTTTTGAGACTTCTTTCAAAATAATGAGTGCATCCATGAGGTCTTCAGGGACTTTAAAAGTAATAAATAAACCTAGTTTCTATCCATTCTCTGAATTAGAGTCTCTGAGAATGAGCCAACTGTAAATTTAAAGCTACATTGGGGAAAATAGTTATCCACATGTAAAGATAAGAGTGGGCTTTAGGGGCAAATGACCATTTGTTTTCAGAAGATCTTCTCTCTGAATTATCAGTCTAGGTTAATGACAATGCCAATCAAGGACTTTCAGTTCCCTGAATGGTGAGGGGTAACACCCATAGAAAGTTATAAAAATTATGAGGTTATTTTATGACTCATCACCACTTAGTTCTTATTACTCATAACTTCACAAGAAGGACAAATACAGAGCTTGATCCTTTGCAATATTAATCTTAATATTTTAAAATTATTTCCAGAATATCAACCTTTAGCATCACGAAATAGGACTCTATAATGGAGACGCCATTATAATATTGAATGACTGCAGGATTATTTACAAAGACTAAAAAGAACAGGTTAATAATAATTTTGCTTTTAATAATAACATTTTATAGATGGGGAATGAAAATGTTAAGGCAGATTCCCGATATAGTGTCTGACAAAAATGAATATTCATATGCCAGCTTCAAAGTCAGTAGAGGTTGTTTCTTGGCTCCCTGTGGAAGGTGGAGCCTCTTCTTGCTCAGTTTTGGTTACTGTTCAGTCTAGTCTCAGCAACTGAGACTAGAGTTGCACGATTCTTTGTTGGGGTGGAAGGGATGTAGTAATATCCAGGCTACCCCATCCTCCCAGCCATCGTCTGTGATGTCTCAATTTTCTCTGGTACTTTTGGTTCCAGTGAGCAACCTCTTTCAGGAAGGAGACCTCCCACCACACACTATTCACGTTGGCAGGAATACCCTATAGAGTTCTGGCTCACAGTGGGGTAGAGGTCTCACAAAATACTCTGATATGGGGTGTTGGCTAAAATAGTGGCAACTGAAGAGGGTGCCATCTTCTCAATGACAGCAGAAGAGATGAGGAAGGCAAAGAAATTCATGGATGAAAAGCAGGTAGAGAGATGAGAATATTGGAGAAGGAAAAAGTGAAGGAAGTAGAGGAGGAGATGAAGTATCCATGGAGAGAGGAGAGGAGGTGGTGAAGGAAAATTAAGTGGTAGAGATGAAGGACGGGACAAGGGCCTGGCCCCTGAATGTGAAATCTTCAGAGACTTTCTTGAGTCTGGATTTAGGGACAGTGAATGTTCAGGCTGACAGGGTCTTCCTCCAATTGGAGCCCAAGTTTGGGCAAATGCAGTGGTACGTGGGTGAGGGTACAAGATCCATCAGCCAAAAATATGGATGTGGATATTTGGAACAATCCACATCTAACAATCATGCTTAAGGGCCACAATGTAGATTTGCTGAGGTTCATATTAATTAGGAATAAAGGAGTTCAGATAACCCAGGGCAATATACAACTTCAAGGTAATCTTTTGAGCAAACTCCTACTGTAGAAACAAGGTGATTATTAAAGAATATGAGATCAGAGCTTCTGGACAAGTGGCATTTTTTTCCATTCCAAACATATGGTCAGCAGTCCTTCATCTGCAGGAGCAGGATATCACCTGTAACTTTTTCACCTGGTTCTCAGACCATAGCCTCTCAAGATCTGACAAGATTGTTCTTATTCAGGGAAAAGTGTGGCCCATCTCCTACAATACCACCTGCTATGTGAAGGGAAATCAGACTACTTTCAGAAGGGCAGCCCAGGGACACACTCAAGGCTATATGGGTACTAGTCTGGTTAACTCCTACTTCTGGAAGTTATCCCTGCTCCAGAGATATTTTTATTACCTTCCACCTATTTTTACACCTGTGCTTGCCCAACAGTGATGTTTATGTGCTGGCGTTTCTGCACCTTGGCTCCTCTGGACGGCCAGTGCTCTCAACTTCAATAATGTAGCTTTTATGGCCATGGCCATCACTTTGTTTAAGCCAAGAAAATGGTGCTAAAGTCTGTGCTGCTTTCATCTACATTACTTGAGCATTTGTTTTTGTCAGGGCCTTCCTACTTGCTTTTGATATATGTACTCGTGAGTCATATTTGAAGAGAGAAAGTATATCTTCAAGAAACACAGCCTCAACAACAATAAAAACCTGGGTTCATGCTTGCTGTCTGTGGGAAACTGTTCATCTTCAAGTAGGTCCAGTGGATGTTCCATAGCCCTATCACCCCTGCTTGGCCACTGCCACCTGGATTTTCATATTTTGCCAGGAGCCTATTTTACCCACCCAGCAGCTGAGTACTTGGAAAAACAGGAATATAAACAGTAGAGACCTGCTAAGTATGTATGAAATAAAGGGGGAAATGTAAAAGATCTCTAAATTTACCCAAGTATACAGTTTTTCCTGGTCTTCTGTTACTTACAAGTTTTCATGAAGGCCCGTGCCATGCTCTACCTTTTTTCTGGCCAGCCTTTTAGATAATCTATGTCCATACCACCAACAATCCTCTTGTATGGTTTCTAGTCATCAAGTACCTCCAGAACTGTTTTGTGGACTCAGGGTACCTGCCAATCATTAAAAAACTCCTCTACTGTACCCCTCTCCCTGTCACTCAGGAATCGAACCTAATATAAGACAAGGGATTGGGCTGGCAGGTGTGGCCTAATCCTCACAGCAAGCACAAATATGGTATCCTTTCTGAAAATCAAGTGTTCTTAGCCACAATGACCTCATCATGCCCAGGTGACCAAGTGCTCTGTGAAATGCTAAGAGGGAAAAAGAAGACATTTTTCATTTTTAGGCTTACATCATGTTCCAACATCTCTCTTCTCTCTCCTCCCCACCTCAATTTCTTTTTTAAAGACTCTAGGGGCCAAAAACAGAAAGCAGAACAATTAGAAAAGCAGACTTTCTTTTTTTTTTTTTTTTTTTTTGATAAATCAATGAATTTAATAAAAAATGGGCTCAAAAATATAAAAGATGAGTAAATGTAAAACATAATTTAGGAATTATTTATAAGTATGGTATAAAAATCCAGAATCCATAAAGGAAAAAAACTGATACATTTGTCACTAAAATTCTAAAATATGTGTGCAACAAAAGTATCATTACAAAGTCAAAAGACCAACAACACAAGACCAAAAAAAATGCAAATCTCATAACAGAAAAAGGTCTTAGTATACAAGTAATTCTTACAAATCTCTTAGAAAAAGGCCAATCAAAAATTTGGAAAGTTGGTTCAAAACTAGAATTACAAATGACCAACAAAAAAGGAGGACCCTCAAACTCAAAAATAAGAAAATTAAAATGGGAAACCATTTTTAGCTGATCCAGTTGGAGAAGATTTGTTTTATTGTTTGTTTTCTTATTCTTGAATTTTATTTTATTTATTTATTTTTTATACAGCAGGTTCTTATTAGTTATCTATTTTATACATATTAGTGTATATATGTCAATCCCAATCTCCCAATTCATCCCACCACCACCTCCATCACCCCTGCTTTCCCCCACTTGGTGTCCATATGCTTGTTCTCTGAATCTGTGTCTCTATTTCTACCTTTCAAACCAGATCATGTTTACCATTTTTCTAGATTCCACATAAGTGTGTTAATATACGCTATTTGTTTTTATCTTTCTGACTTAATTCACTCTGTACAACAGTCTCTAGGTCCATCCACATCTCTGCAAATGACCCAATTTCATTCTTTTTATGGCTGAATAATATTCCATTGTATATATGTACCATATCTTCTTTATTCATTCATTTGTCAAGGGGCTTTTAGGTTGCTTCCATGACCTGGCTATTGTAAATAGAGCTGCAATGAACATTGTGCTACATGACTCTTTTTGAATTATGGTTTTCTCTTGGTATATGCCCAGTAGTGGGATTGCTGGGTCATATAGTAATTCTATTTTTAGTTTTTTAAGGAACCTCCACACTGTTCTCCACAGTGGCTGTATCAATTTACATTCCCACCAACAGTGAAAGAGGGTTCCCTTTTCTCTGCACCCACTCCAGCATTTGTTGTTTGTAGATTTTCTGATGATGTCCATTCTAACTGGTTGGATGTGATACCTCATTGCAGTTTTGATTTGCCTTTCTCTAATAATAAGCCTTATTAAGCACATTTTCATGTGCCTGTTGGCCATCTGTATGTCTTTTTGGAGAAATATCTACTTAGGTCTTCTGCCCATTTTTTGATTGGGTTGTTTGTTTTCTGATATTGAGCTGCATTAGCTGCTTGTATATTTTGGAGATTAATCCTTTGTCAGTTGCTTCATTTGCAAATATTTTCTCCCGTTCTGAGGGTTGTCTTTTTGTCTTGTTTATGGTTTCCTTTGCTGTGCAAAACCTTTTAAGTTTCATTGGGTCCCATTTCTTTATTTTTGTTTATATTTTCATTATTCTAGGAGGAGGATCAAAAAAGATCTTGCTGTGATTTATGTCATAGAGTGTTCTGCCTATATTTTCCTCTAAGAGTTTTATAGTGTCCAGTCTTACATTTAGGTCTTTAATCTATTTTGAGTTTGTTTTTGTGTATGGTGTTAGGGAGTGCTCTAATTTCATTCTTTTACATGTAGCTGTCCAGTTTTCTTAACACCACTTACTGAAGAGGGTGTCTTTTCTTCATTGTATATTCTTGCATCCTTTGTCATAGATTAATTCACCATATGTGTGTGGGTTTATTTCTGGGCTTTCTATCCTGTTCCATTGATCTATATTTCTGTTTTTGTGACAGTACTATATTGTCTTCATTTGTGGCTAGTATAAAGCTACTATACTAGCTTTGTCATATAATCTGAAGTCAGGGATTCTTCCAGCTCCGTTTTATTCCCTCAAGATTGCTTTGGCTATTCAGGGTCTTTTATGTATCCATACAAATTAAAACTTTTTTTTCTAGTTCATTAAACAATGCCATTGGTTATTTGATAGGGATTGCATTGAATCTGTAGATTGCTTTGGATAGTATTGTCATTTTCACAATGTTTATACTTCCAGTCCAAGAACATGGTATGTCCCTTCATTTGTTTATATCATCTTTGATTTCTTTCATCAGTATCTTATAGTTTTCTGCATACAGGTCTTTTACCTCCTTAGGTAGATTTATTCCTACATATTTTATTCTTTTTGTTGCAGTGGTAAATGGGAGTGTTTCCTTAATTTCTCTTTCAGATTTTTCATCATTAGTGTATAGGAATGCAAGAGATTTCTGTGCATTATTTTCTATCTTGCAACTTTACCAAATTCATTGATTAGCTCTAGTAGTTTTCTGGTGGCATCTTCAGGATTTTCCATGTATAGTATCATGTCATCTGCAAACAGTGACAGTTTTACTTCTTCTTTTCCAATTTGTGTTATTTTATTTCTTTTTCTTCTCTGATTGCCATAGCTAGGACTTCCAAAACTTTGTTGAATGATAGTGGTGAGAATGGATATCCTTGTCTTGTTCCTGATCCTGGAGGAAATGCTTTCAGTTTTTCACCATTGAGAACGATGTTGGCTGTGGGTTTGTCGTATAAAGTCTTTATTATGTTGAGGTAGGTTCCCTCTATACCCACTTTCTGAAGAGTTTTTATCATAAATCAGTGATGAATTTTGTCAAAATCTCTTTATGCATCTATTGAGATAATCATATGGTTTTTATTCTTCAATTTGTTAAAATGGTGTATCACATTGATTGATTTGCATATATTGAAGAATCCTTGCATCCCTGAGATAAATCCCATTCAATCATGGTATATGATCCTTTTACTGTGTTGTTGGATTCTATCTGTTAGTATTTTGTTGAGGATTTTTGCATCTATATTCATCAGTGATATTGGTCTGTAATTTTCTTTTTTTGTAGTATCTTTTCCTGGTTTTGGTGTCAGGGTGTTGGTGGTCTCGTACAATGAGTTGGGGAGTGTTCCTTCCTCTGAAATGTTTTGGAAGAGGTTGAGAAGGATGGGTGTTAACTCCTCTCTAAATGTTTGATAGAATTTGCCTGTGAAGCCATCTGGTCCTGGACTTTTGTTTGTTGGAAGATTTTTAATCACAGTTTCAATTTCAGTGCTTGCAATTTTTCTGTTCATATTTTCTGTTTCTTCTTAGTTCAGTCTTGGAAGGCTGTGCTTTTGTCAGATCTTTTCCATTTCTTCCAGGGTGTCCTTTTTTTTTTTTTTTTTTTTTTTTTTTTTGTGGTATGCGGGCCTCACTGTTGTGGCCTCTCCCGTTGCGGAGCACAGGCTCCGGACGCGCAGGCTCAGCGGCCATGGCTCACGGGCCCAGCCGCTCTGCGGCATGTGGGATCTTCCCAGACCGGGGCACGAACCCGTGTCCCCTGCATCGGCAGGTGGATTCTCAACCACTGCACCTGGAAGCCCCAGGGTGTCCATTTTATTTGCATATAGTTGCTAGTAGTAGTCTTCATGATCCTTTTCATTTCTGAAGTGTTGGTTGTTACTTATCCTTTTTAATTTCTAATTCTGTTGATTTGAGTCTTCTCCCTGGTTTTCCTCATGAGTCTGGCTAATGGTTTATCAATTCTATTTATATCCTCAATGAACCTTCTTTTAGTTTATTGATATTTCCTATTGTTTCCTTTATTTCTTTTTCATTTATTTCTTTTTTTTTTCCTTTTTTTTTAACATCTTTATTTGAGTATAACTGTTTTACAATAGTGTGTTAGTTTCTCCTTTACAACAAAGTGAATCAGTTATACATATACATATGTTCCCAAAACTCTTCCCTCTTGTGTCACCCTCCCTCCCCCCCTCCCTATCCCACCCCTCTAGGTGGTCACAAAGCACAGAGGTGAACTCCCTGTGCTATGCTGCAGCTTCCCACTAGCTATCTAATTTACATTTGGTAGTGTGTATATGTCCCTGCCACTCTCTCACATCATCACAGCTTACCCTTCCCCGTACCCATATCCTCAAGTCCATGCTCTAGTAGGTCTGTGTTTTATTCCCATCCTACCACTAATCTCTTCATGACTTTTTTTTTTTTTTTAGATTCCATATATATGCGTTAGCATACGGTATTTGTTTTTATCCTTCTGACTTACTTCACTCTGTATGACAGACTCCAGGTCTATCCACCTCATTACAAATAACTCAGTTTCATTTCTTTTTATGGCTGAGTAATATTCCATTGTATATATGTGCCACATCTTCCTTATCCATTCATCTGTTGATGGACACTTAGGTTGCTTCCATGTCCTGGCTATCGTAAATAGAGCTGCAATAAACATTTTGGTAGATGACTCTTTTTGAATTATGGTTTTCTCAGGGTATATGCCCAGTAGTGGGGTTGCTGGGTCATATGGTAGTTCTATTTGTAGTTTTTTAAGGAACCTCCATACTGTTCTCCATACTGGCTGTATCAATTTACATTCCCACCAGCAGTGCAAGAGTGTTCCCTTTTCTCCAGCATTTATTGTTTCTAGAGTTTTTGATGATGGCCAATCTGACCGGTGTGAGATGATATCTCATTGTAGTTTTGATTTGCATTTCTCTAATGATTAATGATGTTGAGCATTCTTTCATGTGTTTGTTGGCAATCTGTATATCTTCTTTGGAGAAATGTCTATTTAGTTCGTCTGCCCATTTTTGGATTGGGTTGTTTGCTTTTCTGTTATTGAGCTGCCTGTGTTGCTTATACATTTTGGATATTAATCCTTTGTCAGTTGCTTCATATGCAAATATTTAATCCCATTCTGAGGGTTGTCTTTTGGTCTTGTTTATGGTATCCTTTGCTGTGCAAAAGCTTTTAAGTTTTATTAGGTCCCATTTGTTTATTTTTGTTTTTATTTCCATTTCTCTAGGAGATGGGTCAAAAAGGATCTTGCTGTGATTGATGTCATAGACTGTTCTGCCTATGTTTTCCTCTAAGAGTTTGATAGTGCCTGGGCTTACATTTAAGTCTTTAACCCATTTTGAGTTTATTTTTGTGTATGGTGTTAGGGAGTGTTCTAATTTCATACTTCTACAGGTAGCTGTCCAGTTTTCCCAGCACCACTTATTGAAGAGGCTGTCTTTTCTCCACTGTATATCCTTCCCTCCTTTATCAAAGATAAGGTGACCATATGTGTGTGGGTTTATCTCTGGGCTTTCTATCCTGTTCCATTGATCTATATTTCTGTTTTGGTGCCAGTACCATACTGTCTTGATTACTGTGGTCTTGTAGTATAGTCTGAAGTCAGGGAGCCTGATTCCTCCAGCTCCATTTTTCGTTCTCAAGATTGCTTTGGCTATTTGGGGTCTTTTGTGTTTCCATACAAATTGTGAAATTCTTTGTTCTAGTTCTGTAAAAAATGCCAGTGGTAATTTGATAGGGATTGCATTGAATCTGTAGATTGCTTTGGGTAATAGAGTCATTTTCACAATGTTGATTCTTCCAATCCAAGAACATGGTATATTTCTCCACCTATTTGTATCATCTTTAGTTTCTTTCATCAGTGTCTTATAGTTTTCTGCATAAAAGTCTTTTGTCTCCTTAGGTAGGTTTATTCCTAGATATTTTATTATTTTTGTTGCAATGGTAAATGGGAGTGTTTTCTTAATTTCACTTTCAGATTTTTCATCATTAGTGTATAAGAATGCCAGAGATTTCTGTGCATTCATTTTGTATCCTGCTACTTTGCCAGATTCATTGATTGGTTCTAGTAGTTTTCTTGTAGCATCCTTAGTATTCTCTATGTATAGTATCATGTCATCTGCAAACAGTGACAGCTTTACTTCTTCTTTTCCTATTTGGATTCCTTTTATTTCTTTTTTTCTCTGATTCCTGTGGCTAGAACTTCCAAAACTAGGTTGAATAAGAGTGGTGAGAGTGGGCAAACTTGTCTTGTTCCTGATCTTAGTGCAAATGGATTCAGTTTTTCACCATTGACAATAATGCTGGCTGTGGGTTTATCATATATGGCCTTTATTATATTGAGGAAAGTTCCCTCTATGCCTACTTTCTGCAGGGTTTTTATCATAAATGGGTGTTGAATTTGTCAAAAGCTTTCTCTGCATCTATTGAGATGATCATATGGTTTTTCTCCTTCAGTTTGTTGATATGGTGTATCATGTTGATTGATTTGTGTATATTGAAGAATCCTTGCATTCCTGGAATAAACCCCACTTGATCATGGTGTATGATCCTTTTTATGTGCTGTTGGATTCTGTTTGCTAGTATTTTGTTGAGGATTTTTGCATCTATGTTCATCAGTGATATTGGCCTGGAGCTTTCTTTCTTTGTGACGTCTTTGTCTGGTTTTGGTATCAGGGTGATGGTGGCCTCGTAGAATGAGTTTGGGAGTGTTCCTCCCTCTGCTATCTTTTGGAAGAGTTTGAGAAGGATAGGTGTTAGCTGTTCTCTAAATGTTTGATAGAATTCGCCTGTGAAGCCATCTGGTCCTGGGCTTTTGTTTGTTGGAAGATTTTGAATCACAGTTTCAATTTCAGTGCTTGTGATCGGTCTGTTCATATTTTCTATTTCTTCCTGGTTCAGTCTTGGCAGGTTGTGCATTTCTAAGAATTTGTCCATTTCTTCCAGGTTGTCCATTTTATTGGCATAGAGTTGCTTGTAGTAATCTCTAATGATCTTTTGTATTTCTGCAGAGTCAGTTGTTACATCTCCTTTTTCATTTCTAATTCTATTGATTTGAGTCTTCTCCCTTTTTTTCTTAATGAGTCTGGCTAATGGTTTATCAATTTTATTTATCTTCTCAAAGAACCAGCTTTTACTTTTATTGATCTTTGCTATTGTTTCCTTCATTTCTTTTTCATTTATTTCTGATCTGATCTTTATGATTTCTTTCCTTCTGCTAAATTTGTGTATTTTTTCTTCTTTCTCTAATTGCTTTAGGTGTAAGTTTAAGTTGTGTTTGAGATTTTTCTTGTGTCTTGAAGTAGGATTTTATTGCTATAAACTTTCCTCTTGGCAATGCTTTGCTGCATCCCATAGGTTTCAGATTGTCATGTTTTTGTTGTCATTTGTCTCTAGATATTTTTGGATTTCCTCTTTGATTTCTTCCCTGATCTCTTGTTATTTAGTAATATATTGTTTAGCCTCCACGTGTTTGTAATTTTTACTTTTTTTTCATTGTAATTTATTTCTAATCCCATAACACTGTGTTCAGAGAAAATGCTTGTTATGATTTCAGTTTTCTTAAATTTACTGAGTCTTGATTTGTGACCCAAGATGTGATCTATCCTGGAGAATGTTTTGTGTGGACTTGAGAAGAAATTGTAATCTGCTCTTTTTGGGTGGAATGTCCTATAAATATCAATTAAGTCCATCTGGTATAATGTGTTATTTAAAGCTTGTGTTTCCTTATTTATTTTCATTTTGGATGATCTTTCCATTGGTATAAGTGAGGTGTTAAAGTCCTCCACGATTATTGTGTTACTGTTGATTTCCTCTTTTATAGCTGTTAGCATTTGCCTTATGTATTGAGGTGCTCCTATGCTGGGTGTATATATATTTATAATTGTTATATAGTCTTCTTGGATTTATCCCTTGATCATGCAGTGTCCTTTCTTGTTTCTTGGAACATTCTTTATTTTATAGCCTATTTTATCTGATATGAGTATTGCTACTCCAGCTTTCTTTTGATTGCCTTTTGCATGGAATATCTTTTTCCATCCCCTCACTTTTGGTCTCTTTTTGTCCCTAGGTCTGAAGTGGGTGTCTTGTAGACAGCATATATATGGGTCTTGTATCCATTCAGTGAGCTAGTTTTTTTTGGTTGTAGCATGTAATCCATTTACATTTATGGTAATTATCTATATGTATGTTCCTATTACCAATTTCTTAAATGTTTTGGGTTTGTTTTTGTAGGTCTTTTTCTTCTCTTGTGTTTCCCACTTAGAGAAGTTCCTTTAGCATTTGCTGTAGAACTGTTTTGGTGGTTCTGAATTCTCTTAGTTTTTGCTTGTCTGAAAAGCTATTGATTTCTCCATCAAATCTGAATGAGAACCTTGCTGGGTAGAGTAATCTTGGTTTTCTTTTCTCCCTTTCATCACTTTAAATGTATTGTGCCACTCCCTTCTGGTTTGTAGAATTTCTGCTGAGAAATCAGCTGTTAATCTTATGGGAGTTCCCTTGTATGTTATTTGTCATTTTTACCTTGCTGCTTTTAATAATTTTTCTTTGTCTTTGATTTTTGTCAATTTGATTACTATGTTTTTTGGCATGTTTCTCCTCGGGTTTATCCTGTCTGAGACTCTCTGTGCTTCCTGGCCTTGGGTGGCTATTTTCTTTCCCATGTTATGGAATTTTTCCACTATAGCCTCTTCAAATATTTTCTCAGGTCTTTCTCTCTCTCCTCTCCTTCTGGGACCCCCATAATATGAATGTGGTCTGTTTAATATTGTCTCAGAGGTCTCTTTGTCTTCATTTCTTTTCATTCTTTTTTCTTTATTCGGTTCCACAGCAGTGATTTTCACCATTCTGTGTTCCAGGTCACTTATCTGTTCTTCTGCTTCAGTTATTCTGCTATTGATTCCTTTTAGTGTATTTTTCATTTCGGTTATTGTACTGTTCATCTCTGTTTGTTTGCTCTTTGATTCTTCTAGGTCTTTGTTAAACATTCTTTGCATCTTCTTGATCTTTGCTTCCATTCTTTTTCTGAGGTCCTGCATCATCTTCACTATCATTATTCTGGATATTTTTTTCTGAAAAGTTGCCTATCTCCACTTCAGTTAGTTGTTTTTCTGGGGTTTTATCTTGTTCCTTCATTTGGTATCTAGTCCTCTGCCTTTTTGTTTTGTCTATCTTTCTTTGAATGTGGTTTTCATTCCACAGGTTGCTGGATTGTTGTTCTTCTTGCTTCTGTTTTCTGCTCTCTTATGGATGAGCCTATTTAAGAGGCTAGTGCAAGCTTCCTGATGGTAGGAACTGGTGGTAGGTATAGATTGGTGTTTCTGTGGTGGAGAGAGTTCATTAAAACTTTAATCCACTTGTCTGCTGATGGATGGGACTGATTTCCTTTCCTGCTGGTTGTTTGGTCTGGGGCAACACAGTTCTGGAGGTTACAGGCTCTTTGGTTGGGCTAATGGCAGACTACAGGTGGTCTCATGCCAAGGAGTAATTCCCAGAACTTCTGCTGCCAGTGTCCTTGTCCCTATGGTGAGCCACAGCTCCTCCCTGCCTCTGCAGGAGACCCTCCTACACTAGCAGGTAGGTCTGGTTCAGTCTCTTATGGCATCACTGTTTCTTGCTCCTGGATCCTGATGTGCACACTACTTTGTGTGTGCCCTCCAAGAATGGAGTGTCTGTTTCCTGCAGTCCTCTTGAAGTCCTGCAATAAAATCCCACTAGCCTTCAAAGTTTGATTCTCTGGGAATTCCTCCTCCCATTGCCCAACCCCCAGGTTGGGAAGCCTGATGTGGGGCTCAGATCCTTCACTCCAGTGGGTGGACTTCTGTGGTATAACTGTTCTCCAGTTTGTGAGTCACTCCCCAGTAGTTATGGAATTTGATTTTGTTTTGATTGCACCCCCTCCTACCATCTAATTGTGGCTTCTCCTTTGTCTTTGTATGTGGGGTACCATTTTTGGTGAGTTCGTGTCTTACTTTTGATGACTGTTGAGCACCTATTTGTGATTCCAGTGTTCTTGCAAGAGTGCATGAGCACAAGTCCTTCTACTCTACAATCTTGAGCCAATCTAGAGAAGCAGACTTTCTAATTTGTTTCTCCTCTTGATTGTATCCAGATGAAGAGAGGGAGGCTGCCCAGTAAGGTAAACTGTCAGAGTTCTCTGACTCTACTATTTTGCCCTCTCCCCAAATTCCCTTTCACAAGTTCTACAAAGTTCAAAGGAAGATAGTCGAGGACTATGGGATGGAAGGACTGAGGTGGTCATGAGTTTCATGGGGCAGAGATTATTTATTGCCCAGTTGTGTAAAGTGTTCTTGTAGAGTAATCTTAGTCCCAGTACCACCTTCACCTTTATTTACAACACACACATTCTTTCCTCTGCACTGTGCCCAAATTTCCAAGAAATTTCCAAGATAATTCTTGAACATTAATCTGGAGGGGAGGGAGAAGAAAACATGGGGATGAGCTTCTATTAGAAATTATAAATAAATTATTTTAAATTATTAATCTAAAGCTAAAATAAGGTAAATAAAAAGGGTGAATGAATAACTCTAAGAAGTTTATTTATACCACCTTTATTTCTTGAATAATGTAGGGAGTTTGATTATAAAGTGTTGAGAAGATATACTGAGATAGACGAATTCTTTAAAGTTTGATAAAAGCAAGTATAGTAATATGTGGGACAACAATTTTTACATAATATTTTTAGTATTTAAGCCTCCTTTTTTATGTTCAGAGAAGGATGTAAGGTTTTTCTGACATTTGCATAAGCTCTATCTTTTCCATCTCCAAGTTTAGTTTAGTCATCTTTATTTTTATGTAATGTCATTTAAGAACAGGTTGGAGATACTGAAAATAAATGAGATGCACTATTTTAGATGGTGTCTATTAAAAAAACACTGAAACAATTATAAAGGAATTCAGATCATAGTCAACTTTTTGGTCAGTTTTTTGGTAATATGTTTATAATGTCTACTTGTTTAACTTTGTTTTAACTCAAGGAAACAGCCTCAAAAGAAATTTAACTGATATATAATGCTTTCACTTTCCCTGCTCCTTTTGAAGCAAAGTTGACATAATTTTGAACAGAATCCACTAAAATTTCCACATGTATTCAATTCTGCTAAATTTGTATAGACCTGACATTTAGATGAAGGGAGAGTAGAAAAGAATAGAGCTTTAATGGAAAGCTGCATTACTAAGGTGTTTCATCCAAGATTTTCAGGTTAAGATACTGAATATATGTACAAGGAAAGAAAAACATCTCAAGGATGTATTACTTACTTTACAGACATCTAGCTATTTGAAAATTTCTAAGCAATCCCATATTCATTCATGTTCTCATTAGTACTATTCACCAGATATTTCTGACCCTTCTCTGAGCAAAAGGTTGGTTGCATTTTCCCATCTCCTTTATGTTAAACATGGTCATGTGACTTGCTTTGATGAATGAATCATGAGAAAAAGCCATATACATCACTTCTGGGAGGAAGCTTTAAGAGCTAGTGTATAATCAGAACCTCTTTTCTTCTGACATGGCAACCAGCTTCAGATGAGGAGATCCTATTAGCATTGTCCCTGGAGTGAAGAGATGTGGCACAATGTTTCTCTCCTCTATCCCAATTCCCTAATCCCCATGAATATGCAACATGAATCAGAAAAAAAGACCTTTGCTATTTTAGAGCATTATGATTTGCAGGTTTTATTGTTACTGCAGCATAACCTAGACTTCCATGATGACAACAACATCTTTTAGAATTTTTTTTTTTTTTATGTTGGCTGTTTAAGAATAATTGTGAAAATTCCACATCTTAATCTATGGGTTTTTTGCTGTCTGTTTCTTACCTAGCTCTTGATCCTATTGTTTCTGATAGCTAGTCTGGATTTAAATATCTGGAAACTAAATGTTATGTAATCTTACATGGATGGATTTTAAAGTGAATTTCTTGTATTTATGTTGTGTACTTAATTTGACTTTATTTTTTTGTCATTTGTTAACATATTGGTCCATCTTCTCCATACTTTTAAATTATGTATACCTAAGGAGAAAGAACAACATATAACTAACTAATCTTTATATATGCCTGTGGTGCAAATTCTAGAAATACACATTTAGTGGTATTCAATAAATTTTTACTGAAATAATAGTGGAGATAATACTGATGAGAAGTTTGATGATGATAGAGACTCCAAGAAGAGATCATGCTCCAGGAACATGCATGTTCAGAGTGACTGGAGTGCAGTTCAATTTATACAAATAATTTACTGTTTATGTGTTCTAATATTTGAAAATCAGAAGTTAGTTTCAAATTATATAACTAACAACATTCTAGATGTTTTAATTGTATACAAATACAAAAGTATGAGATAAATCTGAGGTTTAGCAAAAGACATTGTGTTTTCAGGGGGAAATGGTAAATGAGCACATTTCAGACATTTGCTATTTGCTGGTTTTGTTCCTCAGTGAGAGTTTTTTGGTGGAAGTATATTTTAGTATTTAGAATAAAACTTTTGCTGACTCACATTGCATCATCTTTCTGTTCTTACCATACAATTTTAATTTCCATTTTCTGGCCTCAGATAACAGATCCTGAAGTGAAGATTTGGAACTTCATGATAGGTCTGAGTGTATTTGAATCATTTTTGATGCATATTTCCTGATAAGATTCAGATAATCATTGATAATTTTGGCATCTCTAGTTTCATGAGATTCATAAGTGCTGTCATCACATTCCCTAAATTTGTGCTCATAGAATTCAATGCAGAGAAGCTTTTTAATATTAAAGTGTTAGGATTCATTCACATGAAATTTAATTATTGCTGTTAAATCTTAACTAATAGAATATTTTGTAATTCTTGTTATATTTATGATAGAAGCATCCCCAGTAATTTAGAGGTAATTTTTTCCTAACCAGATCTACATGGCACACAGGTCTACATGGTGCTCATAAAATAAATGGGGCAAATGAGCAACTGATTAGAATAACTGTTATTGTAATCACAGTTAAATATGGTTGATTATTTATTCATTTGATATTTATTAAATAGCTATATTTAAGACACTATCATGAGCACTATGAGTACAGACATTAAAAGGACATGATCCCATTCTTAAAGAGCTCACTTTGTAACTGTGGATAAATATTGATTATATATTGATACATATTGATTATAATCTATGATGAATGCTATAATATAGAGGTGTGCTGTTGAAACAGAGAAGAAGAAAGGATTAGTTTTGCTACTAAGAACTAATGGAAGGACCATGGAGTGATTCACAGAAAAAGTGATATTGGAATTGGACATTTAATACAATATTTCATCATTTTTCTCTAATTAAAATATTAGAGCTATTGAACATAATCACCATATCTACCTTGGATAATTAGAAAACTTTCCTCTAGAAATGAGTTGTGCCTAACTTTTATACCATGTTCTATGCTTTGGAATTTTGGAAGTTTTAACACTGGGTAAATATTGAAAATATTTAACAATCACAATAGCCATTCAGAATGATTGCTGACATGGTCTGGAAAAACTCTTGACAGTGCCTGTTAACTCTTTAATTGTAAGATTATGGATGGGTTTCTGTGCATGAATTTCTCATCTCTCAAATATAACCAATACTAGTTTCTTCCATTAAGGATATTTGTGAGGATTAAATGAGATAATGTATGTAAACCAGTTGATGGAATTAATGGTAGAGTATGAATTCAAGAAGTGTTATGTGTTATAGTTATTAAGAGTAAATAAGAATAGACTAGACAACAAATTACAGATACATCAAAAAGTGTGACACCTGAAGCTAACCCAAAATTGTAAATCAGCTATACTTCAATTTAAAAAAATAAAAATAAACACTAAAACGTGTGGAGTAATTGGGAAAATTTTCAAAAAATTACTTTCCAGTGAAGGTCTACTTGAAGGTTTGAAGGAGATGAAAGACTGTCTTTGTAAAAAGTTATTATTTGGAAAATATCCAGGCAAAACAGTGACAATTCTATTTTTGTGAGGGATAATTATTTTGTATTCTAGTTGTTTCTGATTTCAGTAATCATCTATGGTGTTAATGTTGATGAACAAACAGCTCTGGAGTGACATGTTCGTATTTGACTCTGGCTGTTTGCAAACTTTTTTATGACTATACTCTGTTGTCTAATTGCTTGATTTATTGATGCTTTGATGATATGTTTTCCAGCAACATTTGTGATTGCAGAAAACTATTTCTACTTTGACTCATTATCATACATTTGCATTTGATTTGTCTGACTGCTGCAGGTGGAAACAATAGGTGATGCATACTGTGTTGCTGCAGGGCTCCACAGAAAAAGCCTCTGCCATGCTAAACCCATTGCTCTGATGGCCCTGAAGATGATGGAACTTTCTGAAGAGGTGCTGACACCTGATGGAAGACCAATTCAGGTAAGCCTCTCAACAGTTTTTTTGAGTAGTAATGCACCTTTAACTGAAGAAGGCAAGAAATTCCCTTCTGAATTCTATGTACTATAATTTACATATCTAGTTAAGCCAGTTGCTCAAGAAGGAGGGATTACTAGAGATAACTCATAAACCCAGGAAATGAACAAATGGAATATGACCCAAAATAGGAAAAGTTGTGTGGAAGACAAATTACTATGGGGACAAAAAAAAAAAAAAAAAAAAATCTAAAGATTAAACCAAGGAAGGAACCTGCTGTCAGTGACCATTTCACCAATACCAAACAACAGTGATGGTGAGAGTCAGTTCTGAGAGATAATCCAAAGAGCAAGAAATACGAAACAAGAAATTGTAGGACCTGAACAACTTCCTATGGATAGTGTACAGGTGTTCTTATGAAGCCTTAGGCCTCAGGGTTACTTCTGAAATATTTTTTTATGTGTCAGAGCTTGTAGGTTGGAGCCCAAGACTGAGGAAACATCAGAAACTGTGGAAAATGTAGCTCCTCATGTATTGTACTCTTTTTGGTATTGAATGCTGTCTGCAATCTGGGATCTACCTCTGAGAAAGGATGAGGTCACCTAGCTGTATTTCTGCAAGCACCTGATAGATCCCAGAAATGTTTTTACTATGAATCCTTATAAACCAAAAATCTTGTATTTGGCAAAGTTACCTTGAATTCAAGCCAGTCTTTTTATAACAGTTCACCAACTATGGGTTAAAAAATACAGAAAAAAGCCTCAATATGTGAATATATTCCTAGTTTGGCACTATGGCAAAGTAGATACTCTGAGTGACCCTTCTGATTAAAATGTTATTGTTAAGTAGTTTAGAAATAGCAGCTTTTTGAAAGTCACTAAGCATATCACTGAACTCAGGAAAGAGAGAAATGTGTCAATCACATTATATATATAGATAGAACAAACTTTAAGTGGTGAATTTAAGTGCTCTGTCATTAACAGTGATAATAGGAAACACTATTCCTCCATGAAGAAAGTCAACTTCAATTCCCTCTTCAAAGAATTTCCACAGATAAAGTTCTCTGAAAAATGACTGCCTAATACTAAAAACAAAACAAAATAAAACAATAGGGAAATATCACACACTCACACAGGAAAACAAAGTACTATGGTTTAAGAACCAGTAGAAACAGGAGATGATAAAAACAGATCTGGAGTTGTCAAATATCACAATTATTGGACACAGAATCAAAATGACAATGCTTAAAATAATTAAATAAATAAAAGAGAAGTTTCACTACCTTGTGTAAAATATATATCTAGTGGGAACCTGCTGTATAGCACGGGGAGCTCAGCTTGGTGTGCTGTGATGACCTAGATGGGTGGGATGGGGTGGGTGTGGGTGGGAGAGGGAGGTCCAAGAGGGAGGGGATATATGTATAAATATAGCTGATTCACTTTGTTGTACAGAAGAAACTATCACAACATTGTAAAGCAATTATACCCCAATTTAAAAAAAAATTAAAAACAAGGCTGGAACAACTAGGTTTGAAAATGAAGAGAGAATTTCTAAGCAATCAACAGAATACCAAAAGAAACAAACAAACAAACAAAAAACAAAAATCAAGCAAACCAAAACAGAAAGGCTCTCAGTGGATGAGTTTAGAAGCAGATTAGATACAGCTGAAGAAAGTTCCCATAAATAAGTCCAGAGAATTAAAAATGGGGAAATAGAATAAAAGAATGTAAAATATGTAGGAGACATTATACATTCAGTTGGAATTATCTCCATGTGAAGATAATAGAGGGAATGCAAAAAAAAAGGATTTTATTTCTGGAATTATTAAAAGACACTAATCAGTTCTCAGACACAGTAATCCTAAAGAATTCTACAAAAGAGAAATCATAGGAATCCCAAAGTATCTCTTTTTTTTTACATTAAGTACATTAAAGTCTTTTTTTATTTTTAAAATAATTCCATTTTAATTTATTTTTTGTGTTTCACTTCATTTGTATTTAATTCAGTAGTACATATGTGATTTATATAATGGTACATATATATATTTGAGGTATAGTTGAACAATATTATATTAGTTTCAGGTGACTGACATGGTGATTCAAAATTTTTATAGATTATACTCAATTTATAGTTATTATAAGATATTGGCTATATCCCATGTGCTATAAAATATATCCTTATAGCTTATAAATTTTATACATAGTAATTTGTACTTCTTAATCCCCTACCCCTATCTTGCCCCTCCCTTCTTCCTTCTCCCCACTGGTAACCAGTAGTTTGTTTTCTATATCTGTGAGTGTTTCTTTTTTGTTATATTCATTAGTTCATTTTATTTTTTTAGATTCCACATATAAGTGATAACATACAGTATTTGTCTTTGTCTGACTCATATCACTAAGTATAATACCCTCCAGGTCCATCCATTTTGTAGCAAATAGCAAAATTTCATTCATTTTTATGTCTGAGTAGTATTCTGTAGTATATATATTATATATATATATATATATATATATATATATATATATAAGATATATATATAATATATTTTATATATATAATATATATATAATATATTATATATATATATTTCTTTATACATTCATCTGTTGATGGACACTTACAATGCTTCCATATCTTGGCAGTTGTAAATAATGCTGCCATGAATATTGGAATGCATGTATCTTTTCAAATAAGGGTTTTTGTTTTCTTCAGCTATATACCCAGGAGTAGAATTGCTGGATTATGTGTTAGTTCTATTTTTAGTTTTTTGAGGACACTCCAAACTGTTTTACACAGTAACTACACAAATTCACATTTCCATCAACACTGTACAAGAGTTCCCTTTTCTCCACATCCTCTCCAACGTTTGTTATTATGGTCTTTTTGATGATAGCCATTCTGACAGGTGTGAAGTAATATCTCATTGCAGTTTTAACTTGCATTTTTCTCATGTCTAGGGATGTTGGGCATCTTTTCATGTGCCTGTTGGTCATCTGTATATCTTCTTTTGAAAAATATCTGTTCAGGTCTTCTGCACATTTTTAATTAGGCTGCTTATTTTTTTGACATTGAGTTGTATGAGTTGTTTATATATTTTGTTTATATATTTTATATATTAACTGCTTATCAATCATATTACTTGCAAATATTTTCTCCCATTCAGTAAGTTGTCTTTTCATTTTGTCCATAGTTTCCTTTGCTGTGCAAAAGTTTTTAACAAAACTAAACATATCTTAATGAGACTGCAGTACTTGAGAGAAAAAGAGAACTTGATAAATGACAGAGGTGACATTCATCAATGGGGAAATAATGGGCTATTCAATAAATGTTTGGGAGCCAATTGGTTATCCATGTAAAATATATATATATAACTGCACTTCATGTGTCTGCACATAAGTCAGTTCCACATGGGTAAATGTTATAGGCTACAGAATATAATTATAAATTTATAATTAGGAATTTTAAAAAGCAACTCAGTGTTCTTTATTTATTGATTTTTTTGAAATATAATTGACATACAATATGTTAGTTTCAGGTGTACTACATAATGATTTGACATTTGCATGCAATATGATATAATTAGAAATTTGACTTAGAGTAGGGAAGAAGTTTTTGGAGACTAAGCAGGTCAGAAATTTTCAAATCATAAAGGAAAATGTGGATAAATTTTACTACATTAAAATTAAAACTTTTCTGTTGTCAAAGAACACCTAAAGAGAAAAAAAGTCAACCACAAACTAGGAGAATATTTTGCAATACATATAACCAATAAAAATATCATTGGTTAACCTCATCAGTATTCAGATTAGATATATTAATAACAGTATAATAAAGTTTTCCCACCTACTAGTTTGGCACAACTTTGAAAGTCTGACAGTGACACTGTTGCTGAGGAGTTAGAATAGCAAGAAATCTCACACAGAGTTAGTGGGAGTATAAATGGTACAATTTACTTGGCATTAACTAGTACAATTTAACTTGTGCCTTTTTTACAACCCAGTAAGCCCTCTCCTAAGTGTTTGCTCCAGGGAAGTAGTTGTGCATGTGTAGCAGAAGTCACACACAAGATTATTCACAGAAATACTTTCATAATAGCCTAAAACTGGAGATAACTTAAATATTCATTTAATAATAGAATGTATAAACTGTGATACATTTATACCTCAGTATACCATACAGCTGGGAAAATGAATGACTTCAGGAACTGAACATCAAATGGATGGATGTCAAAAACAATATAGTACAAAAGAAGTAAGTCATGGAGCAATTCTATATAATTATTCCATTTAATTAAATTTCAAAACCAGAAAAATTGAAAAAAAATAATGCTATTTTGAAATATCTACCTTGAAGGAGAGAGTGGAAAGTAAGGAATGATTAATACAAAATTCAACATGTTGCTTTCTGTTAGAGAAAGTAAAGCAATGATGGGATGAGAGAGCATGCAATAGGGAAGGTGGACATAGGGATTATAGTTAAAATTATTAATTTTATTACTATTCTTTAATGTACAGGTATATGTTTACATTTGAAAATTTAAAAACATGGAGAGAGTTTTCAAGCCACTCCCACCAATAGTGAAAACAGGAAAGCAAGGAACAATAAAATTTTTTTTAAATCTAAGTTTAAGTTCCCTAGGACATAATTATTGAATTACTCAAGTGTGTGAATGACACTCCTACAACTGCCAGGAAAAACAAACAAAAGGAATGCTGTCTCAAATCTGAAGCAAACTGCAAAAATACACATTCCAGATGGAATTCATATCACTTCTTAAATTTTCAAGGCTACCAGCTGAGCAGACTTATTATTTGGGATTGTTTTTCTATGTTGGATTTTCTTTTACAGGAGATATAATGTTTATATTGATTGAGCATTGTCAAAGCAAACTTAAATTACCATAGAACCAAACCAGGGAATTGTTTTTTTACAGTATGCTCATCCATATTTTCATTTGTGGAATATAACATTGGCTCTGTCTTATTAATTAGTTTTATCAAATAAGAAGAAATATCAATAAAGATTTAATAAGAATGCAGAAAGAGAATTCAAAATAATAAAATCACCTTAATAATTTTAGCTTTGTTACTAATTTATATTTTTTGCAAAGTTTGGAATTTTTTTGGCATCTTAATTTGGTTTTCAATTGGCTTCTAACTTTTTACCATGGGAATGTTTCTAAACTTATTGAAAGAATCTTTCACTAAAAATGCTTGGTTGTTACAGTAGAGTTGACATGTGATCAGTTGATTGTTTACTTCAAACTAAGTTTTTAGGCTTTTTAATATTTGACTTGCAATAATTGCTGAAAACAAAGGAAAACTCCCCCAAACCTCTCAAATTTTGAAAAATAAATTACTAATTTTATATGGTTTTATAAACCTATGAGGCACTTGTCATGATGGGAAATAGGAACCTGAATTATCAATTATAATTCCTTGCAAATGGTTGATAATGTCCTTGAATCATTAACTATAAAATTGACTAGGTTATTTTTTTTAATTTTAAAAATTACTAGAGTACTTCACTGGTGGCACAATGGTTAAGAATCCACCTACCAGGACATACCTGGTGGCACTGTGGTTGGGAATCTGCCTGCCAATGCAGGAGACATGGGTTCGAGCCCTGCTCTGGGAAGATCCCACATACCATGGAGCAACTAAGCCCATGCACCACAACTACTGAGCCTGAGCTCTAGAGCCCACGAGCCACAACTACTGAGCCCACGTGCCACAGCTACTGAAGCATGCATGTCTAGAGCCCATGCTCCACAATGAGAGAAGCCACCACAATGAGAAGCCTGTGCACTGCAGTGAAGAGTAGCCCCTGCTCTCCGCAACTAGAGAAAGCCCACACGCAGCAATGAAGACCCAATGCAGCCAAAAATGAATAAATAAAAAATAAATTTATTTTTTAAAAAAAGAATCTGCCTCCCAATGCAGGGGACATGGTTTTGATAGCTGGTCGAGGAAGATCCCACATGCCATGGAGCAAATAAGACTGTGTGCCACAACTGCTGAGCCTGTGCTCTAGAGCCTGTGAGCCACAACTTCTAAGCTCAAGTGCCACAACTACTGACACCTGTGCTTCTAGAGCCTGTGCTCCAAAACAAGAGAAGCCACCACAATGAGAAGCCTGTGCACTGCAGTGAAGAGTAGCCCCCGCTCTCCGCAACTAGAGAAAGCCTGCACTCAACAATGAAAACCCAACACAGCCAAAATAAATACATAAATAAACAAACAAATAAATAAAATTAATAATAAATAAGATAAAATAAATAAAAATTACCAGAGAATATAGCATTTTATTTATTCAGTTTAAAATACTCAAGCAAATTATTTTTTATATAAGTACTCTAATGAAACTCAGAGGCTAGTTCTAGACTGGTTCTATCTAAAAAGTTCTATCTAACTAGTTTGATCTAAAATGCATACACAAATATGGTCTATTTATACAATAAATTTTGAAAAATCAGCCCAAAGAGGCTTTAATTAAGACTGTTTTTTAAAATAGTGACTAGATTTTAAATATTTTATCAATACAATGTTGATTCTACTGGCTGAGTATATGGAAATGCCAGCAAGATGCCTATTTTTTTCCCCTCCCTATAGATACCTGATTTTCATATACCTTAAACAATTGACAATTCAATAAAAGTCATATCAGATTTATATTCTCTCCTTTTTGTTTGAGGTACTTATATTGTGGTTTCACTAGAAAATTGTATAATTTTCTGCTGTTCTTTAATTTTGTGAACATAATCTTACTGAAGTATTTTGAATAGAGTTTTTAGTGCTGAAAGTCTTAACTTTTACTAATAGTTTAAATACTCTGAGTAAAATAACAAAATGTTTATTACTGCCTGTGCTTTATGCTTTAAAAAGTAGTGTTGCTAGGGAAAGAGAAGCTGGGTTGAGGACTGTCTAGAGAATGTGATGAAACATATATTAGAAATACAAGTAGCATTTTCATGATTTAAGGGTTTTGAAGAAGTTTGAGTTAATATGTCCAAATATCTAAGTTACTTTTGGACCTCAGTTTAAAAAAAAATATTTTGTTGAGTATCATTAATAGGCATACAAATTCAAATTATCTTTATTTGTTCAAAGAATAGTGCATTTTATATAAAGAGGCAATTATAGAGTGATTGTAAAATAGAGTTAAAAACAAAGTGTAATCATGTTTTAATACTAATATGGTTAACAATCTCAACTGCAAATCAGGGAAATGCTATGAATTTCTTCTAACTGCCTAGCACAAAGACAGGAATATTAATTTACAATTTATGTGTACTGTAATACATTAAATTCTAGCTTCTCAAGCTTCAATATAGCCTTCTGATGAGCTTATAGGATTTTTTGAGATGACGAAATAATTATTCTGCAATTAATTTTTAAATAGTTGTTATTTACAAAGAAAACCTCATATTGTTATTTTAATATTTGGAGGGATTTGCTCTTTGCAAATATTGCAATAGTTAACCTCATGAGATTACAGCCCAAGATTGTATTTAGAGAAAAGAAAATCTAATTATTTGATAACCTGATTAATTCTCTATGATTCCTTGATAGTTGTTTGTTTATACAATTATAATTAGTACTTTTCATCTTGAAGTGTGTATACTCATTTGAAATGTTCTACCTCTAGAATTTATATCTAAGGAAAAAAACCTATGGGGTCAGAAAAAACTACATAGGCATTATATGAACTCACAGTTAAGGTACTGAACTCAGTTACCCTCATTTCTCATGTTTATCCAATAGACACATTTGAATTTACTTTTCATATCCTAGATAATGCATATAGTGGCAGTTTTAGTAAACCATTGTTTTATTGTAGCAATAATACACAAAAATGCTCCATAATACTACTGGTAAACTTTATGGCCAAATGTGTTTTTAATAGATCTATACTGTATAGTGAATTTATTCAGTACTAGAAATGTGTTTGTGTTTTTAAAAAAGAATATGTTTAAATTATTTTTTCACTAAGAGTTTACCAGTAGATAAGATGATAACAGATTCTCTTCTGTAGTTTGCCTCTGTTTAATTATCAGAGCTTGAGTCTTATATACTCTCTTCAGATCTATCTTCTAACTCACTAATACCTCAGCTGGTTATGAAAATCATTTGTTAAACCCATCCACTTAATACTTAATGTTGATTATAACAGTTTATAGCTTTTTTAAAATATAAATTTATTTATTTATTTATTTTTAGCTGTGTTGGGTCTTCATTGCTGCACGTGGGCTTTCTCTAGTTGCAGTGAGTGGGGACTACTCTTTGTTGTGGTGCACAGGCTTCTCATTGCGGTGGTGTCTCTTGTTGTGGAGCACAGGCTCTAGGCACATGGGCTTCAATAGTTGTGGTACATGGGCTCTGTAGTTGTGGCTCACAGGCACTAGAGCACAGGCTCAGTAGTTGTGGCACATGGGCTCAGTTGCTCCACAGCATGTGGGATCTTCCCAGACTAGGGCTCAAACCCATGTCCTCTGCATTGGCAGACAGATTCCTAACCACTCTGCCACCAGGGAAGTCCTATAGCTATGTTTTAAATTTCCATTTATCTGAAAAAAATTTTATATTGTTTTTATTTATGTCCTTGAATATATCAGCCATAATTAATTTAAACTCTTTGCTTGATAAATTCATTCTCTAGAGCTTCTGTGATCTATTACACTGTCTGTTCTTTCAGTTAATATTTAGTCATGTTACTTGTCTCCTGTGTGTCTATTTATTATTATTTTTTTGTTTGGGTTCTGGAGATTGTATATAAAAAAATATAGAAATAACTTTAGACTTAGAATGATGTTACCCTCCTGTAGGGAAATTTTATGTGTGCTTCTGGTGAGAATGATTGATAGGAGCTCTAGCAATAAAGAATTAGATGATTTAACACTGAGTTTAAGTCTCTCTGAGGACCAATTTACTTCTGATTCACCTGATGCTTTTGGAATTACTTACACCTGTGGGGTTGCTGGTCACAGTCTCGTCTCAAAGTATAGAGGTTTTTATTAAGGCCTTCCCCTTGGCAATCCTTGGACTCCAATTTTTGTCCCCATTGTCAAAAGCACTGCTCAGTTTCTCAACCTCTCAGTCACTTCTGAGGTCAGAAGATGCCATAATGGAAAATCACTCTCAAATTTAGTGCTCACCTCTGCTCAGGTTCATCTCCCCCAATCTTTTTTTTATTGTCTTGTGAGGTGACCTACAGAGGGCTTTGTTCAAATTATACAATATGCTCTTACTAAAACCAAGCAAAGCCCTATGTAACAAAGCAGGACCCTATGAGGACTTCTGGGGACAGACCCCTCCCCCATATCTTCTGCTTTAGCTCCTCTCTGAAGTACCTAGATAACAATATCTTATGCACATCTCCTGAGTTGTTTTACAGATAATAAAATCCCCACTAGATGGAATACATTAACTATTTGGTGACCAGGAGTACATAGCCCTCAGGCTTACTGGAGCTTAAGGATTGATCATTTAAATCCTATAGAACTGCCCTGTTACCTCACAATCAGAGAATTGTGTGTGAGCTAATTACATACCCTGTGACTCCTCTCCCTCAGCCACCCTTTAAAAGTATTTCCCTGAAACCCATCTGCGAGTTCAAGTGTTGTGAGAACTAGCTGTCCTGGACTACTTGCTTGGTATGCTGTGATAAAGCTGCACTTTCCTTCACCACAACCCGGTGTCAGTAGATTGACTTTACTGCATGCAGGTAAGAGGACCCAAGTTTGGTTTGGCAAAACCTTCAGGACCTTCCCAGGGAGAGAACCCCCCCACACACACACACACATCCTGCCTCTTTTTTATAGAAAAGCTTTAATCTCCTAGGCTTTCCCTGAATTCTAAAGAGCAATTTAGTCAGAGAAGTGAAAAACTGCAGAAACAAAGGAAAACAATCAGGCAAGACAAAATAATAATATTTTAGCCATCAAATAAAGTCAAGGACCTTTAGTTCCTCCTCAAGGGCTATTGATAATATCTGGAGACACATTCTTGAGTTGTTTTGCAGATACTAAAACCCCCACCCGGTGGAAGAAGTTAAGTGCACGCTGACCACCAGTACGTAGACCCCAGACCTGTTGGAGCCAGAAAACAGCTCATTGAGATTCCTGAAATATCACCCTATTACCTCAACATCAACCAATCAGAGAATTGTGCACAAGCTGATCACATACTCCAAGACCCTCACAATGTCTTTTAAACCCTGCCCCAGAAGTCATTGAGGAGTTTGTCTTTTGAGCATTAGCTGCATGCTCTCCTTGCTTAGCACCTTACAATAAAAGCTGTACTTTCCTTTACCACAATCTAGTGTCAATAGATTGCTTTTACTGCACATTGGGCAAATAGACCCAAGTTTGGTTTGATAACATTACTAGAAATGCAATTTCAAAGTGATGTATATTTTTTACGAGTTTTATCTTACTAAGTAGATTCATTCTCACTAATCTACATTTATGCCTATTTTCAAACCAAGTCACAGATGAAATTATCTTTAAACAGAAAAGACAAAAATATCTTAACTGCATTGAAACTATCTACTGCAGAATATTGATCAATAACATCAATTGAAGTACTTAACCATATGCCAGGCAGTCACTGTACCAAGTGCTTTCCATGTAAAAACTCTTTTAAGTTTCACAATAAATCTATGAAGGAAGTATTGCTATTATTTTCATTTTAACAAGTGAAGAGGACACAGAGAAGATGGCGGAAGAGTAAGACGCAGAGATCACCTTCCTCCGCACAAGTACAACAGAAATACATCTACACGTGGAACTGCTCCTACAGAACACCCACTGAAAGCTGGCAGAAGACCTCACACCTTCCAAAAGGCAAGAAACTCCCCACGTACATGGGTAGGACAAAAGAAAAAAGAATAAACAGAGACCAAAAAATAGGGATAAGACCTGCACCAGTGGGAGGGAGCTGTGAAGGAAGAAAGGTTTCCAAACACTAGAAGCTCCTTCACAGTCGGAGACTGCGGGTGGCAGAGGGGAAAGCTTCAGAGCCACAGAGGAGACCACAGTAACAGGGCGTGGAGGGCAAAGTGGAGAGATTCCTGCATGGAGGATCGGTGCCGACTGGAACTCACCAGACCGAGAGGCTTGTTGGCTCACCCTCCGGGACGGGCAGGAGATGTGAGCTGAGGCTTGGGCTTCAGTCGGATCATAGGGAGAGGTCCGGTGGCAAGAACACAACCTGAAGGGGTTAGTGCACCAAGGCTAGCCGGGAGGGAGCCTGGGACAAGTCTGGAGCTGCCGGAAGAGGCAAGAGACTTTTTCTTTCCTCTTTGCTTCCTGGTGCTCAAGGAGAGGGGATTACACACGCCAATTAAAGGAGCTCCAGAGACGTGTGTGGAGCTGGCGAAGAGACAAGAGATTTTTTCTTGCCTCTTTGTTTCCTAGTGCATGAGGAGAGGGGATTAAGCGTGCCATTTCAAGGAGCTCCAGAAACGGGCACGAGCCATGGGTATGAGCGCGGACAACAGAGATGGGCATGAGACGCTAAGGCTGCTGCTGCCACAACCAAGAAGCCCGTGTGCAAGCACAGGTCACTCTGCACACCTCTCCTCCCAGGAGCCTGTGCAGCCAACCATTGCCAGGGTCCCGTGATCCACAGAAAGCTTCCCCAGGGGAACAAGTGGCACCCCTCAGGCAGGTGCAAGGTCACCTGGCCTCTGCCACCAAAGGCTCGTCCTGAATCCATAGCCCTCCCTGCCCCCGGGCTGAGTGAGCCAAAGACCCCGAATCAGCTGCTCCTTTAACCCTGTCCTGTCTGAGAGAAGAGCACACGCCCTCAGGCGACCAACATGCAGAGGCGGGGCCAAATCCAAAGCTGAACCCCTGGAGCTGTGCAAACAAAGAAGAGAAAGGGAAATGTCTCCCAGCAGCCTCAGAAGCAGCAGATTAAAGCTCCACAATCAACTTGATGTACCCTGCATCTGTGGACTACCTGAATAGACAACGAATCATCCCAATTACAGGAAGTGGACTTTGAGAGCAAGATATATTATTTTTTTCTGTTTATTCTCTTTTTCTGACTGTGTACATGTATGCTTCTGTGTGAGATTTTGTCTGTATATCTTTGCTTTCACCATTTGTCCTAGGGTTCTGACTGTCCTGTTTTTGTATTTTTTTTTTTTTTTTTTACTTTTAAAATTTTTTCGTAATAATTACTTTTTATTTTAATAACTTTATTTTATCCTACTTTATTTTATCTTCTTTCTTTCTTTCTTTCTTTCTTTCTTTCTTTCTTTCTTTCTTTCTTTCTTTCTTTCTTTCTTTCTTTCTTTCTTTCTTTCTTTCTTTCTTTCTTTCTTTCTTTCTTCTTTTTCCCTCTTTTATTCTGAGCCGTGTGGATTAAAGGCTTTTGGTGCTCCAGCCAGGCATCAGGGCTATGTCTCTGAGGTGGGAGAACCAACTTCAGAACACTGGTCCACAAGAGACCTCCAAGCTCAACATAATATCAAATGGCAAAAATCTCCCAGAGATATCTATCTCAGCACCAAGACAAAGTTTCACTCAATGACCAGCAAGCTATACTGCTGGACACCCTATGCCAAACAACTAGCAACACAGGAACACAGACAGATCCATTAGCAGTGAGGCTGCCTAAAATCATAATAAGGATACAGACACCCCAAGACACAACACCAGAAGTGGACCTGTCTACCAGAAAGACAAGACCCAACCTCATCCACCAGAACACAGGCACTAGTCCCCTCAACCAGGAAACCTACCCAAGCCACTAAACCAACATTAGCCACTGCAGACAGACACCAAAAACAATGGGAACTATGAACCTGCAGCCTGCAAAAAGGAGACCCCAAACACCGTAAGATAAGCAAACTGAAAAGAAAGAAAAACATACAGCAGATGAAGGAGCAAGGTAACAACCCACCAGACCTAACAAATGAAGAGAGAATAGGCAGTCTACCTGAAAAAAAATTCAGAATAATGATAGTAAAGATGATCCAAAATCTTGGAAATAGAATAGAAAAAATGCAAGAAACAGTTAACAAAGACCTAGAAGAAAAAAGAGGAAGCAAGCAAAGATGAACAACACAATAAATGAAATTTTAAATACTCTAGATAGGATCAATAGCAGAATAACTGAGGCAGAAGAACGGATAAGTGACCTGGAAGATAAAATAGTGGAAATAATTACTGCAGAGCAGAAGAAAGAAAAAAGAATGAAAAGAACTGAGGACAGTCTTACAGACTTCTGGGACAACATTAAACACACCAACATTCGAATTGTAGGGGTCCCAGAAGAAGAAGAGAAAAAGAAAGGGACTGAGAAAATATTTGAAGAGATTATAGTTGAAAACTTCCCTAATATGGGAAAGGAAATAGTTAATCAAGTCCAGGAAGCACAGAGAGTCCCATAAAGGATAAATCCAGGGAGAAACACAAAGAGACACTTATTAATCAAACTGCCAAATATTAAATACAAAGAAAACATATTAAAAGCAGTAAGGGAAAAACAACAAATAACATACAAGGGAATCCCCATAATGTTAACAGCTGATCTTTCAGTAGAAACTCTACAAACCAGAAGGGAGTGGCAGGACATATTTAAAGTGATGAAGGAGAAAAACCTACAACCAAGATTACTCTACCCAGCAAGGATCTCACTCAGATTTGATGGAGAAATTTAAAACTTTACAAACAAGCAAAAGCTGAGAGAGTTCAGCACCACCAAACCAGCTTTACAACAAATGCTAAAGGACCTTCTCTAGGCAATAAACACAAGAGAAGAAAATGACCTATAAGAACAAATCCAAAACAATTAAGAATATAGTAATAGGAACATACATATCAATAATTACTTTAAATGTGAAGGGATTAAATGCTCCCATGAAAAGACACAGACTGGCTGAATGGATACAAAAACAAGACCCATATACATGCTGTCTACAAGAGACCCACTTCAGACCTAGGGACACATACAGACTGAAAGTGAGGGGATGGAAAAAGATATTCCATGCAAATGGAAATCAGAAGAAAGCTGGAGTAGCAATTCTCATATCAGACAAAACAGACTTTAAAATAAAGACTATTACAAGAGACAAAGAAGGACACTACATAATGATCAAGAGATTGATCCATGAAGAAGATATAACAATTGTAAATAATTATGCACCCAACATAGGAGCACCTCAATATATAAGGTAAATAGTAAGAGCAATAAAAAGGGAAATTGACAGTAACACAATCATAGTAGGGGACATTAACACCCCACTTTCACCAATGGACAGATCATCCAAAATGAAAATAAATAAGGAAACAGAAGTTTTAAATGATCCATTAAAAAAGATGGACTTAATTGATATTTATAGGAAATTCCATCCAAAAACAACAGAATACACATTTTTCTCAAGTGCTCATGGGACATTCTCCAGAATAGATCATATCTTGGTCACAAATCTAGCCTTGGTAAATTTAAGAAAATTGAAATCGTATCAAGTATGTTTTCTGACCACAACACTACGAGACTAAATCTCAGTTAGAGGAAAAGATCTGTAAAAAATACAAACACATGGAGGCTAAACAATACACTGCTTAATAACGAAGTGATCACTGAAGAAATCAAAGAGGAAATCAAAAAATACCTAGAAACAAATGACAATGGAGACATGATGATCCCAAACATATGACATGCAGCAAAAGCAGTTCTAAGAGGGAAGTTTATAGCAATACAATACTACCTTAAGAAACAGGAAACATCTCGAATAAACAAACAAACCTTGCACCTAAAGCAATTAGAGAAAGAAGAACAAAAAAATCCCCAAATTTAGCAGAAGGAAAGTAATTTTAAAAGATGAGATCAGAAATAAATGAGAAAGAAATGAAGGAAATGATAACAAAATTCAATAAAACTAAAAGCTGGTTTCTTGAGAAGATAAACAAAATTAATAAACCATTAGCCAGAATCATCAAGAAAAAAAGGGAGAAGACTCAAATCAATAGATTTAGAAATGAAAAAGGAGAAGTAAGAACTGACACTGCAGAAATACAAAAGATTATGAGAGAGTACTCCAAGCAACTCTATGCCAATAAAATGGAAAACCTGGAAGAAATGGACAAATTCTTAGAAATGCACAACCTGCCAAAACTGAACCAGGAAGAAACAGAAAATATGAACAGACCAATCACAAGCACTGAAATTGAAACTGTGATTAAAAACCTTCCAACAAACAAAAGCCCAGGACCAGATGGCTTCACAAGTGAATTCTATCAAACATTTAGAGAAGAGCTAACATCTATCTATCCTTCTCAAATTCTTCCAAAAGATAGCAGAGGGAGGAACACTCCCAAACTCATTCTATGAGGCCTCCATCGCCCTGATACCAAAACCAGACAAAGACGTCACAAAGAGAGAAAACTACAGGCCAATATCTCTGATGAACATAGATGCAAAAATCCTAAACAAAATACTAGCAAACAGTATCCAACAGCAGATTAAAAGGATCATACACCATGATCAAGTGGGGTTTATTCCAGGAATGCAAGGATTCTTCAATATACAAAAATCAATCAACGTGATACACCATACCAAAAAACTGAAAAGAAAAACCATATGATCATCACAATAAATGCAGAGAAAGATTTGACAAAATTCAACACTCATTTATGATAAAAACCCTGTAAAAGTAGGCATAGAGGGAACTTTCCTCAACATAATAAAGGCCATATATGACAAACCCACAGCCAAATTTGTCCTCAATAGTGAAAAGCTGAAACAATTTCCACTAAGTTCAGGAATAAGACACGGTTGCCCACTCTCATTACCTTATTCAACATAGTTTTGGAAGTTTTAGCCACAACAATCAGAGAAGAAAAAGAAATAAAAGGAATCCAATTTGGAAAGGAAGAAGTAAAGGTGTCACTGTTTGCAGATGACATAATACTATAGATAAAGAATCCTAAAGATGCTACCAGGAAACTACTAGAGCTAATCAATGAATTTGGTAAAGTAGCAGGACACAAAATTAATGTACAGAAATCTCTGGCATTCTTATACAGTAATGATGAAAAATCTGAGAGTGAAATTAAGAAAAACTGACCTTTACCATTTCAATAAAAAGAATAAAATATCTAGGAATAAACCTACCTAAGGAGACAAAAGACCTGTACACAAATATTTATGTCACTAATGAAAGAAATAAAAGATGATACAAATAGATGGAGAGGTATACTATGTTCTTGGATTGGAAGAAGCAACATTGTGAAAATGACTCTACTACCCAAAGCAATCTACAAATTCAATGCAATCCCTATCAAACTACCACTGGCATTTTTTTTTACAGAACTAGAACAAAAAATTTCACAATTTGTATGGAAACACAAAAGACCCCAAATAGCCAAAGCAATCTTTAGAATGACAAATGGAACTGGAGGAATCAGGCTCCCTGACTTCAGACTATACTACAAAGCTACAGTAATCAAGACAGTATGGTACTGGAACAAAAACAGAAATACAGATCAATGGAACAGGATAGAAATCTCAGAGATAAACCCACACACATATGGTCACCTTATCTTTGATAAAGGAGGCAAGAATATACAGTGAAGAAAAGACAGCCTCTTCAATAAGTGATTCTGGGAAAACTGGACAGGTACATGTAAAAGAATGAAATTAGAACACTCCCTAACACCATACACAAAAACAAACTCAAAATGGGTTAAAGACCTAAATGTAAGGCCAGACACTATCAAACTCTTAGAGGAAAACATAGGCAGAACACTCTATGACATAAATCACAGCAAGCTCCTTTTTGACCCATCTCCTAGAGAAATGGAAATAAAAACAAAAATAAACAAATGGGCCCTAATGAAACTTAAAAGCTTTTGCACAGCAAGGGATACCATAAACAAGACCAAAAGACAACCCTCAGAATGGGAGAAAATATTTGCAAATGAAGCAACTGACAAAGGATTAATCTCCAAAATTTATAAGCAACTCATGAAGCTCAATAACAAAAAAGCAAACAACCCAATTGAAAAATGGACAGAAGACATAAATAGACATTTCTCCAAAGAAAATATACAGATTGACAACAAACATATGATCAACATCATTAATCATTAGAGAAATTCAAATGAAAACTACAATGAGATATTATCTTCACCAGTCAGAATGGCCATCATGAAAATATATAGAAACAATAAATGCTGGAGAGGTTGTGGAGAAAAGGGAACACTCTTGCACTGTTGGTGGGAATGTAAATTGATACCGCCACTGTGGAGAGCAGTATGGAGGTTCCTTAAAAAACTACAAATAGAACTACCTTATGAACCAGCAAACCCACTACTGGGCAAATAGCCTGAGAAAACCATAATTCAAAAAGAGTCATGTACCAAAATGTTCGTTGCAGCTCTATTTACAATAGCCAAGACATGGAAGCAACCTAAGCGTCCATCAACAGATGAATGGATAAAGAAGATGTGGCACATATATAGAAAGGCATATTACACAGTCTTAAAAAGAAATGAAACAGTTATTTGTAGTGAGGTGGATGGACATGGAGTCTGTCATAGAGAGTGAAAGTAAGTCAGAAGGAGAAAAACAAATACAGTTTGCTAACATATATATATGGAATCTAAGAAAAAAATGTCATGAAGAACCTAGGGGTAGGATGGGAATAAAACACAGACCTACTATAGCATGGCCTTGATGATATGGGGAGGGGGAAGGTTAAGCTGTGACGAAGTGAGAGAGTGGTCTGGACATATACACACTACCAAATGTAGGGTGGATAGCAAGTTGGAAGCGGCCGCATGGCACAGGGAGATCAGCTAGGTGGTTTGTGACCACCTAGAGGGGTGGGATAGGGAGGGTGGGAGGGAGGGAGACACAAGGTGAAAGAGATATGGGAACACATGTATATGTATAACTGATTCACTTTGTTGTAAAGCAGAAACTAACACACCATTGTAAAGCAATTATACTCCAATATAGGTGTTAAAAATATATAAAGTACAATAAAGCTTACATATAAACAAAACAAAAAAAAAACAAGAGAAGAATTAAAAACAAATCTGAGAGTTCCTAATAAGTACACTCTATATAGACTTATTAAATAAATACAGATTAAATCTCATATTGTCAAATTTTTCCTATTGCTTTGAATATTCCATTATTTAATAAGTTAGTCTTTTCATGGCTTTAGTCTTCAAGAAAATTTAAATTAGGTGTCCTCTTTAAGAGAATGGAAGTAAGTAATCTATTTTAAAAATATTCCCTTCAGGGGCTTCCCTGGTGGCGCAGTGGTTGAGAATCTGCCTGCCGATGCAGGAGACACGGGTTCGTGCCCTGGTCCGGGAAGATCCCACATGCCGCGGAGCAACTAAGCCCGTGAGCCATGGCCGCTGAGCCTGTGCGTCCGGAGCCTGTGCTCCACAACGGGAGAGACCACAACAGTGAGAGGCCCGCATACCGCAAAAAAAAAAAAAAAAAAAATATTCCCTTCAAAATGATTAATTTTTTAAATTAGAAAGACAGAGAGATATATTCAATTATGTGTGTGTCGGAGGGGAATGGATGTTATTCCATCATTACTTTGAAAATTGCAATCACCAGCTAGACTGAATGGGAGCATATATTAGCCATCTTACCCCATTGTTTTTTCTCCCTTTATTTTCCTCTGTTTATTGTTTATTGTGGATTGTAATACAGAAGGTACATATTTTAAAATATCATATTTACATTTTGTCATAGGATAGTCTTTGAATTTAAATGTTGTATGTGTCTTATATTCTAATTAATTATTTTTAGGTATTGAACAATATATACTTTAATAGGCAGAGCACCCTTAATGCCTTTCTACCACTCTCTAAGATATAGGTATAATGATTTAATACACAATGTTACATATGCAATGTGTATGTCAATGAATTTCATTGCTAATTTATTTTATCTTTATAAGTGTTTCCAATATGATATAGTCACTTATATTACCACTTATATAATATGTAAGTCTAAATTTAGACTTTTGTGTGTGTGTGTGGTATGCGGGCCTCTCACTCTTGTGGCCTCTCCCATTGTGGAGAACAGGCTGCAGACGCTCAGGCTCAGTGGCCATGGCTCATGGGCCCAGCTGCTCCGCGGCATGTGGGATATTCCTGGACAGGGGCAAGAACCCATGTCCCCTGCATCAGCAGGCAGACTCTCAACCACTGTGCCACCAGGGAAGCCCTAAATTTAGACTTTTAATCATATTTTTAGTCTATGAAAATATAGTTTATCAGACACACATTTCTAAAAGCACTGGTCTTGCTGAAGAGTTTTTTATGATATTTGCCAAACAGATTTTCCAAGAAGATCTTTTGTAATGGTATTTGCATATTTTTGCTACATGAAAAAAAAAGTAATAATAAGACAGTGAAGGAAAAACAGACCAAGCAATGGGGAAAAAAAGATAAATTGATTTGCAGAAACTGTGCATGTAAAATACAAAATTTCTCAGTTTGATTTTATGCAGCAGTCCTCTCACTTCCACATTTTCAGAAGAGAAATACATTCTTTAGTGGGGATATGTTTAAATATTTTATAAAGTTATTCCATTAAATAATATCACCATGGTGTGAATACTCCTAAAGAAGTTATAAATTATTTCATTTATTTTAGTCTGTCTCCAGGAGGGTCCCTCCCAGGAATACTGGTGCAACATCCTAAGAAGAGGCTAAAAAATTATATTAGTAAAGACATTAATTTTTGTTTGACTTTTGTGTGATGTCAACTGACAAAAAAATGCACAACCTAAAAGTTGAAAAGTACGTTTTATTTGGTAGATTTTCTGGAGACTCAAGCCTGGGAGGCAGCCTCATAGATAGCTCTGAAGGAATGCTTTGAAGAGGTAAGGGAGGAGCCAGGATATATAGGAGGTTTGCAACAAAACCAGGTAGTAGGAACATCAAAAGATCACGGTTAAAGAAAATCAGACTTCTCAAGTTAATTAACTTAGCACTTTTCTATGTATGAGAAGATGCAAGAGTCTGGGCTTATTGAAGTCATTCCTTTGATATGTATCTTAACTGTCTAGGACCAGTATCAGGTTCTTTCTCATCCTCAGTCCGCTCGGGGTGCACTGTTGGGCACCACTGCAGTAGCCGAGAGCTTGGTGGTAGGTAGCCTGTTTCCATCCTGAGTTCCCTCAGGGCTCCCCATGGGTTGGGGACAGAGGGGGGAGGAGTAAGGAGGGCAGCTCTGGCTTGATGGTCACAACATCCTCTGTTTCCTGATATGGCAGGTGGCATTCTTGGTCCACATGAGCTTGTAGAAATGTGAAGCCTCCAAGCAGCTAAGTAGCTCAGATTTTTATTATCTGAGTTTTATGTAAAGAATAAGAATTTTTGTCTGCCAATTCTTGCTCCTAAAACGATATTAAGATGTGATTTCACCAACTGATTTGGGGAAGTAATTTAGCCCATTATCTTTTATCTTTTATAGTGTCTGTGTCTGACATTATTGAACAAGAGAACTTTTATTTTTTACTGCCAGCTTAACTTAATCTCTCTTAAGGCTAAATGCACACATGCCAACATTAGCAGCCTGAATCTTACAATACCTAAAAAGATGTGAGAATAGCAAGGTAGAATAATAGGTAAGACAATAATGTGCTATCTATATGCTAAATACACTGCTAGGTTTTATGTCTTTGGTTTGTTATCCTGTCTCAAAATTTCATATCTAACTCCAAACAAAAGTTTAAAAATTATTTCAAAGTAACTTTCTTAGTTTTCTGAAATTATGAAAAATAAAATGACCACTGAAAACTAGCACACAGTAGATAGTCAGAACCATCTATAATTTATCAACAAACCACAACCATGTTTTACATTACGTTGTATATTCTTAAAGCCTTTTTTTCTATACAAACAGAAATAGAATATACAGACTTGAAAAGTAGATTCTTTTAAAAATTGAATGAATATTCAGTTAAGTGAAGTTATGAGACACCATGTACCAAAGATGTACATGCATCCTAAACATGCAGGAGAAACTTGATAAGCCCTAGGAAGAATTTTTCTTTGTTACTACCTCACTTTGTATTTTCTTATTCCTAAAATTAAATATATGAGTCATTGTAAGCAGCTCTTTAATAACCTGAGTTGCAGATGTGGCAGAAACAATTCAGTATCACAAGCAATTTAAAAAATCTGTTAAGCTTTATGTGGATGTCAAGTCAGGCATATTGTAATTGTCTGGGTCACCACTATAATATTCCTTTTTTGGAATGAGGTTTCAGCCTTATCCTAAAGGCTGAATTGATCTCTGCACATTCGTAGTGCTTCCTACTTCATTAGAATTGCCACTTTGCGTGCAAATGTCAGAAGATCAAATTTACATGTGGATTCAATTCTAACAGTCATCCTGCTTTATCATGTGCCTTTAATGTGTTCGTTCAAAGGTTAAACCAATCATTAAAAAATTTAGTAAAACCCCATTAATTCAGATCTCACTCTTCAGGGAAATATGGTAATTTTGACAACAATGTCTGAAATACATGCAAATAATTCCTAGCGGGAGACCTGTTGATGTTGAAGAAACATCGGGTTGATAGAAACATAGACCCTAACTGTGCACTGAATGTCCCAGAGGACAAAAGACTTTTTACTTTGGAGGTGGTTTGCTCTTTCAACTTGGATGAAGCCTGATTCTACATAATCCTGGCTGGAAACTTACTAGGAGTGACTTTTACTCATTTGTTCAACAAATGATTTTTGAATATTTACTGTTTTCTGGGCAAATAATTAAGTACTGGGAATGTAATGGCAAGCAAACAGAATATAGCCCTGACTCTCTCAGAAATTACATTCTATGGAAGCAACACCTATAAATAAATGACTGACTTGGTTAGCAGATAGAAGTAGATACTTGGATTTCCCTCAAAACTGTTTTAATATTAAAAGATTTTTGTTAGTTTTTGTAAAGATTTGGCAAAGATTTTAAATTCTTCTTAGAATATTCAGGATATTTTGGTTGTACATTCAGACCTACATTATTTAGATATCTTCATAGATTTTGTATATATCTAGGAAAGTGGAGTTGAAAAATACTGAAAACCAACTATGTGCTAGTGGTTGGCTTGATAGTTTATTTATCATCTCATTTAATCTGCACAACAATCCCATGAAGGGCACATGTGTAGATTTTAAAGATCAAGAGGAAAGAAATCTAAGAGTTAAAGAACATGTATGAGATCTTGAAAAAATAATATATAGAACAACTTCTATATGTCAGACTTGTGCCCCGTATTTTATACACTTAATCTCTTTTAATCCTCCCATCCCCCCAAACCCTGCATAGTAAGTTTCATTAATCTTATTTTACATTTAAATAATTTGAGATTCAGAAGTTTACATAATTTGACCAAGATTATGCAGATAGTCAACTGCAGAACTAAATTTCAACATAAATATATCTGCTTGAAAAAAGGCTTTGGTATTTTCTTATAACTGGCCAATAACTCACCAGAATGGCTAGAGTAGAATTCTGTTACCTGAATACTTGATAAGAGTTGCCCTTAACAAAGTGATTACTATGTGCCAGGCATTATGCTAAGCACAATGCTAATATATGCTAAATTAAGCTAATATATAAAATATAGATCTATATGTAAATATATACACACCCATATGCACAGATATATGTGTATAGTTAATCTATTTACATTTATATATGTGTGTTTTAAGCACATTTTCATGTTTGTGAAATATATATGTATTGCATATTATTATGGAAGTCTTACAACATTATGGACCATGACTTAGATGTTATTATCCTATTTACTAATGAGAAAACCAAGACTCAGAGAGGTTAAGGGACAGATTGTCAAATAAGAGTAAATAAGTAAACAAGACTAAGTAAGAATAGATTCAGAATTGGAATTCAAATGTTTGACTTCAAAGTCCTTGCTCCTAACCATTACCCGACACTGCCTCCCACAATATAATTATAGCATATGATTTTTAATCTTATGACTAAACTAATAATTTTAATCTTCCCTGAAAAGGTTATTACTCTTCTCTCTCCCTTAAGAAAGAAATGTCCAACAAATGGCCAACAGATACATGAAAAGATGCTCAACATTACTAATCATCAAGGAAAGATGCAAATCAATACAACCTCACATCTGAGAGAAAGGCTATCATAAAAAGACAACAAATAAGAAGTGTTAAATAAGAAGTGTGGAGAAAGGGGAACACTTGAGCACTGTTGGTGGGATTGTAAGTCCATGTAGCCACTATGGAAAACAGTATGGAAGTTCCTCAAAAAATTAAAACTAGAACTACCATATGGTCTAGCAATTTCATTTCTGGGTATTTACCCAAAGCAAACAAAAACACTAATTTGAAAAGATACATGCACACCAATATTCATTTCAGCATTATTTACAATAGCTAAAATATGGAAGCAACCTGTGTCCTTTGATAGATGAATCAATAGAGAATATGTGTGTATGTGTGTACACACAGACACACACACACACACACAATGGAACACTACTCAGCCATAAAAAAAATGATATCTTGTCATTTGTGACAACATAGATGGATCTAGAAGGTATTATGCTAAGTGAAATAAGTAAGACAGAGAAAGACAAATACTGTATGATCTCTCTTTTATGTGGAATCTAAAAATCTAAATAAACAAACAAAGCAAAATGAAAATAGACTCATAGACACAGAGAACAAGTGTGTTGTTGCCGGGGGGGGCAAAATAGATGAAGGGGATTAATGGGTGAAAACCTCCAGTTATAAAATAAATAAGCTATGAGGATGTAATATACAGCATATGGAATATGTAATAACTTTGTATGGGGACACATGGTTACTAGAATTATTGTGGTGATCATTTCATAATATATGCAAATATCAAATCATTATGTAGTACACCTGAAACTAACACAATACATCTCAACTATACATCATTTAAAACAAATATGAAAGAAGGTAACGTTCAGATGTAATAGCAGTGCAACGACTTGAAGGCATTTTCATTTGAGGCAAACTGTATTGACCATTAACTATACATGGAGATGTTGAAATAATGAGGATAACTATGTCTGCATTTAATATTAGAAGCCAAAATTGTTAGTTCTATAAAATTTTAAAATATCTGAAGAAAAAGTTAAGTTGGGAATAATATTGAAATATAAACTTTTGAAATATGAACTTCTTTTTAAGAAACATTATATGATCTGCTTTTTGTGGCAATATAATAATCTAAAACTAGGAAAACAGAGATTTAAAACCATAACAAATAATCCAAAAGATATACTGCTCTTTAAAACATATTATTTTCCAGATGCTATCAGTTGATCCTTTTGTATACTAACTTATCCAAAATCTTTTGTATATTTACAATAACCAAAGCACTGATTGGAAGTGAAAATGTAGTAAAATGATTTGATCACTCAGCCAGCAAGCATTTATTGAATTTTGAATTTCTCACATGTGCAAAACTGCATAATTGAGTTGCAGACTGAACTTCAGGAGTGCCAAACATTAATCTGCTTTTTGTTTTGTTTTATTTTTTTTTTTTTTGGTCTGTCATTGAGTAAAAATACTGAAACATCTGGTCACTTTAATCCATTCAGTCAGAAATTCAATTGGCCACCCAGATTTTCAGACTCCAGGATGTCATTCAACTTGTTTGCTTTAGTTGTTAGTTTATTTGAAAACTATGTCAAGTAGTCAGTAGCCTGTGTTTAGTTATTTTAATATGCTTGGCAGGTATCTTGCCAAGAAAATGTAGAGACATGGAAAAGTGAAAACATGAGACTCCTTAGTCAGGAGGCTTCAGTCAAGTATTTCCACAGATCTATGTTGTTCTCTGCCTCCTATTTTGCCTGCCTTCCTTTCTGAGTTGGCTTCCCCAATCTCTGCCCCTCCCCACCTCCTGCAGGCCTCCTCAGGCTTTTTTTCTCTCAGTCTCATAAAAGTGCTTGTCATTTTTCCATGGGCTACCTAAGAATTACACAAAATAATATTGGTATGAATTAATGCACATAAAACTGTTGATAATGGTTAATTTAGGAGAAGGGACTTTTTCTGCTTTTAATCTTGAAGTTTTACATTTATTTAAATTTTCCAAATATGTGCATGAATTACTTTATGTATTCGTTTTTAGGATCAATAGGAATTATGCAGGTGGTGTCATCATGGACTATTTTTCTTCCTTCTATATAGGTATCTATAATTTTTAAAACGTATGTAGCTTAAAAATGAGGGAAACATAAGCTTTCACCTTTGTATTCAATTCATAAGGAATAATCAGCAAACAAAACCTCAAACTGGACAGGATAAATGTATTTATTGGCTAAAAATTGATGGGAACATCAAATCTTTTTGACACAATTGTGCTGTAAAGCATTTGGCCAGGACAGTTAGGATTGGTAGAAACAATGGTCATAAAAGAAAAACTATACTGGCAGAAATTAATATGAGCAAATATCTGATTAAAGAATCACAGATCATGACTGTAAAATTTAAATAGGAAATAATTGATGCCAACTGAAATATTTTCAGAGAAACACAACTGGAAATGTAAAATATTAGAATTAGTTTATCTGAATTATGTAGAAAATAGATCAAGGAATTTAGTTTACTTAAATTCTGGCATTTAGTTTAGAAAAATAATATCTTCATGATAATTCTTCAGCATTGGTAAATTTCTGCATTTAAGGCCAAATGTCTCAAACTGTAACTGTTTTATTAGTCAGTGGAATTATTTGATGTTCTAGACATGCATTCACAGTAAACCAAATTAAATTTTACCAAATGGTAGAAGAAAGTAGATGATTTTGTTTGTTATGTCATTGATATCTACTATATCTTTGTTTGCATGTATATAATTTCTTCTCTCTGATCCTTTGCTGTACAAGTCAATATTCTTATATTTGCAAATTTTTTTGCCATATCATCTATCTGGTATACATGTAGGTACATTGATTTCTGGTGTTTGTATAAATTTATAGTAGTAGCCATTCCTTTTCTCTTATTTTATTTTCTCATGTTCTTTTTCCCCAAAATTTGCATATTTTGAATCATGTCCTTTTGGAAAATACTGGACGTATCCATGCTCATATTTCAACTTTACCACTCAAGATAGAAATGAGTAATTTTGCTACCAAAATGCAATGAAATAAAAAGGACCTGCTTCATTATTCCAGTATTAGAATATATATTATGAGGTTATGATATATTGTGATGTCTTACTCTATGCAAGAGAGCATCCTGTGCTATATTGAAATCACTTTCTACTATTTAGCTATGTTATTATAGCAAACTATAACCAAACATTATTGTCTATAATTTTTTTCCTTTTTTGTCAATTCTAATTTGTGAAAATGCTCATGATTAAAAAGGCATGCCCAGGGAAGCAAGAGTCATACCATATTTTTTAAAATATACACTCTATCAGAAGTCTAAGCATACTATTATATCAGTCATAAACAATAATGGCAAAGCTTCCCTTTTAAGGTTGGTGCTTCAAGGGTTGTTTATGTCTTCAAATATTTGCTCCAAAATGACTAATCCTTATTTTAAGTTGGAAAAGTTATTAGTGTGTTCAAGTAGATTAGTATTTTGATTTAAAAAATTATATTAGACAAATATGCTTCTATCCAGTTTTATGACACAGTTTGGATGGCCAATTAATGTCAGATTCTAAAGCCAGCTGTATTTGTCTTAAGACTCCAGATGTTTTATGATTTGCTGCTGCTGTCTTGTAAAGCAATACAGCTATGACTATAAATTCATTTTATTGGCTTTGTTGAACAGGGGCTAAAATATTCTTTTTTTTTTCTTATAGTCTAGTTTAGCCAGAACTTACCAGAGATAATTTACAAAAGGATAATTGTATGGGAGCTTAGGAAATTCAGTTGTGAATAGCAATTGGTAATTGGAAGATTTTAAGTTAAAAAATTTGGAGGACAACTCTGTTATTCTACATGCCATAAAACAAGTATAAAAATTATGTAACTATGTAATTAACAATGGAATTTCAACATGTGAAATTTACTAAGGAAGCTAATGAAGCAGTTAAGGCCAACTAGAAAACAGAAAGAATTTTGAAGTTTTTGGTTTTTCCAGCAACTGTTCATTGTGATAGAAGAATATCATTTAGAAAGGGTTCTTTTGAAGTTATTATATAAAACAAGTAGAAAACTTTGCACAAATCTGTGGCAGAAGATCCAATTATTTTGATCTCTTGAGTGTAGTGTCTCTACCAACAGAGTAATTCCATGTTTATTATTTCATTTTACTTCTTTTAAAAACTCTTAATTATTTTCTCCTTGTCTTGAGTCTTCCTTCTGCTAGAGCCTCTCATTATGATTTGGGGGCATCTTATAGAATTTGGTCAAAATTGACAAGTAGATTTCTTCTTTTAACCTTCAATATTTTCTATGATTATATTGGATCAGTTGTTAACTTATAAAAGGGAAAACACAAATAAATGGGTACTCTTTTGAATCTCCATGCCTCTTTCATCTCATCTCTAGCAACATATTTTTTTTTGAAAATAGTAGAGTGTAGTGATGTGTCTTCAGATATGAACAATTTTTCATTATTTTTTATATTTGCTTCCTCTTCAAATATGTCAAATAAATTAGAGTAAGATTATTTTTATACTCTTTGCCCCAATACCAAGTTATAAATACTGTTAACTTATTAAGAAGTTATTCTAAGGAAAAATTATGGCCAGTATAAAAATTGATGCTCACATAAATGATAGTTCTATGTTGTTAGCATGTTATTACAACCCACTTCAGAAATTCACACAGAGTTATGCCTCAGAACTCATCATAACTTACAACTGTTCCAACTCTGGGATCTCAACTCCAAATATCCTTCCTTAATCCACAACCTCTTGTTCTTCTGTCTTTCCTATTCTATCATTCCCTCTGATCACTGTGACCTCCAAGTTCACCTATTTTTAGGTTTTCAGTCCGTTATTTATTTTTTGACTATGTTTACTTCTGTATTAGTATGCCACCGTAGCAAACTACCACAAACTGGGTAGCTTAAGACAGCAGAAATTTTTCTCACAGTTCTGGAAGCTAGAAATATGAGATCAAGGCATTGGAAAGGCCATGAAGTCCCTCTGAAGGCACTAGGGAAGGATCTCTTCCAGATCCCTCTCCTAACTTCTGGTAGTTCCTTGACTTGTGGCAGCACAACTCCAACCTTCAAATGGTATTTTCATTGTGTGCATGTCTATCTCTGCTTCCAAAGTTCTCCTTTTATTAGGATACCCTACTCCAGTATGACCTCATTTTAACGTAATAAATTCCATTTGCAATGACCGCGTTTCCAAATAAGGTTACATTCTGGGGTACTGGAGATTAGGATTTCAACATATAAATTTGATGGGGGGTGGACACAATCCAACCCATAACACCTAATCTGAATCCCATTGTCTCTGTCTTACTCATTGCTCCTAATAGCCCTCTAGTTTTACTCTTCTTTATTTCCATCATACTGGACTACCGAAGTAGAGAATTATTGGTCTGGGATTAATGAGCATTACTGGAGAAAATGTCATAATTATAGGAATTAGATATTTATTGAAAGTGCATACCTTTTAAACTCAACTGGTCCTTAAAATCTTCAGGGATGTCATTTTACTATCCTTCTCTGTGACTATTGCAAATATTTTTCACTGTCTTTAAATTTGTCTCTTAACTTTGCTACTTTTATTTTCAATAGACCTTTACTTTCCTAATTAAATGAAATGATAGAAGATATCAATATGAAAGATCTCAACTTCTCTTCAATGCCCCTCTTTGACATGGTTCTTTCTTCAAATGTTTTCTCCTTTGTCTCCTGTTTTCATTATGAGTAGTATTAAATTTTTTTGAAACATCATTTTAAAGAACATGAATAAGTTGACTATGTTTAATGGAAACATTTAAATTCCCTTAGGCAAGATTAACTCGAGGTGTAAATGAACTAAATGAATGCCTATAATATGCTGACTGAGGGATATAAGCAATATTTCCTCAGAAAGTTAACTCCTCAATCAGTGGTCAAGGCTCTATTCTCTTTCCACTTACTTTAAAGTCTCACCATCAGTACTTGTTTTTTCAGTTTTATTGAGATATAATTGGCATATTGTGTAAGTTTAAGGTGTACAACATGTTGATTTGATACAGTTATAAAGTGAAAAATTATTATCACCATAGTATTAGCTACCACCTCCATCCCATCACATAGATACCATTTCCTCTTTTGTGATAAGAACATTTAAGATCTACAAGTCACCCATGGTACCCATGGATTCAGCCAACCATGGGTGAAAAATATTTGAAAAAACAATCCAGAAAGTTTCAAAAAGCAAAACTTGAATTTGCTGTGCACCAGCAAAAATTAAATAGCATTTGTAATGTATTTATAATTATGTACATAGCATTCACATTGTATTATGTAATGTAAGTAATCTAGGGATGATTTAATGTATATGGGAGGATGTGCAGAGTGTATATGCAGACAGTACATAATTTTAATAAGGGACTTGAGCATATGTGGATTTTGTATTCAAGGAGGGTCCTGGAACCAATTCCCTGCAGATAAAGAGGGATGACTGTACTCTCTTAGCAACATTCAACTATATGATATAGCATTACCTATATAATGCTATATCTATTATTAGACACAAAATTGTCATTTTCTTCCAAAGCTTTCTCCTAGAACTATGCAATATTCTGCTTTTCTGTTTATGACCAAAACAACAACAAAGCCATTCTGTTGGCTCTCCATTGTCTATAAAATAAGGACTAAATCTTAATCAGCACCTTAACTCTTTCCCCAAGCTACATTTTCAACCTATATCCAATTAAATGAATAACATTCCACCATAATATTATGGCATTAAGCATACCAGAATAATGGCTATTCTGTACATTGCTGCCTCCTTAGCCATGCTGTTATTGTTTTATTTTCTTTGTTACATTTGTTTTGTCTGTTATATTTGTTTTGTCTATTATATTTGTCTCACATTTGTGTGTTTTCCTATATTATCCATCCTTCTTGGCTCAGCTCAACCCCTATGAAGTAAACCCCAATACTCACATTCTCTTTAATAAAAATTATTTGCTTCTTCCTTAGGAAATTTATAACTTTAGTCACACTTAACTGTTGATAGTTAACATATGACGTCTTTCAAATAAATAGTTTATGTATATTCCTGTGTATTTTGAACTAGACTGTAAGAACATTAATGTTTGGGACCATGGCTTGTTTATTTTTGTACACTATAGTACAAGCAATTTATTAATATTTTTGAATTAAATTATAACTGATACACTAATGCAGGATATTCATTCTGACGAATAGGGAAAATTATATCCTAATGTATACTTATTCATTTCTTATTCACTTTTTCATACATTGCTTTTCCATCTAAAATATTTATCAAGGCACTACTATGTGCCTGATATCAGATACCCAATAGATGTGGAAAACTGCAACTTATTGTATAATTTTATTCTATAAATAAACCCATTATGATAGCATTTGGGGAATATAATATTGACTTTATATTTAAAATTAAAAAGAAAGAAGTTTGTTTTTTAAAATAAATCAGAAAATTATTGTGGGTGTTTGCATTAATAACCATAGTTCAGGATCCTGGGTTGTAACATAGTACTATTAATGTCAGTAGCCAGACAGATTGGAAACCAGGTCCTGTGTCAAATCCCAGGAAAGGAATCCCTAAGGGAATAGAAAAGTGATTTAATCGAATGACTAGGTGAATGAGACTAACCAAAGGAGAATAAAACCTCAGAAAAAATTCTTTATAAACTGAGTTTAATTAAAGTGAACATGTCCAGTTCTACTGTACATTCTTTAATGCCTAAGCTGACAAGGCCCTAGAAAGGGAGCAGATTTTTTCTTTTTGATATGTGTACATTTAAATATCTTGAATTTAGAAACTACTTCCCAAACTCGCTGGAGTTACAAAAGATTGAATAATTAGCCTTTTCTGTCATTAACTATTTTTAGAATTATCTCTGTCAACCTCTTGCAGTGAAAGTATAAAATGTACCAATAGCTAGTCCATTCAAATATTTCACATAGTGACGTTATCCTATCTTTAAGATAGTATCCTTAAAGAGGAAACATTAGATACCATGCCATGGCAAATAAACAAAATTAACCAGACATCACAGTTTAATTTTAAGAAAGTCATTTGTTCAAATTTCAGAGCTAAATTTATCCTTACAAGTTAAATTTTAGCAGAATAACTTATTTTATTTTATAGCTGTTAACTTGATTGACAAGTAGGACAACCCACCAAGTATGTTTCTGTTCTTGTAATTCATGGACAACTTGAAAATATTTCCCAAGAGAAAATAAAGAAATACATGGAGGAAAAAACAAATGAAACTGCCTTTCTGATTAAGTATTTTTAAGATAAAATATAGAAAATTTTCTCCATCCACTGTTCGACTGGAAAATGCCTTGGTTTTGGAGTGATTGGCATAAATCAAATATTTAATTAATATTTAACAACATTTATAGTGTTGCATGATTCATTTCATTTCTAGTAGTGTCATTCTGTATTTGTATGCAATTTGAATTGGTACTATATTTTCTAATTGCAGGAAGGTCTTATCTTTCCCATATAAGAATTTAAAATTTTATCTTTTTAATAACATTGAAGTATTAAATATTTTATTATATTGTTATTACTGGGACATTTAGTGCTAGATGTTTACACGTAGCTACTCTATATTTGATATCATCTGAATCATGTTAGTGAACGTGGTTTTCATCACCCACTTTCACAGTAAGACTGACATACAGACAGAACTGCATATTTGGGGTCTGTGTTCCAGGGAGCATCTTACAATTTCACATCCTTCTGTTATGGTATAAGAAAGATTGGAACTTTACTACCATATTTTAAAAAGTGACATTGAATTAACATGCCATAAAATTCACCTTTTTAAAGTATACAATACAGTGGTTTTTAAGATAATTAATCAGTATATTCAAAGTTGCTTAACTTTCACTACTATCTAATTCCAGAACATTTTTATCACCCCCCCCCAAAAAAAAACACTGTACTCATTAACAGTCACTTCCCATTCCCTTCTCTCTCCTAGCCTCTTACAACTATAATATTTCTCTCTCAATGGATTTGTCTCCTCTGGACATTTCCTATAAATGGAATGAATACAGTATGTGGCCTTTTGTGACTGGCTTCTTTTACTTAGCCTAATGTTTTCAAGGTACATTCATGTTGTAGTATGTACCAGTACTCCATTCATTTTTATAGCTAATAATATTCCATTTTGTTTATTCATTCAATTTATTGACTTCTCACTTTCCATTTTTTTTTTTTTTTGCCTACTATAAATACTGCTGTTATGTACATTCACATACAAACTTTTGTGTGAATACATATTTTCAGTTCTCTTGGGTACGTACCTAGGAATACAATTGCTGGCTCATATGGTAACTCTATGTTTAACTTTTTGAAGAACTGCTAAATGTTTTCCAAAGCAGCTGCATTGTTTTACCTTCTGACCAGCAATGTTTGAGTCTTCCAATATTTATACATCTTCACCAACACTTGTTATTATTGTCTATCTTAAGTACCATATTTTTAAGTAAATATTTCATTTATGGTTTGCATGACTTTTTTGCATATGGATCTTGAGGAGTTCCTAACTTTATGTAGCATAAATTTCTTTTAGATAATTCACTTGACTGGTAGGTATTTTGTCAATCCTTTTCTTTTTTTTTTTTTTTTTGCGGCACGTGGGCCTCTCTTTGCTGTGGCCTCTCCTGTTTCAGAGCACAGGTTCTGGACGCGCAGGCTCAGCAGCCATGGCTTACGGGCCCAGCTGTTCTGCGGCATGTGGGATATTTCCGGACGGGGGCATGAACCCATGTCCCCTGCATCGGCAGGCGGACTCTCAACCACTGCGCCATCGGGGAAATCCCTTGTCAATTCTTTTTGAATACAAAGTCACTTAAAAACAATGTGATGATGTCGTCTATAAAAATTTTTGAAGGAAGGCATATTGTGTATTATTTAAGATCAATATCTTGAAGGTTCTATTGAGTTACAGGTGAAATTGATGAGTACATTTCACTACATCACAGATATTGGACTTTTCCCACCTGCCGTGTTAAAATGGGCAATCAGCTCTATAATTTCAATGTCCTTATCTTTACTCTTCTGAAGTTATAAAAATGTATTGAAAGAAACATCATTTGCAAACAAACAAACAAAATAGAAATCTTCAGGCATCCTTTATGTTTTTCTTAGTCCTACTTACTATTGGTAATTAGAGGTAAAGTTTCCTAGAATATTCCCATAAAAATTAAGCTACATGATAAATACTTAATGAATACTATACATGGTCCTTTTAGAAATTTTAGAAATATTTATTGCTAAATATCAGTACAACTGTTAGAAGTATGTATATTAATTGGAAATACAGTTATTCCAAAGGTAAATAGAAGACTCATTGTCAGAAAAGTTAATGAAAATTGGATGATAGGAACAGATGACTTCTAAGGAATCTCCCAAACTTAATATCTGATAATTCGAAGTCTAAATGTAAATGTTATGGCATGAGTTCCTTGAAAGAAAAGTCTGAGATGAGGTCTTGGGTATAGGTAGTTTATTTGAAAGTGATACCAGGGGTCAGGAGTGGGAATGGAGAGTGAGAAAAAGAGGAAAGGATAATGTAAAGTTACATTTTCAAGGTCACATCCTGTGAGAAATGTGGACTTGATGCTGCTGGGATTTCTCATAGGAGACATAAGAATGCCTCTTAACGTCTCTGTCCAGGAGAAAGCAGACAAGAATATTTATCCACCTGTTCTGACCTATAAGTGTTGAATATTGCCCTAAGGGCATTAACTCCCTCTCACTAACTCACCCCAGTGGACTCCACAGGATTAGAAAAACTCCAGGGTAAGAAAGTGAAAACAGCAACAACAAAAACACGAATGTGTTTGAGGCAAAAACTTATCAATACAGAGTGGGTCTAAGAGTTTCTAGAACTGTCCACCACAACTATGGCTGAATTCACAGGTGGACTCAGGAGCTACAAAGTGGAATGGCCAAAGGATTTGACAGGATTGGGACATGTAACATGATTGATTTCACAGCACAAATGAAAACTTGACACCCAAATATCACCTAAAACATTAGACTTCAAATATTTTTTCTTATGAACAATAGTAAGAAAAAATTATATCATTCTACTAGGCATCCAGAGACAAAAAATTTATGAAACAATATTTACCCTTGCTGTGTACAAAGCAATCTGGTATTTTCTATTCTATACTATGCTGTTATTCTGCTTTGTTCTTTTTAATTAAAAAATAATGATGTTCATAACTCCCTAAATTAATTTCAAAACCCATGGCTTGGAACACTGGCTGAAAAGATAAACTAATTTACTGAGAAGTTAAAATATAGCATATTCATATAATTAAAATCACAAGACCTGGAGCCATATACAATGAGATTTTTAAAAATAAAGGTTATAATATCAAGGTCAGTTAAAAGAGAGTAGACGGAATTGTTTAAAAAATTAGAAAATAGGGTTACTTGGGTTCATTTTCTATAGTTCTGAATTTCATCTGTCAGTGTTTCAGAATCTATAAATGGGTAAAGAACATCTAGCTCCCTAAGAGAACAAACAGGGTGGAGACACAGAAGGGCTGAATAATGAGGTGCTGTGTCTCCTCTTTTTCCCTCAGCTTCTTTGTTTCCCGATGGCCCAATTCATGTACATACAGTCAGGAGACTTAGTGTATACATTCTGCATATATACATGCATATATACACAACCAGCTGTGTATTGCTCTATAGAGCTGACTAGTGTTATTATCTCAGGACCCTTTTGCATTTTGTGTTTGTTTCAGGTTTATTGTTTTGACAGTTGTCATTTTTACATATATTTTCTCCTTTCATAGGAAAAGGGATTTTAGTCTCCTAATAGCAGAACTCTATTATAATAATTAACCTTTTAAAAAAGAGAAAGTTACCTCCAATTTTTATACTCTGAAGTTTTAACATAATAATTTAACCACCCACCTTACCATCAAAATTTTAAAAAAAAATTTAACTACTTTAATATTTTTTATTTCTTCATTTTCTTTGGAGGAAATGAGAGTTTAAGAATCTGGGAAATTCTACCAAGCCTCTCTACCAAGCTTTGGTTGACTCTCCTACCATCAGCTATTGTGTTTAATGATATCACCACCACAAGAATCCATAGCGCTGCTGTTTTAATCCTAATATTCTAATAAAAGAATATTAGAATATTAACATTCTAATAAAAGGGTACTGTTAAAATTTAAGGGTAAGTGAACAGTAAAGGGATGCCAGTATATGCAGCCCTTCCTGGGAACCACCACCCAAACCTGGCACTTTTGTAAACTTTTCTCATGGGAAAGATAATACATGTGCACACACGCACACACACAAACACACACATACACACCACTATATCTACAGGTCATCAATCAGTATTAAGATCTCACAAAATCCCAGTTCTAATTGATTAGTTTCCAATTGCTGGAGGAAAAAAACAAAACCAATCAAACAAAAAACCAAACACAAACAAACATAAAAACAAAGGGTTTGGTAGCAGGGGTGTTATGAAACTCAAGTCCCACTGCTTGCCACTGGAAAATCAACACTCGAGAAAGGCAAATGTTGATAGAGGAAAGTTGCTTTTAATCAGAGTGCCAAAATCTGGGGTGATGGTGGATTCAGTAATCTCCATTAATCACTGAGATAGGGGGTCATAGTTGTCACCACCCCCCACTGCATGCAGGCTTCTGGATTTATAGTCATCTTTATTTAGATGCTATCTTGTTCACACAGTTTGTTCACACAGTTTTTTCATGAGAGTACTGAAGGGGAAGCTAGGGAAGAGATCTTGTCATTTGTTATTTACTTATTCTTCATTTCTACTTCTTTGATCTACAGAAAAAAAGAAACAGGTTAAGCAAGATATTGTGTGATCATAAGATCCGAAAGGTGTGCTAAGGCCAGAGATCGGTAGAGCATGGGGGTACTGGATTTAAAAGTTAGTTATGTTGACTGAAAAAAAAAATGCGCAATACGGGAGTTGTGAGTTAAGCTTTATTTGGGGCAAAATGAGGACTACAGCCCAGGAGACAGCATGTCAGATAGCTCTGAGAAACTGCTCCGTAGACGTATGGGGAAAGGTCAGTATATATGTGATTTTGGTAAAGGGTGAGTATATGCAATCAAGCACACATTTTTTTGCATAAGGTTGCTGCTAGTCTCGTGGAGGTTACTGCTATTCACGAAGAGTAGACGTCACCATGAAATATTTTAGTGCTTTTCTAGATAAGAGGAGATACAAGAATTGGGCTCATAAAGTCTTCTCCTGAAAATATCTAATTATATGAAGGCCTATTCTGCCAGTTTCCCCAGAGTACAGAGTACCTCATTCCTGATCTCTACCCTGAACTCCTTTCAGGGGGTGTTGAAGGTCAGCAGTTGCAACAGTTCATAATGTAATCCTTGTAGAGGTAAATGGCAAGTGCCAATTTGTAGTTGGCAGTTACAATGTAGCATTGCTTAAACTGACAAGAAAAGGAGTTTCCTGCTGAGTGTGGTTTCCTGCAAAGAGCTACTTACGGGGGCGGGGGGGGGACGGGACGGACAAAAACACGAAGTCATAGCCTCTCCTTTTGCCTTCTAATAAGCACCTTTAGTGTTTAATCCTTTAGTAGTTGTTGGCTTCTCCACATTACAATGGATCTTGTAGGACAGCAGTCTTAAAACTTATCTCATGTGATGTTACATGGGTGTCATATGAAATGAAATTTTGGTGATAAAGTAACTTTGGGACGTGCCTAATACATGAGGATTTGCAAAGCACTTTAAAGATTCTGAAAAGTCTTAAGGTTAAGAAATTCATTCAACTTTTTAACCCAGTATTTCCCAGTATATTATATCATAAAACTTTTTTTGGTATTTGAAAGACCGTGATTATTTATTTGCACAACTCAGTTTGAAAAGAGGATTCTAACTAGAGTGCCATTTAGTTACTTCCTAGGTGCCCAAACATTCTTTTTTTTTCTATGATGCTTTCTTTTCCTTCTAAGTTCCCTCGGAAAACTCATCTCTTCAGACAACAAACGTTCCTTTTCTGAATAATTTTGTAATAGGGAATAACAAATCTGGCTACATATTTGATGTGTTTCTTTTACTTTATCCTTTGTATTCTATTGCTTCTGCTACAAGTTAATCACTAAAGGGATGTTGCCTATAGCTTAAAGAATACATATGGTCTATCTCCTGGAACCCTGCCCCCCATGCTTGACTGTTAAACCAAAACCTTTGTTTAGTCTCAGGAAACATCCTGACCCAGCCCACCTGGCTGCAGGAAAGAGGAAATTAACACATCCCCTCTCAGCGTCTGGCTGAAACCAGGAAATATTTGCAACAAGTTATGGCCTTTTTACCTCCTCAACTCTTTGTTCTGTAAAAGAAACTAGCATTCAGAGCCTGGCAAGATGGTTCTCTGGGACATTAGTCTGCCATCTTCTTGAACTCTCTGCTCTCCGAATAAAGTTTTTATCCCTTGTCTCCCAGTTCATTGGCGTGTTGTGAGGTAAGAAGTATGATCTTGGACTCAGTAACAATTTCTTTATTCCACCACCAACCTTAATTTCAGTGATGTTAGCTATAAACCACATAATAATGGCTGTTTGTATATGCAAATTTTAAAACATCACAGTATTGATTCTTGAGTCCTGTCTTTTATTTACTTTGACATATCAGTGTGCCTATTCAAGTTCCAGAGAGGTGAACTTCCTCTCTTCTTTCTGTTACCGAAATATCGGTTTCCCTGTGCATTGATGCCGAAGAGAAATACGGAGACGGAGATTTTGGAGGAAGAGAGAGATGGGTTTATTTTTCTGCCTGGCAGAAGGGAAGACACAGCAAGCTAGTGCCTCAAGAACTGTGCACCTCTCCTTCGGGAATAGGAGAAGATTTTATATGTGGGGCTCGCAGTCCGGGATATATGATAAGGATCAAAGTAGTGAAGGTGTTGCATTCTTCTTCCTGCATTATTTCAAGACAGTCATATTGGCCTGCGACCTTTTTTCTGAAATGCAAATGCTACAAAGGGTGATCTGCTACAAGGGAGGGCAGGATGTAATTCACATAGTGTTAAAGAGTAATCGGTTAGTTTTGTGAAGTACAAATCTAGTTACAGACACTACAGATTAGTAACAGTTAAAAAGAAAAAAAAAAAACAAAAAAAACTAGGAGTGATTAACTCTTTCAGGCCAGGTTATGTTTGTTCTCTAGCCTGTTCACTGTTCCCTTTATTCTCCTTGTTCTCAGGAGAAGGAAAACTTCACTCCTATTTTTGCTGCAAAAAATTCCCCACTGCTAGTTCATTCCCTCCATATCAATGGAGGAAGGGAAGCAGGTGTCATTCTTGTCTGGCTGAGGACAAAACTTCAGTTTTGCTCCACTTGACAGACAACAGCTGTCCGGCCCAGTGGCCCATCTATCTCCTATTTCATTTCCCACCTCCATCCAGCAGTGTTTGGATAGGTGTTGGGTACTGAAAGAGTGCGGAGTTTCACTTAGAAGGAGAAAATATAAAGATACATTTTCGTTATTACTTTACTTCCCTGATAATAAGCTTCATTCATTCATTAAAGCATCATCATCATCACTTTATTAGTAGGAGTGCTAGGTGTTTGTTGAGTGTCTACTCCATTCCAAGCATTATGTTGGAGCATATATCAATGTTAATTATTTTAGTTCTCACAACAACCCCTCAAAATATGCCTTGCTTTCCTCACTTTATAAATAAAATAGACTCAGTTAAAGGAAGTGATTTGCCCCAGTCACAGGGTAATATATGGCAAAGCCAGAAATCAAACCTAAGTGATTTTAGCACAAAGCTTTTTTTCCCCCACTATGACCTGCTGCTCTCAATACTGCTCATCTTTTAGGAGCAAGGTGCTCCCAGATTTCAGTGGTTTTCACTCATGGCTTCTACTTTATCATTTCTGTGCCTGAACCGTTAGCCAGAGAGAAATTACTTTCATTCATGAATCTTAACACTGTGGCTATAGATGGAAACTCACCATGTGTTTCTCTAACAGATATTGATAATGACTGTCAAAATAATTGAAAATATACAATCTTGAAAACAAAGTCCTAATGGTATAAATTGAAGTTACATTAGATAGTGAACATATTTGCTGGCTCCAAAATATACCCTTATGGCTGTAATTAGTGCAGAACCACGGTAGGATTTAAGGAATGCTTGAATTTATTAGCAAGAGACAGAATGTGTTATCCAGGTGTAACATGTTCACAATGGCCATGAAGGGCCGTAGTTGTAAATATAGTTTATTCTGAGAACAGCTGTGTTGCATATTAGGACAGTAATTACGTATGGTTAGTAATTATTTATTGGGCATCTATTGTGTACAGATGGGTGAGTAGTTAAGAAGGAAGCATCCATTAGCTTTTGTTGCTATGGAATAAACATTGACTAATGTTCATGCCATATCATAAAAATAATTTTAATATTAAAATCTCAATGCACTGAAATAGTGATATGTAACAACAAATGGTAATTACAATAAATATTTGATAGGATTTTATTGTTTAGAAATGAGATGCAATTTAATGAGGGATATACTTACACAGTGTATTAAAATGGCTAATAAATTACTGTTTTTTAGAAGGTGAAAACCAATTATACAAAACCCTTCTCACTTCTTTTTAAGAGAGGGAAAGAGCATATTTGTGTGTGTGTGTGTGTACATTTCCCAAGAATTTTTGTGGTGTTTAGTAAGAGTCTTTTAAGTACAGGTGTCATTAAATAAAAAGACAAGAGTTAAATAATTTTCAATATGAATATTGTATTTTAGTAACTTCTGGTCACACTTATCGTGAGCTATTTAAATGGGGTAAAGCTATGCCAAATAATTCAATCCCTCCTTTCCTTTTTAATATATTCTATTAACTCAGGGTGAATTTGACTCTTTTTACTCTCTCCTAAGTCTAGTAATGTTTTATTCTTTTCCTTAATTATTAAGTGTTTTAGTAGCATTTAAAATAATTTCATGCAAAGCAATTTACACCCAGGAGCTTTAAAAAAAACCAAAATATTTAGTTAGACAACATTTTTGGAAATGTTAAAGTGGAAGCATGATTTAAATTATAGCAGTTTAAGGACAAAGAGAAGTCGTTCATTATGAACTTTTGACAATATAAGTGCCTATTGAAATATGGTTTTTGATGAAGTATATAATTAGATGCTTTTCCATGGACATAAAATGAGTTCTGCCCCTATGCCCCACCTCATCATGCTGTGATGGTAAATTACAATTTTCAAATGTTAGGGAAGTCCTAATAGACTCTCTTTTCACTCATTCATATGGGTTCTCGGTTTCTCTTCAAACATCTAAAACAAGCTCATTGTATGACATGACAAAGAAATCTTCCTGCTCATTACCTTTCATAAGAATGTCTTTCAAAAAAGCCTAAGAAAATGTAAGATCAAAGGATAAGTATGGGGAAAGTGTACAAGATAAGGTTAAATTGTTCAAGTCAACAGTTGTGATAATTTAAAAAAACCATTTATTTTCATGAGCACACAGGAACATATTTGTTAAATGGAAATTCCCAAGGGGTCTCACACACTCAAGTTCCTTGTTTCCAGTACCCGTTTCAATTCTGAGTGACAGCAAACTGTATTTCTTTCACATAATGCAGTAATGGATGGAAGATAGGTATACTAATATTTTAATAATGATGTATATTGTACATCCATGGTTTTCTTGTTAGTTTATTTCTAACCTAGTTTCTAAATTAGAACATGATTGGGGTGGATTCTTAAACTAGAGACTTACAAACTAGGCAAGATTTTAGTTTCAGAATGGTATGTTAAACTCTGGATTTTTGTATCTGACTCTGCTCACGTTCATAAATTTAATTCATTTAGACAAAAGTTTGCTGAATGCCTAGAATAGTGAAGTACACTATTCTAGGAATTAGATTCTCCATTCAGTATATTGGCATATGCTATATTATGTGAAGAACTAAAGATTAAAAATATAATAGTAATGACTATCCCTGACCTCAAGGGCTCACAAACTAGTGGGAGAAACAGACATACAAACACATGATTATATGTAAGTCTTGACTGAAAAAAAATGCACAACCTAAAAGTTGAGAATTGTGTTTTACTTGGCAGACTTTCTGAGGACTTCAATTCCAGCAGGCAGCCTCTCAGAATATTTTTGAGGGACTGCTCTAAAGAGACAAAGGAGGAGCCAGGATATATCAGAGTTTTTGCATCAAAGACCAGGTAGTTGGAACATCAAAAGATAACTGTTAAATTTTTTAAAATCTCAAGTTAAGAAATTTAGCATTTTTCTGTGTAAGGGAAGATGCAAGGGTCTGGGCTCATTGAAATCATTCCTTTGATATGCACCTTAGCACCTAGATGGGCCAGTAATCTGTTCTGTCCCATTCTGAGTCTCCTCAGGGTGTATCATTGAGGGTAGCTGCAGTGGCTGAGGACTGGGCAGCTGACAGCCCATTTGTCTCCATCCTCCATCTCCATTCCCTTAGGGCTTGCCATCAGGGTGGGTGTGATGGCTTGATACCTACAACATGCTTTGTTTACTGATATGGTTGTCCACATTTTTCCTTCACATAAGTGAAAAATAAGTATATTGAGAACATATGAAAGATTGAGGAGAACCCAACACAACAAGTAATCATGAAAAACACCAGCTTATTATTAATACAGAGTAAATGGAGGGTAATCAAGGACACAAAGTGAGACAGAAACCACATCATGGAATGCTTTGTGGTCAGGTTAAAGAATACGACTTTTTTCAATCAGGGAAAAGACCACTCTGGTAGATTTGTGGCTTATGAATTTGAAGGGACAAGCTCAGGAACAGAAAGATCAATTTGGAGGTTATTGTGGGGAGTCCTGTAAAAGATAATGCTAGCCTGAACTAAGAGAGAAGTATTAGGGGTGTTGGGGAAGGGTTCAAAAATACATATGAATCTGAATTGACAGAAATTATTATTTGATTAGATGAGGTACACGAAGGCACAAAGACTGCTTCCAGGATCCTAGCGTGGGTGGGAGCAAGTGAGCAGTGTGATACTGTGACATTAACATGAACCTTTCAAAGATCAAAAGAACATATGTGTACTTTTTCTTATCATTAAAACCTAAGAACTGTTAGGTTAACAGACAAATAGTAACCAAAACCAAAATTGGATCTTCATGAAAAGAGCACTCTGAAGTTCAGACTAGCTTAAATTTCTCTTTCCCTATTAAGAATTCATCCATTTGAAATTCTGTGTTCCTGTTTTTTTTCTGCATTTATTATTTGATTTTGTTGAATGTATTTCAGTAACAATATGAACTGTGATGAAGTAACACGAATGACACTCAGTGAAAGACAGTAATTGCTAAGTAATACTAAGTAGATATAGGAAGAGTCATTTCTTTTTATCAAATGATAACTCTATTAGCCTGAGAGAAGAAAAATGAGCAGCAATGTTACACATTCAAGTGTCATAAATTTATTCACACTTGTTCACTTAGCCATATGCACTATGTACAAATGAATATTATTCAAATTCATGAAACAGTTGTCTAGATTATGAACTAAAAGGATTCAGTGCACTTGATTGTGACATTTTATTTAATGGTAAAATCTATCATGTTTGTAGTAATTGCTTGTGACTGTAAAATGAGGAGAGGTTACATGTATGTGTTGTCATTATCACCATAATAATTTTTTTTTGTAAATATCTACATGTACGTGGTGCTAAAAGTACCACTGTTCTGTTAAAAGCACTATATTTCTTTCCTTCAGAGTAAACTGAAAATTGTACAAAACTCTTCACCTTTAATTTTGGTTCCTCAAATATTCCTATTTCCAATATTTTCTCTGTTTTTACTAACAGAACACCATATCTGAGTCTTTGAAGCTCAATTTCTATAAATATTTTTATTTTCTTCTCCCACTATAAACAATGCCTTGCCAGTCTTTTCATTGCATTGCCTTTTCATTCATTAAAATTATGAGTTCTCCCCCTTCATGTTCAAGCTCCTGAGCTGCATTGTTCTATATGGTAGCATATAAGACACATGTTGTGAATGAGCACATTAGATATGGCTATTCCAAACTGAGATGTGCTGTAAATGAAAAATACACACCAGATTTCAAAACACTTTCTATGAAATAAGGCATATAAAAATCTCAATAAAATTTTGCTGAACGAAGATGGAGGAGTAGAAGGACATGCTCTCACTCCCTCTTTTGAGAACACCAGAATCACAAGTAGCTGCTGGACAATCATCAACAGGAAGACACAGGAACTCACCAAAAAAGATACCCCACATCCAAAGACAAAGGAGAAGCCACAATGAGACGGTAGGAGGGACACAATCACAGCAAAATCTAATCCCATAACTGCTGGGTGGGTAACTCACAGACTGGAGAACACTTATACCACAGAAGTTCACCCACTGGAGTGAAGGTTCTGAGCCCCACGTCAGGCTTCCCAACCTGGGGGTCTGGCAACGGGAGGAGGAATTCCTAGAGAATCAGACTTTGAAGCCTAGTGGGATTTGATTGCAGGACTTCAACAGGACAGAGGGAAACAGAGACTCCACTCTTGGAGGGAACACACAAAGTAGTGTGTGCAGTGGGACCCAGGGGAAGGAGCAGTGACCCCAGGGGAGACTGAGCCAGACCTACCTGCTAGTGTTGGAGGGTCTCCTGCAGAGGCAGGGGGTGGCTATGGCTCACCATGGGGACAAAGACACTGGCAGCAGAAGTTCTGGGAAGTACTCCTTGGCGTGAGCTCTCCCAGAGTCTGTCATTAGCCCCACCAAAGAGGCAGGTAGGCTCCACTGTTGGGTTGCTCAGGCCAAACAACCAAGAGGGAGGGAACCCAGCCCCACCCATCAACAGTCAAGTGGATTAAAGTTTTAATGAGCTCTGCTCATGAGAGCAGCAGTCAGCTCTACCCACCTCCAGTCCCTCTCATCAGGAAACCAACACAAGCCTCTTAGATAGCCTCATCCACCAGAGGGCAGACAGCAGAAGCAAGAAGAACTACAATCCTGAAGCCTGTGGAACAAAAACCAGATTCATAGAAAGATAGGCAAGATGAAAAGGCAGAGGGCTATGTACCAGGTGAAGTAACAAGATAAAACCCTAGAAAAACAACTAAATGAAGTGGAGATAGGGAACCTTCCAGAAAAAGAATTCAGAATAATGATAGTGAAGATGATCCAGGACCTCAGAAAAGAATGGAAGCAAAGATAGATAAGATGCAAGAAATGTTGAACAAAGACCTAGAAGAGTTAAAGAACAAACAAACAGAGATGAACAATACAATAACTGAAATGAAAACTACACTAGAAAGAATCAATAGCAGAATAACTGAGGCAGAAGAATGGATAAGTGACCTGGAAGACAGAATGGTGGAATTCACAGCTGCTGAAAAGAATGAAGAAAAAAGAATGAAAAGAAATGAAGACAGCCTAAGAGACATCTGGGACAACATTTAACGCAACAACATTCACATTATAGGGGTCCAAGAAGGGGAAGAAAGAGAGAAAGGACCAGAGAAAATATTTGCAGAGATTAGATTCGAATACTTTCCTAACATGGCAAAGGAAATAGCCACCCAAGTCCAGGAAGTGCAGCGAGTCCCATACAAGAGAAACCCAAGAAGAAACACACTGAGACACATAGTAATCAAACTGGCAAAAATTAAAGACAAAGAAAAATTATTGAATGCAGCAAGGGAAGAACAACAAATAATATACAAAGGAACCCCCATAAGGTTAAGAGCTGATTTCTCAGCGGAAACTCTACAAGCCAGAAGGGAGTGGCATGATATACTTAAACAGATGAAAGGGAAGAACCTACAACAAAGATTACTCTACCCAGCAAGGATCTAATTCAGATTCGATGGAGAAAGCAAAAGCTTTACAGAGAAGCAAAAGCTAAGAGAATTCAGCACCATGAAACCAGCTGTACAAAAAATGCTAAAGGAACTTCTCTAAGTGGGAAACACAAGAGAAGAAAAGGACCTACAAAAACAAACCCAAAACAATTAAGAAAATGGTCATAGGAACATACATATTAATAATTACCTTAAACATGAATGGATTAAGTGCTCCAACCAAAAGACACAGGCTTACTGAATGGATACAGAAACAAGACCCATATATATGCTGTCTACAAGAGACCCACTTCAGACCTAGGGACACATACAGACTGAAAGTGAGGGGATGGAAAAAGATATTCCATGAAAATGGAAATCAAAAGAAAGCTGGAGTAGTTACACTCATATCAGATAAAATAGACTTTAAACTAAAGAATGTTACAAGAGACAAGGAAGAACACTACATAATGATCAAGAGATCAATCCAAGAGGAAGATATAGCAATTATAAATATATATATACCCAACATAGGAACACCTCAATACGTAAGGCAACTGCTAACAGCCAGATGGTAACACAAAAATAGTGGGGGAATTTAACACCTCACTTTCACCAATGACAGATCATCCAAAATGAAATTAAATAAGGAAACAAAAGCTTTAAATGACACAATAGACCAGATAGATTTAATTGATATTTATAGGACATTCCATCCAAAAACAGCAGATTACACTTTCTTCTCAAGTGCACACAGAACCTTCTCCAGGATAGATCACATCTTGGGTCACAAATCAAGGCTCAGTAAATTTAAGAAAACTGAAATCATATCAAGCATCTTTTCTGACCACAATGCTATGAAATTAGCAATGAATTACTGGGGAAAAAACGTAAAAAACACAAACACATGAAGGCTAAACACTAACGAAAAGATCACTGAAGAAATTAAAGAGGAAATCAGAAAACACCTAGAGACAAATGACAATGAAAACACAACAGTCAAAAACCTATGGAATCCAGCAAAAGCAGTTCTAAGAGGGAAGTTTACAGCTATACAAGCCTACCTCAAGAAACATCTCAAATAAACAATCTAACCTTACACCTAAAGGAACTAGAGAAAGAAGAACAAATAAAACCCAAAGTTAGCAGAAGGAAAGAAATCATAAAGATCTGAAGAGAAATAAATGAAATAGAAACAAAGAAACCAATAACAAAGTTCAATAAAGCTAAAAGCTGGTTCTTTGAGAAGATAAACAAAATTGATTAACCATTAGCCAGACTTATCAAGAAAAAGAGGGAGAGGACTGAAATCAATAAAATTAGAAATGAAAAAGGAGAAGTTACAACAGACACTGCAGAAATACAAAGCATCCGAAGAGACTACTACAAGCAACTCTATGCCAATAAAATGGACAACCTGGAAGGAATGGAAAGATTCTTAGAAAGGTATAACCTTCCAAGACTGAACCAGGAAGAAATAGAAAATATGAACAGGCCAATCACAAGTAATGAAATTGAAACTGTGATTAAAAATCTTCCAACAAACAAATATCCAGGACCAGATGGCTTCACAGGTGAATTCTATCAAAATTTAGATAAGAGCTCACACCCATTCTTCTCAAACTCTTCCAAAAATTTGCAGAGAAAGAGACACTCCCAAACTCATTCTATGAGGCCACCATCACCCTGATACCAAGACCAGACAAAGATACTACAAAAAAAGAAAATTTCAGACCAATATCACTGATGAATATGGATGCAAAAGTCCTCAACAAAACAGTAGCAAACAGAATCCAACAACATTTTAAAAGGATCATACACCATGATCACGTGGGCTTTATCCCAGTGATGCAAGGATTCTTCAATATATGCAAATCAATCAATGTGATACACCATATTAGCAAACTGAAGGATAAAAACCATATGATCACCTCAATAGATGCAGAAAAAGCTTTTGACAAAATTCAACACCCATTTATGATAAAAATTCTCCAGGAAGGAGGCATGGAGGGAACCTACCTCAACATAATAAAGGCTGTATATGACAGACCCACAGCAAACATCATTCTCAAAGGTGAAAAACTGAAAACATTTCCTCTAAGATCAGGAATGAGACAAGGATGTCCGCTCTCACTGCTATTATTCAACATAATAGTTTGGAAGTTTTGGAAGTCCTAGCCATGGCAATCAAAGAAGAAAAAGAAATTAAAGTAATACAAGTTGGAAAAGAAGAAGTAAAACTGTCACTCTTTGCAGATGGCATGATACTATACGTAACAGAATCAAAAAGATGCCACCAGAACACTATTAGAGCTAATCAATGCATTTGGTAAAGTTGCAGGATACAAAATTAATGCAGAGAAATCTTTTGAATTCCTATACACTAATGATGAAAAATCTGAAAGAGAAATTAAGGAAACATTCCCATTTACCATTGAAACAGAAAGAATAAAATACCTAAGAATAAAACTTCATAGGGAGACAAAAGACCTGTATGCAGTAAACTATAAGAGACTGATGAAAGAAATTAAAGATGATACCAACAGATGGAGAGATATACCATTTTCCTGAATTGGAAGAATCAATATCGTGAAAAAGACTATACTACCCAAGGCAATGTACAGGTTCAATGCAATCCCTATCAAATTTCCAATGGCATTTTTTATGGAAGTAGAACAAAAAATCTTAAAATATTTCTGGAGACACAAAAGACACCAAATAGCTAAAGCAGTCTTGAGGGAAAAAATGGAGCTGGAGAAATCAGACTCCCTGACTTCAGACTATGCTACAAAGCTACAGTAATCAAGACAATATGGTACTGGCATAAAAACACAAAGATAGATCAATGGAACAAGATGGAAAGTCCAGAGGTAAACCCATGCACCAATGGTCAACTTATCTATGACAAAGGAGGCAAGCATATACAAGGGAGAAAAGACAGTCTCTTCAATAAGTGGTGCTGGGAAAACTACACAGCTACACATTAAAAAATGAAATTAGAACACTCCCTAACACCACACACAAAAGTAAACTCATAATGGATTAGAGACCTAAATGTAACACCGGACACTATAAAACTCTTAGAGGAAAACATAGGAAGAACACTCTGACATAAATCACAGCAAGATCTTTTTGATCCACCTCCTAGAGTAATGTAAATAAAAACAAAAATAAACAAATGGGACCTAACAAAACTTAAAAGCTTTTGCACAACAAAGGAAACAATAAACAAGATGGAAGACAACCCTCAGAATGAGACAAAACATTTGCCAATGAATCAATGGACAAAGAATTAATCTCCAAATTATATAAACAGTTCATGCAGCTCAATATTTAAAAAAACAAACAGCCCAATCCAAAAATGGTCAGAAGACCTAAATAGACATTTTTCCAAAGAAGACATACAGATGGCCAAGAAGCACATGAAAAGTTGCTCAACATCACTAATTATTAGACAAATGCTAATCAAAACTACAATGAGATATCACCTCACACCAGTTAGAATGGGCTTCATCAGAAAATCTACAAACAACAAATGCTGAGAGGGTGTGGAGAAAAAGAACCCTCTTGCACTGTTGGTAGGAATGTACACTGATAGAGCCACTCTGGAGAACAGTATGGAAGGTCCTTAAAAAACTAAAAATAGAATTACCATATGATACAGCAATCCCACTACTGGGCATATACCCTGAGAAAACCACAATTCAAAAAGACACATACACCCCAATGTTCATTGCAGCACTATTTACAATAGCTAGGTCATGGAAGCAACCTAAATGCCCATTGGCAGATGAATGGATAAAGAAGATGTGGTACATATATACAATGGAATATTACTCAGCCATAAAAAGGAACGAAACTGGGTCATTTTTTGAGACGTGGATGGATCTAAAGAGTGTCACACAGAGTGAAGTAAGCCAGAAAGAGAAAAACTAATATCATATATTAAGGCATATATGTGGAATTTAGAAAAATGGTAAAGATGAACTGGTTTGCAGGGCAGAAATTGAGACACAGTTGTAGAGAACAAACATATGGACACCAAGGAAGGAAAGCCATGGGGTGGGGTGGGGTGGGTGTGGTGGTGTGATGAATTGGTAAATTGGGATTGACATGTGTACACTGAAGTGTATAAAACTGATGATTAATAAGAACCTGCTGTATAAAAAAATAAATAAAATAAAATTTAAAAATTAAAAAAAATCTCAATAATTTTATGTTTGATTACAGCTTGAGATAACAATATTTTGGATATAGTGGGTTAAATATAATATATAATTAAATTATTTTCACCTGTTTCTTCTTATTTTTAGTATGGCTAGTGGCTAGTAGAAATTTTTAAATTTTACATGTGGCTCATATTTGTGGCTATATTTTATGTCTGTTAGGCAGCACTTCAATAAAGGACCCTAGAGTTAAAGAAGACATGCTTTCTGCTCTGAGGATATGCAACTATACAGGAAGGTAACTATAATATCATTATATGATGATAAAATCCACAGAAGGGTGTAAAGAGAACACTGAGTTATCATTTTTGACAGAGCATCTGAAGAAGGATCCATGAAAGAAGTGAATTTGGACCATAATAGGAGGACAGGAATATTCACATTGCAAGTAGAGAAAACAACATAAGACTTGGCAACAAGAAAGTGTATCACTTCCCTGTGGCTAATCATAGAAACTTAAAATCTATCAAGAAAATAAATCATCCCCCTCACCAATTCTCCTTAACAGCATCTGTTTCTACTTCCATGCCTACTTTCAGCAAGGAAAGCCCCTCTCAGTGAGGAGGTAGACATAATGCTGCTTTATGACAGCTAGAGAGATTGCTACTTCAGTTATGCTGATAAAGAACTCTGAGGAGCTAGCCTTTGGTGTCACTACTGAAATGGAAAGGTAAGATGTAACTCACCTGACACTTGGGGTAACTCCAAAAGGGAAATGGAGAAAGAAGAATAGAATTCCTAATAGTTTGTCTCCTAAGAAATAGAATATCTTATTGTTCACCGTAAAGTATTTGCTGAGTGAGGAAAAGTGAACAAAATAAAAAGAGGGAGAAAGAAATGAAGGAATTTGGGGGAGGGGAAGGAAGATCAGTTTCCAAAAGAAATATTGTATAGATAGAAAATAGCACATAAGGAAATTAAGAGAGAAGTGAGGGCTATAGATGAAACAGTGAAATGTCTTGCAGGGGTTTGAATTAAGGCTCTGGCATGAGTTGCCTTTTGGTTGTGGACAAATTTCTTAATCTCTCTGAGTTTCAGTTTCCTTATTTGTAAAATGTATAACAGAATCTTTCATACAATGTCATAAGAATTAGAAATAATATTAAACATAGTGTCTGACACCTTGTAGTGTTTAATAAATGTTAGCTATTATATTTGACCACTCTGGTTAACTAATTTTGAATATTTATCTTATCTTGGCTGATTCTCTGGAAGGAATTGTGCTAACTGGTTAAGCCAATCCAAATCTCTGACCTATTATTTTTAAAGGGAAAGTAAAAAGACAATACAAGGAGAATATTTTATTTAATCAATTCTAAAACATGCATCAGTCAGGCTGAGGGAGTTGTTATTGTCTGTGCATTTCTGGTGACATGCGTATACAAATGCAACCTTAGATGTTTAATCTACAAACCATTTAAGGATTATTTAAGTAAAAACTATGAGTCCTAGTGATTGCAAACATTCTTTTGATCATCTGGTAAAATCCAGAAGTTTCGACATCAAAGCTTGTTGAAGTGAAATCTCTTAAGAAGTCACAGAGGATAACATAGGTGGGAACATATGGACAACAATAACTCCAATTTGAAAAGTGGCTCAGAAGGCTTAGAGTCTGAAAATTAGGAAATTTTAGAATAAATTCAAATTATTTTGCTCATATTTCTCTTTTTATTGGTGCACAGAGTAAATATGATAAAAATATGTATCTAAATAAGTCTAAAAGAAATATTTTAGTAATTGTTAAAGGAAATTCTAAGAGATATGAAAGCATTATGTTATAGTTCAAGTGCTTATGGTTTTTTCCCTTCTTAATGGTACATAAAATGAGCCATGCATTTTATAATTTACGGAGTCTTAGATTCTATGAAATACAGTAGTTTTCAACTAATTGTAAAAGAGAATGAATAAATGGAGGACAGAAAAATATTCTCGGGTTTATAGTATATTCTTTATTTTTTTTGCGGTACGCGGGACTCTCACCGCTGTGGCCTCTCCCCTTGCGGAGCCCAGGCTCCGGACGCGCAGGCCTAACAGCCATGGCTCACAAGCCCAGCCGCTCCGCGGCATGTGGGATCTTCCCGTACCGGGGCACGAACCCGTGTCCCCTGCATCGGCAGATGAACTCTCAACCACTGCGCCACCAGGGAAGACGTATAGTATATTCTTAGTATGTTCTTAATTCATAGCAGGTCAAGGGCAGAGCCATGAGGTAAGCAAAGTGTATCTTTAATTTTGGGTCCTTTTGTTCTCTCTCAAATGGAAAAGCAGGTAAGTGTAATCAAAGGGTAAAGATTTGGAGTGCAAAGACTCTGATTTTAGTTCTTGCCCAAATAATTGTTAGGTTTGTGAACTTGTGTGGGTCATAACACCCCTGAGTTTTCTCTAGGGGTAATAATATACCTGCTTTATGTTCTTCAGAAGATGGTTAATTAAAAAGCACATTAGAAAAACACTATACAATATTGGTTACTATTAACTGATATTGGTCCTTTTTTGCTGTTTTACAGATAAAAAGGGAACTCAGATTTATTTTTCTAGAGCACATAAGGTGAAGGGAGATTAATATATTGTTCATGCACATAATCATTTACTGTGGCTGAACAGTTATAGCCTACAGTCTACTTGTAGCCAAACATTTCAGTCTCCGAGAGTTAGAGGAATACTCCTCTAGGAGAAGTTGGTGAATGCATTCTCAGGAGAGGACTGATGATATTTCTAAGAGATAGTCCTTTATTTCCTCCAGTATTCAAGTTTGGGCATCACATTGCCAAGATTCTTCCTTCTCCTGGTCCAACATCTTTACTCCTTCTTTCTGGCTGTTAGGGACTAGGTTCCCTGTCCAAGCTCCCCCTCCTTTCCCAATTATTGCCCATTGCTAGTCCCCCCAATCATTCAACTACTTGGCTCCCTCATTAGGGAGACATGGTATGTATGTTCTGTATCTCTTATTCCCTCAAAACCAGTCTTTCTCTGGTACAGTTTACTAAATAGTTAATATCATAATCTGGATTTTAAATTCATCTTATTTTAATAAAAAATATTACTTTAAAATTATCCTGAAGCTGACTCTTTATAGTCTCAAAGAAGCATTAATGGAAATTGAGAGATATTGCACAAAGGGTAGAGACTTTCCAGTTATAAAATTAAAGTTTGGGGATCTAATGTATAGCATGGTGGATTTAGCTAATAATACTATATCATATACTTAAATGTTCCTAAGAGAGTACAGTCATTCCTGGGTACCTGCAGGGAAGTGGTTCCAAGACCCACTTTGAATACAAAATCAGTGGATGTTCAAGTCCCTTATTAAAATGACGTATTATTTGCATATAACCTATGCATGTCCTCTCATATACTTTAAATCATCTCTAGATTATTTATATTACCCAATACAATGTATATGCTATTTAAAATTTGGCTGGCACACAGCAAATTCAAGTTTCACTTTTTGAAAATTTTTTTCCAAATATTTTTCATCCATGGTTGATTGATCTGTGAATACCAAGGGCGAATTGTAGATCTTAAATGTTCTTATCACATTAAAATAAATTGTAACTATGTGATTGGATGGAGGTGGTAGCTAATATTATGGTAGTAATAATTTTGCATTTATAAATGTATCAAATCAACACATTGTACACCTTAAGCTTACACAATGTGTCAATCATCTCAATAAAACTGAAAAAAAATACTAATGGTGAGACTTTAAGGTAAGGTGGAAAGAGAATGGTGCTTTGGCCACTGTTAAAGGAGTTAACTTCCTCAGAAAATATTGCTTATATCCCTCAGTCAACGTTATAGGCATTCATTTAGTTCATTTATACCTTGAGTTAATCTTGCCTAAGGGCATTGAAACGTTTCCAATAAACATAATCAACTGACTCATTTTAGCTTTCAATTTTTTTTAACAACTCATTTATGCATTTAACACAGAGCACACATTTATGTTTATTTGTATATGTAATGTACACAAAATTAAAACAAAAGATTAATAAAGCAATGCTAAATCTTACAACTCACTGAAAGATTATGACCGTCAGTTTAAAAAACACTGATTTAGAAAATCAGTCCTTTTGACAAGCTTGATCACAAATCTGTTTGGTAACCTATAAATTACTTTGCTGGAAGATATGCATTTCAGACAGCATTACAGTATTAAAAGAAAGTGTAGCAAATAATCTTAGACTGTAATTGTCTGTGATTTTTCCAAATCTGAAATCTGAATTTTCCATTTCTATGTTATTTTTCTCTCAGGGACCAAATTTCTACACATGATTTTGTAGCAGAGTCAGGGAAATTAAGGATATTAATATTAAAAAGTCTAGTCCATATTTTCTTCCAGTCTTTTTTCCACTATCTTTTTATCCAATCTCAGACTTCCTTATCACTTAGGTTTGGTTAAAAATTATTTCTCTATCCATTTGCCTTGTTCACAAATAAGCCAATTGTCTCTCATATCTTACTTTCTCTAGTGAGACAAGTTGTCAATCCTAAATACAGAGCTTAAAGAATTTCCTGTTCCCAATATTGTTTTTTCACTAAGTTTACTCCCGTTAAGTATTTCATTGTTAAGGATAACATATTTTGGTTTTCCTTCAAGGAAATGCTTCATCATCATTATTATCATCATCATCGCCTAAGTATATTGTTGGTAGTATGGAAAGGTAATTATAATATTTTATATTTAAATTTCTTATAATAAATTAAACATTTATTAAACATTCTGTTTCATCATAGTGAACAAGTTCAATAAAGATGGATTCTAGAATATTAGAATATTAATATGGGCTACAGGATGAAGAATGACTTTAGAGTTATGACTGAGTGAGAAAGACTATAGACTAAACAACTTCTTAGTTGAATTTGAGTGGTAATGTTCTTGGAAAGGAGGAGACTTGTTAGAGAGAAATGTAGGTGGCAAATTGATAGGACTTGGTGACAGACTGGATATAAAAAAAATTTTTAAATAGATATTTATAAAGGAGGATGCCCCAAACCCTTGATTAATGTGTTGAGTGTTATGGATTGAAATAAGGGCTAAAGGAGAAAATCCTTTTGGATGGGACTAAGATGGTAGGATATTGTGAGTTAATTTTGGATGGGAGAGTTATAAGTGAGTTAAATTTGAGTTGGGAGATATCAGCTTTGAAGTGGTTCTAGAAACCATAGCTGTGTCAGACTTATCAGAGTGTGTAACATGTGGAGAAAAAGAGTTGGGTGAATAATTTTGAATAATATGAATATTTAAAAGATTCACAAACAAAGTAAAACCAAGGATCTGAAGCCAGGTCAAGAGTTTGAAATTTTAGAGCAGACAGGTAGGTGTTGTAGGTGAGAGCAAAATGGAGGGACCAAACTAGGAAATAGGAGGTGCATAAGAAGTCAAGTTAGGAAGTTTGAGACAACAAATAAGGAGACCTTAATAGTAAAGCAAACCTGTTAGGACAACAGTCAGTCCCTTAGCAGAATTTAAGAGTCTGGAGAAAGAAGAAAGCAGGTAGAAGGACATGCATGTTGTGCTGAGCAAAGTCAGGGGCTTCTCCTAACAATGGGAGACTAAATTCAAGATGCACTGAAAGAAACAGTGCATCTTGAGAGTTTCTCTGCTCAGAGTGCCCTGAATCAGGCTCACTGAGTCTGGCAAACATAATCTAGCCACTGACATTTTTCCACATCAACAAGATGAGAACATGCAATGGATGGCATGGCTATCTAAACTAAGTTAGATGACCTTAGTTTCTTGATCTTGGAAGGAAACCACAGACATTCTTAATGTCTTAAGCCTCTGAAGAATTTTCAATCTACTAAGCACAGTATTAAGGTCACATTTTTGTATTACTCCTTTGCCCAAGTCATTTCAAAAGAATTCAACACAAGGAAAAAAAAATCCATAAAATAAAAACAACTTAAAAAAAAACAACAAAAAACAGCAACTTATGTTCAGAAACTGGACTTTGAACACTGCAATCATTTAGGAAATAACCCGTCAATTCCACCTCCTGAATCTCCTTCTAATTGGCTTCTCTTCTCCATTCCTACTCTTCCAACCTTTGCTGGGGATCTCACTCTATTACTTGGACTATCACACTAATTTCCTAACTTGTCTATTTGTCTCTAGCCTATTTCTTCTTCAATCTTGCAATATGTAGCTGCCACATGGTACTTTTAAAAATATTTTAAGACATTCACCTCAATAAGGTTTTCCCCAATTAGAATCTCTCAATGACTCCTAACTTCCTACTGAATAATATCCAGCTCTCTTTGTAAACAATTCATAATTCCTAATAGTCTGGCTCTTTGCCAATGTCCCACTTCATCTGACACTCCTCCACCCTTTATAATTTTTTACTCTTAAAATACCATATGCCTGTTGTTTTCTAAATTCAGTGAATAATTTCACACTTCTGGGCTTTTGCACATGTTATTTCTACTGTTTGTACTGTCCTCCTTACCTTAAATACTTGACAAATTCCTACTCAATCTATTAATCTTCAATATTCACTTCATATTCCCTCTTAATAAAGATTTCCCTGACATCTTGCCCTTCTGCCTCCCACACTTCACCAGCCACAGTTTATCAACCCAATCTTCTCTGCTATCTTGGTATCCTGTACATTTCTTTATTTTAGCATGTAATAATAGACTCCTGAAACTCTACTGAAGAGATGAAAAGGATATATCTTTGGAAATCCAAACAAATCTTTGGAAACCCCTAAATTCACTTTACCAAAGTATCAGAAAATTTGTCCCAAAAATGTTTATCTAAGAATGAGACAAAATGCAGCCTATGTGGATGTGCAGATGGTAAACAGCAATCTAAGCTCACTGACTAGCTCCCTACACTGCAGCATGGGTGATTTAAATGCATCTCCTGGTGAAAACATATTTTACTCTGTATAACAACTCTGAGCTCACTTGTGAATAGTTGAGACTGTGAGTGCAAGTTTTATGAATACCAAGGACCAATATTATAGCACTTTCTTGTTTATGTATTTCCCACCTCATCTAAATCTACATTGCATGATGGGAGGGACTATGTCTATTTATTTTTCTGTGAGAAATAGTAGATTTTCAATAAATGTAAAATGAATGAACCATATACCTGAAATTCAATTGCAATGTCTATAAACAATCAAAAAATGTTCATTCCCTTTTTTCCCTGCTTTTGAGAAGAATGACAGTGTAACATCTTCCTATTTTAAAAATATATGAATGCTAGAGAAAAAGATTTACTTCATTCAATATTGAATTATTTCACTTATTTATTCATTCACTCACGAAATATTTGTTGATTTCTTAATATATGCTACACATTGTTCTATGTTTTGAGGATACAGGAATATATATGATAGATGAGTACTCTGCTTTTATGGTGTTTTCATTCTTATGGAGACACACAATAAGCAAATAAATAAAAATCCCATACTACCACATATTTATATCTTTTAAAATGTCTCTTTGTTATTTTTTAAACCTGGGAATGATTTAGATATGGGGGCTGAAGTCAGCAAGGAAGAACTGGTGTGTCCTACCCTTTATTGTTGCCACAACACAATACAAAATTTGAACTTTGTAATTTCAGATTTTGAAGATTTTTCAAATCCTTGTAGTTTTCTTAACCTATTTATATAATAGGCATTGCCAAATGAATAACTAAGATAATTTTTCATTTCTGTGGACTGGAGGTGTAACTTTTTAAATGATTAACTTTGCTAGGAAACTTAGAGGTATATTTTAAAAGGTCTTACTTTTGTAATAGAGACCACATCTTAGCTGAGAAAACTGAAGGGAAAAGATATATAGTGATATAGTGAAAACTACTCTGTAGAAGTCAGTAAAATTTAATCAGAGACCATTTTTTGCAATGACACAAGTCAGCCTACTACTGTAAAATCAGTAGGGAAAAAAATGACTCCTTCAATGACAAAATATCTCTTTTTATAAATTTAGAAAATGTCATACCTGCCAGAGTTGTCACAATTAATTATGGCACTCTAGGAAAATTGAAAATATCTTGATAGTTTCTCACAACTGTTCTCTCCTTCTGAATAATTTCCTCTCTACATGTCCTTCAAGATCCAGCTTTTGTGAGCTCTTTTTTTAAACCCTTCTCTCAAAACATTTAGTCCTTCCTTCCTCATTTACCACTGTACTCTATATATTGTTCAACTAATTTATAGATCACTTTAATTTTTTTTTTTTATAAACCTTCCTCCTATTCTAGATTGTAATCTTCTTGTGTCCATGTAAATCTTTAATCCCAAGAAGTTACCTTTCTGGATTAAACGGAATACATAATTACAGTCTATTTTCTACATCTGCATAGCCAAACATATTATTGTAAAATGATTTTTTTAATTTTTAAATTTTATTTTATTTATTTTTTTATACAGCAGGTTCTTATTAGTCATCAATTTTATACACATCACTGTATACATGTCAATCCCAATAACCCAATTCAGCACACCACCACACCCACCCCACCCCACCCCATGGCTTTCCCTCCTTGGTGTCCATACGTTTGTTCTCTACATCTGTGTCTCAATTTCTGCCCTGCAAACTGGTTCATCTGTACCATTTTTCTAGGTTCCTCATATATGCCTTAATATACGATATTTGTTTTTCTCTTTCGGGCTTACTTCACTCTGTATGACAGTCTCTAGATACATCCACGTCTCAACAAATGACCCAATTTCGTTCCTTTTTATGGCTGAGTAATATCCCATTGTATATGTGTACCACATCTTCTTTATCCATTCGTCTGTTGATGGGCATTTAGGTTGCTTCCATGACCTGGTTATGGTAAATAGTGCTGCAATGAACATTGGGGTGCATGTGTCTTTTTGAATTGTGGTTTTCTCAGGGTATATGCCCAGTAGTGGGATTGCTGTATCATATAGTAATTCTATTTTTAGTTTTTTAAGGACCTTCCATACTGTTCTCCAGAGTGGCTGTATCAGTGTACATTCCCACCAACAGTGCAAGAGGGTTCTTTTTCTCCACACCCTCTCCAGCATTTGTTGTTTGTAGATTTTCTGATGAAGCCCATTCTAACTGGTGTGAGGTGATATCTCATTGTAGTTTTGATTAACATTTCTCTAATAGTTAGTGATGTTGAGCAGCTTTTCATGTGCTTCTTGGCCATCTGTATGTCTCCTTTGGAGAAATGTCTATTTAAGTCTTCTGCCCATTTTTGGATTGGGTTGTTTGTTTTTTCAATATTGAACTGCATGTGCTGTTTATATATTTTGGAAATTAATCCTCTGTCTGTTGATTCATTTGCAAATATTTTCTCCCATTCTGAGGGTTGTATTTTCGTCTTGTTTATGGTTTCATTTGCTGTGCAAAAGCTTTTAAGTTTCATTAGGTCCCATTTGTTTATTTTTGTTTTTATTTCCATTACTCTAGGAGGTGGGTCAAAAAAGATCTTGCTGTGATTTATGTCAAAGAGTGTTCTTCGTATGTTTTCCTCTAAGAGTTTTATCGTGTCCAGTGTTACACTTAGGTCTCTAATCCATTTTGAGTTTACTTTTGTGTATGGTTTTAGGAAGTGTTCTAATTTCATTCTTTTACGTGTAGCTGTGCAGATTTCCCAGTACCACTTATTGAAGAGACTGTCTTTTCTCCATTGTATATCTTTGCCTCCTTTGTCATAGATTAGTTGACCATCAGTGTGTGGGTTTATCTCTGGGCTTTCTATCTTGTTCCATTGATCTATGTTTCTGGTTTTTTTGCGGGTAGAATATTGTCTTGATTACTGTACCTTTGTAGTATAGTCTGAAGTCAGGGAGTCTGATTCCTCCAGCTCCGTTTTTTTCCCTCAAAATTGCTTTGGCTATTCAGGGTCTTTTGTGTCTCCATACAAATTTTAAGATTTTTTGTTCTAGTTCCGTAAAAATGCCATTGGTAATTTCATAGGGATTGCATTGAATCTGTAGATTGCTTTGGGTAGTATAGTGATTTTCACAATATTAATTCTTCCAATCCAGGAACATGGTTATAACTCTCCATCTGTTCATGTCATCTTTCATTTCTTTCAATAGTATCTTAGTTTTCTGCATACAGGTCTTTTGTCTCCCTAGATAGGTTTATTCCTAGGTATTTTATTCTTTCTGTTTCAATGGTAAATGGGAGTGTTTCCTTAATTTCTCTTTCAGATTGTAAAATGATTTTTTTTAAAGTCACTTCTTAAATGGCTAAACAACTTTCTTTAATTAAGATTATATCTTTTTATATTAACATTCTTCAATTTTATGTAGATAAAATTAGCTTCATGGGAATAATGATCTGTTATAAGAAGTTAGGGTCCACTGCTGCCATCATAATAGTCACTGGAGAGTCAGGCACTTAGTTAAACATGCAAACGTCTGTCTCCAACTGTCTTTTAATCTCATAAAATAAATTAATATCTTACCACGTTCAATATTTGGTTCAAAATACTCTGAAATATTTCTAACTTCTTTCAATGAGAACATACTCTTTATTAATATTGTGAATGAAAGTAATTGCATATTGAAATGTTTTACTTTATACTAAAAAAATGATATTCTACCATGGCTTGATTTTTATTTTAATAATACCTTACCTAACTGAAGTAACTTTTTAAATTGAAGTATTTAGTATAATTTTGGTAATTTTAGGCTATGCATGTCTTCCTACATACCTATTCACATAGATATCATAATATTTTAATGGATAGTGTCAGTAATAAGGTAGCTATTGTCCACATTTTGCTGTGTCCTGGCTCCTGGTACACAGCTCTCCCAGGCAACACTTAGATGTTCCCATGGGGCAGGTGCAGTTACTCAGACATACTCATTTAACCTGACTTTGCTTATTTTGTTTGTTTATGTGGTTGTTTTTAATGTGTTTTTAGTGTGAAAGGGAATGGAGGAATACCTTAGGCAAGTTTCTGGCAAATTATTATTTGCTTAAATTTATTTTTTAGGATATCCCTTTTATGAAAAGGAAGAGTTAAAGAAAATGAAGTACATTTCAAATATCTAATTCAAAAACCATATTAATTTATATTTTGAGGTTTTAAAAGAAGTACTTAAATTTATTTTTTACTTCAATATTTACTGAGACACTACTATATGTAGGAAGATTCTGGTAGGTGCTGGGGATATAAAGGTAAGACATGGATCCTTGTTATCCCAGAACTTCACGTCATGCAACAGAGACAAATAATGGAAAAATAAAATAAAGCATAGTAGCTATTGGGAAAAGGTAAATTCAGTGAATAAAATTCATACCAGGGATACCTAACTTCCTGATGGAAGGCTTCCTGATGAAGTGACTTCTAAACTGTGGTCTGAAATGTGAAAAGTCATCCAGATGATCACAATTGAAGAAAACACCTACACTGTTGGTGGGAATGTCAATTATTGTAAACACGATGGAAAATCAAATGGAAGTTTCTTAAAGAAACTAAAAATAGAGCTACCATATGATCTAGCAATTCCACTCATGAGCATATATCCAGAAAACACAGAAACTCTTATTCCAAAAGATACATACACCTCAATTTTCATAGCAGCACTATTTACAACAGTCAAGACATGGTAACAACCCAAGTGCCCATCAACAGACAATTGGCTTAAGAAGATGTGATATATATATATATATATATATATAAAACTCAACCATAAAAAAGAATGAAATCTTGCCTTTGAAGCAACATGGATGGGCCTAAGGAATATTACGCTTAGTTAAGTAAGACAGACAAAGATAAATGTTATCACTTATATGTGGAATCTGAGAAATAATACAAATGAATCTATATACAAAACAGACATAGAAAACAAGCTTATGGTTACCAAAGGGGAAAGGGAAGTGGGGAGGTAAATTAGGAGTATGGGATTAACAGATACAAAGTACTATACATAAAATAAATAAGCAATAAGGATTTACTATATATCACAGGGAACTATATCCAGTATCTTGTAATAACCTATAATGGAAAATAATCTGAAAAAAATATCTATATAACTGAACCACTTTGCTGTACACCTGAAACTAACATAGTACTATAAATCAACTCTACTTCAATTTTATTTTTTATTGACTTTAATCAGTCAAGCTTCAGTTTTCACATATAATCTGAAATATATAATGTATAAAAAAGGTGGTTCTTTGAAACTTCAGAGAAAGAACAAATTCTGATGGCAGTTGTTACAATCCTTGCCTCAATCACCATCTCATTGGCCCAGAGAAGAGAGTAAAAATATGGCATTCAGGTCCATCTAAAATGGTCAGCATTATTATACACATCATGATCTATGATGAGCTTCCTCCATATTTGGGGCCCAGAGCCACACTGTTCAGGGAAATGTCATATAAATGGGTACCCTAATTCTAAGCTAGAAATTACTGCTCACCCAGATGATAACCCAGCAATGCTACAAGGTAACTATGTGATATTAGACAAATCACCCTATATTCCAGGTCACTCTATGCAGCCATGAAATAAAGATCCTTAATATTCCTGGATTCTAAACAAATCTTGTCGAATGGAATTAGGAAAATTAGTCAAAAAATGCTTTAACATAACATAGTTTTTATAATCAACTTGATCAATATCTGAATATCCAGGTTTTAGAATACTAATGGCCTTTGTTGCTGGTATTATTTTTAGTTTTCTAAATAATTGTATATTTTCCTGACACTAAGGGAAAAGGGGTTAAAATATGAAACACACCATTCCACTCGTAGTAACAGAACTCCTAAAATGTTTAGTATGGGGGAAAATTGAAGGTAAATACACTAAAATGAGGTTTGGGGATTTAGTATTCCACTTATCTTTACCTTGTATATCTGAGGATATTTCAAATTTTTAAAAAAGTATTATTTAATTTTACTGCAGTATAGTTGATTTACAGTATTAGTTTCAGGTGTACAACACAGTGATACAAAGTTTCTATAGATTATACTCTATTTAAAGTTATAAAATATTGGCTATGTTCCCTGTGCTGTACAGCATATCCTTATAGCTTTTTTTTTAAAGTATAGTTGATTTACAATGTTGTATTAGTTTCAGATATACAGAAGAGTTAGTCAGTTATACATATATCTATATTTGTTTTCAGATTCTTTGCCCTTATAGGTTATTACAAAATACTGAGTATAGTTCCTTGTGCTACATAGTAGGTCCTGGTTTGTTGTCTATTTTATATATGGTAGTGTGTATAGGTTAATCCAAAACTCCTAACTTATCCCTCCCCTCACTCTTACCGGTTTGGTAACCATAAGTTTGTTTTCTATGTCTGTGGGTCTAATTCTTTATTGTATCAATAAATTGGTACAACTACTATGGAGAACAGTATGGAGGTTCCTTAAAAAAACTGAAAATAGAGATACCATAAGATCCAGCTGGGTTTCCCTGGTGATGCAGTGGTTGAGAACCCATCTGTCGATGCAGGGGATGCGGGTTTGTGCCCCAGTCCGGGAGGATCACACATGCTGCGGAGCAGCTGGGCCCGTGATCCGTGGCCACTGAGCCTGTGCTTCCGGAGCCTGTGCTCCATAGCGGGAGAGGCCACAGCAGTGAGAGGCCCGCGTACTGCAAAAAAAAAAAAAAAAAAAAGATCCAGCAATCCCACACCTAGGCATATATCTGGAGAAAATCATAACTTGAAAAACTACCTGCACCCTAATGTTCATTGAAGCACTATTTACAATAGCCAAAACATGGAAACAACCTAAATGCCCACTGACAGATGAATGGATAAAGATGTGGTATACTCATACAATGAAATATTACTTAACAATAAAAAAGAATGACATAATAATTTGAAGCAACATGGATGGACCTACAGATTATCAAAGTAAGTGAAGTAAGCCAGAGAAATACAAATATCATATAATATAGCTTATATGTGGAATATAAAAAATGATATAAATGAACATATATATTTACATTCCCACCAACAGTGTAGGAGGGTTCCCTTGTGTTTGTAGACTTTTTGATGATGGCCATTCTGACCAGTGTGAGGTAATACCTCATTGTAGTTTTGATTTGCATTTCTCTAATAATTAACAATGTTGAGAATCTTTTCATGTGCTTTTTGGCCATCTGTATATCTTCTTTGCAGAAATGTGTGTTTAGAAGTTTTGCCCATTTTTGGATTGAGTAGCTCTGATAAGTGAAATAGAGACTAAGAAAAAAATAGAAAAGGTCAATGAAACAAAGAACTGGTTCTTTGAAAAGATAAAGTTGATAAACCTTTAGCCAGACTCATCAAGAAAAAGAGGGAGAGAACTCAAATCAATAAAAGTAGCAATGAAAAAATAAATAAATAAATAAATAAAAGTAGCAATGAAAAATGAGACATTACAGCCAACACTACAGAAATACAAAGGACCAAAGAGACTACTACAAGCAACTATATGCCAAAAAATGTACAAACTTGAAGAAATGAACAAATTCATAGAAATGTACAATCTCCCAAGGCTGAAACAGGAAGAAATAGAAACTATGAACAGACAAATTACAAGTATAGAAATTGAACCTGTGATTAACAAACTTCCAACAAACAAAAGTCTAGGACCAGATGGCTTCACAGGTAAATTCTACCAAACATTTAGAAAATATTTAACACCTATTCTTCTGAAACCATTCCACAAAATTGCAGATGAAGCAGCACTTCCAACTCATTCTATGAGGCCAACATTACCCAGATATCAAAACCAGACACATTTACCACAAAAAAAGAAAATTACAAGGCAATATTACTGAAGAGCATAGATGCAAAAATCCTCAACAAAATACTAGCAAACCAATCCATAAATACAATTAAAAAATCATACACCATGATCAAGTGAGATTTATCCCAGGGCTGCAAGGATTTTTCAGGATCTGCAAATCAATCATTGTGACATTAACAAGTTGAAGAATAAATATCATATGATCATCTCAGTAGGTACATAAAAATCTCTTGACAAAATTCAACCCCGATTTATGATAAAAAATCTCCAGGAAATGAGCATAGAGGGAGCATACCTCAACATAATAAAAGTTTTTATGACAAATCCACAGCTAACATCTTACTCAATGGTGAAAAGCTGAAAGCATTTCCTCTAAGATCAGGAACAAGACAAAGATGTTCACTTTCATCCATTTTATTCAACATAGTTTGGAAGTCCTAGCCACAACACTGAGAGAAGAAAAAGAAATAAAAGGAATCTGAATTGGAAAGCAAGAAGTAAAACTGTCACTGTTTGCAGATGTCATGATACTATACATAGAAAATCCTAAAGATGCTGCCAAAACTATTAGAGCTCATCAATGAATTTGGTAAAGTCACAGGATACAAAATTAATACACAAAAATCTGTTTCATACACTAACAACAAAAGATCATAAAGAGAAATTAAGGAAACAGTCCCATTTACCATCTCATCAAGAAGAATAAGACTTCTAGGAATAAATATAACTAAGGGGGAAAAGACCTGTATCCCAAAAACTATAAGATGCTGAAACAAGCAGATGGAAAGATACACCATGTTCTTGGATTGGAAAAATGAATGTTGTCAAAATAACCATGCTACACAAGGAAATCTACAGATTCTATGAAAGTCCTATCAAATTACCAATGCCATTTTTCACAGAACTATAACACATTTTATTTTTAATTTGTATGGAAATGCAAAAGTCCCTGAATAGCCAAAGCAATCTTGAGAAAGAAAAACAGAGTAGGAGGAATCAGGTTCCTTTACTACAGACTATACTATAAAGCTACAATAATCAAAGCAGTATGGTACTGGCACAAAAACAGAAATATAGATCAATGGAACAGGATAGAAATCCCAGAAATGAACCCACACACCTATTGTCAATTAATCTATGACAAAGATGGCAAGAATATACAATGGAGAAAAGACAGTGTCTTCAATAAGTGGTGCTGGGAAAACTGGAGAGCTACATGTGAAAGGATGAAATTAGAACATTCTCTAACACCATATACTAAAAGAAACTCAAAATGGTTTAAAGATCTAAATATAAGACCAGAGACTATAAAACTCTTAGCAGAAAACATAGGCAGAACACTCTTTGACATAAATCGCAACAATATTGTTTGGGATCCATCTTCTAGAGTAATGGAAATAAAAACAGAAATAAACAAATGGGACCTAAATAAACTTAAAAGATTTTGCATACAAAGGAAACCATAATCGAAATGAAAATACAACTTACAGAATGGGAGAAAATATTTGCAAATGATGCAGCCAATAAGGGATTAATCTCCAAAATATACAGAGGTCATACAGCTCAATATCAAAAAACAAGCAATCCAAACAATAAATAATGGGCAGAAGATATACTTCAATTTATTGATAAAAAAATTCAGGAAAGCAGAGGGAAGAATTTATACACAGCCATGGAGCAGAGATGATGGCTAAGCTGTGAAGAAAATGGAAACCATTTCTATGGAAATAAAAAATAGAAAAAAATTTCTATTAAGAAAATGGAAATTACTCCAGAGAAGTGGTACAAGGCAGTCTAAGCAGATAAGCAGCAACAATAAAGGTCCAGGGGAGTAAAGGAGCTTGATGTGTTTAGGAATCTGTGGGTGACTTTGTACCATAATAAAATATATCAAAATAACTGCATATTTTTTAAAGTCATATGTTAATAAAAACAAAGTAATAATCAGAAATTCATTTTTTATTAAAGAGATTGGTTTGGTTAAACTAAAGTTTTCTTATTCTGAATTTCATGTGTCAGAGGGAATGGGGTCAAAACAAAACAAATAGTACACACTTAACTGTTCTAGGAGTTAATGTGTGAAGAGATTCCTTAAAACTGACTTTGTGTGCACATGCAACATACACAAAGTTTGTTTTTGATGACTACTTTGTGTAGGTTCTTCATTTACCAAGTTCAATTTTGAAAAGTTTCCTACTCTTTCATTTGTTTTCTTGGATGAGATCAATTGCACACTAATTACAAATAATTAAAACAAAACTTTTCATTTCAAAGTTTAGAGCTTTTTTCTCAAAGTCCAGGTTAAAAGTAAGGCTAATTCAGGGGACTTATTCTAGTCCATGAACTCACAGATTAGTGAGAAACTATTATTCTTTTATTTTGTACTAAAGGCTGCCATCAAAACAAAAAGTGACAGTTGGATTAAAGCAGCATTAAAAGAACAGTTTTGAGGTTTGAGTGATTTTAGCCTCATTGTTAAGCTTTTTATTTTCTTTTTGCAGCCATTAACTAGTTTCTTCTCATTTTTTAGCCAGATTTCAGAGTATCTAAAGATACAATTTCATAAGTTCTGGGATGACATTGCTTTATCAATTATTGGACTAATGTGACAAGCAGAAGTAGGATTGGGTATAAAACATTAATTCAAGGTCCCTTGTTTAAAAGTTGCTTTTCAATCTTAGTGTACAAATATTGATGATGGATACAAAGATGAATGAGTATCCAAAGATGACTTGAATATCAAAGATGACTTGAGGGATTAAAAATATAGTGCTGCAAATATTTAGAGGAAGGAAAATGTGACATTTGTGCCCAACATAGAATTTTCTTTCTTTTATCCTGCTGATCAATTTACTTTCTCCTTCATTCAACAACATTTTTAAGATTGTGCACTAAATGCAAAATTTAGTGGTAGGTTTTAAAGATACAAAAATAATTTGAAACTGAAAACGATATTAAATTAATGATTCTCTAATACTGGGGAATCCACGGACTCTTTTAAAAGTTGATAAACACTACAAATGCAACATACATGTGCAACTTCAGGAGATCTATGGATGCCTTGAAGTCTACCATTGGACCCTTTGGGATTTATGAATCTTGCTTAATGATTTCTTAATTTTAAGTTTTGTTCATTGTTTGAATTTTTCACCCAACCCAACGTATATTTAAACCTTATTATGGGGTTAACTTTGTTTTCACAATTTACCCCTAAAATTAATATTGGGCCAGATCTTCCAGACATATCTCCAGTTGAAAGAACTATTGCTGATACTAAGGAGCCAACCTGCTCAGGAAAATGAACATGAGTACCATGGAATTCCAACATGGAATAAATGTTGGTGACAACAGTAATGTACATCAGGATTAGGGTATGTATAAAGGATTTAGTGTTGTTATTACCTTTTGGTTGGTTAGTTGGTTGATTGATTGATTTCTTCTAAGATTTGTAAATTATTATTTTTCACATTGCATTACATTTTACATCTTTTTACATTATTGCATTCAATTCTTTTATTCTGCATTCTTGAGTTAGCTGTTACTGTCTGAATTTAAAAATAAACATTTTTAAAGATAAACATTTGAGAACATGTTTTTTTTTTTTGAGAACATGTTTTTTTAATTGATGGAGGAATATGATTTACATTTTTAAAAGAAACTTTTTATTTTACAACAGTTTTATATTTTCAGAATAATTGTGAAGTTAGTACAGAGAGTCTCAGAATACCCCATTTTCAGTTCTCCCCAGATAAGAGTATGGTACTATTGCTATAATTAATGAACCAATATAGATACATTATTATTAACTAAAGTCCATATTCAGGTTTCCTCAATTTTCCCCTGATTTCCTTTTTCTGTTCTGATAGTCTACCTAGGATACCATATTACATTTAGTAGTCATGTCTATTTAGGTTTGGTTAAGACAGTTTGATTTACATTTGATGTTGTGTGTATTTGAATTTTATTGTAGCTTTCTGTTATTTTTCAAAATCATTAAAAAATTTTTTCAGAATACAGTTTCATTTGTTCTGGTCATTTGAGTAATGCTATACAACCATTTAAGCAGACTTTATGGAGGTTTGCATAAACATAAATTATCATCATGAATCTCTCATCTTCCATAATGAAAAAAGGGGATTAAAAAAGGAAACTGCCAAGATGTTATCATAGATTAATTCAGTAGAAGCCATAAGAATAATGTCTCCATTTAGACCTTAATCCTCACTGGTTGTGTTCTTTAGCAGGCCATTTATTCTTTGTCTTTCAGTTTCCACATCTGTGGAATAAGGTGTATGAACTACAAAAGTGTCTAGTGCTTATACTATAAGAAGATAAATAAAACTGACCACTATTTTTCTGGTTAAAGTTAATAATCATAATTTTTTATATTGGATATGAGTAAATGCTTATTATGTACTAGCCTAAGCTGGTACACATTATTCTCTCTGCATTATAGATTATGAGTTTAGAGAAGTAATTTGCCCAGGATCATACAACAGATAATTGATAGGTCAGATTCCAAAGCATATGACCCATTTTAGCATTCATAAGCCTAAAATGCCCTTCATCCCAACTGCCACATTTTTGCCAGGGCTAATCTATAGACCAACTTTCAAGATGAAGAAGTTTCTCTATGTATTCCCAGTACCCCTAGGCATGTGAGACTATATAAAATGCCATAAATGAGACTGGGTTTTTACTCACTCCAAAACAGATGTGCTGAAGTCTCAAGGAGGAGTGTTCACAATTCTATCACGTTTGTTAATATTATAATTATACATATATATATATATTTAAGTCTTCAAGAGATATTCAGGAATATTGTGTCTTCTGGGAGCAGGGTGGAATATTGTGTTTCCTTTCCCAAGTTGAAAGGTAGTATATGTCTCTGTATTCATTGTGGAGGAATTTACACAATGCTGGCTAAAACCATTTGCTAGGAAAGAGTACAGCTATGTAAACTACTTGGCTCCTATAGATTTAGTAATTTTGTAAATATATCTGTGAAACTTAAACAATGTTCTAAACTTGTGGTTCTCAACTTTGGATGCACATTAGAAACCCTGGAGAGAGTTAAAAATCCCAGCGTCCAAGCCTCATTCCAAATTTGTTACATAAAAATATCTGGAAGGGAGATCAAAACAGTAATTTTAAAGTTATCCAGTTCATTGGAACATGTAGCCAAGAGTTCTACATTATAACTCAGGAATTTAATTTGGTTAATGTACTATTATTCTAGAAGGTAAAGTTGTCTATGCTATTTAGCCTTATAATATGAACAAAAGAAAGTTATGTCTTATAAAAGAGGATAATAATTATTAATGTTTAATAATAAAACTCATTTTTATTGGAGTATAATTGCTTTACAATGTTGTGTTAGTTTCTGCAGTACAATGAAATGAATCAGCTATATGTATACATATATCCCCTTCCTCTTGGACCTCCCTCCTCTGCCCCCACCCCATCCATCTAGGTCATCACAGAGCACTGAGCTGAGTTCCCTGTGCTATACAGCAGGTTCCCACTAGCTATCTATTTTACACATGGTAGTGTATTTATGTCAAACCTAATCTCCCAATTCATCCCACTCTCCTTTTCTCCCCCTGTGTCCACACGCCCATTCTCTACATCTGCATTCCTATTCCTACCCTGCAAATAGGTTCATCTGCACCATTTTTCTGGATTCCACATATATGTGTTAATATACTATATTTGTTTTTCTCTGTCTGACTTACTTCACTCTCTATGAGACTCTAGGTCCATCCACATCTCTACAAATGACCCAGTTTCATTTCTTTTTATGGCTGAGTAATCTTCCATTATATACATGTACCACATCTTCTTTATCCATTCATCTGTTGATGGACATATAGGTAGTTTTCAAGTCCTGGAGACTGTAAATAAAGCTGCCATGAACATTGGGATATATGTGTCTTTTTGAACTATGGTTTTCTCAGGGTATATGTCCAGTAATGGGATGGCTGGATAACATAGGAGTTCTATTTTGAGTTTTTTAAGGAACCTCCATACTGTTCCACACAATGACTGTATCAATTTACATTCCCACCAATAGTGCAAGAGGGTTCCCTTTTCTCTGCACCCTCTCTGGCATTTGTTTTTTGTAGATTTTTTGATGATGGCCACTCTGACCAGTGTGAAGTGATATCTCACAGTAGTTTTGACTTGCATCTTTCTAATAATTAGTGATGTTGAGCAGCTTTTCATGTGTTTCTTGGCCATCTGTATGTCTTCTTTGGTGAAATGTCTATTTAGGTCTTTCACCCAATTTTTAATTTTTTTTTATATTGAGCTGTATGAGCTGTTTGTATATTTTGGAGATTAATCCCTTGTATGTTGCTTCATTTGCAAATATTTTCTCCCATTATGAGGGTTGTCTTTTTGTCTTGTTTATTGTTTCCTTTGCTATGCAAAAGCTTTTATGTTTAGGTCCCATTTGTTTATTTTTGTTTTTATTTTCATTACTCTAGGAAGTGGTCATAAAAATATCTTGCTGAGGTTTATGTCAGAGTGTTCTTTCTATGTTTTCCTCTAAGAGTTTTATAGTGTCCAGTCTTACATGTAAGTCCTTAATCCATTTTGAGTTTATTTTTGTGTATGGTGTTAGGTAGTATTCTAATTTCATTCTTTTACTTGTAGCTGTCCAGTTTTCCACCACCACTTATTGAAGAGGCTGCTTTTCTCCAGTGTATGTTCTTGCCTCCTTTGTCATAAATTAGGTGAACATATTTGTGTGCTTTTATCTCTGAGCTCTCTATCCTGTACCATTGACCTATAGTTCTGTTTTTGTGCCAGTACTCTATTGTCTTGATTACTGTAAGTTTGTAGTATAGTTTGAAGTTGGGGAGCCTGAGTCCTACAGCTCCATTTTTCTTTCTCAACATTGCTTTGGCTATTCAGGGTCTTTTTTGTTTCCATACAAATTGTAATTTTTTTTCTTCTAATTCTGTTATGAATGCCATTGGTAATTTGATAGGCATTGCATTTAATCTGTAGATTGCTTTGGATGTTGTAGTCATTTTCCCAATATTGATTCTTCCAATCCAAGAACATGGTATATCTCTCCATCTGCTTGTGTTATCTTTGATTTCTTTCATCCATGTTTTATAGTTTCCTAAGTACAGGTCTTTTGCCTCCTTAGGTAGGTTGATTCCTAGACATTTATTCTTTTTGTTGTGATGGGTTGTTTCCTTAATTTCTGTTTCTGATTTTTCTGTTAGTGTATAAGAATGCAAGAGATTTCTGTGCATTAACTTTGTATCCTACAACCTTATCAAATTCATTGATTAGTTCTAGTAGTTTTCTGGTGGCATCTTTAGGATTTTCTATATATAATATCATGTCAACTGCAAACAGTGAGTTTTACCTCTTCTTTTCCAATTTGGATTCCTTTTATTTCTTTTTCTTCCTTGATTGCCATGGCTAGGACTTCCAAAACTATGTTGCATAAAAGTGGCGAGAGTGGACATCTTTGTCTTGTTCCTGATTTTAGTGGAAATGCTTTTAGTTTTTCACCATTGAGAATGATGTTTGCTGTGGGTCTATCATATATGGCCTTCATTATTTCTCCAATTTTCTGGAGAGATTTTGTCATAAATTGGTATTGAATTTTGACAAAAGATTTTTCTGCATCTGTTGAGATGATCAAACAGTTTTTATTCTATAATTTATTAATGTGGTGTATCACATTGATTAATTTGCATATATTGAAAAATCCTTGCATCCCTGGGGTAAATCCCACTTGATCATGGTGTATGATCCTTTTAATGTGTTGTTGGACTCTGTTTGCTAGTATTTTGTTGAGAATTTTTGCATCTATATTCATCAATAATATTGGTCTGTAACTCTCCTTTTTTGTAGTATGTTTTTCTGGTTTGGGTATCATGGTGATGGTGGCGTCACAGAATGTATATGGGAGTGTTCTTCCCTTTGCAGTTTCTTGGAAGAGTTTGATAAGTTTAGGTGTTAGCTCTTCACTAAATATGTGATAGAATTTGCCTGTGAAGCCATCTGGTCCTGGACTTTTGTTTGTTGGAAGATTTTTAATTACAGTTTCAATTTCATTACTTGTAATAGGTCTGTTTATATTTTCTAATTCTTCCTGGTTCAGTCTTGGAAAATTGTACCTTTCTAAGAATTTATCCATTTCTTCAGGTTGTCCATTTTATTGGCATATAGCTTTTTGTAGTAGTCTCTTTTGATCCTTTGTATTTCTGTGGTGCCAGTTGTGATTTCTCCTTTTTCATTTCTAATTTTATTGATTTGCATCATCTCCCTTTTCTTCTTCTTCTTCTTTTTTTTTTTTTTTTTTTTTTTTTTTTTGCGGTACACTGGCCTCTCACCATTGTGGGCTCTCCCGTTGCAGAGCACAGGCTCTGGACGCGTAGGCTCAGTGGTCATGGCTCATGGGCCCAGCCACTCCGTGGCATGTGGGATCCTCCCCGACTGGGGCACAAACCCATATCCCCTGCATCGGCAGGCGTACTCTCAACCACTGTGCCACCAGGGAAGCCCTCCCTTTTCTTCTTGATGAGTCTGGTTAAAGTTTTATCAATTTTGCTTATGTTCTCAAAGAACCAACTTATAGTTTTATTGATCTTGGCTTTTGTTTTCTTTATTTGTATTTCATTTATTTCTGCTCTGATATTTCTCATTTCTTTCCTTCTACTGACTTTGGGTTATCTTTGTTCTTCTTTCTATAGTTGCTTTAGTTGTAATGTTAGATTTTTTATTTGTGCTTTTTCTTGTTTTTCTGAGGTGAGATTTAACTGCTATAAAGTTCCCTTTTAGAACAGCTTTTGTTGCATCTCATAGGTTTTGGGACATCGTGTTTTCATGGTCATCTGTTTCTAGGTATTGTTTTATTTCCATTTTGATTTCTTCAGTGATCTCTTCGTTATTTAGTAGCACACTGATTAGCCTACATGTATTTGTGTTTTTTACAGTTTTTTTAACCTGTAATTGATTTTTAATCTCATAGCATTGTGGTCAGAAAAGATGCTTAATATAATTTCAATTTTATTAAATTTTCCAAGGTTTCTTTGTGACCCAACATATGATCCATCCTGGAGAATGTTCTGTGTACACTTGAGAATAAAGTGTATTCTGCCACTTTCTTGTGGAATGTCCTATAAATATAAATTAAATTTATCTGGTCTATTATGTCCTTTAAACTTGTGTCTCATTATTTATTTTCTGTTTGGATGATCTGTCCATTGGTGTAAGTGAAGTGTTAAAGTCCCCTATCATTGTGTTTCTGTTGATTTCTTCTTTTAAGGTTGTTAGCATTTACCTTATGTATTGACATGCTCCTATGTTGGGTGCATAAATATTTATAATTGTTATATCTTCTTCTTTAATTGATCCCTTAATCATATTTTAGTGCCCTTCCATGTCTCCTGTAACATTCTTTATTTTAAAATCTATTTTATCCGATATGAGTATTGCTACTCCAGCTTTCTTTTGATTTCCATTTGCATGGAATATATTTTTCCATCCCCTCACTTTCAGTCTGTATGTGTCCCTAGGTCTGTAGGGGGTCTCTTGTAGACAGCATATATATGGGTCTCGTTTTTGTGTCCAATCAGTCAGTCTGTGTCTTTTGGTTGGAACATTTAATCTATTTACATTCAAGGTAATTATCAATATGTATATTCCTCTTACCATTTTTTAAATTGTTTTGGGTTTGTTTTTGTGGGTCTTTTTCTTCTCTTGTGTTTCTCACCTAGAGAAGCTCCTTTAGCATTTGTTGTAAAGCTGGTTTGGTGATGCTGAATTCTCTTAGCTTTTGCTTGTCTGTAATGCTTTTGATTTCTCTGTTGAGTGTGAATGAGATCCTTGCTAGGTAGAGTAATCTTCGTTGTAGGTTTTTCCATTTCATCTCTTTAAGTATATCCAGCCACTCCCTTCTGGCCTGCAGAGTTTCTGTTGTAAAATCAGCTGATTACCTTATGGGGATTCCCTTGTATATTATTTTTTGCTTTTCCTTTGTTGCTTTTGTTTTTTCTTTCAATTTACTTTTTGCTAGTTAGATTAATATGTGTATTGGTGTGTTTCTCCTAGGGTTTGTCCTGCATTGGGCTCTCTGTGCTTCCTGGATTTAGGTGACTATTTCCTTTCCCACATTAGGGAAGTTTTTTACTATAATCTCTTCAAATATTTTCTCAGACCCTTTCTTTCTTGCTTCTTTTGGGACCCTTATAATTTGAATATTGGTGGGATTAATGTTGTCTCAGAGGTCTCTGAGACTGTCCTCAGTTCTTTTCATTCTTTTTTCTTTATTCTGCTCATTGGCAGTTATTTCCACCATTCTATCTTCCAGCTCACGTATTCATTCTTCTGCCTCAGTTATTCTACTTTTGATTCCTTCTAGTGTATTTTTCATTTCAATTTTTGTTGTTCATCAATGTTTGTTTGCTCTTTAATTGTTCTAGGTCTTTGTTAAACACATCTTCTATTTTCTCAATCTGTGCCTCCATTCTATTTCAGAGATTTTGGATCTTTACTATCATTGCTCTGAATTCTTTTTCAGGTAGGTTGCCTCTTTTCTCCTCCTTTATTTGATGTTTTAGGGTTTTACCTTGCTCCTCTATCTATACCATATTTTTTTGTCATCTCACTTTTTTTTTTTTTTTGATGTGTGAGGTTGTATTCCTGTCTTACTGGTTGTTTGGCCTGAGGTGCCCAGCACTGGAGTTTATAAGCAGTTGTGTAGAACCAGGTCTCAGTGCTGAGATGAGGACCTCTGGGAGATCTCACTCCAATTAATATTCCCTGGGGTCTGACGTTCTCTGTAGTCCAGCAGTTAGGACTCAGTGCTCCCACCACAGGAGCTCAGGCCCAACTGCTGGCCTGGGAACCAAGATCTTGCAAGCTGTGTTGCACAGCAAAGAAAAAAAAAAAAGCAGTACAATAACACAGAATTTTTTAAAGTTAGAAAAATTTAAAATATCTTAGGAAAAATAAAAATATAAGTGAAACAACTGCAACTGGGTAAAACAGAACCATAAAAGGAAAAGGAAAAAAAGGGGGTGGGGACACACCAAAAGGAGCAGAACAATAAGAAACTCTAAAGAATAAAATAAAATTAGAAGAATAAAAAAATTATTAGAAAAAATAAAAATATAAGTGAATCAACAACAATGAGGTAAAACAGAACCACCACCTAAAAACAAAAAGACCTTGCTGTAGGGGGCGGAGCTTAGGCACGTGTGGTGTTTAAAGCTGGGTGGCACCTAAGCTCAGGACGCCCTCAGCTGGGAGGGGAGCCTCAGAGTGCAGAGTTTGGAGGAAAGACCCTAGTTAGGGGTGTTCAAGTGGGGTTTAGGCCCAGCGCAGTTGGAGGGGGTCAGAGAGGGTTTTGGAGTGTGGTGTGTAGAGGTAAGGCCCTGGGTGGGGGTGTGGGGACAGGGCTTAGGCTCAGCGTGGCTGGAGGGAGCCTTGGAATGTGGAGAATTAGGCCCAGGATCTCAGCAGGCTCCCTGAAGCCCAAGTGGGCAGGAGAAACGCTGGCCATTGTCCCTTCTAATCCTCCACTCTCCCGAGGTTCTCCCCAATCCCTGTTGATACCCTAACTGTGGGTGGGCCCCTCCACGTGTGGGAGCCTCTCCCCTCCCCCAGCCACCCCTCAGGGGTGCTGGTCCTGTCAGACTGGCTTTTACCTTCTAACCCTCCCTCCCACTCCCTCAGGACCCACACAGCTGGAGGGTGCCTTGGTGGGCAGAGGATCAGGTCCAGGACCTCAGCAGGCTCCCCAGGGCCCAAATGGGTGGGGTAAACACTAACCATGTTTCCTTCTGATCCTCATCTCTCCCAAGGGTCTCCTCCATCATTGTTGATCACCTAACCATGGGTGGGTCCCTCCAGGTGTGGGAGCCCCTCCCTTCCCCCAGCTGCCCCTCAGGGGTGCCAGTCCCAGTCCCACTTCCACTTCTCCTCCTCCCTATCACCACCCCCTCATGTCCTACCTTGTTGCTTGGGAGTTCCTCCCATCCCCTCAGGAGTCCATGTTCCCCCACCAGTGCCTGGTAGGTGCTCTAGTTGTGCAGAGACACGAACTCCACATCTTCCTAGTCTGCTATCTTGACTCCCATCCTCTCAAATTCATTTTTAAAAATCTTTTTTTCTTGTACTTCTATCAAATGCATTGTTTTCTGTCTGAGATAAATGTCAGATTTAGTGTATAGGCCTTAACATTAATACTCTTACAAGTTGGGTCAAATTTAAAACTCTTATCATGTATCAAAAGTACTTAAATAATCACATACACATTAATTAGTGACTTATAAGGAGGTAGTGGTGAAATTGATCCATATTGCTGTGTACCCCAGCAGTCTCTAATATTGTTTTCAGTCCCATCCACGGTAGAATTCCAGGCATGCTCTCCTAATCATCTTCTGTAGGATATCCTCCCCATTAAAAAAAAAAAAAAATCTGGGGCTTCCCTGGTGGCGCAGTGGTTGAGAGTCCACCTGCCGATGCAGGGGACACGGGTTCGTGCCCCAGTCCGGGAAGATCCCACATGCCGCGGAGTGGCTGAGCCTGTGAGCCATAGCTGCTGATCCTGCACGTCAGGAGCCTGTGCTCTGCAACGGGAGAGGCCACAACAGTGAGAGGCCTGTGTACTGCAAAAACAAAAACAAATCTGAAATTGTATGTTGCCATACCAGTGATAAGAACCAGTTTTGTCAAATATTTTCTATAAAGTGAAATTTGTCTATGACTGGTAATTTGGTAATAATCAAAATAAACACAGTAAGACATTTTGCCCTAACTGCTATTTGTCCAGGTATATTACTTGAGAATGTGATGTTTTGATACCATTAGACTGGAGTCTGAGGTCCCTGATAAAAGAAAAAATGTCACATATCCACAGAGTTTCCCCATTTTCTTGCACAAAAGAGAAACAAGAAAAAATTGTAAAAACTATAGATTATGTGAGTTGATCTTATTCTCCCTAACAATTCTGAGCTTTTGAAATTAGAACTTAAAACATTAACTGATTGTTTCTTGTCAGGGAAATATTAGTTATGAATAAAAGGACAAGACAAAACAATGTAAAAATAAATTTTATTAATCTGATTTTATTGGTGAAAGGAAAATTTTATGATAAAACCTTATATAAATATTAACTAATACTGGTATAAGGATGAAGTACTTGTTTTCCTCAATCTTGCCTAACAATGTGAATAATCTTTTGAATCTCCTTACTATTATAACCATTAAAGACTTTTCAATAGCTTGAAATTTCTCCCCCAGTTTATTTAGACATAATTGACATATAGCACTGATAAGTTTAAGGGGTACAGAACAAAGATTTGACTTACATACCTCATGAAATGATTCCCACAATAAGTTTAGTGAACATCTCATATACACACAATTTTAAAAATAGAAGAATAGATTTCCTTGTGATGGGAACAGTTAGGACTTATTCTCTTAACAACTTTCATAACATACAGCAGTGTTAATTATATTGATCATGCTGTACTTTACACCTCTAGTACTTACTTGTCTTATAACTATAAGTTTGTACTCTTTGGCCCCCCTCATCCAATTTTCCCTACCCCAAATCCCACCTCTGGTAAACACAAAAAATGATCTAAATTTCTGAGGGTTTTTTTTTTTTTAAGTATAATTGATCTACAACACTATTCAAATTCCTGTTACACAACATAGTGATTCGATATTTCTATACATTTCAAAATGACTACCACAGTACTTCTAATTATGAATGAATACCACAGTAATGCTATCTTTGTATATCACCATACAAAGATATTACATAGTTACTATATTCCCCACACTGTGTGTATATATATATATATAATATATATTAACATCTTTTTTGGAGTAAAATTACTTTATAATGTTGTGTTAGTTTCTGAGGTAAAACAAAGTGAATCAGCTCTATGCATACATATATCCCCATATCCCCTCCCTCTTGCGTCTCCCTTCCACCCTCTCTATCACACACCTCTAGGTGGTCTCAAAGCACCGAGATGATCTCCCTGTGTTATGCACCTGCTTCCCACTAGCTATCTATTTTACATTTGGTAGTGTATATATGTCAATGTTACTCTCGCACTTCATTCCAGCTTCCCCCTCCCCATGTCCTCAAGTCCATTCTCTACATCTGTTAATGTATTCCTATCCTGACCCTAGGTTCATCAGAAACTTTTTTTTTTTAGATTCCGAATATATGGGTTAGTATACAGTATTTGTTTTTCTCTTTCTGACTTACTTCATTCTGAATGACAGTCTCTAGGTCTATCCACATCTCTGCAAATGGCACTATTTAATTCCTTTTTATGGTTGAGTAATATTCCATTGTATATATGTACCACATCTTCTTTATCCATTCATCTGTTGATGGACATTTATGTTGCTTCTATGATCTGGCTATTGTAAATAGCACTGCAATGAACATTGGGGTGCATATATCTTTTTGAATTATGGTTTTCTCTGCCCAGGAGTGGGATTGCTGGATCATATGGTAGTTCTATTTTAAGTTTTTTGAGGAATCTCCATACTGTTCTCCATATTGGCTGTACCAATTTACATCCCCACAACAGTGCAAGAGGGTTCTCTTTTCTCCACACCTATCCAGCATTTATTATTTGTAGATTTTTTGATGATGGCCATTCTGACCAATGTGCAGTTATACCTCATTGTAGTTTTGATTTGCATTTCTCTAGTGATTAGTGATGTCAAGCATCCTTTCATGTCTTTGTTGCCAATCTGTATATCTTTTTTGGAGAAATGTCTATTTAGGTCTTCTGCCTACTTTTGGTTTAAGTTGTTTGTTTTTTTGATATTGAACTGTATGAGTTGCTTGTAGTTTTGGAGATTAATCCTTTGTCAGTTGCTCCATTTGCAAATATTTTCTCCCATTCTGAGGGTTGTCTTTTTGTCTTGTTTATGGTATCCTTTGCTGTGCAAAAACTTTTAAAGTTTCATTAGGTCCCATTGGTTTATTTTTGTTTTTATTTCTTTCTCTAGGAGGTGGGACAAAAAGGATCTTGCTGTGATTTATGTCATAGAGTGTTCTGCCTATGTTTTCTTCTAAGAGTTTTAGAGTGTGTGGCCTTACATTTAGGTATTTAATACATTTGGAGTTTATTTTTGTGTATGGTGTTAGGAAGTGTTCTAATTTCATTCTTTTACATGTAGCTGTCCAGTTTGCCCAGAACCACTTATTGAAGAGGCTGTCTTTTCTCCATAGTGTAGTCTTGCCTCCTTTATTAAAGATAAGGTGACCGTATGTGTATGGATTTATCTCTGGGCTTTCTATTCTGTTCCATTGATCTATGTTTCTGTTTTTTTGCCAGTACCATACTCTCCTGATTACTATAGCCTTAGCGACAGCAATCAGAGAAGAAAAAGAAATAGAAGGAATTCAAATCAGAATAAAAGAAATAAAATTGTCACTCTTTGTAGATGACATGATACTATACATAGAGAATCCTAAAGGTGCTACCAGAAAACTACTAGAGCTAATCAATGAATTTGGTAGAGTAGCAGGATACAAAATTAATGCACAGAAATCTCTTGCATCCCTATACACTAATGATTAAATATCTAAAATAGAAATTAAGGGGAAAAATCCCATTTAAGCTTGCAACAAAAAGAATAAAATACTTAGGTATATGCCTACCTAAGGAGGAAAAAGAAAACTATGAGACACTGATGAAAGAAATGAAAGATGATACAAACAGATGGAGAGTTATATCATGCTCTTGGAGTGGAAGAATTAACATTGTGAAAATGACTATACTACCCACAGCAATCTACAGATTCAATGCAATCCCTATGAAACTATGAATGGCATTTTTCACAGAACTAGAACAAAAAACTGCACAATTTGTATGGAAACAAAAGACCCCAAATAGCCAAAGCACTCTTGAGAAAGAAAAATGGAGCTGGAGCAATCAGGCCCACACTATATATTTATATTGTGACTCGTTTATATTGCAACTGGACGTTTATACCTCTTAACCTCCCTCACCTATTTCTTACCTCTCCCCACAACACTCTTCTCTGTATCTGTAACTTGTTTTCTGTTTGTTCATATATTTTGTTCTTTAGATTCCATATATAGTGAAATCATACAGTGTCTTTCTCAATTGGTCTTATTTCACTTAGCATAATAACCTCTAGGTCCATCCATGTTGTCACACATGTGAAATTTCTTTTTTTTTATGGCTGAGTAATATTCCATGTTATTTATTTATTTTATATTTATTTTATTTATATATAAATATATAATATTGTAAAATATACAATATACATTAAAATATAGATTTTATGTGTTTATATTATAAGTAAATATATAATATACTCATTATATATTTATTTTATATATGTGTGTGTGTATTTATACATATATCTCATAGCTTCTTTATCCATCATCTGGTGATTAATACTTAGGTTGCTCCATATCTTAGCTATTGTAAATAATGTTGCAATTAATATTTGGGATACATATATCTTTTCTAATTTATGTTTTCATTTTCTTTAGATAAATAGCCAGGAGTGGAATTTCTGAATCACATGATAGTTCTATTTTAAAATTTTTGTGAAATCTCCATACTGTTTTCTGTAGTGGCTGCACCATTTTACATTCTCACCAACAGTGCACAAGCATTCCCTTTTCTCCACATTCATTCCAACAATTGTTACTTGCTGTCTTTTTGATAAAAGCCATTTGGACAGGTATGAGGTGATATATTATTGTCGTTTTGATTTGCACTTCCCTGATGATTAGCATCTTTTTTATGTGCCTGTTGGCCATCTGTGTGTCTTCCTTGGAAAATACCTATTCAGATCCTCTGCCTATTTTTTTAATTGGGTTGTTGTTTTGATGTTGAGTTTTATGAGTTCTTTGTGTATTTTGGATATTAACTCCTTACTAGATATATCACTTGCAGATAGCTTCTCCCATTGAGTAAGTGTTCTTTTCCTTCTGTTGATCTTTTCCTTCTCTGTGCAAGTCTTTTTTGTTTGATGTAGTACTGTTTCTCTATTCATGCTTTTGCTTCCCTTGCCTGAGGAGACATATTCAAAAAGTAATTACTAAGACTAATGTCAAAGAACCTACTGCCTATGTTTTCTTCTAGAAATTTTATGGTTTTAGTTCTTAAATTCAGTCTTCAATCCATTTTGAGTTTTTTTCTACATGGTCTGAGAGAGTTGTCCAGTCTGATTCTTTTTCATGTAACACCATTTATTGTAGAGGCTGTCTTTTTCTCATTGCATATTCTTGCATGAAAATAAGAATGGGTTTATTTCTAGGCTCCCTACTCTGTTCCATTGATTTATGTGTCTCTTTTCTGCCAGTATTGTACTGTTTTGACTACTGTTCAAATCAGTTCAAAATCAGGAATATGATACCCTCAGCTTTGTTCTTCTTTCTCAAGATTATTTTGGATATTCAGAGTCTTTGGTGTTTCCACAAATGCCATTGACATTTTGATAGGAATCCCATTGATCTGTAGATTGACTTGAGTAGTATGATCATTTTAACAATATTCAATCTTCCAATCCATGAAAATAGTATATCTTTCCATCTGTTTGTGTCTTCCTCAATTTCTTTTATCAGAGTCTTTTAGTTTTCTGAGTATGGGTCTTTTACTTCCTTGGTTAGATTTATGCCTAGGTATTTTATTCTTTTTAATGCAATAATAAATGGGAGTGTTTTCTTAATTTATCTGATACTTTGTTGTTAGAGTATAGAAATGCAAAAAAATTCTGTATTTTAATTTTTTCTCCTGCAACTTGACTGAATCCATTGATGAGTTATATATATAGGTTTTGGTGGCATCTTTAGGATTTTCTATGTATAATATCATGTCATCTGCAAACAGTGACAGTTTCACTTCTTCCTTTCCAATTTGGAATCCTTTATTTATTTTTCTTGTGTGATTTCTGTGGCTAGGGCTTCTAATAGTATGTTGAATAAAAGTGGCACAGGTAGGCATCCTTGTCTTGTTCCTAATCTTAGAGGAAATACTTTCAGCTTTTCACTGTTGAGTGTAATGTTGGCCATGGGTTTGTCACATATGGTCCTTATTATGTTGAAGTATGTTCACTCAATAACCACTCTGTTGAAAGTTTTATTATCATAAATCATTGTTGAATTTTGTCAAAAACTTTTTCTGCATCTCCTTAGATGATCATATGATTTTTTTGAATTTTATTTATTTTTTAATACAACAGGTTCTTATTAGTTATCCATCTTATACATATTAGTGTATATATGTCAGTCCCAATCTCCCAATTCATCACACCACTTCTTGTTTGTTAATATGGTGTGTCACATTGGTTGATTCACAGATATTGAGCCATCTTTGCAGGCCTGTGATAAATCCCACTTGATCATGGTGTATCATCTTTTTGAATTCTGTTTGCTAATATTTTGTTGATTGGTTTTTGCGTCTATGTTCATCAGTGATATTGGTCAGTAATTTTCTTTTTTATCAGGTAGATTGCTTATCTCAACTTCTCTTAGTTTTCCTGGGGTTTTATCTTTTGCCTTTCTTTGGATCATAATCTTCTACTGCCTCATTTTGCCTAATTTGCTGTTTTTATTTCTATGTCTTTAGTAGGTTGGTTGCATTTCCCCACCTTGGAGAAATAGCCTTGTGTAGGAGATTTTCTATGTTCCTAGCAGTGCACTCTGCTCTGGTCACCAGATCTCTATGCTCTAGGGGTGCCTCCTGTGTGGGCTATGTAAGTCATTCTATTGTGGCTGGCTGACTGCTGTATGTGATCTGGTAGGCATGACAGGCCTTGGTCTTGTCAGTTTACAGCCTACCAGCCACTGGCAAGCAGGGTAAGGTCACAGAGTGGCTAGCTGCAGGGCTCTGGGGGTGCCCAGGGCTACTGCCAGCCCACTGGAGGGTGGAGCTTGATTCCACATTTGGTAGTTGTGGAATTGGGGGTTCCAGATCTAGTGTCAGCCTGCTGATGGGCTGGGCTGATTTCTGACACAGTTGCTTGCAGCTGAGGTATCCCAAAGCCTGTGTCAGTCTGCTAGTGGGTGGGGCTGGATCCTGGGGGTTGTGGGGTGCAACATTGCCCCAGAGCTGGTTTTGTCCTGCTGGCAGGTGAGGCTGGGGCCCAAGGGGTCCTTGAGCTGGTGCAGCCTGCTGGTGAGTGGGCTGGTTCCTGACACAGCAAGCTGTGTGACTGTAATAGCCCTGATGCTGGTGTCTGTTCACTGGTAGGCAGAGGTAAGGCCTGGTCCCAGGAGAATTTTGAAGCTGATGTTAGCCTACTGGTAGGAAGAGCTCAGTCTAGAGTGGTCTCTGGCTGCAAAGCCCTGGTGGTCTTGGAATAGTTGTCTGTCAGTTGGAGGCCAGACTTGGTCCCAGAGTGTCTGTGGACACAGGTGGTCTTAAGGCAGCTGGCCTGCTGGTGGGTAGCCCTGTGTCCCTGCTCATCTAGCTGCTTGGCTTGACGTGTCCTGCTCTTGGTGCAGACAGGCTAGTGGGCAGGGCTGGGTCCTAGTGCTAATAAGCCAGATGGAGGATTCCAAAATGCTGCTTGCCATCACCATCATCCTACTCATACAAAGAGTTCCCCAAAAGTGCTGCCACCTGTGTTTATGTCCCCAGGGTAAGCTCCAGTTGTCTCCTGCCTCTCTGGAGGGTCTCCAAAATCAGTAGGTGGATCTGATCCAAGCTCCTTTCAAATTACTGCTTCTGCTCTGGGTCCCAGAGTGTGAGATTTTGTGTGTGCCCTGTAAGAGTGGAGTCTATATTTTCTATAACCCTCTGGCTTTCCCAAAAGTAAGACTTAGTCTGATGGGCCTTGTAGAAACAAACTGAGGACCTTTTTAATTTGGGTGTTTTTTATAGTTTACAGAACCCAGAGCCAACTGACCTATGGTCTACAGCTGGCCTAAACACTAATTTGCTCTCTTCATTGTGCTCCTCTTGACTTCAGTTTATTTGTAAAATGAGGGAGCTGGACTAAAGGATCTGTGCTGCCCTCCCAACCGTAACGTTCCTTCTTTACTAAATCAGATAAGTTTTGACTAGCTGAGGTTGAACTATATAAGCCTTCCATTTTTAAGAGCTGTAGGAGGCATGTTATCTAGAAATGCAGTTGTTTATGTGTCTTGGCAAATAAATAATCAGTAAAGTATTATGAGAATAACTGAACCCTTTGATTACTGGAGATTTTGATATTTCCCAGAGTTTTGCATTATTTCATACATTTCATATAGGTATGGGAGATTGAGTAATAGATATCCTAACCTCAAGATAATCCTAAAGTTATTGTGTTTTTCAATAAATTCCTAGTACAAACACAGTTTTTTCATGAACTTTCTCTAAAAAGTGAAGTCTAGTGTTATTTACCAAAGCATTGATCTTATTAAAGCATTTATTTGTGTGTGTGTGTGTGTGTGTGTGTGTGTGTGTGTGTGTGTGTTGCTCTGCTAAGTGTTTATAAGTTGTCTGTTTAATGCAGGTTTCTCAACCTCAGCGCTATTGATATTTTGAACTGGAAAATTCTTTCACATGGGGAAGGTGTCCTAGGAATCTCTAGTTCTACTGAATAGATGCCAATAATAGCTCTCCATCCCAGGTGTGAAAATAAAAAAATGTCTCAAGACATTGTCAAATGTCCACTGAGGGGCACAGATGGCCCCAGCTGACAACCACTGGTTTAGTGCAAAACAATCCTCTTTAGCTAGAGTATACTGACCAGATGGATGCAAACGTTACTGCTTGGTTAACCAAGTAAATAAATTTTAATCTTGCCAAAATGAATCTAAATCTCTCATTGACAGTTAAAAATAGCTCCCTAAAGATGTGGCACATATATACAATGGAATATTAGCCATAAAAAGAAACAAAATTGAGTTATTTGTAGTGAGGTGGATGGACCTTGTGTCTGTCATACAGAGTGAAGTAAGTTAGAGAGAGAAAAGCAAATACCGTATGCTAAAACATATGTATGGAATCTAACAAAAAAAAAAAAAAAAAAAGAAGGTTCTGAAGAACCTAGGGGCAGGACAGGAATAACGATGCAGACTTAGAGAATGGACTTGAAGACACAGGGAGGGAGAAGGGTAAGCTGCGACGAAGTGAGAGAGTGGCATGGACATATATCCACTACCAAATATAAAAAAGATAGCTAGTGGAAAGCAGCTGCATAGCACAAGGAGATCAGCTCGGTGCTTTGTGACCACCTAGAGGGGTGGGGTAGGGAGGGTAGGAGGGAGATGTAAGAGGGAGGAGATATGTGGATATATGTATATGTATAACTGATTTACTTTGTTATAAAACAGAAACTAACACACCATTGTAAAACAATTATACTCCAATAAGAATGTTAAAAAAATAAAAGTAGCTCTCTATTTTGTCTAACTGCTAGATGCAAGAGGCAGATTCTGAATGTGGCAATCAGTGACTTCTTTTTAAGGTAACAACTCCTCCTGGGAAATCTCAAGAAGTTGTTGAAAGAAATGTAAAAGAAAATGTAGTCTGATTATTCAGCTTGGAAGTTCTCAATGGTATCTCCTTATATCCAAGAGTAAATACTTTTTCTGAGTCCTGTTCCATTATAGTGACAGTAACAGCGAATCTGTGCTATTTTTGTGTTTGTTGATATTCTTGTGTATGTTTTAAGGTAGTCTTCTAAGAGATAAGCATTTTTAAAAAATAACCATTTCTCCATTCACCTTCTCAAAAATACCAGGGTTTTTATCTTCAGGCTTTTTAGATTATAATAATTCTTATTATGACAATTTAGTTTCAAAAAAAAAAGAACAGCCTCAGGTCTTTTGAAAAGAGGCAGGGGTGGAACCATATAAGCCTTCAGTATAGTTGGTGGAGTATGGAGTCTTCTTCTCAGACTAAAAGCACAGAACATAGAGGCTGTAAAATGTGTCAGTTTGATACTCATTTCTGCTCTTTTACTGCTTAAAAAGATCACAGGTCCAACATGACAATCTTAGTATTTAAGGTATGGGTGTTTTTAGGCAATCTTATGTTTCACAAGGTAATTTAATATCAATAGACCTTCTGAAAGCAAAGAAATATAATAAAATTTTTCAAAATGCTTCGCTAATTTTAGAGAAAAGTGCATTATGTTTGTTTATAAGGAATACTACCATTCATTATGTAATTGAGCAAGACACTATGAGGCCTTCCCAAGAGAGGCCTTCCCCATATCCTCTGTGATAACTCCTCTCTGAAGTACCTAAATAGCAGTATTTGATGCATATTCCCTGAGTTGTTTTACAGATGTGAAAACTCCCCACCAAATGGAAGAAGTTAACTACTTCATGACCATGAGCACATAGCACCAGTCCTCTTGGAGACTAAGGACTGATAATGTTAACCCTTGCTACACCTCCCTGTTACCTCACCATCATCCAATCAGAGAATTGTGCATGAGCTGATCACATACCCTGCAACCCCCCTCACTCACCTGGCTTTTAAAAATGCTTTACTAAAACCCTTCAGGGACCTCAGGTTTTTTTTAGAGCATGAGTCACACGTATTCTTCCATCACTCTGCAATAAACCTTTCTCTACCCCCAACTCCAATGTTTTGGGTCATTTGGCCTTACTGTGAATCAGGCATAAGAACTTGCAATAACAATTACATTTTTTTTTGTCTTTAAATCCAAACAGACAATCTCTCATCAGAAATAGGCCTAAAGTTTTAAGATAGTTTGTGTTCTTTAAAAAAAGTACATCTCATTTCTTCTCCCAGACAATATGAAAGAACAGGCTGGGTTTACACTCCCACCATCAACAATTAAAAATCTGGACAAAATGTGCCAAAGGACAGTTTCATGACATTGGACATTAGGCAATGGAAGACAATGATGCCTGAGAGACAGGGAACAAAATGAAACATGATTTCCCTGGTGTATTTCTTTGGGGTACATTCAAGCTGCAGTGCAGGGAAGGACAAATCAGGAGGAACCCAACAAACTCCCAAAGTTGAAGAGATGAAGCTGAGAGTCTATGGAGAGCAAAAAAAGCTAGAATTCACAGACAGAGTACCACTTAGGAGAGAGGTGCAAAAAGACCACCAGAGATCTTCCAAGGAGCTTCCTATATGTTCCTTAACTTACTGATTGTTGTTTGTATGTGAGAAAACTACCTGAACCCAACAGGGAAAAACACCTGAAAGGATTAGAGAAAAATTTCCTTGAACTCACACAAGACTTGGAAAAAATGCCAGAACCCATCAGGAAAACTGGAAAACCTCATAAATCATAAGCATTGGGTATAGAACTCAGAGGGTTCTTGCCTCATTAGTAGGGGATAATTAGCCCTACATGAAACATAGCTCAAGACTTGCCTAAAAAATTTTAAAAAGCAAGACTTGAAAGGAAAAAATGAAAAAAACTTTCCAAGTACCTTGACTGCATCCCAGGACAAAGCTCAAGAATATTTATAAGAATATAAAAAATATCCAGCACTCAAAAAAGCCAATTCATGATACCTAACACCCAACCAAAATTTACTAGGCATTCAGAAAAGCTGAAAAATATGACCTATAATAATGAGAAAAATCACTGAAACAAAATTGATACAGAACTGGAGCATATGTTAGAATTAGCAGACAAAAATATTAAAACAGTTATTTTAATTGTATTCCATATATTCAAAATTTAATTTGATACCTGCAAGATTTTTTTTAAAAAGTTCACATTGAACTTTGAGAAAGGAAAATCACTATATCTAAGAAGAAAAATACACTGGATGTGATTAGCAACAGATAAGGTGTTACCAAAGAAAAGATTAGTAAATTTGGAAATAGAAGTGATCTAAAATAAACAGAGAAAAATATTTTAAAGGAACAGATAAACAGAAATATAAATATTTAATTTACAATTGTGTTTAATGCTATGAAGGAAAAAATAGGGTTTTATGTTAGAATAACTGGAGGGATAATAATACATTTTCCATTTATTAGAGCATACTAGGTACAAATAAAACCTGATTTAAATTGTAACACAACTGGATTTAGTGTGTTACAACAGAAAATTAAATGTAGTTGTTTTTCTTATAATTAATCCATTTGTTCATTTATTTCACACCATCCATGTTTATTGATACTATTGATATAATAGTCCAGATATTTGGCTCACAAAAATGACCAAGGCCCCAGTCCCTATCTTTGAGGAGCTAGGAGTTTAATGGTTCAGCAGTACCTCTTATTAAAATAATCACATACCAAATGAAAACATAAATATATCATTTTCTTTTTCTTTTTTAGATGAGAATAGGCATTCACTCAGGCTCTGTGCTGGCTGGAGTTGTTGGGGTAAGAATGCCACGATATTGCCTGTTTGGAAATAATGTCACTCTGGCAAGCAAATTCGAATCGGGAAGTCACCCTCGACGCATCAATGTCAGCCCAACCACTTACCAGTAAGTGTTCTTTGGCCTTCTCCCCCTGTCTTTGGCATTGCGTTATACTAATAGCCTGTCACTTGTGAGACTCTATTTTTTTCTTGATTCTGTTATTATCTAAGATAATATGAGTAGATCCATCCAGTCTGAAAGAGAGCAATTATGACACAAAATTTAATTTGCACCCTAAGAAAGTATATGGAAAACCTGACTTGACTGAGGTAAATGGAGGTTTGTCATTTCCCATAGTTTCTGTTCTCCTTAGGTATTCCTGTTTAAAATACAGGAGAGCAGGGTTTTCCCTGGTGGCAGAGTGGTTAAGAATCCACCTGTCAGTGCAGGGGACATGGGTTCAAGCCCTGGTCCAGGAAGATCTTACATGCCGTGGAGCAACTAAGCCCACGTGCCACAATTACTGAAGCCCGCATGCTTAAAGTGCATATTGCACAAGAGAAGCCACCACAATGAGAAGCCTGTGCACCTGAATGAAGAGTAACCCCCTCTCGCCACCGCTAGAGAAAGCCTGCGCACAGCAACAAAGACCCAATGCAGCCAAAAATTAAAAAAAAAAAAAAAAAAAAAAATACAGGAGAGCAAATGTTAAGGGTCTGCCACACACTAGAAATCCTAACATTTTCAAAATGTTTCTCAATGTTTATAGAAATCAAAGGTATAAGATAGAAAAGATAATTGTCTGTTTTTATTCTTCTAAATAACAAATATAAATAGGGATTCTCTAAAGTTAAATATATACTGGGTACAGAGTAAAACTTCAAACTCTATTTATCTTAAAGGTCATATTTGACAACTCTACACATTTTGACAGCTGAAGTCATCCTTGTTTTGTGCCTGATAGATGTCAAGCTCCAGGCATTAGCTATTAAGTGCCATATGGGCAGAGACCAAGTCATTTTGGCTCATCGTTATATCTCCAAAACTTACCAAAAAAATTTAGCACATAATAAGCACTCTATAAATATTTATCAAATTAATGAATAAATGTACTGATAAGATAAATATCTCTATACTAAGAAAATAGTATGAATATGTCCAACTTGGTAGACTTTGGCTTAATGCTAAGCTTTGGTGTACAAGTGATTTCATTAGTTCCATGATTTAAATGACTTAGAAATCACATTGTAAAACTGTAAGGTAGAAATGGTAACCATGGATATTTTTATTAGCATGACTACCATGTTAATCCAGGATAACAAAAAAAACCCAGAAGCAGAAACTTTAAATACACAGATAATAAATGTTGATTTATAACAAACAAAATGGTGACACTTTGAAGCTTTTGATACCACATCTATACAGAGGGAAGTTAAGGTTTCTTAGATAAAAGACAAGTATTTCCAGATTCCTGAGGAGCACATGAGAAAGGGGAAGAAATTACAAATATAAAATCAAGATAAAGTTGCTTAAGAACTATATGTCATTTTTAGGTATTTATATAAGGGTTTTGCTTCTTTTAAATTTCTCCCAATTTTTCTAACACAATTCTGAGCATAATACATATGATCTGACAATGATTTCCATATTAAATGGAATTAGGAAGCTTCTCTAGATCAGTGCTCTAGATCACTGCACTTTGTTCTCTAGACCATGGGGTAAGGAAATGTCACTGAAGATCAACCACCTTACCTATATACTCCTACCATGGTTATGATTTTTCCCATCATGGAGCTAATACATATGTTTCCTGTTTGTATAAGTGAGTGTAGATTTATAGAAACTCCATTTTAAAAAAAATGATGTGTAAAGAATGGGTCAACCATGTGAGGAGTTATACCCTGAGCTTAAATATCATTGCTATAGCTGGTTTTATCTACATGTGACCAATAAAGGAAACCCCACAAGCCACACAGAGTCAGTGCATTTGGGTGTTGTCTTTGAGTTTTAGTAATCTTTTTCACATAGGTGGGAGTTTGTAATTATCCTTAGTGATGAATTAAGTCTGAAGAATTGAATCATTTAAAACACTGTGAGCATTGAAATATTTTGTTCTGTTATGATGTGTCCCCCCAACTCCCCCCCACCAAAACACAAATGGAGTTTGTAATTATCCTTAGTGATGAATTAAGTCTGAAGAATTGAATCATTTAAAACACTGTGAGCATTGAAATATTTTGTTCTGTTATGATGTGTCCCCCCAACTCCCCCACACCAAAACACAAATGGAGACATAGATGAACAAATTGAGCTGCCTTCTGGGTAGATTATAAAAGATACTTTCTCTGACTGGTCCCAAATCTTATAATTTTTAATAATACTTTATAAAAATATTTTTATGTTTGGTCTATCCTCAAAAATAACACTTTTCCTCCATCTGTTTCTTGGTTCCTCCCTCATTCCCTTCTTTCAACAAATACTTGTAGAGTACCTACTATATTTCAAGCACTATGGTAGTCACTAATGTTACAACAATAAACAGCATAAATATGATCTTTGCCTTCATGGAGGAGACCACCAGATGGCAGACGTATACAAATAAACAGTTTATTACAATATACTAGTGCTGAGGTCAAAAGGACCTGAAGAGAATATTAGAGCAACAGAAGGAGTGGACTAGAATGAAGATGAAGAGATAGACTGAAGTCAGACCAACTAAAGCTGTAATTCATGCTAAGGGATTTCAACTTAACCCTAAGAGCAAAGAAAGACATTGAAGAGTTTTAAGCAGAGGAGTGACTTGACCAGATTTGTACTTTAAAAATATCTCCAAGGTTGTAGAGAGAACAGATTAGGAGGTGAGAAGGGCAGCAATCCAGTACTTGAAATCAGGTAATCTTATTCCCATTTCCTTGATGGAAATGTAGCTAATTACTGAGACCCTGGAATCCAAACCATTTGCTGTTTCAACTTGTCTTCCATGCTTCAGAAGAGTGATTGGACTCAATGACCTTTGACATCCATTTTTATCTGGGATACCATTATAAACAATGTACTTTGGTTCCTGGTAAGTTTCTAGAAAACTAAATTTAGGTATGTGATCTCAGTGTGACTTGGTTTTCAGATTCTGGATGTGTTTGTGCCCAAGTGCTTTCTGTTGGTTTTATATACACCAATCTATACACTTCAGCTATGTATAATTATTCTATTCCACATAGCACAAGTGATTTATGAATCCACAAGTGTAGAGTATACTTCCCTTTCCCTGGATACTCAAAGTGAAATGCCAGGTGGATGTTTCATGGACATTCTCTAAGAGGAGATAAAATTGAACTTTCTTAGAGCAAATAGGAATTTGTGAAGTTAAACTGTGTATTAAGCTCATAATAGCTTGAAATTTCCAATTTTCTTTCCTGAAATAAATACGGAAAAATGTTCAATATTGTCTGCTTATTTTGAAATCTTCAGACAGGTTTCTGAAATTTTTTATTTTAATATTTTATTTTCATTGGAGTAGAGTTGACTTACAATGTTGTGTTAGTTTCAGTTGTACAGCAAAGTGATTCAGCTATACATATAAATATAATCATTCTTTTTTAGATTCTTTTCTCATATAGGTTATCACAGAATATTGAATAGAGTTTCCTGTGCTATACAGTAGGTCTTTTTTGTTTATCCATCTTATACATATAGCAGTGTGCAGGCATTCATCCCAAGCTCCTGATTTATCCCACTGGTGCCATGTCTCCCTTTTGTTAACCATAAGTTTGTTTTCAATATCTATAAGCCTGCTTCTGTTTTGCAAATGAGTTCACTTTTATCTTTTTTTTTACATCTTTATTGGAGTATAAATGCTTTACAATGTTGTATTAGTTTCTGCTGTGTAACAAAGTGAATCAGCTATATATATATATATATATATATATATATATATATATATATATATATATATATATATACACGTATATCCCCATATCCACTCCCTCTTGCCTCTCCCTCCCCACCCTCCCTATCCCACTCCTCTAGGTGGTCACAAAGCACTGAGCTGATCTTCCTGTGCTATGCAGCTGTATCTTTTTTAAAATTAGATTTCACATACAAGTGATACCATATAATATTTTACTTTCTCTGTCTGACTTACTTCACCTAGTATGAGAAACTCTAGGTCCATCCATGTTGCTGCAAATGGCATTATTTCATTCTTTTTCAGAGCTGAATAATATTCCATTGTGTATATATACCACATCGTCTTTATCCATTCCTCTGTCGATGGAAATTTAGCTTGCTTCCATGACTTGGAAATTGTAAATGTGCTGCAATGAACATTAGGGTGCTTGTATCCTTTTGGATTATGGTTTTCTCTGGATATATGCCCAGGAGTGAGATTGCTGGGTCATATGGTAGTTCTATTTTATGTTTTTTAAGGAACCACCATACTGTTCTCCATAGTAGTTGTACCAATTTATGTTCCCACCAACAGTGTAGGAGGGTTCCCTTTTCTCCACACCTACTCCAGCATCTATTGTTGGTAGACTTTTTGATGATGACCATTCGACTGATGGGAGATGATACTTCATTGTAGTTTCAATTTGCATTTATCTGATGATTAGTGATATTGAGCATCTTTTCATATGCTCCTTGGCCATCTGTATGTCTTCTTTGGAGAGCTATCTGTTTAGATCTTCTGCCCATTTTCTGATTGGGTTGCTTGTTTTTTTCTTTGACCTAGAGCTGCATGAGCTGTTCATATATTTTGGAGACTAATCCCTTGTTGGCCACATCATTTGCAAATAATTTCTCCTTCTGTGGACTGTATTTTCTGTTGTTGATAGTTTCCTTTACTGTGCAGAAGCTTTTAAGTTTCATTAGATCTCATTTGTTTATTTTTGTTTTTATTTTCCTTACTCTAGGAGATGGGTCAAAAAAGATCTTGCTGTGATTCATGCCAAAGAGTGTTGTGCCTATGTTTTCCTCTAAGAGTTTTATAGTATTTAGCCTTACATTTAAGTCTTTAATCCATATTGAGTTTATTTTTGTATATGGTGTTAGGGAGTTTTCTAATTTTATTCTTTTTTTTTTAACATCTTTATTGGAGTATAATTGCTTTACAATGGTGTGTTAGTTTCTGCTTTATAACAAAGTGAATCAGTTATACATATACATATGTTCCCATATCTCTTCCTTCTTGTGTTTCCCTCCCTCCCACCCTCCCTTTCCCACCCCTCTAAGTGGTCACAAAGCACCAAGCTGATCTCGCTGTGCTATGCGGCTGCTTCCCACTAGCTGTCTACTTTATGTTTGGTAGTGTATATATGTCCATGACACTCTCTCAGTTTGTCACAGCTTACCCTTCCCCTCCCCGTATCCTCAAGTCCATTCTCTTGTAGGTCTGTGACTTTATTCCTGTCTTACCCCTAGGTTCTTCATAACTTTTTTTTTTAGATTCCATATATATGGGTTAGCAAATGGTATTTGTTTATCTCTTTCTGACTTACTTCACTCTGTATGACACACTCTAGATACATCCACCTCATTACAAATAACTCAATTTCATTTCATTTTATGGCTGAGTAATATTCCATTATATATATGTGGCAAATCTTCTTTATCCATTCATCTGTTGATGGACACTTATATTCCTTCCATGTTCTGGCTATTGTAAATAGAACTGCAATGAACATTTTGGTACAAGACTCTTTTTGAAATATGGTTTTCTCAGGGTATATGCCCAATAGTGGGATTGCTGGGTCATATGGTATTTCTATTTGTAGTTTTTTAAGGAACCTCCATACTGTTCTCCATAGTGGCTGTACCAATTCATATTCTCACCAACAGTGCAAGACTGTTCCTTTTCTCCACACCCTCTCCAACATTTATTGTTTCTAGATTTTTTGATGATGACCATTCTGACCAGTGTGAGATGATATCTCATTGTAGTTCTGATTTGCATTTCTCTAATGATTAATGATGTTGAGCATTCTTTGATGTGTTTGTTGGCAATCTGAATATCTTCTTTGGAGAAATGTCTATATAGGTCTTTTTCCCATTTTTGAATTAGGTTGTTTGGGTTTTTTTTGTTATTGAGCTGCATGAGCTGCTTGTAAATTTTGGAGATTAATCCTTCGTCAGTTGCTTCATTTGCAAACATTTTCTCCCATTCTAAGAGCTGTCTTTTCATCTTGTTTATGTTTTTCTTTGCTGTGAAAAAGTTTTGAGTTTCATTAGGTCCCATTTGTTTATTTTTGTTTTTATTTCCATTTCACTGGGAGGTAGGTCAAATAGGATTTTGCTGTGATTTATGTTATAGAGTGTTCTGCCTATGTTTTCCTCTAAGAGTTTTATAGTGGCTGGCCTTACATTTCGGTCATTAATCCATTTTGAGTTTATTTTTGTGTGTGGTGTTAGGGAGTGTTCTAATTTCATACTTTTACATGTACCTGTCCAGTTTTCCCAGCACCACTTATTGAAGAGGCTGTCTTTTCTCCACTGTATATTCTTGCCTCCTTTATCAAAGATAAGGTGACCATATGTGCGTGGGTATATCTCTGGGCTTTCTATCCTGTTTATTGATCTATATTTCTGTTTTGGTGCCAGTACCATACTGTCTTGATTACTGTAGCTTTGTAATATAGTCTGAAGCCACGGAACCTGATTCCTCAAGCTCCATTTTTCGTTCTCAAGATTGCTTTGGCTATTCGGGGACATTTGTATTTCCATAAAACTTGTGAAATTTTTTGTTCTACTTTTGTGAAAACTGCCATTCATAGTTTCATAGGGATTGCATTGAATCTGTAGATTGTTTTTGGTAGTAGAGTCGTTTTCACAATGTTGATTCTTCCAATCAAAGAATATGGTATATCTCTCCATCTCTTTGTATCATCTTTAATTTCTTTCATCACTGTCTTATAATTTTCTGCATACAGGTCTTTTGTCTCCTTAGGTAGGTTTATTCCTAGATATTTTATTCTTTTTGTTGCAATGGTAAATGGGAGTGTTTGCTTAATTTCACCCTCAGATTTTTCATCATTAGTGTATAGGAATGCCAGAGATTTCTGTGCATTAATTTTGTATCCTGTTACTTTACCAAATTCATTGATTAGCTCTAGTAGTTTTCTGGTAGCATCCTTAAGATAATCTATGTATAGTATCATGTCATCTGCAAACAGTGACAACTTTACTTCTTCTTTTCTTATTTGGATTCCTTTTATTTCTTTTTCTTTTCTGATTGATGTGGCTAGAACTTCCAAAGCTATATTGAATAAGAGTGGTGAGAGTGGGCCACCTTGTCTTGCTCCTGATCTTAGTGGAAATGGTTTCAGTTTTTCATCATTGAGGATGATGTTTGCTGTGGGTTTGTCATATATAGCCTTTATTATGTTGAGGAAAGTTCCCTTTATGCCTACATTCTGCAGGGCTTTTATCATAAATGGTTGTTGAATGTTGTTGAAAGCTTTCCCTGCATCTATTGAGATGATCATATGGTTTTTCTCCTTCAGTTTCTTAATATGGTGTATCACGTTGATTGATTTGCATATACTGAAGGATCCTTGCATTCCTGGCATAAACCCTACTTGATCATGGTGTACTATCCTTTTATGTGCTGTTGGATTTTGTTTGCTTGTATTTTGTTGAGGATTTTTGCATCTATGTTCATCAATGATATTGGCTTGTAGTTTTCTTTCTTTGTGACATATTTGTCTGGTTTTGGTAGCAGGGTGATGGTGGCTTCATAGAATGAGTTTGGGAGTGTTCCTCCCTCTGCTATATTTTCGAAGAGTTTGAGAAGGTTAGGTGTTAGCTCTTCTCTAAATGTTTGATAGAATTCGCCTGTGAATCCGTATGGTCCTGGGCTTTTGTTTGTTGGAAGATTTTGAATCACAGTTTCATTTTCAGTGCTTGTGATTGGTCTGTTTGTATTCTCTATTTCTTCCTGGTTAAGTCACAGCAGGTTGTAAAATTCTAAGAATTTGTCCATTTTTTCCAGGTTGTCCAATTTAATGGCTTATAGGTGCTTCTAGTAATCTCGCATGATCCTTTGTATTTCTGCACTGTCAGTTGTTACTTCTCCTTTTTCATTTCTAATTCTATTGATTTGAGTCTTTTCCCTTTTTTTCTTGATGAATCTGGTTAATGGTTGATCAATTTTGTTTATCTTCTCAAAGAACCATCTGTTAGTTTTATTGATCTTTGCTATCATTTCCTTCATTTCTTTTCATTTATTTCTGATCTCATTGTTATGATTTCTTTACTTCGCTAACTTAGGGGTTTTATTTTAATCTTCTTTCTCTAATTGCTTTAGGTGCAACTTTAGGTGGTTTATTTGAGATGTTTCTTGTTTCTTAAGGTATGATTGTATTGCTATAAACTTCCCTCTTAGAACTGCTTTTGCTGTATCCCATAGGTTTTGGGTCATCGTGTCTCCATTGTCATTTGTTTCTAAGTACTTTTTGATTTCCTCTTTGATTTCTTCAGTGATCACTTCGCTATTAAGTAGTGTACTGTTTAACCTCCATGTGTTTGTATTTGTTACAGATCTTTTCCTGTAGTTGATATCTAACCTCATAGCATTGTGGTCAGAAAATATACTTTATTGATTTCAATTTTCTTAAATTTACCAAGGCTTGATTTGTGACCCAAGATATGATCTATCCTGTAGAATATTCCATGCGCACTTGAGAAAAATGTGTATTCTGTTGTTTTTGGATGGATAGTCTTATAAATATCAAATAAGTCCATCTTGTTTAATGTAACATTTAAAGCTTGTGTCTCCTTATTTATTTTCATGTTGGATGATCTGTCTGTTGGTGAAAGTGGGGTGTTAAATCCCATTCTATGATTCTGTTACTGTTGATTTCCTCTTTTATGTTATTTGCTCTTTTAAGTATTTGACTTACGTATTGAAGTGCTCCTATGTTGGGTGCATAAATATTTACAATTGTTATATCTTCTTCTTGGATCAATCCCTTGATCATTATGTAGTATCCTCTTTCTCTCCTGTAATAGTGTTTATTTTAAAGTCTATTTTGTCTGATATGAGAATTGCTACTCCAGCTTTATTTTGGTTTCCATTTGCATGGACTATATTTTTCCATCCCCTCACTTTCAGTCTGTATGTGTCCCTAGGTCTGAAGTGGGTCTCTTGTAGACAGCATATATATGGGTCTTGATTTAGTATCGATTCAGCCAGTCTGTGTCTTTTCATGGGATCATTTAATCCATTTAAATTTAAGATAATTATTGATATGTATGTTCCTATTCCCATTTTCTTAATTGTTTTGTGTTTGTTATTGTAGGTCTTTTCCTTCTCATGTTTCTTGCCTAGAGAAGTTCCTTTATCATTGGTTTTAAAGCTGGTTTGGTGGGGCTGAACTCTCAGCTTTTCCTTGTCTGTAAAGGTTTTAATTTCTGCATCAAATCTTTGTGAGATCCTTGCTGGGTAGAGTAATATTGGTTGTAGGTTTTTCTCCTTCATCACTTTAAATATGTCCTGCCACTCCCTTCTGGCTTGCTGAGTTTCTGCTGAAATATCAGCTGTTAATCTTTTGGGGATTCCCTTGTTTGTTATTTTTCCCTTGCTGCTTTTCATATGTTTTCTTTGTATTTAATTTTTGATAGTTTGATCGATATGTTTTTTGGCGTGTTTCCCCTTAGATTTATACTGTATGAGCCTCTCTGCTGTTCCTGTGCTTGATTAACTATTTCCTTTCCCATATTAGGGAAGTTTCCAACTCTAATCTCTTCAAATATTTTCTCAGTCCCTTTCTTTTTCTCTTCTTCTTCTGATACCCCTATAATTTGAATATTGGTGCCTTTAGTATTTTCCCAGATGTCTTGGAGACTGCTCTCAGTTCTTTTCATTCTTTTTTCTTTATTCTGCTCTGCAGTAATTATTTCCACTATTTTATCTTCCAGGTCACTTATCCGTTCTTCTGCCTCAGTTATTCTGCTATTGATCCTATCGAGAGTATTTTTAATTTCATTTATTGTGTTGTTCATCATTGCCTATTTCCTCTTTAGTTCTTCTAGGTCCTTGTTAAATGTTTCTTGCATTTTCTCTTTTGTATTTCCAAGATTTTGGATCATCTTTACTATCAGTATTCTGAATTCTTTTTCAGGTAGACTGCCTATTTCCTCTTCATTTGTTAGGTGTGGTGGGTTTTTACCTTGCTTCTTCATCTGCTGTGTGTTTTTCTATCATCTCACTTTGCTTATCTTATTCTGTTTAGAGTCTCCTTTTTGCAGACTGCAGGTTCGTAGTTCCCGTTGTTTTTGGTGGCTGTCCCCAGTGACTAAATTTGGCTCAGTGGGTTATGTAGGCTTCCTGTTGGAGGGGACTAGTGCCTGTGTTCTGGTGGTTGAGGCTGGATCTTGTCTTTCTGGTGGGCAGGTCCACGTCTGGTGATGTGTTTTGGGGTGTCTGTAGCCTTATTATGATTTTAGGCAGCCTCTCTGCTAATGGGTGGTGTTGTGTTCTTGTCTTGCTAGTTGTTGGCATAGGGTGTCCAGCACCGTAGCTTGCTGGTCATTGAGTGAAGCTGGGTCTTGCTGTTGAGATGGAGATCTCTGGGAGATTTTTGCTGTTTGATATTACATGGAGCTGGGAGGTCTCTTGTGGACCAGTGTCCTGAAGTTTGCTCTCCAACCTCAGGGGCACAGCCCTGACTCCTGGCTGTAGCACCAAGAGCCTTTCATCCACACAGCTCAGAATAAAGTGGAGAAAAAGAAGAAGGAAAGAAAGAAAGAAAGAAAAAGAAAGAAAGAAAGAAAGAAAAAGAAAGAAAGAAAGAAAGAAAGAAAGAAAGAAAGAAAGAAAGAAAGAAAGAAAGAAAGAAAGAAAGAAAGAAAGAAGAAGGAAAAGGAGAAAGAGAGAAAGAAAGAAAGTATAAAATAAAATAAAGTAAGATAGAATAAGTAAAAACAAAACAAAACAAAACAAAAATGGATGGACATAACCCCCTAGGGTTGTGACAAATGGTGAAAGCAAAGCTTTACAGACAAAATCTCACACAGCATACACATTCACACTCACAAAAAGAGGAAAAGGGGGAAAAATAATACGTCTTGCTCTCAAAGTCCACCTCCTCAATTTGAGATGATTTGTTGTCTATTCAGGTATTCCACAGATGCAAGGTACATCAAGTTGATTGTGGAGATTTAATCCGCTGCTCCTCAGCCTGCTGGGAGAAATTGCCCTTTCTTTTCTTTGTTCGCACAGCTCCCAGGCTTCAGCTTTGGATTTGACCCTGCCTCTGCATGTAGGTTGCCTGAGGGCGTCTATTCTTCTGTCAGACAGGACAGGATTAAAGGAGCAGCTGATCCGGGGGCTCTGGCTCATTCAGGCTGGGTTGAGGGAGGGGTACGGATGCAGGGCAAACCTGCGGTGGCAGAGGTCAGTGTGACATTGCACCAGCATATGGCATGCCATGCATTCTCCCGGAGAAGTTGTCCCTGGATCATGGGACCCTGGCAGTGGCGGGCTGTACAGGCTCCAGGGAGGGAAGGTGTAGTTAGTGACCTGTGCTCGCACACAGGCTTCTTGGTGACAGCAGCAGCAGCCTTAGCATCTCATGCCCGTCTCTGGGGCCCGCACTGTTAGCCATGGCTCACGCCCGTCTCTAGAGCTCCTTTAAGCATCTCTCTTAATCCCCTCTCCTCGTGCACCAGGAAACAAAGAGGGAAGGAAAAAGTCTCTTGCCTCTTTGGCAGGTCCAGACTTTATCCTGGACTCCCTCCCAGCTAGCCGTGGTGCACTAACCCCTTTAGGCTCTGTTCACGCTGCCAACCCCAGTCCTCTTCCTGTATCCGACTAAAGCCCGAACCTCAGCTCCCAGCCCCACCCGCCCTGGCGGGTGAGCAGACAAGCCTCTCGGGCTGGTGAATGCTGGTCAGCACCAATCCTCCCTGTGGGCATCTCTCCAATTTGCCCTCTGCACCCTTGTTGGTGCGCTCTCCTCCATGGCTCTGAAGTTTCCCCCCTACACCACCCACAGTCTCCTCCCACTAAGGGACTTCCTAGTGTGTGGAAACCTTTCCTCCTTCACAGCTCCCTCCCACTGGTGCAAGTTCTATTCTTATTATTTTGTCTCTGTTTTTTTTTCTATTACCTTTTGCCCTACCCAGGTATATGGGAAGTTTCTTGCCTTTTGGGAGGTCTGAGGTTTTCTGCCAGTGTTCAATGGGTGTTCTATAGGAGCAGTTCCATGTGTAGATGTATTTCTGATGTATCTGTGGGGAGGAAGATCATCACATCTTACTCCTCTGCCATCTTCCTCAACTCCTCCTAATTTCATTCTTTTATATGTAGCTTTCCAGTTTTCGCAGTGCCACTTATTGAGGAGACTGTCTTTTTCTCCATTGTATATTCTAGCCTCCTTGTTGTAGATTAATTGACAATAGGTGTGTGTGTTTATTTCTGGGTTTTCTATCCTATTCCATTCATTGATATTTCGTTTTTCTGCTATTATTTTGACTACTGTTGCTTTGTAGTATAGTATGAAGTCAGGGGTTCTGATTCCTACAGCTCTGCTTTTCTGTCTCAAGATTGATTTGGCTATTCAGGGTCTTTTGTGTTTCAATACATATTTTAAAATTTTTTTGCTCTCCTTCTATGAAAAATGCCCTTCATAATTTGATAGGAATTGCATTGAATCTGTAGGTTGCCTTGAGTACTAAGTCTTTTTGACAGTAGTGATTCTTCCAATCCAAGAACATCTGTCTGTGCCATCTCTGATTTCTTTCATCAGCATCTTATTCTTTTCAGAGTAGAGGTCTTTTGTCTCCTAAGATGGCTTTATTCCTAGGTATTTTACTCTTTTTATGGAACGATAAATGGAATTGTTTCTTTAATTTCTCTTTCTGATCTTTTGTTTTTAGTGTATAGGAATGCAAGTGATTTCTGCATAGTAATTTTGTATCTGCAACTTTACCAAATGCATTAATTAGCTCTAATAGTTTTCTGATAAAATCTTTAGGATTTTCTATATATAATATCATGTCATCTGCAAACAGTGACAGTTTTACATCTTCTTTTCCAATTTGGCTTCTTTTATTTCTTTTTCTTCTCTGATTGCTGTGGCTAGGACTTCCAAAATATGTTGAATAAAAGTGGTGACACTGGGCATTCTTGTCTTGCTCCTAATCTAAGAGGAAATGTTTGCAGCTTTTCACTGATGAGAATGATGTTGGCTGTGGGTTTGTCTTACACAGCCTTTATTCATTGAGGTAAGTTCCCTCTAGTCCCACTTTCTGGAGAACTTTGATCATAAGTCAGGGTTGAATTTTGTCAAAAGCTTTTTCTGCATCCATTGAGATGATCATATGGTTTTTATTCTTCAGTTTGTTAATGTAATGTATCACACTGATTGATTTGTGCATTCTGAAGAATCCTTGCATCACTGGAATGAATCCCACTTGATCCATGTATATGATCCTTTTAATGTACTATTGGATTCAGCTTGCTAGTATTTTGTTGAGAATTTTTGCACCTATGTTCATCAGTAATATTAACCTGTTATTTGTGTGTGTGTGTGTGTGTGGTGTCTTTGTCTGGTTTTGTTTATCAGGGTTATGGTAACCTACTAGAATGAGCTTGGGAGTGTTCTTCCCTCTGCAGTTTTTTGGAAGAGTTTCAAAGGGATAGATGTTAACTGTTCTCTAAATGTTTGATATAATTCACCTGTGAAGCCATTGGTCCTGGACTTTTGTTTGTTGGAAGATTTTTAATCATAGTTTTAATTTTAGTACTTGTGATTGGCATGTTCTTTTTTTCTATTTCTTCCTGGTTCAGTCTTGGAAGGTTGTATTTTCTAAAAATTTGTCCATTTCTTCTAGGTTGTCCATATTATTGGCATATAGTTGCTTTTAGTAGTCTCTTATGATCCTTTGTATTTCTGTGGTGTCAGTTGTAACTTCTCCTTTTTCATTTCTAATTGTATTGATTTGAGTCCTCTCCCTCTTTTTCTTGATGAGTCTGGCGAAAGGTTTATCAATTTTTGTTTATCTTCTCAAAGAACCAGCTTTTAGTTTCATTGATCTTTGCTATTGTTTTCTTCATCTCTATTCATTTATTTCTGCTCTGATCTTTATGACTTTCCTTCTACTAACTTTGGGTTTTGTTTGTCTTCTTTCTACAATTGCTTTAGATGTTAGGTTGTTTATTTAAGAATTCTTTTGTTTCTTGATGTAAGATTTTATTGCTATAAACTTTCTCTTAGAATTGCTTTTGATGCATCTCTTATGTTTTGGTTCATCATGTTTTCATTTTCATTTGTCTCTAGGTATTTTTTAATTTCTTCTTCTTTAGTGATCCATTGGTTGTTTATTAGCATATTGTTTAGCCTCCATGTGTTTGTGTTTTTTAATATTTTTTCTCTGCAATTGATTTCTAATCCCATAGCGTTATGGTCAGAAAAGATGCTTGGTATGATTTCAGTTTTCTGAAAGTTTCTTTCTTAAACTTTCCAAGGCTTGATTTGTGGCCCAAGACATGATCTATCCTAGAGAATACTCCATGTGCACTTAAGAAGAAAGTGTATTCAGCTACTTTCAGATTGAATGTTTTGTAAATATCAATTAAGTCCATCTGGTCTAATGTCTCATTTAAATCCTGTGTTTCCTTATTCATTTTCTGTCTGGATGACCTGTCCATTGATAAGACTGTGGTATTAATGTCCCCCACTACTGTCATATTACTGTTCATTACTCCTTTATGGCTGTTAATGTTTGCTTTATATATTGAAGTACTCCTATGTTGGGTGCATATGTAATTACAATTGTTATATCTTCTTCTTAGTTTGATCCCTTGATCTTTATGTAGTGTCCTTCTTTGTCTATCGTAACATTCTTTATTTCAAAGTCTGTATTTTTCTGATATGAGTATTGCTACTCCAGCTTTCTTTTGATTTGCATTTGCATAGAATACCTTTTTCCATCCCCTCAATTTCAGTCTGTATGTTTCCCTAAGATCTGAAGTGAGTCTCTTGTAGACAGAATATATATGGGTCTTGTTTTTTATCTATTCACCAAGTCTATGTCTTTTGGTAGGATCACTTAATCCATTTACATTTAAGATAATTATCAGTATGAATATTCTTATTGCCATTTTGTTAATTGTTTTGGATTCTTTTTTGAAGGTCTTTTTTCTTCCCTTTATCTTTTGTTCTCTTCTCTTGTGATTTGATGTCTATCATTCGTGATATGTTTGGATTGCTTTTTCTTTTTTGTGTGTATCTATTGTAGTTTTTAGTTGGTGGTTCCCATGAGGTTTTGATATAGCAATCTGTATATATACCAGATTGTTGTAGGTTGCTGGTCTCTTAGTTTCCATTGCATTTTGAATATCCTGCATTTGTACTCTCCTCTTCTCATAATTGCTGGTTTTGATATTTGTGTGCGGATGAATTCATACCTTTACTTTATGTTTGTCTCTACTGGTAAGTTTCCCCATTTGTAATTTTCTTGACTCTGTATGTGCCCTTTTCTTTACTGCCTAGAGAAGTTTCTTTAGGATTTGTTGTAATGCTGGCTTGGGGTGTGTGTGTGTGTGCTGAATTCTCTTAGCTTTTGTTTGTCTGTAAAAGTTTTGATTTCTCCTTTGAATCTGAACAAGAGCCTTGCTGGGGAGAGTATTCTTGATTGTAGGTTTTTTTCTTTTTATCACCTTAAGTATATCATACCACTCTCTTCTGGCCTGCCGAGTTTCTGCTGAAAAATCAGCAGATAACCTTATGGGGCTTCCCTTGTATGTTATTTGTTGCTTTTCCTTGTTACTTTTACTATTTTTCCTCTGTCTTTAATTTTTGTCAGTTTGATTAATATGTCTCTGCCTGTTCCTCCTTGGATTTATCTTGTATGGGACTTTCTGCCCTTCCTGGTCCTGAATGAGTGCTCCCTTTCCCATGTCAGGGAAGTTTTTGGTTATAATCTCTTCAAATATTTTCTCCAGTTCTTTCTCTCCCTTTTCTTCTTCTGAGGCCCATATAATATAAATGTTGGTGTGTTTAATGTTGTCCCAGAGGTCTCTGAGACTGTCCTCATTTCTTTTCATTCTTTTTTCTTTACTCTGTTCCATGGCAGTGATTGTCTCCTTTCAGTCTCCCAGCTCACTTATTCATTCTTCTGCCTCAGTTATTCTGCTTTTGATTCCTCCTAGTGTATTTTTCATTCCAGTTATTGAGTTGTTCATCTGTTTGTTTGTTCTTTAAATCTCCTATCTCTTTGTTAAACATCTCTTGTTGCTTCTCAGTCTGTGTCTCCATTCGTTTTCCAAGATCTTGGATCATTTTTACTATCGTTAGTCCAAATTCTTTTCTGACAGATGCCTATTTCCACTTCACTTAGTTGTTCTTGTGGTTTTTTATCTTGTTCTTTCATCTGAAACATATTTCTCTGCCATTTCATTATATCTAACTTTGTGTTTATGGTCTCCTTTCTGTTAGCTGGAGGGTCATAGTTTCTCCTGCTTCTCGTGTCTGCCCTCTGGTGGGTGACTTTGGTTCTGAGGATTGTGCAGGCTTCCTGTTGAGAGGAACTGGTGCCTGTCCTCAGTTTGGTGGACCTGGGTCTTGTCCCTCTGGTGGGCAGTGCCATCATGTCAAGGAAGCAGGTTTACAGGTAGCTGTGAGCTCAGTATAGCTTCAGGCATCCTGTTTGCTAATGGGTGAGTCTGTGTTCCTATCCTTCTGGTTGTTTGGCCTGGGGCATTCCACACTGGAGTCTGTAGATTGTTGGGTAGGGCTGAGTCTTGATGCCAGAGTGGCAACCTCCTGGGGAGCTCATGATGATCATTATTATCTGGGGTTTCTGTCCTCAGTGTCCTTGCTCCCCAAATGACACACAGCCAACCCCCATCTCTCCAGGAGACCCTCCAAGACTCATAGGTAGATTCAGCCCTGGATTCTATGAAGTTACTGTTTTGTTCTGTATCCCAGTGTACGTGAAAAGTTGTGTTCACCCTCCAATAGTGGAATCTCTGTTTCCCCCAGTCCTGTGGTTCTCCTGTACTCCTCCTCCACTGGTGTTCAAAGACAAATGCTTTGGGTATTCTTCCATCTATTGCCACACCCTCATGCTGGGGAACCTGATGTGGGGCTTGGGACTCTCATTTTTGTGGGAGAACCTCTGTGATATGATTTTTTTTCCAGTTCATTGTTCTCCCACCCAGTGGGTATGGAATTTGATTATGTTGTGAAAGTGCTCCTCCTTCCATCTCATTGTGGCTTCTTCTTTGTCTTTGAATGTAAAATATCTTTTTTGGTTGGTTCCAGTTATTTTCATTGATGGTTATTCAGCAGTTAGTTTTGATTTTGATGTTTTCATGAGGGTAGATGAGCTTAGGTCCTTCTACTCCACCCTCTTTTCCAGAACCGAGGGGCTGATCCTTTTAGTTTGGTTGTGCTGCCTCTTTCCTCAGCATGTGCTGACTGTTATCCCCTTGATATGGAATGTGTAGGTACAGCAGCCCTTGCCTGCTTTGGACAGTGGGAGCAGGTCCTGGTGTCTGCTCATGAATTTCCTAGGGGCAGATGCTATCCACTTACTCCTGGGACAGCAGGGACAGGTCCTGGATCCTGCTCATAGATTTCTTAGTTGTGGGAGCTATCCATACCCTTCTGGGACAGCTGGAACAGGTCCTGGTGACTTCAGGTAGATTTTCTAGTGGCAGAAGCTATATGCACTCTCCTGGGACAACAGGGGCAAGGCCTGGCATCAGTTCACGGGTCTGGTAGAGGTGGCTAGTGCCTGTCTCTGGAGCCCAAGATGGTGGCAGTGACTCACACCTGCCCCTGGAGCTCCTATAGGTGGTGTCCTATTGCCTGGGAATGCTCACAGGGAAAGAAACTCTTATGGTGGTCCTACCCCTCTCTTCGTGTGACCCCTAATAATGGTGACTTGCCTCTCTGGCATGCCCAGCCTTCTTCAGAGTAAACCCTGAGTTGCCACAACCTGGCTTCTTCAAGATGTTTCTGCACATCCCACCCTGGTCCTCTCCCTGGATCTGAACTCTGGATCCTGATCTTCAGCACCTAGCCTCCACCTGCACTGACAGAGGAGTGTCTCAGTTTGGGGAGTGCAAGGTATTCCATTTCACCTTCCACAAACCTGTTGCTGCTCTCTTCTCTTAGGCTCTGAAACTCTCCTTCCATCCAGGCTGATATCGCCACAAGTAGAGAGATTTTTCCAGGGTGCAGGAACCTTTCCTCCTTCACAGCTCCCTCCCTGGGGTACAGACCCTGTCCCCAGTCTTTCTTTTTCTTTTTCCTTTTGTCCTACTCAGTTACATGGAGGTTTTATTGTCTTTTTGAATGCCTGAGGTCTTCTGTCAGTGTTCAGTAGCTGTTCTCTGTAAATCTGTTCCACTTATAGATGTATTTTCAATGTTTTTGTGGGAGAATGTGAATTCCACGTCCTACTCCTCTGCCATCTTAATTCCCCTGCCTCCTTAAGAGAAGTTTATATTCAATTTATTTTTAGCAAGACTATATAATTTTCATAAACTGTAAGAGAGTGGGTTATTTGGATATAATGAGAAATTGAAATAATTTTCTGAATAATTCATTCCAAATACATTTTGCCTGAAATATTTAAATAGTTGATTGAAAAAAAACACTTTTATAAATATTTTGAAGTACTAAAGATTAAAAGGAATAATATAATACCCATGATTCCACCACTTGTTTAAGCCTTTATATGTGCTTCATATCTTGTTTAATAAAAATAAATAAGACTTTTCCTTTGGAATTTTTCCTGCTTTCATTGTGACAAACACCCTAATGAATTTGTTGTGTTGCAAGGTCTAGTGTTTTATACATTAACTTTCTCATGTGTATCCATAAACAATAGAATTTCTTTTAATTTTCATGAGTGATATTTCACTGTATAAACATTTCTCTAACTTTTAAAAAAACTTATGTTTTAAGATCTATCCTTGTTGAGACATAGATAACTCTAGCCCATCATTTTAATTACTGGTCAACATTTCAGTGTATGACTATACTGTATTTTAATGTTCACTCATCTATTCCTCTATTGATGAACACAGGTTTTGTTTTTCTAATTTTTAATTATTACAATATATGTTCCTATGAACATGACATTACATAAATTAAGCTACTTTACATTTCATATGATATAAATAATTGAGTTTCCTAAAGGTTACTAGAATTGGAATGATCAGATGTTGTTTACCTCAATATTCACTTGGACTTAATGAATAAAGATTTCTAAACCAAGTCCATAACTTTTATATAATAGTATTCATTTTTTTAGACTTATTGTGTGTCATCTTGTTGCATGCAGTAATGCCCAAGGACCATTTCCTCTTCACCTAGGGCACTTTATTACTAGTTTCATTTCTGGACAAAAAGAAATTTTTATTGAATTTTGAATTTTTCATGTTTGATGTTTTCATTTTTCTCTGAATGTTATGTTTACAATCATCATTGCTCCCACTCATCCAAATTTTAAAATAATGCACATTATAAGCAATGGTCTCTTAAAATCATGCTGCTGATCTGTGAAACTGAAATAATTGCTTATGCTAAGGACATTTTCAGCAAATTTTGAAATGGCATGAATAGTCAAATTATTTGCCTGAGCAGAATCAATTGTATTTCCTTGCTAAGTGCAAACTAAAAATGTAGAAAAACTCTTTAACTACTTTGATATAAAATTTTCCTTAACCTTTAAGCATTTTTTTTCTCATTTTACAATTGAACTACTTCTAGACTTTTCAGAATGCCTATTTTTCATTCACTGTGAGAGGTTCCTTCTTCAGTTCAAAACAAGTTACCTTCTAACCAATGTTGTATAAATAGCTCATCATATCAGAGGATGTACAATGGAGCAGGATAGGGTAGTGGTCAAGTGAACCAGAATCAGAGTGCTTAGGGTTTGAAACTTATTTTTTGAAATTTAGGAACTAAATTTCTTTTGGGCCCATTATCCTCATATTTAAATTGGTATCTATATCAGAAGATTATTGTTAAGATTAAATATGCTGTTTATAAAGCTCTTATACTTGTAACACAGTAGATATTCATTTATTATTTTAATCTGTTTGTTCCATGAAGGAATAGACTATCTTACTCTGCACTTGATTCTCATATTTTATGTTTAGCCATGTTGAGTGATGTGTGATAGTTGGATTACAGACCTCATCTGGCAGTTCCAAAGAAATAGTGGGTTTGGTAATGTGGCCAAAGGCATTTTGAGCTATGACTTAGAACTGATCTAGTAGTCAGCTTATTCCTACAAGTTTTTATTAGCAAAGACATTTTGCTGATGACTAAGTCTTAGTCATGTGATAAACACTAACTGTTTTTATGGCAAATCCCCTAATTTAAGCAGTGGTACTATTAGGGATAGAGACATTTTCCTCTATCCTTCTAGGTTCTTCTGGGTGCTCTAAGAATTAAATTGAAATGAGGCAGATTAACAGGAGAAAATCAGACAAAAGTTTAATAACATGGGAGAAACCCAGGAAAAATAAATAACTCTCCAAATTGTCCAGGCCCTCATCTTAAATATCATCTTCAGCTAAAGACAAAAAAGGATGTTGGGGGTACTGGTTTGAGACCTCAGAGGGGAGGAAGACGATTCACATGGAGATGGAAAAGCAAATGTTTGGTAAAGAAATGTTTGCTAGGCCATACAGAGACAATGGAACACGAAAAGGAATTTTAACGAATAGATTTTGCTAGGTTCCTCCTTGTCTACCACACCTAGTTCATACTGTAGTTATCTATGGTGATAGCTCCTTTCCTGGAATAGTCCTTCTATTCTTTTAGGAAGTTAGAGGGAAGGTAAAAGTTTCTTCCCGAGACTTTGAGGCCTTGATTGCTTCCAGCTAAAAATTATCTGCATATCAAGGAGACGTTTTGGGGTGGTGAATTTTGCTCCCCTACAGTACATAAAAACATATATGTTAATTAAATTACAACAAAGTTTGTGGCTTAAATGACACAGATTTATTATTTTACAGTTCTATAGAATAGAGGTCTATTATGCGTTTCCCTGATCTAAAATCAAGATATCATCAGAGCTGCATTCTTCTCTGGAAGGTCTAGGAGATAATCTCGTTTCTTGTCTTTTCCAGCTTCTATAGTCCACCTGCATTCCTTGGTTTGCCGCTTCCTTCCTCCATCATATAGCCAGTAATATTGCATCCCTCTGACACTGTTTCCACTGTCACATCTCTTTTTCTGACTCTTTTCTTCTTCCTTCTTCTTCTACTTTTAAGGACCATTGTGATTACATTGAGTCCATTGGATAATCCAGGATAATTTCCCTATTTTAAAGTCAGGTGATTAGCAACCTTAATTCCATCTGCAACCTTAATTCACTTTTGCCCCATAACCTAACATATTCACAGGTTCTAGGGATTAGGACATGGACTTTTTTTTTTTAAAGAACCCTACTTCCTGTCCTCCTTTTGGACAGTAGGTAGTGTTGTTATTCTGCCTAAAACAAGGGGAAAACATCTGCCTAGAATTGTAGCCTCAATTCTACCTACACGTCCTTGTCTTTGAGAACTTTTTTTTAAACATATCAATTATTTTTTTAAAAATCTAGGAAAGAAAAGGACTTTGCAAGATGAGTTATTTAACTTTTAAAGAATTTCTACTAGAAATATAGAAATATATTTCTTATGCTGTGGAGGCTGGAAGTCAGAAATCATGGTACCAGCATGGTCAGGTTCTTGTGAGAGCTCTCTTGTAGCTTGCAGATGACTGACTTCTCTTTTTATCTTCACATAATGGCAAGAGAGAGAGGAAGCAAGCTCTCATGACACTTATAAGAGCACTAATCCTATTCCACTCCTTGAGCTCCACCTTCACGACTTCATCTAATTTTAACTAATTCCCAAAAGGCCTCACCTCCTATCATCACATTCAGGTATAGGGTTTCAACAAATTAATTTTGAGAGGACACAAGCATTACATCCATAACAAGGACTGAATTTTATTTCTATATCTAAGAAGCAGTAAGATGTTTGTCTTGAGGAGGAAATTACGGAGTAGTACAGGGAATTTTTATAAGATGACTGCAGTATCCTTACTTCACAATCTGCCCACAGATATAGCTAGCCCTACATAATCTCTAAAAAAGCTGGGTACTCAGAAAGTTGTAATAGTTAACTTATGGGTATATTTAGACCACTAGAATCATGTTTAAAACTCCATAAACTACATTTTTTAGACTAGAGTTTGGTATAATCGATTTCTAGCCTAGGAATCTGGAGAACTGAAGTCTCATCTTGGTTAAGATATTAACTTTTGTGTACTATTTGGCCAACCTGATAATGTTTCTGGGCTTGGTCCCTTCATCTCTACAATGAAGATTACCTAGATGATTACTAAAATAACTTTTAGCTCTAAAATGTTATGACAGTGATGGCAAACTTACATTGAATTTCTTTTTCCCTGTAAGCATAGTTTTTCACATTACCCCATTTAATATTCATAGCAAGCCTGTGAGTTAAGCACTGTTATTATCTTTATTTTTCAGATGAAAAGAAATTGAGTCTTTGAAAGGTTAAATAAATCACCAAGAACACACAGCTAAAAACACACAATATAGGAGTCAGAATTCAAATTCATAACTGGCTTATCCTAGAGCCTGTGTTCTTATCCATGGACAAACTATCTCTGTGAGTCAATAACTGTTGATAAGGAGCAATAATTTCTGAAGATGACTTGCCTTGATGGGAGGATTTGCTCTGCAAAAGAGTGATAAAAGGATCAATAGGGAGCAAGCTGGAATTAGAACAAGGGTGATTCTGTTTCTTTCTTATTTCCATACATATGAATATGTCCAGGTTACATTTTTGTTATCCTAGAGTTCTTTTCATACTCAAAGAATAAAAAAGAAGAATGTTTGTCCTAAAATATTTGCTTGGCATCTCCGTATTTCTAACCATATCTGTATCTCTTACTCTGGATCTGAACATCAGCTGTGGCAAATAGATGCCTCCGGGTTAAACAGAAAACCATCTTTTGTGTCTGTTATGTTAAAACATTTTGTGTCTAATGCGTATAATAAAATCACAGTGAATATAGGCATATTATTCAGAATTTTACTTTATAGACAATTTAGAGGAATGCATCTTTCTAGTATATTGAGATTTGCATGGAATAATTGAAGAAAGATTAACTTACTTGGGTATATTTTTCTTTGCATGTAAAAGTTAATAGTTACTAACTTAGTTAAAACACTAGGTGGAAAATCTGTTTCTATTTCTTTGTCAATATTATTATTATACAAGAGTGAGATATACTGTAAATATTTATTCTTCTTACTATAGATACTTAAAATGGGGAAAAACATCCAAAAAAATTCTGTCTAGTAGTTTACCTATAATTTCCTGTTTTGAAAAAATCAAAATGCTCATCTGCACTAGTGACTATATTTTTAAAAAATATTTGGGCTGGTATTTTCCTGTCCTGTCAGTCTTTTAAGTGACTTTATTGATCATCCTATTCTTTATAAAAGCACCAAAAATAGTAAACACTATATTTTACAAAAGAAAAAAAAATATTAAAGACAAATGACTTAATAGTTTACAAAAGGATAAATTAAGTTGTGCCTCAATAATTATATTTCTATTTTTTTAATTACAAAGAATAACATCCATGTTATCCTTTTAAAAGTGTCAATAAAAGTCACATATAGCAAAATTGAATGAGATATTCTATTTAGACATTTTTAATTAACTTTTTCTTCCTTTGTCTCTCTGCTGTACCAAATATCATTTTCCCCAGAAAATATAATTCTGAGGATTGGAAATCATAAGCTTTCCTAATTTTTAAAAATAAATCTGGTCTACTTTGTTGCCTTTAGAATATTCCACCTCAATCATTCCATATATTTACCAGCATTATGAGGTCATTATAGTGGAGTCTTTGAGGATCAGAATATAATGTTGCAGTTATTTTTATAGTAAAAATCATATATATATATTTACCTAATAGCTCACTTTTATAAGTTTAATTGCTTATAGTTGTCAGAGTCAATACATAAATATATAAATAAGTACTGTGTAATAATGGTTAGTTATTATTTCATTGTTATGAAATGAAAAAGTGGGTCTGGCAATTTTGACGTTTTTTGTAGTTTGACTGTTTGACATAGGTTTGGTCTATATGATAAGGCTCTAGATTGAATGTAGAAATATTGCTGGTCCTATATTAGGGAACATTCCTTACTCTAGATGAAGGGTGTTTCTCTTTTCCCATGACAGTAATGATAAAATGTTAATTACCTAACTTAGGGTGCAGAATTTAAAGACATGAATCTGGTCCATGTCAATAGTTCTAATATGGTAGACATCTATTAATTTCATAAAAAAGAGGAATTTCTATGAAGTACAAAAAACAGCTATTTTATTGGCCATAAATAATATCTTTACAAATAGCACCAAGTTTAACTAAATTCTTTACATTATCTAGATCACTATAAACTGAAAATTATTTACTAAGATAATTGAGCATAATCTAAAGCAAGAGGGAAATCCAATGCACATCCTCCTCTTTCTTTCTCCACTAAAAATGGCACCAATGCAAGTGACTGGGTCGTCAATGTTTATTTTGCAATTAATAAAGGATAAAGGATACTTTCTGAATTTTTTTAGATATTCACATTTTAGCTGAAAGGGCCAAGTAGAAAAGTAATTTTAAAACATTTGTTGGCGGGCTTCCCCGGTGGCGCAGTGGTTGAGAGTCCGCCTGCCGATGCAGGGGACACGGGTTCGTGCCCCAGTCCGGGAAGATCCCACGTGCCGCGGAGCGGCTGGGCCCGTGAGCCGTGGCCGCTGAGCCTGCGCGTCCGGAGCCTGTGCTCTGCAACAGGAGAGGCCACAACAGGGAGAGGCAAAAAAAAAAAACAAACAAACAAAAAAAAAAAAAACATTTGTTGGCTATGAAACCAATTTAAGTAAACTCTGATTTAAAAATCCAAACTAGAACATAGTTAAATGTAGTGTTGTTAAGGTATTGGGAGATGGTATAGCATTTAAGGAAATCTTAAGTTTGGCGTGTTTATGAGTTTACTGACATATTTTCAATGCATACTCACATGTGTACTTTTCTGGAAGGATGTTTTTTCTAATACATTAGATTTCCAAAGTGACCCATAGTTTGGAATTTTTTTTAATTGCTTCTGGCTGATTAAATAAATGAATGACCAAATAAAACATATCAGGAGACCCAAGTTCACATTAATGTTCTGACACTAATTAGTTTATGACCCTGGATAACTCACATGAATAATCTTATCTTCTGTATCATGAATTAGAAAAAAACAATTAGGTCTGTATTATTTTCAAAAATTTTACACTAAATCCTAGAAAAGAAAAAAAGATATTAGTGGAAAAGTAGTGAAATCTAAATAAAGTCTTTAGTTTAGTTGATAAAACACTATTATTAATCTCTTAGTTATGACAAATGTACCAGGGTTATGTAGAATGTTAACACTAGGGAAAACTGAGTAAAGAGTTTAAGGGAACTCATACTATCTTTGCAACATTTCTGTAAATGAGAATGAAATAACTACAAACAAAATTTCTATTAAATTAAGTTTTGTATCTAAAACAAAAATTAAATTATTCTAAAATAAAATATTTATTTTAAAAAAGTATCACAGTTTTAACATCTAGTGAAGCTGAGAATTTATTTTCAACCTAGAAAATAGTGGATCTTATATGTTATTAAAGACCCATTGTATGTTTTTGACCTGGTAAACCACATGATCAAAGGAAAACTTATTTGGAGGTAATGTTCCACATGGAGGGAATAAGGAAAACTAGAGGAAATATTAGTATTGAAAGGCAACATTATTGTTCTAAACTTGAGCTAGGACTAAGGTTGTGAGAATGGAAGGAAACCATATGAAAGTATAAAGGTATGAATATCTTTAAAGATATAATGAACAGGGCTGACCAGGCAAAATCACATAACCATTATAGGCATTGTGTGGTCAACACTGGGCCTTGGAAGAGGAAAGTCATGTTTACTGATTTTTTTTTTTAAACATCTTTATTTGAGTATAACTGTTTTACAAGAGTGTGTTAGTTTCTCCTTTACAACAAAGTGAATCAGTTATACATATACATATGTTCCCATAACTCTTCCCTCTTTTGTCACCCTCCCTCCCACCGTCCCTATCCCACCCCTCTAGGTGGTCACAAAGCACAGAGGTGAACTCCCTGTGCTATGCTGCAGCTTCCCACTAGCTATCTAATTTACATTTGGTAGTGTGTATATGTCCGTGCCACTCTCTCACATCCTCACAGCTTACCCTTCCCCCTCCCCATATCCTCAAGTCCATGCTCTAGTAGGTCTGTGTTTTATTCCCATCCTACCACTAATCTCTTCATTACATTTTTTTTTTTTTAGAATCCATATATATGTGTTAGCATACGGTATTTGTTTTTATCCTTCTGACTTACTTTCACTCTCTATGACAGACTCCAGGTCTATCCACCTCATTACAAATAACTCAGTTTCATTTCTTTTTATGGCTGAGTAATATTCCACTGTATATATGTGCCACATCTTCCTTATCCATTCATCTGTTGATGGACACTTAGGTTGCTTCCATGTCCTGGCTATTGTAAATAGAGCTGCAATAAACATTTTGGTACATGACTCTTTTTGAATTATGGTTTTCTCAGGGTATATGCCCAGTAGTGGGATTGCTGGGTCATATGTTAGATCTATTTGTAGTTTTTTAAGGAACCTCCATACTGTTCTCCATAGTGGCTGTATCATTTTACATTCCCACCAACAGTGCAAGAGTGTTCCCTTTTCTCCACACCCTCTCCAGCATTTATTGTTTCTAGAGTTTTTGATGATGGCCAATCTGACCGGTGTGAGATGATATCTCATTGTAGTTTTGATTTGCATTTCTCTAATGATTAATGATGTTGAGCATTCTTTCATGTGTTTGTTGGCTATCTGTATATCTTCTTTGGAGAAATGTCTATTTAGTTCTTCTGCCCATTTTTGGATTGGGTTGTTTGTTTTTTTGTTATTGAGCTGCATGCGTTGCTTATAAATTTTGGAGATTAATCCTTTGTCAGTTGCTTCATTTGCAAATATTTTCTCCCATTCCGAGGGTTGTCTTTTGGTCTTATTTATGGTATCCTTTGCTGTGCAAAAGCTTTTAAGTTTCATTAGATCCCATTTATTTTTGTTTTTATTTCCATTTCTCTAGGAGATGGGTCAAAAAGGATCTTGCTGTGATTGATGTCATAGAGTGTACTGCCTATGTTTTCCTCTAAGAGTTTGAGAGTGTCTGGCCTTACATTTAAGTCTTTAACACATTTTGAGTTTATTTTTGTGTATGGAGTTAGGGAGTGTTCTAATTTCATACTTCTATGAGTAGCTGTCCAGTTTTCCCAGCACCACTTATTGAAGAGGCTGTCTTTTCTCCATTGTGTTTCCTTTCCTCCTTTATCAAAGATAAGGTGACTATAAGTGTGTAGGTTTATCTCTGGGCTTTCTATCCTGTTCCATTGATCTATATTTCTGTTTTTGTGCCAGTACCATACTGTCTTGATTACTGTGGTCTTGTAGTATAGTCTGAAGTCAGGGAGCCTGATTCCTCCAGCTCCATTTTTCGTTCTCAAGATTGCTTTGGCTATTCGGAGTCTTTTGTGTTTCCATACAAATTGTGAAATTCTTTGTTCTAGTTCTGTAAAAAATGCCAGTGGTAATTTCATAGGGTTGCATTGAATCTGTAGATTGCTTTGGGTAATAGAGTCATTTTCACTATGTTGATTCTTCCAATCCAAGAACATGGTATATCTCTCCACCTATTTGTATCATCTTTAATTTCTTTCATCAGTGTCTTATAGTTTTCTGCATACAAGTCTTTTGTCTCCTTAGGTAGGTTTATTCCTAGATATTTTATTCTTTTTGTTGCAATGGTAAATGGGAGTGTTTTCTTAATTTCATTCTCAGATTTTTCATCATTAGTGTATAAGAATGCCAGAGATTTCTGTGCATTAATTTTGTATCCTGCTACTTTACCAAATTCATTGATTAGTTCTAGTAGTTTTCTGGTAGCATCCTTAGTATTCTCTATGTATAGTATCATGTCATCTGCAAACAATGACAGCTTTACTTCTTCTTTTCCTATTTGGATTCCTTTTATTTCTTTATTTTCTCTGATTGCTGTGGCTAGAACTTCCAAAACTAGGTTGAATAAGAGTGGTGAGAGTGGGCAACCTTGTCTTGTTCCTGATCTTAGTAGAAATGGTTTCAGTTTTTCACCATTGAGAACAATGCTGGCTGTGGGTTTGTCATATATTGCCTTTATTATGTTGAGGAAAGTTCCCTCTATGCCTAGTTTCTGCAGGATTTTTATCATAAATGGGTGTTGAATTTTGTCAAAAGCTTTCTCTGCATCTATTCAGATGATCATATGGTTTTTCTCCTTCAGTTTGTTGATATGGTGTATCACGTTGATTGATTTGCGTCTATTGAAGAATCCTTGCATTCCTGGAATAAACCCCACTTGATCATGGTGTATGATCCTTTTAATGTGTTGTTGGATTCTGTTTCCTAGTATTTTGTTGAGGATTTTTGCATCTATGATCATCAGTGATATTGGCCTGTAGTTTTCTTTCTTTGTGACGTCTTTGTCTGGTTTTGGTATCAGGGTGATGGTGGCCTCGTAGAATGAGTTTGGGAGTGTTCCTCCCTCTGCTATCTTTTGGAAGAGTTTGAGAAGGATAGGTGTTAGCTCTTCTCTAAATGTTTGATAGAATTCGCCTGTGAAGCCATCTGGTCCTGGGCTTTTGTTTGTTGGAAGATTTTGAATCACAGTTTCAATTTCAGTGCTTGTGATCGGTCTGTTCATATTTTCTATTTCTTCCTGGTTCAGTCTCGGCAGCTTGTGCATTTCTAAGAATTTGTCCATTTCTTCCAGGTTGTCCATTTTATTGGCATAGAGTTGCTTGTAGTAATCTCTAATAATCTTTTGTATTTCTGCAGAGTCAGTTGTTACATCTCCTTTTTCATTTCTAATTCTATTGATTTGAGTCTTCTCCCTTTTTTTCTTGATGAGTCTGGCTAATGGTTTATCAACTTTATTTATCTTCTCAAAGAACCAGCTTTTACTTTTATTGATCTTTGCTATTGTTTCCTTCATTTCTTTTTCATTTATTTCTGATCTGATCTTTATGATTTCTTTCCTTCTGCTAAATTTGGGGTTTTTTTATTCTTCCTTCTCTAATTGCTTTAGGTGCAAAGTTAGGTTGTTTATTCGAGATGCTTCCTGTTTCTTAAGGTATGATTGTATTGCTATAAACTTCCCTCTTAGAACTGCTTTTGCTGGAAGAGGCGAGTCCGGTCTCAAAATGGAGGTAAAACCGCCGCCCGGTCGCCCCCAGCCCGACTCCGGCCGTCGCCGCCGCCGCCGGGGGGAGGAGGGCCATGATCCAAAGGAACCAGAACAGTTGAGAAAACTATTTATCGGTGGTCTGAGCTTTGAAACTACAGATGATAGCTTAAGAGAACATTTTGAGAAATGAGGCACACTTACAGATTGTGTGGTGATGAGAGACCCACAAACAAAACGTTCCAGGGGCTTTGGTTTTGTGACTTACTCTTGTGTTGAAGAGGTGGATGCGGCAATGTGTGCTCGACCACACAAGGTTGATGGGCGTGTAGTGGAACCAAAGAGAGCTGTTTCTAGAGAGGATTCTGTAAAGCCGGGTGCCCATCTAACAGTGAAGAAAATTTTTGTTGGTGGTATTAAAGAAGATACAGAAGAATATAATTTGAGAGACTACTTTGAAAAGTATGGCAAGATTGAAACCATAGAAGTTATGGAAGACAGGCAGAGTGGAAAAAAGAGAGGATTTGCTTTTGTAACTTTTGATGATCATGATACAGTTGATAAAATTGTTGTTCAGAAATACCACACTATTAATGGGCATAACTGTGAAGTGAAAAAGGCTCTTTCTAAACAAGAAATGCAATCTGCTGGATCACAGAGAGGTCGTGGAGGTGGATCTGGCAACTTTATGGGTCGTGGAGGAAACTTTGGAGGTGGTGGAGGTAACTTCGGCCGTGGTGGAAACTTTGGTGGAAGAGGAGACTATGGTGGTGGAGGTGGTGGCAGCAGAGGTAGTTATGGAGGAGGTGATGGTGGATATAATGGATTTGGAGGTGACGGTGGTAACTATGGCGGTGGTCCTGGTTATAGTAGTAGAGGAGGCTATGGTGGTGGTGGACCAGGATATGGAAACCAAGGTGGTGGATATGGTGGCGGTGGTGGAGGATATGATGGTTACAATGAAGGAGGAAATTTTGGAGGTAACTATGGTGGTGGTGGGAGTTATAATGATTTTGGAAATTATAGTGGACAACAGCAATCAAACTATGGACCCATGAAGGGGGGCAGTTTTGGTGGAAGAAGCTCGGGAAGTCCTTATGGTGGTGGTTATGGATCTGGTGGTGGAAGTGGTGGATATGGTAGCAGAAGGTTCTAAAAACTCAGAAGAAAAGGGCTACAGTTCTTAGCAGGAGAGAGAGCGAGGAGTTGTCAGGAAAGCTGCAGGTTACTTTGAGACAGTCGTCCCAAATGCATTAGAGGAACTGTAAAAATCTGCCACAGAAGGAACGATGATCCATAGTCAGAAAAGTTACTGCAGCTTAAACAGGAAACCCTTCTTGTTCAGGACTGTCATAGCCACAGTTTGCAAAAAGTGCAGCTATTGATTAATGCAATGTAGTGTCAATTAGATGTACATTCCTGAGGTCTTTTATCTGTTGTAGCTTTGTCTTTTTCTTTTTCTTTTCATTACATCAGGTATATTGCCCTGTAAATTGTGGTAGTGGTACCAGGAATAAAAAATTAAGGAATTTTTAACTTTAAAAAAAAAAAAAAAAAAAAAAGAACTGCTTTTGCTGTATCCCATAGGTTTGGGGTTGTTGTGTCTCCATTGTCATTTGTTTCTAAGTACTTTTTGATTTCCTCTTTGATTTCTTCAGTGATCACTTCGTTATTAAGTAGTGTATTGTTTAGCCTCCATGTGTTTGTATTTTTTACAGATCTTTTCCTGTAATTGATATCTAGTCTCATAGCGTTGTGGTCAGAAAAGATACTTGATACGATTTCAATTTTCTTAAATTTGCCAAGGCTAGATTTGTGACCCAAGATATGATCTATCCTGGAGAATGTTCCATGGGCACTTGAGAAAAATGTGTATTCTGTTGTTTTTGGATGGAATGTCCTATAAATATCAAGTAAATCCATCTTGTATAATGTATCATTTAAAGCTTGTGTTTCCTTATTTATTTTGATTTTGGATGATCTGTCCATTGGTGACAGTGGGGTGTTAAAGTCCCCTACAATGATTGTGTTACTGTCGATTTCCCCTTTTATGGCTTTTAATATTTGCCTTATGTATTGAGGTGCGCCTATGTTGGGTGCATAAATATTTGCAATTGTTATATCTTCTTCATGGATCGATCCCTTGATCATTATATAGTGTCCTTCTTTGTCTCTTTTAATAGTTTTTATTTTTCAGTCTATTTTGTCTGATATGAGAATTGCTACTCCAGCTTTCTTCTGATTTCCATTTGCATGGAATATCTTTTTCCATCTCCTCACTTTCAGCCTGTAAGTGTCCCTAGGTCTGAAGTGGGTCTCTTGTGGACAGCATATATATGGGTCCTGTTTTTGTATCCATTCAGCCAGTCTGTATCTTTTGGTGGGAGCATTTAATCCATTTACATTTAAGGTAATTATTGATATGTGCGTTCCTATTATCATTTACTTAATTGTTTTGGGTTGTTCTTGTAGGTCTTTTCCTTCTCTTATGTTTCTTGCTTAGAGAAATTCCTTTAGCATTTGATGTAAAGCTGGTTTGGTGGTGCTGAACTCTCTCAGCTTTTGCTTGTCTGTAAAGGTTTTAATTTCTCCATCAAATCTGAATGAGATCCTTGCTGGGTATTGTAATCTTGGTTTTAGGTTTTTTTGCTTCATCACTTTAAATATGTCCTGCCACTCCCTTCTGGCTTGTAGAGTTTCTGCTGAGAGATCAGATGTTAGCCTTATGGGGATTCCCTTGTGTGTTAATTGTTGTTTTTCCCTTGCTGCTTTTAATATGTTTTCTTTGTATTTAATTTTTGACAGTTTGATTATTATGTGTCTTGGCATGTTTATCCTTGGGTTTATCCTGTATGGGACTCTGTGTGCTTCCTGGACTTGATTGACTATTTCCTTTCCTATATTAGGGAAGTTTTCAACTATAATCTCTTCAAATATTTTCTCAGTCCCTTTCTTTTTCTCTTCTTCTTCTGGGACCCCTATGATTTGAATGTTGGTGCGTTTAATGTTGTCCCAGAGGTCTCTGAGACTGTCCTCAGTTCTTTTCATTCTTTTTTCTTTCTTCTGCTCTGCAGTAGTTATTTCCACTATTTTATCTTCCAGGTCACTTCTCCGTCCTTCTGCCTCAGTTATTCTGCTAGTGATCCCGTCTAGAGTATTTTTCATTTCATTTATTGTGTTGCTCATCGTTCCTTGCTTCCTCTTTATTTCTTCTAGGTCCTTGTTAACTGTTTCTTGCAATTTGTCTATTCTATTTCCAAGATTTTGAATCATCTTTACTATCATTATTCTGAATTCTCTTTCAGGTAGACTGGCTATTACCTCTTCATTTGTTAGGTCTGGTGTGTTTTTATCTTGTTCCTTCATCTGCTGTGTGTTTTTCTGTCTTCTCATTTTGCTTATCTTACTGTGTTTGGGGTCTCCCTTTTGCAGGATGCAGGTTCGTAGTTCTATCTATTTTTGGTGGCTGTCCCCAGTGGCTGAAGTTGGTTCAGTGGGTTGAGCTGGTTTCCTGTTTAGGTGGACCAGTGCCCCTGTTTTGGTGGATGAGGCTGGATCCTGTCTCCCTGGGGTCAGGTCCACATCTGGTAACGTGTATGGGGATGTTGGTAGCCTTACTATGATTCTAGGCAGCCTCTCTGCTAATGGATGGGGCTGTAGACCTGTCTTGCTCTTTGTTGGGTATAGGGTGTCCAGCACTGTTCATTGCTGGTCCTTGAGTGAATCTGGGTCTTGGTGTTGAGATGGAGATCTCTGGGAGATTTTCACCATTTGATATTACGTGGAGCTGAGAGGTTTGTTGTGAACCAGTGTCCTGAGGTTGGTTCTCCCACCTCAGAGACACAGCCTTGACACCTGGCTGGAGTGCCAAGAGCCTTTAATCCACACGGCTCAAAACAAAAGGGAGAACAATATAGAAAGGCAAGAAAGGAAGGAAGAAAGTAGGAAGGGAGGGAAGGAAGGAAGAAAGGAAGGGACGGAGGAATGAAGGAGGGAATAAAGAAAGGAAGGGAGCGAGGAAGAAAGGAAGGGAGGAAGGAAGGAGGGAATAAAGGACAGAAGAGAGGAAGGAAAGAAGGAGGGAAATAGGAAAGAAAGGAGGGAAGAAAGAAAGGGGAGAAGACAAAATAAAGTAGGGTAAAATACAGTTATTAAAATAACAAAATAATTATTAAAAAGAAAAGTTACTATTAAAGAAAAAAAAGGGGGGGGTCGGTTTAACCCCAGGACAAATGGTAAAAACAAAGCTACACAGACAAAATCTCACAGAGCAGCACCCACATGCAGACTCACAAAAAGAAAAAAGGGGAAAATAATAGTATATCTTGCTCCCAAAGTCTACCTCCTCAACCTGGGATATTTCGCTGTCTATTCAGGTTTTCCACAGATGCAGGGCACTTCAAGCTGACTGTGGAGCTTTAACCCGCTGTTTCTGAGGCTGCTGGGAGGGACCTCCCCCTCTCTTTGTTTGCACAGCTGCTGGGGCTCAGCCTTGGACCTGGCCCTGCCTCTGCGTGCAGGTCATCCTAGGGCCTCTGCCCTTCGCTCAGAGAGGGTGGGGTCAAAGGAGCAGCGTTAATGGAGCAGCTGATTCGTGGTCTCTGGCTCACTCAGGCGGGGGGCGGGGCATGGATGTGGGGCGAGTTCGCGGAGGCAGAGGCCGGCGTGACACTGCACCAGCCCGAGGCGCACCGCGCGTTTTCAGGGGGAAGCAGTCCCTGGATCCTGGCACCCTGGCGGTGGCGGTCTGCACAGGCTCCCGGGAGAGCCTGTGTGGAGAGTGAGCTGTGCTCGCACACAGGCCTCTTGGTGGCAGCAGTAGCAACCCTAGCATCCCACACCTGTCTCTGTTGTCCGTGCCGACAGCCGCAGCTCGCGCCCGTTTCTATAGGTCCTTTATATGGTGCCTTTAATTCCCTTTCCTTGTGCCCCAGGAAACGAAGAGGCAAGAAAAAGTCTCTTCTCTCTTTGTCAGCTCCACGCCCGTTTCTGGAACTCCTTTAAGCAGCCCGCTTAAATCCCTCTCCTCGCGCAGCAGGAGGTAAAGAGGGAAGAAAAGGTCTCTTGCCTCTTCGGCAGCTCCAGACTTCTCCTGAACTCCCTCCCGGCCAGCCGTGGTGCACTAACCCCTTCAGGCTGTTTTCACTCTGCCAACTCCAGACCTTTCCCTGGGATCCGCCCGAGGCTCAGTTCCCAGCCCCTCCTGCCGCGGCGGGTGAGCAGACAAGCCTCTCGGGCTGGTGAGTGCTGATCGGCACTGATCGTCTGAGGAATCTCTCCAGTTTGCCCTCCACAACCTGTTGCTGGGCTCTCCTCTGCGGCTCTGAAGCTTCCCCCTCTGCCACCCGCAGTCTCTGCCCGTGAAGGGGCTTCTAGTGTGTGGGAACCTTTCCTCCTTCACGGCTCCCTCCCACTGGTGCAGGTCCCGTCCCTATTCTTTTGTCTCTGTTTATTCTTTTTTCTTTTGCCCTACCCAGGTACGTGGGGAGTTTCTTGCCTTTGGGGAGGTCTGAGGTCTTCTGCCAGCATTCGGTGGGTGTTCTATAGGAGAAGTTCCACTTGTAGATGTATTTCTGATGTATCTGTGAGGAGGAAGGTGATCCCCGTGTCTTACTCTTCCGCCATCTTCTCGCTCCCCCCCTTGCTGTTTTTAATATTTTTTCTTTTTATTGAATTTTTGATAGTTTTATTTATATGTGTCTTGGTTTGTGTCTCCTCGGATTTATCCTGTATGGGACTCTCTGTGCTTCCTGGACTTGATTAACTATTTCCTTTCCCATATTAGGGAAGTTTTCCACTATAATCTCTTCAAATATTTTCTCAGTCCCTTTCTTTTTCTCTTTTTTCTGGGATCCCTGAAATTCAAATGTTGTTGTGTTTAATGTTGTCCCAGATGTCTCTGAGACTGTCCTCAATTCTTTTCATTCTTTTTTCTTTATTCTGCTCTGCAGTAATTATTTCTGCTGTTTTATGTTCCAGGTCATTTATCCGTTCTTTTGCCTCAGTTATTCTACTATTGATCCCTTCTAGAGAATTTTTACTTTCCTTTATTGTTTTATTCATTCACCGTTTGTTTTCTGTTTAGTTCTTCTAAGTCCTTGTTAAACATTTCTTGTATTTTCTCCATTCTATTTCCAAGATTTTAGATCATCTTTACTCTCTTTATTCTGAATTCTTTTTCATGTAGACTGCTTATTTCCTCTTCATTTGTTAGGTCTGGTGGGTTTTTGCCTTGCTTCTTCATCTTCTGTGTGTTTCTCTGTCTTCTCATTTTTCTTAACTTACTGTGTTTGAGGTCTCCTTTTTGCAGGCTGCACGTTCTTAGTTCCCATTGTTTTTGGTGTCTGTCCCCAGTGGCTAATGTTGGCTCACTGGTTTGTGTAGGGTTACTGGTGGAAGGGACTAGTGCCTGTGTTCTGGTGAATGAGGCTGGATCTTGTCTTTCTGGTGGGCAAGTCCACATTTTGTGGTGTGTTTTCGGTGTCTGTGGCTTTATTTAGATTTTAGGTAGCCTCTCTGCTAATGGACAGGGTTGTGATTCTGTCTTTCTAGTTATTTGGCATAGGGTGTCCAACATTGTAGCTTGCTGTTCATTGAGTTGAGCTGGGTCTTGGTGTTGAGATGGAAATCTCTGGGACATTTTCACTGTTTGATGTTATGTTGTGCTTGGAGGTCTCTTGTTGACCAGTGTCCTGAACTTGTCTCTGCCACCTCAGAGGAACAGCCCTGACCTCTGGCTGGAGCACCAAGAGCCTGTAATCCACATGGCTCAGAATAAAAGGAGAAAGAAAGAAAGAAAGAAAGAAAAAAGATTTTTTAAAAAAAAGAAAGTAAAATAAAATAAATTTATTAAAATAAAAATAATTATTTAAAAAAAGTAAAATTACAATGAAAAGAAAGAAAGATAGAAGAGAGCAACCAAACCAAGAAACAAATCCACCAATGATAACAAGTGCTAAAAACTATACTAAAAAAGAAAAAAAAAAAAGGACAGACAGAACCCTAGGATAAATGGTGAAAGCAAAGCTATACAGACAAAATCACACACAGAAGCACACACATACACACTCACAAAAAGAGAAAAAGCGGAAAAAAAAAAAAAAAATATATATATATATATATATATATATATATATATATATATATATATTGTTGCTCCCAATGTCCACCTCCTCAATTTGGGATGATTCGTTGTCTATTCAGGTATTCCACATATGCAAAGTACATCAAGTTGATTGTGGAGATTTAATCCACTGCTCCTCAACCTGCTGGGAGAAATTTCCCTTTCTCTTCTTTGTTTGCACAGCTCCTGGGCTTCAGCTTTGGATTTGGCCCCGCCTCTGCATGTAGGTCACCTGAGGACATCTGTTCTTTGCTCAGACAGGATGGAGTTAAAGGAGCAGCTGATTCAGGAGCTCTGGCTCACTCAGGCCGGGGGGAGGTAGGGGTACAGAATGTGGGATGAGACTGTGGCAGCAGAGGCCAGTGTGATGTTGAAGCAGCATGAAGTGCACCGTGTGTTCTCCCAGGGAAGTTGTCCTTGTGTCATGGGACCCTGCAGTGGCAGGTTGCACAGGCTTCCAGGAAGGGAGAGTGACCTGTGCTTGCACACAGGCTTCTTGGTAGTTGCAGCTGCAGCCTTAGTATCTCATGCCTGTCTCTTGGGTCCATGCTGATAGCCATGGCTCGCTCCCATCTCTGGAGCTCCTTTAAGCGGTGTTCTTAATACCCTCTTCTTGTGTACCAGGAAACAAAGAGGCAAGAAAAAGTCTCTTTCCTCTTTGGCAGCTATAGACTTTTTCCTGGACTCCCTCCCTGCCGGCTGTGGTGCACTTGCCCTTTCAGGCTGTGTTCACCCAGCCAACCCCAGTCCTCTCCCTGCATGCCATAGGTTTTGGATCATCGTTTTTTCATTGTATTTTGTTTCTTTGTATTTTTTTATTTCTTCTTTGATGTCTTCAGTGAGCTCTTATTTATTTAGCAGCACACTGTTCAGCCTCCATGTATTTGTGGTTTTTACAGCTTTTCCTGTAATTGATTTCTAATCTCATAGCATTGTGGTTGGAAAAGATGATTAATAAGATTTCAATTTTCTTAAATTTTCCAAGGCTTGATTTGTGATCCAAGATGTGATTTTTTCTGGAGAACAGAACCAGAGTATTTAAGTGACTTAAAGAAGTCCTGTAGTTCTCAAAATATTCTTCAATCACTGTCTACCAACACAGAAGTTTCTCTTTCTTCATATAATGAACGTCATAGATCTAAATTTATTTGAATAGCTTTAGGGGCACCATTTGTCCCCATTGGAATGGCAGGTTTTGCAGCAATCATTGTGTATGAATTATATAAATTGAAGAGAAGGGAAAATACTAAAAAGTCCATTTGCCTGATTCACATGTGTCTAGCAACCCAAGGCTTTTTTGCAGGAACAATGACTCTTGGTATGGACTATTCTATGTATCAGGAATTCTGGCCAAAAGCTAAACCTTAGAAGAGATGCTGTCATGGTCTTGTTGATAGTGTTTGCTTTAGTCAGACATCACATATCGAGGTTATATATTTATGTTGAAAATAAATTGTTTGAGTGGGTGAGACAATAACATAGTAATTTGAAACTGGCTTCTTTTTTTGTGGATTTGATTTGCCTGGTCATGAAATTATTGGTGACTAGTTCACTAACTATGTCATTCAGGGGAATCAAATTAGCACAAAAGAAACATGTCACTTTTACATGCACATGATAATGGTAAAATGTCCACCTTCTTAAGCTCTCCTCATGATATTAGTTCTAAAGAAGAGAACAAGCCAATCGTGAAATACTCCTAGCTGTTACAAAATATCACATTCTTTTGATGTTATGTAGGAATCCTATTTGCTTTATGGCCTTCAGTTTTTAGGACTGGTTGGCTCTTGAAGAACCCTTTCAGAACAATGCATAGAATATAATATTATAATATTATAAGCCTCCCCACACTGACAAATTGTGTGTGTTTAAACCAAACATGAAAAGCTGATAACAGAGATGCTTAGAAGTAGTATTTATTTCAGGATCATACTTGTAAATATGAGAATAACTTAATTATGGATCCTAGTTTTGCTCTTTTGTTATTGCACAATTTTATTTTGCTGCTGCTATTTTAGAATAATTTTTAAATGCCATCTTCAAGCAGAAATATGTATTTTAAGTGCTAATGAAAAGGTAAATGGAAAACACTTTTTAAAGTGTGTATAGTATGTTTATTTTCTAAGAATCATAAATGTTAAACTAAATAAATTATCTTTAATGGAAGTGATTAATGATTTTTGAGCAAGCTGATTTGGTCAGACATTTTATACAAACTTTGGTATACTACAGAATGCTTTATTGCATTTGTGAAGTTCTCTCATCTAACCTGAATTTATATTCTGTGGTGATAACATGGGGAATGTAATGTTAATAAAATGTGAACACTTCAAAATAAAAAAAACGAAGAATGAGGAGGAGGAGGGTTAAACTCTTGAAGAAGAAAAAAAAAAGTTCACTTTTTGTTTTCTAGCTTCTAAATATTTTCTTCAGGCTGATTTGCCTTCTTTGGGACTGAAGTCATTACAATTTTCTATGTTCTCCTTACAATGATCTAGGCTAATTCTACTTATGATTGGTTCAGGAATACATCAAATGGAGAACACAGAATTCTTTAAAATTGTTTCTGCATCTAATATTTTAATAATGAAGTGAATGAAAGATTATTCATTTTTAAAATGTGCATTTTTTTCCCTTCCACTCCACTCTTTGTCTTTTATACAGAAAGACTAGTGTGATATTGGACTTATTTTTTAAAAATAATGTTGATCAAAGGAATAAAAAATGTGAAGAAATTATTTAATTTATAAGAACTGATTACAGTTATCTTTTCTAATCTCTCATTTGCCACCTCTTTTTGAAATTTTGACTGTAGAAATGTAATTCTTCTTAGTGTTTTTAATTTTAACTCTCTTTAGTTTTTAGTCTGTTAAATGGAGGTTTTAGGCTGTTAAACCTGAAAATTGGCAATGTCCACAGAAACCAATGGAGCAGAATTATCTTTAGCTATACAGTATCCTAAAATTAAGAATTTAAGAAGCATTTGTTTTGCCATCCAAATAAGAAACACATACCAGAATGTGCACTCCCTAGCAAGCAGCAGGCACACAGACTGTGGAATTTATAGTAAGCACACTTTGCTATCAATACTTAACACAGGTGGTTGCAAAAAGAAATGATCCAGGGTATCACAGAGAACCTCTATGGCTCTCTGCCTTATACTTTTCAGGGACATATAGGGAAAATGTCTTTTTTTAAAAACTTGTCCATTAACTTGAATTTTTAAACCCACAAACATGATTCTATAAAACTGCTACAAAATCTGCAATTTAAAATGTTTGTAACCTTAAAATGCATACAGATTTGGTGACCTCCTTCTGTTTATTTCATAGTAAGCCAGATTCTTACTTTCCTTATTTGGACAAGAGTGTTATTTCCAAAGAATGCATCATTGAATTTCAAGGGATTTTAGGCTGTCTGACTCAATAACTATAGTTTTATTGGGCCTATCTTCAAACTATATCAGATTTTGGAGCAGTGAAGCATAAAGCAGAAATACAGAGCAGAACTTCTTTTATTCCACTCAGATGGAAAGAAGAAGGTGAATGGGAAAAATTGTGAACTACAAAACACTTAGAAAACCACAAAGAATTTTTATCTTGTTTTCATTTTCTTTTCTCAGAACTGTTATCCTTCTCCATCACTCAAAGACATAGTGTCTAATGCCATCATAACCGAGCCCAAATGCATTCCTTAGCAAGAAGATATTCAGGTAATTAGCAACAGTAGAAAATTCTAATTTAACATTGAAGACTGAACACCTGAGTTTTCATTAATCTTTTCTGAAATAGTAGGAAAATGATAGTAAAAATATAAAACAAGTATAATCCTCTCCCAACTTATACATACAAAGAAGGGAAAAGGAGTTAACAATGGAAGAGAGCAAGATGAAGAATGTATACTTTAGTAGTATTTGGCTTAGTACAAAGGGGATCAATGATATCTCAAGTCCTACAGAAGAAGGTACATATAAGAAGCAAGCTTATACACTCTAACTCTAAATATCAGTCTATTCAGAAAAAGAGAGAAACTAATTAGAGGATTAATTTACAAAGTCCAACACATAACTGAGAGAAATTTCAGAAAAATTACAAGAAGTAGAAACAACCCCATGTATTTTAAGATGGAAAAGATTTAATACAGTGAATGCTATGCTTACAGAACCATGAAAGGGAGAAAAATAGCAGATTCTAAACTGGGTATCTTGAAATGATATCAGCAAATATAAAACTAGCTAGTTAAGCCTCTGATGTTATTACTGGAGTTATAATGGTCTAGGTCTGGAACCATGGCCAAAGCCATACTAAGCTTTGAATCTCAGGAAGCTGAAAAGTGGTTGCCTAAATGTTCATTCCAGCAATTAGGAGGTTGGGTGAAAAATTCACCACTACTGGGCCATTTTCCTGATTCTCAGGAAACTAGAAACTGGAGCATTCTTCTGCAAAATTCTAATCTGATAGCCAGGGTTAATAGTTGCCAAAAGAAAATGGAATCAACTTCACTTCTGACATTCAAATCTTGAACAAGTGACTCTAATTGTAGGAACCTAATAATCACTCAGAATCTTAGTTGTGAGGAATTTGAAAAATGTAGTTTCTAGCTGGGTAGCCATGTGCTCATCTAAAACTCTATTATTAGAATAGATTTGGGAGGGACAAATAACTCTAGAAGTATACAATAGTTTATTTTCCTTGAGATATTGAATGAAAATGGCTCTAAATTTGAGCAGGTGAAACAGGGGGACGAAGTAACAGTCTATATACTGAACAGTGAGATTCCCAGTTCATTTCCTCCATTTAACTTCCAGAATGCTGGAAGCCAGGTTTAATGCTACAGGCATGATTGAAACATTGTTACCTGGACAAATTAGCCCAAGGGAAAAATGCTAAATGTATTGATATTTGGGAGGCCTAATGAAATGCCCAAAAGAAACCCACAATTTTATAAAATCTTACCACACATAAAGCTTCCAATCAGATTGTACTGCAAAACAGTTAAGTAAAAGGGACTTCCAATGATATTAGTCACTTTTGAATGCCTTTAATATGAAAGAGAAAGACCAAAATAAGCAAGCAAACAACAAAAACAAACAAACAAAAAAAATCCCAACAAGTAGTCAGTAAGCATTTGGAGGAAATGGAGGCAATATAGAGAACAGAACAGGGGGGAGCGAGAAGATGGCAGAAGAGTAAGACGCGGGGATCACCTTCCTCCTCACAGATACATCAGAAATACATCTACACGTGGAACTTCTCCTATAGAACACCCACCGAACGCTGGCAGAAGACCTCAGACCTCCCCAAAGGCAAGAAACTCCCCACATACCTGGGTAGGGCAAAAGAAAAAAGAATAAACAGAGACAAAAGAATAGGGACGGGACCTGCACCAGTGGGAGGGAGCCGTGAAGGAGGAACGGTTCCCACACACTAGGAGCCCCTTCGTGAGTGGAGACTGCCGGCGGCGGAGGGGGAAGCTTCAGAGCTGCGGAGGAGAGCACAGCAACAGGGTGCCGAGGGCAAAGTGGAGAGATTCTACAGAGGATCGGTGCTGACCGGCACTCACCAGCCCGAGAGGCTTGTCTGCTCACCCGCCGGGGTGGGCGGGGCTGGGAACTGAGCCTCGGGCGGATCTCAGGGAAAGGTCTGGAGTTGGCAGTGAGAACAGCCTGAAGGGGTTAGTGCACCACAGCTAGCCAGGAGGGAGTCCAGTTGAAGTCTGGAGATGCCGAAGAGGCAAGAGACCTTTTCTTCCCTCTTTGCCTCCTGGTGCACAAGGAGAGGGGTTTAAGCGCGCCGCTTAAAGGAGCCCCAGAAACGGGCGCGGAGCTACCGAAGAGACAAAAGACTTTTTGTTGCCTCTTCGCTTCCTGGGGCGCGAGGAGAGGGGATTAAGGGCACCTCGTAAAGGAGCTCCAGAACCAGGCACGAGCTGCGGCTGTCGGCTTGAACAACACAGATGGGTGTGGGACGCTAGGGTTGCTACTGCTGCCACCAAGAGGCCTGTGTGCGAACACAGGTCACTCTCCACACCGCCCCTCCTGGGAGCCTGGGCAGCCATCCACTGCCGGGGTCCCGGGATCCAGTGACAGCTTCCCCGGGAAAACACACGGTGCGCCTCGGGCGGGTGCAGCATCACACCGGCCTCTGACATTACAGGCTCGCCCCGCATCTGTGCCCCTCCCGCCCCCTGGCCTGAGTGAGCCTGAGCCCCCAAATCAGCTTCTGCTTTAACCCCGTCCTGTCTGAGAGAAGGGCAGACGTCCTAGGACGACCTACGCGCAAAGGCGGGGCCAAGTCCAAAGCTGAACCCCAGGAGCTGTGCGAACAAAGAGAGGGGGAGATCTCTCCCAGCAGCCTCAGAAGCAGCGGATTAAAGCTCCACAGTCAACTTGAAGTGCCCTGCATCTGTGGAAAACCTGAATAGACAGCGAAATATCACAAGTTGAGGAGGTGGACTTTGGGAGCAAGATATACTATTATTTTCCCCCTTTTTTTTTTGTGAGTGTGTATGTGGGTGCTGCTGTGTGAGATTTTGTCTGTATAGATTTGTTTTCACCATTTGTCCTAGGGTTAGACTGACCCTTTTTTGTTGTTGTTGTTGTTGTTGTTTTCTTTAATAGACATTTTTCTTCTTAATAATTATTTTTATTTTAATAACTATATTTTATCCTACTTTATTTTGTCTTCTCCCTTTCTTTCTTCCTTTCTTCCCTCCTTTCTTTCCTACTTCCCTGCTTCCTTCCTTCCTTCCTTTCTTCCTTCCTTCCTTTCTTTCTTCCTCCCTCCCTTCCTTTCTTCCTTCCTTCCTTCCCTCCACCCTCCTTCCTTCCTTCCTTCCCTCCACCCTCCTTCCTTCCTTCCTTCCCTCCACCCTCCTTCCTTCCTTTCTTTCCTTTCTATTTTTTTCTCCCTTTTATTTTGAGCCGTGTGGACTAAAGGCTCTTGGAACTCCAGCCAGGTGTCAAGGCTGTGTCTCTGAGGTGGGAGAACCAACCTCAGGACACTGGTCTACAAGACTCCCAGCTCCATGTAATATCAAAAGGCGAAAATCTCCCAGAGATCTCCATCTCAACACCAAGACCCAGATTCACTCAAGGACCAGCAATGAACAGTGCTGGAGACCCTATACCCAACGAAGAGCAAGACAGGTCTACAGCCCCATCCATTAGCAGAGAGGCTGCCTAAAATCATAATAAGGCTACCAACATCCCCAAACACACCACCAGATGTGGACATGCCCACCAGAAAGACAAGATCCAGCCTCATCCACCAGAACAGAAGCACTAGTCCCCCCAACCAGGAAACCTGCTCAACCCACTGAACCAACCTCAGCCACTGGGGACAGCCACCAAAAACAGATAGAACTACGAACCTGCAGCCTGCAAAAAGGAGACCCCAAACACAGTAAGATAAGCAAAATGAGAAGACAGAAAAACACACAAGAGATGAAGGAGTAAGATAAAAACACACCAGACCTAACAAATAAAGAGGTAATAGGCAGTCTACCCAAAAAAGAATTCAGAATAATGATAGTAAAGATGATTCAAAATCATGGAAATAGAATAGACAAATTACAAGAAACAGTTAACAAGGACCTAGAAGAAATAAAGAGGAAGCAAGCAACGATGAGCAACACAATAAATGAAATGAAAAATACTCTAGATGGGATCACTAGCAGAATAACTGAGGCAGAAGGACGGAGAAGTGACCTGGAAGATAAAATAGTGGAAATAACTACTGCAGAGCAGAAGAAAGAAAAAAGAATGAAAAGAACTGAGGACAGTCTCAGAGACCTCTGGGACAACATTAAATGCACCAACATTCAAATCATAGGGGTCCCAGAAGAAGAAGAGAAAAAGAAAGGGACTGAGAAAATATTTGAAGAGATTATAGTTGAAAACTTCCCTAATACAGGAAAGGAAATAGTCAATCAAGTCCAGGAAGCACACAGAGTCCCATACAGGATAAACCCAAGGATAAACATGCCAAGACACATAATAATCAAACTGTCAAAAATTAAATACAAAGAAAACATATTAAAAGCAGCAAGGGAAAAACAACAGATAACACACAAGGGAATCCCCATAAGGCTAACATCTGATCTCTCAGCAGAAACTCTACAAGCCAGAAAGGAGTGGCAGGACATATTTAAAGTGATGAAGGAAAAAAACCTACAACCAAGATTACTCTACCCAGCAAGGATCTCATTCAGATTTGATGGAGAAATTAAAACCTTTACAGACAAGCAAAAGCTGAGAGAGTTCAGCACCACCAAACCAGCTTTACAACAAATGCTAAAGGAACTTCTCTAAGCAAGAACCACAAGAGATGGAAAACACCTACAAGAACCACCTGAAACAATTAAGTAAATGATAATAGGAACATACATATCAATAATTTCCTTAAATGTAAATGGTTTAAATGCTCCCACCAAAAGACACAGAGTGGCTGAATGGATACAAAAACAGGACCCATATACATGCTGTCTACAAGAGACCCACTTCAGACCTAGGGACACTTACAGGCTGAAAGTGAGGAGATGGAAAAAGATATTCCATGCAAATGGAAATCAGAAGAAAGCTGGACTAGCAATTCTCATATCAGACAAAATAGACTTTAAAATTAAAACTATTACAAGAGTCAAAAAAGGACACTACATAATGATCAAGGGATCGATCCATGAAGAAGATATAACAATTGCAAATATTTATGCACCCAACATAGGAGCACCTCAATACATAAGGCAAATACTAACAGCCATAATATGGGAAATCGAAAGTAATACAATCATAGTAGGGGACTTTAACACCCCACTGTCACCAATGGACAGATCATCCAAAATGAAAATAAATAAGGAAACACAAGCTTTAAATGATACATTGCAAAAGATGGATTTACTTGATATTTATAGGACATTCCACCCCAAAACAACAGAATACACATGTTTCTCAAGTGCTCATGGAAAATTCTCCAGAATAGATCATATCTTGGGTCACAAATCTAGCCTTGGCAAATTTAAGAAAATTGAAATCGTATCAAGTATCTTTTCTGACCACAATGCTATGAGACTAGATATCAATTACAGGAAAAGATCTGTAAAAAAGTACAAACACATGGAGGCTAAACAATACACTACTTAATAATGAAGTGATCACTGAAGAAATCAAAGAGGAAATCAAAAAGTACTTAGAAACAAATGACAATGGAGACATGGTGACCCAAAACCTATGGGATACAGCAAAAACAGTTCTAAGAGGGAAGTTTATAGCAATACAATCATACCTTAAGAAACAGGAAACATCTCGAATAAACAACCTAACTTTGCACCTAAAGCAATTAGAGAAGGAAGAATTAAAAAACCCCAAATTTAGCAGAAGGAAAGAAATCATAAAGATCAGATCAGAAATAAATGAAAAAGAAATGAAGGAAACAATAGCAAAGATCAATAAAAGTAAAAGCTGGTTCTTTGAGAAGATAAATAAAGTTGATAAACCATTAGCCAGACTCATCAAGAAGAAAAGGGAGAAGACTCAAATCAATAGAATTAGAAATGAAAAAGGAGAAGTAACAACTTACACTGCAGAATTACAAAAGATTATTAGAGATTACTACAAGCAACTCTATGCCAATAAAATGGACAACCTGGAAGAAATGGACAAATTCTTAGAAATGCACAAGCTGCCAAGACTGAACCAGGAAGAAATAGAAAATATGAACAGACCAATCACAAGCACTGAAATTGAAACTGTGATTCAAAATCTTCCAACAAACAAAAGCCCAGGACCAGATGTCCTCACAGGTGAATTCTATCAAACATGTAGAGAAGAGCTAACACCTATCCTTCTCAAACTCTTCCAAAAGATAGCAGAGAAAAGAACACTCCCAAACTCATTCTCTGAGGCCACCATCACCCTGATACCAAAAGCAGACAAAGACGTCACAAAGAAAGAAAACTACAGGCCAATATCACTGATGAACATAGATGGAAAAATCCTCAACAAAATACTAGCAAACAGAATCCAACAGCACATGAAAAGGATCATACACCATGATCAAGTGGGGTTTATTCCAGGAATGCAAGGATTCTTCAATAGACGCAAATCAATCAACGTGATACACCATATCAACAAACTGAAGGAGAAAAACCATATGATCATCTCAATAGATACAGAGAAAGCTTTTGACAAAATTCAACACCCATTTATGATAAAAAACCCTGCAGAAAGTAGGCATAGAGGGAACTTTGCTCAACATAATAAAGGCCGTATATGACAAACGCACAGCCAGCATTGTTCTCGATGGTGAAAAACTGAAACCATTTGCACTAAGATCAGGAACAAGACAAGGTTGCCCACTCTCACCCATCTTATTCAACATAGTTTTGGAAGTTCTAGCCACAGCAATCAGAGAAAATAAAGAAATAAAAGGAATCCAAATAGGAAAAGAAGAAGTAAAGCTGTCATTGTTTGCAGATGACATGATACTATACATAGAGAATACTAAGGATGCTACCAGAAAACTACTAGAACTAATCAATGAATTTGGTAAAGTAGCAGGATACAAAATTAATGCACAGAAATCTCTGGCATTCTTATACACTAATGATGAAAAATCTGAGAGTGAAATTAAGAAATCACTCCCATTTACCATTGCAACAAAAAGAATAAAATATCTAGGAATAAACCTACCTAAGGAGACAAAAGACTTTTATGCAGAAAACTATAAGACACTGATGAAAGAAATTAAAGATGATACAAATAGGTGGAGAGATATACCATGTTCTTGGATTGGAAGAATCAACATAGTGAAAATGACTCTATTACCCAAAGCAATCTATAGATTCAATTCAATCCCTATCAAATTACCACTGTCATTTTTTACAGAAGTAGAACAAAGAATTTCACAATTTGTATGGAAACACAAAAGACCCCGAATAGCCAAAGCAATCTTGAGAACGGAAAAAGGAGCTGGAAGAATGAGGCTTCCTGACTTCAGACTATAGTACAAGGCCACAGTATTCAAGACAGTATGGTACTGGCACAAAAATAGAAATATAGATCAATGGAACAGGATAGAAAGCCCAGAGATAAACGCACACACATATGGTCACCTTATCTTTGATAAAGGAGGGAAGGGTATACAGTGGAGAAAAGACAGCCTCTTCAATAAGTGGTGCTGGGAAAACTGGACAGCTACCTGTAAAAATATGAAATTAGAACACTCCCTAACACCACACACAAAAATAAACTCAAAATGGGTTAAAGACCTAAATGTAAGGCCAGACACTATCAAAGTCTTAGAGGAAAACATAGGCAGAACACTCTATGACATCAATCACAGCAAGATCCTTTTTGACCCATCTCCTAGAGAAATGGAAATAAAAACAAAAATAAACAAATGGGATCTAATGAAATTTAAAAGCTTTTGCACAGCAAAGGATACCATAAACAAGACCAAAAGACAACCCTCGGAATGGGAGAAAATATTTGCAAATGAAGCAACTGACAAAGGATTAATCTCCAAAATTTATAAGCAACTCATGCAGCTCAATAACAAAAAAGTAAACAACCCAATCCAAAAATGGGCAGAAGAACTAAATAGACATTTCTCCAAAGAAGATATACAGATAGCCAACAAACACATGAAAGAATGCTCAACATCACTAATCATTAGAGAAATGCAAATCAAAACTACAATGAGATATCATCTCACACCGGTCAGATTGGCCATCATCAAAAACTCTAGAAACAATAAATGCTGGAGAGGGTGTGGAGAAAAGGGAACACTCTTGCACTGCTGGTGGGAATGTAAATTGATACAGCCAGTATGGAGAACAGTATGGAGGTTCCTTAGAAAACTACAAATAGAACTACCATATGACCCCACAATCCCACTACTGGGCATATACCCTGAAAAAACCATAATTCAAAAAGAGTCATGTACCAAAATGTTTATTGCAGCTCTATTTACAATAGCCAGGACATGGAAACAACCTAAATATCCATCAACAGATGAATGGATAAAGAAGATGTGGCACATATATACAATGGAATATTACTCAGCCATGAAAAAAGTGAAACTGAGTTATTTGTAATGAGGTGGATAGACTTGGAGTCTGTCATACAGAGTCAAGTAAGTCAGAAGGAGAAAAACAAATACCGTATGCTAACACATATATATGGAATCTAAGAAAAAAAAATATCATGAAGAGATTAGTGGTAGGGTGGGAATAAAACATAGACCTACTAGAGCATGGACTTGAGGATATGGGGAGGGGGAAGGGTAAGTGGTAACGATGTGAGAGAGTGGCAGGGACATATACACACTACCAAATGTAAATTAGATAGCTAGTGGGAAGCTGCCACATAGCACAGGTAGTTCACCTCTGTGATTTGTGACCACCTAGAGGGGTGGGATAGGGAGGGTTGGAGGGAGGGTGATGCAAGAGGGAAGAGATATGGGAGCATATGTATATGTATAACTGATTCACTTTGTTGTATAGAGAAACTAACACACTATCGTAAAACAGTTATACTCAAATAAAGTTGTTTAAAAAAAAGAGAACAGAAAAAAATCAAAAAGGATGATTAATATGTCATAGATTTAAGATTGTAAGTAAGAACAAAACACTTGAAAAAACAAAAGAATCATATAACAAATATGAGCTCTTGGAAATTAAAAATATGATATCTGAAGTTTAAAAATTGTTTTAAAATCCTTGTGAGGATTACAAGATAATATTAGAGGAAATCATGCAGAAAGTAGAATATAAAAATGAGCAAGTAAATCACAGAGAAAAGAAAACAAATGGGAGGATCAATTTACCAAGTCCAATATATAACTAAGCAGAAATCCAGAAAGAAAAATACAGAATAAATGTAAAAAATTATTAACAAAATAACAAAAAAATTCTCAGAACTGAAAGATATCTTTGTATATCAAAAGGTTCCACTAATTGTCATTTTAATGAATAAAAAGATGCATTGAGGCACCATTATCATTACTTTTTATAAAATCAGAGACAGAAAGATGATGATGATGATAAAAGAGAGAAAGAGAGACTGACAGAAAGTTTATACCCACCGGAATAGGAAATGGAATGACACCTGACTTTTTAGTAGCAAAATATTGAGGAGAAAATAATTTCCAATCAAGAATTTAATGGTGCATCAAACTACTCAAGTTGAGAAGAGAATAAAATAAAGACATTTCAGATATTCAGTCTTCAAAAAGTCACTATCCTCATATGCTTTCTAGGTCTCAGCTCTGCAAAATGCCTCATATGTTATTTTCTCTCGCCTTGGTCTTAATGAATTCTTCAGTGAGAAGTAGCTTGGAAATGAATAGACAAGTTTGTGAATACTTTGGTAGATAGCATTCTGAGTTGTTGCTCTCATAACTTTGCATATTACACAGGTCTTTTTAGTTGTTGAAACAAACCAAAGATTTTCCAATCTTGCATGATGATTTCAAACATGCAGATGTTAGAGGACTGCACATCTAGTTGGTCACTATTAGAGACTGGAGATACATCTATTAATTTCAGCAAGGTTTGTTTTGTCTAGGGAGTTACCCATGACATCAACTCAGCTAAAACAAACAATGACAACAACAAAAAAAACACTTTATGAAAAGACATTTTCAGCAAAAATTAAAGTTCCTTCTTTCCATCTCATCCTCTCCTGCCCCATAACTATACAATCAAAACTAGCAATGCATTTGTTTAGCACCTAGCTCTTAGAAGGCATTTAGGAACTGTTAACCAGCTAACTGCTGAACTCATTGACCAGAAGACTGCATGAAGGTAAAGCCTGGCTTGAGAATTGTATTCCTGGTTATCTTTCCTAATTCTACAGTCTTGGAGTAGTACGAGAAATGCACATAGCAAACAGCCCTAAAGGCCTCCCTAATTAGCAATCAAATCAAAGTATAGATTTGGAGAAAAAGAAATAGCGTCATAAAAGATCAAATTCTAACCTAAGCCATTAGTTTAGAATAATAAGCCATTAGGTTAGAATAATATAAGACCATCAACCTGTATATATGACAATTATGCATATGTCATATATATGTATATATGACAACCTGTATATATGACAGTGAAGTATGATCTGAAGAAGACAATAAATCCTAGAATAGGATGCCTGAAATGTCACTGTTACAACTTGATTACTTTTTTAAAACTCTGGATCTTGTGTTAAAATAGAAATTAAATTTAGGTCATTTGTACCTCAGTGTGATTTAGTTTCAGGTCCTTCTCCAAGACAGAATACAGGAGAGCACAATGCTTAGTGAAAACAAGGCAGAATGGGCATTCAAACAAGAGCTGAATGAATCAGAGAACAGCTTCATTACACAACAGTGAGGGAGCAGCTTCCTGGACCTCCATGGAGGTCCATGCCATGCTTGAGGGCCATCTGATGATCCATAGAAGCAGTTAATTTTCACCTTGAAGATCAATTTGTAGAAAAAAACTCTGTTGAGAAGAGGAAGGGTGACTGGCAGGTAAACTAGGATTTGTGTGGCTTCTGAACACTTGTTAAACATGTTGAAATTCCAGAGTTGTATATCAACCACTTAGAGATTAGAGCTGGAGATTAATTTAGATTTATGTAGAATTTAAGCTTCCATATCAGTCCTGAGTTGCTGAAGAAATGGTCTGCTAGGCAAAGCTTTAGAGCCAGCCCAGGGACCTGGACTTAATAAAGCATATCAGAAGGGTCAGAAGTTCTGAGGTGATCAGTGTATAAATTCTTAATCCCTATATACACATTTGATCATTTATTTATCACCATGACTCATCATGACCAGGTGTCTTGTGTGAATTTTTTTCCCCAACTTCCTGCACAGACCCGCCAGTAACTCATTCAGATTTTCCTATTGGAAATCATCTGAATATTACACTTCAGTGTTTATATATACAAAACTTGCTAAATACTGGATATCATAGGAGCTTGATCAATTTATCTTTTGTGTGTGTGTGTGTGTGTGTGTGTGTGTGTGTGTTACGCGGGCCTCTCACTGTTGTGGCCTCTCCCACTGTGGAGCACAGGCTTTGGATGCTCAGCCTCAACGGCTGTGGCTCATGGGCCCAGCCATTCCACGGCACGTGGGATCCCCTCGGATTGGGGCATGAACCGGTGTCCCCAGCATTGGCAGGTGGACTCTCAACCACTGCGCCACCAGGGAAGCCCCCAATTTATCTTTATGTGTTCTCATTTTTATAATTAAAATTTAAAACTGTATTTAGTTTATTAATAACAAACATATACTTATAAAAGAATAAAACTCCATAAAAGTTGATGCATTTGTGATTTTAGCACAGTATATATGAGATGAATTTAAAATGTTAAGAAATTAATTCATTATTAAAAGTTTCCTCTCAGACAAAGTCCAATGAATTATTTAAGTTGTGGCATCCAAAGCCACTACTGTACCCTCTTTCAGTCATTTACAAGGGCTTTCATAGAAGTTATTCCAATTTTATTATTTATTGTCATAAAAATCTCAATTACAGCAACATATAAAGACCTTGGTAAGGCAAACAAACTGTAAAGATAGCAAAATTAGGAGGCTTAACATGTAGGAATAGAGAAATGTAGTTTATGTAGAATCCTATTTGTTGATAATGGGCCTTTAAGTAAACTTGTTGGAAAGATTGAGATTATGGCTCTATTTTATAATTGGTGGAAGTGAACTTCATTGCTCTGGTTCTAGAATTTTGTATTAAGATCCACAGTCATCATTTCTCCCTTTAGCCTACAGAATTTCCTCTTTTGGATTTTATCATATGTTGTACCATATGCTGGCTTTTATTCTTAATTTGTATCATCAGTATTTCTTGCCCTTTAAATTTTATATTAACATATTCTGTGCATGTCCACTTACTCTTTTCCATTCAGAGGACTATTTTCAGCATGTCACAAGCACTCAACAAGTGTCTATTGATTGATTGGCATCATTGATACCCACATGTTGCACATTGATGACTGTTCTGAGCTAAGAAAAATTATTCTGGAATTCAATGCTAAATTAAACTATTGTTTAGGGAATTTTACATGTTTTTTCTTCTGAAGTAACTTATTGTATATTATATGTAAAGACAATCAGCATCTATAAAAACAAACAGAAAGCAAACAGCACTAAAATGACTTCCATTCTGATTGTCATTAAGGCTTACCTACATCTCAGTTTAGTTATTTTGTGATGTAAAGCTATCTTAAAGGGAAGTGGCCAAGATGGTAGAGTAAGAAGACACTGAGCTCACCTCATTCTATGGGCACACCAAAATTACAACTATTTACAGAGCAACTATTGATGAGAACAACCTGAAACCTAGCAGAGAATATTTTATACAGTTAAAGCTATGAAAAATGAACCACAGTGATATGGATAGAAGGGACAGAGATGCACTGTAGTCAAGACCCATACCCCTAGGTAGGTGACCCAGAAAAGGGAGGATATTTACAATTGGAGAGTTTCTCCCCAAGGCTCAAGGGATCCAAGCCCAACATTGGGCTCCCAAATCCCACATGTGCTTCCCAGTCCAGGGGTCCTACACTTGGAAGGCAAATCCCTAGAATGTTTGGCTTTAAAGGGCAATGGGGTTTCTTTTGGGAGAGACAGAGGACTGTAGAAATAGAGACACCACATTTAAAGGGTTCATGCAAAATCACATGCTCTGGGACCCAAGGCAGAAGCAGTGATTTGAAAGGACCCATTTGCTGTTCTTGGAGAGTTTCCAAGAGAAGTAGGAGACACCAGGGACTCTATCTACTCCAGGGACACTGGTGGTTCTGACAAGTACCATTTTGGAATCTTCGCTCTAGCTTTTAACCACTGGGACTCAGCCAGTCTGTACCAGTTCTGGGAAGCCAAAGGCCAAGCAGCTACCTGTGTGGGGATAAAATCTCACTCACCAGCAGGTCGGCTGCTGTAAGAACCTCTGAACTCCAGCTGCCCCAGGACATGGTTCCACCCAATGGTAGGATGACACCAGCCCCAAGTCACCCTGGGCTCTGGCCCACCTAATAACAGGCAGAGGCAAGCCCAGGACCACTGCAGCCTTATAACCACCTGTTTCAACCTGACCCCCCCACAAGCAGGTTGGCACCAGCACCAGACTCAAGATCTGCTGAACTCTGTCCTGCCCACCAGTGGGTCAACATTAGTTTCTGGACACTTTTGTGCCTCAGCCAACTGCCCTAGGACCTGGCCCCTCCCAGCAGCAGGTTGACACTAGCTATGGGGTCTTAAACCCTCCAGCCAGCCACCACAGGACATGGTCTCACCCGCCAGTGGGCTGGCACTATACCCAGCTTTCTGTATCCAGCTGGTTCATAACCCAGCCCTGCCACCAGCAGACTAGCACTAGGAATGGAAGTTCCCAGTTGGTGCAGCCAGTCATGCCAGGACCCAGCCCTCTCTACCAGTGGCCTACAGCCTTTACCCTAGTCAGAGTCTGACAACCAACTGGACCTGGGGCCAGCCATGCCTACCAGTACACCCACAGTAGTCAGTCCACCACAGCAGAAGGGCCCATGTAGCCCACATAGAGAGCACCCCTAGAGCATATAGTTCTGGTAACCAAAGGGGAGTGTGCTGCTAAGCCCCATATGTCATCTCCTACATAAGACCACTTCTCCAAGATTGAGAAACATAACCAATCTACCAAATACGTAAAAATAAAAACAGAGAATTAGGCAAAATGAGGCAAAAGAGGAATATGTTCCAGAGGAAAGAGAAATATAAAAACCCAGAAGAACTAAATTCAACTAAGTTCAAGATAAGGAATCTACCTGAAAAAGAGTTCAAGGTAATGATCATAAAGATGTTCAAAGAACAGGGGAGAAAAATGAATGAAAAAAGTAAGAAGTTAGACGTTTTCAACAGAGTTAGGAAATGTGAACAAGAATAAAATGACCTGAAGAATAAATAAAAATACACAAGAAGAAATCAAGAGTAGATTAGATGATACAGACAAATGAGTCAGTGGACTGGAAGACAGAGTAGTGGAAATCACTCATGATGAACAGAAAAAGAATTTTTTAAAAAGAAGCAAGCTTAAGAGACCTCAGTGACAACATCAAGCATATTATTAACATTATAGGGGTGCAAGTAGAAGAAGAGAGAGAGAAACAGGCAGAGAATACATATGAAGAACTAATAACTGAAAACTTCCCTAACCTAGGAAAGTCAACAGACATCCAGGTTCAAGAAACACAGAAAGTCACAAACAAGACCAACACAAAGAGGACCAGACCAAGACACATTGTAATTAAAATGGCAAAAATTAAATATAAAGAACATTAAAGCAGCAAGGGAAAAGCAACATGTTATGTACAAGGGAATTCCCATAAGACTATCAGCTGACTCTGCAGGCCAGAAGGGAGTGGCATGATATATTTAAAGTGATGAAAGGAAAAAGACTGCAACCAAGAATACTCTACCTGGCAAGCTCTTTTCAGATTTGATGGAGAAATCAACAGTTTTACAGACAATAAAAAGCTAAAAAAGTTCAACACCAAAAACGAGTTTTACAAGAAATGCTAAAGGGCATTCTCTAAGCAGAAAAGAAGAGGTCAAAACTAGAAACACAAAAATTACAAAGAGAAAAATCTCATTGGAAAAGGCAAATATATCATAAAGGTAGTAAATCAACTATGTATAAAACAAGAAGGTTAAAATATAAAAGTAGTAAAATCAAACTGTATGCATAATAATAAGTAGTTAAAGGATACACAAAACAAACTGACGTAAAATATGTTTGAAACAGTGATTGTGGGGGAGAAAAATTCAGGGTTGTTAAGATGTGTTTGAACTTAGAGGTCAATAATGTAATATAATCATGTATGTATATTTTGCTATATATAAACCTCATGGTAATCACAAACCAAAAATCTATATAGATACATAAACACAAAAAAGGGAAAGGAATCCAAACATTAAAGATAATCATCAAATCACAAGGGAAGAAAGCAAAGAAGAAAAATGGAACAAAAAAGAACTACAAAAACTACCCCAAACCAATTAATGAAATGGTAATAAGTACAAACCTATCAATAATTACTACAAATGTAAATGGACTATGTACTCCAAAGAAAAGACATACAGTGGCTGAATGGATACATATATGTTGCCTTCAGGATATTCACTTCACATCTGAAGATACACACAGCCCAAAAGTGAGGGGGCAGGAAAAGATATTCCATGCAAATTTAAATGAAAAAAAAGCCAGGGTAGCAATACTTATATCAGACAAAATGACTTTAAAACAGAGACTTTAACAAGAGACAAATTAATATATTACTTAATGATCAAGAAGAAGATCTAACAATTGTAAATATATATACCCAACATAAAACCATTTAAATATACATAAAGCAAATATTAACACACGTATAGGGAGAAATTGATAGGAACACAATAATAGGGGGCTTCAACACCTCACTTACATAAATGGGCAGATTATCCAGACAGAAAATCAATTAGGAAGCACTGACCTTAAATGACACACTATGCTTGATAGGCTTAATGGACGTATATTGGACATTTCATCCAAAAGCAGCATAATACATATTCTTTTCAAGTGCACATGGAACATTCTCCAGGATAGATCACAAATTCCTGGAAATGTTTAATTTTCCAAGACTGAGCCAAGAAGAAATAGAAAATATGAACAGAACAATTACCAGTAATGAAGTTGAATCAGTAATTTTAAAACTCCCAACAAATTAAAGTGCAGAACCAGATGGACTGAGAGTTGAATTCTACCAAATATTTTAAAAAGCATCAACACCTAATCTTCTCAAACTATTACCAAAAAGTTGAAGAGCAAGGAACACTTCTGAATTCATTCTATGAGGCCAGCATCACCCTGTTACCAAAACCAAACTAAGACATGACAAAAAAAGAGAAAATTATAGGCCAGTATCAGTGATGAACATGGATGTAAAAATCCTCAACAAAATATTAGCCAACTGAAGTCAACAATACCTTAAAAGGATCATATACTATGATCGAGTGGGATATATCTCAGGGAATCAGGAATGGTTCAATATTTACAAATCAAACTATGTGATAAACCACAGTAACAAACTGAAGAATAAAAATTATATGATCTTTTCAGTAGATGCAGAAAAAGCTTTTGACAAAATTCAACATAGATTTGTGATAAACGTTCTGAACAAAGTAGGTATAGAAGGGACATACCTCAAAATAATAAAGGTCTTATATGACAAATCCAAGCCAACATCATATTCAATAAAGAAAAGCTGAAAGCATTTCTTCCTGAAGAAGACAAATATGCCCACTCTCACCACTTTTATACAGTACTGTATTGGAAGTCCTAGCCACAGAAATCAGACACACACACACAACATTTTTTTAAAGAATCCAAGCTTGAAAAAAAGAATAAAAATTGTCACTCTTTGCAAATGACATGATACTATACATAGAAAATCCTAAATATGCCACAAAAGAAAATTACTAGAACTTATCAATTAATTTGTTAATGTTGCAAGACACAAAATTAATATACAGAAATCAGTTGCATTTCTATACACTAAAAATAAACTGTCAGAAAGAGAAATTAATAAAATCAATCCCATTTACAGTTGTATCAAAAAGAATAAAATACTTAAGAATAAATCTAACTAAGGAGGAAAAAGACACATACTCAGAAAACTATAAGACACTGAAAATAGAAATTGAAGATGGCACAAATGGAAAGATATATAGTGCTTATGGGTTGGAAGAACTGATATTGTTAAATGACAATGGTATTCAGTCAGTCTGCAGATTTAGTGTAATTTCTATCAAAATACCAATGGCATTTTTCACAGAACTAGAACAAATAATTCTAAAATTTGTATGGAAATACAAAAGACCCAGAATAGCCAAAATAACTTTGAGAAAGGAGAACAAAGCTGGAGGTATCATGCCCTCTGATTTTAAACCATACTACAAAGCTACAGTAATTCAAAATGGTATGGTACTGGCAGAAAACAGACACAAAGGTCAATGGAACAGAATAAAGAGCCCAGAATTAAGCCCACAGCCATATGGTCAATTAATCTATAAAAAAGAAGAATGAAAATACAATGTGGAAAAGATAAATGGTGTTGGGTAAACTGGACAGAAGAATCAAATTGGACTAATTTTTCACACCATATGAAAAGTAAAATCAAAATGGATTAAAGACTTAAATATAAGACCTGAAATTGTAAAACTTTTAGAAGAGGACTTAGCTAATATGCTTTTTGTCATTGGTTTTAGCAATATTTTTTTGGACATGTCTCCTTAGGCAAGGGAAACAAAAGAAAAATAAACAAATGGGACTACATCAAACTAAAAAGTTTTGCACATCAAAGGAAACTATCAACAAAATAAAAAAGCTCTCTACTGAATAGGAGAAGATATTTGCAAACCACTTAACCAAAAAGGAGTTAATATCCAAAATATACAAAGAACACTTAAAACTCAACATCAACAAAACAAAAAAAACAATTTAAAATCTGGGAGAGGACCTAGGTAGACATTTTTAAAGAAGACATACATATGGGCACCAGGCAAAGGAAAAGATGCTAATCATCAGGGAAATGCAAATAAAAATCACAATGAGATATCACCTCACACCTGTCAGAATGGCTATTATCTAAATATCAACAAATAACAAGTGCTTCCAAGAATGTGGAGAAAATGGAACCCTAAATCACTGTTGGAGGGAATGTAAATTGGTGCAGCCATTATGGAAAACAGTATGGAAATTCCTCAAAAAATTAAAAATAGAACTATCAAATGACCCAGAAATTCCACTCCTGGATGTTTATCTGAAGAAAACAGAAACACTAATAAGAATAGATTCATGCACCTCTATGTTCACTGAAGTTTTATTACAATAGCCAAAATATGGAAGCAACCACAGTGCCCATCAATAAATGAATGGATAAAGAAGATATAACATATGTATACAATGGAATATTACTCAGCCATAAAAAGAATGAAATCTTCCATTTGGGACAACATGGATGGACCTAGAAGGTATCATGCTATACAAAATGTCAGAGAGAGAAAGACAAATACTGTATGATTTCACTTTTATGTGGAAGCTAAAAAGCAAAACAAATGACTGAATATAACAAAACAAAACCAGCATTATGTATACTGTGAACAAACAGGTGGTTGCCAGAGAGGAGGTTGTTGGGGGGAGGAGAAATACTTGAAGGAGATTAAGATGCACAAACTTCTAGTTACAGAATAAATGAGTTATGGTTATGAAATGTACAGTGTGGGCAATATTGTCAATAATTATGTAATATCTTTGTATGATGACATATGGTAACTAGGCTTATCATGGTGATTATTTTGAAATGTCTAGCAATATTAAATCACTACTGGGTATGACAGAAACTAACATAGTGTTGTAGGTCAACTATACCTCAAAAGTGAACAAACATTAAAAGAGATCAGATTTGTGGTTACCAGAGGGGGGTGGGGGAAGCAGGAATTAGATGGATGTAGTCAAAAGGTACAAACTAACAGTTATAAGGTAAATAAGTACTGGGGGTGTTATGTACAACATGAAAAATGTAATTAGCACTGCTGTATGTTATATATGAAAGTTGTTAAGAGAGTAAACCCTAAGAGTTCTCATCACAAGGAAAAAAATTTTTCTGTTTCTTTAATTTTGTATTTATATGAGATGTTCACTAAACTTATTTTGGTAATTATTTCATGGTGTAAGTCCAACCACTATACTATTCACCTTAAACTTTTACAGTGCTGTATATCAATTATATCTCAATAACACTGGAAGAAAAAAAAACTATCTTAGTGTAGCTTTATTATTTATTGTAGTGCTAAGCTTGACTAGGAGTTAATAGGTCTGGACTCTACTTTCAGTGCCAACACAGTCTTACTGCTCCCATTAACAAAGCACTCTATCTTACTCTGGACTTACTTTTACCCTCCATAAGTTTGTCAGAGAAGAGCATGTTTAGACTTTGCATGGAGTTACATTATGTGGATAAATGAGATAAGTTAATTGAAAGAATTTTGAAATGTTAGAATGAGACTCATTTACCTATATCCCAAGTTAATATAATCACTATGTAATATTTTTAAAGGAATGGTCAATTGGAAGTTTTTAAAAAGGAAAAATCATAATGAGATATCACCTCAAACCTGTCATAATTGCTATTATCCAAATGTCAACAAATAAAAAGTGCTTGCAAGAATGTGGAGAAAACAGAACCCACAGTCAGTGATGGTGGGAATGTAAATTGGTACAACCACTGTGGAGAACAGTATGGAGGTTCCTTAAACTACTAAAAGTAGAACTACCATATAATCCAGCAGTCCCACTCCTGGGCATATATCTGGAGAAAACCTTAGTTCAAAAATATACATGCGGGCTTCCCTGGTGGCGCAGTTGTTGAGAGTCCACCTGCCAGTGTGGGGACATGGGTTCGTGCCCCAGTCTGGGAGGATCCCACGTGCCACGGAGCAGCTGGGCCCATGAGCCATGGCCGTTGAGCCTGTGTGTCCGGAGCCTGTGCTCCGCAACGGGAGAGGCCACAACAGTGAAAGGCCTGCATACAACAACAACAACAACAAAAAAAGATACATGCACCCCAATGTTCATTGAAGCACTGTTTACAATAGTCAAGATATGGAAGCAACCTAATGTCCATCAATAGAGGAATGTATAAAGAAGATGTGGTACATATATAAAATGGAATAGCCATAAAAAAGAATGAAATAATGCCATTTGCAGCCATTTGCAGCCATTTGGATGTACCTAGAGATTATCATACTAAGTGAAGTCAGTCATATAGAGAAAGAAACATCATATGATATCACTTATATGTGAACTCTAAAAAGATGATGCAAATGAACTTATCTACAAAACAGAAACAGACTCACAGACTTCTAAAACAAAATTCTGGTTACCAAAGGAGAAAGATGGGGCAAGGAGATAAATTAGGAGTTTGAGATTAAAATATATACACTACTATATATAAAATAGATAATCAGCGAGGACCTACTGTAGAGCACAAGGAACTACTCAATATTCTATAATAACCAGTATGGGGAAAAGAATCTGAAAAATGAATGGATATATGTATATGTACAACTGAACTACTTTGCTGTACACCTGAAACTAACACATTGTAAATCAACTATACCCCAATATAAAAGAAAAATTAAATAAAATAAATAAAATGAACAAGTAAGAATAAAATCTTTAAAAAATCTTTTATAAGGCAAAATACTACAAGTCATTCATAATGGGTAAATATAGTTTGCTCACATTATAAGAATTCTTAGTACTACCAACTGTTATTTTCAGATAATATTTTATCCATTAAGAACTTTTGACAAAGAATGATTCTTTTTTTTTCTCTTTAGTGTAAAGATGATTATCATTGCTTGTACAATGATCTTACATTTTTCAAACATTGTTTATTCTCCTTGCACTCACTGACTTTTTGACTTTGCCTTTTCTCTGTCATAATGGTTCCTTTCACCCCCAACTCATCTCTTATCCTGAATAACTTGGACCTGCTATTAACATTTACCTGTCTTAGGAAAATTAGTTGTTTTTAGGGAAAAAGTGATAGATTTGGCTCCCCTGTGCCTTCCAAATAAAGTCTAAACTTTTAGTTTTGGACTTCAAAAGTTTGTCTTAACCTACTACTTCAGCCTTAACTCTCACTCTTACCTCATTCTATAATGGTATCCCAATAGTTGGAAACATGTTGAGCCTGATCATAATTTTCTTGTATCTAAACCTTTGATTATATTGTTCTCCACATTCACTTGTCTGCCCATATTTAAGTACCATTTCATCCATGAAGGTTTAGTGGTCATCTCACTGTAAACTTTTTCCCTATCTGGATTTCAACACCTTTTTGGATTCATCTTTCTTATAGCATCTAGCCTATTGTTTTATATTACTGTGGCTTTTGTTTGCTTATTCAGTTTTTATTTTCTGTTTCTTTTATTCTCTGTGTCTATCTCTTTTGACAAACTTTAAGCTTCTTAGCTTGTTGTGTTCTACCTATTATATTCACAACAGAATCTAGGAGATTTTTCTAGGGCAATAAGAAACAGCCCATAAAAGTTGTTGAATTAAATTGAATTGCTGGACCACTTTTTTAGGTACGGCTATCAAACTGAACATTTCATGGAAGTGGACAAGGATAAATCTCCAGTATTAGCGTACTAGAAAATTGTCTTTAACTAAGACTGGATGGGAAGAGTCAAGCTGTTTGACAAATAAATGCTAGTGACTTTAGAAAATATGTATTGCTAGAATCAGTAAACAGATATCAGAGAAACATGGAATTATGACTGTTGTTCTACAAAGCTAAAAACTTGATTTATGTGTATGACACATAGGATTTAAATCTTATTGAGAGTTTACAAAACATTAAAGGAGTGCTCCAGAATTAGGCAGATTTTTAAAAAAGAAAGAGTAAATCCTTCATGTTTGAATAAAAACTTGCATTACGCAGTTTCTTTAGCCTTTTGTTTAGGAAAAAAATCAACTTTGAAAAATATTTTCCAGTAGCACCAAGAACAACTTTGCTTTTTAAAAATTATTATTATAGCGTGAAAGTATTTTCTCCTGAGAAATAATATTTCCTAGTATTTGGAATGGAATGAAGGCCACATCTCTACAAAGAATGAAGGCATTTAATATGAGTTCAGTCATTGAAAGGCTTCCTGAGTCTTTAAAATTTGTGTCCGTCTTTTCTCATCTCCCCTGCCCATATGATTCACATTATATGTTTTCTTCTTAGATTATTAAAACGAGAAGAAAGTTTCACATTCATTCCTCGGTCCCGTGAAGAGCTTCCAGACAACTTTCCAAAGGAAATCTCTGGGATCTGCTATTTCCTGGAGGTAAGAACTGGTCCGAAGCAGCCAAAGCCTTCCCTTTCTTCATCGAGAATAAAAAAGGTTTCCTACAACATTGGCACAATGTTCCTCCGGGAGACAAGCCTCTGAGACCTGCTACAGATCAAAGACTCCTCCAAAAAGCACAAGCCCAGAACATGGGTCATGACAGGAGAATGGAAAGATTGTTTATCCTTCACTGCTCTGTGGAGAACAAGCAGTGGAATTTCTGTTATGTCAGGCCATAATCCTAGAAAAAGGAGGGTGATAACTGGCAAGAAAAAACTAGAGAGCAAAGGGGAAATTAGATGTATCCATTCTTATTAGTGTTTTAGGTCATATCTATATGTATTTCAATTAATTACAAGTGTGAGGCCCCTTTCAAAACTAACCAGTAAATCAATTCCATGCTTTCTTGTTTGTCACACATACAGGTATTTTTCTCTATATATCTGTATCACTTTTGAGAGCCAGTTTTGATTATATATTCCTACATTTAGTGAGTGGGTATGAAAGGAATATTTTCTAATTTTGTTTTTCTGAACAGACATTTCATACACATATCATGGCAGTGTGGTAAACTTCCCAGCAGGAAAAACTGTAACTTGGCAAAATATTTTAGGGATATTACCTATTTTTATACATACCTCTTCTAGATAATTTCACACAGCATTATTAGATTTTCACAATCTGCTACTGTATAGTTGGTATATTATGTAATTCCAACATATTAATTGAATATAGTTTCACTTATTTAGAGAGATAAGTGCTTAGATTGAAAATACACATAACCTAGGATTTCAGATGCTGAGAAAGCATAGTATATCTGCTTAGTAAATATAGCTTTTAGATTTGATTAATGTAGCATAGAATCCAGAGGAAATGGCATTTCCTAATAGCAAATGCATGTATCTGTAACCAAGATTAAAGAAAGGTCTTTTTGCTATCTTCTGAGAAATATCAGTGAAAATAAAATGATTTGCCACATTGGACCCTTTCAACTTAGCATTCTAAATATAGGTAGTTTTTACAATGTGCTAAATTCTAATAAACAGCATCCTACTAAATGACATGTAAGTCCACTCCCCTGCCCTTGTCACCTTCTTCAACGGATGCTTCCTAAGGACTCACTGACCCTCATGGGAGCAAATCACTAGATACTGGCATTAGTGAGAAAGAGGTGTAGGATATTTTGCCAAGAAGGTTGTTTATTCTTTCATAATAAAAACAAGGAAAAAAACTGTACTTTATGGATTTGAGATTTTTTTTAAATTTTCTTCTGCAGTTTATTTGATGTGGCTTTTAAATTCAGTGAATCACCTTCATTAACACTGAAATATGTCTAACCTTCAGACCTAGTAATCACCAAAGTTACAGATAGACTTCCATTGCTTGTTCTGCTAGATGAAAACCTGTTCCCATTAATTAACAGTGCATGAAAATATTATTACAGACCTACCCTGAAATTAGGAGCACAGTGTGTCCAGAGTTTCTTATTTTGGATCAGACACAGAATCTAAGTTTCTCTTGAGGTTAATGAGTTGGAAACATTTGTTTCCTTGAAATCTTGTGGTGGCCATTTTCTTACTCTGATAGGTATACTCATTGGTAGCTTAAGTCTACTGAATACAATATACTTTTTCTGGTTAGGGATTTTGGCTGCATTAGAATTTGGTTATGAAATAACTCAGTTAAGGAACAGATTAACTAGTGTCCATTGTAGTCTGTGAGGATTAATTAGTGTTTTTAAGTTCTCTAAGTATACAGCTAGAATATATTTTTAGATATGCAGATTATTTGTTATAATGGTGATCATTTTTATAGTTGTTGAACTCTGTTCTCTCTCTGGGGATTAAGAGGACACTAATGCAACACTTTGCATGTGAAAACAGGACCTAGACATGAATCCTTGCCTGTCCCTCCCTTCCTTGGGTCTAGGTTTTTGTTTTTAACCACATGTGGGCAAGAAGACCAGGGTGTTTATAGGAGGCTGAGGACAAGGTTCTCTCATGGGAATAAATACTCCCAAAAGTATTTCTTTCATGCACAGGAGCATGGGGAGAGAACCAAACTCACTGAAGTCATTTATGCTTATTCTGCACAGTAACTTAAAGCTTATTGTGATATAGTAAATCATAAGTGTTTTAATCGTAAACAACATGTTTTGTAACCATAAGGCGGAAAGAGACTTCCAGGAATCATCCAATCTAATTCTCTACTTTTTGTAAAGATTTGTCTAAGCAACTATTCTAAACATATGGTTATTCTCTCCATACTTAAAAATACCTGTGGGAAGCATATTTTAAAAGCATCCTTGACAATCCACTTCATTATCTAGTACTTGGTTATAGGATTTGGGATAAGAATTGTATATACATTCAATTTGTCAGAAAAATAACAAGCTCTTTCTTAGTTTATATGATTTTACTTGGAGAAGCGTAGCTATTTACATTGTCACAAATGTCACAATGAAGATATGCCAGAGATCTATTAAATATCACAAACAGGATGTAAACTACATTTTTCATAGAATATAATCTAAATGTATCTTTGAAGGTATAGTCTGAGGCAATGGTCTGATCTATTACCATTTTGCCAAACTAGTACAGTTGACTTATTATAGCTACACTATTCCTATATGTATTTGCAAAATACGGTATAAAATGGCATTTCATTCTAGCTGCAGTCATAGAATTTAGAGGCTGTGAAAAAAACATTGCATTTTTATGTGTCATATAGAGTACAATACATGTATCCTCCATTAGGAATTGTGATTGTAATAATGGGTGGCTGTTGGTATTTCATTTGACTAATATCTATACAGCATTCTCATGTACAAATTATTAACATACATCATGCATTTTAGCATGGCAGATTAAATGGAATTTAAATGGATGTCCCTTTAGAAATCAAGCGTTATTTAATTGGGGAAATGGCTCTAACCCACTTAAAATGGATACTTTAAGATCCAGTTTGGCACATATAGACCCTCTGTTTCAGTATTCTTTCCAGCAACTGATTTGAAGAAGTTACTTTATGACTAGCCATCAGTACCAAAGCTTCATGTTGACATCAGTATCATTTTGATAGAGAGAATGTCATATTGTTTACAAGTAAATGAGTTATATAATGAAGTCAGAAACCCCCATATGTACCCAAAATATACAGCACAGTATGTGCTTTGTGAACTGTAATAAATAGGTAACAGCCATAATTAAAAGAATAATACTCAATGCCTGAAGAACACATATAGTTGGGGCTCTTGGCTGTGTAGTGTTGGGTGGAGAAGGGAAAGAAGAAACAGCTTCTAGTTAACAGTTTGGTCCAACTGTCTAAAATCTGCCTTGATATTCATCTCTTCTTTTATATTTCAAATAGTTTTGATTTTCCCTTTTAATACTTCATTATTGTGGAATCCAGTGAGCTGTGTATGACCTATTGTGACTGAGACAGGCACTGATGCCTGAGACTTGAGAATGGGTTTGTGGATTCAGTGCTTCAAATATGAACTCTCAGGGTCTCACACTGTTCTTATCCAGTGACAATAGTAACAGGAACGTAGTGTTTTATTGTGAAAGTGCAAAATTGTGTGCCTCTCCAGGAAAAACAGAACAAAATAAGACAACAAATAAAGCAAAATCTCATTCACAAAAGCAGGAAGTCTTAATCTGGTGAATTCCTCCAAAGAGTTACAACAATAAAATAAAATTAAATTGATAGATACAAAAGGCAAAATCACAGAGAATCTGGAAAATTGCCAGGCTGTGTTTTTCCTACAGAATCATTTTGATACCACTTGAAATGGTATATTTGAGGTTGTGAGGTGTGAAGAGGGAGCTCAAGATTCTCACCATTATTAAATATAGTTTTGAAGGCTCCTTGGGTTCTTGACTAGCTGAGGGCAAGTTTGTGGATCATCAGAGCAGAGAGTAAAACTTCTACATGTAATTTCTGTCTTGTCCTGCATTTTAAGCACAACTTAACCAATGCCCAGACCTTCTCCTACTCTATACTGTCACTGGAAACCATCTCACCAAGTCAAGTTTGGCTCTGTCAAACACCATTCCCTCTGTAGCACTGAACCTAACATGGCCATAGAGTTGTTGATGCCTGTTTCAGGCAGATTGCAAGACCCACACAACTCTAGGCCCAAGTAACAAGGCACTGCTGAAGTGAACTAACCATTCTCAGTTGTGCTAGGTTATTGCTTACACCTATAGCTTCTCTCTGCTTTCTTCAAAACACTATCTGGTTCCAAGTATTTGGTACAACTTCAGTAAATCTTCTTCAGAATGAGTTACACATGACTCTGAATAGGCTCTGGGGGGCACCAGAGTCTTTCAGCCAACTGTACCTAGAAACTCAAGTCCGAGAACCAAGCCCCATATTGTAGCCTGGGTATTTCTATTATTAAACTATAGTTCTTTGGCTTCAAAAATTAAGTCATTTCAGAGGTTTCTATAAGCATATCTTATTAGATATAACCTGAAAAACATGATGTACCAGAGGCTTAATTATTAAAGTTTAACATACTACGGTCTGAGTGATAATTCTTTAAACATAGCTCTTGATATGAATACACTTAATTTACAACCAGCTGATTGAACATACACATAAATAGTGTTAACATGATTGAAATAATTTTATTGTTAAATGGATAAACTGACCCCAGCCGTGGACTCAATTTAAGTCTCCTCACAGTGGTGAATGAAGAACAGACACTGATATTATACACAGGTTAACATAAATTTTGTCAGAGCATTTTGAAATAGTGTGCAAAATTCCTTCCTCACACTTGATTCAAACAGTTGAAGCCTAAGAATTATTTTCCTGTCACCTTTCTGTTTCCTTCCTTCCTTTGTTCCTTCTTTCCTTCTTTTTCCTTTCATAAAAGTCATTGTTCCTTCTTTCCTTCCTTCTTCCTTTCATTAAAAAAAGTCATTGATAAATTTATAAACAGGAAGAATCACAGCTAATATTATGTTGTAGAATAGTTTTAGTTTTATAAAGTAATAAATATTCTGTGTGTGTGTGTTTGTGTGTGTGTTGAATGTAGATATTACATGATTAAAAAAGAGTGACATTTTGGAAGGACTTGGGATGTAGAGAAGTAAAGTTTGTGTCTTTATTTATTTCTCTTTTTTAAAATTTTGGCTGCACTAGGTCTTCTTTGTGGCACATGGGCTTCTCTTGTTGTGGCGTGCAGGCTCCAGAGTGCTCAGGCTTAGTAGTTGCAGTGCACGGCCTTCTCTCTAGTTGCAGAACGTGGGCTTAGTTGCCCCGCAGCATGTGGGATCTTAGTTCCCTGACAAGGGATTGAACTCACATCCCCTGCATTGAAAGGTGGATTCTTAACCACTGGACCACCATGGAATGTCCTGTGTCTTATTTCTATTGTGTTGTGACCAGACCATAGCTTCAGCCATGTGCCTCATTGCCAATTCCATCCTTATTAAGAAATGATCCTGTTCAATGGTTCAACTCATCAGCTTGGCAGTCCCTGACTACTTTAGGAAGCTTGGTAGTATCTGACTACCTTAGAGACACAAATTACTGTACTTTACCTTCAGAGATTTGGATTCAGTAGGTCTCAGGTGGAGGCCTAGATATCTGTATTTAGAAAATCATTCTAGGTAATGCTAATATACATACAGATTTGGGAATCAATGAAGAATATTCAAATAATCCCAATTACTAAGAATAAATGCAAGTTGACTAAGATAGAAATATATTATTTCATTCATACTTATTTTGAAAAGCTAAATACTCCATACTTAATAACATTATTTCTTTCACAAGTTTTAATTTTAGCTTTGGTTTCAAGTTTATAGTCTGCTTTTTGAGCATAAGTCTTCAAGCTTCAAATCAACACTGATAAGCATGAGGGATGAATATTGCTCACTATAGGGCTATTAGACATACTAGGTACAGTATAACTTTCTTAGTTACTGCCAGAGCTGTGCAGTATATCACAATATTTATTGATCCTTACCAACAAGACTTTGAACAGAGAAGCAAATGTCAAAGTGACAGCCTTATTCCCAAATGCTTTGATTTTTATGTTTGAAACATCACCAACTTGATACTTAGTCTCACTCTGTACTTTTCTCATAGAATTGTACATTCATCTGAAACTTATTTCCTAGCAATATCTTATAACAACCTTTCAAGCAATAATCTAAGCCATGATGATGATGCCATATGAACTTCCACTTCTGTGCACTTCATAGAACCCTTAGGGAAACAGACATGTTTTATATAAGCAATAATATAGGTAGTGTGGACTTTTAAAAGATATTCACCATTCTACTACAGTAAAATGAGCAACAAGTGATAGATAAAAATTATCTGAGCAGATAACATGCTTAATTTCTCTCACAAGTCCTTCATTTGCACACATGCTATGAAGTAATTAATATATTTTGATCAGATTGTTTCTGATGTATAATTATTGATACCTATCATAATATGATTTCTATTCCTCTCAAAAGATTGTGTATGTATTGTTGCCCAGACTTTTAGATCTTTGTAGTATATAGTAAATATATATATATAGTATATAGTATATATACTATATATATATATAATATATATAGTAAATAGTAAATAGGAGTATTTAAGGATAGATAAATGAGCAAAAGTATAGTATGGGTTGGATAAGCTGATCGAGAGTAGGCTTGGCAAAAATACAGATGCATCTTGGGACAAGTTATTAATTCTACTGTTGGTTTGATAAGGTCTGAGATGATGAAAGATTAAAGATAAAAAGAATTATTATCACTGTTCTCTGTGATGGCAAATGTTTAGTAAGTACAATACTATTTTGGCTTTCAGAATGTGATTGGTTGAAATTCATCTGTAGTATAATTTTAAAATGTCTGAAAATCATTATGTAGTCATATTTAAAATAACCTGTCCTTCTCAGCCATTTTGATGATACCACTAAAGCATGCAGGTTTTGAAATGAATAATTCATATTTTTACTTTCCTTAAAATATAATTTTAATCAAATGTGGCACAGTCAATAATAATCAGTCCTTTAATAGTTAAATTACTCCTCCATCATTTAGAATCATGAATTAGTATTACAGTTCAAACTAACTAGTAAATTTATGATACACTGAGGTACTTTTAATCATATGATTATTATTTAGCAAAATCATAAAGCTTAGAATCCATTCCTAAACCTCTAAATAAGATTACAGTTCCTATTATTGCCTAGATGGTTAAACTCTCCTCTAATCTTGAATCTGAACACAACTGAAGTCATGGGTGGGTTGGCTAGTATTTTACCTTCCTATTACCAACAGCAAAACTTAACATCCTCCTACCCACAATTTATAAAATTCTCCTATAAAAATCAAACAGGTTGTTGAGTCACTGAGAAAGTGTTTTTTTCCCACTGAGAAAGCATTTGACAGTCATCTTTTTGTATATCATTGGATGCTTAACCCTTAATAAGCATGCTTTTGTTAATAAATAATAAAAAATACTTAATTTGAATCCATTAAACTATAATGAATCTATTTTCTCAGTTAATTTGTCTAGTTGCTGATCAGACCACTCTTAATATTATACATAAGTACTATTGCTTATTATTTGAAAGCAGAAGAGACAAGAAAAACTAAATGGCAAGCCTAAGTAGTAGCTTGTTTCTAATTCTTTTGATACATATTTTTACAGATAAAGGAATTGGTTTATATTTAAATTTCCTCTGTGGCCTTTTGGAGTTAAAGAAGGGATTCTACTAAATGAATTTTTACTGTGGGCTATTAAGTATAATTAAATATAAGTAGGACAATAATGTATTAGTTGGGGTAAAATCAAAATTGTACAAAATTTCTTCTTCACACCCCCGCACTCTTTAAAGACAATTCTTCCCATTTTGCTGCCTGGCAGTTACACGTCAGACTCAGAACACAGGGACAGATGGAGGGGGTGGGATGGGCAGGAACTTTAGATGAGATTGAGCAAAGAAATTTAACTTTTTTCTTTGTGAAAGTATATATACTCCTAAAGTGAAGCAGTTTTCATAATAGACACATGTAGTTTAGTGAAAGCCAAATGACTTATTTGCTCATTTTTATTTAAAAAGAACACAGAAAAAATCCCTCATTAGCTATTTTCAATTTTCTTAGGAGCTAGCAGCAACCTCTCAGCAGGGGCACACATCGGTGAAACTGGGATTAGAAACTCACAAAGCTATATATAGAAACTCTCTGAAGGTGGCAGATAGAACTAGTCTTGGTTACAGTGATGAAGGTAAATGAAAGTGTGAGAATATCTGGGCTTAAGGAACTAAGAAGGCCAAATACCAGCCCCTCTGTATGTCACAGAAAAGCCTGCTAAAATTAGCACAAAAGAACAGACTATAGGTGTTCAAGTGATATTAAAACAAAACTTTTTTCTTTTCCTTTTATAGCATGCTGACTGAGTTAACATTCCCTGAGAAGAATACAATTTCATTTTATATATCTTTTTTGTTGTTGTTCTGACATTATAGAGATTATATCATTCCCTATTTGGAAAATTTAATCACAAAGAATGAGAAATATTCTGTATACTAACATCTGTAAAATGGCTGTGGGGGGCTATACTCTATTCCATATTCTCCTTCACATTGTTCTCAAATTGGGCTTCAGCTGCAAGCAAAACAAGTGCTCAACTTTAGAGTAGATAAAAGTCTTTATGATTCCAGGCCTATCCATCCTATTCTGAGAAGTTCCAAAGAAATAGAGCTGGGGAGAGAGTTACTCCACAGCATTTGATGGTATTCTGTGGGAGAGATGAAGATGTACTCCCAGTCTTTTAAAATTAAGTGGTTAAGTAGTCTCTAATCATCATTCAAAGATGTTTCACTTATATGTAGCTAGTTAATTCTAGCAGAGTTTGTTTAGAACAGAAATTTTAAAAGGAAGAAACAAACCTGAACAATTTTTAATCAGAGTTATCAGTTAGGAAACTAATTTGGGATGAAGATTTGCTGTCTTGAAAATCAACTTACTTATATCTGAAATTCAGAATGCTAAAGACTTTTGAAAATTTTCTAAAAGTATAAAGTGCTTCAGCACTGAAAAGGAATAATAATTTTGTTGATGGATTCCTTCAGGTTTTATGTCCTGGAGATAACAAAGAATTATAAATTACATTTCAATTATTTTTTTCTCTATGTTTTCCAGTTGTTGCAGGAAAGATGTAGAAGATGTCATAAATAAGACAAAGTTACAAATTTTGGCATTGAGCCATGGTTTACAAATTGGCAACATTCTTTTACTTAAAATAATGAAACTATTTTTAATAATATAAGGGTTAAGGGTAAAAGACAAGTATACTGTATTCACATTTGGCTATGAAAGGATCTAGAGCAAGAATCTCAACTTCTCAGAATAAAATCTAAGTGAAAACTTACCTTCATATCCTTTGAACAATAAATATAAATATTCCTACATATTTTCTGACTAAAAAGAAGCTATGCATTTCCATACTTAATGAAACTTCAATTCCTAGAACAATTCTACTTTTATTGACTCCCAAGAAGCATTCCTTTATGGCCAATATCACTAACTTTCAAGGTTGGCAAGAGAGCATGGCTTTCTTCTGAGACTGGGATGATCTGTATAAATATATTTGTGTATAACCACTTAAAATTCCCCGGCCACTTATAAGCTTTATTTAAAAAGTTCAATTCTCCGTAGTTAAAGTGAAGCAAACTCCATGTTGGAGTGGCCAGATAGATTATCAACAACAGGAAATCCCCCCTCCAATTTTTATTGGTATAAATTACCAGGTTAAAATCAGAGACTAACCTTGGCTTGAAGTTTCAGATAAATTGCTTTTCTATTATTTGACTAGAAAGTATTATCAAGAAGAAGAAATTAATTCTTATGTTAGATCTCATTGTAGCCAAGCAGGTCTAGATAAACTAGATAACTTTATAATTATGTACAGTAATTCAGGAATTTTTAGAAAATTCTTTATTTTTGTTCTTGTTTTACAAAGATAATTATTAGTGAATGGTAGCCAAAATTATTATTCTTATCTCTTAAATTAGTTTCAGGTATGTTACCGGGAAATTATATAATCTATCCCTTTCATTTGTCATGTAACTCAATGATCTGAGATAGTGAGTACTCATTGCTCTTTCTTCTAATCCTTAAAAACACTTTTTTTTCCTGTCTAAAGAGAAATTCTCCTACTAAAATGCAAATGAATACCTGACTATAGGAAGTAACCCATTTTATAAGCATATATGAAATACTTCAGCTGGATTCAGCTGGACCATAATCAAAAAAAAAGACACCAAAAAAGATGACAAGAGACAGAAAAATCACACTTTGCCAACCCTGTTAACCTAGAAGAAAGCTGAAAATAGATGGTAAGGCTAACTGATTATAGATTTTTTTAGCACAGTATTCATACATAATAGAATGTCATAAAATTCAGCATGTAAAAATTTTGTTAAAACAAACAAGAAACTTAAGAAATATGCTAATCAGAATAAAAAGATTTAAAGGGGCAAAAAATATTGCATTATATATGACCATCAGTGAAGAATTTGTTTTCTTTTGGGAAAATTTGGTACTATGTCCTCAATCAATATTTGCTTTATGATCTAATTTAGTATTGGCATAGTATAGGCATTATGTGCAGTAAACTAATTAGCCCCTTAAGTTTGTCAGATCCTCAGCTTCTCTTTTCCATCTCTCCCTCCCTCTTTTCCTCCCTTCTATCCTCCCTTCCTTCCTTCCCCCTTATTTCCTCCTTCCCTCCCTTTCTCCCTCCCTCCCTGCCTCCCTTCCTTCCTTTCCTTTCTTTTTCTTATGAAGTATGTGAAAAATAGTATATTATTATTACGGCTTCATGATTGAAGTGTTTGTGGATTCATGAGGTAAAGAAAAGAAGGTGACTATTTAGATATAGATAATTTGGATATAGAAATGACTGAGACAACTGAGACCTTGGTGTCTATAGAGGTTTCATCAGTTAAGAGAAACATAAGTTTTAAAAAATAACATGTTGTTCTTTTTTACTGAATTTAAACATGTTTTCAAGAAGTATCAGGGTCACCCTTTTTGGACAATCTCCTATTTTTTGCCCCTACAAACATCTTAATTTGGAAAAATCCTCTTATTTTCACATAGTAATTTTTTTCCTTGGGTACCACACTGCTAAAGATTGAAACAGAAAAGAAACTTCTATCTGTAGGGAAATTGTTTTCTAAAAACTACTTCCCAATAAGGCAAATACATCAACTACTACTTGGTTTTACTGGCTCTTTACCTATAGATGACCAATGCACTGTCTTGCATCCTGTATACCCTTCTGTAACTCAGTTTGGCATAGCATGGTGTTTTGGGTTCTTTTTTGAGGGTTTGAAAATGTTTCCTATCAATTTTATGTCTACTGTATTGAAAAAGCAATATACAGTGTATTCCAAATTTCTTAGCTCTATGCCTTTAGATTTTAGCATATATTCAGATGGCTGTTTATAACCACAATTTTGATTTTTTCACTAGAATTAACAAATTACCATGTTCCTAAGTAGAAAAACACAGGTTGGATCATTTTATGATAGCTATATTGAGGGATCAACCATTTACAAATCCAAATCCAAAACAATTTTTTTTTCAGGGAAAATTCAATCATTTCTAGCAGAGTATATGATTCATAATGGAAAAGAAGTGAAATATCTTATTTAAAGGCGTGATAGTGAGGAAGACATGAGTATGTTTTTCATTTTAGATACCCTTAGCACTACAATAATTTGAACAAGTCTTGAACAAGATTTAAACAATCTTTAATCTCTAAAACTGAAAATTTTATTCTTTCCTTTATGTTAGTGTATTAATATTACATTCAAACTACTTAATAAGTTGTCTACATGACACAAATCGTTTGCATTCATTAACAGAATATTATGTAGAAATAATACAGCTTTCTTTTTTCTCTCTGGAAAGATTTGCTTCAGTAAGTCAAATACATTTGAATTTTGGTTCTTATTTCTCATTTGGACTTCTTTGTTATACACCTCAGGGATCTTCTACTATAACAAATCAGGTAGTCAGTCAAAGGAAGGGATATGAAAACTTCATAAAAATTAAAACTTCAAAAGGGAAGACTTTCTATATTGATCAATTTTTATTTATTCCACACTGACATTGATTTTGAAATTGTGAAAAAGTAGGCAGTTTCCATATAAATTGACACCTATGAAAATACAAATTACTTTCTTCCTGTGATTTTCAGTGTTAAGAAAACCTTTGTCTTGAAATAATAGAGAATCTTAATATTTGTTCATGAAAAAATATGACCTTCAATACCTTTACCATTTTTATTTGTTGAGGGAAATGTTTTCAATAATGAATGTAAAAATGGAAGAGATATGGTTGAAGAAAACAGAAGAAATTAAGAAGAATTAAGATAACATTTGAACAGCTGTGAGCCACAGTCCCATTTTCTCCCTCTATTTTGTTACCTCTTACTAAATTGATATCTAAGGCCCAGATTGGGAAAAATAACTAAATCATTGTCTCCTTTAAGTATTTGGAGATAAGCAAAAATTATTCCAACTGTGTGGAAATTGAGTCACATAATAATGGCAGTTTATTACTACTAGGGAAGTCAGGTTAGGTTCAAATGGAAAAATTGTCCATGGACAAAGAGGCTTTCTGATTTTCTTAGAGTTGAATTAACAGCTTTAAGAAAAAAAAAAAATTCCTGAAAAATTTGCCTTGAAAAAACTATAAAATTTTATAACAACTACCTGTAACTACATTATGACTTTTTTTTTTTTTTTTTTTTTGCGGTACGCTGGCCTCTCACTGTTGTGGCCTCTCCCGTTGCGGAGCACAGGCTTCGGATGCGCAGGCTCAGCGGCCATGGCTCACGGGCCCAGCTGCTCTGCAGCATGTGGGATCTTCCTGGACCAGGGCATGACCCCATGTCCCCTGCATCGGCAGGTGGACTCTCAACCACTGCACCACCAGGGAAGCCCTACATTATGACTTTGATAATCAAGTGACAAAGCTGTCTCCTTATGCTTTTAAAATGTACCAATTAAATGCATTCCAGAAATAATACATATCATTCCTCATTTCAAAATCAACCTACCAGAATTCTGACACTTCAGCTGTGAGTAGCCATTTTACAAAACCAAAGGTTCTCATTTCCCTAACAGTACTTTAGATAAAAACAAATACAAACAAAACCTTCCCTCCTGATTTCAATGTATAAGGTAAATAGCCAAAGCATTTCCATCAAACATTCCAGTACCATGTAATAATAAATAGGTTTCCCAACCCACTTTATAAAAACACATGGTTATATCATGCTAGGCCTTCATTCACTTCCTCTACATGGGGTAGGTTTTATTTAACCAGATACCTGAATTATTTTAATGTTTTGTCCAGTTCATTTGCTGTAATCTCATGGGTCTAAATTTTTGGTTTGGCTTGCAATGTAAACAATATTGGGTATTTGCTATTTTATTATCAGATTATGCTTTGTAAATCATTACTTTTAAAAATCTAGTTATTTCAAACTTAGATTACAATGTTATCAAATAACATCATGATATATAATAATATATCCATAAAGCATGGTTAAATTTTATATATTTTGAAATGTCAAGCTATTTTTTGTTTTTCAAAGATGACTGCATCTCTTAAACTTGTACCATTAATTATAAAATTTTAATTCAGTGTTTCATATTATATTTTAAGATTCTTTACTCAATAGTATAAGTTTAGAGAACATTTTTCTGATTGAAAAGATAAAATATGCCCCATTTCCTTAGAATTTTAAGAATACTAGTATGTGTAAAAGTATGTAAGCACTTACAGAATTATAAACATCCACTGTATGTACTTTACTTTTAATGTAACAGTGCTTTTAATTCATTGGATTGTGCTTATTTATAATTGTTCTAAATTATGCATGATATATGTAAATAGCATGTTTCATTATGTAAAATGTGTTTGTATTTACAGATTGAAGAACAAGGAAAATTTGTATATGAAAAATGAGTGATTAAAAACCTGGGATACTTATAAAACAAAGTGGAAATAATAGTTGTGTGTTATATTTACATAATTAATTATAAAACTCTCTGTTTAAGCCACAGATTTATTTACTTTATAAGTGGAAACTGTCACTTATAAAATATTTAAACCAATAAATGATACCAAAAAGGAGAAGTCTATATATTCTTATTTTTTTTAACATTTTTATTGGAGTATAATTGCCTTACAATGTTGTGTTAGGTTCTGCTGTATAACAAAGTGAATCAGCTATATGTATATGTATGTCCCTATATCCCCTCCATCTTGCATCTCCTTCCCACCCTCCCTATCCCACCGCTCTAGGTGATCACAAAGCACTGAGCTCATCTCTCTGTGCTATGAGGGTGCTTCCCACTAGCTATCTATTTTACATTTGGTAGTGTATATATGTCCATAGCACTCTGTAACTTCATCCCAGCTTACAATTCCCCCTCCCAGTGTCCTCATGTCCATTCTCTACATCTGCGTCTTTATTCCTGTCTTGCCCCTAGGTTTTCATAACCATTTTTTTTTTAAGATTCCACATATATGTGTTAGAATACGGTATTTGTTTTTCTCCTTCTGACTTACTTCACTCTGTATGACAGACTCCAGGTCTATCCACCTCATTACAAATAACTCAGTTTCATTTCTTTTTATGGCTGAGTAATATTCCATTGTATATATGTGCCACATTTTCTTTATCCATTCTTCTGTTGATGGACACCTAGGTTGCTTCCATGTCCTGGCTATTGTAAATAGAGCTGCAATGAACATTTTGGTACATGGCTCTTTTTTGAATTATGGTTTTCTCAGGGTATATGCCCAGTAGTGGGATTGCTGGGTTTTATGGTAGTTCTATTTTTACTTTTTAAAGGAACCTCCATACTGTACTCCATAATGGCTGTATCACTTTACATTCCCACCAACAGTGCAAGACTGTTCCATTTTCCCAAACCCTCACCAGCAGGTATTGTTTTTAGATTTTTTGATGATGGACATTCTGACAGGTGTGAGGTGATACCACATTGTAGTTTTGATTTGCATTTCTCTAATGATTAGTGATGTTGAGTATCCTTTCATGTGTTTCTTGGCAATCTGTATATCTTATTTGGAGAAATGTCTATTTAGGTCTTCTGCCTATTCTTGGATTGGGTTTTTTGTTTTTTAATATTGAGTTGCATGAGCTGCTTGTAAATTCTGGAGATTAATCCTTGGTCAGTTGCTTCATATGCAAATATTTTCTCCCATTCTGAGGGTTGTCTTTTCATCTTGTTTATGTTTTCCTTTGCTGTGCAAAAGCTTTTAAGTTTCACTAGGTCCCATTTGTTTATTTATTTATTTTTTATTTCCATTTCTCTAGGAGATGGGTCAAAAAGGATCTTGCTGTGATTTATGTCAAAGAGTGTTCTGCCTATGTTTTCCTCTAAGAGTTTGATAGTGTCTAGCCTTACATTTAGGCCTTTAATCCATTTGGAGTTTATTTTTGTGTGTGGTGTTAGGGAGTTTTCTAATTTCATTCTGTTCAATGTAGCTGTCCAGTTTTCCCAGCACCATTTATTGAAGAGGCTGTCTTTCCTCCATTGTATATTCTAGCCTCCTTTATCAAAAATAAGGTGACAATATGTGCCTGGATTTATCTCTGAGATTTCAATCCTCTTCGATTGATCTACATTTCTGTTTTTGAGCCAGTACCATGTTGTCTTGATGACTGTAGCTTTGTAGTATAGTGAAGTCAGGGAGCCTGATTCCTCCAGCTGCATTTTTCTTTCTCAAGATTGCCTAGGCTATTCGGGGTCTTTTATATTTCCATACAAGTTGTGAATTTTTTTGTTCTAGCTCTGTGGAAAATATCACTGGTAGTTTGATAGGGATTGCATTAAATCTGTAGATTCCACTGGGTAGTATAGTCATTTTCACAATGTTGATTCTTCCAATCCAAGAACATAGTATATCTCTCCATCTGTTTCTATCATCTTTAATTTCTTTCATCAGTGTCTCATAACTTTCTGCATACAAGTCTTTTGTCTCCTTAGGTAGGTTTATTCCTAGGTATTTTATTCTTTTTCTTGCAATGGTAATGGGAGTGTTTCCTTAATTTCTCTTCCATATTTTTCATCATTAGTGTATTGGAATGCAGGAGATTTCTGTGCATTAATTTTGTATCCTGCTACTTTACCAAATTCATTTATTAGCTCTGGCAGTTTTCTGGTAGCCTCTTTAGGATTCTCTATGTATAGTACCATGTCATCTGCACACAGTGACAGCTTTACTTCATGTTTTCTCATTTAGATTCTTTTATTTCTTTTTCTTCTCTGATTGTTCTGGCTAAAACTTCCAAAACTATGTTGAATAATAGTGATGAGAGTGCACAAACTTGTCTTGTTCCTGATCTTAGAGGAAATGGTTTCAGTTTTTCACAATTAAGAACGATGTTTGCTGTGTGTTTTTCATGTATGGCCTTTATTGTTTCAAGGTAAGTTCCCTCTAGGCCTACTTTCTGGAAGGTTTTTATCATAAAAGGGTGTTGAATTTTATTGAACACTTTTTCTGCATCTATTGAGATGATCATTTGGTTATCTCCTTCAATTTGTTCTTATGGTTTACCACATTGATTCATTTGCATATATTAAAGAATCCTTGCATTCCTGGGATAAACCATACTTGATCATGGTGTATGATCCGTTTAATGTGCTGTTGGATTCTGTTTGCTAGTTATTTCATTGACAATTTTTGCGTCTATGTTCATCAGAGATATTGACCTGTAGTTTTGTTTCTTTGTGACATCTTTGTCTGGTTTTACTATCAGGGTGATGGTGACCTCATAGAATGAGTTTGGGAGTGTTCTTCCCTCTGCTATATTTTGGAAGATTTTGAGAAGGATAGGTGTTAGCTCTTCTCTAAATGTTTGATAGAATTCGCCTGTGAAGCCATCTGGTCCTGGGCTTTTGTTTGTTGGAAGATTTTTAATCACAGTCTCAATATCAGTGCTTGTGATTGGTCTGTTCATATTTTTTATTTCTTCCTGGTTCAGTCTTGGAAGGTTGTGCTTTTCTATGAATTTGTCCATGTCTTCCAGGTTGTCAATTTTATTGGCATATAGTTGCTTGTAGTAATCTCTCAGGATTCTTTGTATTTCTGCAGTGTCAGTTTTTACTTCTCTTTTTTCATTTCTAACTCTATTGATTTGAGTCTTGTCTCTTTTTTTCTTGATGAGTCTGGCTAATGGTTTATCAATTTTGTTTATCTTCTCAAAGAAACATCTTTTAGTTTTATTGATCTTTGCTATTGTTTCCTTCATTTCTTTTTCATTTATTTCTGATCTGATCTTTATGATTTCTTTCCTTCTGCTAACTTTGAGGTTTTTTTGTTCTTCTTTCTCTAATTGCTTTAAGTGTAAGGTTAGGTTGTTTATTTGAGAAATTTCTTGTTTCTGGAGGTAGGATTGTATTGCTATAAACTTCCCTCTTAGAACTGCTTTTGCTGCATGCCATCGGTTTTGGTTTGTCATGTCCTCACTGTCATTCATTTCTAGGTATTTTTAAATTTTGATTTCTTCAGTGATCTCTTGGTTATTTAGTAGTGTATGGTTTAGCCTCCATGTGCTTGTATTTTTTTTTACAGATTTTTTTTACAGATATTTTACAGATATCCATTCAGCTAGTCTGTATCTTTTGGTTAGATCATTTAATCCATTTAAATTTAAGGTAATTATCTATATATATGTTCCTATTACCATTTTCTTAATTGTTTGGGGTTTGTTATTGTAGGTCTTTTCCTTTTCTTGTGTTTCCTGCCTAGAGAAGTTTCTTTAGCATTTGTTGTAAAGCTGGTTTAGTGGTGCTGAATTCTCTTAGCTTTTGCTTGTCTGTAAAGGTTTTAATTTCTCTGTTGAATCCGAATAAGATCCTTGCTGGGTGGAGTGATCTTGGTTGTCGGTTTTTCCCTTTCATCACCTTAAATATTTCCTGCCACTCCCTTCTGGCTTGCAGAATTTCTGCTGAAACTTCAGCTGTCAAACTTATGGGGATTCCCTTTTATGTTATTTATTGTTTTCCCTTGCTGCTTTTAATATTTTTTCTTTGTATTTATTTTTTGATAGTTTGATTAACATGTGTCTTGGCTTGTTTCTCCTTGGATTTATCCTTTATAAGACTCTCTGTTCTTCCTGGACTTGATTGACTACTTCCTTCCCCATATTAAGGAAGTTCTCAACTATAATCTCTTCAAATATTCTCTCAGTCCCTTTCTTTTTCTCTTCTTCTTCTGAGAACATTATAATTCAAATGTTGGTGCATGTAATGTTGTCCCAGACATCTCTGAGACTGTCCTAATTTCTTTTCAGTCTTTTTTCTTTATTCTGTAATGCCATAGTTATTTCCACTATTTTATCTTCCAGGTCACTTATCCATTCTTCTTCTTCCTCAGTTATTCTGCTATTGATTCCTTCTAGAGAATTTTAAATTTCATTTATTGTGTTGTCCATCACTGTTTGTTTGCTGTTTATTTCTTCTAAGTACTTGTTAAACGTTTCTTGTATTTTCTCCATTCTATTTCCAAGATTTTGGATCATCTTTACTGTCATTGCTCTGAATTGGTTTTTGGGTTGACTACCTATTTCCTTTTCATTTGTTTGGTCTGGTGAGATTTTACCTTTCTCCTTCATCTGCTGTGTGTTTTTCTGTCTTCTCATTTTTCTTAACTTACTCTTTTGGGTCTCCTTTTCACAGGCAGCAGGTTCGTATTTCCCTTTGTTTTTGGTGTCTGTCCTCAGTGGCCAAAGCTTGTGCAGTGAGTTGTGTAGGCTTCCTGGTGGAGGGGACTGCTGCCTGTGTTCTGGTGGATGAGGATGGATCTTGTATTTCTGCTGGGCAGGACCAGCAGTATGTTTTGGTAGTATGTTTTGGCATGTCTGTGGCCTTATTATGACTTCAGGCAAACTCTGCTAATGGGTGGGGTTGTGTTCTTGTCTTACTAGTTGTTTGGCATAAGGTGTGCAGCACTGTAGCTTGGTGGTCATTAGCATTGAGATGGAGATCTCTGGGAGAGCTTTCACTGTTTGATATTATATAGAGCTGGGAGGTCTCTGGTGGACCAATGTACTGAACTTGGCTCTCCTACCTCAGAGGAATGGGCCTGACAACCGGCTGGAGCACCAAGACCCTTTCAGGCACATGGCTCAGAAGAAAGGGAGAAAAAAAGAAATAAAGAAAGAATAAAATAAAATAAAGTTATTTTTTTGTATTGATTTTCTTTTTTTTTTCTTTTTTTTTAAACATCTTTATTTGAGTATAACTGTTTTACAATAGTGTGTTAGTTTCTCCTTTACAACAAAGTGAATCAGTTATACATATACATATGTTCCCATATCTCTTCCCTCTTGCGTCACCCTCCCTCCCACCCTCCCCATCCCACCCCTCCAGGTGGTCACAAAGCACAGAGGTGAACTCCCTGTGCTATGCGGCAGCTTCCCACCAGCTATCTAATTTACTTTTGGTAGTGTGTATACGTCCCTGCCACTCTCACATCGTCACAGCTTACCCTTCCCCCTCCCCATATCCTCAAGTCCATGCTCTAGTAGGTCTGTGTTTTATTCCCATCCTACCACTAATCTCTTCATGACATTTTTTTTTCTTAGATTCCATATATATGTGTTAGCATACAGTATTTGTTTTTCTCCTTCTGACTTACTTCACTCTGTATGAAAGACTCCAGGTCTATCCACCTCATTACAAATAACTCAGTTTCATTTCTTTTTATGGCTGAGTAATATTCCATTGTATATATGTGCCACATCTTCTTTATCCATTCATCTGTTGATGGACACTTATGTTGCTTCCATGTCCTGGCTATTGTAAATAGAGCTGCAATAAACATTTTGGTACATGACTCTTTTTGAATTATGGTTTTCTCAGTGTACATGCCTAGTAGTGGGATTGCGGGGTCATATGGTAGTTCTATTTGTAGTTTTTTAAGGAACCTCCATACTGTTCTCCATAGTGGGTGTATCAATTTACATTCCCACCAGCAGTGAAAATAAAGTTATCAAGCTGAAAAAAATGTTTTAAAAATGTTTTAAAGTAATAAAAAGGAAAAAAGAGAGAAAGAAGAGAGAAATGAAACCAAAGAAACAAATCAAGCAATAATAACAAGCACTAAAAATTATACTAAAAAAAATAATAAAAGGCAGACAGAACACTAGGACAAATGCAAAACAAAACTATACATACAAAATCAAACAAAGAAGCATACACATACATACTCACAAGAAGAGAAAAAGGGGAAAAAAATGTATATATAAGGAAGAGAGCAACAATATCAATAAACAAATCCACCAATGATAATAAACTCTAAATACTAAAGTAAGATAAACATAAAACCAGAAACAAATTAGATGCAGAAAGGAAATCCCAAATCTATAGTTACTCCCAAATTCCACTGCCTCAATTTTGGGATGATTTGTTGTCTATTCAGGTATTCCACAAATGCAGGGTACATCAAGTTGATTGTGGAGATTTAATCTGCTGCTGCTGAGGCTGCTGGGAGAAATTTCCCTTCCTCTTCTTTGTTCACACAGCTCCAGGGGTTCAGCTTTGGATTCGGCCCTACCTCTGCATGTAGGTTCCCTGAGGGCATCTGTTCTTCACTCAGATAGGACGGGGTTAAAGTAGCAGCTGATTAGGGGGTTCTGGCTCACTCAGGCAAGGGAGAGGGAGGGGTACGGTATGTGGGGTGAGCCTGTAATGGCAGAGGCCAGCTCTGAAGTGCCTGTAGTGGCAACAGCCTGAAGTGCACCCTGTGTTCTCCCAAGGAAGTTGTCCCTCGATCACAGCACCCTGTCAGTGGCAGGCTGCACAGGTTCTGGGAGTGGTGTTGATAGTGACCTGTGCTTGCACACAGGCTTCTTGGTGGCTGCAACAGCAGCCTTAGCATTTCATGCCCGTCTCTGGTGTCTGTGCTGATAGCAGTGGCTCATACCCATCTCTGGAGCTTGTTTAGGTGGTGCTCTGAATCCCCTCTCCTCGTGCACCCCAAAACAATTGTCTCTTGCCTCTTAGGCAGTTCCAGACTCTTTCCCAGTCTCCTTCCCTGCTATCTCTGGTGCACTAGCCCCCTTCAGACTGTGTTCACACAGCCAACCACAGTCCTCTCCCTGGGATCTGACCTCCAAAGCTGAAGCCTTAGCTCCCAGCCCCCACCAACCCTGGAAGGTGAGCAGACAAACCTCTCAGGCTGGTGAGTGCAGGTAGGCATTGATCCTCTTTGCAGGAATCTCTCTGCTTTGCCTTCTCTACCCCTATTGCTGCACTCTCCTCCATGGTTCCTAAGCTTCACCCTTGCCAGCCCCCATCTCCACCAGTGAAGGGTCTTCCTAGTGTGTGAAAATTTTTCCTCCTTCACAGCTCCCTCCCCAAGATGCAGGTCCCATCCCTATTCTTTTGTCTCTGCTTTTTCTTTTTTTTCCCTACCCAGGTACATGGGGAGTTTCTTACCTTTGGGGAAGTCTGAGGTCTTCTGCCAGCGTTCAGTAGGTGTTCTGTAGGAGTTGTTCCACGTGTAGATGTATTTCTGATGTATTTGTGGGGAGGAAGATGATCTCCATGTCTTACTCCTCTGCCATATTGAAGATCTCCTATAGATTCTTCTTAGTGTGTTTTTTCACACCATGAATGACAATGACTTAGAGTATGAATAAACAGTTAATGAAAGAATGGAGAACCAGTAAATGAATGAATGGAATGTTCACATTGCATTATCATTATGGCTGAAGACTATGCTACTGACATCAGGCAGGGCCAATTTTGAATTATTTTTATAATATGAAACCTCTCCTTAATTATCTTACTAAACCTTAATATCACACAGTACTGGAAGGAAGGCTTGGGAGGAAAGGCAGTACTCTTAACCTGATCTTTGCCAGGGTTTTTTTTTAAACTGAGAAGTCTTATAGGTCTCCACTGCTCACTTCAATCTTGTTTTTTACTTAGTCTTTTTCAATCTTATCTCCTTTTTTTTCTTCTTTCTTTGTTTGGTTTGTTTGTTTTGAGTACAGAATTCATTAGTCATTAGCATTCTCCAAATTTTGTGTTCAAACCACACAGCTCTGTCCTAAACTTGATGCCTTCACTTGAAACCTTGACAAATACAACAAGAAGAAGCCAACACACAATTTCTGGCTCCCCATTTTACCAAACTCACCATGGTCAGCTGCTTGTCACTCAAAAACCAATAATTCAAGGGGCAAGTGTCAGTAAAAAGGAAAGGTACTTGAATCAGAAAAGCCTGCAATCTGGGGAGATGGTGGACTCATGTCCAGAGACCAACTCCAAAGATTCTGCTGAACCATGACAGTCTTTAAAGAAAAAAAAAAAAATGAGGGGAAGGAGGAATCTCAGTGAATCTTCAAGGCAAGATTTTGGGTTCTGCATCATTCTCCATTGCATGCAGACTGGCTGACTCTCTCTTCGGATGTTATCCTGGCCAAGTGATCCTCCTGCAGGATTGCTTAGTGGGGCTGTTGTGGGTAAAGAGCTAGTCATTTTTAAAAAACTGATTAATTCTTCATTTTTACTTCTTTTTACCTAGGATAAGAATCAACAGGTTAGACAAGACATGGTGTGCATTCAGGAGAGCATAAGTCAGGAGTTAGGTTAAATTGTCTATTGATCTCATTCCTATAATTAGGATCTTTTAAGGTTAGAGGGGAATATAAATGGGCAAACAAGAAAGGGGCAAAAAAAGCTGCTTTCACTCACAACCACTTCCTAAAGAACTGTAGACTCTTAGGGTACTTGATCTGCCTTTCAAGTTATCCAAGGTTGAAAATTTTACCAAGTGTTTTGCTACCACCTAGCATATGTCCTCCTCTTTTCAACTTCACAAACTCCCACCCTTTCTTTATGTCAGAGCCACAGAGATTATGCTTCTGTTACAGCAGCACTCATCTTCAAAGTTTATATTGTTTAGGATAGGATAGACTGCACGTAAAAAAAAATCCAAACAAATAAACAGTTCATGCAATAAATGTGTATTGTATACATCTGGACAGAGAGGTTCTAGGTTATAGTAAATGTGCTTCATGCTGTTATTCAGGAACCCAGTTTGATGGTGGCTCTGCCTGGTAGGATTTTATAGGCTAGCCATTGTAGCAACATAGATGACTTTTATTCATATTCCTGCCTATAGACTCAATCACATAGCTACATCTAATAGCAAGATAGGATGAAAAATGTACTCCAATTTGGTATCCACAGATTTTAATGAACAGCTAACCATTTCTGCCACAAGTATTTTTTTAACTTCACATTATTTATTACCTTATTCTCAGGAAAACTAAACTATCTCAGGCTTAGGACTGTGTTTCCCTATTTAAAACAGCTGGAATCTTTTACAAACCATGATTTTTATATTAACTATGGGGTTGTCTTGTTTCTCTAATTCTCATGGACAGAGACACTCTAAACAAATTAATGATTAGTATCTGCAAATTAATCCTCCAATAACATAAACTGGCCAAATCACAGATTCCCACAAAATTCCCAGATTCCTTTGGAGTGAGCTCTGGTAATCAAGAAGGGACTCAACTGCAAAGTGTAATCATCTTCATGATCAAATAAAAAGATGAAGAGTGACATAAATTCCTCAGGAGGAATGTACATGTGCCAGGTATGTAAGATAGGACTAATGATCTAGTTGAAAGGAAAAGCTGGTGTATGCAAAGAGCCAGAAGAATTGTTCCTACATTAATTTAAATAGAATTACAATGACCAGAACAAGGGAGGTAAGAAACACCTAATTATCCCAGTACTGTACAGATTATACACACTTCTGTGTTTTTAGTTTTGAACTTCAAGCTCAGGACATTTTCCATTATGAAGAGACATTGCCCATAAGGTTTCAACTTTCAAAACAGAGAAGTTATATAGAAGCACTTCACTAAATTTTGATTTAAATTTGCCTTTTATTTGAAGGTTATGATTACAGAAGCATATATGCAAAGAAGTAAGTACATGTTGTTATTATTAGTATGTAACATTTGGAATTATACAGACCTGGGGCCAATCCCAGTTATGTGATTTATTAACTAGGAAACAATAAGAAAATATTCCTATCCAATTTGACAATTGTGCTTCTGTCAACCTAGATTTCCATTGAAGGAAAGAAAAAATTTTTTCCCATCCCTCTTGCTAAACTTCAACGTGAGGAGACCAGCATGAGTTTCTCTGTTAAGACAAGATGAAGCTCTTTTAGAAGTTATAAATTTCCTTACCTTAGCATGTAATTTATCTGATGATCACACTTCAAAGGAGGTAATGGCTTATATTTTCAAATATTCTTTGATTATATATCTATGACAAATAAGGTGTCTCAATGCAGAATGCTTTAGGACCAACCAAATTTTATTGAGTAAAACTCAGGATTATAACCCAGGAGACAGACTGTCAAAAGTTCTGAGGACAGTTCCACCTATCAGGAACTAGATGTACAGTTTTATATATTTTTTTCTTAACATTTTTATTGGAGTATAATTGCTTTACAATGGTGTGTTAGTTTCTGCTTTATAACAAAGTGAATCAGTTATACATATACATACATCCCCATATCTCTTCCCTCTTGTGTCTCTCTCCCTCCCACCCTCCCTATCCCACCCTTCTAGCTGGTCACAAAGCACCAAGCTGATCTCCCTGTGCTATATGACTGCTCCCCACTATCTATCTATTTTACATTTGGTAGTGTATATATGTTCATATATACACTACCACTCTCTCACCTTGTCCCAGCTTACCCTTCCCACTCCCCGTGTTCTCACATCCTTTCTCTAGTAGGTCTGCGTCTTTATTCCTGTCTTGCCCCTAGGTTCTTCATGACCCTTTTTTTCCCTTAGATTCCATATATATGTGTTAGCATACGGTATTTGTTTTTCTCTTTCTGACTTACTTCGCTCTGTATGACAGACCCTAAGTCCATCCACCTCACTACAAATAACTCCATTTCGTTTTTTTTTATGGCTGAGTAATATTCCATTATATATATGTGCCACATCTTTATCCATTCAACTATCAATGGACACTTAGTTTGCTTCCATGTCCTGGCTATTGTAAATACAGATGCAATGATCATTGTGGTACATGACTCTTTTTGAATTATGGTTTTCTCAGGGTATATGCCCAGTAGTGGGGGTGCTAGGTCATATGGTAGTTCTATTTTTAGTTTTTTAAGGAATATCCATACTGTTCTCCATAGTGGCTCTATCAATTTACATTCCCACCAACAATGCAAGAGGGTTCCCTTTTCTCCACACCCACTCCAGAATTTACTGTTTCTAGATTTTTTGATGATGGGCATTCTGACCGGTGTGAGATGATATTGCATTATAGTTTTGATTTGTATTTCTGTAATGATTAATGATGTTGAGCATTCTTTCATCTGTTTGTTGGCAATCTGTATATCTTCTTTGAAGAAATGTCTATTTAGGTCTTCTGCCCATATTTGGATTGGGTAGTTTGTTTTTTTTTGATATTGAGCTGCATGAGCTGCTTGTAAATTTTGAAGATTAATCCTTTATCAGTTGTTTCATTTGTAAATATCATCTCCCATTGTGATGGTTGTCTTTTCATCTTGTTTATGGTTTCCTTTGCTGTGCAAAAGCTTTTAAGTTTCATTAGATCCCATTTGTTTATTTTTGTTTTTATTTCCATTTCTCTAGGAGGTGGGTCAAAAAGGATCTTGCTGTGATTTATGTCATAGAATGTTCTGCTTATTTTTTCCTCTAAGAGTTTGATAGTGTCTGGCCTTATATTTAGGTCTCAAATCAATTTTGAGTTTATTTTTGTGTATGGTGTTAGGGAGTGTTCTAATTTCATTCTTTAACATGTAGTTGTCCAGTTTTCCCAGCACCACTTACTGAAGAGGCTGTGTTTTCTCCATTGTATATTCTTGTCTCCTTTATCAAAGATAGGGTGACTATATGTGTGTAAGTTTATCTCTGGGCTTTCTTTCCTGTTCCATTAATCTATATTTCTGGATTTGTGCCAGTACCATACTGTCTTGATTACTGTAGCTTTGTAGTATAGTCTGGATTCTGGGAGCCTGATTCCTCCAGCTACATTTTTCTTTCTCAAGATTGCTTTGGCTATTCGGGGTCTTTTGTGTTTCCATACAAATTGTGAAATTTTTTGTTCTAGTTCTGTGAAAAATGCCAGTGGTAGTTTGATAGAGATTGTATTAAATCTGTAGATTGCTTTGGATAGTATAGTTATTTTCACAATGTTGATTCTTCCAATCCAAGAACATGGTATATCTCTCCATCTATTTGTATCCTCTTTAATTTCTTTCATCAGTGTCTTATAAATTTCTACATAGAGGTCTTTTGTCTCCCTAGGTAGGTTTATTCCTAGGTATTTTAAGAATGTGGAATATTTTAACTACACATTAAACCCCATGTAGCACTTTACAAAACTGTTGCAGAGTACACTTTCTTTTAAAGTATGCAAATTAGGTTGAAATTGTACCACACAGTGCCACTAACATGTCTCAACAGATTCCAAAGGATCATCATCTTCTAGCTTTAAATATTGGTTATGCTCTCTTATGGTTTGTTCTTTAACCCATAAATCATTAAATTTCATGATTTCAAAAGTGTTAACCCTTTTCTAGTGATCCTTGAAACATTCATGTGAAAAAAGTTAAGTCAAACCTCTATCTCATATCATATACAGCATACATCCCAGATGGCTTAAAGATTTAAATGTGCAAGATAAAACTATAAAAGTTTTAGAGAAAAATAGAACAGTCTTTATGGTATTAGGCCAGGGAAGATATTTGTAATGAGACACAAAATGTGTAAGTCATAGAGAAAAATATTGCTACATTCATCTACATGAAATTCCGTTCATTTTAAGAACCATAAAGAAAGTGGAAAAGCAAGCTCAAACTGAAGGAACATATTTGATTATGCAATCAATAAAGCATTTATTTCCAGAATATATTTAAAAACTCCTACAAATAAGTGAGAAAATAATATACTACTTAATAGGTAAATGAACAAAAACAAGGGAATTTTAAGAAGAGTACAATTGAACTAAATATATGAAGAATGTTGAATCTCATGAGTAATTCGAGATATGCAAATCAAAACCACAATGTATCATCATTTCCACCCTTCAGATGAGCCAAATTTAAAAATTAAACAGTATCAAGTGATGGCTAGAGTGTGTGGAGGAGTGGAAATATATTTCACTTCTGATGGGAAGGTAAAACAGTAAAATTATTTTGAAAATCAGCTTGGCCTCACTTATTAAAGCTTAATATACACAACATACTTATAACTTATGACCTATTAATTCCACTATTGTATGTATGTCTGAGACAAATTTTTTCCATGTACACCAGAAGTCAGGTTTCAAGATTATTTACTGAGGCCTTGTTCTAAAGCAAAGAAATAAAACTATCCAAATGTCATCAGCAATGGAAAGATTGTCAGTTATCGTATATTCCTAAAATGATCTATAACAAAGTATGCAAAATTATTGAAATAAATATGGTGCAACATTGATAAATCTCTAAAATGTAATGTCAACCTAAGAAATAAGTTTCAAAAATTATATAGTATAATTTTCATTACATAAAATTCAAAAACAGATAAATCTAAAAGCATAATGTTTATGGATAGAGAAATATGAAGTTAGTTGCTAAAACTACAAAGGAAAAGCATGGGAATAATTAATTCAAAAGAAGAAATACAAGTAGCTAATAAACATATGAAGGGGAATCAGATCACTACTAATCATGGAAATGTGTATTAAGACAACAATGATATCCCATTTCAAATCCAGATGTTGGCAAAACTTTTAAAGTATCAAAAAAACAAGATTGGAAGTAATACAAACGTAAGTTAAAGTCAGAATTCACACCTTCTGAATCCAGCAATTTCAAACATAGGTTTATATCCAGGAGAAATTCATATATATCAGCACCAGAAGACATGTACAAAAATACAGTGTGATATAGTTATACAATATCATTCTAAATAGCTTGAACTAGAATTACATATATAAATATGATTAAATCTAAAATTCAAAATAGTGGCTATCTGGTGAGGGAAATGTTCAGACATAGGTATCCAGATGATGTCACTTTAACTATATGGTTATTATTTTATTTCTTAAAAGAAAGTGATCTTAAAGCAAATATGGCAAAAATCATAAGATTTGACAAAGCTGAATGGTGGAATAATACATAGTATTCATTGTATTATTCTCTGTATAATTTTATTGTTTAAAATATATAGTAATAATAAGTACTAAGGGTAAGAATAAAAATAAGAATAGAAAGAGTAGGATACCATTTCTAGGTATAGGGAGCAGCACATACTATTCTGGTATCCTGATTTCCTTACTTCTCTGACTTGTAAGTTCTGACTCATCTTCAAAATTTACCCAAAGTACCACATCCACTGTGACCTATTTCCCAGGCCCACATAAAGAAATAATAAGCACCTTAACTGTACCTAAGTAGCATTTATCACACTGTGTTATGATTTTATAATTTGTTTGCAAAATGCATGGTAGCTTCAGGAGGAGACTGTATCCTCGTTTATATTTTTATGGTGTCTAACACCCAATGTTTGGTACAAAGTAGTCAATAAACAATTGCTGTTGAAGTTGAAAATGATGGGTCTATATTTCTGCATAATATAGTGACAAAAAATAATAGAACTTTAAGACCCAAGTTCACCTTTATATCCTAGACCCACATTCAAATATGTTAGACAAATTGATTACTTTCTCTGGATTCAATTTTCAATCAGGAAATTTGATTAGTAGACCAAAAGTTAGAAGTCATTTGATAAATTATACATACATTTTGTTGCTTGGATAGCATAGCTATACATAGAACAAAATAAATTCTGTTATCTAAAATGTCTTGAACTATCCTGAAGTGTTTTCATTGAAATATTTCAACATAGTGCCATTTAGTAATATATGTAGAGTCTAATATGAGTATCATGGGGGTGAGAGAGATGTCCTATTATTAAAGCTGAAGAATTGTTTAGGATCAAAGTCCCAAGAAGAGGTATAATAGAAACTCAGTTGTATGGCACAACCTGGTTGTTCATGACTGAGTTGTTGCCTGTGGTGTACTCATTGTTAAATATTTTAGCTATCATTCCTCTTTTGACAGTGTGATTTAATCAAACATTTTATTTAACAGTAAATTCCTATACACACCACTCAAAAATTGTCAGATTATAAAGAGGTCAAATAAAATATATTCAGTCCTAAAACTTTATCCAAATTAATGCAGATTTTACTTTTTAAATATTTTGATGATTCCAATCATTTTTTTCATTTAATGAAGTGGTTTAGGGCCATTTAATAAAGTTCAAATACACTATATAGTGATCAAACAGAAATGTATCCTGACAGAATCTCAGTTAATTATAAGATTAGTCCATTATTGGATACATTAAAATTTTATTATTTATATCTTATCCTGTATGTATGTGTAAACAAATGGAAGTAGAAACAGAAATAATAGTAAGATTTTACATATTAGTTTTGCTTGAACTCATAAGATTTTAATTAAAATTTTCACAACTTCTTAGTAAGTACACATATTGATATGTGAAGGAAAGGCAAAAGGTCAGCTGTCTGTAATAAAATTGTAGAAAGTTAAGAAACTGAAGTGTAAGCTTTCCTCTGAAATCTAGAAAGACAATGAGAAGTTAATTTGTGACAAGAATCTGACATTCTACAACCAGATTAAACTGTATATCTTCAAAGATTACCAGAAGGTTCAAGAGTTTCTAGAGAGACACTAAAGGAAGAGTCTGGAAATACTGAAAGTTTTATATATAGAAGACTGGGAACCTGTCTGCCGAGAGATGTTTGGAAAATTCTTTGTGACAAAGGGATGTCTGAGATTTTTCTGTTCAAAACAAATCTTCTGTACTCTGGTAAAAATGACTCCCTTATGAATCCACATCTTAACACACTACCACGTGTGCGGTGCAGGGCGCGGCGTTTGGTTAGGGTAGGCCTCAGGTTTCAGGCTGCGGGCGAGGCCTAGGGGTCAGGGTCAGGGCTGGAGCTAGGGTTAGGGTTAGGCTCCCGGTGAGGCTGAGGGTCGAGATCGGGGTACGGATACGTGTTAGGGGGCGTGTGCGGTGCAGCGCGGGGCGTATCGTTAGGGTAGGCCTCAGGCTTCAGGCTGCGGGCGAGGCCTAGGGGTCAGGGTCAGGGCTGGAGCTAGGGTTAGGGGTAGGCTCCCGCTGAGGCTGAGGGTCGAGATCGGGGTACGGATACGTGTTAGGGGGCATGTGCGATGCAGGGCGCGGCGTATCGTTAGGATAGGCCTCAGGCTTCAGGCTGAGCGCGAGGCCTAGGGGTCAGGGTCAGGGCTGGAACTATGGTTAGGGTTAGGCTCCCGGTGAGGCTGAGGGTCGAGATCGGGGTACGGATACGTGTTAGGGGGCGTGTGCGGTGCACGAGCGGTGTATCGTTAGGGTAGGCCTCAGGCTTCAGGATGCGGGCGAGGCCTATGTGTCAGGGTCAGGGCTGGAGCTAGGGTTAGGATTAGGCTCCCGGTGAGGCTGAGGGTCGAGATCGGGGTACGGATACGTGTTAGGGGGCGTGTGCGGTGCAGGGCGCGGCGTATCGTTAGGATAGGCCTCAGGCTTCAGGCTGCGGGCGAGGCCTAGGGGTCAGGGTCGTGGCTGGAGCTAGGGTTAGGGTTAGGCTCCCGGTGAGGCTGAGGGTCTAGATCGGGGTACGGATACGTGTTAGTGGGCGTGCAGGGTGCAGGGCGTGGCGTTTCGTTAGGGTAGGCCTCAGGCTTCAGGCTGCAGGTGAGGCCTAGGGTCAGGGTCTGGGCTGGAGCTAGGATTAGGATTAGGCTCCCGGTGAGGCTCAGGGTCGAGATCGTGGTACGGATACGTGTTAGGGGGCGTGTGCGGTGCAGGGCACGGTGTATGTTTAGGGTAGGCCTCAGGCTTCAGGCTGCGGGCCATGCCTAGGGGTCAGGGTCGGGGCTGGAACTATGGTTAGGGTTAGGCTCCCGGTGAGGCTGAGGGTCGAGATCGGGGTACGGATACGTGTTAGGGGGCGTGTGCGGTGCACGAGCGGTGTATCGTTAGGGTAGGCCTCAGGCTTCAGGATGCGGGCGAGGCCTATGTGTCAGGGTCAGGGCTGGAGCTAGGGTTAGGATTAGGCTCCCGGTGAGGCTGAGGGTCGAGATCGGGGTACGGATACGTGTTAGGGGGCGTGTGCGGTGCAGGGCGCGGCGTTTGGTTAGGGTAGGCCTCAGGCTTCAGGCTGCGGGTGAGGCCTAGTGGTCAGGGTCAGGGCTGGAGCTAGGGTTAGGATTAGGCTCCCGGTGAGGCTGAGGGTCGAGATCGGGGTACGGATACGTGTTAGTGGGCGTGCACGGTGCAGGGCGTGGCATTTCGTTAGGGTAGGCCTCAGGCTTCAGGCTGCGGGCGAGGCCTAGGGTCAGGGTCAGTGCTGGAGCTAGGGTTTGGTTTAGGCTCCTGGTGAGGCTGAGGGTCGAGATCGGGGTACGGATACGTGTTAGGGGGCGTGTGCGGTTCAGGGCGTGGCGTTTGGTTAGGGTAGGCCTCAGGCTTCAGGCTGCGGGCGAGGCCTAGGGGTCAGGGTCAGGGCTGGAGCTAGGGTTAGGTTTGGCTCCCGGTGAGGCTGGGCTTCCCTGGTGGCGCAGTGGTTGAGAATCCGCCTGCCGATGCAGGAGACACGGGTTCGTGCCCTGGTCCGGGAAGATCCCACATGCCGCGGAGCAACTAAGCCCGTGAGCCATGGCCGCTAGGCCTGCGTGTCCGGAGCCTGTGCTCCGCAACGGGAGAGGCCACATCAGTGAGATGCCCGCATACCGAAAAAAAAAAAAAAAAAAAAAACACAAAAGGGGCTTCCCTGGTGGCGCAGTGGTTGAGAGTCCGCCTGCCGATGCAGGGGACACGGGTTCGTGTCCTGGTCCGGGAAGATCCCACATGCCGCGGGGCGACTGAGCCCGTGAGCCATGGCCGCTGGGCCTGAGCGTCCGGAGCCTGTGCTCCGCAACGGGAGAGGCCACAGCAGTGAGATGCCCGCATACCGAAAAAAAAAAAAAAAAGAAATGATAAAATGATGGTTTCGACACGGACATATGCATTTTTGAGTGTTTTATTTATATCAAACTGGATAAAATGTGTCTATTTCTCAGACAGAAAAGACATATCGAGGTAGAAATGTACCTTTCAACTATTCATGGGTCCACAAGTACACTGGAGAGACTGTAAAATTGCAGATTCTGATACAGTAGGGCCGTTGGGCCTGAGTTCTATTTTTTAACAAGCTCATTTTTAACTAGTGATGCCACAGTCTCTGATTCATTAACGACAATTGTGAATAGCAGATACATAATAAAGAAAGGTAAACATTCATAGTTAACTTTTAACTTCAAGTGTTTTATGGATTTCACACGTTTAATAGGATAGTAAGCACAGCAGCAACCACCATTTGTGAACATTCACTGTAGACCATGTATCTTTCTGACTTTTTGTGTAGGATTCCAGGAAAAAGGCCTGCGCTGCGGCCACAGTGGGCGGGGCCCTCAGGCCGGGCCGCCCCTCCAGGACCCCCGACGGGGCCCTGAGCTCCTGGCGGCTCCTCCCCCGGCGCCCCGCTCCCTCCCAGGAGGCCTCGGGCAGAGTGGCCCCACCCGCAGCGCCCAGAACGGGAGCCCGCATTTCCGCAGAGCTGGAGCTCCCGGCTCGGGGTCTCTTCCCTTCGACGTCACGGAGCTGCCCTGGAGCCCGAGGGGAGGGCAGCCTCACTGACGCTGACGGCTGCGGAGAGGCCCCGCGGCCGAAGCCGCGACGGTCGTGGGGACGGCGGGCCGGGTAAGTGGGTCCGGTGCCCGGGCGACAGGGCAAGAGCAGCTTCTGAGGGGCAGGGTTTGGCTGCCACCCGCCGCTGCTGTGCAGAACGAGCGGCCTCGGGGTCTGGTTCCGGGGAACTTCGGCCCCTCTTCTCGGCCCTGCCCTCGGCCTGGCTCGCGGGGCCCGGGGGGCGTGGGGAGAGGGCGGCCTGAGCGTCCTGAGGGGACACGGGGCAAGGGAGGCGCAGGGTCCGGCCGCAGCGTCAGCGACCCTCCTCCCGACGGCGGGGAAAGAGGCCGAAAGTTCCTCCCGAGGCTCCCAGGCCTCTTATTCAGCCGAGGCCCTGTGCGCCCCTTCCTCCCTGAGCTAAAGCACCGGGGGGAGGGGACAGGGCGGGGGGGCTGGCGCAGGTGATGGGGGACGTGAAAAGGTGATTGTCAGCTAAGGAGAACCAGCTCTCCCAAGGTGAGGAATGCAGGGCTTTCCTTTGTATGCGAAGATGCCAGATTCAGGCTCACGAATTCCTTCCTTTGATATGCACCTGAGCTCTCTGGGGCCTGCATTCTGTATTTGCATATCCTGAGTTCCTCAGGGCCTGCCCGCTCACATTGGAGGGGATGACTGTGACATTTTTTGTTTACTGAGATGGCAAGAAATATTCCATTTCTCACAGGCTTGAGGGGCAGACAGTGAAGAAGCGTCGGAGAGTCTCACTTGGCATGTACTTTGGTTTACATATAGATAATAGTTATACTTACTTAACTGTGCTAATAGAGGCTCTGGAGTACAATCAACTTGTACTACTGCCCTCTATGTATTAATTTCATCAATATCATAAGATAAATGCCTATAGAATTGACTTAATCCAGTTAAATAGCATAATGATTTTTAAAGGAAACATAATAGACATACAACAACAAAACCTTTACCACTACAGGCTGGGTCTGGAACAACGTAAATAAATGTTCCAGTGTTAAAATATTGAAAGAGTATTCATTAGAAATATCAAGAAAAATGACAAACAATAAGGGCAGCAGAATGTTGAAATGTTCTATCTTTATCATTAAAGTGGCATAAAATCATTTATGAGTAGGCACTGGGACAGAAGATGCCTGATTTTATATCTTTGTCATATTTGTGCAGTTGTTTCAACCATAACTTAAAGACAAAATGGAAAAACAAGGAGGTTTGTGCCTGAGATCATGTTGATGTGAAACCAGGGATGGCCGCCTTGTGCCAGGTGTGTTAAGTTTACCTCGCAGGTAGACCTCAGAGCTCCTGAGAAACAAGGGCTGTAATTTTTCTGCTGGGTGCCCCTTAGGTTCTGTGACTTGATTGATTGTGAGTCATGTTGGGAGAAAGACTTGATCACAGGAAGAGGGTGGGAATAGAGTGATTTGGGGAGCAGCTGACAACATTCATCACAGCTCATTGCCTGAATGAATTTTAAAGAAACAGGAAAACAAATGATTCTTATGGAATCAGAGAATGTGAGGGCTGGACAATCCCAGGAAATGAGGAACACCCATCCTGTTTTCCAGATGAGAAAACAGAGGCCCAGCAAGTTGAAATCCCTCAGCCAAGTTGCACCCGTCTCTCCTCCCCACTACATGGTTCGTGTAAGCAGGACTCTTCCTGTCTTGATCACTGCTGAACCCCGAAAAGGGCCACGCATCTAGTAGCTGCCCCCAAAATTTTGATTGACTGTATGAACAGTTTTATTTCTTTCTTTCTCACTCTTATTCAGGATTGTGCCAAGAACTCCCCAGGTTGCAATGTAATTCGATAAATGTAAATATGAATTGAGTTTTGTTGTGATGAGGACTTAGGCTTTAAGGTAACAGACTTGGTTCAGATCCTGGTTCTGCCACTCAATAGCTGTTTGGCTTTGGGAAAATTACCAAACCTCTCTGAGATTATTTCCTCCTTTGTAAAAGTGGGGATAAAACTATCTGAGCCAGCAGAGCACCTGCATGAGACATGTGCACTAAATATTGGTCTTTCTCACTCTCCCACGCCATCTCTCTGTTCTTCCCAGAGAAGTTGTACAGAAGGTTATAGTACTTGAAAAAAAAAAATTATTTATTTATTTATTTATTTATGGCTGCGTTGGGTCTTCGTTGCTATGCATGGGCTTTCTCTAGTTGCAGCAAGCAGGGGTTACTCTTTGTTGCAGTGCGTGGACTTCTCATTGCAGTGGCTTCTCTTGCTGTGCTTGTGGTGGAGCATCGGCTCTAGGCGTGTGGGCTTCAGTAGTTGTGGCCTGAAGGCTCAGTAGTTGTGACACATGGGGTTAGCTGCTCCGCGGCATGTGGGATCTTCCCTGACCAGGGCTCGAACCCATGTCCCCTGCCTTAGCAGGCAGATTATTAATCACTGCGCCACCAGGGAAGTCCGATACAGTACTTTATAAAGAGGGGTTTTAATTTAATCCAGATAGTGTACATTTTTCTTGTAGAAAAGATTATTCCTCCATAGAAACATTAACACGCAATACCACTACAAATGCAGTATTCTATGGGTTAGATATTATCAGTAAGTTTTATAAGGAATTGGACAAATGCCAAAACACTAGCAACTGTTGAGTAAGAGGATTCAAATCTGGGGTGCCCCCACCCCAATTTCAAGAGCAGCATGTGATTTTCAAATCCATGTTTCATCTGGTCTTTGTTTCTCATCCATCCTCTGGGTTTGCCTTTGTCAAGAAGGCTCAGATCCTCTGCTTTCACAGCCTCGCGGCTGGCTGTGCCCCAGCTCCCGTCCTGGAACCTCTGCATGCCTGGCTGTGCCTGCTCTCCCTGTGCATCACCAGCTTTGCCTGGGAGCTGCTGCGTCCTGCACTGCTTGCTGTACCCCAGAGTACCTAGACCCTTCTGGTACATGAAGTACACCCTCATACCATGTGTGGGATCAAAGTGAAGTTCCCAACTTTTGAAGTTGCAGGCTTGAGGGGCACACAGTGATTTAAAGTCGGGTCACCTGACTTAAAGGGGGGGGGTTGATTGATTTAAAGCCAGGGCAGCTGACTTAAAGTCTGCGTCCCTCAGCTGCAGGACGAGACCAATTTTGGCAGTGCACGGGTTCGCTCCAAGCCAGCACTGCTGTTCAGGAAGAGCTCCAGTAGCGCCTTAGTGCAGGGGGACTTGGTCCGTTGTCTTCCCCTGCCCTCAGTGAGGGGGCCACCAGCTCTTCTGGAGGAGAATCAGGGAGGAGGAAGTGCAGAGTCCCGGCTGGAGTTGCGGCACCCCTTGTCTGATGGCAGGGAAAGGGGGGAGGGGCTTTGTGGTGTCCTGGGGCTGGACTCACCAGGTCGACTCAGCCTCTCAATCTCCTAACCTCCCCCTACACACTCCACAAGAGTTTCCAATAATATGTAATTGCGCTTTAGATTCTCGGTCTTCAGACTCATACCCAGGCTCCCAGGTCCCTTGATTCAGCCAATTCCTCTGTGCTCTCTCTTCTATTAGATACAATCCCAGAGGGAGGGGCCGGGGGATGGGACTGGAGGGACCCCAGCAGCACTGGCCTCAGCTGAGTGCATAGATCCGGGGCCTGTGCTCTCACACATGTGCGAGGATCCTTAAGGCGGAATTGAGGGGGCCAGTTAGAGGCAGTCCTTGCTGCCTCAAGTGAGTATGGATCACCGTCGGGTGGGGAACCCGCTGAGCCCTGAGAAGTACTGTTAGGAAGATGTGTTCCTTCCCCGGCTTCAAGGACGTGGGTGGGCTTCACGGCTCCAGTTCCCCTCCAGGCCTCCAGGTCCGGCTGCAACCCAGCGCCCTTGCAGACCTGCCTTCCTGTCCCAGAACGTGCCAGGCTCCAGGAAGAATCCAGACTGCAGAGATGGTGCCTGAGTGCTCCAGCTTAAGAAGTGCTGTCCCTGGGGACCCAACAGTGGAGGCAGGAAGGGTGAAAGGAGTAGTGGGGTGGGGTAGAGAGGGGTGGCTGCTCTGGGAGACGTTGAGAGAGAAATATCGCCCCCACACCCCCTGCAACTGACCCACTGATGCCATAGGATCTCAGGGCCCTTTAGTCAGAGATGCCTCTGCTTCTTTACTCCTGTGTTCAAAACTATGCAAAACCAACTCTTCATCTTCTTGCTGCCTTGCCAGAACTTTTACAGCCCTGTTCTTTTGAAGCACTCGTTCCCTAAACTGCAGTTTGGAGCTGCCCCAGCTATTTAAAAGTGTTTTCCTTAAACTGAGACTAAATCCTACTCTTTTGGAAAAACGACCTTCACTTCAGAGGAGATCGTCTTTTCTGCCCATTCCTTCCTTCTACTGCCCTCTTAAAAACCCCTGTGCTTAAAGAGCTTGGTGATTTATTTTTTGCTTGATGTCAAAAAGAAACCTTCCCCATGCACCCCAAAAAGCTTTCCTGGAAAATTGGTGTTTCAAAATCATGATAGTGTTTTTCAGTTAGTATACACTGGGTAGACTGCCTAGCAATCCTTCCAAGAGGCAGAGGTGAGCAACACCTTTACTTATTTGATTGGATGCCCTTCAAATTTAGGAAGGTCCCATTCTTATGACCCAGCAGATAAGACAGAGCCCTGGATGGCTGTGTCTGTGATTAGATAACTTCTGGTGATTTTATTTCCCTTACTGAGCTGCTGCTTCTAGGTTAAATTCATTTTGTTACCTGTCCATTTTTAAAGAAAGACTGACAAAGTCACTGTAATAGGTCAGGAGTCTGAGCTCAGGGTTGGTCAAAGGTACTCACAGGGAGAAAGGTGGATAAAAATAGGTGGGTAAATGAGGAGGGTTGGCAAGTACAGCCAGGACACCCGTGTTCACCGTGTATACTAATAAAGGCCAGAATCTCCTCATTTATCTCCGGTGGGAAGTTCTGATGGTTCACAGGATCAAACTCAAATTATATTTAAACTAGGGGATATTCCTGAGCATAAAAGGAGGTATCCATCCTTAGCAGGAGTCGCTGCAGAGGAATAAAGACGTAGAGAACGGACTTGAGGACACAGGGAGGGGGAAGGGTAAGCTGGGATGAAGTGAGAGAGTGGCATGGACATATATACACTAGCAAAGTTGAAGTAGATAGCTAGTGGAAAGCAGCTGCATATAGCACCGGGAGATCAGCTCGGTGCTTTGTGACCACCTAGAGGGGTGGGATAGGGAGGGGGGGGGGGAGACGCAAGAGGGCGGGGATATGGTGATATATGTATACGAATAGCTGATTCACTTTGTTATACAGCAGAAGCTAACACAACATGGTAAAGCAATTGTACTCCAATAAGGATGTTAACAACAACAACAAAAAAAAACCCCCAAAACTAAGTCAATCACGCCAACGGAGACATTGTATGTGCTTACAGTTCAAGAAATCCACAAGAGAATCCTTTATTCCATATCCAATAAATGGTCCATTCGAAAAGAAAAAACACTTTCTAAAATGTTGCTTTTCCATTTATTGTTCAGAACATTTTTATACCTCTTCATTTCTTACTATTCAAAGCCAAGTCACCTGAGTTACAGGGAAGCAGCTGATTGATTTAAAGTTGGGTCATGTGATTTAAAAACCAGTGGCAGTTGATTGATTTAAATCCCAGTCATATGACATGAGGAGAGGGTGCTAAAAACTATTTTTTCATCTCTGGCTCAGAATATCATATTTACCTTGGTTTTTCTTATGATTTAGAAAACTTGAGCTGTCTCTCCTTGGAATCATCAGGAGAAAAATATAGTATTTCAGGTTCATTCTTGGAATCAACTTCTCACTGTTAAGGTGTATTGACTAAAAGATCTTCCTTCTTCAAGAGATTCCATACCTCTGTAGGACACTTCATTGTAATTGGAGAAAAAAGAAGAATGAAATCAAGCCAGCAGCTGCAGGAGGCCAAGGCAGCCCCCAGAACTAGGGAAGGAGGAGAAGGAAGGGTTGAGAGTTGCCATTAGAACAGACAACCTTCAGAGTGCGCTGAAGCACCGGCACAGCCCACCTGCCACTTCCAGTTCGGCACTCCAGGGGCAGATTTGGGCTTGGAGATGGGGTTGCTGTAACCCCAATGAGGTGAGCAGAGAGGAGGAGTTGATTAATAGTCTCCTCTGACCCTCTGGCCAAAATTGCCTGGCTTCACAGGGGGGACAGAGTTTCGCTTTCAGCAACTGATGGGGCACTTCCAGGCTGGTCGGGTTGCCAGTGGCCCGACAGCCTGACAGGCTGACTGCGGTGTGACTGCCCTTTGTTTCTCCAGAATGTGTACATCAGGAAGTGCATGGTTGTGGGCGCCCATTTACTGCCACCCCCCCCCCCCCCCGCAAGAGGGATGGCACCTTCCCTGGCTGTACCCTATGATCACCAGGTACTTGAAATGAATGCAAGATTTTTGACTTCAAGGAAAAGCTCACATAACTGCTTCTGCCTCATCATGTGTGGGATTTACTATAATGGAAGGACATTATAAATAACAGGTAGAAAACTCACCTGTTGGTCTCCTTGTAGGAGTTTATTTTGCATGAATCCCTCCTACATGAGTAGATAGCAGAGGTTTATTTTTGTTCCCGTGTGTGTAGTTGTGGCAGAAGTTGTAAGTATGGTGATTTGAAGCCCTCAAAGAAATATTCTCAGAACTCTCAAGACTTCTCTTGATTGGAACCGAAAGAGACCTGGAAAAGGAGGAAAAGAAAAGGAGGAGGGAGAACAAATGGCTGTTTCTCAGTAAATTCACCTTCCTGGTTGATTGTTCTGTCTTCTCGTTTCTTTTAACTTCTATGTATGTCTAATGGAATAATGTAGAAAGGCTGATTTTATGCTTTAAAAGATTTTACATCACAAAGAAACTAGAAGTGGCTAACAAGTTATTCAAATCAATTTGACATGGAGACTTTGATATTAAATTTGTATACTAAAATGGGTTAATCCAAATTTTCTCTTTCTTTTAAAATGAATATTTGTAACATATTTTTGTAGATAATAATTTACCCTAGATATACAAAATTGTGAGAATGGGTACCATTTTTCACCACTTAAATGATTTCTTTATTTTATTTTATTTTTATTTATTATTATTTTTTGCGGTACATGGGCCTCTCACCGTTGTCGCCTCTCCCGTTGCGGAGCACAGGCTCCAGACGCGCAGGTTCAGCGGCCATGGCTCACGGGCCCAGCCGCTCCGCAGCATGTGGGATCCTCCCGGACCGGGATACGAACCCATGTCCCCTGCATGAGCAGGCAGATGCTCAACAACTGCGCCACCAGGGAAGCCCATGATTTCTTTTAAATAAATAGATTATACACTTCAAATGCCAATGTTGTGTCTTACATGTTGTTTTTTAATTCCTTGATTTTCAAAACTTGTGTTTATTTAATTGATTTCTATCTAATAATCTGTGTCTCCCTTTTATTGTTCCTTACTTTATATTTTATTGATCTATAGTTAATATACATTATTATATTAGTTTCAGAGGTACAACATAGCGATTCATAAAGATTTAGGTTCTTTTCCATTTATACTTATTATAAAAGAGTGGCTATATTCCCCATGCTATACAGTACATCACTGTAGATTATTGATTTTATACCTAGTGATTATACCTCCAAATCTCCTACCACTCTTTTGCTCCTCCACCCTCTCTCTCCCTGCTGGTAACCACTAGTCTGTTCTTTAACCTGTGAGGCTGTTTTTTCTTGTTGTTGTTGTTGTTGTATTCAATTTTTTATGTGCCACGTGTAAGTGGTAACCTACCATGCTTGTTTTCTCTGCGGCCTATTTTACTAAGCATAATACCCTCCAAATCCATCCATGTTCTTGCAAATAGCAAACTTTCATTTTTTGCTGAAGTCATCATAAAAAATCTGTTTTATCCCCTAACCTAGTGATGAACACTTAGTTTGACTCTATATCTTGGCTATGGCAAACAACACTGTTATGAATATTGGTGTGCAGTTATTTTTTTTGAAATAGTGTTTTTGTTTTCTTCTGATATACCCAAGAGTGAAATTGTTGGATATTATGGTAGTTCTCTTTTTAGTTTTTTGTGGAACCTCCATTCTGCTTTCCACAGTAGCTGCAGTACTTCACCTCCACATCAAGAGTGTACATATGTTTCCCTTTCTCCACATCCTCACTAACCTTTGTTATTTGTGATCTTTTTGATGACAGCCATTCTGACAAGACTGAGGTGATATATCTTATAGTTTTGATTTGCATTTTACTGCCAGTTAGCTATGTTTAGCATCTTTGTGAGTTCTGTCTGTCTATCTGTATTTTTTCCTTGGAAAAATGTCTATTTAGGTCTTCTCATTTTTAAAAAAAGATTTTGGGTATTTTTTTGATATTGAGTTGTATGTGCCGTTTCTGTAGTTTAGGTATGAACTCTTGCTTGGTCATCTTTTTGGTGTTAACGTCTTATCATGTGCAAATATTGTCACTACTTCAGCAGGTTGTCTTTTCATTTTGTCTTTGGTTTCCTTTGCTATGCAAAATCTTTTAAGTTTAGTGAAGTCCCACTTGTTTATTTTTGCTTTTGTTTCATTTGCCTTAGTAGACTGAACCTAAAACTGTTGCTATCATTTATGTTCAAGAATGTTCTATATTTTCCTCTAGGGGTTTTATGGTTTCTGGACCTACGTTTAGGTCTTTATTTAGTTTTGCATTTATTTTATATATGGTGTGCTAAAATAATCTAATTTTATTCTTTTCCATGTAGCTGACCAGTTTTCCCAGTACCACTTATTGAAAAGACAGTGTTTTCTCCATATTTCCTGCTTCATCATAAATCAATTAAATATAAGTGTGTGGGCTTATTTCTGGGATATCTATTCTATTCTGGTGATCTTTGTGTCTGTTTTTGCTCCAGTACGATTCTCTTTGATTACTGTCGCTTTGCAGTCTAATCTGAAGTCAAGGTGCATGATGCCTCCAGCTCTGTTCTTTCTCAAGATTGTTTGGCTATTTGGGGTCTTTGTGTTTCTATACAAATTTTTAAATTACTTTTTCAAGTTCTGTGAAAATGCTTTGGTATTCTGATAGGGATTGCATTAAATCTGTAGGTTGTCTTTGGTAGTAAGTTTATTTTCACAGTATTAATTCTTCCATCCACACACATGCTATATTCTCCCATCTTTTTCTGTTGCCTTCAACTTCTTTCACCAATGGCTGATAGATTTCTGAGTACATGTCTTTTACTGCTTAGGTGTGTTTGTTCCTAGGTATCTTATTCTTTTTGGTGTGATTGCATATGGTATTGTTTTCTTATTTTTTTTCTTTCTGACAGCTTTGAGTTTTGTTTTTTTCTTCTTTTTCTAATTCCTTCAGGTGTAATGTTAGGTTGTTTATTTGATGTTTTTCTTGTTTCCTAACAATAAGATTGTATCACTATAACTTCTCCCTGTGAACTGCGTTGGCTGTGTCCCATAGATTTTGGATCATTGTGTGTTCATTTTCATTTGTCTTGGGTATTTTTAGAATCCCTCTTTAATTTCTTCAGTGTTCCTTTCTTCTCCTTTTATTCCCTTCATCTGTGATGTGAGGACTATCTTTAATGTTATGTTTGGATTTCTTTCAGTTTTATTTATGTGTGTGTGTGTGTGTGTGTGTGATTATTTAAGTTGCTGAGCTCTTAATTTCACGTGGACACTAACAACCCTGCATTGTTACTCTGCTCCACCACAGTTACTGAATTGGACCTTATATTTTACATCTACTTGTTTTGTGCAAATATACCTTACCTTCTTATTGTGAATATAGATGATTTTATTAGTATTTTCTTTCATCCTTCCTATTAGCTGTGTTCATGGTTGATTTACTACCTTTGTTGAATATTTGCCTTATCCAATGAGGTTTTTCCTTTAGTAAGTTTCCTTTCCTAATTTTTATGTTTCAGTCGTAGCCTTTTCTTTTTCACTTAGAAAAGCCCCTTTAAGATTTCTCATCCAGCTGGTTTGACGATGCTGAGCTCTTTTAGTTTTGTTTCTCTGTAAAACTTTAGATCTCACCACCAAATCTGAAGGAGAGCCTTGCTGGGTAGAGTATTTTTGGTTATAGGCTTTTCCCTTTCATGACTTTAAATATACCATGCCACTCCCTTCTGGCATGCAGAGGTTATCCTGAAAAGTCAGCTGATAACTTTATGCAAATTCCCATGTTTGTAACTTGTTGCTTTTCCTTTGCTCCTTTTAATAGTGTCTTTTTATCTTTATTTTTTTGCCATATTAATGACAATGAGTCTTGGTGTGGTCCTCCTTGGGTTGATCCTGTTTTGGCCTTACTGTGTTTACTGGACTTGGATGTCTGTTTTCTTTCCCAGGTTATGGAACTTTTCAGCTCTTATGTCTTCAGGTATGTTCTACATTGCTTTCTCTTACCTTTTTGCTTCTGGGACCAGTATAATGCAAATATTAGTACACTTGATGTTGTGTCACACGTCTGTTCAACTTTCCTCATTGCATTTTAATCTATTGTTTTCCCGTTCATCCTCAGTGATTGCCAGTACTCTGTCCTTCCGTTTTCTGATGCATTCCTCTGTATCATTTAGTCTACAGTAGTTTCCTTTTAGTGTATTTTTCATTTCAGTTACTGTATTCCTAATCACTGTTTTGTTGTTCTTTAATGGTCTAACTCTTTTAAAAAACATTCTAACTTCTTGCTCTGGATGTCCATTCTTCTGAGTTTTTTGATCATCTTTACAGTCATTACCTTGAACTCTTTGTTGAGGAGATTGGCTCTCTCCACTTCACTTAGATCTTCTTCTGAGTTCTTATCTTGTTCCTTCATTTGGATCGTGTTTCTGTATCACCTCATTTTTCTTAACTTGCTGTTTTTATTGCTCTGTATGTAGTAAGTTCATTACGTTTCCTGACCTTGGAGAAGTGGCTTTTTGTAGGAGAGGTCTTATGTGTCCCAGCAACCCACTGTCCCCTGGTCACTAGAACTATATGTTCTAGGTGTACCCCCTATGTGGGCTGCTTGGGCTCTTCTGTTGTGGTGGGCTGACTACTGTGGATGGTCTGGTAGGCTTGGCTGCCCCCAGAGTGCTTGTTTGCCAGACTCTGCCTTGTATGGAGGCTATCTGTGCTGCTTGATGAGGCTAAATCATGAGGCAGCTCGCTGAAAAGCTCTGGGAGACACCAAATCTAGTGCTGGTTCACTTCTGGCTAGAATTGCAGTGCAGGTGATACCAGGGCTAGTGCCCAGTCACTGGTCCTGGGGCTGTGCTGGCTACTGGGAGGAAGACCCCGGTCCTGAGTTCTGGCTGCAGGCCCCAGGAGTCGCAGAGTTGGCGTTGGATCACTGTCCCTGACACAGCTCTCTGCAGGGTCTGGGCTATCCCTAGTCTTGTGTTGGCATTCTGACAGGCAGGGTCAGGACCCAGCTAAGCCCATGGTTGCTTCTGGCCTGAAAGGGAGTGTTCTGGTCACACAGGCTGCTGGGCTGTGGTATTCCTGGGGCCGGTGTGTGCCTGTTGGTGTACGAGGCTGATCCCACTGCTAGAGCAGGTTTGCGGTTGTGTAGGTCAAAGCTCCATCCAGTCCCTGTGCAGTAATCACCTGCCGACGGTGAGGCTGATTCCAAGGCCAGATGAGGCTCACTGGTCAGAGAGGTCAGGGACTCTGGGGCTGGTGCCTGTCCACTGAGGTCTGGAGGCTGGTCCTTGGGCTTTTGGTGGCTGGGCCCATGTCCAGGGGCAGCTGTGCACTGAGGGTCTGAAGGCATCGTGTTCGCTGGTGGATGTGGCTATGCACCTGCTCAGTTAGTTGCTTGGCCTGCCTCCCCCTAGTGCTTGTGTGTATAGTGTGGTGGAAATGGGTAAGGCTAGGTCCTGAGGCTAAATAGATAGAAGGAGGATTCTGAAATTTTGCTTGCTGGTGCCAGTGGCCGCGAGGTAGAAGGAGCTCCCTCAGATGGCTGCTGCCAGTGTCCATGTCCCTGAGGCTGTGCTGTAAATGCCTCTTGCGTTTCTGGGAGACTCTCTAAGATCAGGAGGTAGGTGTAACCCAGGATCCTTGCAAATGACTGCTTCTGTTCTGATTCTCGGATCACGTGGGATTTTGTGAGCATCTTCTAAGAGTGGAATCTCTATTTCCCACAACCCTCTGGCTCTCTGGAAAATAAGCACTACTGGTGTTCAAAGCCCAACTTTCTAGGAACTCTTCTTCCCAGCACAGGATCCCTGGGCTTGGGAGCCTGATGTTGGGTTCATACCCCTTGCTCTCTGGGAGCCCCTCAGAAATTATAATTATTCTCCCATGCGTGGGCCACCCCCCAGGTGGTGTGGGTCTTGACGCTATTGAGATGTTGCCCATCCTTCCTGCCTTGCCGAGGGGCCTCTTATGTCTTTAGCTGTAAAACATCTTTCATGGTGAGTCCTGCCCTTTTCATCAGTTGCTGCTCTGTAAACAGTTGTGACTTTCGTGTGCATCTGAGAGGCAACCAGCTCTGAGTCTCTGAACGCTAGCATCTTGGACAATCTCTCCGCTTCATTCTTAAATCATATTATTTAATTTTTCTTAGTATCTTGTTTGATTAGCGACAGTTTGAAATTTATTATCACTCATGTTTACTTCGCCTGTTTTAAAAAATTGAATAGTGCATTCATTCAGTTTGAAATGAAGGTAGTGACCTGTGAATTTCCATACCTCAAAAATCAAGGATAGGACAAAAGCCTTTTCTACCTGTGTTACCCTCAAACTCTGCACCCCAGCCCAGCCTGGGGATTAACCTCTTGTACCCATGCTCACCTTCTGCTTTTGGACCGTAAACCATCACTGCATCTGTATGTGTGTTGACAATGTGAACTCTAGTCTTTCCAGTTTTTGTGTTTTGTTTTTCTGGTTTAGGGAACAGTCCTACTATGAATGTACATTTACTGGTCTGCTGAAGTTCATATATAAACCTGTCAAACACATTACCAGAATTGGAATTGCTTGTATATACACTTTGCTAAATTTTAGAGACAATGCTAGAACAGAAGTAAATTGTATTTCAGATCCCACAATATTCTCACACCATGAAAACCCTTCCCTTTTTTTTTTTTTTTTTTTTTTTGTAGTAGACCCTTCCCTTTTTAATATATCTGTGTGTAGTTTATCTTTATACCCATACTATATTTCCCAGAGATGGGTAAGTGTTATGTTTCTTGCCAGCACATTTACCGTATTGTTCAAAGTGAGGTGTTTACTGGTTTTAGCATGATCATATTTCCATGAACTCGCAAATACAAGATCTTCTCTCACACTGTCTTTTACTCCCTGCTGTTTTATATTGCCCTCCTAATTCTCAGTCCTGGTCTTTCTTTATGTTCTTCATCAACCTGGATAGGTTATACTATTTTCTCCTTTATTCAAGACCAATAGAATAGAATAGAACACCTAGAAATAAACCCTGATATATGGCCAAATGATTTTTGACAAGTTGCCAAGACTTTTCAAAGTAAAAAGGATAGTATTTTCAACAAATGGTGCTGAGAAGTCTTGTTGTCAATGTGCAAAATAAGGAAGATGGACCCTTACCTAACATCATATGCAAAAATTAATGAAAACGTATCAAGAAACTAAATATAAGACCTAATAAACTAAAAAGTCTTAGAAGAAGACACAAGACAAGAGCTTCATGACATTGGATTTGGCAGTGTGTTCCTCAGTATGAAATGAAGGAACAACAAAGGTACAGCTAACAAAAAATAAACAATTTGCAGTACATAATTTAAAAATAATGTGTATGAAAGAAATGTAAACAGAATAAAATGGCAACGCACAGATGAGAGAAAATATTTGAAAGCCATCTATCTGACAAGAGATTTCTCTTCAGAATATACCAGGAACTTCTACAACTCAACAAAAAGCAAACACCCTGATTCAAAAATGGATAAAAGACTTGAATAGATGGTTCTTCAAAAAGATGTACAAACGACTAAGCACTTGAATAGATGCTCCATATCACTAAATGCGTCTTTATATATTTGTGTGCATGCATACACACACAAGCACACACACACATACACAAGCAGAAAACAAGTATTGGTGAGGAAGTGAGGGAGTAGGAAGCATTGTGCTATGTCAGAGGGAATGTAGAATGATACAGGTGCTTTGCAAAAGAGTATGGCAGTTTTTCAGATATTGAAAAATAGAATTACTCCATGATCCAGGAATCTTACTCTGAGGTATACCCAAAGGAATTGAAATCAGGGTCTTAAATATTTGTACTCTAGTGTTTAGAGCAGTAATAATCAGAGTAACTAAAATATGAGAGCAACCTAAGTGTTCATTCACTAGTTCCTGGATAAGCAAAGTGTGCTATACTCATAGAATACAATATTATTCAGTGTGAAGAAGGAAAAGATCTAGGAATGTGCGACAACATGGATGAATCTTGAGGACATTTAGCTTCCAAAAATGCCCTTTTTGTGACTTTTAGTGAGTCATAACAATACAACTACTTATTTCAATTATATGGGGTACTTAGTGGAGTCAAAACCATAGAATCTGGGAGGGTAATGATGCTTTTCATGTGTTTATGGACCAAAAGGAAAGTTAGGTTTAAAGGATATAGAGTTACAGTTTTAAAACGTAGAAAATAATTAGAAAGATAAATGGCGATGTTGATCGCCCAATAATATGAATGTATTTAATATTACTGAACGGTGCACTTTATAATAATTAACATGTTATATTTTATGTTATTTGATTTTACCAACATACAAAATTGGGAAAGAATGTAATATGAGGGAGGGAGTGGACCTTCGATACAGCAGAGAGTAATCAGATGGGCGAGACACTGCATACGTTGAAGGAGAAGAGCTGAGAGTCTTCATTACTCTGAGGGTGTATTAAATAGATATCTGTGGGTGTACTGCTATCTCCCATGGGTTATCTTAAAGAGTCTTTAATAAAGTGCATAAGACTTGCTGAGGCTTTTTTAAAAACTGGATAACCGGGCTTCCCTGGTGGCGCAGTGGTTGAGAGTCCGCCTGCCGATGCAGGGGACGCGGGTTCGTGCCCCGGTCTGGGAAGATCCCACATGCCGCGGAGCGGCTGGGCCCGTGAGCCATGGCCGCTGAGCCTGCGCGTCCGGAGCCTGTGCTTCGCAAGGGGAGAGGCCACAACAGTGAGAGGCCCGCATACCAAAAAAAACCAAACAAACAAACAAAAAAAAACTGGATAACCTAGGAGATAATTAGAGGGTGGTACTTAAGTCTATGTCTAGGTTGACAGATTTTGCAGGGAACACGAACCTGAGAACAGTGGAAGTCCTAAGAGTGTAAGTACATGGAAATTAGAAAAAAAATAAAGGGAATTAGGAAAACTTTGGACTTCGAAGGTCATGTATTAATGAGTCAGACCTGAGGTTTCTAAGGAGTTATATACACAGTTGCTATTTGGATTACTTGTTGATAAAGACCAGTGGAAAAACTAGAGTCATTTCCAAGTGTAGGTAAGATATACTGAGAGGATGGAGGTGGAAAGTAGGGAGGCCCAGAGAAAAGTGGGAAGGTCATATTGGGCTACGGTGGTGGTAATATCCAGCAGAACAGATGGTAGGGGAGAGTATGGATTCATCTTTCTTCTTTCGATTCCCCACCTCAGCCTTAATAATTCTTTGGGAATATTTCATTGCTCTGTGATGCAGGTACAGAATTCGCGTGAGGAAACTACACCCTCAGTGTCCAGCTGTCTGAGGCCTCAGTGTGCTTCAAATGATGGAGAACTATTTCTTCTTTATGAGAAGAGTTAGTACCTCGTAGCTAAACTTAGGCTGGAGCTTATGCAATATTGATTCCATTTTATATATACTGTTGGAATAAAGGTTCCTCCTCCTCTTTTCTTGACCATTATGAAATGAATCTATATTTCTCAATATTTGGGTATATCAGATAAATACATTAAGGAAAGGAATCTTATATATTGTTCCCTGCATAGTTTGCTCTTTCTTGTTTCTCCTTTACCTTTACTAAATTAGCACAGGGAGAGACCTTGAAATGTTCTAATCAGGAGAGATTAGAACATCATATTTCTAGAGAGGTTGGTTGGACAGAGCAGGGGTCCCAGTGAAAATCAAAGCTTCTGTTTCTGCTTGGAAGTGTACCTGTATAGAGTAGAGAGCTCCAGGAAATATCCTGGAATATTCCAATGTCCCTGCAGGAGATCATTAAGCGAGGCAGGATGTGGTAGCAGATCAGGGTCCTATGACATGTTTGTCAGTCATCTGATGTGAGATTCTCAGAGCCAATCCCATATGGTAGAACTGACTGCAGAGTGGTGCAGAACCTGTTAAAACCTTTGATCTCATGTTTAAGATGAAGCTCTGATTCTGGGGAGAATTTTGTTACCTGACTGAATGTCACTCCTCTGTGGGGATGAGATTCTGTGCTTTTCTTCTCTTGATGACTACTGACTGAAAATCATTAGAGGATCATGTCTAGAAAGCATTCTTTATTTAATTTCTTAAAGAAGAAAACATAGAAAACATTTTTATCCACTTTCAAATTGAGGATCAAGGGGAATGACATCAGTGAAAACGTCAGAGTAGGGAGCTCTGGCTTGTGTCCATCGCCAGAAAACACTGACATACGTGGTAAAACCTGTCAGAATGATCTTTTCAACACATGTAAGTTTTCTTTTCTTTTCGCCCTGTAGATTTATCTTTCATTAAAACTTAACTTACTACAGGATGTGGAGAATAAACAGGAAAGGTGAAACTGTATTTCCTGATGAAAGAATCAGTAAGTCACATTAGCTGTTCTGAGCTATGTCTTACTCACCGTGACTGTAATTAAAACAAACAAACATTTTTTTTTAAGTCAGTTCTGACATTTCCTCGTTAAAGACAAGGTAACAGATACAGACTTAGATCTCCCAGAATTGAGCAAACTTTTGATTGTACCTGTGCTGAATATATGAGCATGACCTGCTATAAATCTTCATTATACTGATTGCCACAACTGACAAATTCCCTTTTTCCACTCCTGATATGTTGCGTGTAAGGAATGCACAGGTCACTAACCCCAGGTGGTCAGAGGTAAACTCTGCCACATGGATTACTGCATGTTTTCCTGACGGAAGACTACACATTCTTGAGTATCATGCCTGCAGAGTATCAGGACTCTTCTTTTTTCTGGATAATTTTATGAGAAAAATGTAAATTGTATTTGCATATTCTTCATGTTTTTATTTATCCATTCTCTTTCAAGTCCTAAGTGCAGATATTAAAATGATTTCCAAGAGGGTGGTAAATAAGACAGCTACGTATATGCTCCAAAATTAGCAATAAAGCATAATACAATTGTAAATGCATTAATGTGTGATTAATATGTAGATATTTATGTAAAAGCAATTTTATTTTTTATTTTTTATTTTTTTTAACATCTTTATTTGAGTATAACTGTTTTACAATAGTGTGTTTAAAAGCAATTTTAGTAATGCTTTGTGGAGAGCTTCAGAATCTAGGTATTAAAATAAAAGAAGAAGGAGTTCTTGAAACTCTCAGGGAATTATAGAGAAGTCTTTGTGTCTATAAATATCAATCTGAAATAATGCATATTCTCAGAAATAAACTAAGCATAAAATTGTAGGAAAAAACTTCATGAAATGAAAGAGCGTGTGATGGCCATACAAGAAAAATAATATTCTCAGAGAATAATGAACAGTGTGGAGTTCAGCAGAAGGGTAATACAGACTCAGGCAGTAAATCTTTGGAGAGCCTAATTATGAGTTCCTCATATTTCATCTTTGTAGAGACAGTAGTCAGTCATTTGAAATATGATGTTATAAGATGACGTTAACATACTTAAATACTTTCATTTAGAAATGACCACTTAGAACCAGAATAAATGAAAGAGATCACAAAAGTATGTTTTTGTTGATTTTTAAAGACCTCAGGTGAGTGCTGATAATTTTAAAATACATGATGTCTTTCACTGCAAAGTAAAGAAACTGTTAGAGTGGAGGATGACTGGACTGAATGTCAATATTCTGACATCGTCTGAGTGTGTTTCTTGTTTGGTAATTGCAATCATTGTTGCTTTTGTTGTGGTCATCCATTTACAATGCTTGGTGTCAGTTGATTTGTCTGTTGTAAAAATAAAATACAGTCTGTGTGTGTAAAAAAACATACGTGATGTCTTGATAAAGTTGTATGGAATTTGAGATCTGGAAAAAAGCATTTATTTTCTGTAATGCTAGGATGCTAATTGGACATTTTTGCAAGAAAGGGATTTCAGGATGCAAATCTCATGTCTCTAAGGTGGGAAGTCAGTTCATTGCGGAACATTCTATTAAACTTGTGTGAGTGGAGAAATAATTCTTTGCAAGGAAGAGGTCTCGATTCCCTTTTTGATAGTTAGTGGTTTATAGTATACCGAATGAGGAAAATGGCTATTTCTGAACTTTAGAAAAAAAGAATATAGTTTTTCTGCGTTTATATTGAGAAGCTGATGTAGAATATCCAAAATTCTTTATTTTGAAAAACAATGTAATTAATTTGACATAATTCATATATATTGAACCTGTGGTACACACACACAATAAAACTTACATTCAAAAAATTTTTTGCACTTAAGAAATATTTTCTAGTGTAGTCAATTTACAATGTTGTGGGTTTTTTAATACATGTTTATTGGAGTATAATTGCTTTCTAACACTGTATTACTTTGTGATTTACAACAAAGTGAATCACCTATAGGTATATATATATTCCCCTTATCCCCCCTCTTGAGCCTCCCTCCACCCTCCCTATCCCACCCCTCTGGGGGTCATAAAGCACCGAGCTGATCTCCCTGGCTATGTGGCCGCTTACCACTAGCTCCTTTACATTTGGTAATGTATATATGTCAGTGCTACTCTCTCACTACGTCCCTGTCTCCCCTTCCACCCTGTGTCCTTAAGTCCGTTCTCTACATCTGTGTCTTTAGTCCTGTCCTATCACTAGGTTCGTCAGTACCATTTTTCTACATTCCATATATATGTGTTCATGTATGGTATTTGCTTTTCTCTTTCTAACTTACTTCACTCTGTATGACAGACTCTAGGTCCAACGACCTCACTACAAATAACTCAATTTTGTTCCTTTTTATGGCTGAGTAATACTCCATTATATATATGGGCTACATCTTCTTTATATATTCATCCATCAGTGGACATTTAGGTTGCTTCTATATCTTGGCTATTGTAAATAGTGCTACAGTGAACATTGTGGTACATGTATCTTTTTGAATTACGGTTTTCTCCGGGTATATGCCCAGTAGTGGGATTGCTGAGTCATATGATAGTTCTATTTTTAGCTTTTAAGGAACCTCCATACTGTTCTCCATACTGACTGTATCAGTTTACATTCCCACCAACAGTGCAGGAGGGTTCCCTTTTCTCCACCCCCTCTGCAGCCTTTATACGTTGTTGTATTAATTTCTGTATAATTAATTAATTATAATTAATTATTTATATATATAATTAATATATATATTCTTTTCCATTATGGTTTAACACAGGATATTGAATATAGTTTCCTCTGCTATACAGTAGGTCTTTGTGGGTTGTCCATCCTATGTAGAATAGTTTGCTTCTGGTATTCCAAAACTCCCAATCTTTCCTTCGCTCTCTCCTTGGCAACCACAGCTCTGTTTTCTGTATCTGTGTGTTTGTTTCTGTTTCACTGACGTATTCATTTGTGTCCTGTTTTTTTTTCTTTTTTTTTTTGCGGTATGCAGGCCTCTCACTGTTGTGGCCTCTCCCGTTGCGGAGCACAGGCTCCGGACACGCAGGCCAAGTGGCCATGGCTCACGGGCTTAGTTGCTCCGCGGCATGTGGGATCTTCCCGGACCAGGGCACGAACCCGTGTCTCCTGCATCGGCAGGCGGATTCTCAACCACTGCGCCACCAGGGAAGCCCTGTGTCCTGTTTTTGATTCCACATATAAGTGATATTATATGCTATTTGTCTTTCTCTTTCTGACTTACTTCACTTAGTATCATTATCTCTAGGTCCATCCATGTTGCTGCAAATGCCATTATTTCATTCTTTTTTATGTCTGAGTAGTATCTGTTGTATACGTATGCCACACCTTCTTTATACATTCATTTTTCAATGAACATTTAGGTTATTTCCAAGTCTTGGCTATTATAAATAGTGCTGTTATGAACATAGGGTTTCATGTGTCTTTTTGAATTATAGTTTTGTCTGGATATATGTCCACAAGTGGGATTGCTAAATCATATGGCAACTCTCTTTATAGTATTTTTGAGGAACCTCCATACCGTTTTCCATAGTGGGTGCACCTACTTACATGGCCATCAACAGTGTTCCTTTTTCTCCATATCCCCTCCAGCATTTGTTAATTGTAGATTTTTTAATGATGGCCATTCTGATCTGTGTGAAGTGATACCTTATTGTAATTTGGATTTGCTTTTCTCTAATCATTAGTGATGATGAGCATCTTTTCATGTGCCTGTTGGCTATACTTATGTCTTCTTTGGAGAAATGTTTATTTAGGTCTTGTACCCATTTTTCCACTGAGTTATTTGTTATTTTGTTGTTGAGCTGTATGAGCTGTTTGTATAGTTTGGAAATTAAGCCCTTGTCAGTCTCATCATTTGCTAATATTTTCTCCCAGTCCATAGGGTGTATTTTCATTTTGATTATGTTTTCCTTTGCTGTGCAACAGCTTATAAGTTTGATTAGTTCTTGTTTCTTTTTTGCTTTTACAGTAAGTCTCCTCCATATGAACAAGTTCTGTCCCAAGAGTGCGTTTGTAAGTCCAATTTGTTTGTAAGTCCCACAAAGTTAGCCTAGGTACCCAACTTACACAGTCGGCTATATGGTATTGTACTGTAATATGTTTATAATACTTTCCACGCAAACAATACATAAAAAACAAACACAAAAATAAAGAAAATGTTTTTAATCTGATAGTACAGTAAGTAGAAAAGTACAGTAGTACAGTACGACAGCTTTGATACTGGGGCTGGCATGGAGGGAAGAGACAAGAAGAGTTACTGACTGGAGGAGGCAGAGGAGGTGGGAGAAGGTAGAGGTGGAGGATTATCAGCAGTAGGAGACAGAGGGCAAGCTGCCATTTCACTCACGCCTGACATTGATGGCAGAGGTTGTGGTTCCTTGCTGGATTTCATTCTATCTACCCTCTTGAAAAAATGATCCATTGATGTCTGGGTAGTAGTTCCTTTTTTCTCATCATAGGTGACAAGGTAGCACTGGATTGCATTCTGAATGGTTGCCACCTTTGGGTACCATTCTAGGTTCGGGTCCTGTACCTCAAAAACGAACAGTGCTTCCTCAAATAAAGAAGATTCCGTTGCCATTTTCTGTGTCGTGAATCTCTTCAGTTCTTCAGTTACCTCTTCTTCCTCCTGTCCCTCTTCATCCTTTCTCTGGGCCTCCAATTCCATCAGCAAGCTCCTCATGTTGCACAGCAAGGAGTTCAATGAAATCGTCCTCTTGCAGATCTAGCTGCAGCTTCTCGCTGTGGGTCACTACGTTGCTGAAGACCCCTTCAGACTTCTGATCTACCTTCTCAAATCCACAAAAATCACGAACAAACTGGGGGCAAAGTTTCTTCCAAACTCCATCCACGGTGCCCACCATACCCTCACACCATGCAAAGTCAGTGTTTTTTATGGTCTTGTAGATGTTATAGTCCTTCCAAAGTTGTCCCTAGGTTGTTCCTGATTTGTTACTTACCTTTACTGCCTGACAAAAAGTGTGACATAAGTAATATTTCTTGAAAGTCATTTTAACTCCTTGGTCCATAGGTTGGATAAACAATGTAGTATTCGGTGGCAGATGCACTACTTTGACGTTGAGATGAAAGTCATCCATGGATGGGGGATGGCCCAGAGCATTGTCGAGCAGCCAAAGAATGTTTTGCTGGAATGTCCTTCTCCAAGCGATATTTCTCTACATCTGGGATAAAGTGGTGGTAAAAGCAGTCCTGGAACGTGGCCTGTGCAATCCAGGATTTAGGGTTATGCTTCCACACAACAGGAAGAGAGCCCTTGGCCATGTTTTTAAGGGTTCTTGGGTTCTCTGAATGATAAACTAAGAGAGGCTTCAGCTTCAATTCACCAGAAGCATTGCCATGAAACAACCGTTAGCCTATCCTTTGCTGTTTTACAGCCCGGCATCAACTTTTCCTCCTTACTGATGTAATTTTGGTCTGGCATCTTCCAGTACAGTTGTGTCTCATACACATTAAAAACCTGGTCGGGTAAATACACACCATCATCAATAATTTCTTAAAGTGTTTCCGGAAGTTCCTGGACATCTACCCTATATGCACTTGCTGCCTCTCCACTTACTTTTACATTGTGAAATTTGGCTCTAGCCTTGAACTGATGAAACCAGCCATGGCTGGCATTAAAAGATGTGCCCTCTGATTCTTTTCCGTGTTTCTTCTTCAAGTCTTCATAAAGGCCTTTAGCTTTCTCTTGAATCAGCATTAAGCTGAGCAGGACTCAGCGCTGATGTTGATCCTGCCATCTGCACACTGAGAAGTTTCTCCATCTCCTCCACCACTTTTCCATGCTTCTTCGATATTTTGTCAACATCGTCAGCACAGCAGACTTCACATGTTCCAAGATCTTGTCCTTGTTCTTTAGATTTGTGCCAATGATTGAATGATTCATGTTATAAGAATGAGCGATGTCTAACATCTTTTTGCCTCGATCCACTCTCTCAATTACTTTCACTTTTCTTTCCATCATTATCGCTTGGCGCTTCTTAACAGTACCAGCTACATCACCACTGCTTTTACACTTGCCTCCAGACATCTTGGCCTTGAAATAAAGGTACTGTACTACTGTACTCTATACAGTACTGTAAAGCACACAAAAGCACAACCACTTATAGAGGATGCATGCACGTGACAATGTATGCCAGATACGCAAACTAACTTACATGATTTGACATGCGAATGGACGTTTGCATCTTTGAAAGTTTTCAACTTGAAAGTTTGTATGTAGGTGACTTACTGTATTTCTCCTGCCTAGGGAGAACTACCTAGGAAAACTGTGGTATGATTTACGTCAGAGAATGTTTTGCTTATGTTCTCTTCTAGGAGTTTTAAGGTGTCTTATCTTATATTTAAGCATATACGCCGTTTGGAGTTGATTTTTGTGTATGCCGTGAGGGTATGTTCTGACTCCACTGATTTGCATATGGCTGTCCAACTTTCAAAACACCACTTGCTGAAGAGACTATCTTTTCTCCACTGTATATTCTTGCCTCCTTTGTCGAAGGTTAATTGACCATAGGTGTGTGGGTTTATTTCTGGCATCTCTATTCCATTCCATTGATCCATGTATCTATTTCTGTGCCAATACCATGCGGCTTTGATTACTTTAACTTTGTAGTATTGTCTGAAATTTAGGAGGGTTATGCCTCCTGCTTTGTTCTTTTTCCCCAGGATTGTGTTGACAGTTCTGACTTTTTATGGTTCCAGATATATTTTAGGATTATTCTAGTTCTGGGGGAAATGTCATGGGTATTTTGATAGGGATCACATTAAATCTGTAGATTGCTTTGGGTAGTATAGCCATTTTAACAGTATTAATTCTTCCCATCCAAGAGCGTGGGATGTCTTTCCATTTCTTTGAATCATCTTCAGTTTCCTTTACTAATGTTTTGTAGTTTTCAGCATATAAATCTTTCACCTCCTTGATGAGTTTTATTCCTAAGTCTTTTATTTTTTTGATGCCATTTTAAAAAGGGATTGTTTGTTTACATTTCCTTTCTGATATTTCATTGTTAGTGTAAAGAAATGCAACCAGGGACTTCCCTGGTGTCTCCATGGTTGAGAATCTGCCTGCAAATACAAGGGACATGGGTTTGAGCCCTGGTGCAGGAAGATCTCACATGCTCTGGAGAAACTAAATCTGTGTGCCACAGCTACTTAGCCTGCACACTAGAGCCCGTGAGCCACAAATACTGAGCCCGTGTGTCACAACTACTTATGCCCGCATGCCTAGAGCCCATGCTCTGCAACAAGAGAAGCCACTGCAATGAGAAGCCTGTGCACCACAATGAAGACTAGTCCCCAGTGGCCACAACTAGCAAAAACCTGTGCACAGCAATGAAGACCCAATGCAGCCAAAATAAATTAACAAAAAAGAAAAACAAGAAATGCAACCAATTTATGTATGTTAATCTTGTATCCTGCTACTTTGCTAAATTTGTTTATCAGTTCTAGTAGGTTTGGGGTGGAATTTTTAGGATTTCCTTTATATATATTATCATGTCATCTGCAAATAATGACAACTTTACCTCTTCCCTTCCAATTTTCTTTTTCTTGTCTGATTGTTGTGGCTAGGACTTCCAATACTATGTTGAAGAGAAGAGGTGAGAGTGGGAATCCTTGTCTTGTTCCGGATTTTAGTGGGAAGGCTTTCACCTTATGAACATTGAGTATTATATCACCTGTGGGTTTGTCATAAATAGCTTCTATTATGTTGAGATATGTTTCCTCTATACCCACTTTGGTAAGTGTTTTTATGATGAATGGATACTGAAGTTTTTCAAATGCTTTTTCGGCATCTATTGAGATGATCATTTGTTTTGTTTTTTTCCTTTGTTGATGGGGTGTATCATGTTGATTGATTTGCCTATGTTGAAACAACTTTGTGACACTGGGGTGAATCAAATTTGGTCATGGTGTATGAGCCTCTTAAGTGTTGTCAGATTCAGTTTTCTAATATTCAGATGAGAATTTTTGCATCTATATTTATCGAAGATATTGGCCTGCAATTTTCTTTTTTGATAGTGTCTTTCTCTGTGCTTTTTTTGAAAGTCTTTATTGAATTTGTTCCAATATTGCTACTGTTTTGCTTTGGTTTCTTGTTTGTGAGGCATGTGGGATCTCAGCTCCACCACCAGGGATTGTACTCACACCCCCTGCACTGGAAGGTGAAATCTTAACTGCTGGACCACCAGAAAAGTTCTCATCTGTTGGCATGTGGGATCTCAGCTCCACCACCAGGGATTGTACTCACACCCCCTGCACTGGAAGGTGAAATCTTAACTGCTGGACCACCAGAAAAGTCCTCATCTGTTTTTTGTTTGTTTGTTTTAGTAAATTTCTTTCTTTATTTTTGGATGCATTGGGTGTTCGTTGCTGTGCACGGACTCTCTCTAGTTGCGGCGAGCGGGGGCTACTCTTCATTGTGGTGTGCAGGCTGTTCATTTCAGTGGCTTCTTTTTTTGCAGAGCATGGGCTCTAGGTGCGCAGGCTTCAGCAGTTGTGGCTATCAATCTCAGTAATTGTGGCTCATGGGCTGTAGAGTGCAGGCACAGTCGTTGTGGCACACAGGCTTAGTTGTCCCATGGCATGTGGGATCTTCCCAGACCAGGGCTTGAACCGATGTCCCCTGCATTGGCAGATGGATTCTTAACCACTGTGCCACCAGGGAAGTCACCCCACTTGTTTTTGATATCAAGGTGATGATGGATTCATAGAATGTCTTTGGAAGTATCCCTTACTCTTCAATCGTTTTGAAGAGTTTGAGAAGAATTAGTGTAAGTTCTGCTTTGTATATTTGGTAGAATTTGTCTGTGAAATCATCTGATCCTGGACTTTTGTTGGTAAGGAGTTTTTTAAAATTACAGATTCTATTTTGCTTTTAGTGATCAGTATGTTCAAGTTATCTATTTCTTCTTGATTCAGTTTTGTTTGGCTGTAAAAAAACAACATATATTTTTACGTAATTTTAGCAACTAAATACTTACCATGTATTAGACCACAAAAGAGTGAAGAAAACAATATTAAAACAGTTTTTCAAATAGAAAAAGTATTGAAATATTTTTAAGAAATTGGGATAATAATGCTAATTACAATAATGACAAATTGTTCTGAACTTAAAGACTACTTTATTGGGCTTCCCTGGTAGCGCAGTGGTTGCGAGTCTGCCTGCCGATGCCTGGGACAGGGGTTCATGCCCCGGTCTGGGAGGATCCCACATGCCATGGAGCGGCTGGGCCCGTGAGCCATGGCCGCTGAGCCTGTGCGTCCAGAGCCTGTGCTCCGCAATGGGAGAGGCCACAACAGTAAGAGGCCCGCCTACCACAAAAAAAAAGACTATCTAAGATGCTTATTATATGCTTATTATAAGCATGATATTATATGCTTATTATATGCTTATTATATTCTTATAGGCATGATATATGCTTATTGTTTTATTGTTTTAAAATACATGGAATGTTTTCTCCTTTCTAATGTAATTCTTTTATTTTACCTGTATATTGTGAAAAAAATTTAGTTGCACATAATATAAAAATTATACTTTAATAGGAGATATTAATCCATTTACAGTTACTATAGTACTGAAAACACTTAGGTTTAGAGTTACCATGTTATTGAGTGCTCTTATTTATTTATTTAAAAAATATTTAATTTGGGGGGCATAAATTATTTATTTTTATCATCTTTATTGGACTGTAATTGCTTTACAATGGTGTGTTAGTTTCTGCTTTATAACAAAGTGAACAAGCTCTACATATACATATATCCCCTTATCTCCTCACTCTTGCGTCTCCCTCCCACCCTCCCTATCCCACCATCTAAGTGGTCACAAAGTACTGAGCTGATCTCCCTGTGCTATGCAGCTGTTTCCTACTAGTTATCTGTTTTACATTTGGTAGTATATATAAGTCCATGTCACTCTCTCACTTCGTCAAGGCTTACCCTTCCCCCTCCCCATGTCCTCAAGTCCATTCTCTATGTCTGCGTCTTTATTCCTGTCCTGCCCCTAGGTTCTTCCCAACCATTTTCTTTCTTTTTTTTTTTAGATTCCATATATATGTGTTAGCATACAGTATTTGTTTTTCTCTTTCTGACTTACTGCACTCTGTATGACAGACTCTAGGTCCATCCACCTCAGTACAAATAACTCAATTACATTTCTTTTTATGGCTGAGTAATATTCCATTTTATATTGAAGATGTGCAATATCTTCTTGATCCATTCATCAGTTGATGGACACTTAGATTGATTCCATGTGCTGGCTATTGCAAATAGAGCTCCAATGAACATTATGGAACATGACTCTTTTTGAATTATGGTATTCTCTAGGTGTATGCCCAGTACTGGGATTGCTGTATCATATGGTAGTTCTATTTTTAGGTTTTTAAAGAACCTCCATACTATTCTTGAGAGTGGGTGTATCAATTTACACTCCCACCAACGGGGCAAGAGGGTTCTATTTTCTCCACACCTCTGCAGCATTTATTGTTTCTAGATTTTTTGATGATGACCATTCTTACCTGTGTGTGGTGATACCTCATTGTAATTTTGATTTGCATTTCTCTGATGATCAGTGATGTTGAGCATTCTTTCATGTGTTTGTTGGCAATCTGTATATCTTCTTTGGAGAAATGTCTATTTAGGTCTTCTGCCCATTTATGGATTGGGTTGTTTGTTTTTTTGATATTGATCTGCATGGGATGCTTGTAAAGTTTGGAGATTAATCCTTTGTCAGTTGCTTCATTGGAAAATATTTTCTCTCATTCTGAGGGTTGTCTTTTCATCTTGTTTACATTTTCCTTTGTTGTGCAAAAGCTTTTAAGTCTCATTAGGTCTCATTTGTTTATTTTTGTTTTTATTTCCATTTCTCTAGGAGGTGGGTCATAAAGGATCTTGCTGTGATTGATGTCATAGAGTGTTCTGCCTATGTTTTCCTCTAAGAGTTTTATAGTATCTGGGCTTACATTTAGGTCTTTAATCCATTTTGAATTTATTTTTGTGTATGGTGTTAGGGAGTCTTCTAATTTCACTCTTTTACCTGTAGATGTCCAGTTTTCCCAGCACCACTTACTGAAGAGACCATGATTTCTCCATTGTATATTCTTGTCTCCTTTATCAAAACTAAGGTGACCATATGTGCATAGGTTTATCTCTGGGTTTTCTCTCCTGTTCCATTGATCTATATTTCTGTTTTTGTGCCAGTACCATACTGTCTTGACTGCTGTAGCTGTGTAGTATTGTCTGACATCAGGGAGCCTGATTTTTCTAGCTCTGTTCTTCTTCTCAAGATTGCTTTGGCTGTTCGGAGTCTTTTGTGTTTCCATACAAATTGTGAATTTTTTTTGTTCCAGTTGTCTGAAAAATGCCATTGGTACTTTGATATGGATTGCATTGAATCTGTAGATTGCTTTGGGTAGTATAGTCATTTTCACTATGTTGATTCTTCCAATCCAAGAACATGGTATATCTCTCTATCTGTTTGTGTCATCTTTGATTTCTTTCCTCAGTGTCTTATAGTTTGTTGAGTAAACGTCTTTTGTCTCCTTAGGTAGGTTTATTCCTAGGTATTTTATTCTTTTTGTTGCAGTGGTAAATGGGAGTGTTTCCTTAATTTCTCTTTCAGATTTTTCATTTTAGTGTATAGGAATGAAAGAGATATGTGTACATTAATTTTGTATGCTGCAACCTTACCAGATTGATTGATTAAGTCTAGTAGGTTTCTGGTAGCATCTTTAGGATTCTCTATGTATAGTATCATGTCATCTGCAAACAGTGAGAGCTTAACTTCTTATTTTCTGATTTGGATTCCTTTTATTTCCTTTTCTTCTCTGGTTGCTGTAGCTAAAAATTCCAGAAGTGTGTTGAATAATAGTGGTGAGAGTGGGCAACCTTGTCTTCCTTCTGATATTGGTGGAAATGGTTTCACTTTTTCACCATTGAGGATGATGTTGGCTGTGGGTTTGTCATATATGGCTTTTATTATGTTAAGGAAAGTTCCCTCTATGCCTACTTTCTTGGGTTTTTTAAAAATCATAAATGGTTATTTAATATTGTCAGAAGAATTTTCTGCATCTATTGAGATGATCATATGGTTTTTATCCTTCAGTTTTTTAGTATGGTGTATCACATTGATTTGCATATATTGAAGAATCCTTGCATCCCTTGGATAAACCCCACTTGATCTTGGTGTATGATCCTTTTAATGCTCTGTTGATTTCTGTTTGCTAGTATTTTGGTGTGGATTTTTCCATCTATGTTAATCAGTGATATTGACTTGTAGTTTTCTTTCTTTGTGACATCTTTGTCTGGTTTGGGTATCAGGGAGATGGTGGTCTCATAGAATAAGTTTGGGAGAGTTCCTCCCTCTGCTCTATTTTGGAAGAGTTTGAGAAGGATAGGTGTTCACTCTTCTCTAAATGTTTGATGGAATTTGCATGTGAAGCCATCTGGTCCTGGACTTTTGTTTGTTGGAATATTTATAATCACAGTCTCAATTTCAGTGCTTGGGATTGGTTTGTTTATAGTTTCTATTTCTTCCTGGTTCAGTCTTGGAAGGCTGTGCTTTTCTAAGAATTTGTCCATTTCTTCCAGGTTGTCCATTTTATTGGCATATAGTTGCTTGCAGTAATCTCTCATGATCCTTTGTATTTCTGCAGTGTCAGTTGTTACTTCTCCTTTTTCATTTGTAATTCTATTGATTTGAGTCCTGTCCCTTCTTTTCTTGATGAGTCTGGCTAATGGTTTATCAATTTTGTCTATCTTCTCAGGGAACCAGCTTTTAGTTTGTTTGATCTTTGCTGTTGTTTCTTTCATTTCTTTTTCATTTATTTCTGATATGATCTTTATGATTTCTTTCCTCTGCTGACTTTTTTTTTTCCCTTTCTTTCTCTAATTGCTTTAGGTATAAGGTTAGCTTGTTTATTTGAGATGTTTCTTGTTTCTTGAGGTAGGATTGTATTGCTATAAACTTCCCTCTTAGAACTCCTTTTGCTGCATCCCATAGGTCTTCATGTTTTCATTGTCATTTGTTTCTAGGTATTTTTAAATTTCCTCCTTGATTTCATCAGTGATATCTTGGTTATTAAGTAAAGTATTGTTTAGTGTCCATGTGTTTGTATTTTTTACAGATTTTTTTCCTGTAATTGATATCTAGTCTGATAGCATTGTGGTTGGAAAAGATACTTGATAATGATTTCAATTTTCTTAAATTTACCAAGGCTTGATTTGTGACCCAAGATATGATCTATCCTGGAGAATGTCCCACGAGCCCTTGAGAAAAAGTGTATTCTGTTGTTTTTGGATGGAATGTCCTGTGAGTATCAATTAAGTCCATCTTGTTTAATGTATCATTTTAAAGCTTGTGTTTCTTTATTTATTTTCATCTTGGATGATCTGTTCATTGGTGAAAGAGGGGTGCTGAAGTCCCCTACTATGATTGTGTTACTGTCGATTTCCCCTTTTATGGCTGTTAGCATTTGCCTTATGTATTAAGTTGCTCCTATGTTGGGTGCATAAGTATATAGAATTGTTATATCTTTTTCTTGGATTGATCCCTTGATCATATGTAGTGTCCTTCTTTGTTTCTTGTAATAGTCTTTATTTTAAAGTCTTTTTTGTCGGATATGAGAATTGCTACTCTAGCTTTCTTTTGATTTCCATTTGCATGGATTATCTTATTCCATCCCCTAACTTTCAGTCTGCATGTGTCCCCAGGTCTCAAGTGGGTCTCTTGTAGACCACATATATACCAGTTATGTTTTTGGATCCATTCAGCCAGTCTGTGTCTTTTGGTTGGAGCATTTAATCCATTTACATTTAAGGTAATTATTGATATGTATGTTCTTATTACCATTTTCTGTTTGGGGTTTGTTATTGTAGGTCTTTTCCTTCTCTTGTGTTTCCTGCCTAGAGAAGTTCCTTTAGCATTTCTTGTAAAGCTGGTTTGGTGGTGCTAAATTCTCTTAGTTTTTGCTTGTCTGTAAAGATTTTAATTTCTCTGTCAAATCTGAATGAGATATTTGCTGGTTCGAGTAATCTTGGTTGTAGCTTTTCCCCTTTCATCACTTTAAATATGTCCTGCCAGTCCCTTCTGGCTTGCAGAGTTTCTGCTGAAAGATCATCTGTTAACCTTATGGGGATTCCCTTGTATGTTATTTGTTGTTTTTCCCTTGCTGCTTTTAATATTTTTTCTTTGTTATTTAATTTTTGATAGTTTGATTAATATATGTTTTGGCATGTTTCTCCTTGGGTTTATCTTGTATGGGACTCTCTGCACTTCCCGGACTTGATTAATGATTCCCTTTCCCATATTAGGGAACTTTAAACTAAAATCTCTTCAAATATTTTCTCAGTCTCTTTCTTTTTCTCTTCTACTTCTGGGACCCTGATATTCAAATGTTGGTGTGTTTAATGTGGTCTCAGAAGTGTCTCAGATTGTCCTCAATTCTTTTCATTCTTTTTTCTTTATTCTGCTCTGCAGTAGTTATTTCCACTATTTTATCTTCCAGGTGATTTATCCATTCTTCTGCCTCAGTTATTCTGCTATTGTTTCCTTCTTGAGAATTTTAAATTCCATTTATTGTGTTGTTCATCATTGTTTGTTTGCTCTTTAGTTCTTCTATGTCCTTGTGAAATGTTTCTTGTATATTCTCCATTCCAGTTCCAAGATTTGGGATCATCATTACTATCATTACTCTGAATTCTTTTTCAGGTAGACTGCCTGTTTTCTCTACATTTGTTTGGTCCGGTGAGTTTTTACCTTGCTCCTTCATCTGCTGTGTGTTTCTCTGTCTTCTCATTTGGCTTTGGGGACTGTGTTTGGGGTCACCTTTTTGCAGACTGCAGATTCGTAATTCCCATTGTTTTGGTTTCTTCCCCCCGTGGCTAAGGTTGGTTCAGTGGGTTGTGCAGGCTTTCTGGTGGAGGGGACTGGTGCCTGTGTTCTGGTGGGTGTGTCTGGATCTTGTCCTTCTGGTGGACAATTCTGCATCCGGTGGTGTGTTTTGGGGTGTCTGTGGCCTTATTATGATTTTAGTAAGCCCCTTTGCTAATGGGTGGGCCTGAATTCCTATCTTGCTAGTTGTTTGGCATGGGATGTCTGGCACCATATCTTGCTGGTCTCTGACTGGAGCTGGGTCTCAGCATTGAGACGGATATCTCTGGGAGAGTTTTCGTCATTTGATATTATAAGGTGCTGGAGGTCTCTGGTAGATAAATGTCCTGAACTTGGCTCTCTCACCTCAGAGGCACAGGCCTGACACATGGCCGGAGCAGCAAGATCCTGTCAGCCACACGGCTGGGGGTGAGAGCAAGAGGTAGCTTTGGTACATCTCAAAGACCACCAATGGGATTCACTGACCATTTTCTCTCCAGAAGTGAAGAAAACAAAATTCAGTCTTCGTCTAGTCAGCCACTTTGGTAGCCAGCCTCCAAGATGGCCCTAATTATCCCCTAATTATCTCCCAGTCTTCATCTACCTGTGTGGCTCCTCTCACTTGAAAAAAGCTCACTGTTTAACTAATAATAAATTGCAGAAATGACAAAGTGCAGCTTCCAAGTTTATCAAAGACATTGCAGCTTCTGCTTTGGTTTCTGCTAGATCACTCATCCTGGGGTAATCCAGCTTCCATGTCATGAGGACACTCAAGCAGCCCTAAGGAGAGATCCATGTGTCAAGGAACTGAGGCCTCTTTTTTTTTTTTTTTTTGTGGTACACGGGCCTCTCACTGTTGTGGCCTCTCCCTTTGCGGAGCGCAGGCTCCGGGTGCACAGGCTCAGTGGCCATGGCTCACGGGCCCAGCCGCTCTGCGGTATGTGGGATCTTCCCAGACCAGGACACGAACCAGTGTCCCCTGCATCGGCAGGCGGATTCTCAACCACTGCGCCACCAGGGAAGCCCGGAACTGAGGCCTCTTACTTACAACCATGTGAGTGAGTCATCTCAGAAATCAAAAGATTTAATTTTATTTATTTTTTGTTGCATTGGGTCTTCGTTGCTGCACAAGGTTTCTCTAGTTGTGTCATGCAGGGGTTACTCATCGTTGCGGTGCACGGGTTTCTCCTTGCATTGGTTTCTCTTGTTGTGGAGTATGGACTCTAGGTGCATGGGCTTCGTAATTGTGTCATGCAGGCTCAATAGTTATTGCTTGCAGGCTCTAGAGTGCAGGCTCAGTAGTTGTGGTGTACGGGCTTAGTTGTTCCATGGCATGTGGGATCTTCCCAGACAGGGCTCAAACCTGTGTCCCCTTTATTCGTAGGGAGATTCTTAACCACTGTACCACCAGGGAAGCCCCTGGTAACTAGTTCTTGAACTTTTCAGCCTCAGCAATTATGAGAAAACAAAAATATTCTGTTGTTTATAAAATACCAAGTCTCTCGTATTTTGTTTTAGCAGTGAAGGGGCTGGCTGAGGAGAAATATCTGTGAGCTTGAAGACATATCAAGAGAAACCTTTAAATCTCAAAAGAAAAGAGAAAATGGGCAGGAAAGAAATCAGCAGAACATTGTAATCAATAATTGTGGAACAGTGAAAATGCTGTGACCTATACATAATGGATATAGCAGGAGGAAAATAAAGATAACAAAGAACAGAAAGAATTTTTAAAAAATGACTGAGAATCTCCCCAAATTAATGTCTCACACTAAATCCATAACATCCAAACTTAGAGAAACATATGAATAGTAAAGAAAATTGACCAATATCTCTCAGGACCATCAATGCAAAAATCGTCAACAAAATATTAACAAATCAAATCCAACAATATTTTGAGAGAATTTTATATCATGAATGAGAGGGAATAATCCCAGTTATGCAAGGCTTGTTCAACATTCTAAAATCAAATAATTATATTCATTATATCAACACCCTAAAGACAATCATTAACATATCACTTTGAAAAAACCTAAAACCCATTCTTCATAAAAACTCTTAGTTAAAGAAATAGACTGGAGATTTCTCAAGTTGATAATAAAGTTCTACAGGAAATTTTATCTTACATCATGATTAATGGTTAAAAACATGAAGCTTTTTCACTAAGTTCAGGTAAAAACAAGGATGTCCCCTTTCATGACTCCTTTTCCATATTTTACCCCAAGTCCTCACTAATGCAATAAGGCATGAAAAGAAATAAAACAATACAGATTGGTTAGAAAAAAATGAAAGCAGCCTAAATAAAATGTGGACCAATATACTTTATGGGCACCTCACCAAAGAAAATAGACACCATGCATATAAGTATACAGAAGAATAATCCAGATTACATGCTGCCATAAAAAAGCAAATTAAAAATACAATTACATACCACTATGTAACACTTAGAATAGCTAAAATGTGTACAATGACAAGGACAAATTCTGTAGCGGATGCGGAACATTAGGAAATGACATTTGTTATTGGTGGAAATGAAAAATAATGCAGCTACTTTGGTAGTCTGATTGACACTTGCTATAATATTGAACATTCCATTACTGTACAATCCAGCAAGTGTTCTCATAAATATTAACTGAAAGTAGTTTAAAACATACTTCCAGATGAAAACCTGCATATGGATATTTATAGCACCTAATTCAATATTGCCAAAATGTGAATGAAACTAAGGTGTCCTCCAATAGGTGAATGAAATGATATAGTATTAATATATGCTGGGAGTGGGATAATATTGAGCACTAAGAAAGTAAGCTATCAAGCCATAAAAATCTATGGGAATTCTTTTTTTCTTTTGAAATAGAGGTGATTTTCTTTATTTTGTAATTTAAATTTTATTGGAGTATAGTTGATTTACAACGTTGTGTTCATTTCAGCTGCACAGAAAGTGATTCAGTTACACATATGCATATATTCATTCTTTTTCAGAGTCTTTTCTGATAAAGATATTCCCAGAATATTGAGTAGAGTTCCCTCTGCTATACAGTAGGTCCTTGTTGCTTACCTATATTGTATATAGTAGTATTCGTATGTTTACCCCAAGTTCCTGATTTACCCCTCCCCCCACCTTTCCCCTTTGGTAACCATAAGTTTGTTTTCCAAGTCTGTGAGTCTGCCTCTGTTTTGTAAGTTAGTTCATTTGTATCAATTTTTAGTTTCCACCTAGAAGTGATATCATACAATATTTGTCTTACTCTGTCTGACTTACTACAATCATCTCTAGGTCCATCCATGTTACTGCAATTGGCATTATTTTCTTCTATTTTTTTTCTTTTGCGGTACGCAGGCCTCTCACTGTTGTGGCCTCTCCCATTGCGGAGCACAGGCTCAGGATGCACAGGCTCCGGACGCGCAGATTTCAGCGGCCATGGCTCACGGGCCTAGTCGCCCCATGGCATGTGGGATCTTCCCAGACCGGGGCAGGAACCCTGTGTCCCCTGCATCAGCAGGCAGACTCTCAACCACTGCGCCACCAGGGAAGCCCCTATTTTCTTCTATTTTATGGCTGAGTCATATTCCATTATATATATGTATCACATATTCTTTACCTATATTCGTATGTTGATGGACATTTTGGTTGCTTCCATGTCTTCACTATTGTAAAGAGTGTTGCAGTGAACATTGGGGAAGATGTGTCTTTTCGATTTATGCTTTCCTCCAGATATGCGCACAGGAGTAAACTTGCTGGATCATCTGGTAGCTCTATTTTATTTTATTTTATTTCATTTCATTTCAATTTCAATTTCTTTGGAGTATAGTTGATTTACAATGTTGTGTTACTTTCTGCTACACAGCAGAGTGAAGCGGTTATACATATATCCAATCCTTTTTGGATTCCTTTCCCACACAGGTCATTACAGAGTATTGTGTAGAGTTCCTCAAGTGCTATACAGTAGGCCCGTATTTGTTATCTTTTTTATATATAGTGGTGTGTATATGTCAATCCCAATTTATCCCTCCCGCCTCCCCTTACTCTGGTAACCTCCGTTCTGTGCTCCATAGTGGCTGTTGCCAATTGGCATTGCCACCAATAGTGAAGTATTTGTGGCACAATGGTTAAGAATCTGCCTACCAGTGCAGGGGACACAGGTTTGAGCCCTGACCCAGGAAGATCCCACACGCTGCAGAGCAACTAAGCCTGTGTGCCACAACTACTGAGTCTGCGCTCTAGAGCCCATGAGCCACAACTACTGAGCTCACGTGCCACAACTACTGAAGCCTGTGTGCCTAGAGCCTGTGCTCCACAACAAGAGAAGCCACCGCAAAGAGAAGGCTGTGTACCACAACGATGAGTAGCCCCCGCTTGCTGCAACTATAGAAAAGTGGCATGCAGCAACAGGGACCCAAAGCAGATTAAAATATACTAATAATATGTAGTAGGTTTCTCTTTTTTCCACACCTTCTGAAGCATTTCTTGTTTCTAGACATTGTGAGGATGGCTATTCTGAGTGGTTCTAGGTGATACTTCTTTGTACATCTGATTTGCATTTGTCTAACATAAAGCAATGGTGAGCATCTTCATGTGTGCTTTTTTTTTGAACAGTGTGAGTAAAATTTACCCCTTGAAAAAGGGTTATTGAAAGGTTGCCTTGTTTTGAAGTCTGTTTCGATTACCTACCCCAAGATATTTTTTTTGTGTGTGGTACACGGGCCTCTCACTGCCGTGGCCTCTGCTACTGCAGAGCACAGGCTCCGGATGCGCAGATTCAGCGGCCATGGCTCACGGGCCCAGCTGGTCCATGGCGTGGGGGATCCTCCTGAACAGGGCACGAACCCATGTCCCCTGCATCGGTAGGAGGACTCTCAACCACTGTCCCACCAGGGAAGCCCACCAAGATATTTTTTGAGGGCTGTTGTCATTTACAGCTTCCCAGGCATTGTGAATATGAAGTGCCTATAAGGTCCAGTTTTAGAATTGTTGTTATGGGAAAGAGAAGGCGGCAGGATTTCTCTTGTCCCTCTCTGGTTACTGACACAACCTTAGCTGTAGGGAAAGTCCTGTTCCTGGGTTTTAACTTAGAGCAAGATGTGCCTGACCAAACATGTAAGGGCTTCCGTCCCATTCCTCCTTCCGCCTTCCCCTTCAGCCCCCGAACAAGCATAAACCCCTGCAGAGTCACCTGTTGAGGGGGCTGTCGTGTAGAGTGCGATGACCCTAACGAAGGAGTCAGAAGGTCGGAACCCAAACACCAGGGTATGTTGAGACCAGGTGATTTTCCAAATGTCATGCAGCCCAGAGAGCCCACCATCCTTTGGGTGTCAGAAGGTTGGTTTAGTAGTATGAGGGCACACTTATATCTGGAGATTGTGATCCCATGCAGAGGGGACCAAGTACTACATGTTCAAGGGGGGTGAATTAGCTGGCATATCCTCCCGAGGTCTTCAGGCCCACAACAGTCCAGCCTTGGGATCAAATTGGGTCTGTGTCCAAGGATGTGACACTAGCATGTCCACCGTGACTAAATGAATTTAGTGATCATTTTTCTTTTCTATAATTTAATTTTAAATTTATAATGGGTTATAGTTGATTTACCATGTTGTGTTCATTTTTGATATACACCAACATGATTCATTTATACAGAGATGACTATATATTCTCTTTGGAATTATTTTCCCATTGAGGTTACTAAAGGGTGTTGAGAAGAGTTCCAAGTGCTCTACAGCAGATCCAGTTTGATTACAAGTTTTCTCTCTGTAAATATGTATATACTAACTCCAACCTCATGATTTATGCCTCCAACACACCTTTCCAGTTTGGTAACCAAAAGTTTGTGTTCTAAGCCTGGGACTCTGTTTCTGTGTTATAAGATAGTACCTTTGTATCAATATTTAGATTCCACAGATAAGTAATATCATATGATATTTATCATTGTCTGATTTATGCCACTTAGTATGAATGCATCTAGGTCCTTCCGAGTGGCTGCAAATGGCCTTATTTCATTCATTTCATGGCTGAGTAATATTCCATTGTACATATCTACCATAATTTCTTTATCCAGTCTTCCTTCCAAGGACGTTTACGTAGCTTCCAAATAGGGGCTCTTGTAAACAGGGCTGCATAAATTTTGGAGTGCCTGGGTACTGTCAATTTACGTTTTTTCCAAGATACAGGCCCAGGAGTGGAAGGGCCATATGCTCTGAAGTTCTGCTTTTTAGATTTTTAAGGAATCACCACCCACTTCTCCAGAGTGGCTGTTAGCAATTTACATTCCCACCATCAGCTTGTCAGGGTTCCCTTTTATCCACGCCCTGTCCTGCATTTCAGGTTTTACACTTTGTGAGGTTGGCCATTCTGACTGGCGCGAAGTGATACCTCTTCCTAACTCTTCCCGAACAGACGGTGTACCATCCTCTGGATGTCCCATTCATGTTTTACCTGTAGGAAGGGTCCTCTGCACCTGGAGATATGGGACCCATGGAATGGGGGCCAGGCAGTGTTACTGTAAAAGTGCTGCATTTGCTGTCCCATCCTCAGCAAGCCTCTCAGACCCACGAGTGCAGAGCCTTAGGTCCCATCCAGCTGTGTGTCTAGATATGGTCAGTCCAGGTTGCATCACAGCCCTTGAACACATTTTGTAAGATTTTCTCTCTCTCTCACTGTCTTTTTTTGTTCTTTTTATTTAATTTTATAATGGGGTAGAGCTGATTTTCAATACTATGATTCTTCCTGCACTACATCTATCCACTTGATTCACTTAAAGAGAGACACCAATAAATTCTTTTACAGATTCTTACAGTCTTATATACGCTTTTCCGGTGGCAGCAGTGTGCTGAGTCCAGCTACTTGAGCTATTCAGCAGGTCCTGTTGATTAAGTATTTTGTTTATGGAACCGTATCTATGCTAATTCCAACCTCCTGGTTTATGCATCACCCCACTGCACCTTTCTCTTTTAGAAGTCATAAATGTGTTTTCTATATGTGTGACTTGGTTTCTGTTTTGTAAATGAGTTCATGTGTAACTATTTTTAGATACCACCTATAATTGATACCTTATGATACGTCTCTAGTAATGTCTGACTTATGTCACTTAGAATGATCGTACGTGAGTCTCCACGAGTTGCTGCAACTGGCCTTATTTCATTGATTTAATTGCTCAGGAATATTACATTGTACATAAGTAGCACAAATTCTGTATCCATTTCTTCCTTCAAGGACATGTATGTTGTACCCAAGTCGAGGCATTTTAAGCAGAGCAGCATTAAACGTAGGGATGCCTGTGTCCTGTCGACTTTTGGTTTTACCACGATATACGCCCAAGATTGGAAGTGCCGTATGGTCTGTAGCTCTATTTTTTAGAAGTTTAAGGAAACAGCATGCACTTTTCCAGAGTGGCCGTTGACTATTTACATCCCCCCAATCAGGGTAAAGAGGCTTCCTTTGCTCCATGGCCTGAGCTGCATTTCTGGTTTACACTTTTCCAAGATGGCACTTTTGACTAATGCGAAGTCAGAATACTTTGTAGTGCTGATTTGCATTTTGTGGTTGTTTGGTTCGCCAAAAAGGACGTATGGGTTTTTCCTGAATATGTTTATTTTTATAATGGGGTTTAGCTGATTTTCACTGCTGTGGTTATGTCGCTTTACACTCACGTGATTCACTTACACAGGGATATCAATAAATACATTTTAATATTTGTACTACTCAGATATATTCTTCTGCGGTGAATAGGGTGGGTTGAGTCCAGATCATTGAGCAATGAGTAGGTCTTGAGGATTACATATTTGGTTTATGGAACGGTATCTGTGCTAATTTCAAACTCTTATTTTATGCATCACCCCACCTCACCCATGTGCTTAAGCAGGCATCAGTGTGTTTTCTAAATATTTGACTCTCTTCTGTATTGTAATTCAGTTGATCTGTAGCGATTTTAAAGCGATGTTTCCAGCAATTCTGCCTTGAGTTCAAATCGTCTTCGTAGTCTGACATCAATATATTTTTGGACCAAGTTATCATTTAGAACTCTGCATGTGTGTGAAGTGCAGTGTCCCTGAGATGCATTATCCAACTCGCTTTTTTTGTGAGCTGGCCGCAAACCCTCAGGATTGCTTCAGGCCCTTTTGAGGTTCCGGGGAAGCAGGCTGACCCTTGGTGGATTCTTCTTCGTGATGGGAAATTACAGTGACATGTGCCTGTCCAAACACCTCCATCTAGTTTCTCATTGGTTCCCCCTCTTCCAGTTCAGACTGCCGACAATTTGCAGACCGTACGAAAGAGGAATCGAAAGGCGCTGATTGTCCAAGTGGGGAGATTGTTAGTAAAGCGGCCTGAATGGAGAACACGAGCACCAGGAGATGAAAAATGAGGTGCGTTTCAGAAAGCTTTCCCGATCCCACGGTGTACCTTCCGCTGGGTTTCCAATGAGCGGTTTCGATGTAGGAAGATTGCGTTGAACGCGGAGGGTTGGGACCCATGGAATGGGTAGCACGCAGTATTACTTTAAAGGGTCTGCATTTGCTTCCCCAACCTCACCAATCCTCTCAGCCCCAAGAGTATCCAGCCTTATGTCTTCTGCAGCTGTGGTCAATCCTGCTTGCATCCCAGTCCCTGAACGCATTTTGGAGGAATTTCTCTCTCTTTCGCCATGCTTGTTTCTTCTTTGTGTTGGAAATGTATTTTTATAATGGGGTTTAGCTGATTTTCACTGCTGTTTTTATGGCACTTTACACACACTTCATTCACTTACAGAGAGATATCAATACTGAGGTTCTAAGATGCTTACTAGTCTAATATATTCTTCTGCACTGAAAGGGGCTGTTGAGTCCAGTTTATTGATGAAGGAGTAGGTCGTGTCCACTACATATTCGGTTTTTGGAACGTTATCTGTGCTTATTTCAAACTCGTGTTTTATGCAACATCCCACCTCACCTTTCCCCTTAAGCAGGCTTAAGTGTGTTTTCTAAAAGCGTGACTCTGTTCTGTTTGGGAATTCAGTTCATGGGTAGCTATTTTTACATTCCCTTGATAAGTGATATCATAAGTTTCTTTTTTTGTGGGACTTATTTCACTTAGGATGATCGTACCTAAATCCACTCATCATGCTGCTACTAGCCTCATGGCTGAGTGATATTCCATTGCACCTACATAACACCATTTCTTTGTCCATTTTTCTCTTCCCTGGGATATGAAACGTGTACCGGAGTCGAGGTTCTTGTCAAGACAGCAGCCCTCAAATTTGGGGTGCCTGGGTCTGGTTGATTTTTAATTTTCCCAAGATAAACGCCCATGTGTGGAATTGCCCTACACTCTGGGGTTCTGTGTTTTACATGTTTTGGGAAACAGGATACACTTGTGAAGATTGGCTGTTGGCCATTGACATCCTGCCCATCAGCTTAACAAGGCTCCTTTGTCTCCGTGCCCTGTCCTGCCTTTCTGGTTTTTAGACTTTTTTCGGATGGATATTTTGACCCGGGGAAGAGAGATTTCTTTGTAGTGCTGATTTGCTCTCCCAGCTTGCTTGGTTGGCCAAAAAGGGCGTAGGCGTTTTTTCCTCAGGAAAAAACGCCTACGCCCTTTTTGGCCAACCGCATCATTGTCCACGTTCTGGCGCTTTTCATGTGCTATCAGGATCATTCCGATCTACCTGTTGAAATCCATTTCCTGCAATTCTGCCTTGCGTTCAAAGCCTCTTCGTAGCCTGACCTCAATATATTTTGGGGCGATAGTTATCGTTTAGAACTCTGCAGGTATGGGAAGTGCAGTGGCCCTGAGCTCCATTTTCCAAATCGCTTTTTTGTGAGCTAGACGCAAAACCGCAGGATGGCTTCACGCCCTATTGTCGTTCTGGGGTGGCAGGCTGAGCCTTTGGTGAATTCTTCTTCGTGGTGGGAAGTGAGAGTGACATGTGCCTGTCCAAACACCTCCAGCGAGTCTCTCATTGGTTCCCCCTCTTCCAGTTCATCCTGCGGACACATTGCAGACGGTACGAAAGAGGAATGGAAAGGCGCTGAGTCTCCAAGTGGGGAGATTGTTAGGAAAGCGGCCTGAGTGGAGAACACGAGCACCAGGAGATGAAAAATTTGGTGCGTTTCAGAAAGCTTTCCCGATCCCATGGTGTACCATCCGCTGGGTTTCCAGTGAGTGGTTTCGCTGTAGGAAGATTGCGTTGAACCTGGAGAGTTGGGACCCATGGAATGGGTAGCACGCAGTATTACTTTAAAGGGTCTGCATTTGCTTTCCAAACCTCACCAATCGTCTCAGCCCCAAGAGTGTCCAGCCTTATGTCTTCTGCCGCTGTGGCTGTAGATGTGGCCAATCCCTGTTGCATCATAGTCCCTAAACGCATTTTGGAAGAATTTCTCTCTGTTTTGCCGTGCTTGTTTCTTCTTTGTGTTGGAAATGTATTCTTATAATGGGGTTTAGCTGATTTTCCCTGCTGTTTTTATGCCGCTTTACACACACTTGATTCACTTACAGAGAGATATCAATACTTAGCTTTTAAGATGCTTGCTAGTCTGATATATTCTTCTGCGTTGAATAGTGGCTCTGGAGTCCAGTTTATTGAGCAAGGAGTAGGTCGTGTCCATTACAGATTCCGTTTTTGGAACGGTTTCTGTGCTAATTTCAAACTCGAGTTTTATGCATCACCCCACCCCACCTCAGCTTTCCCCTTAAGCAGGCATAAGTGTATTTTCTAAAAGCGTGACTCTGTTCTGTTTGGGAATTCAGTTCATGGGTAGCGATTTTTACATTCGCTCGATAAGTGATATCCTAAGTTTCTTTTCCTGTGGGACTTATTTCACTTAGGATGATCGTACCTAAATCCACTCAGGATGCTGCTACCAGCCTCATGACATGGATTTCATGGCTGAGTGATATTCCATTGGAGCTACGTAGCACCACTTCTTTGTCCATTTTCTCTTGCCTGGGCTGTGAAACATGTACCGGAGTCGAGGTTCTTGTCAAGACAGCATCCCTCAACTTTGGGGTGCATGTGTTTGGTTGATTTTTAATTTTCCCAAGGTTATTATATTGTTATATAATAACTGAAATGAAAACTACACTAGAAGGAATCAATAGCAGAATAACTGAGGCAGAAGAACGGATAAGTGACCTGGAAGACAGAAGGGTGGAATTCACTGCTTCAGAACAGAATAAAGAAAAAAGAATGAAAAACAAACAAACCTCTGTTTGTTTGTTCTTTAATTTTTCTGGGTCTTTGTTAAACATTTCTTACATCTTCTTGATCTTTGCCTCCATCCTTTTTCCGAGGTCCTGGATCATCTTCACTATAATTATTCTGAATTCTTTTTCTGGAAAGTTGCCTATCTCCACTTCATTTAGTTGTTTTTCTGGGGTTTTATCTTGTTCCTTCATCTGGTACATAGCCCTCTGCCTTTACATCTTGTCTATCTTTCTGTGAATGTGTTTTTTGTTCCACAGGCTGCAGGATTGTAGTTCTTCTTGCTTCTGCTATCTGCCCTCTTGTGGATGAGGCTATCTAAGAGTCTTGTGCAAGTTTCCTGGTGGGAGGTACTGGTGGTGGGTAGAGCTGGTTGTTGCTCTGGTGGGCAGGGCTCAGTCCCTCATTCTTTTTAATGATTTCCAAAGTTTGGACTTCCCTCATGGTCCAGTGGTCAAGACTCTGCGCTTCCACTGCAGGGGGCATGGGTTCAATCCCTGGTCAGGGAACTAAGATCCCACATGCTGTGCGGCATGGTCATTCATTTCCAGAGTCTGAACACCATATCAATTACATTATTAGAGAAAAGCAACCCTTGCGCTGGGCCATGTAGGCTAAGATCAGGATTTATTTAAAAGAAGAAGGTAATTCCTAGCTGGGGTAATATTATGGGTTACAGAGTTCTTAAAGTCTGGTGGTAGGGAGTTCCCTGGTGGCCTAGTGTTGGAATTCCGGGCCTTTGGTGCTGTGGCCCAGGTTCAGTCCCTGGTCAGGGAACTGAGATCCTCTAAGCCATACAGCACAGCCAAAAAAAAAAAAGGCTGTTGGTGAGACTCATCGAGATCTAGTGATTTGCCAAGGGTCACAGAGAGTAGGAACTTGAACACAGTTCATCTTAACTTTAAATCCCATATTTTCCTTCTGGTTGCTTTTGCCTAAACCAAATCGAAAATAAAATACTATAATTCATTGAGTATCTACTGGGTATCTGCTCTGTTCTAGGTACTGTATGTAAATATTTAATCCTCACAACACTCTTAAAAAGGAAATGGTATTATTCCTGTCTAAAGGATAAAGAGGGACTTCCCTTATGGCGCAGTGGTTAAGAATCCACCTGCCAGTGCAGGGGACATGTATTCAAGCCCTGGTCTGGGAAGATCCCTCATGCTGCGAAGCAACTAAGCCTGTGTGCCACAACTGAGCCTCTGCTCTAGAGCCCACGGGCCACACTGCTGAGCCCGCGCGCCACAACTACTGAAGCCTGCGTGCCTAGAGCCCGTGCTCCACAACAAGAGAAGCCACTGCAATGAGAAGCCTGCGTGCCGCAATGAAGAGTAGCCCCCACTCGCCACAACTGGAGAAAGCCCACGTGTAGCAACGAATACCCAACGCAGCCAAAAATAAATAAAATTAAATTAAAAACTGAGGCTCAAGAAATTAAGTACCAGAGGCTTGATTTGGACCTTGCTCAGTCTGTCTCCAAGGCCCATACCATGTGGTCACAAGACCTCTGGGACTAGAGCAATTTCATTCAAGGAGTGATTTGTGATAGGGTCAGGTAGACCCAAAAGGACATACTCCAGAGCTCAGAAACATTGCATCCTAGGAGGTCCAGGGGGAACCTCTAAGAAGTCCGACTAACAAAAATGGATGAGGAAGAATATAGCGGAGTTCACACAAGTGTGTCTCTGAGTTCCCATTACAGGACTCATTCTTCTCCATTGCCATCATATCTACAAGCCCCTTTTCACAGGTCTCCAGAGTTGATATCCTGATTGTGATAGATGCAGTAACCCTTGACAGCTGTCCTGAAGTCCAGACCCAAGCAGAAGGAGCAGAGGCTAGCTCTCAGGTACCCCAAAGCCTTATCTACTGTGAATGGAATAATCCCCAGTTTGCAGCAGACAAAGGTTTTTTTTCCTTTTGGGTTGAGGAATGCATTCTGGGTAAGGAAGTGTTTACAACCCCCATCTGTAGCACTGCAGGCCCAGGGAAGCTCTGTGCTAGACCTTGTTTCTTGGCTTTCAGATGCCCCCTTGTGACTTCTTGTGAGAAGTGCCTCTATTTCTCAGTCCTGAAAAGTTGGCAGTGGCAGCAGCTATTGAGCATATACTGTGTGCCAGGCACAGTCCTCACAATAGCGTTGCAAAGCAAAGGTTTATTTTTCTTGAACAAGTCTCTTTGTGGATATATTTTATATTTTTTTCTAATTTACTTTTTATTTTGAAATAATTTCAAACTTGCAGAAAAGCTGTAAGAATAGTTCAGAGGATTCCAGTATATCCCCACCCAGATATCCCAGTTGTTAACTTCTTGTGTTTGCTTTATCATCCTCTCTCTCCCTCTCTCTTTATATATATATATATATATATAGATAGATAGATAGATAGATAGATAGATAGATAGATAGACAGATAGATAGATAGACAGATAGATAGATAGATTTTTTACACAGGTTATATATGCTGTATATATTTTTTCTGAATCACTTGTGAGTAATACACAAATTTTATGTCCTCTTACCTTTAAATACTTCAGTATGCACTTGCTGAAATCAAGGACACTTCCTGAATAATCACAGTACATCTGTCAAAACAAGGAAACCGGCACTGATACTATACTGTCATCCAGTTTGCCAGCCCCGTTCAAATTTTGCTGGTTTACCCAACAATGTCCTTTATAATCACTCTTTCCTTTGTGGTCCAGGGTCTAATCCAGGATCATATTATTTGCCTTCTGTCTGGAGTACTTCCTCAGTATTTCCTTTTATAACCCTGATATTTTTGAAATGTAGGCCACTTTGGGTTTGTCTGATGTTTCCTCATGATTAGATTTAGTTTATGTATTTGGGCAAGAATACTCCTGATGTGATTCTCCATCCTAAGAGCATGGTATTGGGAGCCACACAATGTAGATTTGTCTCATTACTGGTGATGTTAACCTTTTGTTTTGTTTTTGAGATATAATTCACAAACCATAAAATTCACCCTTTTAAAGTGCAATTGGTGGTTTTTAGTATATTCACAAGGTAGTGCAGCCATCGCCACCAATGCCAGAACGTTTCATCACCCCAGAAAGAAACCCCATATACTTCAACAGTCACTCCCCATGCCCCAGCCCTGGCAACCACTAATCAGCTGACTCTCTGTCTCTGTGGATTTGCCTATTCTGAATGTTTTATATAAATGGAATCATATTATATGTGGCCTTTTGTGTGTGGCTTCTTTCACTTAGCATAAAGTTTTCAAGGTTCATTCATGTTGTAGCATGCATCAGTACGTCATTCTTTTTTGTTGCCAAGTAATAGCCCACTTGTGACGGTTAATTTTATTTGTCAACATGACTGAGCCATGTTGCCCAGATATTTGGTCAAACATTCTGGATGTTTCTGTGTTTCTTGGATGACACTGACATTTAAATCAGTGGACTTTGAGTACAGCAGACCTTCCATAATGTAAGGCCTCATCCAATCAGTTGAAGGCCTTAATAGAGAAAGACTGACCTCCCCCAAGCAAGAAGGAATTCTACCAAAGGATTGCCTTTGGACTCAAACTGCAACTGTTCCCTGGGTCTCCTGGCCTACCCTGCAGATTTTGGACTCTTCAAGTCTCCATAACTGCATGAGCCAATTCCTTAAAATAAATCTCTACACACACACACACACACACACACACACACACACACACACACACACACACACATCTTATTGTCTCTTTCCCTCGAGAACCCTAATACACCATTGTATGGATACACTACAGTTTTTTAATCCATCAGATGATAGACATTTGGATTGTTTTCACTTTTTAGCTATTATGGATAATGCTGCTGTGAACATTCATGTACAAGTTTTTTTGTGAACATATATTTTTAGTTCTATTGGATATATACTTAACAGTGGAACTGCTTGGTCATATGGTAACTCTATGTTTAATGTTTTGAGAGACTGCCAACTATTTTCCAAAGTGGCTGCACCATTTTACATTCCCACCAGCAATGTATAAGTGTTCTGATTTCTCCATGTCCTTGCCAGTGCTTGTTTTTGTCCATCCTTTTTATTTTAGTCAGGCAATGTTAACTCAGTTAAAATGGTATCTACCAGGTTTCTCCACAGCAAAGTTAATAAGCATTTTGGGTGGAGCTACTTTGAGAGTATATAAATATCCTATTCCTCATCAATCTTGTATGAACAAGTTTTAGCATTCTTTAATGATTTCTGTCTGAATCAGTTATTCCTATGATAATTGCCAAATGGTGATTTTCTAATTCCATTATTCTTTTTACATTTATAATCAGCATTCTACTGTAAGGAAAAACTTTCCCTTCTCCCTCATTTATATATTCATTCACTCATTCATTCATCAGATATATTATTATAGATTACTTATGGATTCATCTTTTATTCTATGGATTATAATCTGTTATTATGATTATTTATTTTGCTATTTAGAGTATCCCATTTGGGCCAATGGGGGCTCCTTCAAACTGGATCCTGTGTCCTTTTGACATGTTTCCATCATTCTTTGATCACTTCTGTATTCTCTGGTACCACAAGATATTCAAGCCTCAACTTATACTTTCCCATCCCAGCCCTGGAATCAGTTGTTTGTCTAAATAGCCCTGGTTCCTTTTAGTGGAGAATAGTATTCAGAAACCAAAACCTGGGCAATAATATGCTCTTTACCAGTGGGGTATTACTGCTTCTTGGCCCTATCAGTAGATAGTACATATACACATCTCTCTGCATCCATCATTCTATGTATATATTAAAAATCATGCATTCACACTGATGTCACCTATTCCAATCCAGCTCCACCTTTTACATATTTCCTCCTTTCTCCAACAATGAGAAGCTTCACTCTCATAATTCTTAGTATATTCACTTATTTGCTCAATACTGCTGTGAGTAACCAATCTTCCAGCCACACAGGCCACACAGGCCATCTCCTCCCCTTTTACTATGGCCCTTGCACACCTGGTGTCCCTCAGATAGAGTCGCCTCCTTCCTCTCCATTCACCTCAGCCAGTCCCAGACTAAGCAAGGCCTTCCCCCAACCCTCTGAGTTTAATTTTTAACACTTTTTCTGGCAATAAGAGTAAAACAGGTAATTCCCTGGCAGTCCAGTGGTTAGGATTCGGCACTTTCACCACGGGTGGCCCGGGTTCGATCCCCGGTTGGGGAACTAAGATCCTGCAAGCTGTGTGGCTAAAAAAAAAAAAAAGAGAGCGTAAAACAAATGGCCAATACACAAGAAAAAAAAAGTTCAATTTAAGTAATTAAATAAAAATACAAATTAAATACATAAGAAAGCTTAGAAATGCAAAAAAATATAAAGAGTAATTCATATTTTTATTTTATAACTAGGCAATTGTAGCTAAGAAATAACTGTTTTAAGGTCATAAAACTAGCTAACAGATAGGATTTGGCTCTGAGTCTACTGCCTCAATGTTGAGGGAGCATCTTCTATGTGATGTGTGCTTTTGTATAGTTTTATTTAATATTTATTTATTTAATATTTTCACACCAACCCTGTGGTGGAGTTCATGTTAATAATCCCATTTATTCAAGGAAACTTAGACTTGGGGCCATTAAGTAAACTTGCTTCAGTTCGCACAAATGGCATGTGACTACAGCAACATCAAGATATGGTCACTCTGGAATGGATAAAGAAGATGTGGTACATATATACAATGGAATATTACTCAGCCATTAAAAGGAATGGGATTGGGTCATTTGTAGAGACGTGGATGGATCTAGAGACTGTCATACAGAGTGAAGTAAGTCAGAAAGAGAAAAACAAATATCGAATATATATGTAATCTAGAAAAATGGTACAGATGAACCAGTTTGCAGGGCAGAAATAGAGACACAGATATAGAGAACAAACATATGGACACCAAGGGGGGAAAGTGGAGGGGTGGCGGTGGTGGTGGTGGTGTGATGAATTGGGAGACTAGGATTGACATGTATACACCGATGTGTATAAAATGGATAACTAATAACCTGATGTATAAAAAAAAAATTTTTTTTAAGTGGGTCACTCTGACCAGTCAACCCACCCAAAACCTATACTTTACTTCTTAGCTTTTAAATTGATTTCTCTGTCCTTTGGCCCAACTCCAAAAGTGTGTTTTACCACTTCCAGATATACCTAAATATACCTAAAATCGATCTTTTGCCTCAAAAAATATGAAAGATCTACTTTAAGGCAGGCCCTTTTCTGTAATAGTGTGGCTTCAGAGGACCCAGGGAAGTTCTTAAATATCTCAGTCATTAGTATCTGAAGTGCCATCAGGGAACTATCAAGATTTTCCATCCACAATTAGAGATGAGGTTTAAAATGTAGCACCCCTCTTTTCCCTGTATGACTGATATTTGATCCTTTCTTAAGAATACGTTTCCATTTGAGAGGAGTAAGAAGCTAAGTACTTAGAGAGATACTCCTGAGGAAGAAGGAGGAGGAGAGGAAGGGCTGTAGTGTGGCGCTGGCCCAGGGATGGACCAGTGGAACAATAGTCCAGATACAAACCCATGCATGTATGTAACATTTGTATATAACACAGAAGTCATACAGATTTGTGGGGAAACAATGGACTGTTGAGTAAATGGTTCTGGGATAGTGGGATGTCTAAAAGAAAAAAACAATACCTACCTGGCACCATAAACAGGAAAATAAGTTCTATGTGGATTAAAGATTTTAAAGTAAAATGGACTTTTGGAAGAATATGTAGGTGAAGATCTTTATGACCTTGTATAGGGAATATTTCTTAAACTAGATGCAAAATGATAACCAAAAAGGAACAGATTGATAAATTTGACCCCATTTAAAAAAATGGTAAAAAGACAAGCTCCAAGGTGGAAGGGGTTTGTATTTTATATTATCAGCAAAGAAGCATGAAGAGTCACAAATCAATTTGTAAAAAAAGAATGGCCCAATAGAAAAATGGACAAAAGATGTAAATAGGCATTTCATGAGGAAAAATAATTGCAAATAAAAATGAAAAGACCTCCACCAAGAAATGCAAATTAAAATCCACAATGAGATGCTATTTCACACCTATATTGGCAACCATTAAAAAATCTGACACCAAGAATTGGTGAGAATGTGGAGTAAAAAGGAACTCTCACACACCGCTATTTTGCCATTGTAAATTAGAATCACTACATCAGAAAACTGTCTGATATTACCTTGCAGAGTTGACACACATGCCCAAATGTTCAGGATCAGCAGAGAATGCGATACAACCTCTGTGAAGACAAGTCACCCCCCCACACACGCACAAACACATACATGTTTGCATTAATGATACCATTTATATAAAGTTTAAAAATATGAAAGGGTAAACAGGTTGTTTGGGATACATGCAGTGGTATGTGCAGCTGGCTGTGCCAACTTGGGAGAAATTGGCAAATGCTACAAATCAGAGCTATTTTTTTTCCTTCTGGTGAGCCTGTTAAACATTTAGCAGTACACCATCAGATACATGCATAGTAGTAAAATGATAAAGAAACGCAAGAGAATAATAAACAGGTAGGGAGGGGCACACAGGGGCAGCAGTCCTTCAATAACAAATGTTCTAATGCTGCTCTTTCTTGCATGTAAACTATTTCATAAGAAAAAAAGGAATGAGTAGGAGTTAGCTGGGCCAAGCAAGGGTTGGTGGTGGGTTTGGTGGGTAGGGTCTGGGTAGAGGTGGCAGCATAGGTGAATGAGAGAGAATGGTTAGCTGGGCATTTGCAAGTGCTGTAGTGAATTCTGACGAGCTGATGAAGTGTGAGAAGTAAGAGCAGACAGGAGGGAACAGATCACTGAGCACCTGTGTGCCAGGATAAACGGCTTGCATTAACTCTGGGCAGTGTTACGGAGCCCAAGTTCTCTCGGCTCGCCACACGACAGGCCAATAAATGGGGAGACCAGTTGTTGGGGCAGGAATAACGACTTTAATTGGAAAGCAAGCAAACCGAGAAGATGGCAGACTAGTGTCTCAGAAAACCATCTTCCTCAGTACAAATTTGGGCTCCTTTTACACAGGAAGGGGAGAGTGGGGCCCCACTGCGATGCCTACCAATGGTTGAGCAGGACTGCTATTGGTCGCGCCTGCCCTGCCCTTATTACAAGTGGAGTGAGGTCTTGGCAGGGTAGAGACAAGGTGGCAGGACAGTGAGGAAGTCGTGGTGACCTTGCTGAAAGATGAAAGCCAAAGCAAGGCCATGGCTAGGAGGAGGAGGAGCAGAGGAGGAGCTCGAGAGGCGTCTAGGAGGTAAAATGGTCTGAGCTTGGTGACTGGGTGTAGGATGTGAGTGGAAAACCACACTGCTGCCCTCAAGGAGGTGGAGTGGAACTCCCCACTCTTTAAGGGTGGACTGTGAAATGACTTCCTTTGAAAGAGTACAATCCAGAAATGGGGAAATTAAAGTAACTTTATAGGGGAGAAATCTGACAAACACTACCTCAGCAGGTGATCAAGGTCAACGTTGACAGTGATAAGTCATGGTGATGGTACCTTTGACCTGATGGCATGAGGATGACACTTTACCTCTGTGGTCTTCCTTCCAAAGCACCCCAACCCCAATCTAAATCATAAGAAAAACATCAAACAAATCCCAATTGAGAGACAGTCTACAAAATACCTGACCAGTACTCCTTAAACTGTCCAAGTCATTAAAAACATGGAAAGTTTGAGGAACAGCTGTAGCCAAGAGGAGCCTCAGGAGACATGACAACTAAGTTTATTTTTTTGGCCACGCCATGTGGCATGTGGGGTCTTAGTTACCTGACCAGGGATCTAACCCGCACCCCCTGCTTTGGGAGTGTGGAGTCTTAACCACTAGACCGCCAGGGAAATCCCCACAACTAAGTTTAATGTGATATCCTGGATCAGATCCTGGAACAGGAAAAAACAAAACAACACAAAACAAAAAACACCATTAGGGGCTTCCCTGATGGTGCGGTGGTTAAGAATCCACTTGCCAATGCAGGGGACACGGGCTTGCAGGGGACACGGGTTCGAGCCCTGGTCCGGGAAGATCCTACATGCCACAGAGCATCTAAGCCCATGCACCACTACTACTGAGCCTGCGTGCCATAACAACTGAAGCCCGCACACCTAGAGCCCATGCTGCACAACAACAGAAGCCACCGCAATGAGAAGCCCGCGCACCGCAGCGAAGGGTAGCTCCCCCTTGCTCGCTACAACTAGAGAAAGCCCGCACACAGCAACAAAGACCCAACACAGCCAAAAATAAGTAAATAAATTTCTTTTAAAAAACAAAACAAACAAAAGGCATTAGGGTAAAAACTAGGAAATCTGAATAAAGCATGGAGTTATGTTATAAATGATGTACCGATATTGGTTATTATTTGTGATAAACATACCATACTCATGTAACGTGTTAATGATAGGGGAAACCTGGTGTGGGGCATATGAGAGCTCTACTATCTTCACACCTTTTCTGAAAATCTAAAAGCATTCTAAAATAAAGATTTAGTTTTTAAAAATAGCCAAATCTATTTGTCTGAAAACTTTTAATTAAAACCAACTGCTACTCTCCTTTTAAAACTGTTTTCTTTTTTTAAATTTACTTATTATTTTTTCTGAATTTTATTATTTTTTTATACAGCAGGTTCTTATTAGTTATCTATTTTATGCATATTAGTGTGTGTATGTCAATCCCCATTTCCCAATTCATCCCACCACCACCCCCCCGCCACTTTCCCCCCTTGGTGTCCATACAAAAAACTCTGTTTTCTGAGTTGAGTGATCCTTAGGCTCACAGAATCAGTCCCAGTTTTCTCAGTCCCTCTTCTACTGGCACTGCTGAGAAGGCGGTTTGCTTAGGCAGGAAGGATTACAACTCCCAGAGTGCCCCTGTGCGGTTGTCAGGAGCAACCACTGAATGCAGACTAACAGATCCGCTGGAGCCAGGACTATCCACTGACTGACAACCAGCCAGCCATGGGCCAGGATTATTACTCTGTGCTCCAAATCACTCGCAATTCAGAAGATGCCCAGATCAAGAATGCGTGAGTGGGGGTAGGAGCGAGGCTTTTGGGTTGTGCTGGGACAGGCCCACCCTCATCTCTTCCAAACTGAGCTTTCCTGCACAGCTTAGGGCAGGCAAGGTAGACCTTGTTCCTTTTCTTGCTTCTTGCACACCTACTTCCTGGCTTTGGGCTGGATCAGGGTTCCCAATCCATCATCCTTTACTCTCTATGCCCTGTCTGCTCTCCTGGGTACCCTGGTTTTCCTAGCAATGAAATGGGAACAAAGGAGACTTTATGCTTAATATTATGGAGACCCAAAGTATTGTGAACAGGAGAGTGACCTGACCAGATGGGTGTATTACATATTTTATTCTGGCTGTCCACGTGGGGTTTGGGCATTGAATAAATTACATCTCTGAATAGTTCCATCAAGTCTTGGGGACTTTGTGGTGTGTCTAAGACAAGAATCAGCACATTTTTCTGAAAAAATATTTTTTGACGAATATTTACTGAGTGCCTACTTATATGGGTTTGTTGCAGTCTCAGCAGCTAGAGATATCGTGAATCAGACAGATGTGCAGCTTAACTTTGTTGATGGATACAGATGTTGAATAAGTCACAGCAAGCTTGATGAATGTTACAAAAGGGGACATACAGGGCATGGGGAAGCTATCTTGGAAGGAGAGAGACCCCTTCAGAAGCTGTCATGATAATCAAGGCAAAAGATGAGGCTTGAAACAGGGCAGTGGGCTGGAGAGAGAAGAGAGAATGGACTTTGCTATAAATTGGATAATTGTAGGGTAAAGAAAGGGAGGAATCTAGGACAATTTAATTAAGGTTGTATGGTAATAGCTATACTTACTGAATTGTGCAGATGCTGTACTGAGAACCTTCCATCATTATATCACTTAATCCTCACAACAGCCTGAGAGGTAGGTACCATTATTATCCCAAGGCTATGTGCCTAGTAACCGGCAGAGCCAGTATTCAGACACCTTGCCTGCTCTAATTGCCTACCACAGGCCATGTCCCATAGGGGATCTCAGTGGGGTAAGTAGAGAGAGTCTACAGTGTGGCTGGCGAAACAAGACACAAGCTCGTTAATTAATTAGAGAACAATTCGGGACAGTGTGTGATGTCACCCACTGTTCATAGCATTTCATTAGCCAGTGAGACCTGTCTAGGGAAAGGTCACAAGGAGGGAGGGCAGTTGGAATGCAGAAAGATAAGCCCAACTTAAGCACTGGAAAGAGCCAGGTCTGAACCTAGGTTCTCCTATCTGCTAGCTGTGTGAACTGGGCAAATTGCTTAACCTTTCTGAGCCTCAGTTTTCCCATCTCTTAAAAAAAATAAAATGAAAAATAAGAATTGTTGTGGTATTGAAATAGAATTATATGAGATAATGAGCATGAAAATGCCCAGCAATCATTTGCATCTGAAACCATGTCTTATAAAGAGTGATTAAAAGAACCATATATGTTCCAAACAACAGTCCTTAACCTTTCTCCCCTAAAACAACCCTTTTAAAAAAACCTATTTATTTATTTATTTATTTATTTATTTATTTAGGGCTGCATTGGGACTTCATTGCTGTACGCGAGTTTTCTCTAGTTGCAGCGAGCGGGGGCTACTCTTCGTTGCGGTGTGCGGGCTTCTCACTGCGGTGGCTTCTCTTGTTGCAGAGTACGGGCTCTAGGCACGTGGACTTCAGTAGTTGTGGCATGTAGACTCAGTAGTTTGGTTCCCAGGCTCTAGAGTGCAGGCTCAGTAGTTGTGGTGCACAGGTTTAGTTGCTCCACAGCATGTGGAATCTTCCTGGACCCATGTCCCCTGTGTTGGCAGGCGGATTCTTAACCAACCACTGCACCACCAGGGAAGTCCCCCTGAAACAACTCTTAAGGCATGAGTCACATGTTTGACACACTCTCCCATGGAAGTACCTAGATTTTGACCCCTCCCCCCCAAAAAGGCTAAACTTATATAATGAAGACAAGCACCACGATGATTCTTAGTCGCCCCGCTATTAACTTCTCACTCGTTCATCCTAGGCTGCCACATCTGGGCTGTGACTTCACCCCTTTCTCTCCCACTCAGGAAGGCAAGTGAATGAGAGTAATGTTACTGCAGAACTTAAAACCACTCAAGTTTATATGGAAAACTGAACTCTTCTCAAACCTCCTTACTTTTACTCACTGTTAGAGTTTTCCTGCAATTCTCACACCTGACTACATACAACCTTTGTAATTGAGAAGGGCTGGTTTAGAAGTCTCAGGGAGGGTGTGAAAATTGCCTTCAAGTCTGTCAAGGTAGACAGAGCAGATTCTGTCTGTAAGGCCCCCCAAGGCAGAGCCAGGACCAGGACCCTCGTGGATGGAGGCAGAGTCGCAGGACAGCAGACCCAGCTCAGTAAGAGAAAGCTTTGCCTAAAAGTCAGACTGGCCCCATAGTGAAATGGGCTGCCTTGCGGGATAGTGATTTCACAACGTTTACTCACTACACTTGGTGCTAGGCACTGAGGACACAGAGAACTGGACACAGCAACTGGAGGGACTCACTCACAGGCTGGTGGGAGAGACATATCCATCAAACAACGGAAGCACCATGTGCTAAAAGTACGAGGATCAAAGGCACTTGGGGATGTGGGAAAGAGTATCTAATCTAGACTGGAAACTGCAGTCAGGGAAGACATCCTGGAGGAGTTGACCCCTGAGTTGAATGTAGAAGGATGAATAAATATTTGCCAGGAGGAGATGAAAGGGTCTGGAGAGGGGTGAGCATTCCAGGTAAAGGGAGGAGAATGTCAAAGCCATGAGCAGTGCAGAGTGCGGGGTTTGGAGCCTGGAGAGGAGGACAGGAGAGGTTGTGGGAGCAGAGAGGGAGAGCTGTGAGAAGGGCAGAGAGAGAAGCGGAAGTTGAATCTCAGAGACATTTGAATTTTATGCTGAAGACAAAGGGGGAACCAGTAAAGGGTTCAGGCAGGAGAATGACTTGGTCAGGGAGCACTTTAAAAACATCAAATTAACAAAAGATAGAGAGAGATTAAACTGGTGGCAGCACACAGAATAGACTGGAGAGGGGGAAACTGGAAACAGGAAGACATGGTTCTGCAATGGTTGTAGGGATGAAGAAGCAGCAGGAAAACATTATTTAGAAGGAAAAGCTGCTGTGCCTTGGTGATGGGATGGGAGTGGAGGGGACGAAGGAGAACTTGGAGTGGAAGATACTCAGCTTTTCTGCTTCAGGGTCTGGACAAATGGGGAAAAGTTTAGGGAATGAAAATGTGTGCACGTTTGGGCTCACTGAGGTTGTGGGGCCTGTGAGACACTGGAGAGGAGGTACCGAGTAGGCAGCTAGGTACAGAGGTCTGGAGCCAAGGGAGTGAACTGGTTTGAGATAGATATTTGGGAATCATCAGCGTGTAGCTGGTGCTCAAAGCCGTCAGCCGGCTGAGCTTGTCCATGGAGTGTGTGTGGAGTGGAGTAAGAAGCACGGCAGAACTCTGGGGTCACCAGCATGGAAGGTATGAGCAGGGCTGAAGAGACGCCCTGTGACCCGGCAGACCGTGTGTGGGACCACATGTGTACTGAGTAACTGAGGAGGCTGTGCGGATGCCCTCCTTTTGCTCCTGCAGACCTCCACCCCACCTTTCTGCACCCTGCTCTCTGCTCTGGGAGACTGGCCCATATGAACTGCATCAGTAGACCTCCTGGCCCTCAGGCTTCCAGATGCATCCTGCAAAAGGAGCACAAGGCAGGAGATTGGGAGGGAGGAGAGTGGGGCAGGGGTATTTATTTCCATCTCCCTTCTTATGGGATCTGTTCAGGTTGGCTATGGCCCTGAATCAAAGATCACAGCTTTTACCAAGGCCCTGTCCACACACTCTCTCCTGTGGGATTTCAGTAACCTCTCCTTCCCCTCACTGCTACAGGCTCATGGGTGGTCAGGGCACCTCAGGACTTGTAGCCTCAAGGAACTGTGCTGTCCCTTGTGGTTTCCTGCCCCACCTCTCACACCTTGGTGTGTGGTGCATTATTAAACTCTCCACAAATCACCAGCTCCTGCGATGTCTTTCCTCCTGGGATGTAATGATACAGATCCCCAGATGCTGCAGGTGTGGCATCCCTGTGTGGTGGGGTTGGGCAGATGGGGGAAAGAGGGACTTCCCTGGTGGTCCAGTGGTTAAGAATCCACCTTCTAATGCAGGGGACGTGGGTTCGATCCCTGGTCGGGGAACTAAGATCCCACATGCTGCAAGGCAATTAAGCCCACGTGCTGCAACTGCTGAGCCCGCACGCCACAACTAGAGAGAAACCTGAGCACCGCAACAAAAGATCCTGCATGCCACAGCGAAGATCCCACATACCACAACTAAGACCTGCCTGACACAGGCAAATAAATAAACAAACAAACAAATAAATAAATAAGAAATAGGGGAACGAATGAGCACAGAGAGGGAGACAGCGAGACGACCTGATCTGTGCTGAGTGCCTTTCTGTACCAGGCCCTCTGACACCTTATTTTATCTAATCTTCCCAAGAAGCCTGTGTGTCAGTTCAGACACCAAGACAGAATTAGATGTGCAAGAAATGTTTGAGGGAAACAACTGTGAGGATGAAGCGGGACTAGGAATGTGCCGGGGAGCCTTCAGACCGTAGTGCAGGTCTGATGCTTGTGAAAGGCAAGAGGGAAGGAAGGGCTGGGTAGGGAGGGCTGTGGCGTCGTCCAGAGAAAATCTCAGCCAGGCTGATGGGGAGGCCTCAAGCAGAGGTTGGGCATTGGAGGAGGCCTGGGTCCTGTAGGGCTGGCCCAGCACTGATACCCCAACAAGCATAGGCATAGGTTGGGAGCAGCTTGGGGCCAGTGCAGCCTCAGCACCAGTGGCCAGTGGGGCAGCTACTGGGACTGTCAGTCATCCATGCTCCCGACACTGGGTTCTCTTCCAGGGGATCTGAGTGATGTGCTTCCCTGGCCACCACAGCCCTGATTTATAGCTGGAACATCAAAGCTCCGAGAGACCACCAGGCAGCAGACAGCAGAGCCAGCTCTGAACCTTGGTCTGTGCCTCAGGATATTAACCCTCCTTGCTCTAGGTACCGGAAACTTGCCCTTAAGAACCACCCGTTGAGGTCCACTGAGCCGTCCGCAGCGGAGGCATTCAGGCAAATAGCAGAGGCCTACGATGTGCTGAGCGACCGTGAGTGATTGGGACTGAGCGTGGAGGGCGGCTCCTCTGTCCCGCGTCTCTGTTAACATCATCCTCACGTCTCTGAGTGTTGGGCTTTCTGAGGGGGCCCAACAGAGAGTAAGCATTCCTCTTCCCTGCCCAGAATCTAAACAAATTGAGAAAGAAAACATAACTGCCTTTCTCCGTAGACACATGCTAAGGTGGAGGACGTGGTGTGGAGAGCCCCCAGATTAGGCTGATGTGCTCCCCTAGTCTCAGTGCAGGACCTTGGGCAGCCCCCCCGCCACATGCCTCATGCCCCACCCATCCCCTGCAAGACTGCAGAGTGAGATGCTTGCTGCCCAGGAAAGAAGGCTAAGGCTGAGGCAGACATGCCCAGTTATTCCCTGATTACCAAGAAGCTAAATCTCCATCTCCCCAAGGACAGCATATGTACAAAGGGACAGAGAGGGGTCTGTGATTAGGAAATCTATCTCCTATGGAAAACTGAAGCCTAGGGAAAGAGATCCCCTGCCCCTGCCCGAGGCAGTGCCCACATGGGTTCCCGAAGGGCTTGCCCTGGAGACTGTAATCATGGATGCTGTGCAGAAGAATGGCCAGAAGATCACTAATGTTTCTCCAGCCCCAAGTTTTCAGGACTTCAGACTCTAAGATTTCAAAGCTCTAGAATTTGGAAGCTCTAGAATTCTTACATCCTACAATCTCAAGGCTCTAGGATTCTATTTACCCCACAAAAGACAGTAGCTGTGATGACTGAGTTAAGCCAAACCCCAGGATGATAACCTGACCCTCAGTCTCTCACTGTCTTCTCCAATCCCCACCCCTCCCCCAGCAAGTTTCAGTCTTTGTCATTTCTCCTCTGGGCTATGGGATCATACCTAGGTCCACCCAAGATGAAATGAAATCCCTAACTACTAGAGTCTCCCTCCAAAGACTGCCAGACAGCAGGCACCTTAGAAATAAGGCTGTTTTCACCCCGCCCCTTCCTCTCTGCCCCATATCCTGCTTCCCAGCCCTCCAGCTCTCTTAGCCCCTATGCTGGATCCCTCCTCAAGGTGACACATATCCACAGCTGTGAAAAGAGGCATCTATGACAAGTTCGGAGAGGAAGGCCTGAAGGGCGGAATTCCTCTGGAGTTTGGATCGCAGACCCCATGGACAACTGGTTACGTCTTCCACGGCAACCCGGAAAAGGTTTTCCATGAGTTCTTCGGGGGAGATAACCCCTTTAATGGTAAGAGGTCCTGCCTGCCCCTTTGCCTTACTGGGAAGGACATAGCTATAGAAGATGCTTTTCTCTGAGTAGTTTTGTTAGTCCATGGTAAAAAAAAAAAAAAAATTATTGTAAAAGAAATTCCAGTCCTCCATTCCTTCCCCAGAAGCAGCCACTCACTGTTAACAGTGTTTGTATCCTTCCAGAAATATTCTATGGATTTATGAGCTTATATTTATATTTACATAGCCTTTTATTTTGTTAAGGAAATGGGACCACATTATATACACTGATTTTTTTTCACTTATATCTTGGAGATTATCTTATTATACATTATATTATAAATAGATCTACTTTATTCATTTTAATGGCTGCATAAGATTTCAACGTACAAGCGTGTGTTAGTGAGATGAATACAGGGATGGATGTGTGAATGATCCCAGGTTTGAGGCAAACTGACAAAGAGTTGATTTCCAAGGCTCTGAATCATCATGCAAGGACAGCTCACCTTTAGACCTGTCTTCCTTCCTGGCTCCAGTTAAGCAACTCACAGAGTCTAGATTTTCATTGCCTGGCTCCCCCAGCCCCTTCTCCCTGGCTATACTACAGCTTGTCTGCATTTCAAAGGTTTCCTCTTCCTCTTCTCCACATTGATATGTTAAGTGGGCTACAGCCTGCTCAGAGGCCCCTCCTACTGTGCATTGCCTGCACCTGTTTGCCAGAGGAAGCTGAGTTTATAAACTCCAGGTGAAACTGGAAAAGCAAGGGACTTGGAGTCAGAGGGCCTGTTTCAAATCCATGCACCACGGCTTATGAGCCGTGTGATTCTGGACAAACCTCTTCACCTCTCTGAAACCTCAGCTTTCTCATTGTTAAACAGCCAGTTCCTCACAGGTCATTATCAAATGAGATGATCTTTATGAAAATGGGCTTTGGAGTCAGAAAAATGCCATACAACGGGCCTATCTCTCCCAGGGATAGGTGCATGGAGAAGAAGCTGTTCAGAGGAGCAAAACCAGAGCTTACAGGGGCATTGCTCATTAGGGAAGGTCAAATTCATGGTATGGGGGTCCCTCATGCAGTGCCCAGGAGTTATACTGCTATAGTGCTTCAACCTAGGGGTTCTTGTGTCCCATCTCCCTGCAGAATTGAGGGGCTTGGCTTCCTGTGACCTGGCTTTTGGGGTGTCTGAGACCTGGCACACCATAGGTCCTGGGAGAACAAATGAATTCAACCGTGCAAGAGGGGACCCGGTAATTCACAGGCCTCTTGATGACCCATCACATCTTTTTTTTTTTTTTGGAATTTTTGAATTTTATTTTATTTTTTATACAACAGGTTCTTATTAGTTATCTGTTTTATACATATTAGCATATATATGTCAATCCCAATCTCCCAATTCATCACACCACCACCACCCACCACTTTTCCCCCTTGGTGTCCATATGTTTGTTCTCTACATCTGTGTCGATGACTCATCACATCTTAAGGGGACAGAGTGTGATACCACCTTGCCCTCCCTAGCCTAAGGTCATTCTAGCCTGCAAAGTTCTTTTTGTGACACTAACCAGGAGGGGCAGAGTACAGAAAATCTTAATTATGATAGTGACCCCTGCAGTTTACAAAGGCCTTCATTAAGCATAGTGGTTAAGGGCACAGGTTCTGTAGTCAAATCCTCCTGGGTTCACATCCCAACTCTAATACCACTAGCTGTGGGACTGTCAGCATTTTGATTGACCTCTCTGGGCCAATAAGATAATATCGCAAAGAGTTGAGAATAGCACCTGACGCGTAGTAAGCTCTCAGCGAGTTTTGGGTTTAGTTATTTTTTTTTAAGATTCTTCTTTGATGTGGACCATTTTTAAAGTCTTTATTGAATTTGTTACAATATTGCTTCTGTTTTGTGTTTTGGTTTCTTTGGTTGTGAGGCACGTGGGATCTTAGCTTCCCGACCATGGATCAAACTGGCACCCCCTGCATTGCAAGGCAAAGTCTTAGCCACTGAACCACCAGGGAGGTCCCTCTGAGCTAGTTTTAGTTCATCATCATCTTGTTATCTGATCCTAATGGTGGAAGGCAGGTCAAGCATGTTACCCTATCCCACAGACTGAGAAACTGAAGCCCGGACAATTGCAGTGCACCTCAAGGGCAGGGGCTCTTTGCACTAGGATGGAAGGTGGGGCAGCAAGAGGGGTTATGGGTGTAGAGCTGGGTAGGGCTAGAAGAATTTGAGGAAAGAGGAGTTTGGGGACATGTTGGTGACATCTCTAATTTGTTAGGGATTAACCCTGTCTCTCCCCATCTCAGCTGCTGACTTCATAGGAATTTGAGTCTGGGGTCTCTAGTGGTCTTGGGCTGGGCTGAACAGGGAGGACAATGGAGCCTGGGGAAGGGTAGGGAGGACTGGCATGTTGTGACTCGCCTCCACAAAAGCTAACAGCACATCATTTCTGGCACTACCAGCCACTGCCACCAGAGGACACTCCTCTCTCCTCTGAGGCAGCCAGAGTTGAGGAGCACTTCCCCAGAGGAAGGGGTGGGGTGGGGGAGGGAGGTAGGGAAATGTGGGTGAAGGGAGTCCAAAGTGGGGGATGAAGCAGTAGAGGGCATCAAGAGATGGTAATCCTTGGGTCTACAGTTGAGGATGTTACTGAGTCCAAGCTTCTACTGCTCGCTGCAGGACAAGCCAATAAATTGAGAGATGAGTTGTTGGGGGCAAGGAATAGCGACTATATTTGAAAAGCCAGCAAACCAAGAAGATGTGGACTCATGTCCCAAAGAACCATCTTGCCTGAGTTAGAATTCAGGCTTCCTTTGTACCAAAAGGGGAGGCGGGGTGGGTAAAGTCACATTTCCTAGCTCCGGTCAGCCTCAGGAGGGGAGGTGTTAATTTCTTCCTTCCTGCAGTCATTCACAGGTGAGCCTGGTCAGGATGTTTCCTGTGAGCTAAACAAGGGTATTTTAGCTTAATGCTCATTACCTAGGAGGTAGGGTTCCCAGAGATGGGTCATTGCATATAATTTAAGCTTATAGGTAGCATCCATTTAGTGATTAACTTGTAATAGAATATAAAGGTTCTTCCCTATTACAAGGACAGCTGAGTCTGCGAGGTGGGAATGGGAGTCTAGGTATTACACTTGGGGACTGAAGAGGTGGGGGGATTGTCTATGAATACGAGTTTCTGGACACAATTTCTCCTACTCCTCACCTCTCCCCACCTCCTGCAGAGTTTTTTGATGCAGAAGGAAATGAAGTGGACTTGAACTTTGGGGGACTCCGGGGCCGAGGGGTCAAGAAACAGGACCCCCCAGTCGAACGAGACCTCTACCTGTCCCTGGAGGACTTATTCTTTGGCTGCACCAAGAAAATTAAGATCTCCCGAAGGGTCAGTACTTGGGAGCCAACTTTTATCCCCTCCAACCCTACTGGTCACCTCCTCCCTGACCCTAACTGGAGACCTCAGGTATGGTCTCTCACAGAATCATGGAATCTTAGATTTGGAGATAGTAGAATTCTAAAATCTGAAGTTTGAAAGGGAAAATTGAGAGTATTAGCCTGGTTCTTTCCTAGTGCAGGAATCCCCTCTGTGTGCTTCTAACTGGGAGGAGCTCTTTCTGTTCTTCTCAGTTCAGCCCCATCCCTGAGGGAAGAGGGAGGGGTCTGGGTGGGAGGAATCTCCTGTGAATTCTGCTCTCTGGGCATTACCAGACCATACCCTCTGGGTTTCATCTGGGTGTCTGCCTCATGAGTAAGAAGGAGCTCTGTGGGCATGGGGGGTGGGTTGGGGGACAGTTCCCAAGGGGACTGGTTGAAGAAGACCCTTGGTGCCCCAGGGTCCAGACCCTGAATTGGCCCTGTCCCATGGCCCAGCCCTGTGCTAGGCACATGAGCAAGGTCACCTCACACCTTTGCCCAACAGAGGAGATGCCAGCTGTAGCCATGCTTTCCACAGATGGCACCCATCTGGGTACATGATTGGAGCATAGATGGATGACATAACAGAGGAATGCTTTGGGTGAGGCTGAGATATGTTGCCCTCTGTGGTCTTTCTCCCTTCGGGATTAAGAGACCTGCCAGAGGCTCAGGGCCAAAGCCTCCGGGGTGGGAGAGGAAGTGAGTGCGTGTTCACTGTGTGTCTGTTAGAAGCCAGGGCCACGTAATTTCTAGGGCTGGAGTTGTGGCCTTGATCAACTCATGGTGACTGCTTGGCACCTCAGGCTCTAACCCCATGACACGCCCTGCCATCCTGGAATCATAAGCTCTTGGTTCCAGTGGAATAGGGTGGGAGTGGGGATGGCTCAGGGCAAGTTATCCCCATTGCTAGAGAACTGAGCTGAGCACAGATTCTGTGGAGCATCCCTCATGTATGTAAAGGCCAGCTGGGAAAATCCTGAGCAAATCTCCCTCCCCTGTCATCTCACTACAGGTGCTGAACGAGGATGGGTACTCCTCTACCATCAAGGACAAGATCCTCACAATTGACGTGAAGCCTGGTTGGAGGCAGGGCACACGTATCACCTTCGAGAAGGAAGGGGACCAGGTGAGAAGAAGGGAAGCTGCCTAGGGACAGTCACTTGGGTTCATGTGGTGGGAAGACTGAGGGGGAAGGAGGCAATGCTTTTTCTTGTCCCTATAAGCCCTGGTCTGGAAGGGAGACCGGTCTGCAGCGTGGGTGAGCTGATCCCTAATGTCCCTTCCGAGGGACAGAGCCTCACACAATGCCTTGGGGATTGGGTAGCCCAGGGTTTCTCCCCATTTTGCAGAGTGAGAAACTGAGGCCTAGAGAGGGAAGGGACTTTCCCTGGGCAAGAGCACCAGAGCTGAAAGGAGAATCCAGTCCTAACTTCAGTGTTCTTCCTGATTTTCTTTAGTGTTTCTCTGAGTAAAGCCCAACTATAGGAGCTACACAGAAACCATTTATTTATAATAATTTTAAATTAAATACTTACTTAAATAAAAATATAAAATTATTGTCCAAGGCATGCCGAATCCTCAAGTCCTGAGAAGAGGCAGGATGATGGTGTCTTTGGAGCCAGAGTGATGAATTCCTCTGCCTGTACTTCTTGCCCCCTTTCTCACTTATGAAACACCTACTTTCGAAAAACCCACTTCAAGACCCAGCTCCAGTGCTCTGGGCATCCTTCCCTGACCTCCTCTCTGGGTCAGCACCTCTCTGAGCTCCCGCCTCTGGGTTCCCTTTATCACATTCTTGAGGCTGCTGAGGATTCACTGTGTGCCTGTTTCCTCCACTAGACTGGAAGCCCTTGTGGGGGTGGCCAGTCTGATCCCTCTGTCCCCAGTGCCCAGAAGAGACCCAGCAGAGTTCTGGAACTTAATGAAGCTTGGCAGGATAGACTTGCAGGCAGTTCTCTGTCCCCCGTACAGTGTTCTGCCCTCCAGCTGCGTACGTCTACTTGGGCTGCTCAGTAGAGGACAGTAATGGGAGTAGAGCAGGATTCTTTGGGGTAGGCTTCTCAGAGGAGAGGCTCTGAAGCCAGACTGGAAAGGCCCTTCCAGAAAACCTGGTCTAATCTCCTCATTGTTCAGAGGAAGACATGGGGACAATAGAGGCAGAAACTTGGCCAAAGTCACACAGCCAATTAGGCCTTGTCATCCCTTGGCTCACCCTGTGCCCAGGGTCCCAACATCATCCCAGCTGACGTCATCTTCATCATAAAGGAGAAGCTACACCCTCGCTTCCGCAGGGAGAACGACAACCTCTTTTTTGTGAACTCCATCCCCTTGGGCAAGGTGAGTGGGCAAAGTGGAGGAACAAGGGGTGGGCAGATCAGAGTGAGGCCCCCCCACCCCGTGGGAGGCCCCGAGGCAAGCAGGCCTCACTCCCCTCTCCCCCTGGTGCATGGCGCAGGCCTTCAGAACATGATAAGTGCCACACAAAATCTTTGTGGCTGTCTTCACTCCTGAGTGTGAGTGGCCCCTCTGCACTCTCACAACCCAAGCAAGAAATTGGGCACCAGCCTAGACTTTGCCGCCCCTCCCCAACCCCACCTGCGGTCAGGCACTAAGTCCTGTTAATTCCACCTCCAAATCTCTTTCCACTTGGTTCACTTCTGTTCAGCCTCACTGTCCAGGTCTGTGCATCTGGGTGTGTGCAGCAGCCCTCTCAGTGGCCTTCCTGCCTTTCTTCTCATCTCCTTCAGGCACTTCCCCACCAGGGTCTTTCCGCAAAGTCATCTGACCTTGCCACACTCCTGTCTAAACATCTTTGCAGGGCATTCAAGGCCCTCTGCTGTCTGGCCCCTGCTGATCTCATCCCCTGCACTCCAGGCACTGCCACTTAGAGCTCCTGACCATTGGGTGCATTCTTTTTCACACCCTCCTTCTCTTGCTTATGCTGGGCCCTCTGCCTGGGGTGCTGTCTGCCCACCTTCTCTAACTGATAGGCTCCTCCTCACCCTTTAAGGGCCTCATCAACTGCTACCAGCACTATGGAGCCCTCCTGCCCCACCCCAGAATGGTTTGGTGGACCTGCCACCTTGGCTCCCACCGACCCCTTTACTTCCCTCTGTCACAACATGTATCAACATCACTCTTATCTCCCAGACTGTGAACTCCTTGAGGGCAGGTAATAGCCTGGCTCACTCATCTATTAGCCCTTGAACATCCTTCTGTCTCCAGTGTGTAGGGCCTGGCACTGAATAGTCTCATAAAGTGCCTTCTAAAGAGAATGGACATGGGGACCTCCCCCACTCCCACCTTTGGCCTTAATGTCCCCTAGGCTCTGACCTGCTGCACCGTGGAGGTGAAGACCCTAGATGACCGTCTGCTCAACATCCCCATCAATGACATCGTCCAGTGAGTCCATCTGCTTGGGGCCCAATACACAGAAGGGCTGCCTGGTCCTTAGAGGATGTGTTGGACAGGCTGGCCTGGTATAGTTGTTCAGGTTGTACCCAGCACAAAGCGGTGAGAGAGACTGAAATCCAGCCCCCTCTCTGGCCAAGCTGCAGGCCGCATTCACTTTGCAAATGAAGTGCCTTTTTCTAACTTGCATGAAGCCATTGTGGAGGCCAGAGGCCCCCTGTGTTGGGAAATCCTTGTTGCCTTCATCCTCTAGAAGTTCTAGAGTTCTGAGTTGCATCTCCTAAGCCCTCTTCCAAGCAAGCCCCTCTGCATGGCAAGCTCAGCAGCCCAGCACTCCCCCACCCCAACCCAGGGTCTGCTCCTTGTCCTGTTTCCCATCTAAAATGGGATTCCTGGAATCCACCATCAGAGCCTCAGTGTAAATGGTTTTCAGGTAGCAAGTTGTCTGGAACAAGCCAGTCTCCTCTCCCCTCCCACTGGTTCTAGAAGGTGCTGACTGCCCCGCCTGAGGTTTTCTGGGCATGTGCAGGTGTGCTGCTCTGGGGTGCCCTCTGAGCCCCCTTCTTTCATCTTCCCGTCTCAGCCCCAAGTACTTCAAGAAGGTGCCAAGTGAGGGGATGCCGTTGCCAGAGGACCCCACCAAGAAGGGGGACCTCTTCATTTTCTTTGACATCCAGTTCCCCACCCACCTCACACCCCAGAAGAAGCAGATGCTGCGCCAGGCGTTGCTGACATAACTCTGGTGGGCTAGGGACTGGAGCAGGGGGAAGAGGCCTGACCCCACCCCTACCTCCAGCACGGGGTGTGCATGAGAGCCAGCCCACTGCACAGGCATGACACGAGGACCGGATGGCATGGGATTTTAAACTGATACAATAAAGTTTTATTTCCTGTCCTCCAGCTACACCCAAGAGAGTGTGTGTTGGAAGGAGAAGAGCTTCATACAGCCCTCCTTGTGGAGCAGAGGGAAGGGCAGGGCTCAAGAAGCTGAGGACCTGGGACCCTGTCCTGGCTGTGTGAGCCTGGCCAGGTCCCTGAGGTTTCAGAGCCTCTGTGCTCCCACCTTGATAGCGTGGGGCAATGCTGCATCGTCTCTGAGGGTCCCCAGCTCTATTTCTCATGACACACGATCTTTGGAAGGGCAGTTTCTAGTGTGATATAGTCACATTGTACTCAGGAAAGCAAAGCACAAAGAGAACAAATGGGAAATCCACCTCCCCCAAGTCCCAGGCTTAGTGAGGGCAAGTCAGGTTGCTTCCCATCCTCCAGTCATACCCTTAGGAGGCGGTATAACTGCATTGGGTGGGACAGGCTGAGACCTCCTTGTCTCAGGTCACACAGAGCTCAGTGGCAAAGCGGTCATCAGAACCTTGAAGGCCACTTCCCACAGCCTCACTCTGCTTAGATTAGAGGCAGCACGAAGGACACAAGTGCTGGAAATGGCTTTGGTTTCTGCCTTGCCTGGGCTGCCTCTAGGCAGGGTCTTAGAACTGGGCTCTGCTCCCAATCCTGCCGCTGACCCTTTGGATGTTATTATCCATCTTGTTAGTAAGGCAGAACCCATAACCCTCCTCAGGCAGCTCATTGGTGTGAAAGTGCTTAGTGAACTCACTGCTTAGATTATCAGGGTTACAGCATTGCTACCAACGTGGCCTGGGGGAGTGCCAGCCTCCAAGCCCAGCTGGGCCTTTGCAGACCACACTTGCTTCCCCAGCCTGCCTTCCATCGACAGTGCATCACGCACCTACCTCTTCTGTGCCAGGGGAGGTGCCCTTCACTTGAGTCTGGACTTGGGCTAGGAGAGATCCAAGCTTATGACAGAGAGGGTGGCCACTTTTGTGAAGTGACTTAAGAGGTGCCAGAGGGAATTCCCTGGTGGTCCACTGGTTAGGATTCCGCACTTTCACTGCTGAGGGCCCAGGTTCAATCTCTGGTCAGGGAACTAAGATCCTGCAAGCTGTGCGGAGCAGCACTCGCCCCCAAAAGGAAAAAAAAAAGAGGTGCCAGGAAAGGGCCCCATAATATCCATATTGCTTGGATTCCACCATTTAAAGAATCATATTAGCTTAAGGTTTCTTTCTTAAATGGGGGCTCAGTAGCACCAGCCAGCCATTTTTAAACCATCAGGGAGAAAGCAGCAGACCTTGAGAGAGTCTGACCCAGGGTTTACTAAAGAATGGGGGCTTTGGAGTTAGATGCACCTCAGGTGTTCTACTTAACCAGCTGTGTACCCGTGGGCAAATCACTTCACCTCTGAGGCTATTTACAATCCCTATCTTGCAGGACTGTGGAAACCAGGAGTGAAGCAGACTCTGCCCTGAGGCAGGACCCAGGTGGAGAGGTGATGGTAGATGCCGTTTTGAGAGCAAGCAAGTGGGTGAGGGCCTGCCTTGTGAAACTTTGGTGCTCCAGCTCTCCTCTAGGGCAGCAGCAAGGCCTGCTCTTAACCTCTTCCTCATGGTGAGACTCTCAGGCCTGTGAGACCCATTTATGAGATTGTTGTTATTACCTCAGTGTGGTCTTCAGTGCTACCTTGTGAGTCAGGTATTTTATAGGCATTAAGGGTTGAGGAGTTGTTGAGGCCTCCTGGTATGCTGTCCAGTGGTGCCTACCACCTTTCCCAGCCCCTCATTGTCTCAGGGTTATGCCTAGAACCATGATGAAGTCTGGTGGCCTCATGTCCATGCCAGTGTCCGAAACACAAGGCTGGTGAATGAGGCAGCTGACAATGCCTAAGGCAACAAATTGCCCCTCAGTCTCCTCTGGTGCAAAACAAATCCTGCCTCAGAGGATTAATGTGAGAATTCAGGTGCATTAAGCACACTGACTGGGTCCTCCACTTACGCTGACTCCCTGCCACCTTCACCCCGGCTTGACTCATGGCACCCAACCCTGTCCCTCTTGGGGACTATAAGACCTCAGCTCAAAAGTAAGGTGAGGTTGTAAATCAACTATACTTCAATAAAAATAAAAAGGTGAGGAATCCTGGGCCCTCTTTCCTTCCCTACAACCCTAATATCCTGGACCCCTTGCCCAAGCACTGAAGGGCCCAGCCTCCAGCTCTGACCAGTGGGGAAGGCACAGTAGCACCAGCTGACTTAAACAGGAAGGTCATGTTCTCTGGGCTTGGCTCCACAGCTGCCCAACAGGATTCCTGAAGGACCCCAGATCCTAGGGGAAAATGCACAGGGGGAGGGAGGAATCTGAGTCCTAGTCCCAGTTCAGCTGCTGATTTCCTGTGTCCTTGCCTGCATGACCTGTCTCAGCCTTTAGCTTCTTCAGACATCTATAAAATGGGCCTGGATGGCTTAATTCTAAGGGCCCAGCCCTTCACGAGATGCCTTGGGATTCTGGAACCTCACAGAGTCCCCTAACCCTTGAAACAGAAGTAGGCCTGCCCACCTGCTTTCCTGACTGGAGACAGATGGTAGGAAGAGGGACAGGGAGGCTGACACACCTGGTTTGTCACCACCTCTGGGATCTCTAGCCTGGGGTGAGGGTGAGACTCTAAATGGAAACACTCGGGCTGAGGCTGGATGTCTGCACTACAGCCTGTCCCACCCAATGCAGTTATACCGCCTCCCAAGGGTATGACTGTGGAGGATGGGAAGCAACCTGACTTACCCTCACTAAGCCTGGAACTTGGGGGAGGTGGATTTCCCATTTGTGCTTGAGAATCCGCCTGCCGATGCAGGGGTCACGGGTTCGTGCCCCGGTCGGGGAAGATCCCATATGCTGCGGAGCGGCTGGGCCCGTGAGCCATGGCCGCTGAGCCTGCGCGTCCGGAGCCTGTGTTCCACTATGGGAGAGGCCACAACAGTCTGAGAGGCCCACGTACCACAAAAAAAAAAAAAAAAAAAAAAAAAAAGCCTACAGCATCTAAGGTTCCTAAGTTCCTCTAAATCTTCCAAGCAGCACACGAGAAGCAGGGCAAACAGGAAGACTCATTTTGCAGATTAACAGGCCCAGGGCCAGCTGGGGGGTTGGAAAGGCAGGTACTGAAGTACCAGACACTGGTGAGTGAAAGCTCAAGTGGTCTGGCGAGAGAGCAAGGCCACTGCTGACTCCAGGCCGCTCCTTTACTTGCCATCTCAGCCCTGACCTGGTCTGGAAAGAGTAGACCGGATGACCTCCACCCAGATTGCTGGAGGAAGATGGGTCACACCCCCACTTTCCAAGTCAGGTGGCTCCTCCCCTGCCTACCAGGTGCCACAAGGGCCCATTAGACCAAGACCTCTGGTAACAGAGAGAAGGAGAAGACGCCAAGGTTGAGCTTGTTTTATGGGTGACGTGCTAGTCGGGCTCAGGGGCAGGAGGCAGGACGAAGAGTCAGGCTGAACTTCTCAAGGGACTGAGGGCTTGAGATGCTGGCTGGTGCCAGGCTTCACAGTGTCAGCTGGGGTCAACTCCATCAGGACTGTGAGAGGCAACGGGGAGCTGAGGGGTGAAAATGTGGGGAGAGGGAAGGGAGGTGGTGGGAAAGGGAGCAGAGGGAAGGGGTGGGGAGAGAGGGAAGGGAATGAGGGGAGGAGGAAAAGGGAAGCAGGGCCAGGCTGCAGCCAAAGCCAGAGGTGATCAGCAAGGGAGGCTCAAAAGGGAGCATCCTAGGAAGCACAGGCAGCCATGAGGGCCCGTTTTAGCTGCTCATAGGTGACGAACATCACCACGTTCCAGGAACCCAATCGGAGAAAGGAGGGCATGAACCTAGAGGGGAGAAAACAAAGGTCATCTCTTTCACCGTGCTGGGCCCTGGCATCCAATCCAACACAGATGCTCTGTCCCAAAGGAAGCTGGGAGGGCCCAGGGAATGGAGCTGTGGCCTGTGAGCAAGAGTCCCCTGTGAGTCTCCATTTTAACACCCACAAAGTAGGCATGATAACAACTCTTGAGAGGAAGGAGTTAAGAGCACGAGAATGCCAGGACCAGGATCAGAAATAGTTTGACATGTGGTTGCCATAGCAACCACTCAGTTCTGGGTGGTTCTCTCCCACCTGTGTGATAGGTACAGGTGGCCAGGAGGCCTAGAATTGAGTGGGGTGGATCAGAGGCTCACCCTTTGTAGAAGGCTTGGGGACCCTCCTTCTGGAGCATGGTGAGGGCGCAGTGGCCAGCACTGCGGTACTGGCATAGGGCAGAGTTCATGTATCTCGTCTTGACCACATCCACAGGGGAGGCGATGATGGTGGTGCAGAAGCCTGCTCCGAAAGCAGAAGTGAAGTGGCAAGGGAGGTCATCTGCCAAGGAGGAGCAGGGGAAGCAGTCAGGACACCTCACACCATAATTCCAGAAAGAAAGAGATGATTTAAGTAGCTAAGGTCTCATGGTTTTAGAGACACAGAGACTGCAGCTGGGACCTCTCCCAGTGTCTCTGAGAGTCACTTTGCCAATCTAGCCTCAGTGCCTCAAAGTGCAAAGTGTAAACTTCACCCCAGTTGGCTTCAATTCAGTGAAAGAGAAACTCACTCCATAAGCAAAGGGGAAATGTGATGAAAAGATGTGGTCTCCAGGCAGACCCACACTGGTTCCTGGTTTGGGGAAAGGTGAGACGCAGCATCATCTACCCCACCTGTCATTAGGTTGGCCTTCAGGAGAGTGTCCTTGATGAGGTCGTAGGTCACCAGCTCAGCACAGTTGACAATAGCATTACGAGCGACATTGGGAGAAGTCCCTGCAGAAAGAAAGGGTGCCTATGTGAGACCAAGGAATAGGGGAAGAGGAGTGTGGGGAAGGGAAAACACCTGGTACACACCTTTCCAGAGTCCCCGAAACCCTTCCTCTCGGGCAATGGTCTTGTAGGCCTCAATGGTGCTTTGGTACCTCCAGCCACCTCCAGCCCGGGCCTGCGCTTGGAATCGGACCTTTACCACATCTGTTGGCTGGGCCACGGCCACAGCCAAGGCACCTGTGGTGCTGCCTGCCAGGAGGTGGCTCCCGATGCCAGCATCTGTGGGAGAACCATGGGGGTCAGTTGCCAGCTCATTTCCACCTCTCCTCACCAAAACCACGTCACTGTCATTTCCTGTCTTCACTGTAACCTTTCGGTAATAAGACTCAGACTAGCTCTGCTCTAAGAACTTTTTGCATCATACAATATATCACTAGGAGTGTCTACTATGTGCTGGGCACTGGGACAGAGTGAGGAGCAGGACAAAATGAGACTTAATGCTTTCTTTCATAAAGCATTTTCATTCACTTCATTTTACCTACTCAACAGACCTGAGAAATCAGAATCTTTTTTTTTTTTTTTGGCAGCGCTGCATGGCTTTTGGGATCTTAGTTCCTGACCAGGGATCAAACCTGGGCCCTGGCAGTGAAAGTCCTAACCACTGGACTGCCAGGGAATTCCCAAGTATCATTTCCATTTGACAAATATGAAAGGCTCCGAGAGAAGTGGCTTTTCTCAAGGACTGGGATTCATAGGACTTGGGTTCTCATCCCTGATCTACTTCTCCCTGCCATGTTATCTTGGGAAAAGTCAACCTTTTGATCTGGGTTCTCATTTTCCTCACGTGTAAAGTGGAGGGTGGGCATGGCATGCTGAGAAGGTGAAATGGAAGAGTGCTGGCCTTGGAGGCACAAGTCCTGATTGTGTTTTCTTTCTGGCTCCCAATTATCTGCCCTTGGCCAAGTCCCTCCCGCCTGAGCAAGCCTCAGCCTCTTCATCTGTAACACGGGGATGATACCACCTGCTCCCGAGGTGGTTGTGAGGACTGTCATGAGATGATGCCCTACTCGGAGCCTGGCACAGCCCAGGTGTTCAGGAATCATTAGAAGAATCAGGGACCCTTCTAGTTCTCAGTTCCTCTTAACTGAAATTCCTCCTAGAGGTCTTGGGGCCTAAAGGAACTGTGCAGCTAAAACAACGAGGATCAACCATCACTGAGAAGAGGCCAAGAGGCCTATGGCCCAGCTCCACACTCACGCTCAGAGCCCTTGGTGTAGAACTGCTTGACAGAGTCGTAGAGGCCGATGCGGATGGAGGCGAAGCTCATCTGGCGCTGCAGGCCGGCGACCAGCCCTTTGTAGAGGCTGCGGGGGCCCTCGGTGCGCACTATGGTCAGGATGGTGCCCAGCACCCCACGGTACTGGGCACTGGCCGCAGCCTGCACTGGCCCCTGCCTTTCTCCTTGGATCTGCAAGGCCAAGGCAGGTGGTTGCCCTGGCCACCTCCTTCCATCCCTATGCTCTAAAATTTACAGCCCCCCAAAACCCCACTGGCTCTTGAGGAGTCTGTGTCTTGGAGAGGGAGCAGACTAGCCACCATCAGAACCCCAGGCTTCATCTCCTCACCTGTAGCCGGACTTTAGCAGTATCCAGGGGAAAGGTGATGAGATCTGCAATGCAGGCAGCTGTGCCAGCCCCCAGGAACTTCACAGTGGCAGTAGGGGGCATATCTGTGGCCTTGAACCCAACCATAATGCCAATTCCTGCTACCTCCCAGGAGATGAAGAAAAAAGACGGGGGCACCTTCAATCAGCAACAAGACAAGACAGAGGAACTCTGCTGGAAATCTAAGCCAAGGAGAGAGAAGGTCCATCAGAAGCCGAAGCTCCAGACACCCCCTTCTCACTACCCCACCCCACTTTCCCTGATGGCACCACCTCCCTAAGCAAGGACCCAGAACTGCCCCTGGAGGGCAAATAGGAGTGAGCTCCACAGGCACTCAAACAGGGGCTGGAGAAGCAATTCATTCCTGAGAAGTCCTCCCTTTCACCACAAGGAGTGTCTGGATCACAGCTATCCTAGTGCTACTTCACAAACAGGCACTGGCCCAGCCCTTTGTCTGCTGGGTGCAGAAATTTCACTGATGCCCACATTCCTGATTCTGCAGATCTGTTTAGAGGGCAGACAGAAGTGGGGAAAAGGTTTCAGCTAGACCAAGACCTGACAGGCACAAACCCAAAGGCTTATGTCCTGGATGTCTTAAGCAGGAGAGGTTCCTATGGGTCTTGAACTAAGTCTAGAAGAAAAGGAGTGAACAAGACCTATTCAGCTCCTTCAATTCAGTCTAATTCTCTTCCTCACCAGCCCGCACACAGCTTGGGCTCTCTAGAGTCACTCTTTCAAGGAGTCTGCTTTGCTGAGCACTGGCTCACTGAGGTGTAGGAGACAATATCTACTCTAGAGGGGAGCTTACTGTCTGGCACAGGAGATGGACAGATGATTCAAGCTGCATTTGGGGCTTGCAGAACATAGTCTCAAAGTGCAAAGGAGGGAACATCCAACTCCACTGGGAGAGAAGAAAGGGTGGGTAATCAGAAAAGACTTAGAAAAGGTAGCATTTAGCTAGGCCTTGAAGGATACTGAGCAATTCTCAGGGCTGAGAGTAAGTGTATAGGTGCTGTACCCACCCCCACCCTGGGCCTACTGTGTAATACAGGGAAAACTATTCCCTCTCTGGTCAGTTTCCTCTCCTCCTATAATATAAAGGGATTCACATCTTCATAAGAGGTGGGGATGTGGAAGTGCAGGTCAGAGCTATAGTGACAAAGGAAACCAAAACCTCCATTTTGTTCTCAGAATTGGAACAACACCTTCCTCCCCTGCCTTGGGAGGAAGTGAGCCCAGCACCCCAGTGGAGCGGGGTGACCTACTTCTCTCCCGAGTTTCTTTCTTTCACTACATAGGAGTGGCTGCTCTGAGCCTAACCTAATTGGCTGCCCCCATTGCTGGGGCCAGGAGGAAAGAGCTGGCCAGCCGAGGAATGATGTGGTGGCAGTCAGTTGTGAACACACAGACCCATGGAAACAAAATGCTCACCAGGCTTCTTCCTCCTGGGCTTCTCATCCCAGGTGGCTGGGCAAACAGGGAAGTCTAAAGGCTACTCACCACTCAGTTCCTGGCCTTATTCATGCTTCCCTGGAGCCTGGCCCACAGGAGGCTCAGTGAAGACTGGCACTCAAGCAGCAGAAGGGGTTGATGAAGGTGTTCCAGAACCCCCAGCATCCCTGCCCTGACATCCTCGTTCCCCAGGAAGTGCTCCACACCTTTCCTCCCCGCTCTGCCTGGCACATTCTATTAGCTCACTTACTTGTCAGTGCAGCCCTGTGAGGTGGCTGCCCTTACTTCCATGTTTCAGAACAGGGAACTTAGTAAGCGTCCTGTTTGCAGGCTCCAAAGCTTATGCTATTTGCTTTGCACTGTGCCCAGCTCATTTCTTTCCTGCTGTTTTCTCAGCCCCAGGCCTTTCACGAGGAGGTCCAACACCGAAGTTCTCTCATGACAATGTGACAGTTCTGAGAAGGTTCAGGCAAACGGCATTCCCTTCTCTGGGCATCAGAGACATGATGACATGAGTCAATCATGGCCTAACCTTGATCTGGGTTGCAACGTGTTGTGAGGGCCAGAGAAGAATAAGGCCCAGCCCCTGCCCACCTCAGAGACAAGTACAAAGGCTAAGTTGCCATTTTGAATGTTGCCTTGGGTTTGCCATAAGTCAGGTCCTTCAGAGGCATGGGTATGAAGGCAAAGGTCTCTGTACTAAAGACCATACTAAGAAGATTAAACTAAGGCCTAACGAGAAGGAGTTAACTATATTACAATCCCCAGCAAATAACCAGTTTCACTTGATTACTAATTGCAATCTTAAGGATAGTCAAAAGCTTGAGTCAACGATATGTAGTTAGAACAATAGGTTCCTGTCCTAACTCTGCTGCTGAATCCTAGGGTGACCTGGGGCTAATCACTGTCCCACCTGGGCCTCAATATCCTCCTTTGTAAAATGGGGATTACCATCCTTGGATTGTCAGGTCAGCTTAAGGGCCAGAACGAGACCAGGGATATATGAAAGTGCTTTGTGAACGCTAAGAGTGACTTTACTGGGATGGTGGTGCTAGTTATTTGTGTTAATGTCCTGCTAAACCTGCCCCCAGACCACAGGGCTGAGGCAGTAGAAGACCCCTCCCTTAGAATGGACTCTTACCCAGCTCTGTTAGATCTCACGCTGAGGCCTTCAAGATCAAGCTTCTCTAAAGGCATCCCATTCTTCAAAGCTGCCAGTGGCTATCACGGCCTGATCCCTTTGGTTTTCCATAGAAAATGGCTGGGAGATGAAACACCTAATGGTCATACTATGTGTCCTGCAGGTGAGGGCAAAGGAGGAGAGTTTAGAAAGGGAAATGGACCTTAAAGGACCACACCCCAGCAAGGAAAGGGCCATCTGTCCAAGGCACATAAGCCCACTCAATCCTTATCAGGGGGGTGTGAGGGTAGGGAACAGGGTCCATTTCCCACAGGGCAGCTGGGGACTAATTAAGTGCACACACTGGAGGAGGGGATGAACCCAGGAGTCCTCCCTCCCCCGTCTGCTCTCTTAGTATCACACATTGCTCTGTTGCAGATTTCTCCTTCAGTGGAACTCAGTATTGTGGAGAAGCGTCCTGCAACACAGCAGACTCTGGTGAGTGGGAGTGGGGCGGTGGGGGGGAGTCATGATGGGTCAGAGACTCGCTGAGTCAACTAGGGACAACAGCGGGGCTGCAAGGAGGTTAGAGGGGCTGAAGCAGGCCCTGCTGAGGCTGCATCAAGCAGCTCAAAGCCTCCTGCCAACAGAAAGAGCCCCAGGAATGGCCTGGGGCCTCCTGGAGTGGGAGAGGTCATTCTGGTCTTCGCTGAAGGTCCCCCACCCCGGCCGAGGAGAGGAAGTGGAAGGGTGAAGGCTTATATTACAGCCATTTGAACGCGAGAGGTAAAGAACAAAAAAGCAAGACATGAAAAGAGTGAAAGAAGAGAGATAAACAACAAAAGGTAAAATACAAAACAGGGTGGGAGGCGAGGAGTGAAATTAAAGGTGGCGCGCGGGTCCCTTCCGCCGGGGTAGCGGGAGTAGGGCAGGTATAGCGGGCGCAGGGCGCAGGGCTGGGGCGGGGCGGGCCGGGGCCGGGCTCACCGGGCCGCAGGGAGAACAAGCGAGTACTGGCAGATATGTCTGTCGGCGGGCGGAGCGCGCATCCACGGAGAGCAGACTGTTCTCGATCCAAAGGCGCGGCCGGGCTTGCAGAGCGGAAGGCAGAGGGTGCGGCGCGACTTCGATCTACGGGGCGGGGCCTGCGGGCTCCGAGGGCTGGGAGGAGGCCCTTTAGCTGCCGCATTTCCGCAGAGACCGCCACGCCCAGGGTTTTCTCCGCGCCTTCCTCCACTTCCATTTTCGGGAGCTGATCCCAGCGTCTGCCCCTTCGTTCCCCCATAGAGTTACCCCTCGCCCCGCCAACTTCATTGTGAAGATGTCAAGACTGACTCCCGGAAAGCAGCAGAGGCTGCCCAGGGTCGTACACGCCTCTGGCCCCTAGCCAGGGCTCTGTTTAACAGCGCCCAGAGGCTCGGGTTGAAGAGCACTCTCTCCTTTCAGGGTCGCAGTCCGCTGGTCCCAACTCAGCCACCCGTGATTCCGCAAACCGCCCGCTCTCCCCAGGTGCCAGCGCAGGCCCCGGCGGGGCGGGGCCTCCCTACCGGCCTCCCTTGCGATTAGTTAAGGGAGCCGTGGGGCCAGAGGAAGGAGCCAATCTGGGCTGCAGCAGCAGGTGGCCGATCACCGCCAACGGCCGTTGGGCGCGGCTGGGTTTCCGGCTGTCTCCGGGTCTTGTCCTGGGCTCCCCGGGGACTTCAAGACGGGGAGGGGTCACGAAGCGTGACGCTCTCGCCCCCACTTACAGAAGAGCCAATGGTCAGGAGGCCCTCGAGTGAGGAGGCCGAACAGGGCGTGGACCTGCTGCGTGTCTAGGCCCCGGCATGAGAAAGGGATGGTAGGCGGTGAACCGGGACTGGGTCGCTCTCAGGTTGTCGGTGGTCTTATGGGGGTGACAGACACGTAAACAACCGGTAATTTTGTCCTGTGGCCGGACAAACACGTGCACGTGGAGTGTAGAAGCAGATAGTCTATGTTCGCCCTTGGACTCTATGTCCCTACTTTTGTGTACCTTCTGACCCCCTCTACCTCTTTTCAGCCTTGTCGACTGTCTGGGACTGTTGTATTCGTGGAGGTCGTGGAAGCCATATCGTTGACTACATTGTAAGCTCTTCTAGAGCACGAAGCTATTTCCTATATTTTAAGTATCACAACCCTCTAAGACCCGCTTTAGATGAGGACAGGGACCGTTGCCTGCCATTCTAGTAAACAAAGAATGTTGCCCACCATTCCAGTTCTATAAGGATCTAGCCATTAGTCACTGCAGCTTTCCACCCATGGCGAGCCCTGAAAGGAATTCAGGGTGGAAAAAAACAAGAAGTATTCTGTGCTTTGGATTCTATTGGCCCTAGATAGTTAAATGCATACCTAAGGAATAATTTAAATGAAACCAGATTCTTGCATCTTCCCATATACAGAAAAGCACTAAAATCATTAATTTGAGATGTCTGTTCTTTGTGATTTGACAGTAATCTTTTGATGTTCAACTACATTTTTTTTTCCAGCAAAAAACTCCTATATATCCTGGCTTCTCTCTTACCTCTTCCGAGCATTTCCTCAAAGCTGAGAGGCTGTCTCCTGGGCTATTGTCTTCAGTAAGATCCCCAAATAAAACTTAACACGCTACCTTTAGGTCGTGTGTTTTTCTTCAGTTGACATATAGTAGAGGCTCAGTGCATGCTGTTTGGGCTGCTGTTGAAAGTGCCCTTGGGAAGTGTAATGGGAGGATCTGGGAAGATGAACATTTAGTGAGTGCAGTTATTATGTTCAGGTTCAGTGTGGATACTTCACATAACCCTGTGAGGCTGGTGTTAACCTCTGATCTACAGATGCATGCCAAAGAGGTTAAATCATCTACCTAATGTCACATGGTTAGGAATGGTGCGCCATGACTTAAGCCCTGGTTAATCAGCTCAGTGTGTGTATTTTTTGTCCACAAGCAGAAGGAATTGTCAGCCAGGAGACTATAGCTGCAATGGGACTGGATAATTATAGCAGAAAAGAAAAAACACACTGAGCATATGATCCTGGCAGAAACAAAATGGAAACTGAGAAATCAAGCCCCAAATTTATTTCTGGCACTGTGGAGTCTCCCATCTACTGCTGGCCTAGCTTTTGCATGTAAGCTTCTGTCTTTGGCTGTGATGAATGGATTTCCAGGATACTCAGCAAGTTTGTGGTGAGACTACTGAACTGGTTGGTGATCTTTGAGGAGACATGAAAAATAGAGTAAAACAAAGGCTTGGAAATAAATGTGTTGCCCTGATTGCCGAAACAGGGAAGAATCTAGATTTCAAAGACTATATACCTGTGAGATGTTTGTTCATCCCTAGCAAAATTCAAGGGACTGTTAAAAGGATGATGTGTGGATACTAAAAAGAGAAGTAGATACCACCAGGATTCAACATGGATTTCTTAAGAAGTCCTGTTAAATTCTCTTCCTTAGGATGGAGCCAGGCAGATCAGGGTGATGCTACAGACACTGTACCTCTGGATTTTTAGAGGTACAGCTCATTCATATCATAAGATGTCTTATGGAGAAAGTGAAGAATGTTTGGTGTCAACTGAAAAAAAACGTACAACCTAAAAGTTGAGAATTATATTTTATTTGGGGCATTACTGAGGCCTTAAGCCCAGGATACAGCCTCTCAGATACCTCTGAAGGACTGTTCTGAAGAGGTAGGGGAGGAGCCAGGGCATACAGGAGTTTCTGCAAAAACACCAGGTAGCTGAACATCAAAAGATTACTGCTGGGCTTCCGTGGTGGCGCAGTGGTTGAGAGTCCGCCTGCCGATGCAGGGGACACGGGTTCGTGCCCCGGTCTGGGAAGATCCCACATGCCGCGGAGCAGCTAGGCCCGTGAGCCATGGCCTCTGAGCCTGCGCGTCCGGAGTCTGTGCTTCGCAACGGGAGAGGTCACAACAGTGAGAGACCTGTGTACCGCAAAAAAAGAAAAACCAGATATCTCAAGTTAATGAATTTAGCAGTCTTCTGTGTATGGGAAGATGCAAGAGTCTGGGCTTAATAAAATTATATCCTGTTTTTCTCCATCGTGAATCCCCTTAGGGTGCACCATTGGGGGTGGCTGCAGTGGCTGATGGCCTGATAGTCTCAACATCCTTTGTTCACTGATACGGCAGGCAAACATTCTTTGTCCACAATGGGTACAGATAAGTGCATTTTACAAACCTGTTTCACATCTAGTTCACTGAAAAACAAACAAACAAACAAACAAAATATATATATATATATATCTGTACTTATAGTTTTGGAACTTTAAAAATTTAAAAACGTTGTTTGAAACACTGAAAATGAAAAAGACACAAGAAAGACACTGATTTTTTTTTTGTATATTTATTTTATTTTATTTTTGGCTGTATTGGGTCTTCGTTGCTGTGCGCGGGCTTTCTCTAGTTGCAGCGAGCGGGGGCTACTCTTTGTTGTAGTTCCTGGGCTTCTCATTTGGTGGCTTCTCTTGTTGCTGAGCACAAGCTCTAGGCATGGGAACTTCAGTTGTTGTGGCTCGTGGGCTCTAGAGCCAGACTCAGTAGTTGTGGCACACGGGCTCAGTAGTTGTGGCACGCAGCCTCAGTAGTTGTGGCTCGTGGGCTCTAGAGTGCAGGCTCAGTAGTTGTGGCGCACGGGCTTAGTTGCTCCGCGGCATGTGGATCTTCCTGGACCAGGGCTTGAACCTGTGTCCCCTGCATTGGCAAGCGGATTATTAACCACTGTGCCACCAGGGAAGCCCCACCCCCCCACACCTCCCCACCCCCCCATCCATGTCTTTTTGTTCTTCTCGTTCTTGATTTCTTAAAAAAAAAAAAAAATGGTGGGGGAAATGGCCACCCAAAACGAGATAGAATTACTTTGAGCATTTGCAACAACAAAACTGGATTAAATTCTTTAATGAATCTTTGTTGTCAAGTAAAAAACCCTACATTTTAAATATTAAATTGGGAAAACACTGTTAAGAGTTAAAAGATGCTTCTTTGTGTGAATTAATGTGTGATTGAAATAAAGCTCAGTTCATAAAGCAGAGCATGAACATAGCAGTTGTTCACATTTTGCTCATAGCTCTGAAAATGCAAGTTCTCCCCCAGTTTCTTTACAGCATGATAGGCTTTCAGCTGGTGATCAGGTGGCTAACATTTCCATTTTATATAAGAAACAACTTGATCACATGGTTTTTCAGTGCCTTCCCTAAAATCCATGATTGTTAATAGATTCTATTTTTTCCTCCATTATTTCTCAAAGGAAATATAGCAGCAAATTCATTCACTGCCAGCCATTACAAATATTCAGCCCTTTATTAAGGTACATAACATTACAGTAGGCTTAGAGTGCTAATACATAGATAATAAAATAACTATAGCTAGTAAAACAAAGCAAATGAAAAGAAACTTAAAGAGCCTTGATCAAATGAAATACTTAAAACTTTCAATTGAAACACTGTAGAAATTATATATTGAAAAGCACTAGGAATATACAATAATTCAGTAACAATTATTGAAGGAATAAATGAAAGAGTCACAGTGATTAGAAATTATTTTCATATTAATATGTATATTAGTGGGGTTCTCCAGAGAAACAGAGCCAACAGGATATGTGTGTATATGTAAAGAGAGATTTTTGGGTGGGGGGGGCATGCTGCATGGCTTTCGGGATGTTAGTTCCCTGACCAGGGGTTGACCCTGGCCATGGCAGTGAAAGCACCAAGTCAACCATTAGATCGCCAGGGAAGTCCCCATAAAGAGAGATTTTGTTTGTTTGTTTGTTTGGGTTTTTTTGCTGTATACAGGCCTCTCACTGTTGTGGCCTCTCCCGTTGCGGAGCACAGGCTCTGGATGCGCAGGCTCAGAGGCCATGGCTCACGGGCCTAGCTGCTCCGCGGCATGTGGGATCTTCCCAGACTGAGGCACAAACCCGTGTCCCCTGCATCGGCAGGTGGACTCTCAACCACTGCGCCACCAGGGAAGCCCCAACAGAGATTTTTTAAAAGGAGTTGGCTTGTGCATTTATGGAGGATTGACAAGCCCAAAATATATAGCATAGACCTGCATATGTAGTTAGAGACCCAAGGAAGAGTTGCAGTTCAAGTCCAAATGCAGTCCTCTGGTAGAATTCCTTCTTGTTTTGGGGAGGTCAGTCTGTTCTGTTCAAGCCTTCAAGTGATTGGATGAGGCCCACTTAGGTATGGGGGCAGGGGTAACCTGCTTTACTCAAAGTCCACTGATTTAAATGTTAATCTCATCCAAAAAACACCTTCACAGAAACATCCAGAATGTTTGGCCAAGTTTCTGGGCACTGTGACCCAGCCAAACTGACACAAAATTAACCATCACAGTATGTATTAGTTTTCCTTATATAGATAAGCATAGCATATATTTAGTTTCTATTTCATGTAAGACAGATTAGAAAACTAAACATTATTACATTTACTACAGGTACAACACTGACTGAGCCACAGGTAGCTTGGTCTAAAATGTTTAATCCTATAAATAGGCCATAGTATTGAACACATGGTCTTGTTAACAGTTCTAAGAAATATATTTCTAGAAGTAAGTTAAATGCACATATAGTTTTATAAAGAACAAAAAACCATCAGTAAAAATATTTAGGTTATAATATTCCTAGAGTCTATTTTCCACATTCTTGTTTGGTTAATTTGGTCACAATTTTAAACTGTAAAAAATTACCCTTTAGAGGAACTAAACTATAACATGACATAAACTTCCTAAGGAAGGTAACTTGAAAAATATAAAAAGTGATTCCAGTTTTTCTAAGTAACATTTGAGATACTACAAGAGCAAATTAATTAAGAAAACCTTTGAAATTATTCAATTATCTTTAAAATTATACTGGCATAATTTAATATTTAGAATGCCTAAAATAATGTTTTCATAGTAGATTTATCACTAGAGTATTTTGATCTTGAAAGCCTCAGTGCTGCTTTTTTTTTTTTTTTTTTTTTGGCTGCATTGGGTCTTCGTTGCTGTGTGCGGGCTTTCTCTAGTTGTGGCGAGTGGAGGCAACTCTTTGTTGTGGTGCTCGGGCTTCTCATTGTGGTGGCTTCTCTTATTGTGAAGCACGGGCTCTAGGCGTGCGGGCTTTGGTAGTTGCAGCATGTGGGCTCAGTAGTTGTAGCACACGGGCTCAGTAGTTGCAGTGCACGGGCTCAGTAATTGTGGCTCGTGGGCTCTAGAGCGCAGGCTCAGTAGTTGTGGTGCATGGGCTTAGTTGCTCCGTGGCATGTGGGATCTTCCTGGACCAGGGATCAAGCCTGTGTCCCCTGCATTGGCAGGAGGAATCTTAACCACTGCGCCACTAGGGAAGTCCAGCCTTAGTGCTTCTAATGTGTAGCTTTAACCTGAAATCATAATCCTTGGTTTGCAAACATCAAATTCAATTTTATGTTAGTTGATATAGAAACTAAACAAAAAATTCGTAAATCAAGGTGATAGCATGCAGCAACCATTGCTACCAAAATGGAAAAGTTCTATTTTTCCTTAGAGATTCTATGAAAAGAAAACCCAAAGTGAGTGACAAAGTCTACACATAAACATTGTTTAAAAATAGGATGTTTGCTCAAAATGGAAAATAATCCAAATGTCCACCAATTGTTGAATGGATAAATAAAATGTAGTATACCCAAATAATGGGATACTATTCAACAGTATAAAAAGCAATAAAAAGGAATGAAGTACTGATACATGCTACAATATGGATAAGCCTTGAAAACGTTATGCTAAGTGAAAGAAACCAGTCACAGAAGACCACATAGTGTATGTTCCTATTTATATAGGCAAATCTATAGAGACAGAAAGTAGAGCTAGGGAGGATGGGGGGATTTGGTTATGACAGATAACAGGTAAGGGGATGTGGTTGTTTTGGGGATGAGGAAAATGTTCTAAAATTGATTGTGGTGATAGTTGCACAATTCTGATTTACTAAAAAGCATTGAATTTTACTCTTTAAATGGGTGAATTGTATAATATGTGAATTATATTTCAATAATGCTGCTACCAAAAAAAAGAGAGAGAAACAAGACAAAATGCAAATCAGACCATGTTAACATCCTTTCAAGGACTGCTCTTGCACTCTGAATAAATTCTAAATGGGTTTAAAAAAAAAAGAATGTTTTCCAAAATCTCTTGCAAAATGTCAGTGAAACTTTATAGTCTGAATTAAGACCTTATAAAACAAGGTTAAATTATACATAATTTTTCTGATTTGCATACCTTCCACATATAAAACAAGGTTAAATTGTACTGATTTGCATACCTTCAACAAGGTTCAGCTGATATACATAATTTATAGGTATCTACAGGAATTCTTTTTTTTTTTTTTTAACTTTATTTTTTTGGCCATGCTGTGCAGCTGCTCGGCTTATGTGATCTTAGTTCCCTGATCAGGGAGAAGTGAAAGCACGGAGTCCTAACCCCTGGACTGCCAGGGAATTCCCTCCATAGGAATTCTTAATGTCTCTTCATATCTTCTCTCAGTAATTGTTGTTTATTGTTTTATACTCTTTCTATTCTAAATACCAAGAAGTCTTTTCACAGGGAGAGTCAAATCACTTTCCATTATCCCCAAAAGTGTAGGTGACAAAATATAAAATTAAATAAGATTTGTTAAAGTAACATAAAATCTCCATAACAATATTCAGTGACTGCTTATAAATGTTACCAGTTATCATAAAGCCTATAAAGTTTATCCTTAGACTAATAAAAAGAAATGTAGGGACTTCCCTGGCAGTCCAATGGTTAAGACTCTGCACTTCTAGTAAACTCAAAATGGATTAAGGACCTAAATGTAAGATTGGACACTATAAAACTCTTAGAGGAAAACATAGGAAGAACACTCTTTGACATAAATCACAGCAAGATCTTTTTGACCCACCTTCTAGAGTAATGGAAATAAAAACAAAGATAAACAAATGGTACCTAATGAAACTTAAAGGCTTCTGCACAGCAAAGGAAACCATAAACAAGATGAAAGGACAGCCCTTAGAATGGGAGAAAATAATTGCAAATGAAGCAACTGACAAAGGATTAACCTCCAAAATATACAAACAGCTTATGCAGCGCAATATCAAAAAAACAAAAAACCCAATCAAAAAACTGGGCAGAAGAAGACTTCCCTGGTGGCGCAGTGGTTAAGAATCCGCCTGCCAATGCAGAGGACATGGGTTCGAGCCCTGGTCCAGGAAGATCCCACATGCTGCGGAGCAACTAAGCTGGTGCGCCACAACTACTGAGCCTGCACTCTAGAGCCTGTGAGCCACAACTACTGAACCCATGTGCCACAACTACTGAAGCCCAAGCGCCTAGAGCCTGTGCTCTGCCACAAGAGAAGCCACCGCAATGAGAAGCCCATGTACCACAACGAAGAGTAGCCCCCGCTCTCCACCTCTAGAGAAAGACCATGCCCAGCAACGAAGACTCAATGCAGCTAAAAATAAATAAATAAATAAATAAATGGGAAAAAAAGAAAAAAAGGGCAGAAGACCTAAATAGACATTTCTCCAAAGAAGACATACAGATGGCCAAGATATGCATGAAAAGATGCTCAACATCACTAATTATTAGAGAAGTGCAAGTCAAAAGTACAATGAGGTATCACCTCGCACTGTTCAGAATGGGCATCATTAAAAAATCTACAAACAATAAATGCTGGAGAGGGTGTGGAGAAAAGGGAACCCTCTTGCACTGTTGGTAGGAATGTAAATTGATACATCCACTATGGAGAACAGTATGGAGGTTCCTTAAAAAACTAAAAATAGAATTACCATATGACCTAGCAATTCCACTACTGGGCATATACCCAGAAAAAAACATAACTCAAAAAGACATATGCGGACTTCCCTGGTGGTGCAGTGGTTAAGAATCCACCTGCCAGTGCAGGGAACACAGGTTCGAGTCCTGGTCCGGGAAGATCCCACATGCTGCGGAGCAGCTAAGCCCGTGCACCACAAATACTGAGCCTGCGCTCTAGAGCCCATGAGCCACAACTGCTGAGCCCAAATGCCACAAGTACTGAAGCCCATATGCCTAGAGCCCGTGCTCCACATCAAGAGAAGACACTGCAATGAGAAGCCCATGCACCGCAAGGAAGAGTAGCCCCCACTTGCCACAACTAGAGAAAGCCTGCACGCAGCAATGAAGACCTAACAGCCAAAGATAAATAATAAATAAAATTAATTAATTAATTAATTAAAGAAAAAAAAAGACACATGCATCTCAATGTTCATTGCAGCACTATTTACAATAGCCAGGTCATGGAAGCAACCTAAATGCCCATCGACAGACGAACGGATAAAGAAGATGTGGTACGTATATATAATGGAATATTACTCAGCCACAGAAAGGAACAAAATTGGGTCATTTGTAGAGACGTGGATGGACCTGGAGACTGTAATACAGAGTGAAGTAAGTCAGAAAGAGAAAAATAAATATCATATATTAACGCATATATGTGGAATCTAGAAAAATGGTACAGATGAACTGGCTTGCAAGGCAGAAATAGAGACACAGATGTAGAGAACAAATATATGGACACCAAGGGGGGAAAGGGAAGGTGGGCTGAATTGGGAGATTGGGATTGACATATATACACTAACTAATATGTATAAAAGAGGTAACTAATGAGAACCTGCTGTATAGCACAGGGAACTCCATTTCACTGTACAGTAGAAACTAACACAACATTGTAAAACAATTATACCCCAATTTTTTTAAAAAAAAAGACTGTATGCTTCCACTGCTGGGAGCTTGGGTTCAGTCCCTGGTTGGGGAACTAAGATACCGCATGCTGCTTGCTGTGGCCAAAAATCCCAAAAAGAACAAAAACAAAACAAAAAAAACCCCAGAAGTGTAGATTTGCTTTAAAATAAAAATACAGTGCTGATTGCTAAAAAGTTCTTTCTTAAAAAGAAACAAACAACCTAGGGATCAATTTTTTTTTTTTTAAAGGAGCTCTTTGTTGCATTAGGATGTGCTATAATGAGCAAGACTCCAGACAAAATTAAATGTTTGCCAAACTAGAATACAACACACTTTTAACATCATTAATTATAGGTTATATTGCAGCAGCAGAATAGTTTTTTTGACTGGCATTATAAAGCTAACTTTAAGAAAGAAAGAAAGACACCAAGAGTGAATAACAAATGGTGTAACTAAATTACTGCAAATGAAGATTAGCAGTGAGAAGTGAGGAAGGTGACACTAAACCATTCTGATACGATGGCATCTCTAATTTACAAGAAGTAGAACTCCCGTATCAGCATAAGATGGTAAAGTGGACTTGAAAAAGTTGGCCTCAGTGTGAATATCCAGTGTTGAAGCACCTTCCCTGAATGAGTGAACAAAGTTAAGGACATGTAGAGAGATTTTTATGCTGGAATGTCAGAGTCTTTGAAGGCTTTCTTCTCTGCAAAAGTTGTATGTAGCAGTTTTCCTACAAACTTCTCATTTAATTCAGAGCTAAACAGTAGAATTTCAAAACACAGCTTAAGAGAAAGCCAGTCACTTCTGTTGTGGCAACATCAGAGTTGTGTTTTGTTGTTGAATCCGTTGTTGCTTCCTCAATGACCATTTCACAGGATTCTTCATTTGCTCTGAGCCAGAAGTTAAATACGCTAAATCAGATTCTCCTTTCTCATCAGAAGCATAACCAAGTTTTCTGTTTACATGTTGACTAGAAGCTTAGATATGGTGACACATTCACAAAAATCTCTGCAAGCCCACTTTATTCCTTAATATTTGCAATGTTTTATGAACATCCATATTGATACAGCAAACTTTCCTTATAGTTCTGTTTTAATCAAATGGAAAAGGTTTTTCTCATCCCGTCATTTAACATCTGAGCTAATCTGAAGTAGGAATTACTTCAGGATTATGACTCCAAAACATTATTAATGCTCAGTATTAACTCTGAAATATATCTGATGGTTTTTGAAGTCTTCTACCTTTGGCCAGTAAAAGAAATAGGGATCTGACTTCTGAGCAGTGGCTTCTGGATAACTGGTCTAATATTCTGAGGAGTACTATTGCTGATGGGCTGTATTCATAAATGAGAGGAGCCATGGAAACAACCATGTGTAATTTTGTTTAGAACTCTGCTGCAAGTCACAGGGTCCGAATCAAGAAGGCTCTCACACCTTTTAAGAGATCCAGAAGAAAACCATAATTGATTGTTCTGGCTATGTATTTGTGTGACTATATCATTATTATGATGCAGAGACAGTATGGTGTTTCTCAGAGTGAGTGCCTGATCAAAATATCTGCAGTCTGCACTTTTTATTCATCATTGTTTTGAACCTTTTCTAGTTCTGTAAGGAAGCTGTCCAGAGACTTATGTGAAAGTCTACCAACTTTTGGTACAAGATTTCTTACCATTACAAAGGAAAGTGTTGAGTCAAATAGGAAAGCAATATGCTTTGTGAGTCCTGTAGACAGATCCAAATTGCTTATACTGGCTGTGTCAGCTGGATCTTGACTATTTTTATCAGTACCAGAGCTGACAAAACTTCTTTTCAGGACTCCTACTTTCCTTGCCATCTTTTTTTTAAAAAATTAAATTTAATTATTTATTTTGGTTGCATCGGGTCTTAGTTGCGGCACGTGGGATCTTTGGTGAGGCACGCGGGATCTTCTGTTGCAGCACACAGGCTTCTCTCTAGTTGTGGAGTGCAGGTTTTCTCTCTCCAGTTGTGGCCTGCGGGCTCCAGGGCACGTGGGCTCTGTAGTTTGCGGTATGTGGGCTCTCTTGTTGAAGTGCTTGAGCTCAGTAGTTGTGTTGCACGGGTTTAGTTGCCCTGCAGCACGTGGGATCTTAGTTCCCCAACCAGGGGTCGAACCCACATCCCCTGCATAGGAAGGTGGATTCTTTACCACTGGACCACCAGGGGAGTCCCTTTCATTGCCATCTTATATCGAATAAAAAGAGTATCTTTTGTGGATGGAAAGTACTTTTAAATCTTTTTGCAGATGGAACATGGCACCTTGATGAATGTACTTGCTGCACATTTATTACTTATGTCTCTTCTTAGGGGCAGAGCCCAAGCAGCAATACATGGAAACATTCTTAGCCAGTGATATGTCTATCTCAAGGACACTTGCAAGCTCTGCAACATTAGTATGCTCATCTATTGAAAGAAATATAAAGTTTCAAAGTAATCACCTAGTCATCTTGAACTCAATTCATTACAAAACCTTCAGGAGAATAAAATTCAGATATTGACATGTTCAAATAAATCCTTTGTTGTATAAACTATGTAGCATATTGTAATATAGAGATTCAGAGAGTTGAGTATATTTCTCAGGCAAAATGCACATCTTTATGTCATTTTTGAGATCTGACCAGCCTATACCACTCACCATGCCTCTTTGGCAGTTTCCACCGGCTTTATTGGTAGAAGATGTGACCATTCCTCAAATTTCAAAAAGAAAAAGTTTGATGATCTACACTGATTCATAATATCAATGTATTGCTATCTTTTTATTGCCAAGAAAACTTAGACAGTCAGCCCTAATAGAATTGGGCAATGAAGCATAAATTTTTGCTTTGGCCACACCAGGCGACTTGTGGGATTTCAGTTCCCAGACCAGGGACTGAACCTGGGCCACGGCAGTGAAAGCCTGCAATCCTAACCAGTAGGCCACCAGGGAACTCCTAAAGCATAACTTTTCTCATTGTTCATAATGTCCTCTATAATCTCAGTATAATATGATAATGGTGTTATCCTCAGACCCTTTACCATAATACCCAATAAATGGTAAATGTATAGTGTGAAATAATCTCGACTGTAATAGTTCCTCAAAGTATTTGCATTCAATCTTTCTTGATGTGTTTAGGTTATATTTCTGTATCATAACTGACTGTGGGTATGTAGAGGACAATCTGCTTTGCAAATTTCCTCTGTGAATTTCCAAGACCCTATCACGTGTTGGTGGGCAGCCTGTTCCGTGAGTGGCTGTGCCTGATGTGAAATTCCTATCCATGGTGCAAGGGCCCTGGGACAGCTGGTGGGGAGCCTGCTGGAGGCCTGGTGCCTTACACTTTAGAATGCCCGGGCTGCCCCATGGTGAGGGCTCCAGACAGCTCAGCACAGCAGAGAACAGTGTCAGGGGTGCATTAGAGGATCTCAGTTTCTTCATTAAATTATACTTTAAGGAGAAAAGAGCTTTTAAAATCATAATTCTTGTAAATAATTATGCAGGTTCACTTATCTACTCTCATATGTGACTGCTCCTCAAATTTCAGTGAAAGGATTGGAGAATGCCTTCATTTTGCTTCTCTCCATTTCAAAATTCTTGCCTATGTGACTCTTTTATTTCTAGGTTTACCATATCATTTCCAGAGTGATCCCTCCTGCCTGTACCCATTATTCTATGCTCTTCTGTTTTCTCTAGGACCTTTCCTCCTATCTTCAATCTTTCCTTTCTTCTACTGTGTGTGTGTGTGTGTGTCTGTGTGTGTGTGTGTATGTGTATAAATAAAAAGATACCCTCAGGACTTTCCTACTCTTTTTACAGTGGCTATTTTTTCTCTTTTCTTTCTCTGCCAAACTTCCTGAACAGTTGGCTGTCCTCTGACGTCTCAGCTTCTGGCACAACTCTTACATATCTGATGAATGAATAAATGAATGATCTCACATTCATCTCTTCATTCACTTTACGCCAGCCACACAGGTCTTTTTTCTGTTCTTTGAACATGCCAAGCTCCTTCCCATAGGACCTGTGGACTGCTTGTTCCCTTTTCCTGGAACACTTTTCCTCAGATCTTTACGTGGCTAGCACCTCTCATCATCCCTACAAACACACAGATACACAGATACAGACACAGACACAGACACACACACACACACACACACACACACACACTTCTTGGAGATCACCAGTGGTCCCTTCTTCAAGTTGAGTGCACTTTTAAAAAAAAATTTATTTTCTTTTATTTATTTGTGGCTGAGTTGTGTCTTTGTTACTGTGCACATGCTTTCTCTAGTTGCAGTGAGTGGGGGCCACTCTTTGTTGCAGAGCACAGGCTTTAAGCATGCAGGCTTCATTAGTTGTGGCTCTCAGGCTCTAGAGTGCAGGCTCAGTAGTTGTGGCGCACGGGCTTAGTTGCTCCGCGCCATGTGAGGTCTTCCCGGACCAGGGCTCGAACCCGGTCCCCTGCATTGGCAAGTGGATTCTTAACGACTGCGCCAACAGGGAAGCCCTGAGTGCACTTTTAAGTAAAATTTTTATAGAAGTATAACATACATATTAAACAGTGCACAAATCATAAGTGTACAGCTTGATAAACTTTCATATAGTGAATGCCTCGATGTAATTTTCACTCATCAAGAAACATTAACATTATTTGTCAATTATTCTTCAATAAATCTAAAAAAATTTTAAAAGAAACATTATTAACACCGCAGAAACAACCTCTCATGTCCCTTCTCAGTCACCATTTTCCCAGAGAATAACTACTATACTGATTTTTTAAAATATATTTATTTATTTATTTGGCTGCATCAGACTTTAGTTGTGGCATGTAGGATCTTTTGTTTTTTTTTTAGTTGCAGCACATGGAATCTAGTTCCCTGACCGGGGATTGAACCTGGGTCTCCTGCATTGGGAGTGTGGAGTCTTAGCCACTGGAGCACCAGGGAAGTCCCTATACTGATTTTTAATATCAAATATTTGTTTTGCCTGTTCTTAAACATCATATACGTGGAATTGTACTATTTTCTGTCTTTCACTCAACATTAAATTTGTGAGATTCAGCCAAGTTACATGAAGTTGTAGATCTTTAATTATCATTTCTGTATAGTCTGTACTGTATGAGTATATCCAGCGTATTCACTCTACTGTTGATGGGACATTTCAGTTGTGTCCAGTTTTTGTCTATTACAGTAGTACTGCCATGAACTGTCATAACCTTTTGCACTTTTAATAGCCTTATTGAGGTACAACTTAAATACCATACAATTCACTCATTGCTAAGTGTATGATTTAATTAATTCTTAGTAAATTTATACAGTTGTACAATAATGACCACAATCCAGTTTTAAAACACTTGCATCACCCCCAAAAGTTGTATTGTGTCTGTTTGTAGTCATTTCCTTCTCTCACCTCAGCCCTGGATGACCACTGATCTACTTTCTGTCTCCACAGCTTTGCATTTTCTAAAATTTTCATATAAGTGCAATGTAGTCTTTGGTGTCTGGCTTCTTTCACTTAACATAATGTTTTTTGAGGTTCATCCATGATGCATGAATCAGCAGTCTGGTCCTTTTTTATTGCTGAATAGTATTCCATCACAGTGATATAGAACATTTTGTTTGTGTACTCACCAGTTGATGGGCATTTGGATTACATATTTCCAGTTTGGGGCTATTATGAATAATGCTGTTATTGACATTCATGTACAAATCTTTGTGTGGACATATGATTTCATTTCTCTTGGGTAAATACCTAAAAGCAGGATGGCTGGATCAGATGGTAAATATATATTTAATATTTTAAAAAATTCAAAAATTTCCAAAGTGGCTCTACCATGTTACATTTCCACCACCAATGCATAAGGAATCCAGTTTGTTTCCTACAAAATTTACCACTTTTAGTTGACAAAGCTGTGGATTTTTGCTCTCTGTCAAATTATTACCCATGTTTTATAGGTAAATAAACTGAGGCTTAAGGAGACCAAGAATTTGACCTATGTCACATAGCTAATAAGTATCAGAACTGGGATTCTAACTTTGCTTTTTGTTACAAGGTTCATACTCATTCCATTGACATGAATTGAGTTGTATACTTGAATACTCAAGACATCCCCACCCCCTCTGCAAAAATAGATTATTCATTGTTTTTTGCTCTCAAAGGCAAAACTCTATTTTAGGAAGGGGTTTTCTTTAGCTCTTAAAAATTTATTTATTTTAGAGAGAACTTGGATCCTTACCTAACATCATACACACAAATTAACTCAAAATGAATCAAAGACCTAAATATAAGATCTAGAGAACTATATGGACTTCCCTGGTGGTGGTTAAGACTCTGTGCTTCTAATGGCAGGGGGCATGGGTTTGATACCTAGTTGGGGAAATTTCTCATGCCTGTGACCAAAAAAAACCCCACAAACCCAAAAAACCTATAAAACTCTTAGAAGAAAACACAGGATAAAAGCTTCATACCATTATATTTGGCAATGATTTCTTAAATGTGATACTGAAGGCACAGGCAACAAAAGAAAACATAGAAAGGGACTTCCCTGGTGGCGCGGTGGTTAAGAATCCACCTGCCAGGGGCTTCCCTGGTGGCGCAGTGGTTGAGAGTCTGTGTGCCAATGCAGGGGACACGGGTTCATGCCCCGGTCTGGGAAGATACCACATGCCACAGAGCAACTAAGTCCATGCGCCACAACTACTGAGCCTGCGCTCTAGAGCCTGAAAGCCACAACTACTGAGCCCGTGTGCCGCAACTACTGAAGCCCGTGTGCCTAGAACCTGTGCTCTGCAACAAGAGAAGCCACCGCAATGAGAAGCCCGTGCACCGAAACAAAGAGAAGCCCCCGCTCGCCAAACTAGAGAAAGCCTGTGCGCAGCAATGAAGACCCAACACAGCCAAAAATAAATAAATTAATTAATTAACTAAAAAAAAAAAGACAAACAACCCAATCCAGAAATGGGCAGAAGACCTAAATAGACATTTCTCCAAAGAAGATATATAGATTGCCAACAAACACATGAAAGAATGCTCAACATCGTTAATCATTAGAGAAATGCAAATCAAAACTACAATGAGATATCATCTCACAACGGTCAGAATGGCCATCATCAAAAATCTAGAAATAATAAATGCCGGAGAGGGTGTGGAGAAAAGGGAACACTCTTGCACTGCTGGTGGGAATGTTAGTTGATACAGCCACTATGGAGAACAGTATGGAGTTTCCTTTAAAAACTACAAATAGAACTACCATATGACCCAGCAATCCCACTACTGGGCATATACCCTGAGAAAACCATAATTCAAAAAGAGTCATGTACCAAAATGTTCATTGCAGCTCTATTTACAATAGCCAGGAGATGGAAGCAGCCTAAGTGTCCATCATCAGATGAATGGATAAAGAAGATGTGGCACATATATACAATGGAATATTACTCAGCCATAAAAAGAAATGAAATTGAGTTATTTGTAGTGAGGTGGATAGACCTAGAGTCTGTTATACAGAGTGAAGTAAGTCAGAAAGAGAAAAATAAATACCGTATGCTAACACATATATATGGAATCTAAGGGAAAAAAAAAAAACAAGGTCATGAAGAACTTAGGGGTAAGACGGGAATAAAGACACAGACCTACCAGAGAATGGACTTGAGGATATGGGGAGGGGGAAGGGTAAGCTGTGACAAAGTGAGAGAGTGGCATGGACATATATACACTACCAAACGTAAAATAGATAGCTAGTGGGAAGCACCCACATAGCACAGGGAGATCAGCTTGGTGCTTTGTGACCACCTAGAGGTGTGGGATAGGGAGGGTGGGAGGGAGGGAGACGCAAGAGGGAAGCGATATGGGAACATATGTATATGTATAACTGATTCACTTTGTTATAAAGCAGAAACTAACACACCATTGTAAAGCAATTATCTCCAATAAAGATGTTTAAAAAATGAGAAGATAATAAAAAAAAGAAAACATAGACAAATTGGAGCTCATGAAAATTAAAAACCTTTGTGCATCAAAGGATACAATCAACAGAGTAAAAAGACAACCTATAGAATGGTAAAAAATATTTGCAAATCACATATCTCATTAGAGGTTAATATCCAGACTATATAGAGGACTACTAAAACTCAAAAACAACAACAAAAACCCAATTCAAAGTTGGGCAAAGGACTTGAATCGACATTTCTCCAAGGAAGATATACAGATGGCCAATAAGCAAATGAAAAGATGCTCAATATCACTAATCATTAGGGAAATGCAAATCAAAACCACGAGATACTACTTCACACCCATTAGGATGGTTATTATTTTTTTAATGGAAAATAAGTGTTGGTGAGGATGTGGAGAAATTGGAACACTGTGCACTCTTGGTGGGAATGTAGAGTGGTACAGCTGCCATGGAAAACAGTATGGCAGTCCCTCAAAAATTGAAAAACAGAATGATCCAGCAACTGATCCAGCAATTCCACTTCTGGGTATATACCCAAAATATTGGAAAGCAGGGTCTTGGAGAGATATTTGTACACCGATGTTCATAGAAGCATTATTCACAATAGCCAAAAGGTAGATTCAACCTAAGTATATCCATTGATGGAAGAATGGATAAGCGAAATGTGGTATACAGATATATATATATATGTATATATGTATATATATATATATATATAATGGAATATTTTTCAACCTTTTAAAAGAAGGAAATTCTGACACATGCTATAGGATGAACCTTGAGGACATTATGCTAAGTGAAATAAGCCAGTCACAAAGAAATAAATTCTATATGATTCCACTTATATGAGGTACCTAGAACAGTAAAATTGAGAGACAGAATGTATAATGGTGGTTGCCAGGGGCTTCCTGGGAGAGGGAAATGGGGAGTTATTGTTTCATGGGTATGGAATTTCGGTTTTGCAAGATGAAACGAGTTCTCGGGATGGATGATTGCACGACATTATAAATGAACTTAATGTCACTGAACACATAAAAATAGTTAAGATGGTAAATTTTATGTTATGTGACTTTTATTACAATTTTTAAAAATTAAAACATTCATTCATTCACTCATTAAGTTTGCAATATTCCAGGCACTCTACTAAGGGCGAGGGATACAAATGTAAACAATACCCTGTTCATGCCTGCAAGGAACTTACAGGCTAGTGTGACCAACAGACAGGTGGGCACAGTGTGACCAGGGTTGTGGGAGCCTGTTGGAGGGGCACCTTAGTCCCCTATGTATGTCAGACCCAGCATATGTTTAACAAATAACAGAAGTCGGCAAAGCAATAAATGCTACAAGATCTGTGCCTTTGATTCATTATCAGAAAACTCTCTCCTAGGCAGAGCTGGAGGTGTTGAGTCTGCTACTACCCAAGTGGTTTGGTTCAGAGGCCAAAAAATGATTTGCTGGGAATATTACTGAGGGTATTTCTAAGTTACTTAGAACATGTGAGCATTGTCCTTTTTTTTTTTTTTTTTTTTGTGGTACGCGGGCCTCTCACTGTTGTGACCTCTCCTGTTGCGGAGCACAGGCTCCGGACGCGCAGGCTCAGCGGCCATGGTTCACGGGCCCAGCCGCTGCGCGGCATGTGGGATCTTCCCGGACCAGGGCACGAACCCGTGTCCCCTGCATTGGCGGGCAGACTCTCAACCACTGTGCCACCAGGGAAGCCCGAGCATTGTCCTTTTTTCTCACTACTCCTTCCAGATGGAATCTTCTATTGATTTTATTACTATTCTATTCACTCAACTCCCACTTCCAATACTCTTGTCTGGGTTATGACAACAGCTTCATCTTCCTACGACCAGAGTCCACTCCACTAACTCATTCTCTGCACTGCAGTCAGTCATCCCTACTTAAAACACTTCAGTGGATCCACATTACCCTCAGAATACTCCAGATTCCTTAATGTGGTGTCTTAGCTCAGGCTGCCATAACAATATATCACAGACCTGGTGGCTTTAGCAACAGGAGTTTATTTCTCATTAAGGTTTGGAAGCTGGGAAGTAAGATCAAGGTGCCCATCCGTTAGGTTCCCTGGTGGGGGCCCTCTTCCTGACTTGCAGACAGCCTTCTCACTGTGTCCTCACATGGTGGAGAGAGAGCACTTTGGTCTTTCTTCCTCTTCTTATAAGGACCCTAATCCCCTCATGGGGGTGCTACCCTCATGACCTCATCTAAACCTAATTACCTCTCAAAGGCCCAAACTCCAAATACCATCACATTGGGTGTTGGGGTTTCAACATATGAATTTTGGGGGCACAAATATTCAGTCCATAATATGTGGCTTCTCCAGCCTTTCAGGGACCCCTGTTTTCCTCTTTATCCCCATCTCTCTCACTGCAACCTAGCCATGCTGATAGCTGTCAATACTTGAATACCCCTTGTTCTTGCTTCTTTCTAGGCCTTTGTACAAGCCATTTCCTCTACCTAGAATGACTTTCCCCTCTTTTGCTAGGATAACTCCTATTTGTCCTTTAGGTGTCCTCTGCAAAGAAGCTTCCTGGGCCCCAAACCAGGTCAGGTGTCCTTCATCTGGGTTTCTCCTCTTGAGTGCCTTGTGTATTTCCCTACCCCACCATCCACCACCCCAGTGAACTCCCTGAAGGCAGGACGGGCCTTGTTCACCTCAGTCCCTAGTACAATGTGTGGCTAACGATGTATGCACAATGAATACTTTGGTTTGTATAGCAGTCTGTACTTTTCAGAGTGTCCCGACACAAATTAACTCACCTATAGAGGTATAATTATATTTCCTTACTTAACATTCATTCCTCCTGAATAAAATATTCCTTTAAAAATATTACTTTTACTAACAAGATTTCTGTGAAGTCAGTAATCCACTATGGGGCTTCCCTGGTGGCACAGTGGTTGTGAGTCTGCCTGCCGATGCAGGGGACATGGGTTCGTGCCCCGGTCCAGGAAGATCCCACATGCTGTGGAGCGGCTGTGGCCGTGAGCCATGGCCGCTGAGCCTGCGCGTCCGGAGCCTGTGCTCCGCAACGGGAGAGGCCACAACAGTGAGAGGCCCGGGTACAGCCAAAAAAAAAAAAAAATCCATTGTGTCACTAATGTGACTGAGCCAGGGGTCAAACTATCTCATTTTTCCTGATATACTAAAAGAGTTTGTGAAAAAGCAGATTTCTTTCTATAACCCAGCAGGGCCCTATGGGGCCTTCCTGGGACAGACCCCTCTCCTATAGTCTCTGCTTTAGCTCCTCTGTGAATTACCTAGATAATCATATCTGATGCACATTTCCTGAGTAGTTTTACAGATGTTAAAACTCCCACCAAATGGAAGAAATTAACTACTTGATGATGATGAGCCCATAGCCCCCAGACCTACTGGCGCCTAAGGATTGATAATGTTACCCCTGTGACATTGTCCTGTTACCTCACCATCAACCAATCAGAGAACTGTGCACAAGCTGTTCACAGACCCTGGGATGCCCCTCCCTCACTTTGCCTTTAAAAATGCTTTGCTGGGACTTCCCTGGTGGTCTAGTGGGTAAGACTGTGCTTCCACTGCAGGGGTCACTGGTTCAATCCCTGGTGTGTGTGTGTGGGACTTCCCGAGTGGTCCCTGGTGGTTAAGAATCCGCCTTCTAATGAAGGGGATGTGGGTTCGATCCTTGGTTGAGGAACTAAGGTCCCACATGCCACAGGGAAACTAAGCCCGCGCGCTGCAGCTAGAGAGCCCATGCACTGCAACTACTGAGCCTGTGTGCCACAACTAAAGACAAGCCCGTGCACCACAACTAGAGAGAAGCCTGTTCGCTGTGACGAAAGATCCAGCGTGTCACAACTAAGACTCGACCCAGCCAAAAACAAACAAACAAACAAAACAAAACAAACCATTAGGGAGTTCACATGTTTTGAGTACTAGCTTTCCTGAACTCCTTGCTTGGTGCTCTGCAATAAGTGCTGTACTTTCCTTCACCACAACCCAGTGTCAGTAGATCAGCTTTACTGTGTGTGGGCGAGAGGATTCAAGTTTGGTTCGGTAACATTTTGAATGACTTGATGGAGGTATGTGTCTGTGAGGGTGCAGTGGGGGAATGGGTATTGGCCTCAGCTGGTGATCTGACCTCAGCAGTTTGCATCCCTGGCTTCCTGGTGGCAGAAATTGGGAGGCAGGACTAGGAAGGGAATGCCTGTGGCTTGGAGGAAGCTCTTAGTTCTTAGAATCACAGAACTTTAGTCTTAGGTCATTTGGTTCAACCTCTGCCTTTAAGAAGTGGGGAAAGAGATCTAGTATTTTGCCCAGAAGAACCTCAGAAGACCTCCCACCAATCTTGTTTTCCCTCTCCCAAAAGCCTGAAGTTGGAGGTCACTAGGCTTCTGATCTCAATCAAAATATGTCTCAGAAGCATTTATCCCCTCTCTTTCAGCATCATCATCTGAATAGTATGCTCTGGATAGATGATGGGTTAATATTGCTACATAGAAACTCATGGAAGGCATAGTCCTTGGCCTCTAGGAACTTACAAATCAAGACCAAGTGTTTAAAAATGATTTGCACATGCCGTTAAGTCAAAAGAAAGAGAAAGTTTTAAATATAGCTTTTATTTGAAAGATGAACCAGACATTAAATCAAAATAATTTTTTTTTTTTTTTTGCTTTTGCTTGGACTTTCCACTTCGTATATGTAGATGCTCAAAAATTGTGATTTAGGTTTAGGAAAGTGCTGATTTAGGAAAGTGGATGTTCGTTTTTCCCCAGGGTTCAGAGCAGTCAGAGTAGGGAAGGAAGGATGACATCACTGAGCACCTCCTGCAAAGTGAGGATTGTCATTCCCACTTCTCTGTAGGACTCTGAGGTGCAAGGATTCCCCATGGTTAGGTTGCTAATAGCTCTGTGTGTGTGTGTGTGTGTGTGTGTGTGTGTGTGTGTGTGTGTGTGTGGTTTGAACCCAGTTCTGTCATCAGAGCCACACAGGCTGCTAAGAAGCAGAAAGTCTGGCATTCTGGGTCCCAATTATCAATGTGAAATACGGACAGTTAAGTTCAGAAGGAGGTTATCTGGTTCAAGCCTGCCTTTTACAGATGGTGGAGCCGAACCCCTAAACGACAGAGTAGCCAGCCTGCAGAAGGGCAGAAGGCAGTGTATGTCTGTGGGCCAGGTGTGGCCCAGCGCTGACACACAGGAAGCCTGAAGCGAGAAAGGGTGATTCCATCCAAGAAAGAGAAGGCAGAAAAGTGGCTATTCTCATTCCCACACTCAAGATGTGAATTCCTTTATTGAGTCATAGTAATTTTCCAAAAATTCTGAGTCCTGGTACTTTAGGCTCTCAGCCCAGTATTTATCTTTGTCCCTAAACTCCACACCCTTCAAGGTGTCTCACAGTCCAGCACAGAGTTGGGGGCTCCTGCAGCTGCACATCATTCTCTGTCACCCCTGGCCCCCAAACCCCTGGTTCCTGTGGTCTCACCTCAAGACAACTGTGTCTTTCAAAAACTTCTTCCCTGGCACTTCCTCACTGACCGACAAAATCTTTCCCAAGGCATCGTCCTGATATTTACATTTGTACAGAGCTTTTGCTTTTATAATGTGCTTTCTTGCCCACCTTCTCACTTGATGCTCATAAACACTCCAAGTGAGGTAGGAGGAAAGGGATTATTACTCCCATTTTACAGGAAAGAGACTGAGGCCACCCTCTTGATTCTCCAGTGTCATGAGCAAACATTTATGTGTCTAAGCCTCACACTGGCTCAGCAGTGCTCCTTTGACACAGGTTCTAGGTTTTCTCCTTTTCTTCTCACAGTTCCTGGAATTCCAGTGGGTTTTACACAGCAGGCACGCTACAAATATAGCTGATGATCCATGGCTAACCGAAGGCTGCAGTCAAAAGCTTTGTGTTGCTTTGGCAGTGCCCCTGTAGACTCCTTAGCTGATTTCCAAGTGAATCGCATGCCACTCCTGTCCCTTTCCTGTTTATAATTCATCGTCTAATCAGATTTTTCAGGGGACATAAGTTTGCAAACTTCCGTTTTATCCAAATGGATCTGTTTTGTTTTTCCTTGCCTAAATGTTAGGCATCCAACCTGATGGGTTTCACAAATTAATGTAATTTATTTTCCATTTTGTCAGTGCAAAACAAAGGTATTCTTAAGACAAAGCAGTGAAGACCACAGTCCTTCCTCCTCTTCTATTTCTTGAGTCAGCAGCAAGTAAACAGTTCCGTAAACATGTGTGGGTCTATGTCCTTGTGTGTGTGGACCGCTGCTTTATTCTATCCTTAACTGGTTTTGTCCTAGTTAAGTACCAAGTGGCCTTGTCTTAGTCAAAACGGAGATTCCCGTAGCATCTGGACTTTCATCAAGGCCCGTTTCAGTTGCTCGTAGGTGACGAACATCACCACATTCCAGGCTCCCAAGCGCAAAAATGAGGGTGTAAATCTGATGAGAGAAACAACCACATGGTCAGGTGGGTGGACTGGAGTCCCACACGGATCTATGTGCTCTCCCCCACTCGGTGCTGGTGCCAAAGGACTGTTATTCGCGAGCATTTTCTGAGATTGTTGAGGCATTTTCTTCTCTACTGAAGGAATTTAGGCAGAAGCTGGAGTTAGGAAAGGAAAGAAAACTAACATTTTGAGCCGTGTTACTGTGTCAGGCAGTTAATTCTCACAGTTCTATCAGGTAGCTATGATTGTTGCCAGTTTTTTCTCTTTAGAAACCGAGGTTAAGTAGCTCAGTTAAAACCACCTGATTCCATTCTGCTGCTGGGTATTTCTGGGCTCATTTACAACCTGAGTGGCTACCCCTGCGGAGACCCCGGCCTCCAGCTGGAGGCCCCCCAGGGCAAAAACAACGTGACACCAAATTTAGCTACTCTCCGGAGAGCCTGCCAGTCCTGCGGTAGGTAGCGCGCCTGGGCAAGAGCCCCCCCTCGGCTGTGCTTCGCAGACTCTGGGAGCGGCCCGGCCCCTGCCTCTTCTTCAGCCTCTCTCTCCGCTAATCCCCTCCTGGTCCTCTCAGCTCCTGCCAGACGCTTCCTCCCACACCTTTGCCCATGTTGCTCCTTCGGCTTGGAATATCTTCTTCTCTCCTTGCCAGGCTGTTCGCTCTCGGCTCTGTGGGACTCAGCTTGGGCACCAGAACCTCCCACCAAGGCCTCTCCTGAACCCTCAGCCTGGGCCCCTCACAGGGCGTATAGCATGGGGACAACGAATGTGAACTCTGGCGTTAGACCTGGATTCATATCCTAGCTTGACCAGCTCCTTGAACTTAATCTTTCTCAGCCTCAGCTTACTTATCTGTAACATGAAGACAGCAACACCTACCGCACAGAGTTGTCTAGAGGATTAAATGAGTTAAGGTACAGCACATAGCACAGGGCTTGGTATTAGTAAATCCTCAATAAATGTCCCTTACTGGTTGGCTGCTCTTCAAAGCACAGCACAGGGCCCAGCACCCGCAAGATGCTCAGTGAATGTTTGCCAAGTGAAAGTACAAACCGAGACAAGTGGCTACAGCTGAAGAGTGAAATGATGGAGGCACTTACAGGAAAATAACTGTCAGCTGGAACTCAGTTTTGTGACGTCATCCCAGGGTCAAGAACATGGTTGCTTGTTGGGCCCAATCTAACGCTGGGCGCCAGAAAATTCTCCTCAGTGGTGGAGGTAAGAGGGCCAAGCAAAGAGCTTAGCATGGGATGGACGATGTGGGTGGTATCTGATGGTCAGGGTTTGAGCCGTGGCTCTGCTGTTCAAACTTTGTGAGCTGGGACAAGTTCCATGACCTTTCTTAGCCTCAGTCTCTTCCCCAGTAAATGTGGAGAACACGGCCCAGTTCAGGGGGGTGAGGTAGTATCTGTGAAGTGCTTAGCAAAAGGCCTCATACTTAGGGACTTAGCAGTCACGATGATTGTTAATGACTACACTATAGAGTGCTGCCTTGGTGCTGGGGACTCTGGGATATGGAAGGTATATACAGTTGACCCTTGAACAGCACAGGTTTGAACCGTGAGGGTCCACTTGTACACAGATTTTTTTTTTCAATATTAAATACTACAGTACTGTATGATCTGCGGTTGGTTGGATCCGTGGTTGGTTGAATCTGTGGATGTGGAACCAGGGATATGGAGGAACAATGACAATGGAGGAACCTCATGTATGGAGGGCCAACTATAAATTGTCCACGTATTTTCTTTTCTTTTTTTTTTTTTTTTTTTTTTGCGGTACGCGGGCCTCTCACTGTTGTGGCCTCTCCTGTTGTGGAGCACAGGCTCCGGACGCGCAGGCTCAGCAGCCATGGCTCACGGGCCCAGGTGCTCCACGGCTGTGGGATCTTCCCGGACCGGGGCACGAACCCGTGTCCCCTACATCGGCAGGCGGGCTCTCAACCACTGTGCCACCAGGGAAGCCCTGTCCACGTATTTTCAACTGCATGGGGTCCATGCCCTTAACCCACGCGTAGTTCAAGGGTCAACTGTATAAGCCACAGTCCTTGGCTGCAAAGAGCCTGCACTCCAGCATGGGGGATAATTTAAACTTACAAATACTATAATATTGATACAAAGTAGGAAGTGGTAGATCCCATAAAAATGGTGTGGAGGAGGTATCACTGAAGTTCACAGAATGGGAAAATTTACACCTGAGAGTGTTAGGGAGGAGGTGGCATTTGAACTAGTCTTGAAGGACAGCTAAGATGTAGAGCATGTGGATGGCACAGGAAAGGCATTCCACGTAGAGGGAACAGTAAATGCCAAGGCAGAGAAGCAAGAAAACATGAAGCACATTGGGCATTAGGGCTGCTGACTGTGGTGATCCACAGTGATGGCGGTGGGTCAGGGAAAAGTCTCAGGATTACCTACCACCTTTCCCTCCTCCTACTCTGCCCAGGACATTTGGGGATGGCACTTTGACCTATGCCTAGACATCTTTTTCTCAGATAAGCCTCCCTGACTCTCCAAATCAGACCTGGTCCACTCTTTCTAAAAATCATTTCCGGGCTTCCCTGGTGGCGCAGTGGTTGAGAATCCGCCTGCCGATGCAGGGGACGCGGGTTCGTGCCCCGGTCCAGGAAGATCCCACATGCCGCGGAGCGGCTGGGCCCGTGAGCCATGGCCGCTGAGCCTGCGCGTCCGGAGCCTGTGCTCCGCAACGGGAAAGGCCACAACAGTGAGAGGCCCACATACCACAAAAAAAAAAAAAAAAAAAAAATCATTTCCGTAGGTCTTTATACTTGACCTTTGTGGCATTTACACCTGTGCTGTTCACCAGTGTGTTTCCAGGTGGACCCATGGTAGACACAGTCCACATGGGGGGAAGGAAGGGAGGTGGGGAGGGAGGCCTGTGCCTCTAGGAGGGCATACTGGCAGTAGGAGGGGAGGCTCACCCCTTATAGAAGGCTGTGGGGCCCTCCTGGGTCACCATCTTCAGCATACAGTCGAAGGGGCTGCGGTACTGGCCTGGGGGTGAGTTCATATACCGGGTCTTCACCACGTCCACTGGGGAGGCCACCACTGTGGCACAGAAGCCAGCTCCAAAGGCAGAGATGAAGTGGCAGGGGAAGTTGTCTGTCGCAGGTTAGGGAAGAACAAATATTGGGCTGTGAGATGAGGAGTACCCTTGCTTTCTGTTTCATATGTGTCCACTGTTTGTCCCTCATGAAACTGTGAACTCCCTGAGGGTAAGGATAGTGTTTTCCAAATCTCTCTCAGTGCCCAGGGCGGAGCTCTTGGTAAGGACTCGTAAAACAGAACTGGGCTGTCCCAGAGTTGGAAGGTAAACCAGTCCAACCACCTAGTTGGAGGAAACTGTAGTAAGAGAAGGTGACCCTTGCTTAAAGGTGCATGGGGAGAGGTGGCACGGGGCTGGAAGCCAGGTCTCGGGCCTCCTGTCTGGGGTTCTTTCCTATTCATCATAATGATGTACTGGGCACTTTTTGCTGGGCACTGCGCCTCCCTCTACTCCTTCTAAAGCCCAGTTGCCCGTGGGTGGTGCCCACTCTCTGGAGTCCCGGGTTCCCTCTCTGCTATGGGAGGGCTGTCTGCCTGGAGCCCAGGGCCTCACCGGTGAGCAGGTGGCAGTCTAGCAGCTTCTCCTTGATGATGTCGTAGGTCACCATCTCAGCACAGTTGATGATGGCATTCCTCGTGATGTTGGGCAGAGTTCCTGTCAGGGAGGGGTTGGGGCTGATGAGTGGGGAAGAGGAGAAATGGAACCCCTGGCTGCAAGGCCACAGGCCCCAGTTGGGGGGACATGGTGCCATATTCCAGGGGTCTCAGAGGAGCCCACCTCAGGTGGGCAGATTCCATACTTTCCTTTCTGATGTTTAAAAACTCTCAGGTTATCCATGTCCATCTTAGAGACAAAAACCAGAGAGGCCCTCTTGTGTTTGTTTGGGCCACAGTTCAGAGGATAATCTGCAATGTCTATCAAAATTAAAATATGCCCCCCTGAGACCTGGCTAGAGCCAGAAAAGGAAGCCTTTCTTTGGAAGAGGGAGGCGAGGATCTTAGAACAGTGACAGGATGTAGCCCTGGCAGGGCCCTTGGAGAGCATCAAGACCACCCCCCTGGTTTCACAGATGAGGGCCGGGCTCCAGGAAGGCACACAGCAAGTTAGACTGTGACCCGGGTGTCCTGCCTTTAACCTTCACTGGGTCACTGTTTCCTCTGCAAGATTCATGTGAGCCCCGGCCACATGTGGGAGAGACAACAGCATTTGTCAAGGTGGTCACCACTCAGACACGTAGGGAACCCTAAAGCCTTGTTCCCAAGGAAGCCCCCTCCTCATGGCTGCTTCCCCCAGTGGCCTCTGTTTCTTCTCCATGCCCTGCAGTCACCCTCGTCAGCCTTTGCTGGGGAGGCCCTTCCCTCCCTCTCTGCACACCAGGAGCTCAGCCTTTGAGGCCCAGACTGTGTGTCACCTCTCCCCCGCCCCAACCCCCAGCCTGCGTGGCCTCTCCTGGCTCCGGCCCTGTCCCTGCGCGAGAACCCAGCACATCCTGCCCTGTGGAATAGCTGCTCCTTGACACGTCCCCTCTCCTCTGTGTGACTGTGAGAGCCACGAGGTGGTCTTCTATTCACTTCTCTCTCCCTCACAGTCCTGCACGTGGTGAAGAGTTGGCAAACTGAACTGAATTTGGGGCAGTGTGGTGGGCCAGCTGGGATGCTGCAATGGTTAGGATGTTCCTTTAGAGTCGCTGGAATACACGTGCTGGGAGCTCCCACCTTGCCCAGTTCCCTGCTTCAGCCCTAGGGTAGGGAAATCACTGCCCAAGACCCCCTGAACCTGGAGTCCAGACCTACCTTTCCACAGTCCCCGAACCCCTTCCTCCCTGGCGATGGTCCTGTAGGCATCCATTGTCCCACTGTACTTCCTATTGCTCCCGGGCCCAGCGTGCACGCTGGCCTGAAATCGGATCTTTACCACATCCGTGGGCTGGGCACAGGTCACCGCCATGGCCCCGGTGGTGCAGCCCGCCAAAATCCGGGTAGTGATGCTGCAGTCTGGAGAGGAGGAGAGTCAGTAGGCCAGTGTTCCACCACCCAGCACCTCTCTGGGCGCTTCCCCTGCTCGATGCCTTCCTCTCTCGGGCCAAGGTTCCAGAGCCTCCTTAACGGAGGCTGAGTCTTCTCATGAGCATGTTACCAACTTCTCACGCCCCAGCTCTGCCTCTGAGTCTGCACTGCCCTGGTCTTCTGACCCACAGTCTAGATTCTGTTTCCACCCACCCCCTCGGCACTCACGGTCCGATCCCTTGGGGGCGTAGAACTGCTTGACGGAGTCGTAGAGGCCGATGCGGACGGAGGCGAAGCTCATCTGGCGCTGCAGGCCTGCGACCAGCCCTTTGTAGGGGCTGCAGGGGCCCTCGGTGCGCACCATGGTCAGGATGGTGCCCAGCACCCCGCGGTACTGCATGCTCCGGGCCGCCTGGTTCTCCCCCTGGATCTGAGGGACACCCCGCAGCGGTGTGAGGAGCTGGGTGCGGGGTGGACGGGGCTGTGTGCAGGGGGGCCTGCTTGGGGCTGGACCTCGGAACAAGCATGATCACAGCGTCACATCCCAGTAAAAATGACAGTTTTGTGTAGCAGTTTCCAGCCCACAAACTTGTACACAAGTGTGGTGTTGGATCCTCAGGGAAAACAGGGTGGATTGTTTTTCTTGGTACAAGTTGTCAGTGGCTTGCCCAAGCTCACCCAGTAATTCCTTACTTCTACTTCTCACTTTTTGGCTTACAAAGTAGGGCAAGGCCATGAAGGGCCCTGGCACGTCCTGCCAAGGAGTTAAGATCTTTTGGTCTTGGGTGATGGTGATGGGGAGGTGGTGAGGCAGGGTCGTGGGCAGTGGGGTGAGTGGCCTGCTCAGGGTCCACTGTGAGGAAGAGCGAGTGGGCAGACACTGCAGGTGTCCCGGTGGAGAACTCAGCCCCTCCGCTGATGGGAATAATGACCCTCGGCCAAAGGGCGCCTACCTGCAGGCGGACCTTGGCCGTGTCCAGTGGAAAGGTGAGGAGGTCAGCAAAGCAGGCCGCTGTGCCTGCCCCCAGGAACTTCACAGCCGTTGTGGGAGGTACCTCCGAAGGCTTCAGTCCAACCATGGTCCCAGGGGCTCTGCCTGGTCCCTCCAGGGCCCAGCGGAGGTCCAAGGAGAGAGGCTGCTGCACAGCCCCGGGCTTCAGTGCATGGAGGAGGCTGCAGGAGACAGGCCAGAGGAGGGGATAGAACCCATGCCCTCTGGGCCCGTCCCCAGGCCCCCCTCAGCATCAGGAGGGTGTTTATAAGGGAAAAGCCTGTGCATGGCTGTGCTTAGCTGTGTGGATTTGACTTATAAGAACAGGTCACTTTCCTCCCTTATGTCTTGCCATCCTCACCCTGCCCCCTCTCCCCTCCCGGCTGGAGGTGGGTCTTCACTGTATAAAGGCTCAGGCAGGGACAGGCAACCCCCCAACCCCATTCTCCTTCCCCAGCCTCAGGCTGCTTCCTGGGAAAGGCCTGCTCCCTGAGGTGTGTGGAGAGAGAGCCTGCCAAGTCTCATCGCTTTAGGCCCTGCCATCCCAGATCAACAAAATGAATGTGCCTCATGGCTCAGTTAAACTGCTAGCCATCTTGGATGAGGGCTTGTAGTTGTTGTTTCCTCCAAGCCTGCCTGAACGTACTCTTCTTTACTTAAAACGAACACAGTCCTTCTTAGCCTGTGATTGCTTCTCTGTCACCAAAGACATTTAGCCTGTGACTAGAGATGTTTCCTCCCAACACTGTAGGACTCCCGGGCTGGTGTTCTGTTGTGGAGGGACGGGGTAGGAGGGGCGGTGACTGACCCTGGGCCCCTCTGCTGCTTGGCTTCCCCAGGGCTCTGAGGGGGACTGTGCCCCCTCCCTGCCCCCAGGGGTGCACTTGTGCCTGTACCCATCTTACTGATGGTGGACCAGGGGCATGTGTACATGAGGGTCCTGGTTTAGCCTTGGTTACCTTGGGAAGCTGGCACAGGCCTTTGGTGCTGATGCCATCTCTTAGCAGTTCATACCCATGGGCAACCCAACTCACACACTTGGCGCCCCCCAGTGTGCTGGGATCCTGGACCCTTCAGCATTGTGACCCCTAGAGCCAGGGCCAGTCCCACAGAGTTAGCTGTTAAATGGGCAGACTGTGTGCCCGCTTCTCTATGGTAATAGAAAAACTCTGGTCCTGTGGTGAGGAAACCTGAGTTCCTGCCCTGTCTTCATGGCTTAGTAATGGGTGAGGGACATTAGATACATTATTTAACCTCTCTTGGGTAAATGGGAATGATATATTACCTATTCACCAGTGGTGGAATGGATTCCAAAAGATAGGGGTGACCACTTGAGGCTTCTTTCAGGACTGCGTCTACAACTCTGGTTCTCCCTTCCCTGTCTCTTCAACCCACATGGCTCCCTGGACCCCTATGCTTGCTGTCACCTTTCCCTAGAAAAGTCTGTTCTTAAGAAGGAGCTGATATTTCTAATTCATGCTAAGGTGTAAGTGACTATCTTAATGATCAGCTATTTCTTGACCACTATGGCAGGTACTAGGAGAGGAAAGATATGGAATGAATCATGTTTGGCCCTTGCTCCCAAGGAGATTAAATTCAGGAACACAGATAGGTGTAGAATTATCCAAAGGGAATGAAGGAGGTGAGATGGAGGATGGGTTGAGATGGGAGCTCAACAGCCACTGGATCCCAGTCTGGAAGCCTGGTTCATAGTGTGGAGGGACAACTTTTGAATCCTGCCCCAGGGAAGAGGGTGCTTTTATTTTGATCTCTCCCAGCATGAAGTTGCCCTTAACATTTTACTTTTATTTTTAAAACTTAAAAAATTGAGATATAGCTTACATATAAGGATTGTATGCATTTTGATGGTTACTGAGTCATAAAGGGAATTGTGCACCGATTCTGGAATGTTAGGCCTGGACAGCAAATGCAGGTGGAGATTTTCTGGATGGGGACCTAACCTAGTGCCCAAGCATAATTCAGATCATGTCACTCCCCTGTTTTAAAGCTCTCCAACCGCCCCCCACCCCGCCTAGTTATTCAGAATAAAGTCCAAAGTCCTTGTCGTGGCCTATGGACCTCCCTAAGACCCAGCTCATGCTAAGTTCTTTGCTTGGAGCTCCAGGAAATCTGGAGATGAGTAAAAACAGTCTGTGACCTGCCCGTGGGGAACTCTCATGGAGTCTTGTGGGGGCATTAGACACACCCACACGTAACTGCAGTGCAAGATGGGCTGGATCAATGTTGGAAGGAAGGAACCATCAAGAAGGGACCCAAAGGAGGGAGAAACCTGCTCTCTTGTTTGTGAGGTGGAATTAGGACAGTTCCATGGTGGGGGGTGGGAGGAGGGCCTTGAAAGTTGGGCAGAATTTCAGCAGCTGGAGAAGTGGGAGGGGGGGTTCCAGGTGCAGGGAAGGGCGTGCGCTTGTGCGAGAGTCCAGGGCACTGCTTAGGGTAGGAGGAGGGAATGGCTATGGGGCCTGAGGCTCTTGCAGTGGAGCTTCACACACAATCTCACTGAATTCTCACAACTTTCCTGAGAGGTAGCTTCCCCCTTCCTCTCCCTGCGTTTGGATGAGCAAATGGAGGCTCAGAGATGTTGGCTTCCTCAGTGTTACCAGCCACCAGTGTCAGAGCCTGGTTCACTCTGCTCTACCAGGCTTGAAACAGCCCTGGAAAGAGGGCAGGACAGCATTTAAATCCATTTTACAGGTGAGAAAAGAGAGGCTTAAGATGGAAAGAGACTTCCTTAAATTCATAGAACTCCAGCCAGGTTCTTGTGGTGGCAATAAGGCCCCCTTCACCGTTCATTCCACTCAGGGGCCCCAGTGGATATGGTAGTGTGGATATCCACCATCTTGCTTTTTTGTTGAGGGCACTCAAAGCCCTTTAAATTACATGCAAAACCCCTCTCTGGGGAATTAAGTGCTAAGCACATAGAACAAGAGCTTGGCGAGGAGGGCTGGGTGGGTGGGCATTGGTGTCCAGTTTGGCAGAGGAAGAAAATGTGCCCAGAGAGGCTGAGACCAGCGCAGGGCACGCAGTCAGGCCTCAGGCTCCCTCTGCAGTGCTCCTCCCACAGTCCGTCTGCCTGCCTTTCTGTGTTGCCTCCCTGAGAAGGTCCAAGGAGGATCTGGCCCCTTGGGAGGTTGGCGTGGAGCTGAGCCTGGCTGAGGGGACAGCACTGCAGGCGTGCGGGGTTGGTGGGGGGGAGAACACTGTCCTCCTTCCCCTTTGCCCTGCAGAAGTCCAGCAGCTGCCAGGCAGGCTCAGTCCCCAGCAGGGCGGCTCTGGCACCTCTGTCTGGGGCTGGAATGCAAGTGCCTGGTTGTGTGTGGGAACAGCTTCCAGTGCCTGCATCCTGTCAGCCTCTCGTCCCTCAAAGCCCTGGCCTTTCCCCTCCTCTGACAGGAGCTGTGCTGCTGGGAACCTCGGCTTCGGGAACGTGAGGGCCTGACTCTCAGGGCGGGGAGGCCCTTGGGAGGTGTGTTCTCTAGTGAATCTTGCTGGTTCTGTCCCTTTTTCAAAACCTTGGTGGCCACCCAGGCTCTAATAGAAGAATCCTGCAAGTTAGGTATTTTAATTCCACTTTCAGAGTTAGGAACTGAGGAGCAGAGGTGGAACCGCCCAGGGCTGTGTGACTCAGTGCATACCCTGCCATTGGCCCCTGGCGTGGAGGAGTGTTTGCAATGGGCCAGGCCCTGCAGGGAGCACTTCGTGGGCTTTGCCTCATGGGCTGGGTCCGTCTCCCAGGGGGACCCTATGTCCTCTGGCCAGAGGGGCTGAACCATCAGGCACGGCTTCCCTTCTGAACCTCCTTTGTCCTCAACTGCCTCTGTCCCACACCTCCTTCTTTAGAATTAGCTCTGTTTTGTTTTTGTTTTTGTTTTGTTTTTTGTCCACGCTGCAAGGCATGTGGGATCTTAGTTGCCCAACCAGGGATCAAACCTGTGCCGCCTGCAGTGGAAGCGTGGAGTCTTAACCACTGGACCGCCAGGGAAGTCCCTAGAATTAACTCATTGACTGCAATGGTTTCCTGCCTAGATGGCGGGGTCCCAAAGCAGGGACTGGGGCTACTTATCTTGGTTCTCTGTGCAGCCTGGTACAGGGACGGCCCAGGGCCAGAGGGGTGCAGGGAGGACCAGTTGACCAAGGGACCCCACTTGCTGAGGTGGGGAAATGGGCAAAAAGATCTGAGATGCCCACAGTGTTCTTTGGTGGAGGGCCTCAAATGCCACAGCTGTACTTAATCTAGCGAGAATGGGGACTGGTTGGTGTTTTCAAGTTGAGAAATGACACCATCAGACCTGTGTTTGGATCAGGCTGGTGCAGATGTCAAGGATGGACTGGAAGGGAGCAACTGGAGGCTCAGAGACAAGTGAGGTTGAAGGGATGAAGGGATGGTGCAGCAAGAGGTGTTGGAGCCTGAACTTGGTCAAGAGCAGCGGCCAAGGGTGAAGCTGGAGCCTATTCCAGAGGCTGTCCTGAGACCCCCACGGGAGGGTGGAGTGGACAGGTGTGGACTCAGGTGGGGAGGGCTCTAGACTTTCACTGGTCAAGTGGGGGCAGGGCAGGGGGGAGGCCACAATGGTGGGCACAGGTAGGGGCCCTGAGGCCAGTGCTCCTTAACCTCCTTCCCCCTTTACTCCAGCCTCCTGAATTGGTACCCAGGGAGCCCTAGCAGCCAGCAGAACTTTCCCACCGGCAAAGGTGAAGCGTAGAGCAGACCCTCCTTCCTGTGCTCTGCTGGGGCACGTGAGGGATGGGGCATTTCAGCCTGCACGCCCAGAGTCATGGTGCCCCATTAACACCTGCTGAGTGCTTCCTGCACCAGGCACCGTGCTGAGGGCTTTACAGGCATTGACTAATTCAAGCCCTTTATAAGGCATACAAGGTAGTTATGATTGTCCTCATAAACAAGGGCCCTAGGGCTTTGAGGGCTTCCGCTAATCATAAGGCTAATGGGATGGAGATGGAATTAGAGCCCAGGTCTGTCTAGCACCTGTTCCTGTTCCACCACCCAGAGTCTCAGACTTCAGGGAGAGCTCAGGATCCCTGAGCTGCTTGTTTACAGAGTGGATTCTTGGCCCTCAGCCCCGGAGGTTCAGGTCTGAGCCGGGGCCTGGGAATCTGCATTAGTAACAAGTTCTCTGTGGTGGCTCTGAAGCAGGGATCAGAAGCCCCTTTTCTGAGATACACTGCCTGATTGCACCCTCCTGGCAAAGCCTCTACTGCATCCCCACTGAGGAAGCTGTCTGAGCAGAGCTGGGGTGCCCACCCTCCTCAGGAGAGGGGGCCTCATGGGGAAAGGGCTTTATGCTCTGGGGGAATCCTGGGGACTCTGGGTCAGACTAAGGAGAAAGCCACCTCTTTATCTATGGGCATCTGCAAAATCACAGCAGAGGCAGCCAGCAGGGCAAGGGGGAAGTGAGTCCTGGGTGAGTGACACAGGAGCTGGGGCGGAGTTCCAGCCCCGCCATAGTGCCCTCATCAGGGCTACCGTTCCCTTATCTTGACTCAATCTCTACCGGCTCTGTCCTGCTATGGTTAGCGACCACTGACAGCTCCTGGCTGTTCTCCGTAGGTTGCCGCGAGGGGAGAACTTGGAGGAGGAAGGTGGGGTGGAGAGTGGGGTCTTACCTGTGAGTCCAGCCAAAGTGGGGGAAGCATAGGGTCTCTTTAAGGCTCCTCAGGGCTCCATCCCAGGAGGTGGCAGCAGGGACCTGATCACCACTCTGTCATTTGCTGTCGTCCCTGCAGCCTCTGGCTTGGCACCTGTCTTTATACGCTCTGGCTGACCTGAAACCTTATCCTGGAGAAGCTAGTTGACAGCCTGGTCACTTGACCAGAGGCGGCTGGTGAGGGGCAGGGAGGTGAGGGGTAAGGTCGGAGTTTCGGATCTGCTTCAGCTCCCTTGACTTGGGGTTCTTTAAACTAGCCCTTTCCAGCTGATGAAAGAAGAGCTCCCTCGGGTGATGAGGGTATATATGGGGTGGGGGGTTTGGACTTGTCACTTTTGAGAGTCCAAAGGTCAAGGCTTCCATGATAGGCTGGGCAGGGCTCTCCTGGGCCTCCTCTTAATAGTAACAATGATGATAACTCACTTCTTGGTGCCTACCACGTGCTAGAAACTTTACATACATTATTTCTATCTCTTCACAACCCTATGAGGTAGGTACAATTAGGAGTCTAAGTTTTTTTTCTTTAAAGCTTTATTGAGATATAATTCCCATACCATACAATTTACCTATTTAACTGGTACAATTCAATGGTTTTTAGTGTATTCACAGTTATGCAACCATCAATCATCACAATCAATTTTAGAACACTTTCATTACCCTCCCCAATATTCCCGTACACATCAACAGTGTCACTTCCTTTCTCCCCTCCCCACAACCCCAGGCAATCACTAATCTACTTTGTCTCTATAGATTTGCTGATTCTGAACATTTTGTATAAATAGAACCACACAAGATGTGACCTTTTGTGACTGGCCTCTTTGACTTAGCACAGTGTTTTCCAAGTTCATCCATGTTGGAGCATGTGTCAGCATTTCATTCCTTTCTATGGCTGAGGATCCATGCATTTTAATACTTAGGTTACAGAGGGGAAAACAGAGTCTTAGGGAGGAACAGTGACTCACCCAGGTCACAATACGTGCCAGGGCCTGACTTCCAGCCTGCAAACTGTAATGTACTTTGGACCCATCTGCTGTGACCACTGTTCTCTATGACATGACACTTGGGGGCTTCAGCATGGACACCCCTGAAGCCAAAGGGCTCTGGGGAGGGTGTGAGGGGCGGGGCGGGAAGGGTCCCTCGCAGCAGCCACTGAGGCCCCGTTGGTAGACACGGAGGGTAAGGGGTGGGCGAATCTGAACCTGGGATCCAGGTGACTAAGGAAAGAGGAGGGAGGGGCAGCGGGCACGGGAGGAGAGAGGGAGAGAGGTGGGAAGGGAAGGGATTAGGAGCAGGCAGAGGCCACTTCTAGACTTGGGCGCAGAACCATGGGCATGGTCACAAGTCCAGACACTCAAGTGCAAATGTCCTCCTTGGAGCAGGCCCTGCGCCAATGTCAGCAGAACAGGCAGTTGGGTTAGTCCTATGAAGGGAAGGGGCTGCTAGGGCTGCTGAAGTGGGGAGCGCTCTGGAAGTAGGTTCTTGGCTCCACCTGAAAATGGCAGTCTGGAGGTGGTGGGTGAATTGCAGCCGGGAGCTGGGGAGGGGTAAATAGTCGGAACCCAAACAAGGGGGCATTGGGTCCTGGAGAGACCCAGAGGGAGGGCAGCTTAGCTCACGTGGGCCTGGGAGCTCTTCGAGGGCAGGGCCAGGTCTGTCTGCTTTGGGTCTGTGTCCCCAGAATCCAGTCTGTGCTAGAAGTTCCAAAGCTGGCTGCCATGGGCTGAGATCAGCTAACCTCTGGGTGATCAGAAGCACCCATTTTCAGGGCTCTGTGGAGGGAGTGCTGAAAGGGAAGTAGGGAGACACTGGCTAGTTCTGTTGTTGGTGGTGGAACAAACATGTACCTCATGCCCTCACCCAGTGCTGCATGCTTGGCAGGGCGTTTCTCGTCTGAGCTGTTACTGCAAAATAGATCCAACTTCTGGGGAGAAGACACTGGTAAATAACACACTCTGTAAGTGTAGGGGGAGGTTTTCAGACCCTCAGGGTGCCTCTGTGTTATCAGAGGCCGCCCTCAGCCTGGGTAGGAGTCATGCATGTCCTTATCCTAACTTGACCCCATCAAGTTATTTACAGGAGCTGGAGCAGGATTGGAAAGGAATATTCTTCACCTGAGGCTTAACCCCTCAGGCCTGGGCCCCTAGGTTCTCTGTGGCCTCAAGTGAGGCAGAGACCTGGGCCTTGAAAGCTCCTGGCAGACAGGCGGCTGGTGAGCTGAGAGGGAGACACTGGGGAGGAGGTGAGCTAGCAGGCTGAAGGTTAGGGGGCCAAGACAGATGAAGGGGGACATGCTGGTCTGAGTGCACTTGACCGGTAAGGAGGGCACCCTGCACCACCCTGTACCCTCTGGGGCATGTCCTGCCTCACAGTTAGTGGTGAGCCTTCCTATCTACTGACTTGCTCTGGGTCAGTGGGGGAGGAGTGGGTGGGGCTGACATTTCCTACACTTCCATTAAAGTGCCAATTGCTGGCAAAGCACTTTCACAAACGTCATCTCATTTAATCTTCTCAACAACCCAATGAAGCTGGTCTTGTTATCTTGCTTTACAAAGATGAGGCAACAGAGGCTCAGATAGAGGCTTGTGCAGTCAAGCCAGAGGGGGCCTATCGGGAAGTGGCAGAGCCAGACCCGTCTCTGCTCTCTCCCCAGCTGGACTGTGGCCAGCATGCCCTGCTGGTTCCTCCCTGGTCTCACCCCCAGACTTAGCTCTTCAAGGAAGCCTTCTCTGACTGCTCCAGCCCACATGGTTTCCTCCATGAACTCCCCGAATTCAAAGCACTTAACTGGCTGTATCCTGGGCACAGAAGCCTTGTGACATGTCTGGAGGTGTCTTGTGTGATCTGCTCCCTAACTACATGAACAGAGGCAAGTCATTTAACTTCGTTGAGCTTCAGTTTAACTAAAAGATGGGAATCATAAGATGTGGGTTATAGAGCTCTTCTGAGGACTGAGATGACCTGTGCTTGGGGGTGGAAAGCAGGGCCCTCCACGTAGTTCCCTCCCAACCTTCCCTCCCAGCTACTCTGCACATTTCTGCCCCCTTCTAATGCTCCCCACAGGACCTTTCTATGGTAGCTGCTCGAATGTGTGGAGTCTGACAGTCTAAGCCAGAGCTATGTACTCATCCCAGAGAGATGGGGCATTCTGAGTGGGGCTGTGCTATAAACCCCATTACTGTGCTAATATATCTGACGTACCAGCAAAGGAAATAGTAGGGGTCACCCTAATCTGGATCAACCTAATCTTTGGAGGAGTCAGAAGTCTCATGGTGACCCTGGACCCCTGTTCCAGATGAGCTTTTCCAAGGGATTGTATGGTCGCAAAGCTTTCTCTCTGGCTGTCAGAGCACAAGCAAATTTCTGACACTGCAGTCCAGTGGCCAACCCGGGAAACACTTGTGCACAGAATACAAATACCAATATGATTTTATTCAAACACAGGCAGGAACAATGACCTTCAGAGCTGGGTAAAAACAATAAGTTAAAAGCATGGTTAGAGTTTCAGACAATCAGATAAAAAGTTTGAAGGAGGTAATTTCCCCCTCCTCTCCTACTGATTATTTCAACACAGCATAAAAATAATTTTATCTACAAAATACCCTTATTCCCAAGCAAATGAACTGGAGGTCAGCCCTAGGATTTCCCTGGCTATGCACGATGCACAAAATCTCCACCCACCCTCCCCAACCCCCTTAAGGCAAAAGGGCCTATCATATTCAGGCAGAGGGTAGGCTCCTGTCGGCAGGAGGCTCTGGTCAAGGACACTGGGAGGAATTTCCCAGCTGAAAGATGCCTGCTTGGGTCCCTTGGTCAAAAGACGGGTGGGCCCCTTGGGCACTGGAATCCACCATTTCTAGCATTTGCCTCACCATCGGAGGAGGAAGCTGAAGTCCTGGCAGGTGGACACTGGGTTGGTCGGTGACGCTCCTCTAGTCTGGGCTGACTGGTGTCCAGGGACAAGGCTGGTGGTGGTTTCAGGGCTTTCACAGCCCTGAGGGAAGCCAGACAAAGCTGAGGGTGAGTGGGTGGGTGGTCCTTCCCTCAGTCTCTTGGGCTGCATTAGTCTTTCTGGGAGTATTGGGAAGAAAATATCCGTGCAATCCTGCGAGTTTCTTCCTCAGACAGGCTGGGAGGCAGCGAGTTAGGTCTGGGACGACAAGGCCTTTGGGATAGGGCTCCCCTGGTGGTCTCGCTCTTGCCCTGGAGAGGAGGAGGGCAGCTAGGTTAGTACTGCGCACATGGCACTGCCTAAAGATGTTTGACTCTTCTCGTCTTTCGGTCCTTTGGCTAATACTGGTATACAGCTGACTGATTTACAAAGCACTTTACATACCCGAGTGTGTTTAACCCTCATCTCGACCCCACAGGTTGGTACACGGTTCCCATGTCATGGATGAGGCAACTACAGTTCAGGTGAAATAAACTCAAGGTCCCACAGCTCGGGGTAGCAGAGCTAAGATGTAAACCCCTGTTCAGACTCCTTCTATGCCTCTGGAGAAGGAGGGGCAGTCTCCTCCAGGACATCCCTTCTCTTGCTGCATGTGTCTAGACAAGTCATTTGGCCTTGAAGTATGACTGTCCCGTGTGTGACCCTGCCAGGGAGAAGATGCTGGTGAATAATACACTCTCCCTATGGCCCTGGGGAGTTCCTGGAGCTGCCAGGTGACATGAAGCACATACCCACAGCCCTGCTACCAAACATCTCCCTGTCTTGGGCTGACTGGGTATCACGAATTTCCCCTTTAAGGTGCGTGCATTTGGGTTATAACATCGTGGTCCTCTGGACTCCTCTATGACTCACCCATTTGCTCCTCCAACCCTTTTGTTTGCTTGTTTCTGTGCTTACTCTGTGCCAGGTTTCTGCCCTGAAGGAGCTCAAAGGATACAGGAAAGCCACCCCAGGCAGGTGGCTGACAGCAAGGCCCCAGGGAAGAGGTGGAGGCCTGGTAGAGGAAGAGGCAGTGCTGAAAGGACATGGGAACTGCCCCGACAGGTAAACTTGGCTGACTCCACAGCGCGCAGCCTGTCCCCAAATACTGAAAGCACACGCACCACTCCCTAGGCACCAAGAATCAGCTTGGTGGAGACCCTAGAGATTAAGACTACTTTCCTGCCCCTTAGTAATTCTGCTAATGGGAAACTGAGGCCCATTGCTTGTGGGAGTAGAGTTGCTTGTGGGATCAGTAATATTCAGTAATTCCTTCTTTCCTTCACTTCTTTAACCTTCTTACTGCCTACTGTGAGAGGGAGATAGAGATGAACAGTTCTTGATCTCCATAGCTCAGAGTTCAGCTGGGGAGACAGAGCTATTCAAAGAATTAGAATAGCAGCCAGGAAGTGTAGGGGGAATGGAAGTCAGGCAACCTTGAGGGTCCCTGCCAATCTGGAATTCTAAATGCCAAGGGAGTGCATACAACCTGACACGCTCTCAGCACTGACAGCCCACAGGCAGGTTCTCTTTGCTGGAGAACCAAGAGCAAAGCGGAGCTAGGGGCTGAACATGCCCAGCAGAGGTGAGAACATACAGCTCCCCATCTTCCAAGCAGGCCAAGGTTAAAAGGGGAGAAAGGAAACCCACCCTGTGCTGGTGTTTGTAGTTCTTCCTTTCAAAACACGGGAGGCACCTGCACCCCATAATGCCTCAGGCTGGGGAGGCCAGCCACCCAGCCATTGCCTGAGGCCCTCTCCCTCCAGACTGGATGCTCCTGCAGGGCATGGCCTGACTCTGATGCTTGTGACTTCCACTGAGACAGGTCCAAAATGGGAGCTTGGTAGCTGATAGACCAGTGAATGGGTCAAGCCACGGTGACCAGAGGCTTAAATTAATTGGGGAGGAGACTGCCTCTTGCAGCAAATATCTCATTCAGTCATTCTTTCATTCATTCCAGAACCGTTGATTGCTCAAGCTAGAGGGGAGACGAATGCTGACCTACCCAGAAATCACAAAGAGGAAGCTTAGAGCCCAGGAGCACAGAGAAAGAGCAATTCATGACAGCTGGGAAGGACAGGGCGGCTTCACGCAGAGGTGGGATCTGAGACGCGCAGGGTTTCAGCAGAGCTGTGTGTGGGGTGAGGTCACTGCACTGGAGGGGCAGCATGAGCACAGGCCTGCACCTGCTAGCCGGGCTGACATCTGTGAACCAGCCACAGCCAACCTCCCAGTGCCCACACCTGGGCCCAGCAACCTAGGGGGCCTTATCTGCATGGCCCAGGCCCAGGGACACGACGGGGTTTGGCTCTGTGTACTGGGCAGGGCAGAGCTGTGGAAGGTCAGCAGCATGTGGCTTTTGTTGACCTCAAAAGGGTCTAAAAAACATCTTGACTAGTAGTAAAGTCTCTTTCTTCGTCAGGGTTGCTATCCCGAGACATACAGCCTTGGCGGGGCTGGGCAGAGGTGTAGCTGCCCACGCAGGGACACCCCTCCATGTACTCACCACTCCTCTGAAAATACTCCCATGCTCCTGCTGGAGCTCTGGGGGCACCAGCAAACTGTCACCACAGCTTATGGCTTGAGGAGCCTCAGCCTTCCTGGGGAGGCAGGGGGAGCCCACATGGAAGCAGGACCATCAGACTGAGGGGCTGCAGGGGCCTTGGAGTCTGAACAGTGGGTGTCATATGTGGGGTGAAGTCCCTGGAAGGGTACTTTCAAGAAGACGGACTTGAAACAACATGAAGGTGGAATGTGAACAAAATATGAGAGAGGATGTTCCAGGTAGAGACTTAGCTTGAGCAAAGGTGCGGAGAAGGAATTTACTTGCTGGGAAAGCCAGAGAGATGGGACTGGCTGACTGTAGGTACGGCGAGCAGAAGACAAACCCAGCAAGGGCGGGGCTCAAGTTCCTGAATGTCTGGGGAGGAACTGACCATATTCCTCTTGGACTTTCCAGTGATCTGGGGGTGTGGGGCTGACCACTGTCCTGGGGTGAAGGACAGAACAGGCTTTACTGTGGTCTGGGTGTTAAGCCTGGCAGTACATGAGGGGTGCTGACTGTCCTGTTAAATCCATCCAGCTCTCCCATTAACTTCTCCCACTTCCAAATATGGGGACCTGCTCTTTTCTGGGCACCTGGACACCCAGGCTTCTTGGCCTAGTGTTTGAGACAGACGTCTCAAAGGAGCCTTCAATGTCAAACGCAGAACTCCACCAGGGAGAAAATAAAGCATCAGGGGAGGAGTAAGGAGCAGTGGTGGCAGGAAAATATGGGGCTTCCAGGGGTTCCTCAAACCAAGAGGCTAACCTGGTGGGGGAGTGGTTCTAGTCCTGGGTCCACCACTTCTTAGCCAAGAGGCTTTGGGCAAGTCACTTCCTCTCTGGGCCTTGGTTTCCTCATCTGAAAACAGATCAGGATGAGCAGATAATACAAGAGGAGGTTCCCTGTAACCCAGGGACTTATCTCGGCCCATGGCTCCCTCTTTGGCTAGCTCCCCATCTTCTCCAAACACTCTCTCAGGAGGCTCCAGCCCTCTTCTTTGGCCTCGAAATGTGAGCTGATTCAAGCCACTGTGTTCTGGGTTCCCTCTATCCAGTCCCCAGATGGATATCCCTACATAGGCCACATGTTTCCAGGAGGGTGGTAGGTGCAGGTACCCCCATTTACCCCTGCTTCTGAGTGTCCCTGGGACTTTTTCAGAGGGGAGGCAGTGGGGTGGAGTGGAAGGAACACTGGTCTGTGGCCCAGCCCAACTGCCCCACTTGCTTGAGGGCAAGGCACTTTGTCTCTCTGGGTCTCAGTATCTTCATTACCAAGTGGAGCTGAGAACTTGTTTGCCTCCTTGCCCCAGGTCTACCGTGAAGCTGAAATACAACTCAGATGTGACCAAGGCTCTGGCCAGATACAAAAGCACAGGGGCTAAATAAGCTGGAGACACCACCTGCGGAGAGCAAAATGAAGCCCTGCTGTTCTGAGACCTCACTTCAGCTGGAGTAGAAGTGGGGTACAGCACCCCCAAAGGCATGCCCAGGGCTAGGCCAGGACTGGCCATCCTCTCCCCCTACCATTGCCCCCCACCCAATGAGCCCCTGGGCCTAGCATCAGGACTGAAGTTTTGTGTTTTTTCCCAGAGCAGATCCCTTACAATGACATAAACACTGCCTCAGGGGCTGGAAGCAAAACTTTCCAAAGAGCTGAAAACAGAAAGTAAATAGCGGGCTGCCAACAGATTGCTGCTTCAGAGATGAGTGAGGCTCAGTAGAGCCGCCTGCCTTGTTCAACTTTCACCTCCTTGGCTGGCTGCCTTCCCCTGTGCTGGCTCCCAGAGTCCTCTCCAAAGGCTGGGACTAGGACTTCCTTGTGCTAAGGAGAGTAGCAAACTCAGCAGCTGCAACTAGGAGCAGGGGTGAAGCGAGGATAAGACACGCAGACCAGGGGCCCAGCCTTGAGAGGCAAATCCTAAATCTGACCACCTAGCCCAGCTGCAGTGTGGCTGGGCTCCACGCTCTGAGCTCACCCTCCATTCCTGCCTTAGAGTTCTGGTCATGTGGTTCTCACTACCTACATGCTGCCTCTGTTCCTCCCCACCCCACAATGCCTCCCTTTCCTTCCTCCGAGAAGGCTTCCCTGACAACCGGCCTATTCCGCAGGACCTGGGTCACCCCCTCAGCCCAGGCCTCAGTCTCCGAGTCTACACCGTGAAGACGCCAGACTAGATCAAGACTCTTCAACCTTCTGAACCCACTCCCTGCCAGTGAGAGGGAAGGGTTAAAGTGACACTCTTGGAACTCCTGGCTCCTCCCAGACTCTGGCCTCAGCACTCAGGCAACTTGAGCCTAGCACCTGCCCAGCAGACCCGTAGGCCCTTTCCCTCACGGTGCCGGCCAAACTGCATCTGGGCCAAGGTGGGCACCAGCCAATTCTGGCTGCTTCCCCTGACTGTTGTACACCCTTGGCCAGAGAGCTCATCTCCTCCTCAAAGTTTGTGGGGCCTTAATCAGAAGCTCTTTGACCTCTGGGACTCCTGGGGCTCTGCAGAGGGCTAGGGACTTGGTAGCTAAAAGAAGTGAGGTAATAGGTCAGGGCTTCTTGCCCCAAGATGAGCAGCTCAGCCATGAGGCCTGGACCACAGGCTAAGAAGAGGACACCAGGCTCAGGAACTTCTCTTGGACTCTAACCATCTGATCTGGTGACTTTGTGGAGGACTGGGTTCTTCTACCAAGAGTGTGTTTCTCTTAGATGGCTCTGGGCTTGGGGAAGGGAAACCAAGGGACAGAAGAATTCTTTGGGCTCCCGGGAGAAAAGAAGCAGCCTCAGGACTCAAAGGCAGGCAGGCCACGGACTTCTGAGGCTAGGGCTCTACCACCCTTAGGTGGGGGCAGTGGGTCATCCTGGGCCTCTAACTCAGGGTCTGAACTGAGCACACAATCAACTGCTCGGGCCCTGAGCAATGCTCACCATCCTTCTGCGGCTGCCCTGTGGGGTCTAACTTCCCGGGTCCCTGCAGCTCCCTGCACCTGGTACTAAGCTTTTGATGATGTCCCTATCCCTTACCATGTTTTTCCTACTAGTCCCCCCAGAATGTAACAGCACAAGAGGGGAAGTTGTCTCAATAATAATGATGATAAAAATAACAATAGTTAACATTCATATAGTTCCTACTATGTCATGTGCTAAAAACTGCTCTAAGCACTTAACATCTTAGTTAACCCTACACAAGCTCTAGGAGGCAGGTACTGTATCACCCATTTTTCAGATAAAGGAACTGAAGCACAGGAAAGGTAAGTAACTTCCACCGGGTTACACAGCTAGAAAGTGGCACAACTGAGCTCTGAACCTAGGCTGTCTGGATTCAGAGGCCATGTGCCTAACCGCTATACGAAACTGCCTGGTAGGAGAGAAGAGGGACATATAGCCACAAATTAAGTCTGTGTTGCCTCCTCAGACCTTGTTCAGCACCTCAGAAGGCCAGCAGCAGAGCCAGGGCAAGAAACCAGGTTTGGGCTTCCCTGGTGGCACAGTGGTTAAGAATCCGCCTGCCAACGCAGGGGACACAGGTTCGAGCCCTGGTCTGGGAAGATCCCACATGCCACGGAGCAACTAAGCCCATGCGCCACAACTACTGAGCCTGCGTGCCACAACTACTGAAGCCCGTGCGCCTAGAGCCTGTGCTCTGCAATGAGAAGCCCGCGCACCGCAACGAGAGGGGCCCCTGCTCACCACAATTAGAGAAAGCCCGCGTGCAGGAATGAAGACCCAACGCAGCCATTAAAAAAAAAAAAAAAAAAAAAGAAAAGAAAAAGAAACCAGGTTTGCTGACTCAGCTCCTCAGCTGCCTGGAGCACCTCAATCCCGATGATGTCTGAAACACTGTGGTCTGGCCAAGTGGAGGAGAGAACTCTAAGGTGGGCGGGGGCAGTTGGACAACTCAAGGCTTTCAAGGGGACACTCATGCCTGGCCTTTTTGCCGACCTCCTGCCTCCTACACACACTCCTCATGAACAGTAGCTTCTGGCCCCAGGCTTGTGGTTAGTCCAAGAGCTCAGATGACAGGTTGATTCTTGCTCTTTACTTCTGATTCCTATCCTGACTGCTTTGGTCCAGGCTGATCTCTCCCCAGCTCTGACCTCCTCTCTAGCACATACTGTTGGTACTTCCCAGTTACCACATTCTGTTGATTCTCTGAGAGATTTCTTTTCTCCAAATCCACAGGCTTCGAAGCCTTTCCTTCATCTTTGCTGAATTCTACTCATGCCACCCTATATGGCTCTGTCTTCCTTTCCCTGTACGCATTCTCTTTGTTTTGTTTTACTTAAGTACTAATATAGGTTAGTGTCATTTGAGAAAGTTAGTGAGTGGTTTGGTGGCCAGTGCCTCTCAAGGAACTGTGACCTCCCTGAAGAGGGTCCATGGCACCGCGTCTAGCACTTTAAGCACGACGGGCGCTTGGTGGAGTTGGTGGAACTTCCATATAAAGCTCAGTCCCCTGGGGTACTGTGAGCTTTGGCGGGGGAAGGGACCACAGCTCCTTCTCTGTCTACTTCTGCACCTAGCTCAGGACTATGGCTTTGTAATTTGCTGAAAGATGTACATTTCAAGTTTGAGGCCCAAACAACTTTCCTACTCTCTGCCCTGCCTGTCCTCAGACCCACCTCGGGCTCTCCTAGTCATCGATGGTAAGTTACTGGAGGGTTCTGAGTGGAGAAGTCACATGATTTATTCGATGATTTACTTAACGTCTTAAAAACTTAACAGGATACTGTATGGGGAATGGGGGCAAGGGGAGAAGCAGAAAGGCAAGTTAGGAGGCTCCTGCAACAATCTAGGTGAGAGATGATGACAGTTTAGACCAGGTAATGGTGGGAGTGGTGAGCAGTGGATGGATCTGAATTTAGAGGGAGAGCTGCCAGAATTTCCTGGTGGATTGGAAATCAAGGCATGAGAGAGGATTCCAAGGGTTTTGGCAGGAACAAACTAGAAGGGTAGAATATCTATTAACTGAGATGGGGAAGACCAAGGAACAGAGCTGAGGAATACAATCTGGAGTTGAGTTTGGATATATTGAGTAGGCAGCTGGACATACGAGCCTAGAGTTAGAGGAGAGGTCTGGGCTAAGATAATCATTATGAGTCTTCGGCATATAGAGGGGATTTAAAGCCTTGAGATCAGACGGGATCATCTAGAAAGTAAGTGTAAATAGAGAAGTCTAAAGACCACACCCTGGTCACCCCTATTAACAAGTAGGGGAAATGAAGGAGAACCAGCAAAGGCAGCTGAGCAGGAGCTGCCAACAAGGGAAGAAGAGAACCAAGAAGCACTGATGCCTTAGAAACAAGTGAAGAAAATGTTTAAAGGAGAGAGATCAACTGTGTCACATGCCGCTGAGAGATCAAAGCAACTGGGCACTCATATTTAATAACTGGTTTAGGAATATGGAGGGTTTGTTTTGGATTTTGACAACCTTGAAGAGTCCCTCCCTCCTCCGGTGGTAGAGTGGGGTAAGAGTCAGATTACAGTGGCCAATCACACTGGCTGCAGTATGGAGACGCATGGTGGTGGGAAAGTGTGGCTATAAGAGTAGTTAGAAACAGCTATGGGGGAGCCGACTGGGGCTAGATAATGAAATGGTGAGAAGTGAGTGGATTCAAAGATATTTAGGGGACAGAATTCACAGGCTTGGTGATGGTGGGTTGTGGGGGATAAGGGTGTAGGAGGAGGGGAAGACGACACACATGCTCTGGCAGGAGTAACTACATGACTGTGGCCATGTTTACTGAGATAAGGAATGCCGGCGGTAAAGGGGGTATGCAAAGGAAGATGACAAGCTCAAGGTTTGTATGTGCTGAATTGTTTGTAACATCAAGTAAAGACTTCTAGGATGTAGGTGGATCCACGTGTGTCTGCAGCATGGCAGAGAAGTCTGGACTGAAGATAAGGATTTGAGAGTCATCAAACTGTAATAATAACCGATATAACTGAAGTGGTTGAAATTTTCCCAAAGAAACATCTACAAGAGCAGAAGACATAAGTCTGGGGAAAATAACATGTACATTAGTGCTGTCTCATCCTCTACCTCCCCTTTTAGAAAAATTGATAAAACTAGTTTGCCCCTGGCAGCTAAGCAAACAGAATCAGAAGTACTATAAATAAAACCAGGGAGCTGTCCCAACGAAGAGTTACTTTATCACAAAGAGGAAAGAGAAAGCAGAGGCAGCAGAACCTGACTTATTCGTAAGGAATTTCAAATGTGCCACTGGATGGCTGTTCGATGGTCCTGCTAGACCCGCCATCCTCCTCCCTCCTTTGCTTCTTGAAGAGGTGACAACCAGAAGATGAAACAGTCATGAGGAAGGGGGGCTGAGAGCTGGCCTCTTTACCCTATCTGTGTGACACCTAGTGCTCTTCAGTGCAACCATGCTTTGAGACCTGATAACCCCATCTGACAGATGACACAGACTCAGAAAAATCAGAAGACTTGACGAAGGTCACACAGAGAACTGTATCCACTATACTGTGGGGAAAAGAGGGGAAAATACCTGTTTCACAAATGCTAGAAATGGAGACTGTCTGGGAGGTTCCTGAGTTCAGGTGCATTTTTTCAGTGTGGTTGAAGGATTAGGCCTTCCCTTAGATCTTGTGGTGAAGCCAAGTGAGCTAAGTATAGCTGTCCCAGGACACTGGTTGAGAAGAGTCAGCCTCTCAAAATGCTCCTCTTCAGCCTTCAGAGCCTTAGGAAGAGGCAAAATAGATGGAATCCTCAAGTTGGGGGTACAGGACAAGGCTCCTGCCCTCCCCTGCCCACCTCTCATTTTGAGCTGTTGACTGTGCCTGAAACATAACCACAAATAGAAGACAGAAGAGAAAACAGGGACTTCCCTGGCAGTCAAGTGGTTAGGACTCTGTGGTTCCAATGCCAGGAGTGTGGGTTCGATCCCTGGTCGGACAACTAGGATATCGAATGCCAAATGGCATGGCCAAAAATAAATAAATGGACTTAAGAGAAAATAGAAGCTTCCATCAAATGGGAAACTCTATCACCAAATCTAATCCTATCTGCTTTAGCACCCATCTTCTCTGTCTGCCTGTATGCTTGTATGCTACAGGGTGAGTTTTCTTTTTTTTTCTCAACAGGCTAATATCTCCACATGTGCTCTGGATCCAGGGACTAATCTTTCTATTCTCTCCCTCTCCTGCATCTTCCCCTTCTTCTTTTCTCTACTGGTCACTGCACTGCCGTACAGAAAAAGCTGAAGCCTTGTCCATATAAAAAAAAAACAAAACAAAAAACCAAAAAAACTTACCTTATCTCAGGTGCTAACCCCACCCACTATCCTATACTTCTGATCCATATTCACAGCCAAATCTATGGAAGGACTTGGTGTCTCCATTTTGTCACCATTCAATCATTCTTAAAATTTAAATTACATATGATTTTGTGATTTCATGGTGTAATATACCAAAGAATACTAACATATTTAAATTATGAAGCATGATAAAAATGAACATCAATAAACCACAACCCAACCTAAGAACTAAAACATTGTTAATATTGTTGAATAGACCTATGTGCTCTTCCTCCCCCATCCTATTCCCTGCCTCTGCAACTATGAACATTGTAGTCAAACTGTTGAAAACCAAAGAAAAAAATCTTAAAAGTAGCCAAAGAACAAAGGTCACATAACATTCTGGGCAACAACAATAAGAATGATAGCTGCTTCTCATCAGAAACAATGGAGGTCAGTAGAATGTGGAGTGATAGTTCTAAAATTCTAAAACAGGTAATACGCTGGGCATCCAGTAGTTAGGATGTAGAGCTTTCATTGCTGAGGGCCAAGGTTCAATCCCTGGTCGGGGAACTAAGATCCCACAAGCTGCATGGTGTGCCCAAAATTAAAAATAAATGAATGAATCAATGAATAAATAAAATGCTAAAACAAACACAATTCAAGTTAGAATTCTATATCCAGTGAAAAAATATCTTTGAAAAATGAAGGCAAAATACATTTCAGCCAATTGAAGCTGAGAGCATCAGTTCTCAAGTAGGTCTGCACTACATGAAATTCTAAAGGAAGTTCTTCATGCTGAAGGGAAATGGTAATAAACTGAGACCAGGGTGTGAAGAAGGAATGAAGCCAAGAGCATAAGTTGCAGAAAACATGCTGCTACAAACGCATCAAGTAGTGAGAAAGGCTCATCACCAGTGAGGATGATGAACACCCTGATGTTTCCTGGATCATGGGACTTTCAATGCTGAAAATGAGACAGCTCTGGGTGAACTGTGATGACTGGCTACCCTAACTAGGACCCAGAATAAGGTCCAGAGGAGGAAGGTGTTCCTGAGAGCAGCAGACAATGGAGTTTTGCTGTGGGCAAGAAAGAAAAAAGGCTACAAAGTGTATGAGACTTTATCCTCTTAAAACTAGACTTGCCTTTTAACTGAAGTAAACATTATTACATCCCTCTCACACCCTTTGTATTTTATGTTTAATAGATCAAAGAGAATAAGTCTCCCCAGGAGCTGGCATATCATGAAGGCAGAAACACAAAAGTAGGAACAGCACAAAAGCAGGAAAAGCAGTTCTGTTTGGAAGGTGGGAGCTAACATCTCGGACACAGTGACTCACAGACCTCCCTTCCTACAAGGCACATCTTACTCACGTTTCACCCACTTGGCTGGGAGGGGAAGAGGGAAAGGAAACTAACAGTGTCTGCTTTTTTCCTCTAGGGTAATTCTAGTCATCCTCTTATTAGGTAAGAATTCTATTAGCCTGATGTTACTTTAAAAAAAAAAAAGACTCAGAAAGGTCAACTCACTTGCCCAAGATCACTTAGCCACGTAGCAGATTCAGTATTTCATGTCATAGATGTCTTGTTCAAAAGCACAGCCCTGCTACCCTAGCATTAAGTGCTGACGTGAACACATGGGGCATGCAAGGGAAGATGCAGAGTAGAAGGAGATGAACTGGTGACCTGAACCAGAGTAGAAATAAGGCCACGGAAATGCAGAGCTTCTGATGGGGACTGGCACCTCTCCTCTAGGACAGGAATACAAATTTGATAAAAACAGATGTGTGGGAATTTAGACTTATCAGTGTGCCAAAGAAATGAGGTGTCCTCAAAATGGTGCTGGGGAAGCTGAGGGAGAAGTGAGGAAGGAAACCAGTAAAAGAACTAGGCATCTTATGGCTTCTCTTTAGGACTATACCCCTAGGTTCCCAAGATACTTCTGGACTGACCCCATCTGCCATCAAAGTAGGCTCTGGAAGAGCCTAAAAAAATGTTTAAACGTTAACTGCAAAATGAAACCTATATAAAGAAGGTAAATTAGCTAGAAAAATATACCATAAGCCAAGTGTCATGATTTTAAAGTGGTGCAACGGAAAGCACAGAGTTTGGAGTCATACTGGTTGGGAGACCCTGGGTAGGGGACAACCTACTTAACCTTTATGTGTCTCAGTTTCTACAGAATGGAAGCTATAATCCCTTGTAAGTCTGTATGGGAACCTCAGTTTTCTCATCTATTAAATGGGGATAACAATCCCCTCTTATTGGGTTCTTGGGATAATTAAATCAGTTTACACATGTAAAATGCTTAGAATAATGTCTAGTGCACGGTAAGCGTTACATAGGGGTTGGCTATTATAATTAACAAATAAGCTAATACATTTTGCTAATAGCATGTATTATTCTCTGAAATTGTTTTTTTTCAAAGCTCCACAATCCACCTCCTAGAGTAATGAAAATAAAAACAAAAATAAACAAATGGGACCTAATTAAACTTAAAAGCTTTTGCACAGCAAAGGAAACCATAAACAAAATGAAAAGACAACCCACAGAATGGGAGAAAATATTTGCAAATGAAGTGACCGACAAGGGATTAATATCCAAAATATACAAACAGCTCATGCACCTCAACATCAAAAAAACCAAACAACCCAATCAAAAAATGGGCAGGAGATCTAAACAGATATTTCTCCAAAGAACACATACAGATGGCCAAAAAGCACATTAAAAGATGCTCAACATGGTTAATTATTAGAGAAATTCAAATCAAAACCACAATGAGATATCAACCTTACAGCTGTCAGGATGGCCATCATCAGAAAGTCTACAAACAACAAATGTTGGCAAGGGTGTAGAGAAGAGAACACTCCTACACTGTTGGTGGGAATGTATGTTGGTGGGAATGTAAATTGGTATAACCACTATGGAGAACAGTATGGAGGCTCCTTAAAAAACTAAAAATAGGGCTTCCCTGGTGGCACAGTGGTTGAGAGTCCGCCTGCCGATGCAGGGGACACGGGTTCGTGCCTTGGTCCGGGAAGATCCCACATGCCACGGAGCGGCTGGGCCCGTGAACCATGGCCACTGAGCCTGCGCATCTGGAGCCTGTGCTCCACAACGGGAGAAGCCATGGCAGTGAGAGGCTCGCGTACCACAAAAAAAAACAAACAAAAAAACCAAAAAACAAAAACTAAAAATAGAGCTACCATATGATCCAGTAATCCTACTCCTGGCTGGATATATATGTATGTATGTATGTATGTATGCATGCATGTATGTATGTGTGTGTGTGTGTGTGTGTGTGTGTTTGTGTGTAAGTAGTGCTGCAATGAACACTGGGTTGCATGTATCCTTTTGGATTATGGTTTTCTCTGGAGATATATATCAATATATAGTGCAACTGTAACTAGTACTGCAAAATATATATATTGCAGCACTACTTACAGTAGCCAAGACATGGAAGCAACCTAAATGTCTATCAACAGAAGAATGGATAAAGAAGATGTGGTACATATATACAATAGAATATTACTCAGCCAGAAAAAAAAGTGAAGTTATTTATAAAACAATTAGATTCACAGACTTCAAAAACAAATTTATGGTTCCCAAAGGGGAAAGGTGGCAGGGGGAGGGGTAAATTAAGAGTTTGGGATTAACATACACACACTACTATATATAAAATGGATAACTGGGACTTCTCTGGTGATCCAGTGGCTAAGACTCTGTGATCACAATGTAGGGGGCCCAGATTCAATCTCTGGTCAGGGAACTAGATCCCACATGCCACAACTAAGAGTTCACATGTTGCAACTAAAGATCTCACATGCCACAACTAAAGATCCCACATGCCTCAACTAAAAGATCCTGCATGCAGCAACAAAGATCCTGTGTGCTGCAACTAAGACCTGGCACAGCCAAATAAATAAATATTTAAAAAAAACCCAAATGGATAATCAATAAGGATCTACTGTATAGCACAGGGAACTCTACTCAATATTCTATAATAACCTATATGGGAAAAGAATCTGAAAAAATATGGATATGTGTATATGTATTATTGAATCAGTTTGCTGTACACCTGAAACTAACATTTTAAATCAACAATACTTCAATATAAGATAAAAATTAAATAAAAAGAAAAAAAGTCTTCATTGTACTCTTGGTGAGATGAGATGAGCCTAACCATTGCAACTGTACAACCAATAGAAATTTACTCCAAGATTTCGTTTACTGTTGTAAACTGTGTGCCCAAATAATAAAAAGGGGTATTAAAAATAAAATAAAATAAAAGCTCCATGAGGCAGGGGCTTTGTGTCTCCTCCTCAGTACAGCGCAGTAGTTAGAAACACAGATTTTGAAACCGGACTGCTTGGGTTCCAATTCTGGTTCTACCACTTAACTACCTGTGTGAGGCAAGTTACTTAATCGCTTTGTGCCTCAGTTTTCTCATCTTAAAATAGGGATAGGGCTTCCCTGGTGGCGCATTGGTTGAGAATCTGCCTGCCAATGCAGGGGACACGGGTTCGAGGTCTGGTCTGGGAAGATCCCACATGCTGAGGAGCAACTAGGCCCGTGAGCCACAACTACTGAGCCTGTGCATCTGGAGCCTGTGCTCCGCAATGAGAGGCCGTGACAGTGAGAGGCCCGCACACCGCGATGAAGAGTAGCCCCTGCTCGCTGCAACTAGAGAAAGCCCTCGCATAGAAACGAAGACCCAACACACCCCAAAAAAAATAAATTAAAAAAAATTTTTTTTAAATAATAAATTTATTAAAAAAATAGGGATAAAAGTATGTACTTCATCAGGTTGCTGAATTAAAGGAGTTAACCTAAAGTGCTTCAAACAGTGCTGGGTACCTGGCAAGCACTACCATGATCATCATTCTCAGCTTAAACACTGCCTCCTCAGGGTAAGCCTGTTCTTTTTCAGAGCATCTAGGACTCATCACAATTTTAAAATATTTTTTGTTTACTGTTTGTACTCCGTTAAGACAGGGAATTTGCCATATTTACTACTACATGCTCAGCACCTAGCACAATGCCTGATACAGCACAGGTACTCAGTAAATATATGCTGAATGATTAGAGAAGCAGATATTATTTCCGTGCCACCTGTGAGAAAGGTCCGGTGCTGTGTCAAGGCAGAAGAGAGCACAGCTAGGATTTGCGCCAAGGTTCCAACCACCTAACTCAGCTGCATGACGAATAGTTATGAGGTATTCTGTAAACAACAAATAGGTCTAACACTCTGTTACTCTCTTCATCCAGACCGTACTCATCTGCCACGCTCTCCAGAGGTGGCATCTCCTGTTTGAAGCTTCCTCCATTCAAACCCATCTTTGCTTAGTTGGAGCTCCCACAGCACTCAGTATGCATTTCTTAGCTGGGTCCTGTTTTTACACTTCTGTGCTATTTCTTCTACCTGTCATCTCAGCTGATGATGCCCTTGCTCTTAACACATTTGCTCTTCCTCACTTTCCCCAAGCTCCTCCCACTGCTGGGCCCATAGGATAAGCTCAGCACAAGCTTGGAGAGTGACCACCTCTGCTGCCTTTCCAGGAGCATGGCTGGGGCCACTCTGCATTCTGTATGCTTTCATGAAAGAGATGATGACTCTATAGGAAACAGGAGGTTGGCCAGGTGTCCTCTTACCTGATCTGCTGTGGCTGGTGGTGGCAAAGCTGTAGAGAGAGAGAGCATCCGCAGGGAGGCCTCCAATTGCTGGGAAGGTAAAAAGAAGTTGGGCACCACAATGGGCTCTGGGCTATAAAGGTAGTTAAGGGACACAAATACCTAGAAATCTTCCCCAGACCAGCATCTCCTCTGACCTCTACCACCCCTTTGTTTCCCTCCAACTTATTCCTGCCCATGAATCCTTTACTCAAGTGGTTCCCTCTGCCTGGAAGGCCCTGCAACTCCTAACAAATTGGTCTATACTTCATGGGTCACTTCAGATCCCACCTCCTCCCGGAAGCCTCCTCTAAATCTCAGCCACAGTGATCCCTCCTTTCCTAGTCTAGAGCCCAGTCTGAAACACAGGCTAATGCTTATTCTTTTTTTTTTTTTTTTTTTTAATTATTTTTGGCTGCATTGGGTTTTCGTTGCTGCGCATGGGCTTTCTCTAGTTGTGGCGAGCGGGGGCTACTCTTCATTGCGGTGAGCGGGCTTCTCATTGCAGTGGCTTCTCTTATTGCAGAGCATGGGCTCTAGGCATGCGGGCTTCAGTAGTTGTGGCAGGCAGGCTCAGTAGTTGTGGCTCACGGGCTGTAGAGCGCAGGCTCAGTAGTTGTGGCGCACCGGCTTAGTTGCTCCACAGCACGTGGGATCTTCCTGGACGAGGGCTCGAACCCACGTCCCCTGCATTGGCAGGCGGATTCTTAACCACTGTGCCAACAGGGAAGCCCGGCTAATGCTTATTTAGTCTGATATGATTTTCAATTTGTTTCCCTCAATACTCCCTAAGAATCTCAAAGGCAGAGGCGGTGTATTTCCTTCCGTCACCTCACTACTTCCCAAGAGCCCCATGAGGCTGGCAGGTAGCAAGCACTGGATGATACTTGCCGAGGGCCTGCTGGCCAAAACCTGACAGACAGGGTAGGGGTGGGAAGGTGGCTCCAGGGCAGCATCTTAGGCTGGAAGGTGCTGCCTAGCATTGAAGGAGGGCCTGTCCTCCTGGGTGTTCTGTGCTCACATCCAGAAACGAGGGCTCTGTATAAGCAGGCACAGCTGATCCACCACCTGGACGTGAGCCCTAGAAGTCGGGCGCTGTATCTTGCACTTCTCCATATCCTCTGGAGGTACCCAGTACTGTGTTGAGAACACAGTGTTCCACAAATTTGTTCAGTCAAAGCAATGATTCAGTTTGGGAGGGGAAGGAGGGGACTATTTTGATGGTCTATTTGTTTCTGTTCAATAAGCTAAGTATGGTTCTGATGCAAATTGGTCTATTACTGTTCTTCCATGCTAGACTTCGAACTCAAGGAGGGCAAAGATGAGCTCTTTTTCATACTATATTCCTGTCACCTAGCATAGTACCTGAGACACAATAAATGTTCAATAAATATCTACTGAATGAATGAAATGCATCATTTCCTGCTTTGGCTCAAGTCCCTGATTTTTCTACAGAGAGGTGGGGACGGAGTTGGAGATCCTGAAGGGAAAGAGCCCTTTGACCTCAGCCTTCTTCAGAGGCCCCGGTGAGGTAGGGCCTATTTGCTGCTGCCGCTCTGACTGCTGAGGACTCTCAGCCTGACAGTCAGCTTGGCTGTGAGGTACCCAAGGTGTGCTGAAAGACCAAACTCCCCTGCTCAGCCCAGCACCACCTGTCTTTCTAAGGATCCTGCTCCAACAGTAACCTCTGTCACTTATTAGATGGTACCTTCACATTTTGTGCCTGCTCCTTCACCTGTAAGATGGATATAATAATTGTACCTTTTGTTTTGAGAATTAAATGACATTATATATACAAAGTGCTTAGAATGGTGCCTGACACATAGCATGTACTCAGTAAATGTCAGCCCTTCCTGTCTCCCCAGTTGAGGGGGAAAAGTCACCACCAGTTCCGTCACACCTACTGAAATTTGCTTTCCATCCCCACCTCTGCACTGTCCTCCTAATGCTAAAGCCAGCGAATACATGTCAGTCCACATTGTGCTGGACTTGTCTTAAGCATCAGGGTGCTGACCACCACTCCCCGAAACCCTGCTGCTCCCATCTCTCTCACCGGCTCTCCTCCACCTCCGCTGTGGGCGCGTCGGCTCCCCCTGCCCTCGCGTACTGGTGATCCTCAGGGCTCTGTCTTGTGTGGCTCTCCCTTTCCCTGTCTCCTTGCTGTTCTTGTCTGTTTCCAGAGATATCTACCTTTATAGCTGATCTCATCCTGAACCCCAGGCCTGCATTTCCTCCTGGACGTCTCACAGGCACATGTGCAAAACAGAAATCTGCCTCTTCCCTCCCAACTGTCTGTCTTTATGTGCTATTTCCTACCTAGTAAATGACCTAACCTGTGACAGAAATCTCTAGGTCATACTTTCTATTTTCCTCTTTCTCATCCCCGGCCCCTATCTAATCCTCTCAGATCCCTCCTCCTTTTCCTCATCATAAAGCAGTCTATGCTTTAGGACAGACTTTCTTCATCTTTCATTATTACTGCAAGTTTCCTACCTGGTCTCCTTGCTTCTGGTCTCCCCTGACCTAATCCACCCTCTACAAGGCACTGGGAGAATTTTCTAATATGTAAATCTGACCAATCATATGCTTGCTTAACATTTACTGAACACTATTTACATACCAGGCACTATGCTAGGTAGTTTACATTGTTAATTTAATTTTCACAACAACCCCACAAGAAAACTATTGTTATTACTTATTTAAAGATAAGGAAACTGAAGTTTAATCTGCTAACAAGATAGAGTCCAAGTACCTTAGCCAGATATAAAAGGCCCGTTAAGATCCAGCCCAGCTTCACCCCTCACCATCCCTCTTATCTGGGGGCTCTAACCACAGTGACTTCTGCCCACAGGCCAGGCTCCTTCAAGTGGCTACGCCTCTGCACACACAGTTCGCTGTGACTAGAATGTTCTTGTCCCTGTCTACAGAATGGCTATTCATCTTTGAGGTCCAGCTCTACTGTCTCTCTTTCTGGGGTACCTCCAAACAAGAGTTATGGCAGCTTCCTCCTCTTGTTCCCTAGCATTTTGTCCATGCCTTAGAACAATAAAGGCTATTTATCACTGCCTATTTACTGTTACTGTCATTACCTGTCTCCTACCTCATAATGGGAACTTCTCAAGGTAAGGTCTGATTCTAATCTCTGTCCTCATTACACAGCACTGGGCCTGGCAACACTCACTTTTTGAAAGAATGAGCAGTCGGGAAGACCTGAATTAAAGCAGTGCCCTTAGGACCTGGCACATGTGACTGCTCCTCCACTGACCATAAATTCTGAGCACAACTAAATCGACTGTAGAGGCAGAAACATCAGAAGCCAGGAAGAATGAGGCCAAGAAAGAACACCGAGGCACTCTGCTTTCAGTGCTCAGCCTCTAGCCATTTCACGCTGTAAGCCTCTCCTGAGCCCATACCCCCTACCCTCAGGTTTCTCTCTGCCTTGCATCAAGAATCACATCTATGTGGTTTGTACAAATGTTCCCACTCATTTGATTTTCTCAAGAATCTTGTGAAACTGATAGCTCATTTCAATCTATATTTACGGATCCTTTCTGTGTGTCATGTCTGGGGACATGGAGAAAGACAAGGTCCTTGACCTACCTGGGAGTGTACAGTCCGGTGGGTAAGGGATTATTACCTCCATCTTATAGGTGAAGAAATCGAGGCTCAGAAAGGTTAAACTATATGCTTGATGTTACACAAGTAGTAAGAGCTGGGTCCCAATGGTCGAAGTCAGGCCCCCTGATTTCTAGTGGAGAAAGAACTGCAAAGCACTACAAAGGCAGCCTGCTTCACCCACCAGCCCTGCAATAACCCCTGCTTATTGCTGGGATATCAGGTGAGCTGATGTGATCAGCTGCTTAGGCTACAGATGTGAGGGCTACTGATGGTCCCAAGTGGTTTCTTTTCCCCATAACATGCCCATCTGCATTTCAGAGGAAGAGGGGGAATGTCAGATGCCCCTCTCCCCATCAACAGTGCCATCCTGGGGGGGCTTGGGTAAGACCATTTCAACAGTGCCCACTTTCCCCTCCCCTTGGCCCATCACTTGCCTTAAAAAAAAATTAATTAGGCAAGTCACTAAAACTCTGAGTCTCCATTTCATTACATGCAAAACAGAAATGATACCAACTTTAAAGACTTGTGTGACCGAATGCAAAATGTAGGTAAAGTGCCTGGCACATGGTAAATGCTCAATCGTGGTAGGACTCTTCTTTCTCTATACCCTCCCCTGAAATTTCAACTGAGATTAATGGTCTCATTCCTCAGATGCAGAACTTTGCCTTCAGGTGTAAAATACACAGAGATTAATCAGATAAATCAGGCTAGGATAGGCTATTGAATGTACTACCAACATCTAAGCCCAGTTCAAAGCATTATGCTTCAGAGGCCTGATGATAATGGTAGAATTGTAGCACCTGATCAGTACAGGTGAGTCTTCAGCAGGAAGGGGCTCCCCACGCCCCTGAGTGCATTCTATGAGGGGGGGACACTGCTCACACTCATGCGGCTGGCCTAAGCACCAGCACCCAAAATGCCTAGAGATGGCTTAAGGGTCTACCTGGGGAAAACACCAAAGGATACAGGAGGATGCTCTGCTTCGTGGACACCTCTGACCCAGATGTCTCCTGCTTCTGCCTGATGTCAGGGCAGTTGACAGGTGGCTGCTTATGGTTTTCCCCTCTGCTCTGGGAGGCTGGATGTAGAGGGAGCTTCTCAGAGCTATCAGCAGAGTCACTTAGCTCATCGGAGACCACTTCCTTCTCAGCCTGGGCCTCTGGCTTAGGCTCTTGGTCCTGGTCTGCCTTTGGTGAGTGCCACCCAACACAGGTTTTGCTCTGTTGGGCTCCTGGGAGTGTCACATGGTAGCTGAGCTGAGGGCCTGCTGAGAGAGGCTCTTCAACTCTGGCCTTACAGGCCACACCCTCACAAGGAACAATACTTTGGCTAGGAGAGCCCTGCCTATGCAAGTGGGGGTTATCAGTCCTTTCCGGGCTGGAGAGAAAGCTACTTTGGACCTTGAGCTCCTCTCTGGGGAAAAAAGGCTCTGAAGGACACGAGGGGCCTTCCCTCTGCCCCTCACCAGCCTGAGGGCTGATGATCTCACTTGCATCTGACATGAAACTGGACCAAGGGCTAGTTTTGTCTGTCACGGTGGTGATCTCATTGAGGGTCCTGGGCTCAATGATGTCTTCTTCATAGTCCTCAGCACTGTAGGCCGGGCCTGCCTTGGTGTCCTCACCGCTCTGCATTCTTGTGATGGGTACCGTGCGCCCCATGGCCTCATAAAGCATTCCTCTTCCACTTGAAGTCTCTTCAAGAGTAGAGGGAGGTGGGGAGTTTCTACCCTCATCTGGAGCTCTTGCCAATGGCAGGTCTGGAGTTGTGCTTCGTTCTTGCGTGGCTACTGTGTCCTGAGCATCTGGGAGGGTGGTGACTTCTCTGCTTCTACTCCTCGCTTGGTGAGAACGCAGAGATCCTTGAGAGTTCCGGGTGATAGCCTGCAGATCTAAACAGTAACAGATATCACTCTTACTACAAGGTAGGGCCACAGACCACTCAACTTTCCCACATTAGCTTCTAGTTTCAGATGTAGTCTTGCAATCAGACCTTTGAACAAACCTTAAAGATAATAGTTAATTTGCCCCCAAGAGTCAGTGAAACTATATTCAAGGCGGTACAATTTCTAGCATTTTATTCTAATATCAGAGGACCAAAATCTAATCCATTTATAGCTGTGGTTACGTCTGTGGAAATACTTTCAGAGACTATCTGCTCATGCTCAGGAATTCTTGGGAGCTGGGAGTCCTGGTGGGAATGTTCATGCTTCCATTTACTTCAGTAATTACCTATATTACAAACCAAAATGAGAATCCACTTATTTACCTATTTGATGACAGTTATTAGAACTATTTTATTTGGAAAATAAAAGCAAAGAAATACCCATCACCCAAATGATAAGGCTGTGGAGATTTGTGAAGAAAATGGAGGCGGCATGGTGTGCTGGAAAGAGCACAGGCTTTGGAGCCAGTCAGTCTTGGGTTCAAATCTCTACTGTCACTTGTCAATTTTGTGGTTACAAGCAAACTATCCTGAGTCTGTTTATCTTTAAAATGTGATAAGACACCACCTTTTTCACAGCATTATGGTGAAAAATATATGAGATAAATGGGCATACATTGTGTAGCACATGTATAGGCATTCAGTAACTCCTTTCAAAATTCATCCTCTCCTTGTGAAAATCAGTTCTCCTTCTGTCATCCCCTTGCTTAGAACTCCCCTTTTTCTTCCAGGATAAAGATTAAACTCCTAAGCTTGCCTTCAAGGCCCTTCGGCTTCAAGCCTTTGATTCTCCTCACTCTCCTCTTTTAATATGACCTTTAAAGGGATTCTCCTTATCCACTCTCACCTCCACCCCAAACAAGCCTCCCTCTGTTTTGCTCTTATGCTTTCTTTCTGGGGGGCAGCTTCTTTGGTTGACTATAGAATGCATGCTTGATGAAAGCACAGACAATGTCTGCCTTGTCCACCACTGTATCCTGCCAGAACTAGTGACACAATAATGCCTGGCACAGTTGGTGCTCAATAAACAGTAAGTGGAAGCCAAACACAGAGTACACTTCTGTGGTCCTGGCTACCAATAGGTTAGGTATCTGGTAGAAGACGGTAGGAAGGTTTGTGCCTAATATCAACCATAGTGGCTTTATTTCCCTTTAAAGAGAAAAAACTGAACTTATTCATCCCTGTGTAGAATCTACACATTCTGCTTGCGAAAAAGGATCCCGGGAACTCCCTGGCAGTCCAGTGGTTAGGACTCCGTGCTTTCACTGCTGAGGGCCCGGGTTCAATCCCTGGTCAGGGAGCTAAGATCGCGGTATGGCCAAGAAAAAAAACAAACCTCCCTCAATGATATCAATACAGTCAAAGTGAGAACCACCACTTAAGGGGGCTTTTCAAAGGGTAGACTATGGACCACCAACACCTAGAATCATCTGGGGTGCTTGCTAAAAATGCAGTCTTCTGGCCTCTGAGAATTAAAATCTGAAATATGTTTGTAGCTGAGTTTTTCTGAAAATAGAGCAGCATGAGTTCACGAACTGCCACTGAAGAACTCATCTAATCCATTCCCCTCTTTTTCCGGTTGGGGAAACTGAAGCTCAAGAAGGGAAAGGGTATGCTCAGAGTCAAACAGTTAAGTCTGTGCCACAAACCCAAGGACTCGACTCAGGTCCCCTGCCTCTCAGTCCCATGTTCTTTCCATTGCACATGTCCCAGTGCCACGCTATTACGTCTCTCCTTTCAAAAGGAAGACAGTAAATAAGAAAGATGGTGAAAGCTGTTGGTCTCTATTTGCCATAAAGACTTGTCTGAAGGCACACATTCAAATGCTTTTTGAATAAGCACCCATGACCATAACTCCTCAACAAGAGCAGCCCTGAGCCATACCCGTGATTAAGGAGCTGACTTGCAACACCAGGTTATTGGATTTCTCCAGGATGCAATGGCTTTCGGGGTCTAGGCTGCTGGCTCCTGGCCGAAGATGGTCCCTCTGACTCTCTTGGCACTGCGAGATGGCAGTATAGGTCTGAGGACTGAGGGGAAGTAAAGGCTTGGTGAGCTTCTGGCTGAAGTACCGCTGGATCTGATCTAGCTCACTCAGATTCCTCCTGCAAAAGAAGGGGAGAAGAAAAAAGGGTCATTCACTGGGATTATGAGCATCTTTTATGTTCCCCTGACCTTCCATTGCTTGAGCTAGGAACTTAGCATTTCTCACTTGGTCTATTAACAGCAGGGCCCCTCTCTCTCCAATCCACCAATTCATCCTTCACCTCTCTGACTACAATCCCACTGTCGGGGACAACATTTACCCCTCTGTCTGGCTAATGGGATTCCTCTTCTGATGTCCAGCAAGTAAGTATTCTACCTCCTTATAGGGAACCATTCTTTTTTTTTTGATGTTGGGGGTAGGAGTTTATTAATTTATTTATTTATGGCTGTGTTGGGTCTTCGTTTCTGTGCAAGGGCTTTCTCTAGTTGTGGCAAGTGGGGGCCATTCTTCATCGCGGTGCGAGGGCCTCTCACTATCGCGGCCTCTCTTGTTGCGGAGCACAGGCTCCAGACACGCAGGCTCAGTAGTTGTGGCTCACGGGCCTAGTTGCTCCGCGGCATGTGGGATCTTCCCAGACCAGGGCTTGAACCCGTGTCCCCTGCATTGGCAGGCAGATGCTCAACCACTGCGCCACCAGGGAAACCGGAAACCATTCTTATCATCATTCCAATCCTCACTTCCCCTTACTCTGGGCTAGCACTAACCTCTGCTACCTTTTAACCATTCCTGATCCTTTAAGCAAGTGACCTCTTCCAGCAAGCCTTCCCTGACTCTCTAAGTTGGTTTAAGGGCCGCTCCTCTGTGCTCTAGTCTTTCTGTACTCTTCAACCATGTCATTTGTTTGTTTCACATCAATTTCCCCTGATGTGATGTGATGTGCTGAATCCTTTATATCTATTGCACCCAGCACAGTGTTTGGCACAAAATAAATGAATGCTGAATGGATAAATGGACATGAATAAATGAGCTTTAAAAAAATCTTCTGTTCAAAAACCTTTAATGGGGGCACATTCATTCTTACTACTCCGAAGAGAAATCACACCAACTATTACCACCTTCACCTGCATAGGATTTTATGTTTTATGCTTTCAAACACATTACGTTGTTTAATTCTCATCCAACCAGATGAGATCAGTAATTACTGTTTTACAAATAAGGAATGTGAGGGTCAGAGAATTTAAGTGATTTGTCTAGGGTAAGTAGTAGCATGCAGCTACTCAGAAATTGGAACTCCAAGACTTATGCTTTTTCCATTATAGTAGATGGGCTCTGTCCCAACTGGGTTCATTTCTGCCTCACACCCCTGCAGGCTAGAACCCAAGTTCAAGCTGCTCCCTGATCCATCCCTGTCCTATTCACTTTTTAAGGTGCAGCTCATATTTCTCCTTTTCAAAGTCCACTGCCCCAAGTCATTAGGCCACCTCTCCCTTAAATTCCTTCACTCTTGGCATCTCACCTTCTGCCTTAGATTTTCCCTTAGTTTTCTCATTATGTGTTAGTTTCCCTAACTAGGCCATGCGCATCTGGTAATAGAAGATAACATCTCAAACTTCTCTATTTCTCTAGTATACTCAGTGTGCCTGGCACGACTTGCACAACACAGACACTAAATAACTGTGAAGTAAACAGAAAGTCTTTCTACCCTTTTGTTAAGAACTGTCTGCATATCTTAGAGTCAAACATAAATTAAATGAGAGGACAAAGCTGATCCTTATTCTATCACTAGAAGCCACAACTCTATCAAATCATAGTGGATTTACTTAGGTGTCTATATCTGGGTGTATGCCACATAGATAAATACCTGTAGCAGGAACATGGAGACAAATGTCAACTTGGTGAAGCTTTAGAAAATATGCAAACCCAACTGGGCTTGTCAGAGGTTCTGGGTATAGAACCTAGCTGCAAATTCCTCATTTGTGGAAAAAGTTTGGTAATACTTGCCCTGCAGGCCTCACAGGATTGCTGTGACTCAAATGAAACACTGCTTTAGGGCTCCATGAACCCAAGGAAGCAATGCAAAATTGACATTATCTTGTTTCATCTCTGTTTTGTAGAGAATTTGTCTACGGCAGTAATTCTCGAAACCTGGCTCTAGGACTGGCAGTATCAGCATCACCTGAGAAATTGTTAGAAATGCAAATTCTCAGGCCGTGTCCTAGACCTACTAAATCAAGAACTGTATGGGTGGGTCCCAGCAATAACTTTTAATAAGCTCTTCATGGGATTCTGATACACACTAAATTTTGAGAACCACTCCTCCAGGGCAATGGTTTTTAGCCTGATGGTTTTAGCTCCAAGGGGATATTTGGGAATGTATGGAGACATTTTTGGTTGTCACAGCTGGGAGAGGGGTGCTACTAATATTTAGTGGATAGAGACCAGGGATGCTGCTAAATATCCTACGATGCACAGGACAGGCCCCCACAGGCAAAATATCTGGCCCAAATGTCAACAGTGCTGAGGTTGAGAGAAACTGCTCTAGGGTGAAGGAGAGTTTCTTTCTCTCCTTCCTCAGTGGGTGCTAAAGTATGTCATGTGAATGGTCCAATAAAATGCAGCCACACTGTTGATGGTTTTACTTAGCCTCCAATCTCCAGCATCTTCCTAGAATGAGAATCTGAACATATTACTTCCTTATAAGTCTGAGCAATTTCCCATCCATAGCATGACTGCTCAGTCCTTTCTAACCCATGTTCCACCAAAAAAGATTTTGCCAATCTTTCATTCTGAGCTTGTTTTATGAAATCAAATAATAGATTAGTTTTTTCAAAAAATAAAATCCTTTTTTTTTTTTTGTGGTACGCGGGCCTCTCACTGTTGTGGCCTCTCCCGTTGCGGAGCACAGGCTCCAGACACGCAGGCTCAGCGGCCATGGCTCACGGGCCCAGCCGCTCCGCGGCATGTGGGATCCTCCCGGACCGGGGCACAAGCCCGCGTCCCCTGCATCAGCAGGCGGACTCTCAACCACTGCGCCACCAGGGAAGCCTTAAAATCCTTTTTAATATTTGTTTCCTCAAACTTTAGACATTCTCTTCCTCCTGAGCCCATCACTTTCCATTTGAGAATCACTGTTGTAAAAGTGCAAACTCTTGGCCTGACATTCAAGGCCCTTCAAGAACTGACTCCCACACAACTTGTCCTGCTCCTTACATCTTATGCTCAGCCTCACCCTAACTGCACTGCTGGTATCTCCCCAAACTGGGCTTATTGTTTCATGCTCCTGGACCTTAGCATTTTTTTTCTGCACAGAATGCCCTTCATATTTGTTGACTTGTCCCTTTAAAGACCAGTTCAAATGTGACTTCTTTATATCTTTCCATGACCAACCTAGAATGTTACTCATTCCTCCATGTACCTTTGGCCAGGAAACCTGGAACTCTTATCATACATGGTTATAATTATAATGGCAACATGGCTGTCTCCTCTGCTGGGAATGGCAGAGCCAGGATTGGAAATCAAGTCTATCTGACTCTGGAGCAAAGTCCTTTCCACTGCACCACACTTCTTACTAGGTAATCCAGGGGCTGATCCAAATGATCTCTAATGGTCCTTTCAATTCTCACAGTGCTTTTCTGGCTCAGATGCTGACTAAACTAAGAAAGAGATAGGGAAGCATTAACAGGACAGATGCTGGTCTGGAAGAATCCAGTGGTTGTGAGGATAAAGACAGTGAGACAGTAGTCAGGATCAGGCTTCGTAAATTGTAGAGTAGATGTGAGGGTGGTTATTATTAAGTTTGATGACCAATCTAAAGTTTCTATATTTATAGGTGGACCAGAAATATAGCCCCCTGAAGGACTGGAAGGCCCCAAGCTGAGATAGATTCATCTGTGAGGAATCCTGTGAGGCTCCAGGTCCACTTTGAAGCTAACATACATGAAAGCCCTTGCTAAACATCCCGGAGCGGTGGTAGCTGATAGAAAGCAGTACTGCAGGTTGCCTTTGCCCATTCACCTTGCGCTCCACTATGGTTCCCTGTGTCTTTACTCAGCAGAGAGCCTCACCTGAGAGAAGTCAGAATGGAAGTATGGGAGGACAGGGGTGATGTGGTCAGTTTGTCATCACTTGGCAAGATTGCCTCTCCCTGCTGCAGGGATTCATGGAATCGGCGGATGTTCTGCACGTGCTCTTCATGGCGTGATGCCTTGCTTCTTCTGGTACTGCTTCTATCAGGAATAAATGAGGGCAAATAAATTCCCAACCAATGAGAAAACAAACAATAAATTTGTGACAACAAACAAATCACCCTCCTGACATGGTACTGCAAATCCACCCCCACTACCACAGTTCTGGCTTCATCGACTCAACTGCTTGGATTATAATTATCTCCTGAATAATTCTGTCTTCAGTCTTATTCATTCCCCCTTTAGAAATTCTCTACATTATAGCCTCAGTGATTTTTTAAAAACACAGAACTGAAATAAAATAACAACATTTATGGAGTCCTTATTATGTGCCAAGCACTGTTCTAAGCATTCAACATATACTAACCTATTTAATTACTATCATTCCTTTCTAGCTTTGGCTTCTCTTTTTTTAATCTTTAGAACAAATTTCAAGTTCCTTAGCATGGTATTCAAGAACTTGATCCCAGCAATAATCTTCTTTTTGTTTTTTAATTAATTTATTATTTATTATTTATTAATTTAAAAATTAATTAATTAATTTTTGGCTTAGTTGGGTCTTAGTTGTGGCACGCAGGATCTTTCGTTGTGGCACATGAGCTCTTCATTGCAGCGCACAGGCTTCTCTCTAGCTGTGGCGCGTGTGGGCTCCAGAGTGCATGGGCTCTGTAGTTGTGGCACATGGGCTCTCTAGTCGTGGTGTGTGGGCTCAACTGTCCCATGGCATGTGGGATCTTAGTTCTCCAACCAGGGATCAAACCTGCATTGGAAGGCAGATTCTTAACCACTGGACCACCAGGAAAGTCCCTTCTTCTTTTTAAATAACAGCTTCATTGAGATATAATTCAATGAAGGTATAATTCAATGAAGATATAATTCAATTCAATTATATCTAATTGTACATTAGATATAATGTATAATTGTACACCCATTTAAAGTGTACAATTCAATGGATTTTAATATATTCAGAGCTGTGCAACCATCAGCACAATCAATTTTAGAATATTTTCATCACTCTAAAAAGAAATCCTATACCTAACAGCCATTACTCCATACTTCCTCCTCTCCCCTGACCCTCCACCCAAACCTCCCAGCCCAACGCAACTGCTAATCCACTTCCTGTCTCTATAGATTTGCCTAATCCAGATATTTTGTATTAATGGAATCATACACATGTGATGTTTTGTGACTAGCTAAATTCTTCCACTTAGCATAATGTTTTCAAGCTTAATCTACGTGGTAGCATATATCAGTACTTCATTCCTTTTCATGGCTGAATAATTTTCCATTGTATAGATATATCACATTTTGTTTATCTACTTATCAGTTGATAGACATTTAGGTTGTTTCTATTTTTTGGTTATTAGGAATAATGCTGCTACAAACAATCATGTACAAGTTTTTGTGTGGACATGTTTTCATTTCTCTTGGGTATATACATAGGAGTGAAAGTACCAGATCATATGGTTACTCTATGTTTAACCTTTTAAGGAACTGCCAGACTGTTTTCCAAAACAGCTGCACTATTCTACATTCCCACAAGCCATGTATGAGGATTCCAATTTCTCCATATCCTCCCCAACACCTGTGATATTTGTCTTTTTGATTATAGCTGTCCTAGTGGATGTGAAGTGGTATGTCATTATAGTTTTCATTTATATTTCCCTGATGGCTAATGACATCAAACACCTTTCATGTGCTTACTGGCCATTTGTATATCTTCTTTAGAGATATATCTCTTCAGATCATTTGCTTATTTTTAATTGAGTTATTTGCTTTATATTATTAAGTTGTAAGAACTCTTTATATATTCTGGATACAAGTCTCTTATCAGATTTATGATTTGCAGATATTTTCTCACATTCTGTGGGTTGTCTTTTCACTTTCTTGGTATCATTTGTAGAAGGAAAGTTTAAAATTTTGATGAATCCAATTTATTTTTTCCTTTGTTGCTTCTACTTCTGGTGTCATATCTAAGGAATCGTTGCCTAATCGAAGGTTATAAAAATTTACTATGTTTTCTTCTAAGAGTTTTTATAGTTTTAGCTCTTATATTTAGATATATGACCCATTTGGAGTTAGTTTTTTTTTTTTTTGGAGTTAGTTTTGTATATGGTCTGAGGAAGGGGGTCCCACTTCAGTCTTCTGCTTGTGGATATCCAGTTGTTCCAACACATTTCTTGAAAAAAGACTATTCTTCTTATTAAACCATCTTGGCACCTTTGACATCTTGGCATCCTTGGCACATGGGTTTATTTCTGGACTCTCAATTCTATTCTATTGATCTTTATTTCTATCCTTATACCAGTACTGTATTGTTTACTGTAGCTTTGTAGTAAGTTTTGAAATTGGGAATGCTTTTCTTCCTTTTCAAGATTGTTTTGCCTATTCTGTGTCCCTTAAATTTCCATATGAATTTTAGGACTAGCTTGCCCATTTCCATAAGGAATCCAGCAGGGACTGTGTTATAGGGAATATGTTGAATCTACAGATCAATTTGGGGAACTGATCTTAACAATATTAAGTCTTCCAATCCATGAACATGGGATATCTTTCCATTTATTTATAACTTCTTTAATTTATTTCAACAATGGTTTATAGTTTTCAAAGAACAAGTTCTGTACTTTTTTGGTTAAATTTATTCTTAAGTATTTTATTCTTTTTGATGCTACTGTAAATGGAATCATATTTTCAATTTCATTTTGGATTATTCATTGCTGATGTACAGAAACACAACTGACTTTGTATATTATGTTTTAAAAGTTTCTCAGTTTGGGGGGGGGTTGCAGGGAGGGATAAGTTAGAAGGTTGGGATTAACATGTACACACTACTATATATAAAACAGATAACTGGGAATTCCCTGGTGGTCCAGCAGTTAGGGCTCTGTGCTTCCAATGCAGGGGGCACAGGTTTGATCCCTGGTTGGGAGACTAAGATCTTGCATGCTGCACAGCACAGCTGAAAAAATTTTAAAATTAAAAAAAAAAAAAAGATAACCAACAAGGACCTACTGTAGAGCACAGGGAACTATACTCAATATTTTGTAATAACCTATAAGGAGGGAAAAGAATCTGGAAAGGAATCTATATATGTATGTGTATATATATATATATATATATATACATATATATATAAAATCACTGAATTACTGTGCTGTACATCTGAAACTAACATGATATTGTAAATCAACTATACTGCAATAAAAATAAAAATTAAAAAAATTGTAAGAAATTAAAAAGTGTCCCCATATAAGTTTCTAATATGGTAAAAACTGATAGCTATAATCTACAGAAACAAACCTCTTTTAGGTCATCAATAATTTTTAAGAGTATAATGGGGTTCTGAAGTGGAAATGTTTGAGAACCACTGCTTTATTAAAGTATAACCAGTATATAGTAAACTTCACATATTTAAAGTGTACAATATGTATTATGACATATATGTACCTCTAAGGAAACCTTTACCACACACATTAAGATAATGAACATATCCATCATCCCTAAAAGTTTCCTCCTATCCTTTGTAATTCCTCCCTCTTTCCCGCTCCATTCATCCTGCCTTATCCCTAGGCAACCACTGATTTTCTTTCTGTCACTATAGATTAGTACACATTTTCTAGAATTTTATATAAATGGAATCATATACAATGTACCCTTTGTCTAGCTTCTCTCTCTCAGCATAATTATTCTGAGATTCCTTTGATTGTCTCACTGATTGGCTATGGTCAACGTAACACCTATAAAATAGATATTGGGATCTAGGATTTCACATACACATTGGCTCCCTTTATGCAGAGGGCAGAGGCTATCTTCATGTGGTAGGAAAGCTACATAGCACTGAAATGGGTCTTTGAGTGGCTAAGCAGTATTAGAGTATCTTTCTTGGAATAAAGGGTCTACTCAGTAACTGCTGCTGTAGGAGTGGCTCGTATAAGATCCCTTGCCTTCTCCCTGAGGTGGAGAGAGAGACAAGAAAAAGACTGATGGAGGCAGGGGGATGCCAAATGACACTAGGGCCTGAGGGGAATGGGGTGGAAAGAAGCAATCTTAGTCTTAGATTCTACCCTTTGACAGGATGGAATATGCTCTAGCCCTGATATCCATATGCATACCACAGTTGGCTAGGTGAAAAGGGTGGACCAACTGCTTTTCACAAAATAACCTGGCATGTAGGTTTGGGAGGGGAAAGGTCATGATATGTTTTTCACACAGCTGATGACTGATTTTAGGGATGAGGAAAAGAGAAAAGAGTCCCTTGCACTGAAGCTACCGTTTTGATAGCAGTAAAACTTCCCTTTTTTACAAAACAAAAGGTATTTATTTATTTATTTATTTTTGGCTGCGATGGGTCTTATTTGCAGCATGCAGGATCCTTCATTGCGGCACGCAATCTCTCTAGTTGTGGCATGTGGGCTCTGTAGTTGCAGTGCACAGGCTCAGTTGCTCTGCAGCACGTGGGATCTTAGTTCCCTGACCACGGATCGAGCCTGTATCCCCTGCATTGGAAGGCAGATTCTTAACCACTGGACCACCAGGGAAGTCCCTAGTTTCTATCTTATAAAAACCATTTTCATAGGATCTTGGGGTTCCCAGGGGTTATGAAAGAAGGTCAGTTGTTTCTCCCTGTCTCTCATTTCTTCCTCTAATAAAGGAAAGAGAGAAATGACAAGCTAATTTGCACACTTCCACTCTTGACCCCATTTCCTTCTATCATCAAGAAATCACTCACCTCCCAGGAGAGGAGAAATCAACCTCCTTTGATGAGGTGTGAACAAGTTGTTCTGGAGTCTGTCCTGCAATGCAGCCAGGGAATGCACCATACGTATCAGAGGCAGGGAAGGAAAAGGTACTGTATATTGGGATCTGTAGAAGCAAAGAGAAAAATGGCACACTTGTTGCCACAAATCCTTTTGGAAAAAAGCAGTATAAATGAATTTGTAAAATTTATTGTATGTGTATAATTTTTTATTTTCTATGTATTGAACACTGTACTAAGCAAGGTACATGCATTTTCTCATTTAAACATCACAATCTTATGAGGTAGGTACTATTATTATCCCCATTTTACAGACTATATTATCAGACTGCTTTTTTTAATTTTTAAAAAACATTAAATTAATTAATTAATTAATTTTTGCCTGCATTGGGTTTTCATTGCTGTGCGTGGGTTATCTCTAGTTGAGGCGAGCAGGGGTTACTCTTTGTTTCAGTGTGCGGGCCTCTCATTGTTGTGGCCTCTCTTGTTGCAGAGCGTGGGCTCTAGGCACACAGGCCTCAGTAGCTGTGGCTCGTGGGCTCAGTAGTTGTGGCTCATGGGCTCTACAGCTCATGCTCAGTAGTTGTGGTGCACAGGCTTAGCTGCCCCACGGCATGTGGGATCTTCCTGGACCAGGGATCGAACCTGTGTCCCCTGCATTGGCAGGCAGGTTCCCAACTGCTGCGCCACGAGGGAAGCCCTCAGACTGCTTTTTAAAAGCTGCTTTATTTGTATTTATGCTTTTGTTTCCTCCACTAGTTTGTGAACTCCTGGCTGGACATCTTACATTTTCCTTACATGTGAGGATAATCTGGCTGTGATATTTCTTGTCTCATTTTTACCAGGGTTGATGTAAAGAAAAGACCGCCCTATATGGGGACTATTTAAACTCTTCTGTCATTTTCTCACACATGCATTTATTCACTCATTCATTCATTTGATATTTACTGATGCCCACTTTACCAAACCCTGGGCCAGGCATGTGTGACAGACAGATGAGTAAAACAGTCTTTGCCTTGATAGAGCTCTCCTATCTGGGACAGCCTGGAAAAGTCTCCTTTCCTTTACAGTTAAATTCCCTGAAAGAGTTGTCTGTACTTACTATCATCAATTCTCCTCTTTCCATTCTCTTCTAATTTTTTTTTAAATAGATCAGTGATTTTAATGTAAGAGTTTTTTTTAAAAAAAGTTCATCCAATGTGGTTTCAGATTCCACACTGCAACTAATCTTACTTTATTTAAAAATTGAGATTTAATTCATGTATTATAAAATTCACCCTTTGAAAGTGTTCAATTCAGTGGTTTTCAGTATATTCAGAATTGTGCATCCATCACCACCACGTAATTCCAGAATATTTTCACCCCAAAAAGGTCATGAGGTCATTATGAGACACAAATGTATTCTGTATGCTGGAAAGTACCAAACACATGTAAATTATCTTATAGGTTTTGCTCAGTAGAACCCTTATTGGTTAAGGATGTGAATCAGGATACATACCAGTGATCCTGAGGTCTCCATCCCACGTCTTGCTTGCCTTTCTTCTCTGAAGTGCATCAAACTCTCCAAAGGGGAAATGGCAACTTTTATCTGCCCTTGGCACTCTCCACTGAAGTCTGTGATGTTGTACCAGCCACAGACAAACTGGAAGCCAGAGAGAAGCGGGGAGAGGTCCACTGAGGCAAAGCCAATCACCCTCTCCTCATCTGTGGGGGAAAGAGAAGAGTTGGGCAATGTGCCTGGGCATGTCCTGCCACTGAGATTCGAGGTGGCACACAGAGAAACTGATTTAGAGGATGGGAACTTTCAGTGATTCCACAATCAACAGAAAAGACAGATAATGAGAATGAGAGACTGGCAACCACAACCTGCTTTCTAACTACTGTAAGTTCCCTTTTTGTAAGGTAGGGAAAAGCTGGCAGGGTTGATTGAGTTCTGTCCTCTTGATATAGGCAACTAGAAGACACCCCTTAAACATAAGAAACACTTGTTCTTTTCCCTATGCTATCACGTCTCACTGATTTTCCTTAGGGCAGTGGCTCTTGAAAGAAATCATTTGAAAGACCATCAACCTTGGAATTATGAGGGATTTGTATTTTCTTATTTTTACTTGTCTGTATTTTCCAAATTTTCTATAATATACGTATGTATTATATTTAATTAAGAACAAAAGAGACATAATTCTCAAAAAAAAGGGACAAATAACCCCCTAGAAAACCAGTACAGGGTGCAAAATGAGCTTGGGCTATGGCCGCTCATTTTTTGTTTTTTTTTTTTGGCCACATTGCACGGCTTGTGGGATCTTAGTTCCCTGACCAGGAATTGAACCTGGGCCACAGCAATGAAAGCTACGAGTCCTAACCACTGGACCGCGAGGGAATTCCCTCAGGCCGCTCTTAATGACAGAGAGCGGGTAATCTGTGGGATTACCTCTAACATACATATGTGTTCCCAGAACCATCAGTGCCATGGTTTTACTTGGTTAAAAAAAGAAAAGGATTGGTAAATTGTCAACATGATGCGAACTTATTTTTACAACCAAGTAAGATAGAGTTCATACCTCCTTTATGCCAAACTTTGAAGACCAGAGTTCGTTGTGGGTCCAAAAGAAGCTCTTTTGATAGCCTATTAAGAAAAACAACCACCGTAAACTAACTGCGTAGGAAACTCCTCTAGTATGAAACTTAGACTTGAAGAACATCTTATAGTTGCAAAACACTTTTCTAACATTTTCATTTCATGCTTATGATCATCTTCTAGGATATATTTTTATCTTCACAGTTAAAAGGAGGGAATGGAAGCTCAAAGAGGTGAAGTAACTAGGAACTTGTCAAGACCTAAAAACAAGCAACCGTGATGTAGTATTCTTCCCCCTACCCCGTTTTACTGGAGCAGGTGAGGATTCTTCTTATGCCTTGTGGTGGTGTGTGGAGATGGTGAGAAGAGAGGAAAAAGAGTGTTTATTGACCAGCCATAGTGCCAAGTGTTTCTTTCTTTCTTTTTTTTTTTTTTTGCAGTACACGGGCCTCTCACTGTTGTGGCCTCTCCCGTTGCGGAGCACAGGCTCTGGACGCGCAGGCTCACCAGCCATGGCTCACGGGCCCAGCCGCTCCGCGGCATGTGGGATCTTCCCGGACGGGGGCATGAACCCGTGTCCCCTGTGTCGGCAGGCGGACTCTCAACCACTGCACCACCAGGGAAGCCCCCAAGTGTTTCTTATACATGTAATCTGCACAAAAACCTATGACATGGACATTATTATCCTTGTTTTACAGATGATGAAGCTGGGCTCAGAGATGTGAAATCAGTTTTTCAAGGTCACATAAGAGTCAGTAAGTGGCAGAGCTGTGATTTGAACCCTAGTTTGCCTGACTCCAGAGCCACACTGTGCAGAGGCAAGGCACCAAAATAAGAAAGTACCCAACTTTCTTACCAGGTTAAAGAAGTCAATGTGGAATTCACTGAGCACCTCTAATATATTTTATATGAAGTGAATTATATAGTTTTAAACTACAAAGCAGGTACCCTTGCTCCAGGTGAGCAAGATGGAGAACCAGAGAAAACTAAGAGACTTAATTTCTAACTGAAGAGAGCCGACTTCAAGACCAGTGAGAGGCACTGTGCTAACTTGGAACAAATACTGTGTCAGATATTTGCATTCTAGCCGGGGGTCAAAATATCCACCTCTGAATTCTAGCTCTCCTAGTATCACCTGAGTGACCCTGAGCACTCAGTCTCTTGGAGCCCTGATTTTCCTACCTGTTAAATGGGATATTATTATCTACCTACAAGGTTTCTAGGAGGATCAAATGAAACAATTTTGTGATAAAGAAATTGCAAACAGCACCATCATTCATTTTTCTTCTAATCTTGCCTCTGTTACCAACAGACTATGTAACCTCCTTGGGCCACAGTCTCCTCAACTGTAGAGTAAGGGGATGAAATGAGGTGACTGTTAATGTTGCTTTAACAAGTTAGTAAAGTTAGGTTCTGAATGAACAAATCACCCTCACTTAGAAGCTCAGCCCTCTGGTCGCCTATCTTTTGAGGCAGATTTGATATTTCAGTACTGGCCACTATGGCCAGAATATCTATAATTTCCAGTAGCTCACCATAGACAGTACTGAGTTGTCACTGCAGTTATAGCTCCTGACTCAAGTCAACCACTCAGATTTCACAACACTGAACAAGTGAGCAACTGCTGAGACTCGATTAGGTACATAAACACTGTGAGAAAACAGCAGATCAGATACCATGTGGCGTGGCTGGTGTTGGTGGACAAGAATTAAACTTTGCAAAAGGTAATGCAGTGTAAAGATAATAGTAACAATAATTAGTAATAGAATCCCACGTTTAATGATAAAGCAACAGGTAACAGAAGAAAAGGGAGGAGACCCTGGTACCACAGCAGTGGGTCTCTGTACCAGCCCCTGACCTCCGAGCTGCACTGCCACATGGTTGACAGGACTCCATCTCCCCCTTTTTTTGAGCTTCCAAAGGAGATCTGTCATTTGTTATGTACCTACCACATACCAGGAGGTAATTTCCCTAAATATCATGTAATTTGGACCTCCTAATAACCCTGTAAAAATTACCTCCACTTTACAGATGAGGAATCTGAGGCTCAGAGGTGTTATGTAACTTGTTCACACAGCTAGTAAAGACAGAGATGGGCTATGAGGCCAAGTCTCTCTAGTTCCAAGCCCTGGCTCTTTCCACTGCACCAGAAATCTTTTCCAAGGATGTATAATCCACAGCCTTTCCTGAGATCAGTCCTCTCTGCCTTCTTCACCTAGACAGCTTGCATACATTCTTCCACACTTAGCTGAGGGGTCTTCTGAGACTGTCTTAATCGATTATCTTTAATTCCCACTGCCCAGAACAGAGCAGAGCATATAAGAGGTCTTCACTGAATAATTTCTGAGTTGTACTGAGCAGAGTTAGAAAACACCACAACAAAACCTTTAAACCACCACTAGCTGTGAATTCATTAGCACTAGGATTAAATAACTGTTTGATAAGGAAAGCATTCTCCAACTCTGCTCAATATTGTTGTGTCTGTTACATTCCTCACTCTGAGTTTGTCTCTTGGAACAAAAAGCACATTTTGGAAGGCTGATGGAACATCATAAAATACAAACCTTGATTGCTGTTGAAAATTCCAGATGGGGGAATCTGTGTTTTCAATCACTGGGGTGTAGATAGGAGATGGCTCATCAGCTGTTGTGAAGGATACACAACAACTGGGTATTGATACTTTCCTCTGTGTCAAGGGGCTCCCTGAAATAGAAAAGAGTGGAGTGACTATACTTTAGGGTACCAAAAAGAATGTGTTGGAAGCCTCTCATTATACAGGTACAAGAAGAACCATTCTTAGCTCTCTACCTTTGGGTCTTTCTTTGAGCTATTCCCTGTGTCTGAAATGTTTCTGCTACTGAAACTGTCCTTTCAAGGTTCAGTTCATAAATACTAGCCAGCAAGAAACAACTTCTTCCATCTCCTTGTACTCTGTGGGATGATGGAAATATTGGATTAAGAGGCAAAAGACAGAACTGCAAAGAGCCTGGATTTACAAGTCAGATGATCAATGATTAGCTCTGCCATACACATTCTGTGTAACCTTGGGCAAGGCCTATCTAGGCCACCACTTCCTCAAATGGGGCGTGTGATACTTACACCTCCTCAGATGTTGTAAAGATTAAAAATAAATAATAATAGTAGGTAACACTTATATAACACTTTCTATATGCCAGGCACTATTCTAAGAACTACACATGTATTAACTCATTTAATCATTACAACAAATATCTTATGAGGAAGATGTTATTATTACTCCCATCATATAGATGAAAAAACTGGGGTACAGAGAGATCAAACACTTATTAAGTGGTCACACATTTACTAAATGGTAAACTGAGAGTCAAATTCAAGCATTCTGGCTCTAGAGTCCAAGCTCTCAGCCATTGCCTGTATTGCCTCCACTAGAGTTAAATGAATGTAAAACACTGAGTGCTGTGCTGATGCTAATTTTACAAGATCAGGTTTCCAATGTGGGAGACTCAGTCATTTATTTTCTCTTAAAACAGTGTAAAATGAAGATGGATGACAATACTAGATAGTCTAACTCAGCTGTCCAACAAGATAACCACTAACCACAGGTGGCTATTTTACTTTAAATTAGTGAAAATTAAATATGATTAAAAATTCTGTTTCTTAGTTACACTAGCTATATTTCAAGCACTCAATAGCTGCATGTGGCTAGTGGCTACCACACTGGACAGTAAAAATACGGAACATTTCCATCACAGTACAAAGTCCTTTTCGATAGTGATGAATAACACAGACTCTATATAATGTAGTAGACTCTATACATTCCATAAGATCCCTTTCAGCTCTAAAATGCTATGACTCAGGATTACAGATGAAGGAAAGAGAAGAAAATAAGTATGTCTTAAATATTATTTATGTGATCCAGAGGAACAAATTCTGTATGTGGATTCTAAATGGTTTGTCTTCTTTCTACCTGACTAGCTCAAGGCTTCCCCAAATGCATACTCCCACTTTGTGGGTGAAGTTAATCTTTGAGGCTCCACCCTGCTCCTTCTCTGATTGCTCCTTTCAGTAACTACTCTTCCAAAGACCCCAGGCTGTCCCTGTGGACAGAAAATCCGATGAACACATTTATACTCAGGAATGCTGATTTTACTCCCCTCCACAAGCAGTGTAACATTTAATAAGTAGCCTTTAAAAGATAGACTCTAGTACCTTCTACTCTGAGAAGCCTCTCTTGACTCTCTAGGCAGAATCTCTGAACGTTATACCCCCATCATTAGATCTCTCCAACTTCAACATTTTTTAGGGAAACAGAGTGCCTACAATTTTGCTTTGCTATGTTTTCCTCAATCAAAAGAATTTCCATTAGAGTAGACCAATTTTTTTTGTAGTTTTATTAAGTGCTCTTTAAAAAAAATTTATTTTATTTTTTATTAAAGTATAGTTGGTTTACAGTGTTGTTGCAATCTCTGCTGTATAGCAAAGTGACTCAGTTATACACACACAGACATTTTTTAAAATATTTTTTCCATGATGGTTTATCACAGGATATTGAATTTAGTCCCCTGTGCTCTACAGCAGGACCTTGTTTATCCATCCTACATATAACAGTTTACATCTGCTAATCCCACACTCCTAGTCCTTCCCTCCCCCACCCCCTTCCCTTTGGCAACCACAAGTCTGTTCTCTCTAATTTCCATTAGAGTAGACCAATTCTTTTCAAATTTTCCCACCAAAGTAACAACTTTTAGAGACAAGTAAATACTAAAATCTGGAGCATTGGGGTTCTTGTTGCCTTGAAAGAGCAACAACACACATGACATCTATTAACAGGCTTGTATTTTATCTAAAATTTCATGAGGATTTTACATTATCTTCCATAATATAGCCCTATTTGTTTAAACTAAAAATGGTATTTCCCCCCCAAATCTTGGTAAAAAATTTACGTCATGTTATTTAATCTCGTGACTTCTAACAACCAGACCAGATGGTATTACTTTTTAGTCCCTCTTACTGGGGATAATTAATAAAGAAAGAAAACGGGTGATGAACAGAGACAAAGGAGTGGAGATTTTGCAAGGAGGCCTTGGGAAAGAGAACTGAAGAGGAGGAAGAGGAATGCTAGCCTTAGAAGTGAGAGCTGGTAGTGGCTGCGAGGCAGGAGGGAGCTGAGACGTGTGCAAGAGTTGCCAACAAAGCAGGACCCGGAAAAAGGCTTAACCAGGAGGCAGAGAAACACTAAGATACACAGAAGAACTACAAGAGGAACAAAATAAAACAAAAAACCACTGGCTACAACCTGGCAAAACCAGTTTACAAGCATATTCTTGAAAGAGCAGGAAAAAATGATTCTAATAAAATGGTAGTAAGCAAAGAATAGTTAATGGAAATCAATAATATAGCAACCGTCGTTACTAATGTAAAATGTACAGAATAGCACTAATGGTACCTTTATCTAGTGAGCTATCTTTTTAAAAAAGTTTTATTTTTGTGAAACTCAACAGTATTACATGGACTGACTTGCTCAACATCCATTCCCACTAACTTTTATTGTATTGTATTCCTTTATTGTAGAGATTGAAAGGGTCACAGACTCTTTTGTGCTAGAGTATGGATACAAATTGGTCTCTATCTGTTATATGCCATTACAACAGATCTGGAAGGCAGACGTGAGGCAGAGGACATGTTCCTTTCCCTTTTGCTTTTACTACTAGCAAGGATGACACTGAGTTTTCTGCTCCAGGGTTTGGTCCCTGAGGCCCCAGAGGCCCGATGTCAACAGTGCTGATGAGAGTTTCTGATCACTGGGCTGCAGTGTTGGTACTGTATTTCAAACTTAAAAGATCTACTGGTTCTCTCCTGAAAGCTTAGCCTAGAGCCCACTCCCTGAGCCCTTTCAATAACTTGAAGTACCTTAATAATCTATATTAAACTCCTCTCTGTTTAAAATGGCTGGAGTTGGACTTCCCTGGTGGCGCAGTAGTTAAGAATCTGACTGCCAATGCAGGGGACACGGGTTCAAGCCCTGGTCTGGGAGGATCCCACATGCCGCGGAGCAACTAAGCCTGTGCACCACAACTACTGAGCCTGTGCTCTAGAGCCCGCGAGCCCCAACTACTGAGCCCACGTGCCCCAACAACTGAAGCCCGCGTGCCTAGAGCCCGTGCTCCACAACAAGAGAAAACACCACAATGAGAAGCCCGTGCACCGCAACAAAGAGTAGCCCCCACTCGCCACAACGAGAGAAAGCCCGTGCACAGCAGTGAAGACCGAAAACAGCCAAAAATAAATAAATAAATAAATAAATAAATTTATAAAAATAAATAAATAAAATGGCTGGAGGGAGTTCTTTCCTGTAACTGGACTCTCCCTGACATAGCTTCCATCTCTCTATCTCACCTCTCTCTCTCTGTCTCCCATTTTCCTTAGTATTAATAGGTCTCAAGCTTCTCAACTGATTTCTTCCAACAGAATGTCATAAATCCTCACAGCTATGGAGAGGTGATCTGCCTCTATACTGACAGCTTCCATAGTATTCTACAATAATCTGTGTGTGTCTGTGTTTCCCTCACTAAACTAATGCACAGAGTAGGCCCACAGCCCTTATTAAAGGTTTGCAGACTCCCTGCTGCCCTTTGTCTACAGATGACTGCCAGGGTTGGAGAAGAAAGAGAAGCTGCCTTGTGTGCGTGCCATGTGTGCCAGCAGAGGACAGCAGCATCTGCTCAGGAAAGCTCTGAGAGAGATCAGCAGAGAGGACCAACTGTAGTTCTGAGAGATAGGACCCCTCAGTTCTGGTGTACTCTGCCACTGATTTAGTGTGACATATTGGGTACTTCATTCTGGCTCTCTGGGCATCAAGTTTCTTCATCAGAAACATGTGCTCTCAAATTACTTCCTACGATAAAATTCTATGATTCTAGATATATACCAATACTGATCAGATCTCTCTCATACCTCAACTCCCCCTTTTAAGGTTCGTTATTTTTGAGGCTGCTATTTGCTAAAGTCCCTGAAAGAGAAGTACTATTTTTACTTTGGAAAAAAAGTGTTCCTTAGTCAGTCTTGAACAGAAATACTCCTTTCAGCCAAAGAGGCAGGTGATAAAGAAATCTGTTTGGGTCTATCAGGTTTCCCTGGCTCTCCCCTTGTGGTTGGAAATTTAGCTGGGCCTGTTTACCTTCCTGGAAAAGGTCAAGTTCTGATATACTTTTGGAGGCAGCCAAGATGAAAACTGCTATACTTCCTACTGGGTTGGGACACACATTGAGAGCAGCTAAGAGGACTTGAGATGAGCCAGCTTTACCATTTTAAGAGTTTTCACTGGATTTCCTGTGTTTTACATAAGTATGAAAAGTAGTAGTTTTATGCATCAAAAAATGGTATGATTGCTTCATTGAGATTAAAATAACAACTCCTTATTTTGAACACTTTACAGCTTACAGTTTTCTTATCAGCACTAAACTTGTGTTGATGACATCCCTGATAATCACACAAGATGGGTGTCTCTATCTCTATTTTACAAATAAGGCAACCAAGGAACAGAGAGGTGAAGTGGCTTGCTTGTCACACATCTGGTAAACTAGCATTTGGAAGATCCAGCCAGGTTTCCTAACTCCTATTCCAGGGATATTCCATTGCAATACTTCTAATTAATTCCACCTGGTTAAGAGAAAAGCTCTCCCTCTGGCCTGGAGTGAACAGATGGAAACTTTCCCTCAAGCAATGCCCAAATTTTTATGTTAATAAAAACCTAGTTCAATTTTGTTAAGCTAACATTAACTGACAGCTACTCTGTGGCACACCTGCACAGATGAGTCAGATCTGATTCTTGATCTGGAGGCAGACACACAGATAATTATAATACAATAAGATAAAGACTATGCCCAAAGCACAGGGGACTGTGGGAACAGAGAAGGACCTGTAACCCTGCCTGGGTAGTTGAAAGACAGCCTCTAAAGGATGATGACACTGAAGATGGTTTTGATTTTCACTGAGTATAATTCAGATTACCTCAAATCACTTTACCTTTCGGTTCCCTGATTGCCTCATTTGTAAGACAGGGCTAGAGATACCGGTCATGTTGAGTATATGTACACAAGTCTTATGAGTACTGAAGCTGATTCCTGAAGGTTCCTTAGAGCTTTTTCTAACAAAAGTATCCAAGAAACTCTTGTATTTCAGAACCAGGACCACAGTGGGGACTATGCTGCCTCAGGTTTAAGGCAAATTCAGGGCTGTTAGTGAATCATCTGCATGCAGCTTTGCACTGAGGAATCATTCGTTTCCTTCCTCAAGGAAGAAGCTTCTAAGGCATGAGAGGGACAGACACACAGAGAACACTGTTGAAGGCAGGAGGACAGCCAACGTGGATATTAAGGAAGCATCTACATGGTTTTCACAAAAGCTTGGTCATTTATAGCTGACTCACAGAGTGTGGGATATGCTGCCCTCAGCTCCATATTCTTAGAAGGTGAGAGGTGAAGAGAATCTTAGAGATGATCTTATATGACCATCACATTTCACAGCTGAGGAAAAGAGAACTGGATTTGCCCAAAGTCACTAAGCAAGTTAATGGCTTATTTGCGGGGCGAAGGACTATATGGACCTATCACTGCGAGGGTAGGACTTGGGAGACAAAGAGACCTCTGCAAGTGACTACTCTGAAGCTTGATCTGCCTTGGCTAAATGGAAAGAGGCCAAATAACAAGTGATTTACAGATGTGTAACTCATACCAGAAATATGAGAGGTGTTGAGCATCATATTCACAAACAAGAGGGCATTATGCTTCCTTAGTTGCATCAGGAAGACCCAGGTGTTGAGATACAGAAATAAAGTCCCTGTCCCCAAGGAACAGGCAGCCTAGTGGAGAGACACATTAAGAAACATTTTCAGTACAAAGTAGTAAGTATAACTTCAGTAGTATAATGAAAAAGATATTGAAAGAGAATATTGTTTGCAGCAATCATTGAAAGGGCTACCCCATTAGTCCAAGTTTCTGAAGGCTGAACAAGCAAGGAGGCAGTGAGAATAGAGAAAAGGTGACAGAAACCTTCTGTGTAAGAGGACATGATCCTGGGCTTCCCCGGTGGCGCAGTGGTTGAGAGTCCGCCTGCCGATGCAGGGGACACGGGTTCGTGCCCTGGTCCGGGAAGATCCCACATGCCGCGGAGCGGCTGGGCCCGTGAGCCATGGCCGCTGAGCCTGCGTGTCCAGAGCCTGTGTTCCACTACGGGAGAGGCCATAGCAGGGAGAGGCCCGTGTAACACAAAAAAAAAAAAAAAAAAAAAAAAAGAGGACATGATCCTATACCCTGTATTAGACACAGTGGAAGCTTAATAACTATTTGTTGAATGAATCTATTAATCCCTGCAACTTCTCCTCTGCTAAATTCCACGTAAGCAACTTTCCTGCAGGAGAGGCAAAGCATAAAATCAGAGAACGTGTATTAAAAGGAGAAAAAGGGCATTTGAGCAAGGTCTCATATTCATCTGCTTCCTCATTTAACAAATATTTACTGCTTATTATGTGTCAGACACAGTTCTAGGTGTTGGGGATTTAGCAATAAATAAAACAAAAAATTTCTGTCTCTGTAGGACTTATCTTTTTCTAGAAAGACAGAAAATAAACAAAATACACTATTTAAAGGCCATAGGAAAAAATAAAGCAGGAAAGAGGGACAGGTATTGTTGGAGAAAGGCTGTAATTTTATTTTATTTTTTTCTTTTTTTTCTTTCCTCTGTGGTACACAGGCCTCTCACTGCTGTGGCCTCTCCCGCTGCGGAACACAGGCTCCGGACGCACAGGCTCAGCGGCCATGGCTCACGGGACCAGCCACTCCGCGGCATGCGGGATCCTCCCGGACCAGGGCACGAACCCGTGTCCCCCGTACCTGCAGGTGGACTCTCAACCACTGCGCCACCAGGGAAGCCCAAGGCTGTAATTTTAGATGGGTGACCAAGGAAGGTCTTGCTGAGCCGGTGATTTCAGTAAAGACAGACCAGGAGTGAAGAATATTCCAGGCACAGAGAGAACAACAGATTCAAAGGCCCCAAGCAGGAGTCTGCCTATACATTTAAGAAAAAGCAGAGAGGCCAGTGTGGCTGGAACAGGGTGACTAAGAGGAAGAGCAGGTTGTTGGGGAGAATTTGCTAACTGGGGAAGGGGGAAAGGAATCCTGGCTAAGAAAGGTGCATGAACAAAGGCCCAGGGAATGGCTTGCCATATGTTACAACTGGAAGGGAAAGGAAGCCAAGCACTGCTGGAAAAAAGTCAGCATTGTGCCACCAGTATGTCCACTGCCACTCAAAAATCATGTCAATTAGTCTTAGTTGAGCCCTTGCTGCAGTTCAGCAATTTTCTTATTTATATCTTCATGATTATCTATAGATCCCTTGTAATGACCATGAACTTTAGTCAAAGAGGATCAACTGCCACCACAATTCCCCATGTTTGCTCCAAATAGGCCTAGAACATACACTTTCCCACTTCAATATCTTCGTTCAAGTTGAGATAACCACCTGGAGTTTCATTCCCACCTTTCTGAAATCATATTCATTCTAAAAAGTTCTGATTTCTTAGACATGTCTGATTTCTCTGTTTCTAAACTCTCTAGACACTAGATATATATATTTTTGTGCTTTTTTTTGAATTTTTGAATTTTATTTTTTATACAGCAGGTTCTTATTAGTTATCTATTTTATACATATTAGTGTATATATGTCAATCCCAATCGCCCAATTCATCACACCACCACCATCCCCCCGCCCCACTTTCCCCCCTTGGTGTCCATACGTTTGTTCTCTACATCTATGTCTCTATTTCTGCCCTGCAAACCAGTTCATCTGTACCATTTTTCTAGGTTCCATATACATGCGCTAATATATGATACTTGTTTTTCTCCTTCTGACTTACTTCACTCTGTGTGACAGTCTCTAGATACATCCATGTCTCTACAAATGACCCAATTTCGTTCCTTTTTATGGCTGAGTAATATTCCATTGTATACACATACCACATCTTCTTTATCTATTCATCTGTCGATGGGCATTTAGTTTGCTTCTATGACCTGGCTATTGTAAATAGTGCTGCAATGAACATTAGGGTGCGTTTGTCTCTTTGAATTATGGTTTTCTCTGGGTATATGCCCAGTAGTGGGATTGCTGGGTCATATGGTAATTCTATTATTAGTTTTTTTTAAGGAATCTCCATACTGTTCTCCACAGTGGCTGTATCAAATTACATTCCCACCAACAGTGCAAGAGGGTTCCCTTTTCTTCACACCCTCTCCAGCATTTCTTGTTTGTAGATTTTCTGATGATGCCTATTCTAACTGGTGTGAGGTGATACCACATTGTAGTTTTGATTTGCATTTCTCTAATAATTAGTGATGTTCAGCAGCTTTTCATGTGCTTCTTGGCCATCTGCATGTCTAGACACTAGATACTGTACTACCTATCCTTCTGGTCCTTAGAGCATTCTGTTTTATACATCAATAATCATGTAGCTGCTAATCCCCTTATCTGGGTTATCAGCTCTTGGATTTACTACTTGATGAACTGAACCACCATTCTTGCAATATAAGCACAGGACTGGGTGTATAGTACATAAGCACCCTTTTAAATACAGAGAGTAAACAGGACTATCTGGTAAACACCGTTTATCTCATACCTAAGGGTCAGGATGGTATAGAGGAAAGAGCATGGGTTTTAGGTCCAGACATAGCTGGATTCAAATTCCAGCTCTGTAGAGCTTATTAACTGTGTAACTCAAGTCATTTTACCTTTTTGAGCTTCAGTTTCCTCATTCATAAAATGGGTATGTACTGTAATCTGTTCAGAAAATAACCCCACTGTGGTAAGGATTAAATGAGATAATTAATGTACAAAAAAGAGAATAAAATTTGGCACAAGGAGATGCTCAATGAACTATTTTCAATTGTCAAGCCATACTTAAAAAATGTAACTCTGTCTAATTGAGAAGTTACAAGTATATTTGCTTTTTGCAATATGGGGGCAACTCCTGAAATGGAACATAACCATATTTTTGCACATTAAATTTTATTTTCAATGCAAAACCAAAAAACCAAAACAGTTCTTGCAAAAAAAATCAAAGCTTTTTTTGTGCTTTCCTTAAATTCATTCATGATTTTTCTCTTTTTAAAAAATTCAGTTTTTACAAATCAGACTTGTCACAAATGGGCTGCTCTGGTAGGGCAGTATAAAAGTAAAAACTGTTTCCCAGCTTTGTGACTCATACAGTATGGACCTCAGTATCTCTAATACAGCATAGCAAGACTATGTGGAGAAGACTCTGTCCTGAGATAGAATGTTTCAGGGTCACTGACACACAAAGGTTATGAGAAGGATGAGAACCTCAGAGTCTTTGTAGAAGCTTATAATTCTGGAAGTAATGTCTGTTGGTAGTGTGTATATGCAGAAATAGAAATGAAAGACAGACAACAGTTACTAGGAGCATGAATTCTGTTTCTGTTCCAAAGTAATAAGGATACACAGAAAAACTGAGGCAACACAGAATTGATAGGAACCGAGTAGGGAGGCCAAACCAGAAGATGTATATTGAAACCTTCTGGACTCATAAGGCTATGGTTTTCTGACTCTCAGAACCATCACACATCTTACAACTGTTAATCACAGCCGTTTACAGATGAGAAATTCAAGACACAGAGAGACAGTAACTTGCTTAAAGTCACAAACACACACAACTTATTGGAAATACTGGGCTGAATACATTCCTACTAGAATGTAAGTTCCACAAGGGCACTATTTTGTCTGTTTTGTTCATTGCTTTATCCCCAGCACCATGGACAGTGCTCACATATAGCAAATATGACATAAGTTTCGTTGCTGAATGAATGAATAATGAATGAATAAATGAATGAGATAAGATCTTTGCTCTTAAACAGCCCCTACCTAGTGGAGAAGAAAATCATGCAAACAATGTTAGTACATGTGATATATGCTATGATAAAAAGGGCAAAAGTGCTAGGAGAGCAAAGAGGAGGTAGCCTTTATGTCAGAGAAACTCTGGTAAATGGTGATGTTTGAGCTGAGTCTTGAGAGGAGTGGGAATTAAGCAGGCGAAAGAGAAGGGTGATGGCAAAAGGGAAAATTTTAGGAGAGATTACAAGGCTGAATAAAAAGTAGGGCAGGGGTTCCTTGTGCCATGGATTACTTTGGCTGTCTGGTGAAGTCTATGGGCCTCTTCTAATATATATATATATATATTTTTTAATGCTAATTGTAAAATACATAAGATTACAAAGAAATGAAATTATATTGGCATAAGTTATCAAAACATTAAAAAACAGTGACATAGTAATCACTATAGTTTTATTAATGCATAACAAGATCTAACTGTAGGTTTAATAACTACTATAATTTTGCAGTAATGACAGGTATAAATGATATTCCAAGATATCTGCAGTAAGTAAAATGTGATATGAAAATACCTGTGATTTCTATTGTTGACAACATCACAGGTACTGTTATATTACCAGGGTCTATTGCCTACACTCACAACTGGAGGAAATGTTCAATTTTAGTTAGAGATTAATAAAAATAAAGACATAATTATTTTCCTATCCAAGTTCACCTACCCTGACTTTAATCCTTGGATCCCTGTGGGCTTATGGATCCAATGCTAAGAACCCTTGGCCCTAGGTACATAATGAAGAGGGCCTGAGTTAGAAGGAGAAGAAGGTAGAGATCTAAGAGAAATTTAAGAGATACAACAATGTTAATGCGTCTGATGATTTGATGGTGGAGAAGGAAAAGAGAAGTATCTAAGTTGATACTCAGGTTTCTGGACTGGGGAATTTATGATATGCAAAATTAGGATAACTGACAAGGCCCACTTAGGGCCTCAGAAGGGCTTTCACTTGGCTTAAACCTTTAGGCTTGAGAAATGTATTTATGATTAAGATGATTAACAATTCTTCCAGACCCTGTCATGATTAGAAAGACTTGTGCAGACAGAACCATAGGCTATGGAGTCAGATACCTGTTTATGGATAAGTGAGCAGAACATACCTTTCAAGCTCAAGTGCATTGCTCTTTCTACCAGGATACTGACTGCAAAAGTTCCATCCAATGCAGTAGGGCCCTCCTGGGCCAGGCAGACTTCAGCTGTGGTGCTGATGCAGGGGACCTGGGTGGAGGCCGGAGACTTCTGGTGGTCATGTGGTGGAGAGAGCTGGAGCTCATCATTTCCTCTGGGGAGCTGCTCAGACTCACTGGGGCTGCTGCAGTCCATGGAGTCCAGCTCATTAGTGGGCCCAGGGTGTGAAGAAAGAGAGGAGAGAACCACATGAACTCTCAAGGCAGCTCCTGAGAGGTTGGAAGCATTTCGTCCAAATAGAGGATACACACCTGCAAGAGGATGAAGGAGGATAAGTCTAGGCAAGCAGGGACACTCTCTAAACCTGGAGATGCTCTCTGAGGGTGCTTGCAGCCCTCTTCTCCTTTGGCAGGGCTACAGGCCCTAATATACCAATTTGCAAAGAAACTGTGAAGTTAACACACACTGTGAGAGTTTTTACTGCCCCCTGCCCCCATCACTACCTGCAACAATGGAAAGTAGTGAGAGGTCTGATTTCAAGGGAAGAGGATAAAAAGCTGGTGGGAGTGGAAAAGTATGAGGGAATGCACAATCTGAAAAGTTGAATACTGCCTTTGGTATCCCTCAATAAAAAGAGGTATTTGTGTTTGAGTTCTGATCCCTAAATCTATATTCAGTTTCCCAAACCTACTTGCTCCAGCAGAGTGAAGTTAAAAGCCTGTCTTTAAGAACTTTAGCTCAAGTGAGCCTTGTACACTTCGAGGACTTTTTCTGTAGTCTCTTTGACTCTAGGCCAGCCCAGATAAAACAGGGCACACGGCATTTGATGAGGTGCTCAACAGAGCCAGAATTATACCTGCTGGGTCCAGAGAGAAGCAGAGAATCTGGGATGATCACCCAGGTGCTCAGTTCTCCTTTAGCTTGGGCCACCCGCTCAACAACAGGGTCAGAGCACAAGGCTAACAGCTAAAATAGGGTTGTGACTCAGTTTCTTCAACCGTATAGTGGGGGAAATAACTAACCTTACAGGAATGTTAAGATGAATAAATACGATGTTTGTAAAGAGTCTAGTCTGGCTGTTTCCAATTCAATCTGTACTATAGTTGCCAGCCTTATTTATCTAGAAAGCAAAGCTATGTCACTCTTCTCTTCAGAAGCTGTTAAAATAGCTTAAGTCCAAACTCTCCTGCTTAGAAGAGGCCTTCAACATAGTACTCCTGCCCAGCTGTCTAGCTTCATCTCCCATCATTTCCCAACCTATACATCCTGTGATCCAGCTGTACCAAATTACTTACGGCGCCTAAAACGTATCAAACTGCTTCCTGCCTCTGTGCCTTCACCCACGCTGCTTCCGTTTAGAAAACCCTTCTTTCCCCCTTTTCGTGACTTACTGCTAAATCCTCTGTAACTCAGGTCAAGCATCATCACTTCCACAGGGATGCTGTCCTTGAACCAGAGATGTTGTGTCCCTGTGCTCCCATAGTGCCACTGAGAATACCTTTCTCATAGTTCTTTTTTTTTGCGGTACGCGGGCCTCTCACTGTTGTGGCCTCTCCCGTTGCGGAGCACAGGCTCTGGACGCGCAGGCTCAGCGGCCATGGCTCACAGGCCCAGCCGCTCTGCGGCATGTGGGATCTTCCCGGACCGGGGCACGGACCCGCATCCCCTGCACTGGCAGGTGGATTCTCAACCACTGAGCCACCAGGGAAGTCCTCTCATAGTTCTTATACTTCGCTGTAATTGTTTATTTACTACTCCACCCTCCCATTAGACTATAAGCTCATTAACTATTTCTGACTCATCTTTGAATTCCCAGGGCCAAGTACATGTAGCAAATACTGAACAAATGTTTGAAAGAAAAGCACCCATAGTGGCACTTGCAAAATGTTACCTCTCTCCTTTCAAACCAGTTTATTACCATGTAGATTTTATGATTCCAAGATGTACTGACCAGAGAGAGAGGATATCCTAATCTCATTAGCAGGTATGCTTTTCAGTGTATTTTAAAACCAACATTCTAGATTATAATATAGGTTCTTATACAGGTGGTTAAAGGTAGTCTCCTAAATTCACTCATTTTTATTTTACATGTATTAACTGAGGGCTTACAATGTTCTAGACACTATGTTAGGTGCAACAGCCTTATGAATTTGGATGTAGTCTAAGGCTACAAAGTTCAGCACCAGTTCTTAGATCTCAGACAGTATACCTTAGACTCCACTAAGGTATACTGTCACTAGATAATGCCCTTCTTAAAGCATCCAGCAAACCTCTTTCTGAAATCTCTGTAGTTTTAAGAAGCATTACTAAATTACTATTAATCTTTCAACATGCAACAATGGAAAGAACACTTACTAACATGTGACCCTGGGCAGTTACCCAACCTACCTGAGGCTCCATTTTCATGACTACAAAACAGGTTTCATACCTACCTCGCAGGATTGCTGGGAGGATCAAATAAAATAATGTCTGAGAGGGTGTCTCACATAGTGCTTGTCGTGGAGCAGCAGCGGCTCAAACCACAAGTGCTAAGCCTAGTTCCTTACTTACCACTGACGGTTAGTGTCCTTGCTGACCTCTCTCCAAGTCTGGCCAGGTCCACATAGGCTGAGCCAATCCAGCTGTCTGTCTGATGGGGCCTCTCCACACTGTCATTGCCATACGCCCGCCAAACTTGGATCTCTAACCTCTCCTCTCTGAAGTACCAAAGCAGTGATGGGCTCCTAGAGACTTCTGCTCTTTTGGATGCCTTGAAAGTAACCATGACCTGCTTTTTGTTTGTAGATTCCTTAGGCTTCTTGAGAGGGGTCCAAAAGCCTTCATGATCGTACAGCTTGTAGCGGAGGTAGCAATATGTATTCTTATGAATGTGCTTCTGGCCAGCAAGCAGCACGCAATGGATGGGCAGCCAGAGCCTCGGGGTGGAGATGGTAACAGTGGCTGGCTCCTCTTCATCCATCTTGACAAAACCCTTCAGATTATTCTCAAAGCTCCAGCCCAATAGCTCAGCAGCTTCCAACACCCGCTCTCTGTCTCCAGGATGGGTGAAGGAAATGGAAAGCTCCAGACCACCCACAATCTTCTGCATGAGCTCCAAGCCGTGAGGCAGGGCCCCCTCTTCTGGTAAAATGATAGGATACCATCCTGTGATCCCTTATGAAAGAAAAGGATGATTTTTCAATTATTGTTTTAAAAGTAAAAAGACTTAGCCACTTTCCACCCCATAGCCACTATCACCCTGGCCCAAGACAGAAGAGAAAACATATACCCACAGTGCATTGAAGTTTGCTTCACCTGACCACTGAAAGACAATGAGATCAGGTGGAAGAACAAAGGCTAGGAGCTGGAAGACCTGCATTTTCTTCTTGGCTCAGCCCAAAACTAGTGGTTCAGTCTGGGTAAGCCATTAATTTCTCTCAGCCCTATTTCCTTACCTGAAAAATGGGAAAAATAGTGCTGATCTTGCCTATCCGACAACCTTATTATAATTGTCAAATGAGATAATGATTTTGGAAGAGTTTTGAAAGAAAATAAAAAATGTGAAATATTATTATGGTACTATGAGTACAATGGAGAAGGCATGGGACAAGATCAGGAGATCTGGGGTCTAGCCCCGGGTCTTTCACCAAGGGAATTGCCACTTAGGGAACACATACCAAGGACCAGGCACTAGATTTCAAAATAACAATTTAAAATATTAGCTACTTGTTACTGAGCATCTATTATGTGTCACAAACTCTCTTATGCTTTATATATATTACTTTATTTATTTCTCTTAATAACCCTATGAAGTTTTGAGGATTAAATGGGATAATAATCCCTATTTTGCAGATGAGGAAATGGAAGAGACCTGCCCAAGTCGTTATAGCTACCAGGTAGTAGAACCAGGATTTGAACCCAGGCCTAGCTGGCTTTAAAGTCTACACACCATCTATTATAGGTTCACAATATCTTTTTTTTTCTTTAAATTTTATTTATTTATTTATTTATTTATTTTTGGCTGCATTGGGTCTTCCTTGCTGCACGCAGGCTTTCTCTAGTTGTGGTGACTGGGGGCTACTCTTCGTTGATGTGTGTGGGCTTCTCACTGCAGTGGCTTCTCTTGTTGCGGATATGGGCTCTAGGCACATGGGCTTCAGTAGTTGTGGCACGCAGGCTCAGTAGTTGTGGCGCACGGGCTTTGCTGCTCCACAGCATGTGGGATCTTCCCAGACCAGGGCTCGAACCTGTGTCCCCTGCATTGGCAGGCAGATTCTTAACCACTGCGCCACCAGGGAAGTTCCGGTTCACAATATCTTATCTAAAACCCTTAGGGTCAGATTTGTTTCTGAATTTAAAAATTTTCAGATTTTAGAAAGATACTGTGGTACATAAACTGAATATTATATTACTAGTCAGTGGTCTCATAGGTCAGGGGTTGGTGAATTTATTCTGTAAAAGGCCAGATAGTAAATATTTTAGGCTTTGGGGCCATATGGTCTCTGCTGCAACTATTCAGCTATGTTGCTGTAGTGAGAAAGTGGACACAGAAAATATGTAAATGAATGGGCACAATGTGTTCCAATAAAGCCATATAATCAGGCAGTGGCCTAAGTCAGAAAATAAAGACTAAATAGTCTCATGTCAGTTGAGGTCAGGTTTGGCTGCTTAATGAGTTAATAAAAAACATTTTACTTTCTGAGCTTTTTGGATTTCATAATTACATAAAACAGATTGTGGATTGGTATAATATTCACAGCAATTTTGAGAAAGGTTTTGTATTAATTAAAATTATAGATGGGAAGATTTAGACTTATTGAGATTAATTTGCCAAAGGCCACTTAAGGTGTTATGATATTTGGAAAAGGCATTTAATTTTTTGGGGCCTTCCAAGTTTTCGTTTATAAAATGAGGACACTGAAATGAGGAGGTTGATCTCTATGACTCCATCTGACTTGGTCGGTCTAAGAACCTATGGCTTTGGCTTTAGTAATTTCTCATCACTTGGGTATTAATTTCCTCACAGCCTAGTGCTTCTTAACATTATTTGGTCACAGACCCCTTTGGCTCTAATGAAAGTTATCCCCAGAAAAATGTACAAATACAAATACATAAAAAATTTCACACCACTTCAGCATGTAAGTGGATTAGATCATTCCTCTTGCTCTGTGATTCTGTAATTGAGATTACTGGCAGGAAGAAACAAAATAGAATGTTCACTTTAGAATAACTCTGAATATAAAGACAAATGATACATTCCAAACTGTCTAAAAGGTTTATTTCCAAGGAGTTAAATTTAATTTGTGAAGGTAGGATTTCTCAGATGGTGCCTATTCCCTGACAAACTCTGTAGTAAGTTTCAGAAGGAAGGAAACTGAGGTGTCCTATGTGCCCAGTCCTGTACAAAGATCTTTCACGTGTATAATTTCATTGAATGCTTTGATAATCTTGCAAAGATCTTATTATTTCCATTTTTAGAGATGAGGAAACGATGGATCTGACAGATGAAGTGACTTGTTCTAGATCACAAACAGTTAGTGACAGAAGTGAGATTTGAACCCTATATCAAGTTGTAGAGACTTCTCTCTGGCAGGCACATAGTACCTGTTTATTGAGTATTGCTCAAATTTCAACTCACAATTAAATTTGGGAGACGTGTGATAAAATTTTGGAAACTAGATTATACAATCCTAGGGAGGCAGATGGGCAAGAGAAGGAAAACTAACATTTACTGAGTGCCTACTATGTGTCAGGTACTTTATATATCCTATTTCATTGATTCCTACCTTGTAGACTTGTCAGCATTAACAGTCTCCATCCATAAGGTAAGTGGGGCTCAGAGAGGTCAAGGTCACTCTGTCAAGGTCACTGAGCTAGTAAAATGTAGGACGGGACCAATATTTCCAGACTACTGCCCTGGTGGTTGTGCCTGCTTTTGGGTCTTCACCTCATACCCTTATTCCTTCTTCAGTGAGAGAGGACAGTATAGTGAAAAAGAATGGGCAAATCTGGATTTGATTTCTAGTACTCTACTACCTGGCTGTGTGGTTGACAAATCACTTAACCTCTGTAAGCCTAAGTTTTCTCATCTGTCAAATGAAGATAATCCTGTATCCCCATCAGTAAGAGTTACCACGAGGCTCAAAAAGGATCTGAGAAAATATTTTACAAAGTGCTATATAATGCAATGGATATTGCCATATTTATTTTAAGTAATATTATCATCATTATCTTTCCTGGAGTAAGATGACAGTACAATGTTTTGAGCTTCTTTGCTTTATTAGAAGGACTTTGAAATGATTAGGAAAGGACTTAAAATGTTTTTGAGAAAACCTTTGAGGTGTTTGGGAGAATTCAGAAGCATGTGTTAAGGGTTTTTTTTGTTTTGTTTTATTTTTTGCTTATCTTGTAAGAGAGCCAGACAAGATGATCTCTTGCAGGGAAGTGAATGGGAAAGGGTAGGATTAGAAAGTGATAATCTAGGGCTTCCCTGGTGGCGCAGTGGTTGAGAGTCCGCCTGCCGATGCAGGGGACACGGGTTCGTGCCCCGGTCTGGGAGGATCCCACATGCCGCGGAGCGGCTGGGCCCGTGAGCCATGGCCGCTGAGCCTGAGCGTCCGGAGCCTGTGCTCCACAATGGGAGAGGCCACAGCAGTGAGAGGCCGGCGTACCACAAAAAAAAAAAAAAAAGAAAGTGATAATCCAGGATCCCTACCAGATCTCTTGATCAGCAGATCTTTTGTTGGAATCTTTACTACTCCAAGCAGATAATCTTTGAATGAGTGGATACTGGTTATATCCCTGGCTGTTAAATCAAACAAAGAAAGAGAAATTATTTGGTGGTCTACTGACTAAGGGCTTGTATTACAATATAGCCATATAATCTTCCACTTACACTCAGTGAATTTCAGTGTTGGAAGATTCATTAGAGATCATCTTGCTCCAGTCAAAACTTGAATGCCCTCTAAATCATTTTAATTAAATCATTAAGTATGTGTATGCACACACTTAAATTTTGAAAAATTCAGGCATACAGAAAAGTTAAAAGAATACTACAATGAACTCCTATATACCCTTCACCTAGATTCACCCATTAACATCTTGACACATTTGCTTTATCTCTCTCTACCTTCTCTCAAATACACTCAATACATATTCTACATATTTTTGCTATACCCTTCAGAAGTTGCAGAGAATAGGACTCCTCACCCCTAAACATTTCAGCATGTATCTCCTAGGAAGTGCTATACCATTCAAAACAGAGCCCTTTTAAATTTTGACTGTGAGTCATTTGGTGCCCACCTGACTTGGTATCTTCATGATAAATAGCAAAAGTAACTTCTGCAAACTCCAACAACTCTGCCAGGAAACAGGCTTCTCCACTGCAGTGCTGAGTTACCAAGTTACATGAGAATTCACTGTGATGGGAGAACTCAGGGCAGAAGGAACAGGCCACAGGGTGGGTTTGGCGCTGTTCTCCCTTGGGCAGGAAGGACAGATGAGTGGTGACAAAGGCATTGACCCCGACTGTGGCACTAAACTGCAGAGCGGGTTCCTGCTCAGCCAAAGCCCTGTAGGGGAGAAGGGTGGGAATGAGAAGGAGGTAATATCAGAAATCAGCTTGACTGCCTAGAAAACATCACCATTTCCACAAGGCCACCAAGAACACTAACCAACCATGTGTTTCCTATTTAGGCTTTTGGCAATGCCACTATGTGTTTTCTTAGTAATCTCAATATTACAGTGTATGTGTATGTGAGGGAGACAATATTCATCTACCTACTAGAGTGATACTACAAGGACACTCCATTGTACAGTGGTCTGGCTTCTTGCCCATTTTTCTTAAAAGCGCAACACAGACCAAATGCGGGACTTACAAAAAACTGCCTGCCACCTAATCTGACTTTCCCTGTGAGTTCCCAGAGAGAAAAGCAACTGAGTTTCTTATCTATTACTCAGTCTCTCTGAGGTCTACTGAGTATCGAAATTTCAAGTCCTTCTCTGTCAATTAAACAGTAGTTAATTTAACACCATGTTTAAGAATTCTGACTTGGGCTGGGTCTTACCCAGTACAGGTACTCCATTATACACAAGTTTCATGCCTTCATGGCCTTTGCACATGTTCTTCTCTTTGACCAGAATAATCTTCAGCTCTCTTGGGCATTATGATTAACTCCTACTCTTCTTTCAAGACTCAGATTAAGATATTTTGAAGGGTCTTGAATGCCACGTTGAGCAAGCAGGTTGGACCTTATCCTGTTGTGGACCACTACCCTAAAGTGGAGTGAGTACAATCTAGGGGGTTCACAGGGTAAACTATTTGAGCATAGGAAAAAATTATTAAAACTTCTAGAGTTGTTATCTCATATATTAAAGTTTTACTACTCTCTGGTATATTTTATGTATATATTAGTGTAGTAGTAAATGAAGATGACTTATACATGAATAAGTATACACATATTTAGAGAGTATGCTAAATTTTTATTTTTTTATTAATAGGAATGTAAATTAAAATTAGGAGACCACTGCTACTGACAATGAGAAACCATCAAGAGTTTGAATATATGGGAAAACATGATTAAAAAACTGCCCCGGCATCTCTCTAACACTAAGATGTTCTCAAGCAATTATTGGAAAAGTCTATTTGGAGAATTTAGTGAGGAAAAATATTAATTAGACTGAACATTTTTACCAGCTACTTCAGTGTCAGATCTCACACGGAAGTAATTCCATTAGTTATTTAGCAACTATGAAGTTAAAGGTAAATAATCTGACTCTAAGTTGTAACAAGGGAAGAAGTTAAGGAGCATTTGCCTCTTTCTTGAATTCATGTCCAAAGTGAGCTAGTCCGCCTCAGGATCGTGATCTAGTTCTCCTTACTAGGTACCTGATACATGCTGGAACTATGCTATGTGGTGGCAGGGACAGAGAGGAGTTCAGGCAGTGTCTGTGTCTAGAGGAACTCACAGCCTAGGTGAGGAAAACTCATGTATACAAATAATTGAAACAGAGTGATATGTGCTGCAACCAAGGTGCTAATAGACAAAGGACAAAGCACCGATTCTATCTACATGTAGGAGAGACAGAGGAAGGCTGCAAAGTCTTGAAGAAAACAGAAGTTTGTTTAGAGGACAAAAGGAGGAAGAACATCCAAATTAGAGAGAAGAATGAGTGAAGACCTGAAGGAGGGAAGAGAGGGCCATGCTGTTTATACACAGAAACAGTGTTTCGGGCAGAGAAAATAGCAAGACAAAGGCCTTGAGGGGAAAAAGAGCATGGTGTGTTCAGAGGTAATAAGAAAGCCAGTGCCTGGAGTGGAGTGAGTAGAGCAGCAACTACCAGGAAGAGAGGAGGTCATAAAGATAACGGGGTGAGATCATGTGGGGTCTTACAGCCATTTTAAAGACTCTGGCTTTTACTCTGAATGAGATGGAAAGGCATTGGTGGGTTTTAAGTAGATGTGTGTCAAGACCTGATTTAAGTTTTCATAAGATCACTGGCTTCTGTATTGAGAACAGACTAAAGGGGAATAAGCTAGAAAAATAGGAGGTGGTACTCAGAGATTGAACATAAGAGACTATAGAGGAGGTGTAGTGGTGATTGGTCCTGGCATGGTTGGTGGGCATAGCGTCTGACCTTGGGAATAAGAGGGTAAGTAGGGTAGAGGATAAAATTGTTGGACAAGGTCAAGAAACTAAATTGCTCATAACAGTTAAAACAGCAAAATTTGCAAGTGATTTATTCACTTATATTCCTATATGCTTTCTTAAGAGGAAAAGAGTAGTGTTTAATAAACTGGAAATTGTATGCAAGAAAGTTTTATGTTATTTGGGCGTCACATATTATGTGGACTGCAGTGGAGAAAGGTTTGCTTTGAGAATTGCTTTTCTAAGGTGAACTTACTTGGCTGCTGCTTGCAAACCACAGGCTCTGATAATCTGGACTGAGATGCAGACGGTTCGAGCTGCAAGAACTCCCTCTGCTGTCCTTGGAGTACACCTGTACCTTAGGCCCACATCCAGTAAACCTAAAGAATGAGGGCAAAAGGAAAAATGAAAAGAAGGTTGGTTGGAATAATCTCTGTTCTACCAAACCCCAAGTCTAGTCAGGAAGGAAGGAAGAGGATAAACACTATAATCCTAATGAACAATATGGGGCCTTAGCAGTGAAACAATCTGTGGTCAGAATCACATTATATTATTGTACTTTAGGATTAATAAGGCAGAACAGACGTCACTATTTTCACTTTATATCCAAGAAACTATGGCTCAGATATTCATCTGCTTGCCAAAATCACATTAACTATCAGAGGTAGAACTTAATCCCAGTTATTTTTATAGAATTGAGATGGACTCTAACCTTTCTTCTTTTTTAAACCTTTAAAAGGTTTTTTGCACTCATATATTTCTGTCACCCTCCTACTGCCACCATCTTAAACACCTTCACATGCCATCTTTTTATAAAAATTCTATCACATTTCAGGGAAAGCTTTAAGGAACAATAGAACAAGCTGATCAGTGAGGGTCAGGAGGAACAACTCAATCTTAATCATAGCAAGATAAAACCTTTTGCTTGGGCAGATACTCTCCAGTAAGGATGAACAGTAACTTGATTTAGAAGGCTAATTCTAGTTATTCATGATGTATTTGGAGGGTGGGTCATCTAGCTGGAACCATTAGGTTATAATTCAAAACTCCAAATTCTAACTAATCCCTTCTAACTTTAAATCCTGACTTCTTCCTCCCTCACAGTGACTTCCCAGTTCATGCTGACTATATTCTTCCAATCCTACATCATGTTGCCTTGGAATAATAATTCTCTGAGTACACCTATATGATACTTAGGTTTTATGCCATGAGGGCTTATCAAATGCTTGCTGAAGTTAAAGGTGAGATGAGACAAGCAACACTTATATACAGAGTCTACATAACTATGAATTTTCTAAAATTATATGCAAAATTTGCAGTGTATATTCTACACTCATTTTCTACGAGAAGGTGTCTCATAGTTTTTATCAGATTCTTAAAAGGGTAAGTACCACAAAATGTGAAGAATCACTAATTTAGAGAGAAAAGGGACATTTATATATACTAGGGAAAGATAAACTAGTCTTCAATTACCTGATGATTGGTTCCTTAGTTCATTCCTATTCTCAAGCCTGGGGGTTAAAGGGAGATTAAAGGTCTGTATTCCCATGTCCTCACGGTGCTGCATGGTTACAATGGCACAGATCCTCGATAATGGCAAGGTTCCTTTGGCGACCATCTGGTCTTTCACATTAGGATAATAGTACCTGCAAGCCACAAAAGGACAAGCTGTCAGTTGAAAGAATAAGGTGGATGAATGATTCACTCTGCCCCAGGGATCAGCTTTCAGTATCTAGTTACCTTTGGTGCCTGACTGTTCTGTATTTCTGGTATACAGCTGTGGTTGTGTCTGGCTGGATTTACTGCCCATTACTTGGAGGAAGAACCCCATACATTATACCCTGTGTTCAAGACAAAGCCCAGCTTCTCACAGGTTTTCTATTTGAGGAATCTGCATCTGGCTTGGCCCTTTGGGAGTAGCCACTCCTGAGAGCATCCATCCTGCAGCACAAGTGGTTCTAAGCAGTGCAGTTCCAATGTCTTCTATGGCTTCAGGCCCATGCCCCTCAAAATTGAAGGGGCGATGAGGATCTGTTAGTACCTACTCTATTTCCTCCTCACGTTAAAATTATTTTAGTTGGTTTCTTGGGGGTGAGGATGCAAAGGGGGAGGTTAAACATCTATATTCATGCCATTATCTTTCCTGGAAATCTGCCGAAGTCTGTGCCATGAGTGGAATTATATTTTACAAAGGCCACTCTTCTGGTGGTGGGAAGAACGGATTACAAGAAACGATTCTAGAAGTGGGGAGACCAGTTAAGAGGGTATTACAATAATTTAGGCATGATACAGTGAGGGCCTGAACTTATAATATAAGGTAGAAAGAGAAGCAGAAAAAAGGTGACTGATACATTTAAGTGACAGTAGGAGATAAAACTAAAACTTCTCTTCCAAATGTAAGTAGTGTTTAGAAGTATAAGATACAACTGCTCCCAAGGGCCTAATAACTGAACAGATTTCAGTAAAATCTGGACAAGAGTCATTATCAAACCTAAATAATATTAAACAGGGCAGAAGGGGGCTCTTTGCTTGCTTATAATTCAACATGGGCTAATTAAGGGAAGGATGCTCTGTGACTATGCACTTCCTTCCTAGGCACAGGCATGGGTTCTCCACACTGTACCTGCACCAGATTTCAAACTGGACTCCACCTCCAGGTACAAGCCCGTGTGCAGAGAAGGCACTGAGTAGGAGCCTTTGCACTGGAATTTCAGCTGGCAACAGGAGAGAGTGACGGTGCTCACTATTAAAGATGGGGTCTGGAATGCAGAGTGTGGTTGTAGATCTGAAAGGCTTCAGAGTGAGTCCTTTGGAAAAGAAAAGCAGTTCAGAATAATCCAACACATCATTTAGTGTTTTACAGGGACTTCCCTGGTGGTCCAGTGGTTAAGAATCCGCCTTCCAATGCAGAGGACGTGGGTTCGATCCCTGGTTGGGGAACTAAGATCCCACATGCCGTGGGGCAACTAAGCCTGCGCACTGCCAACTACTGAGCCCACGCACCACAACTAGAGAGCCCGCGTGCTGCAACTACAGAGCCTGCACGTCATGGAACCTGCAGACCACAACTAGAGAGAAGCCCACATACCGCAACGAAAGATCCTGCAAGCCGCAGCTAAGACCCGATGCAGCCTAAAAAAATAAAAGAAGTGTTTTATATGTAGTTTTACAGTATGTTAATATCCAGTATTGTTCAATTTTATCCTCACAATACTCCTGTAAAGAAAACAAAGTAGGTATTATTTCTCCTACTACACAGATGAGGATGTGTAGCAGGAGACGTTACATAGTCAACCCAAATGTCTTAGAGCTAGTAGGTCACAGACCTGGGACCAGAATTTGTATCTTCTGATTGTATTACTCCTACCAAGGTCCATTTCCCTAGCAGCTCTGGTCCCCAGAGATGCCATGGTAATACAGAAGAGATTCCTTTGTTGGTAGACAACGTGTAAGAGTTCCAACTTCTTCACTTCCTTACCAACACTTATTAGTCTGTTTTTAAAAAAATTATAGCCATCTAAGTGAGTGTGATGTGGTATCTTGTGGTGGTTTTGATCTTTATCCCCCAAATGACCAATGATGTTAAGCATCTTTTCATGTACTTATTGACCATTTGTATATCTTTAGAGAAGTGTCCATTTAGATCCTTTACCCATTTTTAAATTGGGTTGTCTTTTCATTACTGATTCGTAAGAGTTCTTTATATCAATATATCCCGGATACAAATCCATTATTTGAACCTCAAAACCAATACTGGCAGCACTTTCACGGTTATTCAAGGACATGCTCAGAATAGCAGAAAATTTGAGTCACCCAACTTGCTCATTCCCAGCTGAGATCAAACAAGGTGACACTCTGTCTTCTTGTTTTAGCTCTCAGAGATGACCAGAGGATGGGATGGCAAGGGACAGTGCAATGTAGTGCAGGGGATCTGGCTCTGGGGCCAGCTGGACAGGGTTTGAATGCCAACCTTGGCACTTGTTAGTGGGGCGGCCTCAGTCACTAACACTCTGAACCTTGTTTTCTCTTCTGTAAAATAAAGAAAATAGAGTCTATGAGGATGAACTGTTTTAGGATTTAAGATCATGATCTATGTGAGATATGTATATGTACATATTTCCCCCAGGAGCAATGGTTTGGTATTCTCTTAATTCAGTGCTCTTGAGACTTTATTTTATTTTTTTAAATTTTTTATTTATTTATTTTTTTTGCGGCATGTGGGCCTCTCACTGCCGTGGCCTCTCGAGACCCTTGCAGAGCACAGGCTCCGGACGTGCAGGCTCAGCGGCCATGGCTCACGGGCCCAGCCACTCCGCAGCACGTGGGATCCTCCCAGACCGGGGCACGAACCCATGCCCCCTGCATCAGCAGGCGGACTCTCAACCACTGCACCACCAGGGAAGTCCTTGATGACTTTATAGAATATAACTACAGTAGATAATGAGAATCAACTGTATGTTAATAGATGATAAGAGTGAGTAGGCATGTAAATGATATAAAATGAGACAGAATGTAAATAACTGATGGACCTAGGTAAAGGGTATACAGAAGCTCTTTGTACTATTTTTGTAACTTTTCCATAAATTTGAAATCAAATCAAAATAAAATTAAAAAACAACTTAAGAAAAGTAAAAACTCAGGCTATCTCCTGTACTGCCCAGGTAAGGCTGGAAATACTGAGGAACATAAAACTGACTCAGGAAAAAAAATCCCTAAGCATATTCAACAAAAGAGCCACACAAGAATGAGAAAGCCTAATCTCCCAAACCTACCATTTTCAAGGAACTCAGGTCCTTTCAGCACACTGGGTTGTGAGTCTTGAACTGGAAAGTAGTACTGGACATAACAATCTGCTTCTCCCCAGACTGTTGCCTGAAGAGGGGCAAGCCCTTTAATCTTGTCTATAAGGAGTTCAAAGTGGTGCTCCATCAATCCATTTCCTTGGTCCTCTGCCTGTTAAATGAAACAGAGATACTGGGGAGCTTTAAAGAGTAATTTGTATAGTGTATTCATGCTTCTCTATGAAGTCTGAGAATAGATGAAGAAATAAGCATAATTGGCTGATACTAAAACAGATACTTAATTTTCATTGTGTATAAATCTCACAACTGTTCACTGTAATCAGATCAGGCAGGACCTACTCTAGGCTGTGAGACTGGGTCAATATTAGGAAATCCATAAATGTAACAGAGTACACTAATAGAGGAAGGAAAAAAAGTGACTATCTCAATAAAGGCTAAAAAGCATTTGATAAAATTTAATCAGATGTTCCTGATTCTTTGTACACTAAAACCAGAAGGCTATTTCCTTAATAGGATAAAGAACACATATTTGAAACAAGTTTTCATTTACTTTATTATTATTATTTTGGCCATGCCACATGGCATGTGGATCTTCCCTGACCAGGGATAGAACCCGTGCCCCCTGCATTGGGAGTGTGGAGTCTTAACCACTGGACCGCCAAGGAAGTCCTTAATTATTATTTCTAGTGAAGTTAGGAATAACACTGAGACTGTTTATTAATGGGGAGGTAGTGAATACACTGTTACTGAAGGCACTTCTACTACTAATATGATAAATATATAATGGAAAAAGTTTAGAGTTCATAACAAATAAACAATAACCAAACAAACAAAACAAAACAAAAACAACAACAAAACCATAACCTACTAATAGGTATTTTCTTAATAGTTCTTTCTCTGCTAGAGACATTAAATTTGTCATTCAGATTAAAAAACATAACACTTAAATGGTGTGGACACTGAGACCTGGCTATACTAATAAAGACATCAAATGTAAGATAGAGGAGGACATGATACAGTGGACTTAAAGAGTCAGAAGACCTGTGTCTGAACACCAATTCTCCCATTCTCAGCTGTGTGACCCTGGACGAGTAACATAACCTCTTTGAGTCTGTTTCATCACCTAAAAAAGAGAATGACAATGACCTACCTCATGTAGTTGTTAGGGGAATAAACATGATAAAGTATGTCAATGTGCTTTCTCAATTGAACAGCACTGTACAGAACAAATAACTTTTAAGTTATTAGTAGAAAAGCAAGGAACTTCACTTTACCTTTCCAATATGGATTTGGTCAAGAAACAGAATATTTTGCTGGTTTACATTTGGGATCACTCTTTATCTCCACCTACATTATTTCCCCCAGATTACCTTTTGTTTTTTTTTCATTGAGACTATTTTTTTTAGAGCAGATTTAGGTTCACTTCAATTTTTTTAAAAAGGCAATTAAGTTAGTAAATTAGAGGATTAAGATCTGGTTATCCAATTACATTTTCTTTATAAATTCAAGGAGCTCAGAGGGACACAGGTATCCGTTTAAACAAAGAAAGAAAAATACCAATGATTCTTTTGAGCTACAGCAAGCATTGAAGTGCAAGTATGTTCTTTTGTTGAGCCTTTCACTATTGAAATAAGAATTTGGGGCAATGGTTTCATTAAAACATGCAAGATAAAATGAGATTACGGTGCTTGAAATTTGCTAAGAGAGTAGATCTTAAGTGTCCTCACCAAACACACACAAAAGGTAACTAGATAAAATGATGGATATGTTAATTAGCTTGATTGTGATAATCATTTCACAGCATATGCATGTATCAAAACATCACCTTTTAAGCCTTAAAATAAGATTACGTTTTTTGTAAACAATCAAGTGTTTAGTCACTACCATAGCAACAGATGCTACAGATGGCTGGTCCAGGAAATGGGCTGGCCTGGGGTTGAAGGGAGGAAGTGTTGCTTCTTCATTCTTTAATCTTTGCAGTGCTATTATCTGATCTGAAGAACCCATAGCTAAAAAGACTCGAAGACTCCCATTTTGGTGGCCTGAGAACACATCAATCACAGGCATGTAGCTGTCGACAGCAACGACTGGATACTGAGCATCAAGCAGCAGGCAAGAAATCTTGGGATCTCTAAAGGGAGAGAAATTGTGCATGAGTAAGTAACAATCACCAATCATGTAATAGAGTTGCTTCATTTCTTACCTGGCTTGTTTTCTCAGTTTGTTAAAATGGATCTACAGAGACTTCCCTGGTGGCGCAGTGGTTAAGAATCCGCCTGCCAATGCAGGGTATACGGCTTCGAGCCCTGGTCCGGGAAGATCCCATATGCCATGGAGCAACTCAGCCCATACGCCACAACTACTGAGCCTGTGCTCTAGAGCCTGCGAGCCACAACTACTGAAGCCTGCATGCCTAGAACCCGTGCTCCACAACAAGAGAAGCTACTGCAATAAGAAGCACGCACATTGCAACGAAAAGTAGCCCCTGCTTGCCGCAACTAGAGAAAGCCCGCGTGCAGCAACGAAGACCCAACACAGTCAAAAATAAATAAATAAAATATTTTTAAAAATTTAAAAAAAAAACAAAGAAAGAAAACAGTATACCAATTCCTCAAAAAAAATTTTTTTAAAAAAAGCCTGGTGGCGCAGTGGTGGAGAATCCGCCTGCTGATGCAGAGGACACGGGTTCGTGCCCCGGTCCGGGAAGATCCCACATGCCGCGGAGCGGCTGGGCCCGTGAGCCATGGCCGCTGAGCCTGCGCGCCCAAAAAAAAAAAAAAAAAAAAAAAAGGATCTACAACTAGAAAAGTAATGGTGGTTCAAAAAAATATATGATTCTATCCATAATCCATCAAATAAAAATGACCAGGCAGATAAGTTCCAAACTCAGCAATTTGACAGGCAGGGGGGGAATGTGTCTAACTTATCTCTGTACCATCATGGCCCCAAGGCTTGCTGAATAGCATTATTTTAGAGGTAGGCAGTGTGGTCAGCTAGAAAAAGTATAGATTTTAGAGTCTGGCAGATAAGATTTGAGTAATATTACAAATAATATTGGCCATTTACTGAGTACTTACTATGTGGTAAGCACTTTACAATGTTTCTATAATCCTTCTAACACAGCAAAGGTTGCCATTATCCACTATTCACAGGTGAGAAAAAAGTCCAAATGCTCTTCATTCAGATTCACCATGCTGAATCTCAGATCTACCTCTTACTTGGCTCTATGACTCTAAGTAATCAATATAAGTTTTAAAAGTCTGTTTCCACATCTATAAAATGTAGGTAATAAAACTTCCAACAAAGGGCTATTGTTAGGACTAAACTAAGATAGCAAATATAAAATACCAACATGATAAGTGCTTAGTAATTGATAGCTATTATCACTTTATGCTCTCTCGGCAATGAATGGGGTCGAAGGAAAGGGGAATACCAGACCAAACTAATACCACAACAAAAAGGGGGAAAAAGCCAAAAGCTTACAGCTGACAATGACATTCATGATTCCAGCAGCACTCCTTAGCCTGACCAGGCTTCCCAATGTTACCATCATATAAGTACTTAACTGTTCACTGAAGGCTTACCCGTTTATTTTCTCACTGGATCCTCCCAACTGCTCCAAGAGGGAGATAGGAGATCTGTCATCACCCTCATTTTTTCATCATCTGTTCCAGCCTCACAGATGATGAAAACAAAGCCAGAGAGGCTGACAACTCCAAGTTAAATAAGTCTCCTCATTTGTATAATGGGGATAACGACAATACTTCCTGGGGTTATAGAAAGGCTCACATGACAGTGAGCCATTTCTATAGACAGTGCCCGCAACAGTGCTCTTTGCAAAATGTAAAATACAGCATTTAAAACACAGAAACATGAGAAGGCTGTTAGGAAGGAGGTCAGTTCTAAAATAATTAAAAATCACTACCTTGAAACAAAAAATGAACAGTCTGTACTGAGGATAGAAATAATCTTCAGATAAATCAATACCCCATCTAGGTTTTGAGTAGTGATAAGTGAGGTACAGCAATCAAATCTGAAGGTCTAAGAAACAATGCTCAGTACAGAAATCTTGCAAATAGCTGATGTGAACAATAGTAACTGAAGTTTGTGACAGAGAGATACACCATCAGTTTTTTGAGGTGATAACTTGGCAGTTGAGTTTCTTGGTGAGGAGAGTGGACTACAGAGCCAGATTCTCTGGGTTCTAACCCTGGTTCCACTACTTACAATATATCTGACAAGTTATTTAACTTCCCTGTGCCTCTGTTAACTCATGTGTAAAATAGGGGAAATAAAATTTACCTGCCTCATGAAGGACTGTTGTGGGGATTAAAATGACTTGATACATGTAAGGTTCTTAGCTTAGGGCCTAAAACATGGAAAGCAGTATCTGTAATATTGCTATAACATAGGAGAAAGAGTAGCAACTGTGGTGAAATTGAGAAAAGTCCTCCAAGGAATTATTGGGTTGTTCATGTTTGCAAACCACAAATATTCCTCTTCAGTTCATACAAAGTTAAAGATGTAAAACAAGAATACTTCAAAAGGTCCTATTTACTTGAATGACATGTAAAACTGATGGAGGGGAAGTTTCACCAGCCCGAGCAGCTTGTCCTGTCCTGGGCTCCGCACCTTGTTCCAAGTTTCAATTACCATCACATTGTTCTTAAGCCTTTCCAGGCATTTGGAAGACAGAGAGACAGGAATCACCTAGGGAGAGGAACAGCAGAAAAAAACAAAACAAAACCCCACATCTGAGACAAAGTATTAATTTATACTTTTATTCAACAAGCATTTACCAAAGCCTATTTGTGTGCCAAGCACAGTGCTAGGAGCTGAAGACGTCAAAATAAAACCCACTCTGTTATCCTCAGTCTAAAGCCACAGTCTTGTGTTAGAGACAAACACATAAAGGCCAAATACAAAATGGCATGAATTCTCTGAGGACAAAACTCATATAGATAGGGCTTCTGGGACACAGGTAGGAAAAGAGGATATTCAGGAAATGCAAGTAGCTGAGCACAGCTGGACTATCTAGTGTGAAGAGAAGAGTGGCCTGAGTCGAGACTGGAGAAGTATAGGTAGTCTTAAAGGGTCTTGCAGTTCAAACTTAGGGATTGGATTCTATCCTGAAGGCTACGGGTAATCACTGAAAGGTTTTCTTTTCAGCAGGAGAGTAAAATATTCAGGTTAGTGTTTTAGAAAGATCATTCCTGTTGGTGCACAGAGGAAGAAATGGACAGGGAGAGACAAGAAACAGGACAGTCTGAAGGCTAGGTGGAATGAGAGTGAGGGTCTGAATGAAAGCAGTGGCAATGGAGTGGAGATAAGAGAATTTATTCCAAAGATAATTAAGTTTGCAGCATCTACTGGATTTGGTGAATCTTTATGTAATAAAGACTCAAGGACAACTTTTAGGTTCTGCTTGGGTTTCTGAGCAAATTATAATATGAATTAGGGCAGACAGGAGAAGGAGGAACAGATTTGGAGGGAATAATAAACTCAGATTTGAATACATCTGAATTTCTTCTTCCATTTACACATCTTTATTGGATACCTGCAATTTGCCAGGTGATGTGTTAGGTGCCAAGAGGAAACTGCTTTTAAGATATCCAGGTGGTGACGACCAACAGGCAGTTAGACACAGAGATCTGAAACTACAGGTTAATGCCTGGCCTGAAAGAAGTGTGGATTTCGAAGTCATCTTCACACAACTGAAGCTATGGGAGTAGATGTGGCGACCACGGGGAAAAGAGGGTTGGTTTGGAAGAATGCCAAGGATAGAGTAATGAACAGGAACACTAAAAATTAAAAGTAGGAGAGAGGAAGAAGTACTGTGATCACGACTCTTTTCCTAGTTTTCTTACTGGCCCAATGACTGAAAAAAAAAAAAACAGTTCTTGAGTCAGGAAGAAAATAAGAGAGAGTTATGAAAATCAAGAAAGGAAACAATTTAAGCAATAGCATCAAATTCTACTGAGAAATCAAGTAAGATGAATACTGAAATCAGTGGAGGAATAAATGAGACTGAGGAAAAATAAATAAAATAAAGAAGGAGAGATTGGAGAAACAGAAAAGAAAGAAGGAAGTTCAACTGATCAAAGCTCTAGAGGAAGAAGAAAGGAACAGAACTCAGAATTCAGGCAAAAGACAGTGGGAAACCATATCAACTGAGATAGAATAGAAAGAAATAGACACACAAAAAGTTTTAAAATGTTGGCAACGTCTTTTCCTCTTCCCATACAATAGTGGGACTGGATCTGCATACCAGATAATTATAAAAGTACCTCTAGTCTGAAAATTCTCATTTTTTTTACAGTGGAATTATGATTTAGGAAACATACTTCTCTCCCCTCCCCAACTCCTGCCTTCATCCTTAATGCATATGGAATGTTAAGACATGTACAAAGTTACCTGAGAAAAGTTAAAGACTGGTTTTGTTGTGCCCCATGCAATGACAGATCTGGTGACTTCTTCTGTGCTGAAGAGCTTGCAATTTAAATAAACATTGCATGATGGTTGTTTCTCAGATTCTCCAGTAATGAAATCTTTCCCATCTGGCACCATCAATAGCACATGCAACAGCAAAGCACTTTCTTTTGTTGACACGTTTATCTGATTTATCAAATCGTGAGAGGCTGGCACAGCCGTGAAGGTTGAAGGACTTGATACAACAGGGCTTGGTGACTTTGGGGTGGGGAGCACCAAATTCTGTGTTTTCTTTACAGTTTCTTCATGAATTTGATTTAGGTTCTGTGGATTTTTGGTACAGGTAACATGTTGACTAGGTTCCGGCAGTGTCTTATCTGGACTTGTAAGAGCACAAAGTGGGCTATGTTGGGTGTTGCTACTTAACTTTGTATTGACACCAGCGAAATCCTTGTTATTTATAACAAGCTCCACAGTTACCTATAGAACATAAAAGGAAGAGAGTTAATAGGAACATTTTCTAGAATCAGAATCAGAATTTTGGAGCTAGGAGCAGCATCAGATTGTTAGGATATAAATTAATTCATCCTCAAATACCACAATAGTAGGAACACTAATAGACTGCACATACATCACCTTACCAGGACTAAGAAAAGCTAGGCAGATGATTTATTAATAATACAAGATGAGCCTAAAACATAAGTAAGTGCTCAGAAGAGAATGGAGACATATTTAAAGGACACAGAATCCAGTTTGTCCCACTGGACAAATCCAGGACAAGCTGAGTTTCAAAATGAATAATAATAGTAGTGGATTATAACCTTTTGAATAACATAAGAATCCATGAGTCCATACCAATATAAATAAATAAGGGAGAAGGGACAACTCTTCTACATAGTAGAATACCAATTAAGAAATGCACAGGGAATGATGGAGTTAATGGTGAAGTCAGAAAATCATATTCTTTCAAATATCATAGTAATAAGTGACTCAGATAAACCCCAAATGGAGGACATTCTACAAAATAACTGGCCTTACTTTTCAAAAATATCAAAGTACTAAAAGACAAAGAAGGGCGGCAGAACTGTTCTAGGCTAAAGGAGATTAGAGAGAGAGACATTTAAATGCAATGGGTGTCTGCTTCTTGAGTCTAAGATACAAACCCGTGTAGTATTTCTGACACACTTTCACTTAATAATGACTGTTAATGGCCTATAATCAAACCCTACCCATTAGCTATGCAAATAATAAGACCATTATGTAAATTGAGGTTAATTAATTGTTTAAAGGTTCATCCCTTCTTCAGAATTAGCTACCCTATGATCTTTAGCTCTATCACATATCATATGAATAAAGAAAAGAAAATAAATTTAATTAATTAAAAACAAATAAACACAATGCATGATCCTGGACTGGAAAAAAAGTGCTACAAGGGAAGTATTGGCATAGTTGGTGAAATTTGAGTATGGACTACAGACAGAATATATTATTGCTGTTAAATTGATCTTTATAACTGTACAGCATTATGTATAATGTTGCCTTTGTTTTTAGAAAATACACACAAGAAATTAGGGAGAAAGAGGTTTAATGTCTGTAACATATTCTCAAATAGTTCAGAAAGAAATTGTGTGTGTATGTGTATAGAGAGAGAGTGGGGAGGGAGACAAAAAGAGAGAGAGAAAGAGACAGAAGAGGTAGATAATTATAAAGCAGATACGACAAATAATTGCTGAGTCCAGGTAAAGGGTATATGAGTTCTTTGTACTATTTTTGCAATTTTTCTTTAAGTTTGAAGTTATTTTTAAAAGTTTAAAATGTTAAAAAGTAAAAAAGGATGTGGGATAAATGATGAAGAATGAAAGTGGTCACTATTACAATACTGAATTACTAGAGATAAAGGGGACTTGAAGCTCCTTTTATTTAAAACCCACAGCAAAGTTCTTTTGCTCTATTGAATATAGACAGCAAACTATTTAGAACAGTACTTCTCTCAACAAAGCCAGGAAAGAAACAATTTCTAGTCCATCAACTCTATTTATTACCCCATTCTGATTATAAATCTTGCAGTCTAGAATGAACAAGGAAAGCAAAAAATAAAACTTTGGTAGTAGAAGAATAATGTGATATTAATTTTTTGCAATGGTAGTCAAACAAGTTTTTAAAATTAAATGGTATCTATTATTAAGAAGGCCAGGAAGAGGGCAGAGAGGGCTTCCAAGAGGAGGAAGCAGCATGAAAATCAAGAACAAAAGCATGGATGCATAACCCAGCACAATACTTTAGCAATTCTTTACATAGTTTGACATGGCTATTGGTAGGGAATTTGGAACAGAGAAAGCTGCAGTGGTCAGCTGGGGTCATATGGTATGCCTTGTATTTTATCCTCTGGGTGATGAGGAGTCATGGAAATGTTTTATGTATGGCTGTGATGATTTCAAAAGCTCGCCAGTACAACAGGACAAAGCTATAGTGAAGCCACACATTCAAATTCTTCCACCTAACAGGAATGTAAATTGGTGCAGCCACTGTGAAAAATAGTATGGAGGTTTCCCAAAAAACTAAAAATAGAACTACCATATGAATAAGCAATTCCACTTCTGGGTATATATGAAAGAAACAAAAACACTAATTCAAAAAGATACATGCATCCCAATGATACCAGCATTATTTACAACTGCCAAGATATGGAAGAAACCTAAGTATCCATCAACAGATGAATGAATAAAGATGATGTTGTACATATACAATGCAATACTATCCAGTCATAAAAAAGAATAAAAGTTTTGCCATTTGCAACAACATGGATGGACTTACGGGTATTATGCTAAGTGAAACAAGTCAGACAGAGAAAGACAAATACTGTATCACTTATACATGGTCTCTAAAAATACGACAAACTAGTGAATATAACAAAAAAGAAACAGACTCACAGATATACAGAACTACTTAGTGGTTACCAGTGAGGAGAGGGAAGTGGGAAGGAGCAATACAGAAGTAGCAGATTAAGAGATATAAACTATTATGTATAAAATATGCAACAAAGATACATTGTACAACACAGGGAATATAGCCAATATTTTATAACTATAAATGGAGATAATCTTTAAAAATTGTGAATCACTGTGTTGTACACCTGTAACTTATATAATATTGTACATTAACTATACTTCAATTAAAAGAAAATGATTACGGCAAGCTCTAAAAAAAAAAATTCTTCCACCTAAGAAAATGATGCTTCTGAATAAAGGAAAGAACCCTCTCTCTGATGAATTACACATAGCATTCATCCCACCACACACCAACTCAGCCACTTCTCTCCTTGTTCACTGCCACTACTCTAGTGCAAACTGTCAATCATTTCTTTTCTGGACGAATGCAACATTTTCCCTCCTGTACCCTACAATATTCTCTACCCAGTAATCTTTTAAAATGTAAACCAGATGTAACTTCCATGCTTCAATGTCCTTTCTTGGCTCTTAGGATAAAAGCTAAACCCTTTACTCTGACCTACAAAGCTCTGAGCGACATGGCTCCCGTCTGCTGTCCAATCTCCCTTTTGGCTCACTATCCTGTGGCAACATTCTGCCCCTTGATGAAGTGAAGCCCATTCTCACTTTAGGGCCTTTGCATGTGCCATTCTTTTCTCTGGAACGATCTTTCCTGTGTTTTTTACTTGGTGGCCTCTTCCTCTCATTCTTCAAATCTCACCTTAAATGTCACCTCCTTAGAGAGACCTTCCCATCTCCTACTTCCTCCCAGGTACTTACTATCACATTGTACCATTTACTTCCTTCCCAGCAGTTTAAAAAAAAATTATTATACATGTGAAATAAATTCATTTATTTATTTAATTTTATTTTTAATTAATTAATTAATTAATTTTATTTTTGGCTACACTGGGTCTTCATTGCTGTGTGTGGGCTCTCTCCAGTTGTGGCAAATGGGGGCTACTCCTTGTTGCGGTGCGCAGGCCTCTCATTACAGTGACTTCTCTGGTTGCGGAGCATGGGCTCTATGTGTGCAGGCCTCAGTAGCCATGGCACGCAGGCTCAGCAGTTGTGGAACACGGGCTTAGTTGCTCCACGGCTTGTGGGATCCTCTGGGACCAGGGCTCGAACCTGTGTCCCCTGCATTGACAAGTGGATTCCCAACCACTGGGAAGCCCCCTTCCTAGCACTTTTGTTGTCCTGGTTTTTTTTGGGTTTTTTTTTGTTGTTGTTGTCCTGTTTTAATATAAGCTGCAAGAGCAAAGATGCTGATTTTCTTGTTCACTGCTATAATCTCAGGGCCAGCCAGTAACACATGCTCCATAAATACTTGACTATCTGAATGTGTATCTACATACCTTGAGGGGGCCAAGTGGAGTCCGACCATTTTCCTGTTGCACTGCAAGCTGGTCACTGAAAGAAAGCAGCTCAGACTGAATGACAGCTCTCAGAGGTAGTGATGCAGATCCAATGACTTCAGGCTGAGAAAAGAAGGAAAGAAAAAGTTTAGGTTAAAGTAAAGAGAAGCCACAGGGGACTTTAGTTGAAGTGACAACATATGATGACTTATAAAGGAATCCATGCTTTATGAAGTCAGTAGCTTTATTTGACTGAGGCAACTCTAAGTGGGAGCCCATATTCTGTCATTTTGGCCTCCCTTCTGGGTTTTACCAATTCTCCCTGGAAGATTAGAGAGGGTTTCATGAGTCACAAAGAGGTCAGAAGATTATCTTTTTCTATTTTTAAGAGTTAGTTCTTACAAAAAATGTTCAACTTCATGCTTAAAAATAAAAAGTACAATTAAGATGATGCAAATGTTTGCCATTAAAGCTGGGAAAATTATAAACATGCCTGATGCTAACAAGGTTATGGAGAAACAGGGGCTGTCATATGCCTGAAGTTGGGAATATAAACTGGCAACATACTTCTGGACAGGAAATTTAGCAATAAATATAAAAAGCTTTTAATATTCATACTCTTTGGCCCAGTAATTTCACTTCTGGAAATTTATACTGAAGAAATAATAAATAATACATAAGAAGCTTATATACAGTGTATATTTTAAAAGTTAACAATGAGAAATAAACATATGTTCAAAATCAGGAATTATTAATTATAGCACATTCCTAGAATGGAAAAATATATAGCTATTAAAATGTTTACTAAAATTTGAAATAATATGAACAATATTCATTATGTTTATTAGAAATAGGATATTAAATTATATATAGTAAATCTTCACATATTTTAAAAATTATGTGGAAAAATTTACATTTTTGCAAAAAATGAATAAAAATCCTCAAGACAATGTTAAATTAAAAAGAAAGCAGGATAAAAATTGCATATAAAATTATCCTAATACTTTCAAAGATTTACATATATAATATATTCATTTGAAAAAGATAAAAGAGATACACATAAATATTAACAATAGTTATTTCTTGGTGATGAGATTATAGGTGATTTTTGTGTTTTAAAAATATTTTTCTATTAAAAACATGTATAATTCTTCTATAATTAGAAAAAAGCCTTAACTATGTGATTCAATGCAAATATACTGAAATGCTTATAGAGGTTGTCTTCAGGTTGTGAAATTATGTTTTTCCTTCTCTTCTTATTTTGCTATATTTTCCAAAATGAACATGTATTATTTAGATCTCCTGAAAATACAAACAAAAAGAAAACAAGATGCATTCCTCATACTATCCATACCAAAGAGGAGGTCAAAGATTATAAAAGCTACTCTTTTAATTGAAGGAAGTAAAAACTGCTCATGACATAGTTTGATTTCTGTTGTACCAGGTGCAAGTGGATTTTATAAACTTGGAATTAGCTGATAAAACTGCTACCCACATTATATTATTTTGGATATGGGATGGATAACTTATGTATTCTGTCTGAAAAAAGAAAGTAGAGCCTCAAATTAAGGCTACTATCCTGTATCAATCCAAACAACCCTCCGTAGCAGGGAGCATAGTAAAGAGGTTAAGAACTTAGGATCTAAAGACTTGGGACAGAGTCCTGGCTTTGTCTTTTATTAGCTTGGGTGATCTTAGACAAGTTACTTCACTAAATCTTGTTTTTTTTTCATCTGTAGATTGAAGATAATAGGTATGTAATTCACAAATTGTTTTAATGATTAAATTTGATAGTGTTGTTCACAGAGCCTTTAGCATAATATCTAGCCTATAACAAATATCAAATAGAAATTTAAAATTATAATAATAAACAATAATCATAAGTATTAATATCATTTGAACCTGGAGAATTTCCTAGTTTAGGTAGGAATATAATTTTAAGTATGCTCCAAATCCCTAGTGTGAATAAATGGTAAGGCAAAGGTCAAAATCACTTGAAGTACCTTTAACTGTGGGGTTTTCTTTGTGTAAATTTGGAAAGTAAGATTGGAATTCCACCAGTGTTCTATCATTGGGCCACCAAACTGTACTGGAAACACAGATCTCTGCTGGAATTTCACCACTGTAAGGAGAACCAGACACATAAGCACATGTCACACCAGCCAACTAGAGCCATCTCATCAATCCATGCCTTGACACCACCCACCTCCCTTTCAAATCTAACTAAGATCTCTTTCAGGAATCCAGTCAGTGTAATTTCACAAAAGTGTTAGGGTTATTAAGACTGAAGGAACAGAGACAAAGAGAAAATCCTGGGTACAGCACAGAGAAGATAAGCAGGGCAATGTTGCTCTGCTTTGCTATGAGAAATGAATGTCATTTCATTCATTTAGGAGCACAGGACATGTAAAGAGACATACCATACACTTCACTGGGTGTAAGGTATGACTAGTGTTTTTTAAAAGACAAGTTGATAGGTAATGTAATGAAAGAAGGGGACTGGCTGGATGTGGGACAATGAGGGATAAATGAAGAGAAGAACTGAGTCAAAAACTGTAATAATGAAAATGAGTTTATTTTCTGGCTGAAGACTAGGGGACTTTTCCTGTCACACTTGTACAAGGTTCTAAGTACTGATCTTAGTTTGCAGTGTTAGGCAGAACAGAGTCTGTCTTTTCATAGATGGAAAGGAAGGCGTTTCTGCTGTAATAGCAAGTGTAAATGGGATAAAGTGATGGTAGTATCTGAGTCTGTGCTCACTGCTATGCGGATTTAACAGGTTTAAAAAAAATAGGAATTTGGGGCTACAATCATTTGATATGAATAAGTTCTGTTACTTACTAATGAACCACTTCAGCCACAATTTATCACCTGTAAAAGGATCTTCCAGTCCATTCACTTCTAGACCCTTAAAATGGATCTGAAGAACCCATGCAAAGAGGCCGAGTTACAGAATCCACTATCTCTGATATTCATTCACACTGCCCATTTGACCTACTGATCTCTATCCTTGCCATCTTACTTCTTGACTCTTTTTCTTTTGGTACTCATGGACAGGATCTGGGTCTTGCTATCTGGATCCATCCACAGGAACTGTGAACAAAAGGTCTGGGCCCAGCAAGCGTACACCCACTAGACCAGTTTACCTGCTTATCCCACCATGGAAAGAGAAGTAAGACAACACCTACACCTCAGTGGTGTCCTGAGAGGATGAACTGAGGTAACAGATAAAAGAGCACTTTAAAACACTATAAAATCTTTTATGTACAAACAGAACTGTATTTCAACCTGGTGCTACTCAGATTTCTTCTTACTACTTAAGTATGTTTTGGTACTATATTATTGTATTTGTCATATAATTCTCTGTTTCTTAAGCTCATTTTTTTTAAAAGTAAGTTAAGGTAATAATGGAAGAAGAAATTCATGTAAATAAACTGCTAACAATATGCCAAAGGAGACTTTTTTAAAGTGTTGGAAGGGATCCTGAAAATAACTTGTCCATTCCATATTATTGTTAAGAGAGGCCCAGAGATGAAAAGTCGTTGTGTCTAGGGTCACACAATTAAGTGTGTGGTAGAACTAGAACTCTTCCAATTCCTGGCTTGATGCTTATTCCACATGTCCCATACTATCTTTCTCAGAAGGACAAAGGGAGAACTCAATCGCTGTGGCCAATAATAATAATAATGCATGAGAAGCAATATAGATGAAGAGCTCACGATTTTGAATCAAAAAGGTTCTAGTTCTACCATAAACCAGTTGTGTTATCTTAGACAAGTTACTTAAGATTTATGCCTCAGCTTCCTCTTTCTTCATCTGTGTGTGTGTGTGTGTATGTTTTAAAGGATTATGTGATTAATATATATAAAACACTGAGTAGAGTTCTTGACACATAATTTAGTGCCCAATAAATGTGAGCTAGTATTAGTTACATACGACTTTAGAGTTTAATGCTTTACATTCATTATCCCATTTGACTGTCCATTAAGCCCCTGTGTAATACAGGCAGTCCTTGCTTTGCAGATACTATGTTAACTGAAACTCGTGCATATCAGAACCGTGTCCTTGCTGTACCTCAGTTTTACAGATGGGGAATTTGAGGCTCAGAGAAGTTTTAAGGAACTCATAAATGTCCTGTAGGTAGAAGGAGGTAGAGGGGGAAGACCTGACAAAAGAATCCAACATTTTCTTTGCATTGTGGTTTGATAAAAACAGTTTAATTGCATTAAAGCTCCTCAAACACATTGACTTCAGCCTGCAGAATCAAGTATACATTCTCGAATGCTTTTAACAAACCTCCAGAGCGCCTTCTGTTGCTATCGATAATTTAAGCATACAGAAAATAAAAATATGAAAAATTTTAAATGCCCTAATTCTTCCTTATGGTGATGGGAAAAGTGAAACAATGTACTCTAGTAATGTACTCTAGTGCTGGATATACTCACATCAAGTGAGAAATGATACATGTGCAAGATTATTCACTGAAGCACTGTCTTTAATAGAGAAATATTGAAAACAACTTAAATATTAAAAGTTGAAAATATTACAGTAAGTCCAAAAAGCCAGTCACAAATATCACATATTATATGATTCCATTTATATGAAATGTCCAGGATGGGAAAATTGAGAGAGACAGAAAGTAGATTAAGAGTTGCTTAGGGCTTCCCTGGTGGCGCAGTGGTTGAGAATCCGCCTGCCGATGCAGGAGACACGGGTTCGTGCCCTGGTCCGGGAGGATCCCACATGCCGCGGAGCAACTAAGCCCGTGAGCCATGGCCGCCAGGCCTGTGCGTCCGGAGCCTGTGCTCCGCAACGGGAGAGGCCACAACAGTGAGAGGCCCGCGTACCACAAAAAAAAAAAAAAAAAAAAAAAAAAAAAAAAAAAAAAAAGAGTTGCTTAGTGAAAGGGGGCAAAGAGAGAATTGAGGAAAGAATGCTAATAAGTACGGGATTTCTTTTAAGGGGGATGAAAATGTTCTAAAATTAGATTGCAGTGATGGTTACACAACCTATGAATATATTAAAAACCATTGAGTTGTATACTTCAAATGGGTGAATTGTATGGTATGTGAATTATACCTTGATAAAGCTATTTTTAAAAAGGGAAGAAAAGAAAAACGTCAATAGTTGAGAGAACATGATATAAGCATCAGGAGTTCTGAGTTACAGTTTCAGCTATGTCACTGCCTTTCTGCCTTGCATCAGAAGAGTTATAGCACCTCTGGACCAGTTTCCTCACTTGTAAAGTAAAGGAATTAGATTCACTTCAAAATTCTTTCTGCCTCTAAGATTCTATGATAATACAGGAGTATATGAATAATTAGGGATTCAAGAATTCTTCCAAAGCCAAAATATCTAAGGAGCAGAAATCAAGTTCTCTCTTACTTCCATCTGTAATTTTACTGGATGCGAGTCGAACGACCTCAGTGATCAAAGCTGTCTTTGTCAATCCATTTTTGGAAAAGCCCACAGGAAAGTGATATTCCACAAAGAAGGTGCTAAAAAATCAAAATAAGAAAAGTAATTTAAAAACAAACCAAATAATAAACCTATTCTCTCTCTGATAAATCCTACATATCTTTCAAGGCCCTATTTTTAGAACCTCAGGTCCTCAGAGGACCGACCTGCTCTTTTCAAAGCCTTCACCAGCCTTGCGTTCCCACAGCACTTTTCATATAAAACATCTCTTTTGGCCTCTAAAGCCCTATTATATTGGGTTGGCCAAAGAGTTCATTCGGGCTCTTCTGTAACATCTTACAAAAACCTGTAAGAACTTTCTGGCCAACCCAACAGACAGCTATCTATCTATCTATCTATCTGTTTATTTAAACATCTTTATTGGAGTATAATTGCTTTACAATGGTGTGTTAGTTTCTGCTTTACAACAAAGTGGATCAGTTATACATATACATATGTTCCCATATCTCTTCCCTCTTGCATCTCCCTCCCTCCCACCGTCCCTATCCCACCCCTCCAGGTCACAAACCACCTAGCTGATCTCCCTGTGCCATGTGACTGCTTCCCACTAGCTATCCACCCTACGTGTGCTAGTGTATATATGTCCATGCCACTCTCTCACTTCATCACAGCTTACCCTTCCCCCCTCCCCATATCCTCAAGTCAGTCATTTAAATGTTTCTCTCTCCTGCTGACTGTAAGGCATGGAAGAATGGAGCCTGGGTCTTAATTTTGTTTATTCTCATACTTTTAATGCTTGGGACCTAGTGGGGGATTCAGTACATTTTTGTTGATTGAATGAAGCATATGAAAACACTTTACAAATCATAAAGTACTATGTAATTATTTATTATTACTACCAGACACACTTTCTAGAAATGTCAAATTTAGTTTTCCCATGTTAGAGACATACCGTTTTTTTGTTGTCAGCTTATGTGGTCTCCCAGGAAAGCTTTTTTTGCCAGGGGTTTCCTGAGGACTATCTGGAGGAACTCCCATTGTTTCGATGATGATTCTGACTGAATGTGTTCTACCCAGAAGGGCCAGTCTATCCACACTTAGTGTCATCACTTGGGAATCTTCTGGGGTTTCTGATAGCATCTGTTGTTCAATCAAGTTTCTGAAAGGAGTTCATATAGACAGTGAGGCAGATCGTCAGAAGCCAAATATGAAACGATCTAGTTGGTACAGGCAAGAGGAGGAAGGAGGAAGGGCAGCAGGCATCATAATTCACAAGTTATCAAGGATTGGGAAATGGCTTTAATCATCATAATTCTGGTCCTAATCTACATGAAAGAAATCTCAAAAAATGTAAAAACAGGGACTTCCCTGGTGGTCCAGTGGTTAAGACTCCATGCTCCCAATGCAGAGGACCCACATTTGATCCCTGGTTAGGGAACTAGATCCTGCATGCCGCAATGAAAGATCCCACACAAAGATCCTACATGCGGCAACAAAGATCCCATGTGCCACAACTAAGACCCAGGCAGCCAAAAAAAAAAAAGTAAAAACATTCTTGTAATCCAAAGGCTTATTATATCCACACAAGTACAGAAACTGACACAACAGAATTAGGTTTTCAACAAGGGATACAGACTTTACTTCAGTTATTTACTACTTTAATATAACTACTACCATCACTTTTGTGTATTCCTTTTCATTTGCTTTCTTTTTTTTTTTTTGCGGTACTAGGGCCTCTCACTGTTGTGGCCTCTCCCGTTGTGGAGCACAGGCTCTGGATGTGCAGGCTCAGCGGCCATGGCTCACGGGCCAAGCTGCTCCGCGGCATGTGGGATCTTCCCGGACCAGGGCACGAACCCGTGGTCCCCTGCATCAGCAGGCGGACTCCCAACCACTGCACCACCAGGGAAGCCCCATTTGCTTTCTTTATGCATATTTTCTACGTTAAGTGTAACAGAGCACACGTACAACTTAGAATTCTGCTTTCTCCCTTAACTATTTTATCACATCCATCTTTTCATGTTACTGCATGTTTAAGGACTGCAATACTTAATGAGTTATTGTAATTCAACCAGTCTGACAGTGTTGGCAAACACAGGTGATTTCACTTGAAGAGATCTTGTGAAAATAATCTTCCTTTGCTTTTGACTCTAAACAAGCATTCATAAAGAGGCTCACCTATTTTTCTTGCTGATCGCCTTCTTCTTCAACTTATGATCATTTGACTCTAGAACCTTAGAAGATCTGGCAAGAGCTTTTGACTGGCTCATTTTTTTAGAAGGGACAACATCATCATCTCCACTGAAAACATCACTGACACTGGTATCAGATTTCTATGGGGGAAGAAACAGAGAGGCACTAAAAGATAACTGCTTTGGGGATAGTGGTAATGAAAACATTTCTCTAAAAGTAGTAATCAAAAGAGATAACTGACACCAGGGAGATAATCCTGTTTCTCCTGGCTATACAAAAATAATATGAAGTTCACAAAAATAACCTACAAGTTCAGTTCAAAGAAAATAAATGAAAATAGATTCTTCTTTCGAATTCTCAATAATAATAACCACTATTTACTGACTGCCTTCTATGTATCTGGTACTATGTTAAATGCTGCATGTGTATTTCTAATACTTAGTACATTCCTGTAAGGTGTCCCCATCTCAATTTTTACAAGTGAGAAAATGAAAGCTGAGAGAAGTTACGTAGCTTTGTTTATGATTCACAGCTGTAAATAGTAAAGGCAGATCTTGATCTCCATGAGTTCCAAAGCCTGTATTTCTACCACAGTTTGAGGGAAAATGATGGCACAATATCACCTAACTATATGGGTGCAAAGATTCGACTTTTTTTCAGCACTCTATACTCCTAATGATTCATTCTGCTTTTAATCTTGCTAAGATGAACTGTTTATTATACATCACAAATTTTCGTAATGGCAGAACTGGTGGGTAAACCCCCTGTAATTTTATTGTGAGAAAAGGCAGCTGAAATTGACTAATCAGCTCTAACACAAATGCAAAATAAGAAGACAGCGTTACACTTATTTGGCTCCAATGTTTAAAAAAGCTTGCTGTTATAAATGCAGGAGACCAATCCAAAGTAGTTTTAAGCTTATCACCTCCAACTCCCTTTTTTCAGCATCTCAGGGTGTATAACATATTGACCTGTCATAAGGGTAACAAATTAATAGTTAAATAGGCATGATAAGAATGTCCTTCTAGGAGGCAATGCAACTTTTCCAAGGTGAAATTACAAAGCTTTTTGCTCTTCATTTTTTCTTTGTTAAGTGGCAGCTTCTAAAAATGGTTTTGACAAGGTGATCAAAAGCTAAGATGGGTCCACAGCCTGAAGAAAATTAGAGTAAATATAAACCAGGTTGTTCAAAAGCTCATCATTTTAGGAAACAAAACCACAAGGTAATGCTGAATTTCTAAGCTGTGGATGTTATTCAATATTAAGAACATTAAACACTGACCCCAGGGAAGGACATGAGCATTCTAACTCCTTGGTCTTCCCAGTGCCTCAAGGCCAATTGGTTCACTCCTTCTCCCAGTAAACAAACATTTTCTAAAATTATTTTGTTCAGATAGCATGGGGGATTACTTAGTACCATTCACACATTCATTCATTTATTCACTAAGAATTCACTGAGTACTCAAATTCTATCAGGCCTTTGTTTTACAGGTAATAAAAAGATAATGAAGACATGTTTTTGTTCATGAGGAACTGTATCATACAACATAAGGGCTATAAGAGAGGTATGTGCAGGATACTGTGGACATTCAGGCAACAAACTCTGCTTAGAGGAGTCTGGGATGGTTTCTTCATAGAGGTGATAAGTTGATTTTTAAAGAATGAAGAGAAGTTTACCAGATGTATAAGGGCATTTCAACATTTAAAGTAGAAGGATCAGTATGAGCAAGAGATATGGGGATGGAAAAAGCTAGACTGTGGAGTGGTGAGACAATCAGTATGACTGGAGTCTCCAGTGGTTACAGGGCAAAAGTGAGAGATGAGGTTAGGGAGGTTAAGTCAAGATCAGATTCTAATGCTATGCTCAAGACTTAGGAGATGGTGTGGTCTAGTGGGAACAACATGGGCTTTTTGCCAGACAGACTAGGGTAAGAATTCTAGTTCTGCCTAATTACTAGTAATTAATATCTCTAAGCTTTCATTTCATGATATGTAAAAGAGATAACACTATCTCATGGGGCTAGTAAAAGAATTAAATGAAATAATGAACTTAAAACATTTGGCACAGTACTTAATAACAGGTAACGTAAATTCCCTGGCACACAGAAAATGTGTACTAGAGAAAAGAGAAAGTTCCCTTTCTCTTTTCTCCTACAGGTAACACAGTATCAGCGATGACTTTTAAGGTAGAAAGTCATGAAATCCTAACAATTCACAGTATCTTTTAAGTCCATCTCATCCTTTCCAATCCCACTGCTGCCACTCTCATTCTGGCATGCTCGCTCTCACTCTCGCTCTCTCTCGCTCTCTCTCTCTCTCTCTCTCTCTCTCTCTCACACCTCCAATAACCCAATGGCTTCCTATCTGCTCCCATTATTCTCCCCTCAGTTGACCTCCTACGTCATTGCCAGATTAACATTCCTAGAACACTATTTCAGTCATGTCATTTCCTCCTCACTCGACATTCAAACGCTGTTACAGACTGCTTGCGATGCACTAGCCTGCCCCGTCAATGTCTCTTCCACACGAATTCTTACCCAATCAAATTAGATGCCTTGTAGTACACAAACTGCTTCTCTAAACAGGTCATTCTTTCTATTCCTATTTCATATCGTTTATCTCTCTGAACACTACTTTTCAAGTCTCAGTTAAAATCCCTTATCCCTCATGATGCTCCTTCCTGACCATCGCATGTAAAAGTCCTCCCTGCTTCTTCTGCACCCTGGTCACCCTCATTGCTTTTCTACTGAGCTGGTATAAACTACACTGTATTTCAGGTATCTTTGCTGACCTGGAGAAAAAGAAAATAGGGAATATGACAGCAATCTTCACAAATATGATTATTTGTGCAACAGTGAATGAACTCATTTTGTATACACTCTAGAAGAGCTAAACCAATGAATAGAACATATGGCTTGACATAAGAAAGAACTTTGAAAATGCTAAAACTGCCTAAAAAGAGAATGTTCTGTCTTAAGGGTCAGTAGAGGTATTTGTCCACCATGAGTAGAGGTGTTTCTGGAACACCTGTATCTGAAAAGATACCAGTCAAGGGTGGTTATGAGGGTATACCTACATTAGCTCTTCCTTGAAAGAGCTCTTAGGAAGCCATATAATATATTAAGATTATAGGCTTTGGAATCAGGTAAACTTGAATTTGAATCCTGGCTCTAACACTTACTTGCTACAATGTGTCCTTGGACAAAATAATTAATCTTAGTAGGCTTATCTCCTCATCTGTAAAATGAGGATAATACTCTCCTCTTCAGATTGTGATTATAATTAAATAAAGTATGTAAAATGGATAGCTTTCTGTCTGGCAAGTGGTAACATGCCTACACCCACTAATATTATTAATAATCTTGTTCTCCAATTCCTTAAGTTTCAGATTCAGTGACTTACAGGTGCTGTGTAAAACAAGTTCTCCAGGAGACTCTGGTCATACTGAGGGTCACTGGGCTCACTGCTGCAATACACATCACTCCCAGGAGATGGGGAATCTGGAGGAGAGCCTAGCCCGTCCCAGTAACGACCTTGGGATAATTCGGCACTGCAGAGATAAGAAAAACAAAGCAGGACTTTAAGAGAGGTTTCAGCTGAGCTTTTTTTAATTAAACGTTCTGAAGTTCTAAACATGGAAGAAAATATGTTAAACAGAAGACTTACATTAAACAGAAGATTATCTGATAAATAGTTTCATATTATATTCCCCCTCCTCTGGGGTGTCAACAGCTAGCATTCAAAAAATACACTACTGACAGTGATTGTGATCTCATTCATTTATTTAACAAACATTTTACTGGGTAACTATTATGTGCCAGGCATGGTGTTAGGTCCTGAATGCTACAGAGATGGCTAACCTAACTTGTTCTACTCTTGTTCTGCTTATGGTCTAGTAGGGAGGAAAAAAGGCAAAGAATTAACTATAATTCAATGAGTTAAATGTTATATACTGTTTTTGTGAAGAATGGCTAATTCATAAATATGCTTTCCTCTATTAAGCAAAAATATGTGTATTTAGGTTAATTATGGCAAGTTTAGTTCTATGTGGGATAGAGAAGTAAGTAAAACAGATACTCTACTTATAGAGTTTGTAAACTAATAAGAAACAAGCATACAAATACGTGTATATTTCATTCATTTTTGTTTCACCTATAGTAACTAGCACTTAATGAACATCTGTAAATGAACTTACTGATTCTTAATGAACATGTTATTCATAATAAAAACAATATTTATTAAATACTTAATATGTACCAAACACTGTGCTAACCATTTCAATTATTCCTTCAACTTTGCTTCCCTTTCAAGCTAGCTACTATACTTTTTTCTCCTTCTGTAGTTTCCCAATAATACGTGATCACTACCTTCAAATTAGATTGTGTTCCTATAATTCTTGGAACAAAGAAATGCTCAACAAATAGATGCTCAGTAAATGTTCCTTTCTTCACCTTTCCTTAATCTATAGCAGAGTTTCTCAACCTTAGCACTACTGACATATTGGGTCAGGTAATTCATTGTCACTGGGAGCTACCTGTGCATTTTGGATCCCTGGACCCTACTCATCAGAAGCCAGTAGCACTCCTCCAGGTGTGACAACCCAAGTATGTCCAGACATTACCAAATGTCTCATGGGGTGGGGGTAGGGGAGAACTGCCCTCCAGTTGAGAACCACTGATCTATAGTAATCTCTCTCTCAAAGGTCAAGAACAACTTCCTAACTGCCAAAATCCAACTAACAACTTCCCAATCCACACAGCTTCTATGCAGCTTGAGAGCACTGTTCCTTTTTGAAGCTCTACTTCTTGGTATTCTACACAATTCTCATTTGCCACTTATGGTTCCCCTTCCCAACCCCCTCCCAAGCACCCCCCAACCAGTTGCTTTTCTCTCCTCTTTGCACACCCTTAAATTTATGAATTCTGTTCAGTATATAGTCCTCTACCCTTCCCCCCACCCCAAATTAACGTTTCTTTGAATTTATTCTTCTGTCTTTGACACAGAAAAAGGCATACCATTTCCCACCATGCAATATTTAGGACATACTTATAACCAGAAACTGGGAGAGATCAGAGATATTTTGCACAGGCCAGAGGCCTGGGGTTCCTGTTGGGAGGGCAGGAGATATAAAAGTAAAAGAAAAAGGGGGGGTGGGGAGGGGTTGGAATTTGCCTGTATTCTTTGGCTACAAGACAAGTCCATTCTCGGAACTTCCTTCTTTTTCTTTTTAATCATGTTTTAAACAAAGAACACATGTACCTATTTTATATTTTTATTAAAAAAACTTTATTTATTTTGGCTACACCGGGTCTTAGTCTGCAGCATGTGGACTTCTTTGTTGTGGCATGCACACAGGATCTAGTTCCCCAACCAAGGATTGAACCCAGGGCCCCTGCATTGGGAGCCCTGAGTCTTACCCACTGGACCACCAAGAAGTCCCTACACCTACCTATTTTAAAAGTCAAATAGGACTACCAAGACATAATGAAAATCAGTAGCTGCCTGCCTCCTTAGAATCACTTTCAACTCCTTAAGATGTTTCTTCTGGTATTTAGCTTCATATTTCTAAGTAACACATGTGTACTGCTATTTTCTGATTTTTCACTTTTCTAAATGATTTATGGACTTCCTAGCATGAAAAATGAAGGATCCACTCTCTTATACCATTATTCTTGGAAACAGATCTCCCTTTCCCTCATCTTCTCAATTTATATTACAATTTTTTGTTGTTAATCTTCAGGGGTAACATCATATCAGAGCCAAGTATAATTTACTATACTTTCTTTACAACTTCTAGATTTCCTTGTTTTAATAACTGTCTTAACTTTCATTTACTTAGTTTTCTACATGCCTATTACTATTTCATTATTGAACTCTCCAAGAGAACAGACAGATTTCTTCTCATTCTGCTTAAACACAGGAGAAATGTGTTTCCACCTACCCTTTCCCCTGCTTAGAAATATCCCTACTGAAGCCGTGTCCTGCTTCCATAAGAAGTGTTTGCTCTCTAAATATGACACAGGACATAAAGCTCCTTTTCTCTTTCTTCTCTGTTACATCCCCTACTTCTTGGACTCCATGCCTTGCTCTTTATTCCTATATTCTCTTTGTTGTAGAGAATACCCTATGGTTCCCTGAGAACTAGTGCAAGAGAGGCAATCTTTCAAGTCCCTGCATGTATGAAGATTTTTTTACTCTACCCTCACACATGATTGATTGGAAACAATTTGAGGTCAAAAATTAAGAATTTTCAGAATTCTGAGACTTTCCTCGTGGTCCAGTGGGTAAGACTCCATGCATGCTCCCAGTGCTGGGGGCCTGGGTTCAATCCCTGGTTGAGGAACTAGATCCCACATGTGTGCCGCAACTAAGAGTTTGCATGCCGCAACTAAGAAGTCCACATGCTGCAACTAAACATTCTGCAACGAAGATCCCGCAGGCCACAACAAAGATCCCACGTGCCTCAACTAAGATCTGGCGCAGCCTAAACAAACAAAAATTTAAAAATAAATAAATATTTTTTTTAAAAAAAGAATTCTCCACTGTCTTCCATGGAGCTGGTAGAAAAGTCTTTTGTGTGTGTGTGTTTTTTTTTTTTTTTTTTTTTTTTTTTAGGTATGTGGGCCTCTCACTGCTGTGGCCTCTCCCGTTGTGGAGCACAGGCTCCAGATGCGCAGGCTCAGCAGCCATGGCTCACGGGCCCAGCTGCTCCGCGGCATGTGGGATCTTCCCGGACCGGGGCACGAACCCCCGTCCCCTGCATCGGCAGGCGGACTCCCAACCACTGCGCCACCAGGGAAGCCCTAGAAAAGTCTTTTTTTATTTCCGGCTTTATTAAGATATAATTGACAAATAAAATTGTAACATATTAAAAGTGTACAATTGATGACTTGATATACATTGTGAAAGAATTCCTCTCATTGAGTTAATTAATGCATCTATCACCTCACATATTTCCTTTCCCCTTCTTTCTTCCTTCCTTTCTTTCCCTTTTTATTTTGTTGTGATAACAATTTAAGTTCTACTCCCTCAGTAAATTTCAGTTAGGCAATACAGTTATCACCTATAGTCACATTATAACTAGATCCTCAGACCTTATTATTCTTATAACTGAAAATTTGTACCATTTTACCAACCCCTCCCTATTTTCTCCAACCCCTAGAAACCACTTTTTGACAATGTTTCAATAAATTTGACTTTATCTCTGATTCCACATATAAGTGATACCATGTAGTATTTCTCTGTCTGGCTTATTTCGCTTAGCATAATGCTCTCCTGGTTCATACATGTTGTCACAAATGACAGGATTTCCTTCTTTTTTTAAAAAAATTAATTATTTATTTTTGACTGAGTTGGGTCTTCGTTTCTGTGCGAGGGCTTTCTCTAGTTGTGGCAAGCGGGGGCCACTCTTCATCGCGGCGTGTGGGGCTCTCACTATCGCAGCCTCTCTTGTAGTGGAGCACAGGCTCCAGACGTGCAGGCTCAGTAGTTGTGGCTCACGGGCCTAGTTGCTCCATGGCATATGGCATCTTCCCAGACCAGGGCTCGAACCCGTGTCCCCTGCATTAGCAGGCAGATTCTCAACCACTGCGTGACCAGGGAAGCCCTCCTTCTTTTTTAAGGCTGAATAATATTCATTCCATATTTTCTTGATCCATTCATCCACTGATAGACACTTAGGTTGTTTCCATACCTTGGCTATTATGTATAATGCTGCAATGAACGTGGGAGTACAAATATCTCATCAAGATAATGATTTCAAGCAACCTAAATGTCCATCAACAGAGGAATAGATAAAGATGTGGTACATATATACAAGGGAATATTACTCAGCCATAAAAAGGAATGAATAATGCCATCTGCAGTGACATGGGTGGACCTAGAGATTGTCATATAGAGTGAAGTAAGTCAGAAAGAGAACGCCAAACATCGTATAATATTGCTTATATGTGGCATCTAGAAAAACGGTTCAGATGAACTTATTTGCAAATCAGAAACAGAGTTACAGAATAGAAAATAAACTTATGGGCTTCCCTGGGGGCACAATGGTTGAGAGTCTGCCTGCCAATGCAGGGGATGTGGGTTCGTGCCCCGGTCCAGGAGGATCCCACATGCCACGGAGTGGCTAGGTCCGTGAGCCATGGCCGCTGAGCCTGCGCGTCCAGAGCCCGTGCTCTGCAACGGGACAGGCCACAACAATAAGAGGCCCGCGTACCGCAAAAAAAAAAAAAAAAAAAAGGGGGGGGGGGCTTCCCTGGTGGCGCAGTGGTTGAGAATCCGCCTGCCGATGCAGGGGACACAGGTTCGTGCCCTGGTCTGGGAAGATCCCACATGCCGCAGAGCAGCTGGACCCGTGAGCCATGGCCGCTTATCCGCAACAGTGAGAGGCCCATGTACCACAAAAAAAAAAAAAAAAAAAAAAAAAAAGAAAATAAACTTATAGCTACCAAGGGGGGGTGGGGGAGTGGGATGAATCAGGAGACTGGATTGACATACATACACTGCTATATATACAACAGATAATTAATGAGAACCTACTGTATAGCACAGGGAGCTCTACTCAATGCTCTGTGGTGACCTAAATGAGAAGGAAATCTATACAACAGTGGTTATATGTATATATATAACTAATTCACTTTGCTGTACAGCAGAAACTAACACAACATTGTAAAGCAACTATACTCCAACAATGAAAAAAGATGAACAACAAGGACCTACTATATAGCACAGGGAGCTCTATTCAACTCTGTAATAACCTATATGGGAAAAGAATCTGAAAAAGAACAGATCTATGTATATGTATAACAAAACCACTGCTGTACACCTGAAACACAACATTGTAAATCAGCTATACTCCAATATAAAATAATGCTTTTTAAAATTTCAAAACAAAAACAATGATTTCATTTCCTTTGTATATACAACCAGAATTGGGATTGCTGGGTCATATGGCAGTTCTATTCTTTTTTTTTTTTTTTTTTTTCTTTTCTTTTTTTTTTTTGTGGTACACAGGCCTCTCACTGCTGTGGCCTCTCCCATTGCGGAGCACAGGCTCCGGACACGCAGGCTCAGCAACTATAACTCACAGGCCTAGCCGCTCCGCAGCACGTGGGATCTTGCGGGACCAGGGCATGAACCCGCGTCCCCTGCATTGGCAGGTGGACTCTCAACCACTGCGCCACCAGGGAAGCCCTGCAGTTCTGTTCTTAATTTCTGGAGGAACCTCCATACTGTTTTCCATATTGACAATACCAGTTTACATTCCCACAGACAGTGTACAGGGTTTTCTTTCTCTCCAAATTCTCACCAGCATTTGTTATCTCTTTTCTTTTTGTAACAGACATCTTAATAGGTGTGAAGTGATATCTCATTATGGTTTTGATGTGCAGTTCCCTGATGATTAATGATGTTGAGCATATTTTCTTGTACCTCTTGGCCATTTGTATGTCTTCTTTGGAAAAAAGGTCTATTTAGGTCCTTTGCCCAATTTTTAATTGGCTGTTTGTTTGTTGTTGTTTTTATATAGTGTTGTATAAGTTCCTTGGATATTAACCCCATATCAGATATGTGGTTTGCAAATATTTTCTGTCTTTGCATTTTGTTGATGATTTTCTTTGCTGTGTTTTAGTTTCATGTGGTCCCACTTACTTATTTTTGCTTTTGTTCCCTTTGATTTTGGTGTCAAGTCCAAAAAATTATTAACAAGACCATTGTCAAACAGCTTACCCCCCTATGTTTTCTTTCAGGAGTTTTATGGTTCCAGGACTATGCTCAAGTCTTTAATCCATTTTGAGTTGATTTCTGTGTACAGTGTAAAACAGTGTCCAGTTTCATTCTTTTTTTTTTTTCATTTATTTTTTAATTTTTTTATTCAAACAGAAAGTCACAAAAATTACAATCATCCTCATCAGTTCACTCATGTAATTAATTTTTTTATCTTGATCTTTTGTTAGCACTATTATGAATTCATCAGTTTTCCATTAGAGTTCTGAAAATGCTTACTCATTCAGTTCACCAGTATAGTCGGTTACCAGAAACCTGTGCTTGTCACAGTCTTTTCCATGAATTCCTTGAAGATGAAACCCTTTTATAGGAACATTTTTGCAAAAGCATGAGAGTACACCCAGAACTCTCTGTAAATGACAAAAGACTTAAAAAATGACCACGGTTAAAGACTTGATGAAAGTTCATAATAATGCAATTGACGAGGAAATTTAGTCATTTCTGAGATATACATTTTAAAATAATAACTAGAATTATGACTTATAACATTATACCAGAACATATAAGACTTTTAGGTATTTCATGTAATGTCTGAAACATTTATATTAACATATTTCCATACAAATAACCCAAAGAAAGTTTAGTTGTTTTTTTGTTTTTTGTTTTTAAATTTATTTTTTTAAACAGCAGATTCTTATTAGTCATCCATTTTATACACATCAGTGTATACATGTCAATCCCAATCACCAAATTCATCACACCACCATCCCGATCCCCTGCGGCTTTCTCCCTTTGGTGTCCATACGTTTGTTCTCTACATCTGTGTCTCAACTTCTGCACTGCAAACTGGTTCATCTGTACCATTTTTTTAGGTTTCACATACATGTGTTAATATACGATATTTGTCTTTCTCTTTCTGACTTACTTCACTCTGTATGACAGTCTCTAGATCCATCAATGTCTTGACAAATGACCCAATTTCGTTCCATTTTATGGCTGAGTAATATTCCATTGTATATATATACCCCATCTTCTTTATCCATTCGTCTGTCAATGGGCATTTAGGTTGCTTCCATGACCTGGCTATTGTAAAGAGTGCTGCAAAGAACATTGGGGTGCATGTGTCTTTTTGAATTATGGTTTTCTCTGGGTATATGCCCAGTAGTGGGATTGCTGGGTCATATGGTAATTCTATTTTTAGTTTTTTAAGGAACCTCCATATGGTTCTCCATAGTGGCTGTATCAATTTACATTCCCACCAACAGTGCAAGAGGGTTCTCTTTTCTCCACACCCTCTCCAGCATTTGTTGTTTGTAGATTTTCTGATGATGCCCATTCTAAGTGGTGTGAGGTGACACCTCACTGTAGTTTTGATTTGCATTTCTCTAATAATTAGTGATGTTGAGCAGCTTTTCATGTGCTTCTTGGCCATCTGTATGTCTTCTTTGGAGAAAGGTCTATTTAGCTCTTCTGCCCATTTTTGGATTGGGTTGTTTGTTTTTTTAATATTGAGCTGCATAAGCTGTTTATATATTTTGGAGATTAATCCTTTGTCCATTGATTCATTTGCAAATATTTTCTCTCATTCTGAGGGTTGTCTTTTCATCTTGTTTATGGTTTCCTTTGCTGTGCAAAAGCTTTTAAGTTTCATTAGGTCCCATTTGTTTATTTTTGTTTTTATTTCGATTACTCTAGGAGGTGGATCAAAAAAGATCTTGCTATAATTTATGTCAAAGAGTGTTATTCTTATGTTTTCCTCTAAGAGTTTTATAGTGTCCAGTCTTACATTTAGGTCTCAAATCCATTTTGAGTTTATTTTTGTGTATGGTGTTAGAGTGTTATAATTTCATTCTTTTACATGTAGCTGTCCAGTTTTCCCAGCACCACTTATTGAAGAGACTGTCTTTTCTCCATTGTATATCCTTGCCTCCTTTGTCATACATTAGTCGGCCATAGGTGTGTGGATTTATCTCTGGGCTTTCTATCTTGTTCCACTGTTCTGTTTCCGTTTTTCTGCCAGTACCATATTGTCATGATTACTGTAGCTTTGTAGTATAGTCTGAAGTCAGGGAGTCTGATTCTTCCAGCTCCATTTTTTTCCCTCAAGACTGCTTTGGCTATTTGGGGTCTTTTGTGTCTCCATACAAATTTTAAGAGTTTTTGTTCTAGTTCCGAAAAAAAATGCCATTGGTAATTTGATAAGGATTGCACTGAATCTGCAGATTGCTTTGGGTAGTATAGTCATTTTCACAATTTTGATTCTTCCACTCCACAAACATGGTATATCTCTCCATCTGTTGGTATCATCTTTAATTTCTTTCATCAGCATCTTATAGTTTTCTGCATACAGGTCTTTTGTCTTCCTAGGTAGGTTTATTCCTAGGTATTTTATTCTTTTTGTTGCAGTGGTAAATGGGAGTGTTTCCTTAATTTCTCTTTCAGATTTTTCATCATTAGTGTATAGGAATGCAAGAGATTTCTGTGCATTAATTTTGTATCCTGCAACTTTACCACATTCATTGATTAGCTCTAGTAGTTTTCTGGTGGCATTTTTAGGATTCTCTATGTATAGTATCATGTCATCTGCAAACAGTGACAGTTTTACTTCTTTTCCAATTTGTATTCCTTTTTCTTCTCTGATTGCTGCGGCTAGGACTTCCAAAACTATGTTGAATAACAGTGGTGAGAGTGGACATCCTTGTCTTGTTCCTGATCTTAGAGGAAATGCTTTCAGTTTTTCACCATTGAATGATGTTGGCTGTGGGTTTGTCATATATGGTCTTTATTATGCTGAGGTAGGTTCCCTCTATGCCCACTTTCTGGAGTTTTTTTAATCATAAATGGGGGTTGAACTTTGTCAAAAGCTTTTTCTGCATCCTTTGAGATGATCATATGGTTTTTATTCTTCAATTTGTTAATATGGTGTATCACATTGACTGATTTGCATATATTGAAGAATTCTTGCATCCCTGGGATAAATCCCACTTGATCATGGTGTATGATCCTTTCAATGTGTTGTTGGATTCTGTTTGCTCATATTTTGTTGAGGATTTTTGCATCTATATTCATCAGGGATATTGGTCTGTAATTTTCTTTTTTTCTACTATCTTTGTCTAGTTTTGGTATCAGGGTGATGGTGGCCTCATAGAATGAGTCTGGGAGTTTTCCTCCCTCTGCAATTTTTTGGAAGAGTTTGAGAAGGAGGGTGTTAGCTCTTCTTTAAATGCTTGATAGAATTCACCTGTGAAGCCATCTGGTCCTGGACTTTTGTTTGTTGACAGATTTTTAATCACAGTTTCAATTTCATTACTTGTGATTGGTCTGTTCATATTTTCTGTTTCTTCCTGGTTCAGTCTTGGAAGGTTTTACCTTTCTAAGAATTTGTTCATTTCTTACAGGTTGTCCATTTTACTGGCATAGAGTTGCTTGTAGTAGTCTCTTAGGATGCTTTGTATTTCTGCGGTGTGTGTTGTAACTTCTCCTTTTTCATTTCTAATTTTATTGATTTGAGTCCTCTCTTTTTTTTCTTGATGAGTCTGGCTAATGGTTTATCAATTTTGTTTATCTTCTCAAAGAACAAGCTTTTAGTTTTATTGATCTTTGCTATTGTTTTTTCTTTGTTTCTATTTCATTTATTTCTGCTCTGATTTTATGATTTCTTTCCTTCTGCTAACTTTGGGTTTTGTTTGTTCTTCTTTCTCTAGTTCCTTTAGGTGTAAGCTTAGGTTGTTTAGTTGAGATTTTTCTTGTTTCTTGAGGTAGGCTTGTATAGCTATAAACTTCCCTCTTAGAACTGCTTTTGCCGCATCCCATAGGTTTTGGATCATTGTGGTTTCATTCTCATTTGTCTCTAGGTATTTTTTGATTTCCTCTTTGATTTCTTCAGTGATCTCTTGATTATTTAGTAACATATTGTTTATACTCCATGTTCTTTGTGTTTTTTTACGTTTTGTTCCCTGTAACTGATTTCTAATCTCATAGCGCTGTGGTCAGAAAAGATGCCTGATACGATTTCAATTTTCTTAAATTTACTGTGGCTTGATTTGTGACCCAAGATGTGATCTATCCTGGATAATGTTCCGTGCGCACTTGAGAAGAAAGTTTAATCTGCCGTTGTTGGATGGAATGTCCTATAAATATCAATTAAATCTATCTAGTCTATTGTGTCATTTAAAGCTTGTGTTTCCTTATTAATTTTCTGTTTGGATAATCTGTCCATTGGTGTAAGTGACGTGTTAAGGTCCCCCACTATTATTGTGTTACTGTCGATTTCCTCTTTTATAGCTGTTAGCAGTTGCCTTATGTATTGAGGTGCTCCTATGTTGGGTGCATATATATTTATAATTGTTATATCTTCTTCTTGGATCGATCCCTTGATCATTATGTAGTGTCCTCCCATGTCTCTTGTAACATTCTTTATTTTAAAGTCTATTTTATCTGATATGAGTATTGCTACTCCAGCTTTCTTTTGATTTCCATTTGCATGGAATATCTTTTTCCATCCCCTCACTTTCAGTCTGTATGTGTCCCTACGTCTGAAGTGGGTCTCTTGTAGACAGCATATAGATGGGTCTTGTTTTTGTATCCATTCAGCGAGCCTGTGTCTCTTGGTTGGAGCATTTAATCCATTCACGTTTAAGGTAATTATCGATATGTATGTTCCTATGACCATTTAAATTGTTTTGGGTTTGTTTTTGTAGGTCCTTTTCTTCTCTTGTGTTTCCCACTTAGAGAAATTCCTTTAGCATTTGTTACAGAGCTGGTTTGGTGGTGCTGAATTCTCTTAGCCTTTGCTTGTCTGTAAAGCTTTTGATTTCTCCATCGAATCTGAATGAGATCCTTGCTGGGTAGAGTAATCTTGGTTGTAGGTTCTTCCCTTTCATCACTTTAAATATGTTATGCCACTCCCTTCTGGCCTGTAGAGTTTCTGCTGAGAAATCATCTGTTAACCTTATGGGAGTTCCCTTGTATGTTATTTGTTGTTTTTTCCTTGCTGCTTTCAATAATTTTTGTCTTTAATTTTTTCCAATTTAATTACTATGTGTCTCGGTGTGTTTCTCCTTGGGTTTATCCTGTATGGGACTCTCTGTGCTTCCTGGACTTGGGTGGCTATTTCATTTCCAATGTTAGGGAAGTTTTTGACTATAATCTCTTCAAATATTTTCTCTGGTCTTTTCTGTCTCCCTTCTGGGACCCCTATACTGCAAATGTTGTTGCGTTTAATGTTGTCCCAGAGGTCTCTTAGGTTGTCTTCATTTCTTTTCATTCTTTTTCTTTATTCTGTTCCACAGCAGTGAATTCCACCATTCTGTCTTCTAGGTCACTTATGCGTTCTTCTGCCTCAGTTATTCTGCTATTGATTCCTTCTAGTGTAGTTTTCATTACAGTTATTGTATTGTTCATCTCTGTTTGTTCTTTAATTCTTCTAGGTCTTTGTTAAACATTTCTTGCATCTTCTTGATCTTTGCCTCCATTCTTTTTCCGAGGTCCTGGATCATCTTCACTATCATTATTCTAAATTCTTTTTCTGGAAGGTTGCCTACCTCCACTTCATTTAGTTGTTTTTCTGGGGTTTTATCTTGTTCCTTCATCTGGTATATAGCCCTCTGTCTTTTCATCTTGTCTATCTTCTGTGAATGTGGTTTTTGTTCCATAGGCTGCAGGATTGTAGTTCTTCCTGCTTTGCTGTCTGCCCTCTTGTGGATGAGGCTATCTAAGAGGCTTGTGCAAGTTTCCTGATGGGAGGGACTGGTGGTGGGTAGAGATGACTGTTACTCTGGTGGGCAGAGCTCAGTAAAACTTTAATCCACTTGACTGCTGATGGGTGAGGCTGGGTTCCCTCCCTGTTGGTTGTTTGGCCCGAGGCAACCCAACACTGGTGCCTACCTGGGCTCTTTGGTGGGGCTAATGACAGGCTCTGGGAGGGCTCAGGCCAAGGAGTACTTCCCAGAACTTCTGCTGCCAGTGTCCTTGTCCCCACGGTGAGCCACAGCCACCCCTCGCCTCTGCAGGAGACCCTCCAACACTAGCAAGTAGGTCTGGTTCAGTCTCCCCTGGGGTCACTGCTCCTTCCCCTGGGTCCCAATGTGCATACTACTTTGTGTGTGCCTCCAAGAGTGGAGTCTGTTTCCCACAGTCATGCAATCAAATCCCACTAGGCTTCAAAGTCTGATTCTCTAAGAATTCCTCCTCCCATCGCCGGACCCCCAGATTGGGAAGCCTGACGTGGGTCTCAGAACCTTCACTCCAGTGGGTGGACTTCTGTGGTATAAGTGTTCTCCTGTCTGTGAGTCACCCACTCAGCAGTTATGGGATTTGATTTTACTGTGATTTCACCCCTCCTACCATCTCATTGTGGCTTCTCCTTTGTCTTTGGATGTGGGGTATCTTTTTTGGTGAGTTCCAGTGTCTTCCTGTCGATGACTGTCCAGCAGCTAGTTGTGATACTGGTGTTCTCACAAGAGGGATTGAGAGCATGTCCTTCTACTCCGCCATCTTGGTTCCTCCGGACTTACTGCCCATGCAGTTTCATTCTTTTACATGTGGTTGTTCATCGTTCCCAACAATATTTATTGAAGAGAACATCCTTTCTCCATTAGGTATTCTTGGCATCTTTGTTAAAAACGAATTGACCATATATGCATGGGTTTATTTCTGGGCTCTCTATTCTGTTCCATTGATCTATGTGCCTGTTTTTATGCCAACGCTATACTATTTTGATTACTATAGCTTTGTATTATACTTTGAAATCAGGAAGTGTGATGCCTCCAGCTTTGTTCTTCAAGATTGCTTTGGCAGGCTTCCCTGGTGGTGCAGTGGTTGAGAGTCTACCTGCCAATGCAGGGGACATGGGTTCGTGCCCTGGTTCGGGAAGATCCCACATGCCGCGGAGCGGCTAGGCCTGTGAGCCATGGCCATTGAGCCTGCGCTCCGCAACAGGAGAGGCCACAACAGCGAGAGGCCCATGTACCACAAAAAAAAAAAAAAAAAAAAAAAGAAGAAGAAGAAAAAAAGATTGCTTTGGCTATTTGTGGTCCTATACAAATTTTAGGATCGTTTTTTTCTATTTCTGTGAAAAATGCCACTGGAATTTTATAGACATTGCACTGAATCTAAAGATTGGTAGTATGGACATTTTAACAATATTAACTCAATCCATGAACATGGAATATCTTTTCATTTATTTGTGTTCTGTTCAATTTTCTTTCATCAATGTCTTATAGTTTTCAGTAAACAGATCTTTCATGTCCTTGGTTTAACTTATACCTAGGTATTTGATTCTTTTTGATGCTATTGTAAATGAACTGTCTTCTTACTTTCTCTTTCTGGTAATTCATTGTTGGTGTAGAGAAACACAACTGATTTTCATATACTGATTTTGTATCCTGCAACTTTACTGAATTCATTTATTCTAACTAGTTTTTTGGCAGAGACTTTAGTGTTTCATGTCATCTACAAACAGTGGCAGTTTCACTTCTTCTTTTCCAATCTGAATGCTTTAAATTTCTTTTTCTTGCCTAGTTGCTCTGGCTGGGACTTCCAGTACTGTGTTGATTAAAAGTGGTGACAGTGAGCATCTTTCTTTTATTCCTGATCTTAGAGGAAAAGCTTTCAGTGTTTCATATTGAGTATGATGTTAGTTGTGGGCTTGTCATATATGGCCTTTGTTATGTTGAGGTACATTTCCTCTACACCCAGTTTGTTGAGAGGTTTTATCATGAATGGGAGTTGAATTGTGTCAAGTGCTTTTCTGCATCTATTGAGATGATCACATGATTTTTATGCTTCTTATTGTTAATACAGTGTATGATATTTATTGATTTGCAAATGTCAAACCATCCTTGCATCCCTGGAACAAACTTCACTTGATGATGGCATATGATCCTTCTAATGTCTTGTTGAATCTGATTTGCTAATGTTTTGTTGAGGATTTTTGCCATTTATGTTCATAAGAGATATTGGCCTATAATTTTCTTTTCCTTGCAGTGTCTTTGTCTGGCTTTAGTGTCAGAGTAATGCTGGCCTCATAAAATGAGTCTGGAAGCATTCCCTCCTCTTATGTGTTTTGGGAGAGTTTGAGAAAGATTGTATTAGTTATTTAAACGTTTGGTAGAATTCACTACTAGAGTTTTCGGGACCTGAAATTTTTTTTTTTCTTTTTTTTTTTTTTGTGGTACGTGGGCCTCTCACTGCTGTGGCCTCTCCCGTTGTGGGGCACAGGATCTGGATGCGCAGGCTCAGCAGCCATGGCTCATGGGCCCAGCCGCTCCGCGGCATATGGGATCTTCCCGGACTGGGGCATGAACCCGTGTCCCCTGCATCGGCAGGCGGACTCTCAACCACTGTGTCACCAGGGAAGCCCTTTTAAAAAAATTTATTTATCTTTTTGGGTCTTCTTTGCTGTGCACAGGCTTTCTCTAGTTGCGGAGAGCAAGGGCTACTCTTCATTGTGGTGCACGGGCTTCTCTTATGGAGTACAGGCTCTAGGCATGCAGGCTTCAGTAGTTGTGGCTCAAAGGCTCAGTAGCTGTGGCTCGTGGCCTCTAGAGCACAGGCTCAGTAGTTGTGGCGCACGGGCTTTGTTGCTCTGCGGCATGTGGGATCTTCCCGGACCAGGGCTCGAACCCATGTCCCCTGCATTGGCAGGCAGATTCTTGACCACTGCACCACCAGGGAAGTCCTGGAATTATTTTGCTGGGAGGTTTTTAATTATGATTCAGTCTCCTTGTTAGTAATCAGTCTGTTCAGATTTTTTCTGTTTCTTCATGATTCAGTTTTGGTAGATTGGATATAAACATCCATTTCTTTTAGGTTTTGCAATTTGTTGGTGTATAATTTTTCATAGTAGTCTCTTACAACTCCTTGTATTTCTGTGATATCAGTTATAATATCTCTTATTTCATTTATAATTCCATTGAAGTCCTCGCTCTTTTTGTCTTACTAAATCCAGCTAATGGTTTGTCTAGTTTATCTTTTCAAAATACCAGCTATTAGTTTCATTGATCTTTTCTATTATCTTTTTAGTCTCTATTTCATTTATTTCTGCTCTGATCTTTGTTATTTCCACTATGATTTTTGTTATTTCCTTCCTTCTGCTAACTTTGGGCTTAGTTTATTGTTTTTTTCTAGTCCCTTGAGGTGTAAAGTTAGTTTTTTAGTTGAGCTCTTTGTTTCTTAATGTATGTATTTTTTATGTCTTACGTGTTATGTCTTACAAAACCTTACATGTTTCTTTTATTTAATATTTTTATTTTATATTGCACCATAGCTGATTAACAAGGTTGTGTTACTTTTGGGTGTACAGCAAAGTGATTCAGTTACACACTTAAATGTACATGTTTACTGCTATAAAATTCCCTCTTAGATATGCTTTTGTTGCATTCCATAGGTTTTGGTATGTTGTGTTTCCATTTTCCCTTGTCTTAAATGATATTTTTACATTTCTTATTTGATTTCTTCTTTGACACATTTGTTGCTAAGGAGCCTGTTGTTTAATCTGCACATATTTGTCAATTTTCTAGTTTTGGTTATTGACTTTTAGTTTTATACCACTGTAATCGGAAAAGATGCTTTATATTTCAATCTTCTTAAATTTACTGACTTCTTTTGTGGCCTAACATATAATCTCTCCTGGAGAATGTTCCATGTGTGCTTGAGAAGTGTATGTATCCTGCTGCTGTTAGATGGAATGATCTGTATATGTCTGTTACGGACATCTGACCTCATGTGTCATTTGAGTCTGATGTTTCCTTACTGATTTTGTTTTGATGATCTATTCATTGTTAAAAGTGGGGTACTGAAGTCCTCTGTATTGCTGTTTATTTCACCTTACAGATCTACTAACATTTGTTTTATATATTTAATTACTCCTAAGGTGGGTACCTAAATATTTACAGTTGTTGTATCCTTGTGATGAACTGACCAACTATAATTATATAATGACCTTCTTGATCTTGTTATAGTCTTTGGCTTAAAGTCTATTTTTTTTCTGATTTAAGAATAGGTACCCCCCCACACTCTCTTTTGGTTTCCACTTGCATGAAACATCTTTCATATCCATTCACTTTGAGCCCATGTGTGTGTCCTTAAAGCTGAAGTGAGTCTCCTGTAGGCAGCAGATAGTTGGGCCTTGTTTTTTTATCCATTCAGCTACTCTCTATCTTATGATTGGAGCATTGAGTCCATCTACATTTAAAGTAATTAATGACAGGAGTGAACTTATTACTACCATTTTGGTATTTGCTTCCTGGTTGATTTGTAATTCTTTTGTTCCTTTCCTGCTCTCTTCCTTTAGGATTTGATGACTTTCTGTAGTGGTATGTTTTGCTTCCTTTCTCTCTCTCCTTTGTGTATCCACTATAGGATTTTGCCCTGCGGTTACCATGAGGCTTACATAAAACATCTTACATTTATAACAGTCTATTTTAAGGTGATAACAACACTGAACACATACCAAAGCTCCCCCCCCCATATTTTAAGTTTTTGATGTCACAATTTGCATCTTTTTACACTGTATGTCCATTAACAACTTATTGTAGTCATATTTATTTTTATAACTTTTGTCTTTTAACCTTCATACTAGATTTGTAAGTGATTTATCTACCATTATTAGAGGAATAGAGTATTCTGAATTTAACTGTATACTTAAATTTTATCAGTGAGTTTTATACTTTCATGTTTTCTTGTTACTAATTAGTGTCCTCTGGTTTCAGTTTGAAGAACTCCCTTTAATATTTCATGGAAGGTTGGTCTAATGGTGATGAACTCCTTCAGTTTTTGCTTGGAAAATACTCTTTCTCTCCTTCAATTCTGAAGGACAACTTTGGCAGGTAGAGTATTCTTGTTTGGCTGTTCTTTTTTTTCAGCACTTTGAATATAACATCACACTTCCCTTTAGCATGAAAGATTTCTACTGAAAAATCTGCTTATAATCTTATGGAGGTTCCCTTGTCCATAACACGTTGTTTTTCTCTTGCTGTTTTTAAGATGCTTTCCTTGTAACTTGACAATTATAACATGTCTCGGTGTAGGTCTCCCTTGAGTTGTCTTACTTGAAACTTTGTGGGCTTCCTGGATCTGAATGTCTATTTCTCAGGTTAGGGAAGTTTTCAGCCATTATTTCTTTGAATATGTCTTTAAATATATATATATATATATATATTTGGCTGCGCTGGGTCTTAGCTGTGGCACGTGGTATCTTCTTTGTTGTGGCATGTGGGACCTTCGTTGTGGCATGTGGGATCTTTAGTTGCAGCCTGCGAACTCTTAGTTGCAGAATATCAACTCTTAGTTGCGGCATGTGGGATCTAGTTCCCTGAACAGGGATCGAACCCAGGCCTCCTGCATTGGGAGCGTGGAATCTTAGCCACTGGACCACCAAGGAATTCCCCATTATTTCTATGAATAAGCTTTGTGCCCCTTTCTCTATCTCTTCTTCTTCTGGGGCCTTTATAATGTGTATATTGGTCTGTTTGTTGGTTCCCCAACATCCCTTAAGCTATCTAACTGCTTCATTTTTAAATTTTTCCTTTTTGCTCCTTTGATTGCATTCCACTGCCCTGTCTTTGAATCTGCTGTTCCTTTCTTCCCATTGATCTAGTCTGCTGTTGAACCCCTCCTGAATATTTCATTTCAGTTATTGTATTCTTCAGCTCTGTGATTAGTTTGGTACTTAAAAATTTTTTCTATCTCTTTGTTGAAATTCTCACTTAGTTCATGCATTGTTCTCCTGACCTCAGTGAGCACACCTTTATGACCATTATTTTTAACCCTCTATCAGGTTAATTACTTATCTCTGCTTCATTAAGATCTGTTTCTGGATGTTTATCCTATCCTTTTCTTTGGAACATATTCCTCTGTTTCTTTATTTTCCTTGCCTTTCTGTGTTAGTTTCTGCTTATTAGATAAAACCATCATCTGTCTCAGTCTTGATAGAATGGTCTTGTGCAAGAGATGAACCTCATTGATCAGCCCAGCCCAAGATCTTAGTTGCCTCGTAAGCTTTTGTGACTTTCTAAGCCTTCTTCTTTGTTCTTAGTGGCTCCCAGTAGTGGAGGGTGTGTTAAGACCCATTAGTGTCCCAAAGGGGAGGATCACAGCCAACACCTAGATGTAGGCTGATTAGAAGCTGGACCCTCACTAGCAGCACCTTCCAGGGAGAAACTGGAAGATGGGTGGTTTTGCCTGCTTCCTCTGTGCTGGGTCCAGGTGTACAGCTGTGAGGGTGAGGGTGTTCCTGCACCCATTATGTTTTGGGAGCTCATCTCTCTGGTAGGAATCTTAAAAGTTGGGAATGCTAGATGTGGGGTTCAAGTCCTTTGCTCCTCAAGGAGAAGCTAGGAGTTGGGGATTCCCTTCTGATTGTATGGTGCTGTGTTGGGAGTGGGGTTTATGGTGAGAGTGTTTCTTAGACTTTCCTACTCGTTTGATGACATTTTCCCATTCTTCTGATGTGTAGGAGCTGTTCAGTTACTTTCTCGATCTCTTTCAGAGGGAACTGCTCTGTGTGCAGCTGTACATTTGGTGCACCAGAAGCCTCCTATGTCTTCATTTTGGTCAACTCTATGGAATAAGTGATGTTATTCCAATTCCTGATACATGATCTTTTTTTTTTCTTTTTGGACATTTTTAAGATTGTTTATTTATACTATTTTGAAAATTAATGATTGTATATCTTGATGTAGTTTTTTTTCATTCACTGTGCTGGATTCTTGATTTTTATTTTTATTTTTAAACAGCTTTATTTAGACATAATTCATATAACATACAATTCACCCATTTAAGGTGAGCAATTCAATAGTTCTTAGTATGTTTACAAATATGAACAATCATCACCACAGTCAATTTCAGAACACTTATGTCACCTCAAAAAGAAACTCTGTATTCAAGACCTATCATCCCTTACCCCACATCCATCACACACAGCCCTAAGGAACCACTACTCTTTCTGTCTCTAGAGATTTGCCTATTTTGTACATTTCATATAAATGTAATCATAAAATATGTACTCTTTTGTGACTGGCTTCTTTCATTTAGCATGATGTTTTCAAGGTTCATCCATGCTGCAGCATGTTACCTGTACTTTATTCCTTTTTATGGCCAAATAATACTCCATTGTGTGGATGTATCACTTAAAAAAAATCCACTAATCAGCTGATGGACATTTTTTACTATTATGACTATGGAAATTCATGTACATGTTTTTGTGTGGACCTATATGTTCATTTTCCTTGGGTATATACTTAGGGAGTTGAATTGCTGGGTCATATGGTAACTTGATGTGTAGCAATTTGAGGAACTGACAGACTATCTTCCAAAGTGGCTGCATCATTTTACACTGCTATTAACAATGTATGAGGGTTCCAAATTTTCCACATCCTCACCAACACTTAATCTGACTTTTTGATTCTAACCATCCTAGAGGGTATGAAGTTTTTTATAGTTTTGATTTGCATTTTCCTGATAACTAATGGTGTTGACATCTTTTATGTGCATATTAGCCATTTGACTATCTTCTTTGGAGAAATCTCTATGTAGATACTTTGCCCATCTTTTAAATTGGGCTATTTGTGCCATAATTATTAAGTTGTTGAGTTCCTTTTTTTTTTTTTTTTTTTTTTTTTTGCGGTATGCGGGCCTCTCACTGTTGTGGTCTCTCCCGTTGCGGAGCACAGGCTCTGGACGCGCAGGCCTAGCAGCCATGGCTCACAGGCTTAGTTGCTCCGCGGCATGTGGGATCTTCCCGGACCAGGGCACAAACCCGTGTCTCCTGCATCGGCAGGCGGATTCTCAACCACTGCGCCACCAGGGAAGCCCTGAGTTCCTTATATAGTCTAGATATAAATCTTTTATCAGATATATGATTTGTAAATATTTTCTTCCATTCTGTGATCTTGTCACTTTCTTAATAGTATCCTTTGAAGCATATTTTAAATTTTGATTGAATCTAATTTACCTACTTATCTATTTTTTATTGTTGTTGGTTGTGTTTTTGATGCATACCTAAGAATCCTTTCCCAAATCCAAGGTTATAAAGATTTACCTCTGTGTTTTCTAAGAATTTTATAGTTTTAGTTCTTCCATTTAGCTATCTGATGCATAATGAGTTAATTTTTTTATATGGTTTGAGGTAAGGGTCCAATTTCATTTTTTGCATGTGGCTAGCCAGCTGTCCCAGTACCATTTGTTGAAAAGACAATTCTTTCCCCATTTAATGGTCTTGACACTCTAGTTGAAAATCAGCTGACCATAAACACATGGGTTTATTTCTAGACTATCAATTCTATTCCATTTATTTATGTCTATCCTTATGCCAGTACCAAACTAACTTGATTACTCTTGCTGTATAGGAAGTTTTAAAATAGAAAAGTGTGAATCCCGTTTTTTTCTTTTTCAAGATTCTTTTGGTTATTCTGGGTCCCTTGTAATTTCACAGTAATTTTATAATCAGCTTTTCAATTTCTACAAAGAAGCCAGCCATGATTCTGACAGGGATTGCATTGAATCATGAACATGGGGTTTTTTCCATTTATTTTGATCTTCTTTAGTTTCTTCCAACAATGTTTTGTAGTTTTCAGAGTTGTTTTACACTCCTTTAGTTAAATTTATTCCTAAGTATTTTATTCTTATCAATGCTATTATAAATGGAATTTTTTCTTAATTTTATTTATTTATTTATTTTTGTTTTTCTGGCCACGCTGTGTGGCTTGTGGGATCTTAGTTCCTTGACCAGGGATCGAACCGGGGCCCCAGCAGTGAAAGCACAGAGTCCTAACCACTGGACCACCAGGGAATTCCCTTAATTTTACTTTTTGATTGTTCATTGCAAGTATATAGAAGTACAATTGACTTTTACATAATGATCGTATATCCTGCAATCTGTCTGAATTTATTTATTATTTCTAAAAGTTTCTTAGAGGATTCTTTAGGATATTTTTACATACTAGATCATGTCATCTGTGAATAAAGATAGTTTTACTTTTTCCTTTCCAATCTGGAACCCTTATATATTTTTTTTTCCTGCCTAATTGTTCAGGCCACATAGGTAGTAAGAGACAGACCTCAAATTTCAACTTGTGTCTGTTTAAAATTCATGTTCTTTTCATTATAATCTGCTAGCTAACCTTGGTGTTGGGGAGAGAGATGAAAAATAAGAATGGAAAGGTAGATTGGAGACCATTCTGTAAGTGAAGCTAAGAATAAAAGGCTAAAGATTGGATTTTTATTTAGTAGGTAGTGAATAACCAAGGGAATGACTTGGTTATTCTAAGGAAGTGTTGCTTTAAGAAGATAAATCTGTTAACAATGTACACAATGAATTGGAGGAATAATTTAAAAGGAAAGAAAGCTAGTTAAGAGCTCTTACCTGCCCAATAGCAGCTGTATGGCTCTGGTATCAGCTTTTGTATCATGATTCCAAAATGTATTCTCAGTTGGAGGGAGGAGGTGATCTTCAATGTGGTCTTTAAATTGATTCCTAGACAAGGCTTTGACTCTAAGGAATGAAAAAATACTTTTTCAGTGGCTAACATGTGGGAAAAATCTCAATCAGAATTAATTGAACATGGCATATTTAACATACTTCAGCCTTCAGCTTAAATATATATAAAACCTCACAATTTACAAAGCCCTTTCCTACATTAGAATCTCATTTCATTTATGTAAGAGAGGGAGGAGAGAATATACCCATTTTTTATATAAGCATGCTGGTTCAGAAGGAGTTAAGAATTTAGCCATTTACATATTTAGCCAAGTGTCAGTGCTAGGTCTAGATTTTGGGTATCTTAACTCCTAGTTTAGGCTTCTTTTCCACCACATTAAGAATTACTTGCTGAACATTTCCAAGATTATTCAGTCCATATCTTGACAAAAAACACATGTTAACAACTATCAAGAAATTAACTATTGGGGTTCACGTTTATCCGGTAACTTACTGTGTAGATGCTCTAAGAAAATCTTCCTTCATAGAAGGATGAACTTCTTCCAACAACATGCTAGTATCTGGGCTTGATTTCATTGCAGAAATCACCATGGCATTACGCAATTTATTGCCTTGTTCTAACAGAGCTGAAGAGGGCAAAACAGAACACAGAAAATATAAAATCCAACAGAAATACTTGAAATATTTAGCACCTTTCCTTCTCTCACAGGACTTACCATAGTGTACTATAATTGCTTACTTGTCTGCCTTCCCCACTAGCTTGAGAATCCCTTGAGGACATTCACCTTACAACAAATGTTTACTGAGCTTCTATCACGTGGACCGTTTTAGATGTTGGCATTACAACAGTGAATGAAGTCTCCATTATGTAGAGACTGACCGCCTTACTGGAGTCATTATATACATGCATTGACTCTTCCAACTGGTGTTTGCACATAATAAATTTAGTAATATCTATATAACATTTTTGTATCCAGCTATCTTACTGAATTCTCTTATTTGTAACAGTTTTAATGTCATTACTATTTGAGAAGCACTAACAACTGTATCAGCTAAACTGTTAGGAGTCATAGTGATAATCTAGTCCAAATGTATACTTTTACAGATGAAGAAAAGAATACCAAAACATTTCTATGACTTGTCTAAGATCATACATCAGGTTAACAGAAAAGTCAGGATAAAGTCTTTAAACTTTCTGATAGGTAAAATTTCTTCCATCCCTAAGCAACAACAATTACAGAGGATAACATTTATTGAACCCTTACGACTTCCTGGGCACTACTCTAAGTATGTTATGTATAGGAACTCATTTAATCCTCCCAACAATCCTCTGAAATAGGTACTATCATTTCCTTCATTTTCCAGATGACAAAGCAGAGGCACAGAGGATATGTAACTTGCCCAAGTTATGCATGCAGTATAACCAGGATGACTCTACATCCTATGATTTAACAACTATACATATATGACCCCACTTTTTCTTAGACTTCTTTTTAAAAGCTTAGGACCAGTGGTATTATTTCAAGGAACACTGGGAAGAATTATTATTTTCTTGAGGTTCCACAGCTGCTTAGGAGGTATGTAAGACTAGATACCAAATGCCTGTCTATCTTGGTCTAGAGTTTTATAGCTTCTAAAAATAAAGAAGATATGGCAGTCAGGCCAAGAAAAAAATAAGCCAAACAGATCCATAAACGTTCAACATTTGTTAGCATAAAGAGTTCAAAATATAGCTTAAAAACTCAAAACCCCAAACCCAAAAAACCCTGAAATATCATATGTTCAATGTGTTATGTGAAAGTATAAGTAAAAGAAAATAAAGATCACCATCTGTGGTAGGCAGAATTCTACACTTGATCTTAGCCAAAAGGCCAAAAAGCAATGTAGGCAGAATTCTAAGATAGTTCCCCCCAAATTTCCAGCCACTGGTATACAAATACCTTCTCCCAGTGATTCAGTCATCTAGGTATTGCCATAAAGGGATTTTACAGATATAATTATGGTTCCAAATCAGTCTACCTCAAGACTGGGAGATTATCTTGGTGGTCCCAAACCTTTATAAAGCAGAGTTTTTTTCTGGCTGTTTGCAGGATATGAACTCAGAGATTTAAAGCATGAGAAAGATGTAATGTTTCACTGCTGTCTTGAATATGGAGAGGACCCCGTGGCAAGAAATGCATGTGGCCTTATGGCCTTTAGGAGCTGAGAGTGGACCCTGGCTGACCACCAGCAATGAAATGGAACCACAGTCCTACTACTGCAAGGAACTGGATTCTGTCAACAAGAATGAACTTGGAAGTGAATTTTCCCTCAGAGCTTCCAGATGAGAATTTAGCTTGGCTGACACCTTGACTGTAGCCTATGATACCCTAAGCAGAAAACCCAACCATACCTTGCTGGACTTCAGATCCACAGAACCGTGACTAATAAATGGGTATTCTTTTAAGCCATTAAGTTTGTGGTTACTTGTTATGCAGCAATAGAAAACTAATATTCCCATTAATGCCACTACCCACAAATACTGATTAACATTTTGATATATTCCGGATAGTTGCTGTTTTTTTTGTGTGTGGCTACGTTGGGTCTTCGTTGCTGTGCACAGGCTTTCTCTAGTTGCGGCGAGCGGGGGCTACTCTTCGTTGTGGTGCACAGGCTTCTCATTGTGGTGGCTTCTCTGTGTGGAACACAGGCTCTAGGTGTGCGGGCTTCAGTAGCTGTGGCTCGTGGGCTCTAGAGCGCAGGCTCAGTGGTTGTGGTGAACAGGCTTACCTACTCTGCGGCATGTGGGATCTTCCCGGACCAGGGCTCAGACCTGTGTCCCCTGCTTTGGCAGGCAGATTCTTAACCACTGTGCCACCAGGGAAGTCCCCTGGATAGTTTTTAATCTATGCATACATACACCTATATATGTACGTGTGTGTGTATATATATAAATTTTTTCTTTTGCAAAAATGGTAATATTATGTATAGTTTATTTTTAAATTGTATTTTATTTTTTTTTATACAGCAGGTTCTTATTAGTTATCTATTTTATACATATTAGTGTATACATGTCAATCCCAATCTCCCAGTTCATCACACCACCACCCCCACTTTCCCCCCTTGGTGTCCATACGTTTGTTCTCTACATCTGTGTCTCTATTTCTGCCTTGCAAACCAGTTCATCTGTACCATTTTTCTAGATTCCACCTATATGCATTAATATACGATATTTGTTTTTCTCTTTCTGACTTACCTCACTCTGTATGACAGTCTCTAGGTCCATCCACATCTCTACAAATGACCCAATTATGTACACTGTTTTATAACTGCTTTTTCACTTAATAATATGCATTAACTTTTTCTATGTAAATAATGGATATATAAGTATGTACTTCTGTTTTTACTTATTTAAAAAAAATCTCTTTGGGATTCAGTCAGAAAATGGCTGTCTTGTTTATTCAGTGAGAAAGGGTGAGGAAAACATGGTCTGCTAGCATTGGAAATTTGGTTAAAGAAGCTTGCTACATGACAGGAAGCCCTCCTCCTTTTAGTTTCTAGTTAATACTTGGCTTAATTTGATATGGTTTAAAGTTCTCTAATGAGCTGGGCATACTCAATAAATGCTTTATGAATAAAGTAGTTAATGACAAGCAGTGTCAATAATAAATTTCATTTGATTTCAGGGCCATGTAGAAAAATAGTTTTTCTACTGATACCCAAAATGTCTCTAGAGATATTTGGTACCTGGTACTTTATAATCTAACCACACTCAACTATTTTTAATTCCTTAAACACAATACTTCCTTTGTGCTCTCAAAGTTCTGCATATCTGATTCCATCAAAGAATTACCATGCAGTATTAAAATTGTCTATCTCACCCAAACAACTTTGAGACGAGAGATTGGCTTTTGTTGGTCTTTGTATGCTTGGTGCCTAGTATATATCAGAAATTTGATTAAATGTTTCAATAAATAATTCCACTGTTGCATATATCATACAAAATTGTACTGTATCTACTTTAGAGTCTGTTTCCTTTACTACAATACATTCATTAAGTCAGGGACTATCTTATTTATCACTGTAACTACAATACTCAAGACAATGGCTGACAAAAAATAGGCACTCAAAAGATATCTGCTGAATTGAATTGAGCTTAAAGTTTTCATCCCTGCTAAATAAAATTTCCCTGGGAATAGTAATATTTTAAGAGTGACTTAATTAGTCATTAACATTTGAATAGGAATAGGTACTTAAGATACTTTACAATAGCAGGTTTTAAAAAAGAAATAAACATTGAAGACAATAAGTAGGACAAATCTGAGCAAGGGTGGTCTACTCATTGGCCTCCAAGTGGTTTCTTCCTTGAAACAGCCATTCTCAGAATAGTTTCTCTAAAGTCTAAGGCATGGCAATAACACCACCTTAACTCCCCTTCTTAAGAGGAGGCTGGTTTCATACTAAAAGAGCTGTCATGGCATTGTCCTGCACCTCAACTCAATAATTATTTTTTTAACACAAGGGAAGGGCACTTAGTTGAGTTCATGACAAATGTTTCTCTTGTTTATTTCCTACATGCCATGGGCACAGTCCCTGCTAAACAGGGAGGTATACAGCTTCTGGTTTTTGTTCCTACTCCTTGTTATCTATTCTAAACCCCAACTCTTAACAAACTTATGGTTACCAAGGTGGGGAAGGATAGGGAGAAGGGAGAGTTAGGGAGTTTGGGATTGACATGTACACACTGCTATGTTTAAAATGGATAACCAACAAGGACCTACTGTATAGCACAGGGAACTCTGCTCAATGTTATGTGGCAGCCTGGATGGGAGGGGAGTTTGGGGGAGAATGGATACATGTATATGTATGGCTGAGTTCCTTTGCTGTGCACCTGAAACTATTACAACATTGTTAATTGGCTATACTCCAATATAAAATAAAAAGTTAAAAACAAAAAACCCGCCAACTCTTATAAGCAGGATGTGTAGTTAGTGTTTCATAAATACTAGCTCAATGACTAATTAAGCTCTGTACCCTCTTACTGGTATGATGTCAGTATAATAAAGACCAGGAAGATAATTAGGTTTATGTAAGATAGACTTGCTAAGTCTATGGATCATGACCCCACAGAGGTCCAAGTAGTTTTAATTTAAAAGACTTTTCTACTAACGCTGCAGATATTCTACTTTGGAAATTTTACTTGTGAGGATGGAGACAAATTTATGTCATGCTCTTGATGTCACAGAGATATATGGTTGACCATTAAAGTGTAACATAAGGTACCAAAATTGCTTTTCATATAATACCACTACCTAAAATGAGGTAATCCAACCTCATTCCTATTGCCTTTTAAAATTTCAATGTAAGCCCTTACACAGGTAAACTGATTCCTTTCTACTTCTATTTGGCCGTCAGTCATATTTAATACCCAGAAGTAAGATCAGCAGTTTCTGTGCACTGAATGTTCCCACTGAAACCAACAGTTTTCAGAATATGAAACAGGTTTAGTACTAGCACAATGGTATAAGTAAATTCTGCACAATGGTATAAGTAAATTCTGATGATGAGACAAAAATCTTATTTGCTTTGAATTATCTCGGAAAAAATCAGGACTAATATTTTTCTACAATAAAAGCTTTCCTCCCATACCCAGGTTCACTTTAAATGGTTCCTTCCCCAAACTTAAAATTATAAGTGCCCAGTAATTATTTAGAAGAAACTCAGTGGTTTAACAGAGCTGCCCTTAAATGGTTAGAAATTCTGGACTCTAGTAAGATTACTCACTTTTATTTGGCTATTTAGTTCAAACAGAAGTCTTGGTTCTCTTTGTAGGTTGCCTAATGAGCAGAGTAATCCCAATAAATATAGCTTAGTCTCAGTTCACAAATATATACATACCTAAAAGAAGGTCCTTGGTAGGCGGGTTGTTTGAAGAAAGAATGCATGAGTCACTGTGACTCTTGGCAACTGTCCTAATTTGAGGCCGGAATTCAGAACTGTTGAGAAGGCACATCTGCTTCTGTGGGGCTTTGCCTTTCAGAGTCATAGACTCTAAACTCTGTCCTGAATTAAGATGGTGCTGTAGTCCAAAGAAAGAGTCCTTTATTGTATCAGAGTTCTCTGTAAAGTACAAGTGGTCCTTTCCCCTGTTTTAAAATAAAGAAGAAGTTCAGCAGTATATTATCCATTATGGTAACATTCCATTTTGTCAGAGAAAGAAAGTGGATCAGTGGTGTATAGCAGTGTAGCTCAAACTTTGTAAATGTTTTTCATTTTCCAAATTAAATAAATAATAGATGTTTTACCTATCATTGTATGGTTGTGGCTAAAGTCAGACAATGAAATAAAGAGCTCAGTGCTGAGCCTGACACACAGCAAACACCTGATAATTATTTAAAATCAAAATCTGTTTCTCTTACTTCATTCCATTTCACAAAACACTACCTTTTCCCTCTTTCCCCTCATGTACACCTATCATGGCATCTCTATGTGACTCAGACATACTTATTTATCTGTATATTGGCCTCCTCACTAGACTGTGAGCAATCTTCAAAAATAGGAATTGTGTCTTATTAATTTCTATGCCTAGCACCTGCTACTGGACCAGGAACATAGTGAGTACTTAATACTTATTTGCTGAATGAATGACTACCTTTAACCTTTTATACAACCACAAATGAAAGACCGAAATTATGAGTACACTGGAAGTTAGCAGACAGTCTGACTGGTATTAGGTGTGGTAATTACCTTGGAGTGGTTGGCCTACTGCTGTTGGCTGCTAACTCTTTTCCATCAATTTTAGTGGTAGGGATCCTCTGAGGCCTTGATGGAACCAGAAACTGAGTATTGCCTGCTTCAGTATATTCTTCGAATCCTTGTTCAGATAAAAGCACATTTTCTGTCATGTCAGTGGTAGGAAGAGGATTGTAGCTGTCATAAGTTTCTGACAATGGCTCCAGGGCAAGTGAGACCTGAAAGGGACATGTAATGTATCAGAAGTCTTTTTTTTTTTTATAGCATTGATTAATTTTAAGACTCTCTAATATAAATTAATGGCCCCATTCCTTATAGGATCTAGTTCAAATTCCTGCCTACCTCAGAAGCCTCATTTCTCACTGTGTTCCCTTCCTCCATCTCTCTCTCCTGGATATACCAATTACTTAGAGTTTTCTAAATGTACCTTATATTTCATTCCCTTATGCCTTCATGTGCAAATTTCCTCCAGCATTACTTCCTCTGTGAAAACTTATTTGTGTCCAGGCAGAGATGTTATGGCCACTCCATTTTTCATGTTTCTACTTACTTTGTATCTATCCATTAATATAACCACCATTTATTGAACACTTCACAATAGGCCAGAAACTGTGCTATGTTCCTCACATAGAGAAGCTGATGTGATGATATAACTGTCAGGAAAGTATATTATCCTAATTTGAAGATTTTTTAAAAAAAGCAGAGGCTTAAAGGAGGTATTTGTACTTCCGGTTTATTTGTTATCCTGATCAGATTATAAATTCCTTGAAGGCATGAACTGTCTTCTTCATTTTTCTGTAGACTAATCAGTGGAAGTATACACTTAGTGTACAAGTATGCATAATAATGACTAATGGTCTGAAAAATAAAAGAATGACATAGCACCTGTTGCATCCTTATTGCTAGCTATTTGAGAAAAATAAGGCCCTAGTTCTATGCTGGGGATGAGGCAGGGTGAAGAGGGAGGAACATTAAGATGAAAAGTAATTACTTCAAGTTTCCTTTATCGTCCAACTCCTCTGAATTCAGGCACTCTACTAAAAAGCTTTCCAGGTCTCTGAAAAGCCCAATGGAGAGAAGCCTAATGTAGGAATAAAAACTAAAACAGAGCCTAAAGCAAAACTTTAGAGAAGAAATCAAAGAATATACTCCAAAAGAAAAGAAGAGCAGTGTTGAAAGTTCAGTTACAGTGACATAGACAGTAGAAGGAATTGTTCAAGTAGCCAAAGAGAGTCACATAATGATGAATGGCCTAAGACAAAAATGAAAGATTGCACTTAAATATTTTAAGAAGTCTCTGGGAAGGTCAATGGAATAACTTATGTGGAGAAACTGCTAAGGCACAGACTCAATAAACACACTTGAGTCTTGAGGAGAATTTTGTTCATGAACCAGGTAGCATAAAGTCCTTTAAATCTATCCATCATTAAGATTTTCTACAAAGACAAATGACCGGAATGCAGTGGGATAAATACTTTGTGCAGTCACTGCTATAAGAGGATCACATAAAATCCTGGCTGCCCAAATATAAGTGTCAGAAAATCGTTCCTTGCCATTCATCACTTGCCAAAAGACTGCCACTTTATTCTAGAAACAAAGGAGACACTGAGAATAAAGGCTGCGTCCCTGGCCTTAACAATAACCTGCTGGCTGGCCAGTTTTGCTTTTTGCCTAAGCAAATTTGAACTAGTCTCAAAACAACTCAAAGGCCTTTACTACCAGTGAGAAAGAAAAGGAAAGTCCAGTTACCTGCCACACCCACCTTACAATCAAAATATAGGTGTTGGCCTAACTCCTTTGTTCAATTAACAAATATTTGTTGATACTAGTTCAGTGCCAGGTTCTGTGCTACTTGCCTGGGGCAAAGAGATGAATAAAACATGGAACCTGACCCAAAGGATCAGAGTATCTCGTAGGGGAATTTAAAAAGAAGTCATTTTAATATAAAATGGTAAGTTCTGGGATTATCTACTACATTTATAACATCTGATATTGGAGAGAACATATTAGTATGTCTATTTTTCAGACTTATGCTAGTCAATATAGCATTTTAAAAGATTTTAAAATTATTTAACAGTGATTAAGAAAACAGATTTTATGTAAAAATTTGAATTTCTGGCTTCTCTTGAAAAATCAGAAGATCCAGCAATGCTGGGTTTCCATCCCATTGTGGCAAAAATTAGCTGGAGTAGACGAGTGGCTTTAGTCAGGGTATGTGCTCCAGTTTGCAAAGTCCCCAGCCATGTCCCAACATGAGGTAGAGAGACAACTTCTGTTTATCATCACATTTGATCTGATACATTAAAAAAAATTTATTTAATACAGTAAAATGGACATTTTTGTAAATATACACTTCTATGAATTTTAATCTATGTTTAGATCCATGTAACCACCACCATAATTAAGATATGGAACACTTCCATCACCCCCCAGAAACTCCGTTTGTAGTCATGCTCTCTTCTCGCCTCTAACCTCTAGCAACAGTTGAATTTGATAAAGTTCAAAACTCATTTATGATCAAATCTCTCAGAAAACTTGGACTTTCTTAATGACAAAGGGAATCTATGAAAAACCTGCATCTAATACCATATTTAATAGTGAAAAGACCAAATGCTTTCCTCCCAAGAACAAGAACAAGGCAAGTGTATCTGCCTGGTTTCATCCAAGGCAAATGGATGAAAATTGTGTATATCCATACAATGGAACACAACTCTGCAAAAGGGAATTACTGATACACAAAGTAACATGGATGAATCTCTAAAGCTGGCTTCTTTCCGTTATTCTATTAATATTTCTTTTTTTTCCTATTAACATTTCTTAACCTAGTTGAGGAGCCAATGGGTGTTCACTGTATGGTTATTTTTATATCTTATACATCTAAGATATTCTTTTGCATATCTATCTCTATTTAATAAAAACAAAAAAATTAAATGAAATAAAACATGTAGTGCCTAACGTGGCAGGCATGCATATAAGTGTTGCTAATGGGAATTCCCTGGCGGTCAAGTGGTTAGGACTCCATGCTCTCACTGCTAAGGGCCTGGGGTTCAATTCCTGGTCGGGGAACTAAGATCCCACCAGCAATGCGGTGTGGCCAAAAAAATAAATGTTGCTAAAAAAGTTATCAGCATGAATTCCTTCAATGTTATCCATCTCAAAATGTTTCTCCTCTTTCCCTCCTTGTTATAATTCCTCCATTCCAAAGGTAACCCCTATCAGTTGTGTTCTTAATAGAAATTAATTCCCATATTCACTTGCTTTTCTCTTAGTCTACAAAACAAATCAGGTCTCCTATACTCTAAAAAAGGCTCAGCAAACTCATTCTGTAAAGGGGCAGAGGGTAAATATTTTAGGCTTTATTGCACATTTTTTAAAGTGACCCTTTAAACATATAAAAAACATTTTTAGTTAGAAGGCCAGATTTAGTCTACTGGGCAAAGTTTGCCAACTCCTCTTCTAAAGTAGCAACAAACTTCTCAATTCTGCTACCCACTATCAATACTTTCCTCTCCAATTCAAGTAAATTAGGCATGTCCCTGTCATGTGCCTAAGTACCATGTTAAGTGCTTCCATATTTTTTCATATCTTTTAATCCCTACAACAATGCCGAAAGGTAAAAGTTATTATCTTCATTTTATAAAATAGGATACTGAAGCTCAGAGAGTACAAATGAACACCAGAAATGTTTTCATAACCAGTTTTTCCATGTCTAAGTCTTGTGCTATTTCCATTAGGTCACACTACCTCTCCCTCTGTTCGCTGCCATTTATGTGGGAAACAGAGAGAAATCTCTGTTATTTCTACCTCTTCACTGTAATTACTACTTATTTACTTATTCCATAATCTTTCAAATGCTGACCTCTGTCTCCAAGGATCTATTAAAACAATTCTCTAAAGAACCCAATGACATTGAAATAAAAAAACACACAAGTATTATTGTATCAACTGACATTTAAATAAGGGGGGAAAAAGATGCACCACTTTAGAAAACAGTCCAGTAGTTCCTCAAAGTTAAACATACTTACCATATGACCACAATTCTATGCCTAAGTATACACCCAAGAGAACAAAAAGCATCTGTTCACAAAAAACTTGTATGCAAATGTTCATAACAGCATTATTCATAAAAGTCAGAAAGTGGAAACAATACAAATGTCCATCAACTGAAGAATGGATAAACAACATGTGCTATAATATATCCATAGAATGGAATATTATTTAGCTATAATAAGGAATAAAGTACTGATTCATGCTACAACATGGATGAACCTTGAAAACATTATGCCAAGTGAAAGAAGCCATATACAAAAGGTCACATATTATATTACATCATTTATTTGAAATGTCCAGAATAGGCAATATATAGAGACAGAAGGTAGATTAGTGGTTGCCAGGGGTTGGGGAAAGGTAAAAAGGGGAATGACTACTAATGGGTATAGTGTTTCTTCTTGGGGTGATAAAATGCTCTGGAATTAGATAATCGTGATGGTTGCACAATCTTGTAAATACACTAAAAACTATTGAACTGTATACTATAAAAGGGTAAATTTTATGGCATATGAATTATATCTCATTTTTTTATATAAGGAAAAAACCTACCTAGAATTCTACACTCCAACTGTTTTTATTTTCCCTTGTTTTTTCTTCCCTAGTCATTAATCATATGCATATATGTGGGTATAATTTTAATTCTCTTTTGTCATCAATACAAAATAATTTTCCATGTTGCTACACAATCATAACTATATAATTTTATCTTTTATGGAAACAAAATATTCCACTAATACATGATTTAAATATCATTGAATAAACTGTTTTCATTTTTTCAATATTAAAAGTGCATTTCCATAACCAGTCCGAAGCATATAACTTTCCTCTCTTTTTATGGTATTTCCTTAATATAAGACCCTAGGGGTAGAATTATTGAGGTAAATGATATATGATAATTATTATGGCTCTTGAAACATAATGTCAAACTGTTTTCGTAGGTCTGATGCAAATCTGTACCATTATCAGAAAAGGAGTAAACCAGTCCCATTTTACCATGAAGTTACCATCATAAGGTGTCACTATATTTCAATATATTATAAATAAAAATATGACAAATAGAATACAGAAAATGTTCAGTTCTTTTACTTAGTTAAATCTATTTCTGGACTTTACTCTCTTCCTTTGACAATTATGTGCTTGTGGTTTTATAATAGGTTCTTACATCTGGTAATGTTATATGTTCTTTCCTCATCTTTTTTGAACCGTTTTCTTAAACACCTGCTTAAATTTCTATACATATTTTAGAATACATTTGACAAGGTATAAATTCCTCAAGGATTTGAATATTCAGAATTCTCTAGGAAGAACTCCCAGAGTATCCCTAGGAAAGAGACCCTTCTATGTTCTTTCCCACCATCCTGTACATATCTATAGTATATGAGTATCAATACCACACTGCGTTCTACTTGTTACTCTCTTCTATTTCCTCTTACCTGACTTTGGAAAAATAACTGAAAGGCCCATCTCTTATCTTTGAATCTTAAGTTAGTGGCACATAACAGCATATCAAAAAAATGTAGGCTGAATTAATGAATGAACAATCAACAACTGGTTATGGAGATGCACTTCTAATACTGAAAAAATGAAAACAGTTTATTCAACAATATTAAAATAGTAGTCTATTGACTCATTTAAGATACTATTTAAATGAGTCAAACAAGCCATTACTGCTTGGCACTATGTTAGGAGCGGTGGGACAAACAAAGAAAGTAGAAAACACTGACCTGTCTCCCAGGGAATCTAGAAACTAAAAGGAAGGGAAATTAAAGGGAAACTACAAATACAAAATTTTGGAGACTATGTAGGATTATAACTGAACAATGATCATATAATTCATGTTATTCTGAATTTAATAAAGAGTACAGAGAAGAATGAGTGCAGTGAGAGCTGCGAAGGTCTCTTGGAACTTGAGATGGGCAGCAAAGCACTAAGAGGATATGGATAAGTGGGAAATAAGTCCATGACAGTCTGGGTAAAAACATGAACAAAAGCACGAAGTGGGAATTTGCATGGTGGGAGTCACGTACCTACCCGTTCTACAGACTCAACTATCTGTGCCCCCAAAGTTTTATTCTATGTAGCAGAGAATTATAATATTTTTACCTGGAGTTCTCCAAGTTTCTTAGATGTTGGTGAAACAATGGGAAAAAATCCACTGATGTGATGGGTTGGAGAAAGCTGGGCTAGTTCACTGATCTGAACTCTACCAACCGGAAGATGTGCAAGTTTGGTGATTACTTCCAGCACCAGCACAGCCATATCTAATCAGAAACAATTACAACATAGGCAGACATTTTTCATTTACTTTTTTTTGGAAGTGGGAAGAGGAATATATGTTACAAAATTTTTATACTTAAAAAAATCATTTTATTTTCAAATAAACTATGCACTTACCATATCATTCAGGGGGTGGGGAAGAGTGAACCCAAGATCAAAAGAACAACAAAGTTTTAGAGAAGAGCAATGACAAATACCTCAAATGGAGAAAAAAATTACATAAAAATATTTAGAATATCAAGTATTTGATAAGGAAAATACCTTTAAGAGAGTATATATATATTTTTTACATATTTGGCAAGGACTCAGACTTTAGTTTTGAAATAAAAGAGCAACAATAAAAAAATTCTCAGTTTTTAAATTCTCACCATTTCTAGTTTTGAACTGGACAAAGGGCTTCTAGATGCATGGGTTGGTTCCTGCCTCTCAGGAATATTTTACTGCTTATTTCTCAATAATATCTGGAACACTGAAAGGCTGAGAGCACTTAGAACTAAAAGGAATGGAAATAAACTCCTTAACTGTACTTGTCAATTGGTTGCTTAGACTTAACACCTTCATGGTCCTAATTTACAGCAGGAGAAATAAAATGCATGCATATGCAATCTGAGATTATTTCAGGACAGTGTAACTTCTGAATATTTTCTTACCAAAGTTGAGAAAGTGGTTCATTTTCACCCTTTGTTCAATGCTGTAGTGAAAAGAGTATTGGATTTATAATTAGAAGATTTGTGATTGTGTTGTGGCTCCAACATTCACAAGCTACTTCTGTGTAAGCCACAGCTGTCTAAAAAATAGGCATCATAATACCTATATCATGGCTGTGTGAGGAACAGGAGTATTCCAAGTAAAACACATAGCACAGTATCCTCTTACATGGCAGTTGCTTAATGGTTGTTATATGACTTTAGGCAACTTACTTAACATATCACCGCCCCTGTCTTACCTAATTGTGCAAGTTCTCTGAAAATTCTATGAGCTAATAGGTGTACAAGTGCTTTGCAGACTACAAAATAACGTGCATATATAGAATAAGGGAAATATACCAACATTTGTTGGTTATTTACTAACAGCCAGGCTCACCATGTCTCATTTATTTTCTTAGTGAAATATCTATGTGTATCTTTTAAAAGTTCTTATCACTTTCTACCTACTATTGTAACTAAACTTCTTTGTGCATTTAGTTAGAATTAGATACCATTCTGATTAAATTTGATTCATTTTTGTAATCTCCACAGTGTCTAGCACAACGTCTAGCACATGCTAAGTGTTCAATACATATTTTTTGAATAACTGAATTTTTTTTCTTTATATGTTGATGTCTTCAAAATTTTCTTCTTGAAAGAATGCAAACTTAAGGACAAGTTAATCTTTAATTCACCTCTGGCTCTCCGGTATTCTTAGCCCAACAATATTTACATGATAAATGCTTAATTTTTACTGACTTGAACTGAATTGATTTGATAAGTCCACCATCCAAAATGTGTTTATATGAAAACTTGACCAGAATAGAGAAATAACACAGTACATTTATTCTTTTTTTTTTTTTTTTTTTTTTTTTTTTTTTTTTTTTTCCGGTATGTGGGCCTCTCACTGCTGTGGCCTTTCCCGTTGCGGAGCACAGGCTCCGGACGTGCAGGCCTAGCGGCCATGGCTCACGGGCTTAGTTGCTCCGCGGCATGTGGGATCCTCCCGGACCAGGGCACGAACCCGTGACCCCCGCATCGGCAGGCGGATTCTCAACCACTGCGCCACCAGGGAAGCCCAACACAGTACATTTAGAATGCTTTCTTTTAACAGAAATGAAGAAATTTTGGCTCCTGGTTCCAGTAGAGGAATTCTCCCTTCTCTGAAAATCTGTACTATTAACTCACTAAACCACTCAGTTGGCATTTAGCATGTATTATTTTGTATTATTGGTAAATTTTATATCTATATTATCTTTCTTTAGCATAATGTACGTCCCAGAGTAGAGACTACAGTTATTCCTTAAAGAAGCATGGTGTGGTGACAGGTGCATGCGTTTTGGTGTCAGAGAGAAGTGGGTTCAAATCCTAGTTTTGCCATTTGTCAACTATGTAACCTTATAGAGGATTCATTTGATCTCTCTGAACCTCAGTTTCATTGTCTATAAAACAGAGAAAGTATCTATCTTGCAGGGTTACTAAGGATTAGAAATATGTATCAACTGGTAGCACAGAGTATACTCTCAATAATGGTGGCTATTACAAAACCTCTTTGACTCCTCAATAATTAACAATGCCATAGATACTAAGTACACAATAACACCTATTGTTAACAACATAATCACATGCTTCTTATTAGGCCTACAGGTGAAATGATAAGACAAAAACACACCTGTTAGATAAGAGGTAAACTGCTTTGGACCACAGCGAATAGCATAACGTGTAGTTGTTCTCACAGCTTTTGGTTCGGTCTGCAATGCATCCCTGGGACAAAAGAGTGTTCCTTCTGATGTTTCTCCCCACCATCTCACTCGAACAAGTACACAAGCAGGAGGCTTTGTAATCTTCCATATGACTTTATGAACAGTAAGTTTCAGAAAGCAGCGTAGCTGGCCTTCAACCAGGGGTGGGAGGCTTGTAGATGGAGAAATGTCACTTAAACCTGTGGAGGAATCCAAGAATACTAAGTCGAAGTTTAGTCTAAATACAGAAAACACATAATCTGTTTTTTGAATGAAAACACACAAACATTTTCGTCTCTACAGAGAGAAGGCTTATTCTATTTATTCTAATACATAAGAAGTAACTAGCAAACCAGACCATAGAATAACCTATCTGGTCACTCAAGCCACCCTGACAACTAGTTAGTATTCAGGATTTGATTCAGGTTATTGTAAGTAAAGGACATACCAACTTAAGACATGCTAATACAAACTCCTCTTTAACTGAAAGATATTAAATGAAAAATACAAATACAATGATACAGTATACAAGTTTAAAAAAATCTATGAAGTAGTTGAAATATTTCTTCCAAGTACTGTTGTTCTGATTATTGCAATGTCCACAGTTTTTAAGATGTTATCTTTACCTAATTCTCTTACTTTAAAACCATCACTAAACATAAAACAGCAACAACTCCTGTCAATCAGTTCTCAAATGAAGTCTACACCTTACAACTCAGCACTTCAAGAAAGACCACCTTAAACTGTGTCTTTTCTTCCTGCCGATATCACACAATGAGGACAGAAACTATCATCCTCAGATTATGCCATTATCTTTTAGCACAGTGCTGGGTTCATAATATTTATGGCTTTTACACAGATAATAAAATGTAAATGAGGTAATTCATCATGGCTTTCTATAAAGCTTTCCTTTAATGACCCTGATTGTCTTCTAGTCACTGTATCTCCTAACCATGACTTAGAGGAGATTTAAAAAGTCATTCCAATATTACACACACCTTTCTATTCCTCTCACTTTTCCCTGGGGAGTGGTCATGCCTCACAAGAAAAAAATATACTAGAGTCTATCAGATCATGAATTTATATAACTAATTCTTTGGATTTCTAAAGTGAACAGCCTCTCTGCTTTCTTTAGTGAAGAAAAGACCCACCATAATCTTTATGGATAACTAGTTTCAATATAAAAATTATAAACAGGTGTGTACATGAGTATTACTGTATATACACGTGATATAATGAGAAGGACATTCTTACGTTATTTCTATTTTGATTTTCCTCCTATCAACCAAATATGCTTGACTGGTTTGACATAGGCAGCACCAGCACTGAACACTTCCGCACTTCTGTTTCATATCCTCCCATCATTCCTGGAAGGAAACGCATTGCCTCAAAACTGCCTTAGTTATCCTTAAAACAGTTTGGATAAGGTTTATTCCCAGACTGCAGCTTTAGTCTTCAATCCAATGGCCTAATGCACTATCACTATTCCTAATACCTCTTTGCCTATACTATAAAATGCAGTCACCCAGTTTTTGTTTTGTTTTGAGGCAGCCCTGTAGAGATTCCATTTCATTTCATGATCTGCCCTGGGTTCCCAGGGTGACTGTTCTTGCTGCAGCTCACATTTCCCTGGTGTCTTCATAAGCCTGCTTCTTTTTGAGCAGACTAACCTGATGAGGTCCTCTTGCTACACACTTTTCCATCATCTCAAATCCTTCAGAGATCATCATGCCCTAAGCCCCCCTACCCCACTCCAACCCTACCACACCGTCACTCCCCAGTCTTTCCTCTCTCCTCCACAACTATCTTTTCCCTACTTGCACCTGTAGCCCTTCACGATTCATGACTGTCTCACACTTCAGTCATTCAATTAACATTTACTAAGCCCTGTTTCGTGTTAGTTCTTGGGGATTCAGTAATGTGTAAAACGTGATCCTTGCCTATTAGGATTATTGACATACTCTCCAACTTATTTTTCTTCCAGTTCTATGTGAACCTGCAAAGCTATACCTCCCCCCTCCCGTCCCCACACATTTTTTATCAAAAACACCCCTAAGTCATGGGGATTTAAAGTACAGCACAGTAACTATAGTTAATGATAGTGTACTGTATATTTGAAAGTTGCTGAAGAGTAGATCTTTAGAGTTCTCTTCACAAGAAAAAAAAAATGTTTGTAACTATGTATGGTGATGCATGCTAATTAGACATGTGGTAATCATTTCGAAATATATACAAACATTATGTTGTACACCTGAAACTAACATAATGTTATATGTCAATTATACCTCAATTTTTAAAAAGTAAAAACAAAACAAAACATTCCTACAGTTTCTTTGTTCCCTTCCTCTGGAAGGGTCCCCTTTTAGCCCTCACTTCGTCCCATTTATTCACCCACTTTGCCCCCTACTCCAGCCCCTATATCCTTTCCATTCGCGGGAGGGCCAATTGCCCTCTCTTTTAACCTTCTGATTTCCTGGTTACTCTCCCTCCTCAATCTTTTTTTTTACTTTTAACAGGCGGCTGTGGGAGGTCTCCCTAGAATGGTTCGCGCCCTGCTCCCCCAACTCCGCCCAACTACGCTTTCCTCAACCTTTGGTCGCTCATATTACCTCTCTTCTTGCGGCTACCGCCGCCCCCAGGCCCCTGGGCTTTCCGTTGTTTCATGACGAGCCCCAGCTCTTCTTCACCAACTCAACTCCGACCCCAGCACCTAAGCCGTAGCCTCCCGCCATCCCTTCCCACGGCGCTGGCGTTCCCCGGCAACCGGCGCCGCTGGGCAGCTTGGGAGGCAGGAAGAAAGCGGCTCTTCCTTTAACAGCCTCTAGTAAGCCATGAGAAAGGAAGGCGCCAAGACTCCTTCCCGCCAATAGACTACAACACCCAGGATGCTTTGCTACACTACCTCTGCGGGGTTGGACGCGGTCGCCTCCAGCTGCGCAAGCGGAAAGGGATAAGCCCTTTGAGGACTCCATTGCCCAGGGTGCATTGCCTTCAGTAACGCTTCTCTTTCCGGCGAGGGTCGTCGAGTTCTCCGCTTGGGGTCTGAGGGATCAGAGACTCCGTTACCCAGCTCCCTTTGTGGAGGCTGGTGCGCACTTCCGGTGGAAGCACTGGGGCGAGGGGGTGGAGTTTACGGAGCCGGTGGGCGGTGCTGCTGGTAGCTGGGGGCTATCCAAAGGCGACGGGGCGTCGCTAGGGGAGCGAGCTGTGTGACCGGTTGGGCCGTACTTAGCGTGGGACGAAGCTTCGGCTACTGTTCTACTGCCTGCGGCCTCCCCTTCATGTCGGCCCTCGAGAAGAGCATGCACCTCGGCCGCCTGCCCCCTCGCCCTCCTCTACCCGGCAGCGGGAGCAGTCAGAGCGGAGCCAAGATGCGAATGGGGTACGTAAGCCGTACCCCTTCTCCCTAGAGGCCAGGCCCCGGTCATTGGAGAATGGTGTCTCTGGGCGTTTAGAGCGGCACGTCAAGGGAGGCTAAGGATAGGAGAGAATGTTGGCGGCGGCCTGTAGACGTTTAGATGAAGTAGAAGGCAGATCTGGGGACTAGGGGAGGCGCCAAGTCAATGGAAATTGGAGGATAAATAGTATTGGAGGGAGAAGAGAATGAGGTAAAGATTGAGGAAGCTGAGAGGATAGTTTAAGACATGTAGGAGGCACCTCCAGAAGAAGGGGTGGAGGAGGTTTGAGAAAAGGGAGAAGAGCGGTGACAAAGGTGGAGGGGAAATCTGCCAGGGATGGTTGAGGGAAATGGGAAACGACGGAAAGAAAAGTTGAGGGGAATTAGGAGAAGAACTCGGAAAAGATTTGGGAGAAGTAAATCTTTATCTAGTTTCTCTGAGAACTAGATAATAGAAAAAAGCTGGGGGAAACAGGGAACACCTGAGGCAGGGTTGGAGCGGAAAAGACAACCAGGGAGCAGAAGGTTCTAGAGAGAGTTCCTAGGGGTGTAAGAAGCAGATTCTGGGAGTGAGGGAGTGACTTAGAGATTAAGTCTCTTAAGGGGTACTGAGAAAGTGTGGGGATCAGGCCTAAGGAAAGATGGAGAACACAGCCAAGAAGACTGTTAGGGGTGATAGGAATGTGCTGAGAAGTGAGGGTAGGGAATAAGGAGAGGAGTGAGGAGGGAGTGGGCTGAGGGGCTTAGAGAGTAACTGTGGGCTCCAGAGATTGAGAAATGACTAGGAATACGGTCTAGTGAATGGCGTGCTGCAGAGGTAAGGTCTGGGAAGCTTAAAGAGGAAGATTTGGGAAATTGATTTTTGCTGGGCAAATAGGTCTGGTGGAAGCTATGTACTGATCTGATAAGATTCAATTAATGAAGCACTGAGGGGAACCACTTAAAATGTTTTGGGGGAAACCGTCGTTTACTGGAATGGGAGGAGCTGTGTTGGCTTTTGGAATTTAGGTTGCTGAATGGCTTGGGCCAGGTTGGGGAATACCAAGGTGTAGGAGAGAGAGTGTAATGAGTTGAACCTGGGAGAAGTAGAAGGCAGAGGTAATTGAACAGGCAGTTAGTTGGTTTTGAGGGGTATTTGAAGTATCAGATAGGATTCTGGAGACTAGTGACTGAAAAGAGAAAAGGGGTAGGAAAAATACTTAGGTATGTGGTAGTCAAGAGTGTGTGTTTGGGATTCTAGAGATGGGTTGGTATCCATTCTTGGAATAAGGACTAGAGAAGAAAAACCTTAGGTTCTGAAGATTAATATGTACAAAAACTGATCGAAAAGGAGATTTAGATAGGAGATACAATACTGTGAAAGCAGGTCCTAGGAATGAAGAGAAAGGAGAATCCTGTAAATTAAAACAGTGGAGTAGAGTGGTGGTGAGAATGGTTGGAAAAACTGGGGAAGGAAACTAAGAATTGAAGTGGAGACATGACTATGAGACACAGTAGAAAACTGAGAAAACCTTGACAAGTGAAGATAGGTCGATGGATGCACAATACAAAGAGCTGGTAGAAGCCTACATGTAAGGTAAAATGAAGATCGTTTGGCTTTGGAAGACAAAGGTAGGACTGTAACACGATTAAGGAGGATTTGGAAGCTGATCCATAAGAATTATTTGGGAAAATTAACCTGGACTATAAAATTAATGTAACGTTTATTGTTGATATGTATCTTAGTTGCCACCTTTCTTAAACCAAACTTTGATCTTTCAGTATTCCAGCACTCTTTTCTAAAATATATATAAAAATACTAGCTTTTTAATAACCATATATTCTTCAGATAAGTTAGAGCTTAGCTTCTCACTTTATCAAAAGTTCTCTGAAGATGAACTGAAGAAAAATACTAAGAAAAAATAAAATCTACTGATTAGATTATTAGTAACTTAACCTCTTTAAATAGATGCTTAACCTCTTTAAATAGATGCTTAAGTAGCTTATTTTCCTGTATTTTTATTTTCTACTTCCTTATTGGAACATAGGCATGCCTTATGTAAGCCTAATGTTAATGATAATGTAGACTGTCTCCTCCCCTAGAATCATAAAGCTGGAAGAGAGTCTCTGAGACCAATTAGGTTTTTTGGATTCGTAGTTATCGTTGGCAATACTTAATTTGAGTTATGTATCTTATTCCTTTGCAAATACTCTAGGATTCAGTCTTCCTTTTTCCTCAGTCAGTCCTGGTTTATGAAGTCTCACTTCTACTAATTTCAAATCATCCTTCTTTATTTCTAATTTCTTCTCACTTGCTTTTTTTTTTTTTTTTTTTACACTCTTTCCATCTTTTCCACTCCCCAGTCCATCTCTTACTCGCAGGTTGGACCTGTTCTTTTCACAGTTTCTTATATGACTTACTCTTTCAACTATTTTTCATAATCTCTTGCCTTCAGTTTCAGTAAAACTTATTTAGATATGTTTGCATATTCAGGGTGGTTTTGAATTTTTGGTTTTTCCTGAGTTTCCATAGTTTTGTTTTTCCAAATGGATTTAGTAATTCCAGAGTATTGCTGGATAAAGCAATAATAACAATCACTTTTTTTTCTTTTTTTTTTTGAGTGAGTACTGTGTGCCAGGCATTGTGATAGTAGCTTTATTTATGCATGTTATTTCTCAGGTAAGGCCTGAGATCCTGGTTTTATTGTTCCTTGATAGATGCCAGTAGATTATACCCAAAACAGTGGATTTGAACTTTTTAATTAAAGCGTTTGTAGCTGCTCTGATTTTAGAGCCCTACTTGCAACTGGTATTAGTCTGTTAAGGTTGCCATAACAAAAATACCATATTTTTTTCTCAAGAGTTCTAGAGGCTGAGAAGTCCAAGATCAAGGCACCAGCAGATTCCGTGTCTGGTGAGGACCACTTCTTGGTTCATAGATGGCAGTCTTCTCACTGTGTCCTTACATGTGGGAAGGAAGAAGAGAGCTCTGTGGGGTCTCTTTTATAAGGGTACTAATCATATTTATGAAGGCTACACCCTCATGACCTTATCACCTCCCAAAGCCTCCACCTTCAAATACTGTCGAGGTTATTGGAGATTAGGATTTAAATTGAATTTTGGGGGGCACAGTCTTTCAGTCTGTAACACCTGGTGTGCTTGAGGGTGTTTTTATTTTATTTTATTTTTATTTTTTAATATATTTTTAAACTTTTTAATTTTATTTTATTTATTTTTTTATACAACAGGTTCTTATTAGTCATCGGTTTTATACACATCAGTGTGTACATGTCAATCCCAATCGCCCAATTCATCATACCACAATCCCCACCCCCATGCGGCTTTCCCCCTTGGTTTCCATACGTTTGTTCTCTACATCTGTGTCTCAACTTCTGCCCTGCAAACTGGTTCATCTGTACCATTTTTTTAGGTTCCACATAAATGTGTTAATATACGATATTTGTTTTTCTCTTTCTGACTTACTTCACTCTGTATGACAGTCTCTAGATCCATCCACATCTCAGCAAATGACCCAATTTCGTTTTTTTTTTATGGTTGAGTAATATTCCATTGTATATATGTACCACAACTTCTTTATCCATTCGTCTGTCGATGGGCATTTAGGTTGCTTCCATGACCTGGCTATGGTAAATAGTGCTGCAATGAGCATTGGGGTGCATGTGTCTTTTTGAATTATGGTTTTCTCTGGGTATATGCCCAGTAGTGGGATTGCTGGGTCATATGGTAATTCTATTTATAGTTTTTTAAGGAACCTCCATATGGTTCTCCATAGTGGCTGTATCAATTTACATTCCCACCAACAGAGCAAGAGGGTTCCCTTTTCTCCACACCCTCTCCAGCATTTGTTGTTTGTAGATTTTCTGATAATGCCCATTCTAACTGGTGTGAGGTGATACCTCATTGTAGTTTTGATTTGCATTTCTCTAGTAATTAGTGATATTCAGCACTTTTCATGTGCTTCTTCGCCATCTGTATATCTTCTTTGGAGAAATGTCTATTTAGATCTGCCCATTTTTGGATTTGGTTGTTTGTTTCTTTAATATTGAGCTGCATGAGCTGTTTATATATTTTGGAGATTAATCGTTTGTCCATTGACTCGTTTGCAAATATTTTCTCCCATTCTGAGGGTTGTCTTTTCGTCTTGTTTATGGTTTCCTTTGCTGTGCAAAAGCTTTGAAGTTTCATTAGGTCCCATTTGTTTATTTTTGTTGAGGGTGTTTTTAAAATCACTACTTTAGTACATTCCATTACCATTTGAGAGACTATAAGTTATTAAAATCATTTGACCATTTTACAACATGTTTTTGGTTCATTAATAGTACTGTTTCTATAATTATCTCTTACATTTTTATAGTGCTTTAACTGACATATATTAGTGCTTTTTTGTATTATTCCATGAGGTAAGTTAGGGCAAGGGTTAATATTTTCTCTTAATGAGGAAACTCAAATGTTCATTGACTTGCCTAGGATCACAGAATCATGAAGTGGCAGAAACAAGACTTCAGAAACCCAGACTTTAGATTTGTAGTCCGTTGTTGTTCTTGTTATTCCTCGGTGCAAAGAGACTGGTGTTTGAAGTGATAATGATCTGAGTTTGAAGGCTAGCTGGAGTATTTATTTTAGTTAAGTCATTTAACCTCTCATAGTCTGTTTCTTATCTCTAAAACTGGGATACTTCTGCTTACCTTAGAGGGCTGTGAGAATGAGATAATATGTGAAAAGCAGTTATGCCTCCTGACACATGAGCTCTTAAGGAATGATAACTAGTAAATTATTATATGTTGAGAACAGTGAGAGGCTCATTCTTTATGAAGTAGAAGCACTCCTTTCAGTATCTTATAATGTCAACTCTTTCCCCTCAAGCTGTGTATTTATTCATATCTGATCAGATTGTTTTTCAGTCAACTTCTTAAGTTTATCACGGATATCAGGCCTCTTAGGAAGGCTTTAAGGGGCTGTTCCACAGATGGAGAAATAAAGGGCAAAGTGAAGTGATTTGCTCAAGGTCACATATTAAGTCACTAAAAGAATTAAATCTTCGTGTATCTGTTTATGTTGATTATCAATTTCAAAAAATTAAGTTATAATTCACATACCATAGAATTAACCCTTTCAGAGTATACAGTTCAGTGATTTCTAGTATGTTCAAGGTTGTACAATCATCAGCACTAATTCCAGAACATTTTCATCATCCCATAAGGAAACTACTTACCTGTTAGCAGTTACTCCCCCTTCCCCCAGCCCCTGGCAACGGTTAATCTATTTTCTGTCTCCATGAATTTGCCTCTTCTGGAGATATGTAAATAAAACCATACAGTATGTGGCCTTTTGTGACTGGCTTCTTTTTTTTTTTTTTTTTTTTTTTTTTGCGGTATGCGGGCCTCTCACTGCTGTGGCCTCTCCCGTTGCGGAGCACAGGCTCCGAATGCACAGGCCCAGCGGCCATGGCTCACAGGCCTAGCCGCTCCGTGGCATGTGGGTTCTTCCTGGACCGGGGCACGAACCCGTGTCCCCTGCATCGGCAGGCGGATTCTCAACCACTGTGCCACCAGGGAAGCCCTGGCTTCTTTCACTTAGCATAATGCTTTCAAGTTTCATCTGTGTTGTAGCATGTATCAGTACTTCATTCTTTTTTTTTTTGGCTGAATTATATTCCATTGTATAGGTATACCACAATTTATTTTATCATTTATCAGTTGCTGGACACTTGGGTTGTTTCCAGTGTTTTGCTATTATGAATAATGCTGCTGTGAATATTCACTTGCAGAGCTCTATGTGGAAATAGTGTTTGCATTTCCTTGGATAATTACCTAAGAAAGGAATTGCTGGGCCATATGGTAAATTATGTTTAACTTTTTAAGAAACTGCTAAATTGTTTTCTGGAGTGGCTCTTTGAAGCTTTTTATGTATCAGGGATATATTTTCCTTATAAGTGTTAAAAATATTTTTCCAAGTTGCCTTTTTACTTTGCTTATGATATTTTTTGCCATGTAAAAAAGTTGTTTTTAAATTTTAATGTACTCAGATCTATCTAGCAAAATCCATTGCTTCTGGATTTTGGATTGCAGAGAGACATTTCCTTCTCCCAGGTTGTAAAACGATTCATATATTTTTTTCTCTAGGACCGGTATGCTTTCTTTTCTTGCATCCATCTTGTTTATCTTGATGTGCAAAGTGAGGAACAGATCTAATTTTATCTTTATCCATATGCTATCCAGTTGTTGTAACACAATTTATTAAAAAGTCCTTTTCCCATTATGTGAATTTCTCCTCTATAAAAATTAGTCCTTTTCTATACTAGTTAAAATGACATTATAATCATACACCAAATTTCTACATAGATTTGGGTCTGTTTATGAATTTTCTTTCCTTTTCCTTCGGCCTGTTTATTTATGTGCCACCACTATGCTTTAAATTGGAGAGGCATTATTATGTTTTAGTAAATGGTAGAGGTAGCTTCCCCTTCATTCTTTTTCAGGGTTTTCCTGGCTCCTCTTACTTGTTTATTCTTACAAATAAACTTTCTAATTAACTAGACTAGTGCCTAATAGTGTTTTTATTGGCATTATATTAAATATGTAAATTAATTTAGGATAAACATTTTTATGATGTTGAGTCTTCCTTGAAGAAATATTTTTCAATTTGTATAAATCCCTTTTGGAGGAAAACTATTTCAGATCCCAGGTACTAATGTGTTATATTTAATGTTTTACATTATATTATGTAATATAAACATAATGTTTAACATTGTATTTAATGTTACTTAAATATGTACAAAATAAAACTAGGGATAAATTCCTGTGTATACGAGTAAATTCCATGTTACTCTTATATAATTATAAAACTCAACAGATTTACTATTTAAATACAGCTAAACCTACAAAATTCCTCAAATTCAGATTAACAATATTACATTAATGTGAAATAATCTAATTTTCTGTTAATAGCTTGTGATTTAAATGGAAATATTATTTATTGAAATAAGTAATATTTTTTATAAATAAGTTCAGAGTTGATTCAGTTATTCAGCTGTATCAATCATGACCCAGGCTTTTTGTATCCTTTCTTTTACCATCTTTAGAAATGTTGGCTTTTCCTTCTCTTGCTTGTCACCTTATGGTTGCAGGATGGCTGCTGCAACTCCACTTGCACCTTACCTTTATTCTGTCTTTCTAAATACATCTTTCTAAGTACAAAGGAAGGAACAAGGGCAAAGACCTTTTCCTAACTTAGATTGTCCCTGTTTTTTTTTCTAGAATGGGAAACTCCCCAGCAGGTTTTTCCCTTACATCTCTTGGTCCAGAGCTGGTTCACATGTACATCCTAAAACCAATCACTGGCAGTAGGGAATGGGATTACTATGACTGGTTTAGACCAATTCTGATTTATTCCTTTGGGCTGGAGGAAAGATAACAAAAGATCTCTACTGGCTACCGAAACAATTTGGAATTCTGTTAGGGAATACAGAGTGGTGGGAAGTGGGAAAGGAATGTCTGGAGTAGAGAGTAAACAGCATCTGTTCAGAGTCCTGACATTAACAAATTGGGGAGACTAATCTGACTTCAAATTCCCTACTGTTTTCATTGCTGCACAGGTATAGGAAGTGATTTCTTTCTTTCCTTCCCCCCACCATTTCCTCTTTATGCCAGATTTGAGCCGCTTGACCTGAGCACTTCTGAGTGAATGTCCATTTTTCCATTTTGCTAGACTTATTGCCAGCAAATCTATTTCTCCAAAATTGGGTAATTGGAATTTTTTTTAACCTAATGAGCCTTTCTTGTCATGTTACTTGATGTCAGATTTGAGGAAACGCCTCTGGTTAGTTAGGAAAAACTTTTTCCTTCATGATGTGAAATAGTTTCTTGTAGAGAAGAAAGTTTTAAGTAATAGCACTATTAAGAGGATGGTCCACTTATATACTACACTTAGTTCTTCAAATACAGTATTGACAACCAGTCCCAAGCACATACTACCAATATATTTGACCCTTGAACAACAGTGAGTTAGGGGTGCCCACTCTCCCCACAGTGGAAAATCCAGGTATAACTTACAGTTGACCCTCCATATACCATGGTTCAATGTCTGTGGATTCAACCAACCTCCAATTGTGCTGTATTTACCATTACAATTGTGTAGTATTTACTATTGAAAAAAATCCTTGTGTAAATGGACCCATGCAGTTCATACTGTGTTGTTGAAGGGTCAAGTGTACTACACTGCTACAATTGACGATTGGTTGAATTCATGTATGTGAAATCTTGAATACAGAGGGCCCACGGATATGGAGGGCCAACTGTAAGTTATACACAGATTTTCAATTGCTTGGAGGGTCTCACATACACACACCCTCCTCCTCCTCTGATGTAGTTCAAGGGTCAACTCTATATTTTGAAGATTGAATAAGAGATTAAGCTGAAAATTCTAGTCATTCCAAACCATAGCAGAAGGCTGAAGTTGTTTACTATCATTCCCTTTCCACTGTGCCTCTCTGTATGTCCTTTGCCATGGACTTTTTCCAGGTGTAAGTGGGAATCCTATCTCTGCCTCTAATAAGCCATGTGGCTTGGTCAAGTTTTCCTCTTCCTGGGCCTCAGAAAGAACTCTGAGTTGTAGTAGATAGAACTCTTTGGCACCAGACATGCTTGAGTTTAAATCCAAGCTCCAGTACTATCGGAAGTGGCTCTGGGCAATGTATCATGTGTCTGAGCCTGTATTTCTCATTTTTAAAGAGAATATTTTTCTTGCAGAATTCAAAATCCTACTTGATACATAGTAGACAGCTAATTATTCCCTTCCATAAAGTAAGATTTGTGTTACATGATCTCTAATAGCATGATCCAGTATGTAGTTTTTAGAATCTAAGTCTGCTGCTTTAACAGTGTATCTTATCCATAAATAAGGAATTTTATCAATATATAATCACTTCTTTTTACAACGAAATATTATTTCTCTGTGTACCAAAATTTATTTTAATTAGTCACCTGTTGATATTTAGGTTATTTCCAATTTTTCTCTATTACAAGCAATGCTACATTGAATAGATAAGTCATTTCACTTCTGTGTGAGCTTCTCTTCAGATAAATGCTCAGAAATTCAAGGTATTGATACGAACAGTTTGCCTTCTGTGAAGCTTGAATATTGATTGGTTGGGAAATGACAAAGAAGCATGAAAAAATGTGAAGGATTAAAGATATGAAGAAGTAATAGTGACCAAAAATTATTGTAGCAGGAACAATATTAAAGTGGATTGAGAGGATAGGAATGAGCCTATAGCCAAGAACAAGGTGAGAGAACTAGCAGGTTTTGTTGTGTGTATATATACACAATATATTTGTGATTAAAACATACTAATGAATTTCCTAAAATCTTAGACATATTTGAGCTTTTAAAAACAGTCTAATGTAATACTTTAAAAAATTCTTCATATCTTTATGAGAAAATATCTTGCTATTTTCATTTCAGATTTACATTTAATATTTGTTGATGAAGATTTTACCTTTTCATGCATAACTATTTTTTACTTGAAATCTCTCTCTTTTTTTTCCCTTAGCCCTGGAAGAAAGCGGGACTTTTCTCCTGTTCCGTGGAGTCAGTACTTTGAGTCCATGGAAGATGTAGAAGTAGAGAATGAAACTGGCAAGGATATATCCTTTGTAAAATGGCTTATTGTTTAGTAGGCTTATAACGTTGTCTAAGAAGATTTGTGTAGTTTCTAAAATGTTCTTTATTCCTGCTATTTATTTCATTTTCATTCTCTACCTGTTCCTTGTACAACACGGAATATTTCTTGTAAGACTGTGCCAATATCTTATTTGGCTATAATTGTCTCATGCATGGGGAAGGGATTAAGAATTAAATTCTTGAAACTGATATATCTTTTGAGGTCCCAGGTTTTGAGGGGAAGGTTTCATGAGTCAAGTGAGTTGAACCAGTTTAGCGTCTAGAAACCAGGGACTGTGTCCTCATTAGGGCAAAGGGAATAGTTTTTTTTCCCATTGAAAAAGTGGTGATGGGCATTCCCCGACAGTCCAGTGGTTAGGACTCAGCGCTTTGACTGCCGAGGGCCTGGGTTCAGTCCCTGGTCGGGGAAGTAAGATCCCGCAAGCCATGTGGTACGGTCAAAATAAAAAATAATTTAAAAAATAAAGTGGGAAAAAAAACGTGGTCATACTGGCTCCATGCCTCAAAAACAGGTTTGGTGTCTCAGAAACTTCTACTTAAGTGCCTCTTAGGTTTGGAAGTCTGTAGCTTTGCTTATAGCTTGGTCCTGACTGAGTTTTCTGATCCAGTCATTATGACTAAGTAATCAAAAACTTCAGGGCTTCCCTGGTGGCGCAGTGGTTGCGAGTCCGCCTGCCGATGCAGGGGACATGGGTTTGTGCCCCGGTCCGGGAAGATCCCACATGCCATGGAGCAGTTAGGCCCTTGAGCCATGGCCACTGAGCTTGTGCATCCGGAGCCTATGCTTCGCAACGGGAGAGGCCACAATAGTGAGAGGCCCGTGTACTGCAAAACAAAACAAAACAAAACAAACAAAAAAACCACTTCAGTGAACAAAAGCTTAGATATGTTATCTTTAACTATTCATACACTTTTCGAGTTTACAAGAGTGGCTCAGAGGGTCCAGTCTTACTTCTTCTGCATGGAGGAGGCCATTCTGCCCTTTCTTGGGCTGTGTTCACAGTAAGTAAGCAGTTGATAGTGGAAGTTAATGTTATTTAGCACAATCATTATTTACTTGGGTATGAATTTGACTAGCCTGACTTTCTTCTGTGCTCACTCACTTAGCTTCATATAACATGCTTAGAGATGTAAGTCAATTTCAAACATTTATCATCGTAGGCCAAAATCATGTGTTTTTTAAACTAGAGGATTTTAACTGGAGTGAGCTTTAGCACATGAATTCTTCAGTTTATAAAATGTTCTATATATATTGCACTGGGATGAAGGGAATGGAATTCTCCAAAGTTGGGGACTGTGTCTCAGTGATTTAAGTAATGGGTAAGCAGACAGTCTATTTGGGTGCTTTCGATAGAGATAATGTCTGTCCTTTGTCTCCCTAATAGAGCCTGCTATAGTACTTAACGTATCGAAATGTCCCATATATATTTGGCAAATGTTCCTTCTTTTTAAAATAATGTTTATATTTTAATGGTACTAGTGAGCTACTAGGAAGTAATATTTGGTTGATGATACCCTGGTCTAGAGTACAGAATATGTGTCTGTGTGAATACTGCCAGTTGTAGATCTTCCCAATATTCTTGACTCTGGGGTAGGGTAGCCCATATATAAGGGGAGATACTGTTGAGGAAGATACTGGCAACATTCCTATCTAAAATGAAATTGTCATCTCTTCTTGTATGTATCGAGCAGATATACATATGTCCTCTACTTACCACTAGTGAGTCTGAAGGACAGAAAGTGGGAGCAAGTGGGAATGCAGCACTATATACTGGAGCCAGATAGCTGTGGAGTTGAGGGCCCTGATTGGAATTAAGTATAACGGTGCCTTCTCGTGTCTTCTCTTAGACCATGAATTCCTTGAGAACAGGGATAATGTCTTACTTCTTTTGTTTCCCAAGTTCCTGAAACAGTTCTTGACACATAGGCACTTACTTAACCATTATTAAATTATTGAATGATTTGGCCCTTGTCTTGTTTGCTACTTCCTTTCTCTTACTGTGGAATGTAGTTGTATGATTTGCCCGTAAGTGCTAGACTTTTTCATGTCTCTGGACCTGTGTAATCCGGTAGAAATATAATGTGAGCCACACATGTAATTTTAAATTTCCTAGTAGGGACATTAAATAGGTAAAAAGAAACATGTGAAATAATTTTTAATATATATTTTATTTTACCCATTGTACCCCAAATATTATAATTTCAGCAGATAATCAATATAAAAATTACTTATGAGATATTTCACATTATTTTTTATACTGTCTTTGAAATCCAGTGTGTATTTTATACTTATAACACATCTCAGTTTGGACAGCCACATTTCAAGTCCTTAGTAGCATGGCTTTAGTCATTTACATCCCTCAACTAGATTGTGAGTTTTTTTGGAGGCAAAGACCAGGGTTTATTTATTCTGGGAACATATTGTATACTCAAGGAATGTTTTTTGAGTGAACAAGTAACAGCAACATGTGCCTGTTCCTAATGTAGCAACTATAGTATCAATAGTAAACATTTAAAAAGTAGTGAAAATCAGCCATCAGTCCTTTTCAGTTTTGGTACCTCTGAAGGACCTGGGACCAACCAAGTATGAACTGATTGAAGCCAAGAATTGAATCTGTAGTATCTGCTGATTCCTGTTTCTTTTCCCAGTTAATTCAGTTCATGTTAGCAAATATTTATGAATGTATTCTGTATTTCAGGTTTTGTGCTGGGTTACCAAGGACAGAGAAATGAGAGTTCACTCTTTAATAAGATCAGCCAATCAGCAAATACTTAAACCGCTACTTTGTGCCAGGCATTATGCTAGGTGCTATAGATACATTGGAGAATTAAATGTATCCTCTTGTTTTTATATGATGTTTTAAGTCTAATGGGGAAAATAGGAAAAATGGAGATAACACATATATACAGATAATACAGCAAAAATTTTAAGAAGCTTTTATCTCAGACAGACTGGGATTTGAATCTCAACACAACTTAATCTATCATGCTTTAGTTTCTTAATTTGTAAAATGGATATAATACTACCTAGTTAATAGAGTGGTTATGAGAATGAACAAAAGATGTGAAGTTCTTGATAAAGTGCTTGACTCAAGCACTCAGTTGTCAGGACTGCCCTGTGGTCCAGTGGTTAAGAATTCACCTTCCAATGCAGGAGATGCAGGTTAGATCCCTGGTCAGGGAACTAAGATCCCACATGCCACAGGGCAACTAAGCCCACGCACTCTGAAGCCAGTGCGCCACAACTAAGACCCGACATAGCGAAATAAATAAAATATTTTTTTAAAAAGCACTCAGTTGTTAGATGAGTTTATAACATCTGTATACAAGATACAAAAGTAACAGGAGGGAATTATTAACTCTGATGATGGTTGAGGGGGGAGATTAAAGAAAGTTTCATAAGAGAAGGGACATCTGGGCTTTAAAGACTGAATAGAAGTTAGTTTAGTAGAGAGGCATTTCAAGGAGAGATGAGTACAAAGGCAGTGAAGAGTGTAACTGAAGTATGTTTTGGAAGTTATAAGTAGCTCGAGTATAAAGTATAAGGGTAGGGAGCAGGGAAAGAGGTGACTAGAGAGATCACAGGAACAAAATTATGGGAGGGCCTTGTATGCCTGGCTAGGGAATTGCACCTCTGTCCTTTAGTTCAGGGTAATAGAGGGAGCTGTTTTTAAACACAAAACTTCTCCTGTCCATAAACGTATTTTAGGCATGTCAAAATTAGAGAAGGGGTATCGAAAGTCTGATTTGCTTGAAACAATTGCAAACACACGGAGATTGTAAAGTTCTGGGAAACTGAGCATTATGATACATATATATCTACCTACTTGTGTAATTGAGTATTGCTGTTTTAGGCAATGGGAAGTCATTGAAGAGCTTTAGAATAATCAGGATGCTAGTATAGATGATGGGTTGGGCAGGAGACACAAATGGAGACAGTGAGACTAGTTAAAAGGCTTCTCTTTTATTACTTAATTCTCAATATTTGATATCTTATGGAATGTTAGTTTCTTCTCCAAAGGAGGAAGTTTAATTAAAATTTTTCACCATGTAAAAATACTACTTAGAGTAGTACTGTTTTAAGTTACCCAATTCATTTGTGAAGGTACCAAAACCAGGCAAAGACTGCAAGAAAACTGTGAGCCAATTTCGGTTATAAAATAGATGCAAAATCCTGAATAAAATAACAGCAGATCGACTCCAGTAGTGTAGTAAAATAGTAATACATTGACCAACTAGGTTTTATCCCAGGAATGTGAGAATGGTCAGTCAAGCATTAGAAAATCTATGTGTAATTAATCTCTCGCCTCATTTGATACGAAAAAAGGACTTGATCAAGTACAACACCCAGTATGTTGAAAACTCTTGGCAATTAGGAATAGATGAAAAACTTTCTTAACTTTATTAAGTTTATATACCAGAAAATTACATAAATATACCTAGTGGTAAAACAGACACTTTTAAAGTCAGAGACAAGATAGGGGTACTAGTTTCAACAGTATACTGGAGCTTCTAGCCAAACAATAAAACAAGAAGGAAAAATGAGTTTTAAAGTTTTGAAGAGTGAGAACTGTCATTATTTGTAAATACTGTCTCTCTAGAAAACAAAAAAAAAATCAACTGGCAAACTACTAGTGAAGCCATAGTTTACAAAGTAACTATAAAAAAATCTACTTTTCCCAAATATTAGCACTTACTAGATTTGGAAATATAAGAGGAAAAAATTATTCTATCCGTAAAAGTGACAAAACTATAAAATAACTGGGAATAAGTCTTATTTTTTTTAACTTATAAGACATTTATGGAGGAAACAATACAGAAGAATATAAAGGAAAACCTGAATAGAGAAATAAATCATGTTCCTGTATGAATCTAACTCCCCTAAATCTCAATGGGATTTTTCATGAGACTCTAAAATTCACACAGAATAAATGCCCAGTGATAGCTAATTTTTTTTTTTTTTTTTTTTTTTTTTTTTTTTTTTTTGCGGTACGCAGGCCTCTCACTGTCGTGGCCTCTCCCGTTGCGGAGCACGGGCTCCGGATGCGCAGGCTCAGCGGCCATGGCTCACCGGCCCAGCCGCTCCGCGGCATGTGGGGTCTTCCCGGACCGGGGCACAAACCCACGTCCCCTGCATCGGCAGGCAGACTCTCAACCACTGTGCCACCAGAGAAGCCCAAGCTGAGATAATTTTGAAAAAGAGCAAGAGGGAAGGAACTTGCCCTCTCATATATCAGAACATATCCTAAAACTCTATCAATAGTATGGTTATTGGCAGAAAGAATCAAGAAGTAGGCCCATGTTTAAAAATAAGTTAATATTTAAAAACCCAAATGGATTAAACTACTGAATTTAAAAAAACAAACTGTATGACCTTGGAGCAGCCAGAAGAAGAAAAAGCCATAAAAGAAAGGTTGATAATTCAACTTTACCAAAATGAAAAACTCCTAGACAAGATATCTTAAAATTAAAACACAAGCTATGTGCTAGGTAAAAAGTATTTGAAATACATGCAATATGAATAACAGACAAAGGATTAACAGTTTCATTATATTAAAAAAAACTCCCGGGACTTCCCTGGTGGTCCAGTGGTTAAGAATCCGCCTTCCAATGCAGGGGACACGGGTTTGATCCCTGGTCGGGGAACTAAGAATCCCACATGCTGTGGGGCAACTAAGCCTGTGAGCTCTAGAGCTCGCATGCCACAACTAGAGAGCCCGCGAGCCCATGTGCTCTGGAGCCCACATGCTGCAACTACTGTGCCCGCGCGCTCTGGAGTCCATGTGCCACAACTAGAGAGCCCGCACACTGCAACTCCTGAGCCCGCGCTCTGTAGAGCCTGTGTGCGACAACTAGAGAGAAGCCCATGCATCTCTGTGAAGAGGCTGCGCAACGCAACAAAGACCCCACACAGCCAAATAAATAAACATTAAAAAAAAAAAACTCCCAAAAAGCAGTAAGAAAAATATAATCCTGTAGAAAAATGAGCAAGAGATATGAAGTGGTAGTTCACAGAAGAGGAAATATAAATAACTGATAAACTTATAAAAATGGGTCTACGTTACTATTTTTTTAACTTTTTTTTTTGTGGTGAAAGAAGTTTATTGTCAAGTATAATTAAAGTTGTACATACCATTTTATTTATTTATTTATTTTTTTAAACATCTTTATTGGAGTATAACTGTTTTACAATAGTGTGTTAGTTTTTCCTTTACAACAAAGTGAATCAGTTATACATATACATATGTTCCCGTATCTCTTCCCTCTTGCATCACCCTCTCTCCCACCCTCCCTATCCTACCCCTCTAGGTGGTCACAAAGCACAGAGGTGATCTCCCTGTGCTATGTGGCAGCTTCCCACTAGCTATCTAATTTACATTTGGTAGTGTATATATGTCCCTGCCACTCTCCCACTTCATCACAGCCCACCCTTCCCCCTCCCCATATCCTCAAGTCCATGCTCTAGTAAGTCTGTGTTTTATTCCTGTCCTACCACTAATCTCTTCATGACATTTTTTTCCCTAAGAGTCCATATATATGTGTTAGCATACGGTATTTGTTTTTCTCCTTCTGACTTACTTCACTCTGTATGACAGACTCCAGGTCCATCCACCTCATTATAAATAACTCAGTTTCATTTCATTTTATGGCTGAGTAATATTCCATTGTATATATGTGCCACATCTTCTTTATCCATTCATCTGTTGATGGACACTTAGGTTGCTTCCATGTCCTGGCTATTGTAAATAGAGCTGCAATGAACATTTTGGTACATGAGCCTTTTTGAAATATGGTTTTCTCAGGGTATATGTCCAGTAGTGGGATTGCTGGGTCGTATGGTAGTTCTATTTGTAGTTTTTTTAAGGAACCTCCATACTGTTCTCCATAGTGGCTGTATCAACTTACATTCCCACCAGCAGTGCAAGAGGGTTCCCTTTTCTCCACACCCTCTCCAGCATTTATTGTTTCTAGAGTTTTTGATGATGGCCAATCTGACCGGTGTGAGATGATATCTCATTGTAGTTTTGATTTGCATTTCTCTAATGATTAACGATGTTGAGCATTCTTTCATGTGTTTGTTAGCAATCTGTATATCTTCTTTGGAGAAATGTCTATTTAGTTCTTCTGCCCATTTTTGGATTGGGTTGTTTGTTTTTTTGTTATTGAGCTGCATGAGTTGCTTATAAATTTTGGATATTAATCCTTTGTCAGTTGCTTCATTTGCAAATATTTTCTCCCGTTCTGAGGGTTGTCTTTTGGTCTTGTTTATAGTATCTTTTGCTGTGCAAAAGCTTTTAAGTTTTATTAGGTCCCATTTGTTTATTTTTGTTTTGATTTCCATTTCTCTAGGAGATGGGTCAAAAAGGATCTTGCTGTGATTTATGTCATAGAGTGTTCTGCCTATGTTTTCCTCTAAGAGTTTGGTAGTGTCTGGCCTTACATTTAGGTCTTTAACCCATTTTGAGTTTATTTTTGTGTGTGGTGTTAGGGATTGTTCTAATTTCATACTTTTACATGTAGCTGTCCAGTTTTCCCAGCACCACTTATTGAAGAGGCTGTCTTTTCTCCACTGTATATCCTTCCCTCCTTTATCAAAGATAAGGTGACCATATGTGTGTGGGTTTATCTCTGGGCTTTCTATCCTGTTCCATTGATCTATATTTCTGTTTTTGTGCCAGTACCATACTGTCTTGATTACTGTAGCCTTGTAGTATAGTCTGAAGTCAGGGAGCCTAATTCCTCCAGCTCCATTTTTCGTTCTCAAGATTGCTTTGGCTATTCGGGGTCTTTTGTGTTTCCATACAAATTGTGAAATGTTTTGTTCTAGTTCTGTAAAAAATGCCAGTGGTAATTTGATAGGGATAGCATTGAATCTGTAGATTGCTTTGGGTAGTAGAGTCATTTTCACAATGTTGATTCTTCCAATCCAAGAACATGGTCTATTTCTCCACCTATTTGTATCATCTTTAATTTCTTTCATCAGTGTCTTATAGTTTTCTGCATACAAGTCTTTTGTCTCCTTAGGTAGGTTTATTCCTAGATATTTTATTCTTTTTGTTGCAGTGGTAAATGGGAGTGTTTTCTTAATTTCACTCTCAGATTTTTCATCATTAGTGTATAAGAATGCCAGAGATTTCTGTGCATTAATTTTGTATCCTGCAACTTTACCAAATTCATTGATTAGCTCTAGTAGTTTTCTGGTAGCATCCTTAGTATTCTCTATGTATAGTATCATGTCATCTGCAAACAGTGACAGCTTTACTTCTTCTTTTCCGATTTGGATTCCTTTTATTTCTTTTTCTTCTCTGATAGCTGTGGCTAGAACTTCCAAAACTAGTTTGAATAAGAGTGGTGAGAGTGGGCAACCTTGTCTTGTTCCTGATCTTAGTGGAAATGGTTTCAGTTTTTCACCATTGAGAACGATGCTAGCTGTGGGTTTGTCATATATGGCCTTTATTATGTTGAGGAAAGTTCCCTGTATGCCTACTTTCTGCAGGGTTTTTATCATAAATGAGTGTTGAATTTTGTCAAAAGCTTTCTTTGCATCTATTGAGATGATCATATGGTTTTTCTCTTTCAGTTTGTTGATATGGTGTATCACGTTGATTGATTTGCATATATTGAAGAATCCTTGCATTCCTGGAATAAACCCCACTTGATCATGGTGTATGATCCTTTTAATGTGCTGTTGGATTCTGTTTGCTAATATTTTGTTGAGGATTTTTGCATCTGTGTTCATCAGTGATATTGGCCTGTAGTTTTCTTTCTTTGTGACGTCTTTGTCTGGTTTTGGTATCAGGGTGATGGTGGCCTCATAGAATGAGTTTGGGAGTGTTCCTCCCTCTGCTATCTTTTGGAAGAGTTTGAGAAGGATATGTGTTAGCTCTTCTCTAAATGTTTGATAGAATTCGCCTGTGAAGCCATCTGGTCCTGGGCTTTTGTTTGTTGGAAGATTTTTAATCACAGTTTCAATTTCAGTGCTTGTGATTGGTCTGTTCATATTTTCTCTTTCTTCCTGGTTCAGTCTCGGCAGGTTGTGCATTTCTAAGAATTTGTCCATTTCTTCCAGGTTGTCCATTTTATTGCCATACTTTTTTAACGTTTTTATTGGAGTGTAATTGCTTTACTATGCTGTGTTAGTTTCTGCTTTATAACAAAGTGAATCAGTTATACATATACATATATCCCCATATCTCTACCTTATTATTAATGAGTAAAATATAAACTAAAATAAAAGAATACTACTTTTCACTTATCAGATTAGCCAACATTATAAAGTTTGAGAATTTTATGTGTCTGTGAGGATACGTATTTCTCCAAACCTTCACCAATACCTCTCAGAACCTGTTTTGTCAGCAACAAAATTTGGGCTAATATTTTCCCAGCCTACTTCTCAGGGAGATAATTTAGGGAGATAATAAAGTGATACAGAATACCCAGATCTAACTTCCAGTCTTGACTCTTATTCTCTAGTCTAGAGCTGGGCTAAACTTTGTACATTAGAATCACTTGGGGAATTCTAAAACGCGTTTATATTCTGGACCCCTACCCAGATTACTTAAATCAGAATTTCTGGTGGGTTAGTACCTGGGTAGCAGTATTTCCTGAAGCTCCTTAGGTGATTCTGTTATGCAGCCAGGGTTGTGAACCACCTGGAATCAGGCTGGATTTTAATTTTGGCCTCACCACTTAGTAGCTATTTGACCCTGCGCAAGTTACCAAACCTCTCTAAAATGTTCTCACTTGTAACATGATGAAAATTGTATCTAAATAAAAGAGTTGTGAGGAGAAAGATAATTCATTTGAAGCGATTAGATTGGTGCCTGTGTATACATAGTAAGATTTAATAAAAATTACATGCTACTGTTGTTGCTGTTGTTACTAACAATACAACTTCTATTGAGAAAATGGTTGGATAAGTCTGGTTCTTAAATAGCTGCTTTTTACACAACCATTCCAGAAGTGGCAAAGTTGTACTATTTGAAGTGAGATCTAGAGTGGCTACCCGCCATAGACATGCTCTCATAATTTTTCATTATCTATAAAATGTATTACTTTCTGAATTTACTTTGCTCATTTATTGATTACTAGTCTTGCTCCACCAAACTAGAATGTAAACGTCATGGGAGCAGGAACATTGACTGTCTTTTTCATGCTGTAACCCCATTACTCAATTGGTGCCAGACTTTTAGCAGATGTACTTTAGATTTGTTAAATAAGTGAGTGAAAAATCTGTTTTTAGTATTTTTGTCAGTGTTTTCTGACAGGCACGTAAGATTTTGAATTCTTGCTTTCAAGTTAAAATTGGAATTGACATTTACTGCCGTCACATGAATATTTTGTTGCTGTTTTGTGGACCTAGTTTTACCTTTTTTTTTTTTTTTTTTTTAAGTAGAGCAATCAGGCAAATTTGACACTATCTTTGCCACTTAATTTTATTTCCAAAATACAGATTTGTTTCTGCCATTGAAAGCTTTAGTACCACCATAATGCATTAAATAACTCCTGTAAATTAGCTTTCAGGAGCAAATAGCAAAGTATATTAGAATTTTAGTCCTTTGTTCTCTTTAAAGATATTCATTAGTTAAAGTAATGGAAGTAGAAACAGACTTGATTTTCTAGGTGATTTTAAAAATATGATTAAATACACTAACAATGGATTATCTGGAAAAGAAATAAAGAAAACAATCCCATTTACAATAGCATCAAAAAATAAAATGCTTAGGAATAAATTTAACCAAGGAGGTGAAAGATCTGTACATTGAAAATTATAAGACATTGATGAAAGAAATTGAAGAAGACACAAACGAATAGAAAGATAGCCCATGTTCATGGATCATGAGAATTAATATTGTTAAAATGTCTGTACTGGGCTTCCCTGGTGGCGCAGTGGTTGAGAGTCCACCTGCCGATGCAGGAGACACGGGTTCATGCCCTGGTCCGGGAAGATCCCACATGCCACGGAGCGGCTGGGCCTGTGAGCCATGGCCACTGAGCCTGCGCATTTGGAGCCTGTGCTCCGCAACGGGAGAGTCCACAACAGTGAGAGGCCCGTGTACTGCAAAAAAAAAAAAAAAAAAGTGTCTGTACTATCCAAAGCCATCTACAGCTTCAGTGCAATCCCTTTCAAAATTCCAATGACATTTTTCACAGAAATAGAAAAAACAATCCTAAAATTTCTGTGGAACAACAAAAGACCCCAGGTAGCCAAAGCAATCCTGAGAAAGAACAAAGCTAGAGACAACACAATTCCTGATTTCAAACTTTATTACAAAGTTATAGTAGTCAAAATAATATTGTACTGGCATGAAAATATAAACATAGGCCAATGGAACAGAATTGAAACCTCAGGAATAAACCCACACATATACAATCAACTAATAATTGACAAGGGATCCAAGAAGATTCAATGAGGAAAACATAATCTCTAAAATAAATGGTGTTGGGAAAACTGAATAACTCCATGCAGAAGAATGAAATTAAACCCCTATCTTACATCACTCACAAAAATTACCTTGAAATGGATTAAAGACTTAAATGTAAGACCTGAACCTATAAACCTACTGAATGAAAACAAGGAGAAAGCCCTGTGGCAGTGATTTTTGGATATGGCACCAAAAGTGTAAGCAACAAAAGCAATAATAAACAAGTTGGAACTACATCAAACTAAAAAGCTTCTGCACAGGAAAAAAAAAGGTAAGCAAAATAAAAATGCATTCTAAAGAACGGGAGAAAATATTTGCAGACCATTTATCTGATAAGGGATTAATATCCAAAATATATAAGGGACTCATACAATTCAATAGCAAAAAAAACCCAATCCAATTTAAAAGTGGACAAAAGACTTGAATAGACATTTTTCCAAAGAAGACATACAAATGGCCACCAGGTACATGAAAAGATGGTCACTATCACTAATCATCAGGAAAATGAAAATCAAAACCACAATATCACCTCACACCTATTAAAATGGCTATTAAAAAGGCAAGAAACAAGTGTTGATGAGCCTGTAGAGAAAAAGGAACCCTTCTGCATTGTTGATGGGAATGTAAATTGGTATAGCCAAACTATGGGAAACAGTATGGAGTTTCTTCAAAAAATTAAAAATAGAACTCCCATAAGATCCAGTAATTCCACTTCTGTATATCCGCAGGAAATGAAAAAATGATCTTGAAGAGATACCTGCACCTCCATGTTCATAGCAATGTCATTTGCAATAACCACAACATGGAAACAACCTAAGCATCAATCAGTGGATGAATGGATAAAGAAAATGAGACACACACACACACACACACACACACAGAGGGATGTTCAGCCATGAAAAAGGGAATCCTGCCTTTTTACAATAACATGGAGGACCTTGAGGGCATTATGCTAGGTGAAATAAGATAGAGAAAGACAAATAATGTTATTGTGGAATCGAAAATGTATATGTGGAATCTAAAAATGCTGAATTCATGAAATAGAGATTAGAATGGTGGTTGTCAAGGGCTGGGAGGTGGGGGAAATGGGGAGATGTCAATGGAAGGGTACAAACTTCCAGCTATAAGATGAATGAGTTCTGGGGATCTAATGTACAGGATGGTGACTGTAATTAATTATACAGTATTAATACTTGAAAGTTGTTAAGAGAGTAGATCTTAAATGTTGTGTCCCCCCCCACACACAAATGGTAATTATGTAAGGGGTTGGAGATTATTGTGGTAACCATTTTGCTTATACACATATATCAAATTATCCCATTGAACACCTTAAACTTACATATGTTATAAATCAATAATATTTTGACAGAGCTGGGGAAAATGATCATAGGAAATACCCAGAGATGACATATGGATGGCAAATCAGAGGAGTTTTTTCTCCTCTCTTATTAATTTTCTAAATTTTCAACATTTTTATAATGTGAATATATTCAAAATTTGTTTAATCAGTTAAAAATGAAATGAGGGGAAAATGTGATTTAAGAGCTGATTTGTTTTATGGTATACATTGACTGTTACGTTAGTAACTTACCTTGATTCTGGTCTTAATTTTGCTACTAGTTGCATGACCCTGAGCAAATAATTTCCTTTCTCCTGACTTCAGTTTCCTCATTCATAAAATGTAAGAGTTAGCCTAGATAGTTTTCCTATCTTATTCTTAAAAGCTAAAAAAGTGTTGATGACATTTACTAACACTAATTGTGATATATTATTGTCAAAGAAACTAGTTCATTTGAGGAAGAAGATCCTCAATTATTTCAGGTTTGTTTAAACCTCTGAAATTATACTTCCTCATGATATTATGATTTCTTTTTCAATATATTTTTGTTTAACTGGTACAAACTTATGTGTACTCCTGCTCTATCTTAAGTGAATGTTTGGTAGATTTCATGACTTGTTCTGCTTCCAAGGTTATTTCATGATCTGAGTGTCACATTTGGGTGATATCCTGAGCCTAGATATAAACTGACTCATGATCCTTATCTAGAGAATTTCCCTTCCAGATTAGGGAAAAGATAACCAGTGAGTATGGATGAAAATCATAAATAATAGCAGAGCTCAGAGGGTCATTGTATAAAGGTGCTTATTCTGTTTTATGAAAAGCTAGGAAGAGTTACATTTTAAAGAGGGATTTAGGTGGAGGAAGCCATATTTTGAAGTTGGGATATAACCAGAATATGCACACAAAAAGCAGAGAATCATTATTTTTAAAATTTTGCTTTAAAGTGGAAAGTCTCTTGATTCTCTTGAGATCCTTGAATTCTGATGGCAGTTCATCTGACAAAGTTATCATTGGTAATGGGGAAAGATTTGCTAACCCAGATATATCTGAATACTTTTCCTTTTCCTCTTCCTCCTAGGCAGCAATCATTAGTAGGGTTCAATGTAGGATTGTGGCTTTGGATCTTCGAGGTCATGGTGAGTGAAGTTCTTAATTAGTCACTGACTCGATATATTTGCCAAGCCCTTTGAATAGTGTTAAATATTACAGATTTCATTGTGGCCTGGGCTGTTCCATTTGTGCATTTGGAGGGAAGTCCTAGCTTTCAGTTTTCATAAATATTTTTATACACACACACACACACACACACATATATATATATATATATATATATATATCATTGTTTAGCTAAGAAAATGTCCACTAACTTAACCAAATTCTGATGCTGGTGATGTATGAGGAATGTGGAAAAATCTTTGCTACTGTAATTATCCTTCTTCAAATGGCCAACTATAAAGATATGTATGTAACAGAAAATCCTTGCTATGCCCATCATATACCATTATAAAATCCCATTTCATTATCCCAAGGTGAGATTTTTTGAAAGCAAATACTCTTGCTTTTATGATTTATCTTCATGGGAATTTTATTTTTTAAATATTTTCTTTTTAGGTGAAACAAAAGTCAAGAATTCTGAAGACCTGTCTGCAGAAACCATGGCAAAGTAAGTAATCTAATACTGTTTATACAATCACCAGGCTTCCATTACTATTATAAATAATAGTATATCTTTATCGCTCTCCTGGTGAGATTGTTGAACAACAAATAACACAGAGAAAATTTTACTTCTTTTCTCTTTCCTCTATATCTGGTGTTTCTTTACTATTTCATATTGAAAGAAACCTCCATCTTCCTTGGTATATTCAATGTGATGGTCATCACTTAAAGCACTTGAAAATTCTTCAAGGCACAGTTTAGTTTGTGTTGGCTTTTGAAGTTTTCTTCTGTTGACAGAGTTGAATAGAATCTGAATATCTACTGGGACCCATGCTTGAAAATTAGTTGTATACAAAAGGCTCTGTAAGACGTTCTTAAGATATCCTGCCCACATTCTTTGTCAAGCATTATATAAGACAAAAACAGGGTATTGAAGAATAACTGATTATACCCCGGCCTCAAAGTAAAAGATGAGTATAGCACATACAGTGGCTCTCAAACCTGGGCACTCATCAGAATCATCTGAGAAGTGATTAAAGTACAGATGACCTACTGAATTAGTACAGACCTACTGAATTAGTGCTTCTACCAGTGGGTCTGGGCATTTAGATTTTGATAAATTTCTATAAAGGAATCTGATGCAGCCAGTCCCATGACTGGTGTTTGGAGACCACTATTCTATATTGTAAACAGGATTTTTCCAACTACCCTGCTTTTAATACGTACTCTCTCATGTGCTTAATGCATGCTCTCTCAAGTGTATTTTCTTTTTTTTTGCGGTACGCGGGCCTCTCACTGCTGCGGCCTCTCCCGTTGAGGAGCACAGGCCCCGGACGTGCAGGCTCAGCGGCCACGGCTTATGGGCCCAGCCGCTCCGAGGCATGTGAGATCCTTCCGGACCAGGGCACGAACCCGTGTCCCCTGCATTGGCAGGCGGACTCTCAACTACTGCGCCACCAGGGAAGCCCCCTCAAGTGTATTTTTGGCACCAAAAATATCTTGTCCCTTTTTACTTTAGCAGCTTTAATACATGAATAAACTATTTTTCCTTCAGGACCCAAAGTCATGTGACCATAATCGTATTGTTATAGTAGGTGTTATTTATGTATTATTGTATAGTAGGTGCTATTTATGTGCTTCATTAAGTATAAATTAAACATTTGTTAAGAATAAATTAATTATTTTAATTAGTCTGTAGTGTAAATATTATCACTTTTTTACCAATGAGAAAACTGGCTCAGATGGGTTGAATAACTGCATGAGGTCACACAGTTAATAGAACAGAATTGTGATCATTCAACCATAGTGCTTGGCAGAGAGAGAGAAACAACACTGTGGGAGGACCATTCCACTCAATAAACACGTGCCTGAGAAACCATGAAAAGAGAGCCAAGAATCTGCTCCCTCAACTGTTCCTTTGTAATATGAGAACAATAAAGCCCAAAATAATCAAGTTTGTTAGTGATACCTATAGAAAGATTTGTGAATAATTTTTAAAGCATTTCTTGACTGTTGACAAAATAGTGAAATACATCATCTAAGTGGCCCAACACGGTCAAAAATAAATAAATTTTAAAAAAACAAAAGAAAACAAAACTACTATAAGGTATCTATCACCTTACACCGGTCAGAATGGCCATCATCAAAAAATCTACAAACAATAAATGCTGGAGAGGGTGTGGAGAAAAGGGAACACTCTTACATTCTTGGTGGAAATGTAAATTGATACAGCCACTAAGAAGAACAGTATGGAGGTTCCTTAAAAAAACTAAAAATAGAACTACCATATGACCCAGCAATCCCACTACTGGGCATACACCCTGAGAAAACCGTAATTCAGAAAGAGACTTGTACCATAGTGTTCACTGCAGCACTATTTACAACAGCCAGGACATGGAAGCAATCTAAGTGTCCACTGACAGATGAATGGATAAAGAAGATGTGGCACATATATACAATGGAATATTACTCAGCCATAAAAAGAAACTAAATGAAGTTATTTGTAGTGAGGTGGATGGACCTAGAGTCTGTCATACAGAGTGAAGTAAGTCAGAAAGAGAAAAATAGATACCATATGCTAACACATATATATGGAATCTCAAAAAAAAAAGGTTCTGAAGAACCTAGAGGTAGGACAGAAATAAAGATGCAGACATAGAGAATGGACTTGAGGACACAGGGAATGGGGAGGGTAAGCTGGGACGAAGTGAGACAGTGGCATGGACATATATACACTACCAAATGTAAAATAGATAGCTAGTGGGAAGCAGCCACATAGCACAGGGAGATCAGCTCGGTGCTTTGTGACCACCTAGAGGGGTGGGATAAGGAGGATGGGAGGGAGACCCAAGAGGGAGGAGCTATGGGGATATATGCATATGTATAGCTGATTCACTTTGTTATAAAGCAGAAACTAACACAACATTTTAAAGCAATTATACTCCAAGAAGGATGTTTTTAAAAAAAAGAAAAATATTTTGCTAAACATTAAAAAAAAATGTTAAAAAAAAAAAAACAAAGATGAACCTCCCATTAGGTTCGAACAGCTCCCTATACCCCTCCTTCATAGTTTTATCCCAGTTTATACTTGGATTTTCAGTACCTCTTTGCTCACTTGCCCTCCCTGCAAATGTAAGCTCCATGAAGAAAGGGACTTGTCGGCCCTTTTTACCACTGTACCCCCAGACCTGCCACAGTACCTGGCCTGTGTAGAAACTCAAAAGACAGTGACTTAATAAATGGATAAGTGAGTCCTACTACAAAAAAAAAAAAAAGAGGGGAAAAAGGAACATTGGGGATGGAGGGATGGAGTGCTTGGAGACGCCTCCTGTGTTGCAGTAGCTGGGCCCTGGGGAAGCTGTGTGTGCTTCAGGTCTTGGGTGCTAGATAAACTACAGGAGCTTGTGGAGTCAGTGCAAACCAGGAACAATACCCTCTTTTTCTGCAGTATCTCTCCTTTGCCCTCTATTGGGATAGCTTGACATCTTGCTGACCGGCAAAGGAAATCTATTTAAAGGCCTCATCCAGTTTTGCAGAACATGAAATAAAGGGTGAATGAGAGCTAAAAGACACTAAGTTGCTAACTCATACAAAAAGTTAAAAAGAGAATAAATGATTAAAACTTCTATAATAGATGAAGATAATTACTAAGAATCAGAAGAGCCAACAAGTTGGATTCTTGCTGAAATAGTTGAAACAATAAAACATTTATATTGTTTCTGAGTTCAATCATTCTGTGAAACAAAAATCTCAAAATGGGCATCTTAATGGGCAATTAGAGGGGTTTTCAAGTAGCACTGACAGCATGATTTTTGCCTTTGACATCAACTTCAGAACCTAAACCCTACCTAAAATGCAACTCCACTGAAAGTAGAAGAGCCAAGATTTGAGTTACTCTGATGCTTCTTTTTCTGTTATGTCTGTGATATGTTATACTGCTTCTCAGGAAATGAGCTAGTTTTAATAAATATGATAGAATCCCCCTAGAAGTCATCTACCAAAATTGTGGTATATCCAGTTACTGACTAGATAATCTTTCATAGCATCCTTTTATTTTTCTCATTATTTCTGTTATGAACCAAAAATTTTAGCCTTAAGTTTAACTCCAAAGGAATATTAAACTGTTATTTGTTTTCGCTTATAAAATTACGTGGCTTTATCTCCCATTTAGATTGTCTGCAGATGCTACCACTACCCTATTCACATCTGTAATTGTTGTATGAGATTTTTAAGATTAATTCCTTCATAAATAATTAATAACATTTACCTTTGCCATTCTGAATACTGTGGAGACCATATCTGAATGGCTGTGTCCCTACATTCACAACTGCTGTATTTGGCTAACATGTGAGTACCTGAGATACATAGTGACACTCAGTAAGACAAAACTGTCTTTTGAAGTTGACTGACTCACCCGTTCACAAAAGAAGACAGTAGAGACAGTGGTCTCTAGAAGCACACCTTACTTTCCTATTGCTATAGCATAGAAGGCCCATATGCAAATAAAAACCAAAGTTCCTGCTTTACTTCTCATTTTCAAAGCTTTGAGGTTTGACTTTGTTAAATAGATCCGCTCATAAAGACTGGAACGGAAGCCAATAAAAATTAGCTCTGAACATCTTTCTGGTTTCCCAGAACACTAAATTTGTGTTCATACTTCAGACAACTTCACATAACAAATTGTAAATAATAGTTAACATTTGAATAGCACTTTACTCATTTCAAAGTAGTACGTTCAGTGTGTCAGTTAATTCTCAAAGCAATCCAGAATAGTAACTGATATTCTTATCTTCATTTTATAGTTGTTGAAACTTTATCTGAGAGATTAAGTAGCTAATACAATTCCACATAGTAAAAAATAAACTGGGGCTGCAATTCATCTTGTGACGTCAAACTTCACTACATTACAATGCTTAAAATTGTTTTCCTGTTTTATGGATGGGGAAACTGAGGCATAGAGCAGTTAAATGATTTGTCCAGAGTTTCAAGCTTAGGTTTAAAATAAAGATATATGTTTATGTAATCGTACTAAATGTGTGAAATAGTGAAGGTGTGATGTAAAGGAAAATTAGAAAATTTTGGTTCTTAGTCCTTAAACTTCCATTTATCAGAAGAGCTAGCTGTGTGGCTACACTGTGGGGGCGGTGTTAGGAGGTTTACGTAAGTACATTTGCAAGATGGTCCAGTAGACCTTTACAGTCCTAGGACTGTTAGTTACAGATCAAAGGAGAGAGTTAGGAAAGAAAACTATCTTTACAGTGTTGTCAGAGTACATTCCATGCCTTTTTTCCTTCTCTTTGCAGAGATGTTGGCAATGTGGTTGAAGCCATGTATGGGGACCTTCCTCCTCCAATTATGCTCATTGGACATAGCATGGGTGGTGCTATTGCAGTCCACACAGCATCATCCAACCTGGTGCCAAGCCTCTTGGGTCTGTGCATGATCGATGTTGTGGAAGGTAAGTTTTTTTAGTGCTGAGCAAATCAAATTCTTTGACTTACAAAAGACATCCATGGTAGATTATTGTTATCTTGTTTTTATTTATTATTGACGTCTCTCATCTCAAAGTATGTTCCTCTGTCTTTTATATCATTTTTTTAATGTTATTTTGTGGCAGAGGCATTCCCAGTATTTTTTTTATTGGGATACAATTGACATATAACTTTGCATTAGTTTCAGATGTACAAAATAATGATTTGATATATGTATATATTGTGAATGATCACCACAATATGTCTAGTTAACATCTATCACCACACATAGTTACATATTTTTTTTCTTGTGATGAGAACTTTTAAGGTCTTTTCTCTTAGCAACTTTCAAATATGCAATACAGTATTAACTATAGTCACCATGCTGTATGTTACATCCCTATGACTTATTTATTTTTTAACTGGAAGTTTGTACTTTTCACACCTTCACTCATTTTGCCCACACCCCACATTATGTAATAATTTTACGTCATCAAAAACTCTTCGTAAACATCTTTTATGGCTGCATAATATTTCAGTTATTTGTATGTCCCATAATTTTATTTAACATCTAAAAAGAAACTGCCATGTCTTTTATGACCCAGCATCAGAAGTCACACTACTGCTTATATAAGTCAGCCAGCCCTATTCAGTGTGGAGGGACTGTTGAACACCAAGAGGCAAAAACCATTGGAGGCCGTCTTGGAAGCTGGCTATCACATCAGTCTTCTGAATTTTCTTAAACTGCTTCCTTTTTTTCCCCCAAGTGCCACTTAATTCTGCTGTCATTGAGGGGAGATGTATACAGTTGACTCATTAAGTATAAATGCTCAGAATATATTAAGTGCTGTGGTTAAAATTTTTTGTTTAACATCTAGGTACAGCCATGGATGCACTTAATAGCATGCAGAATTTCTTACGTGGTCGTCCTAAAACCTTCAAGTCTCTGGAGAATGCCGTTGAATGGAGGTAACCCACAAATCTATATTGTCTATATTTTAAATGTTAGATTGTAGCTTTCCTTTTTCATCAGCTCAAGCACCAAGTTGAAAGGAATATTTTAGTTCCCATGCCTTAGCTTTATTGTAGTATCATGTATGGAAACATTTACGTAAGGAGCAGATTTTTTAAAAAATATTTTATATGTTTCAGACTTGGCTCAGTTCTCTAAAACCCATCCTTTTTCCAATACACTATAGTACCTCCTAGAATCTTAATAATTATGGATCATCTGCTGTCTAGCTGTTCCCATCTCTAAGGTGGGAGTTTGGACTAAATGAGCTTCTAAGACCTTTCCATCTCTGATGCTCCATGGTTCTAGATTCACTTTCTGTGTTCCAGAGAAGATGGAGAAACAGATGGTTGTAGATTCCCTTTTCAGTTTTTATTTGGTTTTTGCATAAATAAAAACCCTTTGGCTAAATGGTTCTCATAAAAATTACTGACTGAAATGGCTATGGCTTCCACTTAAGTAAAGGCTGTTCAGTTATTAATTATACACTAATTCAATCAATTATTTGAATATTTATTAAATGCATTTATATTTATTGAACACTTTGTGCTAAAGGGTAATGATTCAAAGATGAGTAAAGCACTATCCCTCCCCTCAGGATATCAGTCTTGGGATAAAATATCTTCAGTGTCCTGTCTTCCTACCTATCCTTCAAAATCCATTTCTAGTCCCCTCTCCAGAACCCTTCCTATAATTCCTACAAACTACCCACGTCCCTCCTTCAGCAAAATTGCTAAAGACCTTTAAGTCTGTATTATATTGTACTGTTTACCCCTTAAGTCTTCTAATCCTCCTTTAAGGGATATGCTTATATTGTTAATTTTCATTTCTGTCTTAATGCCCTTCCTTCATCATAAGGTCAGAAGCTATTCTCTATTTCTTTTGTACTTTCATGTAGCATATAGCATACCTGCTGACTGCTTTAGCAGGCAGAATGTATATATTTTCTGAGTCAGAGATATCAAGTGGAAATTAAGGACCTGGTAAATATATCCTAGGGATTCCTCCTAGGACAGAGGATCTCATGCCAAATATGGATTGCCAGAATGATATTTGTGTTTGATATGGTTGCTTTTGCCTCCCCTGTTCACTACTGGGATGCAAGATATACTCTTGGAAGCACCAAAAATCTCTCCATCTTGAGCAGCTACACTGACAGTGCGGCTGCTGCCAGCTCAACATCAACCCTGGACACCCTGCCTGCTTCCCCAGTAACAACTAGTGAGAAAATTATTCCAAATAACTTAAAATTTATTCAGTAAACATTTTTTTTTTAGTACCTAAGATGTGTCAGTGCCTGATCTAAGAACTGGGGATGAATCAGGCTTAGTTCCTATCATCAAAAAACTGGGAACATACATACAAGTAAATGCATAAACACAATACAATGAAGAAGGTACAGAAGACAGGCACCCAAACCAGCCCATGATGAACCTTTTGTTAAGGGGAAATAGAGTCTTGATTCTAGTGCCAGATGTAGGGTAGAATAGGCATTCCATTTGTTGAATGTTAATATGTTCTGGGTTCTATGAGAGCCACTGATTTCTAGACACTTTCTGAGCCTAAGAATCAGAAAGAATACAGTGAAGTTTTTGGTAATTTTGTTTTGTGTCTGCTGGATATCTGAATCAAGTTTATGACTCATGGCCATTTTGATTATTCTAGATAACTTTTTTTGGAAAAAAAAAAAGGTGTTGAAATACAAGACCAATCTGTTTAAATTCAGTAAAGATTTAAAGCAAAGTGAATTTCTGCTTTTGCCCTCTTGGTCATCCAAATGAGAGGCAGTAGGGTGTAGTCATTAAGAGCCTGGGCTTTGAAATTTGAAAAAGAATAGATACAGGTGTATATATAACTGAATCACTTTGCTGTACACCTGAAACTAACACAACATTGTTAATCAACTATACCCCAATTTAAAAAGTTAAAAAAAAAAAAGAGCCTGGGCTTTGAGGTCTGATGTGGATTTGTATCTTGGTTCCACCACCTGGCCGTTCTGAGGAAAACAGAATAGGGGAAGGAGTGGGGAGTAGGAGTGATAACAAAAGTGAGAAATTGGTTAGGAAATAATTATAGTTGTAGGAAAGAGTAATGATGGTAATCATAGACTATGATGGCAACAGAGGAAGTTACGTGGTCATATTTGGAATGTATTTTGAAGGTAGAGCTGACAGAACTACCTTATGGATAGTGCGTTGGAAGAGGGGTTGGGGGAGATGCAGTATTCAAGGATGACTTCTGGGTTTTTAGCCTAAGCAATTGGTGAATGGTAGAGACAAAGAGCAGCAGATTTGAAAGCAGGCAGGGGCAAGGTATCAGGATTTTTGTTTGGATAAGCTGAACTGCTTATACATCTAAGTGAAAATGTTAAATAGGCACTTGTATACACTAGTTAGAAGAGGTTGAGCTAGAGATAAATTGGAGAATCATCATCACATAGGTAACATTTAAAGCCAAAATATTGAATGCAGTCACCTAGTTGATAGAAAAAGATCCAAGAGCTGAGCCTTGGGTTACTCTACAATATTGAGAGCTTGGAAAGGAAAGGAAGATCCAACAAAAGAAACTGAAAAGACACAGTTGGTGAGATAGAAGGAAAGCAAGAGAGCAGCATAGCAAGTGTTTATAGAAAGGAGAGGGGATCTAGGTCAAATGCTGCTGAGAGATCAAGTAAGGTAAAGACTAAGAAATGAGCATTAAGATTGTCATGATGGAGGTGACCTTGACAAAGGAAATCTCGCAAAGTAGGAGATAAAATCCTGATATAAGTTGGGGGTATTGGCTGAGGAAAGGATGGGAGGTGACAAAGTGAAGAAAGCATGTAAGATAACTTTTTTGAGAAGTTTTGTTTAAGAGAGTTTAGGAGAGCAGAGGAATGGGGTAGTATCTAGAAGTGAATATGGGGTTGAAAATGTTTTTAAAGGCTAGAGAAGGTTTTTATTTTTATTTTTTGATGTGGATAATTTTTAAAAAATATTTATTCATTAAAATTCATTCATTCATTTAGCTAGCTAGCTACCTGTGCCGGGATCTTTAGCTGCGGCATACAAACTCTCAGTTGTGGCATGTGGGACCTAGTTCCCTCACCAAGGATGGAACCCGGGCCCCCTGCTTTGGGAGCGCAGAGTATTAGCCACTGGACTACCAGGGAAGTCCCCTAGAGGATGTTTTTAAAGGATGTTTTATAGTATTCACTAGAGAAAAAAATAACAACATAAGAAAGAGTAAGGATAAGTAAAGGAAACGAGGTCTTCATAAAAAAGAGAGGATGGAAACCAGTGCCCAACATTGGCCTTGAATAGGAACAGAAATATTCCACCTATTAAACAGTCTTCAAAAGCAGAGTATATGATTATAAATACTAGTGGATTTGTAGATTCAGTTTGTGGTAGAAAAACGATGTAGTAGTTCTGATTGCCTCTGTTTATCATTAAAATAAGAAACAGTCATTATCTAAGAGGGGGTACACTAAAATTTTACGTGATTTTTTGTTTGTTTGTTTTAAGCTAAAAAATGAGATTTGAAGAAATGTGTTCTTGTGGGCCTACTTCAGGTGGTGTTTTCAGTTCCCCCTGGGACATGTAGTCTTTTTGCTTGGGCCTTAGCCAACTCTGAGAAGACTAATCTATATTTATAGAGTCAAAGCTCCTAAGTTCTATCATGGCATGCAAGACCCTCTAGGAGCTAGCCCCTGCATGCCTATCCTTATTCTGGGTCAAAAAGGATCTTGGTGTGATTTATGTCAGAGTGTTCTGCCTATGTTTTCCTCTAGAGTTTGATAGTGTCTGGCCTTACATTTAGGTCTTTAACCCATTTTGAGTTTATTTTTGTGTATGGTGTTAGGGAGTGTTCTAATTTCATACTTTTACATGTACCTGTCCAGTTTTCCCAGCACCACTCATTGAAGAGGCTGTCTTTTCTCCACTGTAGCCTATCCTTATTCTGTCACACTACTCCTTTACTCTCCTCTGCTCCTCCTTGCACTCTGCCTTCTAAAATCATCATCCTACTGACTTTTTCACATCACAGTGTCTTCATTCACAACGTGCCTTCTGCCTGTTTTGCTCTGACCACCAGCTTTTATCTTCTGCTTAACTTATCTTCAGTCCTCAGTTTAGGCAAGACATTTGGGAAGCTTTCTCTAACCTCATTTAGAATAAAGTGGTTCCTTTGAACCTTGCCTTATTATATTAAAATTATTAGTTGTGTTTCTTTCCCCCACTGAATTATGTGCTGCTTGAGCGCAGGCCTGGCACATAGTATCCTACTGGTAAATATTCACAGAACTGAAGTGATTTTAATGCCTTTACTTAATTTTTACTGCTTGGCTTATAGCCATAATAACCAAGTGGGAAGTAGTGGTAGTCTTCATGGTAAGCTACATTGGTAACCACATCTTTTTAGTAGATCGCACAGAATCTGCAGAATTATTGATTTGACCCTGGTGACATGATAAGATGGATGCTGAATAACCTCCTCTCTCCTGTCTCACTTTTCTCTTCTAGTGTGAAGAGTGGCCAGATTCGAAATCTAGAGTCTGCCCGTGTCTCAATGGTTGGCCAAGTCAAACAGTAGGTCTTATTTTGCCCCCCTTGGGCTGGTTAGAGGCTGAAACATGGTGAGGGAATTACAGATTGCTTTTATTGTCATATACCTATTCTACCATCTTGGTGAATGCCTTCATTATTTTAGATAATTTTTATAAGTGAGCTCATTAGGGCCAGCTGTATAGATTTTCTTTTTTTCTTTCTTCTTTTTTGAAGAAATCCCAAAGCCAAATAATGTCTTCTATATAATACTGGATTACCTTATTAGCACAACTGTAGGTGTTAAAAGGTGAAGAATACCAGAGAAAGGACATTAAATTAAGTGTTCATTAAGTGTTCACTCTGGTGCTGGCAGCTATGGTTTCATTCTTTTTTTTTTTTTTTTTTAACATCTTTATTGGAGTATAATTGCTCTACAATGGTGTGTTAGTTTCTGCTGTATAACAGAGTGAATCAGCTATATGTATACATATATCCCCATATCTCCTTCCTCTTGTGTCTCCCTCCCACCCTCCCTATCCCACCCCTCTAGGTGGTCACAAAGCACCGAGCTGATCTCCCTGTGCTATGTGGCTGCTTCCCACTAGCTATCTGTTTTACATTTGGTAGTGTATATATGTCCATGCCACTCTCTCACTTTGTCCCAGCTTACCCTTCCCACTCCCTGTGTCCTCAAGTGCATTCTGTATGTCTGCATCTTTATTTCTGTCCTGCCCCTAGGTTCTTCAGAACCTTTTTTTTTTTAAGATTCCATATATATGTGTGAGCATATGGTATTTGTTTTTCTCTTTCTGACTTACTTCACTCTGTATGACAGACTCTAGGTCCATCCACCTCACTACCAATAGTTCAATTTCATTTCTTTTTATGGCTGAGTAATATTCCATTGTATATATGTACCACATCTTCTTTATCCATTCATCTGTCAGTGGACACTTAGGTTGCTTCCATGTCCTGGCTATTGTAAATAGTGCTGCAGTAAACAGTGTGTTACATGTCTCTTTTTGAATTATGGTTTTCTCAGGGTATATGCCCAGTAGTGGGATTGCTGGGTCATATGGTAGTTCTATTTTTAGTTTTTTAAGGAACCTCCATACTGTTCTCCATAGTGGCTGTATCAGTTTACATTGCCCACCAACAGTGTAAGAGGGTTCCCTTTTCTCCACACCCTCTCCAGCATTTACTGTTTGTAGCTTTTTGGATGTTGGCCATTCTGACTGGTGTAAGGTGATAGATACCTTATAGTAGTTTTGTTTTCTTTTGTTTTTTTAAAATTTATTTATTTTTGACTGTGTTGGGTCTTCGTTGCTGCACATGTGCTTTCTCTAGTTGCGGTGAGTGGGGGCTACTCTTCGTTGCGGTGCACGGGCCTCTCATTGGGGTGGCTTCTCTTGTTGCAGAGCCTGGGCTCTAGGCATGTGAGCTTCAGTAGTTGTGGCACATGGGCTCAGTAGTTGTGGCTCGCGGGCTGTAGAGCTCAGGCTCAGTAGTTGTGGCACACAGGCTTAGTTGCTCTGCGGCATGTGGGATCTTCCTGGACCAGGGCTTGAACCCATATTCCCTGAATTGGCAGACAGATTCTTAACCACTGCGCCACCAGGGAAGCCCTCATTGTAGTTTTGATTTGCATTTCACTAATGATTAGTGATGTTGAGTGTCCTTTCATGTGTTTTGTTGGCAATCTGTATATCTTCTTTGGAGAAATGTGTTTTTAGGTCTTCTGCCCATTTTTGGATTGGGTTGTTTTTTTTTTTATATTGAGCTGCATGAGCTGCTTGTATATTTTGGAGATTAATCCTTTGTCAGTTGCTTCGTTTGCAAATATTTTCTCCCATTCTGAGGGTTGTCTTTTGGTCTTGTTTATGGTTTCCTTTGCTGTGCAAAAGCTTTTAAGTCTCATTAGGTCCCATTTGTTTATTTTTGTTTTTATTTCCATTTCTCTAGGAGGTGGGTCAAAAAGGACCTTGCTGTGATTTATGTCATAAAGTGTTATGCCTATGTTTTCCTCTAAGAGTTTGATAGTGTCTGGCCTTACATTTAGGTCTTTAATCCATTTTGAGTTTATTTTTGTGTATGGTGTTAGGGAGCGTTCTAATTTCATTCTTTTACACGTAGCTGTCCAGTTTTCCCAGCACCACTTATTGAAGAGACTGTCTTTTCTCCATTGTATATTCTTGCTTCCTTTATCAAAGATGAGGTGACCATATCTGTGTGGGTTTATCTCTGGGCTTTCTGTCCTGTTCCATTGATCTATATTTCTGTTTTTGTGCCAGTATATGGTTTTATTCTGATAAGAGTCTCCTTCTAAGCCAAACCTGGTTGTGAGGAAATTATATTATAAAAGCTTTGGCATAGCCTGAGTGAAAGCCAGATTCTAAGGGTGAGCTAAGATTATTTAGCCCAATTGATCCTCCTAGATAGGGTTACATCAGTCCTGGGTATTGCTATATAGTCACAAAATAAACTTTAGGCGAATTGGGAAAATGTTGCCCACCAGGACAAACAGCACAAGAGTTGATGAAAATGATAATGGCATTATTGAGTGCCTGCTATTTGCCAGGCACTGTGCAAGGTATTTTATATACACTATGTAAAATTTAAAACCTTGTGTAATGGAAATCTTTTGAACATACACAAGTAGAGTAATATAATGAACCCCAGTGTACCCATTGCCCATCTTCAACAGTTATGAACTCATGGACAGTCTTGTTTCATCTGTGCCCCTATTTATTTCCTCTAAGGACAAAATATTTTGAAAGAAATTTCAGGTAAACATAATTTCTTCTGTAAGATTTTGGTATGCTCTAAAAGGTAAGGACACTTTAAGCACAGTCACAAGACTGCTGTCACACCTAAAAAATTAACAGTTCCTTAATATCATCAAAGGTCTTTAGTATTCATTTACCTGATTATCTCATAAATTTTTTTAGTTCACACTGGAAGTATAATAGGGTAAATACATAGCAATTGATTGATAAATCTCCTAAGTATCTTTTAATCTATAGGTTCCACTTCTCTCTCTCTCTCTTTTTTTTTTCCTGGCATTTTATTTGTTGAGGAAACCTCGCTGTTCGCCCTGTAGAACTTCCCACAATCTGGATTTGCTGATCAATTCCTCAAGGTGTAATTTAACATGTTCCTTTATTCCCTGTATTTTCTGTAAATTGTTAGATCAGAGGTTTGATCAATCTTAGGTTTGTTTGTTGTTATTTTGGGTTTTTTTATTTGTTTGCAAATATAGGTGATATCGTATACTGCCATCAGGAGGCACATAATGGTCTGGTTGTCTCTTTTATTTTTTTAATGTTAATAGCCATTGATGATCAATACCTAGATTCATTTATTCATTCATTTGCACTATCTCATTTAATCCTTACCATACCTCTTCAAGGTAACTATTGTTTTATAGGGGAGGAAATGGAAGTTCAGAAAGGTAAAGTGACTTTCCCGGGATCACATAGCTAATGAGTGATAGAGCTCATATTCAAATTCCCGTGTATTTGACTTCAAGGCCTATATTATGGATTTTATATCCATAATATCAAAAGGGAAAGGGAAATTTGAGTAGTAATATCTGGCAGGCACAATGCAGAGGTTTTAAATAAGCTGTGAGGCTGTTCACTTTTCAGTGCTTAAATATTTTGAGATCTGACTTGTCTAAGTAGTGGTAAAGCATTTTGAAAGGGAGTTAATTTACATGGCTTGTATGCAAGTACAAGTTCGCTGATTTGTAAATTTTTACTTCAAGTGGTGTTTTCTCTAAATATGTAAACCTATGTATGTAAGTCTGTGTGTGGTTTTTTTAATTTTTTTTAGATGTCGGGGGTAGGAGTTTATCAATTTATTTTATTTTATTTTATTTTTGCTGTGTTGGGTCTTCGCTTCTGTGCAAGGGCTTTCTCCATTTGTGGCAAGTGGGGGCCACTCCTCATCGTGGTGCGCGGGCCTCTCACTATCGCGGCCCTTCCGCGGCCCTTCCCGTTGCGGATCACAGGCTCCAGATGCGCAGGCTCAGCAGTTGTGGCTCACGGGCCTAGCCGCTCCGCGGCACGCGGGATCCTCCCAGACCAGGGCCAGAACCCGCGTCCCCTGAATTAGTAGGCAGACCCCCAACCACCGCGCCACCAGGGAAGCCCCAAGTCTGTGTTTTAATTGTGACATAGATATCCGCTGGAACCTTCTTGCCCTTCTTGATCTAGGTATAATTCTCTTGAACCTCCCAATCCACTCCCAAAGCACATATTGTTTCTTTGATACTTTGACCTAGCCGTGCAACTTGACACCCTAAGTTCCTAAGAAAACCCCCACTTAACAAGACACTTGTGAACATACAGGTCACTGAAGGTTTGGTAGAGGAGACAAAGAAGAAGTTATTCTTAAAAATCCACCACTGAAGCTTGAATGACCCTTGAATTTATCCCAGTCTCTTTTTGTCTTGCTTGTTCTCTCTCCTTTTCTCCCTTCTCTCTCCCTTTTCAAGGGCAAAATAACAAATTATCATGCAGAGCAGACCTTGGCCCTAGCTGCTGCATAGGCTGTTGAGGTTTTACCTTTAACACTTGTCAATGTATTTTTTTCCGAGTTCTCTTTGTTTTTATTTTTTAAATTTATTTATTTATTTTTGACTGTGTCGGGTCTTCGTTTCTGTGCGAGGGCTTTCTCTAGTTGTGGCAAGCAGGATCCATTCTTCATCACAGTGCACGGGCCTCTCACTATCATGGCCTCTCTTGTTGCGGAGCACAGGCTCCAGACGCGTAGGCTCAGTAGTTGTGGCTCACAGGCCTAGTTGCTCTGCGGCATGTGGGATCTTCCCAGACCAGGGCTTGAACCCGTGTCCCCTGCATTGGCAGGCAGATTCTCAACCACTGTGCCACCAGGGAAGCCCCTGAGTTCTCTTTAAAAGGAATTATGGTACCAGCTGTTCCTATAATAATTTTTCTACCTAATTACATAATAGAGATAATATTTTTAGATGAAAAACAACAATAATTGGTTGCATCAGATGTGCTGATCTCTAAGGTTTATCTGGCCCTGGTTATTGTTTTTTATTTTATTTATTTTTTATTAATTTATGTACTTAATTATTTTTATTTTTGGCTGCATTGGGTCTTCATTGCTGCATACAGGCTTTCTCTAGTTGCATCGAGCAGGGGCTACTCTTCATTGCAGTACGCGGGCTTCTCATTGCGGTGGCTTTCTCATTGCACAGCATGGGCTTCAGTAGTTGCAGCACGCAGGCTCAGCAGTTGTGGCTCACAGGCTCTAGAGCTCAGGCTCAGTAGTTGTGGTGCCCGGGCCCAGCCGCTCCGTGGCATGTGGGATCTTCCCGGACCAGGGCTCTAGCCCGTGTTCCCTGCATTGGCAGGCAGACTCTCAACCACTGCACCACCAGTGGCCCTGGTTATTGTTATTGCCAGTTTCTGTCAGCTCATTAAAAGTGGAGGCCTTTTACCAATCTGTTTGAGCCTTGTTCTACTACAGGCAGGGTACAGTAGAAAAGCACTATGCTTTAGAGTTAATTGGGCCTGGATTTGCCTCCCAGCCTCATCCACTCATGAGCTAAGTGATCCTGGACAATTTTTTTAACTCTTCAGAGCTACTTTATGGGATTGCTATGAGGATTATATGAGATAAGGCCAATAAAACTCTTGTCACCATGCCTCAGGAAACAGTTACCCCCTTCTTTGGGTCAGTGTTGCTTCAGGAACTGGAAACCAGCCCTTGGAGTATAGTCAAACATTGGTGATAACTTCCACAGTCCTGGTCAACTTTTGTACATTTTAAAATGAACATTTTTCACACCCTCCTTCTCCCAGGAGCACTGTTAAGTTTAACTAATATTTGTTTATAAAAGGCCATAAATATCAGCATCTCTAAGGTAATTTGTGTGTAGAAGAGAGGTGTGTGATAACACTTCTTTTTTTAAAAAAACATAGGTGTGAAGGAATTACAAGTCCAGAAGGCTCAAAATCTATAGTAGAAGGAATCATAGAGGAAGAAGAAGAAGACGAAGAAGGAAGTGAGTCAGTAAACAAAAGGAAAAAGGAAGATGACATGGAGGTGGGTGAAAGCCTGTATTCTTGGAAGGATGGAGTAGGGAATGGTTCAAAAGTGTGTAAGGTGCGAAAGGGAGGTAACATTGTTCTTTTTGTCCATCGTTAGATATTTTAGGAGACGAAGATACCATCGTAATAGATACTTAGATTAACTGTAAGATATAAAGCACTGTTGATGGCTCTGACAAATTGGAACATAAAACTTACAGTACTACCCTACCCTTAAGCAGACTGCTTTCTCATCAGGCCCTTTCTCACCTCTGTACTTCTGTTCCTGTGATTTATCTCATGAGAAAATCCGATTTTGTACCAGTCTACCCTAAACTTATCCAGATCCTACCCATCTTTCAAGGTGTATCTACTTGGGGAAGCTTTCTGACCCCAGTTTATATTAGTCCCTCTGCAGTACAGCACTGAGAGTCTGTAGGACACACCTTAGCACTTTCTTTTCTGAAGTTGTGACCAAGTCATAGAACTGATTTTCATAAGCCACATTCAAAATATTATGGTTTTCTGATAGTCATCCCTAGAATGCAGATTCATTGTCCTCTAATACCATAAGAATTGTCTCCCAACAAAAATAACCTATGTATTTTGAGGGCAGGAACTGATGTTCTGTGTGAATTTCCTTCAGCGTATAGCTCAGGGTTGTGTGCATAGTGAGTGTTCTGTGAGAACTTGCTGAGCAACTGATTGGAGGACAGCAGTGGGAAGGGGTGCCTTTTCTGGGAAATGATGAGTGAGTGTGAGCCACAGACTTTCTAGGATGGATTATGAACATCTTACTAATGACAAGGAATTAGTAAGATGTTACTAATCTTACTTATGTATACTTGGTGTATACCACATATTCCTTTGCATTTGGAGATGCTAGTGTTAGCAAGGAGGAGAGTGCATTTTCTTTAAACAGTTAATGAGGATCTTCTTGTCATCCTTAAGATCAATGAATAATACTTTGTACCTCTTTGGAGTTTACAGAATTATAAATAATGCATGATCAATTTGCCCTCCAACACTCTGTGAGGCGAGGGGAGACCTTTTCTTACATGTTAACACTATAGAAACTGAGACACAGAGATGAAGAGATTTCTTCAGGGTAATCAAGTAGTGTATAGTAGATTTGAGACTGATACAAACTATCAGTTACGTTTTACCTTTTATGTGCTAGGATCTATACTGAATGCTTCACATTAATATCTCTAGTTCTTATTTTGCCTCTGCATTGTAGATATTAGCACTGTTTTACAACTCAAGATGCAGATACTTGCTTATGGTCACATATAAATGTTAGTGCTAAAACACATCTAGATCCTCTGATTTTTAATTCCAACTCAATTTTTCCTTATAATTTTTTATAGGGCCTATTATATGGGGTTTTATGAACTACAGCAGTTTTGTTAGGAGGACAAACTGAGGCATATCAGTCAGTGAAGAGCATAGCTAAACAGTCTCCACCTGAGGAAGGACACAGAGAAACTCCAGTAGTCACAGCTTCTTGCAACTAGTAGATAAGTCCTGGAGATCTGATGCACAGCACAGTAATTATAGGCAACAATACTGTATTATAAACTTCAAAGTTGCTGAGACACTAGATCCTAATTGTTCTCACCACAAAAAAATGATAATTATGTGACATGTTAGAGGTGTGTTAGGTAACGCTATGGTGGTAATCATATTGCAATTTATAAATGTATCAAATCAACATGTTGTACACCGTAAACTTAAACAATGTTGTATGTCAGTTATATCTCAATAAAGGAAAAATAAATAAATAAAAATGATGGAGAAAATGTTAATAATGCCAATTAAACTTAACAACACAAAAAACTGGGCAAAGCTTTGTAGGGGCATCTCTGTTTAGCACAATATAAAAAATTGTGTTTCAAATGACCCTGAGGCATACATAAGAGGTCAGTTGCATCCACTCTGCTCTGTAAAAGAAAACAAGCTATACATTTTTATTGGGGATGGGGAGAATCTAATACAAAATGGTTAAAATACAGAAAAGAAAGGGAAAACATTTAAGCTTTGATTCTTAAAGGAATAAACTTCACTTGTCCAGGAGATATTCCTTTATGCGTAAATCTCTCTCTTTTTCAGACCGCTTTATTGAAAGGTAACTCATCCAAAGTATACCATTCAGTGATTTTTAGTATCGTCACAGTTGTGCAACCATCTCAACAATCTAATCTTAGAACATTTTCGTCACTTTTAAAAGAAATGTCTTACTCATTTGCAGTCACTTCCGATTTCTCTCCATCCTTTACAGATCTAGGCAATCACTAATCTACTTTGCATCTCCACAGATTTGCCTAATCTGAGCATTTAATATAAGTGGAATTATGCAATATGTGATCTTCCATGACTGGCTTCTTTCACCTTCTCATAATGTTTTGCAGGTTCATTCTTGTTGTAGCATATATCAGTACTTCATTCCTATTTATGGCTGAATAATATTCCATTGTATAGATAGACCTTTTTTTTCAGACTAATTGAGGTATAATTGCCAATTTAAATTGTAAGATATTTAAAGTGTACAATGTGATGAACAGATGCATTGTGAAAGGATACTCCTCAATGATTTAACACATCCATCATCTCACAGATTTACCTTTTTCGTGTGTGTTTTTGAGGGCATTTAAGTTTACTCTCTTAGCAGATTTCAGTTATACAATACACTATTGTCAACTTTAGTCACTATAATTGTGTTTTATATTAATTAAATCCTCATTTTCATTTTATAACTGAAAGTTTATACCCTTTTACCAACTTATATCTATTCTTCTGCCTTCCAGCCCCTGTCCTGGTAACCACATTGATAGACCACACTTTTAATCCATTCATCAGTTAATGGACATGTGGGTTATTTCCACTTTTTGTCTATTAGGAATAATGCTGATATAAACATTCGAGTACAAATTTTTGCGTGGGTACAGGTTTTTATTCTCTTGGGTATATACCTGTGAATGGAATTGCCGGATGGTAACTCATTTGAGGAACAGCCATTCTGTTTTCCAGAGTGCCTGCATCATTTCATATTCGCAGCAGCAGTGTATGAGGGATCCAGTTTTTCTGTATCCTTGCCAGCACTTGTTACTGTCTTTTTGATTATAGCCATCCCAGTATGAAGTGGAATCTCATATCTGTGGTTTTGATTTACATTTTTCTAATGACTATTGATGTTGAGCATCTTTTCATGTGCTTATTGGCCATTTATGTATCTTCTCTGGAGAAATATCTTTTCGTATCTTTTGCCCATTTTTAAATAGGGTTATTTGTCTTTTTATTATTGAGTTGTATTTGTGGATGAAATCTAGTATACATTTGGGAGCAGCTTGTGAGATTATGCTGTCTCTGTGGAGCTGATCTCTTATAAATTACTCATAAATGGGAAACACTGCATGCAATAGGACAGGCTGAGGTTCCAAGTTGAAATGACAGTTAGTGTTCATTTCAAAGTGTCCTGTGCCTGGAAAATATTAATAGAAGAGAATAGAATGAGTTGTTTAGTGAGATCTAGAAGATCCAAGTTTCCTGACTCCCCCATCCAGTGATCTTTTTTTTAAAAATTGTGGTAAAAAACACACACAACATAAAATTTACCATCTTAACCATTTTAAAGTGTATAGTTCAATAATATTAAATATATTCACACTGTTGTACAACCAGTCTCCAGAATTTTCTTATCTTGCAAAACTGAAACTCTGTACCCATTAAACAACAACTCCCCTTTCCCGCTTCCCCCAACCCCTAATAATCACCATTCTACTTTCTGTTTCTGTGAATTTCACTATACTTTAGATACCTCATATAAGTGGACTCATATAGCATTTGTGATCATTAATGATCAATGCAAATCAAATCAAATGCAAATCAAAACCATAAATATCACTTTGTACCCATTAGGGTGGCTACTGCCAAAATACCCCAAAATAACAAGTATTGGCAAGGACGTGGAGAAATTGGAACCCTTGTGCACTATTGGTGGGATTACAAAATGATACAATCACTGTTAAACATGGTATGGCAGTTACTCAAAAAATTAAAAATAGAACTACCTTATGATCCAGCGATCTCACTTTTGGGTATATAGCCAAAAGAAATGAAAGCAGGGTCTTGAATAGATATTTGCATACCCATGTTGATAGCAGCTGATCTCTTAATAATAAGTGCTGTTGGAACATCTTTTCATGTACTTATCGGCTGTTTGTACAACTTCTTTGGAGAAATGTCTGTTCAAGTCCTATGCCCATTTTTAAATGAGGTTATTTGATTTTTTTGTTGTTGAGTTACAGGAATTCTTTATATCCTTTGGATGTTAACTCCTTATGAGATACATGACTTGCAGATATTTTCTCCCATTCAGTGGTATGCCTTTTCACTCTGTTGATTGAGTTCTTTGATGCACAAACGTTTTTAAGTTTGATATAGTCCGTTTATCTATTTTTACTTTTGTTGCCTCTGCTTTTGGTTCCATAACCAAGAAATCATTGCTAAGTCCAATGTCGTGAAAAGTTTCATGACGCTTTCTTCTAGAACTTTTATAGTTGTAGGTTTTTAATCCATTTGAGTTAATTTTTTTTTTTTTTTTTGGTACGCGGGCCTCTCACTGTTGTGGCCTCTCCTGATGCGGAGCACAGGCTCTGGACGCGCAGGCTCAGTGGCCATGGCTCATGGGCCCAGCCGCTCCGCGGCATGTGGGATCTTCCCGGACTGGGGCATGAACTCGTGTCCCCTGCATCGGCAGGTGGACTCTCAACCACTGCGCCACCAGGGAAGCCCTGAGTTAATTTTTGTATGTTGTCCAACTTCATTCTTTTGCTTGTGGATATCCAGTTTCCCCAGCACCATTTGTTGAAAAGACTGTCCTTTCCCCATTGAGTGGTCTCAGCATCCTTATCAAAGATCATTCGACTATATATGTGAGAGTTTATTTCTGTGCTCTCGAAGTTTTTATTCCATTGCTCTATTTGTCTATCTTTATATCAGTACTATGCTGTTTTGATTACTGTAACTTTATATTTTGAAACCAGAGAGGAGGAGTCCTCCAATTTTGTTCTTCATAAAAATTGTTTTGGCTGTTTGGGGTCCCTTGAGTTCTATATGAATTTTAGGATGAATTTTTCTATTTTTGCAAAAAATGCCATTGGGATTTTGATATTGTGTTAAATCTGCAGATCATTTGGGTAGTATGAACATCTTAACCATGTGGTGATCTTTAATACAATATATGCTGTTTCATGCTCACTTCTAGATTTTCATATTTTGGTTGATATGTGGTCATCTAATTATTTCAGTTATAATATTTCAAAAATTTGATGCAGAAAAGTATAGAGAATATTCAGCTTTGATGAATGCATACTCTGTGCCATCTACTTTATATCGAGATTTAACAGATATTGACATTTTGTCATATTTGTGTCAGATTTCCTTTTTCCAATTACTGTTGCAGGAACACTATATCATTGTCATAAATAAAAATATAAGAAAATATGTTCTATGAACAAATCCACATATTTTCAGTTTTCCCTTCCAGTTCTTTCCCAAAGTATACCATATTTTTCCAGTAGTAATCCTAACTTAGATGACATGTTGTACTCTGCTTCTTTCACTTAATATTATATTGTAAGCATTTTTCATACTACAGTGTGTTTTTTTAGTTATTCTTCTGATGATGTGTTTTTTTTGCCAAATGAGTATAAGAAGCTCAATCTTGGCCTTACCATTTACTAGGTTTGTGATCTTAAGAAAGTTTCCTAGGTTCACTGAAACTAATAGAAGTAAAAAGTAAACTTCTCATTATCTAAACATGGAAATTACAACAATAACCTATGTCACAAGGCTGTTATAAGGATTAAATGTATATTAAAATGTCAGGGGACATGGTAAGCTCTTAATATGTGCTAGTTTCCTTCCCTTTCCTTTTCCCAGAGACCTAGTTTTTAATCCTGTTCCTCCAGGGGTTGCCCTCAGAGACTCAAAACTTGCTCTTATTCCTTCAGACCAAGAAAGACCATCCTTACACTTGGAGAATTGAACTGGCAAAAACAGAAAAATACTGGGATGGCTGGTTCCGAGGCTTATCCAATCTCTTTCTTAGTTGTCCTATTCCTAAATTGCTGCTCCTGGCTGGTAAGTGTGTATGTGTTTTTATTAGTCAGCTTAGGCTGCAATAACAAAATACAATAGACTGGGTGGCTTAAACAACAGATTAATTTTCCCACAGTTCTAGAGGCTGGAAGTCTGAGATAAGGGTTCCACACTGGTCGAGTTCTACTAAGAGCTTTCTTACTGACTTGCAAACAACCACCTTTTCACTGTGTCCTTAACGGCAGAGAGAGCGAGAACAAGCTAGCTCTCTGCTGTTTATTCTTATAAGGACACTAATCCTGTCCTATCAGGGCCCTACCCTTATGACCGCATTTAACCTTAATTACTTTCTCATTTAACCTTAATTACTTCCATATCTCCAAATATGGTCACATTGTGAATTAGGCCTTCATCATATAAATTTTGGGGGAACACAGTTGAGTCCCTAGCAGTGTGGGTATATTGTCATCTCAGCATGTCTTTGTTAAAACCATTTACCATATGGGTAACGACTTCCAAAGTGAAGTACCATCCTAACTCATTTGTGCCCTTTCTTCTCCCTTTGCCAAATCCCTAAACCTAAGTAAGCATAAGCATCTACCTGGGGTGGCCGAATTCTGGCCTGGCCTCTACCTGGTCAAGCCCAAGTCCTTCTTGAGTGGTATAAGGATATTCTGAGTATAATGGAAATTTGAAAAGTAAAACCCTATTTTCAGAAACCAGCTTAAACAAGCAAAGTGGTTACGGGGAATCTCAGCCTAGAAAGCTTCATGTGGTGAGAATATACCCTCAGGGAGTTAGGATTGGCATTAACATGAATTGAGAATATCATCATGTTTACAACTCTATAGCAATTTTTACTTCATTATTGAACAGCAAAGCCTATTTCACACAGCTTTTTTCTAGTAAGCTACTTATGGATTCTCTTATTTTGTTCTAGGTGTTGATAGATTGGATAAAGATCTGACTATTGGCCAAATGCAAGGTAAGCAGTGAAGAAATTATGTTCCTAGGTATCCTGAGGGCAGAGAAATGGGCAGAGTCATGTGGAAATTTTCCATCTAAAAATGGGATTTATACTACCACATATGCCTCAGAGTTGTAAGGATTAAAGTGAGTCAGTGTCTTTGAAAGGGGCATTATAAACTATAAAGTACTCTGTGTAAATATACAATATTGTTAAAGGAGATATTCTGAATACCGATCAGTATTTTTATTATTGTTAGAATTCTTAGGAAAGGGAAAGGTCCAAGATAACCCAGATACAAAAAGATTGAACTCTATTTAGAAGACAGCATAATGAGGTGGTAAAAGCAAGGACTCTGAGAACTGCGTTTGAGTATTGCTTCCTTCCTACTAATTTTTTTGACCTTGGGCAAGTTACTTGACCTGCCTTAGTTTTAGTTTTCTCAGTCTATAAAATGAGAAAATTGATGGCAACCTCACAAGGATTGTGATGTGTAATGAGTAGGAAAGTGACTTGTGCTTAGGTCTAGGTGTGTTGGCTAGATGACTGTGGAGGTAGTGGAACCAATTTCATGGAAGCTTTTGGCTTTAGTACAGATGAAAGGCCTGGTGAAGGTGAAGTCAATAGGCACTGGCAACTTTGGGTTATAGGAAGAAGAGGGGCCAACTCCAAGGTCAAGGCTTCGAGCTTAAGCAGATTCTGTTCTTGACCTTCCTTCTTTTCTACTTATTCTCCCTGGGCAATCTCATGGCTCCCATTTATACCCTGATAACTCCCAAAGCTAAACATCTGACTCATACCTCTCCATGTATCAAACATGCTGGACATCTCTACTTGGATGTCTCATGGGCCCCTCAAACTGTTCCTTGAGCTGTCCTCAAGCTCTCCACAGAGAAGGGGGCTATTTTCCTTGATAATAGTTGCTCACAGACCTCTGAATGATTTATCAAACTCTGGTCTTAGACCCTCATACCATACCCTTTCCTTCCCCCAACTACATAGTGTCCTGAGGCCTTGAGCAGGACCATGGGCTGGGACTATGTGATTTTTCTGGCACTGATGTTGGTAATTCTATTTTTAAAAAATTAATTAATTTTTAAATTTATTTTCAGCTGCGTCATGTCTGTTGCTACACATGGGCTTTCTCTAGTTGCAGCGAGCGAGGGCTACTCTTCGTTGTGGTGCATGGACTTCTCATTTCGTTGGCTTCTCGTTGCAGAGCATGGGCTCTAGGCATGTGGGCTTCAGTAGTTGTGGCACATGGGCTCAGTAGTTGTGGCTCTTGGGCTCTAGGGTGCAGGCTCAGTAGTGTGGCGCACGGGCTTAGTTGCTCCACGGCCTGTGGGATCTTCCTAGACCAGGGCTCAAACCCCAGTCCCCTGCATTGGCAGGCGGATTCTTAACCACTGTGCCACCAGGGAAGTCCTGATGTTGGTTATTCTGAGCTTAGACATTTTTCCTTAAATTCAATTAAGCAGACCTTTTCTATGTGCTCTTTCTGTGTAAGACCTGTGCTTAATGCTGGGCACACAGAAGAATCAGACATAGCTCTTGATACCATCTGAAAGCAGTTAATCTCGACTAGAATAGCATTTGGAATCAGTGTTGATCACCAGCCTTGGAAGCAGACAGTCCTGGGTTTGAATCACTCTTACTGGTTTTGTCGCTTGAGTGGATTGCTAACTTCCTTAATTCTGAGTTTCTTCATCTATCAAATGGAGATAATGAAATAACTCAATTCAATTGTGTGAGGTTTAAATGAGAAAATGTGGGTGAAGTAAAATAAATGATGGCTTCACTGTGTCCAGGAGGCACTCCTGATACCTCATTAAATCTCTCCTGTTTCCCCAGTAAGGTTTATGCCAAGACCACCTTCTCTTTCAAAGCATCCCATGAGTATGTATAGAGAGTAATGACATCCATAAAACAAAAGGAAATGGCTAAATCCCCACAGATTCCAAACCACAGCCTTCCCAGCACTGTTTAAACCAGCTGAATTAGTTACTGAATCCTAGAAATCCTAGAAATCCAGCACTCATTGATGGTGCAACTTAGGTGAATGATTTAGGCTTTCTGAACTTAAAGTTCCTCATCTGTAAGATTGGCAGGGAGGGGCTTCCCTGGTGGCACAGTGGTTAAGAATCCACCTCAGTGCAGGGACACAGGTTCGAGCCCTGGTTCTGGAAGATCTCACATGCCGTGGAGCAGCTAAGCCCGTGTGCTACAACTGCTGAGCCTACATGCCACAACTACTGAAGCCCGTGCACCTAGAGCCTGTGCTCCGCAACAAGAGAAGCCACCGCAATGAGAAGCCCACACACCGCAATGAAGAGTAGCCTCCCCTCGCAGCAACTAGAGAAAGCCTGCGTGCAACAACGAAGACCCGACGCAGACAAAAATAAATAAATAAAATAAATTGAAAAAAAAAAAAGATTGGCGGGGAGTTGGAAATATGCCCACCTCATAGAATAATTGTGAGGATTACCCATGATTATGTTATTTTATGTGTACTGGGTACAGCATTGTTAGTATTGTGAGTTCTCCCTGATTCCTTATACCCACTCCTCCAAAGAGGAGTGAAAAATGCATACCCAGTCATCAAGGTTTGAGTTGTAAGTTTTATCAGGTTATTTGCTCAATCGTTCATTCATCCAAGACTTACTAAGCACTTATTTAATATCTAGCCCTGGGTTGGGCCCTATTAGGGATATAGAGCAAGTAATGATATTAGCCCTGTTCTTATAGAAATGACACACTCCTGGGGAGGCAAGCACCAGTGGCATATAGATATTAGCTTACAGAACAACAGGGGAACAAGCTGCTCTGTGTTTGGATCCATTAAATGCATTAACAGTAGTACATTAGGAGATACAGGGGAGAGGGGACTAGGCTGGAGCACCCAGAGGCAGCTTACTGCAGGAAGAGGGGCATAAGCAGGACGTTACTGGAGGGAATGGTCTTAGTTCCTCTGCTGACTAATTAAGTGGCCTTGGGCAAATCACTTCACTAATCATGGCCTTGGTTTCATCATCTCAAAAAAGAATTTCAGTATTTTTCCTGCTTAATTTTATAGGGTAAATTTGAGAATCAACTTAAAAAATGGATAGATGAGTATTTTGAAAAATAATTTTAAAGCACTGTGTAACTGGGGTAAGAATCCCAGAGTGTGATAACCAGAAGGACTTCCAGAGCTTACTCCCTTATTTTGAGGCTCTGAGAGTCTGCTCTCTCTACCTGTGGGAGCTCTGGGTCCCATATTTTTTAGTCTCCTTAGAGATCTTGCTTTATCAGTCATTTCTGTTCATTCTTAATACCTATCACATTAGTTGTGAGCTTACAGTGTTCTACAGGACAGTGTGAGAAAGTGCCTAGTACTGTGTCTGGCACATAGTTAAGCACTCATATGGTAACTTATTATTGTAATAATGAATCTCAAAGTCCTTAACATAGCCTACAAACCCCTTAATGGTATGGTCCCTGCTTACCTCTCCAGCCTCATTGTTAACTCTCATGAGCACCATGCCAAAGTTTTTCTTTTCAGGAGCAAATACCATTTCATCCTTCTTTCTTTGTGTAAGTTATTTTTTCTGTGTGGGAAGCCTTCCTCAATCCCTATTTGATTGCAAAGCCCCTCTTCCTGTGTTTTTCCAGTTCCATATGCTCTGTGTTATCATAGGAACTACATGCTGCATTAAAATGTTGGTTTTTATGTTTTGCTCTCCCACTAGACTGTAGTGTATACAGGAACTGTTTCTATGTGTCTGGCCCAAAGTAAATGCATACTAAATAGGTGTAGAAAGAAAAAGTGAAGGGAAAATGATTTGCTCAAGGTTACAATTTCAAGTATTACCATCCTCCTCAAAGGCTAGGTGTAATTGGTTCCAGAGTATTGGTAGGGAGGGGATGGGGGAGTCCTGGCCTCCTGGAGTGACCTGTAAGGCTGCAGAGATGGTAAGGAGAGGACCATTTTAGTCCCTGAGGTGGCTTTGGTTTGTATCTTCCCCAGGGAAGTTCCAGATGCAGGTCCTACCCCAGTGTGGCCATGCAGTCCATGAGGACGCTCCAGACAAGGTGAGCCTGGTGCTTGATGACTGTAAAAGGACAACGTGGAATAACTGTGGATCTCACGGAAGATAGAACCAGCCTCTGAGTCAGCCTGTATCGCCTGCAGCAGCTGCTGTGGTGCCTACACAGATGGGACTCCACCAGCTCCCCAGACCTCTCCCTGGCAGCTGCTTCTGGTCTTGGCTTTGTGTGTATGGGCTGAGGAGTTACTGGCACCCTGCTATTTCACCAAGGGCCCTATGGTTAAGATCTTAAGCTCTATTTCTCCATTGCCCCCGAAAGCCAGATGGTAGAAGGGATAATTGGGGTAGAAACTGCTCCCTAAACCACAGTCACAGTTAGGAATTAATATGTGCTCCTCCTGTAGGAGAAAAGTGCTTTGTAACTCTAAGGGGATAAATAAGTCTTCACATCATTCCTCTTGACTTCTCTGGACCCATCCCTGGCAAATGGTGGGGAGGAGTCTCCCAGCCAGGACCCAGGTCCTTTTGATTTCAGGCTCCTCAGAACTGTAGGACCCATGAGTCCATCAGAGAACCTTACCTTCCAGCAGAAGCCCACCAGACCTCCAAGGATGAACCCCGTTGCTACTCTTAACATGGCCTGGAATATCTCTCCCTTTTCCAGGTAGCTGAAGCTGTTGCCACTTTCCTGATTCGGCACAGGTTTGCAGAGCCCATCGGTGGATTCCAGTGGTAAGGAAGTACAAAGGTTTAAGGAGCCCAGCAGTGCTCCAACAAAGAGACATTTGCAAGTTTATAGGTATCTCTGCCTTACCCCTGCCTGGCTTAGGCCACCTTGCCTTTCTTCTTCCTCTTTAACACAGAGCCCAGTGTGTGTGTTTCTGCAAAGCCATGGTTGGTTCTTTCCATGTGCTCTGGTTCAGTGAGTTGTTGCGTAGCTGACATTAAATGATGCCTAGTCCCCCACCCTCACTGTGATATGTACTTCTTCTTGAGATGCCCCTTCCTGTGGAGGCTGGGATGGGAATCTGTCCTTTTCCAGGTTCTTAGAGAAGTTCTATATGCCTTCTCCTGCCCTGCTGCCAAGGAAGGTAGGGCAGGCCTTGAGGCTGTGTAGAGATCTGGAGCAGGGTTTCCAACCCCAGCACTAGTAACATTTGGGGTGGGTAATCCTTTGTGATGTGGGCTGTTCTGTGCACTGTAGCATGTTGAACAACATCCCTGGCCTTCACGTACCAGAAGCCGGTAGCACCCCTGAACACACACAGCTGTGACAGGCAAATGTGTTTCTAGATTTTACCAAGTGTCTCAAGAGAGGCAAAGTCATTCCCAGTTGAGAACCACTGGATCTAGAGGAACAAGGATGCCCCTCATCCTAGGAAGCTCTAGGATGAGGAGAAGGAGGAAAAGAGCCATGGTGACCCAAACCACACGGTCCCGGCCCCACCTCAGGGAGCTCCCAGTCTTTGCTACAGGAGGCCCCTGATCCTCAGAGAGCCCACAGGCCTAATGAAGCGTCACACCTGCCAGTTGGGAAGTCTCTGATTTTGATGATGGCCTAGAGGAACTTGTTCCCTACCCTCAGGAAGTTTGAAGAAGAAAAATTGTTGAAGAAAAAGAAAGGCTTTCTGCATTAGGGAGTTCTGAATGCCAGGGCCTAGGAGGTATGGATGACAGAGTAGGGTAGGCATTGGAAAGGAGGACAGGAGCCTGGTACAGTGAGCCACACAAGTGATTCCCTTATGCCAAACCACCCCTCAAGCAGCTGACCATTGATGGATCCCAGGAATCAAAATAAAGACTTAGTTTCGCTTAATAAGCAGTGTTTGGGGCCCCTGGCCCATTTGGAGCTGTGGTCAAATCGGCAGTACCCTGAGAGCAGACCCTGTGTCTAGCCCTGGATGGGGCTGAGAAGAGGTGGGAGAGATCTACAAAGGCCTTGGTGATCATTAGGGAAGGTTTCCTGGTTGAGACAGGGTAAGCAGGGGGAAAGCTAGTGACGGTCACATTTGTTTTCCACTCTCTTTCTACTCTTCACAGTGTGTTTCCTGGCTGTTAGTGACCTGCTCTCCTTTCCTCCCTCAACACTGAGCTCTGTTGTAAATACATCGCACCAGAGGCCACTGTGATGCCGCTGTCTCCTCCTCACCATCCTGCCCGACCATTTGACACCGGCTCCCTATAGACGGGCATCCCCAGATGTACAAACCCTTTCGTGTATTCCTGCCGAAAGCATTGTTTTCCAGGGCCTTTGACCAATATTGGTCTCCCCAGTTTAAGGCTCCCCAGCTCCTATCCCTTCCCTGTTCAAGGGTAGCCCCTGCCTGTCCTCCCTGCCTTGCCTAGGGTGAAGCCTCCATCAGAACTGCCACCCTGGGCCCCTATTCCTGGCATTAGGCAATGCACCTGCGTCCATATGTTTCCCCAGGCTCAGGGACCTCCATTCCTTGAGATTTTTCTTGCCATGGTCCTGCCCTACCTCATGGGATGGACCATGTGCGGGATGGTCCTTATTTTTCCCTTTTAAATAAAATACCAGTCAGGTACCTTTTTATCCCCATCTTACTATTCTAGGCTTGGAAGACCCAGAGAGGCCAGGATCTCATCCTTAGGTACAGGGGTGGGGGGTGGATAGCATCACAAGAAACCAGCCTGAAAATCAGGCCCGGCCAGTCCAAGCACATGGCCTCCCACCTGGGGAGGGCTCACGGTCCCATTCCCACATGTCTGGGCACCTGCCCTGGGCTGAGGCCAGGCTGCTCCAGGGGTCTTTTGAGCCCTCACCTGCCACAGGGCAACCCAGGTTAAATACAGCCCATGCACAAAGCCACAGGCTAAGGCCCGTGGAGTTGTTTTTAAGAATCAAATTGAACCATTTTCTTAATTGGTCCCTGGGGGTGTGCAGAGTGCCCGCTTGCCTTTTCTAGACCCTCAGCTTATCTTAGCCATTTGTGGTTTCCATGTTACTCTTCATAGAAACAGTACAGCCCAGCATCCTCAATATTTGCCCTCTTCCAGCTGCCTCATCACAGCACTTCAGCCTCCCCCTGCTGCCCAGGCACGCCATTCCCAAGGGCAGGGAGGGGCAGTCTCCTGCAGCCCATCTTTTCTGTGACTGTCTTAGGTTATGCGTAGCACCCTCCACCTTTCGACCCAACAACTTCCTATCCCTGTCCTGCTGCAGGGTCTGAAGTCTGGGACCTACTTTGTTTCTTTGTTATTTATGATCTTGTTTAAAGAAAATAAATCTCCTAACCTTTATCTATCTGGTCTTTATGGAGTTGTCCTTATTTCTGTTGATCTGGGGGCAGGGAACATTGCACTGGATTTAGTCACCATAGAGCACAGAAAAACCTCTTTCCTGTGGCCTATCAACATCTTATGCTCTGCCTGCTCCCCAGATCCATAATGCCCAGCGGAATGGACAGAACCAGTTTCCACTGCAGCCCGGGAGACCATATTCCAGTCCCATCTCTTCCAGTTATTTGCTGTGTTGACTTTGGCCCAGAACAGGATAGTCTGTACACCGTCCACATGACCTCAGGCACTCAGGGCTTTAAATCTGCCAACACCCAAACTTTGTCTACAACCTAGATATCTCCTGAACTCTGGATACTTCTAGAGTTACTAGATACCTAGATACTCTAGGTCCATCTACTTCTCCATATCTCCCAGATGTCCAAAAGCCACTCATATTGACCATTCCTAAAACCGAACTCACCTTCCCCCTAAAACTTGTTCTTCCACCCACGTTTCCTAGCTCAGTAGTGATAGATACCACCATCTCTGCACTAACAGTTTGTCCAAACCAGGCAGCCAAAGTGCCCTAGATGGCACCCTCTCTTACATCCATATCCAGTCTACCACCAAACCCTGTCCATTCTCTGTTCTATGATGTCTCCTTTCCTTGCCTCAGCCCCTCCCCTGGTTATCCTCTACATACTGTTGGAGTCCTCTTCCTAGTAGGCTTTGGAGCCAGGCTGCCTAAATTAGAACCTAAGGCCCATCCCTTACTGGCTGTATGAGATAGCTACATACACTCTCTTTGTGCTAGTTTCCTCATCGGAAAAATGGAGATCAATAGTATTTACCCCACAGAGTCTTGAGGGCTATGCAAGTTAATATAGGTTAAGTGGCTGTCTCAGGAACTGACACAGGGTAGGCACTTAATAAATAGTTCCTGTCATGTCAATCCCATATTATATATTTTTTAACATCTTTATTGGAGTATAATTGCTTTACAATGGTGTGTTAGTTTCTGCTTTATAACAAAATGAATCAGTTATACATATACATATGTTCCCATATCTCTTCCCTCTTGCTTCTCCCTCCCTCCCACCCTCCCTATCTCACCCTTCTAGGTGGTCACAAAGCACTGAGCTGATCTCCCTGTGCTATGCGGTTGCTTCCCACTAGCTATCTGTTCTACGTTTGGTAGTGTATGTATGTCCATGCCACTCTCTCACTTTGTCACAGCCTACCCTTCCCCCTCCCCACATCCTCAAGTCCATTCTCTAATAGGTCTGCGTCTCCATTCCCGTCTTACCCCTAGGTTCTTCATGACCCCATATTATATTTAAGACCTTTACTCAGAGTGGTTTGTGAGCCAGTAGCATCAGTATCATCTGGAAGCTTGTTAAAAAAGATTTTGTCCCTACCCCAGACCTATTGAGTCGGTACTGATCTGCATTCCAACAGGCACATTAATTCTGAGAAGTTCTGGTTTAGATGTTCACTAAATATTTCTGAGTAAAGCATGAGCTCCCTAGCAGAGAAGAAAAGTGCCTTGTGTGTGATCTGCATCCTCCCACCAAGCCCTTTGGGGGTGGGGTGGGGAAAGGAGCAGACCAAGGTCTCTTTGCTGGGCTGTGTGCACTCTTGTCTACAGGGGGGCAGCATAGTCAAATTCACGGTTTTCAGGGACACACATCAGACACTTTCGTTCACCAGGCAAGTCATAATAGTCATCAGAGTTGATCATCAGCTAATTCACTTTACACATATCTATTTAATCCTCACGGCAACCCTGTAAGGTAAGTGATGTTATGTTCCTTTTACAGGTAGGCATTAGGTCCAAATTTATATAGCTCAGAAGTGGTGGTGTCAGAATTCAAACCTAGGTTGTTTCCTCTTCATGCTGCCTCTTGGACAATATAGGGGACCCTGGTCAGAGTTCTTTTTGGTGCAGATACCTGGCAAGAGGATGATGACCAGCCTTGAGGGATGGAGACTTGAGAATGAATGAAATGTTCATTGAGCTTTGTGTTAGATACTGTGCTAGTTACTTACATCTTTATCCTTTGTATCCTTGTGAAGTATGGGCATTATCCCATTTATTATTATTATTTTTTTAAGTTCACATGAAATATATTTTTAAGTTGAAGTATAGTTGATTTACAGCATTGTGTTAGTTTCAGGTGTACAGTAAAGTGATTTGGTTATACACACATATATATGTATTCTTTTTCAGATTCTTTTCCATTATAGGTTATTACAAGATATTGAATATAGTTCCTTGTGCTATGCAGTAGGTCCTTGTTGTTTTCTATTTTACATATAGTAGTGTGTATCTGTTAATCCCAAACTCCTAATTTATCCCTCCCCACCCCCACCTTTCCCCTTTGGTAACCATAAATTTGTTTTCTACATCTGTGAGTCTATTTCTGTCTTGTAAATAAGTTCATTTGTATCATTTTCTTTTTTAGATTACACATATAAGTGATATTTGTCAGTCTGACTTAATGTGATAATATCTAGGTCCATCCATGTTGCTGCAAATGGCATTACTTCATTCCTTTTTTATGGCTAAGTAATATTCCATTGTATATACATACACACACACACACACACACACATATATATACACCATATCTTTATACATTTATCTGCTGATGGACATTTAGGTTGCTTCCATATCTTGGCTATTGTAAATAGTGCTGCAGTGAACACTGGGATGCATGTATCTTTTCGAATTAGAGTTTTTGTCTTTTCCAGATATATGACCAGGAGTGGGATTGCTGGATCATATGGTAACTCTGTTTTTAGTTTGTTTTTTTCTTTGTGGTACGTGGGCCTCTCACTGCCGTGGCCTCTCCCGTTGCGGAGCACAGGCTCCGGACGCGCAGGCTCCGTGGCTATGGCTCATGGGCCCAGCCGCTCCGTGGCATGTGGGATCTTCCCAGACCGGGGCACGAACCATCGGCAGGCAGACTCTCAACCACTGCGCCACCATGGAAGCCCCGTTTTTAGTTTTTTAAGGAACCTCCATACTGTCTTCCATAGTGGCTGTACCAATTTACACTCCTACCAACAGTGCAGGGGGGTTCCTTTTTCCTCACACCCTCTCCAGCATTTATTATTTGTAGACTTTTTGATGATGGCCATTCCGACTGGTGTGAGGTGATACCTCACTGTAGTTTTGATTTGTATTTCTCAAATAGTTAGTGACCTTGATCAAGCATCTTTCCATGTGCCTGTTGGCCATCTGTATGTCTTCTTTGGAGAAATGTCTGTTTAGGTTTTCTGTCCATTTTTTGGATTGGGTTGTTTGTTTTTTTGATATTGAGCTCTATGAGCTGTTTGTATATTTTGAAAATTAATCCCTTGTCGGTTGCATTGTTTGCAGATATTTTCCCCATTCCATAGGTTGTCTTTTCCTTTTGTTTATGGTTTTCCTTTGTTTGTTGTGCAAAAGCTTTTAAGTTTAATTAGGTCCCATTTGTTTATTTTATTTTATTTTTAATAAATTTATTTATTTATGTATTTTTGGCTGTGTTGAGTCTTTGTTGCTGCGCATGGGCTTTCTATAGTTGCCGTGAGTGGGGGCCACTCTTCGTTTAGGTGTGTGGGCTTCTAATTGTAGTGGCTTCTCTTGTTGCAGTTCACGGGCTTCAATAGTTGCAGCACCTGTGTGAAACTCAGTAGTTGTGGCTCACGGGCTCTAGAGCACAGGCTCAGTAGTTGTGGTGCATGGGCTTAGTTGCTCCGCAGCATGTGGGATCTTCCCGGACCAGGGATCAAACCCGTGTCCCCTGCATTGGCAGGCGGATTCTTAACCACTGTGCCACCAGGAAAGCCCCATTTGTTTATTTTTGCTTTTATTTCCATTACTCTAGGAGACAGATCCAAAAAAATATTGCTGTGATTTATGTCAAAGAGTGTTCTATGTTTTTCTACAGGAGTTTTATAGTATCTGGTCTTACATTTAGGTCTTTAATCCATTTTGAGTTTATCTTATTAGGTCTTTAATCCATTTTGAGGTGTTAGAGAATGTTCTAATTTCAATCTTTTACATGTAGGTGTCCAGTTTTTCCCCAATTTAAAGGCAAGGAAATTTTTTTTAACATCTTTATTGGAGTATAATTGCTTTACAGTGCTGTGTTAGTTTCTGCTTTGTAACAAAGTGAATCAGCTATACATATACATATATCCCCATATCTCCTCCCTCTAAGGCAAGGAAATTGAATTTCAGATATGTGAAATGACTTGCCCACAGACATGGCTAGGAGATGGCAGCATCTTTGAGTGGTCCACTATACCCCAGCAGAGAAGGGACCATTCATATGTTCACATAACGTATCTTTAAGGAGCACCTGCTATGTTCTGGATGTAACAACATCCTTGTGAAGCCTACAGATCAGCACTCCATACTCAGGAAGAAAATAAAGGAGACCCTTTGAATGAAGGAGTTCTACAGAGCCAGAAGGAACATATTTCGGTCAAACCAGGGGCCATTCTGTCAGACACACACTCTAAGGAGTGTCCAAGGAGAAATGCCCGAAAGAAGAAGGTAGGCAAATGGGTAGACACAGATCTAATGTTGAGGGTGGAGAACCTTGAGATTGAGAAGACTCAAAGGCATGAGGAGAGTTGGGCATGACTTGTTGGTGTTATCCTCTTTTAAACCTGCAGTTATGAACATTTATTTGCTGATTAAGCAAACCTGAGCAGTTATTCTGTGCCAAGCCTCCAGTGGACTCTGGAGACAGAGATACGTAATGAGACCCTTCAAATGAGCTCATAGCCTAGAGAGACTGTTATAGAAACACTGCCCACATTGTATAAAGGGAAAGGGACAGGTCAGCATCTTTGGAAACAGGTCAGGGATAGTTCACAAAGTAGGTAGCATCTGAGTTGAGCTTTGCAGCATCATCACAAAATGGAGGTGGAGAAAGAAGGGAAATACATTGCAGGAAGAGGGGGCAGTGTACACAAGCCCAGGAGACTTGAAAGTCAGTCTGATACAGCTGGTAGATTAGTACGATTAGTATGGCTGGAATAAAAGCTGTAACAGGAGAGGCTGCAGGAGGCAGGATATAAAGGCCTTGAGTGGCAAGATGGGGAGTTGCCAGAAGTTAAGGAAGGTCACTCTGGTATCGATGTAGATGGACTGGCAGGCACCAGACTAGAGGCAGGGAGAGCAGTAAAGAGGTAGTGGTAGTCTAGGTAAAAGGCAAAGGTATACTTAACTAGACAGTGGCTGCAGGGTGAGAGAAGGAGAAAGGCTCAATATTTTAGAGTTGGAATGAACAAGACAAACTGATTTGGACAGTGAGGTACCAAGGACCCTTCAGCTGGATTCAAGGGCCTGCCATCAGAACTGGGGGTGGGGAGTTAAAGGTCACGACTTTTAACAAGGGGAAAGCAAGAAGAGAATCTACAACAGGAGTAGAGAAAGCAAACAGCAATCATATTCTTTCCTGCAGGGACAGTGTTTTGTTTGTAATCTTCGAGCCAACTCTTCTCCTGCCCCAGCTGGCTGCCCCATCAGTAGCCAGAGTCAACACATTCTCAGTCTGGGTCCCGGGCTCAGAAAGTTATGTAAACTCAAGAGGCTCTGATATTCCTAGAGCTGGCTTCCTCTCCCAGCAGTTTGCTAGAAACCCCAGCCTGTAGCCAGGTGAAACCTTGGAACCTGAGACTAGTCAAGTGGCTGGCCTCTTACAGGTGGATGGAGGGAACAGTTAACTGGGTAGTTAGCTGAGCAATGGGGGGAGAAAGTTTTTTCCTGATGATCAATGATGATACCACATATCAATGGCTAATCAAATGTAAACTTACAATAATTGACACAGTACAGTATGTGCCATTTACAGAGCACATTTACAGCCTTTTGAGACCTCACAACTCTGTGGAGTGGGTAAGGCAGACAGATTAGCAATGCCACCCTACAGATGAGGAAATGAGAGCTCTGATAAGGAAAGTGATTTGCCCAAGGTCACACAACAGCTCCCACTTTCTCCCTGCCCCCAGCCCCTGGGAACCTCTATTTTACTTTCTGTCTCTGTGAGTTTGTCTATTCCAGGTACCTCATATAGGTGGAATCATACAATAATTGTTCTTCTGTGTCTGGTTTATTTCACTTAGCATAATGTTTTCAAGATCCATCCGTGTTAAATCATGTATCAAAATTTCATTCCTCTTTGTGGCTGAATAGTATTCCATCGCATGTACATGCCACATTTTGTTTATCCATTCATCTGTTGTTATACATACTTGGGTTGTTTCCACCTTTTGGCTATTGTGAATAATGCTGCTGTGAGCATGAGTGTATAAATATTTATTTTGAAGTCCCTGCTCTCAGTTCTTTTGGATATATACCTAAGAGAGGTATTACTGGGTTCTATGGTAGTTCCATGTTTAACTTTTTGAGGAAATGACAAACCATTTTCCACAGCAGCTGCAACATCAGCAATGCATGAGGGTTCCAATTTCTCCACATCCTCTCTAACACTTAGTATTTTTCCTTTAAAAAAAAAAAAATTATAGCCATACTAGTAAGTGTGAAGTCGTACTTCATTGTGCTTCTGTAGTTTTTATATTCCAAGACAGCTAGATGCGGGAGAGAGTGAGTGAGGTGACCCTGGGCAGAGCCCCCATAGAGGGCTCTGGAATTAGGAATGTGGGCTGATGCTGGCTGGCCCAGGTACTGGAGGCTGGCCCTGCCTGTCTCCAGGCCCACAACCCCAAGAGCCAGAGGGACTCAGGGAGCTGATAGAGAGGATGGCTTTTTCTGGCCTCAAGCACCACAGGACTAACAGGCTCAGTGGCAACCAGAGAAAGAATTGATTGAGCAGAGGCAGTAGGATAGATTACCTTGCTCCTCTAGGATGAGCCCACTGGCAATTTCTATTTCCTTTTTTGTTGCAAGAGGGTTAAAAATAGAAATTCCAGAACTCTAGAACCTGGAGAGCATTGTGGGAATTTCTAGGCTGATGGCATCCCCTAGGGGACAATGTGTAATTTTAAAAAGAATATTTAATATAATTTTTGGTATGGTAAGGGGGGAAAAATGTTTTCTGAAACAGATTAAAGAACACAAAGTTAGAGAAAATCTCTCCTGAATGATGTGTCTGAATTTTCAAGACTAAAGAAATTTTTAGATTTATCAGAAGGGTATGGATTTTTTGAGTTTTTTTATACACTTGTGAGTTAGGGAGATAAGCTCCCACATCTCCATAACACAGACACACACACACACACACACACACACGAACCTCCTTATCGTTCAAGGCCTAAATCAAGTGTCACATGACCCCATCACACCAGAGATGTAGTGATACCCCTTCCAGACATGTAACATGTTGCATGTCCCCTTTCCACTAGTATTGTCATTGTGTGGGTTTTCTTCTCTGGGAGCTCTTCAACGATAGACAGTCAGAGTCATCGTCTCCAGCCCCAGCAAAGGGCCAGGCACAGGCACATCAGTAAAGATTAGTTGAATGAATGAGTGACAGCCACACATGAAATCTGTGCCCATGAAAACACCATCAAGGGTTGGTTGATTCCATCATCTGCCCACTGTGCTCCTGTTCCAAGAAGCGGCCAGGCATGGGTCTCTGAGCCCAGAAATCTGTCTTCTAGTCTTGGCTCTGCCACTGACACAGTTTAACTACGGACAAGTCACTTCACCTTTCTGGGCCAGGGAAAGTAACTGCCGCCCTCTGGTCCCATAAGATGATAAGCAGTTGGACAGGAGGCATGATGGTCATTATTTTAGTTATGCCTCATCTCAAAATGTGGTGAGACAGTAGTTGTCTGTGGGAAGCCATCTGATCCATGCCCTTAAATGCTTAACCAAAATGACACTTCATTCCTTTGAGATTATATTTGATTTCACCATGGGCTACCCATTTAAAATGCAAATATGCCCCTGGCAGGGACAGTAGGACCCTGTCACTCAGATCTTAGGGGGAGCAGGCCTATCAAGCATTTGATGGGAAGAGTCACATGATGAAGAAAGGGAATAAAAGAGAATGGGGCAGAGGGGAAGAAGAGAAAGAGGCAGGCTCTACTTCCTAAGGGGGAGAAAGTTGTGGGGATCCCAGTGTGAGGAAGGAGAGGTTAGAAGCAGCTGATGGCAGGAGACCTCCCTAGCTCCAAATCCCACTCTGCTTCTAGCAGAGGTCTTTTCTTTGAGCCTCCTTTCCTCTCTTGCCAAAAGGGATGATAATTGTTGTGAATAAGATAAGGGAGATAAAATAGCCAGCACAGAGTAGGCATAAATGTTTGTCTCCTCCCCCAGCCCTTAGCTGATTTCCTCATTTTTCTATGTATACAGCAGTCTGCAGGCAAATGTCCCTCTGTCCCCACCTCACCCCCTCTCCTTTGGCTTCTCCCAGCTTGAGCAACCAAGGCCCCTGAACAGGGGACTCTTTGAGTGGTTCCATGAAAGGGCAGTTTGTGCTGACTTCTCTTGGCATTGCTGGACATGGGCCCCCCAGAATCAACACCCTCTCACTTCCTCCTTCCAGACAGCTCTCCCTGCCCCCTTGTGCATGAATGGGGGACAACTGAGGTGGCAGCTGCTCCCCGCCCTCTTCAGGCACATTCTCACTCTGTGTTCCTGGGGTCCCAATGTGGAAGCCCTCTCATCCCACTCCAGCCATAGGGTTCTCCCCTTTCTCCCAACTCCTGTGGTCCTTAGGGTGAGCAGCTCACAGCTTTCTATTTGATTATATATAATTCTCTATTCTTATATTTGGGCATGTGCTAATTTTGCTTTAAGGGCAGTGAGCAGACCTCCTCATTTTATTGGAATCTCATGGGGCACCAAGCATGGGGCTGGTCACACAATAGGTGTTCTCTTTACATCTGTGGAATTGAGGTGATTTGTTTGTGTATTCAGTACCTACATCTGACAGGGCTCTTAGCCATTAGGCATTAGAGGCACAAAGGATAGATCTTTTCAATGCCTGGGAAAAGGCTGGAGACTCCTTTCCAAAATTGTTGGCTCCAAAAGACATAATTGCTAATGGGAGCAAAGCAACCACAGCAAAATAACATGTAATTCAGACAACAGAGGGCTAGTTAAGATCTTTGGAGACAGACATTCTTTTTGATGGCTGAGTAATATTATATTGTGTATATATATATACCACATCTTCTTTATCCATTGATCTGCTGATGGACATTTAGGTTGCTTCCATGTCTTGGCTATTGTAAATAGTGCTGCAGTGAATGTTGGGGTGCATGTATCTTTTCGAATTAGAGTTTTCTCTGGATATATGCCCAGGAGTAGGATCACTGGATCATATGGTAACTCTATTTTTAGTTTTTTAAGGAACCTCCATAGTGGCTGCACCAATTTACATTCCTACCAACAGTGTAGGAGGGTTTCTTTTTCCCCACACCCTCTCCAGCATTTATTATTTGTAGACTTTTTTATGATGGCCGTTATGACTGGTGTGAGGTGATACCTTATTGTACTTTTGATTTGTATTTTTCTAATAGTTAGCCATGTTGAGCATCTTTTCATGTGCCTGTTGGCCATCTGTATGTCTTCTTTGGAGAAATGTCTATTTAGATCTTCTGCCCATTTTTTGATTGGATTGTTTGGGTTTTTTTGATACTGAGCTGTATGAGCTGTTTGTATATTTTGGAAATTAATCCCTTGTCAGTCTCATCATTTGCAAATATTTTCTCCCATTCCATAGATTGTCTTTTTGTTTTGTGTATGGTTTCCTTTGCTATGCAAAAGCTTGTAAGTTTGATTATGTCCCATTTGTTTATTTTTGTTTTTATTTCTATTGCCTTGGGAAATTGACCTAAGAAAACATTGGTATGATTTATGTCAGAGAATTTTTTTGCCTATGATCTCTTCTAGGAGTTTCATGGTGTCATATCTTATGTTTAAATCTTTAAGCCATTTTGAGTTTATTTTTGTATATGGTCTTAGGGACTGTTCTAATTTCATTCTTTTACATGTAGCTGTCCAATTTTCCCAGCACCACTTATTGAAGAGACTGTCTTTTCTCCATTATATATTCTTGCCTTCTTTATTGTAGATTAATTGACCATAAGTGAGTGGGTTTATTTCTGGGCTTTCTATGCTTTTCCTTTGATGTATACGTCTGTTTTTGTGCCAGTACCATACTGTTTTGATTACTGTAGCTTTGTAGTATAGTCTGAAGTCAGGGAGCCTGATTCCTCGAGCTCCTTTTTTCTTTCTCAATATTGCTTTGGTTATTCAGAGACTTCTGTGTTTCCATACAAATTAAAAATTTTTGTTCTAATTCTCTGAAAAATGCCATTGTTAATTTGATAGGCATTGTGTTAAATCTGTAGATTGCCTTGGGTAGTATTGTCATTTTAACGATATTGATTCTTCCAATCCAAGAACATGGTATATCTTTCCATCTGATTGTGTCTTCAGTTTCTTTCATCAGCATTTTACAGTTTTCAGAGTATAGGTCTTTTGCCTCCTTATGTAGGTTTATTCCTAGGTATTTTATTCTTTCTGATATGATGGTAAATGGTATTGTTTCCTTAATTTCTCTTTCTGGTATTTCGCTGTTAGTGTATGGAAATGCAACAGATTTCTGTGTGTTAATTTTCTGCAACTTTACCAAATTCATTGATGAGCTCTAGTAGTTTTTTGGTAGTATCTTTAGGATTTTCTGTGTATAGTATCATGTCATCTGTAAACAGTGACAGTTTTACTTCTTCTTTTCCAATTTGGATTCCTTTTATTTCTTTTTCTTCTCTGATTGCTGTGGCTAGGACTTCCAAAACTATGTTAAATAAAAGTGGTGAGAATGGACATCCTTGTCTTGATATTAGAGGAAATGCTTTCAGCTTTTCACCATTGAGTATGATGTTAGCTGTGGGTTTGTCATATATGGCCTTTGTTATGTTCAGGTGTGTTCTTTCTGTGCCCACTTTCTGGAGAGTTTTTACCATAAATGGATGTTGAATTTTATCAAAAGCTCTTTCTGCAGCTATTGAGATGATCATATGGTTTTTATTCTTCAATTTGTTAATGTGGTGTATCACACTGATTGATTTTCGGATATTGAAAAATCCTTGCATCCTGGGATAAAGCCCACTTGATCGTGGTGTGTGATCCTTTTAGTGTATTGTTGGAGTTGTTTTGCTAGCATTTCGTTGAGGATTTTTGTATCGATGTTCATCAGTGATACTGGCCTGTAATTTTCCTTTTTTTGTGATATCTTTGGTTGGTTGGTTGTTTTTAGGTTTTATTTATTTATTTTTGTTTTTTTATTTTTTAACATCTTTGTTTGTTTGTTTTTTTGGCGGTACGCAGGCCTCTCACTGTGGCCTCTCCCGTTGCGGAGCACAGGCTTCAAATGAGCAGGCCCAGCGGCCATGGCTCACGGGCCTAGCTGCCCCGCGGCATGTGGGATCTTCCCAGACCGGGGCACAAACCCATGTCCCCTGCATCGGCAGGCGGAATCTCAACCACTGCACCACCAGGGAAGCCCTAACATCTTTATTGGAGTATAATTGTTTTACAATGGTGTGTTAGTTTCTTCTTTATAACAAAGTGAATCAGCTATACATATACATATATCCCCATATCTCTTCCCTCTTGTGTCTCCCTCCCACTCTGTCTGGTTTTGATATCAGGGTGATGGTGGCCTCATAGAATGAGTTCAGAAGTGTTCCTTCCTCTGCAACGTTTTGGAATAGTTTCAGAAGGACAGGTATTAATTCTTCTCTAAACATTTGGTATAATTCACCTGTGAAGCCATCTGGTCCTTGACTTTGGTTTGTTGGGAGTTTTAAAATTACTGATTCAGTTCTAGTACTGTTACTGGTAATTGGTCTGTTCATATTTTCTGTTTCTTTCTAGGTCCATAGATGGACCTAAAGATTATCATACTAAGTGAAGTAAGCCAGACAAAGACAAATATCACATGATATTGCTTATATGTGGAATCTAAAAAAAATGATATAAGTGATGAACTTATTACAAAATAGAAACAGACTCACAGACATAGAAAACAAGCTCATGGTTACCAAAGGGGAAAGGGGAGGAGGGATAAATTAGGAATTTGGGATTAACACATCTACACTACTATATATAAAATAGATAACCAACAAGAACCTACTGTATAGTGCAGAGAACTATACTCAATATCTTGTAATAATCTCTAAGGGAAAAGAATCTGAAAAAGAAGATATATATACACATATATACTGTATGTGAATCACTTCACTGTACACATGAAATTAACACAGCATTGTAAATCAACTATACTTCAATTTTTTAAAATTTAAAAAATAATGATCTTCAGAGGCAGACCTGTATTCGAATCCTGCCTCTGCCACTTTATAGCTGTGTAACCTCAGGCAAGTTACACATTCTCTGCCTCAGTTTCCCTCATCTATAAAATGGAGATAATAGTACCTATTCATCGTGAGGATTGAAGGAGACAGTTACACCTCAGTTCTTAGCACAGTGACTGGCCAGTGGTAAACGATCAGTATGTTACTAATGTCAATGATAATAGTCATTAACATAAAGAATCTTCCCTGTAGTGAATCTTGTGAGAGATACTGAGTGCAACACCAGGAACCCAGGTTGGAGAAAGCTGTTAGAAAAACAGTTGAAGAAGCGTGCAAGAAAGAAACAAAATTATAAACTAGTTATGTACCAAGCCACAGTCAGTCCTATTTAGAAATAGCTACCTACTAAGCACTTTGGGGGCCCCACAGACACACCACTTTCCCTGAACTGCTCTCACCTGGCTGAAGACAGATGCTCTAAAAGGAACTCAATTGTTAGAAATCCCCTCCTCAAGAGTTTCACCAACCAAGGAAAACTGACCCTTACCACAGGGGAAGAGACTACAAGTGGACACCACACCTAGATAAACTGTCACCATCACATCTCCCACCTATGGGCTGTACTCTAAGGGCCCATTTATCATTCCCCCAAATCTAAGAGGGCTACATCCCCCCTTTCCCAATTAAGATTGTATTTCATCCCAAGTTCTAAGCCACCTTGGGGAGTTATTCATTTTCCTCTGGGTATCTCCCATGTATACATGATATATACATGTCACTAAGCTTGTGGGTTTCCTTTTGTTAATATGTCTTTTATTACACAGGTTTCAGCTAAGAACTCAGAAGTTTAGGGGGAAAGTACTTTTTCTTCCCTACATGACAGTAATTTAGTAAGAGGGTTTCCAGAGTCCTGATGCACTCAGCAGAAATACTGGGGATGTGACCAGGTGCTCATGGAGGCTCTTCAGGAACCTGAATATCAGCACACCAGAACCTTTTCCTTGGGGCCCACAGAGCTCTGGGAGGCAGAAACCCTGATGTGCATGGTGCGGAAAGGGGGTGGAGGCAGCACAGTGTCTAAGCACCTAGTCCTTTACTTGTGTGGCTTCTTTGTGAGCAAGGCACACGCCCTCGCTCCTGTTGAGGAGCCTGAGCCAAGTCGCCTGGAATGTTCTCTTTGCACAAGTCACTCATCAATGCAGCCTTAGCTCATGCTAGTCCTTCTGCTGGGAAATGCTTCTCCTCATTAGGCTCTGCCTATAAAAAAAGTCTACCTGTCCTCCAAAGTACAACTCAAAGGAGGCCTTCTTATTCATTTATCCAAAAATATTTGCTGAATGCCTACTTATTTGAAACAGACCTTTTTCTGGGGATACCAAGAGGTATAAGGAGTGCAGGCAACCAGGCAAATAAACAAATAGTGAAATTCAGTGAGATGGGGGCTACAATAGAGGCATTTACAAAGTATAGAGGGGTCTTAAAGCATTCACCCTGCAGGGAGGGCCACTGGCCACAATTAAATGAAGTAATTTCAAGAAAAGTGTTAGGAAGAAAACAAAGTTGGCTAATGTGAACGAAAGTGGCTGGAAGTTTGGGTGTCAGAGAAGGCCTCTGAAGCGACACTGAGCCAAGAGTGGAATGGTGAGACCAGCAACCATGGCAGGAGCAGCGAATGCAAAAGGCCTGAAGAGTGGGACCCATGTTGGTTCTGAGGAATAGAAAGAATGTCTTGTGTCTGGAATGCAGTGAGAGGGGAGCCAAGATGAGATTACACATAAATAAAATGTTATACTCTGCCTTTTTCACTCAATATTACAATGTAAGAATGTTCTTGGTTGTGAAAAATGATTTGTAAACATCTTTAATGACTGTATTAAAACATTTTAATGGCTGTATTAAAAAATCATATTTTTAAAAAGTTATTTTCTGCTTTAAAAAAAGCATCACATGAGGTACACTCCTGATACAGAGATACCCCCTGCTCAGCCTTCAGCAGAAGTCAGTAGACAGAAGGGCATATGGGGGTCAGGCACCACCTGCAGGTGTCCTCACTGCCACTTCTGGGCCCCCGTGGTCAAGGCTCAAGTAGCAAAAGCCCCAATGACCAAACCCTGGAGACTGCTGATATGTCCTGTTCCCAACAGAGAGTGTCTGAGCTCCAGGAACTTCTCTCTCCAGCCTCCTTGCCCCCTCCTTTGTATTGTTCATTCTACTGTGACTCATGGCTTGAGGAGAAACTGTAAGTTCTCAGATGTCCCCTGCTAGAGACCACTTCCTTGTCTTCCATTTGCAAGGAATAGGCAATGCTGACAAAGGCCCTTCTCCAGAAGCTTGCTCTCCTTTCTCCTCTCTTACCATAGCTTTTGGCTTCTGGCTTCTCTGGAAAGCCAAAGGACTCCTCCAGCTTCTCTCTGCCAACATTTTAGTCTTCAGGGCTTGAGCTGCAAGGCCTGCGGAATTCCTGTCCATACTCGTGTATCCACTTGTTGGCCACTGGGGGAAATGGGGAAGAAGAGCAGGCTCAGCGGAGCAGGCAGTAGCGATGCTCACTCACAGGGTCGTTAAATTCCACACCCTTGACAACTCACTTGCCTCACCCTGGTCCCAGCCCTACTATGGACTACAAGATGTTGCTTCAGCAGCAGTAAAGAGCAAAAAGGACAGTGGCACCTGGAAAAAGTCCCTGACAGGTCCTGCTACTACTACAGACTAATTTTCAAACCCGTGGGTACTGTGGTCACTTACCCTTCATGTAGCTCCTAAAAGCCCACCTCCCCCAGGGAACCATTCCAGGGTAATGAGAGAAAAGGGATGGATTCTCCTGGCAAAGTCCACCTCAGCACAAGTCCCTCTTCTACTTTTTCTGTCTTCAGAGCTAAGTGCTCTTAGACACATATATGACATAAACACATCCCCTACTCATTTATCTCTTCCTTGTTTGACCATCTCCTCATGGGGAAGCACCTGATGGTTCTCTCCTTGGGACAGAGGACTGGGACTTAATAACATTATTCCTTAGCTGTGCTCAGGAATCAAGGCCCATCTGGTCAGGCCAATAAACATTTACTGGCACCCGCTCTATGACAAAAGCCTGCCCTTATGGGCTCCCAATGTACTGGTGGCAACTAATCCAGAATCTGATCACTTCAATATAATGTGGCACTGTTAATGAAGTTTTTGGAATGAAAAGGCTATGTTATTTTCCATCCATCCCCTATTTCACTTTACCCTGAACCCCTCACCCAATTCCCGTGCCCAGAAAGGCAGGCCTTACCCCACTTATCTCCTACCAGGACAGGACAGCCAGCATGAAGTGTGTCACCATCCCCTTCACCACTCCTATGCAGGTTCCACCAAAATAGTGCTGCATTCTGAAAACAAGCAGACCCCGCCCCAGGGGAGGTCAGCCCAGAATCTCAGTCCTTAGGAAGCACCTGACTGAGGACAAAGGCATGCATGTCATTAAACAAGAAAACTGTCCATGCAGATTGGGGGCAAGGCATGCATAAAATGCCACAAAATGGTATAAGCTGCCATTTACTCATTCACTCATGCATCACTTATTGAGGACCTGCTCTGCTCTAGACCCTGAGGATGCAGAGACAGATCATGTCCAGTTCTCTCAGGGAGTTCATAGTCTTGTGGGAGAGACAGACATAAAACAAACCAGGATGAGACAGTGTGACAAGTGCTAGGGGAAAGGTGAGCACAGGGTGTCATAGGATCACTGAGGAGAGAAACTCGACAAAAAGCACAAGGTGGAACAAAATATTCCTCACACAACTAAAAACTTAATTGAGCCACTGATTCTTCCTTAGGCACTTCCTAATAACACCCCCAGGAAGCAGGGATCATCATCATCCCCACCTCACCACCAAGGAAGTTAGGAGCTTTAAATAATGCAACTAAGAAGGAGCAAGGTCAGGACTCAAACCCAGGCATTTTGATTCCAAATTGGATATGTTCTTTTCCCCCCCCTATCCCCAGCTTTTTTTCCTATACACTTACTTTAACCTTGGCCAACCCCCTGAGTTTTGATAGATACCCAGCATTTACTCATTGAATGCTTAGGATGTGCTGGGTACTGTGCTAAGTGCTATGAGGCGTGATCTCAATTATTTGTCTTCATTTCATTCCTGAAGTAAGGGCTGTCATCCCTGATTGACTGATCTGACATTTGGGGGAGATATTAATTCGTTAAACAAACCTCTTACCGCACTGGCCGCCCTCTATGCCTTGCTTGACGTTATAGCTCCTACTGCAATACGTTGTTATGTTGACTTCTGGAGGCAAGGACTACGAGTTTTCCTCGGTACTCTCAGTGCCTCCAGCCCCCAGTGTTTACTAAACGAATGACTGAAGGGACCAGTTGTTGTCAAGGATCCAAGGGGACTCTCACCTTTGAGGAGCTCTGTTGTAATCGGAAGGCATACATGTAATCATCCACTTGTGATATAAGTGTAAATAAAATAAAAAATAGAGGCACAAGTAAATGCAGGAGTCAAGAAAATTGAGGGATTATCTTTGATTCTTGGAATCAGGGGAGACCTCTTTTCATTCCCTCTCCTAGGAATAAGCTTGCAAGCACAGGCAGCATGAATGCTAGGGTGTTAGTTCTGCACTGCTAAAACCACCTGTTGGGGTCAGACACCCACTCACCTTGACCACAGGCACGCTAAAGTTGCCATAGATGAAGGCTGTGGCTCCTCCAGCTTCCACCGAGCTCAGCTGCAAGGCCAGAGGAAGAGCCAGGGTTGAAATAGCCCGACTGCCCTACACTGCCTCACGTGACATCCGATGTCATTTCTGCATAAATTCCCTCTTGTGTGCCCCTCTTTCAACTCTGGGAGAAATACTTATGGAAATACAATCACCCAATTTAGGAATTGAGAGAGCCTACTCAGTGGCCTCAGTATTTGCCTGCAGGGCCACAGGAGGACATTTAGAAATGCCCCCTTTCTTTACCCTTTGAGCTAACATCCTTATTGAGGTTACCATAAGTAGATTCAAACTTTGAGGCCCTTAGGAAGAAATACAGTTTATGTCACAACCCAAGACACAGATATGTCCCTGAAGTAAGTTTCATAAAACATTCTTAACTACATCAGATGCCTTCTGTTATTTTCCATTTTATTTTATTCTATTCTAGTTCAGATTTCTTAAATGCTGACCAGATCTACTAAGTTGATTTCACAGCCCACTAATGGATCATGACCACTGGCTTACAAAACACTGTTTAGACTACAATGATTATTTTTGAAAGCTGGGCATCATAGGAACTACTGATTGCACCTTTGGTGTGTTTCCCAGATCACTCAGACCCTCTCTAGGTAATCTCAGCTAAAGAGTTTCACCTCTGGTATATTCTAGAATTATGGATGTGTTTACTTAACTTGAAGAGTTTTTTCTGATTGTCAAAGAAATATGTAATAACCTACACATTTTGAAAAATACTGGAAAATACTTTAAAATACTTAAAATAATATTATTAATCATCTTACCATCTGGAAAAAGAAAAACGCACTGTTATAGTTTAACTGTAATAGTTGACATTTACTGAGCACTGGCCATATGTTAGGCATCTCACTAACTCCTTACAAATATATTATCTCACTTATTCCTCACAACAAATATATCATCCTCACTATTCCTGTGAGTTAGGATTGTTATTATTTACATTCTACAGATGAGGAAACCAAGTCTCAGAGAGATTTAGTGGTTTACAAAAGGTCATATAACTCCTTGGTGACTGAGCCAGGACTGGAGCTGAACCAATGCTGTCTGACTACAAAGTCCCTGCTCATAACCATTATGCTACATACACTCTTGAACATTAGGTTATTTCCCGCTGTTTACTATTATAAACAACACTGTAAACATCTTAATGAGTAAAATAATTTTTGCATTTTAGATTATTTTCTTAGGAAAGAGTCTGAGCATTAGTATTATTGGGTCAAAAGTATATGCAAATATTCAATACTTTAGATACATACTGCTAAATTATTTTCTCACCAGCAGCATGACACAGAGTACCAGTCTTACCTCACCCTGGCTAACTGTCTACCAGCACATTCACAGATCCCACCATATTCGCCTGTGTTACAGAGCAAGGGCTATGGGAGTTGGGATGTTAGCACTTGTTAGAGGAAACTGAACTGATGTGGCAATTCAGAACGTGGAAGAAGGCAGTGGTGATTTTTAGCACATCTTGGCTCCCCCTGTAGTCCTTTGGGAAGGGCGATGAGAGCAACAATTTGCTCCTTGTGTTCAAATAACTAACAAACTGGATGATTCTGTTGAGACCCCTGTTGTCAGCCACTGTGTAAGCAAGATACAACAGAGGGAACCTGGACTTTCCTGCCTTCCTCTACCTGTGATTTCACAGTATAGTGGGAAGGAAGGACTTATCCAACAAATTGAAAAGAGAATCAGATCTGTGTGCTATGAAGCTCATGAGCAGGGCATGGATTGTAAGATTGGTGGAGGGGAAGGAAATCTTCCCTCTGTAAACCTTCCACTGTTTTGTACTGGGATTGATCTTATGTCCAGTCTGAGTAGAAAATCACTAACCTGATTTCAACTCAATCCTCCCAATACTTCTTAAAGATTATTTTCACCCTATATAATATTACTCTTATGTTCTCCATAAATCTTATCTCTTATGTTCAGAAATATTTATTATGGTCTTAACACCAACCTGAGGATGAAAGGATTGGACATAACCTAGCACTTCCTAGGTCCCACGATCCCATTTATGGGGTCCTATGCTTGCTTTCTGGGATACATGATAGAAACATATTGTATGAAACTTCACAGAGAGATATCTCCTTACATTATTTCATCAGATCCTCATGACAGCCCTGTGAGGAGGCGCAGAGCAAGAAAACAAGCTCAAAGAATTCATGTGATTTGTGCTGAGGCCACATGTTAAGTGGCAGAACCAGAATTAGACCAACTGACTCCAAAACCCAAATGCTTTCAATTCCACTGTGTATCAAAGGCTTAAAATCCAAACATATACACACTCTTGCATTTGTCATTTAAAATTGCTGGGCTACCCTTACCATAGTAACTGGGCCTCTGTAATCAGGGAGTCAGCTACAGAAGATATTAGGGGGATAAAGAACAGAGAGATATTGGCCCCTAGATGTCCTATTCTTTGGTTGATATCAATGTACTTCACTGCCTGTGACCTCCCATGCCAGCTTGAGTCATCAACCAGAGATGTACCAGCAGCTGATCCAAGCTGTGTCTCCTGCCCAGAGAGCTGACGTCTGCCATCCCTCTGCCTGATCAGAATGCTCAGAATGACCATGAGAGGCCAGACACCATTGGCAATGGCAGCCTTCCAGTTCTGCATAAAATTAAAACCGAGCCACATGAAGAAACATGTTGGGATTGCCAGCATTAAAACTACAGAGTGCTGGCCTCTGTCCTTTCTTGGCTACACTGTGGAGACCAGTTAACAGGACTAAGAAAAGAGGGAATGCTAGGGTGTAGGTGTCTGTTATTCTAATGAGCCCGAAACCAGGCCTTCATCTTAGGGTGTTATGTGGAGCAGTTACATTTGGCATGTTTATTCCTTCATTTAACAGTAATACACCTCTTATAATTTAAGTGACAGATGCCTGAAATTATGACTTGTCCATAGAGAAGGAGGTAAACCCACATGATCTGAAGGGAAGAGGATAGGTGAGATAATAAAGACTGGGTCCAAATTCTATAGGATCAGGTCAGAAACTAGGAGAGGAGGCCAATTTATTTTTTAAGGGGGTATAATGTAGATTTTAGTGAAGAATTTATGAGGAGATAAGGAAGAAAATTTTCACAGCATATGAGAGAGCCACACTTACTGAATTTCTCCGTAGGCATCTCTGTTCTTCCCTCTTGTAATCTCAGCTGCTTCATTTCTCTCTTTTCTCCCCTCACAGCTCCACAACCTCATCTATAGGTCCATGCTTTTCAACACCAACTAGTCTATGGGACCTCAAAGACAGAGACTCTCACATCCCCTTCCTGTGTTGTTCAGGTCCCAGGATCTCTTGGCCTTCGGTGTAACCCCACTTCCCATCCTAATCACTGACAATGACAAGGTTACATTTAGGTCTACACAATGTAAGCTCTTTGAGGGCAGGAACTGACTTGTATTGATATTTCTTTATCTCTCCTATAGTGCCTAACAAGAGTGCTGTATGAAATTCACAAACATCCTGGAGATTTTTCTGCTGTGAAATTCAGATAAAATCAGTATCTGATATTGCTTTGAAAACCGCAAAATAAAAGAGATGTAAGTAGTCATTAAGTAAGCAGCCCTCGTCCCTCCAGAGCAAGACTCACGTAGATCATAAATGTTGCAACTCGGTTCCCAGAGTTCATTCTGTACAGTGGGCTGGTTGGTGACTGAGACAAAAATAGAACATATCATTATTTTATGCAGATGGCACCAGAGTAACAGCCAGGATGCCACCATAATACAGGGAGGAGAAAAATGGAGGAGTCACAGATGGGGTATAGCCTTGAGCTATACCTAGTCAAGTATGTGCCCATCTTTGCTGGCAGGTACTCAATATACTTTTTTCTTCTTACCACTTTATTAGATACTCATGTAAGTGAACTGTATACTACTAATCAAACAAAATTGCTTGTTAGTAGTGAAAACACTATGTGAGGGGTTGATTGCACCTTCAGGTTCCTGGTGAAATAAATTAACATATAAAATATTCAGATAATTATTCTGTAAAAATACTAAGTCATAAGACTGGAGTTCCCAATTATTTGCCAAAGAGACACACTTTTTTGTCCTAGAAGAGTTTAATTGATATAATTTACATGTCATAAAGTTCAATCATTGTAAGAGTGTTTTTCAGTGAGTTTTAGTAAAAAGAAGATGATTCAGCAGCAATCAGCTTGAAACCAAGGCTTTCAATCTACCTAGAACGAGAACCTTTGTTCTAAAATTTCACGCAGTATTCTCTGGGGGCCCTTTAAGAGCTCTGTCTCAGAGAAATAAATAACACCCTCATTGCCTACCCCACGAGATTGGTCACCGACCCCATGGTTACCGTAGCATGGTCAAAGTGAGGCTCATAGTGCCCTCCGATTCCGTAGTTTACCACCTGGAGATACTCTGCATAGGGAGGCTGGACATCAAGGCCTGTAAGGGAGGCAATGCGATGGTCGAGGGTCACCAGCACTGGGTCAACGGTGTCCTTTAGCCAGGCACTAAAACACACCACAGGTTGCAGCATCAGTGATCTGATGCCAGAAATGACTAAATATCTGTGAATGAGTGAATGAATGATGTCAACTGCCAGAAGGAAGGAAGGAAGGCAAGTAGGACAGGAAGATAGACACGAATACCTAATTACCTACTCACTCCTCGTGTTAAGTCGGCCCAGTCCATTTTGTGCTCTATCTTAACATTCACACATTCATTCAACAAACATTCTCTGAGGCCTACTGTATGCCAGACCCTATGCTAGGAGTGAAGAGTGAAGGTTCACATCACCAGGCACTGGGATACAAACAGAAAGAAGACAAAACCCTGTCTTTAAAAATGCTATGTTTAGGGACATCTCAAGGGAGGAAGCTGGGTACAATGGAAAAAGCTTTGGATTCAGAGGAGTAAGACCAGTCCTGGATCCTCGGCTTGACCCTTGGTCAGGCCCTTAACATTTCACCTCTCTTAAGGTTCAGTGTATTCATCTATAATATGGGGATGGTAATAATATCTACTACACAGACTTATGAAGATTGTGACAGACAATGCTTATGAATATTCTTTGTAAGCTGTATGTTATTGATTGCTGTAAAACACAGAAAAATCTCTGTTCTTTTGCTCTACTCCAGGACAAACCAGGATAGGTCAAAGGCCAAAGAGCAAAGTTCAGTCTCTTTTCCTGAATGTCTTGTTGAGGTTCTGATAAAGTGGAGGATTTGGGATCAGAATGTAGGTCCTTGGGAAGTGAGGAAGTGCTCCCCAAGCAAAGCCAGTGAGCCTCCTGGGGAGATGATGAAGGCTCTTAAGGGAAGCACCTTGGCATGTCTGGGAAGACCACTTCTTTGGTCTATAAATGGTGGATTAATTTGTTCATTCTTTTGTATGGAGTGCATGCATAGTGCTATGCTGTGGGCTCTAAGGCTTGCAAAGATACCCAAGACAAAGCTGTTGTGTTCAAAGAGCTCATGAGAGGAGACACACAAATATACACAAATACAACTGAGCACAAATCAAAGTAGAGTGAAAAATAAGAAGCAGCCCTTAAAGTAAAGTTCTGGGGAGCACAGAGGAAGGAGATGTTAATTCTGACTGGGGCACTGAGGTAAGATGGACATGTAGGCCAAATTTTGAAGGGTGCATAAAATTTCAATAGATGGAAAAGACATAGGGATATTCCAGGCTGAAGAAATAGCATAAGCACAGACATGGTGAGGTGATATAATACAGTGTGTGTCAGCACGAAAGCATTTAGTCTATGAGAGAAGTAATGGGAAATCATGCCAGCAAAGTAGACTCAGGGCATGTTGTAGAAAGCTGAGGACACTGTGGTCAGGAACCTGGTCTTTGTGGATAGTGATCAGGAGTGCATAGGTGACCTTTGAAGGGCCAGTTCCAGTGAAGTTGTGAGGACAGAACCAAAATTCAAATGGGTGCACTGTGGTGGAGGGTGGGTAGTGAGAGGAGGCAATGAGGGACTCAGTTTCTTTACCTGAAAAGTAAAAAGAATATCACCTACTCCCCTAAAAGCAATGACTCTAAACAGAAGGTTGAATTTTCTCCTTGACAATACAATATCAGAAAGGTGAGCAAAGCAACGAAGCTGAGGTTAGACGGGCCTTTCAAAACTTACAAAATAACTTCTAATGTAAAAGGTCCCCAAAATGTACCAGACCAAATAAGTTAAGCCAGATGATTCTGAATCCAAGCTTTCATCACTCAACTCGCTTCCCAGACAACAAAACCATCCACCCAGCTTGAGGTCTGGCCTCCCCCCAAGGATGTCATCACCGTCTCCCATGGCTCCGGTGGGGACCCTCCTCTTTCGGTATCCTGACCTTACAGCACAAACCAAGGGCTGCAGTGGAAGGGAAGCAGGGATGGAGGGGAGGGAATACGGCTGGGCTCTCAACTAGAGAAGGTATCAGATCCAGAAATTCTGGCCATCCATCTTGCCTGAGTGGTGGCAAGTCATGCTTTGAATATGAGTCAGAAGGTAAAGTCAAATTCCAAATAGAGACAGGACTTGTTCCCTGGAAAAGCAATCCTGGTTAGGAGAACAACTACACACTTAATTTTTGGTCTAGGGCATAGGAGTTTTTCAAGTCTTTCCCTAATGGCCTCCTAGTTACGTCCTCACACCATGTAACTAACCACCTGAGAAAGACCCTTGGGTAAGGGGAGTGGAAATTGCTCCCTCTCAACAAGAATGTACAGATAAAAACGTGAACTACAGTGGCGTCTCTAATGGCACCTGAATGGCTGTTGCTGACCTTCAGTCACCTGTGCCACAGGCCCAAGGGTGGCCAGCAGGCATGACCAGAGTCCCTGCCGAGAAAGGACCCCTCTTACCTTTTGCTGATGCGGTACTCCACTGGTAACTGCTTTTCGCCTGATGCCACCACAGATCTCTGTAGCTGGTGTGAAGGATGTAAGAGAAAGTCCAAGTGGTTATGATGCAAAGAGAAGGGCTCTCACCTCCGTAGACACACTCCTCTCTTAGCATAAACCTATCACCCGTTTCTCCTTAATTAAAGGATATTTTGTACATGCTACTAATTTAGTGATAGCTATCAATCTTAAGTGACATAAAAGCTCAGAGTTGAAAATAACCTTTAGCTTCATATCTGGTAAATAGTAAAAACTGAAAAATGTCTGTAGAACTGAAATACAAGTGATTTTGAATCCCTTTTGCATCTGCAAGACTGTGAGTTCTGTAAGAACAAGGGCTGTTTCTTATTCATCTTTATATCCCCGTGTTTGGGGCAGGGCCTGACTGATGGTAAGTTAAGCTTTGACTTAGTGTTCGTCAAATTAAATGAACACCTCCAATGACAGGACACTTTCTACCCTCAGAGGCAGCCTGCTCCTTCTGAACAATTCTGATAAAAGCCCTTCCTTACAGAGAATCAAAATCTGTTTTGTTTGCAGCTGCCTTGGTTATGGGGAAAAAAACAACCAAACAGGTTTGAAGTCACTAACTTAACTGACTGTCTCTATTTTGTTCTGAATGTCTAGATATAAATTTAAAATTATTTTTAAATAAAGTGGCCTCTAATTGCAAAAGTACTGTACCAAGGACAGAAAGAGAAACATTATTTACATAAGGATGTCTCCTTCTGCATTTGTCATCAGAATGTCAGCTCCATGAGGGCAAGGACTTGGTCTTTTTTCAGTGCTGTATTCCCAGGGTGCAGAGAAGGCCTGGCAGGGAGTAGGTGCTCAGTATTGGTGAAATGTACCCAGGAGTGAATGAACCAGAATCCTGTGGCTAAAGACACAACCCCGGCACTTCACATGCAGTCACAGCAGAGCACGGAACAACAAAGGACACGTGACAGATACCCTTTCCCTTCTCAGAGGCTTCTACGATATTATTGTTCCTGCTGCTAAACCAGGTAGACAACCTTGGAAAAGGCTCTTCCCTTGCTTGGACCTGTTTCCCCAGCTATAAAATGCAGCATGTGAACAATACATTCTTTTTTTTTTTTTTTTTGGAATACCGGGTGCTGTAGGCTTTTTTCAACAATACATTCTTGTAGTCCTTCTCAGCCTCTCCCTCTACAATACTAGGATGCAGGGAATCGGTAAGTGACTGATATTGTCTCTTTCTAGTCCTCTAGCCAGGATCCTCTCCTGAGCCATTCATAGAGGAGTGAGGAGAGATTCATAGACAGTCCCTTCTGTTCTTTTCGGACATCAGTGGCTTAAAAACAAATCCTAGGGAATCTCCACTCCACCCTGCCCACCCCCTCCATTAAAGAGCCACACTGCATTTAATTCCTTTAAGAATTATCTAGTGTGAACCTACAAGTCATTCATGTGGGGGGACAAATACTTATTGGTCGTTCTCTGTGCTAACCACTGTGCTATGCATTGTAAATACAACATAGGAAACCAGACATAAGGCATCCAATGGGGTCCGAATGGACAAGTACAGGGTGCTATGGAAATACAGAGAAGGAGCATCTAGCCCATTCTTATGAAGGACAGGAAGGCTTCCTAGGATGCCCAAAAGACAACTGGAATCACACAGGAGAAAAGAGGCCAAGGGAAGAGTGGTTCAGGCAGAGAGAAGAGTATGTGGGGAGACAGTGAGAGCACTGCCTGTTCATGGAGATGCAAGTTGTTTAGGGTGGCTAGGGTGTCAGTATAATGGGAACCCACTGCAGAGGGAGTGGCAGCAGCCAGGCCAAGGAGCTCTGTAATCATCTGAAAGCAAAAGTGACCCATTAAAGAGTTGAAATGAGGGCTTGACTCAGTCAGATGTGACCCTTTGCAAATTTTGCTCTGGCTACAACGGGCCTAATACAGAGCCAGGCATTTCAAGGACAACATATGATCCCTGCTAGTTTACAGTCTAGCTGGGGGGACAGGATGCTAACCCATGAAACTGGTCATGATTCCAGACAACACGTAAATGGCAGAATAAATGAAAGTACCAAACAGGTGGAGACAAAAACTGAGTTCAGAGGAGGGAGGTTACTGTATGTGGCCCCAAAAAGTGCTCTGAAAAAAATGTTCCTCCTGAAAGAATCTATGAAAGTGGGCCAAAGTGGTCAGAGATAGGGGCCAAGCGAGGCATAGGGTTTCAACTGAGTCTTCAAGGATGCGTAGGATGCAGATGGGGGAGGATTGATGAGAGAGCAGAGAAATGCTTCTTTGAGAAACACACAGTGAAGAGGAGCAGAGAAGTTCAACACAGGCCACGGAGGTGGCTGCGTCTCATGGGGCAGCCACTACCACACACCCCCAGGGCTTACTCCTGGGTGAGCCAAAGACCAGAGATCAGCAACCCCAGCGAGACGCTTCTGGAGGAAGGGAGAGTCTCAAGATCTGTGCGTGCTGAACAGATGACCTGGCTACAAGGGATTAAATGACCATCTCCAGGTGGGCCGCCTGTCCTGTTACCACAGCAACAGAGTTGTCCTGAGGAAAAAGGAGCTGTGGCCAGACACTCCCGCTGGCTCACTGAGAAGCCAAAGCTATTGAAAATACATCGTTCCAATTCACCAGGGAGGGGAGCTTAATCGCTTCAAAAACCTTCTGTACAAAGAGTCCAGATTTCTCTGAAGGGCTTTTAGATGAAATTATTATTGCTGTTTTTCTCCCTCCAATCCACATCTGCTGTCAGAGACTTCCTCAAAATCTGCAGACCTGATCAGGGCACTCTCCTGTTTCAAACTGTCCCACAGCTCCCCGCCTGCCTTTGAGATAAAATCCAAACTCCCCAGCTTGGTACTTCCAGCGCTTCTAATTGTGTCTCACGTTGCAGCCTCATCTCCCATCACTTCGCACCCCCTCCCTTGCACACTTCAGCCTCTGAGCTTCCCCCCACTCTCTGGACACACCACACAGCAGGCCTGTGCACAAATTGTCTGTCTCCCTGGAATACCCTTTGCTACCTTTCACTCTGATGAATCTCAGGTCCACAGAGAAGCCTCTGTTTCTAACTCTCCCCCTTCCCCCATTTGCTCTTCACCCGACTGCCTTTCCCTGCCTTTCCCTCGGAGGAAGGTTCACCTTTTTAGGCAGCCGTAGCAGAACTCCCTCACACACCTCTATTACAGCATGTATCACAGTGCATTGTAAATATGTTTTCCCCATTCTGCAGGAAGCTCCTAAATGGGAGCGAGCAATACTTAACCTCCTCCTAACAGCTCAAGCACCCAGTATAGCGTCTGGCACACAGCAGGGGAGTGGCGGCCTGGCTGCCGGGGTGAATAGCACACCGTGAAGGCCACAATGTCTGCTTTGACACCGTAGTTCTGAGACCATCTTAATGTACCGTTTGTAAGGAGGCAACATACTTATAGTGGTGAGGTCGACTGCATGATTTTTCTAAATATTTGCCACACTTCCTGGTGGACTAAACTCCCCTCCGCATCAACATCAAGCTTGGTGCAGTGACTGCAGAGCCTTCTCCGTGGGAGAATAAGATATACTCTCCCTGCTGACTGCAGTGTTAGCTGTACCCTGTGCCGTAGCCAGGGAAACGTGGATGGAAGTAATGCCTGGTGCTTCCAAGCAGAAGCTTTAAGAACCAGCTAGTAGTTTGCGATCTCTGCCTTTTTCCTCTCGCATGAGAGGCAGTGTTCCAAAAAGAGGCTGCTCTGTTGGGCTGGGTCCCAGAGGAGGACAGCATGGGGCGGAGCTGCAGCCAGCCCAAGACAGACAGGCAACAGGAGGATGAAGCCGACCTCTACTGCTGTTGTAGACCTCTTCCACGTATATGGAATGACTGATATTGGGGGAGGGGGGTTCCTTTAATTTTTTTAGGTTAAATTTATATACGATGATATGCACAGATCTCAGGAGTACCATTTGCTGAGTTTTGACAAAGGCATCCAGCCATGCACTCCACATCCCTAACAAGATATTGACAGCACATTTTCAATACCCCTGAAAATCCCCTTGTATTCTTTCTCAGCTAGTCCTCTCCCTCCAGAGGCAACCACTACTGTGATTTTTTTCACCATTGATTAGTTTTATGGAATGGCTGGTATTTTGAACTCCTGAACAGATGAAGTATCTAGTTGTTCAGGCTGCCTATTCTCACACTTCTGAACACCAGTCATATAAAGAAACAAAGGGAAGTTCTTGGCAGGCCCTGGGGACACTCACCCATGGTTCTGCAAGGCCTCTAATTTTCTGAGCCTCAGTGTCACTGACAAAGTCATGGTAGAGAACAACATAGGGTTCCAGGTGAATGACCTCTTTCCGGACAGGCTGGAGCAGCAGGTAGGGACTGGAACTGGTCTCATAGGAGCAGTAGAGACTGGGGATCTGGTAGTGAGTAGGCTGAAAGGAAAGACTAGAATCAGCTTAAGAGAAGAAGGGTCTAGGAGCGGAAACTGATTTAGAGGAACTACAGCATAAAAAACCTGGAATGCAGGAGATTCAGAATTCAGTCACTGATGCTGTCCAAGTGAGCTTTTTAAATCTATTTTTAGTGCATCAGCCTTTCCCCTCACATCGTCCCAATTCTACTTTTTGTCTCTCTATCCGAGCCTGTTCCCTGTTTTTCATTCCCTGAGAAATCCTACCTGGGAACCCAGGGTCTGACATAACTCCTCATAGGTGTCCCTGGTCTGCAGGTGGGGTACGTTGGGCCTCTGGATGACAGCCTCAGCCATGGCCTGGTTAGGGCTCTCTGCCAAGAGCTTTTCGTATTTCAGGACATTCCTGGCCATCCTTTTATTATCTGGGCCTGGAAGAAATCGGAGCAGGGAATAACACAGGTTAACAAACGGTGGTCCCAGAGAGTGCCACCAAGGTTTCCTATAGCTTCCCTGTCACACGTGACCAGCAACTGGACACCTAAATAACTCCCTGTGTCCTTGCACAGGAGGATGTAAGGCCCTCACTCCCAGGAGAGTACCTGGCAGTAAAAAAAGACTGAGCAGGGTCTGGTAGATCTGAAGGAACACTCTTAGACCAAGGGATCATGAGGATGTGGCTGTAGGATGGTGTGATGGTCAGTTTTATGTAGAGGGAAGAAGCTTCAGTCTTTTATTCATTCATTCACCAACTCTCCAGTGAACATCTACTATGTGCCAGACACTGTGCTAGAGGCTAACCTCCCAGAGTTGAGAGTCTAATGGAGAAAAGACACATTAACTACTTACAACACAACACAACAAGGAAGTGCCGTGAAACAGAAGTTCAAAGATCCAAAGCCTGTAGCAGAGAGACCCGATCTATTCTTCCCTAGAGAACTGGAAGCTAATTTATTCCCAGCTCTACTATATCCTTCAAAAAATCCCTAACTGGCCTAGACATAGCAGAGCAGTATGGGACAAAGGGGTTCTAGATGTTGGTTCTAGACTAGGTTCCTACAGGGGTCTTGTGTCTTGTTTGTGCCCGCTTTGGCTGCAGGTCCCCCATGGATTGGAGCTACCCCATGGCCTGCTAGCCTCTGTGCATGATTCTCAGTACATCTCAGAAGGAGGTGCTGACTTGCTGTAAGGCTCACAAAGCATCTTTCTCTGAGGAGCTCAATGTCCTTCTAACCACTACCGCCACCACCACCATTATTCTGGCAAAGGAGGGGACAGAAATTACCATCCTTTTTTAAACAGAGAAGAAATGAAGTTTGGGGGAATGGAAATGATGAGCCCAAAATACCAACAAAAATATTGCAAAACCACTTATGGAACCAGGAATCTCAATTTTCTGTGTCCTACTTATCCACCTATAATAGTGCACAATTTGGGTTCTCTGGGAGAGGCAGAGATTTTAATAGATAAAGCACAAAGAAATAAAGAGGAGTTGGGTTATCAATTTGTACCACTAACTATCTACATGTTTCCAGATCATACAGCTACTTCCTTATCCTACTGTTTGCCAAATTGTCAGAAAGGAATAACATTACTAAATGGATACATTAGAAAGTGACAGTGAAATCCTACATGAAATACTTCATAAATATTAACATATAATAGTGATTATGTATCTTACTTTAGTATCTAACTATCTTATTAAAAGAAAACCTGGGAAGCCATCTACCACCAACATTTTAAGCAAAAATATCCAAGTAGAGCTAAGCTAGTAAATCTCCCTCCCAGTTTTACTCTGGTGAGGCACTGCCTGAAGAGGGTTGAAGCTGAACTCTGTGGCCAACTGGGCAGGATGCTTGCATAGCAAAGTGAGCTCTGGTTTAAAGAGAAGAATTGCTACCTTTCTATGAGCAGCCAAAGTGAACTTCTCTGCTGAGTCACTCTCCTTCTTGCACACACAGCTCTCATTGATTGCACTCGTTCCCAGGTCTGCTCCCGAAACTTGGACCTTCAAATGACCCTAAAGAAACTGGCTCCCAATCTCGGACTTGTTCTCCACTGAAGCAACACTAATATATATGACTGGATGGGGGTGGAGGAGGAATGGGACAGGTTGATATCTTTTTCTTAGCTTTCTAACTAACTTTAAAACTCTTGATCAGTATGTAATATTTAATCAAAAATTAGAAATGTGCCTGAGATTATGAAATTAGAAAAATAAAAATAGACAGCTGTGTTTCATTTGCAAGGACTAAAGGCCAAGAGCAGGAGGGAGTTCCCAGTAAGTCAGACCTGTAGTTATCTTTTATCGTTACGTACTGTACAGAAGAAACTCTCGGGAGAGGCTGAGGGCACAGGAAATATTTCCCACCTATAAAAAAAGAAAGAAAAGGAAAAGAAAGAGTTAACTGCACTAAGGGTATCTCCTCTGACAAACCATTACATGGATTTTTTTAAAAACTATAAAATATTCTTACCAAGAGTAGATAGTAAGACTCATTGAAATGAGCTGCAGACTAAAATGTAGAGGTTCTCTGTCCTGATTCAGGATTTGAGCCCTGATCCAAATCAGGTCTCCTCAGTTTCCTCATTTACAAATGACTTATTAACACCCTTACCAGGGAAGGGAGAAAAATAAGTGAAAATAAACTGTCTTAAAATGCCCTCAAGTCTTTCAAAGCATGCAAAACCATGTAATTGTAGGGTGTTGTTATTTTGGTATATTTTATTATTAAAATTAATATGGAACTATAAAAACCCTACTAAAAATATAGTTTGCTCTCCAGGCTCAGTACTTCTGAGAGTCCACAAAGTTAGAGGAAGGCAAAGGAAGAACTAAACCTGAACCGTTCCCACTGCATAGTAATGACTCTCCCTGCAGCCATTCAACCTTGGGCTACATGTGGTCAAAAGGAAACAGGGGATTTCCAGACAAACCTGGGGAACAGAACCCAGGGTGGGTGGGCTGTGATCCTGCTCTGAGTGCCATGGAATGATGATGAGCTGCTAGAACTGTATTTCCCTCTGATCATTTTATTTTTGTATGTGAAAAAATTCATTCTTAATGATAAAAGTAACAATAAGAACACTATAAAACATATGAGAAATAGGGGGAAAATGTTACACTGAAACACAGGCATTTCAAGCACTTTGGATAATATATAGTGTTTACATAGTTAAAATCATATTTCTTATACATTTTCATATCCTGATTGTGTCCCTCTACAGTGTAATCAGGAGTACTTTTTATATCTTTACATAGTCTTCAGAGACAGCATTTTTTAATTATTATGTTTCATTGTGGTAAAAAATACAAACATAAATTAACCATCTTAACCATTTCTAAGTGCATAGTTTCAGTAGTATCAATATTAAATATATTCACAGTATAGTGCAACCAATCTCCAGAGTTTTTTCATCTTGCAAAATTGAAACTCTAATCATTAAAAAACAACTGCCAATTCTCCCCTCCCCTCAGTCCCTGGTAACCATCATTCTACTTTCTGTCTCTATAAATTTGACTATTCTAGATACCTCATATAAATGGAAACAAACAGTATTTGTCTTTTTGTGACTGGCTTATTTTACTTAGCATAATGTCCTCAAGGTTCACCTATGTTGTAGCATGTGTTAGAATTTCCTTCTTTTTAAAGACTCAGTAGTATTCCATTGTATGTATACACTACATTTTGCTTATCCGTTCTTCTGTTGATGGATACTTGGATAGCTTCCCACCTACTGGCTGTTGTGAACAGAGCTGCTATGAACATGGGTGTACAAGAGAGACACTTTTTTTAAAAACATTTCCCATCCTAACCATTTTAAAGATTATTTATTTGGTTGCAATGGGTCTTAGCCTCGGCAGGTGGGCTCCTTAGTTGCAGCACGCAGGCTCCTTAGTTGTGGCATGCGATATCTCAGTTGCAGCATGCACGTGGGATCCAGTTCCCCGACCAGGGATCGAACCCAGGCCCCCTGCATTGAGAGCTCAAGTCCCAACCACTGTGCCACCAGGGAAGCCCCAAGACAGCATTTTTATTGGCTGCATTTTATTCCATCTAGAAGCTCCATCACAGACAATCTAACCATTCTGCTATTGTTTGGGCATATAGATTGTTTCTAATTATTTAATATCATGAATTATTCTGTTCTGTACTTAACAGAGGGATAGTTAAGTAATCTACTAATATCTTATAATGTCAGATATTAACTCAGGGTTATAGATTTTCAAACCCTTTTGAGATGAAGAGAACTAAAATACAATTTTACATATTTTTAAAACTCAAGGGCTAGGGCTTCCCTGGTGGCGCAGTGGTTGAGAGTCCGCCTGCCGATGCAGGGAACACGGGTTCGTGCCCCGGTCCGGGAAGATCCCACATGCCGCTGAGCAGCTGGGCCCATGAGCCATGGCCGCTGAGCCTGCGCGTCTGGAGCCTGTGCTCCGTAACGGGAGAGGCCACAACAGTGAGAGGCCCGCGTACCACAAAAAAACAAAAAACAAAAAACTCAAGGGCTTTACCACAAGGTAAAATATTTTATCAAGAACAAAAGAGTTACTTTTGATGTCCCAGTTAAATTCCTTTGGAAATGTGTACACTAAATAATGTTAAATGAAAAAAGAGAATATATACTTTGTATAATATAAAAATAGATTACATTTATTGAGTGCATATGTGTCATAAATTGTGTTAAGGGCTTTACATGTATTAGCTCATTTAATCCTCATGACAACCCTCTGAGGTAAGCATTGAAGGGTAGCAGAATATGCCACCCTAAAATATGCCTCTTTGGCATAAAGATTATTTTGAGCTAATTATTTTGAGAAACAACAGATACAGAAGAAGTTTTTCAAACCAGAGTAGAAGTTGCCCTTTTGTAAGGCAAATTTACATTTATAAAGGAAATCTCCATTTGTGAGGGTGTCTCCCCCTGTGTACCTGGAAGAAAAGGATGACTGTACATCAGAGGAGAATCGGAGAAAGCACCCACTTAAATCTACATAACAATCTTACCCTTGCTTGCTATGCCTGGTCACCTCCCAGAACTGGCTCTCCCCACACCTTCTTTCTTTTGTCTTTATCTGGATACAGTATTTAAGATGGAGGTTTAGATCCCTTCAGAGAGTTACTCATCCTCCCTCCCAGCCCCAATATCTCCCATGTCTACAGGAGGTATACATGTTAGTTAACTTATGTTTATTGTTCCTTTTGTTAATCTGTCTTACATTACAGGGAGGTCTCAGACAAAAACTCAGAAGGTTATTAGGAAAATTATTTCTACACTCTTACAGCATCATTATTATCCCCCTTTAAAGATAAGAAAATTAAGGTTCAGGGATGGTAAGTAAGTTGCCCAAGTTTTCACAGAATTTGAACATAGGTCTGCCTGACTTCAGAGCCTATGGTTTAATTACTACACTCTACTGTCTCTCATTATTAGTAGTTACTGAAATGATTTTTCACTAAAATTTATCATGAAAAAGAATTAAATAATAATAGTACTATATATAATATTATATATTTTATACTTTTCATGGTATATATAGATATATAATTTTATATGATAATGTAAGGTCCATGGAGGGACATTTATCCCTAATTTACTAAGGGTAAAAAGGGGACCAGAAATTGTCCATAAGACGATGCCAATGTGTTCTATTACTGTGGGATAAAAAAAAAAAAAATGTACTATGAGAGCACAAAGAAGGAGAGTCTGAGGAGAATTAAGGAAGACTTCACGCAATAGGTGACATTTGAGCTACGCCTAGTAAGATAAATAAAATGTACCAAAGCACGATTGTGGAAAGGGAGAGTCTACAAGTGAGAAGAGGAGAAATCTAAGTCATCATAGGGGAAAAAAACCAAAACAATTAGTCAGACACTGTATTTAAAACTCTGTCTTTCAGGGTGAGCTGCTTTAGTTTATCTTCTCTGAGTCTCCACATCAATTCTCCATTTTCTTCTTCTATTATAATTCAATAACTTCTCACCGCTTGTTGCATCACAGGGATTCTGTTTCAGCTTTAGTATGTAGCAATTAAGCAGCAGAGTTAGGAAGAGCACCTTGGAAAGTTTTACAGCAAAGAGCCACTTACCAGGACCTTGCATGAGAGGAACAGGACTACTTGCTGCACTGCTGTTTTGGCAGCAACGCATGGCTTTGGACCATGCACATCCTCCTCCCTTTTCTCAGGAAAAGGGAGAAAGAAAAAGGAATGTATGGAGCAGAAATGGTTTATTAGTTTTGGCATCTTCCTAAAAACATGACAGCCACACTCTAATTAGCTTAGCCCCTATTGCCTTTTTATGTTTATTTCCTGCTTCTCTTCGCCTTAGACTATAGCCACAATATACTGCTTGAACACATTCTTGCTTTTGGCTTCTGTTTCTACCATTCCCTCCCCATAAAATGACATTCATTCCAATCTCTGCTCATTGAAATTCTTTTCCTTCTTCAACGAAGGCTCATCTCAGATGGCACTTCTTCCGTGAAGCTTTCTGAGATTCTCAAGCATTCATGCCATTCAATTCCCAATTCTAGGGAATTGGCTCTGTAGTGATTTTTCCAGCCTATTCTTGAAGACTGTACAACTCTGGTGGGAAATGGGTTAGCTACACAAAGGATGGCAGCTCCCACATGTAGGGAAATGAGCTTTCATGAGGGGCACAACAGGTTATAGATCAACAGTGCCAGAGAAAAACAACAGCTGGAGGAGGTACTGAGCTGATGCTCTGGACCAATGGCACCAGCTGTGTATCCAGACACTATTCACGTCACAGCTGGACTTGACTGCAGACGGGAGAGGATAACAATCAAACTTCTTCCTTGACACTGGCAGTATCATGGCATAATATCTGTGACGAGTTATGAAATGTTGAAAGGGCAAAAGAGCAATCTGCATTGACTATGAAGCCATTAAACATCTGTGGATGCAGCTGCTGCTGCTACAGGTGAGAGACTGCCTCCTACATAGGAGACGATGACTTTAAATTAGTCAGTACATTGGAAAAAGTACTAACAAAGAATCAGACAGACTCGGGCTCTAATCCCAGCTCTGTGAACTTCGTGACAAGCCAGGAATTCTTTGGAGATTCAGTTTACTCACATGAGAAACAGGGAAATAACAAAACAACTGCCCTGCTTTGACTCACATTTGGTCCTGTTGGGAAGACAAAATAAATTAAGAGACATGAAAACGCTTAGAAAATTGTAAAGCAGATATAAAGCATTACATTTACTGTGATGAAAGCAGTGAGCCTTCTGCTTACTCCCCTACCTGGAAATAGGCGAAGGCCAAGTGATCCAAGGCATCCTCTAGACTTGCCTCATCCTCTGTCTTCCATTCTCCATAAGAGCCTCGGAAGAGACTGACAGCCTCCTCCAGCCATGGAATGGCATGGTAGTAATCTCCCATGTCATAGGCCACCTGCAGGGAGCATAGGTACCATCACTAAAGCCTTAGTCCATGGGTAGAGAAACAAAATGATACTGCAAAGAGTGGAGGGCCTTTGGAACCCAAGAAGGCAAGTTTTCTCTCTAATTCATTTAAATTAAATATATTAAGCATCTATTATATACAAGACAATGTACTAGGCATGGAGAATATAAAGCGTTCTTGCATTAAAAGAATTTATAATCTGGGGAGATGTGAGATATGAACTCAAGTAGTTATAACACTAGGCAGAATGGCATGAATGCTTGAGAATCTCAGAAAGCTTCACAGAAGAAGTGCCATCTGAGATGAGCCTTCGTTGAAGAAGGAAAAGAATTTCAATAAGCAGAGATTGGAATGAATGTCATTTTATGGGGAGGGAATGGTAGAAACAGAAGCCAAAAGCAAGAATGTGTTTAAGCAGTATATTGTGGCTATAGTCTAAGGCGAAGAGAAGCAGGAAATAAACATAAAAAGGCAATAGGGGCTAAGCTAATTAGAGTGTGACTGTCATGTTTTTAGGAAGATGCTGTTGGTAGCAATGTGAGGAATGGATTAAAAGCATTCATTTATTTATTCAATATTTACTGAATATTTACAATGTACCTGGTGGTCCCTGCCTTTAAAGAGCTTACAATCAATCAAGGGGCACATAAGTAAACCAATAATTGTGACATAATGCGTTAGACATCTTCATGAAGGTAGATATTGGAAGGTTATGAGAGCTCAGTGGATCTGTCCTATATTAAATATCTGAATGTGGGGAATATGGCAACATGCACTAGACATAGCTCCTGTCTCCTAATAGCTTACAGTTAACTAGAATACCAGAACTGCAGGCGGAATTTCCTGCAAGTTGATGTTGGAGACAGCAGGGAATTATAAAGTCACAGATTTGGAAGGCTCTTTCTAATTCAGGTATAATTTCCAGCAGGCAGAAAAATAGGGCAGAACCTAGAGATACTGCAACTCTGCCGCCTAAACAGTTAAGTCCATTCCTATCCCCCATCTGCCATTAGCCTGCCGTGTTATCTTTCTGGTCCTTAAGTTTTCTATTTGTAAAAATGTTGAGTTGAAGAACAACAATAAAAAAATGACTGAACTTTTCCTGTTAAGTTAACAATTTATTTAATTAAGATTTCCATGAGGAACTTTAAGTCTCAGCAATACAGCAGATTGAGATAACTGGAATCCTTCCACCACAAAGACTTAGAAATTTTGAATAAAATATAAAAAGCATTTAATTATATATTTTCAAGAAGGATTGGAAAATACCCAGGTACCAGAAGTAAAAAAGGAGTTGAAAATCCAAGTAATAAGCTTATGAGCAGATGCTGAAGCTGCCTAGGATGGGGTGGGGGTTGGTTCTAGTAACCTTGGTACTTAGTAACCTTAGGTTATAATACCCACATGAGGACAGTATGTGAGCCTTCTGTAGACCTCCCAAAACCTAGGAATTGGAATTAAGACACACTCATAAAACTGAAACCCATGAAAAATTACACTATAAGGGAAAGAGTAGACCAGAAAAAAAATCTACCCACTGTCATAAGGAGACAAGAAAGTTGGTTTGTTTCTGTCTGGCCTCTATTCAGAGAAATAGATATGGAAACAACATAAGTGTCCATCAATGGATGAATGAATAAAGAAAATGTGATCTATATAATTCAGCCATTAAAAAGAATGAAATCTTGCCATTTGTGACCACATGGATGGACCTTGAGGGCATTATGCTAAGTGAAATAAGTCAGACAGAAAAAGCAAATACCATATGCTCTCACTTACATGTGGAAACAAAAACAGAAACAAAACCAAAACAAACAAAAACCCCAATCCCATAAATAGAGGGAGCAGATTGGTTGCCAGAGGCCAGGGGTAGGGGGTAGGCGAAGTGGGTGAAAGGGGTCAAAAGGCATAAACTTCCAGTTATAAAATAAATTAATCATGGGGATGTAATGTACAGGGGGAAAAAAAAAAGTATCTAAGGCTAGTGATACCACCAGACTACCTGGAAGAAGAAAACCCAAAACACTATGAAGGGATATTCCTACAACTCTGGGCAGAAAAAGGCTCTTAGGGGGAAAATGTCCTGCTAAAAATAAGCTCACAATCAAAAATGATAAACTATATCAGGAAATAACTGATAATGAACAAGAGTCAACCAACACAACAGGAGGGTAGTAAAACTAGACAATTAAGAATTTCAGAAAATAGAAAGATTGATCTGCTTTAAAATAATCCATGGAGGAGGGTGCAGATGAAATAGATTTGTCTACATGCTAATAATTATCGAAGTTTATTCTTCGACCCAGCAATACCACTCCCAAGTATTTAACCAAGAGAAATGAAAACAAATGTCCACAGAAACACGTACATAAGAATGTTAATAGCAGCTTTATTCTAGCTGATGCTGGAAACAAATCAAGTATCCATCACCATGAGATTGGATAAACAGTTTGTGGTATATTCAAACAATGGAATACTACTCAGCAATAGAAAGGATGAACTACTGATAAATGCCACAACTTGTATGAATTTCACAGATACAACATGCTGAGTGACTCAAAGAGCACTTACTGTATGGTTTAGGACAGTGGTCACCTGGTACCTGGGCAAGGTTAGAGTAGAAAGGGTGGGAGTGGTGAGAAGGAAAAGCAGGAGGGCTATATTTAGCTATCTGTAAATTCTTTTTAAAAAATATGAAAAAAAATCTGAAACAAATATAGCAAAATTTGAACATATATTTCATCTCAGTTATAGATATAATTGCTTATTTTATGTGTACTTTTCTTATATTTGAAATGTTTTATCTTTCAAAATAAGTAAATAAATACAGAAATAAGGATTGCCAGTGAGACTTTTAGGAAGTGACTTACTGAATTTTCAACATATGGTTTTAGTCTCAGAAAAGCATCACTAAGGAAGCATATATTGGTACCATACATGGAACTGTTTTAACTGGCTTCAATTTAAATGAGCCATGCACATGATGATTCAGCTCTGATTCTATTCAGGATTTCAGAAAGGAAAAATGGCACATGGAGAGGCTTAGGGCAACCCTCTCTGCATTAATTTGGAAGACTGATTCTCAAAACTTGGATTCAGGACACATGAGGCCCCGTCATATTGGCTAGTGAATACTGCAGGGGCTGGGAAAAATTCACTTTCCTGCAATATGCATCTTCAAAATTAAAAAGGATTTACTCCATTACTTCTTGGGCAAAGGCTAACAAAGAATATATTGTAAAATAACCTCAAGAGTGTTTAAGGGCTTCCCTGGTGGCACAGTGGTTGAGAGTCCGCCTGCTGATGAAGGGGACGCGGGTTTGTGCCCCGGTCCGGGAAGATCCCACATGCCGCGGAGCGGCTGGGCCCGTGAGCCATGGCCGCTGAGCCTGCGTGTCCGGAGCCTGTGCTCCGCAACGGGAGAGGCCACAACAGTGAGAGGCCTGCGTACCGCAAAAAAAAAAAAAAAAGAAAAAAGTGTTTAAAACTTGTGATCAAAGATCAGTTAAATATCTCATATGGAAGGTTCCTGAAGTCTGTTTTCTCAAGCAATGTTAAAACGATGATGTTTTTTTCCTTTGGCCGCAGCACGCGGCTTGCAGGATTTTAGTTCCCTGACCAGGGATCGAACCTGTGACCCCTGCAGTGGAAGTGCAGAGTCCTAACCACTGGACCACCAGGGAATTCCCAAATGGCCTGTGTTTTGGCACTACTTTAATTTAGTGTTTATAAAAGCCTAGGAAATGTTGCAAGGGATTTCACAAAGTCTCAGGAGGCTGAGTTTCCGTGATCGACCTTCACATCACCATTTCCTTTCCTTTCCTCCACCCTTTGACCCTGCTTCTCCTTTCCACCTGGCTGTTCATCTACTGGCGAGGTGCTCTACTTAGGGTGACCATAGGGCCATTTTTCCCAGGACAGTCACATTTTATGTCTGTCATCCTGGCCAATAACACCTTCTTCACTCTCAAGAGTATCCTAAGTATGTGATTTCCTTATTATGGAAAAAGCATGGGATTCAGAGTTAAAAGATGCAGGTTCAAATTTTAGTTCTGCTACTTAAAACTGTGTAACCTTAGGCAAGTTATTTACCCTCTCAGTTTCTTCATCTGAAAATGGGGAATAATACCAAATTTTCAAGTTTGCTGTTAGGATTAGAAATATGTAAAAGGAATCTGGATATAGTGATTTCATCCCCCAGAAAGAGAGCTGAGCAATTTGCCCTCTCTCTGAATATCATTACCTTGCCAACCTGGAAGCAGTCATCCCCCGTGAGGGAAAAAAGCCGTCTGGGACTGTACAGGTCAGTGACAGCACAGCCAGTGACTCTCTGGAAGACACCTCGAGCAAGTCCCTTCACACTGAGCATGTACACGTCCTGCAGCCGCATCAGGGCCCTTGCTGCTCCCTCAAGGTCCTCAAAGGCTGGCAGGTCCTGTTCCACCTTCTCATAACCATCCTTCAGAGCTGTAAAGGTCATGAAAGCATCAATCTGCCATTCAAAAAACAGGCGGTGAGCATTTAATACAGCAAGGCATCATCACCTTAATCACCATAATCATCAGGCTCATAATATTTCATGAGCAAAGATAATGTTTTATCTGCTTTTGTTCCCAGGGTAACAAAATCTTCTGAATGAGGAACAAACACTCTAATAAAAACTAAGCACCTTTATCATGTTGTTCCATTCTACCTGTCTCCAGGAATCTTGCCTTTTGGGGGACAAACCCTTCTTCCTCTTAACTTCCCCAAAGTCAACAAACTTCTTCAAGTACAAAGTAGAGTAAATTAGGAAAGTGATCTTACTACAGATCACACTGTAGTGGCAACTTAATAAAATAGAAATTATTAGAAGACATCACTTTTAGGGACTTCCCTGGCGGTCCAGTGGTTAAGACTTTGCCTTCCAAAGCAGGGGGTGTAGGTTCGATCCCTGGTCAGGGAGCTAAGATCCCACATGCCTCGCGGCCAAAAAACCAAAACATAAAACGGAAGCAATATTGTAACAAATTCAATAAAGACTTTAAAAATGGTCAACATCAAAAAATAAAAATAAAAAAGAAGATGACATCACTTTTACATGTATGTAAATGGGATGATATAACCTATAGTTCCTCACAGGATTGGAGTGAAGATCAAATGAGATAATAAATATGAAAGTGCTTTCTAGGACTTCCCTGGTGGTCCAGTGGTTAAGATCCCACGCTTTCACTGAAGGGGGCGCAGGTTCAATCTCTGGTCAGGGAAGTTCCTCATGCTGCGTGGTGCAGCCAAAGAAAAAGAAAAAAAAAAAAACTAAACTAAAAACTTACTGAAAAAAAAAAAGAAAAAAGTGCTTTCTAATTATAATCATATAAACATATTAACAAAGGGACCTAGTTCTTTGTAATAGTTAGAGCTAAGGAGATCAAGTAATACCTACCCACTTCATTATCCTTCATCACATCCCTTCAGAATCTCTCTCCTTTCCACTAAGTCAGGAGATAGAATCTTCTCTCACCCTCCAGCCCTCCTCCTCATTACCTCGGATGTTCTCACTGGCTTCCAGACTATGTACCACATTCTTCCAGTCGGACTGTAGGCGTTTGATGAGAGTAAATGCAAGCAGAGGGTTAGACACAGGGGTTGCTGAATCTTCATGCAAAGATAGCACCTTGTCATAGAACCTGAAAGAGAGGAGTAGAATGATCTCACCTTACTGATACAACCACTCTACCAAGTGAAGGCTGGCATGGCGTATGCACATTTAGAGTATTTAAAAATGAAATGCTGGGGCTTCCCTGGTGGCGCAGTGATTGAGAGTCCACCTGCCGATGCAGGGGACGCGGATTCGTACCCCGGTCCGGGAAGATCCCACATGCCGTGGAGCGGCTGGGCCTGTGAGCCATGGCCGCTGAGCCTGCGCGTCCAGAGCCTGTGCTCCGCAACGGGAGAGACCACAACAGTGAGAGGCCCGTGTACCGAAAAAAAAAAAAAATGTTGAACCCCTTGAGACTCATGTAATATTCTAAGCAATAAGCACAAAGAATATGAAAACTACCAACACAACAAAAGTAGGTCCATTCATTTGTTCATTCAGCGAGTCAGTCTCCACTGGTCAATTTTTGTTCATCAGCTATCATGCTAGATGCTCGAGACCCAAAGGCAAGAGAGAGTGGAGCTCTCAAGGAGGTCACAAATAAGAAAATCCTTTTTTCTCTTATCACTCTATAATCAAAACTTAGGATCTGGTAGAAGCTCAAAAACATTGTTGAATTAATTATGAAAACTGAGATATGTGCTATGAGAGAAGAGAGCATATAATGCTATGAAATGCTCTGGCAATTTGTAGGTAGGGCACCTAACCCAGGTGAGAGTTAGAAGGTCTAAGGGAAGACTTTCCAGAGGATATGGCACCTGATCTGTGTTCTGAAGGATTAGTTAAAATATCAATAGCTACTATTGAGCACTTACCATGTATTAGGCATCCTGTTAAGTGGTTTAAACATATTGTCTCATTTAATACCCCCAATGATGCTTAGAATAGATTTTATCATGCACTTTTTACAGGAGGGAAAACTGCAACAAGGCTACGCTGTTGGTAAACAGCAAAGCCAGGAATGAATCTAAGCCTGCCTGACTCTGAAGCTGGGGTTCTTGGCTGATTTTGCCACACTGTTTCTCATGGAGCTAGAACAAAGAAGCGAGAAGAGTAGTTTTTTTGAGACAACAGGGACCAATGTGTCCAAAGGCACAGAGGCTTGACATATATTTGATCATTCAGTAAGTCACTTGCTAGATGTCAGACTCCATGCTGGAAGCTGAGGATAAACAGGCAAGACAGGGTCCAAAATTCAAGGATTTCTTTTTTTAATAAGGAGGAGGGGGAAAGGATGGTGAAAGGGAGGGGTAGGGGAAGAGGAGAGAAAGGATGAGGGAGAGGAAGAAGGAGAAGAGAAGGAGAATTTATCTATTATTATTATTTTTAAATTTATTTTTGGCTGTGTTGGTCTTCGTTGCTGCGCGCGGGCTTTCTCTAGTTGCGGCGATCAGGGGCTACTCTTCATTGTGGTGCGTGGGCTTCTCATCGCAGTGGCTTCTCTTGTTGCAGAGCACGGGCTCTGGGCTCTCAGGCTTCAGTAGTTGTGGCACACAGGCTCAGTAGTTGTGGCTCACGGGCTCTAGAGCGCAGGCTCTAGAGCACAGGCTCAGTAGTTGTGGTGCATGGGCTTAGTTGCTCCACGGCATGTGGGAATCTTCCTGGACCAGGGATTGAACCCGTGTCCCCTGCACTGGCAGGTGGATTCTTAACCACTGTGCTACCAGGGAAGTCCGATCAAGGGTTTCATGGACAAGAAAATAGCTGGTTTCTCATCACTCTTTTCCTAAGTTCAATATATATTTCTATGAAAGAATAAATGAAATACATTCTTCTAGGAGCTAGGAACAAAATTTTGAATAAGACAATAACCTTGATCTTAAAGACCTGCAGCCTTTGAGATCACAAATAATTACATTACAGGTGCAACACCAGATTTAAGAACAAGGCTTAGTGGAGAGTACACAGCGGGGGTGATTAATTTGGCCAGAGCAGATCAGAGAAGGTTTCACAGAGGAGATAATAAACTGACTTGATGGTTAAATGCAAATAATGAGGAAGGGAGAAGGAGGCCTCCGTCCAAAGCAGGCAGAGACAGTTCAACATATGCAAAGGTACAGAGAGAAACAGGGAAATTACAAGCTGTTTAGTATTGCTGGAGCATGGGGTATATTGGGAGGATGGGGAGACTAGACTGCAGAAGTGAGGAGCGCCTCAAAGACCTTGCTGAGAAATTTGATTTTTACCCTGTGTGCAATTAGGAGCAGCAAAAGGTTTTAAGTGAGAGTGGAATGCACTAGGATACGTTACATATATAAATCTGTGAGAGGGTGGGGAGGAGGGGTTAGTTAGAAGTGGAAGTGACCAGAGGCAGAAAGACCATAACAGTGACAGTGGGAGCAGAGAATGGGATGGTTTCAAGAGAGATATTTAGGAAGCAGATCATATAGAAACTAGTGATGGTTGTAATGCGGAATGAACAGGTGGATTATCCAGCATGCTTCCAACCTTTCTGGTTTGCCAACATTTGCAGAAAATGGCCAGAAATGTTGGGGCCAGAAGTGATCATCTTTCTCATTAATTTCTCTCCTCCTCGATGTCCTACAAGAGTGTTCATACAAGCAAAAGATGCTGTTTCCTTTCCTGGCATACTATGGTTATTCCATTGCTAACCCTCTAACAGGATTTATATTGTTGAAAGTTATTAGTTATAGTAAGGCAGACTTAAGGGTTCTAGTCCTGCCCTCTAAGACTTTTTTCCCTTTGTTTTAAAATTATTAAATTTGAAAACAATACAATAACAACAATGGAAGTAAAAGAAAAAAGTGTGGGGACTTCCCTGGTGGTGCAGTGGTTAAGAATCCACCTGCCAGTGCAGGGGACACGGGTTCGAGCCCTGGTCAGGAAGTTCCCACATGCCGTGGAGCAATGAAGTCTGTGCGCCACAACTACTGAAGGCCGCGTGCCTAGAGCCCATGCTCCGCAACAAGAGAAGCCACCGCAATGAGGAGCCCACACACTGCAATGAAGAGTAGCCCCCACTCGCCACAACTAGAGAAAGCCCACGTGCAGCAACGAAGACCGAATATAGCCAAAAACAAATAAGTAAAATAAATAAATAAACTAAAAAAAAAAAAAAATCCACCTGGCAATGCAGGTGACACGGATTCAAGCCCTGGTCCGGGAAGATCCCACATGACTCGGAGCACCTAAGCCGGTGCACGACAACTACCGAGCCTGCGCTCTAGAACCCGCAAGCCACAACTACTGAGCCCATGTGCCGCAACTACTGAAGCCCACATGCCTAAAGCCCATGCTCCGCAACAAGAGAAGCCACCACAATGAGAAGCCCACGCACCGCAACAAAGAGTAGCCCCCGCTCGCTGCAACTAGAGAAAGCCTGTGCGCAGCAACGAAGACCCAACGCAGCCAAAAATAAATAAATAAATAAATATTTTTTGAAAAAGGAAGTGTGAGCAAAGTGAAAAGGATATGGATTTATATGAATGTATGCAAGAGCATGTGAGAACAGAAGAGTCCTTTGGCCAGAGTGGAGGACTTCAGTGAGTGGAAAGGGATGGAAGTGACGAATGGAGGGAGTGGCAGGGTGGTGGCGGATTTCAATCCCGTGAAACAGTCAGACCTAAGGATTTCTCCAGGGGCCCTCAACTATAAACAGAGCCTGAAACAGAATACTTACTTCGGGTAGGGGTGCTTCTAGCGAGCCAAACGTTCAATTCAAGCATAAACTAAGGAAAAAGAATCTGCACCTGGGTGCCCCAGGGAGGAAATAGGAAACCTGTCAAGTCCCAGGACGTCTCTGATCCCCAAGACAGGGGTATCTGAGAGAAGCTACTCTAGGGTTTTGAAACTAAACCAGCCTCCAGGGTGTGGGATTTTTTTTTTTTTTTTACTACCCATTATTTCCTGCTTCAGCTCCATATGGAACTACTTAGTGAAAGATATTCCACTGCTAGACAAAAACACTTGCAAGCAGAGACTTGGGCTTGAGTTCAGCCTAAAGGGTAAGTGTCCAGGGACAACTGAGGCTGAGTGGGCAGGGATTTTATAAGACAGTTGAATGGGGAGGAGCTGCAAGGAGACATGAGAGGTATCCTGACCCAGCCTCCAACTATCCCTAAGTTTCCTCCTCTATAAAATGGCAGAACTGGTCTAGTCTAGAATATCTCTATGAATCGTTTCTGCACAACCATTCTATTATTTCTTTCCATCACCTTTTCCACAACTGAATAAACAGATTCCTCATCTGGTGCTTGAGAACTAATATATAACAGGCATCAGAGGAAACTGAGGCACAAAGAGAAAGAAGCAAGACAGAGAGGTGAAGATCTGTTCTAAGTCACCCATCAGATCAAAAGCAACATCTCCTTGTTCTCTTCACATCCCACGTTGTATTATGGTGTCAATTTATTCAGGGCAGGGGTTTGATCTCTACTGCAGCACATAATTCAGTGTTCAGGTATGTCATCTTTCTGTCACACAAAGAAAAAAAGACCTATCAACTGCTATCTGAGGCTGGTTTGGAATCTAAACGTTGGCCTTATGCTCAGCCTTTGAGCAAATAGCTGGTTTTCAGAGACCGAGTTACTGGATGCTGAATTCAAACCTCAAGGTTTCCTAAATGGCATTTTACTTTAACAAATGCTGAGAATGGAAAATCAGATCCTTTCCTTCAAGAATCTGCACATAAAATTTGCAACCCAATCCTGCATTAAACATAGCCTGGACAGGTTACCCAACCACAATACATGGGCTATTTTAATTCAATATGTTTCTCCTTTGGAATTCAGAAATGGCTTTGTCTCGGTTCTTCTGAGATATTCTGAATGCTTAATTCCTAGCACAGAAATAATTGCTGCTGATACTACCTTTTAAATCTTTGTGGTTTTTTTAAACTGCAACAGCAAAAAAGGTAGGGGTTAGCTAAATATTATATAACTATTATTCTTAATACTATACTAGTATGCAACTGTATATATTATTGGGCTGGCCAAAAAGTTTGTTCAGGTTTTTGGAAGATGTTACAGAAAAACCCGAACAAACGTTTTGGCCAACCCAATATAACTAGTATAATTTTTATTCATTAACTTGGGGTAGGGAGTAGTAGCTTCAACACCAAAAATATTTAGTTTCTAAATTTAGAAATTCAAAGAAGAAGTGATCAACACTGCAAGCTCTCTCTTCTGAACCTGTTCCCCAAGAGGCCCGGCATCAGGATTCTGACACCCATCTCCATCTAAGCCACTCAAATAAAGAGATTAGTGGTATGAGAACAAGCACATGAGTAGAAGGGAGCAGGATGGCATCTTGAATCAAAGAGAAGAGTCTGTTCCACTTCCACCAATGAACTTGGACTCCAGTGAATGTGGATTAAGAACAAAATTATATCATTTTGCTCTGTAAGCATGGACCCACAGAACACTAGGCAACTATGTTACTCCAAAGAGTGACAAGAATTATTGAAATTATCATCGTTGATTGTTATAATACACACTTACGTATACTCTACATGTGTGTGTATCATCATGCTATTTCAAACTAACAGTAAATTTAAACATGCATACAACCACTTATAAGCAAACTACATACTTAAGACCATGTACCAAATTACATCATCATTCAGTCACCATTATTCATACAGTGACCTGGACAATTACTCGGCATCCTTCACATGCAGACTATGATATCCATAATGTCATGCCTACCCAGTCTCAAGGACATGTAAATCTCATACATGGTCACAGAATGTCACCCCATACTAAACATCAGTTCCCTGGGTCACACGGTCAACACACGTGTGGCTACAGTGTCACTCTTCTCACTCTTCTTCCACTCTTGCAGTGTCGTTGTGTCTCTGTGACACAGAGCCTGGGGGCCCACACAGACTGACCCAGCACCTTGTGCGGCCCTACTCCGCCTCGGAGTTGCCGCTCCACACTTTTCCAGTGTATCAACTTGGCGGTGTGATGTTGGATGGGGGTGCCACTGTGTGTGTGTGAGGGATAGAGTCAGAGGTCCTACACAGTGTGACACAGTGTCTTGAGGTCCCACACAGGATGACGGTGTATCTGGGGAGTCACACTGGGCCATGGTATCGCAGTCTCACGGTGAGACACCGCGTGTGAGGTCCCGGCAGGGTGACGATGAACCTAAGGGTTACCCCCCCCCCACCACGTGGCACAGTGTCTTGGCCTCGTCCTCTGACTCGGTCTCGCCTACTCAGACCCCACCCCCGTGCCCTCACCTGGTCAGATCCCGCAGCCGCGCCTCCTCCCCGCGCAGGTAGCGCCGCAGCAGTCCCAGCAGCCGGCGCTCGGGCGCCAGGGCGCGCGCCACACTGGTCAGCGCCGAGAACGTGTCCCCGCGCGCCGCGACCCCGGCCGGGTCCCCTGCCTGGAGCGCCAGCACCGCCAGCAGCGCTGCCAGCCGCGCAGCGGGGCCCATCGCCGGCGCTGGCTGGCGTCCTCTCAGAGCTTCCAGCCCGGCCCTGCGCCCGACGCTCCGCCCCGGCCCGCTCCTGGCTCCTCCTCGCTCTGACCCCTCCCCTCGCTCTCCACCTCCCATCTTCTTGCCCCCTAGCTCCCCAGACTGCGTGTGGACTGCCTGCAACCTCAGTGTCCGCCCGCCCTCCACTAAATCACATCCCTGGGAAAACATTTCCACTGTCTATTTCACACTTGGGGAAATTGAGGCAGCGGGTGTGGTGAGGCATGAATTCACCAGTCTATGGCTGTACAACGCCATCCAAAAATATTCACCCCCCTGGATCAAGGGGTGGAAATGCGGAAACATCACTGGATTCTGATGGAGAAATTGAGAGAGTAAATGTCATGGTATGGTAACAGCGGTGCGGGTAAAGAGCTGTGACAGACCAGAGCGGAAGAAAACACTTCACACAGGACTTGACGTCTGAACCATCTTGAACGATGAGTAGAATTTTGACCGGAGGTAAAGGGTGAAGGCCATTAGGGTCAGCGCATGACAAATCTAGGACATATACAACCAAAAACTCTGAGGTCCTGGGTCACTGCTCTACACGACATACCCATGATCACTGAAGCAAACAAAAATGTTATTATTATATCCTACTACTTATTCTTTCCCCCTCTTTCCCAGGCAGTGTTATTCACTCATTCATTCATTTAACAAATATTTAGCACCTGTTCTACTGTATTGAGGACAAAGAGAAATAGCAGATACAACCCTGGACTCACAAGGGGAGGCAGAGATGTAAATAACCACAAAGTGCTGTCAGGGTAACCGAGGGTTGTGCAGTGAGCAAGGGCAACCCTGAGGAGGGAGCCCATCCCCATGCATAGACGGTGGAGAGGGCTTCACAGAGGGGGCAACGTGTGCAGGTCCAAAAGGATGAAAAGGAATTGTCTGGAAGATGTCAGGCAAGGGAGGGATGGGCTTTCCTGGAGAAGGTGCTATGTATGCTAAGGTTCGGAGATGGAAAATAGTTTGAGTTGCAGAAATGATGAAAACTTCCTTGTGGTTGGGCCTGTCATATTGTGAAGTGTTTTTGCATGTCATACTAAGAAATTTAGCCTGTTATGAAAATCCAATGGAAGTTTTTTTTTTAATTGAAAAAAAATTATTTATTCAGCTGCATCAGGTCTCAGTTGCGGCATGCAGGATCTTCGTTGAGGCATGCAGATCTTTCGTTGTGGCACGCGGGCTTCTCTCTAGTTGTGGCGTGTGGGTTTTTCTCTCTCTAGTTGTGGCACATGCAGACTCCAGGGCACGTGGGCTCTGTAGTTGTGGTGCCCGGGGTCAATAGTGCATGGGCTCTGTAGTTTGCGGCACGCAGGCTCTCAAGTTGAGGCACACGAGCTCAGTAGTTGTGGTGCACAGGCTTAGTTGCCAGGGATCGAACCCCTGTCCCCTGCATTGGAAGGTGGATTCTTTACCACTGGACCACCAGGGAAGTCCCCCAGTGGAAGTTCTTAAGGTGGCATTAATAGCCATCCAGTGACTGAGCAAGGTTAGAGAATAAAGGCCCAGCCATTTAGGCCCAACATGAGACAGCTCTGACAGGCAATACTAGCTCTAGCCCTCCTGCCACATTAATCAACGCTTTGTCAAGCCTCTTTGACCTCTTCCTCTGCCCTTTCCTGCTTCCTGTCCCTTTCACCGATGTTGATCCCTAACAAATATCTTGCACTTCAGACTTCATCTCAGCATCTGCTTCTGGAGAACCCGATCTGTAACACCAATGCAATCAACATACACAGCTGGTAAGTGTAGAGCAGGAAACTGAACCCAGGTGGTGTGGATCCAGGTGCCATATTCTTAATTGCTACCAGAGGCAGATTTACCATGAAGCCTTTGAAGCTTAAGCTTCAAGGCCCCTAACTTGCACAAACCCTTTCCAACACCCTCAGGATTGAGGGGTGGCAGAACCTAACAATATGTTCACATTGTTATATGTATTTGTAAAATTTGCAAAATAAAGCTATTTTAATGACAGATTTCTCTCTCCACTCTGACTTCCTCTCCATTACACTTCCCCTTATGGTGGGCATGTTGGAATGGCCAAGGGTCTGAATTTACAACTGAGTAGTCATCTTAGCCTGCTTTCTGCTCATAGAAGGTTGAGGCTTGTAGAATGAAGAATAATGGCCCCCCAAAGATGCCCACATCCTAATTCCCACAGCCTGTGACTATGTTGCCTCACGTAGCAAAAGGAACTTTGCAGGTGTGATTAAGGATCCTGAGATGCCCCATTTATTTACTTATTCATTTATTTTACATCAGTATGGGCTCATGAATTTTACTGAATGAATTATAATTCATTACTTTGCTTATTTTGAAACTCATATTGCCCTAGAGTTGGTCAATGGTAGCCTCTTCAATCTGGCTCCTGTGTCCTTTTGATATGTCCCCTTCATTCCTTGAGCACTTCCATAATTTGTTACTTCCAAGGTATTCCAAATCGCCATGTACTTTCCCTGCTCCTGTTCTGGAATCAAGCATTTCCCTCATGAGCCCTGGTTCCTTGTATTCAGAAACTAAGATCTGGATGCTAAGTATGCTCATTGCAATTGTAGTGTCTCTGCTCTCAGGTCCTTTCAGCAGACAGAACTACATAATTATATATAACTCTGTTGAACTTTTCTTAAGTATTTTTTCTTTTAAAAAATGAGATATAATTTACATACTATAAAATCCACATTTTTAAAGTGTATGATTCATTCATTTTTACTATATTCACAAGGTTGTGCAACCATCACCACTATTTTCTTGCCCCCCCACAAAAAAACCCTATGCTGATTAGCTGCCACTCTCCATCACTCTTCCATGTGACAACCACCAATCTACTTTCCATCTATATCTTTCCATCTATATGGATTTACCTATTATGGGCAATTCATATAAATGGTTTCACTTTTATTTATTATACTATAATAAATGGAATTTTCTTAATTTCATTTTTAGATTGTTCATTGTTAGTATATAGAAATTCAGTTGATTTTTGTATATTGATCTTGTGTCCTGTAACCTTACTGAAATTGCTTATTATGTCTAATCGTGTTTTTTGTTTATTCCTTACAATGTTATATATAGAAGATTAAAACATTGGAAAATGGAGAGAGTTTACTTCCTCCATTTGAATCTGGATGTTTTTTCTTTCCTTTTTTTTTTTTTTTTCCTAATTTACTTTGCTAGAACTTCCAGTGTAATATTGAAGTGACAAGAGAGGATATCACTGTCTTGTTCCAGATCCTGGGTGGGAAGCTTTCAGTCTTTCACCATTAAGTATGACGTTAGCTGTGCATTTGTCAATGCTTTAACTAGGTTGAGGAAGATCTCTTCTGTTCCTAATTTTTTAAGTGTTTTTATCTGTCAAGTACATTTTCTGCATCTATTGAAATGATCATGTGGTTTTTATCCTTTTTTGTCTTATTATTATGTGTTATAATGATTGATTTTTAATATTTATTATTTATTTGGTTGCGTTGGGTCTTCGTTGCATCAGGCGGGCTCCTTAGTTATGGCAGGCAGGCTCCTTAGGTGTGGCAAGTGAACTCTTAATTGCAGCATGCATGTGGGATCTAGTTCCTGGATCAGGGATCGAAGCCAGGCCCCCTGCATTGGGAGTGTGGAGTCTTAACCACTGCACTGCCAGGGAAGTCCCATAATGATTGATTTGTGTTTGTTAAACCAACCTTGCATTCTGGGTTAAACCTTGTTCATATGTTGCTGGGTTCACCTTGCTGTTTGTGCTTCACTGAACTTCTTGGTTTATGTCTCTTCAAATCTGGGAAATATTCATATATTATTTCTTCAAATATTTCTTTTTGAAAATCTTCTGGAATTCTGATGACAAAAATTAGGTACTGGCTCACAGATCATTAAGGCTCTGTTCACTTTTTTTGTTGTTGTTATTTTTATTTTATTTTTGAATTTATTGGAGTGTAACTGCTTTACAATGGTGTGTTAGTTTCTGCTTTATAACAAAGTGAATCAGTTATACATATATATATATATATATATATATCCCCATATCTCCTCCCTCTTGTGTCTCACTCCCATCCTCCCTATCCCACCCCTCTAGGTGGTCACAAAGCATAGAGCTGATCTCCCTGTGCTATGCAGCTGCTTCCCACTAGCTATCTATTTTACATTTGGTAGTGTATATATGTCCATGCTACTCTCTCACTTTGTCCCAGCTTCCCCTTCCCTGTGTCCTCAAGTCCATTCTCTATGTCTACATCTTTATTCCTGTCCTGCCCCTAGGTTCTTCAGAACCTTTTTTTTTTTTTTGAGAGTCCATATATATGTGTTAGCATACAGTATTTGTTTTTCTCTTTCTGACTTAACTTCACTCTGTATGACAGACTCCAGGTCCATTCACCTCACTACAAATAGTTCAATTTCATTTTTTATGGCTGAGTAATATTCCATTGTATATATGTGCCACATCTCCTTTAACCACTCATCTGCCTATGGACACTTAGGTTGCTTCCATGTCCTGGCTATTGTAAATAGAGCTGCAGTGAACATTGTGGTACATGACTCTTTTTGAATTATGGTTTTCTCAGGGTATATGCCCAGTAGTGGGATTGCTGGGTCATATGGTAGTTCTAGTTTTAGTTTTTTAAGAAACCTCCATACTGTTCTTCATAGTGGCTGTATCAATTTACATTCCCACCAACAGTACAAGAGGGTTCCCTTTTCTCCACACCCTCTCCAGCATTTATTGTTTGTAGATTTTTTGATGATGGCCATTCTGACTGGTGTGAGGTGATACCTCATTGTAGTTTTTTTTTGTTTTTGTTTTTGTTTTTTTTGTGGTACGTGGGCCTCTCACTGTTGTGGCCTCTCCCGTTGCGGAGCACAGGCTCCCGACGCGCAGGCTCAGAGGCCATGGCTCACGGGCCCAGCCACTCTGCGGCATGTGGGATCTTCCCGGACCGGGGCATGAACCCACGTCCCCTGCATTGGCAGGCGGACTCTCAACCACTGCGCCACCAGGGAAGCCCCTCATTGTAGTTTTGATTTGCATTTCATTAATGATTAGTGATGTTGGGCATCCTTTCATGCGTTTGTTGGCAATCTGTATATCTTCTTTAGAGAAATGTCTATTTACATCTTCTGCCCATTTTTGGATTGCCTTGTTTGTTTTTTTGATATTGAGCTGCATGAGCTGCTTGTAAATTTTGGAGATTAATTTGTCAGTTGCTTCATTTGCAAATATTTTCTCCCATTCTGAGGCTTGTCTTTTTGTCTTGTTTATGGTTTCCTTTGCTGTGCAAAAGGTTTTAAGTTTCATTAGGTCCCATGTGTTTATTTTTGTTTTTATTTCCATTTCTCTAGGAGGTGGGTCAAAAAGGATCTTGCTGTGATTTATGTCATGAAGTGTTCTGCCTATGTTTTCCTCTAAGAATTTTATAGTGTCTGGACTTACATTTAATCCATTTTGAGTTTATTTTTGTGTATGGTGTTAGGGAGTGTTCTAATTTCATTCTTTTACATGTAGTTGTCCAGTTTTCCCAGCACCACTTATTGAAGAGGCTGTCTTTTCTCCATTGTATATTCTTGCCTCCTTTATCAAAGATGAGGTGACCATATGTGTGTGGGTTTATCTCTGGGCTTTCTATCCTGTTCCATTGATCTATATTTCTGTTTTTGTGCCAGTACCATACTGTCTTAATGACTGTAGCTTTGTAGTATAGTCTGGGAGCCTGATTCCTCCAGCTCTGTTTTTCTTTCTCAAGATTGCTTTGTCATTTGGGGTCTTTTGCGTCTCCATACAAATTGTGAAATTTTTTGTTCTAGTTCTGTGGAAAATGCCATTGGTAGTTTGATAGGGATTATACTGAATCTGTAGATTTCTTTGGGTAGTATAGTCATTTTCACAATGTTGATTCTTCCAATCCAAGAACATGGTATATCTCTCCATCTGTTTGTATCATCTTTAATTTCTTTCATCAGTGTCTTAGAGTTTTCTGCATAGAGGTCTTTTGTCTCCTTAGGGAGGTTTATTCCTAGGTATTTTATTCTTTTTGTTGCAATGGTAAACAAGAGTGTTTCCTTTATTTCTCTTTCAGATTTTTCATCATTAGTATATATGAATGCAAGAGATTTCTGTGCATTAATTTTGTATCCTGCTACTTTACCAGATTTGTTGATTAGCTCTAGTAGTTTTCTGGTAGCATGTTTAGGATTCTCTATGTATAGTATCATGTCATCTGCAAACAGTGACAACTTTACTTCTTTTCTGATCTGGATTCCTTTTATTTCTTTTTCTTCTCTGATTGCTGTGGCTAAAACTTCCAAAACTATGTTGAATAACAGTTGTGAGAGTGGACAACCTTGTCTCGTTCCTGATCTTAGAGGAAATGGTTTCAGTTGTTCACCACTGAGAATGATGTTGGCTGTGGGCATTTTTTTTTTTTTTTTTTTTGCGGTATGCGGGCCTCTCACTGTTGCGGCCTCTCCCGTTGTGGAGCACAGGCTCCGGACGCGCAGGCTCAGCGGCCACGGCCCATGGGCCCAGCCGCTCCGCGGCATGCGGGATCTTCCCGGACCGGGGCACGAACCTGCGTCCCCTGCATCGGCAGGCGGACTCTCAACCACTGCGCCACCAGGGAAGCCCTGGGCATTTTTTAAAAATCTTTTTTCCTCTCTGTTGTTCAGATTAGATAATTTTAATGAATTTATCTTCAAGTTCACTGACTCTTTCCTCTGTCATGTCTATTCTGCTATTGAGTTCATCAGTGAGTTTTTTAGTTTGATTATTATACTTTCATTAGATTCCTCTTTATGTCTCTTCTTTCTTGATACTTTCTACCTTTCCATTCGCTTCAAGAGTATTCACCCTTACTTCTTGGAGCATTTTATAACAACCTTTAACAATTTCAACATCTGTGTCATCTTTTCCTTGACATTTGTTGATTGTCTTTTCTAATACGAATTGAGATTTTCCTGATTCTTTGTATGCTGAGTATCATTGGATTAAATACTGGACATTTTGAGTGTTATATTTTAAATGACTAGATCTTGTTTAAATCTTACGGATAATAGTAATATTTTTCACTTTAGCATACAGGTCATCCAGTTTGAGTCAGAAGTACTGACCTGCCTCTGTGGTTGTGGTTCCAATGTCGGTTCAGTTTTCAAAGCTTTTGCAATGCTATTCAGATCTGTCCCAGTTGTATGCCAACCAATGGCCAGTCTTAGATCTGGACAGTGGTCTATTGTATACCTCAATACTCAGGTGTATGGTATGCTATTTAGCATCAGATCCATGCCTGCACAGTTCAGGGGTGAGGTCAGAAATTATGGGGTTGCTCTCCTGAACTCCTCCCTCTCTGTGATTTCTCTGATACTTTCCAGTCTTCTGAACCCCCCACTTTTCAGTCCTTTGGCCAAAAACTTGGGGGTTCAGTTACTCTTCTCTGCTGTGTCCTTTTCATGATTGCATATGTCTAGGACCAAGTGGCAGGAGGATAGAGGTAGAAAAAAAAATCAGTGGGGGTTTGCCCTACTACTGGGATTGTTGAAAGCAAAAATTACAGCATTATTTGATATGGTTTCAGTGTACACAGATGTAATACATAAGATCAACTGAAGTTTTAGGTGGCCATAGGCCCTCACTGCCACCACTGCCATTGTGGCCACCACTGTGGGATTGTCTGCAGGGAGGGGTGCAGGAGGACAGAGAACAAAAGACAAAAAAGGTTGGATGTTACCCCCCCCACCCCCAAACCTCAATATGAGAGTCCTCTTTCCCTCTTCTTGAGCCAGAGTTAGAGGGCTTCCCCTACAGCTTTCTCAGTACTCAACCCAGGGCCCACTTACAGGTTTAAGGCTGCTGAGGATCAAAAAGAGGAAACTCACTGCCAGTTCAGTGGTGCTTCAAATTCTAGTCTTTCCCCTCAATCGAACTGCTATCATTTACTTTTCAGAGTCCTCAAATGCCTGTTCCATGGATTCTGTCCAGGTTTTATAGATGCATTCAGGGGGCAAGACATCATCCCACAACCAGAATTTCCTACACTTTTATATTTTGTTTTAATTCTGCATCAGAGAGGAATTTTTGAAGTCACTGTAAGTAATAACAGAGTTCCAAGTTCAGCCAAAACCAAACTAAATTTTTACTAAATTATGCTACAAGTACAAATAATTGTGTAACAATAGAATAGATATTTTCCAAGAAAGCTGTTTGTGAGGCTCAACTTATGTTCCTGTTTGGTACTCAGCAAGGTTTTTTTGCTTGTTTATTTTTTGACCTGTGTTATTAGACAATTTCTATTTCTGAATGTTAAAAACTTAAAAATGCATGTTAGCTTTGAAGAAATGTTACTATTAGGTTTTTTAGTGCAAAAATAGAAAATTGAAGTAGAAATAAAAGGGTCAAGGAAAAGATCATGATTTTCAAATAAATATCAAGGCAGAGGAGAGAAAGGCTTTTCCGTAAATAATCAACAGCAGCAGCTTCATGTCATGCCCCTCTTCCCTGCTCACTCAACGCCAGCCACACTGGCCTTTGGCCTTTTCATTTCCTGCTCCTGCCAAGCTCTTTCCTGATTCATGAGTAATTTCTGACTCACCCCTACTCACCCTTTGAGTCATTTCCTCAAGGATCTTTTATTTGTCTGCAGATTAGGTTCAAATCCCCATAATATTCAAAACACCCCCTATATTTTCACTTGGTAGGATCTATTACAATTATAATTCCTTATTTCTATAATTCATGTCAATCTGCTCTACCAGATCATAAGTTTTATATAGGCTGGACTGAGCTTAGCAGAGTGCCAGGCAATAGTAGGTACTCATTTAAAGAGAATAAATAGAGCAAAAGGAGCATTCAAAATAATCCCACTCATCAATCTCTTTATTGAGGGTCCTCTATGTGCCAGTACTCTGCCAAGTCTTTTCTAATATTTATCTCCTTTATTCTCACAATAAGCCTATAAGGTATGTATTGTTTTTTTGCATTTTATGATTGGGAAAACCATAGCTCATTGAAGTTAGTGATTCAACAGCCAGATGGTAAAGCCTGAAATTGAACCCAGCTCTCGGCTGAGTACTCTTTCCACTGCATCATTACTTGGTGTTGCTCATCACCAGCTCCTGGCTCAGCCTCCTTCCAATATCCAAGAAGAGTTTCTGGGATACTCATTTCTCACTTCTCAGTTTTATTCTCCTCTGTATTATGAAAGGATTAAACAAATGGATTGATGTTTCTAAAACTGTGGTCCACAGTACACCTGCATCAGAATCATAGGGGGAAGAGTAGATGTGCTTATGAAAAATTCAGTGTCCATAGCCCTACCAGACTCACTGAATCAAAATGTAGGGGACAAGGAGGCAAAGTCCAGGAATCTGCATTTTTAACAGGCTCTTGAGGAGATGCTTATGCACGTTTAATTTAATTTGGTGATTTCCAAAGTTCCCTCCAGCTTTGACAATCTTTTCTTCTAAGACATTAAATTTGGAGGGCATGCCTTTGTATCTCTATCATCTTTTACAGAGCTATGAACTCAATATATACTATTTCTAGTGAATGAATATATTTGAATTTGGAAGACAGATTCTTAGGTATTTACCAGCTGTGATTCCTTGGGAAAATTACTTCACCTCTTGAACCTTAGAGTTATCATCTTTTAAGATGGAATTAATAATAACAACCCCTATCCTGGCTTCCAACAGTGGGTGTGGAAGATAAATCATGTTTTTGAAAACTCTTGTGATTCCAAGTTGAGGAACCACTACAAGTATAAAATGGACACCAACAAGTGTTACTTCAGTCCTCAAACTCGCAGATGGCTCAGTTACAGCTCTTTCAAATGGAAAGAATAGGTAGTTTATTAAAACACAAAACAGTAACCACCACATTTGAAAATCATATTTCCTTGGAAAGACTCTACTTGCTTTTTTTTAGAAACCTGAGGCATTCCTATCACGCCCCCTGGTGGAACTTAGAAGCTAACTCAAATCCACAATTCTTGTCAAACCTTGTTTACTTAGCAACAATGTATATAGCCCGGTCCGGGAAGATCCCACATGCCGCAGAGCAACTAAGCCTGTGTGCCACAACTACTGAGCTTGTGCTCTAGAGCCCGTGAGCCGCAACTACTGAGCCCACGTGCCACAACTTCTGAAGCCCACATGCCAGAGCCCATGCTCCGCAACGAGAAGCAACCGTAATGAGAAGCCCCCGCACCACAACGAAGAGTAGCCCCTGCTCCCTGCAACTAGGGGAAGCCCTCACGCAGCAGCAAAGACCCAAAACAGCCACCAAAAAAAAAAAGTGCAGTCAATTTCCCCTCCCCTTGAATCTGGGAAGGCCTTATTCCATTCTTTAGCCAATAAAATGCAACAAAAGGGACAGTGTGCCAGTTTTGAGCACAAGGACACCTGCATGCTTTGGCCCTCTCTTTGGGAACCCTGCACGGGCACCCATGTGAGCAAGCCAGGGCTCACCTGCGGGAACATGGGAGCTATGTGAGGCAGGGTCGGCCGACCCAGCTGAGGCCGTCCTGAACTAGCCAGCACCCAGGCGACTTGGCAGCTGACTTCCACCTATATGTGAACCCAGCTAAGACCAGAAGAACCAGCCTGCTGACCTCAGTCCAAATTGCCAAACTGCAGAACTGTGAGATATATAAATACTGGCTGTTTTAAGCCAATAAGTTGTGTATAGTTTGTTTTGCAGTAAAAGTTGACTGTTACAGAAATTGGTGTCCGAAATGCTACCTTTAACAAAAACCCCCAAATTCACAGCATTGGCTTTGGGATCAGGGATGGGTGGAGATTGGAAAAATGGCAAGCAAACAGTGAAGTCTCGGAAAATGGTCAGGAAATTGTGACCGGAGGCTGGAAAAATGGTAATCTGTGTCTTACAGTGGCAAAACAATTGGCAAAACTGTTGCCTATAGTAACTTGGAAGGTGGAGGACAAATACTCAAAAATTTTTGGTTTGACTAAGGAGATTTCTAAGCAGAATGTTGAAAGTGTCAGTTGGGTTCTCCTGGCTGGGTATGATAACTTTATAACAGGAAGAGAGGTATGAACTAAAGAAAGGACTGGCCTGCTTGAAACATGGATTTAGAGAGAATAGAGAGGGGCAGGACTTACTATGTTAAAAAATAAAACTTTCTTCATCTTGAGGCTCTCTAGCCAAATAATTTTTACAAGGAACTATAGCTTGGAGATGTGAATCACATCAAAGGTGTGGCTGTAACACATTTTCTAAAGACCTTTGAGAGAATTAAAGTGATGACTGGTAGACTCCTAGACAAAAAGACTTCTTGGAATCTTAAAAGCAATATCCACAGAGATCTAATTCCAAAACAGCACTAATAAAATTGAGAGAGATGTCTCAAAAACGATTGTGTGTGTGTGTCATTTCGAGTATGGAGTGACTATAATCAGATACATAGAAAACCCACAAAATTTTTAAATGAGTTGCACACGTGAAAGTGCCACCAGCCAGGACTAAAAGGGACTGAACTAATTCAAATTGCCACTCAGCTGCCAATATAAGCCACTTTGTCAGGAGTAGCCAAGGAAGGTGATGGACAAAGGATGATAGTTCAGAGAGCAGAGCAAAGAAGCAGAGATCAATAGACTAGGAAACTACTCCCAGGGAGTAGAATTTAGGCCTGAGCAAGGAATATTCCCTCTCCCAGGATAGGGGACCTGACAACCTTCATCTACCTGGAGTCCAAGATTGCTCTGTTTAAGGATGTCTATGTACCTTTCATGCTTCTCCTTCTTGAATGGAAATGTCTGTTGATGTCATCCTGTCTGCCTCATTGCATACTACGTGTATGGGAGGCAAATAACTTATCTTTTAAATTCACAGATATCAAGGTCAGAAAGAACAACATTCATCAAGTCATTTACAAACCTGATATAGATGATAAGATCCTAGACTTTGAGCCTGATGACATAATTGCAAGAGACTTTTGGGGGTTCTGGAATGGAGGTAAGCATATTTTGCCTGTGGGAGGAATGTGAATAATTATAGTCAGAGAGTATGTACTGTGGTAGATTATAAAAACATTCACAATCCTTCAATCCTCCCTGAATCCATACTCTTTGAGTTGTGATACTGCAGTTCCTCTCATCGAAAGATGGAGACTATTTTTCCATCCCTTAAATCTGAAGTGGCCTTGTGACATTTTTGGCCAATGGAATGAAGCAGAGGCATGCTTAAGCCTCAAGATGCCTCAAAAGCATGTTTCAGTTCTTTTTCTTGAAATCCTATCCTGCCGCCCATGTGAACAGACCTGACCTAGCCTGCTGGAAGACAAGAGACCACATGGAGAAGAGACGAGCCATCCCTGCAGAGGCCATCCAGCTCCCAGACAACTGGGCAGCTGACTTCAACCCATGAAATGAACCTAGCCAAGACCAAAAGAACAACTCAGCTGAGCTCAGCACAAATTCTTGATTTGCAGAATTGTGAGCTATATAAATACTGGTTTTAAACCACCAAGTCCTTTGGGGGTGTAGTTTATTATTTAACAAAAACTAACCAATTGAAAGACATCTAACCAATATAGGAGTCAAGGCAGGGAATTGGATTGGGTAGGGGTTTTATAGGAAAGGAAAATATATGAGACAAATGAGAAAGAGTATTGACATTTATTGTTCTAGGTGGTGGGTACATGGGTGTTTGCTGTTATCTTTCTTATTTTATTTATTTTAAAGTCTTTATCATGCAAAATTAGATTAAATTGTAACTTTAAATTTAATATAAAAAGAGTAAATGTGGAAGTTCCCAAAGGCAAAGTCTCTCCTCTCCATACTATCATTAGGTGATCATATTCATGTCCATGGCTTTAAATATGCTGATAATTTCTAAATTTAGGTCTCTAGCTTAGACCTCTCTTCTGAGCTCCAGACTCATATTTCCAATTGCCTATTTGTCATCTACATTTGGATGTCTCTCAGGTGTCTCAAACATACATGTTCAAAATTGGTCATTTCATCTTTCTGTCTGTGATAGCCAGTCTCCAAGATGGCCCTCATGTTCCCCACCTCCTGTGTAGTCCCTCACAAACTGTATCAGGATTGATCTGTATGACCACAGAATTTTGCAGAAATGACAGTGTGTGACTTCTGAGGCTATGTCAGAAAAGACACTGTGGCTTATGCCTTGCTCTCTTCTTTGGATTACTCACTCTGGAGGAAGCCAGCTGCTTTGTTGTGAGGACCCTCAAGCAACCCTACGGAGAGGCCCATGTGGTGAGGAGCTGAGGCTTCTTGCCATGTGAGTGAACTATCTGGGAAGCTGATCCTCCAGCCCCAGCTGATCCTAAACCTTGCATGACTGCAACCGCAGCTGACGTCTTGATTGCAATCTCATTGAGACATGGAGCCAGAACCACCAGTTAAGCAGCACCCATACTGCTATTCCACAGGAATGGTCAGGGCTTCTAAGCTCACACATGTGCCTCTCCATAGGGCTGCTCATGACATGGCAGCTGGCTTCACCCAGAGCAAATGATCCAAGAAAGAGTACCAAGATGTAAGATAAAGAGTCTTTTATAACCTAATCTTGGAAGTAGGATGCCATTACTTCTGCCAGGCAGGGATTATTGGGGGCCCTCTTGGAGGCTGGCTTTCATATTGCTCAAGGTCTCATAGCTAGTAACTGATAGAAAGGGGTTTTTTGAAACTGGGTGCTCTGAAATTAGAACATGTGTTCTTAACTACTACAAGGTAAAGTAGAAAAAGGGGGAGTTTTATAGATACTGTACAACAAAACTCCACAATAACTGAATTCAGTTGACAACTACAACTGGATCTCAAATCCTGGCTGGGCTAGAGTTATTGGAAGTGAAGGCGAGGCTCAGTGGGTAAACAACAAGACAAAGCCAACTCTGGAAACTGGAAAGTAGAGAATGGGGTCCCAAGGTTCCCAGTTTTCTACTGAGCCAATCTCCCCACATAAGCTGACTGAATGCATGTCAACTAACCAGGCAAGTTCCAGAATCCTCGCTGCCATTCCAAAGTCCCAAACAGCCTTAGAACCAGGAATGGTTTCTAAGCCATGTCTTAGGCTGGCTTAGAAAGGCTAGATAGATCTGGATGGTACAACCAAACTTCCAGAACTTCAGGCTGGCTCCATTACCCTAGTAATCATATGACTCCATATTTTATTCAGTTTTAATTGAAAAAAAATATCCTCACCTCCATCCTGTTACAGTAAGGAGTTTTCATGCATTAGGAAGTAAGATTGGCAGCTCCAGGTGCTTATTTCAGCATGGGGGAGGGGTAGGGAGGGAGAAGAAATAATGAACGATGTGCTTTGAGACAGAAGGAGCAAGCTTGCTGGCATGGGGGGCGGGTGTTGTCAGGTGTGAGAAAAAAAGCTTAGGCCTGGACAACTTAAGTTTGAAGTGCTGTGGGACATCCAGGTAGAGATGACTTGAAAACAGTTGTGTGGCTCTGAAGCTTGGAAGGAAGGTCTGGCCTAAAAACATAGACCTGCAGTCGTCAGCTTCAGAGTGATGGTTGGAACTTCGGGCATTTCACCCAGAAAAAGTGCGTAAAATCGGAAATGCCATTGGCTGAGATCAGAAACCTATTGTCTAGCCTCCACAGGATGCTTCTTCCTGTGTTCTTTTTGTTGTCTGCTGTGTCTGCAAGGTCTTTTCTCTTTTCTCTACCTGACAAACTCCTGCTCTTCCTTCAAGGCTCCACTCTAGCCTCAGCAATTCTTTAGAGCCCTTTCTGGATCCAGCACAGATGCCCCTCTATTCCTGCACCATTCTATACTTACCTCTAGTACTGCACTTCTATTGCATCCTAATTGTTTTTGTCTCCTTAAAGATGTGGGTTACATCTCATCAACTTTTTATTCACTGTCCTGCTCTTGGTAGGTTACTAAATATTTGTACAGAAGGAGAAAGGAACTACCAGTCAGGAGACCTGAGTATTAGTCCCAGGTTTGCCCCTGAACTGTTTTGTGACTCAGGGGATCACTTCTTTTCTCTGGACCTTAGTTTACTCCTGATTACAAGGAGGGAGCACTCCTTATGGCTGAAGACTAAGATTCACTGAATGAATTTTAACCAGGTCATGGGGGAGAAAGCAGCAGGTTGGGAAGAAGATGAGTTGGGTTCTGCAGAAATCCACTCTGTGGACTCAAATTGGTTCTCCAACCTGACCCTCAGGCTTTCCTCACTGTAAAGAGAGATGCTTACATTGAATTTGGGTTCCTTCCAGGGTAGAGGTTCTGAGTTTGTTCCACAGGACACGGATCCCTATCCACCAGGGGAAGCATGCATATGTGGGAATGGCAAACAACTGGAAAAAACTCTGATCCAGTTACTGTTTTATTTTTTTCTGCCCTTGCTCCCTGCTCACCTGAGAATAAATCTCTTCCACCCCTCCCCCAATCCAGCTTTCCTGATCTAGCCTCAGGTTGGTTTCCACCCCACCTCTCCTTGTATTATATTAATTTTGGACCCAGCTCTTTGAAAATTGTCCATGGGGTGATCCGGAAGGTGAGTGGGATCTAAAAAACAGGTCACACACTGGTCAGAATGGCCATCATCAAAAAATCTACAAACAATAAATGCTGGAGAGGGTGTGGAGAAAAGGGAACCCTCTTGCACTGTTGGTGGGAATGTAAATTGATACAGCCACTATGGAGAACAGTATGAAGGTTCATTAAAAAACTAAAAATAGAACTACCATATGACCCAGCAATCCCACTACTGGGCATATACCCTGAGAAAACCATAATTCAAAAAAAGTCATGTACCACAATGTTCATTGCAGCTCTATTTACAATAGTCAGGACCTGGAAGCAACCTAAGTGTCCATCAACAGATGAATGGATAAAGAAGATGTGGCACATATATACAATGGAATATTACTCAGCCATAAAAAGAAATGAAATTGAGTTATTTGTAGTGAGGTGGATGGACCTAGAGTCTGTCATACAGAGTGAAGTAAGTAAGAAAGAGAAAAACAAACACCGTATGCTAACACATATATATGGAATCTAAAAAACAAAAAAATGGTCATGAAGAACCTAGGGGCAAGACGGGAATAAAGATGCAGACCTACTAGAGAATGGACTTGAGGATACAGGGAGGGGGAAGGGTAAGCTGGCACAAAGTGAGAGAGTGGCATGGACATATATACACTACCAAGCGTAAAATAGATAGCTAGTGGGAAGCACCCGCATAGCACAGGGAGATCAGCTCCATGCTTTGTGACCACCTAGAGGGGTGGGATAGGGAGGGTGGGAGGGAGACGCAAGAGGGAAGAGATATGGGAACATATGTATACATATAACTGATTCACTCTGTTATAAAGCAGAAACTAACACACCATTGTAATTATGCATATTTAGACTGAGGGGAAAAGTCTTTGAGTGACAAGGAAATGAATTTTTGTATAACATTGAGTTTCCAAGTGCAGCCAGAGTAGAAGCTTCAGGAGGCAGATTTCAGCTGAACACAATAAAGAACTCTCTACTGGCCTTTCTTTCAAAGGGAACAACTTGTCTTGGCAAGTTGTCACTGGAGAGGTTCAAATATATATCCTCATTTGGTAGTCATATTGCAGAAAATGATGAGATTGGATAAGATGACCTTTAAGGTTCTTTCCAGTGGTGGATTCTCTCATACCTCCCCCATCCCCACCATCCTCTCTTGGAGACTTTCTGCTTAAACCTTCCCGTGACTCTCATTACCTGCTGATTGAAGTCCAAGCTCCTCAGTGCAGCACACAGGGCCCTCTCCCACCTCTCCACTCTCATCCCTACTCCCAAGTTTGCAAGACCGAACTACTCATGGTTCTCTGCACACTTGTGCTGTCTTCTGCGCTTAAGACGTCCCCCCTCTTCCTTTGCTGAGCTTTTGCTTCTTCTCCAACACTCCCTCTGGCACTGTAGCAGATGTTTGTCACCTTTTGTCTGCACCCCAGTTTCTAATTGGTCAATTAACTTCCTCTCACTGTCTTGATGGCAGGGTAGCTGCAGTGCCCTGTCTCCTGCTACCATTCAGAAGGAAGGTGAGGGAGTCAAATCTTTCCCTTATCAGGCTTTAGTTTCAGCTAGGAGGCAGGCATGTGACAAAAGTCCAGCCCACTGGGCCTTCTCTCCAGGTACTTTGAATCCAAAGACATCAGGAAAAGATAAAGGTGATCTGGTGGTATGAAGGTGGTGGGAACAGTGTCCCGAACAGGTTATTCCAGCAGTAACCTGGTTGCTGTGTCCTTTTTCCTACTTCTTAGCCTTCTGCAGTGCTCTTGGTTCCTACATATTTCCAGGTCAATAAATATTTATGAAATGAATGAATGAAGCAGAGGGATAAAGGTCAAAGACTTAATTTAAGCAAATTACATGCAATACCGGACCATTTAATGATTAGAACCAGAGGTAAAGAGAGGGAAATAAACAGGAGAATGGTCACATCACTACAGGAATGAGGAAGTGCTACTTTGGGGAAGACAGGGAGGTAGAATGGGGAATAAACATTTCTATTATAATCCCTCCTCCAAGACATCTCCATTTATATACACATGAACTCTTCTCCCTTGGGGATAACAGTTCTATTATTATTTTAGGTGGGATTAGCTTCTTGGTCCCTGTTTTAGGTGGGTCTCAGACCAATGGCCTTGCCCTTACCTTCAGAGACTGTTAAGTTTAAAGAACTTGTCAAATAGCACATATCCAGTGGCAGGAGAAATCAAAGATGACTTGGAGGTTTCAAACCAGGAAGATACGGGGCCAAGAAAGCAGGAAGAAAATGCTGAGCTCGAGATCTCAGGAGGACATGGGTAGAGATGACCCAGAGGCAGCAAGAAGTAGGTGTTGCCTGAATGAGATGTTGATTAATGGGTTTATAAATCTCTAAAGCTGGTGGTATCACTGCTGCATATTTCTCATCATGTGCAACTCTGTGCGTATGCATAATCGGTGCAGAATTTAGTGCATTTCTTCGGCAGGCAGAAACATGTGATGGGTTCATCCATTCAATAAACATTTACTGGGCACCTACTATGGTGCCATGCACTGTTCTAGGCAGTGGTAAAGTAGTGAAAAAGCTACACTCATGGAGACTATGGAGTCAGGTAATACTACTACTTTAATTTATTTGTTATACTGTTTATGTGCTATGAACAACAATAAAATGGAGGAAGCGGGAGGGATGGGATTAGCATGGTTCCCAGAACATTCCATGCAGAAGGTGATAAAATGACCTTGTAGAATGTAACTCTCACTCATCTTACCTTTAAGCCTGAGACCAGGACTACAGGGTCCTAACAACCCTGGAAACTAATTCCATGACCACCACTCTATCACAGCTATATAGTTACTTCTTTGAGAGATTTCCAAACCTTTAACTTTTTATTATGTTAGCTGATGCTAACATGGGCAGACAAGTTAGGTCAACTGAAGGAGAGAGGGAGAAAAATAAGGTGGAAAGAACTTTAACGTTAGTCCTTTCTTCTGGGACTGCTGATGAACCAATCAAGAAATATTTACTGAGTAATAAGCTGTAATATTCATTTAGGGTCGAAGTAGCTTCTAGGGTATGCCATGTATATATATCAAGAATGTGTTCAGTTTGGATAGCCAACATTATAAACTACACAGTATCTAAGATAATAAAAATTACACAGAAACTCATGCCTATGAAGAGACCTGTTTATTACTGATAACACTTCATTTGGCTAAAACCACACACACAAATACTTAAATGCAAATTCTCATAGGCAGTACTTATGATACACCCTGGTGTTTTTGTAAGGAAAAACGAGAAGATGTTGACAGAAACTATTAAAACAAGGGCACAATTTTTGAACTACTGCTACACAAAAAAATAAATAATTCTTAACTGCATATATTTTATCTGGCATATTCAATGATGTATACAAAGAGTTTGTTTTAGCCTATAACACAAGGCCTCATCATATACAAATGCAACTCTTGTTTGAGTGGTTCTTGTAAGATATATGATGAATCATAACACTGAACAAAAATATACCAAACAGTAGCAAATTAGTTGTGACTCACTTGGAAAGCAGCCCTAGCAGGCTCATAATGGCACTAATACTAGTGATATTAAGTCTACACAGACACTTTCTTAGCCTTCTTGGCCAACATCTTCCTTTGAGTGTAAAACACTAGGTATTACATACAATTTCGAAATAGGAATATGCTCTTCTCTCTCCAAAGAAACAGGGTATTTAAGGGTGTGCATGCTTAATAAACTTCAGTACTGAGAATTGTTTTAAAAGCTGAATCAGAAAATTAATGTTTTTGATTGTTTCCTAAACTATTTGTTTCTTTAAAATAAAATCCCATAATTCCTATTGTCACCCATTAAATACTCTACAACAGGTACTATACTAGGTGGTGTGGAGATGAAAAAATAATAAACCATGATCCTTGCTCTCAGGGAGCTGATAGTCAGGTGCTCCTTCTTAGTCAAGGAATGCCAAAGAGTTAAAGAGAACAAACTGGCCAACACCTCTGACTATATTATAAGGTTCAGCGGTAACATAACTGTTTCAGGTCACTTCAATTTGGCATTAATACTTTCAAAAGTCAGCTTCTAAAGGGAATATCCTTGGTATGTGTTATGTTTATATTTCTCACGCTAGAGTCAGTGCGGTACCCCCAGGGATATGCAGCAACTGAGGGAGGGCGGGAGGAGAAAACTGAGAGCCCATGTGATAAACATGGTGCCTCTTTCTGGCAACACCAGTTTCCATGAAGACTGAGGAATCATTTTTATACTAAAACAGTTTTATTATGGAGAATGCAAAATTCACTTACATTTTTAAGACAGAACACGAAATTTCATGAGTGGCAGGCTGCTTCTGATTTTGCCCTCAGGCTCCTTCCCCTACACATTCATGCTCCTCTGCTTGAGGATTATGCTGGTGGAAAAATTCGAGAAGCAAACTTTAGATATGTCACTTTGCCCTTATCTTGGTCACTTTACTCATTCTTCTATGTTCTCTTTTTTAAGTACACAATCGTGAATTAACAAACAGATGTCTTAATGAATGTAACAGTATGGTGAATATTTTAAAGTAACCAATGGTAAACACTAACTTTGTTTCAAACCAGGAGTAAAATCAGGCTGTGTAAAGAGTCAGACAATGAGAGATTCTCTTCTTTCACTTAGTCTTCTTATGGCTTAGGGTAAGATGCTTTGAGGGACAAATGTGAAAAAAGATTATCTCGGATCTTGTGCTTTGGATGCCCAAAGTACAAGGAAACCTGAAATAAAATGCTAGATCAACTGACGATTCATTTAGGTTAGTATGACTCTTTCTTCATCAGTTTCTACAGCAATCTCAGAAAACAAGTGAATTGTATAAGGCCATAATAAATTAATATATAGTAGTATCCAGACAAACCAAAAAAGGTTATGCAATAGATTTAAAATTACTTCTTACAATGTCTTAAATATTCTCACAATAATAACAAAATAACCCAAAGTCCATAAACAAAAACAGCTTAGGAATAAGTTTAAAGCATTCTGAATGAATACAGTTAAGATCACTTATCAGTGAGGTAATAGGACAACAGCTTTTCACAGTAACAAAATGTGGGAGGGCACCTAGGGAAAGAGGGAGGTAGAGAGAAAAAAGCATAAAACAAATTTATCCAAGCAGAATTTGGATTTTTCAAGCATCACAAACATCAGTGGAAAACATCTAAGAGAAATACCAATAGCAGCAGTTCGTAGAACACTTTCTCCATTAAACTCCAGCTAATATCTTTGTTGCATCAATTCCAGAAGCAACTTGCTTAAGAAATAGGAGGTCTATTCCCTATATAAAGATATTCCAAAGCATCCAACCTCTTAGAACCTTCTGTCTGCTGAAGTTACAACATCCAAATAACAATAATTTATATTTAAAACAAACCTCTCAACTATCCTATAATGCTATACATTCTTCAAGATGAACAAAATTGTGTTCAAGTCTCACTTAATTTGCAGGTTAAATTAAGCAGGTCTTTATACAATGAATAAAGACTGCATTCATGCATCTACTATTCAACATACACAAAAACTATCTTGTGAGCTAAATTCTTCTAGGTATGGAGTGAAACTGAAATGTTACTTTCAGTGCTCTTTATGACATCATCTTTGTTCCAACCTGATTTTAAAAAAAAAGTATTGGAAGGAACCTTAAAAAGCCATTTAGTAAACCCCTTTAATATTAAAATGTTTAATTTTATTTAAAAAAATCCTTATTCCCTATTATTCTGTCCTTGATGGAGATGGAGAACAGTTTGTCATATTATCAAACTTCCTACTTTGAGTTCCTCAATAAACGATTCAATTAATAACTCAAGAGTTATTAAACTATCTCAACAGCTCTCTACTCTCCAGAGTTAAATGATCTTAATCCTTTGAATTTTTTCTCATGGATCTTATTTCCCAGTCTATATTTCATTCCTTTTTATTTCTGCTATATCCTCCCCTCCCCAGTTCCCATATGCTCCTAAAATACAACATCCTAGCAGGAATTGAATCAGTAAGAGAGGTACTTTTTCTCACCTCCTTAAAGGCCTCCCTGGTCTCTTTTTAGTGGTCACTAATAAAGGAAAACAAAAGCATCACTATCTGCTCATCATAATAACAAGTAAACATAAGTAAACAACTTGCCCACAGCCAGTTCACTCCCCACTTTTCGGGTGATAAGTTTGCCCTTCACACAAAGCATTTCCTGTGCCACCTTACTGACCTTTCTATTGTTATTTCTACTGTTTATTTCCAGTGCTTTGATCTTGCCCCATTAATTCTTTCCTTTTCCCCAAAGCTCTAGAAAAAACCAGTTTTGATTTACACACTCAATGAGAATGCATTCATTTCCATGATATTGTTCATAAACAAAAAGATAAACAATGTAGATCCTAAGGCTGAGACCTACGGGCCAGTACTTCTGTTTCTCTTGGTTGGCTGGGGCTACGGAATTTATTCTGTCAGGCAAGTGTACACCCACTGTGTCAAGTTCTTGTTAAATATCACGCTTAGACAGACTTGAGAGCTTGGCTAGAATCAAATAATTCCCTCAATCTATACACTTCAGGAACATTTGTGAAATTTTGTTAATTTTAACTTTGGATTTTTAAATTTTTGAGATAAGAATCCAAGACTTAATGACTTTTCACCTTGATTAAGATGACTCAAGTGTTGCATTATATTAAAGAACTCAAAACTGTTCTATTTATAACAGAATGACAGTATGACATGACTTTTAGTGATTATGAATGAGCTGTTGATCATTTTAGCTCAACTTTGTTCTTCAGTCACTGAAACACAGATACTAAAACCCAATATACATATTTTTCATATATATATATATATATATGTAGCATTGTTCATACCACTTTGTAGAATATAGGCCATTTCCTAAATTACAATCTACATTCCCAAAAGCAAATAAAACAAAAATTCTACACATTTCTTCTTTAGTGCAAAGCCTTTGAAAACAAACTTATTCAGAAATGCTCTACATTTAGCTCTATTATCTACAGTCACACAAGACTCAGCTACAAGAAAGTAAGGAAGGAACAAATTAACAATAGTGGCAATACAATAATTTGAAAATCACATCTGGATTATCTGGATTCAACCAAATGTTAGTTGATAGCTGCAATAAACCAAACCATGATTTAATAAATATTCTAGTCAGTTCAAATTTTATATTATTATTATTTAGGAAATAAATTCTCTCATACTAGTTATCACCCATAGGCAATTTGTTTAGTATAATTACGTACATCCAAGGCCTCATTATTGTTACCTCTTAACTATACCACATGTACTAAGTGCTCTGTGAGCTATATAGGACAGGATACACTTTAAGAAGATTAAACAACACTTCTCGATTAACTCTTTTTTAGAAGATGCAGAATCAACTAAAAGTGACCTTCCAAAAAATTTTTCTTCCACACTAAAAAAGATAAATAGTACTCTTGCGATCAGAAATTCTACAGAAGTCAGCAAGATATTAGGATAAATTGGACTTCAGTTTTTTGTTTTTTTTTTCAATTTATTTATGGCTGTGTTGGGTCTTTGTTGCTATATGGGGGGTTTCTGTAGTTGTGGCGAGCGGGCACTACTCTTCGTTGTGGTGCGTGGGCTTCTCATTGTGGTGGCTTGTCTTGTTGCGGAGCATAGGCTCTAGGCACGTGGGCTTCAGTAGTTGTGGCTCGTGGGCTCTAGAGCACAGGCTCAGTAGTTGTGGCGCAAGGGCTTTGTTGCTCTGCAGCATGTGGGATCTTCCCGGACCAGGGCTCGAACCCACGTCCCCTGCATTGGCAGGCGGATTCTTAGCCACTGTGACATCAGGGAAGTCCTGGACTTTAGTTTTAAAACATGTAGTTTTAGTGTTTCATAAGATCTAAAATCTGGATGTTTTATTTCTTAGTAAAATGAGCATTACTTCATGTGATAAAGAAATAAATATACTTGTAAAAATGTAATTTAAAGGTTAGGCTTTTAAATAAATTCACAGCTCCTTTCTTAGTTTGGATATTTTTCTTTACTTAGAGGTTGTGATAACTGACACAATTCTAACATGGAAGATCCTTAACTACAGTTACACTGAGCCTGCTTTTATTGAGATTTTTACCTACATTCATAACACTTTTAAATCAACAAACCTATTTGATATAGAGGAAGCACCTATATAGTTTGGAAGATTTTCTTTAACTGTCTGCAAATTAACTGATTAAATTATATTCAATGCAAGAACACTACTTCAATTCAAACCATGCCCTGAGAAGGCACTGAGAAATTTGACAAGAACCAAGCCACTAGGAATGTTGCCACTACTGTTTTATGTTCGGTAAATGTCAGAATTTTAAATAAATACAATAAATTTACACTGCACCAAGAGCACCTGAAACAAAGGTGCTGAAACCACATATTGTAACATCTGTTCTAAGCTAGAAATGCTAAATACCTCATTTCAAATACTCTAATTTGTAAGTTAATACCTGTGATGTAACAATGACACTTTTCCACAGTATACGGGGAACAGTGCCATTTTCTTGCCAATTTTATGGATTAATTTCCTTAACTAATTCTACAGTTATATAGCATTTATCTGCCTTAAAAAAACCGTGTTATACACAATTACAAGAATATGGAACTAAGCTTAATCACACTTTAATAAGAAAACTCACATTTGTATTGTTTTGTTTCTGTTGAAGGAAGAACGATGTGTTACCATAATACTTTTAATGTAATGACTTTTGTTCAAGATTATGAAAAAATTTGAATCATTTCTCTCCAGACCATTTCATTTCAAATGTATACAGTTTGTTTAGTCAGCCAACCAAAAAGAAAGAAAGTAAAGGGAAAAAAAGATAACTCAGCCAGAATAGACAGAGAGAGAATGCTAACTCGAGTTCAATGCATGAAGTTCTTGGTTGTTCTGTTCCATGGGTCAGTGCAAAGCAATGATGTACTGGTGTACACTACACAGAACGCCAGGTCAGTCCATTTTTACTGGGCTCAAGAAAATTCTCAATCAAAGCTTCAATGAGTTTCTTCAATTCCTCTTCTAGTAAGGCAGTATCACTGAGGAAAAAGGTTAAGAGTTTTGAAGTTCTTTATTTTCATAGCCTTAAAATTTGTTTAAGTTGTTATAACTTTTTAAGAGGGCATATACCTGATGGGATGATTAAACAACTGGTAAACAAAAGAGAAATTCCCTCAGTTAAAACAAAACAAAACAAGACCAAAGGTGGGAAGAGGGGAATCACACACAGAAAACACCATTATTACAAACTGAAATTGAACTGCATTAAAAGGAGTTCCTTGGTACATGAAACATGGATGAGTTATAGTATATCTAAAGATTTCTCCTGAATCAGATAATTTAATGGCTTAGAACATCAATATCAGGTATTAAGATAAAATGGCTTCCTGAAATACTTTGAAGAATACCCCGTACAGATTATTATGGGATGATATGGCATATCTTTCAGGTAGTAGAGAAAGAGATGTGACTAAAAAAATGAGATGTTTAAAAAATAGCAAGTATTCCCTTCAAAGTTATCACCTGAAGAGATGCCACTGCCCAAAACATTTCTAGGAATGCCTCTTTAAAACTGCCTTCAGGGCTTCCCTGGTGGCGCAGTGGTTGAGAATCCGCCTGCCGATGCAGGAGACACGGGTTCGTGCCCTGGTCCGGGAAGATCCCACATGCCGCGGAGCAACTAAGCCCGTGAGGCATGGCCGCTAGGCCTGTGTGCCCGGAGCCTGTGCTCCGCAACGGGAGAGGCCACAACAGTGAGAGGCCCGCATACCGCAAAAAAAAAAAAAAAAAAAAACTGCCTTCACAGTCATTTTACAAGCTACACGACAAATCAATTTTTATTACTTTAATAATCAACCTTCATTCTTAACCAAAGATAGCATTATTCAATATGTTTTACTTCACACTCTACTCTGAATGACTTCAGGAGGTCATTTTTTTTCCCCCAAAGGAAATAAAATCTGCTCCTAAACACAAAGATTAGGGAAACAGTAAATAATGTAACTTGGGGGCTTCCCTGGTGGCGCAGTGGTTGAGAGTCCGCCTGCCGATGCAGGGGACGTGCCCCGGTCCGGGAGGATCCCGCATGCCGCGGAGCGGCTGGGCCCGTGAGCCATGGCCGCTGAGCCTGCGCGTCCGCGGCCTGTGCTCCGCAATGGGAGAGGCCACAGCAGTGAGAGGCCCGCATACCGCAAAAAAAAATAATAATAAAATAAAAAAAATAAAAAAAATAATGTAACTTGGGCTCCGAAGGCAATTCCAAAAAAAATCTCCTTCCCAAATATATATTGATCAATGACAACCTTATAGGAGATATTACTTATGAAAGTTTAAAAAGTTTAAATACCCTCTGAATATATTATTAAAGTCAAGTTAATTTAGTCACAATTCATACTCCTAAAAGGATATTAATTGGCCAGATTAAGTCAAATCATGTTATATGTAGAAAATGAGAATTTGAGAATAAACAAACTACTTGTTGATCAATTCTTTATATTCATCAAGAGTTAAAGCTCAGAGAGCCTTCCCAAGAATATAAATTCACTAAAAAATTAAAATTCAGTTCCCAAATAATGCAGCCTCTTTGGAAAACAGTCTGGCAGTTCCTCAAAAAGCTAAACACAAGACTACAATATGACCCAACAATTCTACTCCTTATATATATATGATATATACCCAAGTGAAATGAAAATATACGTCCACACAAAAACTTGAACACAAACATTTAGAGCACCATTATTCATAATAGCCAAAATGTGGAAATAACCCAAATGTCCATCCTCTGATAAAAGGATAAAAAAATATGGTATATCCATACAGTGGAATATCATTGAGCCATGATAAAAAATTTTTTTAAAAAGGAATAAATTACTGATTCATGCTAACATGGATGAACCTTGAAAACATTATGCTAAGTAAAGATGCCAGTCACTAAGGACCACATACTGTATGATTCCATTTATATGAAATGTCCAGAAGAAGCAAATCTATAATAACAAATAGTAGATCGGTGGTTGTCTAGGGCTGGGAAGGACGGGAGTGGAGAGTGACTGCGAATGGGTATGGGGCTTCTTTCTGAGGTGATGAAATATTCTAAACTTGATTATAGTGATGTTTCCACAACTCTGAATATATTAGGAAACACTGTTGTATACTTTAAATGGTTGAATGTAAATTACGCCTCAATAAAGCTTTTATATATATATAATATTTAAAAAGTCAATTCTCACCTCTGGTCAGGTGATGCACACATCTCTGCATAATACTTTATCTTTGGTTCTGTCCCACTTGTCCGAAGAGTAGCAACACAGCCATTTTGAAAAGTAAACGTAATCATTTGGCTGTTTTTACTCACAGGCAGCACCTATGCACAAATGCAACAACAGTTCAATTACACTTGGTACCTTTCTTGTTTTCAAGAGTTGTAAAATACATTCCACTTATATGAGGTGTGTAAAGTAGCAAAATTCATAGAAAGAGAAAGTAGGAGGGTGGTTGCCAAGGGTTAGCAGGAGGGGGAAATGGAGACTTGTTTAATGAGTACAGTTTCAGTTTAGCAAGATGAAAAAGTTCTGGAGATCTGTTGCACAACAATGTGAATATGGTTAACACTACTGAACTGTACTCTTAAAAATGGTTAAGATGGGGCTTCCCTGGTGGCACAGTGGTTGAGAATCTGCCTGCCAATGCAGGGGACACGGGTTCGAGCCCTGGTCTGGGAAGATCCCACATGCCGCGGAGCAACTAGGCCCGTGAGCCACAACTACTGAGCCTGCGCGTTTGGAGCTTGTGCTCCACAACAAGAGAGGCCACGACAGTGAGAGGCCCGCACACCACGATGAAGAGTGGCCCCCTCTCGCCGCAATGAGAAAAAGCCCAGGCACAGAAACGAAGACCCAACACAGCCAAAAATAAATAAATAAATAAGTAAAAATTTTTAAAAAAATGGTTAAGATGGTAAATTTTATGTGTTATTTTAACTGCAATTAAAAATTTTTTTAAATATTTAAAAGAATTGTAAAATACAAAAGATTACATGCATAATAATTCATAGCTGTACCATTTACTAAACATTTATAATTGTACAGGCACTGGATTATATACCTTACACACATGATCTCCAGGCCTCAACAATAATCCTGCAAAGTAAATATTACTGCCAATTTACAGACAAGGCTCAAAGAGAATAAATGACCTGTTCAAGGTAATCAGCTAAGTGGCAGAGCAAGAAGTTGAAGCCAGGTCTATGTGTACCAAAGTCCAAACTGCCTCTACGTTTGCAAAGTGCTTTAGAATTTCAAAGCACTTTCACAGATAGTTTATCAGTAGTTTATCAGTAGTCTCCAAAGCAGAGTGCACATATCCTAGAGGACAGGCAAAATAACCCACTGGGGTGCAAAATATATATGTTTTTTTTTTTACCTAAAAGTTAAAACATGAAATGAAGCTTTACTGACATTAAATATATGGATTAACACTGGTACTCTTCCTGGATCACAAATCAGTCTGTGAAGGTATCTCGAGGGACCCATGGGAGTTGTACTAGGGCAGAAGGGTTGACAGTGGTGCCTTCCCTCAGGTGTAGAGAGCCTGGTCCTCTCCGTGAGATCCCTCTCTCAGTCAGTGGTACTACTAGTTGCTTAAGATAGAGACCTTCCTTCCCTCTTTTCCACTCATAGGCCATCACGAGCAAGTCCTGTCGATTCTATCCTTTATTTAACTCAATTTTGTCTGGCTCTCTCCATCACTACTGCTACCATATTACATTCAGGCTCCCATCATCTCTCATCTGGATTACTGAAACAGCGTACTAACTGATCTCCCTGCCAGGAAGTCTGCCCCTCTCTAACCCACTCACCGCACAGGCCATTCTTCTTTGCACTCCACACTACAGCTGTAGAGAACTCCTTGTGGTTCTTTGGAAGAAAACATGCCTTCTCACCTCCAGACACAGTACTTGCTGCTCTCTTTGCCTGAAACATCCTCTGTTCCTCCCACATCTGGATAACTCCTACCCAGACTCTAGAACTCAGCTCACAGAAGTCCTCTGCAAAGCCTTCTGTAAGCCCCTCAAAGCTGAGTAAGGGTCTTTCCTATGCTCTTCCATGGCACCCTTATGTACCCCCAGTAGCCCTTATCATTTTGTAAAGTAAGCACTGTTTCCATGGCACCCTTATGTACCCCCGGTAGCCCTTAACATTTTGTAAAGTAACCACTGTTTACTTGACCATTTCCCCACTAGACTCCTGAGTGTAGAAACAGTGCATTTGTCATTACTGTATTGCCAGTGTGCCTGAGCCTGTAGCACAGAAGGGTTTTAATAAATGCCTGTTGAACACACAGTTAATGCCAATCTGAAGTTGGAGAAGAAAGAACTCAGGAAGTCTTTGACAGTCACTGTGTGTGACCTTAGAGGATTAACAAATATCTACACTGTGAGTCTTACAAAAACTGTTGTAAGCATCAGTGGAGAATAGATAGGAAAGCACTTTGAGTAACAAATATCATAAACTTTAAAGGGATTCACGAGGAAAAAAGCATCACACCAAGAACTATTCTAACCACAGCAACATTAGAGAAATAAAAAGAAGCAGGGCTTCCCTGGTGGCGCGGTGGTTGAGAATCCGCCTGCCGATGCAGGGAATACGGGTTCGTGCCCCGGTCCGGGATGATCCCACATGCCGCGAAGCGGCTGTGCAAAAAATTTGGTTCTTTTCAATTAGTTTACGAAGACAAAAAAATAGATACACACATATGTGCACACACAATAACAACTGAGAACCAATTTTTGTTGACTGGATGAAAATACACAAAGGGAATATGGGTAGTATTCTACATAAAAGGCTTGCAGATTTCCCAAAATATATTATGCGCCTAAAAGCTTGAGACAACATCAGAAATTATAAATAGAAATTTAGGCTAATAATTGTAATCATAACAATAACAAAATAAATATAATCAGCAATCTATAGGGCTTTTAAATATTAGTTGAGCACCCGCTATGTAGGCAGGAACTTTGACAGGCATAAAGCTATATTAGAAATGGATCTGCCATGAATAAGACAATGATAACATAAGATAGAAAGTGATAAATGACAAGAGGAAGGCACAATATATAATGAAACCTCAGGAGGACGATATCAGATTATGGGACCTGGAGGGTATATGGAGGAGGTGACATTTGCATGAAGTCTTAAAATGGCTAAAGTGTGGATTTGCAGCAGTAGGAAGAAAAGGTAGACTGAGGAAAAAGCCTGAGCAAAAGTAGAAAAAAATTTTTAATGTATATATGTCAGAAACTATAAGTTATTCCATTTGGCTGGAGGTATAGGGAATAAAGTTGAAAAGGGAAGTTAAAACTAGAAAGATGAATAACTTTGAAATTATATGCATTTATTTATTTATTTTTAGGTGCTAAGATGATTAGGTAAAACATTAATTTTTTTTAAAATTTTAATTATTTAAAAAATTTTTATTGAAATATAGTTGATATACAATGTGTGTTAGTTTCAGGTGTACAGCTATATATATATATATATATATATATATATATATATATATTCTTTTTTAGATTCTTTTTAGATTCTTTTCCATTATAGGTTATTACAAGACATTGAGTATAGTTCCCTGTGCTATACAGTAGGTCCTTTTTGGTTACCTATTTTATATATAGTAGTGTATATATTTTAATTCCAAACTCCTAATTAATCCCTCCCCCACTTCCCCTTTTGTAACTAAGTTTGTTTTCTATGTCTGTGAGTCTGTTTCTGTTTTGTAATATGCTCATTTGCATAATTTTTTTAGATTCCACATATAAGTGATATCATATGATAAAATTATGGGCTTTTAGACTTTATTTTCAACATTATTTAGCATCATCACACCTTTCCCCTTCCCCTCCCTTTCTCTTTCTGTCTCTCTCATTCTCCTTCCCCGCTCCCCACCCACAAGGGTAGCATACACTTGGGGGAGTGATGAGGACAGGATGGGAGTCAGAGCCAGTTGGTGAACTTACAACTGCTCTGGAGAAAAACAATGGACCCTAGTTTCAAGAAACTCACAGGCTTGACCTTCAACTATTTTACTCTAGTATGAATTATTACAAATTGTTGAAAAATTTTAAAAAAATAGGTACTTACTGATTTCTTATTAGGCTGGCTGCTATCATATCCAGTGGTAACATCTCGTATATGCAATATAGCAAATGTTCCACAAAACTTTGGGTATTCTTTTGGAGAATCAAAATTGCGAAGCCTTTCAAATATACTTTTGATGGTAGTTGGATCATAACACAAGAAATACGAAGTTTTTGAAATATGATAACCATATCTGCACAGAGATTTAAAGTGTTAAAATCAGATTTCAACTCACTCTTTAGAAAAGTATGTATTAAAGATAAGCCTATTACAGTGTTATGTAGAAAGTGGCAGTCCTTAATGCAGACAATTTTAGTACTTTTTAAAAAGGAATGACTATTCCTCAAAAATAAATTTAGAAGGTTAAAAGTAGCACCAAAAAATAAAAAAATTAGAATGCGAAATTCCTAATAGTAGAACTTACTTTTCATAAACCTTAATCAGTTGTTGTTTCAATGTTATATTCACGGTTTCCAGGTAAGATGCCATCTCAGCAACAACAACAGCTGCACTCACCCCATCCTTATCCAAAACTGAAGTTCCACACAGAAAACCTAAGAATTAAAAACATCTTTAAAAAGAAGGAAAACATAAGCCTATATATAATTTCAATAGTTTTACATTTCTTCAGAAGGACCAATGAATTTAAAAGCCTAGTAATAAATGAAACCCACCGATACTGAAGGTATTTAGGGGAACTTTAAGGTCTTTTTTTTTTTTTTTTCCTGATGAGAAATGTATCTACACATTTCAGAGTTCAATGTGGTTTTTTTTTAAACTCAAAATGCAAAACCAGATGACAGAAACTCCTCTACAGAATTAACTATATTTTAAAAAATGCTCTCATTCAAATTTCAAATATTTTAATGTTTACTACATACCGATAGACTCTTCAAATGCAAAAAGGACTTCTTTCCCATTTTCCAGGAGGTTTTTTATCCTACTTCCAATCCATTTAAAACCTGGTAACGTTTCCTGAAATGCAGAGGAGGCCATTCTAGTTAAGTGACTCTCTCATAAAAATACATATTAGAAAAAAGCCTGTCACTAAATGCACATAACACTTCCATAGTGATCTCTGTTATGGTCTTCACCACAACGATCTATATAGTGGTAAACATACAGTCATAAAGGGCATGGATACACACACTGTCGTGACTGATGACCTACCATTTTATCGAGCACAGAAATAGGTGATGTAATCCACCAAATATAATCTAATAAGTGGTGATGCATATAGTCACAAAGTAACAAATATACACATATATTATGATCATCTGCTATTTATCAAGCACTGTAACAGCTACTTTACATTATTATCTTTTTTAATGCTCACAAAAACTCTGTTGCTGAAACAGAGGCTCAGAGGTTCAGTAAATTTGCCCAAGATTACAATGCATATAAGAGATGGAACCAGGATTCAATTACACTGCTTCTTAGAAATTGTCCTTTAAGCTGTATTATAAGCACTAATATAAAAGTGCCTATGAAGGTTGTAATTTAGTCCATCTGAGTAATTAAAGGCATTAAAGTTTTTTAATGATACGCTTTTAACATTATCACAACATATACTTGAACCAAGTGTACTTGTACCATAACAGCATGGCCCAAATAAAACCATCAAGAAAGTGACTAAGTCCTTCTTTGGAAATTAGATTTGAGGACTTTTCATCTGATGAGCTACTGTTCATTTTAAAGACATGAACTCTTTTAGAGTCAATAGAAAAAGCATGTAATACACAGTGACTCTTGAGCTCTCCATTACTAATTTAAGATTTCTCATTCACCTCTCTACCTCCTCACTGGAAAATAAAAAAAGCCAAAAATCTCTGCAGCACCCCACCCCCAACAAAAACAAGGAGGCACATTTATAAATAGGTCTTTAGAATCATGTTCTTTTTTCTCTTCTGTGCTCATTATACATTTTTCTTCCTACAAGGAAAAGGTTAACATTAGAGTAATTCAGAATTTTAGGTTTGAATACATTTTCAATTTCTTCTATTTTGCTATTTGTACTTTAGAAAGACAGAGACTGGAAGTTCTATTTCATTAAGGAAGGTTCAATTTTCTTTTAGTTAGCCAATTAGTGTTAAGACCTGTAGCTTGATTGTGGCTCAAGAAAAATGCCCAGAGGTGACTTTTTCACTGATATTTGGCAAAGTTGGCAGAAGAAAAGTAACTTAATTGGCATCAGTCCCAGTAGCCATAAAAGTGGTTAGTTTAACTGCTGGAGGCTCACAAACGTTAATGATCTGTGCTGAGAGAGAGTCATTATTTGTTTTTTGTATGTAGAATCACTGGGTCTTAATTTGCAATCTAGGAGACTACTTAAAGTTTCTTAAGACTGAACTTGAAGAGCCTAAACAAGCAGTCAATGACACCTACAATTTTTTGGAGTGGAGTTTATGTGATTGATGAGGTCACTCGGAGCCAGATTTTCTCGGTATGAAAACCAGATACTGTTGTATGGAATAGTAAGCATTAAGGCAATTTTTAAAGAACATCCTATCTTAGTTTCAGAAACTCATATACAGGATGAATTTGGCTCAAGGTTACTAAACAATCAAAAAGATTAAGAAAGTTTTAACAGAATTAGAAAAAAATAGGGAATTAGAAATGAAATCAATAAAAGTCAGTTTTGGTGGGAAGATGGCTTTAATTTATAGAAATAGGTTTAGAAAAGGAGCACAGAGATATTATCTATTCTTACCTCAAAGTGAAATCCTTCTTTTAATGCAATTGCCTTCAAAATTTTGGAAGAGACTGTGGTGGCTAACATATAAATGTTCTTCGCATCAGCATTTCTTGATTTATTTTTCTTCCAGCAATCAAACATCCACCACCCAAACAAAGCTGCCAACTCATTCCCTGTGAAAACTTTCCAATCACCACTGTAGAGAGAATGAAAATTCAAGTCAAGACCTTTATAACTTCTCATTAAAACTCCTTGACCCCAGGACCTACAAATTACCATCATTCACACAGGAAAACCCAAAAACTACTGTATGGGATTTTTGAGAAAACATTTATTACTACTTCTCTAACTGACCAGGGAGAGCTTAGGGTAGGAATGGCAGCAAAGTACTTTGAAAAATTATTATGCTGTTACTTTTATTTTCTTACTTAATGAGAAATATGTTATAATATGATGATGTCCTCTTTATGTAAAGACATTTGTCACCACATTATAATGGCAAAAATACACAGCAACCAAAAGGACCATGATTAGGAAATGATTACACTGATAAAGCAATCTGTTGGGATACTATGCCAGTTTAAAAATGAATATTTTAAACAATAAGGACAGAGAAAAATGCTCACAGTACAATATTAAGTGGAAATAATCACGATACAAAACTATATATAGGGGTTTCCTTGGTGGCGCAGTGGTTAACAGTCCGCCTGCTAATGCAGGGGACACGGATTCGAGCCCTGGTCGGGGAAGATCCCACATGCCGCGGAGCAACTAAGCCGGTGCGCCACAGCTACTGAGCCTGCTCTCTAGAGCCCACGAGCCACAGCTACTAAAGCCCACGTGCCTAGAGCCCGTGCTCCGCAACAAGACAAGCCACCACAATGAGAAGCCTGCGCACCGCAACGAAGAGTAGCCCCCGCTCTCTGCAACTAGAGAAAGCCCACGAGCAGCAACGAAGTCCCAATGCAGCCAAAAATAAATAAAAATTAAAACAACAACAACAACGATTTAAAAAAAAAACCTACTATATATAGTATGATTACAATTTTATAAAAAACAAATATATCTTAAATATTTGAACAGAGAAAACAGGAAGGAAATGTCAAAATATCAACCTAGGTGGTTATCTCTGGATAGTAGGCTTACATGAGACTTATTTTCTTTTTTAAAAAAATTATTTCCAATGAGTCTATAAGACTTAAAATCAAAAACTGTTTTTCAAAGTTTAAGCTTTTAATCAAATATGAGGTTCTACTTACTTCTCCTGAAGTTCTGCCACTGCCAGTCGGTCTGCATCAGGATCTGTGGCTAGCACTATCCGGGCATTTTCTTTCTCTGCCAGTCTCAAAGAAAGTTCCTGAAATGGTGACCCAAAAAGCTGGACTGCATTGAAGATGTTAAATTCAATGTAATATTCCTAAATGTAGGCACTATGTTAGTGATATGAATTCTAGAAGGAACATAGTTTGGCTAAATTTTTTTTTTACTTTATTTTACTAGTCTAGTTGATTTACAATGTTGCGTTGATTTCTGCTGTACAGCAAAGTGATTCAGTTATACATATATATACATTCTTTTTCATATTCTTTTCCATTATGGTTTATCACAGGATATTGAATAATAGTCCCCTGTACTATACGGTAGGACCTTGTTTTTTATCCATTCTATATATAATAGTCTGCATCTGCTAATCTAGTTTGGCTAAATTTAAAATAGGCCTAGAAGTAGGGATATCCACCATAGAGATTTCAAACAAAACAGAATATATGGCTCTAATATAATTTAAAAGATGTAAACTAAAGTGGTTTTTGCTTTTGTAAGTAATCTTTGAATTGTCAAAGAGTTCTAGCTATATGATAAAGTTTAATACACTAATAATAATTTAAATATAGAAAAATATACCAGCACAGATTCCCCTTCTTCAGGATTTGGGCATTTAACAGTAGAAAAGTCTGGATCAGGATCTTTTTGTTCTGGTACTGGAATTGGAGGCTTAAAACCAAATATTTGAAAAGCCAACTGCACATAGTCATGTCCAACTCCATGAAAAGATGTATGTACAAATTTCAAGGTGGTCTTTGAGTTTAATTCCCTGTAAAGGAAAATATCATTCAGTCAGTATCATAAAACTCACTACTTGTAGTATAATTAAAATAATCTAGAGAAAAAGCTAAAATTTATTTTGCTATGATAAGGAAAATATATTCAACAAGCCATGATATTTTCTAAAAATAGTGTTAGCTATTTATGGAATAGTTACAGAAATATGGAAATAGGTAAGGAAAAATCAAATTTTAGAGGAAATTTCCTCACCTCATATAGAGTGAATATATCTATTCAGCTATAATTTTTAACAGCTTTATTGAGAGGTAATTAATATATTATAAATTCATCCATCTATAGTATACAATTGAATGGCTTTCACTATATTCACAGAGTTGTTCAACCATTACCATAATCAATTTTAGAACATTCTCATTACCCACCAAAAAACTCCATACCCCATAGCCACCACACCCAAATCCTCCCATTTTTCCCAGCCATAGGTAGCACTAAATACAGTTTCTGTTTCTATCTCTATAGATTTGCCTACACTGGACATTTCATATCTATGTAACCATACAACATGTGGTCCTTTGTGACTGGCTTCCTTCACTTAGCCTATTTTTAAAGTTTATCCATGTTGTAGTATACAACAGTACTTCATTTCTTTTCACTGCTGAATAATATTTCATTGTATGGATACATTTTATTTATCCATTCATCAGTTAATGAGTATTTGAATGTTTGTGTTATTTCTACTTTTTAACTATTATGAATAGTAGTATTTAGCAATAATTTTAATATAATGAATAGTCAACACATTTTTATCCCTATTGCTTTCTCTTATTTGTTAATCTTATGCTAAGGTAATATTATCCTATATTCCCACTTGGATACCTGTAAAAACAGATCTTTTTCAGATCTTCCATGTATCTCCTACAAATGTCCTGCAGAGGATCTCTCTTCAGTGGGCTGGTATCCACTAAATTATCATTCCAGGAACCATTCCAGGGTTCCACACATTCTTCTATACATTTCAGAATTTCTTTATCATGAGGAGATGTGATCTGAGCACCGTTTTCCCAATAAACCTAGATGATAGGTAAACACAGCTATAATTACTTGAAATGTTGGCCATATGTTTTCTTAGCTACAGTAGAGATATTTGACTTTAAAAAGAAGCATACCTGGACTTCCCTGGTGGTGCAGTGGTTAAGAATCTGCCTGCCAATGCAGGGGACACGGGTTCAAGCCCTGGTCCGGGAAGATCCCACATGCCGCGGAGCAACTAAGCCCGTGCACATCAACTACTGAGCCTGTGCTCTAGAGCCTGCGTGCCACAACTACTGAGCCTGCGTGCCACAACTACTGAAGCCTGCGCACCTAGAGCCCATGCTCCGCAACAAGTGAGGCCACTGCAATGAGAAGCCCGCACGCAGCAACAAAGACCCAATACAGCCAAAAATAAATAAATTAATTAATTAATTTAAAAAAAAAAAAGAAGCATACCAAACTAATCAAGTAGAAAATGTCAACACTGGACTAACTTAATAAATACCTAAGGATATTGATAGTAATGATTCCACAGGGACTTTTCAATAAAATGATCTGGCATTATTTTCTCATTTAAAAGTATACTTTAATAACAACACAAGTAAAATATAATCGGGGCAGCATTATGACAATGTTAAAATATGCATATACCATAATGTGCAATCATAATCTTAGATCTATAGCTAAATATATACTAAAGAAGATCTAGGAAACCATGGAGTATCCATAAAACTTGATACTATGAAATTTTAGCATTATAAAATGGTTCTGTTATATGATAAAGAAGAAATTATTTTTCAACTATAAATTAAAGTAGAATTTATGTCACACTAAATAAAGTCTATTCCAGGAAAGACAGTTAACATGCTAATTATTCCATACACATTTCAGTATATGTATTTTCAGTATTTAATGAAAATACATTTCATTAAGTTGTCAGTTTGTCAAGTAGCCTGATCAACAAGACAGTAGGAACAGTTAACAAAAAAGCAAGAAAATGTATTTCTATAATTCACAAGATCTCAAGGTTAGAAGGGACTCTGCTTAGAGAATATCTATACCAACTTCTCCCATGTATTTGACATGAATCCCTTCTACTGCATCCTGAATGAAGGAAAGAAGAATACTTTTGAATATATACTATGTACAAAACTCTGTACCAAGCAATATGGTAGACTACATGACCTAAAAATTCTCACTCTATAAACACCTCAAAATGCTAGATAAAGTAGAAAAAGTATTATCTAAAATGCACAGCTTGGTTCACAAGAAGGAAAGGGAAAACTCCAGGCAGTGGGAAAAAAGGAAAGAATGGAAAACCAGAGTGATAAAGCTGTGGGTTGACGCTGTGGCCACCTGGGGTTTGGGAACTGTTCATTTATCCAGCTCCTGAGTTTTTTTTTTTTTTTTTTTTTTTTTAATTGGCTCCTGAGGGGGGTTTTTTTTGTTTTTTTTTTTTTTGCTGTACGCGGGCCTCTCACTGTTGTGGCCTCTCACTGTTGTGGCCTCTCCTGTTGCGGAGCACAGACCAGGGCACAAACCCACATCCCCTGCATCGGCAGGTGGACTCTCAACCACTGCGCCACCAGGGAAGCCCCGGCTCCTGAGTTTAATGCCCACGTGGAAGTTAGGGAATTGGAACTAAGATGCCCCTCTTAGTGGAAATGTAGAATAGAAAAAGTTCTGCCCACTATTATTGAAAGATGATGAGGAAACATGTCTGTTTCTTCCTAAGTTCTGGGTGATTAAAAATTTTCAAATCTGAGATCTAAATTGACACAGAAATTGCTCCCAGTCAATGAAACTCCTGCGATTCCTGCAGAAATTTAAAAAACAAAACCAAAAATTGCTCTTAAGGGATGCTCCCACATTCCAAGCAACCAACAAGATTCTGTCCATAGGTCCTGAAAGCTCTTTATGAAAATTTATATAACATGAGAAAAAAACATCTTGGCCTTTATCCCTGCCTTGTATGTGAATGTGATGCCTAGAGGAACAGCAACACATATAATGGCCATGCTTGAAGAAAAGGCCAAAAAAACTGCAGAGGTGCCAGACCCGACAACGCTGAGCTACAGAACCATGCCAGCAGCCACATACTTCTGGATTTTTCGTTACGTGAGAAAAATAAATTCCTATCAGCTTAAGCCACTTTTGTGGGTTTTCTGAACCTGCAGCAGAAAGTATCCCTACCTGATTTAGTAACAGAAAAATCCATGCCACAAAATATACCCAGGAATAAACTTAAAAAGAAATGTAAAAGATAAAAAATCTTTAAAATGTTACTGAAGGGTCTAAAAGAAGTCTTGGAAGAATAGAAAGATACATTCTGTTCTTGAATAAAGAGACTCAATAATATGACAAAAATATTGAACCTCCCTAAATTAATGTACAGTGAAATATGATACCAATAAAAATGCCAAAATAATTTTTCCAGATGGAAAAAAAATACCATAATACCATGCATGGAAAAATATCATAAATAAAGTCAAAAGGCAAATGATAATATGGGAGGAAAACATCTGAAAACCAGATGACCAAGAGATACTTTGGAGTTCCTACAAATCAACAAGGAAAAGAGCAACTACCCAAGAAAAAAGTGGGCAAAACCTTTAACAGACTTTTCAGGAAAGGGAACACAAATATCATATAAATGCATGAAAAGAAGCTCAACCTTACTCATAAGACAGGTACAGGTTAAACATAACATTTCCACATATCTGATTGGCAAAGATGAAAAAGTTTGATAATACAATAATGGACCGTGTGGGATAAAGACCCTCATATTGTTGCTAAGAGTATCAGAACCACTACCTTGAATAGAGAATGACAAATTTTATTTCATAGTCTCTTTGACTCAGAAGTTTCATATCTAGAAATTTATAGCTCAGCAGGGCCACAGAAATATAATGTGAGCCACAATGCAAGTCATATATTTTACATTCTTTTATTGTATTAACTGTCTGAAATCTGGTGTGTATTTTACACTTACAGCACATCTCAATTCAGACTAGTCATATTTTAAGTGTTTGATAGCCATAGGTAGCTGGTGGCTATCAGCTTGGACAGTGCAACTATAGATAAGAATAAAAACAATAGGTAACATTTATTATTTATTGGAGCCAGACACTATACTAAGCATTTTTCATGCACTATCTCCTTTAATCCTTACTCGCACCCTATGATGTTGGTTCTATTATTATTCTCAGTTTGTAGATGGAGAAACTAAAGCAGAGAGAAATTAAGTAACTTGCCTTAGGTTACAAAGCTGCTGAGTGGCAGAGATAGGTTTCAAACCCACCCCATAATTCTCTTAACTGCTGTTCCATATTGACTCTGTAAGTCTACTTGTACATATGAACAAAGATGTATGTAGAATAACATTCACTGTAGCACTGTTTGTAAGTAACAGATCAGAAACAGATGAAATATTCATCAACAGAGGACTGGTTACATAAATTATGACTCATCTATATAGGTTTTTAAAGATGAATGAGGCAAACCTATCTATCTATAGATGGACTGATGTAGAAAATGATCTCTAAGGCTGTTTCACACTGTTGTGTGAAAAAACCAAGGTGCAGGACACTATATATAGTGCCCTGCCATTTATGGGGGAAAAAAAAGAGGAGTGACCAATACATGATTGGTCATGTTTACACATGCATAGACTCTCTGGAAGGAAAACAAAACCAGAAACAGTATTTGCTTCTGAAAAGGGATACTAGGGGAAGAGGGTGGGAGAAATACTCCTTATTGTTTAACTTTTTACACTGTTTAACTTTCATACTTTTTCCCTTGTGCTTATATTGAATACTTTAAGAAAAAAAATCTTTGAGGGTCTACTGTGTGACAAGTATGTTCAATAGCAGTAAATATCAAAACAAAGTCCCTCCATCCATGAGCTTATTTGGGGGAATGGGGTAGGGACAGTCAAACAAGTCAATAAACAAACAAGATAATTCATCGTAAAGAAAGCAGATAATTACAGATAGTGGTAAGTTTTGTGAAGGAAATAAACAAAATGAAGAGAAGGTCACTGAGGGAAGCCACTTCAGATAAGGTGGCCAGGGAAGGTCTCTTCATGGAAACAACATCTGGGCAGGAGCCTGAAGGATGAGAATAAGCAAATCTGCAAGATTTGGGTAAGAGAAATCCAAGCAGAGGAACAAACAAAAGGCTCAGAGTGGGAAAAGGGCTTGGTATACTGAAGGAGCTGGAGGAATGGAAAGGAGCCACAGTGTGACTGGGACGTACTGAGCACAGGAGAAGAATGAATGAAACAGGTGGAAGAGGCAGGCAGGAGACAGTCCTGTAAGCCCCAAGGTAAGCAGTTTGGGTTTAGCAGGAAAGTTAACATGACCTGTTTATATTTTAAAAGATCATCTGGCTGCTTGGTGAAGAGTGGACTGCAGGAGAGAAAAATGGAAGCAGGGAAGAGACCAGCTAAGATGCTGTAGTTCAGGCGAAGACAACAATGGTTTAGAACAGTGGAGGTAGAAGGTACTGGCAGAAGTAAACATATTCTACATATATTTGGATGTATATGTAGATACATATGGATACATATGTATCTCAAATTATACGTACCTATACATTTGGATGTATATGTACAATATGTAGAACCTGTTAGTAAATTAATGTCAGGAGTAATCAAGAATGAATTTTGGTTTTTGTTTAGGTGGGTGGTAGTGTGAATTTACAGAGATGGATAAGACTGGGGGAGGAACACATTTGGGTGTATATGTGGCAGGTCTGGGGGGAATCAAGACCACTGCTTCAGAGACACTAATTTTGAGATGTCCGTTAGGCATCCCAACAGATATTAAGTTGGCAGCTGGATTCAGGAGTCTGATGCTCAGAGGAGAGATATGGGTTCTTAGCTCTCTTTGACAGTTGACCGCTCCCTCCTTGCAACTCCCTTACCTCTTTCGTTTTTATCATACTAGCCTCTTCCGGTCTTTGTCCTATCTCCAGCTCCTCTTCTTTCTCCCTTCACTTGAAGTTGATATTCCCTAGGGTTCCATTCTTGACCTCTTTTTCTAACCTACACTGTCTCTGGGCTGCTCATCCAAATAAAGAATTTCCAAATATTCTTATATGCTCTAATACAATATGTACGGTGATCCCAAAATCTGTAACTTCAGCGCAGATTTCTCCCCTGAGCAACAGATCTACATATTCAACTGCCTACAGGTCATTGCTGCCTGTTTGACCCACAAATCCCTCAGACTTAATTATGTCCAAAACTAATTAATTATGATTCTTCCCTGCCTCTATAAATGGTAACACTACCCATTTAGCTGGCCAGGGCCAAAATATTAGATTAGTATTAAATATTCTTTTCTCCAGTAAAACAGAGCTTAGTGTGCCTGGAGTCTCCCTACATAAGATGAAAAAAGAATATAAGATCATGGACTCATCAGCTAGGAGCCCCAAACACTGGTTCAATACTGTGCCATATCTTCTGTTTGCCCCTCCAGAGCCACTCTTCACCCTTCACCACCCTGCTTTCTGCCATGAAGCCTGACACATCAAATAGATCCTTTGGCCAATAGGGAGTCACAGCAGAAGGTTGGAGGGAGAGGAGAATGAGGTCAAGATACTATTCCTCTGGCTCTCTTCCATCAAACTTCCATTTATTCTTTAAGTTCTTGGTACAAAATGACTTTATTTCTGAAATGGTAGAGAGGGTGGATTTGGGATGGGTTGGGGAAATCAAAGGCAGTAAGATATCAGAAGTAAAAAGACCATTGAGAGACTTTTGTAATAGTACATATTGAAACATAATAAGGGCCATTAGGGATACTCATTCTTTGAGGGGTAGCCTCAATGTTTTTATCTGTCTGTTCCCAATGTCTAACCCTGCTCCCCACTGTAGAAAATATATTCAGCACATATAATTTAAATAAAATAAGAACTATGAAATGACCAAAGATAAGGAGTCCAAGGTTTACCTTGTATCCATTGTCTTCTTTGCGGTTGTGAGATGCAGTAATCATCACACCTGCAACTGCTTTGAGCTCCTGGACTGCATATGGCTAAAAAAACAATAACAATAAATATTTGTTTCTTAGCTACTCATACGTTTGACATAAGAATAACTTTGATTAAATAACTGGAAAAGACATTAAGATATAAATAGCCTAAAACCTCAATAATCAACTCCAAGTTCCTTGGGTGGGATATAACTAAAGCCACCTAAATATTAGGTCATCAATAACCACCTAACTGTTAGACTGGATGGTTTTTTTCCCCTCTAGTCTCATTTAACTTAGTCCTATAATTATTTTGTTCATTTAACAAATATTTAACAAACACCTATTATATGCCAGATACTCCACAAGACTCTGAAGATATGAAAGGGGAATAAATCATAAAATATTAGACCTGGAAGTAAATTTAAGAAATCATCTAATCTATCATATTTTACATATTTTACACACTGTATACTGTTTATCCAACATTATATAATCATAAGGGAGAATATATAAGAGAAGAACTTAGGTCTCTTGCCTTCCAATTTGAAGATATTTACATATACTCTGTGGCCTCTATAGCATATAAAGGTCAATGTACCATCTCTCCCAAAGTTAATTCCCAAGTTGAATTTCCCTTTTTCTTTGCAGTTATTATTTATTTGCCTAAGATGTTCCCCATATACCTTCTACCATCACATCCAACTTCTCTCCTCCTGGCCATGGGTGGGTGGATACGTGACCCTGATCTGACTAGAGTAACCTATTCCCTTGATAATTTAACTCAGAGACTGGCTCACAACCCAAGCCTGGTCAGAGTCTTTCTCGAAAATGTCTCTGCTATAGGTAGTCAAGGAAGATTGCCTTTTGACTCAAAGACATGGTGATAAAGGGTGCTAAAAATAACTTCCCTAGCAGCTAGAGCAAATCTACCTGCAATAAGAAAGGAAGGCCAACACAGTTACAGCTGGAAATGGTAACCCAGTGGCAGACTCCTACATAAATGTTCTACTTTTCTGGGCCCTCCCTGGTTTCTGTCATTCGTTAGAGCTAATTGTTTAGAAATTCCTTCAATTCTTTGAGTCACTCCGTATATTTCCAATAAATCACTAGTAACAGTTTTATAGAGACATTATCTAATGGCCAAACATTTGGTAAAACTTGCCCACAAAATCATGTGAACCTGGCATTTTTATTTTGAGAAGATAAATAAAACCCAGTTCAATTTCTTTAGTGGTTATAGGTCTATTCAGGTTTCCTGTTTCTTATCAGTTTTGATGTATTAATTATTCTAGAAAATTGGCCAATTCTCCTAAGTTTCACATTTATTTGCATTATGTTATTCAGAATATTGTAATTTTCTTAATCGCTATGTATTTATTATTCACTCTTTTACTTTCTTTGTCTTTTTTTTCTTCAGCACCCTTGCCAAAAGGCTTTATCTATTTTATTAATTGTCTCTTCAGAGAGCCAACTCTCGCTTTTCTTGATACACTCTTTTCTTTATTTTCTATTTAATTGATTTTTCCTCATATCTTTATTATTTCTTTTATTTTCTCTGGATTTATTCTGTTTTGCTTCTAACATATTAAGTTAAAGTCTTAGCTCATTATTCTAAAAGTTTTTTTCCTAATATATTCATTAAGATTATAAATTTCCCTTTAAGTAGGGCTTTAGCTATATCTCAGTTTTTGCTATTTATTGTTTTCATTGTTGCTCAGTTTTAAATACAGACAGTCCTTGCTTTGCAAAGTTCCAGTATACATGAATTTCTGATACTATATTTTAGTTAAATACCAGTCTCCCAACAACATGCTCAAATTTTAGTTACCATGCTATACTGTGAGTAATTGCATCAAGTACAAACCTGGCTGCTAGCTCTTCAGACTGAAATAACTATGTATATAAGAGATCCATCATGATTAGTAACCAATCATGTCATCAAGTCTGTCAGTGATTGGTCACTGTGCATCTGTTAGTCAGCTCTCTCACAGACAGCAAAGCATGTAGCTGTGTTGGCTTATCTCCCAGTGATATACCCATGTGACAATTTTGCAAAAATGGATAACTGAAAGAAGGAACTGGCCAACAAAGATGAAAGTGCAGCAAAGAAACAAAAGTGATAACAGTGGAAGTGACATTTGAATCGACCATAAATGGAGTTATAGAAGAAATAACTGGGAACGTTGACACTGCTGTCATTCAAGAGACTCTAGATGTGCAACCAGATGAGCTTAGTTAAGGTGAATGTATGGATATAAATGAAGGATGTGGTTGTGATGAAAGGGATGAAGCTGTCCCAGAGGGAGTGATACTGGTGAAAAAAGGAATTCTCAGAGACATTTTATGATACTGAAAGTACAAACAATAGCGAATTCCCTGACAGTCCAGTGGTTAGGACTCCATGCTTTCACTACAGTGGGCCTGGGTTCAACCCCTGGTTGGGGAACTAAGATACCACAAGCTGCACAGCACAGCAAAAAAAAGAAAGAAAGAAAGTACAAAAGATAAAATGTGGGGAGCTGATCCAGACTTAGAAAGAAGTATGATAATTCAGCAAGGCATAGAGAAGATGCTTACTCATATTGTTAAGTTATATGACAAGAAGCAAGCACTGGTCACAGTCTTGATACATTGTATTATAAAGAAATAAAACAAAAGTGTTTTGCCACTTCTAATGTTTTAAATTACAGAGTAGCAAATAAATATTAGTTTATATTACTTTTTTCTTTTCTCTGTACATTTTTAATCAAGAGAAAAGGTATATTTAAGGTTTTGACAAAACATTTTAAAGGTCACAAAACAATTGTAATTTCTCCCATTGATAACTAACATTGCTTTGCATGGTTTTAGCTTACACAGTTATCTTTACAGTCCTGCACTACCATGCAAAGCAAGGATGGCTATAGTTTCTGATCTTCATTACATCTTCCTTAATCCATAAATTACTTACAAATGTGTTTTTAAAATTCCAAACATATGGGGATTTGGGGGTTTCTTTTTTTTTTTTTTTTTTTTTTGTGGTATGCGGGCCTCACTGTTGTGGCCTCTCCCGTTGCGGAGCACAGGCTCTGGACGCGCAGGCTCAGCGGCCATGGCTCACGGGCCCAGCCGCTCCGCGGCATGTGGGATCTTCCCGGACCGGGGCACAAACCCGTGTCCCCTGCATCGGCAGGCGGACTCCCAACCACTGCGCCACCAGGGAAGCCCTGGGGGTTTCTTTATTTTAAATATTATTGCATTGGGGTCCAGGGCTATGGCTTAATAAGCAATTCTCTTGTCATTTGTGAGATTTCCTTTGTGACCCTATTTGGTAAGAATGAGTATCCTACCATCACTGAATACAGGGTTTAGACACAGACACATACACACACACGATTAAGCACGCTAATTGTGTGTTTAAATCTATCCGTAATAATTTTTGCCTGCCTGATAAATCAGTTTCTGAAAGAAGAGTATTAAAATATCCCACCGTGACTGTGGATTTGTCAACTTGTTATAGATCAAATTCTTAGGTGGTTCAACACATGCTTGTTGAATGAAAATAAATTCAGAGCAAAATTTGTTTTCTTTAGGTCCTTCATATCACTTAATACAGAACTATATGCATGACAAAGATTGTAATCCTGCTTGGTTTAAGAAATCTTTTCAAGAGCAATCTTTTCGATCTTTTCTGTACAATCAGTGATACAACACACTTACTACAAAAGGCGTAGGAACATATCTTGAAAAAAGGTACACAGGAACATCTTTGGCCAGTAAGACTGCAGCAGTGAGTTTAGCAAGCCTAAAAAAAAGAGATTTCACTTGGTCCTTAGCTTTACATACTTTTTGAAAACCAACCTCCCATAAAATAAATGCATTACAATTATTCTGAATATACAGTAGCATAATACAACCGATTCTTATAATCACTAGTTATTTAAGATTCATGCTACAACTTTAAAATGTTAAATAAGACTTTTTTGAAAAGGAGTAACAAGGAACAGAATTGACATTTAAATTTCTTCCTTTTTTCTCATTCATCTTCTGATGGCTCTTTTAATAAGAAATAAAACATGCAAAAGGCAAAAACATGGAAGAAAGTGAAACCAGAGACTTTGATAAACCCAATATGCCTATTTACCCCGTGAAGAAAAAGTATTCACTATATCATGATTATCTATGTGTGAAAATACCCTAAAACTAATCAAATAGGACTATAATGAGAGAATGCAAGTTACATAATCCTCCTACCCAGTGCCTCTGCCCAAATATTAAAATCATCACATAGTCTATGTCATTCTAAACACTAACTCTAAACATTTAGAAATTTACTCCTTTCTGTAAAAATCAAAGGTTATCTTTGAAATGCTTCTATTTCAGCTCTAAAATAAACATTAGCATGTGATCACATTTTTTTGGACAGTTTCCTGTTTCAGAAATCCTACAACTGGGCATAACATTTTTTTCAAGATTTTATTCCAATCCAGCTTAATCTCTGAAACAATTAACACTGTACCTCTGGCTGCTGCAGCTGCTAGTTACTTGACCCCGGGTGTCGTACCCAACGACAAAACCTCTTTGCTTGAAGTCTGAGAAACATCTCTCAAGGTATTTGTACATCCCCTGAAGCAGATAAACACAGAAAATTAATTCCTGACTAATGCCTGCATTTTCTACGACTTAAGGGCTATTCTTTTTATTTGTGGTGTGCCCCTTATTGGCTCTCAGGGAACCGGCTTCCTCCTTTTGCCCATGTTTACCAATGTGAGAACAATAATGTTCAGTCCTCAAATGTGAGATGATAAACACCTATTTCCTGGAGTTTCAGACACATTTAATACCACAGAAATATCAATTAAGTAACTTAAATCCAATATGATACATAAAACATTAGGGAAAAAAAGATGGGACATGAGAGTCAGAATGCTAACAAAAAAAAAACTTGTTAGAAGAGCCAAAAGAAATTGTTTCTTGCCTTAAGGCTCTAGAGAACAAAATTTTGACCATGTTATGCTAAATCATAAGATTGAAGCTAACCAGAAGATCTGATCTAATTTATGACACAAACATTTAAAATCAGCAACATAAACCTTCATTAGAACATTTCTTAAGATGGCTGATCCCATTCTTTAGTTTTAAAATCTCACAGAAAGAAAATCTCATAAGCGAGGAAAATTTGCAGTCAAGGGTGACAAAAAAATGAAATGAAGTATTTAATATTGAAAATATCACAATAATAAGCCAAAACACCATTTAACTATCTTATGAATGATTTGCTAACTCTAATAAACACTTCCATCTGTAAAAATAACACTTCATATTGCTACAGTCCTTTTAAAACTACTTTCTCCGACGTTGCCACATTTAATCCTCACAACAACCCCCAAAAGAAAGAAATGAAGATGTCAGTTCTAATTTTGTCTCTGTCTTTCAACATTTCTTCCAAAATAGAGGAAACAAAATAAGATTGAAGCTCCATTTAATGACTTAACCAAAGCCATTCATTCAGCCAAAACTATGTTATACTGATTTACTGAAGACCTACTATATGGCAGGGACTACTAAGTAACTATGTGGCAGTACCAAATGAGACCCCAGTGACTTCTGGACCTTTCTTTCATGGTTCTTTCAAGTACAATTATTCTTCCTAACCTACTCCCTACGACTGTGTGTGCACCCAAGCATGCACGCAATATAGCCCAAATTGACTAGTTACACCAACTTATTTATTTCGAATGATGATACTATCCTAAAACCTCACAGAATCTCATTCTCTGATGTAAAAATCCATCTTCTCTTATCCCTCTATATACATAGGTTCTGAATAAAAGTAGGGTTTAAGAATTAGATTCCATCTGGCTTTTCCACTTCAAATAATGGAATCTCAACTCCTGTAAAAATTTGCACTTCTGTAGAAATTGATTTTCAAACACCTCCTCCACTCCTTTTTCTGAAGTCAAGGAATCTTCAGTTAAAATGAAAGCTTATAAGGAAACCCAACATACAAAAAAGATCGAACTGAAGCATTTCTGGACGAAGAAAAGAAAGGGGATGGGGGCAGGAGGAGGCAAGTATCCTACCTATTCAGTCATCTTGTCATCCTTTGTTCCTGATCCCCTGCATTAGCCCCTGGATTTAGAGAATTCCCTCAGAATAAGGTTAAAGGTGATTTATTGTTTGGCAGTATCGATTAGAATTGTATCTACTGAGCAATTCTCTAGTTCAGAACTATTTTTAGTATATGCTAAATGCATTTTGGCCTCAAAAGTGGAGTTCCTTGAAACAGTAAGGATGATTCACTGGAAAGAAAGTAATCTGTTTCTAGAATAAGTTGCATAAAAATGGGGAGAAATAAAACAAATTGTATCATATCAACACTGTCTTAACTCTCAAAATATATGGAAAACCATGTTAAAAGGAAATATTTTCAACTAAATTTTCCAAATACTCTGGTTAACCTTTATCAATGGCCATATGCCAAAATGAGCAATCACCTTCTTTCTATCTAAATTTGTCTCTTTGTATTAAATGGAAATGTCAATATCCATTTCCTGGTTTCAAATGCAAAGTAACATTGTCACGAAGTTGACAATGGCAACCAAAATAATTCAATAAGGAAGTCAGTCTGTGACTCTAAAGATACACAAATGACCTCTAAGATCAGTCTTATGCAAGACCAAAGGTCAGAATTTATTCTACATTTTTTATTTACAAGAGAGTATCTTGCTGGATATAAAGCTTTTTTTGCTTTTGTTCTTTTTTTTTAAGAAAAGAAACTAATTTATAAAGCAAAAAAACAGAGTGATAAAAGTACACATATTATAATTTATAATACTTACCTGTGTTGATTGTATTACTGTAAGATCATTAATATAGCAAAATCCTGCCCCCATAGCAGAACGAAGTCCTGCAGTCCCAAAAGTCATTCGGCAACAAAGTCTATCTCGCAGCTCCTTGTTCATCCCATTCCTTAACAGATTTTCAATTTGCTCTTTTGTCTTGGGATTCTATAAAAAAGATGCATTAAAACTTAATCAGGGGCTTCCCTGGTGGCACAGTGGTTGAGAGTCTGCCTGCTGAGGCAGGGGACGCGGGTTCGTGTCCCAGTCCAGGAAGATCCCACATAACCACGGAGCGGCTGGGCCCGTGAGCCATGGCCGCTGAGCCTGCGCGTCTGGAGCCTGTGCTCCGCAACGGGAGAGGCCACAACAGTGAGAGGCCCGCGTACCGCAAAAAAAAAAAAAAAAAAAAAAAGAAAGATTGAGCCTTCTTGACGCCCAATATAATACTTCTTCAAAACACTGAATTCCATCCCCTATCATTCCTCCTTAAGTTAACAGATGATAGTGGGCATTTCCTTAAAAAGAGTAATCAATTACATAATGGGGGTGGGGGTACCTTCAGTTGATAGTAGTGACCATATTTTAAACAACTTTGTATTCCCCACAGTACCTAACCTGTACTTTGTACACAGAAGATGTGTTGACTATAAGTCATTAATGGTGACAAAATAGCCATGTTCTTTCAGGAAACATAAATATTAGGGAAAGAAGATATCAGAACAGGTTTAAGTTATCATGCAATCAAACATAAGAACCCCCAATTGAAATGAATTTTCTAATTTAGTGGATATATTTTTTAAGATAAAGGCCTTTGGAAAAATAATGTCATGTTTTTTTTTGAGGCTAAATTAAATCCCAAATATATACTTCACGTGATCACTCAAAAATATTACTTTGTTTTAATTATTACCATATCTTCAGTACCGAGAACAGAACCTGGTACCCAGTAGGCACTCAACAAATATTTGTTGAATTAATCAAAAATATCTACTTATTAAGCACACACTATGTGCTAGGTACAGGAAACACTATAGGGAAGAAGAAGACACTGTCTTTGCTCTCACAAAGCTCAAAATCTACTGAGGCATAAAGATACGTAAAAGGGTAATTACCACATTGAATATAAAAAATATTAAAATAGGACTAAGTAATAGGGTTCTATAGGAGCACACAAGATAAGTCTCTAACCCAGAATGGATTGAAAGATAGAGAGCAGAGTCAGGGAAACCTAACTGGAGGAAGTAATATCTGAAGTGAAAAATGAGTAGAAATTGGAGGGTAGAGGGTGAGGTACAAGTTGAGGGTAGAGTGATAGTGAGTTCAGCATTAGACTTATTTATTAAATTTGAAATGATATCTATAGCCAGCATGCCAACTATTAACTTCCCTACCCAATAGCCTCTTCCTAGTAACCAAGAAAATAAAAATTACCATTTTCACTTAGAAATTTTATTAAGAGTTTTCAAAATTATAAGCCCAGTGCTGGAAATGGAGGGTATATAAATTACTATGGCAGGGGTAACAAACCACTCCAAACTTAGTGGCTTAAATCAATAATCATTTATCTCTCACAGTTTCTGTGGATCATGAATTCAGAAAGGGCACAGTCGGGATGGGGCTAGCTGGGGCTGTCAACAGGAATACTTATAGTGGACACTATCTGTGACATGGTTCCAAGGGCAAGTATCTCAAGAGCAAGCAAGCCAGGTGGAAGCCACATTACCTTTTATGACCTAGCCTTGGAAGTCAGGAAGCTTCACTTCCACTGTACTGCATTTCTGGAGACAGTTACAAAGATCTACCCAGGTGTCAGGGGAGGAGATATAGATCCTACCTTTCAACTGAGGTGTGCCAAAGTTATAGCACATGAGATGGGATATGTATATATGATACGAAAAAGGTAAATGCATATGATACCAAAAAAATGATATACAGTAATATAATATATATGCATATATATCATATATATGTGTGCAGTCATCTTTGAAAAATACAATCTATCATAGAGGGAGTAAGTATAAACTGATACAATATCTCAGATGACAATTTGCCAATGTTATAAATAACTTAAATATTAATAGCCTTTGATCCAGCAATTCTATTTTTATAAACTTATCCCAAGGAAATAATCATAGATGCATGTTAAAATTTAGTCATGAGTATATAAAATTTATTACTGTATTATGTCTGTAATAGTAAAAATATATATATATAAGTAAACTACATATCCAATAGAAAACCGGTTAAATAAAAAGTATGATGTAATAATAGTGCATTAGAATAGTATATTAAAAATAACTTTAGAATTCTATGATATGGGAAAAAAATTCTTGATATATTAAGGGGGAAAGTATATACACCATATGTGCAATATGGTTTCAAATTTATAAAATGGATACATACAAATGCACAGAAAAATAAAACTAAAAGGAAACAGACTGTTCTTTATTAGTGGTCATTAAACTTTTTATTCCTTTATTTCCTTATATGGAAGGATGATATAATCAGGGAGAAAAGTTTAGAAAGTACAAATTAACCCCAAACTCTTTTACCTGTGGATTGATGTCATTCACCAGTTTAGGAAATTTCACAGCTGTTGTCTCTTCAAATGTTGTTTCTAGTTCATTTTCTTTCTTCTCCTTAAGAGATTTCAATTAAATGTATGTTGGAACTTTTTCACTGTATCATCTTATGTCTTATGCCTTTTTCTTTATTTTCCTCTTCATCCTTTTGTCATTCCATCCTTCAATTCTGAATATTTTCCATGACCTATCTTCTAGTTTACTAATTCTCCCTTCAATTCTGTTTGAAATGTTATAAATTCATTCACTGAATTCTTGATTTTTGGTTATTGCACTTTTTCAGATCCATACTTTCTATTAAAATCTACTATGTCTTTTTTGTATCATTTTCATTTCTCTGCCCAATTTTTAATTGGGAAGTTGACAAGCATAGTTATTTTAAAGTCTGCATTTGGGAGTTCCCTGGTGGTCCAGTGGTTAAGACTCCATTCTCCCAGTGCAGGGGGCCTGGGTTCGAGCCATGGTCAGGGAACTAGATTCTGCATGCCACAACTAAGAGCCTGCATGCTGCAACTAAAGATCCCGCATGCCACAACAAAGATCTCACATGTGGCAACGAAGATCCCATGTGCTGCAACTAAGACCTGGTGCAGCCAAATAAATAAATAAATATTTTTAAAAATAATACTAAAGCCTGCATTTGATAACTGCAGTATAACGAGCCCCTTTAGGAGTTTCTATTATCTGTTGGTCCTTCAGGTTCTTGTTTGTGTTGACTTGTTTCCTTGCATGTCTGGTTGTCTTTGACTCTGTACTGAATATTATATTTGAAACATTATTAGTAGGAATAATTTGAAACCTGGGATGAAGGCACTTCCCTCTAGGGAAGATTTTTTTGTTTTGCTTCTTCCAGGCACCTGAAGACACTAGTAATCCGGGTTTCCCTTAATTCACTTTTCAGGCTCCAAATGACTCAGAGCTGGATGCAGTCTGTGTGCAGGATATTTAGTTCAAGTTCACCAGTATTCACAGGGAAGTATTTACAGTATTCACAGTATTCACCAGTATTCAAATGGAAGTATTTTCAGGGTTCCCACCTATGGTAGGCCCTAAATTCCAATATTTGTCCCTCTATCCTAGCAAGGCTAACAAAAAGACTGCTAAACCTCTCGGCTGCCCATCCTGGATCAGAAAATGAGTACAGGTCAAAGGTGGCCCTAAATGCTAAACTCAACCTCTCTGAATTTCTGTCTTCTTCCAGATCTTGAAGTGAAAATTCCTGACTAACCTGCTGAGTCATCAACACCTATAAACCTATACTTTGTCTATCTTTTCTAGCTGTAAGAGGAAAGTTGTCCAAACTACCTCATCTATCATTACTAGAACCAGAAGTCCTTCTACTATACAATACTGTTCTACATAGTATAGTTTTATATACATTTAACTTACACATATTCAACTATATGTACTTAGCCCTACCTCCCAAAGCACTGCTAAAGATTACATTTTGTGCATGTGCTCCATTATATATGGTGAATTACTATATACATTATTATACAGTAATGTAACTGTACCAAGATAGATACTTGAAGTCACATATTCTGTAGTTCATAGGCAATTTAAGACTTTCCAAGTGTAATTTTTTACTTTATGAAATTTTCATTATTTATTGACTTTAGAATCTAACTCCCAAGTAAGACAAGAGTCTACTATATCAGGGATATTCTGACACTGAAGTTATCTATTAGGGATACTTTAGACATTTTAATTCTGAGTAGGAGCTTAAACAAGATGACGTCTAGGTCTCTGTCAACTGAGATTCTGTAATACTATACTTAATTTAATTTGTACCCGGAAAAGATTCATGGCCTGATGTTTAATACGTATTTTGGAGTATTGATGCTCCAAAGGAGAAACTTTCCCATCAGCATGAAAACTAACAATGAAGGAAACAATAAGACGGGTTTTATTTCTTTTTTAATAAGGCCCAATTTTCATATGCTTCCAAACTCATGCTACAATTATGGTCTGACTGCATTTCTCAGAAATTAAATATCTCTATCTCATATATATGTCATCTTTACATATGCTACAGAAATAATCCAAAAGAACAAAAAGCTGTATGCAAAACAATGCTCTCAGCATTCTTGAAAATAGCTTTTAAAACATCAGAAACACCTTATTGTGTCTATATGAGATGATGGATGTTAACTAAACCTACTGTGGTAATCATTTCACAATATATGTAAATCAAACCATTATGCCATATACTTTAAACTTTTTTTTTCCTGGCTGCACCATGCAGCATGCGGGGTCTTAGTTCCCCAACCATGGATTGAAACTGTGCCCCCTGCAGTGGAAGCATGGAGTCTTAACCACTGGACTCCAGGGAAGTCCCGTATACCTTAAACTTATACAGTGATGTATGTCAGCTATTTCTGAATAAAACTGGAAAAAAATCAGAAACACTTTAAGATGTTCAACAAACAGAAAATGTTAAGTATGACATATCTACCAAGTATTATCTGTCAATAAAATTATAATTATGTTCTTCATGATAAAAGTTACATAAATAAATCCAAAAGACAAACTGAAAAAAAAAACCATTTGTAATCAAAACAACTAACAAACTAATTTAAAAAATGGACAGAGGACCTAAACAGACATTTCTCCAAAGAAGACCTACAGGTAGCCAACAGGCACATGAAAAGATGCTCAACATTGCTAATATTAGAGAAATGCAAATCAAAACTACTGATACAATGAAGTATCACTTCACACTGGTGAGAATAGCCATCATCCAAAAGGCCCCAAATAATAAATGTTGGATAGGGTGTGGAGAAAGAGGAACCCTCCTACACTGTTGGTGGAAATGTAAATTGGTGCAGCCACTATGGAGAACAGTATGGAGGTTCTTTAAAACACTAAAAATAGTTACCATACGATCCAGCAATCCCACTCTCAGGCATATAAAATCCCACTTTTCTGGAAAAGACAAAAACTCTAAGTTGAAAATATACACACACTCCAATGTTCATAGCAGCACTATTCACAGTAGCAAAGACATGGAAGCAACCAATGTCCATCGACAGATGAATGGATAAAGATGTGGTGTATATATATATACACACAATGGAATATTACTGAACCATAAATAGAATGAAATAATGCCATTTACAGCAACATGGATGGACCTAGAAATTATCATACTAAGTGAAGTCAGATAAAGACAAATGTCATAGATGTCACTTTTATATGGAATCTAAAAAAAAGATAAGAATGAACTTATTTACAAGACAGAAACAGATTCACAGGCATAGAGAACAAACTTATGGTTGCCAAAGGGGAAGGTGGGGAGGGATAAATTAGGGGTTTGGGATGAACAGATACACACTACTATATATAAAATAGATAAACAACAAGGTCCTAACTGTATAGCATAGGGAACTATATTCAATATCTTGTAATAACCTATAATAGAAAAGAATCTGAGAAAGAATATATATATGTGTATAACTGAATCACTATGCTGTACACCAGAAAGTTAACACAACACTGTAACTCAACACTACTTTGATAAGAATAAAAAATAAAACCATCTGTAATATGTAAGTTAACCAAAGGTTTATTTCTCTAAGAGAAAATATCAATGACTCAATAGAAAAATAGACAAAAGACATGAAGACAGTTCATAAAAAAGGAAATACAGATAGATGTCTTTTAATATATGAAAATATACTCAGCCTCATTTTTAAGAAAAATTAAAATTAAAATATAGCTTTAATTTTTCACGTTGGCAACGAAAAATATTTGATACTACACTGTGGTGCAAGAATTTGGGAAAGGAGGCACTTTTATATATTTATGGTAGAAGAATAAATAGGTACACTCTCTCTGGAGGGCAATTTGGCAATATCTATCAAAATTTAAAGGTACATAACCTGACTCAATATTCTGTTTCTAGGAATTGATGTCACAGAGATACTGAGAAACACACGTCTAAATATGTGTGTGCTACTAGCATTACCCTGACTGCAATAGCAAATAACAAAACCAAACCATAAATGCCCATTAGTAAGACACTGGTTAATTAGTTTGGATATCAATTGAATGAAATACTATCTAGCTCTTATAAAGAATGGAGCAGTTCTATATATACACTGACAAAAATATTTAAAGTGGGGGAAAAAAGCAAAGGGCAGGACACTGCCAGGATAATATACTAGTATTTATGTTAAGGGACAGGTTAAATATCTGTGAAAATATGTACAAAAAGCTAATAATAGTGTCTCTGGGTAGGAACACTTAGATGGATATGGGAAAACAATTGAGAGGGTATTTAGTCAAGTACCTTTTGAATTTGTGTATGTATGGCCTATTTGTTTAACTATATAAAATTACATAGGATAGAATTCCATGCTATGAGCATGGAAATGTTGTGGTAAATAGAAAAAGAAACAAAAATTTAAGCACACTGTGCTAACAGGCAAAGAAAAACTAGATACACTTACAAAGACTAAGGGGGAGGGACTTTGTGGCTCAGTGGTTAAGAATCCACCTGCCAGTGCAGGGGACACGGGTTTGAGCCCGGGAAGATCCCACATGCTACGGAGCAACTAAGCCCACACACCACAACTACTGAGCCTGCGCTCTAGAGCCCGTGAGCCACAACTACTGAGCCCGCGTGCCACAACTACTGAAGCCCGCAGACCTAGAGCCCATGATCCACAATGAGAAGCCACTGCAATGAGAAGCCCGCGCACCACAACGAAGAGTAGCTCCCGCTCTCCCCAACTAGAGAAAGCCTGCGTGCAGCAACAAAGACCAAACACAGCCAAAAATAAATAAATAAATAAAGACTAAATGGGAAAGAGAAAAATGTAAAAAAACCCACGATGTCATATTATAGTCTAATTTATATTAATATATTAAAATTATTTATATATAAAATACTGATGAAGGAAAAAGACCTAGATATATGATTTTCCACAAGACTGCCCCTACTTCAGACATTAGTCCCAAGTCCCAGGCCACCCTTACTTCTTACAGATTGGCTATAAATCAGGGGTTCCCATGATCCCCTCCTCAGGTTCAATAATTTGCTAGAATAGCTTGCAGAACTCAGGAAAACACTTTACTTGTGTTTCCCAGTTCATTATAAAGGACACAACTCAGGAACAGCCAAAGGGAAGAAATGAACAGGGCAAGATACATACCCAAAATCCAAGGTATTTACCCAAGAGTAAAGCATGGACAGATAAGAGAGTCTGAGAGACAAAGAAGATACAGGGTGAAGGTTTAACACATTTAAGATTCCCTGAAGGAGGAGAAAGATAGAGAGCACAGCAAAACTGTTGTTCTCCTCTTCTACCTACTTTCACAATTTTCTCTTTGTCTATGTTTTCCAGAGATTAACATCTAGAAACATCATAGCTAATCTTTTGAAATGAAAACAAAAAGAAAATTATAAAAGTAGGTAGAAAAAAATTACCTTCAAAGAAATAGTCATTCTAAGTTGACTTTTCAACAGTAACAATATAAACTGGTTGGCATGGGATTATATCTTTAATGCACTGAAAGAGAAAACTGCCAATGTTAATTTCACCCAGCAAAAATATCTTGGAAGAAACATTGTAAAATAAAGACATTTTCAGACAAAAACTAAGAGCTCAATATCAGACGGAAGTAAAATGATCCCAAATGGAAGGTTTGAGTTGAGAAATGAAGAAAAAAGGATATATAGATTACTCTACATAAATATTGACTATAAAAAGAATATATGGTAGGGCTTTTAAAATATAGACTAATAAAAGTAAATATAGTTAGTGTTCTAAAATCCTTGTGTTAACTGAGAGTTAGATAAAGGTATTGATTAACATCTAAATAACACAATGGTCAAAAAAGAAAACAGCAATTAGGAATATTTTGAATCAAATGGTAATGAAAATACTACATATGAAAAATGTATGGGTACAACTAAGTAGTAGTTTGAGGGAGAAAAGTGTACATATCAGAAAAGGTTTAACATTAATGATATAAACATGCATTTAAAGAATGAAATGAGGACTTCCCTGGTGGCACAGTGGTTAAGAATCCGCCTGCCAATGCAGGGGACATGGGTGGTTCGAGCCCTGGTCCAGGAAGATTCTACATGCCACAGAGCAACTAAGCCTGTGCACCACAACTATTGAGCCTGTGCTCTAGGGCCCGTGAGCCACAACTACAGAGTCCACGTGCTGCAAATACTGAAGCCCACGTGCCTAGAGCCCGTGCTCCACAACAAGAGAAGCCACCGCAATGAGAAGCTTGCACACCACAATGAAGAGTAGCCCCCGCTGGCCGCAACTAGAGAAAGCCCGTGCACAGCAACAAAGACCCAACGCAGTCAAAAAAATGAATTAATTTAAAAAGAAAAAAAAAAAGAATGATATGAACAATGGAAGGACCAAGAGGACATTATGCTAAGTGAAATAAGCCAGTCACAGAAGGACAAATACTGCATGGTTCCACTTATATGAGGTATCTAAATTAGTTAAACTCATAGAAACAAGAGTAGGATGATGGTTGCCAGGGGCTGTGGGGAGGAGAAAATAGGTTGTTGCCGTTCGAAGGGTATAAAGTTTCAGTTATGCAAAAGAAATAAATTCTAGAGATCCGCTGTACAACACTGTGCCTACAGTTAACAATACTAAAAGAAAGAAAAAAGGGCTTCCCTGGTGGAGCAGTGGTTGAGAGTCCACCTGCCGATGCAGGGGACGCGGGGTCGTGCCCCAGTCCGGGAAGATTCCACATGCTGCGGAGCAGCTGGGCCCGTGAGCCATGGCTGCTGAGCCTGCGCGTCCGGATCCTGTGCTCCGCAACGGGAGAGGCCACAACAGTGAGAGGCCCGTGTACCGCAAAAAAAAAAAAAAAGGACTATTTTGTACCAATAAATTTGAAAATTTAGACAAAATGGACAATTTTACTCAAGGAAAAAAACATCTGATTAGAATTATAAACATGAAAGAGATTAAATCATAAAAAGCTCCCGCAAAGAAAGCTCCAGCCCCAGCTGACTTTAATGGCAAGTTCAAAAGTATATTTAAGAAATAAATCATTCAATTCTTAAAAGAACTCTTCCAGGGAAGATAAAAAGAGGGTACACCCCTCAACTCTTTTCCTCTGTTTAGTTTAACCTTGATACAACAACCAAAGATATCATAAGAAAGAAAAATCATAGTCCGACCTCACTAATGAACACAGGTGCAAAAATCCTAAATAAAATTTATCAAATCAAATCTAGCAATATATAAAAAGGATAATAAATCCTGACAAAGGTCAATTTACACCAGAATATAACGTTGGTGTAATATTTGAAAATCAGTCAAGGTTATCTACAACATTGACAGGTTTAAAAAAAAATCAAATGATAATCTTAACAGATAAAGTACCTGATAAAGTTAAACATTTATTACATATGATAAAATCTTAGCAAACAAGGAATATATACAAACACAGGATGCATGCTAAGATCCTGTTAAGATCCTCCAGAGATCGTTTTAACTGGATGGTTGTGTCCCTCTCTAGCTGCTATAGGTACTACTGCTATGAGTTCACACATGCAACCTTCTCTGGAGAACTGCCCTGGGATGATCAAAGGCAGCTTATGCGGAGGACCTGAGGGTTATACACACCTTTCCCCTACAGCCAATAGCCAATGACTGTCTGCGGCAGGAGTATAACTCTGTTATGCAACTAATACTCCAGAGAGCATAGAATCGAGCTGAGATTAAACTTCACTTGAAACTATATCATTGCTTAGTTCTTTCCTTTCCCTAACTTGATTCCCTCACACCTTTACAGGTTTCTCCTGAGAGCATTCCTTTTATAAATCATTTGCACAGAAATTCCTATCTTTGCTTCTAGGGAACTCAACCTAAAATACATATAAGTAAAAGTGTTTAAACTTTCAACTTTTAGCTCATGAGGAATAGAAAGGAACTTCCTGAATCTGATAATGGCTAGCTATGAGGAGGAGGAAGGCGGGGGGGAATCCTACAGTCCTAGCCAAAAGAAAAAGAGACAAAAAGTACAAGAATTGAAAAAAAAAAGAAACAAAACTCACATAATTTGCAGATGAAATGACTGAACACATTAAAAAATCTAAAAGAGTAAATAATTTTTAGAATTAATGTTAGAATATAGTAGAGTTTTTGGATACAAGGTCAATATACAAGTCAATTGCATTTCTCTATGCCAGCAAACAGAAAAAAATAATTTTAAATGGCGCAAAAAAATATCAGGTACCACCTGTTCCCTGTATAGTCAAGTAAACTCCAACCATATGTGACCTTGCCACAGGTAACAACTATAACCTCTAGACCAAATTTGAAAAAAAAGAAAGAAAACCAAAATCCACAAAGACCTTAAGGTCCTGGAGAGTGAACAAATGCAGATTTGATTCTAAAAGGGAGTTAACACTTGGGAGAAGGAACCAGCATGGGATGTTTCCTGTTTTTATGGCTTTTGAGAGCAGACAGTAGTCAGAGCCCTGAGCAGTGGCTGAAACACCAATGGAAATCCCACAATCCTTGTGGCCTGAGGAACCAGAGCACAAAATTCAGGGCAACCACAGCCACTGGAGTATATGTCCAAAAAGGAGAGAGTTAGAGAGGAAGAACCCCACATTCTGTGCATAAACTCTGTCCAAAACTCTAGCTGACTCCTGTACTACATGTGTGGGACAGACATCAGCTAAGGATAAAAGAAGAAACTGAGATTTGAGCAGCCTTCCAGGAAACAGAGTTTTTAGTTTGAGTTGAACCAAGTTAATTACATGCTAAAATAAACACTCTCCTGAGGAATAATGGATTCCAGGCCCTCCATAATATAACACTCATAATGTCCACGATGCAATCCATAATTACTAGACAAATGAAGAACTAGAGAAATGTGACCCACTCTCAAGAGCAAAGATAATTAGTGGTGATCAACTCTAAGATACCCAGACGTTAGAATTAGCAGACAAGGATTTTAACACAGCTATTATCAGTGACTTAAAGAAAAATATTCTTGCAATGGAGGAAAAGATGAGACATCTCAGAAAAGAAATAGAAACTATACAAAAGAACCAGATGGAAATTTCTGAACAGAAAAATACAATATCTGAGATTAAAAATTCACTAAATGGTCTCAATAGCAGAATGGAGATGAAAGAGAAAAGGGTCCATGAACTAGAAGACAGATCAATAGAAATTATCTATTCTGAAATACAGAGAGAAAAAGGTTAAAAATAAATTTAACAGAGCCTCTGAGATCTAAAAGACAATACCAACAAATCTAACATATGTAGAAAGAAAACTAAGAGAATTCATTGCCAGTGAATCTGTATTACAGTAAATGCTAAAGGAAATTCTTCAAGTTGAAGAGAAGTGATACCACTTGGAAATTTGAATTTTTTTTTTTTTTTTTTTTTTTTCGGTACGTGGGCCTCTCACTGTTGTGGCCTCTCCCGTTGCGGAGCACAGGCTCCGGACCCGCAGGCTCAGCGGCCACGGCTCACGGGCCCAGCCACTCTGCGGCATGTGGGATCTCCCCGGACCGGGGCACGAACCCATGTCCCCTGCATCGGCAGGCGGACTCTCAACCACTGCGCCACCAGGGAAGCCCTGGAAATTTGAATTTTTAGGAAAGAAAGAAGAGCACTGGATATGGTAGACAGCTGGATAAATATAAAAAGACTATTTTTTCCTTCTTAATGTTTAAAATGCATAGGATTGATTAAAGCAAAAATTAAAACACTTTTACAAAAAGTGATACAAATGATAAAGGATGGAGGTGGTATTGATGATAAAACATGGGCCAACATTGTTGCAAGAATTTACAAGGAGTGGTATAATATTAACTCTAAATAGACTGAGAAAAGTTAATTTTCCAAAACTGAAACTAATGAAACAAAATCCCCAAAGCCCTTTATATGTTAAAGAGATTGTACTTGTTCTCAAAAAGCCTTCCATGAAGAAAACTTCAGGCCCAGATGGTTTGGGTGGCAAATTCTATCAAACATTTAAAGAAATAAATACCATCATACAAAAACACTTTCAGAAAATAGAGCAGGGAACACTTCAACTAATTTTACAAGGCCAGCATAATCCGAATATAAAAATCTAACTGATATACAAAAAGATCCTTACCAAAATATATAAAAAGAATAATAAGTGGTATTTATCTGAGGAATGTCAGTTGAATCAACATGCAAAAATCAATGTAATTCATTATACCTCAAAGTAAAAAAATTGTTTAATGCTATGGTACACCCAGACAATGGACTATTATTTAGTGATAAAAAGAAATGAGATCTCAAGCCATGAAAAGACATGGAGGAAACTTAAATGCATATTACTAAGCGAAAAAAGCCAATTTGGAAAGGCTACATACTGTATGAGTCCAGCTATATGACATTCTGTAAAAGGCAAAACTACAGAGATAGTAAAAAGATCAGTGATTTCCAGGGGTTGAGGGTTGAGGAAGGGATGAATAGGTGGAACATAGAGGATTTTTAAGGCAGTGAAATTATTCTGTATGACAATATAATCGTAGATACATGTAATTACACATTTGTCCAAACCCACAGAATGTATACCACCAAGATTAAAACATATGTATGATCAGGCCACCCAAGATGGCTGTTCTCTTGCTCTCTGAACATCCCCTATTCGACCAGTGCCTGCTTCACCTACACCCTACTCACATGACTAACCTTCCCTCCTAATCATAGAGACATACTTGCCCCCAGCCCCAGCTAGTGATTGTTCTAATCTTCAGACTAGAACATCTCCGCTATGATAGCTTAACAAAGGGGCAGTGAGGGGTATGCTCCTCTGCTGGTTACCCTGGTAACTGATGAGCCAACCTGACATCAGTTTCCTCTATAACTGGTAAACTGTCCCCTCCCTTCCACAATAGCAAAGACTACTGCCATGTCCTGCCTGCCATCTCCCACACATGGTGGGGTGTTGCTCCAGGACCTTGCTTCAGACATGTAAGATCCCCATGTCCATTAAATCACTGATGTCTCTGTTGCTGACTCTGGGCTTTCTTCGGTCTTGAGGCTGGGCAAGTATAAGGCTTGCAGGTCTGTGGGGTGCAGCCCAACAACATAATATAAATGATGGACTTTGGGTGATTAATATGTGTCAGTGTAGGTTTATCAGTTCTAACAAGTGTACCACACTGGTGGTGGATGCTGATAATGAGGGAGGCTGTGCATGAGTAAGGGCAGGGGGAGTATGAGAAATCTCTGTACTTTCACTTCAGTTGTGCTGTGAACCTAAAACTGCTTAAAAAATAACGTTTTAATTTAAAAAAAACACATAATCTTCTCAGTAGATGCAGAAAAAGCATTTAACACAAATTCAATACCCAATAATTATTTTAAAATTTCTCAGTAAATTCTGAATAGTAATTCCATTCCTAGGTATCTACCCAAGAGAAATGAAACAATGTTCACACTATGACCTGTATATGAATTTTAATGGCAGATTTATTCAGAATAATTGAAACCTGATGTTTCTCAATTGGTGAATGAATAAACAAATTGTTGTACCTCCATACAATGGAATCCTACTCAGCAATAAAAAGGAATAAACTACCAATATGGACAACAAAATGAATAAATCTCACAAGCATTTTTAAGTGAAGGAAGCTCAACCCAAAAAGTCTATATACTGTATGATTTCTGTAAGGCAAACTATTGGAACAGTGGAGAAATATGACAACTCAATAATAAAAAGACCACCCCCCCAAAAAATGGACAAAGGATTTAAGCAGACATTTTGCTAAAGAAGATGCACAAATGGCTAAAGAGCTATAATTACTGATTTATGCTACAACACAGATGAAACTTGAAAACATGCCAAGTTGAAAGAACAGGGACATAAAAGGCCATATATTGTGTGGTTCCATTTATATAATAGGTGCAGAACAGGCAAGTCCATGGAGACAGAAAGCAGATTAATGGTTGTCAGGAGTTAAGAGAAGAGACGAGTGACTATTAATTATGGGTATGGAGTTTCTTTTTAAGGTGATTAAAATGTTCTGAAATTAGTGGTGATTGCATAACTTTTTGAATATACTAGAACCCCTTGAATTAGATACTTTTTTTTTTTTTTTTGGTTTTTTTTTTTTTGCGATAGCAGGCCTCTCACTGTTGTGGCCTCTCCCGTTGCGGAGCACCGGCTCCGGACGCGCAGGCTCAGCGGCCATGGGTCATGGGCCCAGCTGCTCCGCTGCATGTGGGATCTTCCCGGACCGGGGCACGAACCTGTGTCCCCTGCATCGGCAGGCGGACTCTCAACCACTGTGCCACCAGGGAAGCCCCTAGATACTTTAAAGTGGTGAATTTTATAATTTTATGTTATGTGAATTAGCTCCCAATTAAAAACAACTACTGGACTTAAATTAGATCAGTGGTTGCCGGGGCTGGAGTGATGGGATTCACTTTAAAAGGACATGAGGCAACTTTCTGCAGGATAGAAATGCTCTGTATCTTGATTGTGGTGTTGGTTATGCAACTATTTACACTTGTCAAAACTGTTTAAATTGAACACCTTAAAAGGATGAAATTTACTGTCAATTACATAAATGTAAATTATACTTCAATAAGCCTGATTTTTTTCAAAGTATATAGAAAAGCTCTAAAACTGATGTTGGAGCAGAGGAAAATGGATAAGTACAGATGCACAGCGTTTTACCTTATAAAGTATGAATTAATGACAAACAATATTGGATGGTTTTTTCCTTTCCCTTTATGAAACATACGGAAAATGTAATTTAATGTTAAAAATACAATACTTGGGGGACTTCCCTGGTGGTCCAGTGGTTAGGACTCTGTGCTTCCACTGCAGGGGGCACAGGTTTGATCCCTGGTGGGGGAACTAGGATCCCACATGCCACGCAGCACTCCCCCCAACTCCCCCCAAAAAAGAAAAAAAATACAATACTTGAAAAATGCTTGAATTCTCAGTGGCTTTATAAAACAGAGTTTTTAAAAAGGATATGCAAATTACAAAAAATAAATTCATGTCACTGTGAGTTGTGATATAATGTCAACTCTTTTACTGTTAAGTTTTCCTTCATAATTATGTAAAAGTTCCTTGATATTTGGAGGAGAGGACATTTAAGTCATTTATTTTATGTAAGTATGAATCTAATTTTACAGAAACCACAAATACAACTGATTACTATCTTTGTAAAATGTGACATTTCTATTTAGAGAACATCTTAGGCTGTATTTGACATATTATGTTATTGTTGACTTTTTTTTTTAAAGAACTATAGCTTCTCAAAATCTTACAGTGTACTATTTAGGGATAAGTTAATAGTATCCATATTTTCAAAAGTTATATACTAAGCATATATTATAAGAAATGTAATACTTCAATTTTGATTTGAGTGTTTTCAGGCATTGAAATAGTTTTGACTAAGGATTTTTTTTTAAGCTGTTTAACCTCCAGGGTTATCTTTATTTAATTGAAAAACAGGGACTTCCCTGGTGGTCCAGTGGGTAAGACTCTGAGCTCCCAGTGCAGGGGGCCTGGTTTTGATCCCTTGTTGGAGAACTAGATCCCGCATGCATGCTGCAGCTAAGAGTCTGCATGCCGCAACTGAGTCCACATGCTGCAACTAAGAAGTCTGCATGCTGCAAACTAAGAGCCTGCATGCTGCAACTAAGACCCAGTGCAGCCAAAATAAATAAATAAAATAAATAAATAATTTTTAAAAAGAGAAAGAAAAACAAAATGATTTTTTAATGAAACAGGACATTTAGACAAAACCCTAGTATTCCTAAATATGCCTTAGTTACTTTGGGGAAAGGAGGAAGAGAGGAGAATGGGATCAGGGAAATAGACACAGAAATTTAAACTGATTTTATAATTTATTTCTTTAAAAAGGAGAGCTGATTCAAAGTTAGCAAAATGCTGTGAACAAAATGGGAACTGTTTACCATTCTCTGTGTTTTTAAAAAAGAAGACAGAAATCAATTTATTAATAAGTCTCATTATTTCTTCCTTAAGTTTCTTATACGATTCTATGAGCATCCTAATATAAAACTTTTATATCTATATTTCTAGAAGAGTCTCCAAGCTACCCTCCGCTACTCTAAACCATCTCATCCTGATTACATACTGCAGCCAGATTAATCAACTAAGAACCAACAATAAAAGTCCAATTCTGATTACATCAAATGTAAAGGTTAGGAAGGGTGGGATCAGATCTCAAAGGGCAGAGGAGTTCAAAACTTTTTGGATTCAAATACTCTCTCCATTTCTCTGAGTTTGTGTGTAGGTTAAAAAAAATGGTAATTACTACCTCATACAATCCTTAGAAGGATTTAAAAAGACTTTTTATATGAAAGCATCTAGTACCATGTTTGGCATATTGGCATTCAATAAACACTAGTTTTCCTTCACCTATTCTTAATTGCCACAAGAGTCTAACACATGTGCTCTACCTGAGTTTTTAAAAAATCTCTTCATATATGGTCAGTTAATCTAAGAAAAAGAAGGCAAGAATACACGATGGGGAAAGGACAGTCTATTCAATCAGTGTGCTGGGAAAACTGGACAGCTACACGTAAAAGAATGAAATCAGAACATTTCCTTACACCATATACAAAAATAAGCTAAAATGGACTCAAGACCTAAATGTAAGACTGGAAACCATAAAACTCCTAGAAGAAAACATAAAACACTCTTTGACATAATCATAGCAATATTTTTTTGGATCTGCCTTTTATGGCAAAGGAAACAAAAGCAAAAATAAACAAATGGGACCTAATTAAACTTAAAAGCTTTTGCACAGCAAAGGAAGCCATCAACAAAATGAAAAAACAACCTACCGAATGAGAGAAAATATTTGCAAATTATATGACCATTAAGGGGTTAATATCCTAAATATATAATCGGCTCATACAACTCAATATTAAAAAAACAAAACCCATTAAAAAAATGGGCAGAAGACCTGAATAGTTATTTTTCCAAAGAAAACATACAGGGACTTCCCTGGTGGTGCAGTGGTTAAGAATCTGCTTGCCAACGCAGGGAACATGGATTGAGCCCTAGCTGGGGAAGATCCACATGCCTCAGAGCAACTAAGCCTGTGCGCTGCAACTACTGAACCTGCGCTCTACAGTCCGCAAGCCACAACTACTGAGCCTGCGTGCCACAACTGCTGAAGGTGGCACACCTAGAGCCCGTGCTCCACAATGAGAGAAGCCACCGCAATAAGCCCGCATACCACAACGAAGAGTAGCCCCTGCTCACCCCAACTAGAGAAAGCCCACGCACAGCAACGAAGACCCAATGCAGACAAAAATAATTAAGAAAAAAAAGAGAAAACATACAGATGACCAACAGGCACATGAAGAGATACTCAACATTGCTAATTATTAGAGAAATGCAAACCCAAACTACAATCAGGTATCATCTCACATCGGTCAGAATGGCCATCATTTAAAAGTCCACAAACAATAAATGCTGGATAGGGTATGGAGAAAAGGGAACCTTCCTACACTGCTAGTGGGAATGTAAATTGGTACAGCCACTTAGGGAAAACATTAAGGAGGTTCCTCAAAAAAAAAAAAAAAAAAAAGAGCTACTATATAATCCCGCAATTCCACTCCTGGGTACATGTCTGAAAAAAATGAAAACACTAATTCGAAAAGATATATGCATCCCAATGTTCATAGCAGCATTATTTACAATAGTCAAGCTATGGAAGCAACCCAAGTGTCCATCAATAGATGGATAAAGATGCAATACACACACACAATGATGAAATTTTAAAAATAAATAAATAAATTTATTTATTTATTTATGGCTGCGTTGAGTCTTTGTTGCTGAGGGTGGTCTTTCTCTAGTTGCGGAGCACGGGCTCTAGGTGCGTGGGCTTCAGTAGTTGTGGCACGTGGGCTCAGTAGTTGTGTCTCGTGGGCTCTAGAGTACAGGCTCAGTAGTTGTGGTGCATGGGCTTAGCTGCTCCGCAGCATGTGGGATCGTCCCAGACCAGGGCTCGAACCCATGTTCCCTGAATTGGCAGGTGGATTCTTAACTTTCCTGCGCCAGGAAGGTCCCCCAAATAATGAAATTTTGCCATTTGCAACAACATGGATGGACCTGGAGGGTATTGTGCTTAGTGAAGTAAGTCAGACAGAGAAAGACAAATACTGTATGTAATCACTTATATGTGGAATACAAAAAGTAAAACAAACTAATGAATATAACAAAACAGAAACAGACTCACAGATATAGAGAAAAAACTATGGGGAGAGGAAAGGGAGGAGGGGCAAAATAGAAGCAGGGGATTAAGAGGTACAAACTACTATGTGTAAAATAAATAAGCTACAAGGATATATTGTACAGCACATGGAATATAGCCAATGTTTTATAATAACTTTAAATGGAGTATAAGCTATAAAAATTTTGAATCACTGTTTCACACCTGAACCTAATACTATAAATCAACTATACCTCAATTAAAAAAAAAATCTCTTCATAGCTCTTGCATGTCCCCTGTTCAGTTTCATTTCCATGATCAGTTTCATTCTATTTTATTATTCTATTTCTCCCACTGTAAATTTTCTGCCCCCATATCCACCATCTATTCCTATCCTACTTAACCTTCAAGGCCCAGCTCAAATTCTACTTCTTACATAAAGTCTTCCTGACTTTGAACTCCTATTGCTCTTAGAAACCAGTGCCAGACAGTTGACCACTTAATTATTCTTTGTTCATGTTTGAATTTTTACTTTTAATTATAAGTACATCAATACACTTATCTTGTTTTTAAAAATACTAATAACATAAATAAAGCTATAGAGATCTTTGACTATTATCATTCCCAGACCCCTCTTTTAGGGGAGCCAATACTGTATGTGATATATCTTTCCAGACCTTTACCTACATCTACATACTTACAGAAATGTAGTTTTACTTTATCTTTTTATTTTATATACATGGTATCAAATTGTACACAATGCTCTGGAACTTGCTCATTTCATTCAATAAATCTTGGAGGTCCTCTCAAGACATGTAGATATGTGTATTCTTTTCAAATGTCGCAGTGTTCTAGTTTATTTATCCGTTCCCCTATTGGTGGACATTTAGATTTTTTAATAGTTTTTACCTAAATGAATAATGAAATATTTCAGAGGGAAAATGGCATGAGAAAATTCTGAAGCAGAAACCACAAAACAAAACTACCACTTACACTGAAGAGATTTTCTAACAAGGTTAAGTCTGGTGAGCTGAAAGCTAAGATGACTTTGTATCTGAGAAGCATAGTATTTTTCATTTACATTATAATTTTTATATTCTTTTGGGCATTCAGTAAGACCATTTTCATAGTTTTGTTGGTAAGGTATAGTGCTCATTAAATTATTTGGTGCAAAAGATCCCATGCAGGATTGGATACACTACCTGTCTATTCTTTCCACCAGCATGAATCATTTTCTCCATTAACTCCCAACACCAGAGGGCAGCAGCCTCAGTACTAATCAGCAATAATGTAGAGAGTAAGTGACTTATGAAAAAATAACTCCTTTAGTAAAATCTACACTAAATTACTAACCAACCTTTTATTGGGGGGAAAAGTGTTTCTAAACATATGAAATATGAAATAGGTAAAAACAACCAAATAAGCAAAACATACTGTCTTTCCACAAAGATAGATAAAAGAAATCAAATTTAGATTATCTGGGGAGGGACCATGAAAATCTGAGCTAGTGGAATATAACATTTACATTCTATGGTTAATTTAATGTATCTTTTTTTTTTAAAAGAAGATGTTGGGGGGTAGGAGTTTATTAATGTATTTTTAAATTTTTGCTGTGTTGGGTCTTTGTTTCTGTGTGAGAGCTTTCTCTAGTTGTGGCAAGCGGGGGCCACTCTTCATCGTGGTGCACGGGCCTCTCACTATCGCGGCCTCTCTTGTTGCGGAGCACAAGCTCCAGACATGCAGCCTCAGTAGTTGTGGCTCACGGGCGTAGTTGCTCCACGGCATGTGGGATCCTCCCAGACCAGGGCTCAAACCCGTGTCCCCTGCATTAGCAAGCAGATTCTCAACCACTGCGCCACCAGGGAAGCCCTAATGTATCTTATAAGTACAATTCGGAAGAACCAAATAAAGATAAATTCCTTTTCATTAGCTTCTTCAGGCTCTCTGATTTTTCAAATAGGAGGAAAGGAAGAGATGGGGAAAAAATAATTCCAGATTAAATATATATCCAAATAGACTTCTAATGGCCTTGTAGAAAACTTAAAGGAACTAAACAAAAAACCTTTATGAAAGAAAAAACAGGGCAAAGAAGACCCCCAAATAAAAAGCAAAAGTAGCCAGTCTACCTATTTTGAAATTTTCAGGAGCGAAAGAAGAAAGTGCTTTCAAATAAGAATCCTTTCCCTTTCAAGTATAAGTACTTTTTAAAGTCACGGACTTTAATTTTTAGAACAGTTTTAGGTTTACAGAAAATTGAACAGAAAATACAGGGAGTTCCTAAAAATCCTCCCACCCAACCCATTTCCCCTGTTGTTAACATCTCGTATTGGGGCTGGAGAGAGGGGAGGTAAGGGGACTTCTTTAATGGGTATAGAGTTTCAGATTTGCAAGATTAAAAAGTTCTGGAGATCTGTTTCATAAAAATGTGAATATGATTAATGCTATTGTACTGTACACTTAAAAATGGTTAAGATGGGGCTTCCCTGGTGGCGCAGTGGTTGAGAGTCCGCCTGCCGACGCAAGGGACGTGGGTTCGTGCCCCGGTCCGGGAAGATCCCACATGCCGCGGAGCGGCTGGGCCCGTGAGCCATGGCCGCTGAGCCCTGCCCGTCCGGGGCCTGTGCTCCGCAAAGGGAGAGGCCACAACAGTGAGAGGTCCGCGTACCGCAAAAAAAAAGTGTTTGTGAACTACGCTTACTGTTCTGGAGGCTTTGTTAGCACTGATTACATTATTTAAGCTTTCAAAAGAATAACTAAAACTAATGGTATAATGAAATTTAGGCAGGGTGGGGACTTCCCTGGCAGTCCAGTGGTTAAGACTTCGCCTTCCAGGGGAGGGGGTGCGGGTTTGATCCCTGCTCAGGGAGCTAAGATCCCACATGACTGTGGCCAAAAAACCAAAACATAAAACAGAAGCAATATTGTAACAAATTCAATAAAGACTTTAGAAATGGTCCACATCAAAGAAAAAAATCTTTAAAAAAAAGTTTAGGTAGGGTGGAGAACAGTGTGAGTGAGGTCCCATTTTTCATAGTATGTATTTGATAGATAATATCCAAAACAAATCAAGGAATAGTGGTACTAGCATATTATTTAGTCTTTTGATGGTAGTCATGAGAATAACTAAAGACAAACAGTTAAAAATGGTTTTTAAGGAGCAAACTGAGGATGAGAAGAGGCAATTAGGAATGCCGCTTTCCATTATAATCCCTTTGTACTAATTTTTAAAAATCATAAGCATGTATTTCTTTGAAATAAATAAAAATAAATTAAAAAATAAAATGGTAGAAACTGAAGAGCAAATGTAAGAAATTTGGAAATAAAAAGAAAAAAATGTGTATGTGTGTGTGTGTGTGTCTCCAAACCCTTATTTATATGTACTAAATCTCTTGGACAGAGGGAGAATGTTGTTGCCAAGGAAACCAAAGCAACTGTTGAACAGCAAATTCAGCTCTTTTAAAAAATATTCCATGGCAATTTATTCTGCAGAATATTATAGCCTACCACAGCTTTCACAAAAGTCAGTAAAATGGTTTTAATGAGGTCCTTGAAACTTGCTTTATTATGTCACTAACATTTACTAAATATTCAGGTTACAGAGTCTAGTACAGTGATAAGAAAACTATAGTAAAGGTCAGATATCCTAGGTTTAGTACCAAGTGTACCACTTAAAAGCCATATGTCCTTCAGCAAGTCGTTTTCCTTGTCTGAAACTAAATTTCTTTACTTATAAAAATGGGAATGGGCTTCCCTGGTGGCGCAGTGGTTGAGATTCCGCCTGCCAATGCAGGGGACGCGGGTTCGTGCTCCGGTCCGGGAGGATCCCGCATGCCGCGGGGCGGCTGGGCCCGCGGGCCATGGCCGCTGGGCCTGCGAGTCCGGAGCCTGTTTTCCGTGGCGGGAGAGGCCACAACAGTGAGAGGCCTGCGTACCGGGGGGAAAAATAAAAAAATGGGGATAACGACTACCTAGCCTGCCTACCATACACGGTTGCTGTGAATATCAAATGATTCAGATCATCAAGGTTTGAAACACTATACAAACGAATTCAAGAAATAAGCAGTAATATTTTCCAAAAGTAATAAGGTGATAAGTGCTCTTCATTGATTAAATGCCAAATTATGTAAAGTATTAGAAAAATGTGAACAAAAAATGTAATATACACCAGTATTGTAAAAATTGGATTGAACTAGGTGGCAGATCCAATTTCTGGTCCAGGCTCTACCCACCACAACTGATAATTTCCACAACTTCTTTGGGTCTCTGCACAATGAAACTGGACTAGACAACCTTTGTAGAGGTGCTTCATGGGTGTGTTTTCCATCACACAATGATTATTTAAAAGGAAATTCATTCACCACTTTTAAAACAATTTGGGCTATATTTTGCTTGAAAAACTTTCATTGCTAGATGTTTGAAAATCACTGACTTTAGAATGAAGTCTTTTATTTCTATTTTCAGGCATTTCATAACCCTAACCTAACTAACTTATCTTTACCTTCTACTCCTTCTCAACATAGACCTACATTCTGAGACCACAGTACTCTACTCATTATTTCTCAAAACGTCAAGCCAATTCCTGCCTCCACATCGTTTTCAATACGTATGTAGCTGTTGCTGCTACAGCTGGCTGAGCAGCTCTGCCCTGGGTCCCGTCCCACTCCCCACCCATACATTCACACACCCAAATTTGGCCAGTGCTTAATATCTTTGATAAGACTGTTTTCAAAAAGTTAAAATTTACAGCATATCAAAAACAGGAGAGGGGGCTTCCCTGGTGGCGCAGTGGTTGAGAGTCTGCCTGCCAATACAGGGGACACGGGTTCGTGTCCCGGAGCGGCTGGGCCCGTGAGCCATGGCCACTGAGCCTGCGCGTCTGGAGCCTGTGCTCCGCAACAGGAGAGGCCACAACAGTGAGAGGCTCGCGTACCGCAAAAACAAAACAAAACAGTAGAGAGTTGTCATGTTAAAGAGAACCTGGCTTCTAGGCCAGCAAAACTTGTCTGTATTTTGATAATGTATGAAAGCTGTGAAAGAAAGAAGTAGGAAGGAAGTGGGGGCCTTAGTCAGCTCTAAAAGATAGAAGGGGAGAGCACTGTAGAAGAGTTATCTGCGCATTGCCTGGAGGAGGAACATCTTGATTCACAGACTTGTTGGATTCCAGTGGTAGGACAGTCCCATCATAGAGACTGATGCATTTACTTATTACACGCTAATGCTGTTAAACATTTATGCCATGTATCTGACTCCCTGTGATTTGATTTCACAATCACTAAAAATCTTCTGATTCTTTGACTTCCCTTGTGGTGCATCTAGAAAATGGCTTGACTGAGACAAATCTATTTATATTACAACTGTACCATAAATTAATAAAACAGCATTCTGAATTCAGACATCTGTTTCTGTAACCTTGAGCAGGGTGAGTCCATCCTGAGACAAGAAAGACTAACAAATTAGTCTGAAGGTATAGGAACCAAGGGTCAGATCCTGGACTATACTAAACGTCACAACAGAATGCCACTCCATAGAAACAAGAAGGGGTACCTGGGACCTCCCCAATAAACACCCTGTCTTGTTGCACTAATTTCTTTTTAACACTTACATATACCTTTATTTATTCAAGGCCACTAATGACATACTAATGCGTTTCTATGACCTGGTCTACATGCCTTTCCAACAATTTCTCTCTATGTACCCTAAGCTACAGCAGAAACAAATGTTCTAAGTATACACATTAATGTTTTTAATCTCTACTTGGAATATTCCTTCTCTCAATGTTGACAAGTCTAAATTTTAATTAATTCTGAAGGTTCAGCACAGATAACACCTTTTTCATGAAGAGATTTCAAAGACCACCACCCACCAAGGCTAAAACTAGCAATACTGGTGACCTAGGCAAGTAGCAAATTGCCTTTAGATCAACTTATGTCTTAGTACTATGTGCCTCACCATAGTCATCAAGAATCAGGGCATTTGGTAGGTTCTTTTTTTCACTATAAAAAAATAAATAGGTATTAATCAGGTATTAAACTCAGTTTCTCTGTGCTGGAAGACCACATATGCCATCCACGTGTAATGCAATAAATGCTGTTGGTCTGATCTATTATTTTACATTTCTGCACTCTATATTTCAGTGCCCTGGGACATCATAGCCTAGCTTACCTACGCTATCCATCTAAAGTAGATATACCTTTGCTTACTAATTAAAAGTATTTGTCTCATTAACAGAGGGATCAATTAAGTAAATATTATATTTATTAAATAATTATTAAACTTATTTAAATTTATTTATCTGTTAAAGGCACTTGTTACTTGCTCCCTGTATTATATTTGTGAGCTTTTGTTTTATTTTCCCTTCTATTTTCTTTGAAGATACATATCTAGTTCATATGAAGTTCATATCTAGTTCATCTTTGTGTCTCCCACAGATTTTCAGCCAGTGCCTTGCATGTAGAGGGCACTTTAAATATAAATGAATTTCTCTTCCACTTTCAGTGAAGGCTCTCCTCATTCTTTTTAGATGCATCTCATCTTCTTATTGTCTTCCGTGACTACCCAGTCCATAGATCACTTACTTTTAAACTACTATAAAAACTGACTGCCTATAAACCATTTAACTGCCACCAATACCACCCTTGCATTATCTTTTTACATGTATATGTATTTCATAGTCTTTTTACATTTTAGTATACCCCAACAATATCTAGGTATAGCATGGAAAATTAATAAATATTAATTCGGCAGATGGCTTTAAACAACAGCAATTAACTATATTAAACATATAAGGATAACTTTCATTTGTAATTTAGTTAGATATCCCTGATGAAGATATTTATAGAGTCAGTTTATAGTATATATCATTTCACAGTATGCTAAGCCTTAGCTCTTTCATTTCTATTAGGCTTCCTCCTCCCTAATGAACTAAAAGGAGAAGAGCAATCTCTGAATCTTCACTTCTTTTGTATCCTTCCACAACAAGGAACTATATTCACAGCAGGCAATTAATAAATACTAGCAAAATGGATTTAAAGTTATTTGCATTTTGCACATCCTTATGATAATTAATGGGATACCACAGATTTTTCACACTTGATTGAAAAAAATATATATTATATACATACGTATTTTTTATTTATATGGTCAAATCCTACAAAAACGGTGTTAGCTCTCTAGTATCTCAGTCAGAACATTCTAGAGCCTTGCTACTCAAAGTGTGGTCCACAGCCCAGCAGTATTGGTATCACTTGGGAGCTCATTATGAGGCAGAAGCTCAGGCCCCACCTCAGGTGTCCTAAATCACAACCTGCATTTTTAAGATCTCCAGGTGATCTGTAAGCACTTCAAAGTTTGAGCCACACTGGTTTAGACTCCAGAGGAAGGATTAGAATGTCCAAGACACATATGATCAAGTAATACTAAATAACTCATAATTGCTTATTTATTGGTCTTCTTTATCTGCTGACTAAAGGCTTTTCGAGGGCAGGAACGCTTTCTAGCTTCTTCACCACCAGCATACCCTGGACCTAAAAGGCCCTGAAGCACTACCCAGTGCTCAATGGATATTTTTTGCTGAATGCATGAATGACTGAACAAAGTGAAAATAAAACTTTTTAAGAAAGCTAATAATCCTTTAGGAAATTGAATAACATGATTTCACATATTACCACACTAATTCTTTAATTCAGTATTATTAATTCCATTTAAAATGTTGCCTTCTCTATTTCAACAAATGCATTTAATGCATTTGACAAAGCAAAAGCCTGGATTATCTTCCTCTGTTGGAGCCAAGGGCCTCTTACAAGTGAAATAACTGCATTTTAATTTTAGCTCTCACATATCCATCCTATATGCCTGCACAAGATGAAATCATCGCAACAATTTGGAGGGGGTGGGGGCGGAATAGAGGAGGAATGGGTAAAGCAAAAACAATTCTGTATCAGGAGCATCACATGAAATCTGGAAAACATGATTTTTGGAACAGGATACTTCCATAAAATAACTCCCAGCCAGAGAAAGAAAGAGAACCCTTATCTTTCTCAAGAGCAAAAGGTGATATTAGAGAATACAAGGGAGCGGTAAAAGACCAGCGACTACCTAGCGACGCAAGGTGGAAACACACCAGACCAGAACTAAAGAGGATAGCGGTTAGATAGCGTCCAAGAACAGAGCAAAAAACCACTTTCAGATTTGCAGAGAAGGAAGTCAAGCGAGAAGAAAGGGGAAAGGAAACAGCTCTATTAAGGGTATAGCTTACGATGATGATTAATTATTATTTATTACTGTTTTTTGGAGAAAGAAGGATGACATACACTTGAAGGGGGGGGAGGATGGGAGGAAGGGAGGTTGCACTTTCGCGCACTGCAAAAGGAAGGGACTACAGGCGTTCTTTCCCAGTTCAGACGGTCCCAGGGAGGCAGCCCAGGCATAGGTGGGTGGCAACGCCCGGCTCCGCTAGCCGCTGCCGCATGGCCTGAGCCATCTCCCCCACAGCCTGCCGAGCACCGGGTGGGGACGGGAAAGCGCGTACACTGGGTAGGGGGCGGATGCCGGGCTGACCAGGTACCCACCTTATCCCAAGGGAGCCACTGCCCAATGGCCGTGTCTAGCTGAGGGTCCCCGGAGTGATAGGGGGTGGATGCCGCGCTGACCAGATACCCACCTTATCCCAACGGAGCCACTGCCCGATGGCCGTGTCTAGCTGAGGGTCCCCGGTGTGATAGGGGGCGTGGAGTAGGTTGGAGTTCAGGTCCCCCTCTGCGTTTTCAGCCATCGCAGCCAGACTTGGGTGTGCGGGCCTGGGGGGCTGGCGAAGACACGTAGCTGGAGGGGCTTGACGTGCGCTCACCAGGATCCCGACGCCCCCTCCTCAATGAAGGGCATCGGAGACCAACCGCAGGATGTTTGTGCCAGCTCCTGCCGCAGCTTTGGGGAAGCAGGAGAGAGGGGGACGCGGCCGCCTCGCTCCCAACTAGACCAGCTCCTGGTCTCTCTGGGCGACCAGGCTTAGGCGGTCCCACCGCGAGAGAACAACAACAGTCCTAGATGTCTGGGTCTTGGCCCCGCCGCGGCCGCCGCACTCGCCACTCTAGGCCCCGCCCCCCACGCCGCTGGCCCCGCCCTTTCCCACCCCCGCTGACTTAAGCTTCGGAGACCCGAGGCGCGAGCCGGGAAGCGCGCTTCCGACGCCTCCCCGGACCCGCGGCGTGGTGAGAAATTAGGGCACAGCCCTTTTTATTTTTTAATTTGCCCTTTTCCACGTGTTTTAATCCTTGTTACAACCCCCACACACTCCCACGCGTCTCATTTTCTGGATCAGCCGCTACAGCTACCACAACACGCTCTGCCTCAGGGCTCGCTTTGTGAATCCCCATCGCGCGCGTAGGCCCCCTCCCGTTTGGTCTTGGGGCTCCCGTCGGCGGGAGGGTGCGCGGGGCTGTCCCCGCACGGCGTCACGGGAGTTGTAGTTCTTTTCTTTCCTCGAGGTGTGTGGAGACCGCCGCAAAGACTACAACTCCCAGCAGCTCTGTGCACTGCGTTTTCTCAAAGGAAAAAAGATCTACCTCTAGGCTGTTCCCTACAGACACGCCCTGTCAGTGTTAGGTTCGCCGCGGTTTGTGGCTCTGGGCTTCAATTAAATTAAACAAGGACTGGTACAGTAAGGGGACAGCTGATACCCATTCAGTGCTTTACAGTTTACGAATCGCGTTCTGTCGTTTCAACCATCGTGTGACAGTAAATGGACGTGATCCATCCCCATTTTACACACAAAGAGGAAACTGACTCTGAGTGAACCGACTTTTTCACAGAGGCGGAATTCGTGATGGAACAAGGGTTCCAATCTCATTTCAGATCTCAGATGGCAGTTCTTTTTGCTCTGCTGCTACAGTGGACTGGGAGGCAGGAAGAACAAGATGACTGGGGAAAAACAAAAATCAAGTTGTGAAAGAGGGAAGATGTGTCAGCATTTAACCATAACATAAGTAAGAATTAATAAGAGTGCAAAAATCAATGGCAGTAGGAATACAGAGGAAGAAGAAAGATTATTGAAATAGTCTTAAATTTCTCCTTATTTTGGCCTCCTCTCTTCTGCAGAATATTCACCTTTCTTTTTTTAATTGTTTTTTTTTTTTTTTTTTCTTTTTTTGGTACGCAGTCCCCTCACTGTTGTGGCTTCTCCCATTGTGGAGCACAGGCTCCGGATGCGCAGGCTCACGGGCCCAGGCGCTCCGCGGTATGCGGAATCCTCCCGGACCGGAGCACGAACCCGCGTCCCCTGCATGAGCAGGGGGACTCTCAACCACTGCACCACCAGGGAAGCCCAGAATGTTCACCTTTCAAGTCACACGACTTTAGGTATGGGAGATGCTGAGAAGTGCTTACCTGTCAGGCGCAGCTGCTCCTGAGTTTCTTGGTTAGCCTTACCGTGGCTCCATGATTTTGATCTCTCTGGTCAGCTTTTTTGCAAGGAGAGTGTAATAATATTTACATCTTGGCTACAGTAACTTAATGAATGGCTTTAAAATGCTTTGAGGTTCACAAATAAAAGACATAATAAATTCAAAGTATTACTTTCTTTCCTTTAAAAATGCCACTTACCATAATAAAATCCCAACTACCATGGTACAAAAGGATTGTAGCACCAATCCCTGAAAAATAATGTGCTGTGGTTGGGAATTACAGTTTTTGCTAATCAGTTGGGTGTTTCCTTTATGGAGTCAGCAGGTTGTTTTAATCACACAAGTCCTGGGAAATAACCATGAGTTCTGGAGAGAAATTCATCATTCACTATCATCAGCATTATAGTCTGTGAGGAACGGTAATTAAACATGTACTCTATGCTAAGCATTATGCCAGGGGCTGAGGCTACAAAAAAGTATGCAATTGTTCATTTCAAGAAATAAAATCTGGGGCTTCCCCGGTGGCGCAGTGGTTGAGAGTCCGCCTGCCAATGCAGGGGACATGGGTTCGTGCCCCGGTCCGGGAAGATCCCACGTGCCGCGGAGCGCCTAGGCCCGTGAGCCATGGCCGCTGAGCCTGCGCGTCCGGAGCCTGTGCTCCGCAACGGGAGAGGCCACAACAGTGAGAGGCCCACGTACCACAAAAAAAAAAAAAAAAAAAAAAAATTACAGAGGAAAACATAAAATAAACGCTAAGGCTATCGTTTAATAACAAACATTTTTTTAAAAAGAAAAGAAATAAAATCTGTCTGGGCAGACAGGATGTATGCAAGAAAAGATAGCCCATGATAAACAGCAAGTGCTTGTTGCAGACAACTGTTAAGGATTTAGAGTGTGAGGTAGTCGATAAGAGCAACAAGTGGCAGAAGGGACCAGCAATGAGCTTTGAAGGACAAAAAATTAATAACTAGAGAAAAAGGTAGAGGGCATTTTAAACCCATAGACCATTGGTCTCCCTAGGAGTTTGTTTAAAATATATATTCCTGGACACTGCCCCAGAGATTCTGAATCAGTACATTGGGTTAGGGGATAGGGCCTAGGTACGTACAAATTTAACAGATATCTATTGATTGTGACATAGGTGGCTACTCAAAGTGTGATAGGAGGACCAGTCTATTAATCCTCTGGGAGCATATTAAGAAATATAAAATTTCAGGCCCCATCCCAATCTACTGAATCAGAATCTGAATTTTAACAAGATCCAGTGATGATTTATATACATATTAAATTTGATTAAGCAGTGGTTTTTTGTTTGTTTGTTTGTTTTGTGGTACACGGGCCTCTCACTGTTGTGGCCTCTCCCGTTGCGGAGCACAGGCTCTGGACGCGCAGGCTCAGCGGCCATGGCTCACGGGCCCAGCCGCTCCGCGGCATGTGGGATCTTCCCGGACCAGGGCAAGAACCCGTGTCCGCTGCATCGGCAGGCGGACTCTAAACTACTGCGCCACCAGGGAAGCCCAGCAGTGGTTTTTATAAGACAATTCTATTTCAGTTCTGAGAAACACTACTAAGTTAACAGAACTTTCAAGAGATATTAACTATATAGGGCAAGTATAAAAGATGGGAGAAATACAAGTTTTAATTCAATACCAGAGTCAACCAGCCCTCAATTTTATCAGCAAGATCATGACAGACATAAACTGGTTACCAGAAATTGCCCAGCATCTCCGGCTTGTTGCTTAGGAATTGAAGGGTAACCCAGAGGACCCAGAACTCATCAAATCCAAGAATGGTATCTAAGTGTGTCCAGAAGAGGGAGTATAATAGTTTTCCTAGTCAGGGAAGCTCAGAAGCTTTAATTTCTGTTGGAATTTGCCCAGGGTGTCCTGCATTTTTATTTGCTAAATCTGGCAACCCTAACTGTGGTTATGAAAGAGAATAGCTCTCTATCCTAATATATACCTTTTATTTATTGTTTGTAAAAATTGAATTAAGATACTCAAAGTTCTTATTCTGTCAAGGTAGCAAGAAATTAAATTTTTATCAATATCAGGGATTCTCATCTCCAACCCAGGCTTTAAATAATACTGGGGAAAGAGAGCAGATAGCTCTAGTTCATCAAGGTTTCTGCTAACATCTGTATTGTCCAGGGTCATAGTGGTCTCTGGAAGTCTGACAGCTTTCTCCTTGCATACCATTCAGGTATGGCCAGGACACTTGGCTGAGGCTATGAACCCCAAAGCCTCTGTCTAGGCACATGGCCATCTTCTCTAAAATCCTGCCAGTTCCTTGAAATGCTGCACAAAGCAGAGCTCAGGTCTCATCACCCTCCTATTTTAAAACTTTAAAATTTGAGGAAATCTGTCATTTTGCTTGTGATCACTCTGAAAAGAGACATATTTTCTCTTCTTGTTGTTCCCAAAGATGCTTGTCATAAACTCTAGTGAATGCTGTATTAAAAAAAAAAAAAAAGGTCAGGAAAGGAAATGAGTATCTTGCAAGCAAGTTTCTACTTTTAGCTCCCTTACTTAAAATATCTGCTGAGGGACTTCCCTGGTGGTCCTGTGGTTGAGACTCCACATTCCCAGTGCAGGGGACCTAGGTTCGATCTCTGGTCAGGGAACTACAGCCCGCATGCCACAACTAAAGATCCTGCACGCAGCAACGAAGATCCCACATGCAGCAACTAAGACCCGGTGTGGCCAAATAAAGAAATTAATGAATTAAAAAAAAAACCCTCTGCTGAGACAAGGGATACAACAGCAACAAATAAAAAGTGGTTTTCCTTGTGCAAGGGGGAAAAGATGCAGAGCACACCTGGGATTAGGGTGAAGCAAGGTAAAAACAGCTTTATTGAGATATAATTCACCTACCAAACAATTCACCCGTTTAGTGTATACAATTTACTGTTTTTTTGTTATGTTCACAGATATGTACAAACATCACCACAGTCAATTTTAGAACATTTTCATCACCTCAAAAAGAAATCTTACGTCCTTTAGCTATTAGACCCCTCTCGCCCTATCTCCTACTCCCAGGCCTAAGCAATCACAAATCTACTTTCTATCTCTATAGATTTCCCTGTTCTGAACATTTCATATAAATAGAATCAAATAATATGGGGTCTTTTGTGACTAACTTCTTTCACTTAGCATAGTGTTTTCAAAGTTCATTCATGTTGTAGATGTATAGTTGAATAATATTCCAATATGTAGGTTTACAACATTTTGTTGATCTATTTGTCCATTGGTGGACATTTGGGTTGTTTCTGCCTTTGGCTATTATGAATAATGCTGCTATAAACATTCACGTACAGATTTGTGTAGAATATGTTTTCATTTCCCTTAGGTATATACCTAAGAGTGGCTTTCCTGGATCATATGGTAGCGTCTATGTTTAATCATTTGAGAAACAGCCAGACTATTTTCCACAGCAGCTGCACCATTTACATTCACACCAGCAGTGTATCCGGGTTCCAATTTCTCCACAGATTTTCCAACACGTGTTATTATCTTACTGTTTGATTCTAGCCATTTTAGTGAGTGTGAAGTAGTATCTCATTGTGGTTTTGATTTGCATTTCCCTAAAGACTAATAATATTGAGAATATTTTCATGTACTTATTGGTCATTTGTATATCTTCTTGGGAGAAATGTCTATTCAGATCCTTTGCCCATTTAAAAAAATGTTTTTAAGTTATTGAGTTGTAAGATTTCTTTATATTTCTGGACATAAGCCCTGAAACAATTCAGATATATGATTTATAGATACACCCCTTCATTGTGTGGGTTGTCTTTTCATATTCTTTTTTTTTTTTTTTTAAGTATCTCTATTTCTCTGTTTTTTGTTTTTTGTTTTAGGCCGTGTGGGTTGTGGGATCTTAGTTCCCTGACAGGGATGGAACCTGGACCTTCGGCAGTGAGAGTGCAGAGTCCTAACCACTGAGCTGCCAGGGAATTCCCCATATTCTTTTCAGTGTCTTTTGAAGAAAAAATGTTTTTTGTTTTGAGGAAGTCTGGTTTATTTTTGTTGTTGTTGCTCATAATTTTGGTGTCATATCTAAGAATCCTTTGCCAAATCTTAGGTTATAGAGATTTTCCCTTTATTTTCTTCTAAGAGTTTTTATAGTTCTAGCTCTTACATTTAGGTCCTTGATACCTTTCGAATTAATTTTTATATATGGTGTTAGGAAGGGATCTAACCTCATTCTTCTGCATATGGCTATTCAATTGTCCCAGGACCATTGTTCTATTCTTTCCTTATTGGATGGTTTTGGCATTCTTGTTGAAAATTAGTTGACTATAGACATATGGGTTTATTTCTGGACTCTCAGTTCTAGTCCATTGATCTATATGTCTATCCTTGTGCTAGTACCACATTGTCTAGATTACTATTACTTTTTGTTTTGGCCACACAATGCGGCATGTGGGATCTTAGTTCCCCGACCAGGGATCGAACCCGCACCCCCTGCACTGGAAGCTCAGAGTCTTAATCCTGGACCACCAGGGAAGTCCCTAGATTACTGTTACTTTGTAGTAAGATTTGAAATCAGGAGGGATAAATTAGGAGGTTGGGATTAACACATACACACTACTATATATAAAATAGATAATCAACAAGGACCTACTGTATAGCACAGGGAACCCTACTCAATATTCTGTAATAATTTACATGGGAATCAATTTGCTGTACACCTGAAACTAACACAACATTGTAAATCAACTATGCTCCAATATTTTAAAAAAAGATTTGAAATCAGGAAGTATGACTCCCATTTTGTTCTTCTTTCTCAAGATTATTTTGACTATTCTAGGTCCCTTACAATTCCATATACATTTTACAAGGATCTTTGTCAATTTCTACAAAGAAGCCAGCTGGAATTGGGATTGGGATTGCGTTGAATCTGTAGATCAGACTGGGGAGTATCCTTGTCTTAACAAAGTTAAGTCTTCTGATCCATGAACATGTGGTATTTTTCCAATTATAGATCTTCTCTAATATCCTTCAACAGTGTTTTGTGGCTTTCAGAGTATAATTTTTGCACTTCTTTCATTAAATTTATTCCTAAATACTTTATTCTTTTGGATGCAATTGTAAATGGAATTGTTTTCTTAATTTCATTTTTTAGTAGTTCATGCAAGTGTATAGAAATACAATTGGTCTTTGTATATTTATTGTATCTTGAAAACTTGCTGAACTTTTTATTAGTTCTAATCATTTTTTAGTGAATTTCCTAGGATTTTCCATATACACTAGCATGTCATCTGTGAATAGATAATTTTACTTCTTCCTTTCCAATCTGAATGACTTTTATTTCTTTTTCTTGCCTATTTGCCCTGGCTAGAACCTCCAGTACATGGCTGAATAGAAGTGGCAAGAGCAGACATCCTTGTCTCATTCCTGACCTTAGGGGGAAAACATTCAGCCTTTCATCAGTAAGTATAATGTTAACTCTGGAGTTTTATTGTGTGGATATTCTTTATCATATTGTTGAAGTTCCCTTCTGTTTCTAGTTTGTTGAGTGTTATCATGAAAGAGTGTTGGATTTTTTTCAAACACTCTTCTGTATCTATTGAGATGTTCATGTAAGTTTTGGTTTTTTATTACATTGATATGAAGTAATACATTAATTGATTTTGGGAAGTTGGACTAAACATGCATCCTGCTTGGTCATGGTATATCATTGTTTTTGTATGTTGCTGCATTTGGTTTGCTAGTATTTGTTGAGGATTAATTTGACCATATTCATAATAGATATTGGTCTATAGTTTTCTTGTGATGTGTTTTTCTGGTTTTGGTATCAGAGTAATACTGGCATAGCAAAATGAGATGAGAAGTGTTCTGTCCTCTTCTAATTTTTGGAAGAGTTTGTGAAGAATTGGCATTAATTCTTCTTTAAACTTTTAGTAGAATTCAGTGTTGAAGCCATCTGGGTCTGGAGTTTGTGGGTAGTTTTCTAATTATTGACTCAATCTCTCCACTTGTTATAGGTCTATTCATTTATCTATTTCTTCTTGAGTCTGTTTCAGAATCTGTTTGTAGGAATTTGTCCATTTTACCAAGGTTATCTAATTTGTAGGCATAAAATTGTTTGTAGTACTCCTTTATAATACTGTTTTTTATTTTCTGTAAGGTCACTGATAATGTCCCTTCTTTCATTTCTGATTCTAGTACTTAGAGTCTGTTTCCCTCCCCTCCCCCTCCCCCACCCTGGTCCGTCTAACTAAAGGTTTGTCAATTTTGTTGCTGTTTTCAAAGAACTAACTTTTAGTTTCGTTGATTTTCTCTATTGCTTTTCTATTCATTATTTCATTAATTTCCACTCTAATCTTTATTATTTTTCTTTTTCTAATTTCCTAATTTTCTTTTCATCAGAATGCAGTCTTCTAAACTGGGTGGGCCTTGGGTTTTGTGTATGTGCATGTATTCCAATAAAACTTTATTTACAAAAACAGGTGGCAGACCAGATTTGGCCTCTGAGCCACCGTTTGCCCATTCCTGATCAAGAGTAATGGATCCCAACCCTGGATGCATAGCATTTTAAAGAACCGACTCCTGGGTCTTACTGCCTAAGATTCTAATTCAACTGATCTGGGTTGGAGCATGGTAATTAGTGGTTCTTTGCTTGCTTGTTTTTTGTTTTAAGCTCTCCCAGGTGTTTCAAATGTGTAGCCAAGGCCAAGAGCCATCTTTTCAGAGCAGGGATTTGACCTTTGGGTGTGTGTGTGTGTGTGTGTGTGTGTGTGTGTGTGTGTGTGTGTGTGTGTGTGTGTGTGTGTGTGTGTGTGTGTCAGGGATTTGACCTTTGGGGTGTGTGTGTGTGTGTGTGTGTGTGTGTGTGTGTGTGTGTGTGTGTGTTTGGCTTGAAACAACAGAAATTTATTATCTGAGTTTGAAAGCCAGAAGTCCAAATTGAAGTGTCAGTAAGGCGATGCTCTCTCTGAAGACTCCAGGGGAGAATCCTTCCTTGCCACTTTCACCTTCTGGTGGCTCTAAGTGTTCCTTAGCTTATGGCTGCATTACTCCAACCCCTGCACCTGTCTTCACATGGCCTTCTCCTCCTCCAGCTCAGGAACAGCCAAATGGAAGAGATACATAGGCCAAAGTATGGGGAGATGGGGTGGCGTGGAGCTTCCATTCCCTCCGAGGGTGTGCCACCATCACCATCCTAGTACCTGGATATGTTCACCAACACCTTTGGGGTTTTCATTTCAGTTACTGTATTTTTTATTTCTAGAATTCTTTTAGAGTCTTTTGCAACTTTATTTATCGTTTCTGTTCTCTATAGAGATCTTCAAACTTGTCTTTTCCTTATCTATAAACAGCATAGTTGTTCAATATCTGAAATCTTTGTGGATCTGTTTCTCTTGTCTATTGCTTTTGCTAGTTCTTGCTCATAGACTCTAGTTTCTTTGTGAGCCTTGTGTTTGTGTTGGACATTATATTTGACCAATTATTTGTGAGAATAAATTTAGACTTGCAAGGAAAGTACTTTTATCTAGAAAGGATTTGCATTTGCTTCTGCTAAGTTCCTTGGAGTTCAGTTACTTTAAGGCTTATAATTCTCTGGTGCTCTTATCACCCTACATAGGGTGTAATTCTGTGTAAGATATTTCTCTCCTAGTTTATCCTCACTCTGGGTGTAAAGTTCCAACATATTGTGAGAAGTTTCTTCTATGAGACTCTCAATCTTTTGCAGAACCTGGGCCTTACTTTCTGCCTTTCTTGCCCAAAAGGGTTTTTAATATAAGTACAAAATTTTAAGGATTGACAAATGCTTTCAGGGAAAAAACCACATTTCCAGTTAACTCTCTGGGGTGACCTTTTCCCTTCATTTGTGGCCTAGTAATTTCTTGTTGGATTGTCATGTTTCTTCCTTGATTTAAAAGAAGGTGAAAAACTATTAATTGAGCTTTGTTATTTAGTTATAGCAGGAAGATTAATTTAAAAAAACCATAGTCTGCCATTTTAAGAAATATTATATATTTTATATAATAATATAATATAATATATATAATAATATAATATATATAATAATCTAATAGAATATAATGATATTTTAAGAAATATTATATATATTTTAATATATATAATATTTTAAGAAATATTATATATATATTATATATATATATATATATATTTTTTTTTTTTTTTTTTTTTCGGTACGCAGGCCTCTCACTGTTGTGGCCTCTCACGTTGTGGAGCACAGGCTCCGGACACGCAGGCTCAGCGGCCAGGGCTCACTGGCCCAGCCGCTCCGCGTTATGTGGGATCTTCCCAGACCGGGGCACGAACCCGTGTCTCCTGCATCGGCAGGCGGACTCTCAACCACTGCGCCACCAGGGAAGCCCCAAGAAATATTATATTATTTTGATAATCATCTTTTGGCTGTAAAATATTACATCAAGTTGATCTACCATGTTATTCTTTAAATGAATCTCATTTTGTATGACTCTTAGCTTATCTCCATTTTTCTTTAATAAATAACAATAACAATGAACATTTTTGTGCATAAAGCTGTTTTTGCCTTCTGCATTATTCCATACATCTAACTTCTTGAGAGTACAGTTACTGGGCAATATACTATAAATGTTTAGGACATTTGATTTCCAAAGGGTTGATCTAATTTTTTATGAATTGAATTGCATGATCTTAATCTATTTAATTCTGTCATGGTGATATTAATATCTTTTAAAACCAAGTCAGGTAAATGAGTCCTGGCCACCTGTGTAAATAGTTCTCAGGCAAAAGATGACCTTTATGAGTTTTCTTTTAAAATATTAACTTTTTTAACAAAAATTATTTAAGTTCAACTTAATGCAGCAAATACTTACATGTCTGTAGTGTGCAGGCACCCTTCTAGGTGGTGCAGATTCAGTGGTAAACCAGATAGATCCTCGTCCATGCCCTTATGAAATCTAAGGTGGGGAGCACAGACAAATAACACATCATTGAAATGCACTGTGGTAAGTGCTTTGATGACTGTAGTTCAGAATACTGAGGGAGTGCAGAAGAGAGGCACTTAACCCAGACTGGAAGGGCCATGGAAAGTATCCTAGGGGAAGGAATAGCTATGCATAGTAAGTCTTGAAATCAGGTAGACTAAATTCTCCAACTTTGTCCTTATTTTTCAATGTTCATTGAATTTTCCTTTGCATTTCCATGTAAATTTTGGAATAAGCTTGTGAATTTCTACCAAGAAAAAAAAAGCCTGCTGAGATTGTGATTGGAATTGTGTTAAATCTCTGCATCAATTTGGGGATAACTGACATTTTAACAATATTGAGTTTTCCAATCCATGAAAATGGTGTATCTCTTTATTTTTAAGGGTTTCTTTAATTTCTGTCAGCAATGTTATATAGTTTTCAGTGTAGAGGTCTTATAAGTCTTAAATATATTCCTAAATATTTTATTTTTTAAGCAAGTGTAAATGGTTTCATTTTATAGCATAGCTTGGAACTGAAGAATAAATAGGAGTTAGGGAAAGGGGATATGACATTTTAGGCAAAATTAACAAAGAAGAATATTTGGATGTTGAAAGCTCAAAATGACAAATATCAAGCCTCTTTTATCATACTGACATGGAAGAAATATCTCTGAAGTAAGTAACAAGCACAACAAAGAAGACATATTCTTTTGAATTCCAGGGTCTGCAGCTATATACCTAATAATAATATCTAATAATGTCTGTTAGGTGGTAATTATCTAACAATAGAAAAATAATATCTAATAAGTTGAGGAGTTAGTTTAAACTCCTTTGGAGAAGGAATAATTTGGAGAACTTATACTTTCTGCTTTCAAGACTTACTATAAAGCTATAGCAACCAAAAGAGTGTGTGGTACCAGCATTCTGAGGGACAAATAGATCAATGGAACTGACTCAAGAGACCAGAAACAGACTCAGAGTCACTTGATTTTCAACAAAAGCACCAAAACAAGCAAATGAGAAAAAAAAGTTTCTTCAAAATATTATGTTGAAACAACTAAATATCCATCTGGAAAAAAAAAAGTCAACCTCGACCCCTATCTCACACCAAATTAATTTTAGATAGATTGTAGACCTAAACAAAAAGCTAAAGCTATAAAGCTTCTAGAAGAAAACAAAGTAGAATATCTTTGCAACTTGGGAATAGGAAAAGGTTTCTTAGGATAGAGAAAAGCATTAATCAGCAAAAGATAAAATTGATAAATTAGTTGTCATCAAAATGAAAACATCTGCTTATCAAAATACAGACTTAAGAGAATAATTAGGTAAGCTACAGACTGGGAGAAAATGTTCTCAAAATATGTGTCTGATAAAGAACTGATATCGAGCCTATATAGAGAACTCTTAAAATAGAATAATTAAAAGAGGGGGGAAAACCATGTCTTTTGATTACAGTGGACAAAAACAACCTTAATATAGTTTAAGTAGAAAACAGTTTTTGCACAACAGTGTGAAAGTACATAATGCCACTGAACTGTATACCTAAATATGGTTAAAATAGTAAATTTTATGTTATTTATGTTTTACCACAATGAAAAAAATGGAACTTATCGGCTTATGTACCTGAGAAAGGCAGGAGTGGAGCTAGTTTCAAGCACCCCTGCATCCTGACACGAAGACTCTGTCTCCATTTTTCAGCTTTACCCTCTGCCCCCTGACCCGTACCTCAGGCTCTCCTACTTAACGCTTCAGAAGAAGACAGTTACGGCTACACACAGCTTCTGGCAAATGTCATCCCAGCTAGCAACCCCAAAAGGAAAGAGAGGATTTATCTCTCTGCTTCAGTAGATATAAGTTTCAGGAAATAATTGGCCCAGATTGTGTTCTGTGCCCACCACCCCTATGGCCATGGGGTAATATGATTGATCACTCCAGAAGAATCACATAAAATGGATAATGAAGGAGGAACAGTTCGTCAAAGGAAGGGCAGGGTTCTGTTACTGGAAGAAGGGGAAAGGGGAACCTAAACAGAACAACAACAAAAAAGCCTTCAAATTGATTAATTTTCTCTTCCTTTTTTTAAACAAGTTCTTTACCATCTGTCAGTCACCTTTCTCAATTCTTTCTGAAATATCCTAATTTTCATTTATTTATTCAGCAATGTTATATCGTGCACCTCTATTGTGCCATGCACTCTTTCTAGGCATTGGAGAGAGAGTGTGGTGAACAAGTCAAAGTCCCTGTACTCCTGTGACATGAATGACTTCCTCTTTTATAAGCAAGTATTTGCCAGCTTCACATCGTGGCATATCCAAAGACCAACAGGAAAGATTTTTTTTTTTCCTCTTGAAAGAAGAATGTTAACATTTTGAAAGGTCAAAAATAACCTTCCACTTTTAGTGATGTTGTAGTATTCTTTACCTAGAGCCACTTAATGTGTCATTCTAAGCTTCAAAAATTATGAAGTATCTTATATTTATTTCAGTTCTAAACCTTTATTTCCCCAGTTTGTGTTCATTTCATTTTCTGCATACCCAGTAGCTCATTTTGAAATAATATGTTGTTTTCTATTTCATAGAAAGTGTGCTGTGGATGCTATAAAGTGCATGTAGATGATTATAAAATGTATGGTAACTTGTTTTCCTATAAATATATTTTTTTGGTGTTCTGTTTATTCAGTGAAAGAACTGGTAGCCAGTAGTCAATTTTCTATACCTAAATTTGTTTCATTTCCTGTTGAAATCCAAGATCTACCTTATATTGTGATATGCAGGCAGTGCGGTATATTGTAGACAAAGGGAAATTAAATTAGTTGTAGTCATCTCTCGACTCTGGAAGAGAAGCTATGATTTTATGATGATGTGATGTCCTCAGCCTGAAATATCCTAGAAATTTCTAGGATTAGAAGAAAATGACACATTCTGGACTCAGAGCAACAGAGGGGAAAAAACACACATTGTATGGTAAAGGGAAGACTAAAAGATATTATTTTTTGTGGAGTTCATTGTTTTAAAAAATTCTATATGAGTCACAAGTTGGAACAAGTTATATATCATATATGATATTTAATTTTTCTGCCCACTCTTTAGTTAGGAATATCAGTGAGGAGTGAAATGGCCAAAAAATGTATCAGTTATGATTGCATTCAGCTACCTGTAATGAAAACCACACTACAGTGGCTTAACCAAAGAGAGGTGTATTTTTATTTTCCAAATAACAAGAAGCACCTAGGAAGGAAATCCAAGTGCAGTAAGTCAAAGACATCATCAATGACCAGCCTCCTTTTATCTCCTTCTCTATCATCCATAACATGTGGCATGGTCAAAAGATGACTATTGACTTCCAGTTTCTGGTCTGGCATGTAAGGAGCTTGGAAATCACCACTGTATCCTAATGACAAGTAAAAATCTGAACAAGTTGAAAAAAAAATCAACAACTCTTCTTGGATCCATCAGAGAAGTGAAGTCACAGTGCAAACTGCTGCCCGAAGACACGGGCATATAAAAAGAATCACAAACTTACTGGAGCAGAAACCCACAAGCAGAAACCTTCTCAGGAGCCAGTGCAAGGGTTGGAAAACCTAAACCGTAATTGATGAATTGCTGGAGAGAGGCTTACTGTGGACAAGTTTGAGAGTCAAAAACTTCAGGGGGCCCAGTTATATGGGGGGGCGGGTTCCTATACTTTTGTCAGTTTCACCTCCTGGTGCTTGACCAGGTTCTCACAGTGAATATTGGAGAAAAACCCCTGTGCTTCTGGCAGGGCAAGGGGGAAAGTAGCCATTTTGAATATGCCAGAGCATCTATTCTTCTTAACAAGGTCTGCCCTCAGGAGAAACTATTTAACCAGAGTCTAATCTGCTAGGCTTGTATCAGAGCCTAACTGACCTGGGGAAAGGGAAATACCCAACTCCAGCCTACTCTAGCCATCCTGTCCCACCTAAGGGTTGGGGGAGGACTAAGAAATACTTGTCAAGTTCAAACTCCAGAGGCACAAGCACATTAAAAGACTGATACCTAATCTTAGGACTACAGGCACTTCCTCTCCCCCCACACCTTACCACCACAAATGACCTTAGTTTGGTGATAACTTTTTAGATACAACACCAAAGGCACAATCCATGAAGGAAAGAATTGGTAAGCTGGACTTCATTAAAATTAAAAATTTCTATTCTGTGAAAGACACTGTTAAGAGAATAAAAAGACAACACACCGACTGGGAGAAAATATTTGCAAAAGACATACTGATAAAGGACTGTTATCCAAAATATACAACACATTCTTAAAACTCAACAATAAGAAAATGAACAACTGTTTTAAAAAAAAATAGACCAAAGACCTTAAAAGACACCTCACCAAAGAAGATACACAAGCATATGAAAAGGTGCTCCACATAATATGTCATCATGAAAATGCAAATTAAAATACAATAAGATACCACTACATACATAGTAGAGTGGCCAAAATTCAGAACACTGACAATACCAAATTCTGACAAGGATGTGGAGCAACAGGAACTCTTATTCATTGCTGGTAGGAAAGTAAAATAGTACAGCTGCTTTGGAAGATAGTTTGGCAGTTTCTATTTTTTAATTAATTAATTAATTAATTAATTAATTTTTGGCTGTGTTGGGTCTTTGTTGCTGTGTGCGGGCTTTCTCTACGAGCAGGGGCTACTCTTCATTGCGGTGCGCAGGCTTCTCATTGCAGTGGCTTCTCCTGTGGAGCACAGGCTCTAGGCGTGCAGGCTTCAGTAGTTGTGGCACGTGGGCTCAGTAGTTGTGGCACGTGGGCTCTAGAGCTCAGGCTCAGTAGTTGTGGCGCATGGGCTTAGTTGCTGCGCGGCACATGGGATCTTCCCGGGGCCAGGGCTCAAACCCATGTCCCTTGCATTGACAGGCAGATTCGTAACCACTGCGCCACCAGGGAAGCCCCTAGTTTGGCAGTTTCTTATGAAACTAAACATATGCTTACTATCAAATCCATCAGTCGTGCTCCTTGGTATTTACCTAAAGGAGGTGAAAACTAATGCCCACACAAAAACCTGCACATGGATGTTTATAGCAGCTTTATTCATAATTGCCAAACCTTGGAAGCAACCAAGATATCCTTCATTGGTGAATGGATAAAGACACTGTGGTATATCCAGACCATGTAGTACAGTTGTCCCATGATATCCACAGGGGATTGGTTCCAGGACTTGCCACAGTTACTAAAATCCACAGATGCTTGAGCCCCATAGTTGGCCCTGTGTATCTGTGGTTCCACATCCCAGATTTAACCATGGATCATATAGTACTGTGTGTATTTTCTGGAAAAAAATCCATGTATAAATGTACCCTCACAATTCAAATCTGTGTTGTCCAAGGGTCAAGTCTATTATTCACTGCTAAAAAATGAGCTATCAAGCCATGAAAAGACATGGCAGAAACTTAGTGCATATTACTAAGTAAAAGAAGCCAGTCTGAAAAGAAGCCAGTCTGAAAAGCCAGTATGATTCCAACTGTATGACATTCTGGAAAAGGCAAAACTATGGAGACAGTAAAAAGACTTTGTTTGCTAGGAGTTAGTGGGGAGAGAAGAATGAGAGTACAAAGGGTTTATAGTGCAGTGAAACTATTGCATACAATACTGTAACCAAGGATACATGTCATTATACGTTTGTCCAAACTCATAGAACGTACAACACCAAGAATGAAAGGTAATGTAAACTATGGACTTTGGGTGATTAAGTTCATCAACTGTAACAAATTACTACTCTGGTGGGGGATGTTGATAGTAAGAGAGGCCGGCTATGCATGTGTGGAGGCAGGGGTATTTGGGGAATCTCTGTACCTTCCACTGAATTTTACTGTGAACCTAAAATTGTTCTTAAAAAAAAAAGACTATTTTTAAAAGATCACTAAACCACCTTATCATTGTATCTGAATTCTAGATAAGAAGAAGAGTGAAAGGTGAAGGGCTAAAGGTATTTGTCAGAGAAGTTTGCCCACCCCTCTTTTTTTAATACAGGAAAAGCAATTGCTTCCCTATGAGCTCCTTTCAGTAGACTTTCCCTTACATCTCATTGGCTAGAAGTATGTTATACAGCCACTCCTAGGAAATCAAATTTCTAATGGTAAGGAAAAAGAAAAATGAGATTCAGTAGGTATTTAGCAGTGCTGCCACAAGTGGCAAATAGAGGAAGGAAGGTATGGCTCAAGATCTGGGTACATCTTAACCTCTTTAGAAACTATAACATGTTTCCTGGAAAGTTAATGAGCATATCAGCATCATTTATACAACATCTAGATCAATGCCTAGCATGGTTCTGTGGCAAACACAGCAGCAAATTTCAGAGTCCAGTAATGGGAGCCCCAGTCAGTTACCTTCCCTACAGTTGGAAGTCTGGAGGTGCATTCTCTAGGCTGCCACAGCATTCAAAACACCACAATTTATGACATTCTTTGCTATCTTCGTTGCTGGCTTTTAATAGCCCATTATTTAAATGCATATTCTTTGGGGTTCTTTTTGGAGCCCTTTTCTAAATTTTCACATTTTTCCTGGATGATTTTTGTGTGTGTTCCTGTGGCTTCAATCATGAATTAATTTATCATGTTTCTCAAATCAATGACAGCAGCCTTTGTCTCTCTTCTGGCCTCCCAACCCCATCGAATTTTCCACTTGGATATCTCATAGACAAGTATTAAGTATTCTGATTCCATTATTTTAATACTATTTTAACACCACTATTTCAACCATGAGGACATTTTGAGAGTAAAGAATCTCATCAGAATTAGGTCAATATTCATCAGAATTAGGTCAATATTGATGAATTTTCATTAAGAAACTATTTTATGTAGTAAATTCTACCACACTGGTTTAATGCCATGATAAATTTTATATTTTATACTATTTCTTCCCAGTTTTCCTCTCTTATTTTTATTTTTCCTAAAATCATTTTTAAATAAATTCTTCTCCCTTTACATTTTACAACAAAGATTTGATTCATTGATCAGTTTTCATCCATATCAAATGTTTCCATAACCTCTGCCTTTTTGAATTTTCTTTTGTGGCCATTATTTCCACAAAATCTAATTTTTCTGGAGTAGATATTTTAAATGTATTTTTTGAGAGACAAATAAATTATAAGGAAAAATAGAGGGAAAACTGTAGATTAAAACAGACTTAAGAAACATGTGAATCACATTTAATCTGCACACCTTGTTTGATCTTGATTTGAACAAATTGACCATCCAAATTATGAAGCAGCTTGGGAAATTTGAATATTGACAGGTATTTAATGTTAATAATGAGTTATCATTCATTTTAGGTATGATAATGTTATTTTAGTTATATATTTACAAGTCCTTATATCTTGGAGATACTTGCTAATCTTAGAGGTATTTCCTGATGAAATAATATGAGGTCTCCAGATTTGCTTCAAAATATTCTAGAAGTGGAAAGAGTAGGTGGGAGTATAGATGAAACAGAATTGACCTTGAGTTGACAGTTGTTGAAGCTAAGTGATAGGTACATGGGACTTCATTATACTAGTTTCTATTCTTTTGAATTTTTCCACAATTAAAAATGGAAATAGATAAATCCTTTGAAGATTTGATTCTCTGAAAACAACAAATTTTACTGTATGTAATTTTAGCCATTGTCAGTTTTATTCTGGTGTTAATTATTTTTTTTAACATCTTTATTGGAGTATAACTGCTTTACAATGGTGTGTTAGTTTCTGCTTTATAACAAAGTGAATCAGCTATACATATACATATATCCCCATATCTACTCCCTCTTGTGTCTCCCTCCCAATTATTTCTAATACTAATGGTTATTACAAATTGGATAGAATTTGATAGTGTGTGTTCATTTCTTAGCTATCCATGAGAAACTTGTGAGAAATTTTGTTAGAATGTTTCAGCTGCAAGTAACAACAAACCTTAACTCAGCTGGTTATGACCTTAGGGGGATGTACTGTTTCCCATAACTAGAAGTTCTACATTGGGACCACAGCAGGGTTTATTCATTCAGTGGCTCAGAATTGTGCCATCCTCAGTGTGTTACCCCTGTCCTCATAGTTGTAAGGGACTGCTTCATTTCCAGTCGTCACATCTGAATCCAATAATGTCTGAGAGTAGAAAAGGACTGTGTATCTCTTTTTATTAGCCTGAGAAACCTTTTCCAGAGGTCCTTGGCAGCTTTCTACTCATATCTAATTGCCCAGATTAGATACATGCCTAATCAGTCCCTGGCAAGGAGAATGAGACCACATGAGTACTTTAGATCAGCCATCATTCCCTCCTGGAGTATGCAGGAGCTGAAGAGCCTTGGGCAGGAAGGTGGAATCTACTCAAAAGTGGAGGTCTGCCAGCATGAGAAAAGGAAGAAGTGGCTCCAACAATATCTGCTAAAGACAGGAAAAGTAACAACAAGGAGAGAGAGACAGAGACACCAAAAGAGAGAGCAAGAGACAGAGAGGCCACACTATCCTAAGCTCCTGAATGCACAGTAGCATCAAAATTTCCCGGGGAGAGCATCAAAACATACATCTTCCGCAGGGACCTCAAGAGAGAGAGACAAGTTAATGTAGAGATTAGCAGGAGCTCAATTCTTATTTTTAGTGTATGAACTTTTACATTAGAGGAAATAATAATTGACCTCATGAAATACTTTTTCAAATATTTGGCATAAGTTCTGTCCCAAGAGCAGTCCTTTCTCCCTATGATATGTAGTCATGAAATACTTGGAGAAATTGTTTCTATGTTTGATCTTAATCAAAGCAAAGTAAGCAAGGAAGGATGGAGTGCTGTGGACTACCTGCTTTTACTTAAAGCATTCTTTATCATCAAGAGATGGAATATTATTTGTCTGGAGTGGAATTTCATTAATTTCATTGGTGAGTCCCATTTGAAGTTTTTTTTCATGAGGTCCTTAAAAACCTGAAGCAATTAAATCAAGTTGCTTTAAAGGTTGGCAACATGCCTCTTTAAAATACGTTGAACCAGTCCCCCCCACCTCCTTTCTTTAACTAATCAAGTTAAACAGTTAAAACTAACCACACAGACTAGTTTATTTATTACATGCATTCTAGAAGAAAAGAAATGAAGTGGTCTTAGCAAGTCACCTGGGAGTAGCTCAAATTTTGTATCTAGCCTTGCTACATGATTCTTTCTTTGCACTTCTCTTTTGGTTACCATGACAACTAGAGAGCTCAGGGGGAAGAAAGATTGTTTTGACTGTTGGACTGAGTGGGAGGAAGAGTTGGGATAGGTGTAGAAACATGGATTTAGATCAGGGAACAATAAGAGCTGGGGGCTATGTGGATGTGACTCTGCTGAGCATTTTATCTTATTTTATAGGGAAGACAGGCATGATGCTGAGTAATATAACAATGCAGAGTACTTGAGTAAGATATGGAAAACCTAGAGGCCAATGGGGCAGAAAAGTTTTGTGTAGCTACAGTGTCCCCTGCTGTCTCCTGCCACAGATTTTGTGCCTTCATCCACCTGAGAGTATGAGTGCCTGATCCACCCAGTCCATCAGCCAGGCACCTAACACAAAGAAAATATATCCATTTAATAGCTAAGTAAAAATCCTTTCCCCCAACTCCACTCCCGATTATCAAGATATCTTGAGTAGAAGAATACAACCAGCTTTATGCTATCTTGCTGAGGTGCCCTCAGGGGAAGGGACTTGGTGCCAGAGCAGCAACAGCAGGCCTTGACAGGTCCTCTCCAAAGTGTGGAAACTAGCAAGTCCCCAACTCATGGAACAGCCAAGGTGTGTTGGGGAACATTGTCCCCTTCGGCGACCCTGGGAATAGGTACTGGCAATGGACAAGATGAGACTAACTTAGAAGAGGGCTATTGTTCCCAAGTTGGACCTGGCCAAGTTGGACCGGGCCTAATTTGGTACACATTGGTAAAGTTTGGTACACATTGGTAAAGACTGGTCCTCACACAGGATGCCATTCTTAGCAATGCATTCTGTCCATTTCGGCCATGGGCACAGCCACCTCTTGGGCTTCAGCGGCAATGGGAACAGTTTCAGAATTGATTCTGGTTTCTACCCATCACAGATTCAGAATCCCTCCCTTGTGTTTTATTTTAAAACTCTCTCTCTCTATGTGTGTGTGTGTGTGGGGGGGGGGGGGGGGGGCGGGGGGGGGGGGGGGTACGCGGGCCTCTCACTGTTGTGGCCTCTCCCGTTGCGGAGCACAGGCTCCGGATGCACAGGGTCAGTGGCCATGGCTCACGGGCCCAGCTCCGCGGCATGTGGGATCTTCCTGGACTGGGGCACGAACCCGTGTCCCCTGCATCAGCAGGCAGATTCTCAACCACTGCACCACCAGGGAAGCCCTATATTTTAAAAATATTTTTTTACTTACTACTTTTTATTTGTTACAATATTGATTCCAAGTAGGGGGTAGAGCAAGTACTAGTTCCCCAAAATAAGAATTGAAATATTTTACTGCTTAAAACCGATGATGAGTTATTTGACCCCCAGGAACTCTTCCATAATGAATCACTGACTTGAATTATATCATGTCTTTATTCTAAAGTCTGCCTTTTGTGTTACTTGCTCTATTTCCCTGACCTCCTGTTGGTGAAGAGGGAGTTTGGTGGTGTGTAACCTTTGAAAAGTGCATTCATTAAGGCTCCCAGTACCATGTCATTTGAGCATTACAATCCTGGCTTTTTATTATGTTTTTTTCCTACTTGTTCTCAGTTTTTACTCCTGAATGTTCTGCAGTCTCTCTTTACTGCATGTTGAATTACAAGTATACACAAAAAAATGGCTTTTATGACATGCTAAGGCAAGGATGTTGTGTTTTATGACATGCTAAAGACTGAATAGGCTCTACTTCAAAAAACTTTTAGTTAATTAAAGTTAGGGTGGTGAAGAGCCTAAAAAGTAACTCTTTGACCCGATACTAGTTTAATTTAGCTATTAATTAAATATTTTTTCATTGTGTTTATAGCCTTACCTATTAATACTTTTGTTTGCAAATAGACAAGCAAAAATGCATGTGCTGAAAAGATGTTAGCATCACTAATTATTAGAGAAATGCATATTGAAACTTCAGTGAGGTATCACCTCACACTGGTCAGAATGGTCATCATCAAGATGGAGAGGGTGTGGAGAAAAGGGAACCCTCCTACACTGTTGATGGGAATGTAAATTGGTAAAGCCACTATGGAGAACAGTATGGATGTTCCTTAAAAAACTGAAAATAGAGTTACCGTATTGTCCAGCAATCCCACTCCTGGGCATATATCTGGAAAAGATGAAAACTCTGATTTGAAAAGATACATGCACCTCAATGTTCATAGCAGACTATTTACAGTAGCCAAGACATGGAAGCAACCTAAATGTCCATTGACAGATGAATGGATAAAGAAGATGTGGTATATATATATGAAATGAAATATTACTCAGCCATAAAAAAGAATGAAATAATGCAATTTGCAGCAACATGGATGGACCTAGAGATTATCACACTAAGTGAACTAAGTCAGATTGAAAAAGACAAATATCATATGATAACACTTATATGTGGAATCTAAAAAAATGATACAAAGTATACTTCAACTAAAAAAAGTAAAAAAATAAGAAATAAAAAATTATACAAATGAACTTATTTACAAAACAGAAATAGACTCACAGACATAGAAAACAAATTTATGATTACCAAAGGGGAAGGGGCAGAGGGATAAATTAGGAGTTTGGGATTAACAGATACAAACTACTGTATATAAAATAGATAAACACAAGGACCTACTGTATAACACAGGGAACTATATTCAATATCTTATAATAACATATAATGGAAAAGAATCTGAAAAAGAATAGGTAGATAGATATACGTATAACTGAATCACTTTGCCGTACACCTGAAACTAACACAACATTGTAAATCAACTGTACTTCAATTTAAAAAAAAATAAGAAAAAAGAAATATAGTGAAAAAAAGAAAAAAAATACATGTGCATGTTAGACTGCCTTTACTGTATTTAATTACTTCTTTTATCTACACTATGACCTACTAAAAATGATGTCATATTTGCTGACACAGTACTGGTGTTTCACATTTATTACACAGTTAATATGAGGTGTATTTTGCATCTAGGAGCAGCAACCTGGTCATCTGTTCTCCTGCCCCCTCTCTGCAAGCCAACTGCTTTCTCTCCTAACAGCTCTACTGCTTACCTATTCCACATGCTGCCTCTGGCAAAAATTCATTTATTCATTTACCCAACATCTGATATGTCCATGGCACAATTGTACACATTGCAGGAAATGTAAAAAATAACAGTATATTATATACCATTTTATAATTTTTAAAAATATTTTTTTACAATGTGGGGTGGGTGGAAAGTAGTCAGGAAGGCAGTAGGATTCATTAGAGATGAACCCTGAAGTAGATACGTGGGATATTGCCAGACAATTGAGAGAGAAGAGAGTCATATATAGAGATGTAAAAATAGGTAAAGTTTACCCCTGTCTCTCCCATCTTGCTCCTCTCTTCCCCCAAAACTTGCTCCCAGCATGCCTGTTCATTCCTTCCCAAAATGAATGTGAGCTTCATGAGGGCAGGGGTTTTTATCTATTTTATTCCCTGCTGCATATTCAGTACAAGAAATGTCTGGCGCATGTAGATGCTAAGTATTGTGAGTTGTTGAATGAATAAACATATGAATGAAATGATAATTACCTGTAAGGTTTAGGGTTTCTGGCCTTCAAGATGTCAGTTCACTTTTCTCTCCTTAAACCTTGGCCAATACAATTTATTATCAAACTTTTAAAAGTATTTTATTTTAATTTATATCTTTAAAATTATGAATGAGATTGCACATCATATTATATATATATTGCAGACATTTTTTAGCTTATTGTTATTAACTTCTGTTTGTGTTTTCCCGTTTTTATATTGGTTGTCTCTTATTGCAAGAGCTCTTTTTTTTTTTTTTTTTGTGGTACGTGGGCCTCTCACTGTTGTGGCCTCTCCCGTTGCGGAGCACAGGCTCCGGACGCGCAGGCTCAGCGGCCATGGCTCACGGGCCCAGTCGCTCCGCGGCATGTGGGATCTTCCCGGACCGGGGCACGAACCCGTGTCCTCTGCATGGCAGGCTGACTCTCAACCACTGCGCCACCAGGGAAGCCCAAGAGCTCTTTTTATATATCAAGAAAATCAATTTTCTGTTTGTCATATGTCTTGCAAACATTTTTTCCAGCTTGTCATTTATCTTTTGACTTTGTTTATTGTATTATTTACTGTGTGTTACTTTAAATTTTTATGTAGTCATCTATGTAAATATTTTACTTCATGTTTTTGGAGTTTCTCCTTGATTATTTAAGAAAAATTATCTCATATTGGGACTTCCCTGGTGGTGCAGTGGTTAAGAATCCACCTGCCAATGCAAGGGACACAGGTTCGAGCCCTGGTCCAGGAACATCCCACATGCCACGGAGCAACTAAGCCTATGAGCCACAACTACTGAGCCTGTGCTCTAGAGCCCGCAAGCCAAAACTACTGAGCCCGTGTGCCACAACTACTGAAGCCCACGTGCCTAAAGCTGGTGCTCTGCAACAAGAGAAGCTACTGCAATGAGAAGCCCGCACACCACAATGAAGACCCAACGCAGCCAAAAAGAAATAAATTTATTAATTTAAAAAGAAAAATTATCTCATACTTTCTCCTCACAATTCAATTATTTTGCTTTTTTTTCTACTTATATATATCTTTGATCTATTTAGGACAATTTTTATTGAATAATCCATCTTTTTTGTCACTGATTTGAAATATCTGTAGAAAACATATATTTCTATATTTTGGATCCATAACTGATCTCTCTTTTCCATTCCATTGATCTTTTTTTCCATTCATGTGTCTGTACCAACATACTTGGAATAGTGTATCTTTATAATATGCCATTTGTGTGTGTGTGTGTGTGTAGTTCTGCGCAATTTTATTCCATATGTATATTTGTGTAACCATCACCACATTCAAGATACAGAGCTGTTCATGACTACAAAGAAACTCCCTAGTGCTACCCATTAATCTTCCTATCCCCACCTTGTCATGCTTCTGGCAACCACTTTGTTCTCCATGTCTATAATTTTGTCATTTCGAGAATGTTATTAAATGGAGTCATTCAGTAAATAGCCTTTTGAAATTAACTTTCATCACTAAGCACAACGCCCTTGATATCCATCCAGGTTATTGTGTTTACCACTAGTTTTTCCCCTTTTTTTTGCTGAGTAGTATTCCAGTGTGTGGACGTATCAGATTTTATTTAACCATTCACCACTTTTTTTTTTTTTTTTTTGGCTGCGTTTGGTCATTGTTGCTGTGCGCAGGCTTTCTCTAGTTGCGGTGAGTGGGGGCTACTCTTTGTGTGGCAAGTGGGCTTCTCATTGTGGTGGCTTCTTCTCTTGTTGAGGAGCATGGGCTCTAGGCGCGTGGGCTTCAGTAGTTGTGGCACACAGGCTCAGTAGTTGTGGCTCGCAGGCTCTAGAGCACAGGCTCAGTAGTTGTAGCTCATGGGCTTAGTTGCTCCATGGCATGTGGGATCCTCCCGGACCAGGGCTCGAACCCGTGTCCCCTGCATTGGCAGGTAGACTCCCAACCACTGCACCACCAGGGAAGTCCCCACCACTCACGACTTTACTTGGTGTTATTTGGGTTTTCAGGTTTTCTTTATTACAAATAAAGCTGTTATGAACATTATTCTTGGTGAAGAGAGTGTTGGATTAAGCATGATCCCCGGTATGTCATCACTGGTCCAATGCAGAGCCCTGTTATTCATTTATTTATTTTCATTTATTTATCTGTGCTAATAAAATAAACATCTGTGAATCTACTACCTAAGCTAACAACAAATAACTTACATCTTCCTGTGTTCTCCATTCCTATCCCATCCCCTTTCTTCCCCCTTAGACACCTACCCTCTTGAATTTTGTTTCTATCACTACTTTAGGGGAAGGAGTGTTTTATCACATATTGTTTGTTTTACTTAGTTTTTATTCTTATAAAAAGATTTTAATAATCTATGTTATCTTCTAGGATTTTCTGTGTTGCTAACATTTTGTTATCACATTATTTTCATTCCTGATTAATACTACACTGTGAGAACATAACAAGAAAATTTAGGTCGTTTTCAGTTTTGCTGCTACGAGCAAAGGTCCTACTTCTAACCATTAAGCTATAATTTAGTAATAGTAATACATTGTTTTAACAGTAATAAAAATAATGCTCTAATCTAGTAGTACTACTACTGAGTAATGTGATTGCCATCATAACACTGTTACATTGATCTGAGTTGCTTTATGATAGCCCTAGCCTTGTATTTAATGTCATAAATTAAACAGGTCAGTGGAAAACCAAGTAGGATCTAAATACTCTGCCCACTCATGGTGATACTTATGTTTTATAATAAACCTCTCCCCAATATACTCTTTATAGAGTATTTCTTGGGAGTAAGGGATTACTTATATGTTGACATTCAGATGACATGAAAAAGAAATGCTCTCATTCTGCAGAGGCTGCTGTCCTTAGTGTACTGGATGTCTTCCATATGCCCCTCTAAATCTATCCTTCACCCTTCTACAGCCCACTCTGCCTCAGGGGATTGACCTGTATGGAGTTCATCCACAGGCTTCCCTCTTGTCTGCTTCCAGTCTGTTAAGCCAATGGAGAACACCAGCAGATAACTAGAGGAAGGAGGAGATTTAGGTTGGGACGCAATCTGACTTATCCTTTGGCACAACAGCTGTCAGATGACCCTCTTCACACAGGTTTTTGGTCTCTGATTCCAGTAACTGCTACCTCCCCTCATCCCTTCAGGCTTTGGAGAGGTAACAGATCCCCATCAGGCTGTTTCTAGCCCTGGGGAATTACATTATCCTTTGTGGTATTTCTACTCATATCTTTGTACGTAATCTCTTTGTACTCTTCAGATGACTCAGTCTGAAAGGCCTCTTTTTCCTGTCAGCACTCTCTCTGATACCCTGAAGTGGCAGGTGATCATTTACTTGCCACATAGTGGAACAGGCATGTCTTCGGTAGAAAAGAATGAGACAATTAAAGTACAAGATGCAGAGGAAAAGTCCTGATGCTGCAGAGATCTGAATTCCAGTCGCTGAAGTCCTTGTTTCTACAGCTCTTCCTTCCATTCCTTCAGTTACCTTAGTAGACTCCATGGCAAACAGGCAAGTAAACAGGAAGCCCTTTAATGTCTATGCTAATTTGAGTTGAGTTTTCTATTACTTGCCATGAAGTATACCAAGATAGCTCATGGCTTATGAAACTGCAAAGTCTAGAGGTGTATTGGGCTTCAGAAATAGTTGATCTAGTACTTCAGTAATGTTACCAAAGACCCTGTTTGCCATCCACTTTGTCATCTGTGTTCTAAGACTAGTTTTCTACATAGTTGTAAAAAGGAAGTTGTATCCATTCCCCTCACATCTGGTGGGAGACATTTCTTTCCATATACTTTCTCATTAAATTCGGGAAATTCTTTCCCTGAAACTCTTAGCAAACCTCTCCTTGCTTCTCATTGGTCCATATATTGTCACATGCCTGTCCTTGAACCAATAACTGTGGCCAGGAGGTGGGATTATGCTGATTAGTTTAAGCTAGAGCCTAAGCTCTTCTTGAAACGGGTGGGTCAGCTTTCCCCAACGCACATGGGCTTCACAGTAGGGATGGAAGGGGAGAGAAGAGAATGAACAACAAATAGGGGAGATTCCAAGAGAAAAGAGAACAGATATTGAGGAGATAACCACAATATCTTTTATACCTTGCCAGCTATCTAAGCCAGATGTTTGTTTCCTGCTTAAACTATTGTATGTTAAGTTTCTTTCTTGTCTTGAAAAAGCCCTAATTAATTCCACAAGGAATACCTTGGTATTAGTCTTAGCTCTGCCATTTCCTAGTTGTGTGACTTGAGGCATGTTGTATAAGCCATCGAAGCCTTAGTTTCTGCTTCTAAAAAATTAAGATAAATAACATCTGCCTGACAAGGTTGCTGAGGGCTCAAGTGAGATGAGAGATGAAAGCACTCTGTAACCTATAAAGGGCTAAACAAATGTGAGGGCTTTTTATTAGCAGTAGCTTTGTTCTTCCATACCATGGAGATAATGTTGCTCTCTTTAGTGAGCAAATTAAAAGTTCCCGCCTGACTCAGCAATGCTAAATTGTTAACAGCCTCACTAAGGTTTTATCTTCTTCCCTTTTCATTAGAGACTTTTCTCTGAGCTACTAAGAGCCAGAGTTGGATTAAATTAGAAGGTTTTCTCCACTGTTCTGGAAAAGAACCAAGATGTACAAGTCATTGTAGTCAATCCAAAAACATTTATTAATCACCTTCTGGTATCTCCTACTGTGCTAGATATAAATATAACCATAACAAATTGTTAACGTGAGTTATCACAGAGAGAGCAGTCCCCTACGTAACTGGAGAAGCAACAAACGTTTACTGTGCTATATTCTAGGCATCATGCAAACTCCTGTCAGTGTAAGGACTTTTAGGATTTGACCGTAATAAGGAGGAAAGCATTGACAGCAATGACCATAAGGTTAGAATTTGGCCAGGTGGGTTTTGTAAGTAGACTGTAGAGAGCTTGGGACACTTATGAATCTCTTCAGTCTCCTGGAGTTGATAACTCTACTTTGAGAAAACAGTTACTGGGTTCTATTGAATAAAAATATCTCTCAGTAATCAGAATAATCATGAGATATGGAGAAAGATGCTTTCTCCCTGCAACTGCACAAAGCTGTTAGAGGTAACTACACTGAGTAATCTCAGAGTCTAATACAGTAGTGGTTCTCAGCAGGAGAACATTTCCCAAATACATCTCTCTCTGTTGCCTTCCCATCCTAGAGTATATCAATGAGCAAGAAGAGAAGGGAAGGATCAAGCCTGTGTATTGTGATAAAAAGTGACCACCCCCCTCCAATCTTTGAGACCCATTGGCCTAAGATAATGAGCTTTGAGTACTCAAGGGCCCCCGCTGTCTTCATCCAATATTTTCTCCCATTGTACCATAGGTTTAAGGGATAAATAAGTACTTCTTGGTCCATAATCCCAGAGCCAGCACATAAGCTTGGAGCCTGTGCTTCTAAATCCAGTTTTCTTTCCCACTGTTACAAGCTGCTTCATGCTCACTGTCGACACAATCCTCAACAGGGAGGTTTTGGGAGATATGTATTGCCCTTCTAGTATGTTTAGTGCACTTTGATAGAACTACAAAGTAAATATATATATGCACATATTTTTATATGTGTATGTATATAAAGGTTTTTACTTTTATTAGTGGTTTTTTCTTTTTTTTTTTTTCCGGTACGTGGGCCTCTCACTGTTGTGGCCTCTCCCGTTGCAGAGCACAGGCTCTGGACGCGCAGGCTCAGTGGCCATGGCTCACGGGCCTAGGCACTCCGCGGCATGTGGGATCTTCCTGGACTGGGGCACGAACCCGTGTCCCCTGCATCGACAGGCAGACTCTCAACCACTGTAACACCAGGGAAGCCCTATTAGTGTTTTTAACCTAGTTAGGAACATAGGACACATCCTTTAAAAGATTTTAAAATAAAGGGGTGTGTGCTTAGTGCCAAATGAGTGATTTAAAAAAATTTTTTTTTAAATTTTATTTTCGGCTGCATTGGGTCTCAGGTGTGGCATGCGTGATCTTCCTTCAGGCTTGCAGGATCTTTCGTTGTGGTACAGGCTCTTCGTTGGGGCACCCAGGCTTCTCTCCAGTTGTGGCATGTGGGTTTTCTCTCTCTGGTTGTGGCACGGGGGCTCCAGGGCATGTGGGCTCTGTAGTTTGTGGAACGTGGGCTCTCTTGTTGAGGTGCGTGAGCTCAGTAGTTGTGGCGCGCAGGTTTAGTTGCCGCGTGGCACGTGGGATCTTAGTTCCCTGACCAGGGATCCAACTCGCGTCCCCTGCAATGGGTAGCGGATTCTTTACCACTGGACCTCCAAGGAAGTCCTGCCAAATGAGTGATTTAGACCAGTGAAACATCACAAATAATTTATTGCTGATCACGAAGCAAATTTTGCAGATGATTTACCTTTATAAAATAAATTAGGAAAATAAAGACATTTTAATTCATATTTCAGTATACTTTCTTAAATTGGGAACAAAGGGGTTGAATTATATCCAACTAGCCAGAAGTTACAAATTGTTCATAACAATAAATCATTTCACATGTAACTTAATCTATTAAGTTTTTCTGTAGGGATGGGGAAAAGGCTGAGAACAGTTAATTTATACATAGAACTTTGGAATTCCCTAATATAGACAATTATTGAAGGCTAGTGATTTTGGAAATTTTTGTAAAGAAGATGAGACTAGAACTGTATTTTGATTGAAGTATAGGATTTAAGCAGATTGCAGAGAGATAATGGGGAGGGGGAGGAAGGATTCACTCCAGACCCTAGAAGTGTCGAGTAACTGTAAGACTTACAGCAAGTGAAAATAACATTGGAAAAATAGTTGTTATACGGTAGGGAGTTTGTTAGGTACTTATATATTATCTTATTTAATATTTACAAGAACCCAAGACAATTGGGATTACTTTCACAATTTCCCAGATAAGGAAACTGATCTTAGGAGAAATAAATTGCCCAAGGTCAACCAGCTAGGAATTCAGGTAGATTACATATGGCCACAAATTCTTTTCAGCTCTTCTCACCAGCACCACCATATAAGAAACCTGGTTTAGCCTTCTGGAGAATGAATAGCCATGTGGAAGGCAACCCAGCAAAGCCAGACATGTAAGTGAGGCCACGATGAACCTTCCACCCTGCAGACCATCCCACCAATTGCCACCCCATGAGTGAGCTGAAGTGAAACCAGCAGAGGAATAGCCCAGCTTATTCACATAATTGTGAGAAATAATAAATTGCTGTTGTTCTAACTGCTAAGTTATGGAGTGGTTTGTTCCACAGCCATAGGTAACAAAAACAGCCAAGTTTTGACTTTAGGTCTTCCTTGTTCCAAAGCTGGTATTCTTTCCATGACACATACTACTCTTTGTCAGTGATAACATAGGATTATTCAGTAAGATTATCAGGCTCCTTCGAATTCGTAAGAGAATTATATTCTAGATACATAGAGTTGGAAAAGTCCAAGGTGTGTATGGATAACAGGAGGAGGCCATTCGAAGTAAGGTGGAAGGTTGTTGTCCATGAAGTAGTAGAGAGAAGGGTCTTATAGCATAGTGATTAAGAGCAAGAGCTGGGTTTGAATCCTAGCTCCATCAGTTGATAGCTCTGTGACTTCACCCAATTCTTATAACCTCCCTGTGTCTTGGTATTCCCATCGTTAAAAGGAAATAAAAAGAGAACCTTCTTCTTAGAGCTGTTGTTGTAAGTATTAAATGAGATAAAGCATGTGAAAACTTAGAACAGGAACTGACTCGCAGTGGGCACTCAATACAGGGACACCAAGTACAATAGATTGAGGAAGAGACCAGAGGCAGGGAGTCCAGCCTGCCCTTGAGGTGAGGATAATGTCATAAAGGCAGTGCTTGACTCTGGTGATGATGTTTGCTCATGGCAGTAGCAGGGCCCTTCTAAACATTTAAGAGTCTTGGAAACTTTTGTGGATGGAATGCTGATTTTTTTTTTTTTTTTTTGTATCAGAAGCAGGGTTTTTTTTTTCATAGTAATAGCTGATTTAATGAGTTGACATAATAAGTCCTTCACATAATGTGTTCAGCTATAAAGTATTCACATCCTTTTGTTATTTGATCACTACTATTCAAATAATTAGGAACCATGGAGTCAGAGTTGTGGTCATTCATTCAATAAATATTTATGCAGCATTTGCCATGTGCTGGGCTTTTTGCTGGGTCCTGGGGGAAACAATGGTACAGGGAAACAAAAATGAATAGTCTCTGTGCTCACAGAAGTTAATAGTAGAGAATAGAGATAAAGTAAGCAGGCAATTACTGTCCAGGGTGATAAATATTTTGTTGGAGGAAGTATGGGGTACTAATTGTGCTTATAGGAGGTATTCCTGACCCAGCCAGGGGAAACAGACCAAATAAAATATATTTCACTTCCCAAAATGAAGTGATCTAAATGGATATCTGAGAGATAAGTTGGAGTTAGCAAGTTGATGCCTGAAGTTCTGCCACAAGTCAAGACTAGTTTGCTTAAATAGTGGGTTCATGTTGAAGAGTAATGAAGAGAATATTGCATAATTGGTGGGGGAATCTCTCATTCCTGACAGCAGAGAATAAGACAACAGCTAGTTGACTGGGACCTGGAGGTAACTAAACAGTAATATAGTAAAACTGACCTACAGAAGGTATCTCAATAGGTGACCCAGAGATACAAAAGAACGGGAAGAAGGTGAGATGAAGGGGTAGCTCATCTTTCAGGTCATAAGTGTGCAGAAAAACAAAGGGTGCCACAATGGGGAAACAAGTGTCAGAAGACATGGAGTCTGCTCTTGGTGTGGCCATTAACTCCCTTTTAATATGATGTTGGATAAGAAGTATTCCCTCTCAGAGACTGATTTCTTCATCTGTGACCATCTCAAGAGAGTGGCCTTGTCTCTGGTCTGTTACAAAAAAGAAAGTGAAAGTGGTCAGACTAGCTGAGTAGTATTTTGTTTCAGTAACATTGTCACTTGAGCCACAACCAGGCCAAAGCCCAGAGGATTTTAGGATCGAATGTTGAGCAGGTTAAGTCAGTAGCTACCAGTTCTAGAAAGGAAGCTACCAGTTCTAGAAAGAGAGCTAACCTTTCTAGGTTTGTGGTTGGCCCCTCTGATTATTTACTGAAGGTTTGCAGAGGAAAGTGGACTGTGATTTTACTTTGTGGCCCATCCTACTCCCTGCTCGTGTCACCCTTCTGCTCTCCTTCTGTTACAGGGAACTCAGAGAAGGTATATGATAAAATGAGCCTAGGGGAGCAGAACCCAAACCAAAGCTAATTAATTGCAAATGGTGGCACTTCGGGTCTCAGTGTGGGAATTATCTTTAGAAAATGGTGATGCACCACATTTACAGTATTATTTTGTCTACCTGGCACCCACCCTTTCCTCTTGGAACAGTAACCTCCCTTCTGTTTGAACACTGATTGCCCCACTGTAGTCACGTGGTTGCAGGCGGGGCTAGAAATCACAGTGTCCCGCACTCTTGGCACTGAGTTGGATATGTCACTCAAGCCAGGACAAAGGGATATTTTGCAAATTGGAATTAAGGGCTCAGTGCCTCTCAGCTGGCAAAACTGTGAGGTGGAGCCTGAAACTATTGGTAGCCACGTCCCTTGCTGTGTTGAGGGAGCCCATCTGTAGTAGGTAGGCCAAAAAGAGAGGGAGGCAGGTGTGGGGGCAGGGTTGGGGGTAGGGGGAGATGAGAAGGGGGAGGAGAATTAGAAGGCTGTCTACCTTGTGGCATTATTGTGCCTATTTCCATTGTGTTGGAGGCCCAGCTACAACTTTCCCCTTTTATGCAAAGAAATAAATCTGCCTTTTAGCATTTTTGGGTTTCTGTACCGAGCAACCAAAAAAGTGCTACCCGACCCAGAAATCTTTAGTTTTCTGTTGGAAGTCACTACTCACTCTGTTCAGATACAAGGCTACTGCTGGTCCTGGGCCTCTCATAGGTCCAGCTTCCCTGGAACAGCCACTTATTTCTCATGTTGTTTCATATTTTTACAGTATACCAAGTGGTAGTTTTAAATCTTTCCTCACGATGACCCTTTGAGATGGACAGGGCAAGGCAGGGTTATTCCTATTTTGCATCAATATCAAGTTTTTGAGAGGAAGAGCAAGGTCTTGAACCCAAGATGTGGCTAGGACTCTTCCTACTATGCCAGGCTCTCTGTCCACTTGGGCAAGAGCATCGGGCTGGCTCTGGATATGTTGCTCATTCATTCAGCAAATACCACTGAGCCTGCGCTAGGGCCAAGCACCTTTCTTGGCCCAGGGTACGGTGTCGGACAAGACAGACTCTACCTTCACAAAGCTGATAACCCGGAGTGGATATAGACCAGTAAACAGGCATTTAGAATAAAGTGTGGTAGATATGATGGTAGGGGGAGTACCAGGTTCTTCTGAAGCAGATAAGAGGGGCACAAAACCTGATCTGATTTAGGAAAGGCTTCTCAGTAGGATCACTGCCAGCCCAAAACTGATACCTTTTCCTCAAAACACTTGACAACCAACTGCCAAAAAATTGTTATAAAAATATATAAATCTGTAATATCTATACTGTGACACACCCTAGGTGTGTGCAGTGTACAGCCTGCACTAACTGTGTGAGGCACCCTACTTCCCAGAGGAAATACTATTTAAGCTGAGATCCAAAGGGTGAGGGTGAGTTAGCTGACTGTCTACCTGTAGGCCCCAGGCATGAACTGGGTTTGCTGCCAAACATGCCATTATTTATTTAGGCAGCACAGTCCTCCTGTGGCTACTCTTATGTCCTCATGGATACCACACCCTTTCCCCTTCACTTCAGCCTGGTCTCCCAGGGATCCCAGAGCACTCTGTCCCTGCGGGTCATACAATCTCCCCAGACCTGTTTGTATACCAGAGACTAGGTTTAGGTTTTGTGTTTCTGGACCATAGCCCTCAGTGGTGCTTAATTCAAAAGGGAAGAAATCCCAAGAGAAAACCCGATCCTCTCTGGGAGGCACTAGCCTGCAAGGTACAATATCTCAAGGCCTGGAGCCTTCTCCCTATTGGCTGCTAATTATGCCATTCCCTTGACTGCAGTTTTTTGTGTTTTTTTTTAACTGTGGTGTTTTCTTAGCTTAATAAGAGAAATAAATGAGAAGGGAGCATAGAATCCTGTTCTTTTAAAAATTTATTTATTTTTGGTTGCATTGGGTCTTTGTTGCTGCCTGTGGGCTTTCTCTAATTGCGGCAAGCAGGGGCTACTCTTTGTTGTGGTGCATGGGCTTCTCATTGTGGTGGCTTCTCTTGTTGCGGAGCACCGGCTCTAAGTGCACGGGCTTCAGTAGTTATGGCACGCGGGCTCAGTAGTTGTGGCTCATGAGCTCTAGAATGCAGGCTTGGTAGTTGTGGCGCACGGGCTTAGTTGCTCTGTGGCATGTGGAATCTTCCCAGACCAGGGCTCAGACCCTTGTCCCCTGTGTTGGCAGGCGGATTCTTAATCACTGTGCCACCAGGGAAGCCCCGGAATCCTGTTCTTAGTATCCTAAAATATTAGGCCTGGGGAAAATCCCACGGTATGCTTTCCCCTCCAAGCATTCTTATCTAGATGAAAATAAGCAGCAAATGCAGACTTAAAGGGGAGTAGAAATTGTTTGTATGAGAAAACTGGAGGAGGGTTCATAAAGGACAAGGACAGTGCTATCTGTTTTGATAATATTGGGGGTTCCTGTGTTGATGGAATGTTTATGAATCTCAGATCTTTTAGAACCAGCTGACAGGTGGAACTATTTTCCTCCCTGGATCATCTGTACCTCTATATAAAGATAGAACAGAGTCACATTTTGATGTCCTGAATGTCTTAATCATGAAATAAGCTCCACTTTAGAGATTTTACTGGTCCCAATTCCTACACTCTACTACTTATCATAATGACTATTATGTTTTGTTATGTTATGTTACATTATGTTATATTATTCCTGAGTTCACTGGAAATTTTCATCCTACACCCCTCTTTTTTCATGCTTCTCTGCAGGCTCTTCCAGGATTGTTTCATGGCAGCTGTTAGAATGTTCAAATGGGAAGAACTTTAAAGAGTGTCTGGCCTAGCTCTGCAGATTATAGCCAAGGAGCACAGGCCCACAGGGGCACTGAGTGAAAAAGGTCAGCCAGGGAGTTAGAAGCAGAGCTTGGGTGTCATGCTCAGCATTCTTTCTGCCACGGACACTATCTCTTTTGCAAAGGTGATGAGGCTGAGATGAATTTTGGCATGGTTCTGAAAAGCCCACTGTCTTCTTTCTTCCCACTATAAATCCCTCTTTCCCAGTTCCTTCCTCTTCTCTCCTTTCTCCCTCCCAAACTTTGACTCTGATCCAGGAGCTACAACAGGTGTTGGGCCTGCCTTTCAGCAAATCCTGAATCTTGGCTGGCACGGTCCTGGGGGTGGAGCATGCCCTTGTGCCACCCGGTTGGCTGCCAGATCTTGTTTCAAGGTCTCTCTGGTAACCTGCAAGGCTGATTCTACTAAAAGTCTCCTTCCTCCTTGGCACATCTGGTGAGTGGCATGAAAGAAGTCTTCAAAAGTCTCCTCTGAGCTCCCCAAAGGGGAGGGATATTTTATTGCAACCTTATCTTGAGCTCCCTAAGGATTTTTCTTTTTTGTATTAAGCTTGACACAGTACTAGTGTACAATGGAGGCTAGTAAAACATGCCTAGTGTTGGCAATAATGGTAATAAAAAACTTACCTGATTATCTGAAACCTTCCCAGACTCACTCATTCCACTGGAGAGGGTAGGGCTGTTGTAGTGCTGAGTGTAATACCTTTTAGAGGCTCGATAAATATTTGTAATAAATATGTCAAATATTTGTCAGCTTGAGCTTAAATTATATCCACTTTTTGAATTCACACAGGTGTGTGCATGTCTGGTGAGGCAGGCGTAGGGAGTACACTGCTCAGATCCCCCACATAGAGAGCTTGCTGGGAAGAGTGTTGCTGTCTGACAGCCTCTGGTTATAGCACCTCCGAAATCTACTGCTGTGTTTACACCACAGTCATGCTCTCCCTCTCCTTCTCCCTGTCAGTGACTGAGCACTGCAGACATGCTAGAGCCAGGCCATTCCTGCCTAACACAGCGTTCCTCTAATGGGCAGTCTTGTTCTGTGGCTTCCGATTAGCCTGGCTGAGACTTTCTCAGAGCTGCATCGAAGTCTGAGGCTTCTCCTGCCCAAGCCTCCTTCCTTCTCCCTTTCGTTTCACAGGTGTCAGACCTGCATTGCAGCCTGCGGCTCTCCAACCTGCTCCTCTTCCCTCTCCCTTTTATCCTTCCCAGGTGTTTCCCCTAGTAAGTCTCTTGTATTTCTTACTCCATCTTGGCATCTGCTTCCCAGAGGACCCAAACAGGCGCTTCCACCTTAGTGGGCCCAACTCACAAAGTCTATTTTTCATGAAGGTCTTGGGTCTCTCCGGGGAGGAACTCATCCTAAGGAAAGCAAGGAGATAGGCAATCGGGTCCAGCAACCGAATCTTCAAAATCAATGAGAAGTGAGTCAAAGTTCAATCAATATTAGGTTTATCGTGCAGATTTGTTTACTGGCCTCACTGCAGCCCTACCCCTACCCCTACCCCACCATTGGTTCATGCTTAGTAATTTGTGGAGGGGAATGGGGGTGAGGAGGAATCAGCAAAATATAGAAGACCTTCTTTACTAAAAACTCCGTGAGTCAAAAGGGCATAAATAACACCTATTGGAAGCTCATGTGACAAAATATAGCACAATGGCAGGAGAAAAGTATTCTTCTCTCCTCTGCACAATCCATATAATGGATTCTGTGGACTGGGGACTCCAGAAGGGTCAGCATCACCTGGCATCTCAACAACCCAGTGAGTGAGAATCACTCTTTGGGCCTCCCAGAAATTAAGAGATGCATTTCTCAAGGAGCTAGGGTCCTTTATTAACAGGTGGAGGCAATAGCTTGCAAAACTACATACAGATATGAATTACAGATGATCAGAACTGAAAGGAACTCGTTCTAAATCTAATCTACTGGTTCTCAAACTATGTTCCAAAGAGATTTTCACAGGCCTGGGGGGAAGAGTGCTACAGACAAAATATAGTGTATGGTAGCCAAAAAAGGGAGAGATTAATTTGATGCAAGAGGGTTTTCGATGAAAGTAAGAGGATGAGCAGATGAATGAACTAGTCTAGGTCCAGTGGCTAATAGAGGAAGAGCTAACGTGAGAATCATGATTTCCTGGCCTCCTGTGTGCTTTCGTAAGGGACTTTAGCTGTTACTTTTGTGATGTGGTGGCTGTGAGCAAATTGCTCAGAATGGAAAGAATTTGGGGGTCATGGTGTATGTTTTTTCCTCTATATTCCTACTCCTGGGAGAGGGGCAGAGCAGATCTGTCTTTTGGATGCAATTAGGTGACTCTAAACAAGTATGCTCTTTCTGGAGTCTGGTTTTCATTATTTTTATATCCCCAGGCTCACAAGTCAGCCGGGGCAGAGATGTGGACAGAAAGGTCTAATGGAAGGGATATGTTTGCTTCTAATTTAGAATAAGAACAACCACACCCTGCAGATCAAAATCCATGGAAACTTCCACTGCCCTGCAGCAGCGTATAAGAAAGCATTCTTAGGGCTACTTAATAGGCTCCTGAGAAAGGATTCCATATCAATACTTGTGGGAATGTTCCATTTAATATCCTTGTCTTGGAGATTCATGTTGCTCATAGAAAAGTCTCTTGAAGAGCTCTGCAAAAGATGTCTATTTAACCTTAATCCAGTGTTTTGCAAACTTGCTTGTTGATGGAAACTTTTATTCGTGGAATATCTATTATCATTATACAGAAAACATTTGAGAAGTGCTGAGGTGAAGACTACTGACTGAACAGAGGAGGTCTGGGTTGTGGTCCTGGCTCTGCCGTTAACTCACATTTTTCATCTCCTTTGGACTTTAGTTCCCTCAGCTGCAAAAGGAGAGGGTTGGAATCAATGATCTAGAGAGAAAAAAGAACTACCATTTATTGCACACTTACTCTGTGCCAGGCACTGACATGCCATCAGGACCCTTAGAGGGGCCCCATGCTTGGTTTACTCTGCTGTCATCATCTTGAAATTCTTAATTTTTTTTTTTTTTTTTTTTTTTTGCGTTACACGGGCTTCTTACTGTTGTGGCCTCTCCTGTTGTGGAGCACAGGCTCCAGATGCGCAGGCCCAGAGGCCATGGCCCACGGGCCCACGTGGAATCCTCCCGGACCGGGGCATGAACCTGTATCCCCTGCATCGGCAGGCAGACTCTCAACCACTGCGCCACCAGGGAAGCTCCTTAATAATTTTTAAACAAGAGGCTTTGCATTTTCACTTTGCACTGAGCCCCATAAATTATATAGCAAATCATGTAGCTGGTCCTATGTGTGTGTATGTATGTGTATGAGAGAGTGAAAGAGAGAGAGAGATTATCTCTAATATTATCTCTAATCTTTACATTAGCCTCAAGTATGTGTATTATTATTTATGATATACAGATATGGAAACTGAGAATGAACGAGGTGATATAAATTGCTCAAGGTCACATAGGGAGTGAATAGCAGACCCAGGATTCCAAGTGAATCCACTGGGCTCTAAAGCTTTGCTCTTTCCACTAGACCAACTGCCAGTGCTAACATTCTATAATTCTAAGATTCTTTCTTTCTTCAAGCTACTACTAGATCTATCTCACCGTTCAAGTAACAGAATAACTGTATTGCTACCACTCACTGTCTTAAGTGAATATCCGGCTAAATGAATTAGTGAGCAATGGACTAGATGTCCGTGAATGCAAGGCTAGATGACAATAGAAATTTAGACAGACGTGGAGTCCAGAAAACCTGGTTCTGCCATTTACTAACCATGTGACCTGCGGTGACCCACTTGACTTTTCTAGGTCTCAGTCTACCTCATAGGTACGTTGTGAGGGTTAAATGAAATAGTGTATTGCCTAACGCCTGATAATCCCTCAAAATATTATTACTATTCTTTTATTCATCTAGCCAGGCTAGATTTACTATTGTGATATCAGAGCTCCAACTATTGGAACCCATTTGACTTGTTCAATAACAAGTGCAAAAACATTAGATGTCTTTACTTTTTTTCGGAATCAAATTAAATTTTAATTTTTCTAATTCAAATCAAATTAAATTTAGCTTCAGCCTCATCTACCATGTTGTGGGACATTCGATATCAGAACTTCTGTGGGGATAAAAAAACCTCAGGGCTACCCAATCTAGAAAACCTGGGGAACTGTCTTCAGTCCATTGAAGTTGTAGCTCATTGTCCAAGCAGGAGTATTGCAGTCAGATGTATCTGACCCAGTTGTTCAAGGCATCTGCTCCTTTTATTCTAAACCAGGCCACCAAGAACTCCTGTATGGCTCCCAAAGCCATGGCTTGGTGTTCATTCCCCAGGTGTGCTTATAGTTACCACTGCCAGAGATACTGGGAGAGAGCCAAGTTCAGGTCCCCTCCTGGCTGTGTAGACTCCAACTCTGATCCCTATTAATCTTCAGAGTTTTCCCCCTTCCCAAACAATCCAGCTCTGTCCCTTTAAGAATGTATATGTTGGAGGGCTTCCCTGGTGGCACAGTGGTTAAGAATCCCCTGCCACTGCAGGGGACACGGGTTCGAGCCCTGGACCGGGAAGATCCCACATGCTGCGGAGCAACTAAGCCCGTGCTCTGCAACTACTGAGACTGCGCTCTAGAACCCGCGAGCCACAACTACTGAAGCCTGTGCACCTAGAGCCCATGCTCCACAAGAGAAGCCACCACAATGAGAAGCCTGTGCATCACAACAAAGAGTAAACTCCGCTCGCCGCAACAAGAGAAAGCCCGCATGGAGCAACGAAGACCCAATACAGCCAAAAATAAAATAAATAAATTTATTTTTAAAAAACAGAATATATATGTTGGAAAAAGAGGAAATTTTTCTTTAAGTCTTTTTACTGAGTCCACAGCAGAAAAAAAATTAATTGATTTAATCAATCATTAATTCATACATAATGTTCTCAAACTTTTTTATCTTCTGTGAAGATTCCCATGACCCCTTTCTTCCTTGGCCACTATAGTTCATATGTAATCCTGTATGTCTTATCTTTTTTTTTTTTACGGTACATGGGCCTCTCACTGTTGTGGCCTCTCCCGTTGCGGAGCACAGGCTCCGGACACGCAGGCTCAGTGGCCATGGCTCACGGGCCCAGCCGCTCCGCGGCATGTGGGATCTTCCTGGACCTGGGCACGAACCCACGTCCCCTGCATCGGCAGGTGGACTCTCAACCACTGTGCCACCAGGGAAGCCCATGTATGTCTTATCTTTACTGCCAACTGGGGAAGCGGGGCGGGGAAGGGGAAGTGACAGGACTAAACAGATTATGTTACTGATTACATTTTGGAGTGAAAATTGTCACAACCAACTGTTTGGAATTCCACATTTCTGATCTTCGGAACCCCTTGTGAACAATGAGAGCAGTTGGTGGAAAAAACACAGGCTTTGGAAGCTTTGATTTATGGGAATACGTTTATATGTAATGGCACAGAGTGCTTGGTGACAGGGTATTGGAACAGGCTAGGACACTGATGTTCATGGCATAGGTACAAGAGAAGGAAGCATTAGACCAGCAGTTTTCCCCCTCGTGTAGACAATTATCCTGGTGTCTGCCAAGTCAAGGGCAAAATTAGAATTTTGCTCTAAGGTAGCTGCAGAACTATAGATGAGTAGTGCTGGGCCCTCTAGTGGCCAATTTTTATTCAGCGACCATAACTCGCTGTTTTTCTACACCGCCAGTCTCTGTTACTGCCTTGTCTTCATTTTGGTTTTGCTAGAACCACTAACTGTCTCCATCTATATTCTATCATCCCATTCCTCTGTCATTAATGACAAATACTTAGGAACAGGCTCAGTGCTAGGGAACAATTCTTGAGGGAGAGATTGATTCCCTTGGAAACAGACTGAGGTAGAGAGTGGCATGCAGGTCTTCTGGAGAGCACTCTTGGGAGATACATCAGTCAGGAAGTGAGGAAGCAGGAGTGGGCATAGGGAGAAGCTAACTCACAATCTGGTTGCAGCCGAAACCTCAGCTGATCCTACCAGGAGTTCTGGAGCTGAGGTGGCTCCTCAGAGTTGTCCCAAATTGATGCGATGGAACCAGCCCTTTGTATCCCTGTATCAGTCTGTCGTTGGTCATGAGCTGCCCCCCAGTAGGGTTTATAGCCTTGGATGAAATAGTTCCCTCTGGCCCAGGAAAATGCGCAGTGAGGGGTGCAGCTGTGAGCTGCCAGCAGCCCATGTTTGCAGCAGCTGGGTGATGGGTGCGTTGACCCCAAAGATCTGGGCAGAGCGTCACTGTATCCACTCCTGGGAGTTAGCAGTCATATTTAGGGGCTCCCCGAGCACTTTGTCTGTACTTTTTTTTTGTCAGTTACCCCTGATGCAGGGAGGAAAAGTCCAGAAACAGAAGTCAGGAGACATAGATTCTAGCACAGACTACTGCTGCGTGATCTTAAGTATGTTACCTAAATTATCCTGGCCTCGAGACTAGCAATAGTCAATATGGTTCAGTAACAGTCCTTACCATTCATATTTTACAAAGTGTTCTCACATCCACTTTTAACTGAATCCACCAGACCAAACTCTGTAAACCAAATGAGAGAATGAAGATGGAAATGTCTTGAAAGGTTGGAAGCACCGTACACATACACACGTGAGAGATTATGTAGCACAATACTCATAATAATGTTGATTCATTTCACCAATACTTATGGAGCATACACTTTGTGCCAAGCCTTATCCTAGTTGATGAGGGCATAGAGATGCATTAGACATGGTCCCTGCTTGCACCTCTGCAGTGTTTCTAGGAGGGGAAAAGACATGCCTGGAGAGTACATTGTGGTAAAAATTATCAGAGAATTATAAGCAGGGCAATAACATGAGTGAAGCCTCCACCTGTGAAGAGGAGGGTAGTTCAAAGTAGAGCTTCATAGAAATGGAGCAGTTTTATAGGTAGAAAAACAAGTGGGTGAGCTAATCCTTGCCCCCATGAAGACAGGGACTGTGCCTTTCTTGTTTGCTGCTATATTCTTTTCCCAAACACATTGCCTAATATCTTGGTTGTACTTAATAATTATTTCTTGAATGAATGGATGGTAATCCAAGAGCAGAACTGTAAGCCTGTAGCTGTCCCACAGATATCTTTTGAAATGTATTTAAATAATCTCATCCTCTCTCCAACTGAGGGAGGTGCATCAATGATTCACATTAGATCTTTTCTTGAGATTTAACCCTTCTAATCTCCCAGCGGATTCTGTGGCTGGTCTCTATATGTTTCTCTTATTCCCAGTGTTGAGTTAGTGCTGTAAGGACTCAGGGACTCTTACCCAAGAGCTGTCCCAATTGACTTATTATTCCTATAAGCACTGTGACAATGACCTCTCTTCTCTTTGAGGCATCTTGTTTGGGGGTAAGAGGAGCTGGGAGAGGACAAGATTGTGACTGCTTTACTTGATCCATGAAGGGGAGCAGAGAGGCCAGCCACAGAGTGTGCTAGGAGATTAAGAGTGTTTAGTCTCAAGAAAGGATCTAATGTGACTCTCAAAGGGACCAGCTATAGTGGGGAGAACATGGGCTTTGAATTTAGGTGAGTCTGTGTTAAAATCTAGACAGTGCTACATTTTAAGTGAATGTTAAACAAGCTATTTCACCTCTGAGCTTCTGTTACTTCATCTATGAAATGAGGTTAAAAAAATAATTACCTCTAGAGCTTCCCAGCACAGTGCCTGGCAGAGATTGGTTGGTCATCAAATAGTAATTTTTCTTCCCTTTCTTTCTTTTTCTCTAATTTCCTTCTCTCCTGCTCCTAGACCTCATTCTGTCACAGTTTAACCACAGATGGGTTCTCTGATTTCAACCAGGCAGATCATGTTCTTGGTTTCCTAGTGGCACCTGAAAGAGGATTCTTTTTCCTACACAAAGCTGGCTGAAAGACTTGCTTTGTCTATTTCCCCTTTGCCTAAACAAATATCTTGGATATTAACACTCCAATGAGAGGAGAGACCAGACTCACCAGTGCCAGGAAAAAAAAAAAAAAAGAGCAAAAGTCACGTTCCCAGGACAGGCTTAGTTAGACCTGCAAGGCTCCTGGCCGGACCCCACAGAAGACATGACTGAATCAGAGTAATAGCACTTCTTCCTCTTGGCAGGACTGTACTTTTTTTTTTTTTTTTTTTTTTTGTCACACTACATGGCTTGTGGGATCTTAGTTCCCTGACCAGGGATTGAACCCGCGCCCTCAGCAGTGAAAGCACGGAGTCCTAACCTCTGGACCACCAGGGAATTCCCAGGACTCTACATTTTAAAAATTATGATCCGTCCTGGGGAAAGTGAGGAGGGTAGAGTGAAGACCACTAGCTGTCCACAAAATCCATTCTTTCTTCCTTAGTAATTGAGGTTTGACTGCTTGCAGCCAGCTGTGGCCATGTTACCAAACCCTTGTCAATAGATGTGAGAAGATGGGATGTGTGCAGCTTTTGCCTTGCTTGCTTAAGAGCAAATCTCAGGCTCTGGAATTCTGTTCTTTCTCTCTCCTCACTAACTAGAAGTACTTCAACCAGAGTAAACTTGGAATCTACACGTTGAGGATGGCTGTCATCATCCCAGGTCCCTGAATGACCAAGTAGAGCAGAGCCATCCACCTACTTGGAGTGCTGCCTTGGACCATACTACACTGGACTACCTAATCAAATCCTGCCTCACATCTCCAGGAAACATCCATGAATACATCCCTCTCCCTCTTCTTGACCATCACATTTAATATCGGTTCCCCACATTTTCTGATACTTAAGTGTATTGTTTCCTATTTGGTTCTTTTTGGTGTAATCTTGTTTTGTTCTTTATTTAGTGTGTGCTTCTTGGCTCTTAAGCTAGAAGGAGATCACAAGATGTGACATTCTGCTTCTGCTCCCATTTCTTCAATAGCACAGCTGTTGTGGATGCTGATGGAGCCCCCGTGTGGCCCCTTCCCCAACTGCTGTGAGTGTGGGCTGCTATCATCTCAGAGCTGCTGCCTTCTCCAGCTCAGCCAAATGTGAGCACCCGTGGGAGGTTACGTGCCCCACTCTAGCAGCCAGCAGTCAATGGTGACTGACACGGGGTAGAAAAGGATAGTCACTAAAGATGGCGCTGATCCTGTGATGAAAATTGAGCTTCAGAACCTTCCTGAGGAACTAGGCTGTTGCAGATCTCCAACCAAGACAACTGGTCTAGGCTGCAGTTGCTCACAGGTGCCACCCTTCTCCAGAGACCTGCCCTCAGCTGATGGGCACCTCCTCACAACCCTCCTCTCTTCCCCCCTCCCCAACAGGGTGGCCCACAAGCAATGACTGACTGATATGGGGCATAAAAGTCCGGCCCCTTTGCCTCAAGGGGGTGTGAGTCTGCCTTGTGGTTTATGCCCCAGTTCCCTGTGGATCAGGCCAGGGCTAGATGTGACCTGACATGTACCTTGTTTGTCTTGTTCCCTTTCTTATATACTTCACTCTTTCCCTTGCACGTTTCCCCCAAAAAGTGCTCCCTCAATAAATGCCTGTCTCAGACTTTGCTTCTAGGGAACCCAACTTCAGTCTACTGGTGTCAATACTCTGCCGTCATCTTCCCAAATCATCTCCGGGGACCGTTCAGACCCATGGTCTGGGCTGGGTACGCCATGGTGCTGAAATTGGGCTGAGAGTGAGGAAGGAGCTACGTGAAGAACAAGTGGGCTCTACTGAAGTAGTTGTAAGGAATACCTGCTACATAGGGATGTTATGAAGGTTTTAAAAGCTAAATGAGGGCTTCCCTGGTGGCGCAGTGGTTGAGAGTCCGCCTGCCGATGCAGGGGACACGTGTTCGTGCCCCGGTCCGGGAAGATCCCACATGCTGCGGAGCGGCTGGGCCCGTGAGCCATGGCCGCTGAGCCTGCACGTCCGGAGCCTGTGCTATGCAATGGGAGAGGCCACAACAGTGAGAGGCCCGCGTACCGAAGGAAAAAAAAAAAAAAGCTAAATGAGTTAATGTCTGTAAAATGCTTAGGCTGTAGCCTGACATGTAGTATCTTAAGTATTAAGTGCTTTTAAGTATTAAGGCAGGGATTTCTTTTATCTTTTTCATTTGTTTATGTATTCCAAGTGTGCCTAGGTGAGTCCATGGCACATAGTAGGCACTCAGCGTCTGAATGAGTGATTATTATTTTGCTTTGAGGGCCCAAGGTGATGTGCTGGATCTGGCCAGCAGAGGGCAGAACCAGTGCAGCCAAAAGAGCCTATGGGCTGAAGGAGGTAGTGGGATAGAGCTGGGGGGAGAGCCAAGGGGAGTACCTAAATCATAAAATATTAGAATGTTCAAATTATACCTTAAAATCTTAGATTTTTATTTAGCCCAACCTTGAGTGTACATAATGAGGTATATTGAGCCCCTACTTTGTAAATTAAGACAAATAAGTAGTTCCAGGCCCCAAGATCCCTAGAGTTGCCCCGGTAGCTCCTCTTTTGAACTACCCCATACTCCTCTCAATAAATCCCCTTTTGTGCTTATGCTAATACACACTGGATTTCTGTAACTTACAAGCAAAAGAATTTGTATTACTCTATTTTTAAGCCCTGTGAGTATAAGGACAGTGTGAAGGGGAGTCTCCCCCATAGATGGGGACACTGAACTCCCAGCACAGCTACTCTGGGCTGCTTCCTGTTCCATCCACCCGCCGACCTGCTCTCTTCAGGAGGGTGGTCTTGCCACATTTCTGCCTCCGAGCTTCCCTTGTCTTGTTCTGTTCATTCTCTCTGCCCATGTAGATCTGTCCTATCTCTCAAAGCCCAGTTCAAATTCTCCCTTTCTCTGGCTCCTCTACATCCACTCATTCTCATTTCTCAAAATCCTGATAGCATCCATTACCTGACATTCATTCTTATTCTTGTTGGTATTCCATATTTTATTTGGGTGTTTGGGCTGGGCGGTCTCCAAAGTCCCATCCAGCTGTAGACTTCCAAGTCCGTTGTCCACCCATATGCCACGTCTTCTTAAGCAGGTCTCCACCTTCTCCCTCAAGAAGACATGAGGAAAGGCTTGAGAGCACACGTGGGGCTCAGCACTGATTTGCATGGAATCAACATAACTAACTGTTCATAGGAGCAAATGTGTTCTGTGATCCTTCAAGTAACACACAGGCATTTATTTTCATTTTTTCAAAGTAAAAGTAGCTTTGCCCCCCCCCTTATTATATAAGAAACATACTCACTGTCAAATAAATCAAATATTACATACATTTTTAAAGTAGAAAGGGAAAATCACCCATAATCCTTCTCTTCAGAGATAAGTGTTCTCAAAATATGCTTTCAAAGTTTTTGATATACACAAATATATGTTTTGATAGGGCTTTCTGGAGACCCTATGGAGATTCCTTAGTAACAGAAATTAAACAGAACAGTGGGAGGTTCCAGCCTGGGATTTGTAGCTGGCCACATTTCATGTATTCAGCTGAAGCATGTGAAACTACTGATATTCAGCTGGTTTTGACCTACAAGCACAGCAGTTTTATGTGGTTCAAATCAATGTATGTGAAGCCTAGAATATCAGATCTGGTAGAGCCCTTAGAGACTTTCAACGATTTCAACTTTCTATTTCACGGTGCTGAAGAAGGACAAGAGTCAGAGAGAGAAGTGTCTAGCCAGTTTATACACTACACGTAGTAGAATCAGGGCTGGTTCTCTTTCCACTGAATCAGGTACCTGCCACTTTTAATATGATAATCTTCTAGGTGTGATAATAATCTTCTAGAAGCAGATTTCAACTCGGTATCAGAAAATTACTCACAGAATTCATTCAAAATGTTAGAGGCTGCCTTAGAGGTAGTGAAGTCCCCAGGACTGGAGATGGGGCTGGGAAAGGCACTGGGACATGGCTGGAGGGGCACAGGAACCATGGAGCTAATGAGGCTTAACAGTCAGGGCTCTGTACTTGCATGGCTCCTTCTTATGATCTTAGGAGGGTCCCTAACAATGTATTAACATGGTGATATGTTTTTGTAATACTTGCAAAAATAAGATATTTTAAAATTCTTTTTCTTAAGGAGGGCCCTCCAGAATTATATGTTTCAGGCCTAGATCCACTCCTAGGTAGCAACACAGTTTTGCAAAGCACTAGGCAAGGTGACCAGAGAACCTGGGTTCCAGTCATGGTACTGCTTTGGCCCAAATAGGCAGAATGGCACTTGCTCTGCTTCCCTCACAGGGGGTAAAATCACAAATGTTAAATGGGCTGAAAAACATAAAATGTGAAAAAATATAAATAAGTAACATAACTTAGATTTCCTGTCTGTGATATGGGATAATCATTGCTGCTTCTCATGGTCATTGAAGATAACACATCAAAAAATGTGTCCTCAGGGCATTTTCCTGTCTCATTTCCCTCTGCTACAACTTCCTCTAGCCCCTAGCCCCCAACACTCCGGCCACTAGAACACTCATTTGTCATTATATGTTGCCACTTTTATATATATATATATATATATATATGTATATATATATATATATATACATATATATATATATATATATATATATATTTTTTTTTTTTTTTTTTTTTTTGGCCACACTGAATGGCTTGTGGGATTTCAGTTCCCTGACCAGGGATTGAACCCAGGTCCTTGGCAGTGAGAGCATGGAGTCCTAACCACTGGACCACCAGAGAATTCCTGCCACTTTTATATACTTGTTCAAAGGGCTCCTACTGTCTATAAAGTCTATCTTTGCTGGAAAAAATCCTTATCCACAAGGCCTAGGTCTGCTAGATCCTCTCCTCCTTCCCCAATGATGACCTCCCTTAGTACTGTTTCTTGTTGATCTTACAGATTAGAACACTGAGGTCTAATGTAACACATAGCTGAGTTCTGGAGGCTCCACAAGATAATCCTCAGGAATCTTGATCTTCTGCCATCCCTAGCCTCTTAGCATTAGAGCATAGACACACGGTTCTTGATGTATACATGATAGGGGTCACTGCGCTTATCCACTTTGCGGGAGCGGGTGTATCCCAGGATGAGGCTGCCCACAGTGGCAGCAAATAGGAACATGACGAAGAGAATGTACATGTAGGAGTTGTCGTCGCGGCCAGGTAGCCTGGCCCGCCTCTCCTCAGTCAGGTTGTCTGACCCTGGCCGGCAGAGCAAGTTGCTGTGAAGAGTGGCATTTAGAGCCTTCAACACAGCGTGCAGGCTCTCATACCAGGTCTCAGTCCCATTGGTGGTCTTCATAGCAACAGGGATTCAGGTAGGGGAAGAATCGGAGGATGCTCTGGTAGTGACAGAAAAGAGAGAGGATGGCTTCTGTTACTTGTAGATTGAATGACCTTCCCACTCCTTCAGACCCCAGCTAAAATCCCAACATCACAGTTTATTCTAACTACTTGTTTACTTGTCTGTCTTCTCTACTAGACTGCCAGCCCAAGGAAGGCAGGGAATATGTCTGTTTTATTCACTGCTATATATGAGCACTTATGACAGCACTCAGTAGGTGCTCAATAAATACTTGTGAAAGGAAATCTTCCTTGACCATTCTAAGCATGCTGATCTATCCTTTCTTTGGGTTCTATAAGCCACTGAGCTTTAGGCTAGAAGGGCCTTAGGGATTATTTAATGTAATTTCTTCCATTTTACACACAGAGAAACTGAGGCCCAGAGAGAATAGTTGGCTTGTCCATGATCACAGAGAATACTGGAGGTAGAGCCGAGATAGAGCCCTGCTCTTCAATGGCCAGCTCAGAGCTCCTCCGGCCTCCACACCAGCTCTGGGGAGGACTGTGCGGCACAGTTAGAAGACATTCCTCAGAACTCTCCCTCAGCACAGTTCTTTCTTATGCTCCACAGACACCATGTAGAAGATGTTTGGGGATGGCTTAGATTTCCCCCTACCTGGAGGCCAGAGGCTGGGTCATTTGACCTCTAAAGCATCCTAGGTCCCACTCTAGGTACTCCTAGCTATTGAGGAGAAATTCTGTTGGAAAGGAGGTGGCTGGGGGAGCAGGGAAAGGCTGATAACCACTGCAGGCACTGGGCCTGAGGGCTTCGGAATGAAAAGAATACTCAGTCCGGTTTGGGGTTTTACCCACCCCAGAGAGAAAAGACACTAGCACCTCAACTATCCTGCCTTCCAAAACAACATCACTGTGTACATGGCATAAAACTGGTGATAACAGATGTTCCTTTTCCTTCCTCTCAGAGATCCTTAGTCTACAACGTAGAAAAATAGCCAAAGGCAGCCTTGTATCCTAGTCTCTGGAAAAAAATATGTCATTCCTTTAAACAAGGCTCCACGCTCACTTCCTTCAGGAAGCCTTTGTGTGCTCCCAACATACTCCACAAGCTTTATTATTGCAGCCTTCCCTTTGCCCCAGCACTTACATATAAGGCAATGTGTGGCTGCCCTCTTGCTACTGATAAGGGTTATCAGCAGACCACATGCTCCTGGTCAGCAAGGCTGTGTTTCTCCTCCAAGTCTAGGGGACTACCCTAGTTCTCTTTCCCTCAGTGGTCTCCAGTAAAGATGGCCACTTTGGATTTCTCTATAGGCCAAACACTCAGTGTTCGCTGACTGGTTCCAAAGCCCTCCTTTATCTAGGTAGAGCTATTTAACACACTTGACTATTAACCATCACGTCTCTTCCCCAGAAAAGATGACAGTTAGTTATGACCATGGTAAATATTCATGAAGAACTCTATGAATGCAGAATTTGGGGGGAAGAATCAAAATAATACAGCAATAACCCAGGACTGGCCCACGTTTTATGCAAGGCCTTGGGGCCCCCTGCCATCTAGTACTTGGGCAACCTTGTCTGGATGGGAAAGGGGAAGAGTTAAGATCCAGGAGGCATAGGTTCTCATCTATTATCCCACTTGTCCTGCAACAAATCTGTGCCTTCCTCTTTCTTCATATGGGCTAATGGAAAGCAGGAGCAGCACAATGAAATGAATAGCTCAATGAGTCACCTGGCCAGGCATCGTTCATGGAGGCCCACTCCTGGGCAGCCTTATTCTGGGAGCTCTAGGAGGCCAGTGCCTACACTCAGGGGCACATCGCCAGCTCTTAATGTGGGAGACAATCTAGGAGCTACTGGGGCTTAAAGGAAGAAGGGATGAATTCTGACCAGTGCTCAGACAGTGTTCACAGTGATGGAAGAATTTGAGTTGGACCTTGAAGGATTTTTTGGAAGTAGAGAAGGCAAGGGAAGCAAACAGATGGACTAGAAAGCACACTTTGAAGAATGGAAAGTAGCATAAAGAGTGTAAGATGCATGAAAGGATAAGATAGGATGTGGGATGGTGACATTGGCCCAAACCAGATCATAGAGGGCCTTGAGTGCCAGGCTGCAGAGTTGGAACTTTATCCTGTAGGTGGAGAAAAACCATGGAATGATATTTTAAAAGGGGGTAAAATGATCAGATCTGTACTTGGAAAGGACACTCTGGCTGCTATGTGGAATGTGGAGTAAAGTGGGCAGGGATGGAGGCAGGGAGCCCAGTGATAAGTGAAATAGTCTTGGTTCAAGGTGCTGAGTCCTGAGCTGGGGCAGAGGGTATGACAAGGTGGGGGCAGGGACAGATAGAGGATGTGAGAGGCATTTGGGGGTGGGAATGGCTAAGGCAGTGGTTGCAGGAGGAAGGGGCCTCAGACAGTTTTATAAGCAGACAACAGATAGATGGCATAAGTGCGGGAAGAGCTCACTTTGAGGGAAATAAGTTTCTCGCCCTGTTTGCACTTCAGTTTCCTCATCCATCAAAAAAGATTATCACCAGGAGTTGCTGTTCAATGGGTACAGAGTTTCAGTTTTGCAAGATGAAAAACATCTAGAGATCTGCTGCATAACAATGTAAAGATAGTTAACACTACTGAGATGTACCATTAAAAATGTTAAGATGATAAATTTTATGTTGCTTTTTACCACATTAAAATTTTTTTAATTAAGAAGGAAAATAAAAAAGATTATTATCTCTGCTCTGCCCGCTGCCCCAGGCTTGCTTGAGCATATACTTTTATTATGGTGAAGAGGATTTTTAAAATACATTTTAATAAAAAACACAGTTTTCATTAAAATGAAAATCTATTTTTCATTTTTGAGAAGTAAATACATATATATACACAGCAAAAAAAAAAGAATTGAAGCTGTACGTACAATGAAAATGCAGTCTCTCTGTTCCCAATGGCTCAGGTTTCTTTCCCAGGGCAGTCACGGTCACCAGTTTTCTTAGATAGCCTTGCATGCGGGTTTGAACTAAAAAGGCAGACGGAGGGCCCCCTCCATCTGGAAGACTCACCAAACAACAGCAAATTCACTGGCTCCTGGTTGGCCCCAGGAATCTCCCTGTGGGTGCCCTAAGGTTCCTCAGCCCCTCAGGATGTCCTGACATGTCTTCAGGATGTCCCTGGACACATCTGGGGTCTCAATATTGACTTTGGGAGTGGGAAGGCCCAGAGCTGGGTAGGGAGGGGACAGAAAAAGAAGGAACTAGACACAGAGAAAACTTCAGAACGAGGGTAGATCACCCGAGGCCAAGCCCCAAGGGTTGTGCAATAGCTGTGCTGTGGGTGCTGACACCCTGCCACTTCCCCTCCCCTTCATGCAGCAGCTGGATCAGGCCAACCTAGGGTTGCAGTTATAGGAACTGTGCCGTGGCCAAGGGACATCCGATTGCTGTCCCCCGACTCCAGATTCACAATGTCTCAACTGGGTGACTTCATGAGAAACCTCAGTTCAACACATGAGCTGCTGCTCAGGGACCAGCTAACAGTGTAGTCTAAAACATCCCCTTTCCCCAGGGTACTGGCATCTTAGCAGGAGCCTCTAAAAGGCTGAAAGGGCCTGAGACCCAAGGAAATGATGTAAGTGGCAGAATGGCAGCCAGCAATTGGGTTGCTATTTTACGTAGGAACAAATGATGTTACCAATCAACCTATTTGGATAGGCTGGGTATCGACATAGGCATGGCATCAACACTATCTGTACCATAGCTTTGTTGTGAAAATTAAAGAAGAAAAGTATGCAGTGCCTGGCACTAGACACTCCACAGATGTGGTGGTGGTTTTATTTGTGCAGAGCAGAGGCTGGCAGGGCCTTCAGAGTCCATCTAATCTAACCTCCCTCATTTTACAGTGAAAGAAATGAAAACCAAAAAGCTGTCTTGGTTCAGCTGCTACTTGTGTGACTTTGGGCATGTGACTTCCCTTTTCTGGGCCCCAGCTTCTGTTTGCATCTGTAAAATGAAAGGGTTTGACTATGTAATCTTATAAGGTCCTGATCAGCTCTACCATGAAGATACCACAAAACCGTACGTGAGATTTGGGAGATTGGGTAGGCTGGTGGGAGAGGATTTGGGGGGCTCTCTAGAGTCCCTCAAATCAAGAGATAGAGAAGACTGCAGATTCTTTCCTCACAGGTTAAGATGCTTCAGAGTCCCAGGACTGAGTTACACTTAGTATTCCAGCCTAGATAAACTGAAGGCCAAATTTGTTGACTTGTTCATTTTTCCTCTTTATAGCTCACCTGCCAGGGTGATCTAGCCTCGGGGAGACAGACTCTGTGTTAGAAAGTAGGGGTAGGGGGAAAGCATCGGGGACAGGGTGGACTCTGAGGTGGAGTTCAGTAAGGGGAGTAAAGGTTCACAAAGCCATTCATTCCTCACACCCTCCTTCCAGTGCCTCTCTGGAGAGACCTGGATGGATATTTGTAGTTCTGATGGAACGTGCAAAGGAGCCACAGTTGCATATCTTTAGAAGCTGGGTTGAGGTGGGATGGAGGACCTATGTGCAAGGAGAGGCAGAGAGCTCATAAAGGGACAGCTTGGTTCTCTATGACCTGCCTCTGGGTCCCAAGTTGGGAATTGGCAGTTGGCAACGTGGGGAATTTTGTTCCTCTTTCTGAGCTCCTTGGCTTCCCTCTTCAAGACAGTCACTGATTATGAAGCTCTTTGGATGGGGAAGACAGAGCTCCTGGCTTGGAGAGTCCCTGACTTGAAACAAGAGATAATCATTTAGGAAGGGAGATGAACAGTAACTGAAAAGAGATTTTGAAGATCGTTTAGAATCTAGATTCTAGGCCAACCCCTCCATTTTGTAGTTGAGAAAACTGAAGGTCAGAGAGGGGAAGTGGCTAGTCCAAAATGACATGGCTAGTAATTGGCAGAGCTCTGATGAGAACCCAGGTCTTTGGGGTGCTGTTCAGGTGCTCTTTCCGCTACAAATGGCAATGTCTTCTGGCATCTGAGCTGCATATCACACCAAACACAGGCTCCTCATGTCCTGGGGCATCATCTCCTCTAAGTCCACCACTACTCCTTTTTCCTGCACTACAGATTCTTGCTAATCTTTTTTTTTTTTTGGCCACACCACTGGCATGTGGGATCTTAGTTCCCTGACCAGCGATCGAACCCGCACCCCCTGCACTGGAAGTGCGGAGTCTTAACCACTGGACCTCCAGGGAAGTCACTCTTGCCAATCTTAACTGAGGATCCAGTAAGGGGAGAAGTTGGTAACTTTTGGAGGTGTTAACCTTCTTTTATAGTCTTGTTCCCCATGGCCTTTTCTGCTCCAGACCTACTCCTGCTCCTCCATACAAGCCAGGTGCACTCTCTTCCTCCACACCCCGATGTTACTCTTTCCAGCACATTAACAGGTTTGCCCAAAATGTTCTTGACTTGAGCTCGCCTGGCCTCTAACTTGGGGATGTAGGCGTAAAGCTGGGACCTGGAGGATGAACTGGGTATCTTAGTAAGGTTTTCTTTCAGGTTTCTCTGGGGAAAAGTGAAATGCCACCATTGGTTCTTTTGGTTTCCCTATGCTCTGTTTCAGCTACTCTTGCAGAATGAGTGTCTGAAGTGCTTGGAAATGTGGTAGAGAGGCAGGGGAAGAAGGCCATATAAAGGCCACATAAAGCAAGTGGATTCAAAGACAACTCCTGGGAATGCACAGTTTTGCCTCTGGCCCCTCTGGTGGTCTTATCACCACCATGGGCTGGTGGGAGAGGAACCTTAACATATAGTTAGAAGGAGACACAGAAATTGAATCTGAGCTGGAAGGGATCTTAATAATCACGTCATTGGTGTAACCCCCTCATTCAACCAGTGGGAAAAACCATCCCACCCCAAGAGGAAATCACTTTCTCAAGGTCTCACAGCCTAGGAACTGGGACCAGAAACAGGTATCTCATCCACATATCTTTCCACCGTAAGTCCTCTGTTGCCTATAGGACAGTCTAACCTCCTGCGATTATCATTCAAGCTCCTTTGGATATGACCCTGCCTCCAGCCCCATCTCACCACAGCTCTCCCCACTGCCTGTGCCCCATGATACTGAGCTATAGGCCATTCCCCAAACATTCCTTGCACTTGCATGCCTCTTGCCTTTGCTCATGCTGTTTTCTTAGGCAGAAATGCCCTTCCTCTTTTTTATCTGCCTAGTGAACTCCTACTCATCCTTCAAGACCCAGCTCCAGTATAACCTCTGTAGACCCTCTCCTGAGACACCACCTTCCCCACTCCTTAGCCAGTTAAGTCTCTTCTTCTTGTCTGTTCCTAAAGGGCTTTGCATAAAACCCTATTAGAGCACTATGCTGTACTGAAATTGGGTGTGTATATCTGTATAAATATAAATAGATATAGATATACTAAACTGTGCACTGGGAGGTGTGAAGGTAGGGACCTGTGCCTCATACATTTCTTTATAGCAGGCACTCAAGAATAAGTGGATAAATGTCTCTGCTTATTAGACTGTTCCCCCCTGCACACACACATACGCATTCATGAAAACAGCTTACAGCACTTAAACAGCAACTTCAAGGGCAGGCCAAAACAGATTCCATTTGGTCTGGGGAAGGGGAAGCTCAAAGAAAAGACACCATCTCAGTCAGGTGGGCAAGTGAGTCAGAGGAGGAGGAATTCTAAGCTGCCTTTGGAAGCCCAGATGTTCCCTGCACCTGAACCCCATGCAATCCAAAGGGCAAACATTCTTCGCCCCAAAACACCAGCAGCGGCTTAGCAACCCTCTTCCCTGTGTACGCACCCAGGGGGCAGCCACACCCACCCACCTGCTGCACACACACAGTCCAACTCCCAGTCTCCCAGCCTCTAATCTTGCCTTTCAGGTACGCCTTTCATGGTTCCAATCTTGGCTGTATGCTTGGCTATGTGACCTTGAGCACTGCATTTATGTTCTCTGAATCTCATCTATGAGATAGGGATAATTACCCCTGTCCTGCTTGCCTCACATGGCAACTCGGGGAGACCAAGGGGGAAAGGTGTTTTAGAAATTGCAAAGTATTATGTAAACATAAGAGAGAATTATTGGGCAGCCTGGTCACCTGTTTCCTTTTCTGTTTCCCTATCTCCTCCGCTGTCCCCCAGTATTACCAAGAACAGCTATCCCTATGTCCCCTCTCCCCACCTTAGGTTCTCCTACCCTCAGAAGCCAGGAGGTTCTTTATTACTTTTCTTGATTCTCAGACACACTTACCTCCTTCAGAAGCCTTCCTTGTTTCTCGTCCTCTCTGATCAGCCCTGTAATCTCTCTCCATTTAGGGGTACCATTCTGTAGTCCTGCTGGTGATAGAGAACACACCAGAGTTGGAGTCAAGAGACCTGCCCCTATTTTGTAGACATGTCTAGCCATGTGTTTTGGTTAAGTCATTTCTCCACTCTGGGGCCTCATTCTCCCCATCAGTAAGATGGGATATCTTGTCTTGCCTCCCTCTTAGTAGGCATTTTGAGCATCCACCCATTCAGTTTATAGATAGAAATGTGTTTTGCAAAGTGTGGAGTGAGTGAGGGATGAAGGTTGTTTGTTCTCATCTTAAGGGGTTGAGAAAATCTGAAAGCAGTTTCCTTGCCTCCAGCTTGGCTCTCCTCCATTCAGAGCGGATAACTGGCTGGGTGCCAGGAGATAAAGAGCAGCTAACACATTTACAATGCACTTTTGTAGCTGAAGTGGAATCAGCACTGGGCTAGGAGTGAGGAGAATTGGGTTCTACTTCTGTTTGGTCCCTGGTGTGACCCTGGGCAAGGCATCTCCCCCACCCCCACCCCCGCCCCGGGCCTCAGATTTCCCCATGTGCAAACTGCTGAGGAGTGGGGAGGGGGGATAGGAGGAGACACTCTCCAAGGGCCCTCACACAGGGAGGGGTCCGAAGTCCTGTACTTTCTACACAAGAGACTCCTGGATCCAGTCCCCTTCCTCCACATGCCATACGGAGTACATGGGCAACAGGACCAGGAGGCTCATTTTACATTTGGTGACCCAGGAAAAGAACGCACAAAGCACAGAGCAGGTGGGCGATAGGCACAGGTTTACACAACCTGTAAACTAGAACTCAAGTCTCCTGACTCCCAGCCTAGATCTATGTTACTAGTACTAGAAGACGTCTAAGGGAGCTCCTAGGCTTTCCCCAGGACTGGGGTGCATAGGGCGAGGGGCACAATGAAGTCGCGAATGGGCAAGTCAACTCGTACGCTGAGCAAGCGGCTCCCGCCAAGCAAGAAGACACGCCGGGTCCCGGAGCGCCATTTCTGCGTGTGCTCTCGCTGCGGAGCCGCAGGTTGGTTGTTATACTGTGCGCTCGCATATCTGTGGATGTGTTAGGAGCTTGGGTGCCGCCATCCCGGGGCCCGTGAATGCCGACCTAAGCCCGCGCGGTTTCCGGGGAAGGCGTGCCAGGAGCCCAGCTTCGCGCTCCCACGTGCGCCCCAGGATCCCTGTGGCTCAGTCCAGGGGAGGATCAGCATGTATCTGAGCCGCCCCCGACGTCGGTCGGCGGCCTCCAGGGAGGCGGATAGACCCCTCATTTCTACCCCCGGCGCCGTCTCAGCCTTCCCGAGCCGGCGGGTGCGCCTTACCTGCCGGTCGGCAAGGCTCCCAGGGGCGCCGTCTGCTCGTTGGACACCTCGCCCTGGGCTCGCGGGTGCCCCGCACTGCGCCCCAAGGCGCTCCGCCAGCCCCCCTGCTCTCAGCCAGCGGCCAGCACCGCCTGCGCCCCCTCCGCTTTGCGCTCCAACCCGCGCTCAGCTGCCTTTTCCCTTCCTCAGGGCGTCCCCTCAGCCGGCCCCGCCCGGCCCCTAACCCACCCACTTCTCCCGGAGCTGGCTTTGGGCGCCTCCGCCCAGCTGCTTGGCCTCACCCAGCTGTGCGCTGCCACTCTTCCGTCCCCTGCAGCGCCTGCTTCCTGGACCTGAGACCGAATGTTCCTTGCTTCTCTTCAGCTTGCCCGGTCTGAGGAAGGTCTCAGAAGAGCGTCAGGTGCTGGTGGAATCAGACCTTGCTCCTACGTGGTTGTATGGTGGTGGGCAGGTCACTGCTCCTCACTGGGCCATGGCTTCTTCGCTATAAAACGGGTACAGTTCCTGCATGCATTCTTCACAGGGTGATGGTTAAGGTCAGATGAGATCTTAGAGTCCAAAATATTAAAGCCGGATGGTCCCTGGAGAAATCATCTGATTCTAACACAAACCCTCTTTTCCAGACAGGATGCAGTTTGGGGAAGGGGACTTGCCCAGGCTCACTAAGGAAGTCACTGGCAGAGCTCAGACTCAGAATCCACTAGGCCACTCTCTCCCCTTAACCTCGGCCAATGTTTCATCCAAGTCTCAACAGTCCCTCACATGTCCAGACAACTGGTGTCCAGCCACACCACGCTGCTCCCTCTCCCTGAATACTCTTCACTTTCTGGCCACCAGGCCCTCACTCAAGCTGTTTCTTCCTTGCTGGGGACACTGCAGGTTCCAGAGAAGAGAAGCATCCAGGGACAGCTGGGAAATGAGGGCCAGGAGGCCATGGGCAAGGGAATGGACGGTGGCAGGGAATAGCCTCTCAGGGACTCTGTGGGGAGTCCTCATCAGAGCCCTCTTTGCCAGCCTCCGGCCTTGGGATAGTTAATAACAAGCTGAGGGGACTTCCCTGGTGGCGCGATGGTTAAGAATCTGCCTGCCAATGCAGGGGACACGGGTTCGATCCCTGGTCTGGGAAGATCCCACATGCTGCAGAGCAACTAAGCCTGTGTGCCACAACTACTGAGCCTGTGCTCTAGAGCCTGTGAGCCACAACTACTGAACCCACATGCCACAACTACTAAAGCCCACATGCCTAGATCCTGTGCTCCGCAACAAGAGAAGCCACTGCAATGAGAAGCCCATGCACTGCAGTGAACAGTAGCCCCTGCTCGCCCAACTAGAGAAAACCTGCACGCAGCAATGAAGACCCAACGCAGCCAAAAATAAATAAATAAATAAAATAAGTAAATTTTTTAAAAAATAAACGGAGGCCAGCTCTGGCTCCCTTGCAAACAAAAATCTGTTCTAGGGCTTCTCTGGTGGCACAGTGGTTAAGAATCTGCCTGCCAATGCAGGGGACACGGGTTCGAGCCCTGTTCTGGGAAGATACCACATGTCCTGGAGCAGCTAAGCCCGCGCACCACAACTACTGAGCCTGTGCTCTAGAGCCCGTGAGCTGCAAGTGCTGAAGCCCGTGCACCTAGAGCCTGTGCTCTGCAACGATCGAAGCCCCTGCAATGAGAAGTCCGTGCACTGCAGCGAAGAGTAGCCCCCCTCACCACAACTAGAGAAAACCCACCTGCAACAATGAAGACCCAATGCAGCCAAAAATAAATTAATTAATTTTAAAAAAGAAAAGAATCAAAATTAAATTAAATTAAAATTTATAAAACTCTGTTCTAGGTAGGACATCTGAGGCATATACCCTCAATCACAGAATCTCAGATTATATCTAAGAAGTGCTGTCATTTAAAAAAGACCTATCACATGGAAGGAATGTTGTACAAAATTGCGAATCTTCATCAAAACATGTTACTTCTGTAGTTTCTTTTCTTTTTTTTTTTTTTTTTTTGCGGTACGCGGGCTTCTCACTGTTGTGGCCTCTCCCGTTGCGGAGCACAGGCTCCGGACGCGCAGGCTCAGCGGCCATGGCTCACGGGCCCAGCCGCTCCGCGGCATGTGGTATCTTCCCGGACCGGGACACGAACCCGTGTCCCCTGCATCGGCAGGCGGACTCTCAACCACTGCGCCACCAGGGAAGCCCTGTAGTTTCATATTTTGACCCAGCTACTTTTTTTTTTTTTTTTCTGTCTGGATATCATCTCTCAGGGAAGTCATCCTGACTCTGAGCAGGCAGTGTCAAATTTCAGTCTACCTAAGAATCACCTTGACCTTTATTTTAAGTGAAGTAGACTTTTGGGTTCCACTCCAGAGGTTCTGATTCAGGATATCTGGACTAGAGCCCAGAAATTAGCATTTTAAAAAATAAAATAAAAAAGCTTCTGGAGAGATTGTGATGAAAGTGGTTCTTGAGTCCAGCCTTGAGGAAACAGCCATGGCTCAGTAAGCATTCCTTCCCACATCCTGCCAAGCCTTGTATCTAATCTATAGGACTGTTTATTACAGTTATGAAAAGTAACTATTTGTCCACCTCATCTACTAGATTGTGAGTTCTCTGAAGTTAGGGATTGTCTCTTGTCCTAATAAAATTTTGGAATCACAGTCTTAGAATCATACCACGTTAGAGTTCTAGAATCATTTAGTGATAGAACCTAAGTTGGAAGGACTCTTAGAGTTATCTAGTCAAATCCCTTACCCAAGAATTCCCTATATTGCTTTGTGTGTGTGTAATAGAGGTTTTATTGCTTTTTAATTGTGTCATTCCGTACAATTTTAAGTAAACTTAGAAAATGATGATGGCAATATTGATGAGATATTGATGATGATGGCAATATTCATGAGAATGTTCAACTGTTTTACATAAGGTAGTAAGAGGCACCACTGCCACCATCACCCCACCTCCGAAATTTGTACATTCCATATAAAAAGAGTAAAAATAGTTCATTGGCATTTAGCTAGCATTATTCTTTGTAATCTATGAACCATGATAAGCCTGAACAATTTCAGAATCTTCAGAGCAAAACAAACCATTTTCTTCCACTATCAAATGTAGCAGTTTCAATTTCTTTAAAAAAACAAGCAAACAAATCAACATATTCCAATGGTCCTGAATTTTAATATTTATATCATATTAATTCAAGAAATAAAATGTGATTCAGCATTTGAAAATGAGGCTGAACTTCTTCACCATAATTATACTTACTTCATAATTCAAATGATTTAACTGAAGCCAGCATTAGCCCAGTAAAAACCATGGTCACAACTCAAAAGGCTCTTTTGCTAGGGAAACTTCTTTAAAAGTTAGCTATTCTTTAAAAACTCAGACCCAAGCTGCATAACTGTGACTTGAAGAACCAACAATCAACCCTTCCAGATACCACTGCAGTAGTCCTATGTGGTTTTTGTTTTTATTTTAAGTTAATTAATTTATTTTTGGCTGCGTTGGGTCTTCGTTGCGGTGTGCGGGCCTCACATTGTGGTGGCTTCTCTTGTTGCAGAGCGTGGGCTCTAGGCGTGCAGGCTTCTGTAGTTGTGGTGCGTAGGCTTCAGTAGTTGTGGCTCGCAGACTCTAGAGTTCAGGCTCAGTACTTGTGGCATACGGGCTTAGTTGCTCCGCAGCATATGGGGTCTTCCCAGACCAGGGCTCAAACCCATGTCCCCTGCATTGGCAGGAGGATTCTTAACCACTGCGCCACCAGTTAAGTCCATCCTATGTGTTCTTATAGCTGGGGAGCACATACAGAATCACTGTGAATCACACATACATATCGATAACTTCCTGGTAAAACTACACCAATAATTTCTTCTGTTAATGATTTTTTTTTAAAAAAAGCATATACTACAGTTCAGCAGTTGAAAGACTTCTAAGTTTATTGTTTTAAAGATGCTGAGAAATACATTTGGATACTTGAAAAGAAGCAAGACTAGAATTGTGGTTTTATATTAAACCATTTAGAAGACCTCAGTTACAAACAACTAAAAATACATAAATAAATAGGAATTTCTTAAAACCATTGTCTCTAACAGTACAAAAATTAAATATTAAGGCATCCTTTACTCCCATCTATTTTGGTATATGCAGCAAAGAGAAATGCTTTAAATAGGGACCAGCACTTCTATTCAAATCCTTTCTAATGTATTTGGCAGATTTGTTTTTATATTCTCCTGTTCAACATTCCATTGAAAGCTCTTATAATTGAACATTGTGACCCAAACCAAGAGAAAAGTATAAACAGATATTCGTTTATTAAAAAGAAGCAGTTCACTCTTGAAAAGTAAAAAGTAACTACAAACAATATTATGTATAAAGTTCAAATACTAGTATTTAAATCTCTGAAGCAATTTATGCTTCAGTAATTAAGAGAAAGAAGAGATGAAGACTTCACTAAGATTAGAAGCCTATTAATATGGATCATGCTGTGGACTAATTGTTCACTCAGTATTCTGCCCCACTGGGATGAGAGTTTGAAAAGGGCTTCATATTCCTTTAAAAAAATTACACTGACTAGAATAAGATCATATGAGTTAACATTGATTATTATTCCCCATATTTGTCCATTTACAAAGCTCAATTGGCTTCATAAAGTATACTAATTAGTAACATTTTCACCTTTTATTGAGGTAAGTTTGTGAAAATAATTTAATACAACCAGATCTCCTCATGAACTTTCAGCTTAAAACATTTTTTATGTAAGAAATATATCAAAAATAATCTGTTTTATAAAAAGCCACTTCAATACCAGACAAGAGTAATAAAAGATTTTGAACCCAGTTTATTTTTTAAAGGATGCTCTTCCCATTTCTCAAATTCCAAGTGCTATTCATCATCTTTAAAGCCAGTTTTGCTTAACTTCACCACATCAACCCAGTTCCATCCTTGAGGAAGTTCTCCTTTGTGATCTGCTTTATCTACTAACTTATGCTTCTGGGCTTTTTTTTTTTTTAATTCTCTAAAAAAAATATTTATTTATTTATTTGGTTGCACTGGGTCTTAGTTGTGGCACACGGGATCTTCATCGTGGCTTGCGAACTCTTAGTTGCAGCATGCATGTGGGATCTAGTTCCCCGACCAGGGATCAAACCCAGGCCCCCTGCATTGGGAGCCCAGAGCCCTAGCCACTGGACCACCAGGGAAGTCCCCTAATTCTCTATTTTTTTAATCGAAGTATAGTTGATTTACAATGTTGTGCTAATTTCTGCTGTACAGCAAAGTGACTCAGTTATACACATATATACATTCTTCTTTAAATATTCTTTTCCATATGGTTTATCCCAGGAGATTGGATATAGTTCCTTCTGGGCTTTTGAAAGTTGTCTTTTTTTCTCACTTGATGGGGCTGTATTAGGAATTTCAAACAAGATGATATTTCTTGTGGATGTTGTAGCATTAAGAGGGTTGGTGATTCTCCATGAACTGCTGTTTATTGTCCTTCACATATTCAAACAACATGTGGGTCAAGGCGGTCCTTCCACTGCTTCCTGTAACTTGACTGATATGCTCTGCTTTACAGCTGATGATATGGTGCTAAAAGATGCATTCATAGATATGACTGGAGGTGTTTGAGGATATGTTTCTGTCCAGGAAATCTCTATGAAGAAGGCTTTGGGATCACCATTTTCTCCTATCTTATACTGAAATGAAACTGGACTTAATTCCTGGAAACTTTTCATCTCCTTCATAAGTAGAATGTGGTGTCTCCAGTTCCATCTCCTGGTCCTTCTTGGCGCTCAATGCGCTGGTTGCAAGGCACCTCCCTTGGACTGCATTCAAGACAGCAAGAGAAAATGAGGGCAGTGGCTCCAAGGCCCAGAGTGGTGGGAGGCACACCCTTCACAGGGCAGAGGAGAGTCACGCACGCACCCCTGGCCCTTGGGCAGCATGAAGCTGCTGGCTAGGGGCTGGCCTATATTTCATTTTTGACAACAGATTGATCAGCTTCTCTTGCACACTTCTAGTGAAAAGGAGCTCATTGCCTCCAAGGCATCTGAGGCTCTGATTGTTAGGATGTTCTCACATTTTGATAAATACTGCCTCCTATTGACTTCTACCCTTTGGTCTTTGTGCACAATGGAGACATCAAGTACACTCCTAATCTTTGTTCCCTTTTTCAGTCCTTCAAAAACTTAAGGTCTATCTTCCATTTCCCCTTCTCTGGAGTGAGGATGGGGCAGGAACGCTGTTAGGGTAGGCAGCTGGCCAAGGGGCCAATGGAAAGTGGGCCGAACTGCCTCATTTTCCCCAGCTGTGCCTTGCAGTCTTGCTATGAGGCTTAGATGGCCCAATGTGTGTAACATGCCAAGAGCGTGATGCACATGCTTAATAAATGGCAGCTTCTAGTGTTATTAGATGAGAAAAGGAAGGATAAAACAGAACTCCTCTCCTGGGGAAACCGTTGTCTGAGAAGGACCTTCAGGGAACTCTCTAATCCAGAGACGTTGGGGACAAGGCCCTGGACCTTGAGATGGGGGACGGGGAAGTGAAGTGGGCCAACTGAAGGGGTCTGGGGAAAACTCATCTAGAGATACACCTCCTTCAAGTTTTGCTTAAATGCCACCTTCTTTGTGAGGCCTTTCCTGACCATCCTATTTACAAATCCTAATCCCTCCCTTCTCCTGCCCTTCCTTAAAGCCCTTCCCTGCCTTGTTTTCCAATCTGATCTACTTAACTTTAAAATATATATATATTTTGCTACTGTTGTTCTTGCTGCATCCCTCAACTGAAGCTCACAGCTCCTGTCTGTCAGCCCTATCTCAGACCTCTCTTCTTCTCTGGATTCCTGCAACCACCCCCTTTCCTCTCCCCTTCAGGCCTGGAGAGGTAGTGGTGCCCAAATGTTTCAAGATCCAGGGTACTTCACAACCCCTTGTGGTTTCCTTACTCCCTGCCCACCTCTTTGAATAGAGCCTCCTCATATTACTGATGTGATGTGGCCATCTGCTTCCCGCTGGACCTGGCTGATGCAGAAGGCCATTCTCCTACAGCCCCTTACACTTCCCTTGAACTTACCATTCTATGTTATAATTGTCTACTTTATTTGTTGATTCCACACCTAGAACATGAGCTCCTTAAGGGCACTAAGCCAGCACTAAGTCTGCACAGAGTAGACCTTACTGAGAATTTGTTGAATAAAAGAATGAATGAATAAAGGTAATGAAAGGAAAGATCACTAGGAATTACGTTATCAGGGAAAGCTTCCAAGAAGAGATAGAACCTGACAGAGCCTGATGTTCTTTCAACCTCTCGGCCAGACCTCTTTCCTCTGAGCACTAGACTCCTATCTCTAACTACCTACTTGACATCTCTGTTTGGATAACGTGTTGTGGCTGGAACTCGTGACTTCCTTCCCTGCTCCCTTCAGTTTTCTGTCTCTTGGTAAATGCAACCATCATCCATCCAATTCCCTATTTGTTTTCTTCATAGGACTCAACCCCAACGCAGTCTTCAATTTATCTGTGTACTGATTTGGGCTCTGCCTTTCCCATTAGACTGTAAGCACTACAAGAACACAGGCCAGGTGTCTCTTTTTCGCCATAGAATACCCAGGAGGTAACTCAATGTCTGTCTAGTAGGTGGGGGAGAAGCGTTGGGAGGTAGGACGATCATGGATGATGTCTGTCGTCAACAGTCTCAGAAGCCTGGGTTACCAAGGAAAATACAGCATGAATCACAGAGGAAGTTTAATGATCACATCAAGTAATTTTATTCCATTACTCATCAGGAGCCTGTGTCTGTGCTTCTGCAATCTTGTCTCCTGTTGGCCTGTCAGTTTAGCCCACAGAACATTTGTCTTCTTGTTCTGAGCTTAACCATTCTCCTGCTCCTGCAGGCAGCAAAGAGCGGTGAAAAGAGTCCTGGAAGATGTGCAGCAAGGTGTGGTGTCAGGAGACTGAAGATCTCAGTGGCCTCTTCTTCCTCACACTCACACATGCTGTGTCCTGGGCAGCAAGGTGGAAGAGTGCTCAAGAACACAGCTTCTGGGGTCCAACGGAGCTGGGTTTGAATCCTAGCCCTGAAATTATCAGCTGTGAGAACTTAACCTCACTGAGTCTTAGTTTCCTTATGTAGAATGGGGATTAAAAACAACTACATCTTATGGTTGTATGGATTACAGTAAGATATTGTATTTAAAGTGCTTCACCTGGTACCTGGCACATAGCAAGTGTTCCGTAAAGAATAGCTATGGGGAACTCCCTGGTGGTCCAGTGGTTAGGACACCGTGCTTTCACTGCCGAGGGCACAGGTTCAATCCCTAGTCGGGGAACTAAGATCACGCAAGCCGCGCAACATGGGAAAAAAAAATTAATAAGGGCATGTGTGTTCATGGTTGTATAAATATGGACTTTTGATTCTTATGGTTTAAACAATAAGGGCTATAGGAATGCAGAAGAATGTGGGTTCAGAGTGGACTAGGGTTTGCAGAGATGATGGATGTATCAATCAGGAATCTTAGTTGCAACAGACAGAAAACCCAGTTCAAACTGACTTAAGTAGAAAAGAGAATTTCTCAGCTCATAAAATTATAAAATCCTGACATATTTAGCTTCAGGCATGGCTGGATCCAGGAGCTCAGATGATGTCTTCAGGAAACTGTCTCTGCTGTTCTCATTGATGCTCCTTGCTCAGGCAGAATCCCATGTTGCAGTAACAAAATGACTGCCTGAATTCCATGCATACACTCTATTCTATGAATGAAACCAGTAGAAAGAGCTTCTTTCCCCCACAACCCTCCTGACAGAAGTCCTGGGTCAGACTCTTATTGTCCTGAAATGGACCCAGTGCCTATCCCAGTCACAGAAGCTGGCAGGGGGTGTGTCATCTCTATTCAAACCACATACACTGGGTGGGGGAAATGGATGGAGGGGGCAAAAGGTACAAACTTCCAGTTATAAAATAAATAAGCCGGGAATTCCCGGACTCTGCGCTTTCCCTGCTGTGGGCCTGGGTTTGATCTTTGGTCGGGGAACTAAGATGCCAGGAGCTGTGGGGCACGGCCATAAATGAATGAATGAATGAAAAAAGCCATGAGGTTGTAATGTACAGCATGGTGACTATAGTTAATAATACTGGATTGCATGTTTGAAAGTTGCTAAAAGAATAAATCTTGGGCTGTGGAGCGGCCTCCCACGCCTGTACCAACGGTGGTGGCCTGCGAGGGTCATTTTTAGCAGGGGGGTTGGTGGGGAGGCGTTCTAGCTTTGCTAATGTAACTACACGTTTACAGAGCTCTAAAACAGAGATGGATAAAACTGCCCTGCCCTGGGGAACGCAGGCACCGCGTGTCTGGGAAGACCCTGTGGCCGGCAATGCAACAAGCTCCTGATGGGGACCATTCACTGTGCCCAGGGAACTATGGGGCCCGCGGAGGGGAGAGGACCGCGTTCTTCCAGGAGCTTAGAGCAAGTTCCTGCAGGAGGAGACCTGGGAGCCAAGTTTTTAGACTGACTGGGGGTCAGCTGGGAAGAAAGGAACAAGCACTGGGATAGTCACGCGTGTAAGAAAATTTTTGTTCAGGAAAGTGGTAATGGCTTGTTCTGGCGAGTGTGGCAAAGTGCTTGGGATGGTGGAGGTGTCCTGCTCACTGCCCACCTTATGCTTTCCACTCTGCCAACCCCTGAAGAGTGAAGGCATCTTAACGCCTAACTCTGCAAATGGGATATTGAGCCTGATGAGCTGACGTCCAACTGAGTTTGGAAGGAAAAGTAGGTGTTAGTGATGGGGCAAAGAGACCTTTAAGTGCAAAGGTTGGAAAGTATGACAGGGTTAGAGGTGTCCGGAAGAGGGACAGGTGGGAAAAGATTGAGGCCAGATTGGGGAAAGATATGCTGAGTCATTGATACAAAATTTACACACAGCAATTGGAAACAATAATGACTGAGCAATCAGTCACAAAGCTGACCTAACTTGTTTAGTGGATCATAAGGACAAGAAGGAACCCGTCAAGGGCTGAATGTGTGCTGAAGCTGGAGTGATCTGAGAAAACTTCACAAAAAGGTGGCATCTGTGTGTGACCTGGAAAATCAGCTGGGAGGGACTATGATCTTATAAATAAACAGATGAGATGAGTCTTTCCCAGGGTGATATCATGCCAAAAGACACATCCAGGCTAAAAAGCCTGGAGAATCCTACTGTTGGATTACATCATCTCCTCAGTCTTCATGTTTAGGAAATAACCTTTTTGGCTTGCAGAACTGGCAAGATTAAAGCTGCAGGACAGTGAGGTACAGAGAGATGGAAGGATTTTGGATTTGATTGATGATGCTTGGTGAGAAGACAAGCTGCCTTATGAGGATGTTGCAATACCACTGAATGAGCTTCCTGAACCTGAACAGGACAATGGCGGCACCACAGAATGTTCAAGAACAAGAAATGAAGCGGACTGACTTACCCTTACAGTACCTCCATGAGAACATTCCCCCCATAGGAAACTGACACCTGGCTCCTTGTTCATTGACAGATTTTTAAAAATACACAGATATAAAATGTTTTCTTTCAGTCCCCTAATTTGAATCTTTGAATGATAGATCAACGCTCAGAAATGTACCACTAATTTTGTGGTCGCAAAATGCAAGGTGAAAATATTTAACCAGAATGAGAAGCTGATTGCGATTTCTTGGGAATGCAGAATATCTGGCCCTTTGAACCTAAAGTTCTTCATTGACTAGCTTGTGTTTGAACATGATTCATTAAACATTTGCCTTTAACTCAGATTTTGCTTTACTGTCAGAGTTTAACACTTCCCAACTACTTATATGTGTCCTGTGACACAGGTGATTGAAGATATGAGAGGGAAAGGCGAAGAACAACAAAGCCAGACATGATAATTAACTTCTCATATACCCCCATTCTGAGAATCATCTGAGTGGGTATGTGTGTAGTCTGTAGATGTAGTGGACATATAGGTAGGCCATTCACTGACTAGTGGGATTCCTAAGAATCCCCATGATATTTTCAAACTTTGGATAAATGTGCAAATTAAAAGCTATCTTGACAGTTAACCTCTGCTCTCCCTACAACTTCCTTTGGTTCTGCTGGAAAGGTGAGATGGACCACTAGTTTAATCCAGTAACAGGACTTCTTATTTTCTCAAAGCCCTTTCAGATATAACTGAAGCACCATGGAGTCAGTATTTAGTGATGCTCATTCAGTGGTATTGCAACATCCTCATAAGGCATTGAGTCAGTTACACATTTGTGTAAGAACTTGTATTTTGAAAACACATTGAGGGACATTTATCTCCTGGAATTATTTGCCTCTGTTATGTGGTATCTCTCTTGTTCTCTCCCCAGATTGTAAACTCTGTGGGAAGAGGCCCTGGCTTTTACATCTGTATCCCTCATTGAAAAACTGGAAACACTGAATAACTGAAACCTCCCTTCAAAAAAAAAAGGAGAAATCTTAAAAATTCTCATCACAAGAAAAAAAATTTTGTAACTGTGTAAGGGGATGGATGTTAACAGACTTATTGTGGTCATCATTCCACAATGTATACAAATATCAAATCATTATGTTGTACACCTGAAATTAATATAATGTTACATGCCAATTATACTTCATTTAAAAGAAACAAACAAACAAATACACACACATAAAACTGGTGGGGGGTGATTCCCTAAGGAAAATCTGGATGCTACTATCAGAGGTAGTCTGAATGGCTCTGGATCCAGATCTCTGCTCACTGCGAGTGTGGGACAGGCTGCCTCTGATGGGAATGGGCTTCTTATCTTGGAGGTGAGCAAGAAGAGCTTCCTTGTCAGAGTGGCTTATCAGAGGAGCCTTCCAGATGGGCTCTGAAATCCCTTGCTTCCCTCAGGTCTGAAATTCTGTAGTCCAGAAATCATCAGCTTCCCCCATCCTGATCCCCAGCCCTTCTCTCTCTCTTCTAAACTTCTCTCTAAGGGGAGTGCTACATCCTTCTCCCTGATATATTTATGGGGTGTCTGAAGACATTCTAAATTCTAATTCTGGCTCCTACTGCAAGTGTAGGACCTTGGGGGGACCACTTGTCTTCTCTGGGGCTGTTTCTCCCTCAGCACAGGAAGGGGTGAGGCTGTCTGATCTCTGGGGCCTCTGCCAGCCCTGACCTTCTTGAGTGCCTATCAAAGACTCAGCCTGGCCCTGGGGAGCACCAGGACACACCACAGCTCTCAGGCCAACCAGGTGTGTTGGCTCTTCAGGGTCTCAAAGGCACTTTCACACTCACTGTCTCCTTTGGTCCTTTCACTTTCCTGTGTGGAGGGCAGAGTGGGAGTCAACAGGAGTGCTGTTTAATGTACAGCCTTTGGAGTCCAGACTTGAGTTCAAATCATGGATCTGCCTCTAACTATATGAACTTGGGCAAATCTTCCTCTGAGCCAGTTTCGTCTTCTCAGAACACAGTCAGCAATACAACCTTGTGGGTTTGTTATTTGCTGTGATGATTAAATAATGCCTGTAAAGTGCTTAGAACAGCCCTGGGCCCACATGGGTTGGGCTGGAGAGGGGGTGAGTGTGGTGGAATTGAGCTGAGCTGAATAAAAAATACTCCTTGAGGGCTTCCCTGGTGGCGCAGTGGTTGAGAATCCGCCTGCCGATGCAGGAGACACGGGTTCGTGCCCTGGTCCGCGAAGATCCCACATGCCGCGGAGCAACTAAGCCCGTGAGCCATGGCCGCTAGGCCTGTGCGTCCGGAGCCTGTGCTCCGCAACGGGAGAGGCCACAGCAGTGAGAGGCCCGCATACCGCAAAAAAAAAAAAAAAAATACTCCTTGAAGGCACCCAGCATCTCACAAGGCATAGCATGTCCCCAGTCCAGCCTCTGACTGCAAATCAGGGCCATGTCAGTCAGGGTTCTGGCAGGAAACAGATGGCACCCTGAAACTAGATACTTTGAAGAGAGCATGAAGGAAGGTTTAGGAAACTGACAAGGAATGGTGCAGCATGTCTGGCTAGCAACAGTGAGGAGGGAAAGCATTGCCAGGCTTGGAGGGCAAGGGTCGGATGGGTTTATTGGAGCCCAGGGAGGGCAGCCAGGCTGGGACTGTGACTTCATGTAGAGACTGCAACCAACCCATGCTGACCTCGCAGAGACAGAGCTGGGAAATGAATCCCTTCCTTTCCCTCCACTCCCTCCCCTCCCACCCCGTGGTCTTCTACTGCTGACTCTTTTTGTACCAACCCAGATGGAAGCTCAAGAGCAGGGAGTCCCATGGTGGGTGGAGAAGGGTGGTGAGCATATGGAGGGGCAAATGGGAGGATCAAGCAGAGACAGTGGCGAGTCAGTCAAATGGGTGAGGTCCTCCCCATTCATTTTCAGCCTGCTCTGGGCAAGGGGTAGCAGGGAGGAATAGGAGAAGTAAGGAATGTGGGAGGAGGCTGTGAGCCCAGGCTGTTCACCCTAGAAAGAATCTGCTGTTCTTCCAATACCCACCTGCTCTCTCAACTCCAGGCCTTCACCTATGCTGCTGTCTCTGCCTGGAACACCCTTCCTCCTGTGGCTGGCTAACTCACCCTTAGATGCTGCCTGCTCCGGGATCAATCTGTGCCTAAAGTCTATCCCCAGACTTCTTAGTTACAAGATCTAAGATACTGCTTTTCATTGCGTTTGAGCCAGGTTTTCTCTTTCTCACAACTTAGAAGTCACTTGAGCCTTTTCTGCCCGTCTTCCCTTTTAAGATTTGTCACTTCTGTGTTCCCATAGTACCTGTAAAACTTCTCTCATGGTACTTATAACAGGTTACTGTGAACAGTTTTTACTGGTGTGTCTCCTCCACCAAGCTGTGAGCTCCCTGAAGACAGGGACCAAGTCTGACCCATCTCTGTGTCCCCAGGGCCCAGCACAGGCTGACACACCTTGCACTGGCTGTTTTGCCCAAAGTCTGCTTTTGGTTTTAAGGTTCATTGGATTCGCTGGCAAAATAACCACTCGTCTCACACAAATAAACAGCTTCAATCAAATCTTTAATAGAAGGTGATTTAACTTAATTTCAATATACAACCATTAAAAGGAAAGGAATAAGAATATTAACAGAGTATATAAATTTCAACATACAATCATTAGAGGAAAAGGAATAAGAATATTAACAGAGTATATAACAGAGCATACATCACGGAATGGGGCCGACACCTACTTCTAGATCCAAGCAGCAGCTGGGAAGTCCCTTGCACAGCAATCTGGAGTCCTAATTGGGAAGGTCCCAGGCGGTGTGTTCAGACTTCAGAGTGCCGCCCAAAGGAGTCCTGCTTTTAACGCCAAGCTGCAAACTGATGATCATCAGCTTGCGTGAAGATATGCAGCTCTGGCTGTTAATGCAAATGCTTTGATACTTTGGTTGTAAGTCTCAGAATATTCGCTGATTCCCAGGAACTGGACAGATTCCCAAGACTTCCTAGCACTGTTTCTGCTGACCTGCATGTAGTCTAGCAGTTCGGCATGTAGCTCTTTCAGGGTCTTTTTTAGTCAAAGGCCTATTGTTGCCTCTGAAGCCTGAACAAGACTATTTTACTAGCTTCCCCAACACTGGCCGGACCACATCAGGCATGTTATCTTCAAGCAACACAGGTTAAGGCCATGTTAGCCAATTGGAACCTGTTGAGATGAGGGCAGTGGGGGCAGAGTCTGGAAGCCACATTTTATGAAGAACAGAAGAATCAGGAAAGTTTAACTTGAAGAAGAGCCCGCTCCTAGGATAGAATTCATTTGCTGACTCAACAGGCCATTTCTGGGCACCTCTGTGTGAGGCCCTGGGCTAGTCCTGAGAGGGCCATGGGTGATACTATAGTCCCTGCCTGGGGAGCTCACAGTCTGGATGGGGTCAGACATGGAAATAAGTAACTACATCATAGGGGCCACTGCCACCGAGGCGGATGCATGGTGTGGCCAGGGAAGACCTCTCAGAGGAGGACTTGCAGGAGGGCAGAATTATGACACTGTTGAGGGCAGGTTTCAGTTTGGGATGAGGAACAACTTTCTAACAACCAGAATTATGAAGAATGCTCCACATCTGGAGCTGTGTGAGCAGGGCTGGGATGACCCCTTCACAGACTGGATACTGATGTCTGTCAACAAAAGGGCCAAAGTACAGGCTACAGGGAATTCCTCATAATAACAGTCATTGAACCACTGTTTCCTTTCCACATGCTAGGATACAAACAAACAAAACAAAGAAAGTCTCTGGCTTAGAAAGCTCACAGTTTACGTAAATTGAAAAAATGTAACACTATAGCCTTATACCAGTGTCTCTTGAACTTGAATGATGTATGAACCCCTTTTAAAGGAAAAAAATCATTGAGGTACTCAGTGCTGATAATCTAAATATGTTCAAATTTAAACTCAGTTTAAACTCCAATGCAACTGTAAAAGCAAATCTTTTACATAGTATTTATTCAATACAAATTTTAATGAAAATGAACAAAACTAAAAAACTAATAAAATGCTAATAACACGAATGCTACCGGACATGTTGAGTTCTTTTGCAATCAGCCTGCCAGGTCTATAGACGTATTCCAGCTGGTAAGTGAAGAAGAAATGATAGAATCAGAGTATCACATCTTGCAAACCCCTAATAAAATAATGAATCTAGGGCATAGTCATCACAAAAAAAAAAGGAAAAAAATAAAACCCCAGGGCTTCCCTGGTGGCGCAGTGGTTGAGAGTCCGCCTGCCGACACGGGTTCGTGCCCCGGTCGGGGAAGATCCCACATGCCGCAGTGCGGCTGGGCCCATGAACCATGGCCACTGAGCCTGCGCGTCTGGAGCCTGTGCTCCACAACGGGAGAGGCCACGGCAGTGAGAGGCCCGCGTACCGCAAAAAAAAAAAAAAAAAAAAACACCCCAAAACAGATACTACATGCAACTTGATGTAAGAACACACCATCACCTACAAAGCAGATGTGCTAAAAAAAAAATCATACCTGAATCATGCCAGTTGTCAGGATCTACTTTTAAACCTTCAGGAAACAGGAGAAAAAGATAAAAAAGATGGCGGGGGAACCATAGGTGAAAAGAGACATTTATGAGACATATGAACCAAATTCAGTGTGTAGACCTTGTTTGAATCCTGATTTGAACAAACCAACTACAGGAAGGAGGGAGGGAGGGAGGGAGGGAGGGAGGGAGGGAGGGGGGGGAGGAGGGAGAAAGAAAGAAATCTGAATATTAACTGAATATTTGTTGATATTGAATAAGTATTTTTATATGTGTTAATGATATACTGTGGTTCTGTTTTTTTTAAAGAGTCCTTATCTTTTGGGAATACATACTGAAATATTTATGCATGAAATAATATGGTACCTGTGATTTGCTTCACAACAATCCAGGGAGGAGGCAGGATATGGGCACTGGTTTAGATAAACTAAGAATGGCCATGAGTTGATTGTTTCACCTGTGTAATGGGTACCTGGGGTTCATGGGGTTCGTTGTATGTTTGAAAAATTTTATAATAAAAAGCTTTAAAGATGAAAAATCTAAGATGCTAGAACATTTAAAATTCAGGCATTGCTGATGGGAATATAAATTGGTATGTTTTATGAAAGGTAATATGACAACATCTATTAAAATAAAAATGCACATATCCTTTGACTCAGAAAATCACTTCTAGAAACGCAAACTCTGTGCTCACCATGTGTGATACAATATTCAGACACACACACAGACACACATGCACATTTATATAGGGATCCTCATTGCAGCCTTATTTGTAAAAGAAAAAGATTAGTAATAACCTAAACATCGTCAATAGGGGGCTAGCTAAATAAGTCATGGTAAATCCACTGAATGGAATACTCCACAGCTGTTTCTAAAAATGAGGATGACTCCACAGCCGTTTTTAAAAATGAGGATGTTCTTTATATACTGACCTGAAACAGTCTTACAAAGTGCAGGGATGTGTGTATAGTATGCTACTATATGAAAAGGAATGTACACATATAAGCATGTATGCTTATATATATATAAAATATCTATGAAGAATATAAATAAGACATTTACCATCATTTAGGCCTCCAGGAAAGGGACTGGGTTTACAGGGGAAAGGGATTAGGAATAAGACTTACATTTCAACAGTAGCATTTTGTACCTTTTAAATTTTATTCCATGTGTATGCATTGCCTATATTTTTTAAAAGATCTAAGTTTTAAAAGAAATAAAAACAAGATTAAGATGTTAAAAATATAAAGACTAGGGCTTCCCTGGTGGTGCAGTGGGTGAGAGTCTGCCTGCCGATTTAGGAGGGGACACGGGTTCGTGCCCCGGTCCGGGAAGATCCCACATACCGTGGAGCGGCTAGGCCCGTGAGCCATGGCTGCTGAGCCTGCGCGTCCGGACCCTGTGCTCCACAACGGGAGAGGCCACAACAGTTGAGAGACCCGCGTACCGCAAAAAAAAAAATAAATAAATAAATAAAAATAAAGACTAGCAATGTGGGAAGATCTTTGTAATACTATGGTTTAAAATAGTATACATAATTTTATCCACATAATAATTCATAATAGAATTATAAAACAGAATAGAATAGAATAATAAAAGATGTCTGCTCATAATCAAGTGCTGGAAACACACTAATGAAAAGAATGTTTTTTTAGGTGGGAGTGCAAGTCTTGTTTGTTAAAACTTTATAGTTATTATAATATGGTATGATAATAGGTAAGGTAAATTACGATTTAGTGAAAAAATTAGATTTTTTTAACATCTTTATTGGAGTATAACTGTTTTACAATAGTGTGTTAGTTTCTCCTTTACAACAAAGTGAATCAGTTATACATATACATATGTTCCCATATCTCTTCCCTCTTGCGTCACCCTCCCTCCCACCCTCCCTATCCCACCCCTCTAGGTGGTCACAAAGCACAGAGGTGATCTCCCTGTGCTATGCGGCAGCTTCCCACTAGCTATCTAATTTACATTTGGTAGTGTATATATGTCCCTGACACTCTCTCACTTCGTCACAGCTTACCCTTCCCCTTCCCCATATCCTCAAGCCCATGCTCTAGTAGGTCTGTGTTTTTTTTAAAATTTTGATTGCAAATATCTTGATTTCCATGAAGGTTTTCAGTCAGAGGCTTTTTTCATGAAGCAAGGTGCACCTGGTCACACTACCAGAGCAGGTTCTGTTTGGTTTCCTGACAGCCTCGCTGAGGAACAAGATGCTGGGCCAGTCACTGCAGTTGGTCATGTCCTCACACTTAGCACTCATTCACCAGACCTTGGACAATTTGTTTATTTATGAGGAAAAGACTTCTCATAAACAAGAAGAGGCTTTCTGGAGGTGGAAAAGCCAGGGTGTTAACTATCCTCTTTCATACACTCAGCTTCCTTCCTTGAGGAAGGGCCCCAGTGGGAAAGCGTAGGTGGGCTCTGCCCAGAAAGGAAGGAGAGTCAGGAACCCACAGCAATGGCCTGAGCCAATTCCACACGTCCGGCCTCAGCCTAACTCCGGCCTTCTGCCCTGCGTCCTCCTCAGCTCTGTCGACCCACCTGTTCTTGGAGGCATGTCTCCTCCAGGATACCTGCCCTGCTCACCCTCAGAGGCAGCTGTGGAAGAGTGGAAAAGAGCCCAGATTAGAAGCCAGGGACTGACTCTGCCCCAAACTAAGTGCATGACCTCAAATAAGTCACTTAGCCTCCCAAGCCTCAGTTTTTTCATCCATAAAATAAGCCTACCTATCTTGCTGTGCTGCCAGAAAAGTGAATGAGATCATCGTGTTGTCTCATTCTGGGTCCCGCACTATGTCTCTGCCTAGACTGCTTCTCAGTCTCCTTGGCCTGCTCCTCCTTGGCCCGTGCCTCACATTTATCAGTCCTCTGCCCTCCCCTTCTCTTTGGGCTCCCAGACCTAAACCATCGCTCATCACAGCCATGCTCCAGATCCAAACACCCAACTGGCCCTCTCCACCTACATCGTCCACAAGTATCTCAAACTTGATTTACCTAAAACTGAACTCATTATCATTCTTTCCAAACTTGGTCATTATCCATAGTTCTCTATCTCAGCAATACCTCTAACATCCACCCACTTGCTCAAGCCAGAAACCTGGGGATTTTCCTTGACTCTACTCCAGCATTCATGGATAACAGAAGCAGTAGCCATCTTCCACTACATGGCCTGGGAAACAGAGAAAGCTGGACTGAAGTAAGATAGAATGAAGCAAACTCACCAAGAATCATGGCAGAGAACAGGAGAGAAAAGACCATGTGGGTTCCTAAAGGGCTACATGCTCTGGTTCTGTTCTGGAGCCCAGCTGCAGCCCGATCCTTGGATTTTATGAGACCCCCCCAGTACCTTTTCCAATAACCCTCCCATTGTGGGGTTTGTTTGTTTTTGCTTAAGTTAGTTTGAGTTGGGTTTCTACACTTGCAAATACAAGAGTCCTAATTAATATAAACATATTTTATCTGTCAGCATAAGCTAGTCATGCTGTGGTAATGGACAACCCTCACATTTTGATGGCTGAACTCCACCACATGTCCATCAGCAGCAGGGAGCTCTGCTCATTGCAGTCCCTCAGGAAGCAACCGCCATCTTGAATGTTGTTGGTTACTGTTCCACAGAGCCAGGACTGGAACTAGAGTTGCCTGACTTCTCATTCAAGGCTCTTTCTATTCTTAACTGCCTGTGGTAATCCATCTCCAAGATGGCCATTAATGATCCTCACCTCCTATCACCCTTGTGCAGTCCCTTCCATACTGAATAGGGCTCACATATTAAGAGACTGCAGAAATGACTGTGTGACTTCCAATGCTGGGTCATAAAAGATATTGTGGCTTCCACCTTGTCTCTTTCTGGCATCACTTGCTCTGGGGGAAGCCAGTTGCCAGGTCATGAGAACATTCAAGCAGCCCTGTGGAGGAGTGATGACGAGCTAAGGTGAGGAATTAAGGCCTCCTTTTAACAACTACTACCAACAAAGCATGTGAGTGAATCATCTTGGAAGCTGATTCTCCAGCCCCAGTCAAACCTTCAGATGAGAGCTGCCCCAGCTGACATCTTGATTGCACCTGAGAGACCCTGACCAGAACCACCCAAGTAAGCTTCTCCCGAATTCCTGACCCACAGTATATGAGATAATAAATGTTTATTCTTTTAAGTCATTAAGTTTTGGGGTGATTTGTTACACAGCAATAGATAATTACTATAGAACCTTACAAACAGAGATCTTGTATAAGAAAAACTTACTTCTATCTTTGGCATTTGTACAGTGTGAGAAATTATTCTTCTCTTTCCCCTAGCCTCTGGCCTAGCTCATGTTACTAACTAAAAATAGCTATCAGGCTTGAGGAATCCAACCCAGGAACACAGAATCCCATTTTATTCTTTAAAGAGGCCTTTCCCTTTCCCTTTTATTACAGAAAGCACCCAGGTCTCCTGAAAATGAAAAAGCACCACATCACATCACCTTCACCTGGATGATCCAGAGAAATGATTCTTACAAAAATCAAAGGAACTGGAGCCCAGGCTTCCCCAGTTAAATACAGTATTGAGGAAATAATAAATATTTGAGAAATGACACTCTATGATATGAGTTTTTCTAAGCTGAGAAAATGGTGTCAACAGTAGTGCTAATGCCTTATATTTATACAGCATGCTTTTCATAATGTTTTCACATCTATATCTGAGGTAGGTGGGGAAGATATAAATAAACCAGGATACATATGGAACCAGTGGCTCAGAGCTCATGATTTGCCCATAGTCTCATGGTGTGTGAATGACAGGGCTGGGTCTAGAATCTGGGTTTCAGTGACTCCAAGTCAGGTGTGGTGCTTTCCAAGGCAGGACCTCCAGGCTGTGATAATATAAATGCCCTTCAGTTGGGGCTGTCCTCTGAGATCAATGTGCACTTGTAGGTCTCTTTAAAGGCCTCAAGGAAACGTGGTATTACTTCATCCACAGTGACATGCCTCTGGAGCTCCTTACTCAGGGAAGTGACACCTGTCCCAACCAGCCCACAGGGCACAATGTGCTCAAACCAAGTGAGGTCCGTAGAACAGTTCAGTGCCAGGCCGTGAGATGTAATGTGCCTTCCACAGCGGACTCCTGCAAGGCAAACCAATGGGTCTTAGAATAGGTACCCTCCCTCCCCAGGCTTCATGATCCCCCTCAGTGTGATGAGGAAACTGGACTAGACCACTGACTTTCCAACTTCGTTTCTACAGCACCCAAGGGGTTGTGCACAGATCAGGGGAGGGGGACAAAATGGGAGGAGAGGTGTGTCGCTCCACAGTAGCTGCACTTATTATGGAGATTACAGAAAATGTCCTTTAACAAAGAGATTCCTCCGTTGCTTAAAAAAAAGTTTGACAAAACTTTTTCACCCTTATTGTCCTGATACTGTGAAGTACCCTGGCAATTCACTTCCCGTGTGTCTCCATTGGTAAAAATGAGTGTTGAACGAGTTGGCCTCTGAGGGCCCTTCTGGTTCTGAATATTTCAGTGAAGAGGGTTAAAAACTTTGTTTCGTTTGTTGTTTATTTGTTTTTACATGTAATGAGGTATTTATTCAGCCTTTAAAAGGAAGAAAATCCTGACACACACTACAACACAGATGAACCTTGGGGACATGACGCTAAGTGAAATAATCCAGTCACAAAAAGACAACTACTGTATGATTCCACTTAAATGCGTTACCTAGAGAGGTCAAATTCATACAGATAAAAGTAGAATGGAGGTTGTCAGGGGCTAGGGAGAAGGTGAAATGGGGAGTTGTTTAAAAGTGTAGTTTAAATTTTGAGATAAAAAGAGTTCTGGAGATTGGTTGCATAACAATGTGGAAGCACTTAACACTACTGAACTGTACACTTTAAAATGGTTAAGATGGTACATTTTACATTATGTGTATTTTACCACAATTTTTTTTTTTAAAGGGGAAAAAAAAACCATTCACAAGAAGAAAGATACATCAGGACTAGCTCTGATTCAAAGCCCGCGCCAGATACACCTCCTGCTAGCCGGAGCTCTGCCCTCACCACCATTGGTCCGGCCCCGCCAGGCCCCGCCCCGAGGCGCTCACCGATTGCGCAGATCTTGCGCTCGCCCAGCCAAACGCCGGTGTAGGGTGGGGGCCGCGCGCGGGCCCCTGGTAGGCCCTGGAGCTCGCACAGGCGCACGGCGCACGCCTCCAGCGCCGCCACGTGGGCGCGCAGGCGCAGGCCAAGGGGTCGCAGGTCGAGTACGGGGTGGCAGAGCAGCTGGCCCGGGCCGTGGAAGGTGGCTAGGCCTCCGCGGCCAATGGCGCGCACCTCGGCACCCAAGGCCCGCAGCCGCGTCGCCTCCTCGGACGTCAGGCCACCGCGCAGCCCGGCGGTGTACACGGGCCCCGCGGGCTCGCAGAGCAGGAGCGCGCCTGCCTCGGTCCCTGGCTCGGCCTGCAGCCGCCGCAGCCAGCGCTCCTGCAGCGCCAGCAGCTCGGCATACGGCACCTGACTCAGCCGCAGCAGCCGTACCGCCGGTTGCCGCATTGCGCGGGCCGCTGCGTCTGCGGGGCCCCGCCTCCTGCCTGGGCCTGGGGGCGTGCTAGGAGGGGCGGGGACTCAGTGACTTGTCCGGAGTCTCCTCCCCCAAATGCTTGTTACTGGCTGTTGAGAGACTTAGGGCAAGGTGTGTCTCTTCATTCGTTCATTCCAACCAGTATTTAGAGCCTGCTTCTGTTCTGCAGGCCCTGCCCTAGCTGCTTGATACAATAGTGTACATTGTATGGAAAAAGAAGAAGGTCTGCCCTGGGAAGCTTACATTCTTACAGCAGGCAATAAGCAAATATTAAAGCATTAAATAAATAAGGTTATTCAAATACTGATAACTGCTATGAAAAGAAAAGTAAAATAGGGTAATACGTGTCCTGAGTGGAGTTCCCCAAGCAAGAGGGAGATTAACATGCAGGAAGTTTATTGGGGGGCGATGGGGTGAAGGTACTTTCAAGGCCAAGCCTGTAAGGGAGTGATGGAAGCAGGATAAGGCAGAAGGAGAGGTTAAATTGTGAAACTATCTAAGCAGAAGCCTCAGCCAATCCCAAAGAATGCTCTGAGCCTGGGATGACCTTTCAGAATTATTCCAAATTAAAGAAGGGGGCCAGAAATTTATGTCCTTGCATTGACCAGTGATGGAGGCTGTATGTGGACAGGTCCTGTAACTTTTGGCAAGGCTGTCCCTTGGAGGAGGGCAATTCCCAGAGAGAAATTGAGCCATGAGCAACCTACTCCCAGAAGCTGGGGGAATGACTGACGAGACCCTGAGGATGGATCTGGATCACAGCATCCATTATGTTGTATTGGAGTGTGATTTAAACAAATCTAAATTCATTTAATACACTTTTACTGGGTACCAACTATGTGTTTGGCCCATTGCTATGTGAAGAGGTTACACAAGACTATCCTACCCCTGTATTCCTAATGGCACACAGAACCCAGTTTTTATGTCCTCAATCTATCCTCTGAATGTGTCTTCTAAGCTGCAACCAAGGGTTGTTTAATTGAAAAGAAGAAAGCGGAGAAGTATAGAGAATAATGTAACAAATTACCATTTACCCACCATCCAGGCTTATCAAATTTTGATATTTTATTACTTTTGCTCAGGTCTTTTTTAATTTTAGAAACTAATAACATTGATCACTCCCATAGGTACCTGAAAGACATTTCATAAATGTAGACATAAAATCCTAAGCAAATATTAGTAAATTTATCCAGCAATAAAGTATTGTTTATCCCAGGAATTAAAATTGGCTTAACATTCTAAAATCAAAAAATATAATTTTCACCGAAAAGGAGAAAAACCATGAGATTATTTTCAATAAATGCAGAAAAGGCAGTTGGTAAAAATCAACACCTACTCTAACTAAAATTCTCATCAAACTAGGAAGAGAAGAGAAATTCTCCAGTCTGATGAAGTGTATTGCATCAATCAGGATTTAGATGACAGAGAAACCACACAGGTAATATCTTAATTAAATTTTTTATTTTGAGAAAATGGTAGACTCACATGCAATTGTAAGGAATAATACAGAGAGATCCTGTGTACCCTTTACCCAGATTCCCTCAAAGGTAATGTCTTGCCAACATCACAGTTGGGATATGGACATCGATACGGTCAAGATACAGAACATTTCAATCACCATAAGCATCTCTCATGTTGCTCTCTTATATCTACACCACTACTTAACTCCCAGGAAACAATTATCTGTGTTATATAAATAGCATCATATGGTATGTAAACTTTGGGAACTGGCTTTTTTTTTCCACTCAGCATAATTTTCTAGAGACTCATCTGGGTTGTTGCATGTATCAATATTCATTTCTTTTTATTGATGAGTAGTATTCCATGATATGGCTGTACCATAGTTTGTTTAACTACTCATCCATTGAAGAATAACTAGGTTATTTCCAGTTTTCAGATATTCTGAATAAAGCTGTTAAAAATATTCATGTAAAAGTTTTTAATGTGAAAATAAGTTTTCATTTCTCTGGAATAAGTGCCCAAGAGTGTAATTACTGGATCACATGGTAGCTGCATGTTTAGTTTTTCAAGAAACTGCCAAACTGCTCTCCAGAGTAGCTGTACCATTTTACATTCCTACCAGCAATATATATATGAATGATGTAGTTTCTCTGCATCCTTGCCAACATTTGCATTACCACTATTTTTTATTTTAGACATTCTGATAGGTGTATAGTGGTATTTCATTGTGATTTTAATTTGTATTTCCCTAAAGGCTAATGGTGTCGAACATCTTATCATGTGCTTGTTTTCCATCTGTATATCCTTTTCAATGAAATATCTGTTCATGCTTTATGCCCATTTTCTAATTGATTTTCATTTTTTTACTGTTGAGTTTTGAGAGTTCTTTGTATATTCTAAATACTAGTCCTTTATCAGATATATGGTTTGTAAATAGTTTCTCTCACTCTATGGCCTGTACTTTCATCCTCTTAACAGGGTCTTTTGCAGAGCAAAAGTTTATAGTTGTGATAAAGTCAAATTTATCCACTTTTCCTTTTATGGATTTTACTGGTCTAAGAAGTGTTTGCCTAGCCCTAAGTACTGAAGATTTTCTCCTCTTTTTCTCTAAGTTTTGAAACTTCGGAGGTTTTTGTTTTGTTTTGTTTTGTTTGCAGGTTATGTGTGTGTGTTGCCTATGGATGGATGTCCCATTGCTTCAGCACTATTTGTTCAAAAGGCTATGTTTCCTAATTTAATTGCTTTTACAGCTTTGTCAAAAATCAGTTGGGCCTACTTTTGTGGGCCAATTTCAAGGTTTTCTTCCATTGATCTGTATGTCTTTCCCTCCACCAATACCGCATATTCTTGATTGCTGTAACTATATAATAAGGCTTAAAATCAATCTGATTCTTCCTACTTTATTCTTTCTCTTTCCAAAATTGTTTTAGTTATTGCAAAATGGTTTCATTATTTGCCTTTTCATATACATTTTAGAATAATCTTGTCTATATCTAAAAAAATCTTGATGAGATTTTTATAAAAATTGCATTAAACTTATATATCAATTTGGGGAAAATTGACATATTTGCTACATTGGGTCTTCCAGTCCATGAACATGGTACATCTCACCATTTATTTAGATCTTCTTTAAATTCCTTCATCAGCATTTTGTAGTTTTCAGCATACAAATCTATATGTGTTTTGTTAGATTTCTGCCTAAGTATTTCCCTTTTTTGAGTGATTCTAAATGGTATTGTACTTTTAATTTCTGTGTCCATATGTTCATTGCAAATATAAAGAAATGCAACTGATTTTTTGTATGTTTATCTTGCATCCTGCAATCCTTGCTGAATTCACTTATTAGTCCTAAGAGTTTTTGGTAGATTCCTTAGACAATCTTGTCATCTGCAAATAGGGACAGTTCTATTTTCTTCCTTTCTGATGGGTATGCATTTAATTCCCTTGTTTTGCCTTTTTTGCACTGAATATAACTTCCAGTACTATGTTGAATAAGAGTAGTAAGAGCAGACATCCTTGCCTTTTTCTAGTCTTAGGAGGAAAGCATTCAGTCTTTCACTGTTAAGTATACAGTTAGTTGTAGGTTTTTTGTAGATGATCTTTATCAAGTTGAGGGAGTTTTCCTCTATTCCTGTTTTCCTGAGAGTTTTTATTATGAAGGATGTTGAATCTTGTCAGAAGCTTTTTTTGCAATGATTGCTATGATCTTGTTATCTTTTCTTCTTTAGCCTGTTAATGTGGTAGATTGCATTGATTGATTTTTTGGACTGACTCTTGAATGTTGACTAACCTTGCATAGCTGTAATAAATCCTATTTGGTTGTGCTGTAATTCTTTTTTTTACATTGTTGTATTTGGTTTGCTAGCATTTTGTTGAGAATTTTTACAACTAAGTTTATGAGAGATATTGGTCTATAGTTTTTTTTTTTTTGTCCTTCTTTGGTTTTTAGGGTAATACTAGCTTCATAAAATAAATTGGGAAGTATCCTCTTTTATTTTCTGGAAGATGTTGTGTAGATTGTCTTAATTTCCTTTAAACATTTGGTACAATTCTCTGTGAAACCATCTGAGCCTGGAGATTTCTTTGGGGGAGTTTTAAAATTACAAATTCAAATCTCTTCATAGTATAGAGCTCTTCAAATTATCTATTTCATATTGGGTGAGTTGTAGTAGTTCGTGTTTTTCAAGGAATTAATCCATTTTTTCTAAGTTGTCAAATTTATGTGTGTAGAGTTGTTTGTGGTATTCACTTGTTTTCCTTTTTATGTTTACATGGTCTATAGTGAGGTCCTTTTTGTCATTCCTGATGTTGATAATTTGTATCTTCTCTCTCGTTTGTCAGTCTTGCTAGAGGGTTGTTAATTTTATTACTTTTTCCAAAGGATCAGCCCTTTGTTTTATTGTTTCTATTATTTTTATGTTTTCAGTTTCATTTATTTCTGTTTTTATCTTTATTATTTACTTCCTTCTGCTTGCTTTGGATATATTTGGTTCTTCTTTTCCTGTGTTTTCTCAATGGGAGCTTAAATAATTGATTTGAGATTTTTCCTATTTTCTAGTATATGGATTTAGTGCTAAATTTAGTGATAACTTTTTCCCTCTCAGTGTGACTTTAGCTGTATCCAACAAAGTTTGGTATGTTCTTTGTTCACTTTCATTCAGTTCAATGTATTTTTACAAATCTCCCTTGAGATTTCCTCTTTGACTCATGGATTACTTTGAAGTATGTTGTATTCCTGTTATCCTTCTGTTACTGATTTCTAGTTTTATTCCATTGTGAACAGTGAACACACTCTGTATGATTCCAATTCTTTTTTTAAAATATTTTTTTATTTATTTGGTTACACCAGGTCTTAGTTGTGGCAAGCAGCCTCCTTAGTTGCAGCTCCAGGGCTCCTTAGTTGTGGCTTGCCAGATCCTCAGTTGTGGCATGCAAACTTTTAGTTGTGGCATGCATGTGGGATCTGGTTCCCTGACCAGGGATTGAAGTGGGCCCCCTGCATTGGGAGCATGGAGTCTTATCCACTGTGCCACTAGGGAAGTCCTTGTATGATTCCAATTCTTTAAAAAAATTTTTAATGGCCCAGCATGTGGTCTGTCTTGGTATATATTCTGTGGGCACTTTAAAAGAATGTGTATTCTGTGGTTGGTGGGTGCAGTGTTCTGTAAATGTTAATTAGAATCTGTTGGTCAATGGTGCTGGTGAGTTCTTCTATATCCTTGCTGATTTTCTCTCTAGTTGTTCTACCAATTGTTCAGAGATGGGTACTGAATTCTCCAACTATAATTGTGGACTTACCTGTTTCACCCTTAAGTTCTATCAGTTTTTGCTTCACATATTTTTCAGCTCTGTTGCTTGGTGCATATCCATTTATGTTTGCTATGTGTTCTTGGTGAATTGACCCTTTGTAATTTTATAATGTTATTGTCTCTGATAACTTTTTTTGCTCTGAAGTTTACTTTATCTGATATTATTTTAGCCATTCCTGCTTTCCTTTGATTAATTTTGCATAATTTATCTTTTCCATCCTTTTACTTTCAGTCTGCCTTTATTGTTACATTTAAAGTGAGTTTATTCTGTGATGAAGTGAGAGAGTGGCATGGGCGTATATACACTACCAAATGTAAATTAAATAGCTAGTGGGAAGCAGCCGCATAGCACAGGCAGATCACCTCTGTGCTTTGTGACTACCTAGAGGGGTGGGATAGGGAGGGTGGGAGGGAGGGTGACGCAAGAGGGAAGAGATATGGGAACATATGTATATGTATAACTGATTCACTTCGTTGTAAAGCAGAAACTAACACACCATTGTAAAACAGTTATACTCCAATAAAGATGTTAAAAAAATAAATAAAGTGAGTTTATTATACACATCATATAGTTGGGTTATGTTTTTTTCCACTAAGCCAACCTCTGTCTTTTAATTAGTGTATTTAGATCATTTAGGTTAAGATAATTATTGATATATTAAGGCTTAAGCCCTACCCTCTTTTTGTTTTTGTTTGTTCTCTCTGTTTATTATTTTTGTTTTCTTTTTCCCATCTTCCTGTGCTTTATATCATTAATCATATGGAAATGTAAATTAAAACCACAATGAAATATCATTATACAATCACCAGAATGGCTAAAAAGTAAGAAGACTGAAGGCATCAAGTATTGCCAAGGTTGCAGAGCAACCAGAACTCTCACATATTGCTGGTTGTAGTATAAAATGGTGTAAACACTTTTGACAAAGGTCTAGCAATTTTCATGAAATTAAATATACACCTATCCTATGACCCAGTTTTAATCCTAAGAATTTATCCATGATAAATGGAAACATTTATACCACAAAAAGATTTGTACAACAAAGTCCACTGCAACTTTATTTACAATATTTCCAAATTGGAAACAGCCCAGGTGCCTTTCAGTAAGAGAACTGATATACTGTGATATATTCATACAATGGAATACTGCTCAGCAATTAAAATGGACAAACTATCTTCCATGAGTAGCATAGTGTGTGGCTCACAGGAGTCTCAAGTACTATGACTATGCTAAGTGCTTCATGCAGTTTATCTTATTTAATCCTTCCAGCCCTAAGGGGTAATCATCATTATTATTGCTAAGCGCCTTGCGTATATTTTCTTATTTGATCCTGACACCAGCAGCTGGTATACTGAAATACAATTTAATTCCAATGCTAACCACCCAGAGTTAGCAGCAGACTCCACAGGTTCAAGAGCATACTTCCTGGGACTTCTCTGATGGCACAGTGGTTAAGAATCCACCTGCCAATACAGGGGACACAGGTTTGAGTCCTGGTCTGGGAAGATCCCACATGCCGCGGAGCAACTAAGCCCATGTGCCACAACTACTGAGCCTGTGCTCTAGAGCCTGCGTGCCACAACTACTGAAGCCCGCTTGCGTAGAGCCTGTGCTCCACAGCAAGAGAAGCCACCGCAATGAGAAGCCCGTGCACCACAACGAAGAGTAGCCTCCGCTCTCGGCAACTAGAGAAAAGCCTGTGTGCAACAACAAAGACCCAAAGCAGCCAAAAATAACTAACTAACTAAATAAATAAATAATTTTTTTTTAAAAGAGCATACTTCCCAACAAGACTGTCCTCACTTCAGATGCCAGTTGCACTTTTGAGGGTTCCCCAGCCACCAGCATTTCTGACCAAATACCTACAAATTCTGGGGTTCCCATAACCCCCTTGTGTTCAATGATTTTCTAGAAGAACTCACAGAACTCAGAAAAGCATTATACTTATGATTACAGTTTTATTATAAAGGATACAAATCAGTTTCAGTTAAATGAAGAGACACACAGGGTGGGGTCTGTGAGAGTTCTGTATGTAGAGCTTTCATGACCTCTCCTCATGGAATCAGAATATGTCACCCTACAGGAACACTGATATGTTCATCATCTAGGAAGCTCTACTGGGCTATGGTGTCCAGAGTTTTTATTGGAATTTCATTACAAAGGCATGATTGATTGAAGCATTGGTCACATGCTTGAACTCAATCTCCAGTTCTTCTCCTTGTCCCTAGAGATCAGGTTGGCTCAGAGTCTCAACCCTCTAACCACATGGTTGGTCTTTATGATGACCAGCCCCTATCCTGAGTCATCCCATCTCTTAGCAGAAACTCAGATTTATAATCCAAACAGCTCATGATAACAAAGATACTCCTATTACTTTGGAAATTCCAAGGGTTGAAATTCACCTTCCCAGTAATCAGGGACAGAGGCCAGTCAAATTCTTTATTGCATAAGAGATGGGCATTATTATTGCCCTCATTTTACAGATAAGTAGAGACCTACAGAGGATGCTCAAAGTCACACACCTACTAAGTAGCAAAACCAGGACTCAAACCTAGGTATGTCTGACCAAAATCTTGATACTCCTCCACTATATATATTGTCTGAAAATAAATGCTATTTCCTGAAAGAATAAATTACTAGGAAAATATCAAAAATGATTCTGAAATTTCTAGCTTGGGGGACTGAAAATGATCAAGGCCTTTCTAAGAACTTCATTGGTCCTCCATACATATATTTTTTAGGTCCTATCCTATATTAAAATATTTCTATATCCCATATAAAATATTGTTTCTTCATTGAAAATATTTTAAAGGATTTTTAAATTTTTACTTTGAAGTCATTTGCTATGTCTACTTAAATTATGACAAGATTTGATTTCTTGTCAGTCACAGCCCATACATGGAATGTTTGCAAAGTGAGAAAATCAAACTTAGAAATTTTGTTTTGTTTCGTTGTTTGTTTGTTTTTTATTTTTGGCCATGCCACGAGGCTTGCAGGATCTTAGTTCCCCGACCAGGGATCCAACCCATGCACTCGGGAGTGAAAGCGCAAAGTCCTAACCACTGGACCGCAGGGAATTCCCTACAAATTTTTTTTTTTTTTTGGTACACGGGCCTCTCACTGTTGTGGCCTCTCACGTTGCAGAGCACAGGCTCCGGACGCACAGGCTCAGCGGCCATGGCTCACGGGCCTAGCCGCTCCGCGGCATGTGGGATCCTCCCGGACCGGGGCACAAACCTGTGTCCCCTGCATCGGCAGGCGGACTCTCAACCACTGTGCCACCAGGGAAGCCCCCTACAAATTAATTTTAAATGTAATCAAATGTTTATGAATACCAACTCCAGCTCTTGCCTGAAGGTCTGCATCTCAGCCAGGGGCAGGGCCGCTGCATTGCACAATGGCAGGGAGCACCATTCTCATAGACTGCAATGCAGATGTGCCCCCTGGAGTTGTCCAATGCAATAACTCTGGCCAGCGAGTCAGGGGAAAGATGAAGAGCCCCCATCCACTGCACAACCAGAAGTATCAGGTATCAAGTGTACTCACTACTTCTCATGTCCAGAATTTAGTCACATGACCACATCTGGCTTCAAGAGGTGCTGGGAAGTATATCTTGCTGGGTGATCTTGTGCCTGGTTAAAATTCAAGTGATCTATTAATAAAGGAGGGAGGGCATATGTGGCAGTCACTATCAATTAAATTGAACAACCAATGAAGCTGATATAAATTTACATTGGTAGACGTTTGTCTAAATATTTATTGATTTTGATTTTATCATTTTCTTTTGGTATTCTGGATTCTGTTAAAAAAAAAAAGGGAAGAGGTAGTCTGAAACTTTCCTCTAGGCCCTTGAAAATCTCGTCAGTGCCAGGTGCTGAGCCTGTGGGGCCCAGTGAATACGAGTTCTCTGAGGATGATGAGTCCACTAACCAAAAGAGGGAACCCAGAGGGGGTGTGATCTCTCTCGGCTCCAGCCCCCTTCCTAGACAAGAAGGTAGCCCCTCAAAAGATGTGTGCCCAGATTCCGTATGCAGTTTGTGGGGCTAACGGAGTACAGACACTTAAACATTAAATATCAACTAATCCTTATGTAGTTGATGAGTCCACAACTAATCCTTATGTAGGGGAATAGTCCACAGATGTGGGGAAGGAGGAAGTGAGAACTGGAGTGGGGACAGGGAATAACAACCAAAATGAGGCTCAGGGCCAAGAAATTAGGAAGGAGACAAAATAGCTGGACAGACTGGGTTTCAGAGCAGATTACAAAAGTCCCTGTGAGTCATCAATGGCAGTGCTGTTGTTTAAAAATAAACATAACATTTAGATAGCTCCAGGCTCTGAGGGAAAAACAGAGGTTGGATTGCTTAAGGCCCTGTCCCAGGGTACCTACAGTCTATAAGTAAATATGTATGAGGTGGGATCCCTGGATCCCACCTAGCCTAGAGCCTGGCACAAAGTAAATTCTTAGTAAATATTTGTAGAATGAATGAATAATTTGTTAAATAAATAACTAGCTGTGTGTCCTTGAACTGGGACCTTTCACCAGGGGTCTCAACCATAAAAGGAAACAATGGGTCACTGTGGCCTTCAGGTCCCTAGTGACCCCAAATTTTCTGGACAGGAAGACTGATATTTGGCTACCATCACCTTAAAAAGTGTTCATCCCATAGCATGCTGCATCAACTCTAAACTCAACCCACAAGGTTCAGCTCAAAGACTGCCTCCTCCACAATGCCTCCCTACCCCTTCCCTCAACAAATTGTACCTCTTCTAGCACATAGTCTACCCAGGTTACTGTGTGTTGGGTTCATCATCCCCCCCCCCTTGACCTGTGACCTGAGAATACAGAGTAAAGCTAATACTTATGTTGTACTTACCATGTGTCAGGCACTCTGAAAGCTTTAAAATCATCAGTGCACTTAATATCTTAACAACCATGAAGTAGGTACTATTTTTCCCTCGGTTCACTGATGAAAACTAGAGGCACAGAGTGAGTAACTTGTTTACCATTAGGCTGCTAGTAAGTGGCAGAGACAGGATTCATATCTGGGTAGTCAGGGTCCAGAATCCTTGTCCTTAACCAGCACTCTGTTTTATCCCTCTTTAAACACCCCATAGCAAAAATCTCAGTTTGGCACATAGTAGGTACTCAGTTAAAATGTCTATTGAATAAATAAATAAAAGCAGTAAACTGAGAAGCTGGGTATTAAAAGGGGATGCGGTTCTCCTGAGTATCCATCTGCTTATTGAGCCCCAGTCTTTCTCCAGCATATGGGCTTAGTATGTGGTTCAGTCCATCCACCTATCCACTTATCATTCATCCATCCATCCATCCACCCATTCACCCATCTCTCCATCCATTCAATGAATAGTTACTGTCCTACCCCACCCCACAATGGGGGCGAGTGATACGAAAATGAATTGGCACAGTAGTGACAAATATGTCCATAGACAATGGCAGTACAGTATGACAGGAGCTACACAAAAGAGGGCGCCACTAACTCTGCCTGGATGGAGTCAGGGACTTACTGAAGGGCATTTAGGGAAAGAAACATGACTGGAGCTCAGGGCTTATGACTACCAGCCTGTGTGCTTTCCTTTACACTAGGGGCTCTGAAATCCATTTTTAGTAATGGAAACTTTCCAAAAATCTTATATAGATCCCCATTACATAAAGCAGAAAGCCTCTGCTTCTTGCTTTCTCCCTCGCTGTCTCAGCCTTTAAGTTACTTTTTTTTAAAAAAAATCACTAGCTCTCAACAGTGGAAGTTGGTCCAGTGAGATCTTAAGCCCATGCACAGATGGCAGCTGCTTCCCTCTAGCCTGTTTCCACCTATTTCACCTTACATACTGCAGCCAGAGACCATTCAAAAACCCAGACCCATCTGTGCCACCCTTCAGTTTAAAAACATCCATTCATCTATTTGGCCAACAATACTTACTAAGTGCTTTCACTGTACGAGGTAAGAATGCCAAGAACAAAATAGATAGTCCCTGCCTGCTTTCAGGGGGTGGGGGTGGGTGAGGGAGACAAGAAACCTGTGGGCAATTACTCAAATCGCTAAATAGGATGTGCTGATCAAGAATAAATCCGGAGAATGGCCTGAGGTCGAGATCTGCACAGGGGCCAGTGCTCCAAGAGCCTTAAAGGTCACTAAGGTTATTGATCTTTATCTTAAGAGCAAAGAGAATGCAGTTGAATGGTTTTTGTTTTGTTTTTTGTTTTTTAAAGGTGATTTTAAAAAATAAATTTATTTATTTATTTATTGCTGTGTTGGGTCTTTGTTGCTGTGCGCAGACTTTCTCTAGTTGCTGCAACGGGGGGCTACTCTTCGTTGCAGTACCCGGGCTTCTCATTGCGGTGGCTTCTCTTGTTGCAGAGCAGGGGCTCTAGGCACGTGTGCTTCAGTAGCTGTGGCATGTGGGCTGAGTAGTTGTGGCTCACAGGCTCTAGAGCGCAGGCTCAGTAGTTGTGGTGCACCGGTGGCCTTAGTTGCTCCGCGGCATGTGGTATCTTCCCAGACCAGGGCTCGAACCCACGTCCCCTGCATTGGCAGGCGGATTCTTAAGCACTGCGCCACCAGGGAAGTCCCCAGTTGAATAGTTTTAAGCAAGATAGCAACTTGTTGTTATTTATGTTTTAAGATCATGCTGGTTGCTATGTGGAGAGCAGATGGGAAAGACAAGAGTGGCAGCAGAGACGCCTGTTACGAAGAGATTGTCCAAGTGAGAAATGATGGCAACCTGGGCTGGAGGGGGCAGTGGAGATGGAGGAGAGGAGAGAGATTTAAGATACACTTGGGACCAGCTGATGGATTGGAAGCGGTGGCAGGGGTGGGCGATGAGGAAAAAGGCGGGATCAAGGGCAGTTCCACCCATGGACCTGGGCCCTGTGCTTAAGAGGCCTTATATACACCCCTCCCCCACCACACACAAGAGTTTAATAAATTAGAGTACATGGTTGCCTTGACGCTCAGGAGCTGCACTGGCCCTGCGAGTCTTGTATATTAAACATTCCCTCTCGTGCCTAAACCCATTCAGGCCCCAGGGAAACACTTTTCCCACCAAGTGCATAGTTTAAGGAGACAAATGTATCCACCTATATAACAACCATCCCACTCAGTCATGGATGCAAACCATTTCCATTCCACGTGTCTGAAGTTCTGTGTCTGCGTTGCTGCCCATATCAGAGCTGGACACTTTGCTCTGGAGTACAGGGGGCATGTGAGTGGCATAGCTCTTTGGAGAGAGAAGAGACAAACAAATGAACTGGTCCTGTGGAATCTTTTCTCTCAGATAGCATGAGTGCATCATGAGGCGTCATTTCCCAGAGGAGCAGGGTCCATTTTCTTGCTTCTCTTTGAGTTCCAATTCATGGTCTAGGAGGAACTGAAGATTTGCTTGGTATTTGCAACAGTTGCAGATGGCAGCTAATAATATTAAACAATTCATAGCACGCTTACATTTTTTTTTTGAAGATGTTGGGGGTAGGAGTTTATTGATTTATTTTTGCTGTATTGGGTCTTCATTTCTGTGCGAGGGCTTTCTCTAGTTGTGGCAAGGGGGGCCCACTCTTCATCGTGGTGCACGGGCCTCTCACTATGCGGCCTCTCTTGTTGCGGAGCACAGGCTCCAGACTCGCAGGCTCAGTAGTTGTGGCTCACGGGCCTAGTTGCTCCGCTGCATGTGGGATCCTCCCAGACCGGGGCTTGAACTCGTGTCCCCTGCATTAGCAGGCAGATTCTCAACCACTGCGCCACCAGGGAAGCCCTTACATTTGTTTTTAAGTAGGTCTGCTCATAACATGGTACTGATTCTTTGTGGACTTAGGTATTGCTTTAAGGAGTAATGAAAATAAAAATATAACTGGTAGTGATTTATATGATGAAATTAAAATGTTTTGGAAAATTCTCTCTTATTATTATTATCTGTCTTAATGATTTTTATAAATTTATTTTAATATAAAAATATAATTATTATGAAATGTGTAATTTATTGTGTGTTCCCATAAAATTTGACCATAATTTATAAAATTCACAATATACATTTTTTTTTTTTTTTTTTTTTTTTTTTTTTGTGGTATGCGGGCCTCTCACTGTTGTGGCCTCTCCCGTTGCGGGGCACAGGCTCCGGATGCGCAGGCCCAGCGGCCATGGCTCACGGGCCCAGTCGCTCCGCGGCATGTGGGATCCTCCCGGACCAGGGCACGAACCCGTATCCCCTGCATCGGCAGGCGGACTCTCAACCACTGCGCCACCAGGGAAGCCCCACAATATACATTTTTAATCTAAAATATCGCTTCAATAATTTCCTTGATAATTCCAGTTGCTACTGAAAAATTTTTCTAAATGGAAATTAAAAAGTTAAAAAAATTAAAACATAGGATTCAACAAAGTTTATTTAATTTTGGACCTTACTGTCAATTAAACAAAATTATTTGTAAATGTTGATGATAATGCATAATTAGTGATTGTGCTAAGTGAAAGCAAGAAAATTTTTTATGAAATATATAATCATTTATGAGTCATATTTCTTTTTACTCATATATTACCGTCCATCAATAGGACACCATAAATTCAGTCATCTTTGATATTTTGCCAACTTTTTAAAATTTTTGTTAATTACTTTTTTTTTTTTTTTCGGTATGCGGGCCTGTCACTGTTGTGGCCTCTCCCGTTGCGGAGCACAGGCTCCGGACGCGCAGGCTCAGCGGCCATGGCTCACGGGCCTAGCCGCTCTGCGGCATGTGGGATCTTCCCGGACTGGGGCACGAACCCGTGTCCCCTGCATTGGCAGGCGGACTCTCAACCACTGTGCCACCAGGGAAGCCCAGTTAATTACTTTTTAAAATTAAAATTAATTAATTTTTTGGCTGTGTTGGGTCTTCGTTGCTGCATGCGGGCTTTCTCTAGTTGCGGCGATGGGGGGGCTACTCTACAATGTGGTGCGCGGGCTTCTCATCGCAGTGGCTTCTCTTGTTGCGGAGCACGGGCTCTAGGCACGCGGGCTCAGTAGTTGTGGCGCACGGGCTTTGTTGCTCCGCGGTATGTGGGATCTTCCTGGACCAGGGCTCAAACCCGTGTCCCCTGCACTGGCAGGTGGATTCTTAATGACTGTGCTACCGGGGAAGTCCCTGCCAACTTTCAGTCATAAAAAAATCCATAGCTTTTGAGCAAGAGAATCCTGAAACGAAAGAGTATACCGATAATTCCATTTCTATGAAGTCCTGGAATAAGCTTAAGATGATGATAGAAATTAGATGAGTGGTTGCCTGGAGTGGAGTGGAGGGGAAATTGACTGCAAATAGGCATAAGACAACTTTCTAGGGTAATGGATATATTCTATAACCATGAGTGATTGGGGTTGGGGTTACACAGTATATTTGTCAAAGCTCCTCAAACCGTGCCCTTAAAATGTGTGCATTTCATTATATGTAAAAAATACCTTGGTAAAGTTAAGAAGACCTTATCTCTTAATAAGTAATTGATTTAATGTGATGTATAACTTTTAAATATTTAGACTTATAGTATATGAGCCGCATTGTATTTTTGGCCTGGGCCCCAAGGATAATGCCTTGGTTTCCAGCAAGAGTACCTGAGCAGGTGGTGGTGCTGTTACTGAGATGGGGAAAGCACAGGAGGTTTAGCTTTGTTGGGGGCAGGGCTGATATGCAGCTGGTACTGGCCAGATCCATTGGGAAAACCGCTGCTGCTCTGAGCCCCTTTGCTCTCCCAGCTGGCTGGACTTTCCCCTGGGACCCTCAGATCCTCCCACTCTCCAGCATCTAAATAGTTAATACCTGGTACAGCTATGGGCCTTTAGGATGCTGACACTGAGCCCTGGGGACCTGGTGGTGCCTGTGCCCTAAATATTTTTAATATCACTGCTGGTGGGATTGGGCAAGGAAGCATGTAAATCAGAGTTCATCTTGGGAAATGCAAAGTTAGAGATGACTATAAGATATACACGTGGAAATGTCAACACAATATTATGTAAATAGACAGAAGATGAGAAGAGAGGTCTGGGCTGGAGATGGAAATTGTTGGCTCCCCATTGCCAACAGAATCGAGTCCAAACTCCCTTATGGTTATCCTCCAGCTCTGACCTATCTTTCCAGCTCCATCTCCTGCCGTCTCCCTGCCAGGACCCCTGTCATCTTGCTCCTTCCTGATCACTCTGTGTTCTAGGACATGCTATTCCTGGACCCCTGCCTGGAATGCCCTACCTTGTCTTCTCTACTGGTCATTTTTCTCCTCATCCTTCAGGGCTTAGCTCACATGTCTCCTCCTCCCAAAGCCTCCTGCTTCCTTGTCTGCCCTCCATAGCCCTCCATGTAGAGGAGAGTACCCTGCCTTGTGCACTTCTGTTTAGATCCCTGCCTTCTGTCCTAGGATGTCAGCTCCTCCAGGTCAGGATGGGGTCTGGTGGCTCTCTGGGCCCAGCAGAGACCCTGATATGGAGCAATCTTCCAGTAAATACTGGAGTGGATGGTAATACAGAGTACCAACTGTATTCACCACAGCCCCACCTTCACTGCACAACCTCTGTGCATGTTGAGCCACACATTTAGACCAATTAACTTGCTCTTCTCGAAAGAATAGGCTCCTTAAAGGCAAAGACCATGGCTTCCACATCACTCCTCACTCTCTCTCAGCCTGAGAAAGAGCCCACAAATGAAAAGAATGGAAGAGCCTGGTCAGATGGAATTGACTCTCAGCCTGGACTCTCATGAGCTGAGTGACCTTGGGGAAGTTACTTAATCTCGCTGAGCCTCAGGTTTCTCAGGTGTTAAGAACGGAGATAACAATACCTACCTCATAAGGTGGTTATGAGGATTGAATGAAATCATGTTTATAAAAGTGTTCTGTGGTTACCAGGGGCTGCAGGAAGGGGGAGTGGTAGTTATTATTAATGGGTACAGAGGTTCAGTTTGGGATGATGACGGTGGCGATGGTTGTGCCATCAAAGTAAATGCAATAATGCCACTGAACTGGTTACTTTTAAAAATGACTAAAATGATACATTTTATGTTATGTATACTTTACCACAGTAAAAATAAATAAGTAATATCCTGAGTAAAAGAAGCCAGACACACACACAAAAAGCATGGTCCCAGGTACACAGAGGGTGATCTGTGTGTCTGAGCTTCTTTCTTCCTTCCTTCTGGATTTCTTTTCACCTGGGTTCCAGGGCCATGGCCAAGAGGCAGGATGAGGGAGTGCATGACGGGAGGGAGGGAGGAAGTAATTAAACGTTGAACGAGGATCTGGTGGTTGTGAGGTCAAAGCCAGGATGGCCCACTGGGAAGGCCAGGCATAAGGAGGTGGGATGCCTCCCTGCCTGGAAGGAAGAGGATATCCGGAGGTCAGGGATGACACTAGTGTTTTTGGCCATGGGAGAAAAGTGAGATATCTAAATTAAGGAGGAAAGGCTGGCGGGAATTGCAGGATGTCTATATTGGCCTATGTGGCAAAAATAAATGCTTCTGGAAGTAAATACATATGTAAACAAAAGAGTACAGATTATTTTTTAAGCCTCCAAATCCACCTTCTTGCTCCACTTTACCAAGGACAAGGGCAGCATAATAAGCTGAGAAGGGAAACAAAGATATTTCTAGATTCCGGCTGCTATGGGGAAATTACAAATGAGGTCTGACGCTATGTTTGTTTCTTTTTCATTATGAAAAATACCTTGCCTGACATGGGCACCCTGCCACCGTTGGGAGAACCGTGAGAATCCAGTTTGTTCCCAAAACACTGCCACTGGAAGGTGAGGTCACAAGGTAACATGGTTTTCCCCCATGGCAGCCCAAACCAAAAATAAATCAATGAATAAATGATAAATAAATAATCTCCTGGGAGAAACACTGAAATATGAATCAGAGCACATGGCCTCTGATCTGATGCTTTCATATCCTAGCTGGGTACCCTGGGGCAAATCATTTCCCCTCTCTGCACTTCAGTTGTAGGGCACGTCTATTGCTAATATTCTATGGGTCTAGGATATACTTTTTTTTTTGCTGTACACAGGCCTCTCACTGTTGTGGTCTCTCCCGTTGCGGAGCACAGGCTCCGGATGCACAGGCTCAGCGGCCATGGCTCACGGGCCTAGACACTCTGCGGCATGTGGGATCTTCCCGGACCGGGGTACGAACCCGTGTCCCCTGCATTGGCAGGCTGACTCTCAACCACTGCGCCACCAGGGAAGCCCTAGGATATACTTTTTTCAAGCCCTTGAAGAGAACAATGATGGGAGTTGGAGAGAGGAAAAAATGCTGAGCTGAATGGTGGAGCTGAATATCCCGGAGCTAGAAGAGAGTTCGCCTCGCTCATTCATTCATCCACTCATTCATTCATTCATCCACTCATTCATTCATTCATCCATTCATATTTCTACCTGAGCAAATACCCTGTTCCTGGCCCCTGGTAGGGAAGTAAAGACCAGAAATGGATCAGACCGAGCTTGCAGTCTAAGAGATGGAAGAGATGATGTGCGGCAAAGCAAAAGGGTAAATAAATAATTATACCACCAGGGCCTATGAGCCTGAGCACTGAGTGTGGAGGGTATGGTAGGAGTGCAGAGTGGGCCAGACTCACTCAGCTTGCAGAAGCCAGGAAGGGCTTCCAGAGGAAGAATCTGCTCAAGCGAGAAGTAGAAGGTCACCAGGCAGATAAAGGGGGAAACAGCAGACTAGCATACGCACACGTGTGTGACCCAGTCATTCCAATCCCGGGAGACCAATGTTCTGCGTTATAGCTCTTGAGGAAAAGACATCCCAGAGTTTTGGAAATGATTAGACCAGAGTTTCTCAGACCTGAGTCTGTAGACCCCTTGAGGCCAATAGATGTATTTTTAGGAGCCTGAGATGTGTCTCTGAGATCTTCTAAATGTTATATTTCATTTTGGTGATAATCCAGACAAGCTAAAACAAACGTGTTCTGAACTGGTTGAAAGACCACCACCTGCCTTGCCACTTTGGCATTTACTTTGTGTTTGTGATTGCTTTAGTGCCCAATAGTGCTATGTTAATTGTAGCCTGATCAGGAAAATAGGGAGGTGGTGTAAATGATGTTCCTGTGCATAGTGAAAGTCAAATGGGGTCTTGGTGCGCTGTCAAAATGAAGATTTTCCAGGAGTTTGACCAGGGAAGCATGATGGGAGCTGCTGTAGTACACAGTGCGATGGGTGCCAGACTCAAAAGAACTGTGTGTGTCACAGTCAGCTTTCAAATAGCAGTCTAATTTCATCAAAACAACATCTTCTGTCACATTAAATTGAAGTGTTTATTTGAATTTTGTAGGTTTTATAGTTTTATTTTCCATGTGTCTTGGTTTAGAGTTGTAGAAAAGCTATAAGCATAAGGAATATATATACTGAGCACTACGTTTATAAATATGTAAGTGGTATTAAAATTAAAATAATTTAAGTCAACTTTGGGGTGAGTCTGTGAGAGTTTTAAACAGGGACCCATCCATTACTTGAGTCTGAAAAACTTTCTGTTAGCTGCTTAGTGAACATTCTCATCCCTAGGAATTTTATTTGAGTCTAATGGGAGTCTTTCCTGCTGCCACCTAAGGTCAAAATGGCCTCCAAAAAGATGAACCACAACGTATTATTATGTAGTTCCAAGAAAAGGTGTACAGGGCCTCTTGGATGTAACTGCGTCTTCCAGGATTAGGCACATCTGACATTTCCTTTACCATTTTCCACTGCCCCCAACATGTACCTTCTGCTGCAGCCGTGCTGCAGAGGTTGATACCTTAGCAGTGTTTCCTGAGCAATTTGGGTAAAGTCCTTAACTTCTCCAAGCTTTAGGTCCCTAATCTGTAAAACAGTCAGCCTAATAAAACTTTACGTCTCAGGGCTATTGTGAGGATTAACTGGGCAGGTGCTTGGAATGCAGTAATAGCTGTTCTAGTAGTCACCATTAATGCTAAACATGTTTCCTCTTTTATCTAATTCAATCTTCCCAACAAGTCTGCATGGAGATGGTTTATCTCAGTCTTATAGCTCAAGAAACAGGCTCACAGAGGTGAAGGGAATTTGCTCAGATGACTGAACTGGGGTTCAAACCTAACTCTCAAACATGCAAATAGCCTCTGCTTGTGACCATTGCCCAAATCACACCCTGCCAGGTTCAAATGGAAATCCTGCCTGCCTTTAAAAAATTCTTGCCAGAGTTAAGTTCTCTTCCTGTGTGCTCATACCTTTAGCTTGGTCTCATGGATTGCAGGAATTTAATCTAATTTTGTATTATACAGGGTCAGTTTACCCAGGACAACCTGCTGGGGTTGGGAGATGGGGACAGATTATTTGGGGTCTGGCAACAATCAAATGTTCTCTGGCTCTGAGACCCGACCTAGTGAAGTCACCTACACACAGAGCCCCTTCCCAGAAAACCCTCACCACTCCTTTCCCTTGGCTGGGCTCCCAAGGGCTCACTTGGTGTTTGTTATACTGAATGGAATTGACTTGAGCCAGGAGACTTGGGCTCCAGCCCCTGCCCTGTGACTACAGTGTTTAATTTGGACAAGTCATTTGAACTGTCTGGGCCTCATACTCTGTATAATGAGGGTAGGGGAATGTCTGTGGGAAATGACTGCTTGATGAAGTCCTACCTAGCTTCAACACTCGATGATTTCTAAATTCTGTAGCTGCAGAATCAATATGAGACCTGTGGCCAGGTTAAGTTTCTTGGAGCAGGGCATTTTCTGTGATAACATTTATCATAGTATATCTTCGTGAATTGTAGCAAGAAGGGGAAAAAGTGGATATTGAAAACAAAACTTAGCATAGTCTTGTTTGCCTTCCAGGGAATGCCATATTCATTAGTAGAGAAAAGATTTTATTTGTTTAGAAAAATACCACGATCAGCCTTTTTGGATATGAAAAGTGGGTCTTTCTCCCACACACCTTGGATAGGGTCTGCTCTGGAAGGGGAGGGCAAAACAAAGAAAGATATAAATTGCACTGTGTAAGAGAATAATGAGAGTTTAGGTATTGTTCATGGACAGCTTGAGAGACTAGAAAGTAAGAAGTTTACGAGTAGAAAGAGGAGGAGAGAGGGAGAAAGAGCATACAGAAAGATGCAGCCAGTGGGGAAAAAATCCTGTGATAGGGAATGGGTAATAAACCTTTAGGGAAGCAATATTTGACATTCGATTTCTTTCTTGCCTGTGATGTAATTACGCTCCATCACCTGTTAAGTCTTCAGTAATAGCCATGTGCTAGTGCCACTTTGGGAGAAAAAAGGACAGTGGGGCAGGGGGGTTGGTGGCCAGCATAGGGCAAAGGGGTCAGCCACAGAGTACAGGAAGGACCAAGGGCAATGGTCAGAAGCAGGATACAGCAGAGCTGCTGAAACAATTCATTGCAACCTGGACTGACTGAGAAGGTGGTAAGACACCTTTCCAAACCCTTGGAGATGTGGAGGAGAGATCTGAATTTCTGCAGTATGTGGCATGAAGAATTGGTACATTTCACTTTTGATTCTTTAACACTTTATTGAGGTATAATTGACACACAATAAACTACACATACTTAAAGTTTATAATTTGATAAGTTTTGACATATGACATATCTGTCTTGAGATCATCATCACAATAATGAACATTTCCATCACTTTCCAAAATTTCCTCATGCCCCTTGGCAATCTGATGCCTTCATGCATTCCCAGGCAACTACTAATCTGCTCTCTGAAACTATAGATAAGGTTGTATTTTCAATGTCTATTTCTTCTTGAGTAAAGCTTGGCAGTTTGTGCCTTCAAGGAAATCGTCCATTTCATCCAAGTTGTTGAATATGTTGACATAAAGTTGTTCATAATATTCTTTTTTTTGTGTGTGGTACGAGGGCCTCTCACTGTTGTGGCCTCTCCCGTTACGGAGCACAGGCTCCGGACGCGCAGGCTCAGCAGCCATGGCTCACGGGCCCAGCTGCTCCACAGCATGTGGGAATCTTCCTGGACCGAGTCACGAACCCGTGTCCCCTGCAACCGCAGGCGGACTCTCAACCACTGCGCCACCAGGGAAGCCCCATCTAATATTGGTCTTTGACCACTGTTCCTGACCAGAGTTCCTGAAATCCCTGTAATTTCCTGGGTGATAGGAGTGTCTTTTGTTCTAATGATGTAACTCTGGGTAGGCTCCTGGATGGCTTCTGGATGAGGGCTGGGTCACCAGAAAGACCAAGCCATGATTAGAAGCTTGGAATTTTCAGTCCCATCCTCTATTCTCTTGATAAGGGGGAAGGGCTGAAAATGGAGTTAATGATCAGTCATGCCTTTATGATGAAGCCTCCGTAAAATCCCAAAAGTATGGGGTTCGAAGAGCTTCCAGGTTTTTGAACACATGGAGGTGCTGGGAGAGTGGTGCACCCAGAGAGGGCATGGAAACTCCATGCCCCTTCCCACATACCTCATCCTACGCATCTCTTCCATCTGGGTGTTCACTTGTATCCTTTATCATATCCTTTAATAAAATGTTAAATGTAACTAAGTGTTTCCCTGAGTTCTGTGAGCTGCTCTAGCAAATTAATTGAACCTGAGGACGGGGTCAAGGGACCCTCTGATATACAGCCAGCTGGTCAGAAGCCCGGGTGACAATCTGAACTTCGGCCTGGCATCTGAAGTGTGTGTGCGGGGCAGGGGGCAGTATTGTGGGACCCTCCTGGTGTTCGAGAATTGCTTGCTGGTGTGGGGGAAAACCTCCACACATTTAGTGACCAGAAGTGTCAGAAGTGAAGTGCTGTTCTGTGTGAATAGTAAAGAAAATACAAGAAGAGAAACACAGTAAGGAAGAACTAGGTTTTCTCCTACACAGAAGAAAAACTGAGTTTTTTCTAGTGCAATATAAGAATTGTAAAATAGTATACTTTCATTTCCCTTCTCCTGCCCTTTGTGCTACTGCTGTCCTACATTTTATTTTTACATATGTTGTAAATTCTACCTTGTTCTTTTTGTTAAACAGTTAATTTTCTTTTAAAGAGATACAAATAATGAGAATTCTTATATATTTTCCCATGCAGATACCCCTCCCTGTGGTCTTCATTCCTCTGTGTAGATTCATATTTTCATCTGGTATTTTCCTTCTTGATGAAAAAATTCCTTTAGCATTTCTTTCAGTGTTTGTCTCCTGGTGATGAATTCTTCCCATTTTTCTATGTCTGAAGACATCTTTATTTTGATTTTTTAAAATGATGTTTTCACTGGGTATGGAATTCTAGGTTCACAATTTTTTTTCAGTACTTTAAAGATTTTGCTGCACTATATTCTCACTTGAATTGTTTCCAATAAGAAAACTGTTGTCATCCTTATCTTTATTCTTTTGTATATAACTTGGCTTTTTCTCTGGCTGCTTTCAATATTTTCTCTTTATCACTGATTTTGAACAATTAGGGTATGATGCGCCTTGTAGTTTTCTCCACATTTCTTGAATTTTTTATTTTTAGTTTTGGTAATGATAACTTTTTTGAGATATAATTCACATGTAATAGAAATTCATCTTTTTAAAATTGACATATAGTTGATTTACAATGTTGTGTTAGTTTCAGGTGTACAGCACAAGTGATTCAGATATATATATATATATGTTTTTTTCAGATTCTTTTTCCGTATAGGTTATTACAAAATATTGAGTAGAGCTCCCTGTGCTATACAGTAGGTTCTTGTTTGTTATCTATTTTATATGTAAGTGTATATGTTAATCCCAAACTCCAAATTTATCCCTCCATTGAACTTTGTGTTCTATGAGTTTACAGTTTTAATCAATTTGAAAAAAATTCAGCTGTTGTTTTTTTCAAATATTTGTTTCTGTTCTCCTCTTTGTTCTATTCTTTGGGAACTGCTATTACATGTATATTAGACTGATTGAGGTTGTCCCACATCTCACTCATGTTCTTTTCATTATTCTTAACTCATTTTTATCTCTGTATTTCATTTGTATAGTTTATATTGCAATGCCTTTAAATTCACTAATATTTTCTTCTGCTATGTCTAACCTACTGTTACTTCCATCCAGTGTATATGTCATCACAGACATTTGAGGTTTTCATCTCTAAAGATTTTATTTGTGTCTTTTTATATCTTGTGTGGCTCTACTTTCTGAACATACGGAATACAGTCATAACAACTGTTTTAATGTTCTGCTCTGCTAATTCAAACATCTTTGTCAGTTCTGGGTGTTTCAATGGGTTGATATTCTTCTCACCATAAGTCACATTTTCCTGTCTCTTTGCATGACACTACTGAGCCAAGATCTTCCTGATTGCTTCATCCAATGCCCCATTAAATATGAGTTTTACTAGTCTGGCTGGTGGGAAGAGACACTTCCTGGACAGTACTGGCCACTGTCATCTCTAGTCTGTTCAGATGGTTCTTTCCCTGGCCCTGGTAGTTTCCTCACATGCATGTGCTGATCATTACTCAGCTGAAAGACTCAAGTAAGATATTCTGGAGTTATCTGTGTGTGAAGTTCTCACCTCTCTGTACAGTGCCTTTTGAACTCTAGCCATTCCTCCCTGTTGAAAATTTGAAAAATCACTGCATGTTATAACCAATGAATATATTAATAAGAATATTAATTAACATTTATTGAACAGTTACAATTTCTGAATGAAGAAACTGAGCTTAGGAAAGTTAAGTAATTTATCACAGGTCATTAAAACAGAGGTAATCTCTCTCTAGCACTCACAATTTAAACCATCAAACTGTACTGCCTTACCATATATTTTATGTTATTATTTCCTTATTTTTATGATGAGTTGCTATTAAATCTAAGGTGTGGTCTATAATCAGTGGCAGTTTAGAATAGAGGAAATTTAAGAATTAAAAAAACTGAAAGGCTTCCCTGGTGGCGCAGCGGTTGAGAATCCGCCTGCCGATGCAGGAGACACGGGTTCGTGCCCTGGTCCGGGAAGATCCCACATGCCGCGGAGCAACTAAGCCCGTGAGCCATGGCCGCTGGGCCTGTGCGTCCGGAGCCTGTGCTCCGCAACGGGAGAGGCCACAACAGTGAGAGGCCCGCATACCGCAAAAAAAAAAAAAAAAAAAAAAAAAAAAAACTGAAGATAGAGACTAAGGAATGTGAGGTCATATGAATTGCTTGATAACCATAAGTATTGCTAACATTTACCAAGCACTTTTTGCAGTCCAGACATTTGGTTGAATGCTCTGAATACATTGCCTATTTTATTCTCACATTCCATTCAGCAAATGTTATCTCTATTTTATAGATGAAGAAATTGAGGCTGAGAAAGATTTAAGTAGGTTGTTGCCTATAATCCTACAGTAAGATGGCAGACCTAGACTATACCTAGGTCTGTCTGACTGCTAAACCTATGCTATTTACCACTCCACTAAATTGCCTGTTTTTGGAGAATATGGAATGACAAAAAAGATAACGCAGGATCTCTGCCCTCTCAGGGTTTATAGTTTAACAGAGGAGATAGGTATTAGTTGAATTATACTGTTCTTTTCGTTAGGACCTTCTTGATTACAAGTGACAGAATTCCAATTTGACCTAGCATAGTAAAAAGGGAAAAAATTTTCCTAAGTAGTCATGATGAGCAGGGTAAGAAATCAGCTGGGCCCTTAGGAGAACTGGACCCAGAGGCTGGAATCTCCCCAGGACTCTCTCACTCTTTGACCCTTGTTTATTTCTTACCCCCTCCTTCAATAATTTACTATAAAAAATTCCATATACAGAAAAGTTGAAAGATTTGTACATATATGTACCACAACTTAAATTTTACAACTGTTACCATTTTGCTATATTTAATTTATCACATATCTGTCCATTCATTTCTGTTTTATTTTGCATTTATTTTCTCAGATTAACTTCCCCCCTGATGGCTTAAATCCCCATCTCATACATTACAGTCTTAATTCTGAAGCTCCAGTTCAAAAACTCTTATGATCAGACTCAAATTCATCTAACTTGGGTTGTGGATCTGCCCCCTGGACTAACTAAGGGGAAGGTATACTGTAATAGGCAGTTCCTGATAGGACTATATGGTGGGCATGGAGGGAGAGGCAGGAAATGGAGGCAAGCAAACAAAACAATATATATGTGATAAGTCCTGTGACCACTGGAACAGCAGAGGAGTGTGGGAATGCAAAGGGAGGTACCTAATTCAGTGGAGGTAGTCAAAACATGGCCTCTTTCAAAGGAGGTGATTCCTGAACTGAGGAAGTTAAAAGACATGGGAAGTTAAGCACTGGGAAAAGGTTAGATGCTAAAGAGATCATGGAACTCAAAGTGCAAAGTAGTGAGAGAGTCTGGGGAGGTATAAACTAAGAAAAGAAAAATAATGTAGCCACACAGGTGTGCTCCAGTGTTGAAATTCTTTATGGTGCAGGCAATAATGAACTGGCTTTCAAAGCTGATTGTATGCACGTTAGTAGTTTGAAATTGGCCATTGTACGAGTACTTATACCAAGGAAATCAGCAAATCTACAAATACGGGCTTTCTTTTTTTCTTAGACTAAACATTTACCAGCACACTGGTCCCAGGCTATAAAGAGCTGAAGATGACTATTATATCTTCTCCTGATATTCTCTGGTGTAGGCTTAAATATTTCTATTATAAACGTCTCTGCTGAAGATTCTGTTTCTGGCCTATAATCCTTTTCCCTTGATGTTTCATTCATTCATTTCACAAGCCTGCCTACAAGGTGCCATGCTTGTGCTGAGTGCTGCAGATAAGTGGGTAGGTGCTGACACCACCAAGAAGTCGTGGCACCTGCTGTTAAATATTCCCAGGATCCTAGGGCCAGTGCCCTTATTCCTGTCTGGACTAGGAAGAGCATTTTATCAGGAACTAAAGTAGACAGATTGCTATCAAGAAAGAAAGATTTCTTAGCTTGTGGGATTTTTTTTTTTTTTTCGGTACGCGGGCCTCTCACTGTTGTGGCCTCTCCCGTTGCGGAGCACAGGCTCCAGACGCGCAGGCTTAGCGGCCTGTATATGGCTCACGGGCCCAGCTGCTCCACGGCATGTGGGTCTTCCCGGACCGGGGCACGAACCCGTGTCCCCTGCATCAGCAGGCAGACTCTCAACCACTGCACCACCAGGGAAGCCCAGCTTGTGGGATTTTTTAAAAATTATCTATTAACATTAATGGAGTCCTAGCTGGCTCCAGGGTACCTCCTCTCTGGATCCCACAGGAGATTACAGTAGGGGTTGGCCAACTTTCCCAAGTACTCTACCAAGTCCACATGTAACCATTCTCCTATTCAAAATTTCCTTTCTCTGCAGTGGTAAGTTTAGACTACCTTCACTATCAACAATTATTTATCAAAGTACTCACTGAACTATGCTAAATGACACTTCCTGCCCTTACAGAGAATCAGGACCCATTTAAAAATATATAAAGAAAAATAAAAACTAAATTAAGTAAAAATAGTACTTAGAGAATCATAAGAGTGAAAGGAACTATTGTGCCTCCATTCTGTGTGTTGTTTTCATTTTCTTAATGATGTACTTTGAAGCACAGAAGTTTTAAATTTTGATGCTGTCAAGTTTATTTTTTTCTTTGTTGTTTTAGTTTTTAATGTCATATTCAAAAAGTATATATATTGCTTTATACAAGTACTTCTATTTATTTTTTAATTTTTGAAATTTATTTATTTTTGGCTGTGTTGGGTCTTTGTTGCTACACGCGGGCTTTCTCTAGTTGCAGCAAGCAGGGGCTACTCTTCATTGCAGTGTGTGGGCTTCTTATTGTGGTGGCTTCTCTTGTTGCGGAACATGGGCTCTAGGCACATGAGCTTCAGTAGTTGCAGCGTGTGGGCTCAGTAGTTGTGGCTCGCGGGCTCTAGAGCACAGGCTCAGTAGTTGTAGCACAAGGGCTTAGTTGCTCTGCAGCACGTGGGATATTCCCGGACAAGGGATTGAACCTGTGTCCCCTGCATTGGCAGGCAGATTCTTAACCACTGCGACACCAGGGATGTCCCTACAATTGCTTTTAAAATCAGTTAATAGAATAAAGGGGAAAAATATGTATTTATTTGTCTTTTATAATTATAAAGATAACGTAATTACCTTTACTAGGCTCTTTGTTTTTTTGTGTGGATTTGAATCACCATGTGGGTTGAGTTGCTTTCAGGCTGAAGAATTCCTTTAGCATTCCCTGTAAGGTGGGTCTGCTAGCAAAAAACATCTCTCAGCTTTTATTGGTCTGGGAATGTCTTTATTTCACCTTCATTTTTGAAAGATAGTTTCACCGCTGAATGTAATTTTTTTACTTTCAGCACTTTGAATATGTCATCCCACTGCCTTCTGGCTCCCACTCTTTCATACAAGGAATCAACTGTTAATCTTACTGGGATTCTCTTGTGTAGGACAAGCCTCTTGCGCTTGCTGCTTTCAAAATTCTCTCTTTGTCTTTCAGCATTTTTTCTGTAATATATCTGAGTGTGGATCTCTTTGTGTTTATCCTACTTGAACTTCATTGAACTACTTGGATGTGTATATCAGTGGTTTTCATCAAATTGGGGATGTTTTCAGCCATTATATCTTCAAATATTTTTTCTGCTCCTTTCTTTCCTCTTCTCTGGTGCTTCCTTTACACAAATGTTGGTGTACTTAATGGTGTCCCACAAGCTCTGTTCATTTTTCCTTATTCTTTTTTTTCTGTCTGTTCTTCAATTTGCATAATCCCTATCAATCTATCTTCAAGTTTACCAGTTCTTCTGCCAGTTCAAATCTACTGTTGAGCCACTCTACTGAATTTTAATTTTACTTATTGTACCTTTCAACTCCAGAATTTCTGTTTGGTTATTTTTAATAATTTCTATCTCTTTGTTAACATTTTCAATTTGATGAGACATTGTCAGTGTATCTTCCTTTGCTTCCTTTTTTTTGTTTGTTTTTTGTTTTTTTTTTGTGTGTGTGGTACACGGGCCTCTCACTGTTGTGGCCTCTCCCGTTGCGCAGCACAGGCTCCCGACGCGCAGGCTCAGCGGCCATGGCTCATGGGCCCAGCCACTCCACGGCATGTGGGATCTTCCCAGACCCGGGCACAAACCCGTGTCTCCAGCATTGGCAGGCGGATTCTCAACCACTGCGCCACCAGGGAAGCCCTTCCTTTGCTTCTTTAAACATGTTTCTTTGAGTTCTTTGAACTCTGAATGCTGAACATTGAATGTATGAAACATAATGGCTGCTTTGAAGTCTTTGTTCAATCTGACATCTATGCCTCCTCATAGGCAGTTTCTGTTGCCTGCTTTAAGGGAAAAAAAAAAGTGTATCTGCCACACTTTCCTGTTTCTTTGCATGTCTCATAATTTTTTTGTTGAAAACTGGATACTTTAGGTAATATATTGTAGCCACTTTGGATCCTAATTCCCTTCTCTCCTCTCTGAGGCTTGTTTTTGTTGATTTTTGCTTGTTCGTTTGTTTAAGAACCTGGCTGCACTATTTTAGTGAAGTCTATTTCCCCCACAGTGTGAAGCCTCTGATGTCACTCCTCAGATAACACAGCCTTAAGTATGTGTGCAGTCACCCTGGATTTACAGTGGTTTTATCAGGGCTCTTTTTGTCTTTCCCTGATTTCTCTGTTAAGCTGTCTACCTCACTGGTATCACACCAAGATGTTAGGCTCCACTAATTGCTGGCTGATTGCTCTATTGTTCTCATCAATGCCCTGGGGCATAAACTGCCCTGCAGCCTATTTTAACATTAGAGATATGCTGCCTCAGATCTCACTTCAAGGAGAATTTGTTGCCCCCATTGCTAGGAGTGCTGCTCCAAGACAACCTCCAGCTGTCAGTTCATTCAGGATTTGCCTCCGCTATCTAGAGACCTACCTTAGGCAAGGTCTTGTCCTTCCCGGGGCAGCACATGCTAGGTGACGGAGTGAGGCAGGGGTATAAAGGCTTGGCCATTTTGGCCCACCAAGGGACAACTCTGATGGGTTATAAATGTTTCAGAGATCTCATGGGTTGGCTGAAGCTTTGTCAGACCTGCATGGCATTTGGGCTTTTCCCTCTGCCCAGTTTTGTTTTGTTTTCCTTTCCCTCCTTTGCACAGATATGGATCCCTGATAAATATTCTGCAGTCCGAACTCCTACAGTTATCAGCATCTGCATCTGGAGAATGCAACCTGTGGAAATATGTGCCAGGAGGGGTCCAAAAAAGCAGGTGGTAAGATGAGATTTTAAAGCTAGATCACTAATCACCTGGTTGGCAATGAGGAGCTAATCACTGGTAATAGGTAGAGCATAAAAGGTTGTGGTCCAGTTCTCACTGGTGATGAATTAGGGTGGTAGGTCCATGGAGAGGGATGTACTAGCTGGTGCGATGTACTAAGCATTTGAGAAATATAGGAGAAATGGTAACTATAAGTGTAATAGACAAGAGTGATTATTGCAAAGTCCATGGATATTCTAGAAAAAGATAATAACAAGCTGCAGATCATTAACAGGCAATGAAAGCAAAGTGAGAAAGCTTACAAAGAGGTTCTCATGTCCTGCAGCAGGAGGGCAGAGAAAGCTGAAGACCTGGACTGGGACTTAATAAAGTAGTCAAGTTCCAGAGATGGTAAATGACTAACCAAGGCAGGTCTGATATACCAAGGTTAATGGGACTCTGACACTTAGGATGGGGATATCTGTGTATATTTTGAACTCCCAGACTCCTCTAAATCCTCTGAGCATGCAGAAGTACCCCTCTTCTCCTTTTAAGAGTTAGCACACCCTGCTTGTTTGAAAGCAATGCAGAGAACTCAGACCCTTAAGACAAAGTGTGCCTCCCTCAGGAACTGCCCCCACCTATACCCCTGGCCACTAGGCCTACACTTAGGGTTAAGTCATAGCATAATCCAGCTGCGGATGTGCTGGGCCTATTAAAGGAAGAAAAGGACTGTTCACCAAAGGAGCTGCAAAGGAACTACAAGTCCCAGCCATCATTTACTCGCATGAGCCAGGGTGTACACGTGAGACTGGACTCTGAGGAGGTTTGGTCAAGGGAACCAGAACATAAGACTGGATAGAGGAGAGTCTGATTTAGTAGATAGACAAACTTGCTATTAGGATGGCTCCTGGAAGCATGGGAAAAGTGATGGCTCACATTAAGTGAAGTTAAAATGTCACAAGGGCCAGTGCAGCTGGTGGAGGAAAGGATTAAAAGGTTCAGGGAAGTGGATACACTGTGTAAGGCCAGAAGACTCACCAGATAACTATGATCCAAAGGAACTTTACACCATTTACCAAAGCTACAAGCAATGTGCTGCTAAGAGGGGCACCAGCATTACTGAAAAATTCAGCGGTGGCTCTCCTGCATACACCAGCGCTGGTGGTAGGAGAAACTGTTATAGAACTAGGCACACTAAACAGCAATGAGGACGGTAGAACCGTAAAATGATAGAAGCCAGGTGGCAGTACTTAACCACTGGATTACAGAGGTAACTAGAAACCAGGTAGATACAATTATTCTAATGAGCCATTGAAAGTTATGGCCCCAATTAAAATTTGATGATCCTGAGCCACTTCTCAGACCAGAACCCACTGAATTAAGAAGAGGCTAGGTCCCCAGAAGGAAAAACCCTATGACATTCTGGCAAGTATACATGGTAATGATTTCCCTCTCAGTCCTCCCACTACTGTGGAAATGAGAATACCAAAATATTTTGGGGAGTGTTGATTATAGGGTCCTGACTTCCAAAATACATTCCTAGCATGCAGCACGTAGCACTACAAGTACAGAGTTGGGATGGGACGGTTAATCTACCCTTTCAGTCTGATCATCCATCTCCAAGCACTATTTGTTACATTACATAAGTACCTAATAAAACTCCACCCAGAATTTCAATTTGTCTATTTTCTTATTTTTCTTCACTGCCTCTACCACATTTAATGTCTTTTTGAGCCAATTATCAAGTTTCCTTGCCCTATTAGTAGCCAGCGGGCTTTCCCCCCTCTTTTTAAATAAATGAGGTATATATGGAATTCAAGAGAACTCAGCTCGTTTCCTTTGAGAAGCCTCCTTACCCTTGTACCACCAACCAACAAACCAGTACAATGCACCCAATTTCACTTCAGAACAAAAAGTTGGTACATTACTCAAGTATTGAACCCTTGCTTTGTCATCTTATTAGTTAATTATTCTTACAGTTACGGCTTCCTCAGGAGTTGAAGTGATATTTTATCTTTCTTCTGGATCTCCGTTGTAGAACTTGGCCCATAATGGGCCCTTAATAAATCTTAATTGACGTTTGATAACTAGATTGGTCCAAAGTATCAAACTCTTTAATGTCAAGGTGCAGTTTTAACCTAAATGTAATAATAATAATAAACCCCAAACTTAGCCTCAGCGTCATCAAAAATCTAACATTTTTGAAAACCCATTTTTAGTTTATTAATCTTAAAAAAAATAAAAAATAAAAAAGTCATGACTCATTTTGTTCATAGCTAGGCAAAATTATAGAATGCTGGAATTGTGAGGAATTTTAGGGATGATGTAGCCTAAAATTCTTGTTTTATACCAGAGGAAACGGAGGACCCAAAGACATGAAGTGACCTGCTGGTGATCTGACCTAGAGTAAGGGGTAGGCAGCTGCTACAGTTTATAAGACTCCAGTTTATAAGGGGTGCCCAAACATCTCTGGGTACCAAAACACTGCAGGAAATTTAACAAGGTAGGAAAATTTGTGTATGTATATGAGAGCGCTTCTGGGGCAGTGAACTCCAGTTGTTGTGAGACTTTTTGTGTGTGTGTGTGTGGTACGCGGGCCTCTCACTGTTGTGGCCTCTCCCGTTGCGGAGCACAGGCTCCAGACGCACAGGCTCAGCGGCCATGGCTCACGGGCCTAGCTCACGGGCCTAGCCGCTCCCAGCATGTGGGATCTTCCCAGATGGGGGCAGGAACCCTGTGTCCCCTGCATCGCAGGCAGACTCTCAACCACTTAGCCACCAGGGAAGCCCACTAGAGAGACTTTGATTAGCAATTTAAGATGAGAATGAATAACAATGAACTGTCACTCAACAGCTTCCTAAGGAGTCTGGAATAGACAAAGGGCTTTTGTTTTGTGGAATGGAGTAAGCAAATTTGGCTCACAGCTGGATTGCCCTGGAAAATAAGGGTGAGGATTAGCCTACCACCTCCGGTCCTCCCTTCTACCCTTCCTCTATCTAATTGTAGAACAAAAGTTAAAGAAACCTGGTTTGAAGAAAGTGTGCTAGTAGCTCTTAGCCTCCAATCTACCCTTCCAAACCCTGAGCTGGGTGGGGCTCTGCAAACCACATTTCTCCTTTGCCAGCCTGGTCCTCTGTTAAACACTCCCTGCAAGGGGCACTGGAGGAAGACTGGAACACTGCATGAGGGAAATGGGACTTGTTCCTTTCGGTCTATTTCCTGTTCCTGTCAGTGTCACCCTAGCAAAGGCCATTGACCTTGACAGCAGCAGTTGGTGCCAGTTTCCAGATTTGGGGGTGGTGGGGAAGTGCCCTCTCAGAACAAGCCTGAACTCCAAACTTCTAGATTTTGATAACCTCATTCTCTTCCCTCTCTATTCCCCCAGGCCTGGGGGAGGTCACCACTAATGCAATTATTCTCTTCTCTGCTTTTTCTCTTCTTTCAGTCCTCTAACACCCATTTAACTAAGTCTCTATATTAAAATTCTATTAACATGACTAGTGTGAATTTTGTTTTCCTGAAGGGATAAAACTGCTGAAAGCTGCCAGAGCATTAACCTGCTCAGAGTTCCTATAAGTCAATCCAGTCTTGAGTAGGGCTAATTATAGCTACCGTTTATTAAAATACCTGCTATGGGGACTTCCCTGGTGTTCCAGTGGGTAAGACTCCGTGCTCCCAATGCAGGGGGCCCCGATTTGATCCCTGGTTGGGAACTAATGCCCACATGCATGCCACAACTAAGAGTTCGCATGCCACAACTAAGAAGTCCGCGTGCCACAACTAAGAAGTCCGCGTGCCACAACGAAGAAGCCCGCATGCTGCGGCTATGAGCCTGCATGCCAGAACTAAAAGATCCCTCGTGCCACAACTAAGACCTGACACAGCCTAAATAAATAAATAAATATTTAAAATGACTGCTATGTACTCAGCACTTAAATACATGATCTCTTTTAATTCTTACAACTCTAGGGGCTGGGTATCATGCCCATCTTAACAAATGAGAAGACAGAGGCTCAGAGAGGTTTGAGTAAGTTGTTCATGGTTACCCAGCTAGTGAAAGATAGAATTTGGATTCAAACGTAGGTTTTTTGAACTGCCAAACCTATGCTTTTACTCTCTTTTCTTTTAATTTTTTTTAAAGATTTTTTTGATGTGGACCATTTTCGAAGCCTTTATTGAATTTGTTACAATATTGCTTCTGTTTTATGTTTTGATTTTTTTGGCCATGAGGCATGTGGGATCTTAGCTCCCCAACCAAGGATCAAACCCACACCTCCTGCACTGGAAAGACTGGACCTCCAGGGAAGTCCCTCTTTTCTTCTAATTTTTAAACATACTTTAAAAAAAAATCAGAGTAATGCATATACTTTATAGTAGGTCAAACAGTGGAAAAATTAACATATAAAAGCACATGTTAATAATTTCCCGTTTCTTCCCTCTAATGCTTTCACCACTCCCTTACCACCATCCTCCACCCCACCTCAATCAACCAACATTAACGCTGTGTTGTGTAACTTCCCACGACTTTCTTTTTGCTGATACAAATATATAAACATAAAAAGTGGGTGCTTTTCTCCTTTTTTTTCTTAACAAAAATAGGGACATGCAATACACATTACTGTGCAACTTGCTTTTTCACTTAACAATATTTCATACTCATTCCTCCTGGTTGGTACAGATAGATTTAACTCATGTTTTTAATAGCTAGATCATATTCCATAATATAACGTAAATGCATAAAAATGTGTTCAGTTATTTCTCTCCTGTTGGACATTCAGGTTACTTCCAGTTTTCTTCTTTTTTCTTTTTTTGCCACTATAAGCAATGTACCCATAAATATTCTTGCACATATATTTTTAGATACTGATACTTTTACTCTAATAGCATAGTCTTACAAGAGATTTCTGGACCAAAGGGTATCTACATTTTAAATTTTAATAGATTCTTCCAGAATATTTTCCAAACAGATTATGGTACAGTGTTATACCTCTATCAGCAATGTGAAATGTGTCCGTTTCCTTACTTTTAACAAGGACTAGATGTTCTCAATCTTTTATTTTTTTGTTAGACATATTGTTGAAAAGCTATATTCTGTTTTTTTAAATGTGCACTTCCCTGACAAATAGTAGGTTTGAGTATCCTTTCATATGTTTATTGTCCATTTCATTTCCTCTTCTATGAATTGCCTGTTCATATTATTATCATTTGTCTGTTCTTCTCTGTGGGTTGCTTGTCTTGTATACATTCCCCACTGCAACTTAAGTGGTCAGTGAAAGAATCAGGACTACAGTCCAGTCTCTCAACTTCGGGTCTGGGAATTTCTCCACTTGGGCCACTTCCTGAAGCATTGTGTGTTTGTGTTGCTGTTGCTGTGTATTTGTTTTACTGTATTTATGCCTCTTCCTTTATAAGTGTAACTAGTTTGTTGACCAAATTGGACTCATACTGTTGCAGGTAGAATACCTTATTTTTTCCCACCAGTTTCCCTAAAATTCAGTTTACTAAACAGGTCTTTCCTTGCTGCTTGATGAAATCCATAGGTAGTTTTTGGTCCTCAGGTAATGAAATTTCTCCAATTCCTTTTAAGTATTGACATTAGAAAGAAGATGAAGTCAGAGAGATGTACTCTGTCTGGTCTGGAAAGCAAACATCTGTGTCGTGATCTGCATTGGGTGGGGGTGGGGAGGCATGTATTAGTCAGCTCAGGCTGCCTTAACAAAATACCACAGAATGAGTGGCTTAAACAACAGATTTATTTTCTCATAGATCTGAAGGCTGGAAGTCGGAGATCAGGGTGTCAGCATGGCCAGTTTCTGGTGAGAGCTTTCTTCATGGCTCGTAGATGGCCGCTTTCTCTGTAGGTGCTCACATGGCACACAGAGCCTGCTCTTATGTCTCTTCTTGAAAGGACACTAATCCTGTTGGATACCTCACTTAACCTTAATTTTAACTTCCAAAGGTCCCATTTCCAAATACCATTCACACTGGGGTTTAGGGCTTCAACATACGAATTTGGGGAAGAGGGAACACAAACTTTTCTGTTCATAACAAGGGGCCACAAGGCAAAGTATTGGGAGTGGATTATAGGAGCTGACAGTGGTCCCCAGCTGATAGCCAGCAGGGAAATAGGGATCTCAGTCCTACAACCATAAGGAACTGAATTCTGCCAATAATCAGAGAGCTTCAAAGAGGACCCTGAGCCCCAGACCTGACCAATACCTTGTTCAGCCTGGTGAGACCCTGAGCAGAGAATTGATTCATGCATGCATGCTATGCCCAGACTGCCAGCATATAGAAGGGAGATAATAAATTTATGTTGCTTTACATTGCTAAGTTTGTGGTAATGTGTTACACATCAACAGAAAACTAATACACTCTTGAAGAGAAAGAATAAACATTATAAATATAAAGTTTATGGGCCTAAGGGGGCCCATGCAAGTGAGAAGCCCTGAAATATAAGCTTTGTTAGTTTCAAATAACATCATCTCTGCCTCCAAGGAAGAGAGAAGTTGAGGAACACAGGGCACCAATTGCAATATGATGCTGCTGTCTGGAGAGGGTCAGATGTCCAAAACCAATTTTTTCTCTTTAGAAGGCTTTAGAAGGTCCTTTGGACATCCTACCCTGGAGCTCCACCTGCACTTCCCTTGATAAGGCAAGACCTCTCCTCCAGGTTAGCTCCTGAGCTTCTAGCAGTCCATCCTCTTTGTTGGGGTCACACTACCCTCCATGCAATTCTTTTGAGGGCAAGTCATTTTTAAGAAGATCCAGGTAATCTCCCTTCTTCTAGGTCCACATCAGTCCCCAGGATACACCTCTCTTTGCCCCATGGCCAGTGAGAGGACAGTCGCTGTCAGCATAACCACCTCCTCCTTGTCCTACAAGTTCATCAGTCTCTCATCTTTAGGTTTTTCAAGCATGTGTCAAACTCTGTGTCTTATGATCACTGAACTTTAGGGTTACATCAAGCTCTCTGAGCAGTTTTCTTGAAATCCCCTGTCTTCCTCAATGTAGAGAGGGAGGAGAAAACCCTTCCCCCACCCCCATGCACTAATTGTCACCCAGTAGAAAGAACATTGATCTGGGATTCAGGAATTCTGAGCTCTAGTCTGGGTTCTGATACTAACTCACTGTGTGTCCTTGGGAAACTTTCTTTTCCATTCTGGGCCTTGCTTTTCTGGCTCAGTTAAAGAAAGATGTTGGACTAGATTCATTCATTTATGCAGGAAATGCTAACTGAACCCCTATTATGTGCCAGGAAATGTCTGGATACTGGGAATCAGCAGAGAACAGACTGGATGACCTCTGGAGGTCCTTTCAGCCCTCACATTCTCTGATGCTCCCCCCAATCCAGTTTCCATACACCCCCAACCCCCACTGTAGGCAGTCAGCCCTGGCCTTTCCCATGACCACGTTTTCTATCCCAGCAGTGTGTAGCCCCCTCTTGCTGGGACCTTTGATGGAACTAGGAGTGAGCTTCCTCTGCAGGCAGCATTGCTGTCTCCCTCTGTTATTGCCCATCAACCTGATCTGTCTGGCCTGGAAGTACTGCCTGGCCAACCACAACGGAAAGGTTTATTTGTAGAGGTCAGGAAGTCCCCCACGACCCCTCTCCATCCACCTCTGGGACAGGAAGCCCCAGGAGGAAAAAACAAAAGATGAAACGCTGGCTGACTTCCCAGCTTCCAAATGTTCAACAATACTTTGGTCTGGAGGATCCCTTCTGCCCAATGGACAGTGACCTCCCTCAGCTGCTCCTTCCTTGTCATTGGGCCCCAGGACCTCAGTTCCTTTCCAGGGGGTCCAGAAGGACTTAGGTGACGTAAAAGAGGTAAAAGAAATGAAGATTGACTCCCTGGGAAAGGATGCATGTTGTCTTATCCTAAGCTAAGCCTCCGTGTCTGGGAGGGAAGGAGGCCGGCCGAATTCACAGAGTGGGAAAAACATTCCCAGTGGTTAAGGAAGCAAGTGACTCACCTGCTCTGACCTTCATCTATGCCTTCCCATGGCCAGGGTGGCTTCCGGGAGGGGGTGGGAATGGAAGAGATCTCCTAGCCTCAACTTTTGCTTCCTGAGTTACTTAGGGACCCTTACTTATGACATCCCCTTCCATCCATCACTCTTCTCCTAACATCTTAGCTAACCTGCCTGGAAGAAAGTTAATATCAAGAGGATATGACTGTGTAGATGCCCAGGGCCCTGTGCTTAGAAGGACCTTGTGCTTGGTTTAATGCTCTGTTCTTGCCATCTTGAAATTCTTGATAATTTCTGAATATGAAGCCCACATATTCTTTTTACCCTAGGACCTGCAAATTACACAGCTTGTCCTGATTTAGGTGTCCCATGTATTTCGTTCTAAGCCAGGTACTTGACATACTCCTTCCATTCCAGTCTCTAACTATGCTGAGTTAGGGACTGTTAGCTCCTTGTCACCACTGATGAAATTCAGGCTTAGGTAAATAACTTGTTTAAGGTCACATAGCAAGTACAGGGTGGAGCCAGGATTCAAGCCCAAGTCTAACTCCAGCGTTAGTGTTCATTCCTGTCCACAATGCTGTCTCACGAAGAGAAATGCTTTTACTTCCCACTTTATGGGAGAGCTGAGTCTGGAAAAGCAGTTCAGGAGAGTCAGGCAGGGGACCAGTCAGTGACCAGATCTGGAAGTTCATGCAAGCCCTGAGTATATCTTTTTCGAGAATGATCTGCATGCACACTCACACACTCACACTCAAACATTCATGCACACACACTTGCACACATTCACATCCACCCACACACACCACCTAGCCCAGAACCTTCCTTCAGAAGCAGTTCACCTGGGGAGAAGCAAGATTCAAGTGTACATTCCCTAGCAGTGGTTCAATAACTAATTTAAAAACTGGATCCAGCCTAAAGTTTATCTTTTCTAAATTCTTTCCTTGATATATATAGTTTTTCATTTCTAGCATTTATAATTTTATTAGACTGAGCTGTTTTTTTTCATATCTACCTATTTTTGTTCCATAATCCCCTATTTTTTGTAATTGAAACATTTTCTTCTTTTATCAGTTTGAAGATATTAAAATGCTTATTTAAAAAAAAAGCAGTTCAATTAGGTGTACCATTATAGTATCCTAAAGTGTCAACACCACAGGGACCCTTTAGGGAAGCACCTAATCTGATCATCAGATTCCATTGTTTGACATGAGAAAACTGAGTCTCTGATAGGAAAGAGAGTCGTCTAGGGCACACACTTTACCAGTGGCAGAGCTAGGGGCCACATGCCAGCCTCCGGATTCTCAGTTCAACAGTACAGAATGAGGGTGAATTGACAAGAGGTAAGATGGGGCCACTACAGGTGTATCTGAACAGAAAGGAAGCTGATCTAGAGGTTAACCAGACTTTCTTTCTCTCCTGACCACCCTTCCTCTGCACCCTGGGCAAAACTTACCCATCAGCATCTGAGAAATGCTTTGCTTCTGACACTGTCTGGGCACAGAATCCCTTTACCTCTGTATACATATTTATAGTAATGCTGTAGCTCAAGACCCCAAACACCTGCTTTAAGGGGTTAAGCAGTTTGGATTAGGAAGGTTGAATTGTTCTTTCATTCATAAGCAAAACAAAAGACAAAGGCAAAATATAAACAGGATGAGGCATGAGGGTTTAATTACCCTGTAGAAACTGGAGAGTTTCTATGAAGTAAAAAACAAAACAAAGTACCATGACCTGCCAGGAACTGCCCCGGAGAGCAGATGACCTGGGGCTGGGCCCAGCTTATGACCTTCTCTAAACAGTTTCCCAGCACCAGCCCCTGAGGCCAAACTGGGCTAGAGTCATATGGTTAAAAATGCAGGGTTTTGATACCTTCCATCTTTCATTCTAAAAAGCCTTCTCCTTTTATATTTCCTCTTTGATAGCTCTGGGTTCAAGTTTTGACTCTGTCACTTAATAAATGTGATTTGGGGCATGTGGCATAATCTCACTAAGCCTCAATTTTCTCATCTGTAAAATGGGCATGATCCTCAAACCTATGTTCAGATCTCAGGGGATTCCCAGAATGTGTGACTTTCAGGGGAGTCCTGGCAAACTGGGAAGGTTGTTCACCTTAGGCTATCAGGAAGTTCATTTTAGTAAAGCACTCATCATGGTGGCTGGCACACAGTACTAGCTCTAAAAATAATAATTATTTTTTCTTCTTACTTCAGATACTTAAAAAGCACCTCTGCCTGCCACACTGTGTGCTTGGCCCTGTTAGAGTAAATTACAAACATTTGTAGAGCTCACTTTATAGTTTACAAAGTATTTTTGTACCTATTATTTCATTTAATCTTTACAATAGCCCTATGAAGGAGGTAAAACTCAACATCCCCATTTAACAGGTAAGATAGCTGGAGTTCAGAAAGATGAGTGACTTGTTCAAAGTCACTCAGTGAATAGGTTGCTAGGACTAAATGGCCACCTCCAGCCATTCATATGTTGAAGTCCTAATCCCAATTGTGATGATATTTGGAGGTTGAGCCTTTGGGAAATAATTCAGTTTAGAGGAGAGCATAAGGGTGGAGCCCCTTATAAAGGACTGGTGCCCCTATAAGAAGATGAGACCAGAGCAACTCTCTCTCTGCCATGTGAGGATACCGCAAGAGGGTGACACTGCAAACCAGGAAGAAGGCTCTCACCAGGAACTGAATCAGACTGATTCAGTTTGATTTTGGACTTCTCAGCCTTTAGAACCATAAGGAGTAGATTTCTGCTGTTTAACACACCTAGTCCATGGCATTTTGTTATAGCAGCCTGAGACAGCTAGACATAGGTGAAGGGCTAGGATATGAACGTGAGTCTCTTTGCTCCAGAGCTTAATAACTTTCACATCATACTGCGTTCTCTCTCTTGCTACCCTTCTCCCTTCTAGTCCACTGAGGCTGCTGGTAGCTCCTGTTCCATTTCCCCTTTATCAAGCAAAATCCCTTTCTGCAAGCAAGGAACATATTTGGCTTATATAAGCAGAAAAGGAATTGTTGAAAGGACATTAGGTAGTTCACAGAATCTCCTGGAGGGCGGAGAACTGGGCTTGGACCTTTCCCCCAGGAATCAACTCCCAAATTCACCATGTAGAACTGGCCCAGTGAAGACAATGACATTCACTGTTCTGGGGACTGGGACCACTCAGGTACGATCAACATGACCACTCCAAGATCCTGGAGTCTGCCACGACAGCTGCTGCCTCTGCTGCCAGCCATGGCTCACACTGATTCTGAACACCCCTGCTTCTTTGCCTCACTAGCTTCCAATTCAAAGTCTGTCTAAGGCAGGTGTATCTGATTGGCAGGGCCTAGGTCATGTGCCTTGTCTTAGTTGCAGGGGATGCTGGGAAAGTGAGTTGGCATTCTCAGTTTCTGTAAACGGAAGCCAGCTCTGCTCGTCTCATAAGATGAGGAACTCTCCAAACACTGAAAGGTCCTAAAGCTTGGCAGCCCAAAATAATTACAGTTGACATAGGTTTGAACTTTGTGTGTTCACTTATATGCAGATGTTTTTCAATAGTAAATACTACAGGACAACACCATCTGTGGTTGGTTGAATCTGTGGATGTGAAACTGTGGATAGGAAAGAACACTGGATAAGAAGGAATTGTGGGTATGGAAGGCCAACTGTAAAGTTTGTTTTTTTTTTTAAACAAGCTCTTTTTTTTTTTTTTAGATGTTTGGGGTAGGAGTTTTTATTAATTTATTTATTTATTTTTGCTGTATTGAGTCTTCATTTCTGTGCGAGGGCTTTCTCTAATGTGGCGAGCGGGGGCCACTCTTCATCGCGGTGTGCAGGCCTCTCACTATCGCGGCCTCTCTTGTTGCGGAGCACAGGCTCCAGACGCACAGGCTCAGTAGTTGGGGCTTACGGGCCCAGCCGCTCTGCGGCATGTGGGATCTTCCCAGACCAGGGCTCGAACCCGTGTCCCCCGCATTGGCAGGTGGATTCTCAACCACTGCGCCACCAGGGAAGCCCCCAACTGTAAAGTTATATTTGGATTTTTTACTGTGCAGGGTTGGCGTCCCTAACTCTTGCATTGTTCAAGGGTCAAATGTACAACTATTTGCTCTCTCCTACCTTCTCCATTCTCTCGACACCTCTAGGCCATCTACCTCCAAACTTCAAATGTTATTTTGTCTGATTATATTAGGTTGGCCAAAAAGTTTGTTTGGGTTTTTATAAGATCTTGCAGAAGAACCCGAACGAACTTTTTGGCCAAGCCAATACTTTACTAAAAGTGTCTCAGGTCTTGTGAATTAGTCCAGAGTAAAGTCTGAAGTCCTTAAATAATGTATACTTTTACACAGGTATGTTGCTCTGGGTCCTCCTAGAAGCAAAGTCAAGCAAGGTTTAAGGTGCAAGATTTTACAAAAATGGGAAAGGAGAGTTTGGTTGAACGATAAATCCTCCATTCAAGTCTGACCCTGAGTAAGCAGAAGGGAAAGGAGGGTTGGGTGGAAGTGTCCGATTCTGCTGTATGGTCTAAGGAAGGTTGGGTTATCCTGAAGCCACAAAGTTGGCTGTCAGAGGTCAGAGGAATCCCTTGCCTCTCAGGAATACACCTGCCTTAGTCTCCCTGTTGTGCCCAGTTCTTAGCTGACAGCAGCTCATGGGAGGTTATGTCTCAGCGCAGACTGGATGCTGGACTCAAGAGAGCAGCGTCTGGGGCCTTTGGTCTATTACACTCCTATAGTTGGCAGACTGAAAGACACCTTTTCATGGCCACATAACATGCTCTTCTCTCTGACCCCAGTGCCTCCTTCCCAGCATTTTCTTTTTGACCAATTCCTCTTGATCTTTTAAAACAGGTCTCCAATCTTCTCTGTGAAGTCCTCCTTGGAACTCCCCAGTTAAAGTGCTCCCACAGCGCCCTCCATCCAGCAGTCTCCTAGCAGCCATTGCACTCTTTATAACTGTTTAGATGCCTGTCTCCTCTCCAGTCAAGGCTCCTCTAAGGTGGGAACAATTTCTGTGTCCCCAGCACTTACACATTAGTAAATGTTGGGGCAGGAGTGAGTGAGTGTATAGATGGGACAGTTGGGTGAATGGGTTGATACCATGTCATCAGGGTCCTGCTCGTCCTTAAATAGTTCTGACAAGATAAGGTGAACGAAATTTTTCCTTATGTATTATCTCATATCCATCTCTGTCCCTCTCATCGCCACTGCTACCAATGTCTGGACTATGGCAGCAGCCGGCTACATGACCTCTTTGCCCGATCTCTCCTCCAGTTCATTCTCTACACAACATCAAAACAATGTTTTGACATGGAAGGGAGGGATAAATCAGGAGCTTGAGATGAACATACACACACTACTGTATAAAAGGTAGATAAACAATAAGGACCTACTGTATAGCACAGGGAACTCTACTCAGTAGTCTGTGATAACCTATATGAGAAAAGAATCTAAAATAGAATGACTGTATGTGCATGTATAACTGAATCACTTTGCTGTACACCTGAAACTAACACAACATTGTAAATCAACTGTACTCCAATAAAATTAAAATATTTTTTAAAGATTATGTTTTGAAAACAAAATATCCTTCAACAGCTCCCTGTTGAGAAGAGGGAAGACCAAACTATTTAGTCTGAGCTTTATGACCCCTTATGATCTGGCCCCAGTGACCTCTCCAGCCCTTCTCGCTGTGCCCCGTGTCACACCCCAAGCTTCTAGCACAGGGTTTCTCCTTGTTTCCCCCCTGCACTTGGCTGCTGCAGGCCCCTGTTTCCTCCCTTCTGCCTAGCAAGGCACCAACCCACCTTTTAAGATTTTCCTCAAAGTCATCTCGGCTTTCTAACCTTCTGTCAGCAGTTCTCCTGTCAGCAGAGTTGATCAGTCCCTCTTTGAGCCCCCATTTTACTCCTTATACTTTTTAGCCTGCAACTCCTAACACTCCATTTTTTCTTCTGCTCACTGTGATCGCCTTGAGGGCCAGGTTTATTTGTTTCTGATTCTGTGGGGCTTAGCACAGAGCCAGCAAAAAGTTTTTAGGTACTTCATAAATGCTTACGGTGGTTGCAGGCATACATGAATGAATGAGTGTTTAAAGGACAGGTTAATCTGGAATATTTGTATTTTAACTGGGGTTTTATATATATATATATAGAGAGAGAGAGAGAGAGAGGTCAGGATGTTTGTTTTTGTTTGTTGTTTGGTTGGTTTGCTCATTTGTCCAACATTGAAACCCCTTTCATATATCTGGAGAATTCTCTACCATATGCATCTTGCAGGAGGTCAGATCTTATCTCCCATTATAGAAGTGATGACAGCCAGATATTTGCTTTCCCAATCCCCCTTTACAGCTAGGGTATGCACATATGATCCAGACTCAATCAATCAGGTACGTTCTCCCAGAACTTAGAATAAGACATTTGGGTTGCAAGGAAGCAGGGACAATGGAGAATTCATTTTGGTAGTGTTGGGGGCAGTGGCCTTAACACCTAGATTTTGGGGTAGGAATGCCAGCAGAACAAGTATTGGCCTCTGGGTCCAGTGTTCAGGGCAGGGGTAGGGGTGGCAGAGGTGTTCTTATTGAATTGCTTCTGTAGCATGATTTGGGCTGAGGTTGTACCTGTCTTGGCTCCCTTTGTTTCTGCCAATGTTTTAACAGCTTTATTGAGATATAATCCACATACCACACAATTCACCCATTTAAACTATACAGTTCACTTTTTAATATAAGCATAAGTATGTGCAATCATCACCACAGTCTGGTTTATAATATTTCTATCTTCTCAAAAAGAAACATTATACCAAGGGCTTCCCTGGTGGCACAGTGGTTAAAAATCCACCTGCCAGTGCATGGGTTCGATCCCTGGTCTGGGAAGATCCCGAGTGCCGCGGAGCGACTAAGCCCGTGTGCCACAATTACTGAAGCCCGCGTGCCTGGAGCCCGTGCTCCACAACAAGAGAAGCCACCGCAGTGAGAAGTTGGAGCACCGCAACGAAGAGTAGCCCCCGCTCGCCGCAACTAGAGAAAGCCCACACGCAGCAATGAAGACCAAACCCAGCCAAATATAAATAAATAAATTTATATATGTAAAAAGAAAGAAACGCTATACCATGTAACTATCACTCCCCTACTCCTTGTCCCTCCCCTGTCCACATCAACCCCTAATCTACTTTCTCTCTCTAGATTTCTCTATTCTGGACTTTCATAGTAGTCATATGGTATGTGGTCATTTGTGACTGACTTACTTCATTTAGCATAATGTTTTCGAGGTTCACCCATGCTGTAGCATGTATCAGTACTTCATTCCATTTTTACAGCTGAATAATATCCTACTGTATACCAGATTTTGTTTATCCATTTGTCTGTTAATGGACATTTGGGTCTGTTAAAAAGAAATAAGCCCAAAATGGAGTCACTTCTCCTAAACCTCACCAAGACTTAATACCTAACCTAAATGCAGTTTCAGCCACTCCCAGGAGTGGAACTGTAAACCGATCAGTCTGGAATTTCCTGTCAGCAGTAGTGAGGTAATAAGCGCGATAAGACCCCCCCTTTGCTGCTCACTTAGGGAAGGTGACCCAGTCTGAAACAATTCTTTCTTTTCTTTTGAAAATAACTTCCTTGTCCTGCCCCATTTTCTGCCTATAAAAACCTCCCGTTTTGTACAACTCCTTGGAGTGCATCCCATCTTGTAAATACATTATTTACTAGATGGGATGCTGTCAGATTCATGAATCATTGAATAAAGCCAATTCGATCTTCAAATTTACTCTGTTGCATTTTGTTTCTTAAAGGTCTTTTCCATAGTTTGGCCATTATGAATAAAGCTGCTATAGACATTTGTATACAGGTGTCTGTGTGCATATATGCTTTCATTTTTCTGCCCATTTTTTGAGCCTAATTCTCCAAGCTTTCTGGTAACTCCACGAGCTATAGAAGATTATCTTAATAAATTTATTTCTTATTCTAATCAGTCAGAGTTGATTTCTTCTCTTTAAGTGAGGTCTTTACTCCTTTCGCTTGGGGCTAAATTCTTAGCCCCAGGACAAAAAGGCTATAATTGGCTAATATGACACACTTCCCAACTAACTTTCAAAGTCTTGAGTTTAGCTTTCTCTGTACTTTGATGTGGAGAATAAGGTCTAGAGAGGGAAAGTGACTTGCCCAAGTTCACACAGTCAGTCATTGGTATAGCTAGGACTAGAATCTAGGACTCTCCATCCCGATTTAATGTTCTTTCCACTACACTATGCTGCCCTTCATCAACCCAACAAATGTTGTCAAGCTCTGTGGCCATAAAATATATGGAAGAAGCAAAGGGTATAGAGTCCAAAGATGTGATTCCTATCCCTGGCTTTGCCACTTCCTAGCTTTGTGACCTTGGACAAGTTACAGTTTCTCTGGGCCTCAGCTATCTTATCCATAAAAGCTGGGGACTGGGGGGAGGAGATGGTTAGAGGGTGCAATCTCAAATGCCTACAGCCTCCTGCGGGTGTTACTGTTTCACTTATTGAACTATATTTTATACACTTATAATGTATTCCCTTAATTCCATTTTATAACAGAAACATTTATTTGCATTCAAAAGAATAAAATCTGTTGAAATTTCAGTCCTTTCTTCCATGGTTGCTTTTTCATCTCACATCTTTTCTATATTCCTTTTGATTCTTATTGTGCTTTATTTTTAAAATTTATTTATTTTTTATAAATTTATTTATTTATTTTATTTTTCGCTGTGTTGGGTCTTCGTTGCTGTGCATGTGCTTTCTCTTGTTGCGGTGAGCCAGCGCTACTCTTCGTTGCGGTGCGTGGGTTTCTCATTGCAGTGCTCTAGGCACCCGGGCTTCAGTAGTTGTGGCATGTGGGCTCAGTAGTTGTGGCTTGCAGACTCTAGAGTGCAGGCTCAGTAGTTGTGGCACACGGGCTTAGTTGCTCCACAGCGTGTGGGATCTTCCTGCACCAGGGCTCAAACCCGTGTACCCTGCATTGGCAGGAGGATTCTTAACCACTGCACCACCAGGGAAGTCCCGTTATTGTGCTTTATTTTTGTAATGTCACCTTAAGTTGTATTATTTCAACACAGACACACTGCTTACTTCATTTTCACAAAGAAATGGGTTCTTCCCTTCCCCCATTTTTTGGAACTTGTGGTTCTCTTAATCTAGGTCTTATTTTCTTCCTTTTGTTGAAGGCATGGTTAAGAAAGATTTTACTTATAAGAAAAAGGTTTAAGAAAAATGACAATACAAGTACTTTGATCAATGGCAGAAGACATTTGGCCTAAATGTTGGGAAGACCATAGGGAATGGAAAGGACTAAGGCCCACGGTAGAGCACAGCCTGGACAAAGGATGGCAGCCAGATTTTTGGATTAATAATTAAAGCCTGGGGCTTCCCTCGTGGCTCAGTGGTTGAGGGTCTGCCTGCCGATGCAGGGGACTCGGGTTCATACCCCGGTCCGGGAAGATCCCACATGCCGCGGAGCGGCTGGGCCCATGAGTCATGGCCGCTGAGCCTGCGCGTCCGGAGCCTGTGCTCCGCGGCGGGAGGGGCCGCAACAGTGAGAGGCCCGCGTACCGCAAAAAAATAATAATAATAATAATTAAAGCCTGAAATCCTATTTTAATATAAAATCCCCTATTCTTTCAATTCAGGCAATTAATTCAATTAAAGTCTGGCCCACAGAGCGTTTTCTAATTGGTTGTTGAGGTCCTATCTTCATTGTTATTCTTCCTATGTGAGGGAGTACCAGCAGCTCTCTTGATGGGAGATGACAAAGGAGGAGCTGGTGCTGCCCTCTGCTGCTCAGTGACGGTACGTACCTGCCAGTCCTTTATTAGGGTTTGGGCACTGCCTGCAGAATTGATCAGATCTGCAAGGCCTTCTTGTGTGCCCTTCGTTCTATGGATGGGATGTCTGAGGCACTTGGAGGTCTTTCATTTCAGTACCTTGAAGTCATCTAGCCAGTCCCTAGGTAAAATCCACAAGCAGAATCTGTTCTCTGGTGAGCATCAGGGATGTGCTGGCACGGAGCACAAAGTGTAGAAGATGCAGGGAGAGGAGAAAGGATTAGAACAGGAGACACCAAAGGAAGCTGGAAGCTCCAGAAAGGGGCACAGTTTAAGGAAAGAAAATGGAGAGAAAAGAGTGGATTTGAGAAACAGTACAAACAGAAAACCAGACCTGGGGAGGCATGGGATCCTGAGAATGAAGGGGTAGGACTACCAATGCCTCCCAATGACTTGTACGTTGTGCTACCAAATTCATCTTCATAAAAGTTCAGTTTGATCATTCATTAACTTTAGCCTATTTTGGCTTTCATACTGCAAGGCAATCTGCAAAGTGGACAATGAATGCTCCTACTCACCCCCAGTCAATCTCCCCCACTAGTCTGTCATGAATCCTAAACTTGGTGGGGGTCAAGAAGTCCCAGTGTGAGTGCCAAGTTCAGTCGCTTTCTGGCTGTGTGATCTTGGAGAAAGACACTAAACATCTGGGAGTTTAGTTTTCTCATCTTTAGTTTACTCATCTGAACAATGGCTCCCTCTATTAGGCAGTTATGTCGAGCCCAGTGGCACATGAGATAATGTCTGACATCTATCATCTTATTGAATCTTCACAACCCCAGGGAATGGGCACCACCGTTATCCCCTTTGTTCAGATGAGGACACTGAAGCTCAGAAAGGTGGGGTAGCTTGCCCACGGCTACAATGCTAGTAAGTGACAGAGCTAGAATTCAAACCCAGGCTGCTTAGCTCTAAAGCTTTATTGCACTGAATCTCTGTATTGGTTAGCTTTTGCTATAAAATGACTCACCCTGAAACACAGTGGATTAAAACAATGATCACTTTATTTAGCTCGTATTCTATAGGTCACCTGGTCTTGGTCAGCTCAGCAGATCTATGCTGGGCTCCCCCTCGGGTCTGTAGTCAACTGGCAAGTTGGGTGGTGGCCTCACTCACATATTGGGAGCACATTTTTTCTCCTCCAGTGTGGCCTCTTGTCCTCCAGCAGCCTAGCCTAGGCTTATTCACATGGTGGTCTCTCGACTCCAAGTGTGGCAAGAGAAGGAAAGCCCCTGTACTCAAGCATGTTTCTAGTCAAAGTGAACAACAAAGCCAAACCAGAGCCAGTGTGGGAGGAACTTTTAAAAGATGTAGATAGAAGTGAATAATTCCTGGCCATTTTTACAATCTGCCATAGCTGCTAAACTATAATCCCTATGTGACAGAGTTGATCAAAGGAGATAAAAGATATGCATAAGCTTTGTAAATTTTTATAAAGCACTATCTAGATGAGAGGAACTGTCTATTAGATTATATTCCACTAACATCTGAGACTCAATATGTCTGATTATTATCTCCATTTTACAGATGAGGAAACGAAAGTCCAGAGAGGACACAGCATATGTAAAGACTTGTAAGTGAGAAATAGCTTAGTATATGCAATCTACTTATGAGCAATCTCTGGTGCTGAAGCAAAGGTAAGAAGTAATAAAGGGTGAGAAGTGAGGTTGAAGAAGTAAGAAACTTAAACTTGATTTTAAAAGCTCTGGGATCTACCCAAGAGAAATGAAAACATATGTTCACTTGAAGACTTGTATGAAAATTTTTTAGCAGGAGTTTTAGCACCAAAACTGGAAACAATACAAATGTCTATCAACTGGTGAATAAATAAACAAAATGTGGTACATCCATGGAATACTACCGAGCAACAAAAAGTAAAGAACTACTAATATTTACAAAATTATGAAAGAATCTCAAAAACATCATGCTACATGAAAGAAGCTATATTAGTTTCCTAGGGCTGCCATAAGAAAGTACCACAAACTGGGTGGCTTAAACAATAGAAATTTATTTTTTCACGATTCTGGAGGCTAGAAGTCTGAGATCAAGGTGTTATCAGGGTTGACTTCTTCTGAGGCCTCTCTCCTTGGCTTGTAGATGGCCCTCTTCTCCCTGTGTCTTCACATGGTCTTCCATCTGCAGTGTACATGTGTCTTAATTTCCTTTTCTTATATGGACACCAGTCATATTAGATTAGGGCCCACCCCAATAACCTCATTTTAACTTAATTATCTCTTTAAAGACCCTATCTCCGAATATAGTCACATTCTGAGCTACTGGGGGTTAGAATTTCAACATATGAATTTGGGGTGGGGACACAATTCAGCCCATAACAGAAGCCTAACCCAGAAAACTACATATTTTATAGTTCCATTTATATGAAATTTCTAGAAGAGACAAAATTATAGCGACAGAAAGGAGATCAGTGGTCGCCAGGTGTTGGGGGTGGGAATAGGGGTTGATTGTGTAAGCAGGGAATGAGGGCACAAGGGAACTTTTGGGGGGCAATGGAAGTGTTCTAAAATAGGACTGTGGTTCTTAAGCAGGGAGTAATATCACCAGTTCTGTGTTTTAGAAATGTCATCGTGGAACTGGTGTTAAAGATGGACCGGGGGCTTCCCTGGTGGCGCAGTGGTTGAGAGTCCGCCTGCCGATGCAGGGGACACGGGTTCGTGCCCCGGTCCGGGAAGATCCCACATACCGCGGAGCGGCTGCGCCCGTGAGCCATGGCCGCTGAGCCTGTGCGTCCGGAGCCCGTGCTCCGCAACGGGAGAGGCCACAGCGGTGAGAGGCACACGTACCACAAAAAAAAAAAAAAAAAAAAAAAGATGGACTGGAGTGGGGAGCGGGGGCAGATTGGAACAGAGATCAGGCTAGAGAAGATGTAGATGAGCATGATTTCCTTTATAAGCCGAAAAACAAGTTAAAAAAAAAAAAAAGACTGATGATAAAGAGTGTCTGAAATAGGGCAGGTCCAGGGAGATCAGAAGGGTGATGGAGGCATTTCCTCATCAGACAGAGAAAGGGGAAATGAGGAGAATTAGTTTGGGGGGAGTCTACCATCTGATTTTGTCTCTTACTCTATAGAGTCTTGGAAGAAAATATTGAAAGGTAAGATACTTCATATTAGTCAACCCAAAATGTATGGAGTGTTTACTAGATAAAATCCTGTCTATAAAGATTGTACATATAGGAATGCATGGAGCATCCCTTCGGGGTCTTCAGCAGCAGTGCTGTTTGCAGCTCTCAAGCTTGTTTAGGATCTGGACTTGGTCCTGACTTTTGTCCATAAAAGGTCACTCCTCTCCCCCTATTTCTGATCACTGGGCCTTTGAAGGCATCTAAATCTCCCCAGTTAACTTATCAGTAAGGCTCCCCTTGATAACAAGACTGTGTAACAATTTCATTGGTGGAGGGAAAGGAAAGATAACACCTTCCACAAACAATGTTCTGTAAATCAACAAAAGGGATTATAGAGCAGAACAATATTTAATTCAATTCCATTCATTCATCCATCTACTCATTCTGCCATTCAGTTATCAGTCAACAAATGTTTGCTAAGGGCCTACGCCATGCCAGCTATGACCACGCTGGGTGCTGGGAATCCAGGGATGAAAACACTTTTGAAAATTTCCCATTCCACGGGAACCGAGGATCTACTACATGTTCTCCTCCTGCAGTTTCAGGCCTGCAGTTTCTGAGGCACCCCTGACTGAGGACCTTCTACATAGAAAAGACCCCAGAATGCCTTACTTCCTTCTCAGACAAACACCAACCACCACCTCCCACCCCTGTAGCTTAGGCAGACATGTTGTGACATTCAAGACCACCCTCACCCCCACCCACCTCTCTGTTTCACAGAGTTAGTTGGCCAAAGTTGTCACTACCCTCTATCTTCAGTTCCTTTTCTCACTCTTCCTCACTCCTTAACTCACTGCAATCTGGCTTTTGTGCCGCTCACTCCTCTGGCCCATGTCACCAGAGGCCCCCTAATTGCCAAATCCAGTGCATTCCTCTCAATCCCTACCCAGCACTACTTTGGGGAAGCATTTGACACTGTCGAAAATTCCTCCTTCAAACTCACTTCTCCTCTTGCTTCCACTTTGAACCCTCTAAGTGCTCCTTCTCCCTTAACTGCTGACGTTCCCTGGGGTTCTGCCTTTGGCTCTGTCCCTGGTTCATCTAATCCCCTCCAGTGGCTTCAGTTCCCATCTACATGTGTGTATCCCTACTCTAATTCTGCATCTGGGCACGGGCATACCCCACAGTCTACTGGACATCTCCAATGGGTTTGTTTCCTCTCATAACATGATCTCGTAACTTTTTGTTAACTTCTCTGTTTCCATCCAGGGCCACATGTCTCTTGTATTCTATCGTACCTCACAGACATAGTCAGCTCATAGAAGGAACTCAATCAACAATTGGAGAATGAATGAAGAAGCAATTATCCCAGAGGAATCTTTCCACTGGCTTCTCAGTATCCTGAGAAAGATATTGCTAATCTGAGATTTAAAAGAAACAAAAGCCTGAGATAAGCTGAGCATATCAGGTTCAACAATTTAGGGATTACAAAATGAGGGAATTGTTGAGAAAATCTGTAGTGACAGACAAAAACTGGAGACAGTGGGAGAGAGGAACCATGGCAACCTATGGCTGTGTTTAAACGGAAATTCTGAGGAAGTAGAGACAGTGGTTAAGCCAAAGAAGAAAACAGAATAGTCATAGAGAGAGAAGCAGTGATGCCAGGAGACAGACTGAGCAAAGAGAGCAGCCCACTCCATCAGGACTGTGTCTAGAATGGCCTCTGCCCCTTCTTCACTGGAAACTAAAGCTGAAACCACACAGCGTTTCCTCAGGAAGTATTCCCACCCAGCAGAGTTTGGGAGCCAGAGAGCAATGGTCTGTAAGAGAAGGATCACATGCTTCTTTTTAGCCCTGAAAGCCAATGCCCCCTGCCCCCAATTTTAATAATTCAGAAATGATATGCTTGAGACAAAACATCTCATAGCCAATTTCCAATTAACTTTCATCTTCAGCATCCACTCCACCTCCAGCCCCCTTCCAGCCCCCAAGGGAATGGACAAAGGAAAACAATGTACAAAGCCACTGCAAGATGGGGTGGGGGTGAGGTCCTCCTGCTCTTCTTCTGAATGTCTGCGGCAACAAAGATGGCACCATGAGCCTCCGGTGGCTGAGCTGAGGGATGAATGGGCTGGGGTGTGAGTGTGGGCTGGGGGGAGGTGTGATTCGGTGCCAGGTATGAAACAAGGGAACCAGTGTCTGAGTGTCCTCTTGCCTCATCCACCTTGTTTTGATAACTGAGACGTTTTACATTGATTTTTACAGAACTGATAAAGTGTTTAAAAACAGCACCTGGAGCCTTATCTCACTGTTCCCTGGGCTCCTGCCTCCCCAGCTGTCAGGAAGGTTGATGTGTCCTGGCCTTGGTGGCTGTACATTCCACAGGACAGTCTGCACAAAGAATATGTATTCTCATAAAACAGCTTTTTTTTAAAGAGGAAATACAGGTGTGTTTTGTGTTGTTAAAAACTATAAAAATGGCAGCACTCTGAGTTCATTTCTTTTATATTTTGCCTAAAGTGAGAGGAGGGATTACACATCTAATCCTGGAAACCCAAGTCCACTTTTCCCTGCATTTCTTCTGATCCTCAGGCTGGGTTGGTTGCCTCCTGTGGGCTCACATGGCACCCTGTGCTACCCTTGCACTGTATTGCTGTTTATTCCCCCCCAACTCTAAAATCCCCAGGGATGAAGACCATGCTGTGTTCCCATTGGTCACACAGGATCTAGTAGGTAGGAGACCTTTAGTAACGTTTGATGAATGAATGTACGAATGATCTAATGCTAAATACCTTGGTGTTAATAAGTCCTGGGACTCTGGAATGGACCTTGGACAGTTATGTGGCCTCGAGTCATAATTCTTAATCTTATACTCATTTGTTCTAACCCGTTACCCTGACTGGAATGCTATCCACCAGAGACCTATGGCAGCCCCGAAGCCCAGCCAGCTGGTGGGGCTCCTGAGTTGCTCTTACAGGCCCTCTTCCCCTGCTTGCGGTCTGGGGATCCTGCCCACATACAGGTTGACAGCTCCTCATTCCCTCCCAATATTGAGCCCCATCTAGATTTCCCACCCCATGCCCTGTCAGAATCATTAGACTCTCCGAAGCCAATCATTTCTGGGGTAAAGTGGGATGCAGAGGAGGAAAGAGGAGGGTCAGCCTTCTCTTTCTAACATCAACCTTAGGTTCTGTTTTGAGACATGGAGACTTGATGCTATGGCTCCCACTGCTGGTATCACCTGACACTGCCATCCCCAGAACTGCTCATGTTCTTAAAACTAATCTTTTTTTTTTTTTTATCCCATTCTATTTTATTTATTTCTTTATACAGCAGGTTCTTATTAGTCATCCATTTTAAACACATCAGTGTATACCTGTCAATCCCAATCTCCCAATTCATCACACCCCCATCCCCACCCCCCACTACTTTCTTCCCTTGGTGTCCATACAGTTCTCTACATCTGTGTCTCAATATCTGCCCTGCAAACTGGTTCATCTCTATCAATTTTCTACATTCTACATTTATGCATTAATATATGATATTTGTTTTTCTCTTTCTAATCTTAAGCCTCATCCTTAAGGAATAGGGAGTGAGTTGTCTTATTTAAAGAAACAGTGTTTGGGCGGACACGGGTTCATGCCCCGGTGCAGGAAGATCCCACATGCCACGGAGCGGCTGGGAACCATGGCCACTGAGCCTGCGCGTCTGGAGCCTGTGCTCTGCAACGGGAGAGGCCACAACAGTGAGAGGCCCAAGTACCACCAAAAAAAAAAAAAAAAAAAAAAAAGCAGCATTTGAGGTGAAGGAAGGAATGGTGGTACTTTTCCTTTTTGGAGATTTGCCTTTTACATTTCAAATAGGGAAAACACCATGCCTGGAGTAGGAAGATGAGTTAATTTTACGTTGCTAAATGCACTTTTTCTTCAAAATGAAAATATGTTCATTTTTTTTCTAACAATAAAAATGATACTTGTAAAAATGACTCATAAAAATTCAAAGATGCACAAAAACAGTAAAATAAGGAAAAGAATAAAAATCAGTCCAATGCTCTCCTCCAAAGACAACCACAGTGTTTGAGCATGGGCTCTAGGCACACCTGGGTGGGAACCTATCTCCACCACTTACTACCTGGATGGTTTGGGGCAAGTTACTTAACCTCCTCTCTGAGCTCCAGTTTCTTCATCTGAAAACAGGGATAATAGTAGGTAAGTAATAATATTTATTCACTTTATAGAATTATTTTGAAGAATAAATGAGAATATTAAAGTAAAAGGCCTAGCATGGTGCCTGTACACTTTCCACACTCCAAGAATGATAAGTAAGAGTGAACACTGTCTCAGATCACCTTTTTTCTTAATCCAGTGTTTTTCCCCCTCAAATCTCACTTCCTTCAGTGTGATTGAATTTAAGTCAATAAACGTCACTGAGAACCTATTAGATGCTGGTGAGGTTGCTGTTATTATATTAGAAGGAGGCCAGTTCTAAAATTCTACTTAGTTATTAGTTTAAGCAAAACTTGTCATGGAACTTATATGAAATCATTTCCCATTCATTCTTCCTATCAACAACATAAAACTGATTTCAAATTTGGCTTCTTTTTTGGTGAAGGGATAATAGAATTTAACAGGGTTGTTTCAGGATTAAATGAGTCATTCTCTGCCAGGTCCCCACAACATGGTAGGTGCTCAATAAATGATAGTTATTAACATTCCAGTGATGCACATGAGCTGAAGGAGTTTCATACCTATGATTTATGGGTGTTAAAGTACAGAGCACTTCTTTCTTCTCTGATTTAGTTTTGACCCTAGAACTAAGCTTTCAGGCATTATTTAGAAAAACACTAATCTCCTGGCCACAGTCCTAGGCTTGTACACTGGCATTTGTTAGCTGTGGTTTCCTCCATAAACCTAATCAAAGATCCATTCCACCCCCCCACCAACTTTCCTCCCTCCACCTTGTACCCCCCCCGCAACAATTGCCTTGAAAACTTCTAAGATAAACTCCTGTTTACCTGGACTCTATATTCCCACATCCTTTAGATATTCAACATATATCATTTGTTACTTGGCTTCCACTGAAAGCAATTCTCACTTGACTGATGTGCACAGGGATTCCAAAATTCTGCAGTAAAGTGTGTTAGACTTTCACAGTACTTATTATTTTCCTATATGCGTTGTAAACTAATAATGAGGCAGCAAAATACAATGTCTAAGATCATGGATGTTGGAGCCAAACTGCCTGGGTTATAATTCTGGCTTTGCCACTTACTCTGTGATCTTGGGCAAGTTACTTAACCTCTCTGTGCCAATGTTTACTTATCTGGAAAATGGAGCTAATAACACACCTTACTTTCTAGGACTCTTATGGAGGTTAGATGAGTTACTATTTGTGAAGCACTTGGAACAGAGTCTGGTATATAGTTAGTTGTATGCAAGTGTTAGTTATATAATAATAGTTACCATTTTTAGAGCACTTAGCTATCTGCCAGGCACAGAACATGTTTCCTTCAATCCCCTCAATCATGCAAGTTAAATTATATTTATAGTAGTGTTCTAGAGCTGGCCCATACTTGCTTATGAGAGCTGAATGTTAAAGTTTCAGAAAGTTTGCAAGTCACTTGTTAAACAGAGCTGTTACTAAAAATTAAATTACATAACTTACTATTAAATAAATTATATTAAAAACAAAGATAATATTCAAATCTTATTTCTCAATTATATTACTACATTTTACTATCATCTATGCTCTTGAGGTTATTTGCTTATTGTATCTGTACAGTGGAAATAATGGTGTGATAGTGTGCGTCTCTTCCTGACTTTGCATTCTGTGACATCACTATCTGTAGTTTGGAATCTGCTATGGTGGGAATATTTACACCACAGAAGCTGGCAACCACTACAAATCAGGGCTTTTTTTATTTGGTAAATTGGTTCTTAATCATTTATCAGAACATCACTGCATATCATTGTCCCTTCTTTAAAGATGATGAAAGTGAGGACTAGAGAGGTTAAATGATTTGCCCAAGGCCACACAGCTAGGAAGTGGTGAAGCTGGGATTCAAGCCTAGGTTTTTGTTTGTTTGCTTTGCTTGCTTTTTAAAAGAAAAATGTATTTCCAAAGCCCACATGCTTTCCAGTCAGCTACCCTCCCCTGAGGTAGGAATGTTCAAGGCTGGGTAGGCCTCAGACATAAGCAGAAGAGCCTTCCCTTCCCCCTCCAGCTCCCTGCCCTTAATATACAAGCCCAACTCCCAACCTGCCCCCTCCAGGGCATAGCGGTGGTCATTCCTTTCTACTCTCATTATTCCAACCCAGTCTTGGAGATGCCTTTGATCATTTATCTTAACTTGATAATTCCATTACTGTCTTGCCTGGGGTCCATTTGTCCATTATCCCTTCTTCCCAGAATCTTTTTTCTTTTTTCCAAGGTTAAGACTAAACCTATCCTTTCCAATACCCATCCTTACCTGTACCTATTTTCTGTTTTACTTATTTGAGAAGACCTGGCACAGTAGTTAAAGATTTCCTGAATAATCATTTAAACTTTTTATAGATGTAAACATACATATAGAAAACCATATATATCAAAAGTGTACAGTTCAAATTTTCACAGACTTGACACACCCATGGGATTAGCACACAGATTCACAACCAGAACATTACCTTTTTCTCAGAAGCCTCCTCCTACTCCCTTTCATTTTCTATCTTCCCAAAGATAACCACGAATCTGGCTTCTAAAAAACATGCAACTCTTTTAATATTGGCAGATCTAGGACCATGTTGGACCAAGTAGTCTATAAGTATTATCATCTGCTCCCTTTAGGCAGGGAGGTAGTATCAAGACTCTTCTTTGGTCAATTTTGACTTCTTTTCCAATCCTGTGGAGCAATGACTAGAAACAAGTTCCAGTACCAGTACTACCACTTAACCCTGTGACCTGGAAAATCCGTGTCTCCTCTCTTGAGCCTCAGCAATCTAGTCTATAAAATATGGACAAACAATCCATTTGCAGGGATCCTATGAGAGTCAAATGAAATCTCACTCTCAAAGCCTGGTACAGTGTGCCTGGTATATAGTAATGTAATAACTTTTCTTTTTTAAAAATTTTATTTTATTTATTTATTTTTTTTGCGGTACAAGGGTCTCTCACTGCTGTGGCCTCTCCTGTTGCAGAACACAGTCTCCAGACGTGCAGGCTCAGTGGCCATGGCTCACGGGCCCAGCCGCTCCGCGGCACATGGGATCTTCCCAGACCGGGGCACGAACCCATGTCCCCTGCATCGGCAGGCGGACTCTCAACCACTGCGCCACCAGGGAAGTCCTGTTGTTGTTGTTTTCTAACTTTAGTCATTTTATTATTTGTCAATTCCAAGTACAGATACTAATTGTTGATTTCATTGTGTGCAGGCATGGCATTGAGGGGTATATGTATATTATCCCGTTTATAACTCTGGCCAAATAAAATTCTTAAATTTTCTCATCTGCTCCTTCTCTCAGTCTTCATATCTCAGTAATCAAAGGCATCACCATTAACCTAAAGATTTAGGTTCCAAATCTAGGCATTTTCCTTGATTACTGTCTTTCTCATACTCCACTCATCTAATTCATTAGCAGTTTTTGCTGAAAACCCAAGTTACTCAGTTCTCAATTTCCAGTACATACGATCCTATTTTAAGCTGCTACGGTCTCTCACTTAAAAATCTCCAAGAAAATGTAAGCTACAGGTGAACAGGCTCTGTGTGTTATTGATCACAGCTGTATCCCCAGGGCCCCAGTACCCAGAACAGTGCCTGGCCCTTAGTAGGCTTTTGCTAACTATGTCTTGAATGAATGCATGTTGCAACAAACATTTGAAATGGGTGTTATTGCTACTTCCCATCTTTTTTTCTTTTTTTAAAAAATGTTTTGGTCGGGCCTTGCAGCATGTGGGATCTTAGTTCCCTGACCAGAGATCGAACCTGCGCCCCCTGCACTGGAAGGGCAGAGTCTTAACCACTGGATTGCCAGGGAAATCCCATTATTTCCATTTTGTAGGTGGGGAAACAGGCTTGCAGTGGTTAAATAACTTACCTAAGTTCACACACAAATATCAAAACCAGGATTCAAATCCAGGGTCTAACTCTAGAGCCTGCTCCATTATCCACTATGCTGCCCTACTGAAATACAATGGCTTCTGCTAAATGTTTTTTTAGCTGATGTTAGGAGAAATTTTAGTTGAAATTCCCCAATTCGAAAACTTTTCTTGAGAATAAAGTGCACGTGCCCCTTCACACAACCTTGTAGGCATAGCATGATTTGGCTTCTTCGGTCTCATCCCTCCTCATCGTCCTTTTCTCCCAGCATTCCAACCATAATGAAAACTATTCTCTTCCCAGCAAATACTCCCCCTCTCTCATCCTCTCTGGAAAACTTTCCCTGATTTCTCAATTCTGAGAGATTATAACAGGCAGTACTTTATCCCAGCTGGCAGGACTTTACTAAAATACTTGTTTATTTCTGTCCTTATTGTTCACTGCTATGTCTCAGTGCCTAAGAAGTGCCTGGAATAGACTGGGTACTTAATAAATATTTGTTGAATAAATGTATGAAAAGGTAAGGATTATTTTATCAATTTAGAGTTGGAAGGACCGTGGTTCCTAGAGATGAGGTATTTTGCCCTGGGTCAGTCACTAAGAGGCAGAGCTGGGGTTTGAAACTGGGGCTCTACACTCAGCCCCTGCAGAGCACGCCTGCGCTGCTAGGCCCTCACTTCCGTCCGCTCCTATTAGCTCCGCTTCGTTCAGCCTGCGCATTCTCCGAGACTAGTTTGACCCCCAGGCGGCCGCCGTAGCGCGTCGCCTCCGTTGCTGTGGGAAACGGCCCGGGACCTGCGAGGGAGGAAAGACGTTTCCCGCCGGCGGGAGCTGCAGTTGTAGTGGCCAGGGGAGCTCGGAGGCGGCGGGGCACGGCATAGCGGCACCATGGCGGACCAGTTTTATCTGGAAAATATAGACGAGTTCGTCACGGACCAGAACAAGATCGTGAGGAGCTAGGATTTGGGGAATGCGGGCGTGCGACTGGGGTCCTGGGCCCAGCGAGGGCGGCGGGGGCCTTGACGCCTCAGCGTGTGCCGCGTGGGGACTGGCCCAGGGGAGACGGTCCCCACGCCTGGTGCCCCAGGGCGAGCGAGAACTCTCCGGGAAGGATCTGTGGCTGGCGCGCAAATCCGCGTCCTTCGGGTGGGCGTGCTGGGTCCTGTGCACAGGCCCGGGGCCCCGGAAGTCGGGGGCGGGGGGCGGGGGAGGAACATTGGTTGATAATGTTTCTAAGGCGTCTCTACACCCGTCTGACTACGTGGTTGGCGTTTGAAGTCTCAAGTTTACAGTTGAGGAAATTGTGTTTTGACCGGTTTAAGTGACATGTTGTTTAACCTTCCGGCCGTCAGTTGGTTTCCTCCTCCTGGAAGTTTGGTATTGATACAGGCTTGGCCTGCCTCACAGGGTTGGAGTAAAGATCAAGTGAGACGATGGATATGAGATTGCTTCGCAAATCGTGATGACTGAGTGCCTACTGTGAGCTTTGGATACACATTATTGCATTTAGTCTCTACAGTGACCCATCTAGAGGTCGGTGGAAGTATCCTTAGAAAAGGCAGTTGAAGCAGAGGGATCAAATAATTTATTTGTGGTTAGTAAGGGATAATCAGTTTTCTAGCCTAGGTCTGTCTCCTTTGCTAGTGCTTTCCTCCACATCACACTGCCTTTGCCTAACCTATATAAGTCTTCTAATTATCGGAAACTCAGCGTTTAGAATTGGAAGACTTTGAGAGGAGGCTGACAGGTTATAAGGAAGTGGCAAATGACAGGAGAGTTCAACGAAGGATGGAAGGAAGATGAAAGCTTGATGCCAATAGTTCCCAGTCTAACCTCTTGATACAGTATTCAACAACTTCACTTATTCCCTGACCCCTGCACCACCTGTGCCCTTTGATGTTTGTATGGCTGCAACTTTCCTCAGAAGTTTCTGAGTTATACAGTCCAAAGTAACCTAGCTTCTGGGTGAGTTTGAGGATAGTTTTTGGTGGTGGCCCCAAAAAAGGACAGAATGTGAAAAAAAAGGGCCTTAGTAAAACAAGGAGTGTGAGAAAAATGAGATTTTTTTCTATGTATATTCAGGCTTTCTTTTTAGATTCTTGCATTAATCTGTGATACAAACTTCTTAGTATTTGTAAGATAAATATCTGAGCCCTACCTGCCTCGGTGGATGGTTCTTGGCAAAACTGGGGTGGCATCTAATGTAATTTATAAGGCTTAATCATCAAAGAGTAAGAATCTTCAGGAGCCCTTGGGACTGACCTGCACTCTGGAGTCATCTAATAAAACATTTTAAAAAACTCCTTCTTCTTGCAGGTGACATACAAATGGCTGAGCTATACACTAGGAGTTCATGTTAATCAGGCCAAACAGTAAGTACAATTTATTACTAATTTTAATCTGATTGGAATTTTTGGTTTTATTTGTTTTCTTTTGCTCTGTTAGCTTTACAGATAGTCTCTAGGTTAGAACCCACACCCCACCCACCCTGAAGGGGAATGGGAAAGAATACCTTTTTTTTACTACCTTTAATGCTTTTGTCTATTATTTAGGAGATAGGTGGACTTGTATACAAATGTGTGGTGATATTTTTACTGGATTTATTTGTAGCCTTGCCCTCTGGTTAACATCACTTTGTTATTTCTGATTTATTAAATGGGCTAGCCAATTCTGTTTACATCTCAGATTTATATGTCTGTTATCTTAAACATCTTCATTACATTTTCACATGTGCTCCTTAGGCCCATCTCTGGGTGTTACTGAAATAACTTCCATAATGAGGTCAACAGGTGTTTGACACAGGCTGTGTAACAGTATAAGACACAGTAGAACTATTTAAGTGAAACTAAAAAGGGAGTGTTCAGGATGACACAGAGCATTGCCCTCCTATCACCTGTCCTTGCTGAAACTTGTAGTCCAACTTGGGGCCAAAATGGAAGGGGCAGGCTTTTGAATTAACTTCAGAATTTCTTCACCTGAAAATGTGCAGGTGTTGTCTATGTCCAATGGGTAGGAATTGGTGAACAGACTGAGAGCACATATATTGAGTTAAATACTCATTTTGTTTGCTTTATTCCTAAAGGTGGTTTGGTTTTTCCCTATTCCTTGAGTCATAGGAACATTCTCTGAGTTTTAAAAAAAAATTCCTGATCTCTAGAACGGGTTGATTTGGCTTGATTTGGGTTGCTGTTTGGCAGATCTAGGAGTTTAATTTTGACTGTGATGTTTATGCCATCAAGACCTGAAACTCTTGGCCCAGGGATGGGTTCGGACTGGTTTTGACTATTTGAGATTGCCATTGCTAAGACCAGTCCTGGCCCAAACCTAACAGGTTTAGGTAACTTTGGGATTAGAGACCATAGAGTAATTATTTATTATGGTTATAGATGTTTAAATATGAAATGAGGTAACTGTTACTATATAAGCCTATTGAGATTAAAGGTGCATGTTGAGGACTGGAGATGAAATAAAGTTGCCTGCAATTATACTGTAGCTATAATTTTTATGGAATTATTTCCTATAATTTTTATGGAATTAATACGCTGTCTAGCCCCTGCCTGTCTACCAGTTTCATCCCATACCACTCTCTACGTCACTTATACTCTAGCCATATTTGCCTTTCTGTTCCTCAGATGTGCCAAGCCCATTCTCACTCAAGAAAATGTGTACCATTCCCTCTGCCTGGAATGCTCTTCTCACAGCTGTCCTCATTGTTCAGGTTTCAGCTCAAATTTCACACATTACTTCATATAACAACTCTTCCCTAATGCTGTATTTCAGGTGTCCCTACTCCTCTCTCTCTGTCATGCACCCTATTACTTTCTTTCATAATTATTTTTTTAAAAACAGGTTTATTTACATGTATTTCATATACCATACAATTCACCCATTGAAAATGTACAATTCAATGATTTTTAATATATTTCCAGAGTTGTGCAGTTAGCACTATAATTAATTTCAGAACATTTTAATCACCCCCCCAAAAGAAACCCTGTATCCATTAGTAGTCCCTCATCATTCTTCTCCCCCCACCCCCCAAGCACTAGGCAACCACTAATACACTCTCCATCTATAGATTTGCCTATCCTGGACATTTCATATAAATGGAATCATAAGTAATTATTAATACTTATTAATACTTAAGATTACTTATTAATAATAAGTTATCTTGTGTGTCTGGTTTCCTCCACTTAGCATAATATTTTCAAGGTTTGTCCATGTTGTAGCATGCATCAGTACTTCATTCCTTTTTATGGTTGAATAATATTCCATCATATAGTATATTAGTTCTCTAGTGCTGCCATAACAGAACACTACAAACTGGGTGGCTTAAAACAACAGAAATTTATTGTCTCAGTTCTGGAGGCTAGAAGTCCAAAATTAAGATGTTGGCAGGGCCATGATCCTTCTGAAACCTGTAGAGAAAAATTCTTTGATTCTTCCTAGCTTCTGGTGGTTTGCTAGCAGTGTTTGGCATTCTTTGGCTTGTAGCTGCATAACCCCAGTATCTGCCTTCATAGCCCATGGCATTCTCCTTGTGTGTCTGTATCTTCACATAGCCATCTTATAAGGATACCAGTCAGGCTAAACATTGAGACAGATGAGACACCAGGCTTGGTGGCTCCTGTTTGGAAGGCCTAACCGTTAGAGGGCTCATCCTGGCTCCCTCCAGCCAATGCAGAAGAGCAGAGTTCGAGGCACAGGACCCTTAGGATTACAAACACTGGCTTTGGAGGCCATGCATCCAGAATCAGAATCCACTCATTTAGCTGAGTTACCCACTTGAGTCACCACTTTTAGGTTCTGAGCTTCTGTCTCTGAAAAATGGGAATAATAAAAACATGTAGCTTCTAAGGTCAGGGTGCAGATTGAATTTTATGGAAAGTACTTAATATGTGCTCAATAAAAAGCAGTTGATACCATTAAAAAAAAACAAGGATACCAGTCATAGTAGATGAGGAGCCCACCCTACTCCAGTATGACTTCATGTTAACTTATTATATCTGCAAAGACCCTGTTTCCAAATAAGGTCATACTCTGAGGTACTGATGGTTAGGACTTCAACATATCTTTTTTGGGGGGGACACAATTCAACCTATAACATATGGATATATAGCATTTCGTTTATCCATTCATCAGTTGATGGACATTTAGGTTGTTTCCACATTTGGCATGTTATGAATAATGCTACTCTGAACGTTTGTGTACAAGCTTTTGTGTGGACATGTGTATTCAGCTCTTAGTATACACCTAAGATTGGAATTTCTGGGTCATATGTAACATTTTGAGGAGCTGAGGAACTGTTTTTCAAAGTGGCTACACTATTTTACAATCCCACCACCAAGGTATGAGGGTTCTGATTTCTCAGCATTCTTGTCAACTCTTTCTGTTATCTGTCTTTTTAAATTTTAGCCATCCTGGTGGGTGTAAAGCAGTATCATTATGGTTTTGATTTGCATTTTTGTAATGGCTAATGACATTGATCATCTTTTCATGTGCTTAATAGTCATTTGTGTATCTTCTTTGGAGAAATACCTATTTAGATCCTTTGCCCATTTTTTCTGTTGTGTTTGTCTTTTTATTATTGAGTTGTAAGAGTTCTTTATATATTCTAGAGACAAGTCCCTGATCAGATAATGATTTCTTTGCACTTTCTTGATGGTGCCCTTTGAAGCGGAAGAGTTCTTATTATTGATGATGGAGTCAAGTTTTTTTTTCTTTTGTTGCCTGTGCTTTTTATATAGTATCTAAGAAGGCTTTTCCTAACCCAAGTAAATCATGAAGATGTACTTCTGTGTTTTCTTCTGAGAGTTCTGTAGTTTTAGCTCTTAAATCAATAATTATCACTTTATTTAACATTTCTACGTACCTTGTGCTTGTTATACTAAAAATGCTTCAGTCCTCACAATAAGAATACACTGTGTTGGTTCAAGCTTATTTATAAGTGAAGCCCTAAAATGTGTATAGGCTTACCTCATTTTGTTGTGCTTCACTTTACTGCACTTCGCAGATACTGCGTTTTTTTGTTTTTGTTTTTACAAATTGAAGGTTTTTGGCAACTCTGTGTTGACAGAGTCTGTGGGTGCCAGTTTTTCAATAGCATTTGCTTATTTGTTGTCTCTGTGTCACATTTGGTAATTCTCATCATGTTTCAAACCCTCCACCAACAAAAAGATTATGACTTGCTGAAGGCTCAGATGATAGTTAGCATTTTTTAGCAATAAATTGTTTTCTATTGATAAATTTATTTATTTTTGGCTGCATTGGGTCTTCATTGCTGCACGCAGGCTTTCTCTAGCTGCTGTGAGCGGGGGCTGATCTTCGTTGCGGTGCGCGGGCTTCTCATTGTGGTAGCTTCTCTTGTTGCTGAGCATGGGCTCTAGGCGTGCAGGCTTCAGTAGTTGTGGCTCGCTGGCTTCAGAGCGCAGGCTCAGTAGTTGTGGCACACGAGCTTAGTTGCTCCGTGGCATGTGGGATTTTCCCAGACCGGGGCTTGAACCCATGACCCCTGCATTGGCAGGCAGATTCTTAACTATTGCGTCACCAGGGAAGTCCCTATCAACCTTTTTAGTATATGTGCTGCCGAAGCGAGCACTCAACCTTTTTTAACAGATGAGAAAACTGAGACTTAGAGTGTCCTGTCACCCTTTTTTCTTTTAACTATAGTGAGAGCATTTAAAGTTTCACTGTTGGCACTGACGGCAGTGTCTGGGCATAGTTGTTACTATTTGCTTGGATGCAATAAAGAAATATTTTTTCAGTTTTTAGCATTATTTTAGGCTCTGTCATAAAACAGCAAACTTGACAGACAAGGCCCTTCCCATCATTGACTTAAACAAGATAATTTCAGGTTATAAAAATGCTGTGAAGGAATTAGATTAGGGAAGACAGTATAGGTATACACTGTATTCATCCTTTATGGGTGGAACTGATCAGGAGGGATGAGAAGATGCAAAGGTATAGTTAATCATGTATGTAGGAAGTGCATCTTGTAAGAAGTCATATGCATTGTTACTCATATTTAAGAATACTTTGTGTGTTTTGTTGGTAAGGTGTTTGGCATAATCAAATTAGATGAACATGTCTTAGAGATTCAAAAGGTATGCAGAAATTTTTTTAAGAGTTTATGCAGTTTTGACCATCTTGTTAATATAAAAGAGAACTGGGCCTGATTTGGGGAGATAAGTGCACAGAGGACAATGACTGTGTTGATACAAGCAAGACTGAATTGTTGATAAAAGACAGCGTGGGGCTTCCCTGGTGGCACAGTGGTTAAGAGTCCGCCTGCCGATGCAGGGGACACGGGTTCGTGCCCCGGTCCGGGAAGATCCCACATGCCACGGAGCAGCTGGGCCCGTGAGCCATGGCCGCTGAGCCTGTGCATCTGGAGCCTGTGCTCTGCAACGGGAGAGGCCACAACAGTGAGAAGCCCAAGTACCACACACACACAAAAAAAAGACAGCATGTTTCGCCAGCAAGCTCAAAGCATCTTGGGCATGGTCCCTTCCTACCATTTCTTCTGCTAACATGGTCCTAACTAGCATAAATAAACCAAAACGTTCATGACTCTGTGTTCCTCATCTTTCCTAACATAATTGCTGCATGGAAGGACACACTAAAGAGAACAAGATAGAGGAATCAACAAAAATGTTGATTTTTTTTTCCTCAAGATGTGTATAGTCTAGTGGGGATGTCAGATACATAAACTAAGTAATTGGAATACGGTGTGGTAACTATAATAACAGATAAGGGATAGGTCCTGTTAGAACTTAGACAGCAAGGGTGCCCTGCTGGCCTAGTGGTGTTAGGGAAGGCTTCACATAGGTGATAACTGAGCTGCTATCTTGATGAGGGATTAGGTGGATGAGGTTTGAGAAGAGCATTCTAGGCAGAGGAGGGGCATACAGAAAAGCCAGGGGAACTGCAGAATGTTTCATAAGGCTGAAAATTGTGTGAGTGTGGGAGAATGGTGAGAGATACAGGGGCTAGAACAAGAAATGTCTTACATGTCACTGATAGACCTGTGGAGTTGCTACTTAGGGGATGGGGTGCTACTGAAAACTTTTGAACAAGGAATAATACTTCAGCTACGAATAATCAGCTACTTTTTAACAGCACTTAATGACTAATAGGTATCTCAGATTTAACATGCCCCCAAACTTAACTCCTAATTTCTCTCACATCGCCTCCTTCTCCTGCTTTTCTCTATCTCAGTGAGTGACAGCTTTATTCTTCAAGTTGCTTAATCCAATCATCCTTGATTTCTTTTTCTCTCATACCCCACAGTCAGTGATCAGCAAATCCTGTTGTTTCTCCCTTTAAGGTGTCCCCAGAATTCATCCACTGATTACTGGCTCCATTGCTGCCACTGTAGTCTGAGCCACCATCATCTCTAGCCTAGATGATTGCAGTAGCCTTGTAAGTGGTCTCCCTGCTTCCTTCCTTGCACCTTAACAGTATATTCTCCACACAGCAGTCAGGAATCCTCCTAAAAGGTGAAATCATGTTGTTTCTGCTCTAAACCTTCTGAGGACTTCCTTCCTACATAGAGCCACAAAGCCCTACATGTCTGGTATTTGGCTCTCTTCTTCCTTTTTCCTTATTCAGCACACTCACCTCTTTTCTGTTCCTTGCACCTTGCTTACATTCTTGCCTCAGAACCTTTGGATTTGCTGTACTTGCTGCCTGGAACATTCTTCCCTGAGATATTCACATTGGCGGCTCTGTAACTTCCTGCAGGGAAGGAGTCCTTCCCTAATCATCTTATATAAAACAGGAAAACTTCTCAGGCACTCTCTAGTCTCCTAATCTTTTTTTCCCCCATAGATTTACTACCATCTGACATATATTTACTTGTTTGTTTTTTGTATCTCTCTTTTCTGCAGTGCAAACTCTGAATGGGTAGAAACTTTGATTGCTTTGATCTCTGCTCTATCCCCAAGGCATAGAGCATGAAGTATCCACTCATTAAGGTTTTGTTGACCAATGACTTGATTTGCATTTTTAAAACTTCACCTTGGCAGCCTTGTGGATAATGAATGGGAAGGTGGTGTGAGGAAGGCATTGACCCTTGATATTGAAATAGTCCAGTCAAGAGATTTGGAGGGCATGGAGTCAAGAATTACTTGGGATGGAAAACTGACAAGATTTGGCAACTCATCGGACTGGGAAAAGTAAGGGATAACGACTCCCAGATTTCTGGCTTGGGTGGTTTGAGCAGATGATGTTGTTGTTGGGAATAAATGAAGCCATGGGGATGAATGAAATGGATCAAGAAGAAGGTTTAGTAAGGTGACCAATCATCCTGGTGTGCCCTGGACTGCTGGTTTTAGAACTAAAAGTCCATGTCAGGAAACCCCTCAGATCCAGGCAAAACCAGATCATTGGTCACTCTAATAGATATAGAGAAAAGATAGCTGAAGACAGCCCCAGTAGTACAGAAAAGGAGTAGGTAGTCAAGTCTGTGCAGGAAATGGATCAGAGGCAGTTAGAGAGGTGGCAGGAGACTCAGTGAGGCATTGGATCAAGGAAGCTAAGAGAGTAGTCAACAGTGTAGGTTGAGTTTCCCTTATTCTTGCCAGAAGTATCACATGTCATAGAGGCTTGTTAAATGTTTCTTGAAATAAACGACACAAATGATGTCTCTTGGTTGATATTTTTGTTAAACTGTAAGTTATTGAGGGGAATCAGCTTCTGATACTAAGTGGATCATAAGGATAAAAATGAATTTAGGGAATGTTATAAAAGCAACATTATTTCTATATTGAGTGTTTGGCAGTCTCAGGTTAATGAATACTGGACAGTGTGAGTAAGCTGTTACATTTGCAGTTTTGAAACAGCATTGATTCTGAATGATCATAAAATTGGAACTTCAGAGCTGTACACTTACAATCATCTACATAGTGGTTCTTAACGTTCTGGAGTAACCCTTTTGCAAATCTGTTGAAAACCTTGAACCATCTCCACCCTCTCCCCTTTTTCCCTGCAAAAAAAAACACCTACATTTTGCTTACAGTTTTGAGGGATGGAAGCTTATGTTCTTTATTTTTTTTCTTTCTTTTTTCTTTTCTTTTTGGCCGTGCCGCAAGGCATGTGGGATCTTAATTCCCCGACCAGGGATCGAACCTGCACCCCCTGCATTGGAAGCACGAAGTCTTAACCACTGGACCACCATGGAAGTCCGGAATGGAGGGTTATGGATGGCCACAGGAATCCCAGATTAACAGAGAATTGCCAATCTTGTACAGCCCTCCCAAATTATACCTCAGAATAGAAAGAGGCCTAGAAAAACTAATTAATTTATCCAGGATCAGATGGCTAGATAGTGACTGAACTTATCCTTGATTGATTATTCTGTCCATTATATGTCTTTGCCTCTTTTAGTGCAGGCTCAGTCCCACTTGACCAATTATTAGATTTCTTTTATTTCAGTTGCTTGGTCACTGTGCCAGCTCAATACAAGTTGACCCAAACTCCGATGTTCCATTCATCTTTTTTTAACTCTCTGTCCATGGACAGAGCAAAAATATTCTGTAGAATATTTGATGGACTGTCAGATTTAATATATCTAACTTTTAAGTCATGAATTAAGAGTTGATGAGGTAAACTTTTACTAATGACTTACTTGTGCCTTTTGTTTGTAACAGGATGCTGTATGATTATGTTGAAAGGAAGCGAAAGGAAAATTCAGGAGCCCAACTGCATGTCACTTATTTAGTGTCTGGCAGTCTCATTCAGAATGGACAATCCGTAAGTTCTCAGAATCTTATTATGAGTTTAAATGTGTTTGAGCTATAAATGGTGTTATATAACACAACACAGGGCAACAACAACAAGATTCAGTATTATGGAAATTTTAAAAAGCTACTTGAAGATGGTGATTGTTTTGGATTTTTAGACTAAACCTAAAACTCTTGAGAAGTTTGGGTAATATCTCAGCTGTGATACAGAGACTATCATTATTGTGCAATTTTCCTAGGCAACAAGACATTCAGAACTGCTTCTCTTATTCCTCTTTCTTCCTTTTGAAGGTATATTGGGGACAACGGTGGTTAATTTTCAGCCCGTTCGAATGTCAAGCTACAAACTCAGGTGTTCAGCAATTACAATGTCTTTTTTTTTTTTTTAAGTGAACTGGATTTTAATCTGAACTTTCGTCCCAGAAGCTCTGCTGAGATAACTCCATTCCTTCTCCCGTACTAGACTGATCCTTGGAACTTTGATAATTCCTCCTCTTTTGCTTCCTCCCCAAACTGAAGCACACCTCCTCTGTTCTTACTTCCCAGACCTCTTACCTGAAGGTTCTTTTGCTCCCATACCCACCAGCCCTAGAGAATTTAAATTTAGCCCAATGATCAAGACTCCTTCTCAGAGATCCACTGATACATGTTTTCCTCTTCCCTTTTGACTTTCCCTAAGATTCATAAATTCAGAAGCCATATTTATCAAAATACTGACTGGATTTGTCTTATATCAATAGAGTCCCAAGCATGTGAGATTCAAAACTGGAACGGCGATTTAGTAATTTACAAGGAGAAACAAAACTGCTAGGGGTATCAGATCCTTATATTCTCTGACTAGCATATTCTGTTCTTGTTGGTAAGCTGTTTGGCAAGCCAGATGTTAATTAAGATATTTGCAAGTGTAGATGGAATCAGATGTCATTATATATCTGAAACCAGATTAAGCAAACCTGATTTCATTTGCTCTCAGAAATAAACCTGACCAGAATCCTCTCCCTGTATGGCCCTTGAATGGATTCTCCCAAAGTTTGCATCTGAATGCCTTCTTTTGATTCCAGGGTTAATAAGCTCCCTTCTGTCTCTTTCTTGAGTTTAGTCAAAGCCTTCCATTTAGTCATAGTCAATTCTTTACCTGGGAATCACTGTGTACCTTTAAAGCAGTGGTTTCTCTTCTTCTTTTTTTGGTCACTGATTCCTTGAGAATCTGAAAGAAAAATGCATATGTTGACATATTTATGAAATTTTCAGTGTTCACAGATTTTTTTTTTTTTTTTTTTTTTTTTTTTTTTTTTTTTTTTTTTTGCGGTATTCGGGCCTCTCACTGTTGCGGCCTCTCCCGTTGCGGAGCACCGGCTCCGGACGCGCAGGCTCAGTGGCCATGGCTCACGGGCCCAGCTGCTCTGCGGCATGTGAGATCCTCCCGGACCAGGGCACGCTCCCTTGCCCCCTGCATCGGCAGGCGGACTCTCAACCACTGCGCCACCAGGGAAACCCAAAGTTGTAGATTTTTATTCTAACCCATATGACAGAGGTTCTTAATTTCAGATTCTTGCATGGTCTTTAGGGTTCAAGGGACTTTTGGGTGAACGCTTGAAAGTACATTCAGGGGCTTCCCTGGTGGCGCAGTGGTTGAGTCCGCCTGCCGATGCAGGGGATGCGGGTTCGTGCCCCAGTCCGGGAAGATCCCACATGCCTTGGAGCGGCTGGGCCCGTGAGCCATCGCCGCTGATCCTGCGTGTCTGGAGCCTGTGCTCAGCAACGGGAGAGGCCACAACAGTGAGAGGCCCGCGTAACGCAAAAAAAAAAAAAAAAAAAATACATTCAAATTGTGTTCCTCAGTGCATTTATTTGAGACCATTTTTCAAAAAGATGTGTAACCCATGATCAATTAAAAACTTCTCTGCTGTGGTTTGCTTGTATAAAGCCTTCTGTTTCTAAGTTTAAGAGGGCATTTAAATTCTGCCCAGCTTTTTTTTTTTTTTTTGCCCAGCTTCTTTTTAAAGCAGCAGAACGCGTTATCAAATGAAATCTTGGAATCCTAAAATATAAAATATATTAAGAGTAGGGTTCCTGTGGTTGAAGTGGTTGTGAGAATTTTAGAGCCCTGCCCTGTGGAACCCTGTAGAATTAATTACTGACCAAGTGTGGATGCTTATCCATGCTTTTTTCTTTTAAGAGAGCCAGGCTAAGAAAAGACAGATTATTAAGCATAATGTCAGGTTTTGTTCTTATTCTTTCTCATAAGTTTTAAGTGTTTCTAGAAAGAAAAAAAGATACATAGGCTTTGTATGGGTTTTTAAACGTACGAATAATTTCTATTTTTCCAACGATCATTATTGTAAAAAATGCTTGATAATACATAGAAAGTAAAAGCCTCCTTCTAATCTCATCCTGGAGAGTCTTCCAGAGAATTTTTGAAAATTTCAGGGAAATGTTTGGTTGATTCTTTTTGTGATATTAGAGGTTATTAGCTTGATCCATTCTTTATTAGATCCCCCATTGGCTTTTCATCTAATGATTTTAGCTGAGATTGTTTTTTATCATTGCCTAGATCATTAATTCACTAGGAGTTACAAAATAGTGATGTTCTAATTCTGTCATTCCTTCTGGATTTATTGGCTGGAATGTTTCTATAAAGAAGAACTTTCTCTCATCAACTAGCTATGTTTTCCCTTTTTCTTTAACTGATGAAAAGCTCAAGGGGCTTGCCCCCAGCCAGGCTCTGGGTTTATGGATGCTGAACTCAACTCCTGTGTCCCCCTTAATAGGATCCCCCTGAACCATAGCTCTACTCTGGTCTAGTTGTTTTAGCACTGGCATTTCCACTGCGTTGTTTTTATGCATTTCGAATATCCCCTAAGGCAGCGTTTAGTCACGTTGAACTGTCTGGGCTGCGATATTTTCTCTTGAGGGTACCAATTATTGTTTTTAGGGCTCCTGTTACATAGGTTTGAGTGATTAGTTCCTAATGCTCTTTTTCTCATAAGCTCTGTAATTTTTATTGTACAATTTTGCAGAACATGACATTTTTAAGAATGCTTTTTTTAAGAGAAAATGCATTATGAAGACACGCCAAATTCCCAGTTCAAATTTACAATTATATTTTTTAAAAACTTACTTGATTTTATATTGTTCTTTTTTCTTATGTTGTGAATTTTGGTTGTTCCTAACTTTAAAATAAATATTTATTTGCTTTAGCCAAATATATGAGATTTAGAAAAGCAAGACCAACAATTTTACTAACCATATGATGACTGAAAACAGTTTAAGGTTTCTAAGTTATCCCGAGCATCACTCTGTTGCAGTTATAGAAATGTTTCTCATTCTTTATTACAGCCACATGATCCTACATTGATAGATATACCTTAGTTTATTCAGCAGTCCCTTATTGATAGTTATTTTATTTATTTACAATCTTTGGCTATTACATATAGTGCTGCAGTGAATAGCTCAGTGTATATGTGCTTTGTATATTTTTGCCAGTGTGTTTTAGGGTTACGTTCTTAGAAGTAGGATATATATAAACTTTGTTGGGTATTGCCAAATACCTCTCCATTTTTCATTCCTACCAGCAATGTAGGAGAGCATCTGTTTCTACACAGCACATGTGGTCCTGTTTCAGGGTCATCTGTATTTCTCTTCTGTGAACTGTTTCTTCATACCTCTTGCCAATTTTCAAAAGAATAGTTAGTCTTTATTTTCTCTATTTTAGAAGCTATACATTAACCCTTTGTGATGTAAGTTGCAGATATTTTTCTCACTTTACCATTTGTCTTTTTACATTGCTTAAATTTTTTTTCTTCATTATCCAAAAATGATTTTTTAGTTTTTATGGATTATTTTAGTTACTTCTGGATTTTGAATTATAGTCAAGAAACTTTTCCTCATTCTCAGGTTATATTAGTTTATAGAAGAATTCACCCGTATTTTCTTCCTGTGCATATTATATATATATATATATATATATATATATATATATATATATATGTATGTTTCATTCTTTACATTTAGGTCTCTGATCTGTTTAGAATTTTTTTTTTTGTATGGTGTGAGAGATCCAATTTTTATCTGGTTCCATATGATTATACAGTAATTCTCATTACATTACTTAGTAAAAAGTCCTCTTTTCCTCACGCTAGTTTGAGCTGCTATGTTTTTTTGAGTTTTGGGGGTTTTTTTCGTACTGATATCTACACTCTCTCACTTTCCCTAACCTGATTGAGAAGTTTCAAAGTAAGCAAGTTAAAAATGAGTCTGACTTTATTAAACTGTAACATACATTTTCAGGGGTATCTAATGTTGCTGATTTCACATCCAAGTGCAAATGAATTTTTGGCAAGGAAACGTTAAAATTGCAAGTTGTACTACTTTAAATACCAATGAAGTGTTATTTTGTTACAGTGCCACAAGGTTGCAGTAGTGAGAGAAGATAAATTGGAAGGTAAGTATAGCGATTTAGCAAATTTTTCCTCTTTTTTTAAAAAAAATTTATTTATTTTTTAATTTTTGGCTGTGTTGGGTCTTCGTTTCTGTGCGTGGGCTTTCTCTAGTTGTGGGAAGCGGGGGCCACTCTTCATCGCGGTGCCCGGGCCTCTCACTGTCGCGGCCTCTCTTGCTGTGGAGCACAAGCTCTAGACGCGCAGGCTCAGTAGTTGTGGCTCACGGGCCTAGTTGCTCCGCAGCATGTGGTATCTTCCCAGACCAGGGCTTGAACCCGTTTCCCCTGCATTGGCAGGCAGATTCTTAACCACTGTGCCACCAGGGAAGCCCAGGTTTTTCCTTTTATGGCATCAGTGTCATTAACAGCTCATATATATTTAGCTGTTTTATGGGAGAGCCATGTATTATTCTTTTTATTAGTAATTTCTGAAACATGTTAAAATATGATACTACACTAATTTCGCATTTTTAAGGCCAATGGCTGCTGACATTTATAAAGCGCTTTTATCACGGGATTTCAAAACTGTGACAGACATGTAAAAAACTATTATGAATACCATATGGAACACCTCATCAACTGTCAAAAGACAATGGTCTCTAAATATTGTGTTGTATTCCATAACAGTTTTTTTAGGAAGAAAATTAAAGAATGCTTTTCTGAAGTCAAAAAAACTTAGTATAACTTCTAAATTAATTTCATCTACCCATTTCAAGACTATTAATGCTACTGTTCTATTTTTTAATACCCAATTCAAAGGGATTTTGTAATAGTCAGCCACATGATCTTGGATTATGTCTCAAGACAAAACCTGCACTGTTGTACTTTGTATATAAAGATGCCTACCAGTGGAGTTGTTTTCTTATAAATTAACTTTGATGTATTCAAGATGGTGGAAATGTCCAATATTTTCTTTCTGAATTCCCACAGTGGTAGATTTATTCATTCAGTAGATACGTAGTGAGTATCTACTCTGTGTCAAGCTCTGTGCTAGGCACTAGAGACTTGGAACAAGGTAGGCATGGTCCCTTCCTTCATGGAACCTAAAATTTGTTCTTGTGATGTTCTTTTCTGTATTTCCTCTGCAGACTCATCTGGTTAGTAGTATTTTTGTTATATAGAGTTTCTTTTTGTAAACTAAAATTGAATTATATAAACAAGACTTCTCAGAAATTACTTATTCCTCAGTTGCTATGTTTATATGCTAGAGTATAAGATTCTTCCCTGACTGGGGGGATAAAAAAAAACCACATCATAGTATCATCAGTTATTCATTAATATTTACTGAGTGTCCACTGGATGAGTGATACCTTCACAGTACTGTACTTAGAACTGACTCACCACCACCTACCTTTCATAATGTCCTTGTCACAGACAGAAGAGTTGATATCATACTGTATATAAGACTGGCCTTTTAGAGCTTTTTGGACCACCACAGATTACAAATGGTTTTAATGCAGAAGGGTTTCTTGTTAGACTCCCCACATGCTATGAAGTTTGTGTATTAACAGACTGCTTTTCCTGTTGACTTGTAGCAGTGAAGTCCAAGCTAGCTGTGACTGCCAGTGTACATGTGTACAGCATCCAGAAAGCCATGCTAAAGGACAGTGGGCCTCTGTTCAATACCGACTATGACATCCTTAAAAGCAACTTGCAGAACTGCAGCAAGTGAGATCCTTAATGTTTCTTGTGGGCTTCTTTACGAATTGATTTTGCAAGATGTTTACACAGTGGCTGCCTCTTAAGAGTGAACGCCAAGTCTAGTAAAACCCCATTTATCTTACAGTAAGACACATGCCTGGTTTTATTAGTACATCATAAGGTGAAAAATAGCAGCCACAACCCACACTGAAAACCTCAGTAGACTCCCCATAAATCTATTTCTGATGTATTTATTCTGTCACTACTACCAGAAATGTTTGTTGGGCCCCCTCATTACTCCTTTACCCCAGTCTCTGCTTGTCTAAATCCTACCCATCTGTCAAGAGCCAGTTCAAATGTTATCCTTCAAAAAACTATTCCTAATTTAATATTCCTCTACCTTCCATCCAAAATCAGTTGATCTTCCACAGCCAGGATCAGATCTTGTTCATCTTTTGTATCTTTCACAGCACAGGGAGGAGGTGGACTATAATGCACATGGGTTTTGGAAATTGATGGTCATGGGCTTGATTTTTGGCTTTGTTGCTCATGGCCCAGTAGCTTTGGACAAGTTACTTAAACTCTTTTGAGCTTTGGTCAAATGCCTACTTTGTGAGGTTGTATGGAGGTTTCAGGCCAGATCCCCAGACATATAGTGAACACCTACTACTTTGATAGGTACTAAGCAGGATAATTTGAGTTAATTCAACAAAGGTCTGATGATTACGTGTGACATGCCACATACTATAGAGTGAATATGGCCCAGTACCTGCTTATGGAACTGATGATCCTATGGGAGGCAATTACAGTATAGTGTGACAGTGCTACAATATGAATAAGAGTGTGGGAGGATGTTGGGGGACACTCATCCCCCCTTTTTGGTTGGGGTGGAGTGAGGAGGCAAGACAGAGGTGGCTTCTTGAAGGGTACGGCATTGAAGTTGAGGCCTGAAGGCCTAGTAGAAGTAGCCAGTCAGAGGGAAGTGGGAGAGTAAGGATAAGCCTGAGAGAACACGTGGTGCTTGTACAGAACCACAGTAGTTTTCTATGGCTGGAAATTAGAGTGAGAGGCAGAAAATAATGATATAAGGAATCAGACTCTATGCTTGACTACTAGGATAAGGAGTTTAGGCTTTATTCCAAGGGCACAGGGGAGCCACTGAAGATTTTGAAGCAGATGATTGAAATGATCAGAATTGCATCATAAAAATATCATTCTGACTGTGATGGTGAAAATGGATCTGAAGGGAGTAATCTGAAGGCAAGGCCATCAGGAAGGAGAAATGTTGCAGTGATTCAGGGTGGAGATGACAGTTATCTGAAGTATAGTAGTGGTGTTGGAAATGGAGAGGTACAGAGGTTAAAGGGTAATACCATCAAAACCTGGATGGTGTGGTAGTGGTTAGGGACCAGGAGAGAGTGTATGGTGGGGATGGGGGTGGGGTTCATGGTGTTAAGGATGATGGCCGTGTTTCTGGCTTGAATTGCTGGATGGATAATGGTACCATCACTAAGAAGAGGAATATATGAGGAGGAGCAGGCTTTGGGAGAAGGGAAGAATGATGAATTGGCTTTGGACATGTTGAGTTTTAGTACCCTGTGGGGAGTCCAAGTGGAGGTGTCCTTTGCAATAGCTAGGGGATTCTAGAGCTAAGAAGAGAAATCCGAGGGTAAAGATAGGGATTTTGGAATCAGAGAAAATAGATAATTAATTGGGCTACAGCAGTAGATACAGTCATGCAGAGAGAATGCATAGACTGAAAGAAGGGCAGAAAGTTATTAAACTCCAGCCACAATTACTAGCTGTGTAACGCCTTGGGCAAGTTATTTAACCTCTCTGCTTGAGTTTCCTCATCAGTGAAATGAAACTAATAAAATTAGTATCAGCCTCAGGGTTGTAGAGGATTAAATGAATTAATATATGTAAAGCACTTAGAACAGTGCTTGGCACCCAGTAAGCACTATTTAAGTGACAGCTGTTTTTTTAAGGGGTGGGCAGAAAAGAGGGACCTAAGAGGGAGCAGCCAGAGATAAGAGGAAAATCATGAGAGTGTCTGGAGTTCTAAAAACTAAGAAGAGAGTTTCAAGAAGGAGGGACTGGTTGACACTATCAAACCTTGCTGAGAAGCTGAGTAAAATAGGAACTGAAAAGTGATGGCCTTAGTAAGAGCAGTTTCAGTGGAGCAATCGCTTCTGATCGACTGGGTAGATAGGGGTATAAGGAAGTGAGACAGCAGATAGGGACAACTTTCCAGGAAATTTGACAGTAAGATGGAGGAAAAAGAGAGGTAACCTGCTACAGAGGAATTGAGGCTCAGGGAGGATATATATACTTTTTTTTTTTTTGCCTGTTACCGCTGTGGCCTCTCCCGCTGTGGAGCACAGGCTCCAGATGAGCAGGCTCAGCGGCCACGGCTCATGGGCCCAGCCGCTCCGCGGCACGTGGGATCCTCCTGGACCGGGGCATGAACCCGCGTCCCCTGCATCGGCAGTCAGATTCTCAACCACTGCGCCACCAGGGAAGCCCTATATACATTTTTAAAGTTGAGAATACCTTGAACTTGTATTATTGGGAAAGAGCTATAAAAAGAAGAAATGGTTGAAGATACTGGGGGGGATGGGATAACTGATAAAGTTGGGTCCTTGAGGAGAAATAGGTATAGGATTGCCAAAAATAATTTCTGTAAGTTCCATGAACATAGGGATCATGTCTATTTTGTTAACCACTGTATACCCAAAATGGTGCCTGGCAAATGGTAAGCATTCAGTAAATGTTGAGTGAATTAATGGTAGACATTGGTTCTTTTTTTTTCTTCAGCTCAAAACCTTGAGTATAATAGGCATACAAATATTTATTAGATAAATAATGAATATACAGCTAAAGAGTAATTTATGTCTGGTGTCTTTTAGGGAAGGATTATAAGAAAATATTAATACTCAGATATGTTTATGTAAGTTGTATTATTAGATTTCAAAAATAATCTGTATTAAAATCTAGTTGTGGTATGTCAAACTCTAAAAATCAATTCTGTTGTATCTAGTAAGTAAGCAAACAAGAATAAAAGTGACTCTAAAGTCCAAAATGAAATTTGCATAGGGACCGCTAAAATAAACATGGCAAGTAGAAATGTGATAGTAGGAAGCACTTTAATGAAACTTCACTTAAATACTTAAGGTATCCTCCGTAGAAATGTGAGGAATTTATCTCCAGTAAAGAAGTATGTATTTGGTCCTGAGAATCATGGGCCAACTGAGATCTGACACATTGTTTCATGTGTTTTAAGAAGTGTTGTGACAGGAAGAAAGTTGAAATTTTAGATTAAGCAGATTCTTCTCTCTTCGGACATGTTCCCAGCCTAACCTGGTCTCTTCCTCATTGCCAATTCCTGGTCCTGACCCTAAGGTGTGGAATGTAGACCGAATGGAGAAAGAGTTGTCTCGGGGCCAACTTTAGATGTTGACAATGAAATAAAACATTGCTCTCTTTCCTTGTACATGGAAGCACTGCAGGGCCAGAGAGGAAGAGTGGTGAGTGAAAGGAAATGATTTCCGTCTGTTCTTAACTCTGATGCACAAAATATTTGTGTTAATGTGGGGTTTTCTATGTGGACTGTAATAAATCAGTGGAAGGTTTTTGGAGCTGTGGACTCTAGCTCAGCGCTGTTCAGTGTAAAGTTACTTCAGAAATTAAGTGATATTATCAGGGATTTTTTATCTTAGGCCAGTTAGTCTCAGAGTTGTGCCTGGTTGATCTGTAAGATAATTGCTATCACCACATAGTTTCTTAACCTCCATCTTCTCCCACCCCAAGTTGAGATGATACACTAAAGAAAGGAGAGAAGCCAGAAGCCTCACTTTCAGTGACTTAAATAATCTTTCTTTCAACCTGTATTTCTCTGTGCCAGGTCTTGTACTGGGTGCCTGAAATACAAAAGGTGAATAATATACTTACCTTCAAGGAACTCTTACCTACCCTTGATAAGCAAAAGACTGAGGGAAATAAAATGTTCTTCTTTGTTAGGAAACGTTGGAAAACTTTGCTTTAAGTACAACTGTTTGACAAGGCTGGATCAGTTACCCATTCACAATGTAGGACATTATATTATGGATTTTTGTGAAACAGGCACATCTACAGTGATTAAAGAAGAAGAGATGAATGTTCCCTTTAATATGTCATGCGAATTGTTCCAAATTTCTTCACTTGGCTATGGGCATACTTGTCTGGTGCTCTTAGTTGGGATTATTGTAAGTTATTAAATAATTGACTTTAAAGGACCACAGGTTATAGAAGCCAGTGGCTCTGTTCCCAGCTTATTCCATGTTTTAAAGCATGATCCATTCTGGCCAGGAGAGTTGCCAGGAAATTTGTTAATATTTAAAGCTCTTAATTTTGATTCAGTCAGTATTTATGGTATTGCTAGCCCTATACGTTGAAGGTCTTTAAAAACAAGAGATAACCATTTGGTTTACCAAAGATGGTGAAATTATTAATGTTTTATTATTGTTTGGTGTATTCTTACTATTTTGAATTAGGATGCTTTTTTCAAAAAAGCAAGAATACCCATATGGCTTGGTAGAAGACACCTTCCAATCTTAGTTTTATTACTAACAAGATGTATAATCTAGGACTTCACTCACTCCTCTCCAGTACTTGTTGCACAAACTAATTTCTAAAATCCATTCTAGTTCTAAAATTTTCTCATTTTATAGTATTAGGGTTAGAAAGTATTGTGGGGAAGCAGCAAGATTTTAAAAATAAGGTTTGACGTTGACATCAATTAATTTATTGTAACATTTCTGTCCTCAGGTTTAGTGCCATCCAGTGTGCAGCTGCCGTCCCTAGAGCTCCTGCTGAATCCTCATCTTCTGAAAAGTTTGAGCAGTCAGATCTTCCGGTATCACCTGAGACACAAGCCAGTAATGAGTTGACCACCAATGGTCATGGCCCACCTATCCCCAAACAGAGTTCCCAGCAGCCCAAAGGAATCATGGGCATGTTTGCTTCTAAAGCTGCTTCTAAAACCCAAGATGCCAACAAGGAAACCAAAACAGAGGCTAAAGAAGTAACGAATGTAAGTCTTCTTTTAAAATATGCTTTTACAGCTCAGAATGGGTAACCAGAAAAGCATTTAATAATTCCAGTGGTAGTAGTTTAATTATTTAAGGTTCTGATATTTAGTTCTGTTTTTTTGCTTTAGTGTAAATCCTTTAATTCTTGATATTCTCACCTGAAGTAGTCCTTTTTCTTTCAATAATGCTTCTCACCAAGCTTCAGATTCTCCTGTAAAATGTAATGCCTGCCCTGTACACATCACAAGATTATTGTGAGACCCAGTTGAAATAATGCAAAGAATTGTATATTAGCAGTATGTTATTTGGGAACATCTATATTTTGGGCTTTGCCAGTATATTTAACATTTTCATTCTATTTAATGAATTTTTCTTGTTTTTTTCTTTCATCCCTTTCCTTAGTTTTTTATTGTTCAGTCATCTGAACTAACTTAAGTGTGTTGACTTAAGAAAAGTCTCATAAGATACTATTAAAAATATAATCTAGAACAGCATAATTATTGCCATTATTATTATTACCATTATTGTCATTTTAAAGCTTCCACTTTGGGAAAGGAGAGGAGAGGGAGAGGGAAAGCACTGACAATTATAGGGCTCCTACTGAGTGCCAATAGTTTCGTCTTTGCTTAAATCCTCTTATCACTTCTGTGAGGGAGATATTATCATCTTGTTAAGTAATTTAGATGTCATATTGCTATTACGTGGTGGAACCAGCATTCAGTTCCACTTAGGATGATTACAAATGTAATGTTTTGGAGGTTTTTTCCCCATTTTGTACCATGTTGCCTCTGATGTGTTTTAATTCTGTCAAACTAAGTAGTTTTTAAATGTACTCTAAAAAAGTTTAGACATATTCATGGATAATAATTTTATAAAAACCGGGGGAAACTAAGCTTTGGCGATTAACACCAAATACTATCTGGTCTGGATTTGTTCTTATATCTAGTGCCTACATGTTTTGGCATGATAATATAGAGACTATGATCATGAGAGTGTGTTCTGCTATTGAAGAGATCTTTTGACTGCTACTTGAAGAACAGCCTAAACACTAGAAAAAATAATCATGTGTGTTTTCTTTTTCTATGCTTTTAGGCATCTTCGGTAGGCAACAAGGCACCAGGGAAAGGGAATGCGATAAGCAATTTTTTTGGAAAAGCTGCTATGAGTAAGCATGTTCTTACCTTCCTTTGACTAATATATGAATGTTAATATAATAACATTATATCTGAGGTGAAAGCCACCTTGTCCAGTTTTTACCCATCTAACACACTACCATGTGGCATTCCCACATCCTAACATAAACTTGTAGTATACAGACCTATATGTTGATGAATATAACCAACTGGAACAGTAGATTTTATGGGTGAGCTGGGTTCAGTCAAGATATCCTGGAGGGTAGTTTACTTATTTCCATTTTTACTTCCTGCCTTGAAAAGAGAATTAAATATTTGTTTCATAGTGTTCTTGAAAATGGGTGTTTAAAATAAAAGGGAAGTTTATTTATAATGGCCATTTATAAATATTTACTTTTTGAGAAAGCAAATCTCCTTTATTTAAAAAAATATATTTAGATGAGGAGTTTTTCATATAGAAAGAAGCAATAACCACATATTTTTGTACTTCTCATATCAAGTACACATCCCCTGGGAGTATGTGGCCAGAATACCAGGAAGAATGCAGGAGTTGCAGGATAATTATGGCACACTTCTTGGAGCATAGCACTTAACAAAGATTTTGTGGGAAGCAGTTTTGTTACATGCCTATGCAAGCAAAATTAGTCAGAAATCTGCTTTTCTGTGATGGTCAAAATGGTAGTTAGGGGACAGATTGGGGTAATAGTTTTTTTATTTGCCATAAAAGCTATCAGAGAACATTTTTATGTTCTGAAAAAATATTGAAAATTTGCTACTTTCAGGTTATTGGGAGGCATGATTGTATTACTGCAGGCACAGTGCATGGGGAGGGCTCCCTACTTCTGTGAAAATATGTCATGCTAATGTCACTGGCCTGCACGGCTGGTGCTAGTCCACTATACCCAATCAGATTGTGTGATTTCTTGGCAACTTTGATGAGGCCCACATGTTTATTTGTTGTTGTTGTTTTTAATATGTTTGTAACCTTAAAAGCCAGTGAATTTTAAAATTACTATTATTTCTAAAATACATAAAACATGACTGCAAATTGTAAAAGTCAAACAGAAGTATACATTTATTTATTCGTGTGTTTATTTAGCAGATGTTTATTGAGCACCTACTACATGCTTGGCACTATTATGCACTAGTGACACAATGTAGAAAATGTCCTCATGGCCCTTATATTCTACTGGAATAGAAAGACAAATAAATACAGAAAAAATAAAATACTTAATGATTGTAATAGCTAGGCAGAGAGTAACAGGATATTATGATAGAATGTAATAGAGGGAGTGGGGAAACCTGGATAAAATAAAGGAATGAAATATTCACTTAATTAAAAGAATGGCTTACAAAGCTGATTTATTTAACAGATTTTTTTTTAAGGCTTAATGTTTAGAGTAAAATTATGAATGTTTTTATTGTATTTGACACATGACAAGATCAATGCAACGAAAATGAAGCTTGAGAGCTGGATGAAAGAGTTGATTGTTGGTATTTGAACCATTTAAAACTTGATGCCGGACAATAACAAGTGTTAGCAAGAATGTGGAGAAATTGAACCCTCATACATTGCTTTAGGGAGTGTAAAATGATGTGCTCACTTTGAAAACAGTGTGGCAGTGCTTCAAAAAATTAAACATATTTACCCAGAGCTTCCACTCCTAGGTATCTACTCAAGTGAATTAAAACTGTGTGTCCACACAAAAACTTGTACATATGTTCATAGCAGCATTATTCATAATAACCAAAAAGGTCTATCATGTGATGAATGGTTAAAAGATATGTGATATATCCATATGATGGAATATTTTTCAGCCATGAAAAGGAATGAAATACTGATACATGCTACAACATGGATGAACCTTGAAATGTTATGCAAAATAAATGAAGCCAAACACAGAAGGCCACATGTTATATGATTCCATTTACACAAAATGTTCAGAATAGGCAAATCTATAGAGACAGAAAGAATATTAATGGTTGTTAAGGGATGGGTTGGAGAGTGATGACTAATGGGTACAGGGTTTCTTTTAGGGGTGATGAAGTGTTCTAAAATTGGGTGGTGGTGTTGTTGCAATTAAAAACCACTGAATTGTACACTTGAAAAGGGTAAATTTTATGATATGAATTCTGTTTCAGTAACAAAAACCTTAATGCTTTATATATTTCAAAAAATTACAGCATTGGTGACAAAATTAAAAAGTCATCATCTGTTATCATTCTTTGCTTAAAAAGGTGTTTCATATTTTTTTGTGTATCCAAAGAGATGCTTTTCTGTTTTCAGAATTCATAAGCTGCATACTCTTGGGAAACATCTTTTAATCCCTCTGACTCTTAATTTCCTCATCTATCAAATGAGAATGTTGGTACTTCATAAAGTTGTATTCATTTTTTTTCTAAATGCTGTGTTTACTATCATTTGGCTTGGGGGCTGTGATATAATGAAGGATTAGCAGGAGGCAGAAATGAAAACAGTTATAGCTAGAGTGGTAGTTGGAAAGGAGAAATGTTCCCTGACTAGGCCATGAGCTCTGTTAGGACAGGGACTGTTTTTTATCCCTTTAGCCCCTGTTCCTAATATATTACCTGGCACTTAGTAAACTGTCAAAGGAATGATAGATTAATATTGCATGATGGGGTTATATGTTGTCTGCTATACTTTATTTACAGATAAAATTAAAGTCAATTTGGATTCAGAACAAACAGTGAAAGAAGAAAAAAAAGTGGAGCAACCTCCACTGTCTGTCACTGAACCAAAGCTGGCAGCCCCTGTGGGCCTGAAGAAATCTAGCAAAAAAGCAGAGCCTGTTAAGATGCAGCAGAAAGAAAAAAAGAGGTAGGAAAATTTTGTTACTTGTGGGGGAAGAGTGTCTCTGCTGGGGGTGAGAAGGTCTTTTGGGGCTTATTGACAAACAGGCAGTTTTCAGTTGAGCACTAAATCCTACTAGGGATAGCCTTAGGGATACAGCCGTATAACCAAAATGAAGAGAGACGCTCCATAGCTTGTCTAGTGAAGCAGAACTTGAATCAGCCAGTTCAGATGACTTAGAGCCCAAAGCCAGTTTTTTGGGCCCCATTGATTTAAATTGATTGTCTTCTTCTTTACTTCGTTTTATATTTGTGGACATGGCATAAGCGTGCCTGATTGTATGTCTCTGTGTCTGTTTTTCACCTCAGATTGCCAAATGAGGGGTTACTGTTTCCAGTGAAATTTAAGAGAAAAAGTTCTTTGTTTTCTTTTTATATCAATGAGTTTATTTTTCAAGTGGTAAAATGTAATTAGAAAAGAAAATAAAAAGCACACAAGCTGTTAAAAATGAATCCAGGAATTTGAGACACTACCTCATAGTTGGTAGGAGCTAGTCTGTTGAAAGAAATTCTAAAGGACACTGTCAGCACTGATAGGCCCAGACATACTTGACTTTTGTGGCAAGGTTGGGGCTACACTATTAGAAAACATCAACAAAATGCTAATGTTTCAGAGGGTCAGAGCTCTCTGTCCAGTGGGCCTCATCTCCTAGGAACATGTGATAGGGATGGATTAAAATGTTTCTAACCATGGGTATGACACTCGCTGTTGATGGTTATTGCCAGGAATGCATTCAGGATTTCACCACCAAGTAGGACATTAACTGTATGTTTTTAGTAGATGCCCTTTACCAGATTAAGGAAGTCTTTTCTATTCCTAGTTTGCTGAAATGTTTTATGAATGGGTGTTGAATTTTGACAGATACTTTTTCTGCATTTATTGAGGCAATCGTATGGTGTTTCTGTTAATGTGGTGAATTATGCTGACTGGTTTTCAAATGTTAAGCCAGCCTTGCATTCTTGAGATAAACCCCACTTGGTCATGATGTATTAGCCTTTTTATATATTGCTAGATTCGATTTGTTAATGTTATGTTAAGGATTCTTTGCATCTATATTTATGGGGGCTATAATCAGTTAATTTCTTTGCTGGTAATGTCTTTGTCAGATTTCAGTATCAAAGTTATGCCTATTTCATACAATCAGTTGAGAGGAGTTTCCTCCTCCTCTGTTTTCCAAAAGAGTTTGTGTAAGGTATGTATTGTTTCTTTCTTAAAAGTTTGATAAAATTCACCAGTGGATCCAGGCTTGCAGTTTTCTTTGTGGGAAAATTTTTATTATGAATTTGACTTCTTTAAATAGAGGCATTCAAATATTCTTTTGGGGTCAATTTTGAATGTGTTTTTAAAGGAATTTATTTCATCTGAGTTGTTGAGTTTATTGGCATAAAATTGTTTATAATATATATAGCCTTATTCTTTGAGTATCTATGGAATCTGTAGGTATCACTATAGATTTCTTCATTCATTCCTAACATTGGTAATATATACTTTTCTCTTTATCAACCTTGTAAAAGTCTTACTGATTTTATTAATCTTTTCTTGAAAAATAACTTTTACCTTTTAAAATTTTCTATTTCATTGATTTCTGCTCTTTATTATTTCCTTCTACTTATTTTGGGTTTAATTATTTTTCTAGCTTAAGGTAGAAAAATAAGTTGATATTTAGTTACATAAGAAATAAGATTGAAGGTAAAAACTATGTCTTGTACTTATTTGTGTCTATAACACACACTAGGCCCTTGATAAATTATTGTTGATTGAATGAATATTGTGGTGGAGTATCCAGACAGAGGAGCTAAATAATGTCAAGATGGATCTAGGTTATTTGTCCAGTAAAATTTATCACATTGTATTTTATAGTTAGTGGCATTTATACCCATTTTTCCTGCCAGAACTTCTTGAGAACAACAGTATTTTCTTGATCTTTGCATCTGAGTGTTTAGCAAAAAGCCTTTATATAGGTAGTAGCTGCTTATTTAATGCTTGTTGAATGATTGAAAGGCCAGTCGGGGAAGTAAGAAGGAATTTGGAAAATTTTTCAATAACCTGGTAAGTAGCTTACAGTGGTCTTTAGAGAGCTAGAGAAACTTTTTATTCTGGTTACCCCGTGAAGTGACCTAGCTGTGGTCAGTTAGCAGAGTATTCTTATGCGTCTATTACGACTCTTACTTTCTACCCTCTGGAATTAAGATCATGAGTTATGAAGCAAGGCTGACAGTAGCACATGAATACTTATATTTTTATTTTGTGTAACATGCTTAAATTATTCCCGAACGGCAACAGGAGGAAGCAAGTGGAGTTATCTGATGATGAGACAAAAGAAACTGAAAACATGAAGAAAAAGAGGAGAAGAATCAAACTTCCTGAGTCTGATAGCAGTGAAGATGAAGGTGCGCATTGCTAATTTTTTTAATTTTAATTTTTAATTTTAATTTTTGGCTAGTGGGATTGTCTCAGTCAATTTGGGCTGCTATAACAAAAATACCATAGACTGAGAGGATTAAACAACAGGAATTTCTTCCTTTCAGTTCTGAAGGCTAAGAAGTCCAAAATCAAGGTGCCTACTGATTCAGTTCCGGGTGAGAGCTCTCTTCCTCATTTGTAGACGGACACCTTCTTGCTGTATCCTCCATGGCAAAGAGAGAAATCATCTTTCTTGTGTCTCTAATCTCATTCATGAGGGCCCTATCCTCGATACTTAATTATCTCCCAAAGGTCCGCCTCCTACTTCTATCATATTGGGGATTAGGGCTTCAACATATAAATTTTGAGGGAACACAAACATTCGGTCCACAGAAGGGTCAGTTCTTATTATGATGATTTTAAGCACAAGGAGCTAAAAAGTTACTTATTATGGGTCACAGTGACAATAGTAATCCTAGCACTGAGAGACACAGTGTACCTATTTCTATTTAAAACCTACTTTAACCTTTTGACAAGAACCATAATCTTATGGTAATTTGTCAAAAGTAGCAAACACAAAGGGAAAGAGGAGAATAAGGATTATTACATTTATTATCAAAGACGTTTTCTTTTTCAAAAAATAAAATGGAGCTCTTCCTTTCGGTACCTTCATGTGAATCTTATAAAATGGGTGATATTGTAGGCATCAGGGGTATTGATGGTGTTTTGTACCACATAAGTAAAACCATGCTAAGATGAAGAATCTGTATGGTCATCGTTGAGAGGGAATGACACTGTGAACCCTTCCAGTTTTAAGATGTAGACACTATTGTACAATAAGCGAACAGAATAAGGGCAAGAGTCTTGCCTGAAAAATTAATGTGCCTTTTAAAAGAATATCAATTATTCTAAGAGCCACTATCAAGTATCCTTCCCAAAATGTGTAAATGAAAGTGTACAGAAAAAGGAGGAAACCAAAGAGAACGATACCTGGGTTGGACTGATATGCCAGATGACTTCGATCCTGAAAAGCCTGGTTTGAGAACCAGTGGTGAAAAGCTTGAGCTGCTGTGATTGATTCTCCATGAATTCATGGCCTAATGAGTATAAAACATTTTTGGTAATGGCCAGGGGAACTCTCGTCCAAAGGGATTCAGCATCATATAAAGGTAGACAAAAGCAAACAAACTGACACTAAAAAGAGATTAAAGAAAAATGAATGCAAAAAAAGGAACCTGCTATGCTGTTGAAGGACAAAGCTAAACTTGTTAGACTCTACTCTTAGCAGAAACTACTGTAAGAAGCACTGAAAATAGTAACAGAAGCTCCCCCAAAGTGGGGGGATATTAGCTCAAGTGAGTGAAAAAACAAACTATATATACAGGTGACAGTAATGCAAAGGAAATGAATATGTCTATGGCAGAGGTACATCTTTGACTCTTCCATGGATTTAGGGTTTCCATTGACTGTGGAATGGATAGGGATAGGGTATTGTGAGCATCCTAGTGGGGCAGTTGCTATATACTCATTCCATGTCATTTATCAAAATGCTTTAACCAAGACTACAGAAAGGAAGATTCCCAAGTGTGTGATGAAACAACCATCAAGGAACATTCTGACTGGTTAAGGGTTGAAGGAAATAGAGGCAAATCTGTGCAGACACACAGGAAAATAACTTAGCAAGTAACTTAGGAATATGTGCTAATTGGAAGTTTTCCCTAAATTCCAACCAGGAAAAGAACTTGAGGAAGATTCTAAAAAAGTCTTTGAAGCCATCCTAATGTACATTAAAAAAGTAAACTAGATACTGTAGTATTAGTGAAGGAGTCAGCTCTAAGTCAAGGAATTACTGTGGTTGATTGAACACTCTTTACATACTTCTGAAATATTCTCTGTAGTTCTGATCCGTAGCTCACAAAAATAATACCCTTAAGTGATTAGAAATATGAGTGGGGTTATTTAGTTTGGAAGGGAGAAGAAATGTAAAAGAGGTGGACAACCTATAATAGCAGATGATAGAAAGCAGAGGCTCTCAGATTTTTTTTTCTGGCAAAGATAACTTTTGGCATCTGACTAAATTTATAAACCTTTGCCATTTTATTCCTAAGTTTCTTCTTTGTCTCAAAGCCAGTGGGATTTCATTTTCAACCTTCATACAGTCTCTAACCTATTATTGTTTTATTTCTGTTACACTATTAGTTCAATATGTCTTCAGCTAGAAGTTAGTACATGAGCAGCAGGAGTGGAGGAAATGGCAGAGACTTTGCAGTTAGACAGACCTGGGTTTAAATCTTAACCTTTACCACTGACCATGTGACTTTAGGCAGATTACTTAACTTAATCAATTCCTGTTTTCTCGTCTCTAATATAGGGATGTTATCACAAACTGTGCCGGCCTTTTATGAACATTAAATAAGATGCTGCGTCAAAAGTGCCGGGACAGTGCTTAACATATAGTCAGTTTTCTTATTATTCACCCCACTTTTCCTATTGAAATTCAGTAAGCATTTAATGGTAATAAACACACTTGAAAGTACCTTCTCTCAGAAAATTCCCGTCAACTTCATATCTTTAACTCTCTACACAAGGGACTGTTCCTTTCTCTTTCTCCCTGGCAGAGTCATAAGTACCTTTAGCAGTTCTATTGTACGTACTCCCTTTGTAAAGCAAGAAAAGGCCAGACCCAGAGAGAAACAACATTAAGAGTAATATCTATATTGCTAGGAAAAAGTAGTTTTAAATGGTATGTTTCAGTCCTTGCTACCATTTTCAGTCCTTGCAAATTTCTTATAGAGAATGTTAAGCAAATGACCTACTGCCCCTTTTTTAAAGGTTAAGATAAGTAGTTAAAAAAATTTCCTAGGGGGGCTTCCCTCGTGGCGCAGTGGTTGAGAGTCCGCCTGCCGATGCAGGGGACATGGGTTCGTGCCCCGGTCTGGGAAGATCCCACATGCGGCGGAGCAGCTGGGCCCGTGAGCCATGACCGCTGAGCCTGCGCATCCGGAGCCTGTGCTCCGCAACGGGAGAGGCCACAACAGTGAGAGGCCTGCGTACCGCAAAAAAAAAAAAAAATTTCCTAGGAAGCTATGAATGATTTTCAGGAATTCTAGTTACCCATGTCTTCCAGAAAACTCTCTGATAAACAGTGGTTACATTACTGGATCCCCACAATTAGTTTTACCATAGCTCTTATTCTGCCCCAACAAAGGTTGCTTTCCTGGGGTGAGTGATGTTTCACTACTTGAGAACCTTTGATCTGAAGAGCTGCAAATCCATTACAAATATATTTAAAATACACCAACGCATCCATCATTCCTTATGCTTATGTCACTAAAAATATATTGAGGGAGAATGCTTGGCTTGGTAATAAAGACTAAGGCAGACAGACATGGATTCTAGCATATGAATGTGGGCAAGTTTTAAAAAAATCTCTTTGAACCTCAGTTGTATCAATATAAAACAAATAGTAGTAGTGATTTTGTAGGGTTATTATGAAAATGAATGATTAATGTTTGTAAAGCCCAGAAAATTCTAGTTGTTTTCCCTGTCCTTCCTTTCTTAAAATATTTTGTTTAAAACAATTTTTTTTAAACAAAGTAATACATGTACACAATTTCAAAAATCAGATAAAATACAAGTTTTATAATACATAGTAACCTCTCCTATCAGACTCACCTAATTGACTGATGCTTCCCTTGTCAACTTTTTCCCATCGGCCTTCCATCTTCCAGGGATTTGTTGAAATTTCTTATTCATTAAGAGCTCTTGGCTCCTCTGGTGTTCTCTTCCCTATTATGAGAGGGTTACAACATTTCTTTCCTTTATGATCGTTATAATGTTTCCCTTTGGGGGTGTGTGGAAGGGAGAAAGAGGTATATGCTGAACCGTCCTTGACCTAGAAGCCCATCATCTCAAATTTAGTTCAGAAAATTATTATTTTCCTTTATTTAAAAGAAATTGTTACTGTATATTCAGTGCTAGGGAAATCGTGGTGCCTCTGCCTGTGTGGAGCTTAGAGTCTAAAGGGGGAGTGTAGATAAACAGTCCATACAGTGCAGTGAGAGGGGTCTTAGAGGGTGCCACTGGGATTGTGTTTTCCTTGGTTAAATCAAGTCATTACAGAACTGGAAATAGAGTAAGAACTCTTAAACTTATTACTGAGAGTACTCAAAATTCCTTTTTTTTGGCATCCTCACCACATAAACTTCACTCCCGCCACTGTAACACATTGTGACACAGCTTTCTTAATAGCTATACCTTCAGAAAAACGGGTGCTTGATTCTGTGGTTTGACTGGACTTTTGCTTCCTTGAGCTCCCATCATGTTCTAGCCTCCCAGAGCTGGTTAATAGCTGGACCACTTTCCTTTTATGTTTTTATTTCCTAGAGCTCATAAAGTTTTGGGGCCCATTTCATACTTGAAGTGTATAATATATTGTTTCTTTCTCGCTGTTGTTCTGCTTCACCTCTTTAGGTCATTTGGCCTTAAGCCCTCCACTGTCATAATTTTTTAACACTGACCTAACTGGTTGGGAGAATTTCAGATCCAAGACTTGTGCTAAGAATTTGAATACAGCCAGGAGATTCAGGGAGCAGGTGAGGCTAAGCAGCTTACCCAGTCCCTTGACCAGCAATTTCTTTGTGGTAATTAAGCAATAGGTCAGCTGAGGATTTTCACTTCCTCTCTTATGGACCTTATACTATTTCTGGAACTATTCAGAAATGATGGGATCCCTCTGGTGGTACTCTCAGGTGGTACCACTTCCATAGCAATATTTCTCTCCTTAAAATATTCTTTCCTGCTAATCTCAGTGTAGCAAAATAAGCCTCATCAGTGAGGCAAGTGAGAAGTAGTTCCCAAACACATATTAACAAGCAAGTCCTAGTTGTTAGAGCTGTAATTGTGATCATTGTGTCAAAGATGATTCTCCCACCCCACAGTTTATGCTCTTAATATCATCTGGAAAATTTCAGTCTAAAATACATATCAAGTAATGGCAAATAATCCTCAGACCACAGTCACAAAATCACTGTTACTATTATTTCTGTTTTATACAACTGAAGTTCAAAGAGATTTTTTTACAGCTTGCCCACATTGATATGCTAGAATCCATGTCTGTCTGCCTTAGTCAAGCATTCTCCCTCAGTATATTTTTAGTGACATAAGCATAAGGAATGTGGATGCGTCAGTGTATTTTAAATATATTTGTAACGGATTTGTAGCTCTTCAGATGAAAGGTACTCACATTTGGTATAATCTGAGGATTATCTCCACTTACTTGATCTTAAGAGAAAATGTCTGGCCCTGAGTGGTAAGGTAGCATGGGATAGTTGGAATAGTAAGGCTATGGAATCAGACTGACTGGGGTCTAAAACTTCCTGCCTCAGTTGCAAGCTCTGTGCCCCTGACAAGTTAACTAACCTCTCTGAACCTCTGTTTACTCAACTCTAATGTATGAATAATAATATTTGTCTCTTAGGTTTGTTGTGAGGATAAAGTAAAATAATGTAAGTGAAATACATGACACATGATAGATGATCAGTGGATATTTATAAAGTAACTTCATACTTTGACTTATCTATAAAATTAGAAGCTTAGCTAAGATGATCTCTAAGGTATATTCCAGCTCTAATAATTCTTGATTCTTTGATTCTCTTTGTATGAAAATTAATAAAATATTTATTTTAAAGATATTTATAGTTATATAATTGCAGTGTCCTTGGTTGTCATGAATTACTGCTTACAAAATACCCTTTGTTGGACATGAAAGTTTAGAGAGCCAGTGGAGAAGGCATTGTACCAGACACTGCTGTAGTTCTCTTATCTAAGCTTTTTTCCTTATTTCAGTCATACCAGACTCTCCTGGGGCTTATGAAGCTGAGTCACCATCCCCACCTCCTCCTGCTTCTCCATCTCCTGAACCAGTGCCTAAGACTGAGCCAGAGCCTCCTTCTGTCAAGGTACAACTTTACTGGGATGTGTCCTTTATCGCCCAAGGATAAAACTACTCTGCTACGTTAGTTCGCTGCTGTACACTTCACAGATGTCAGTAGCCGGCTCCTGTCTCGTCCTGCTCTCCTATAGGTAGTGCAGAATGGGCATTCCCTCTCTTCTCACCTGAAGAGGGAGTTCAGCCATAAGGTGTCATCTCAGGAATGTGGCCAAAGTCAATCCTGGGAGCTCTTTTGTTTTTCATTCCCTCCAGCTTTAGGGCAGCTGTGCCACCCAACTCCTGTTGCCATTATGCAAAGTGAAGTCTTGCAGCAGAGTGTGTGAAAGACAGAGTAGAAAAAACAACTTATGCAGGTTTGTTGCTCTTCCAGAAAAGGGCTGCAAATGGGGAAATACAGTTTTCAATGATCTTCATCTGGCTCTTGTCTGCATCTGTTAGTGTAGATAATGAAGGACTGAGAAGATGGGTAGTTTTTTTCCTTTATGACTATTAGTTTTCCTTAATTCATTGTGTTAAGACTGTCATTTAAATTTTGCATGATTTCCTCATTAGCTGAAGAGAAAATGGGGTGGAAGAGCAGTGGAGAGAAAAGGAAGTTGGTATAAGTAATACCTTTTGCTACTAAATTAGACAGTTGTAACGTTGCAGTGTCAAGATTGAACTAGCGGCTATCCACAGCAAAGGTGGATGCCATGGAGACCTCTGGTCTGGTTTAGAGGCCTTCCCTGAGTGCTTCCATAGTATCTGCTGTGGCCTTCCATTAAAGCCCTTACCACAGTGGATTGCAATCGTCTGTTTTCTTTGTCTGTCTCCTCCACTAAAGTCCGTGTCCTATTGGTCTTTTTAACCTTGACGCCTGCACTACCCAACAAAAGTTTGTTGACTAAATGAACACAGTTCTTTGCTCAACATGCTACTTTTCTTCTCACAATGAAGTATCAATGAGTGTAACTTGTCTGTGGTTGGGCTGGTCCCCTAAAGGGAAATTTGTAGATAACTTGTTTAACTTTTTATTGTCATAGAATATTGGAGGGTGATTGTTATAGAGTAAAAAGCTTTTGTTATTTTTCTCTATAGCTTGATTGGTCAATTTAATGTTGTATCCTCTGATCTTCCTATGATCTTTTAGGGCTCAAGTGGAGAAAACAAAAGAAAACGAAAACGTGTGCTAAAATCTAAAGCCTTTGTGGACGAGGAGGGCTGCATAGGTAAGAAGAATTTTTGACTCCAAATCCAGAGATAGAATTATTACCATGGAGAGCACCTTAATCCCTTACAGAGCAGGGTGCCTCAGACTTTAATATGCACATGATTCATCCCCAGGTGGTGCTGGGCTGCTTTCCTGTGGCCCACACTTTTAGTGGAATATAGGGAACACTACAACTAAAGTCAGAATACCTGGGTTCCTGTTTGCGTTATATGCTTGAGATCTTGCATAAAAGTCACATCATCTCTGGTGGGGAGTTTCTTGATCTGTGGAGTGGAGGGAAAATACCATTTTGCCTACATGTGGGATTATTGTGAAGATTCATGTGAAGTAATATATTTAAAAAACACTTTCAAGATGGAAACCACAATACCAATTTTAAATCATAGACATTGAGAAACATTTGGGGTTTTTTTGAATGTTTGTTTTATACATTTGAACAGTGGAAAAGAAGCTCCTATAGATGACTAGACTCTGAAGAGAATGTCAAGAGTCTTCTTTGTGTTTTGTCCCATTTGTTCTGACTCTTCCAAATCACTTCCTTTATGTTTCCTGCTTGTAAGCCATGTTAGGTAAAAGCATGTGCTTTTTATGGAGGCCTAGAGGGAAATTAGAATTCAGGCCTTGAGTCATTGCTTGATTCTTCAGCCATGTTTTAGCTTGTTCTACCACGATTAACCGACTTCTGTGGGGCTTTTAGGATTTAGCACTTGAGGCGCGATGAGATGTTCAGATCCTGGTACTGTCTTTTGTGTTTGTAAAAAGTTGTGGGTTTAGGCTCTTCAACCGCTTGTTAGTGAGATAGCCGAGAATTGTCATTTCTCCTTTCCTGTGGCACCTGCCACACGCTGGCTCTCCTAGAGAAGTATTTTTCCCTTTCTTGATTTTCTTTTTCTGGTTCAAATTTTTGTCTTAAAAAGATTGATAGACTCTGAAGAATCAACTTTCCCTAGGCAATGTGGTCGTTAAAACTAGTGAAGACCTTTCATCAGTCTTGAGCCCTCTCCCATTCCCCACCTTCCACTCATCTGAAAAGGCCTCTGCCATTTTAATTGTAGCATGTGATTGGGAATAAAATTCCTTACACAGGAAATTTGTCTTTTCAGTGCTAACTTTCTTGTGCCTATGAATTCTGGATTTTGGTCTTTTTTTGTGTTTTATTTGTTTGTTTTTGCTTTTAGTCTTCTAATAATGAATTTCAAGCCTCTTGGTTTGACTGTTAATGGTAATTTATGTGTTTACTGTTTTTTTTTTTTTTTTTTTTTTTTTTTTTTTTTTTTTTTTTTTTTTTTTTTTGCTGTACGCGGGCCTCTCACTGTTCTGGCCTTAGTTGTGGAGCACAGGCTCCGGACGTGCAGGCTCAGCCGCCATGGCTCACGGGCCTAGCTACTCCGCGGCATGTGGGATTTTCCCAGACCGGGACACAAACCCATGTTCCCTGCATTGGCAGGCGGACTCTCAACCACTGTACCACTAGGGAAGCCCCACTGTTGAATTTTTAATTCTTTTTTCTTTTAAACTTGAGGACAAAAGCATCAGTGCCAGTTTTTCCCTCCTGCTAAAAAGAAAAGTGTCAAAAATATCTTTATGAGAGTTCTTTGGGAATTTGTGGCTAATTACCTATTGCTTTGTTCAAAACATAGTACTCAAGTTTTGGCCAGGTATGGGATGTGAACATTTTTGTACTTCTGTCCCCAGACAGGACTATTAAGAGCCTTGGATGCAACAATGAAAAAACTGTGCTCACATAGCACATTTTTTTTTAAGGTTTTTAGTCCAAGCTCAACCTAATGAATCTTGGCTCCTGTAACCAACAAAGGAGTTCTGCTTTCCTCTCTCTGCTCAGACTGTTCCAAACGTACCAGCACAGGGGGCTTCTTCTGTCCTGTGCTGGATGGGAGTTGGTCTGTGGGTTTAAAAAGCTGATCTTTCCCTTTCTGTGAGTTTACTACAGGGACTGGGGAGTTGGGCCCCTGAGATAAATTTGGGGTGGACTTCTGGACAGGGTGGATATCTAAGAGCAAAACAGTTGAGTGGAAAAGAATTCTTTTACCCATGCAAACTGGGCCTGTTTTTATGGCAGCCCAGAAAAGTGGCGTGTTGTTCAGCTAAAATAAAGGTCCTGTATTTTTAAGTTGAAATCTCCTTTGTTCTGTAGTTTGAAGTAGCCACAGCTTTGAATATAGAAATGCTCCTTTTAGCTCTTAAGGTATATACAAAGTGGTTCTGCTTAAGAAATTCTGTTGGTGCTGCCCTGACTGGTTTTTAACTCCCTCAAGTAGTGCATTGCACAGAATTGGCAATGAGACAACCAGTGGTTGGTCATGAAATAATGAGCTAATTGATGCTGAAGTTTAATATTACAGACATGCTGCCATTTGAATACATAAGATAGCTTATGGAGGAGCAAGTCTTGTCTTTTCTATATCTGTAGGTGGCTCTTTAGAATTCCCTAATTTGAGATATTGAGTAAATAACAGCTCATAATTTTGTTCTAAAATCCAGTTATGTAATGCTTTTGAAGTTGCATCAAGATGGGGATGATGTTCTGGGATCATAATTGTTGAACCAACAGGTATACCATAGAAATTCCTGAAGTATCTTAGAGCAACATTTCTTAAACTTTGTTGAGTAGATGCATTACTTGAAGATCTTGACAAAATTCAAATTCTGATTCAGTAGGCCTGGGTTAGGACTTGAGATTCTGTGTTTCTAATAAGCTCATGGGAGATACTAATGCCTCTGGTCTGTGGAGCCTTAAGACCTTCAAGAACGTTTAGTATATATTTAAAGCTTACTAGTGTTTCTTTAGCCTCTTAGTTGACAGGGGTCAGCCAAAGTGAACTCTAGGCTGTTGAAAATAATGACAAATCCTAGGAACTCTTAGGGAGGGGACTGTTGATTATGCAACCTTAATAAGAATAGATGAATAAGGTGAAGGAATACTCCACTGGTTATAGCCAGTTGACCTCCAGCATGGCCCATTGCAAGGGGAAAATATAGCACTGAAGAGTGCTTGCCAAAGATTACTGGGTGTATTTGTACATTTCGTAGGGCAGCATATCACCTTTTACAGGGGAGCAAAGAATGGTGATTCTCAAGGTGTGGTCCCCAGACCAGCAGCATATCACCATCACCTGGGAACATGTTAGAAAAGCAAATTCTTGGGTCCACCCCAGACCTATTGAATCTAAAACTCTGGAAATAAAGCCCAGCCATATGTGTTTAAATGAGCCTTCAAGTAACTCTGATACACATTAAAATTTGAGATTATATAAGTGACAGACTAGGTATTAGAACACAGGTGTATTTGATTCCAAAGCCTATACCTCTAGAACAGTTCGGGGGATATATTTTATTAGAAAGAAATGATCAATAAACGAGAGCTTAAAACTATCATTGTTTGTTAATGGGAAAAAATACCTTTCACTTTACTCATTTGAGTATTATGCATATTAAGTTACTCTATTCAGCTAAGAAAAGGTGTTTTCCTTTTTCCATCATTTGCTGAGAAAGGATTTAGATGACGTTGACTGTACAGCTGCTGCATCTCTCTAAAGTCACAGGAGGGTGGCATTGTACTGTTTCTTGCGGTTGGTGTGTGCACTGCAGTAGTATTGAAGAGACCCTCATCAGTTCTGGGACATCATTGTTGGAAGCGATTGTCTGTGCCTGTGCCCTTTGGGGCTTCCTTATAGTGACTCCTCACTGGTATAATTTTTTTTAAAGTTTCCAGTGGGGAGGGATCAGTGAATTTTATTGGTAGGAGAAAAGGCAAAGTACACCCTTGACTGACAGGGAGTAAAAACACTAGGAACTTTTTCTCATTTTATCATTGTCCTTCCTTAAAACTATCAAGTTTGTCATCTGACCAAGTTTGCTTGAGATAGTCATTCTTCATGATGTAGACCATTACTAAATCCTGGGTCACTGAGAACCAAGAACTGAATAGTTGAGTAGCTAATCTCCAGTTCACAGTGGGTGACATCAGGATAGGACTGGCTAGGAGGGTCCATGGCAATGAATCTGGCTAGGCAGGATGGGGACTGGCTGGTAGAGCAGAGCTTAAGACCAGGAAAACCAGTGATGGAAATGGCAGGCATTGTGGGTCAGGGAGGTGAGACTGAAGAAGTCAGTCAAAGCATGGAGGTAGAAGTAGGTGTTTGAGATGCAGACAGTTCTGATGTAGAGCTCAGCAAGTTAGCTAAGCATAGACCAAGGCCTAAATGCAGGATTTGGGCAACCACATGATAAGGGCCCACTTAAAGGCATGGGGCATAGCAGTGATGGAGTAAGGGTGAATGTTGATTTTGAGCCCCGCTAGAGGCTGTGTGAGCTCAAAATACTGCTTCCTCCCTGAGGCAGAAACTGATCTCCCAGCGGGATTAAGCTACGGTGGTCAGTGAGCACACTTCCCTTGGTCAGTGGGTCTGAGGGGATTGGAGTGAACCAGACATCTCATTCTCTCGGGAGAGCAGTGTTCTAAATGACTCAACCCACTCATATCCCATTTTTTACTTTGTTCTTCCAGTAACTGAAAAGGTCTACGAGAGTGAATCCTGCACAGATAGTGAAGAAGAGCTTAAGATGAAGACTTCTTCTGTGCATAGGCCTCCCGCCATGACTCTGAAAAAGGAACCCAAAGAGGAACGAAAGGGCCCAAAGAAAGGAACTGCTGCTCTGGGCAAAGCCAATAGACAAGTGTCCATTACTGGCTTCTTCCAGAGGAAGTGAACTGCCATCTCTGTTAGGTCAGAGATGTGGAGTGGTCAAGGGACAAGACCAAGACATACAGACTCTCACTTACTGTGTAAGTTCATCCAGTGCCTCACCTCATCTTTATCAAAAGACTGTTCTTCCATCCTGTAAGGTTTATACGGCTTCTGGTTTTCAACAAAAAGGAAATCACCTGGAAGCAAGAGGCAAAAGAATATTTCAAAAGCTGTTATCTTCTAATGACATTTTTAAAGCACAATTTTGACCTGTTCAGGAGAAGAATTCATTCCAAAAATAAATTGGAACAGGTTTCAGAATTATCACTGAAGCCATTAGTGGCTAATCCACTGTGCCCTACCCACCCTGTGCCCTTATCCATCCATTTATGGCTCAGGAAGTGATCCTTCTTGTTCTTTTGTATTTTGTGGACTTGTGTGGGTATTCTTTTATGCCTGAATTTTACTGGATGTGTTTACCACTTCCCCATCCTCCCTTCCCCACTACCACACTTCTATGTGAAGCATTTTCTGTAAGTCTTTTAAATCTTGGTTGGACTAAAGGCTGAAACAAAAATCTCCCGGTAATCCTCTTTTCCTCCATTATAAAGTACACTGACACCTGGCCACAGACCAGCATATTACTTGTGTTCTAGCCCTTTCACAAAAGCTCTTACTCTCGAGCCCTTTATTCGCTATTAGTGGTTAGGGAAAAGCCTCAGGCAGAGCACAAATAGAAATGTAATGATGTATTCAACCCCACCAGAACTTGGAGTCAGCATTGATGACATTGGAGGACTTGTCATGTTGCTGACACAGGGTGTGCTTTATACTACACTTTGTGATTTGTCTCCTCCTCTCTCTCCCTTTCCCACTCTCAGTACCTAGAGAGGGAAACCCATACACTGAAATGAAGGCTAAAAAGAGAAGTCCCTTCTTACATGCAATGTACAACAGTTAAGTAAAGTTTCTCCTTTTCAAGGAAACTGAATGTTAGAAACAACAATTTTCCAGGAAGATAATGAGGAAGAGGTAAAGCACATTGTCTATTGATGCTGCTCCTCTGTATTTTTAACCTCCTCACATGCTTAGAAGTACAGGCTCCCCAATAAGAGATGGAGAGACTGAGTCATTGGTAGATCTAAACATTTTCATTTGTTACTTATGGAAAATCATTTATTCCAGTGATAACTTGGAAGCACCTCCCTTTATGGCTGGACAGTGAGCTCAGGGGATGGAGGTGGTGTGGCGGTGACCTTGCACAGTGAGCTCTGGGGAAAGGAACACAGGCTCAGCTGCTGGAGTGACTCATGACTTAACAGACGAGGGACGTCTGACTTGCTTCTTGCTCCTTCTGCCTTCGCCTGGTGTATGTCGTAAGTGATGCAGTCAGCCGTCTACTGTTTAAGGTTAGGATTGTGACTGACCTTAGATTAATAAGAGCTTCTTTAGCAACTGTCACCCAGGGCCCTCCAGCCAGGCACCCCATGGACTTGATTAAAACCAGAGGTTTGGGAGATTAGTCCCAGCACAGCATTACGTCTACAACTTGAGAAGGCAGAGGCTTTGTGCAGCAAGCTGAGTAAAGGTTGACACATTCCAAACTCCTTTCTTTTTAAAATGTAAAAGGATGGAGAGAAGGGTGGAAAGGCTGGATTTAACTTTACAAAAAACTTCTGGAGAGGAATCCCTTTTAAATGGTTATTTTCGCCATTGCCTCTAGTCATTTTTCTAAGTAGAAATGGAAAATTAAAGAAGAAAAAGCAACAATTCAGCCTTTTAAAAAAAATTATCATGCTGGGATCTCTAATTAAATCACATTTTGAATTGGAAAACTCTGGTGCTGGTGGAGTTCTGTCTTTGCAAGCATAATGCAAATCCTGTGGTCACTGTGCCCAGTATGCTGCCTACACTCTGAGCTGTTTGCAAGGCTTAGTGAGTAGTAAGTGCTGGCTGTTTCCTTCTTTTTGTAAAAAAAAAAAAAAAAAAAAAAAAAAAAAAAAAAAAAAAAACTCTACCATGTTATCCAGATGAGTTAAATAAATTTTTGAGAAGTTGTTTTAAAACAGTGCTTCAAACTGATTGTCTGATGAATGTTATTTGACAGGATGGCAACAGTGTATGCAATTATTTAAACTCTGAACAGGAACAAGGCTGGTTTTCAGTTTATATTGTTAAAACTGCATACCCATAGTCTGAGATGGACAAGTTATTTGCTGTCTTCATCATTTTTTAAGTCCTGTGGGAAATCTTAGATTCAGCCAACCTCATTTTTTAGTTCCTTTAGAAGAAAATCTAGTCCTGATCTTGCACATTGTGTTAGTCTGGCTTCACCACTTGCTGGCTCTTGTGACCTTGGGCAGATTTCTAAGCCTCAGATTCTTTATCAAAATAGAGCTCAGGGGCTTCCCTGGTGGCGCAGTGGTTGAGAGTCCGCCTGCCGATGCAGGGGACACGGTTTCGTGCCCCGGTCCAGGAAGATCCCACATGCCGCGGAGCGGCTGGGTCCGTGAGCCATGGCCGCTGAGCCTGCGCGTCCGGAGCCTGTGCTCCGCGACGGGAGAGGCCACGGCAGTGAGAGGCCCACGTATCACACACACACAAAAAAATAGAGCTCAAACAAGTTACCATGGGCCACCAAGAGTGAAGTAATGTGTATACAGACTAAATTTGGCACACGTAGGTGCTCTGCAAATGATGGCTTCCTTCTTGATGTCATAAATGATGCAGTCAGCCACCAAATTCCTGAAATGTTATCAAGGATATGACCCAGTTGTTACACTCTTTCAAAATCATCATTCTGGCTGTCAGTGTGGTCAAAGAGGGAAGATAGTTACCCTATTTTATGAAAGGTTTTAGAGAGTATATTTTCCTATTGAGAGAAAGTGAGATTCGTAGATGGCTATATTTACTGTTCATTAAAACATTTATTGCGTATCTCCTATATGTTATGCTTCTGTTCTGAGTACTAGAAGGTAGAATTCTAGAATCTGGTACTTGTCCTCAGGAGCTAGTGGAAGGGACAAGAAAGTAAAGTGAAATCATAGCATCACATGGTGAGTGCAATGATAAATAAGCATAGGGTCCTCAGAGAGCTCATAGGAGGGGGGGTGTTGAGGACGTCTTCCTGAAGGAGAGAAAGCCAAGCAGTTTTTTGGAAGGATGAGTAGGATTTTGCCAAGCAAAGAGGAATGGAAAGGATTTTCCAGGTAGAAGTACATGAATTTGGGGGAAAAACGGACTATTAAAATTTGGGAATAGGGAGGGAAATATATTGAGAAGTGAAGTTGGGGTCCTGCTAAGGAGTTTGGATTTTATTTGAAGACTATGAGGGCCAATCAAAGAATTTTAAGAAGAGGAGTAACATTAGAAGTTGATTTTTATTTAAGCATGACAGCTGGCATTTTCTTTGATTTTGTGTGCCATATAGGGAGTGCTTCTACCCATGCTTGCCCATCGTATCTTAGTTCTAGTATTCAAGTTAAAGTTCTAAGTATTCAAGTTAAAGTTCTAATGGAATTAAAGAAAAATGTTCTGGTTAAAGGAAGACTGCTTAATTCTGGCAGTCAGGGTAGGCAGTTGCAGTATTTTCCCTTGCCTCCCCCCATCAAAGCAGCTTTCTCTAGCAGAAATGATTTCAGTTTTTAAAAAGCGATTTCAAAAACTAGTAGTTCTTCTCTGACACTCAATGATATGAGCCTCTACTCATTTCCCTGAAAAAAAACGGAGGAGGACGAGTGGAACAGTTCTATTCCTTTTCTTTGTTTCTCTAAGAAGACATTAGTTATTATACAGGAGAGAGCTGAAGAGAAGGGCCATATAAGGAAACGAAATAGTTGCTCCAGGACCTGAGTAGAGTGAGTGCATAATAATGTATTTGCCAGAAACGTACTCTGTGTCAAGACTCGTTTTGGTAAACTTGTCTCCTTTCATTGGTTCCGGGATCTCAGTATGCTGTAATGCAGCTTTTTACCACCACAAAACATTCTGAGGCTGCCTCGTTTTGTTGTGAGAAGGCAGTATTGCTTTTTGAGTTATTACCCTGGCGGCTCTGTAAATTAGCCCATGCTGTCACTATGCCCTCTCTGAAGGGCACGTTGTACCCAAATGACTGCCTTTAGGATGGACTCTTGCCACTCCCTGCTGCATGACACTTCTCACCACTTGTATCTATGTCCAGTTTTTTTGTGTTCTTAAGTGTGGGCCACCCACAGATTGCTGCCCAGGCTCTTTAGCCTGAGAAACTTGGGAAGGCTTCTGATCCAAACCCACCTTAAGTCTAGAATTCCCCTTCATTTCAAACCTTAAATATCATGTGGCTCCTCCACCACCTCTCCCCTTCTTTTTTCTCATTTGCTTTTGCCAGACTCCTTGTTTCTTGAGGCTTCACTTTGGCTTCTCCCCCTCTTTTTTTTTTTTTAATATTCAAAGTTCTTCACAGCTAGTCCTTCTTTAACTTCTTTTTTTCAGTCTTTTAAGGCTTTCTTTCTCAAGGTTCTTATGTCTTTTATTGAACTGCTCTTGAAGAATGGAAAAACCACATTGTTTAGCATCTACTTTGGGTCATTCAAATCCAGAGGGTCAAACAGTTGTTGAATACTAGTTATGTTTAGTCCTGGAAAAGATACTTGAGGGATTGCAAGAGCTCAGAGGCTATCATTTTGGAGTGGAGGACAGGCACACTAAATAGCATTAGATAGCAACTGAGACGATGCTTAGATGAGTGGTAAGAGGGACTTAATTCAGAAGAGAACCTGGATAATCATAATGGGCGAAAATTTATAGTCCTGTGTAAAGAATAACAAAGAATTTAAGACAAGAAACAGGCTAAGGAAGGTTCACTATTTTAGTGGATTTTTAAAAAAATGTTCATTTGGCTGCATTGAGTCTTAGTTGCGGCATGTGGGATCTTTAGTTGCAGCATGCAGGCTCTTTTAGTTGTGGCATGTGGGATCTTTAGTTGTGGGATGCGGGCTCCTGTAGTTGCGGCAGGTGGGATCTAGTTCCCTGACCAGGGATCGAATCCAGGCCCCCTGCATTGGGAGTGCAGAGTTTTAACCACTGGACCATCAGGGAAGTCCTTTAGTGGATTTTTATCTAGCTGTTTGAACATCACCATTTACACAATCATGGTATAAGTAAACCTTGATAAAGTGAATCCTTAATGGGGTTATTTCTGCCCTACCTTAAAAATGAGAGTATTGACAAGATATCAAGTAGGTACCCAGCGTTATTCCAAAAGACAGTTTACAGGATCTATGTATATTGGATCAGCATGAATTCAACTCAGTTTTGCACACACTCAACAATTTTGACACTGGGGAAGCAGGGTGCTGTGATGGAAATAACACAAGTTGGGAGGCAGAGGGCTCTGGATTCAAACCCTGTTTAAGGCACTGACCTCAGGTAAGACACTCATCCTCTGAGAACTTGTTTCCTCATCTTTAGAATGAGCTACACCATCTACCTTAAAGTGTTGTTTTCAGACTTTAATGAAATGTTGCATGGGCAGTCAGTCCCTAGTATTCTGACATATATTAAGCTAACACAAAGCAGAATAACTCATATTGTTTTGCACACCTACTATGTACCAGACACTGTTCCAAGAATGTTAAAGGTATTAGCTTCTTTTTTAAAAATAGATTTTATTTATTTATTTATTTATTGGCTGCGTTGCGTCTTCCATGGCTTTGCATGGACTTTCTCTCTAGTTGCCGAGGGCTTCCCATTGCAGTGGCTTCTCTTGTTGCGGAGCACAGGCTTCAGTAGTTGTGGCACATGGGCTCAGCAGGCGGATGCTTAACCACTGCACCGCCAGGGAAGCCCCTAGCTTCTTTTTTTAATTGAGGTATAGTTGATGTACAATATTAGGTGTACAACATACTAATTCACAATTTTTAAAGGTTATATTCCACTTATAGTTGTAAAATATTGGTTATATTCCCTGTGTTGTACAATATATCCTTGTAGCTTATTTGTTTTATATTAGTAGTCTGTATGTCTTAATCCCCTATCCCTATTTTGCCTCTCCCCCCAGATATATTAACTCTTAATCCTTACAGCAACCCTAAGAGACAGGTACTTTTATTTCCATTTTACACTTGAGGAAACTGAAGCAGAGAAATAACTAAACTTGTTCAAGGTCACAGAGTTAGCAAGTGACAGAGCCAGGATATCAATCTTTACAATTTGGCTTAGTGCCTGCAGTCTTAACCACTGTACTATACTGCTCTTGGCTATATATTAGTTCACATTGCCACACCGCCCAGTGATGATTCATGTTCGTTTTTACAAGTGAAAGTACAACTAAGTTGTTCAGATCCCAGATTGTCAGATTTGAAGGTGATCTTAATGTTTATCTAACTCAGCCACCCATCTGCTTCATGAGTCCTCTCTACAGCATCCCTGCCACGTGGTCTTGAATCTGTAAACAAAGATTCAATTATGTTCAGTATACCATACTTACTAAATTACGAAGTTAGATAAGTAGACTAATAAATGTTAAGAAGAAGGTAAAGAGAGGCTAGAATAAAGTTTTATAATTAATTTTAGATCATCAGGAAACTCTTCTGAACAGAGCATAGTTCCCTAAGTAATCCATTTGGTTGCTTTTAGTTTAAATCAAGAACACTTTTTCCTTGGAAAAGATTGTCCAACTCTTGGCCTTGCCTTTGACTTAAGCTTTGTAAGAAAATGAAAAAGAAATTTGGCATTTTTTGCCCTGTTTAAGCCATGCAGGTAGTAAAGTGGCCCCAGGACACTCGTTAGCCACTGATTGCTCTGAATTAGGCCAAGGGAGTCTTCTCAAAATCAGGTTTTCCTAAAAGATATCTGAAGATTACATAAATATAGCATAATCATGGTATTGTGCTTTTTTATTCTCTCCTGGAATGGGATGTACAGGAAGCAGAACCATTTTCCTGAAAACCATAAAGCCTGATAGGAGTGTTTCCCTTGTCCCTCTTAGTTATATTCTACCTTTACATGGTGCTTTACTTCATCTTATTTCATCCTTGTGATAACCCTCAAGGTTTTTCTCTCCCCTGTTTTGCTGAAAACAAGTGTAGGTCATTTAACGAGTATGCCTAACACCTCACATTAAGGGAGTAGACCAGGGCTAGAACCAAGGTCTTCAGACTTCACAGCATGTAACTTTTCCACTGTAGGGCAACTGCTAAGAAGAAAAATGTGTTGGTCTACTCATGAGTTTGCCTTGAATGACTGCTTACTGATTTGCTCCACAACCATGGTGGCTGCTTGAAAGATAAAAGAAAAGCACACAACAAGTTCTCTGCCTTCCTGGAACTGACAGTCATTGGAAAGGCAAAATGTGTGCGTGTTATGCATCTCACAGACTCTTGCCAAAAGTTTCTATGTGCCCAGCACTGTTGTGCTAGATGCTGGGGGATATAAAGATGAATTTCTTGCCCTTGAGGGATTTACCATCTAGTGGAGGGAGAGACATAGATAAATAATTTAAATGTGCTATAATGATACAATAATATTAGTGCTTACCATGGGCCAAAATTTGTGCTCAATCCATTTTCTCTAATCCTCACACTTTTCATCTACAAATGAAGATAAAAGAGGCTCAGAGTTTAAATGATTTGGCCAGTAAGTGGCAAAGGTGAGATGCATTTATTTTTAATAATAAATTTGTAACAGAAAATTGGAGGAACTAGAATACTCAAGTGGTCGTGATCAGCAAACCTGTATAGGAAGCTGACTTCCTGTCAGATGGGTGTGTGAGCAAACGTGGAGGTTGGAACAAAAGGAGTTAAATGAATTACACCTTTAGAATTGTCAATCCCAGATAGGGATGATCTCACCAGTGGTTCAGGTCACTGAATCTTTTGGTTACAAGCCCCCACATCTGTCTTTACATAAGGAAAACCACAACAGTGGACTATACATTAGGCTAGAAGACTATGTCTTTCCCTCTGGTTGGTGTTCCAGCTGGCCTGGGAGGAAGGCCAGAGTTTAAACTCCAGGCTTTCTGACTTGAAACCTATATTCTTTCCACTGTACCATGTCCTTCCTTCCCTGCGTAAGGGTGAGCTGAGGGAAGGGTTGTCTGTGACTACCTCAGGGATTAAGGATTCACAGAGGATGAAGTGCTTAAACTGAAAATAGAAGTTTGCCAAATGGGAAAGTGAAGGGCATCCCAGGCAAAAGGAACAGGACATACTACATAAAAGACGTAGACACATGAGAAAGCACAGAGTGTTTAGGGAGCTATAAGTGCTTTAGTGGCAGATGGAATAGTGGGTTATGAGACAAATAAGTAGGTAGGGGCCAGATCACAGAAGTCTTTGCTAAGTAGTTTGGACTTCACTCTACAGGCAATAGGAAGCCATTGAAGAAGTTTAACATCTCAGATTCGTACATTAGAAAAATCGCCATTTGTAGCCTGAAGAGAGAATCACCAGTATGAAATAGGTCATTAAAGGCCAAATTGTACCTGCATCTTGAGACAGAACAAGCCGAGGAAAAGCTTGTTCTATCTCAAATGAACAAGCTTGAAGTTAGATTTAGTTCAGTTTTAGGCAAATGATTCCTTTGATCCCCTTGGAAACTCAGGACAGGAGAGAATTGGGAGTGACTTCAAATGTGAAATGATTAGACTTTTGCTGGTTCATCTCACGCTTGGAAATCCTCTGGCTCTTGCCTGAGCCATGGTCCTCGTTAAACCATGGAGATGGGATTGGTTCCACGGTTCCACTAAGGATCCGTGTAGGCTGTTCTCTGACGCACGAACACACACTCTGATTTAGACCTGGAACTGACTGCATGTCCCCGGAATTCTTTGGGCCAAAATGACCCATAGTCCCAGACTGGTCAACCAAACTCATCCTATGAATAATGAATAAATATGACTAAAGTCATATTTATTGTACACCTGTTCCATGCCAGGTGTTTCCGTATACTTTATCGTTTATTCCTCACAATTTTGTGAGTGTAGATATCAGCCCAATTTTGTGAATTAGGAAATTAAGAGAGGCTACCACCAGGCTAGCATACAGCAGAGCTGGGGGATTTGAGGGGCAGACTGAGTGTCCCATTGTCATCGACTCCTGACATGAGTTCTTTTTCAGTGGGCTGGAGCGCAGTAAGCAGTCTTGCTTACCGTAACTAGGGTTCGCATCAGGCACTCACTGAACAGCCATTATACGTGGGATTGTACAATGACATGATTCTACTCTAGCAGTGAGTTTTTGCTGCAAACTCCTAAGCTCACCCCTAAAATAAGGGACCAGCTATCCTGAAGCCTCTGCATGAAGCCCCCCACCCTTACTTAGAATCGTACATAACTCACAACCCGAATTACGTGGCTTCCCAACGAGTAACACATTAGTAGCAGCAGAGCAGCTAGAGAGGGTCGCATTTTGTTCTCCAGCAAGTGGTTGGCACTTCTTGGTTTTGTAGAAAGTACTTGGATTTTAGAGACAGATTGGAGCTCAGTGCCCATTCACCACCAGTGTGACTTCCCTAAAGTCACTGAACTTCCCTGAGCCTCAGTTTGCTCATCTCTAAGATGAAGATAATATCTATGTCAAGATTAGTGTGAGGATGAGAGATCATGAAATGTCCAGTTCACAGTGCTTGGTCAGTAAATGATAACTATCATTATTTTCAAAGCAGTGCTTTGGGCTTTAATCTTCCCTATGTGAGAAAAATGAGTTGTCATCCTTCATTTATTTGTTTTTCAACTAATCTATGTTATAAACAACACTTTGGACTATCAAAATGGATGCTCTGCCAAGGTGAGGAGGGAGTGTTCCAGTGGGCAGCCTCGTGATCTGCTCATCTGTCCAATCCACGACCCCCTTGATCCACCAGCACCCCTCCCTCTCAGTGGGCTGCTGTGTCATTCTGCATATGTTCTGAACTCTTGTTTCAACCACATTTCTACTTGAAACAGTTTAGAGGAAAGTCAGTGGTCTGAGTGCACATTCGATTTCTCCAAGTACAGGCATCAGAGGGCGCCTTTATAAATGAAAAAATAAACAGATCTTCGGCAGCGAAGAGGCCTCCCTCTGCTTCACCCAGGGATGGGGGTGGGGTGCTCAGGCAATAGTCACGCCTGCAGTTTGAGCCCATCTGTTTTTTCTGTCCGCCTCCTGAGTACTGTCTCCTTGTGGTTTGCATCATTCCCAGACACAAGCCAACTCCAACCCTCCTCAATCCACTTGGTCAATAGCTGTCTTATTTAAACACACTCCCTCTCTTTTTGGGCGCCAGATGTGAAGTTTCAAGGCAGTAGAGGCCAGGCTGGCTAATGCTGGGACACCTGCTTTAGCAGGCAAGCCAGTCAGCTGCTGCTTCTGATGATGTTGGCCCTTTTTCACGAACTTCATGAGGGTTTCACCCCACCAAGCGCACACACAGGCAGCTGAAGGAGCCTCATAAATTATGGTTTTGTTTGTTTACTTAGGGCAGGCAGCGTGGTGTAGTGGAAAGAGCCTGCACTTGGAAGCAGAAAACATGGGTTTGAGTCCTCACCGGTTATGTGATGTTGTCTTTAGAGCATCTCTTTCTTCATAGATATCACTATCTCATATGTTATATAAGTGTTCTTTGTTTATCTGCTTATCTCCTCCACTACAGGTAGTAAGTCCTAGGAGGTCAGGACCTGCTTTGGCCATCATTCTATCTCCAGCACCTAGGACAGGGCCTGGAACATAGTAGGCTCTTAGAAAAGATGTTTTGAATGAATGAATTCTAAAACTGCCTCTTCCACTCATTGGCCATGTGATCTGGGAAAAGTCATTTATCTTTTCTGGGCCTTGATTTTGTCAGCTGTAAAATGAAGCCATTCGATCTCTATCCCTGATGCTGTAAGATGATAAGAATTCATTCATTTAAAAAATTACCTTGGGACTTCCCTGGTGGTGCAGTGGTTAAGAATGCACCTGCCAATGCAGGGGACATGGGCTCAAGCCCTGGTCTGGGAAGATCCCACATGCCGTGGAGCAGCTAAGCCCATGTGCCACAACTACTGAGCCTTCACTCTAGAGCAGGCGAGCCACAACTACTGAAGCCCACGCGCCTAGAGCCCATGCTCTGCAACAAGAGAAGCCACTGCAATGAGAAGCCCGCACACAGCAACAAAGAGTAGCCCCCACTCGCTGCAACTAAAGAAAAGCCCACACGCAGTGACGAAGACCCAACGGAGCCAAAAATAAATAAATAAATTTATTTTTTTAAAAAAATTACCTTGTGTCTCTGGGCTGGGCACTCTGCCAAGCCCTGACACTACACAGTCATGAGCAAGTCAGAAATAGAACCTGCCCTCATGAAGTTTTGAAAGGGAGAAGAAACCAGATAAATTATGGCGTAAACAGGTATTGAAGGACCTTTGTGATAAGCCTTACGAAGGATCTGTAGCAGGCACTATGACAGGATGTAATGGGGGGACCTAACCATGTTGGGGATAGTCCAGGAAGATAACCTGGTAAGAGTGACATTTAAGCTTAGACTTTATGGATAAGTAGGAGTTGGCCAGGCAAAGGGGGTACAGGATTTCAGGCAGAGGGAAGAGCACACGTGAAAACCCTGGGGGAGGAATGTCTATCTCCAGCACCTAGTGAGTGCACAGTGACTAACAGGGAGGTTGTACCCATGATGAGGCCAGAGAAGTAGGCTGAGCCAGACTGTTGGGAAGCTTGAGGCTGTGGGAAGGATTGTGTCATTCTAAAGGCAGAGAGAAGCCGTGGAAGACAATCCGTGTCATTACAGAGAGAGCCCTAGTACAGACAAAAGGGAAAGCTGGATGCCCTCCTTACATGCCTGTCCAAGATAATGGGCAGATTTTACCCCATTTTATAGGTGAGAAAACAGGTCCAGAGAGGGCAGGTGACCACTGGGCAAGTCAGTGGTGTAGCCTTATCTTAGATATTTCAGTCCACTCCTCTCAATACCCTATCGCTTTACAGAGCTGAGAGCTTTTTCTCCCTCTAAAATCCTCCAGATGGCTAGGATTTGGACCTAAATACCTTGTAATAGTAACTCTTATCTGAAAATTGAATGTCTCATAAGCCACTTTTAAGCAAGTCTGATAGAGACAAACTTCTCCTGAGCATTATGCTTGCATTTGGGGTAACTGCAACCAAATCTTTGATGTATTTTAAGTTATCCTTAGGATCGATTCCTAGGAATAGAATAACTGTGTCAAAGGATATGCATTTTTAAGACACATTGCAGATTGCCCCCTCAAAGCTTGTACCGATTTGATGTTCATTGTCAGTACATGAAAATGACCTTCTCACTGCTTCAAGTAACATAAAACTGAGTTGCCATGTGTATGGCTGATTTATTTTGTTGTGCAGTGGAGGCTAACACAACATTGTAAAGCAACCATACTCCAATAAAAATTTAAAAAATAAACACAACAACTGAGTTGCCAGCCATACTTAATTTTCTCTCTTAGAGACAGGAAATACAACAAGACTTTGACAATTTTCATTGAGCAAAGAAGATGACGCTTTAGAGATGGTGTCCAGTGGAGGCAGGAAACTCCCCAAGGTCTAGGAGGAAGCCAAAAGGTACCTCACATGGGGTCGGGTCATTTGCTGACAGCAGGGCACTCCTGTGCAGCTGCTGCTGCGCAGAACTTGGTGTGGCTCCTGGAGACGTAAGCAGAGGGTCTATGAAGCTGATAGAGCCCTGTGGACTGGGGACATTAAAAGTACTGAGAAGGAAGAAAAAACTCCAGCAGAAGCTAAGTCGGTAGGGAGAGCAGCATGAGTTATCACTGCCAGCAGACTAGAGAGAGTAGCATAATGGGCTTGTTAGTTCACCGAGTGGGGTCACTAACAAGAGTGACCCCAAGAGTCAGAGATCTTGCCGGTCATTTCCCTCACTTGGCTGGTGTGATAGACCTGTATCTTTATCTCCTACAGGGCCTTGCACAGAGTACGTGCTCTGGGTGTGTTTCAGGGCCAAGGGGACTTTTCAGTAATTTGCTGTTAATTCAAAAAATATTTAATGTGTTAGGAAGTGGAAATCAAGTGAAGATTAGGATGACCATGGTTTGTGATCCTGCAGAGCTTACAATTTAGTGAGGGTTAACTATAGGTAAGAACTAATTACAATATTTAAGAGAAGGGCTATGAGAGAGAAGTACAGGACATCATAAAATTATATCAGAAGGGGCCCCAAGTCCAGACCTGGTGGATATGGTAAGGGTGCAGGGTGAATTGCAATGAGGACAGGGACTGTGTATACCTTGTTCACTGCTGGATCACAGTACCTGCTACATGATGGGTCCTCCATAAATGTTTGATGAATGAATGAACAAAAGAATGAGTGAATAAAGTTATGCCAATATCTAAATTGGTAAGACAGAAAGGATAGAAGTCCAAGTCAAGGATAGAAATAATGTTCCATACAGAGATAAAGGCAGTGTAAAGGCCTGGATAGATTAAGAAAATAGTTCAATGTGGCTGAAGAAAGTTAAAGAAGCTCAGAGTGGCAAGATTCAAGGCTGAAGAGGTAAAAGGAGGTCTTATACTAAGGAGTTTGGATTTTTTTCTCAAAGGAAATAAGAAATCAAGGAAAGTTATTAAGCAAGGAAGTGATATAATCAGATGATAGTTATTATGTGTCAGCTGTATATCAGAGACTTTACATATAGCATCTCTTATTTTCAGAACAACCTTACAAAATATATATTATCCCCTATTTTATAGCTGAGATTATGTGGTTTACCTAAAGTCAAATAACACATGTGGGATTGAAATCCATGCCTGTCTGACTCCAAAGCCTACAGGCTGGGCCATTACTGTGTGGGATGGTGAGAGCTTGTGGCTTCAGATATGATTCTTCACCTGTCTGTTGATCTGTTCACCTTTTCCATCACATCTGTCCAACAGAGATTTTAACACACTGTAACATAACTACAGTGATAAACAACAATCATTTGTGACGCTTCTGCAAATGCTCTATGCACTAAGATGAGGAATTGATATGTATTACTTCTTTTCATCTTAACAACAACATTTTGATTTAACTATTATTAAGCCTCAATTTTCTCATGTCAAAATCAGGCTAAGAGGGTTTCCCTGATGGCGCAGTAGTTGAGAATCTGCCTGCTAATGCAGGGGACACGGGTTCGAGCCCCGGTCTGGGAGGATCCCGCATGCCGCGGAGCGGCTGGGCCCGTGAGCCACAATTACTGAGCCTGCGCGTCTGGAGCCTGTGCTCCGCAACAGGAGAGGCCGCGATAGTGAGAGGCCCGCGCACCGCGATGAAGAGTGGCCCCCGCTTGCCAAACTAGAGAAAGCCCTCGCACAGAAACGAAGACCCAACACAGCAAAAATAAATAAAATAAATTAATAAACTCCTACACCCAACATCTTCTTAAAAAAAAAAAAAATCAGGCTAAGAGAGATTGACTTGCCTAAGATCACACAGTTTAAAAATGGCAGATTTCTGCTTCTGGTCACACAGAGTAACTGATACTGAATTAGCCGCCCCATCATGAACTACTACAAAACTGGATACAACATATGAAAAAATTGTTTTCAGACATTGGACAACAGGCAAAGTAGGAATATTATCCCTAATAGAAAGAAAACAAATATGATGTGCCTCATTATCATCCAATTTGGAGGCATTTTCTAGACCCTGATGCAGGGAAGGGGTTGCTAAACAGAACATTTGCTAAGAAGAAGAAACAGAAAGTGAAGTTTGGGGTTACTGTGGCAGCTGAAATTTGCAGGGCAGGGTTTCAGAGAGACTGGAGCTGCATAGCAAAGGAGCTCCAGAAGTATGCATAGGTGTCCCCGAAACATGCAGAGGAAGATGCGCCATAAGGCCAGGCAGGGAACAACTACTGGAGAACTGTGAGCTGAACAACTACCATTGCATGCAGAGAGCTAAGATATGGCTGAGTTGTAACTAGTCAGAATATAGAGGTCTCACTGGGTACTCTGCACATTCAGTAGAACTCTCAGAAAGGCCAAGCCTTAAGGTCAGGGCTAATCTAGCCCTGGAGTAAAGGCTACTCTGGATGCACCCTCACAAACACCAGCCTCAAAAGGATAAAGCTCATCCACAAGTAAATTATCTGCCTGCCAGAGCAAAATTCAACACCCCATTGAAGAAGACAACAAAATCCAGACACCCAACAATGTAGCATCCATAATGTCCAGCATAAAATATTAGTAGACATGCAAAGAAGCAGAAAAATATGACTCATAACCAAAAGAAAATAATGTAATAGAAACAGATCTGTAAATGATATTAATGTTGGAATTAGCAGACAAGGAGCTTAAAATAGTTATAAACGTGTTTAAGGCATTAGAGAAAAGTATAAACATAATGAGGGAAAGTAAGAAACCTCAGCAGAGAACTGAAAACTATAAAAAAGACAAATAGAAATGATAGACTGGAAAATATAATAATTTTTTAAACTGTCACTGCTTGATCTATGGATTCAATGCAATCCCAATCAAAATCCCAGCAAGTTACCTTGTGGACATAGACAAACAGATTTTAAAGTTTATTTGGAGGCTTAAAAGATCCAGAACAGCCAACAATATTGAAAGAGAAGAACAAAGTTCAAAGTCACTATCTGACTTCAAGACTTACTATAAAGCTATGGTAATCAAGACAATGTGATGTTGATAAAGGAATAGACAAAAAATCAATGGAACAAATAGAGAGCCCAGAAGTAGATCCATATAAATATAGTTAACTGATATTTGACAGAGGAGCAAAGACAATACGATGGAGCAAAAACAGTCTTTTCAACAAATGGTGCTGGAACAACTGCATCCACACACAAAAATGAATCTAGGGCTTCCCTGGTGGCGCAGTGGTTGGGAGTCCGCCTGCTGATGCAGGCGACGCGGGTTCGTGCCCGGGTCTGGGAAGATCCCACATGCCGTGGAGCAGCTGGGCCCGTGAGCCATGGCCGCTGAGCCTGCGCGTCCGGAGCCCGTGCTCTGCAACAGGGAGAGGCCACAACAGTGAGAGGCCCGTGTACAGCAAAAAAAAAAATAAATAAAAAATAAAAAATAAATTCAATCTAGACACAGGCTTTACACCCTTCAAAAAAAACTAACTCAAAATGGATCATAGACCTAAATATAAAACGCAAAACTGTAAAACTCCTAGAAGATAACATAGGAGAAAACCTAGATGATTGTGGGTATGGGGATGACTTTGTAGACACAACATCAAAAACACAATCCATGAAAGAAAGAATTGATAAGCTAAACTTAATTTAAATGAAAATTTTCTGCTCTGTGAAACACACTGTTAAGAGAATGAGAAAACAAGTCACAAACTGGGAGAAAACATTTGCAGTAGATATATCTGATATAAATAAGACTGTTATCCAAAATATACAAACAACTCTTAAAACTCAACAGTAAGAAAAAAAAAAAGTAAGAAAATGAACAACCCATTTTTTTAAAAAAGTGGACAAAAGATTTAAACAGACACCTCACCAGAGAGGAAATACGCATTGAAATAAACATATGAAAAGATGTGCTATATCATATGTCATTAGGGATTTATAAATTGAACAATGAGATACTACTACACACCTATTAGAAAGGCCAAAATCCAAAACACTGACAATACCAAATTCTGGCAATGATGGGGAGCAATAGGAATTCTCATTCATTGCTGGTGGGAATGCAAAATGGTACAGCCACTTTGGACAGAGTCTGGCAGTTTCTTACAAAACTAAACAGTCTTACGATAACGAGCCAACAATGGTGCTCTTTGATATTTACCCAAATCAGTTGAAAACTTATGCCCACACATGAAAATCTTATGTCCACACAAAAACCTGTACATGGATGTTTAGGGCAGCTTTACTCACACATAAAGTAAAAACTAACAGAACTTGAACTTCCCTGGTGGTGCAGTGGTTAAGAATCTGCCTGCCAATGCAGGGGACATGGGTTCGATCCATGGTCTGGGAAGATCCCACATGCTGTGGAGCAACTAAGCCTGCGAGCCACAACTACTGAGCCCACGCAACACAAATACTGAAGCCCGCATGCCTAGAGCCCGTGCTGTGCAACAAGAGAAGTCACCACAATGAGAAGAAACAGGGATATAGCAGGAATGAGCCAGCTATTGTGGGCCTTGATAAGCTCCCAAACAGTTCCAGCAAGGCACATGTGCAGGAGAGACCAAAGAGTGCTCTGGCTATCTACATATTCCTGGTAGAACATGAGGCCATGTATGCAGGTACAGGGGACATGAGAGTGCCCAACAGACTTGTAAACTGCCAGGATTTTGAATGTGCTCTCTAACCCATACATTAGATTCATCACAGAGCCATTGAAGAAAACAAAAGTCTTATGGGCTTAAGGTGTTTGAGTGCAAACTGTAACCAGTCACTGGTTGACTACTTAGCAATGCTGACACGGAGGCAATCCCTAGGAAGCAAGGCTTAAAAATAAAGACAAGAATTCAAGAAACAAAACAAAAAATAAGAAAATCACCAGTGGTGGGACTTCCTTGGTGGCGCAGTGGTTAAGAATCCACCTGCCAGTGCAGGGGACATGGGTTCGATCCCTGGTCTGGGAAGATCCCACATGCCACAGAACAAATGAGCCCATGTGCCACAACTACTGAGCCTGCGGTCTAAGATCCTGTGAGCCACAACTACTGAGCCCGTGTACCACAACTACTGAGGCCTGCATGAGCCCTAGAGCCCACAAGCCACAACTACTGAGCCCATGCGCCACAATTACTGAAGCCCGCGTGCACTAGGGCCAGTGTGCCGCAACTACTGAGCCCACATGCTGCAACTACTGAAGCTTGTGTGCCTAGAGCCCGTACTCCTCAACAAAAGAAGCCACTGCAATGAGAAGCCCACGCACTGCAATGAAGAGTAGCCCCCGCTCACCACAACTAGAGAAAGCTGGCACTCAGCAACAAAGACCCAATGCAGCCAAAAATATATATAATAATAATAATAATAAATTTTTAAAAAATAATAAGAAAGACACTAGTGGCTGCACACTACAGGCTCCACAGATTTATTCCAGGCAAGTTACTAAACAACCAAATGCAACAACAACCCCTAAAAGAAGAAAGAACAGATTTCCAAATTGCTAGAATAGATTATCTAACAAATACAAGAAATGAGATATGTGAAGAAATGGGAAAGTGTGACCCATATTCAAGGGGAAAAAGCAGTCAATATAATAATATACAAGATTTGAAAAATCTTATCAACCAATTTTACCTGATTGACATTTATAGAACACTGTACTCAGTAACTGCAGAATACCTGTTCTTTTCAAGTGCATGTGGAAAATAAACCACGCATATTTTTACACAATTCAACACATATTCTTGATAAAAAGGAAAAAACACAATTTTCGAAAAACCAGAAATAGAACTAAATATTCTAAATCTGTAAAGCAGAATCTATGAAAAACCTATGGCTAATTATATACTTAATGGTGAAATACTGAACACTTTCCCATTAAGTTTAGGAACAAGGCAGTGATATCTGCCATTATCAATTTGTTCAATATTGTATTACTGGAGGTTCTGGCGAATGCAATAAAGACAAGAAAAATAAATAAGAGACATACAAAAGGAAAGTATGCCTTCAAAAAGGAAGACGTAAAATCGTCTTTGTTCTCCAAAAAACATGATCACGAACATAGAAAAACTTAAGAAATCTAAACGAACAAACAAGAAAAACAAAAAAACTATTGGAGCTAATAAGTGAATTTAGTAAAGTGACAAGATACCAGGTTAACATACAAGAATCAATTGTATTTATATACACTAACAATAAGGAACTGAAAAACAATTTTAATTACTATTCATAATAGTATTGAAAACAAAATATTTAAGAAGAAATATAACAAAATATGTGCAAGACCTCTACATCAAAAACCATAAGCACTGAAGAGAGAAATTAAACAAATTCAAAATTAATGGAGAGATATTATGTTCATGGATTGGAAGAACCCAGCATTGTTAACTTGCCAATTCTCCCCAGATTGATCAATAGGTTCAATGTCAAGAAATTGACAAGTTGGTCCTAAAATTTATATGGAAATATAATAGACCTAGAATAAATCCATCTTGAAATAGAACAGAAGTAAAGAATTTACATTACCATTACAAATGAGAATACATGAAACTAAAAAGCTTTTGCACAGCAAAGGAAACTATCAACAAAATGAAAAGGCAGCCTACTGAATGGGAGAAGATATTTGCAAATGATATATCTGACAAGGGGTTAATATCCAAAATATACAAAGAATTCATATAACTCAACATCAAAAATACCAAACCACCCAATTAAAAAATGGGCAGAGAATCTGAATAGACATTTTTCCAAAGACATACAGATGGCCAACAGACACATGAAAAGATGCTCAACATCACCAATTATCAGGGAAATGAGATACCAATGAGATACCACCTCACACCTGTCAGAATGGCTATCATCAGAAAGACAACAAATAATAAGTGGTGGCAAGGATGTGGAGAAACAGGAACCCTTGTGCACTGTTGATGGTACTATAAATTGGTGCAGCCACTATGGTAAACAGTATGGTGGTTCCTCAAAAAATTAAAAATAGAACTACCATACGGTCCAGCAATTCCACTTCTGGATGTTTTCCAAAGAAAATAAAAACACTAATTAAAAAAGATACATGTACACCAATGTTCATTGCAGCATTGTTTATAATAGCCAGGATTTGGAAGCAATCTAAGTGTCCACTGAAAGATATATGGATAAAGATGTGGTGTGTGTGTGTGTGTGTGTGTGTATGTATATACACACACACATACATATACACACACACAACAGAATACTACTCGGCCATGAAGAAGAATGAAATCTTGCCGTTTGTGACAACATGGATGGACTTAGAGGGTATTATACTAAGTGAAATAAGTCAGACAAAGAGAGACAAATACTGTATGATTTCACTTATATGTGGAATCTAAAAAACAGAAACAGACTCATGGATACAGAGAACAAAAAGGTGGTTGCCAGAGGGGAGGCAGTAGGGGAATGAATGAAATAGGCAAGAGAGATTAAGAGGTACAAACTTCAATTACAAAATAAAGGAGTCACAGAGATTCAATGTACAGCATGGGAAATATAGTCAATAATATTGTGACAACTTTGTATGGTGACAGGTGGTAACTAGACTTATCATGATCATTTTGTAAATGTATGATTTGTTAGACATATCAAATCATATGGTGTATACCTGGAATTCACATAGTGTTGTAGGTCAAGTACACTTCAATTAACAACAACAATAAAAAAAGATGTGTAATCACAGTTTTCTAATATGTTCTGCAGTGAACAATAACATTGTTATAATGATGCAAAAGCTAATTATCAATATAATTAAAAGTATTATAAAATTTGGGGAAGAGGATGAGGAAGGAGAGGTGGAGGTATTAAGTCTTCATCTCTTATAACATTTATAAGTTTAAAAATTACTTTTTTGAGTAGTTCCAATAGGGACCCCCAAAGTCTAAGATATTTACTACCTTGCATTATAGGGAAAGTGTACTGATCCAAGCTGTTGATCTTACGGCCACAGTGATGTTCACAATACAGTGATAACTTGGAAATATTGTGTGTTTTTTTCCAGACCACCACAATAAAGTGAATATTGCAGAAAAGTAAGTCACAAAATTGTTGGCTTCCCAGTGCATGTAAAAATTATGTTTATACTATATTATAGTTTATTACATATGTAATAGCATTATGTCTAAAAAAATGTACACACCTTAATGAAAAAATACTTTATTGCTAAAAAACACGAGCCATCATTTGAACCTTTAGCAAGTCATGGCAGTAACACCAAACATCACTGATCACATATCACCATAACAAATATAACAATAATGAAAAAGTTTGAAATATTGTGATAATTACTAAAATGTGACAGAGACATGAAGTGAGCAAATGCTGTTGGAAAAATAGTCTCAATAGACTTGCTTGATTCAGGGTTGCCATAAAACTTCAATGTGTAAAAACTGCATCATCTGAGAAGTGCAATAAAATGAAGAGCAAAATTTAATGTAAAAAAAAAATTACTTTTTTCAGGGACTTCCCTGGTGGCACAGTGGTTAAGAGTCCGCCTGCCAATGCAGGGGACATGGGTTCAAGCCCTGCTCCGGGAAGACCCCACATGCCGTGGAGCAACTAAGCCCGTGCAGCACAACTATTGAGCCTGCACTCTAGAGCCCACGAGCCACAACTACTGAAGCCCGTGTGCCACAACTACTGAAGCCTGTGCACCTAGAGCCCATGCTCTGCAACAAGAGAAGCCACTGCAATGAGAAGCCTGTGCACCACAACAAAGAGTAGCCCCCACTTGCCACAACTAGAGGAAGCCTGTGCACAGCAACGAAGACCCAACGCAGCCAAACATAAATAAATAGATAAAAAATAAATAAATATTACTTTTTTCTTTTCTTTTTATTGTATCTATATGAGATGATAGATGTTAATGAAATGTAATCATTTCACAATATATGTAAATCAAACCATCATGCCATACACTTTAAATTTATACAGTGATATATACAGTGATTTTCTCAGTAAAATTTTCTCAGTAAAATTGGGGAAAAATTTATATGGAAATTTAAAAGATCTAGAATAATCTATGGTCCATCCATGTTGTCACAAATGGCAGTCTTGAAATAGGACATAGTTGAAGAATTTACATTACCTGATCTCTAAGCTTACAGTAATGCCACAGTAATCAAGACAGTGTGGTACTGGTATAAAGATGGAAAAAATAGATCAATGGGACAGAATACTTAGTCCAGAAATAGTGAATGGTTAATTGATTTTCATCCAAAGCACAAAAGCAATTCAATATGGAAAGAAAAGTCTGTTCAACAAACAGTGCTGAAACAATTGGCTATGAAAATGTTTTCTAGAAGAAAATGTAGTTATTTTAATGATCTTTGGATAGGCAAAGATTTCCTAGACAGGTCTCAGAAAGAAATAACCATAAAAGAGAAGTCAATAAAATAGAATTCATCAAAATTTAAAGTTTAATTGAAAGCTTCTGCTCATCAAAAGACACCATTAAGAAAATGAGTAGGAAAGCCATAGACAGAGGAAATAGTCACTATACACTTACCTATCTATCTCTATATCTACATATTGAGAAAGGACTTTTATTCAGAATATATAAGCAACTCCTACAGTGCAACAATAAGAAGACCCAACTAAAATCCAATTTTTTAAAAGTGGGCAAAAGATACAGACTCTGAACAAAGGAAGATAAACAAATGGCCAATAAACACATGTTCATGTGTTTAATATCATTATTTATCAATAAAATATAAGTGAAAACATTGAGATATCACAACATGCCCACTAGAATGGCTAAATTTAAAAAACTGGCAACACCTAACATGGTGAGGATGCGGAATAAGCAAAATACATTGCTGGTGGGAGTGTAAAGTGTAGTGATGCAATCACTTTGAAAATTAGTCTGGAACTTTCTCATAAAGTAACATGTTCCTACCAAATGACTCAGCAATTCCACTTGTAAATATTTACCCAAGAAAATGAAAACATATGTCTATATAAAGATTTGTACACTAATGTTCATAGCAGCTTTATTCCAAAACTGGAAAAAACCCAAATATCTATCAACGGGTGAATGGATAAACAAATTATGCTATAGTCACATAATGGAATACAACTCAGAAATAGAAAGGAATGAACTCTACCAAACATTTAAAGAAGACTTCACACCAGTTTTTCCAAACTCTTCCAAAAATTAGAAGACACTTCCAACTCATTCTATGGGATCATTGTTACCCTGCTACCAGAAACCAAAGACATCATAAGAAAATTACAGACTAATACCTCTTATGAGTATAGATGCAAAAACCCTCAACAAAGTACTACAAAACTGAATCCAGCAACATATAAAAAGGATTATGCACCATGACCAAGTGATATTTATCATAGGAATGTAAGATTAGTTAAACATCTGAAAATCAGTTAATATTCAATATAACATCAACAGAACAAAGGATAAAAACTACATGATCATGTCAATAGAGTCAGATAAAGTATTTGATAAAATCCAACCCTTTTTTGTGATTAATAAAACCCACTAAAACATTAATAGTAGAAGGGAACTTCCTCAACCTGATAAAGGGCATTGATGAAAACCTATGGCTAACAGCATGTTTAATGGTGAAAATCTGAAAGCTTTCCCCATATGATCAAGAACAAGATGTCTCTTACCACTTCTATGTAACATTGTACTGAAGTTCTAGCCAGAGCAATTAGGCAAGAAAAAGCAAAAAAGGGCCCCATATTGGAAAGGAAGACGTAAAAGTATCTCTGCATTCAGATGATATAATCTTCTATGTAGAAAATCCTAAGGAATTCACTAAAAAACTATTAGACCTAATAAACTAGTTGAGCAAGATTTCAGGATACAAGATTAATATACAAAAAGTCAATTATATTTCTACAAACTAGCAATGAACAATCTGAAAATGAAATTAGAAAATAGTTCCATTTAGAATAGTATCAAAAAGAACAGAAATACTCAGAAATAAACTTAACAAAAGAAGTGCAACACTTGTATTCTGAAAACCACAACACATTTAAAGACCTAAATAAGTGGAAAGACATCTCATGTTCATAAATCAAAAAACTTAATATTGTTAAGATGGGAATGCTCTCTCCATTGATCTACACATTCAAAGCAATCTCTATCAAAATCCCAGATGACTTTTTTTTTTTGCAAAAATTGACAAGCTAATCCTGAAATTTATATGGATATGTAAGGGACCATAAATTGTCAAAACAGTCTCAAAAAGAAGAAAGTTGGATTTGTCATATTTCTTGATTTCAAAACTTACTACAAAGATACAGTAATGAAGACAGGCTGATACTAGCATAAGTATAGACATATAGATCAATGGAACAGAATTGATAGTCCAGAATTAAACCCTTATATTTATCATTAACTGATGTTTGACAAGGGTGCCAAGACACTTCATGGAAAAAGAATAGTCTTTTCAACAAATGGTGCTGGAACAGCTGGATACCCACACACAAAGAAATAAAGTTGGGCCCCTTTCTTACACTATACATAAAAGCAAACTGAATAGGGGTTGGAGGTAGGAGGGCATGGGGAGTTCTTTAGTAAGAGTTTCAATTTCACAAGATGAAAACTTCTGAAGATTGGTTGCACAACAATATGAATGTACTTAACACTACTGAACTGCGTACTTTAAAAGAGTTAAGGTAGTAAATTTTATGTTATGGATATTTTACCACAATTTAAAAGTTTTTAATAAAAATATTTAACTCAACATGGATCATAGAGTTAAACATGAGAGCTAAAACTATAAAACTCTTAGAAGATAACAGGGGTAAAACTTGGTGATCTTGGGTTAGACAAAGCCTGCTTAAAACACCGAAAGCATAAGTGACAAAAGAAAAGATAGTTAAATAGGACTTCAAAGGATGCTTTCAAAAATAAAGACCACCCACAGAATAGGAGAAAATATTTGCAAATTATTTATCTAATAAGGGAATTGCATCCAGAATATATAAAGAACTATTACAACTCAACAGTAAAAAGACAAATAACCTAGCTGAAAAATGGGCAAAGAATCAGAATAGAATTTTTCCAAAGAATATACACAAATGGCCAATAAACACATGAAAAAATGCTAAGCGTCATTAGTCATTAGAGAAATGCAAATCAGAATTACAATGAGAAACCGCTTTACACACACTGGAAGAGCTATAATAAAAAAGACAATAACAAGTGCGCTGAGGATGTGGATAAATTGGAACCCTCAAGCCTTGCCGGTGGGAATGTAAGATGGTGCAGCCCTTTTGGAAAACTGTTTGGCAGTTCCTCAAGAAGTTAAACATAAAGTTACCTCATGACCCAGAAATTCTACTCCTAGGTATATATCCAAATGAAATAAAGCATATGTCCACACAAAAACTTGTATACAAATGTTCACAGCAGTTATTTGTAATAGCCAAAAAGTAGAAACAACCCAAATGTCCATCAACTGATGACAGATAAATAAAATGTGGTATATCCATACAAAATATTTTTTAGCCATAAAAAAAGGATGAAGTATTGACACATGCTACAACATGGATGAACCTTAAAAAAATTATACTAAGCAAAAAAAGCCAGGCACACAAGACTGCGTATTATGTAACAATGGGATGCAGAGTAGACTGGAAAGGTGTAGCATACAATCAATATTTGTTGGATGAATAAATGAATTAAGTTAAATGGCCAGGACCTGGCCAACTGGATTTAGAAGGTGAAAGACAAAGAAACTAAAGTAATGCTGAGTTTTCTAAGCTGGGTGAGCAGAGGGGCAGGTGGGAACATTAAAGACACCTGGAGAGGCCAGGTAGGCTCTGAAGATCTTAGGTCTCAGAGGGAAGCACAGATTTGAGTCATCGGCTTAGAGGTGATAGTTAAGGTGAGGCAATGGTTAAGTTTACTAAGGGAAAAAGTTGAGAAATAAAAAGAGCCAGGGGCAGAGGTGCACCTGAGCCTTCTGCCCTGTCTGGTTTTTGGAAGAGGTTGTCTGAGACCCTGAGTATTCAAGTGACAAGAGGGGTGTGTGGTGCAAGGGAAAGAACCGAGGACTTGGGTCTGAGGACCCAGGTTCTTTGCTTTAGTTTCATCTTGCTCATGACCTTGGGCAGCTGATCTTACTGTCTGAGGTTCAGTTTCCTCACCTGTAATCAGGGACAATAATGCCAGCTCTCTCTCCCTCACCAAACTGTTGCCTGGACTATAAAAGGAGAAAGCATAAGAAAGTGCTTTGTAAACTGTAAAAGACTCACCAGATGTAAGGGATTATTATTATTGCAGTGGCAGATGCAGAAGACCAGTAAAATGGATTTGGTGGCAGTAAGCACAGGGGTAACTTTCTGTTTCGTAAAAAAAAGGAAGAAAGAAAAACCAGCAGCAGCAAGTACTGCCAGGTGCACAGCATAGTTTTTCCAACTTTGAGAAGCAAATAACAGGGAGGGGCCAACTGGCTCATCCCAGGAGGCCTGTCTTCACCAGTTGAATCTGAAGTCAGGGCCCAGGGAATGGCTGCAGGCACGGGCCCAGGACAGCAGGCCCTGTTCTGGCCAGGTGGGACCCAGGGAATGCGGGGCTGACAGAGGTTGTCCACATGGTCAGAGACCTGGTCCCTGGGCCCCTGTGGCTTGGAGCTTCCTTCAGGCGCTGACCAGCCAGATGTACTCGTTAGAGTCTCATGTGGCCCGTGAAGGGTGCTGCCCAGCCCCCAGGCCATGTTTGGGAGTATCACCTCAGGGTTAGGCAGAGAAATGACCATGGCTTCACCACAAAATAGGCCAAGCCGGGCTTCTATGGCTCTCCAGGTGGCGGGCCTCATTAGAGCTGAGGGCCGCACTGGGCCTGCCAGCATTACGGGACAAGGTCCAGCACAGGAGGCTTGGGGAAGCTCCTTCCAGTTCTTTCCATGCCCAGAGACACGTCTCCCCAGTGCCTGGCTAAATGTGAGCCCCGGCAATTTGTGTGCCAGCCTGGAGACAGTCCCCTCATACAGCACCTCTGAGGCAGCCACAGTCTTCTCAAAGCTTCTTGGTGAGGGCGAGGGAGAACCTCAGCCACTACCTCATCCAGCCTGTTTGCCCATTTTCAGTTGAAGAACCTGAGGCCTGGAGAGACAAGAACCTACTGAAAGGTCAGATCAGGGGAGCTTCTCTGAGGCCGAGCAATGGGTCGGAGAGCAGAAATCAGGGCTCCAGGACTCCCAGCCATCCACCTCTCCCCATTACTGTTATTTTCCAGTCTCTTCCCCTCAAGGCCACTGCTTTCTCACCTCCCTAAGCTGCCTGGCCAGCCCTACCGGCCCGAGGCTTCCACCTGAGGCTAAGCCTCTGCTTCCCGCCCCTGCTCTGTGCCAAACTCCCTGGGCAGGGGGCAGGGAAACAGGGGAGGGAAGGGGGTCAGCAGCTGCAATGCCAGGTCCACTTCTGCCACTAATGGGTAGCAGCAGGCACAGAAAGAATGTCACCTTTTGCAGAACAACTCTTCCATTGAGTCCCTGTGTTGGAGTTCCTCCTGCCCCTCCTGATGCAAACCTTCTGGAGCATTTGTTCTCCCTTCAACATTCATCCTCATTCCCTGAAACCTGGCTAAGGACTTAGACCCGGCACCATGTCCTGTGCACACGCCAGAGCACAGACACAACTTACCAGCTCTGCCTGACCCTTGGGTGCTCCCAGTCTGGTTGAGGAGACACCAGAATGGGCACCTGCCACCAGAGTGACCAGCTTAGGAGGGAGGGAAATGAGGCGAGGGGACTCCTGAGGCCCAGGGGATGCCCCCTCCACCTCCAGTCTGGGCCTGTCAGGGAAGGCCTGGAGCTCAAAGGAAACCTGAGGAGACATTTCCTGGGCAGACAAGGTGGGGAAAGGCATACCTGGAAGCCCACTCTGTGGTGAGGAGGGAGACAGGCTCAGGGGACAGTGCCGGCGTTTCTGTGCCTTAACCCGCAGGCTGAGCAGGGGTAAGGCTCAGGGGTTGGCAGAGGCCACAGTTGAAGGTGGCTGAAGGCAGGTCAGAAGCATGTTTTCCAACATCACCAGGCAATTAACGCAATTCTGATGTCCTCTACCTGGGCACAAGACCACCCCCACCTGTGCTGCTGGCTGATTAGCTGTGAATTGGTGATTCCCACAACCTCCTCCTCAGGTTTGGTTAATTTGCTAGAGTGGCTCACAGAACTCAGAGAAACAGTTACTTACATTTACCAGTTTATTATAAAGGATAAAAATGAACAGCCAGATAAAGAGGTACAAAGAGCAGGGTCTCGAAGGGTCCCAGGTGCAGGAGCTCCTGTCCCCATGGAACTGGGGTATCCCATCCCCATTTCCCAGCCTATGGATGTGTCCACTAACCCCGGGGCTCCCTAAACCCTGTAGTTTAGGGCTTTTTATACAGACTTTATTATGTAGGCACAATTGATTGAATCATTGGTCACTGGTGATTGATTCAAACTCCAGTCCCTCGCCCCTCTCCAGAGGTCAGAGGTCAGCTGGCAGGGGGGTTGGGATGGAAAGTTCCAAACCTCTAATCCAGGGTGGGGTCCCCTGGCAACAATTCAGGTGTGGTTGAAAGGGGCTTGTTATAAATAACAAAAGACATAATTTTGGTTCTCACTACTTAGAAAATTCCGTGGATTTTAGGAGCTCTGTACAAGAAACAGGGAGGAAGACCAAATAATATTTCTTAGGATAAATCACAACATCACAGCAGGTTAATGTTTGTCCTTATAACAGGAGGAGAATAGAACACAGACAGACACAGCAAAAAGACTCTGTGTGGACACAGGGAGAAGATGGCCATCTACAAGCCAAGGAGAGATACCTAAGAAGAAACCAACCCTGTTAGCACCTTGGTCTTGGACTTCTAGCCTCCAGAAATTAATTTCTGTTATTTGAGCCATCCAATCTGTGGTACTTAGAAATGGCAGCCCTAGAAAACTAATACACACAGCCTTGCCAAAGAACTAGCTCTTAAAAGAACTGACAAAGGGACTTCCCTGGTGGTGCAGTGGTTGGGAGTCCGCCTGCCGATGCAGGGGACACAGGTTCGTGCCCCGGTCCAGGATGATCCCACATGCCACGGAGCAGCTGGGCCTGTGAGCCATGGCCGCTGAGCCTGTGCATCCAGAGCCTATGCTCTGCAACAGGAGAGGCCACAGCAGTGAGAGGCCCGCGTACCACAAAAAAAAAAAAAAAAAAAAAAAAAAAAAAAAAGAACTGACCAAGGGCTTCCCTGGTGGCGCAGGTGCAGTGGTTAAGAATCTGCCTGCCAATGCAGGGGACATGGGTTTGAGCCATGGTCCGGGAATATCCCACATGCCATGGAGCAACTATGTGCCACAACTCCTGAGCCCACTTGCTACAACTACTAAAGCCCACATGCCTAGAGCCCATGCTCTGCAACAAGAGAAGCCACTGCAATGAGAAGCCCATGCACCGCAATGAAGAGTAGTGCCCACTCAACTACAGAAAGCCTGCATGCAGCAACAAAGACCCAATGCAGCCAAAAATAAATAAATAAATTTTAAAATAATGGGCAGACAGCAGAAGCAAGAAGAACTACAATCCTGCAGCCTGTGGAACAAAAAACACATTCAAAGAAAGATAGACAAGATGAAAAGGCAGAGGGCTATGTACCAGCTGAAGGAACAAGATAAAACCCCAGAAAAACAACTAAATGAAGTGGAGATAGGCAACCTTCCAGAAAAAGAATTCAGAATAATGATAGTGAAGATGATCCAGGACCTCAGAAAAAGAATGGAGGCAAAGATCAAGAAGATGCAAGAAATGTTTAACAAAGACCTAGAAGTATTAAAGAACAAACAGAGATGAACAGTACAATAACTGAAATGAAAAATACACTAAAAAGAATCAAAAGCAGAATAACTGAGGCAGAAGAACAGATAAGTGACCTGGAAGACAGAATGGTGGAATTCACTGCTGAGGAACAGAGTAAAGAAAAAAGAATGAAAATAAATAAAGACAGCCTCAGAGACCTCTGGGACAACATTAAATGCAACATTTGCATTATAGGGTTCCCAGAAGGAGAAGAGAGAGAAAGGACCAAAGAAAATATTTGAAGAGATTATAGTCAAAAACTTCCCTAACATGGGAAAGGAAATAGCCACCAAGTCCAGGAAGAGTATCAAGTCCCATACAGAATAAACCCAAGGAGAAACACACCAAGACACATAGTAATCAAATTGGCAAAAATTCAAGACAAAGAAAAATTATTGAAAGCATCAAGGGAAAAATGACAACATACAAGGGAACTCCCACAAGATTAACAGCAGATTTCTCAGCAGAAACTTTACAAGCCAGAAGGGAGTAGCATGACATATTTAAAGTGATGAAAGGGAAGAACCTACAACCAAGATTACTCTACCTGGCAAGGATCTCATTCAGATTCTATGGAGAAATCAAAAAATTTACAGACAAGCAAAAGCTAAGAGAATTCAGCACCACCGAACCAGCTCTACAACAAATGCTAAAGGAACTTCTCTAAGTGGGAAACATAAGAGAAGAAAAGGACCTACAAAACAAACCCAAAACAATTCAGAAAATGGCAATAGGAACATACGTATCAATAATTACCTTAAACGTGGATGGATTAAATGCTCCAACCAAAAGACACAGGCTCGCTGAATGGATACAAAAACAAGACCCATCTATATGCTGTCTACAAGAGACCCACTTCAGAAGTAGGGACACATACAGACTGAAAGTGAGGGGATGGAAAAAGATATTCCATGCAAATGGAAACCAAAAGAAAGCTGGAGTAGCAATACTCATATCAGATAAAATAGACTTTAAAATAAAGAATGTTACAAGAGACAAGGGAGGACACTACATAATGATCAAGGGATCAATCCAAGGAGAAGATATAACAATTATAAATATATATGCACCCAACATAGGAGCACCTCAATACATAAGGCAACTGCTAACAGCTCTAAAAGAGGAAATCGACAATAACACAATAATAGTGGGGGACTTTAACACCTCACTTACACCGATGGACAGATCATCCAAACAGAAAATTAATAAGAAAACACAAGCTTTAAATGACACAATAGACCAGACAGATTTAATTGATGTTTATAGGACATTCCATCCCCAAACAGCAGATTATACTTTCTTCTCAGGTGTGCATGGAACATTCTCCAGGATAGATCACATCTTGGGTCACAAATCAAGCCTCGGTAAATTTAAGAAAGTTGAAATCATATCAAGCATCTTTTCTGGCCACAGAGCTATGAGATTAGAAATCAGTTATAGGGAAAAAACCGTAAAAACACAAACACATGGAGGCTAAACAATACGTTACTAAATAACCAAGAGACCACTGAAGAAATCAAAAAATACCTAGAGACAAATGACAATGAAAAGACAACGATCCAAAATCTATGGGATGCAGCAAAAGGAGTTCTAAGAGGGAAGTTTATAGCTATACAAGGTTACCTCAAGAAACAAGAAAAATCTCAAATAAACAATCTAACCTTACACCTAAAGGAACTAGAGAAAGAAGAACAAACAAAACCCAAAGTCAGCAGAAGGAAAGAAATCATAAAGATCAGAGCAGAAATAAATGCAATAGAACAAAGGAAACAATAGCAAAGATCAATAAAACTAAAAGCTGGTTGTTTGGAAGATAAACAAAATTGATAAACCGTTAGCCAGACTCATCAAGAAAAAGACGGAGAGGACTCAAATCAATAAAATTAGAAATGAAAAAGGAGAAGTTACCACAGACACCGCAGAAATACAAAGCATCCTAAGAGACTACTACAAGCAACTCTATGCCAATAAAATGGAGAACCTGGAAGAAATGGACAAATTCATACAAAGGTATAACCTTCCAAGACTGAACCAGGTAGAGATAGAAAATATGAACAGACCAATCACAAGTAATGAAATAGAAACTGTGATTAAAAATCTTCCAACAAACAAAAGTCTAGGACCAGATGGCTTCACAGGTGAATTCTATCAAACATTTAGAGAAGAGCTAACTGCCATCCTTCTCAAACTCTTCCAAGAAATTGTGGAGAAAGCAACACTCCCAAACTCATTCTATGAGGCCACCATGACCCTGATACCAAACCAGATACTAGAAAAAAAGAAAATTACAGACATATCCCTGATGAATATAGATGCATAAATCCTCAACAAAATACAAGCAAACAGAATCCAACAACACATTAAAAGGATCATACACCATGATCAAGTGGGATTTATCCCAGGGATGCCAGGATTCTTCAGTATATGCAAATCAATCAATGTGATACACCATATAACAAATTGAAGAATAAAAACCATATGATCATCTCAATAGATGCAGAAAAAGCTTTTGACAAAATTCAACCCCCATTTATGATAAAAAAAAACTCTCCAGAAAGTGGGCATAGAGGGAACCTACCTCTACATAATAAAGGCCATATACGACAAACCCACAGCAAACATCATTCTCAATGGTGAAAAACTGAAAGCGTTTCCTCTAAGATCAGGAACAAGATACGGATGTCCACTCTCATCACTATTATTCAACACAGTTTTGGAAGTCCTAGCCATGGCAATCAGGGAGGAAAAAGAAATAAAAGGAATACAAGTTGGAGAAGAAGAAGTAAAACTGTCACTATTTGTAGATGACATGATACTATACATAGAGAATCCTAAAGATGCCAACAGAAAACTATTAGAGCTAATCAATGAATTTGGTAAAGTTGCAGGATACAAAATTAATGCATAGAAATCTCTTGCATTCCTATACACTAATGATGAAAAATCTGAAAGAGAAATTAAGGAAACATTCCCATTTACCATTGCAACAAAAAGAATAAAATACCTAGGAATAAACCTACATAGGGAGACAAAAGACCTGTATGCAGAAAACTATAAGACACTGATGAAAGAAATTAAAGATGATACCAACAGATGGAGAGATATGCCATGTTTTTGGATTGGAAGAATCAATATTGTGAAAATGACTATACTACTCAAAGCAATCTACAGCTTCAATGCAATCCCTATCAAATTACCAATGGCATTTTTTACAGAACTAGAAAAAAAATCTTAAGATTTGTATGGAGACATAAAAGACCCCAAATAGCCAAAGCAGTCTTGAGGGGAAAAAAACGGAGCTGGAGGAATCAGACTCCCTGACTTCAGACTATCCTACAAAGCTACAGTCATCAAGACAATATGGTACTGGCACAAAAACAGAAATATAGATCAATGGAACAGGATAGAAATCCCAGAGATAAACCCACGCACCTATGGTCAACTAATCTATGACAAAGGAGGCAAGGATATACAACGGAGGAAAGACAGTCTCTTCAATAAGTGGTGCTGGGAAAACTGGACAGCTACATGTAAAAGAATGAAATTAGAGCACTCCCTAACATCATACACAAAAATAAACTCAAAATGGATTAGAGACTTAAATGTAAGACCAGACACTATAAAACTCTTAGAGGAAAACATAGGCAGAACATTCTTTGACATAAATCACAGCAAGATCTTTTCTGATCCACCTCCTAGCGTAATGGAAATAAAAACAAAAATAAACAAATGGGACCTAATGAAACTTTAAAGCTTTTGCAAAGCAAAGGAAACTACAAACAAGACGAAAAGACAACCCTCAGAATGGGAGAAAATATTTGCAAACGGATCAATGGACAAAGGACTAATCTCCAAAATATATAAACAGCTCATGCAGCTCAATATTAAAAAAACAAACAACCCAATCCAAAAATGGGCAGAAGACTTAAATAGACATTTCTCCAAAGAAGACATACATGTGGCCAAGAAGCACATGAAAAGCTGCTCAATATCACTAATTATTAGAGAAATGCAAATCAAAAGTACAATGAAGTATCACCTCACATCCATTAGACTGGGCATCATCAGAAAATCTACAAACAACAAATGCTGGAGAGGGTGTGGAGAAAAGGGAACCTTCTTGCACTGTTGGTGGGAATGTAAATTGATACAGCCACTATGGAAAACAGTATGGAGGTTCCTTAGAAAAGTAAAAATAGAATTACCATATGACCCAGCAATCCCACTACTGGGCATATACCCAGAGAAAACTGTAATTCAAAAAGACACATGCACCACAATGTTCATTGCAGCCCTATTTACAATAGCCAGGTCATGGAAGCAACCTAAATGCCCATCAACAGACGAATGGATAAAGAAGATGTGTACATATATACAGTGGAATATTACTCAGCCATAAAAAGGAATGAAATTGGGTCATTTGTAGACGTGGATGAATCTTGAGACTGTCATACAGAGTGAAGTAAGTCAGAAAGAGAAAAACAGATATCATATATTAACGCATATATGTGGAACCTACAAAAATGGTACAGAATAACTGGTGTGCCGGGCAGAAATTGAGACACAGATGTAGAGAACAAATGTATGGACACCAAGGGGGGAAGTGGCGGGGTGGTGGTGGTGGTGGTGATGTGATGAATTGGGAGATTGGGATTGACACATATACACTAATATGTATAAAATGGATAGCTAATAAGAACCTGCTGTATCAAAAATAAATAAAATAAAATTCAAAAAAAAAAAAAAAACTGACCAAATATGCAGAATGCAAGTGGGAAGGACATCTGGGCAGTGTGTGCTAGGTAACCCAAAGCTTAGAGATATCGCCGCAGGTTTGATCCTGACAGGAGCCAATTAGCTTCACATGGGTTCAGGGGCATGCCTCTCCCGCAAATGTGGATGCTTCAGAACAGCCCTGCCGTACAGCCTAGTGGGCCTGGCTTGGGCTCCTGCTCACCCACAAAGAGCCACATCTACAGGAATGACCAGAAAAGCTGAAGGCTCTTGCCCTCTGCAAGGAGGCTCCAGTGGGAACGGGCCTTGGGAACTACGCCAAGGACTCGTGCTGCCCAGAGAGCCCCAGAATGAGCAAGGACCTGGCCTGAAGTCACACAGCATGTCGGATGGCACCCAAGCTGGAATCTCATCCCCTGCTGGTCCCAGCTGCTTTCTCCTCCAGCCCCGGCACCTTGCCCAAACCTGCTGCCACCCACTCTGCTTTCCCACCCTCTCCTCCCCTGCTCTCTGGCTCTGGTTAAGGCCAGGAGCATGATTTCAGAATGATGAAACCCAGCTCCTAAGGTCACACCAGCCTCTTTGCAGTAGCTATAATTTTGCATGGCCCTATCCCCCTGGGGAAGCTGCCAGGCCTTTGGCACACGTCTGGGGGAAAGGCGAGGATGAGACAACCAGAAGGGATCACTTCAAGCCAGGTCAAGAGGAATTGTACATTACAGACCATCTCCTGATCCAGCACTGGTCTGGGGGACACACAGACCCATAATGCAACCTTATGCTCATGTCACGCCGTCGCCCATCATCTCACTTAATCCTTGTGGCATCCCGTTTACACTCAGGCTTTCCAAGTCAACACCACCAGGCTGTTTGTACCTCTGTCCCCCATGCCATGCTGATTCACATCGCTGGGGTCTTGCTTCTGCCATTTCCTCTGTCTGGATTGTTCTTTTCCCCTTCTTCCCAATCTTCCTTGTCTCCTTTACTTGGCTAACTCCTACTCATCCTTTAAGGCCCAGCTCTGGTGTCACCTTTTCCAGGAAGCCTTCGCTGACTATCCTCCCAGCAGGTGGGTCTATATATGTCCTCTCTGCGTGCTCATAACAATCTATCTTTGTGTTCATCGCATTGTATTTTAATTATCTGCTTACGTGTCTGTCTGTTCCTCCATCCAGAATGGGAGCTTCTCAAGAGCAGGGATGGGGTTGGGATTAGTCTGGTTCACCTAGGTGCCCTCCTCCCCAGCACAGAGCTGAGCCCCCAGCACAGAACTGAGCATAGCATGGATCACTGAATGTTCGACAACCCCACCTCCCCACCCTCCCACAAAGAGAGATGAGGAAGGAGTATTAACCCCCTTTTTACAGAGAGAAAACGGAGGCCCAAGAGGAATTACCTGAGCTGTTCAAGGTCCCAGGGTGAGTTAGTATCAGAGCAGGGACGAGAATCCAGCTCTCCTGGAGCTTAGACTAGTTCTCTTACGGTTCAAGGACAGCACTGTTGGAACAGCCAGCCAAATGGACCCACCGAGCCATACTAGGCGTATTAGTTTCCTATTGCTTCTGTAACAAATCACCACAAACTTAGTGGCTTAAAACAATACATGTATTTTATCTTATAGTCCTAGAGGTCAGAAGTTCAAAATGGGTCTCACTGGGCTAAAATCAAGACATTGGCAGCTCTGAATTCCTTTTTAAAAGCTCTAGGGAGAATCCATGTTCTTACCTTTTCCAGCTTCTAGAGGCTTCCCATATTCCTTGGCTCATGGCCCTCTTCCTTCCTCAAGGCCAGCAATGGCTGGTCAAGTCTTTCTTGCACTGCATCACGCTGTCACTCCCTCTTCTGCTTCCCTCTTCAATGTGTTAGAATCTCATGATTACACTGGGCTCACCCAGATAATTCAGGATAATCTCTCATCTCAAGCAGCTCATCTGCAACCCTAATTCTCTTTGCCATGTGATCTAGCAGATCCTCAGGTTCCAGGGATTAGGAAGTGGCTGTTTTTGTGTGGGTGTGTGGGTGGGGGCATTATTCTACCTACCACACTGGTGGGCAAGGGGGTAATGGATCTGTCGAGGGTGGAGTGACTGGACTTGCCGATGTTCCCCGAACTGTCCTGGCTTAAACCTGTCATCCCAGGGTAATTACTGATAGCACCCCCTTTCACTCTCAGAAGTATCCTGGTTTGAAGGCTAAACTGTATGGTTACCCCAGTCACAGACTATTAGAGCAGGAAGTCCAATCCTACCATTTTGTAGATGAGGAAAGTAAGATACAGGGAAGAGAAGGAACTTGCCCTCCCTGTCACACAGTTAGTGACAGAGTTGAGACTAGAATCCAGATGTTTTGCCAGGAGGAGGAGGCCAGCTTGATGCCCAATTCAGACTGAAATCCTTCATCAAGTCAAGGTTTCCTAGAGGAAGTGGTAGACAGTCATCAATGATGATGGTAATGAAGATGATGATGATGATGACAATTTATACTTTCTATATTCCAGGCACTGCTAATTAATGCTGAATATTTTATATATATCATCTCCTTTTTTTTGCCACTCTGGTGGCTTGTGGGATCTTAGTTCCCCAACCAGGGATTGAACCTGGGCCCTCGGCAGTGAAAGTGTGGAGTCCCAACAACTGGACCACCAGGGAAGTCCCTATATCATCTCCTTTGATCCTCATGGAAATCTTCCATCATTTTACAAATAGGGCACTGAGACTTAGTGACCAACCAGAAGCTACTGAAGCTAAGTTTCAAACAAATCTCTTTCTTATTATAAACCTAATGTCTCCCCTCTCAACTTAGAGGGTTACTGGGCTTGGGGAATTAAGAGGACTGGAAGCTTTACTTTGGAGAAATATCAGCTTTAGGGCAGAGATGGAGAGTGAAAGAGGACGCTTGTGATTTACTGAGCCTGGGAATCTGCGAGGGAAAGAACATGAGGATGAGGTGGCTGAAATAGTTGTGTTTAGTTACCACTGAAGATTAAAATTATGGTCATGGAAGGGGGAGTGTATCTATTTATTTTAAAAGGTTTAGCTATTTTTTTTCCATATCTGCTCAATGTAGAACATTTGGAAAATAACAAAAGCAAAAAGAAGATAATAACAATCATGATAATTCCATACTCCCAAAGAACCGCTGTTAAGATTTTGGCAAATTTCCTTACAGGGAGTTTTTAAAAGTGAAATACTTTACATATGAAAAAGTATAAGAATAATATTACTGACACCCATGTACCCACCCTCCAGCTTGAGAAATAAGGTGTCATGTATATAATCAAAGTCTGGTGCACCCGTTTCCCATTGTATTCCCTCCTTCCCTGACAAGAGGTCCTTCCAGCCTTTTCTCTATGCATATTCCTTTTACTTAGTTGATGTCACTGTGATTTTACAATTCAGCTCCAGAAGAGTTCAGAATAAACATCAGAGGGTCCCCAACCCTCCCTCGGTCAGCGGTTCTAATTATTTTTTTTTATGGAAAATAGAAAGTGGCTTTGGACTGGCTCCACCTCCACACGTCGGGCTCTTGGTGACCTAGCGATGTCACGCCACCCTTGGTGGTTCCTGCCTCAGGTGTGCAGTTGAGGAGGACCTGGCTCAGTGCGACCCCTTCCCCACCCCCTCCCCACCTGTCTGACCTCTGTGCTCTCCATCCTCCTTCTCAGGCTCGACCTCTGTGTTTTCTCCCCTCTCAGCCTCACTGCCTTCTCCTGTCAGTCCCTTCCTTTATCTTCCCACCTCCTGTCTCTGGCACCTCTCCTTATCTAGGCCGCTCCCCCTCCTCTACTGTGATGCTCAACCAGACTATGCAGCTGCCCAGGTGCACAGAGCAGCTCTGCTTCCTGGTAAAAGCCCTGCTGCCCGAGGGTTATAAAGTCCCTCCCATCCTCCCCGCTGATGCCTGGAATTCCTCCACTTCAGCTAACTCCTTGATTATCAGGACTGGAAGTAAACGTAGAGGCCATTTAGCATCCCCTCTTCCCCCCACTTTACAGCCAAGGAAATAGGCTGAGAGGGGAGAACTGATTGGCCCACATCACTCTGCAGAGTGGACGACAGAGAAGAACCATAACTGGGGGTTCCTGCCTCTTGTCCCAGTGATCTTGAAAGTTTTCTTACTAAGTAGCACCGGCCAGGGCTGGACCACTCCCCAAAGCCTGCTTGCAGGGAACTGGTGTGTTGTGTGTTGAACGTGGAGTGCTGGTCACTGCCACTGTTCCATCTGGAGCGAGGGGGCACCTGCAGCAGGGGTGTGAGAGGGCTGGACCAAGACCTGGCACGTTCACCTCTTCAGGGGAAGAGGGTCAGAGCTGGTGGGGTCTCAGATCATCCAGAGTCCATTCCTTCCAGACGGAAGGAAGCCGGAGCACAGAGGGACTCTGCTTTGCCCAGGGTAATGTGCAGTCTGTGGCGTTCCGTCACCTGATTCCCACTGACTGTCTGCCCAAACTGGCATGCAGTTAGAAAGAAACCCACAAGCCCCAAGGAGACATGGCCTCTCCTCCTCTCCTCCTGTGTTCACGTGTCCCCTCTTTCTTGTTTTCTGAGACACAGATGTGTGTTGGTGGGAATGAGCAGTTCTGCTTGAGTACAGTGAGGAGAGAGACCAGTCTGCTTGAGGTCATTCTGCAAAAAGTCTTGAATACCAGGTGAATTTGATCTTTACCCAAAAGGATGCTGTGGGATGTAGGGAGTCAGAAGACAGAATGGAGGCCCAGCTCCATCATTTACTAGTTGTGTGACCTTGGGCAAGTCACCAAATGTCTCTGAGCCTCCATGTCCTCATCTGTAAAATGGGATAACAATAACATTTAATGTGCAGGTTAAATAAGACAGTGCAGGGCGAGCACCCAGCGCAGAGCCTGGCACACACACACTTACCTACAGTAAGTGGCACCTGTGTGACTTCTGCAGATGGCCTGGGCTCCCACTGGGTGCTGCTGCCAAGACCCTGAGCTGCACCCGATTCCTTGGACCTTGCTAAGCGCTCCCCACCGACAGCTTGACCCCATGGAGGGTCAAAGGTGAGGGGGATTCGTTCTCTCTAACCTGTCAAACACAGAGCTCACAGTCTTTCTGAGGAGCTAGCTGCGTGCACACACAGGAGCTGCAATTCTTACTGGTGAGGGGTCAGATGTGCCAGAATGGGAGCAGATGTCCTGGGAGGGAACACCCAGAGATGCGGAGCTGAAAGGCAGTTCTGGCCACACCACATGCTCTTCAGGGCTAATAGCTCAAGATTCTGCTCTGGACACCAGTACCTGGCACAAGGCCTGGCCAGAGCAGACATCAGGGAGTGACAGGGGGCAGCCCCTCCTGCTGCATCCAGACCCCTCTCGATAACATCCACAGGCAGCCAGGGATGCTGCGAAGACCACACACTCAGAGGCAGCTCCTACTGGGCTCAGCCCTGTTTCTCTGCCACTAACAGTACGACATGGGACAAGCCTCCCAGCGGCCTCCCAGAATCTCAATTTCTCATCTGTGGACTGAGGATAGTACCAGTCACCTGAGGGGGTTGATTTATTCCATGAAGTATCATGTATAGAGCACACCGCACAGTGCCGGCATAGAGTAGGTGCTCCCCCAAACGGTGGTAATTATGTTCTGTGTGAATCCCATCTTCCCAGACAGACTATGAGCTCTTGGAGGGCTGTGCTGGGGTCTTTTTCTCTTGTGCCCCCTCAGACCCAAATGGTGCCAGGTCCTCGAGGTTTTTGTTTTTTTTTTCTGTACCCACTAACCAAATGATTGAAGAATCTGCTAACCTGAGAGAGGGAAAAAGGCAAGGATTTGCCATTTGGTGTTTTCACGCCGGTGAGGTCATAAACGATGAATCACGTGTAATTGGATGCTGAGTCTCCCTGTGGTTTCCAATTTGTGATCTCATTTTATTCGCACAACCCCGCCCCCTGCCAACATCATGTTTTGTGGGAGGATATGGAGAAACTGGGATTGGTCGCCCCAATTTCCAGATGGGATAATTGAGCTTGGGAGAGGCTGAGTGACTTACCTGGGTCATCTGGCAGTTAATGCCATGGCTGGGGCTTGCTTCTCCCTTCCAGCCCAAGGGTTGGTGCAGGAGTCCAGGGCTAAGTTTGGGTTGCTCAGGTTGCAAGAATAGAGAGCCACTGATTATTGTGGGTACACGTGGGGTTGGTGAGGGGGCACAGGACTTCTCGGGAGGAATGGCCTTTTTGATATCGGTCTAAACTGCAGCTCTGCTGGCCGAGCCGCCCCTCGAGCTGAGGTGCAGCCTCAGCTCCCACCTTAGCCTCCCCTGGTTCCGTGACCCAGCCTCTCTCAGCCTTTGCTTCTCTTTCCTGCCTGCTCTCTGGGCCTCCCATTTAAACCCCCTAAATGACAGAATCTGTTAGCTAAACAAGCATTTTGCTTGCAAGGAGCACAGGCTCTCTCAAGCCATCTTAGGAATCTATTTCTGGGCGTGGGGTGGGCACACATGGTCTGGAAGTGGGAAGAGCTCAGACACCAAGGCAGCCCTCCGCCCTCTCCACTCTCACCTGCCACTGCTCTGACCAGCCCAGTCCAGACCCCTGGAGGGTGCATTCAGACAGGCCAAGCTATTCACCACTGGTGAGCTAATCCCCTCACTGGCTAACCCTTCCCAGACACCACCTTGGGGCCCAGGGAATTCCGTGAGCTGATGTTCTCCCTACCTCTGGATGGATCAGTGGCCTTCCCTGGGCAAACACCTGCCCAGCAGTGCTTCCTTGAAAGGACACGGGGTAGCTGCTTCACCAGAAGAAAATGCTGGACAGGTAAGGCTGTGAACATCCTTACTACCTTCAGACTGGCTTTGCCTCTACTTATCCTGGAGTGCCCCTAGGGGGCAGGATTCCCAGGCCGGGGCACCTCAAAGAACACTAATCTCTCTGAGGTCCAGTTTAGGGATGGGTTTTTTTTAGCCTGAGGTGTGGCTAGGGTAGAAGGGGCATATAACTCAAACCTGGCAATTTATGTGTCCACAGTAGCCATTTTCATCAGCAGGGGCTATGCAGGTAGCAGGCTCTCTGAGGCAGAAGCTGCCTCTCTATTGCAGATGAATCTCGGAGCGTGAGCGGACTGAAACAGCCAGTGACTCCCTGGGTTCACAGTCAGAGCCCTGTCAGCCCACCAGGTGTGTGATAGCTGGGGACTCAAGGCAAGTGTTGCATCATGGTGTTCTGGAAAGTTCTAGGCAGCAAGTGGGGAGGTATAGGTGTGGTGAGGCGCCCCTATGGGTGTGGGGGAATGGCTGGAGTGAATGCGCAGGCCCCAAATAAGCCCACCTGGAATGAGTCCTTTGCAGAGTAGAATTCACTGTGATGTCAAAGAGGAAGAGGGAGGGGGAAGGGTAAGTTGGGACGGAGTGAGAGAGTGGCATGGACATATCTACACTACCAAATGTAAAATAGATAGCTAGTGGGAAGCAGCCACATAGCACAGGGAGATCAGCTGGGTGCTTTGTGACTACCTAGAGGGGTGGGATAGGGAGGGTGGGAGGGAGATGCAAGAGGGAGGGGATATGGGGATATATGTATATGTATATATAGCTGATTCACCTTGTAATACAGCAGAAACTAACACGACATTGTAAAGCAACTATACTCCAATAAAGATGTTTTTTAAAAAAAAGAGGAAGAAATGGTATGCAGACCCCACCCTGGGTGAGCCTGGGGCTCTAGAGACCACAGGGGGCAATGCCCAGGGGCTGCTGTGAGGGAGCAAGCACAGTCAGGCCCCCTTGAGGGAGGTCACGTGTCTTTGTGTTGCTGACCACCAGCCCTTCCTGCTCTAGACCTTGAATGGGGCCTGTGTGAGGGCCAGGAAGATAACAGCTCTGGCTTTACTTTCCCATTCCAGGAAATGGCATTTGCATCTGGTCTGATTGATTCATGGGAGGGTTAGAAAGAGCAGGGAGAAGGCACCTAGTAGGGAGAGGCCAGGCTTTGCCTTGACTCTATGAGAGCCAGGATCTACCTATGTAATATGTCCAGGGGATGCCACTGAATCCATCCAAAAGCAAGGCCACTGAGGGCAATCTAGTGTTTCTGGTCGTGGGACATCCCAGTGCACTCTTAGCTCTCATCCATGGGGACAGCCAGAACAGAAGGCTTCCAGAGGCAAGTGATGCCTCCTACAGGCTGTCCCCACTGATTTAGAAGGAAACCATGGCCTCCTGAGGTAACATGGGGAGGCTCCAGTCCCAACTTTACTGCATGACCTCGGACAAGTTATTAACTGTCCCGAGCCTTGGTTTCCTCAAGTCACCTGGGAAATACAATACATATTCTGTTTTGTGAGTTCACATGAAAGCACCTTGAACACAGCAGAGCTCTGTGCACACCTGAGCAGATCCTGCAGTTAGACTGTAATGGAACTTACCAGAAAGCAGGGGCCTGCCTGTCCAGTTCACCTTTGTGAACCCAGTGTCTGGCGTGCAACACGTGCTCAGTAAATCTTTTCTAAATAAGCCAGTGATGGAAAAGGAGCATGTTGAGACTCATTATTAATGATGGTCATTCCATCAGCCAGCAGAAAGGGAGTCCAGGGGCCTGTTGGAAAGGGCATGGGGCCAGCAGACCCAGGCTTGCCACTGGCTTGCTGAGGAACCCAGGGCCAGTCAGACTACCAATCTGGGCCTCAGTTTTCTCATTTGTTCAATGAAGGAGTTGGACAAGAGGAGCTCTCAGGCTGCTTCTCGGTACTGAGGGCCCAAGGATTTGCTGGGAGGTGACCATGTCCTCACCCCCATCTGGATCCATGAACCACTCCTCTGGCCCCGTGCTCCTCCCCTCCTGTTTTCTTCCTTCATCTTGGTAGTTTTTACTCTGATTGGGCTGTTTTCTTTTGCAGGAGTTTAAACACCACTTTGGTCTCTTTGTACAGAAGTGTTCTACCCCCCTCGCCCCCTCATCCCTGACTTCTACTCTGATTTGGGGAGCTCCTCCAACCACCTAATAGGCAAGACTGTCTTTCCCCTCAGCCTGTACATCCCGCTTCCCCATCAGATTGGGACAGGTCTCATCTCCTCCCTTGGGTTGGACCCAGGGCTGTGGCTGCCCTCACGACGGATGGGGGGAGGGCAGAGGGACACGCTCGCTGACAGACCAAGGCGGCGCTCTGAGGGGAGTGGGCCAGCAGCCGCAAAGGTGCAGCCTGTGCCAGGTGGGCCTTGCCAGCTGGGGCTATTTTTAGAAGCCATGTTTGCAAGTTCCGTGTTAATAGTGTCTCTGTCCAAGCTTTGGCTCCCAGGGCTTAGGAAGGGAAAGAGTCTTCGAGAAACCCTCCTTCCCTCCTTGTTCTTCTCCTCCTCCTCGTTAGTGTGCATCTCCTCACAGGTGCCTGGGATCAGTGGGGGACTCCCATCCAGGTCGGAGCCCTCCCCAGCCATCCATCTGCAGACACAGGGCAAATGGGGGACGGACGTGGGGGGAAGGGAGGTGGAGAGGCTTACAGCTCAGGTTGTTAGAGGTCCAGTCTCAGAGGGGGAGGTCCCCAGACACAGGACCCCTCCGTCAGCACTCATGTCACTGGTTGGAAATTGTCAGTTGCCTGGCCTGTCACCCACCCCCACCCAGGTGGGGAACTCAGGCCCCCAGCAGGCTCTGCATCTCTCTGCTAGCACCCACCCTCACCCTAAGTCCCTTGTCCGGTCTTCACTGAGCCTGTTCTGGCCTAGGCTGAGACCTGATCCTGAGGCACCAGAGGAAATACTTCTCAACCAGGGTATCTTCCCAGGGTCAGTTCATGAAGGGAGGGGACTGCGGGCAGAGAGGTGAGCAAAGCCCATACAGTGCCATCCCCAGGGGCGCCAGTCTGGCAGCGGAGGCAGCAACCCTGTGCACATCATTACCACTGTGGTTGGAGAGGACAGTGTTCCCCACAGGGAGATCCCCAAATTGGGGTCGGGGTCTGGGCGTGAGGTGGAACATTACCCAAGGAGAAGCTGTGGGTGCTGAGACTACAACCTGCTTAGCGCTGACAAATGAAGGATGAGTAGAAGTCAGGTGAAAAGTGGGTGGAAGGGACATCCACATGGTGGGAGCAAGTTCTCATCACAGGAGACCCTGGTGTAAAGGCCCAGAACGTGAACCTACGGTTCAGTGATTCTATGACCTGAGCGGCCAGGGGATCCTTCCAAACACAGGGGCTCCCAAGGAGGAGGCTCTGGTTTCCTTTCCCTGGTCCCCACTGACCCACACAGACCTGCACCCCTGCAGGCACACACACTACCCTATCTCACCCCACCACCCAGTACAGCCCAGGATGGGAGGTGCCTCCCCAGCAGGGCAGTTCCACTGTTGCATATGCAGGGGATCCTAGAGACCCGGCCAGGAAGGGACCTCAGAGAGCCACACTGCTCCTGTTTAGGGCTCTACTTGAATACCCCAGCTCTGGGGAGCTCACTCTGACAGGCAGCTTGACAGGCAGCTTGACAGGCAGCGAGCAGGTTCTGAGCAGGAAAATTCTTCCTGCTGAAACCCACCTTCCTGTGACACTCCCAACTGGCCCTAGCCCTGGTCTCCCTCTGCTGGGAGGCAGCCTCGTCTAGCTTCTGGAGTCCCAGTGTTGGATTCCAGGCCTGGCTCTTTCATTTAGAATTTTGTGACCTTGGGCAAGGCACTCAACCTCTCTGGGCTCCATCTGTAAAATGGGGCTATTAACAGAGTTAGGAGAAATAAAATGTAGTGGGAAAAGCTTTATAGCCCAGGGCCTGGAATACAGTAAGCGCTCAATAAATATCAATTCTTAGTGATACTACTCGGTTACCATCATTATCACGTAATAAATACATGGGGACACTGAGGCTCTGAGAGGGAAGGGACTGGTCCAAGGTGGCCCCCAGAGTGGGGTGCGGGTCAAGGGCCGTCGATCTCGAAGCAGGCCGGGCGGGGGCGGTCGGTCGTGGCCTCAGGGGCCCTCTCCCGGCTCTGAGCCCCACATCGCCGCCGGGGCACCACTCGGCTGCCGCGTTTTACGAGCAAAAACAAACACGTCCCACAAGCGGCCCCTGTGCGGCGCGGACCCGCGCCCGCCAGCGCCGCCGCCGCCCGGTCAAAGCCGGCTTTGTGCCCGCCCCGCCCTCCCCGTGGCCCAGGCGATTTTAATTAGCGTCTGGGTCTGCGCCGGCAGATGGGAATCAAAGCCCCCGTTCTTCCAGCGTCCCCGCCTCCTGCCTCCCGGATCCCCCGGGCTCCGCGTACCCCTGCTGGCAGCCGCGGGAAGTGGAGCCTTCCCAGGCCACCGCCTCGAGTTCGAATCTCGCCTTTTACAGCCGAGGGACCCGGGGTACGTCCTTGGCGCTCTGAGCCTCAGTTTCCCCATTAATAATAGCACTCACCTGGTCAGCCAGGCCTTAACGTGTGGCTGGGAGGGTTTACATCAGAAAATAGGCGGGCGAGCCTTCAGGCAAGGCATCAAAAACCTTTCTTAGGGGAGAGAAAGCTGCGTCTTTAAGCAAGTCGAGGTGTTCACCAGGGGAACGGAAACACCAGGGCAGCCCAGGCAGGGGGAACAGGGTCGCAAAAGGCTGGTGTGTTGCATCCTCCAGGGGTGGGCCGGGGAGATAAGGACTTTCATTTGTGTGGAAGGGGTTTGAGGAGTGAGAAGGTCAGATTGGCTCTTCGGAAAGTTCACTTGGACTGCCCTGTAAAGGAGGGGTTGAAGGTTTGGGACTTGAGGCAGTGGCTTGTGATGAGGTCGGATATGACGGGCTGAGGCAGAGGAATGGGAGGAGGGAGTCTAGAGGGGGAAGGCCCCATCATGGGCAGCATTCTTCTATCTTAGGTTCTGACTCTTTATACTCGTTTTAAAAAAATATTTATTTATTTGGTCTGCTGGGGCTTCGTTGCGGCAGGCCGGCTCCTTAGTTGCGGCATGTGAACTCTTAGTTGTGGCATGCATGTGGGATCTAGTTCCCTGACCAGGGATTGAACCTGGGCCCCCTGCATTGGGAGCGCAGAGCCTTATCCACTGGACCACCAGGGAAGTCCCAGACTCTTATACTCTTGAGAGTTTCATAAAGGGTAGCCAGGACCTTCAGGTCCACCTGGGATGCTTGTTTAAAATACCCAAACCTGGCCCTACTCCACACCTGCTGAATCACAACCTATGGCCTTAGGTCCCAGAATCCACATTTCAAACGATCCCCATGTTGATTCTCGTGGGTAAATCTGGGATGTGCAGAGGATGAATGAGCCATAGTCTGTAGGGAAAAAAATATAATCCTTGGGCCCCATTTCCCTGGCGCCGTGCCTGAAGTGGGACATGGGGCCCCACTACTGAGTCTCATTCCCCTCATAGAGCAGCATGTCCTTCAATAGACCTCAGTGTCCTTGCCCATAAAATGGCACAAACTTGCTCATCCACCCTCCCTTTTTGGGCTTTGGGAGGACTAAATGTGCCCTTTTGTGGAAAAGGCTATTAGGGGCAAGAAAACTCTAAACAGTCCCCTCTCCCACACACTGCCATTAACCAACCTCTCTAAAGGCATTTTTGTGCACAGCTGCTGCTGCTCAACACCCTTCTGTAAATCCTAATTGCCTTCAAAATAAAACTCTGACTCCTCAGCCTAATGTTCCAAATTGGGTCCTGGCCCCATCTCTAGCCTCCTTTCTCACAGTCCCCCATCTTGGTCTGAAACAACCCTCCATCCCCACCCTGTCCCAAACAGCTGTGCTTTCCTGCTTCCTTGCCTTCGTCCAGCTGGACATACACTTCCTCCCTCTCCCACCTCCCCCATTTTCAAATAGATACATTCTGTTATTTCTTTATTGCCCTGTTGAAGGGCTACCTCCTCCATTCCTGCCCTGCCCCACCCCACCCCTGCCTCAGTCTCCTATGAACTATTCCAGCACTCTTTAGTCCTCTGTTAAAGCACTACCTATCATCTACACTGGTTAAGATCTTGGGTTTGGGAGTTTGATAAACCTAGTTTGTTGCCATGACTGTACTACCATGTGACCTTGGGCAAGTTCCTTAACCTCTCTGAGACTCTATTTCCTCCTTGTGATTACTGAGGGGATTCAGGGACATAGGGAAAGGGAAAGTGCTTGGGGCAGTCACTGCAGCGTCATGGTTAAGACTGTGAGTTCTGAGCTAGAGTGCATGGGTTTGAAACCACATTCCACCTCCACTCATTGGCAGTATGACTTTGGGTAAGATTCCTAAAATCCCTCTTTGCCTCAGTTTCCACAACTATACAATTTGGATAATATTCACGTAGTGGATAGATCATAGGGTGGCCCCCATGATTTCACACCATGTATAATCCCTCTCTTTGAGTGTGAGTGGAACCTGTGATTTGCTTCTGGCCTGTGGAGTATGGCAGAGGTGAAGGGATTTTGCAGATGTGATTAAGATCCCAAATCAGTTGATTTTGAGTTACTTAAAAGGAAGACTATTCTGCCTGGGCCTGATTTAATCAAGTAAAAGTTCCTAAAAGAGGAACCAGACCCTCCCTGGAGTCAGAGACTCTCTATTCCTGGCTTTTGAGAAGTAAGTTGTTATGTTGTGAGAGGGCCCATGAAAAGGGCATGTGGTGGTCTCTAGGAACTGAGAGTGGCCCCTGGCTGACAGCCAGCAAGAAAACAGGGACCTCAGTCCTATAACCACAAGGATCTGAATTTTGCCAATAACCTGAGAATGCTTTGTAGTGGATCTTTCCCCCAGTCAAGTCTTTTTTTTTTTTTTTTTTTTTTTGTGGTACGCGGGCCTCTCACTGGTGTGGCCTCTCCCATTGCGGAGCGCAGGCGCTGGACGCACAGGCTCAGCGGCCATGGCTCACGGGCCCAGCCGCCCTGCGGCACGTGGGATCTTCCCGGACTGGGGCACGAACCCGTATCCCCTGCAACGGCAGGCGGACTCTCAACCACTGCGCCACCAGGGAAGCCCTCCCCCAGTCAAGTCTTTGATGAGACCACAGCCCCTACTGACATGGGATTGCAGACTGGTGACACCATAAAGCAGAGAACCCAGCTAAACTGTGTCCAGACTTCTGACCTATATAAACTGTGAGATAATAAATGTATTTTTAAAAGTATAGTTGATGTACAGTATTATGTTAGTTTCAGGTGTACAACATAGTGATCTGACAATCAAATACATCATAAAGTGATCACCATGACAAGTCGAGTAACCATCTTCCACCATACAAAATTATTACAGTATTATTGACTATATTCCTTATGCTGTAGATTATGTCGCTGCAACTTATTTATAACTGGAAGTTTGTATCTCTTAATCCCTCTCACCTATTTTGCCCAATGCCCTGCACATAATATATGTGTTTTAAGCTGCTAAATTTGTGGTGGTTTGTTACTCAGCCTAGAAAACTGATCGTGTCCACTTTATAGCGTTCTGGTAAAGATTAAATGAGGTCACCAAGGTAAAGCCTTAGCCCGTTCCCAGGCTCATGGGAGATGCTCAGTAAATGGTTGTAATTAGTTGCCATTGTTATTATGCTTAGAGTATAGCACTTTACAAAATTAAGTTTTTAATCATCATTTTATTAATTAGTGCATTAAAAAAGTAGAATTTGCAAGCAGGAAACCTAGACTTGAGCAAACTTGCTATGAGACTTTCACCTTGGTGGGTTATGTCTGTTAGGATGCTTTAGGCTGCAAGTACAGAAACCTGACCAGTGGTCACTGTCTTAGGTTGGAATTCCTAGAAGCAGAACTTGAGACAAGGAGTCATATGAAAGTGATGTATTAGGAACTATTTCCAAGACAAACCAGTAGTAGGGAAGTATAGAAGTGGGGCCAGGAGCGCAAGTATTATATCAAGCCAAGTCCCCCAAGGGGGAATTTTGGCTCCATCTTGCAAAAGAGCTCTGGGGATAGTACAGATCACTCCTCAGAGCTGTACAGATCAGTGCAAGGCAGCTGGAGGACTGACACCTCCATACTGTTCCATCATTGGTTAAGGGGCACCTTTGAGTGGGTGGGGGTGTAAATTCCCACACTCACAGGCAAAGTGGGCTCCAGCAGCCTGCGGGCAGTCTTCTGACAAGGAAAAGCCGATGCTGGCTGTTGGGAGTGAAAGCACATTGGAAGCCTGTGTCTATGACAATATTAAAGGGATGAAAGGGTCATTGGCAGTACTGCTACAGTGGCCTTAGCTATGAGGATATATGTTGTTTTCTTAGCAAAAAAAAAATGTAGGTGATCCCCAGATTGGCTCAGTGTGGGTCATCGGTGTCATTGAGGAGTCTGTTCTCTACAGCCTTCCTTAGCATTGCTGGTTGCCATAATCCTTGGCCTCATGGTCACAAGATGGCTGCTGCAGCTCCACATTTCATGTCCTTAAATGATAGCATTTGAAGCAGGAAGCAGAGGGAGGGCATCAGCAAAAAGTCTTTCTCCTCGTGTGACTCTCTACTATGCAGAGGAAAATCTCCCCCCACCCCACACCCCACAAGAAATGAGGTCATGGGCTCAACCCTAGACCAGTAACTGGCAGAGGAGAGTTGGGTTGCCAAAGCTGACTTAAGTCAGTCATGGTTCACTCCAGATGCTGAGCATCTATCCAGATGGGGTTCTGTTAGCAAAGAGGAGGTTGGGGAATGGCTACTTGGTGGGCAACCAACAGCATCTGCCATAGAACATTACTTTTCCTCATTTGCAAAAGAGTAATTTTGGTACCTGCCTCTGATACTCATAGTGAAGGTGAAATGAGCTGATTTTTTTTCCTTTTTAGCTGCACTGCATGGCATGCGGGATTTTAGTTCCACCACCAGGGATCGAATCCATGCCCCCTGCAGTGGAAGCATGGAGTCTTAACCACTGGACCACCAGGGAAATCCCCAGAAATGAGCTGATTTTAATTGCTATGTATGTTCACACCATTTCTTCTCTGCTGCACTGTGAGCTCACTGAAGGTAGAGGCCATGTCTCACTCACCTTTGCTTCCCTTGATTCTACCCTCTAAATGGTGCTTAACCCCGGTGACTTCTCTCCATCTCTGCTGTCACACCCTAGTCCCTACTGCCATCATCTCTCTCATGATAGCTTTGCTTCCATTTTTGGCTCCCTCCAAGGCTTTTTCTCCCACAGAAGCCTGAGGGATGTTTGTAAAACACAAATCTGTTTGAGTCACCTCCTTGCTGAAAGCACTTCCAGGCAAAAAAAAAAAAAAAAAAAAAAAGAAAGAAAAAAGGGATGATATTCAGAATAATTACTGATTTGGAATAGGCTCTGGGCAATCAGAATAGGTGCCAGCGGGCTTCCCTGGTGGCGCAGTGGTTGAGAGTCCGCCTGCCGATGCAGGGGACGCGGGTTTGTGCCCTGGTCCGGGAAGATCCCACATGCCGCGGAGCGGCTGGGCCCGTGAGCCATGGCCGCTGAGCCTGCGCGTCCGGAGCCTGTGCTCCGCAACGGGAGAGGCCACAACAGTGAGAGGCCCGCGTACGGCAAAAAAAAAAAAAAAAAAAAAAAAAAATAGGTGCCAGCATTGACAGCCATGTGAGGGCATCCTCCCTGAGCACCATTCCTGTTCTGAGGGCTCTGGAAGAGCTGGGCTCTGCCTACCTCTCCTGGCTTTTCTCTAGAGGCTGTTGCCGCCGCTGCCTGTACCGCCTGCCTCCACTGCCCAGCCCAACTGTTTTGCCAGGCTGGTCTGCTTGCACTCCCTGAATGTACCACTCTTACTTGTCTCCAGGCCTCTGAACATGCTGTTTCCTGGGACTGGAATGTGATTTCCCCACTTTCCCTGGCTGCTTCCTTAAAGTCTCTACTTAGGTATCCCCTCTTCCAGGATGCTTTCTCTGAAACCCCTCTCCTCATCACCATGGTCTCTCACAGCACCCCTGCCCCCCCCTGCCCCCCGCCCCGTGCTTTCTTCTATCAGAGTGCTTGTCACTCTCAATTGTCATGTTTATGTCTTTCTCCCTCACCAGACTGGGATCTTTTTGAGGGTATGTTGGGACACAGAGGACCATTGCATCACCAGTGCTGGTAGTAATGGGTGTGATAGTGGTGGTGGTGATGGTGGAGGGTAGGACAACCCTTAGACCCAGGCAAGGGGGACCCCATCCTGGGCCACACCCTCTAGAGGGCCCCAGTCTGACCCCGTTTCAGCTGCACCCCTACCCATATAGCACAAGGAGTCTGTGGGATCAAAAGGATGTGTGCCCACCCCACCCCCCTTTTAGACCAGGAAACCCAGCGCCCTGGTATTCTCTGCCCAAACAGCCTGAGTCTGCCTCCAGGACTGTGCAGTCCTCTTCCCTAGGTCTGTTCTCTAAGCCCGAGGGAGAGTTTGCCTGGGGAGGGGGGAAGGGTTTGAATGAAACTTGGACATTTTTCTAGTTATTATTGCTACATAACAGATTACTCCAAAACTTAGCTTAAGACAACTATTTTGGGAGGGAATTTTAAATATCTTTTATTGAAATATAGTTGATGTATAATATTATGTTAGTTTCAGGTATACTACATGATGATTTGACATTTGCATACATTATGAAATGTTTACCACGATAAGTCTAGTAACCGTCTTTCCTCATATAAAATTATTACAGTATTTGGACTGTATTCCTTATGCTGTATATTACATAATAAATAAATATCATTTAGGATATAAATAGAAGTTTGTACCTCTTAATCCTCTAAACCTGTTTTGCCCACCACCCACTTCCCTCCCTTCTGGCAACCACCCATTTGGTCCCTGTATCTATGAGTCTGTTTTTGTTTTGTTTGTTTTTTCAGAATCCACATATAAATGAGATCATGCAGTATTTCCTTCTCTGACTTATTTCACTTAGCATAATACCTTCTAAGTCCATTCATGTTGTCAGAAATGGCAAGATTTCATTCTTTTTCATGGCTGAGAAATATTCCTATATATATCACATCTTTATCCATTCATATATTGATGGACACTTAGGCTGCTTCTGTATCTTGGCTATTATAAATAATGCTGCATTGGTGTACATATATCTTTTTAAATTAGTATTTTTGTTTCTTTGGATAAATATAATACCTAGAAGTAGAATTGGTGGTTCATATGGTAGTTCTAGTTTTAATTTTTTGAGGAAACGCCATAATGTTTTGCATAGTGACTGCACCAATTTACAATCCCACCAACAGTGCACAAGGGTTCATTTTCTCCACATCCTTGCCAACACTTATTGTTTGTTGTCTTTTTGATAATAGCCATTCTGACAGTTGTGAGGTGATATCTTATTCTGGTATGATTTGCATTTCCCTCATGATTAGTGATGCTGAGCATCTTTTCATGTGTCTGCTGGCCATATGTATATCTTCTTTGGAAAAGATGACTATTCAGATCCTCTGCCCATATTTTAATTGGGTTGTTTGTTTTTTTGATGTTGAGTTGTATGAGTTGTTTGTATATTTTGGATATTAACCCCTTATCAGATGTATCATTTGCAAATATCTTCTTCCATTCACTTATGCTGCCATTTCATTTTGTTGATAAATTCCTTGGCTGTGCCAAAGTTTTTTAGTTTGACGTAGTCCCATATGTTTATTTTTGCTTTTGTTTTCCTTGCCTGAGGAGACATAACCAAAAAAATACTGCTAAGACCGATGTCATAGAGCATACTGCCTATGTTTTCTAGGAGTTTTATGATTTTAGGTCTTCCACTTAACTCTTTAATCCATTTTTAGTCTATTTTTGCATATGGTGTGAAAAAGTAGTCCAGTTTGATTCTTTTGCAGTAGCTGTCCAGCTTTCCCAGCATCATTTATTGAAGAGGATGTCTTTTCCCCATTGTATATTCTTGCCTCCTTTGTTGTAGGTTAATTGCCCATATAAGTGTGGGTTCATTTGGGGACTCTCTATTCTGTTCCATTGATCTATGTGTCTGTTTTTGTGCCAGTACTATACTGTTTTGATTACTATAGGTTTGTATTATAGTCTGAAATTAGGAAGCATGATACCTCTAGCTTTGTTCTTCTTTCTCAAACTCATTTTGGCTATTTGGGGGTATTTTGTATTTCCATACAAACTTAAGAATTACTTGTAAAATAACTTTTTTATTGCTTATGAATTCTGTGAGTCAGGAACTTAGACAGGGCACAATGGGAATGGAGTGTCTCAGCTCCATAATGTCTGGGGCATCAGCTGGGGAGACTCAGTAACTGGGGGCTAGAATCATCTGGAGGGGTCTTTATCTGTATATCTGATGGTTGATGCTGGTAGTTGGCTGGTAGACCAGTTGTGGCTGTTGACTGGAGCATCCATGTATAGACTCCCCATGTGCTCTGGGCTTCCTCACAGTATGGCATCCTCAAGCACTTGGATTTCTTATTTGGAGAAAGTATCTTAGTAAACAGAGAAGCAGCTGCGTTGCCTTTTCTGGCCTAGACTTGGAAGCCACCCAGCATAATCTATTGGGTTACAAATGAGTCACAGCCCGCCCAGACTTAAGGGGAGGGCACATGGGCCACACCTTTCAATGAGAGGAGTATAAAGGCATTTCTAGACATATTTTAAAACCACCAAAGACATGTAGACTAGGGTATCTCCACCTAGTCTATGTGTGTATGAGGCCCCTCATAGGACAGAGAGGCAATGAGAAGAGAGTTCGGACAGGAGCTAGAAGCCAGGGGGCTGGTCTTCCTGTGCTTCCATGCTCTGGCAAAGAATTCAGAGAAGTCAGAAATTTTAAAATTTGAACTTGGCCTTCCAGGTCATTAAGAAAATATGTTTGTCAAGGTAGGAAGATAGAACGTATTTTTTATTTTTTATTTTTTTTTGTGTTACGCGGGCCCCTCACTGTTGTGGCCTCTCCTGTTGCGGAGCACAGGCTCCGGACATGCAGGCTCAGCGGCCATGGCTCATGGGCCCAGCCGCTCCGCGGCATGTGGGATCTTCCCGGACCAGGGCACAAACCCGCGTCCCCTGCATTGGCAGGCAGACTCTCAACCACTGTGCCACCAGGGAAGCCCGATAGAACATATTTATTTAATGGTTTGTTAGTTTGATTTATAGCTTTCAAATATTTAGGATATGATAAATAGGCTCCATTTGTATTCCTGGCTGGGCCCTGCAAATGAGAGGGGTAGTCCTAGTGGTGGAGGTGACAGTAATGGTGGTGGCACTGGTGGTGATGGTGGTGAAAATGGCAGTGGCGATTATTTGAGGGCTCAACATTTATTGAGCACCTACTATAGGTCAGAAGTCAACCACATTGTACCACCATTGTCTTCATCGTCATTATTTCCCTTCCTTCTCTCCTTTCCTTCTTCAATAAGTACGTATTATTAGGGCCATGCTAGGGGCTGGGAATACAAAGATAACCACCATGTGGTCTCTGGCTCAAGAAGCTTACTGACTAGTGGGAGAAAGGCTCAGGAACAGATCACTGCAGTACAAAAGGATGAATTCAATTACAGAAGAGTGTGCAATACTGGGGCAGCAGAGGGAACCAGGGAGGGCTATTCTGAGGAGGGCTTAAAGTCTAAGCTGGACCACTATAGGCAGAAAATAGAGAAAAGCATTCTAGAAAGTGGGAAGAGCATGTTTAAGGTGAGGAAGAGAAGACACTGGCCTAAGAAATGGTCTGAAGGTGTAGCAGTGGCAGCCTGGGAACAGGGATTCCTTTTGTGACCATGTGTGTGTTGTCCACCCCCTTATTTGGGGGACTGCTCCCCCAATCCAATTATATGATTCTAATACCTCCTTCCTGATCACCCAAGATGGACCAATCCAAGTCCACCCCGAGAATCTCTCCATTGGAATTGGAAGGGAAGAACCTTTATATCTTATCTAGTTGAGAGCTATCAGGATACTGAGCAGTGCACGGTATATCTGCTTCTTGAAAGAGCTGGTTGGAAAGAAATTGCTGATAGGCAGGGAGCAACAGAGAGAGAACATCCTGATGGTGTCGGAGCCTGTGATCCAGGTGTTCCTAGAGCCCACACCCATCCCAACTTGATCAGGTGGGGCAGCAAACCGGACCCTGGGATGCAACTGGGAGAAAAAGTGGGGGAATTAGGGCTGAAGAGGCAGCAGGAGTCAGATCCTGAAGGGCCGGGAGAGGAAGTTTCAATGCTATTCTGAGGGCAGGGGGAAGCCATTGAAGGAGGGGCTTAATGGAGGGGAGACAGGGTAAGATTTGTGTTTTTAAAAGATCTTTCTGGTTTGATAGGCAAGACTTGCTAGGAAGGGGAAAGCGTGAAGAGGAGAGGCTGGTGGTAGGGGAGCTGGCGAGAAGACAGATCTCATCCTCATCCCGGACATCATGGGGCCGAGGGAGAGGGCAGACTTTGGGGCCAGACCCTGCAGGTTCCAGTCACAGGTCCAACTCTTCACTACTGTTTGACTTTGGGCAAGTTATGTGGGCTCTGTTTTGTGTCGGGGATGGATGAAGGTGGGGAGAGACATTAGGTGTCATGTGGTCATTCAAACAGCCTTGAGCTGGGGACCAGAGATCCAGGTCCTAACTCCCATTATAGAAGGTCTGAGATAAAGCCCTGTGCACAGAAACCCACACCACCCCAACCCCTCCCAACTTCAGCCAGCCTCCTAAGGCGCTTCCTGTTCATCTGCCACGAACTGACCCTGCGGGTGAAGAAGGCAGGCAGTGGGTGTCTTCCAGGGACCAGGGTGAAGGGAAGGAGGGTGGCTGGGCCTGCCCTGGAGAGAGATGCCATTGTGCCTGGTGGGGCCCCAGGCCTTCCCTCACCCCCAGGCCAGTCCCAAACCACAGGCCACGTCTTGTTTCTCAGAAATACTGCCATTTCCCAGAGCCCAGGGTTTGTTGGGGGACAGGGGGAGGTGGCTTCACAGCTGCTGGAGGAGGAGAAGAAGAAGGAGGAGGAAGAGGAGGGGAAGGGGCGGGGAGGGAGCCTCTCCAGGAAATCTGGAGGCCAGGCGTGGCCTCATAATAGGATGATCAAGTTTAGGGGCCAGGAAGCTACCTGGGAAGGTTGAGTGGAGCAGAGGCTGCACCTGCTCCAGCCCAGGACCTGGCCCCTCCAGTGCTCTGGGATCCATCAGGGTGCAGAATCCCAGACCTCAGCTGGAATCCAAGCCTTCCATTTACTAATGTGTGATCTTAATTAGGTCACTTCCTCTCCCTCATCTCCATCATGTGGTTGACATGCCCCACCTTACTGGGTTCTTCCGGGGACTAGACGAGACAACGGACTTGACCGTGCATGTGGGAGGGGATGTCCCTACTTCATCCAGAGCCCAGCCTGGCCACCAAGATAGTGGATCCCACAGTACTCCCTGCTGCAGTCTCAGGGAGCCCCATCAGGGAAAGAGCTGGGCAGCCCCAGGAGACCACCGCATCCCTCTCCCCCGTCCCACTCATGGGGAGACCAGCCAGGGTTGTGCAGCGAGTTAGTGGCTGGGGAAGAATGGATTGTAACTTGTCCCTAAATCTTCCCTTCCTCCATCCTCACTCCTATTTCTTCTACTTCTCCCTCTCCTGAGAGGTCTCCTCATCAGCAAGACTTGCTTAAATCCCTCCCACCTGAAAAACCCCATTCTTCCATCTCATGTTCACTGCCAGCCACTGCCCTGCCTCTCTCCCCTCCTTTTACCACCCAAGTTCTTCAAAGGCTGTCTGCTTCCTCGCCTCCCTGACACCGCCTCAGCCCTCCACAGACTGCTCCTGCCTCCCAGCTCCCCTCACATTGCCCATGGCCACGGTCACCAGTAGCTCCCTTTCCAGGTTTCACCTATTGGACTCAGCCGCACTCTCCTGGCTTCTCTCTGGCCTCCATGCAGTTCCTTTGCGGATGCCCCGGGGCTCTGTCCTAACGACCCTTCTCTTTTCACTCTACAGGCCAATGTCTCGCATCTCCTGGCGTTAGTTACCACCTGCAGGCCAACAGCTCCCAAATCCTTGTCTCTGGCCCAGCCTCCTCTCCAGACCATAATATACCCAAAGGGCTGGGGTTCTCTCCTGAGACTCAGCTCAGCTGAAACTCCTGGGTTCTCCCCTCAGTTACCATGTGAGGCACCAGCTGCACCCAGACTCCCCCCTCTTCCTCAGCTCTGCCTTCTCTCCCATCCCCGTTGCCTCTCTCCTGCCCAGGCGTTGTCATGCCTTCCACAGATCCCACAGCAGCCCCCTACCTGGTCTCCGCCTCTCTCCTCCACACCGTGCTTCACCCAGCAGGCAGGGCCAGCTTTCTAAACCACAAATCTGACCAAAGCACTGAAACCCTTCCAGGGCTCTCTGCTGCCCTCAGGATGATGCCAAAGCTTCTTGGCTGGGCATTCAGCCTCACCGCCCTCTGCTCTTTGCCTCACATTTTCTTACCCAGCAACAGTGAGCTGTTTGTGGTTCTCCTTGTAAGATGCTGCTTTTCGTCTTCCATGAAGCTGTCTCTTCCTGTACCACTGTCCCACCTGCCTCTCCCTGCCTCCACCTTTCCGTCTAACTCCTGTTCATCCCTCAGAGCTAGCTGAACTGTCCACCATCTGGGCAGGGGCTGTGCTCCCCACAGCCCTGCTGTCACAGCCCTAGTACTCATGGTGTTGTGAGGCCTCATCTCCTGCTCAAGATTTTGGCTCCCTCGGGACAGGCAGGGCCGTATTGGTTCCTTACACCGTGTCAGTCATCTAGCACAAGGCCTAGGCCAGTGTAGATCAGAAAGTGTTTTATGAATGAATACAGGGAAGGAGAAGACAACTCAGAGTGATATAAAGTCCTGGGAGAGCTGCTTAGAGATTCCCAAGGCAAGCCTTATGTTGACACGCTCAGGAAAGTCTGGACCAAAGTCCGGAGGTGCTGATGGGCTGAACATGCTCCCATGGTGGGAAAGATCTGGGGTGAACATCACAGGCTTCGGATAAGTCCATCAGAGAAGCCAGGAAGGCAGTTGGCCTGCAACACCAGGAAAAGTATACAGGGAAGTCATTCCTGTCCTGAGGCCCCGGAGATGCCTCTGATTACAGAGCCTTGCCTTCCACCCCATTCTCCAGCCGAGGGGAGGGGCCCCTGTGCAGGAGCAGGGGTGGGGGTGGCATGGCAGGAAAAGCCCCACTGAGCAGGAGACATCTGAGCTAGGTTGAAGGATGACCAGTTCATGGTGTGAATGGCTGGTTCCTATGCTTTAAATTCAGGAGGCTCAGAAGCCATGCCTGGACTTCCAAGTTAACTCCTTGTGGTGAGCAAACAAGGCCAGAATGACGAGTCTTCTCCAGGAGGGACAGGCAGAGGCTGTGAGGAGCTGGATGTCTTTTGACTCAGAGGATGAGGGGGAGATTCCATTCATGTTCCTCAAACCCCAGACTCTCAAACCAGGCCCCCTGGGAGCTGGCAGAGGAAGTCTGGGGAGGGTGATACCTGTCCCTGCTCAGTAAGAGCAGCATTGGGAGGCTGCTTAGACGACTTCCCAGACCTCAGACGCCCAGGTACAAGACCAGGGCTTGGAGCAGAGCCCTCTAAGTGGCTGCAGGTGGCAGAATCCAACCAAAAGGCCACTTGACACTGTCTCTCCATGGCTTCCAATCAGGTGTGGGGTGGGAGTGGGCCTGGCCGTGGGATGAGAGCACAGGTCTAGGAGTCAGTAGGTCTGAATTCTGGTTCTGGCTTCACCACTCATCACTGTGAAGCTTTGGGGAACACAGTGGCCGATCCTGAACCTCTGTTTTCTCCTCTCCAAAATGGGGGTAATTCCTATACTAATTCACCTTAAGTAGAATCATGGGCATGAAAACATCTTTGAAATGGCAAGGAATTGTACACGCGGGCAGGATAAATTACTGATGTTGTCTTTCATTGTAACTGTTAGGCTTTCTTCCCAGACCGTGGTGCCAGGGTTGGCAATCTGACTGCCAAGTCTTGGAAATCCTCTGAGGTGAGGATATTTGCGTTCATTACATTGGTCACGGTGGAACGGGGACGAGTGCTAGCTTGGAGCAAGAGACCGGGCATCCAATTCCAAATCTGCTACCACCCTGCTCTGTGGCTTCAGGCAAATTACTGCTCCTCCCTAAACTCAGCGTCCTCATTGTAAAGCATAGCTGACAATTGTAAGGATCCCTGGAATATCTGCTGGGAAAGCACTTTGAGGCTCCATGCACCCCCCTCCGCTGGCTAACTCCAGTCGGTCCCCCTTCCTAGGCTCACTGCCAAAGAGCTATGGGAGGGGGACGGCCCACAAAAGCAGGAGGCGCTGTAGTTGGGGGCCCGGCACAGAAGCAGCACAGAGCAGGGGAGAGGCCACGATGGCAGACAAGGGTCTGGGTCAGAAGGCTGGGGGAACCAGCCCTGGCTCTCATAACACCTCACCGTGAGGACACGGGCTGGTCTCTGCCTCTTCCGCCTCTCAGTTTCCAGCCGTGTGAAATGGGGATAACCACAGTTCTCACAGTGACTGCCTGCCTGCAGGCAGTGAGAACACGTGGAGACTGGATATGGACTCAGCAGGCAGGGTTGAGGGGTAATGCAACTTCTTATTTATTAATATATAACAACAAAAATAATAAAGCTCACATCTGCAACTGTTCAGGTCTTTGTTATAAGGTCTTAGTCACTTTGTCTGGACTGGCCGTGACCTTCAGCTCTGGGGTCTGGGCTAGGAAGACGTTCCAGTGACCTGCATGGACAGAAGAGGAAGAGTCGCGTGTGTGTGTAGGGGTGTGTGCTGTATGTGTATGTGCAGGGGTGTGTGTGTGTGGTGTGTGTGTGTGTGTGTGCGTGTGTGTGGTGTGTGAGCGTGTGCATGCATGGGCACAACAGAGACAGGGTGACTGGGGTGGGGCAAACTTAGGACGACGAGGACTGTGTAGCCTGGGTTTGGAGCCCACAGGGAGGAGGGAGGTGGGGACCCCATCACCCCCCAAATCCAAAGGGTTCTGACACATGACCCCGCCTTCAAACAACCAACATGTGTGGGCTGGGCTGGTATCCTGACTCCTGTTGGTGACCCTCTAATCTGTGACTTCCTCTCCCCCACCTGAAGACCCACCTGGGTCCATCTTCCTCAGGGAAGTGTAGAGCAACTTAAGGGCATCAGAAGGAACGCGGTTAGAAGGTTTCAGTGGGAAAGGTTCCAGTGGAGAGACGCTAAGCAGCACCAGGATTTAGGGGCTCAGAGCCCCACCTCTGACAGCCCTGTCTCCCTCACCCCCAAGACCAAATCCAGCTGGCTCTGCTTTACCTTCCCGCTCCCAAGCTCCCAAGCGTCTGAGTTGGGAAATCTCTGGCCCAGACGCCCACTGGATTCCTGTGCCGGGAACTGACGTCTGTGGCTGACAGCCGCCCTCCTCCCGGCACCAGCAGCCTGGAACTCCCCAGGAGGCCCCAGCTTTTAGCCCGTCTCTCTTCCCAGGCCCCAGTCCTCAGCCCAGGGTCCCACCTTTGTGGGTGCCAGTGAGCAACCGGAAGTTCTGTGCCTCTTTCTGGAAGTCTTGCTTCCTGACTTTCTTGATCTGAATCAAGTGGAAGATTCCTGAGGGCAGAGACAAGGGCATGAGCAGGAAAGGCAGGGTGTGTGGTCAGTGAAACAGGGTGACTTAGACCTGGGACGGACCCCGTCACCTCCCTCCCCTCCCCCTTTGTGACCAGACACCAAATCCTGTGGACTAAATTCCCTAAATATTTTGAATCTGTTCTCCCATCCCCACTGTCACCCTTCCCATTCAGGCCCCATCATGCCTTGCCTGGGTCACTGCACTAGACTTCTGACCCCTTTAACCCCGTCTCTAATCTATGATCCTGGCTGTGGTCATTGGAAAATATGCATGTTACCCCGTCATTCCCCTTCCGTGACCCTGCTCCTGTCACCGTCACCTTCCTGCTCTCACACCACTCACCTGTCCAACAGTGCAGAGAGGGGGAAGGCAGGAGGGAGGGAGGAAAGAAGGAAGAAAAGCTGCCAGGCCTGTAGGGCCTGGTCAAGTTTTTTTCTGGACATAGAACGTATGATAAAAATCAATAGGTGATTTGCTTCAGACACCCAAGCACTACAGGTGTCAGGGTTGTTGTCTCCCTTTCAGCTCAAGGCTCAGTTTACCCCATCTCTCTGAGTGGCCTCGCCTGTGCTCCAGTCCTAATCAGCTACTTGAGGTCCCTGAGGGGGCCAAGCCTTTACACATGCTGCCCCCTCTGCTGAAACACCTTCTCCTATTGCCACAGGTGAACTCCTACTCATCCTCCCAGCCTCACCTGGGAAGGCTTCCTCGATTCTCCCTCTTCCCCCAAATAGTTATAATTTCCTCCTTGGGTTACGCACAGCTCTTGGCTTCTGTTTGTGATTGTTCCTATTTCTAATGTGCTATCATTGTGTCTGCTCTTGCCTCCCTTACCAGACTGGTAACTCGGGGAGGGTGTTCCTCTTGGGTTCTCTGCACCCGGCCCACATTAGGTATGCTGAATGAATGAATGAATGAAGCCATGGATGGACGGATGGATGGATAAGCAAATATATGTGTACCCTGTGTAGGCCAGGCCCTGAGGGGGAATGAGGTATTAGCTGGATCTCCTGATGTTTGCGTCCCCTGGGGAGCACAGTCACCACACATGGCGCTGAGGCCCTGAGCACATGGGCTCTGATGTCGTGCCGGCTGTTACCACCGGGGTCTGTGGCCAGAAAGAACAGATGTGACAGCAAGACCTCTGCTAGGCCAGCACCGCCCTCAAGAAAACCAAGAACTGGCCTTGCTTGTGGGAATCCAAGTGGGATCCCACCGAGGGGAAGAGACAGCCCTGGTCTTGGGACTGAGGTCCGGGAAGCTGGGAATGCCCAGCACCGTCTTCAGGCCCCCTCGGTCCAGATGCCAAGGACCAGAATACGGGAGAGACTTGCTCCAAAGGCCCAGGCCACATCATAAGCATGAGATGGGGACAGGTCCTGGTGCTCCAGTCCTGCCACTGCACAAAGCCCCAAACACAAATTGGAGAGGTAACGGGGATGAGGGCAGGTCCCCACCCTGTTGCCTGTAAAACATGATTGAAAGGTCTGAGATCTTGGGCCTGGAATCAAGAGCTTCCCTGAGGATCATGGTTGTGCCTCTTGCTCTTTGAAGGGCGTGCCAGGCCTGAGAGTGGCTGGGCTCTGTGTGTTCTGGGCAGAGGTGGCAGTGGTGGGCGAGTTCCAAGAGATAGGACAGGCTTAGCTTAGTGTGAAGAACCCTCTCTGGGTAGAGCCATGCCCAGAATGGCAAGTGAACCACCTGTCTGGAGGTGGGGAGCGGGTGTGCGCAGTCAGGGGCTAGAGACCATCAGGGAGGCTGCAAGGGGACTTCCTTCCTGGGGGTGGGGAATGGAGACCCCTGAGGTCCCTTCTACTCTGAAATTCTAGCCTCTAAAAAGCCCTTTAACCCTACGCCAACTCTCTGCTCAGACTCTGGGTCTGGGGCTGGTCCCACTGTGATGTGGCCTCAGCCCAGCTTTCAGCATCCACCTGCTCACTTTGTGTCCAGGCCAATTGCCCTCTTCCTCTCCTGGCCCCCAAGGCCTGCTGTTTCCACTTGTCTGGGTGAGGAAACAGGAAAGGTTTCCCACTGATGATCAGACCTTGGGAGAGTTTGTTTTGACTTTCACAGTCTGGGACAGGGAGATAACAGATAGGGAGGCTGATGGGGCATTTTAGGCACCCAGAGGCTCAGGAGATAGCGGGGCGGGGGTGGGGGAAGGTTTGCTAGTGACAGGATGTCAGGGCCTGGAATTGTGAAGTTGAAGAGTCCTCCCCACCTTGTTCCTTTTTGCTGGGCCGCCTGGTAATGAGATTTTGCCTTGAGCTATCATGCCTCCTTCTCTGCCATCCTGGGCCTTCCTTAGGCCCTTGCCTAAAAGCATAAGGTAACCTTTGTGGAGGCGGCGCTGGGGACAGTAAGACCTTGGTTTGAATCTTTGCTTTACTGTTTAAACTGTGTGGTTTTGAGCAAGTCATTTTACCTCTCAGACTCAGTTTTCTTATCTGCAAAATGGGGCATTAATACATACCCTTCAGCTTTCTTATATGTGGGTGAATTGAAGCACATTATATATAGTACCTGCTAAATACCAATCACAGAGCACCAGGCATGTAAACATGGGCTCTGGCACCAGAGTTTGAGGCTGTCACTGTCGGCCTGCCTGTAGTGTGCCCCTCTTGCCTTTCTAAATCCTGTCCAGCTCAGGCCCATCTTCCACAAAGCCTTCCCTGACCAGCTTAGCTCCCAGGGAGCTCCTCCTGCTCCCAGGGCACAAAGCCATGGGGTCCTGAGGACAGAGCCTGGGCCTGTTACTCTCTGTGGTCACAGAGGAGTGGGAGGAGGCCCAGCGTAAACATGCAGCCCCACCTGTCCAGGGAAAGATGGAATCTCAAGGCTCAAAACAATCATGAAGGTTACTGAACTTACTCCTCAGCCAGTGGCCAAATTCCCACCCAGCCCTTACTTGCACACTTGCGTGAATGGAACTTGCTTCCTCCCTTCCACTACAGGAAGGCTTTACGGTTGAGAAGGTGCTTCCTCTCATTAACTGAAACCTGCCTCTCTGAAATTCTAACCAACTGATGAGGCGGGATAAGAAGGAGACTGACATTTTTAGCACTTACTATAGGTCAGGGGTGGTACCTATATTCTTTCATTTAATCCTCCAAAACCCCTTCGCCCCCCCCATTAACAGAAGAGAAGTCTGAGGCCCAGAGAGGTCAAGTGATTGCCCAAGGCCACACAGCTAAGAAATGGCAGAGCCGGGATTCAAACCCAGGTCTGTGTGATTCCAAAGCCCCTGCTTATTGTTCTGACCCTGTGGTCACTGAGAACACAACTGCTCCCTCTGCCTGGGGCAGTCCTTCAGAGCCATGAAGCCAGCGGTCCTGTTCCCCTGAGTCTTCTCTTCTCCAGGCTGAACAGCTCCGCTTTCTTCGTCCATTCCTCCTACGACAGGGGGCGGAGTAGAGCAGGGAAAGAGCCGCATCTGACGTCACAAGACCTGGGCTCTAGCTCCCGTCCTCCACTTACTGGCTGTGTGGCCTTGGGCCAGGTACTTCACCTCTCTGAGCCTCAGTTTCCTCATCTGTAAAATGGGGATAATAATACCTAACTCTCAGGATCGTTGAGGATCAAATGAGATAATGAACGTGAAAGCACTTTGTAAACTCCAAAGTGCTTCACACACTGGTTGTTATTATCATTGTCATCATTCTTATTATCATCCCCTCTTTCACACCCCCCATCTCCCCCACCTCCCCACTGCCAGCCAAACACATCAGTAAATTGACCTTAGAGCTAATTCCCACTTAAAGGGTTTAATTTGTTTTACTCTGTCCAGGGCATTTATGTTTTACAAGAAGAGCCCCAAAACTGAACTCTCGGCAATTCCCTCATCAATGAAAACTCTTGACCTTCAGTTGGTGATAGGAGCAGCCTGCTGAACAGGGTGAGTTTCTACAGAATGAGAAACATATTCTGATGTCGACTTACCTTGGAGGGATAGAATCCACCTTATAGAAAAGGCTGAATGAGACTAGCCTTGAGGATTTGAGGATGCTGTGAGGGCCCTCCTGCCTGAAAAGATCTCTCCTCCCAGTCTGCTGAAATTCTTCCAATAGACAGCTCTTTGTTTTATCAGGGTAGGCATTACTCTGTCCTGGCTCCTCACAAAGTGTAAAAACCCCTTTCCCCCAGGAGAGGGAGCACTTCAAGGCCCTGGCATTTCAGAGTGGGTGAGCTTATCAGAATTGTCAGAATCAGTCTCCCTCTATCTCGGAATCTGGGACTCAGAGCTGGAAGGTGGCCCAAGGCAGGTCATCCTGGGCCAGAGGCACCCGATCAGCAAAACTCCCTTACCACCCTTGGTGGGTCTGCAGCAAAGGAAGGGGGACAGGCCAGAGTGGGAGTGGGCCACTGCTCACCTTTTACCAGCTTCCAGAGGTAGATCTCCACCTGTTCAGAAGCCTCACGCTCGAGGGCCAAGCGACGGAGGTTGTCTGGGCTTGGGGATACTGATGTATGGACGAGGACCCGGCCCGGTGCCTTCGGACACTTGGTGGCACTGATCTCACTGTGGCCAGGGTCTGCCTTGTCCTCTGGGAGAGACAAGGAGCTCGTGAACACTCTGTCTCCCCACCCCTGGTGGCCCAGGAAGAGGGGCCACTGGTCTGACATCCCCCTCAGGGTCAATAGGGTCCTTGGGAAAGTTCTGGTGCCCCTGGGAAGAGAAGGAGGTCTCTGGGGAAGAGAGAGGGGGCCTCTCCCCCATTCACCTCCCATTGATTAGCATGTCAGGAAACTTCTCACCCTTCAGGGCCCAGCTCACCTTCCACCTCTTCCAGGCAGCCCACCTGGAACAAACAGCTCAGCGCACCATTTCCTCCCACCCATAGCTTGTAAAACCCTTCTTGCTTATGCCTCTCCCTCAGTCCCTTAATCCCACACTGCCTTGCATTGCCTTGTAATTGTTTCACTTGGGTATGTTTTCTCTCTAAAGTAAACCCACAGGCTGAAGGGCAGGAATCGTGTTCTCCAAGTCTTTTGAGTCACTCATACCACCCAGCACAGGCTCACACTGAACACACGTAGAATGAAAGGTCTGGGAGGGATTGAGGTGACAATGGCAGTAATGATGATGATCAGTATGATACGGGACAGTTTCTAGAAGGAGTTCCAGTTCCAGCTCCACTGCTCTTTTGCTGTGTGACTTAGGAAGTTCCCTCCCCTTCTCTGGGTCTCAGTTTTCCCATATGTTGATGAGGATTGAAGGAAGACAGCAGTGGTCAAGAGCACTGTCTTTGTGGGAATTCCCTGGCGGTCCAGTGGTTAGGACTAGGCGCTTTCACTGCCGTGGGTCCGGGATCCGATCCCTGGTCAGGGAACTAAGATCCTGCAAGCCGCGCTGCGCGGCCAAAATAAATAAATAAGTAAATAAAAAGACGGCATTGTCTTTGGAATAAGACAGACAGGGTTCATATCCCAGCTCTGTCACTTAACAGCTTTGGGACCTGGGACAAGGTATTTATCTTCTCATTCTGTAAAATGGAGATAAAGATGCCTGCCTTGTCCATTTTGGTGAGGATTACATGAATTCAGCCAAAATACCTACCCGGAACATGGTAAGTGCTCAATAAATGTTGGCCATTCCTCTTAAAAGTCCTAATAGACTAAGATTTTATGACTTCACAGAATCCAGGACATTATTTAATTCTATGTATGTCTGAAAGTCTCTGAATCTGTAATAGTAGATAGTTCCATAAGTCTAATATTTTATGAGTTGGGCGTTTTTCACTGCTGTGCTTCTAACATTCTGTGCATGTAATAACGTTACCCTACATCCCCTGGCTCTGAGTCCATGCCCCATCCATGTCAGAGATGTTCCAAGTGTCTGTGCTCTGGGGAGAGAGACCCATGGCTCACTCTGGCCAGTGCCCTCCCTGCCCCCAGGCTCTCTTTGTACCTGGACAAATCTTGCAGCACTTCCCAGCCACTTTCTTGGGCTGACGGCAGGGGTACTCAGTGGGGCAGGTCACCCGTTGGCAGTCCTGGCGGCCGTCCTGACAGGTGCACAGGATGCAGGGCAGGGGTCCAAAGGAGCGGAAGGCTGGGTGCCACACCTCCCCATGGGAGTACGTCTTCCCGCCATGCACACAGGCTGGGAGGGCAGGAAGGGAGGAGGGTCAGTGCCTTGGACTCGGGTCAGAGTCCAATAAAGGCTGGGAGTAGGTCCTTGGGACGCCCCTGCTCCACCAGTCTGGCCCAGCCACACTGCCTGCAAAGTGGAGGCCCGGGAGTAAACCAGTCTTCTGTCCCGGACATCCCCCATCTCAGCACTCGGGGCCGAGATGGGCCAGTAAGTTCTTGCCGAAGATGGAGAGTCCTCCCCTGCTCTTCACAGGCACCTCCAGCGGGGCATGCGGAGGGATGGCCTGACAGTAGGAGACCTGTGATCAAGTGCTGTCACTACCTGGCCATGTGAGCTCTGTCAGGTCCCTTCTCCTGTCTCAGCCTCAGTGTCCCATCTGTACAGAGAGGGGCTGGACGGATGCCTCTGCAGCCCCTCCCGCTCCACCAATCAGGGTGCCCTGCAGTGAGGCCTCTTTCCTCCCCCTCTGCTGCCACAATTGTCTCCTTAGCCTCCTTCCCTGATCCATCCCAACCATCCTCCTGCAGCCCAGCTCTGCTTCCTCCTTCCTTCATCAAAAACTTTCCCTCACCACTTCCTTATCGTATAACAATTAATGTACATGTCTGTCTCCCCTACTAGTCTATGAGCTCCTGGAGGACAGGGACCATTTTCATCTCTCTGTTCTGTGTCCCTCAATTCCCAGCAAAGACATGGCAGACGCTGAAAAAATATTGTTGTATGGCCCGTAGTCCTGGTTCCAGGACTGGTTCTGTCTCTAACTCAATACCCTGAACCTCAGTGTCCTCATCTGTCAAATGGGGGTTTAGACCCGACGTTCTAGGGGTCTACAAGCTCATGGCCAAGTTGAGATTGGGGAACCACTCGGTGGAGGTGCAGGGATCGAAGTGGGAGCAGTCAGGGCCCCCCTTTCCCACCTCAGGGGTCGGCAGAGGCTCCAGTTCCCACCTTTCTTATGTTTCTCCTTCAGAACAATCTTGACTGTCGTGCTGCCTGCCTCTTTCGGTCGGAAGTGGCGAGGGAGGAAGCCCAGGGGGGCGCTGGGGCCAGTGGGGCTTGGGGTGCTCGGGTCTCTCTTTCTCCCACCGTCCCCTGAACATGGATCCTGGGAATGTCTCTGCAAAGGGCAGGAAGGATGCAGATCACCGACAGGCCACTGCCGGTGCAGGAGCAGCCAGACAGAGGCTGTGGTGAGAGGCCTGAGGATGGCTCTAGTGACTGAGCCTGATGGCCCAGGGAAGACAGGGCATAGGCTCTGGGTAGAAAGAAGATCTGGATGGGGTCGAAGATGTTCCCAGGCTATGGGCCTTTGAAGACTCTCAGAGGATAGTGGTTTGGCAATCCAGCCTCCACTGAGCCCTTCTCAGGCTGGCAGAGCCAGAGCCTTGGGGCTGAGATGGGCAAGGGTGCTGAGGTCTTGATCTGGGAGACATAAGTGATCAGGGACCTGGAGAACTTAATATGTAAGAAATGGAAGGTGAGAATGTAGTGAGGATGAGAGTCAGGAAATTCTTCTTTGTCCAAGAAGATTTAGGTGATGGGACAGGGGATGGGCCTCTGAAGATCCCACCAGGCCCCGGAATCCCACAAGCAGGAGGACTGAGAGCAGACCCTGTCCAGAGATGATGGGTCTTGGGAGCCTCCTTTCCTGAGTCCCTGGAATCCAACAGCCCGAGACCCCACCCCTCCAGGTCAAGTCTTGGGAGGGCTGGCAGTGAGAACAAAGGGTGTGTATGTGAAGGCAGCCTAACAGGGCAGGGGCTCCCCAGTCCAGAGATTGGGGATTGGGAGCTCCACAGGCCACGGGAAAGGGGCAAGTGGGCTGGGGGCAAGGGGCAGAGCTTACCACCCCGTCACTGACCCTGAGTCACTCACATGCCTTCTTCTGCAGCCCCTTTCTGACTGTACAGTCTCTGAGTCAGTCCCCTGATGGCGGGACTGAGCCCACAAGAGCTCCTAGAGTGGAAACTGTGTCCCAGGCCCCAGCACAGGCCCAGGCACACAGGAGGCACCCAGGAAATGCTTGTCAAGTAGAATAGAGGCAGAAAGGAATCGAAGACCCCAGCCCCCTAATTGGTGACTTGCCCACGACATCCAGCATGTCAGTAAGTAGCTGCTCGGGGCCTGGAACTAAGTCTGGTGGGTTTCACTTAGCTGCCTCCTGGGGAGAGGATGGGGAGGAAGGGGAATGACATGGTCAGGTCCCGTGGCCCAGGACTCACTAGACAAAGCCCAGCCGGGGAAGTGGGGGTGAGCTGGCAGGGGAGAAGGGAGAGCTCATTCGTTCAGACCCCCGGGGAGTCTCTGGGAAGGGGAACCCCCCGCTTCGAGTCCCCCAGGGTCCAGGTGACCCAGGATGAAAGAGCAGGTAGAGCTATTCACATCATAGACATAGCACAGGTGCAGACAGGGACGTGAGTCAGTGTGTGGGCCCATTCTCCCACCTCTTTCCTCTCTGACCAGAGAGCACTGGGCAGGTTAGCTCATCTTAACTCTAGACCAAGATCGAGAGGGGTCAAGATGGAGCCAGCAACAGTGAGGTGGCGTGGCCCCAGACAAAGAACTGGTACCTCAGGAGCTAGATGGGGAAGGTTGGCCCAAGTCAGAGGCCCCTCCCCTGAGGGACATGCTGCCCAGAGGAGGCCTGAATAAGGACAGACACAGGCTCTGGACGGAACAGTGTCAGAATTTTCCAGGAGGGAAATCAGGAAGCTTGGGGCCTGCTCCTGCCCTGTGTGGTGCTTTTTCCCAGACCCCTCCTGACTCACCAGCCCACGGTGGGAGCCAGGGTAGAAGTCTAAGGAGAGGGCCTGGAACCTGGTGGCGGCTAATGGAGCTGACCCAGGGGACAAATGAGACATGAGGACAACAACTGGTATTGCCTGCTCCAGAGCAAGGAGATCTAGGCCCTGGATACCAGCCCCCTCCCCTCCTCTCCCCACCCTGTCCCTAAAACTGTGCACTTACCACCCCACGGTGTGACTGTGTGGCATCCTCTTCAGCTGATTTCTCACCGGACCCATCTGGAAACCCAAAGGGAGTCGGGTCAGCCTCCGCTTCCTCAGCCTTGGGGCCAGAGCCCTGCAGGCCACCACCTCTAGGCTCTGCCCCTCCAAGGCCTGTTGCCACTTCTGCAGCCCCCCACACCAGTAGGTCCCTTTGCCCCAGTGTGGGGACTTATTCCTACTTCTCATTACCGCGCCGCCTCACCCTTGGGTTGATGAGGTCCCTACAACTGGGCCACTGCCTCAGTTTCCCCACGCTGGCCTCTTGGTCACTTAAGACTGAACCACCTGGCTGGGCCAGAGCATCTTGTTCAGCGTCCTCACGGATGGCCCAAGGGCTCTGAATCCCAGCCTGCTTAGCTGCAGTCCCCTGGGCAGCCTCTCTGTCCAGCCGCGCATGAAGTCACCAGACTCGGTCTATACTATACCCTCCCGTGGTTGCCCTCTAGCCCCTCTGCCCCTCCAACTGGAACAGCCTAGGACTCCTCCATCCCCTACACCCTGGGGCACCAGCACACAAAACCCCCTGGAGTCCTGCAGCTTCCTCCATCCCTGAGTGGGATTCTCTCCCCTTCACCCCTGCCTCACATACAGAGTGTCACCACTGAGCATTCTGGGTTCAGAGATCCAGAACGTTGGAATCAGCCTGGTCATTAGAAATCACCAAGGCCAATTTCTCATTGCACACACAGCACAGCTGAGGCCCAGAGAGGGGAAGGAACCTGCAGGAATTAGCTGGAAGAACCAGGACTAAACTAGGATCACCTGGCTCCTGGTCCGGTGCCCTTCCACAGTGCCAACATCTGGGGAAACGTTCTATAGAGGAGCACTCCCCTCCTCAAGTCCTGCCCGCAGGGGACAGTCTGGCCATCTGTGCACTTCATTCTGCCCAAGCTGCTTGCCCCGCACTCGTCAGTGTGTTGCCTCTTTCTGTGCTATACAGAGATGCTACCTGGATTCTGCTTGACACAGGTGCCCTGAGCCCCAATGAGCCCAGGCCTGTGCCCAGCTCTGCCATGAGGAAGACAGGAAGAGACATGGTCACTGCCTGCACAGACCCCTCTCTTGTGCCTCTTCTGATCCTCTTGGCCTCGGTTGACTGCAGGGATTTTGTCCCCTCACTGCAGGCACTGCAGCAACACCCCCTTCACATGGGCTCCAGCCAACTTCCCTCAGACGCAACCTGCCAGCGGGTGCCCTCGTGCCACATCCCCTCCACGTCTCTGCCCCCACTTCTTACCCTGCCCCACTCCCACCTCCCGCTCCCAGGACAGCCTAGCACAACCAGGGAGTGTGAGGGCATCACCCTGCCTTGGGGTGAATCTTTGACCAGTGAGAGTTGGTGGCTGCTGGGCAAATTCCTCCTCCTCCTCTATCACCTCCAGACTTTTCTGAGGAACAGAAGGCCACTTAGAGCAATAGGTCACACTTGATATCAAGCAAAGGCCAGCTCCCCAACACATTCCTGTGTTGTTTTTCCCTCCCTCCCTGCTTCACTCTCCCTTCCCCTCCTTCCTGCTCCCTGAGACTGCAATAAAAAATAATGCACATCAGCCTCTGACACAGGCTTAGCTTTCTAGAGGCTGCAGCTAAGCCACCGCCCTGAGGAAAGAATGGTTTGCTACATGCTTCGTGTCCCCTGAGGTTCTCCCCTAACAGTCCATGGCTAGGTCCCTGTGGTGGGGTGGGCGGGCACTGCCAGATCTAGGGACAGACTCACCTTTGCAGGCCTGGCAGCAGGAGGCGGGCAGCAGGAGGGGTGCAGGGCAGCCCGGTTCTGGGCAGGTCATGAGGCCGCAGTAGATCTGGCCCTCCTGACAGACAGAGCAAACAGGAGCTGGGAGATGAGCTCTGATGAGGACCAGCCTTGGGGCTGGGAGAGGCCCTGCCCTGGGGGCAAGTGGCCTTGAGGTCCCCTCTGAGGTGGGGAGGGAGGGAACAGCAGAGTCTCCTGGGCAAGGCCCAGCCATCTCAGAGGAGGCCCTCGTACCCCTCCCACTCTTACTCCAGGCCCTGAGTCACCCTTCAGCTTCTAAAGTGTTTTTGTACCCAGTCTCTCCCTAGGCTTTCACAGCAACCCAATGAGGTGAGATTCTCCCATCCTACAGATGTGGAGGGACTGTGGAGGGGCCTGGACCCTCTGAAGTCAGAGACACAACTGGGCAGAGTGGACTAGAACCCAGTCTTCAGGCTTTTCCTACTGCTATCAGTGTCCTTCTCCCCTGGCCTAGAACAGCGAGCCCAGAGAAAGGCAGGACATTCCAAGTCCCAGATGTTCCCTTCCCCCTGAGGCCATTCACTTTCACTGTCCTTTGACCAGGAGGAATAATTCCCCCTACCCCCCCGGGGTCCACACCGTGCTCTGCAGGCCCAGACCACTGGCCTGTACTAAAGGGAAGTAGCAGGTCTTACGGTACAGCTGCAGAGGACACACTGGTTGGGCAGGCGGGAAGGGAGCAGCTCGTGGGCACTGAAGATCTCTCCATGTTGGTACGTGGTCCCGTTGTGCTGGCAGGACCTTGGCGGGGCCCGGAGCCCAGAGGGAGTGTGAGGTTCTGCAGGTGGGGAGGGGAAGGAGGAAGGAGAAAATGGTCTAAGAGCTTCGCCAGAACTAACTGAGTCACTTTTCTGAAATGTTTGTATCCTATCCCTTGCTATCATTTAAACCAAGCGCTGGCCTCAGCCTTCCCAGCCAGACCTCCTATCAGTGAACAAAGAGGTCCCCAGGACACCTATGTCTGACTGTGTCACTCCCTCTCATGGCCTTTGAGCCCCTCAGTTTCAGAGCTGGCGCTGATCAGAGCAAGAAGGCAAGGCCAGATGCTTCAGGTACACTGAGCCCCACTCAGTGGGGACCTGTGTGAGTTCACATTCAATAAGCATCCATGGAGCACCTCCTAGTGCCAGGCACTGTTCTAGGTGCTGGGGATACAGCAGTGAACAAGACAAGGTCCCACATGGAGTTTCATCCTAGTGGAGTCAGCTGGTATGATTCCGACTGCGCTTGTGTAAGCTTGGTGTCAGCTCCTGCCATTCCCTGGCCACCAGAGCCCCCTCCCCATCACCTGCCAATTAGCCAGCCCTCACCCTGCTGGGTAGAGGGGTAAGCCTCCTGTCCAGGAGGAACCTGCTCATTCTTTTTTTTAAAAAAAAAAATTTTATTTTTTTAACATCTTTATTGGAGTATAATTGCTTTACAATGGTGTGTTAGTTTCTGCTGTATAACAAAGTGAATCAGCTGTACATATACATATGTCCCCCTATCTCCTCCCTCTTGCGTCTCCCTCCCACCCTCCCTATTCCACCCCTCTAGGTGGTCACAACCTGCTCATTCTTTCAAGACATATTTACTAAGCACTTTCTCTGCACCAGGCGCCATGCTACACATTGGGAATGGAGTGCGAATAAGACCCGGCCCCTCCCATCAGGAAACTGACAGTCTCACTGGGTAGAGACAGGCCCCAAGCAGTGACACTGGTGTGGTATGGGCTAGGGCGATGGAAGCGCAGAAGTTGTGGCAGCACAGAGGAGGCGCCCCTAACTCAGCCGGGGAGGGTGGTCAGGGAAGGCTTCCTGAAGGGGCTGATGGCTGAGCTGAGTCTTGAGGAACACGCAGACCAGGCAGGGAAAGAGACAAGGCTGCGAAAGAGAGAGGGAGGGAGGAGCCTGCGACAAAGAAGGGGTCTGGGCCAAGGCGCAGTGCTCGAGGCGTGGTCAGGACTCCCGGGGTCAGCCTCAGCCGGGGAGGAGGCCTGATGCCCCCTCACTGGGCAGGATGAAGCACAAAGCCTCTGCTCCCCTAGGGAAACCAGAATCAGGAAACTATGACCCAAGTTGGAGTCATGGTCAGATGCCTACTGGGGTCCCACTTGGAAAAGGAGACCCTCTACATACATACTCCATACAGGTCCCCAGCTCCCCAGGAGAGCCATGATTCCAGAGTCTGGAGCTGAGGCTTCAATCTGGAGCCTCCCTCCCTTCATCATCTTCTTTTATTTTTTTTTCTCACCCAACTGAACTTTTTTCTTTGAACATCTTTATCGAAATATAATTGCTTTACAATGTTGTGTTAGTTCCTGCTGTACAACAAAGTGAATCAGCTATATGCATCACCTTAGTGCTACTAAACATGGATGCTCCTCTCAACGTGTCCCTGCCTTCGGAGTTGGCCTCCCCACTGGCTGCTCCTCATTTGCCACTTGGTTATGCCAGTTTCTTCTCACACCACCTCTCGTCTCCTCTCTCTTACCTCTGCTTCCTAGAATCCGAGTCTCAGAGGCTCCTAGCAGGTTCTTAAAATGATGGACATTGAGCGTCATGGCACACAGCATCCCTAAACCCCAGCCCTGGGAGGAATCTCAGAGTACATGTACTTCAACGCCTTCGGCCAGTCCCAGCCCCTGGTGGTGATCCTGGGGTGACCCTGCAGGGCCTCCCAGCCCCAGCTCACTCACGTGCACTTACACAAGGCATGTCCACTCACTCAGGCTCTGGCCCAAGAGTGATAGGAGACCATGTGTGTCGTCAACAGGCCAAGCATGCCCGTTTTCCTTCAGCTATTTTCCACGTTCTCTCTGCTTTCCTGCCAAACACAGCCACTTCAGCACGAGAAGCTTGTGGCTACCCCAGCCCTCCTTGGGGATCCGTGGGGGATGTCTTCCCCTGAGCACCTTGGTGTCCCAACAGTTCTGGTGTCTGCAGACTGCCCCTCTCATTCCAGGGGTCTCCTTCAGCTGGAGGCCTGTGTCAGGAGTGGGTCAAGGGTCAGTGGGCAAGCGGGAGGCTGGCACAAGGGCAGGAGCGCAGCTACTTACCCGCACACCGGGGACAGCACTGCTGTGGCTCTGTCACAGGCTGGGGGCAGTGGACAGGCGGGCAGTGGAGGCGGTAACAGTTCACATGGGCACTCTGAAGGGGACACAGGGGTCAGTCCTAGTTCCAAGGAGCCACTGTCTCCCACCGTCCCCTCCCCAAACCCCCTCCCAACTGCAGGGCACTGTACTCGTTTTAAGCCTGCGATGGGATAAGAGTGATAAACTCTGTGTGTCCAGTCTCTCCCCTTCCCCTGCTCATTTGTGTGGTTTGCCCAACCGTGTCCCTCCCCACCACGGAGGAGGGCACCGTGTGCCTGGATTTGCACAGATCTTTTGTGTCCCTTTGTGGTGTTTGAAAAATACAAGTGAAAGACTGGGTTATTCTAACATTGATCTTGACTGTGCTTTTTTAACTCCAGGGCTTTGTTCTTTTACCTCCGGACCTGAGCCTCAGGGCTAAGAGAGGAGTGTGACACACAAAGGGAGGTGACAGGGATGGGGGACACAGCTAGAAACAGCACGTGGAGAAGACTCAGGGCTTTGTGATCTGCTCTCTAAATCTCTGGGAGGTGTGGTTGATCCCACACAAAGCCTTGGGATTGGTACCAGAGGAAGGGCCTGAAATCTTGGACTTTTTCATATACAGCAAACGAGAGAGAAGGGGCAGAGAAGCATGCACAGAGATGAGCAAAAACAGAACTGGACGGGGGGCCACCACTGGAGATTTTCCCAGGCAGTCTGTCAGCCTGTCACAGACGCCCCACACTTTCCTCTCCCTCTGCTGTCAGGGCGTTGCCCTGTGTTGTAACAGACCATTACATCTGTCTCTTCTAACCAACCGCGAATTCCCAAGAACAAGGGCCAAGCCTCACTCTATTCATCTCTGAATTGTGGGCACAGGGCCTTGCACCAAACAAGTGCCCGCTGAAGTTCGAATGAACGAATAAGTGAATGAATGAGAGCCAGGAGGGGAAGGAGGTCTCTCCCTTAGTCAAATGGAGCCAGCTTTGTTTAAACTTTGGAGTTGGCAAGTGTGTTTCCAGCCCCAGCTGAGTGCCCCCGAAACACTTCTTCCAAGGCAGCCTCCTGCCCCATGGAGAACCCTGGAGCAGGCCTTAGTCTCTCTGGGCTCACTGCTTCCCCAGATGGCCAGAGGCGATCACAAGGATTAATAAGTGCTAAGGGACATTCTAGAGTCCACAGGATTGGTCTGAGCTCCAGAAGGGGCCTTCTAGAGGCCTGGCACACAGGGGTGTTTGATAAATGTCCAGAGGGTGAACGGAGCCCCTCAGGTGAGAAACCAGGGTAGAGTATGAGGAACTGTGTTGTCTGAAGAGTTAGAATCTCTCTCGATTCTGGCCTTGAAGGAACCAAGGGGTGGAGATGATGCGCGACATGCAGCAGGAAGTAAGGCAGGGACAGGCTGGCGGTGGAGGGGGGGGAGGCGAAAGGGCAGGGGCAAGGCAGGAGGCCTTGCAGCCAAAGGGTGCCTCTCAGGAAAGTCATAACTACCATTTATTGAGTGGCTACTAGGTGCGGGCATTATGTTATATAGAAATTCATTCTCTCACTTCATCCTCTCAACAACCCTAGAGGGAGATACTATTTATTATCCACCATTTCAAAACGAGAAAAGAGCCTCTGGGAGGTCAAGTTGCCTAAGACACACAGCGGGTGGGCACTGTGTAGGGTCTGTGCACTTTCCATGAAAGTGCCTCTGGTGGAGGGGGCGTGGACTGATTCATTCACTCAATGTTTACTGCATGACAGCTGGGCGCCACATCCTCTTCTGAGCACTAGGGGCATAGCAGTGAGCGAGAGTCAAGAGTTCTGCTCTCACGGAGCTCCCCCCTAGCAGGGGGAGACAGACTATAAAAAATAAAGTAGGAACAAGATCATGTCAGATGTTAAATTTATAACAGGAATAAAACAGTGTAATGTGATTGCATTAACAAGGTTAGACTATTTTAGAAACAGCCACAGAGAAAGCCTCATAAGGAGGCAACTTTATGTTATAAACTGCAAGATGAGAAGGAACCATTCCTGGGAAGATCTGGGGGAAGAACATTCCAGGTGGAGGAACAAGTCAGAATGAGTTGAAGTGTTGGTGCAGGTAGGAAATGAGGTTGGAGAATAAGGCAGAGTCATATCACATGGCGCCCACAGCAGGCAATTTGAATTTTACTTTAGGTGCAGCGAGAAGCTATTGGAGGGTTTTAAGAGCTTTTGAATGACATGATTAGTTTTTTGTTCAGAAAAGATCCTTCTAGCTGCTGGGCGGAGGACAGATTAGAAAGGGGTACAGGGAGACCTCATGGGATGCTCACACAGCAGCCTAGGTGAGAGAGGAAGGTGGCTTAGATTAGGGGGGAGCAGTGATGATGGAGAGAAGGAAGGGATTCAGGGTGTATTGGGGGGATGCCGGCTACAGCCCCTTGGGGTGAGGAAACTGTGTATGTGTGAACTCTGGGGAGGGAGAAATGAATTAACTCCACTGGATCACAAAACTTGGACTTTGTCAACTGGACCACATGATATGTCTGGAATTTTCTGTTATGGTTTCCTTCCTGTTTTTTGGCTATATTTCACAAAGTTCTTTTTGAAAAAGCTGATTGGCCTCAGATGTGCTAAGGAAAACCAAGGGGAAGCAGGGATGGGGGGTTGTGCTCCCACTGGCATCAGGTTCGACCAGGGGCCAGCATGGTAGAAGCAGTGGGGAATCAGAGGGAAAGACCCCAGGAGGAGTGAGACCCCAGTGGTCAGAGTCAGGAGAGGGGCTGGCCCACCCCCCATCCATGTCCCAGTGTTTCCTCAGAAGCTCTTCTCTGCTCCCACCCTGAGGATTGTTTTAACAAGGGAGGCTCTCACAGCCTTGGCTGTGCAGGGAAAGGGAGGAGCTAAGGGGCTGTGGCTCCAGCTGGGAGCTAGGTACTCCCTCCCCCCAGCACCCTTGCCTGGACAGAGAGAGCTGCAGACTTCACACACCAATGAGACTGGGCCACCGGCAGCTGAGCCAGGGCCGAGGGGGTTCAAGCCTCCTAAATCAGCGGTCCCCAACCTTTTTGGTGCCAGGGACCGGTTTCGTGGAAGACAAGTTTTCTACGGACGGGAAGGGTGGGGGCGGGAATATTAATTCAGGTGGTGATGCGAGCAATGTGGGGGATGGTTCAGGCGGTAATGTGAGCGATGGGGAATCCCGGCAGATGAGGCTTCACTCGCCCACCGCTCACCTCCTGCTGTGTGGCCCAGCTCCTAACAGGCTGCGGAGGACCGGTACCGTGGGTTGGGGACCCCTGTTCTAAATCACTCCCTCCTTTGCCATCCTCTAACCCCATACCTGGCCTGGGAATTCTGGACCACATGGGGGTCTCGTTTATTCCACCCAGTTGACTGTACAAGGGCCTGTGGAGGGTGCTGGGTTGGGGTGGGCTGGGGGGAGACAGAGGTTAACAGAAGATCTGGTCTCTGCCTCGGTTGGTATAGCCTTCCGCAAGACCCCAAAATGGGCATGAGTGAATGCCTAGGAAGACCTGCTCCCAGGGCTCCATCTAGGCGAGGCAGTAACCAACAGACACAGACAACCATTTTACTTGCCAACAGTGATCAGGAGAAAGGGACAGAGAAACTTATGTGGGCTCCCAGAAGAAAATACTTCCAGGTGAGGGATCAAGTAAGGTTCCTGGCGGAGGTGGCATTTGGGTGAAGCTGCAAAGTATAAATACTTGGACCAGTGGTGTTGGGAGAACGCATCCTAAGGTAGGGCGGCCAGAGAGGTGGCTGGAGGAGATAGCCCGAGGAAAGGAAGGATTAGGAGGTCAGGTCAGGAAGGCTGTCTTCTGCTGCATGGGCACAGGGAGGCTGGCACCAGCAGGAAAGAAGGCTGGATGAGAGATGGGAGGCCTGGGTCCTCATCCCAGCCCAGCTACTGACCCACTGTGTGATTTATCTCTGGGAGGCGCACGGTAGTCACCTATGCCTAGGTATTAGATACCCAGTAGTGAAGTGGTGTGGCCTCAAGTCCCTCAGTTGCTGCTGACAGAGCACGATTCTAGGGGGCCCAGTTCCAGACTGCCCCTGACCTTCAGAGTCAGGCTGTCCTCCCTCCCTCCAGGGTGCCTTCACTGGAGGTCTCCCAGACATACCTGTCACAGGTGGCCAGAGGAACCTACCTCGGAGCAAGTACAGCGCAGGCAGTACATCAGGCCCTGGGGCTCCAGGTAGGGGTGCCAGCTCTCGCCAGGGGAATACCTCTTCCCGTGGAAAAGGCAGAACATGTCTGGGCCTGGCAAACCAACCAGTGCTTTATCAGTCCCAGGAGGCTCCAGCCTGAAGTCCCTGCCTCATCCCTCCTTCTTTCTGGCTCTAGGAAGGATGTCATCTGGACCACTCAAGTGAAAGAGAATCCACGGGACGTGCTCTCCTAGTCAGAGGGCCAAAATGTCTGAGTTTGAATATCAGCTTGACCACATACTTGCTGTGTGACTTTGGGCATGTCACTGTCCCTCTCTGAACCTTAACACTTCTCTCACAGCGTGGTTAGGGGATTAAGCAGTGAACATGCTTTACAGATTTAAATTGTTGTGTAAATGTTAGTTATTATAATTAGATGAATAATCTGAGGCCCAGAGAGGCCAAACTACACCTCGAAAAACACACAGTAAGTCAGTAATCAAGCAGGGATGACAGCCAAAGTCTCCTGACTCACAATGCAGTGCTCCTTCTGCCCTCATAATTACACTTGCTTCCTTTTCCTTTGTCCCGTTTCGCTTATTTATTTACTACATCTCTGCACCCTCCCCTCCCTTGCCCTCTGCTGCTCCCCTGCCTATACACACACACACACACACACACACACACACACACACACACACACACACACACACACCCCTTCTCTGGACCATGTGACCTATCTTTCTAATAAAGCCACTGACAGCAGCTTTCTTGCTTTCATACTCTACTGTGTCCCTATATCTCACTAAGCTCTGATGGAAAGTGCTTGAATTGGGAAAACAAAGTGCTGCCTAGTGGAAAGGTTGTTAGAAAACTGACTTTTAAATATCCTTAAAAATAGTCATTGGTACTGTGACTGCACATCACCTGATTACTTTTGTAATCTGCCTATCAGTCATCAATATGTAGATGAATGCTTCTAAGAATGACTGAAATAGTTTATTTCCTTATGTGGGTTAGATATCTCTCCTGCAATCCTTCTTTCTTGAGACCTCCACCTCTTCTCTCCTCCCACAGTCCATCAATTGCCCAGTCTTTCGAGCTCTGTCTAGAACACTCTTGTCCTCACCTCTCACCAGCTCAGCACCTAATAGCCCCAGGTCAGGGCTCCTGGTCAGGCGCTGAGTCCCCCTTGCTGTGTTCCTCTGCCTCTGGCCCTATCCCTGCCAATCCTCCTCCATACAGGTACCTGATGATTTTTACAACCCAGAAGGGATGCTATCATTCCTACAAAAACCTCTCCATTATCCAAAGAATAATCTAAGCTCTTTCAGGGGGAAACTGGGAGGCCCAGCACAAGCTAAGTATCCATAAAGACACGTTGAATTAAATGAGATTGAAATTTGGAGAAAGAAACCAACATTTGTTGATGATATTCTGTTTACGTAAATTACTTAATTATCTTATTAACATCAATGTTTTGAGAATTAAATTGAATAATGCTTGGAAAGTGCTTACTTAGCCCCGTTCCTGACACTTAGTTGAATGTTATTATTATGATAATTATGGTAACAATGACCCTGCAAGATGGACATTATCATCTGTTTGAGATTCAAGAGGATAAGGTCAGTTTTGCAGGGTCATTGGGATCATTACCATGATTATAAGAAAACTAGATGAGAAAACTGAGGATCACAAAGACTGAGTGACTTGCCTGAGGCCACCCACCTATTGATTTGAACCCAGGACCCCAGGTTCCCAAGCGGAGATCCCTTTAGTTCACCTCACTTGCCATGGCTTTTTGCTCAGACTCAGGGCCTAGAGGTTTATTCGCTTGGTCCTGCGGGCTGCCATCCCCCATTCGCTATTGTTTTCTCTTGGTCCCCTATTGGTCTAGAATCTAGAGATTGCCTTTCATGCCCCTCCTGCACACTTTCTAGAGTCTCACACTTTCTGAATCATTCTCTTAGATGTTTAAGCTCACAGAACCACAGAGCATCAAAAGCAGTACAGTAGCAAGGGCAGCTCACCGGCGAGGCCAGAATCCCCTCTCCGTGCTGGGGGTGGCCTGGAGCGGGGGACAGGAGCTAAGGGCCTCTGCGAACCTTTAGAAAGTTTCCCTTGTGAGAAGCTGAGATGAGCCTCCCTGGCTCTCTGCACTGCTTCTGCCCTGCCTCTTGGCCTCCCCAAAACAAGGATTTGAGGCCGCGGTCGTGATGCCCTCAGAGTCTGTGCTTCAGTGGCCACTGGGGCGGCCAAGGCTTGGTTTGCTCCCCACCCACTCTCCAGCCCCACATGGTAGAGGGGGGATCAGACAGCAGATCCCGTTCCCAGCAAGGCCCCGGCTGGCCCGTATCAAATGAGCTGTGTTCATCTCTCAGCCTCTGCTGGCAGAGAGGGCAGGACACAGACCCAGCTGGGGTGCTCGGCAGAGCCAGCCCAATGCTCCGAGGATTGAATAATGTCTTTCTTCCTCAGTCCCTCCCCCACAAGAGAAGGGAGCGATTGCAACACCGCTAAGGCCTTGCTGCTGAAGAAAACCTGTCCCACCTTCTCTGGGGCGGCCCTGTAGCCCCGCCCCTGTGCCAGTTGGCAACCCCTCCCCGTCCCCGCAGGCTCAGAGCATGAAGACAGAGAGAATGTCTCAGCCCATGCCCAGGCCAGGAGGTCCCTTCCCCCCATGGACGGACCTGGCAGCAGCTAAGAATGTGGAGGCCTGGCAAGCCGTCCCCCAACCCCAGGCCCACCACGCCCTCCAAGGTGAGAAGCACTGCCCAGAGCTCCCACTTCTTCTAGGGAGGTGAGTGCCAAAGGCCACGCCAAAACCAGGCAGGAGGAAGAACTGCCAAGACCTCAGGCTGCCTGCGTCCCCGCAGTCCTGGTACTCGCCCCATCCTTGCACGTGGCGGGTAGAAGGGGCTCTAGCTCCTTATGCCACGATATCACTGTGTGATGTTGAGGAAGACTCTTTCTTTCCTTCTCTGAGCCTCAGTTTCCCATCTGCAAAATAAGGGGTGGGGGTGAACTTGGATCTTCACGGGTTTACTGTACAGATAGTTTCTGAATCCATGATTTCAAAATTCTAAGATTCTACATTTCATTAGAACACAAAGCTTCTAGAGTTGTAGGATGTTGTGCTTCTAAGATTCTATCATTTCAAGCTTCCATGATTTCGGATGTGTTGATGGTCTCATACACCTAGGCTCTCAGGGGCTCCAAGGGGGGCTAGGATGAGGCTCAGGCAGCCAGTGCAGCCGATCCTGATGACATGGAGAAGGAAGCAAAGTCTGTTTCTCATATCCCCTCCCTTCCCATCCACTCTCTGTTGGTCCTCTGTGGCCTCCCCACTCCAGCCCTGGCCTGAGGCCTGCCCTGCTTCTTCTCTCCACCAACTGTGTCTTCCCTCGGGGGACTTTTGGAGTTAGTGTGCCCCGCCAGTGATGTCTAACCCAGGAGAAAGACATTAGTGGAGGAAGTTTTTGTTTGAGGAGGACGATTGGCCCTGTTCCAGGCTTTAGAGAGACAAAGAAGAATTAAAGTGGGACAGGTCTCACACCCTTCAAAACCCCTCACCCAGTGTGTATGTAGTTTCCAAACTCTGGCTTCAGAGTCCAATAAGCTGGGGTTCAAACTGGATTTGGCTTTTATCTGCAGCCTGCATTTAGACAAGCGATTTAAACATTCCGGGCCTCAGTTTCCATATCTGTTCAATGAGATGAGTAATAATCTTTGGGGGTTATTGCAGAATTAAATCAAATAATATGTGTAATATGCCTAATGCCTGGCACATATTAGATGCTCAATTAAATGGTAGGTTAAAAACAAACAGACAAAAAGCAGACCTGGGTGCTGACCCCAAACTTTCCAAACAGTCCATTTCTCATGGTATTCCTTCTACTCCCAGAATTCTATTATGGCATGAACATCATGGTGCCTGCCATTAAGGTCAAATCTCCCAGGTCTCAACCTCACCAACCTTGCTTTCTGTGGTTCCCTGCACTCTCCTAGCCCCACTCACAAGCCAGACTCCCTCAACACCACCTCTGTCTACACAGATCTGGGCTGGGATACAGCCATGAAAGTGGTCAGAAAGGTTGGAGGAGAAAATGGGAGGGCAGGGATGAGAGGCCAGAGATCAGGCTGAAGAAAGAGGCAGAGGCTCACGAAGGGCCTTGAGACCCCTGAGGGCAAAGGAAAGCCACAGAAAGGCCTTAAACTGGGGTGTGCCCATGGTCAGGTTTTCATTTTAGAATCATCACTGCGGCTGCAGGAAAGGAGAATGGATTGGAGAGCAAGACTGGAGGCAGAGAGACCAGGGAGAGGCTGTTACAGTAATCTGTTTTGAGATAATGCTGGCCTGGACCAAGGCAGGAGCAGTGCTGATGGGCAAATGTACAGATTTGAGGAACACTAAGTAGGTACCGTAGGTACGTAGGCTTTCAGACAGACTGGATGTGGGTGGAGAGGGTGAAAGAGCAGTCAAGGATGGGATTGAGGTTTCAAGCCTGAATAACCAGGTGAATGTGGGGTTCTTAGCACAACAGGCAGTAAATGTTATTGTCATTATTTTTGATGTATTTTTATCATTAGTAATATTAACATTAGTTCCTGCTATTCATTCACTGATTGAGCACCTTGTATATCAAGTCATACATGTCCATGGGCCTGGTACATAACTAAATAAGACACCCTCCCCACCCTCAAGGAGCTTACAGCCTAATGAAGAAGACAGATAGATATGATACATACAGTTGACAAGTTCTAAAATAGTGGAAGCATGGGGGCTTGAGGGAAGGCTTCCTTGAGAAGGTGCCTGACCTGGACCTTGAAGGAGTTAACAAGGTAGAGGTGGGTTGACCTAATCTGAATTCAGGGTAGCAACATTTATCAGACAGACTCTGGTATCTGTCACAATGTTATCACATCACCCCAGCCTGTCACGAGCAGGCTCCCACCTGCTTTTCCAGCAGAACTCTCGGTGGTGGCCCTTTTTTAAGCCTCACCTCCTCTTGCTAAATTTCTCACTCCCCCCATCCAACCCACACCCACACTCCTTCAGGGTTCTGTGCCTTTACACACACTGTTTCTTCCACCTGGAATGTGATCCCCCATCTCCAACGTTTGACCAACTCCTCATTCTTCCAAAGCCTGTTTAGATGCCACCCCGTGAAGCCACCCAAACCTTCCGGGCCACTGGCCAGTCCTTCCTGTGGGGTCCCACAGAACTGAGTTCAGCCCTCTGTCACAATTTTCATCATACTAGATTAGAAATACTTATTGAGTGGATTCCTCTTCCTTACTAAACTGTGAGTTTCTTGAAAGCAAGGACCAGATCTCATTCATTTTTATATCTCCAGCATTCTGTGCAAAGGCTACATAGAGTTGGCACTTGATAAATGAATGCATGATGAAAGAATGGAGTTGAAGGAGGTTCTGGAAGAGGAGGTGATTGCTGGTCCTTAATCCTGGAAACCTCTTGCTTTAAAAAAAAAAAGGGGAAATTCATGATGTGACAGGAGAGCCAAATCTCTTTAGGTACTTGGATCTTGCCACCTAACGGGAATTAGCCTTTGACCTCCCCTTTCCATCTCCCATCATCTGAACTCCCAAATTACCCACCAAACCAAACACCATGTACAAAAAGGCCAGGAGCCTGGGGAGGTATGCAGCTGAGCGATTCCATGATCTTCACGTGTAAGTCAAAATTCCCAAACTGCCCCATCCAAGGTCAATGCACATTCTGCCTTGAAACCCTCATGCTACGATAAAGGTCTCTTATGGAGTAGTCAGGAGTGGGTAGTGTGGCTGGGAATTCTTCCAAAAAGAGACAGAAAAGACAAGAAAGAAACTTCTGGGCTGCAGGAGAGGCTGGATAAGACCACGAAAATGGCACCAGGTGGAGCTGGGGCTGGAACTGTGGCTGGCCTGTCCTCAGCCTGAGAGAACTCAGGAAACCTTAGAGAGAGCCAGCCTGCGAGGGAATGTGAGAACGTTCACATCTTTTCCCTCACGCCCAATCAGCCATACTTTATTTATATATAGTTCCCTTTTCACACAAACAAACTTGCTCCCCTCTGAGACATAAGCTCTGCTCTGGGCACTGGCACTCGATGGGGGAGGTCTCCTAAGGGAATCAGAAGTAAAAACTTCGCTCCTCAGTGGCTGAGCTGTGCAACCTAGGGAAAGGGCCCTCACTTCCCTGAAGCTGAATTCGTATCTGGCACATGGCAGATGTTCAGGAGCATAGAAGGACCTCAAAGGAGAGAGTCATCAAACCAGGAGAGGCAGCTCTGTTGCCTGGCAAAGGTCAGGGGGCATAGAAGACCCTATTTATATTCCATTCTGCCTTGGACATATATACATTTATAGACTTACAGAATCTTAGAAAGTTAGGGATTGAGAGATGATGTCCAATCCCCTATTTTACAGATGTGGACACTGAGTCCCAGAAAGGGATTGGGACTTGTCTAAGATCATTGATTTTTGCCAGCATGAACTCCAATGCCAGTCTTCAGAGCTGGGTAGGTGAAGGCTGATTATAGGAAGACCCATGCCCTAAGGGACAGGATCAGAAGAAATGGCTTTAAATTGCAAACAAAAGGATTTAGCTGAGACACAAGGAAGAATCCTGACTGCAACAGAAGAGTGTGGAACAGCCTTCTCTGGGATGGGATCCTGCCCAGAGGCAGGGGGATGCCTGCAATGATCTCTGCATTGCACCTCCCAGCAGCACTGCTCCCATATGCCAGTCCTCTTCTTTGGGAGTCCAAGGGATTCAAGGTCCCTCTCCCAGAGCCTGGCACCGTGGCCATTGGCTGGGGGGAACTTGAGAGGCCAGTCCTGGAACAGGTGCAACAGCTGGAGCAACTGCACAGCTGCTGCCCTGCTCGGCTCTGCAGCCTGCAAGCCAGTGAGTGAGACAGAGACCTCTACTGGTGGGACAGAGGAGGTGCAGAACTTCCTAGACAGACCCAGAGAGGGGCCTGACTGGAGCCAGATGTCAGCCTTCTGTACTCACTGTGCCAGGCCCCCTAGGCACTTTCTCTTGGTGTCTGAGAATCAGTCTGTCTATCCACTCCTCCCTGGCAGGGCAGGAGTACTAGGCTGCAGACCCACACTCTCCCAACTCCCTTTTCCAAAGGTCAGAGCAGACTCAGAACCAAGGCAACAGCATCTTTGGGTCTTAGAGTCTTAGATTCATGGGATGTTAAAGCTAGAATGGTCCTCAGTGATTATCTATTTGACTCCAACCATCTCACTTTACAGCTGGGGAAATCTCAGGGGCAGAGAAAGGCTACTTGCCCTGGGTCACAGTTGGAATTGGTGGCAGAGCCAGAGCTGGAGCCCTGACCTTCTGACTCCAAGTCTGCCCTCTGTACCATATTATACCATGGGAGCTCCCTTCCTGCCCAGTCTCTGCCTATGGGGTCTGGGGTTTTGTCACCTGGGAACAAAAACTTTGATTCCCATAGTATATATAACCCTTGGAGATAGAATAGAGGAGCCGATGTTTTTACCTGATAACTGACTCTCTCCTGAAGTCAGGATTGGCTGGAGGGAGAGATGAGAAAGCAGAAGTGTGCTGGACACCTTAAACGGGGGTGGGGAGGGCACAATTAGTAAGGAAAGAGCACAAAGAAGAGGAGCTGACATAGGAGAAAGAGCACTGGAAAGGGAGTCAAGGTACTAGGCAGGTTCCAAAGACAGAAGGGAGTGATGGGTGCCCAAAGCGACTGACATCATGTATGCACGCGGCTCAGCCTGGGACTGGCAACGGTACTGGTCAGTGACCAGGTCAGGGACCCCACCCTGGCTAAGGGTTCTAGCTGGGAATGGAATAGGGGTTTGATCTATGGTAGTGTTTGAGGATTAGGCCTCAGCCTGTGGCTGGAGTTGAGATTCAGTTTGGGCTAGGATCAAGGCTCAATCTGTGGCTGGAAATAGAGCCAAGGATAGAATAACCTTTGTTTGAATACCCTTGTGCTTTAAATAAGGAGCAAGCTGCCCCGCATGTCCACAGGACCTAGGCATTCTGCAGGACTGGGCCACCTCAGGAGTCAGACACCACACGGGCTTGAGAATTTCCATCTGTTGGTATCACTTCTGAAAGCACCTAAGATGTCACCAGATTTCTTACCTATAACAGGCCCGAGATCTTACTAACTAAACTTACTAAACTAAGATGAGGGTCCTCATAGGAGATCTTCAAATAAGACCTCGGCAAATGACAATAGGATTGTTTCTATTGTTTCAACATAGGTTGTTAGCACTACACAGAATGAGGCTCAGAGAAGGAAAGTGATTTGTCCTAATTCACACGACCGGTAAGTGACAAATCGGGGACTAGGATCCAGGTCTCTGTTCTTTGCTTTAATAAATTTGCTGTGTGACTTTGGGCAAGTCACTCCCCCCTTCTGGGCTTCAGTTTAACTATAAGGATTGGTACATCGAGGGGTAGAAGATTTTCAAAGGTTCTTCTGGCTTTGACATCCCGGAATCTTACACCCCTCTGACTACCAGTCCACCTCACATTAACTCAACAGTTCTGCTCTGAGATTTTTCTTGCACGTTGGGAACTAGGCTCCAGACTAGGGGAGATGGAATACTGGCAGCACCTAGTGAGAAACATGGCCCGAAGGCCAGTGGAGGCACAGAGGAGGGGAGATCAGAGTGCATCAGGTGGCAGGGAGAGTTTGCTGGAAGAGGTGTGACCTAAGCAAGGCTGTAGAGGGCTGACAAACTGTGGGAGGCAAGGGGGAGAGGTGTGGGTAGGACATGAGCAATCTGCATGAGCAATCTGATTCTAGGACATCTTTCTAAGACACATCCAGGGCAACGAAATTTGGAGAAAAGCCTTGGGGGTTAAGAGCCATATGCCAAGTGGAAGGGAGGCAGGCATGGAGGGCATCCTGTGCTAAGTCTCTTTTAAGAAACAACAGGGGGCTTCCCTGGTGGCGCGGTGGTTGAGAGTCCGCCTGCCGATGCAGGGGACGCGGGTTCGTGCCCCGGTCCGGGAAGATCCCACATGCCGCGGAGCGGCTGGGCCCGTGAGCCATGGCCGCTGAGCCTGCGCGTCCGGAGCCTGCGCTCCGCAACGGGAGAGGCCACGACAGTGAGAGGCCCGCGTACCACAAAAAAAAAAAAAAAAAAAAAAAAGAAAGAAACAACAGGAAGGTACTAGGAGGAAACCTCCAGGGCTCCAGGAGGGGGGAGGAGACATTGACTGAGTAGTAGGCATTGTGCTGGGCATTTAACACAGTCACCTCCTTTAATCCTCCCATGAAGTGTTCAGGTTCCAGGTGAGTATGGGTCTTAGACAGATGCAGAAATTGAGGCTCAGAGAAGTTGTCACTTATGAAAAGTCACACAGCTACTAAGAGGCAGAGCCAGGACTTGAACCAACCCTGGGCTCTTTTCAGGACTTGTTACTAAGGACTTCTATGAGTCTCATGCTGCTGGCAGCCCAGAGACAACCATACATGCAGCCTGCCCTCATGATCAGAGACAAGAATGAAACAAAATCCAGCACTGCCGGCTCCAGTAAGTCACGTGCAAAAGAAGGCAGAGATGGGGGAGCTGAGCTGTGGAGAAGAAAGAGCTCTAGGCTGGGAAACTGGGGTTTCATCCTAGGCTCCGCCCTGTGTAACCTGGAGCAGACCACTGCCCTGGTTTCTTTATTGGGTATGTCAGGGTTTGAACTAAGCTCCTTCCTTTTTTATAAGAGAGTATTTGGTTTTGTTTTCCATCCTCACAGCGTTCCAAGAGATTGGCAGAAGATGGGGAGGAGGTCCACCAGCCTATTGTGGAAACAGTGAGGAAACTGAGGTTCAGAGAGATTATATAAACTGTTTGCGGTTACGCTGTGTCTAAGTGGAAAAGCATGAATTAGGGAACATGTTTTTCAAGAACCTACCATGGACCAGCTAGTTGCTCGTGCTGGTTGCTTTCCATGTTTTCTTGAATTTAATCCTCAGAACAGTCCTAGGATTTTTCACTCCCATTTTATAGATTAGCAAACTGAGGCTCCAAGACATGCCCTCCTTGCCTGCCTCCTACCAGCTGGTATTCAATAGGTCTGGGATAGTGAAGACCCTGGTCTATCTCACTGTGCCCTGCTACCTCCCAGTGTCTCACAACTCCAAATCAGGGTACCTTCCACATGCTGTGGGACACGGGGGTGGGGGGGGGAAAGGCATAGGATTTGGAACTGCAGAGTCCTGGCTTTGGATAGCTCACTACCTCTGTAAACTTGAGCGTGTTTCTTCTCTCAGCCCAAGTTTTCTCATCTGTAAAATACAAATGATAATACCCACCTCATGGGAGTGTTGTGAGCATCAAAAGAGAAAAGTAATGGGAAAGTTATCCTAGTTAGCTCTTTTTTCTTTCCACTGGCTCTCTTTAAACGCAATAGCCTCTTCGTCTTCATCACACCCGTGCAGCCAAACATACCAGACTCCCTACTAGGGATAAGCATACCCCCTCCCCCACAAAAAGCACAGTGCCCTGCCCTCTCTCCCACTGCTCTCAGTTCCCTCTTCCTCGGGTCCATGGCTGCAGCCCCTTGGCTCTGAGTCTTGCCAAGTTCCCCCCAGTCTCCCAGACTCTTGAGCCCATACCGGTCCGCAGAGAAGTCTCCACCCTCCTGGTACAGGTGCTCCCTGGATGGCTGTCAGAACAGTCTGGGGTCCCAAGTCCTGACACTTTCCCGCGCATCCCGGGTGTCCCATCCCTCTTCTGCCATCCAGCACACCCACCCGCTACTTACGGGCTCGTGCGTGGGAGTCCAAGGGGAACCAGAGCAGTGCGAGTCCCAGCAAGGAGGAGAGGACCCTTACCTCGGGAACCATCCTTCCTTCCCCAGGGCCAGGCCCCCAGGCGCTAAGCCGGGAGGGAGAGTCGGGAGAAAGTGAGATGAGGGGGTCACTGAGGCACAGGGCCACAAAGCAATGCACAGACCCAGGGAGGGCGGCTGCTACAGTGGAGATTCAGAGAAGGGTCGAGAAGAAGGTGGTGAGGACAAAAAGGGAGGTCCAAGGTGGGAATAAGAGGAAGGTGGAAAGAGAACGGAGGGAAAGAGATGGAGGGATAGAGGAAGGTATGCAAGAGGGGAAAGCGATTAAAGCAAAGGAGAAGGTGAGAGGGAGGGGTGGAGAAGAAAGACAGGAGAGGACAGGGGTCCACCGAGCGCGCAGCGCTGGGCGAGGCGCGCGGGACCGGCGGGCTGTTCCGGGCGTGCGGGCTAGAAGCGGCCGGCGCCCTCTGCTCGCTGGGCTCGGGGTCGGGCCGCGGGGTCCTGGGGCCCGGCGGGGCGGCGGTACCGGCGGCGGCGATGGCGCGGCGGCCGCGGGGGGAGGCTGCGCGCGGGCCGGCTGTGCACGCCAAGGGCGCCAGGCGCCGCGCTCGGGCGCATTTGTACTTTGCCGCGGGAAGCAGGCAGCCCCGGCCTGGCGCTGGCCTAGCGCTGGCGCCTCCTCTGGGGCACCGCGGGCTCGGTGGATTGGCCACCCGAGAAACAGGCCCACTTTTCCCCCTCCTCTCTAGTGCCGGTCTCTGGGACAGACGCTCCAGGCGCGGCGCCGAGAGGAGGCGAGGGGGCTGGGGAGGGGGAAGGAGCCACCCGGGCCACGGGTTTTAACCCCTGACTCCCCGCGGCGCCCAGAGTGCAGGAGGACCGAACACAGTTAGGCTTCAGGTGGGACGTGAGGGTGGGGAAGGATGAGATGTCGAGTCGGGGAGGGGAAGCGGGCTGAGGAACCGAGAGGCGCTCAGGTTAGGGAACTCGGCGGTGCGTGCACGGAACTCTGCCTCTGGATGAAATCGGGACACTTGCTGTTCTTAATTCTGTTTGTGGACTTGGCCACTCCACCTGAGTCTGTTTCCCAGATCCCGATACTAAAATTGGGATCTTAGTATCTTCAGTATCTTTTGATATTTTAATGTCTTCCCACAAGTATTTCGAACATGAAATGAGATAGTGAACATCAAAGCACTCAGATCTCAAAAGGAAGGGGTCCTAATTCCAGGAGCCTGGAATGCTCTTACCAGTTACCCCCCCCACAACCCACAGACACCATGCCCAAACCGAAATCCAGCCCAGAGGGATCCTTGGTCCTTACTCTGGGAGTCTTCCTCTGCTTCCCCCTCCCAGTCCTGAAGCAGGACACAATCTCTCCTTTGCCTCTGCAGGTGAGGCCTGAACCTCTCTGAGAGTGTTTGTCATATTCAGTCCTCTTGAGTCAGAGCTTTTTGTCAAAGTGTTGTCTTTCTTACCAGAAGGTGAGTTCTGTGAGGGCAAAGCCTAGAGCTCCCCTCCCCAGTCTATGGTCGGTGCTCCATACCTCGTGTTGAATGAGTGTATGAATTAATAGGACCTATGAAGAGAACCACCAGCTCTGTCCAGATAAGAAACACTCAAAATCTGAACTCAAAAGGGCAGGGCCCTTGTCCTGGCTCTCTCCCTAGCTTGGACATCTTGTGTAAGTTCATCCACCGCCAATTTGGACCTCAGCTTCCTGCCCAGCTTCTCTTGTAGAGCTGCTGGAAACTCCAGTGAATGTTGGAGGGGAGAAGACTGGGAGGAGTAAGAGATAAGATGGGATGTTGAATCACATCCCACTCTGGTGGGGAATCACATTTCCAGGTTGAAACACTTCCGACTGTGTCTGTAAAGATAACTTCCTGGGCTGTGGCTATGCTCCCCATCTACTGTGTTGCCTCCATGCTCTCCAAGAACAGAGAGCACTGGAGGAACCAGTGATCCCAGAAGCAGAGCTTCCCCAGGGCTCTCCGAAATAGAGACAAACGTGATCTGCCCCTGGGTGCCCTTCAAGCTTAACTTCTCCTTCTCCAACATGGCCAGCCACTTCCTCTCCCTTGAGTTTCCCTTTTTGCTTAGGCTTTCAGGGAACTCAGAGTTAAATTTAGTGTTTAATTGCATCCTCCCCCCCCCCGCCCCTTTTTTTGGCCACTCTGCACTCGGCTTGTGGGATCTTAGTTCCCTGACCAGAGATTGAACCCTCGCCCTTGGCAGTGAAAGTGCCGAGTTCTACCACTGGACCTCCAGGGAATTCCCATTTTAGTGTTTCACTGCAGAAATAATCTCATCCCAAGGACTTGGGACAGAGCTCTTTTCCTTTCTCCATCTTTGTTTAAAGTCTGCTATACACATATATTCATGTCTTAGGTAAAAGAGGTGGATTGAGATTGGCCTCCCCTACATCCTGTCCATTCTACTTCAGGAAAGGTCTCTACCATGAGACAAAAAAGGTCTCAACACTCCTCTCCATCCTTATTGTCCTCAGATTTCAGGCCATCTTCATCCCCTACTGGACTTTCTTAACAGCCTCTTAGCAAGTCTTCTGCCCCTAGCGTGGTCCCTCCAATCTATTTTCTTCACACCTGCCATAAGGATTATGTTGATCATTTCTACTGACAAGTCTGATCACATCATTTTCCCGCTTAAAACCCATTATTGGAAATAAAAAATATAAAACATTAAGTGCACTGTGATATCCTGGATTGGATTCTGGGGCAGTAAAAGGACATTAGTGGGAAAACTGGTGAATAAAGTCCATACTTTAGTTTATAGTAATGTACCAACATTGGTTTCTTAGTCTTGACAAATGTGCCATGCCTATGTAAGATGATAACATTGGGGGAAACAGGGTGAAAGATCTATGGTTCTTCGATAAAAACTCTGTATTATCTTTGCAACTTTTCTGTCAATCTAAAACGCTTCCAAAATAAAAAGTTTATTAAATATATAACAGTATAAAACATTATTGACTTCCTATCATTTATGGATTATAATCCAAAATCATTAGCATTGGACTCAAGACCACGCATACTTTGGCTCCTACTCACCATTGCCACCTACCCTATACTTTCACCAGCCACTCACCTCCCAAACTGGCCATGCATTTTCACACCTCCATCGCTTTGTATATGCTTTCCTTCTGCCTGGACTATCTTTCTCCTCCTTCATCTAGTGAATTTTGTTTTACTTTTCAAAAGTCAGCTCTGAGTCATATCTCTCTCAGGCCTTCTCTGAGTCCCCCAGGCAAAGTGAATTTTTGGTAGCAATTTGTATTTTAACTGTTGAAGTGGAAATATTTGCATTTCTACCCTGCACTCTGAGGGCAGGGTTTGTTTGTTTGTTTTCATTTATATCTATATTTCCAGAATTTAGCAAAGTCCCTGATACACAAAGGTACTGGGTAAATAATTGCTTCATGAAGGAATGAAGACCTCAGTGATATTATTCTCTCATGCGAGAGCCTTCAGCACCCTATTGTCCTCAGCTTTAATCAGTGATTGACATAAGAAACAAGCTCTTGAGGAAAGTTTCTGTGTCATCTGTAGAAATGCTGTTGAGGATGGTTGTCCATATATTATCTAATATCCTTTTAAAAAGGAGATTTGATAAATTTTTCCAAAATCTAGTCAGGAAAAAAAATGACCCATAGCAATATGTTGCACCAAGTTTGTCTGGCACCTGCTTGCTTCTGCCTTAGGGAACTTGCTCACAGCCTTCCTAGGTGGCCCATTGCACTGTTGGACAGCTCTGTTAGAAAGCTCTTTAACTGAAATCTGATACTCTGAGATTCCCCTCATTGCTCTTAGCTCTGCCCTCAGGGCTGCACAGAAACAAGCCAAGTCCTTTGGTCTTTTGAGATCTCTACAGAGATGTGAGGCAGAGAACTCTTCCATACTCTCATCTTTACCAGTTCTGACCCCTGGACCCCTCATGTCACATTAAGTTTTCTCTCTCTTCAGATGTGCTGAGCTCTTTTCTTCCTACACCTCTGCACAGTATGTTATTTTCTAACACCTCCCTCTACCCACTCTTATCTGTCTGGCTTATTTTTCCAGGATCAAGGTAACCTCCTTCATTCATCCAATAGTTATTGAGAGCCAACCCTGTGCTGGGAACAGTGCTAGGTGCTAGGGACACAGTGGAGAACAAGACAGACACTGATGCTTATAGTCCAGGTTCTTGCTGAAGTCTCTCTAATGGCCTTCCTTCCTCCATGCTTCTGTATCTCCATTATAGCCCTTGTCGCACTGTATCACCAAAGGTTTTATGTCACCTCCTCTAAAGTGAGAACATTCACTGTTATTTGTCTAATATCCTCCCTAGCTTTCAGCACACAGTTTTGTACATAGTAGCTGCTAAATAAAGGTTTGTTGAACAGAATTCTTGTTCTTTCAAACAGTCCTTTTGTGGCTTGTTATATGTGGCCAACAGGCCTCCTCCTGGACTGCAGGCTGCTTGATTATGTAAAATTAATATAGCAATAAGGACCATAGAGTTCAGAGTCAAGGAAAGTTTTCTTAACTCCTTAACTCAGTCAACTTAGTTCTGTAAGTAAGATTCTAAAAGCAGATTTACCATATAAAAATCAATATAAGAGGACTACATAATACATACTACAACAGTGGTATGCTGATAAATGTTTAACAACCAGTTCTCCAAGGGAAAAAAGCCCTGGTTTATAGCATTTGCCAATTTCCATGGTGTAAATATTCCCATCAGGGCCAATTTCAGGCTACTGATGGACATCATTGGATGCGGAGTTGAGATGCACAGTAGGACACCATTATGCAGTGCTTCCATCATACAGATACAATAAATGTAAATAACTTCAAGAACATTGATAGTAAAATGTAGTAAAATAATTAGGAGGCAATAATTTGAATGTTTTAAATATAAAGTATTTAACTGTAAATTTATATAAGTTACTGTTTAGTAATGATCGAGTTTAACAATCAGCTTGCAAAGTTCCTGAAAATTTACCACTGGGCTCTCCCAAGCCCTTATAAGCCAGCTCTAGTACATTGCCTTTATGTGATGCCCTGAAAAGGGTGAAAAAATTGACTCCTGAAAGTTGTGTCCAATTTAGATACATTAAGAGGAGAGTCTTATTTATAGGAGCTGTTAAAGTTGATGTTATTTGTAAAGTGAACAGTCCCCACTCCAATTCTACTCCTCAGCCAGGTCAGAGTTATTCATCCATGTAAAAAATATTTATTTAAGACCTACTGTTATTTTAGGACATGTTCATTTTTACCTCCAGATACTGTGCATGTAGTCGGCCTAAATCAATGTTTGTAGAATGAACGTGAGGCTCACCCATATTTATTTGTATGGGTACTTATGTGGCTATGTGAATATTCCTAAGTCCTTTTTGTCCTCCGTCAGTGGGCCATCTCTTCCCAGGACAGCCTGCACACAGAGATTCTGATGGAGGAGGTATCAGGAAAGCAGGATGGGGGATCACATAGCCCTTAATTTCACAGAGCCCTCATGAGGGAAACTGAGTGGGGACAAAGTGTCTTCAATGGAAGACATGGAGTGGGGAGCATCCTTCATCCAGGTCCTAAGCTTTGCAACCGACCAGAGGCCTCCTCCACTGCTGGTGTCCTCACTAACCAAGCACCAAGGAGAATGGATCTTCTGTTCCTACCTCCTCCAAGCTCAGGGGGACTTTTGAAAAGCAGTTTGTCCTCAGAGACTTCTTTCCATAGGTCTGTGAAGATGTAGCTAGAGCACCAGTAAACAGTGCCACACGACTTGGGTTCTATAGCCAGACAGTGGCAGGCACTGTATCCACCCAAAGGTAGAGTGAGGAACCACCAGAGTTATCTTTTAAAAATGTAAATCATTCAGTGTCACCTTCTTGCTTAAAACCTCTCCATTGCACTTAGAATAAAATCTAAACCCTTTGTCATATTTTGAAAACCCCTCCATGACCTGGCCTCTGCCTGCCCTCTAACTGTAGACCATCCTGCCGGGGCCTGCAAGGTTCTAGTACATTGGCTTTTTTTCTGTCCCTGGGTACACCAAGCTGCCTGGACCCTTGGCAGGGTCTTTGGCCTGGAAGTTTCTCCTGCTTGGAATGCTCTTCCCTCAGCTTTTTTTCCCCCCAGATGACACTATATTCAGCTCAGATGTCACATCCTCAGTAAGGTTTCCTTTGTGCAACCTGTCTAATGATGTCCCCTTCCCATCATTTTCTATCATATTGCCTTATTTTATTTCCATTGTATCACATCATTATCTGCAATGTATTTCTTCATTATTATATTATCTGCCTCTGCCATCAGCAATGAAAGCTCTATAACAGCCTGGACAGTAATTCTTTTTTTTAAAAAAATTAATTAATTATTATTATTTTTTTGGCTGTGTTGGGTCTTTGTTGCTGCGCGGGCTTTCTCTAGTTGCAGCGAGCAGGGGCTACTCTTCATTGTGGTACCCGGGCTTCTCATTGCGGTGGCTTCTCTTGTTGCGGAGCATGGGCTCTAGGCACATGGGCTTCAGTAGTTGTGGCTCGCGGGTTCTAGAGCTCAGGCTGAGTAGTTGTGGCACAGGGGCTTAAGTGCTCTGCGGCGTGTGGGATCTTCATGGACCAGGGCTCGAACCTGTGTCCCCTGAATTGGAAGGCAGATTCTTAACCACTGCACCACCAGGGAAGTCCCATGGATCCTAATTCTTGATCTCTGTTTTATTCCTAGTTTGTAGAACAGTGCCTAGCACATAGAAGGGGCTTACTGAATATTTTTTTAGTAAATGAAAATAAATGGAGGATAGAATACTTATCTGGATTATCTGATTCCTGTGAGGAATGGACCCTAAACTCAAGACTCCAAATCCTCGGAATTCAACCACGCTTGCATTTTCATCATTATTATTACTGCTCTCACTTTTATTATCATCTCACAACCTACAACAGTGCCACATGGCAACGTGGGGGTACTTACTTTCTGTAGAGGGAATGAGTGACTGAATAGACATCAACTTTACAGCTGACCTCAAACTTTGTTCCTAGTCTTATTTGCTACTCCATCCCCAGTCCAGCTTCTTATATATACTAAGCTCCAGTTACTCAAAACCAATAGTTTTCACCTGACGCACCATATCTTCATGTCTCTCTGTGTTGGCTTATTCTACTATTCCTTCTATTTAGAATTCCCATTCCCTGTCTTTGATGAGTTCTCATTCTTCCTTAGGACCCAATTTTGTATCCCATCCAGGTAGTTAGTCACTTCCTCTTCTTGTGCTTCACTTTGTCTACACCACTGTTAAAAACTCATCTCCTGAATTATAGTCATTTGTTGACATATCTGCCTTCTTCTCTAGATAGTGAGCTCCTTGTGGACAGGGACAATATATTTTCATCTCTGTGTTCTCAGGAACCATTGCTGGGCCTACCACATAGCAGTTTCACAATATCTGTTGAAATCCTGCATCTGGTATTGGGCATAGGCTGCCTACAGGGGCATAGGCTGCCTACAGTGCCATATGCTAGGTTCTGAAAGAGAAGATGTACAATGTTGGGCAAAGCATGGTCCCTGGCCCCAAGGATTTACAATCTAATTAGAGAGACAAGTCCTTTTTATGGTAAGGATGTTATTAAAAACCAGTGTATTCTAGAATTAAATATGAGACAGGAGAAAGCTTGGTGTGGTAGAACACCTATAGGACTGGAATAGCCAGTAGACTTAGTTTCTGGTTCCGACTTTACCATTAATTCACTATGTGGCCTTGACAAATGATTTCTTTTCTTTAGGCCTTGGTTTTCTTCCCTGTAAAGAAAGATGTCTGATCAGAAGCCTTGGATGGTTTCTAAGGCGGATTCCAGCTCTGACATTCCGAGTTTGGCTCCATGGAAACTGGGTGGAAGAGATGGTGGGGAGAGCTCAGTAGTCTTGGTTTGCCCCCTGGTGGTCGCTCAGCGACATCACAATCCTGGGAGACCTGGCTTTTCTCCCGGATGGAGATAGCAGAGCCCAGAGCCTAGTAAACAAAGAACTGTGGAACAATGACCATTCTAGAAGAGAACCAATCAGCTGGTCATTGGTGGATTGGTATAGAATCCTATCCTCCTTCAGGACGAAGGAACTTGGGAGATCATGCTCTCTGTTCTCGGCCTCCAGCTAAATCCATCTCATATCTGTTTCTATTCAAACCAGCGGAAGTCAATCTTTAGAGGCTCTTTTGTAGCCCTCCTGACTTTTTCTTCTGCTCCCATCACAGTACACTCTCTGAGGCAAGTTTTTTTTTTCTATTTTCAGAATAATTGAGGAATTGTACTCCTCCATTCTCTCTTTGTTCTTATTTCACATGGAAAGAAACTGATCCTTAGAGCACGGCCTCTTGTCTCCAGCTAGTTGGGGCTCAGAAGGATTGGACAGTGCTAGGAGTACATAATCCATTGTCCCTCTTGGCCAAATTCGAGTCTAAGGACAGATAAATTTGAAGTTGTAGTCCTGAACCCCAGTGTCCTCCAACTCTACCCCTCCCCCTTGGGCTTTCTGATAACATATTTTACAGGAGAGCAATTGAACATCCAGAACAAAGCAGAGGCAAATTTTTCATTCTGGTTAGAATTACTATCCACCCATTTATTTATGACAAAATGAGGGTTTTTGCTCCTTCCCACTCTTTTCCTGGAGTAGGGCCATGAGCCCCTCCTTCTGGGGTACTTGGTCCAGAAAAAGTGAAGGTAGCAGAAGGATTTCTTTGATGAGATGAGAAAAACAGACAGACTAGAATAAGACATGTCATTATACTGTAAGAGGTAATCAATAATAGCAGAGAAAAGTTTGTCTTTTACTACCATTATTTTTTAGATTCATGCTTTATATTTTTCTTCCAGTTTTATTGAGATTGAATTCATATACAACACTGTATAAGTTTCAGGTGTGCAGCATAGTGATTTGACTTACATACAATGTGAAATTATTACCACAATAAGTTCAGGGAACATCCCTTATCTCATATAGATACCAAATGTTAATAAAAGAAATTTTTTTCTGTGGTGAGAACTCTTAGGGTTTACTCTCTTGAACAACTTTCATATGTAACATACAACAGTGTTAATTACATTAATCAAGTAGTACATTACATCCCTAGTACTTATCTTATAACTAGAAGTTTATACTTTTTGATCACCTTCATCTAATTCCGCCTCCACCTCCATGCCCCCCAGGATTCATACTTTAGAAAGATCATTCATTCTGGCTGCAAGATAGAAAATAGAAGAAGGCAGGACTAGATGAAAAATGTGCTGTATATTTTCTGTTTGCCTCTCCAGATATTCTCTCCACCCTGCTCCACCTGTTCCGTGTCCCAGAAGTTTGACCTATGTGGGCTCCCAATGGACCCCAAAGTTTTGCCTTTTAGGTGTCTCACTCTGAAGTGGAGTTAAGAAGGGCCATTTATTTCCTTATTCTCTATATGTTGAACCTGAAGGATTTCTTACAGCCACCTCTATTCCCTTAAGAGAAGAACAATCAAATAAAAGAGGGAATTCTTTGCTTGGAATCTTGAGCCAGAGCCTGAGGGTATGGAAGAGAGGAAGCAGGACCAAGGGGATGGGAGGGAGGTGCAGAGAGCGAAAGAGAGAGTGAAACCAGCTGTGGATTTTAGGTGCATTTATAGGTATCTAGAGGGGGAAGTTTAAAGAAATTAAAGAATTATTTTTCTCCACCAACGTGCTTGTTGGTTAAACAGATTTTTTTTCTTTTCTGGCAATGCACTGCTCTTTGAACCTTGCTAAACACTAAAGACATAACTAAGGGTATAACATTCATTCATTCCACAGCATCTAAAATGTGCCAAATACTGTATCTAAAGCTGGCCCCACCAAAGCTGGCCCAGCATCCACACCTTGCCTGCCTTGTTCACTGCTGAATTCTCAGCACCTATATTATCCTACCACATAGTAGGTGCTCTCTAGATACGTGTTGAATATATGAATGTTAAGTGCACTATACTTTCTCCAATGACATCTCAACTCCATGGAGGTGGGATGAAGTCTGCTTAGATTATTTTTATTCCTCACTGGTAATTATAAGATTGAGAGGTATCCTTATAAAATACAAATCTATACCTAACACTCCGTTGGTGCAAATATTAAACTTTTCAATGGTCCCCCAACAGCCTGAATTTATTTCCCTGTAATATGGAGATGATAATGTACTCAGCTCACAGGGTTACCTTAGGTTTAAATGAGATAGATGGATTACTGCTGGGCATGTGCCTAGCACGTGGTAGTTGCTCAATAAATTCTAGTTCCTTTTCTTCTCCAATTTTCTAGCCTCATGTCCAACCCAGTGTTCTAGCCACATCAAATTCCTCATTAGTTCCACACAGATCCTGAACTTTCATACGTTTGTGCTTCTGCTCTTGTTTCCCCTCTGCCTGGAATGCCTTTCCTGTGTCAACCTAGTGAACTCTTCCTCCCCGTCCAAAACAGAGCTTACATGGCTCCTCCTCTGGGAAGCTTTTCCTACTGCCCCCTCCCCACCAACTTTGCTCTCTGCTTCCATAGCACCTTGTACGTGTCTCAGCTTTAGAGCTTGTAATTCTGTTATAATTGTCTCTTTTTTTTCTGTGATAATTATTTATGTATAGTTTTGCCTCTATGTTAGGCTGTGACTTTGAGGGGGGCAGGAACCAAGTCTTATTTGTATTTGTAGAGCATTTGGAAAGAATCTAGAGGAGCCTGGAAAGATGGCAGGTAGAAGGATGAGCTTTGCAAAAAGAACTACTTCTTCCCCTGAAACAAAAGAGAAGGAACTGAAGATGAGTGACAGTAAGAATGTAGCAAGAACCTTTAAAGCAAAAGGGAAGGGGGCAAAATCACAAGGGGAAATCTGGCTTGAGGGAGGAAGAGTACAGGAAGAAGAGGCCACCAGGAGAGATGAGCAGGGCAAAGGAGGGATGGGGCTGGTGGGGTCTGAAGAACTGAGCCTTCTCCTTCCTAGATGTTTGAGGCCTCAGGAGGGACTCAGTGCCTGGGCTGGCAAAAAGGGGTTTGGGGGCCCACAGGGAGGAACAGCCTGTCTCCACCTGGAACGAAGCCAAGTAGCTTTGCTTCACATTGGAGTCTTTCAGTCCAGCAGGAAGTAGCTGGAGCCTCCAGCTGGAGGGAAGAGGGTAGCTTTGCAGTGATGTGGATGAGGAGAGCTAAAGTGATGGAGGTGGTATGGACCATGGAGTGCTAGTTAGGGACACACTAAGAGAAGGATGGCAGGGCATTTTGGCAGTGATGCAATCGTCAGAAAGTATGGCAGGAGTGGCAGAGAAAAGACAGCTGGAGAGGAAGCACTGTAGGTGTGGCTGCACCGTGACCTGTTCCAGTTGGCATCCTCAATGACTGCATTTGAGTAAGCCTGTATGTCCTTCTTCCCTGGGTGGGCTGTGGTACAGGTGGGGGCTTCGGGAAAAAGCAACACACGCAACTTGGGCTTCTTCTACTCTAGGATGTCAGACTAAGCTTCTCAGATGGTTTCATATTGGGTCTTCGTTGCTGCACGCGGGCTTTCTCTAGTTGTGGTGAGCAGGGGCTACTCTCCGTTTTGGTGCATAGGCTTCTCATTGCAGTGGCTTCTCTTGTTGTGGAGCATGGGCTCTAGGCGCACGGGCTTCAGTAGTTGCAGCACATTGGCTCAGGAGTTGAGGCATGTGGGCGCTAGAGCCTGCGGGCTTCAGTAGTTGTGGCACATGGACTCGTTAGATGTGGCTCATGGGCTCTAGAGTGCAGCCTCAGTAGTTGTGGCGCTCGGGCTTAGCTGCTCCGTGGCATGTGGGATCTTCCTGGATCAGGGATCGAACCCGTGTCCCCTGCACTGGCAGGCGGATTCTCAACCACTGCACCACCAGGGAAGTCCCTTCAGGTGACATTTTAAAAACAACAAACCAGTGTCTCAGTCAGAGTACTTTGTTACAAACAACAGAAATTGTGAGTAACTTAAGGAAAAAAAAGACATTTACTCAAAGGATATAGAGTTGACAGGAAGGCTGGCAAGCTGGATTGTGGAAAATGGGTTGTAACCTAGGAAGGCCAAGCAGCAGGCACTACGGCCAAGTTCATGCCTCAGGAACAATCTGGCATGGCCACCATCACCACGGTAGGGACACTCCCCCCTCTACCCCAACCCCCAAGGGACCCACTGTGGTTGGACACCTACTGTCTCTGTTCCTGTGAGTAATTCTAAACTTGTCAATATGCCTTTGTGTCATCCCCTGAAGATTCAAAGTTCAGAGAGGAGTGGCCACTAGGCCGAGCCTAGGTCATATTTCATGTTCTGGCTGCCCCGGGGTAGGGAGAAGGCTATCTCCCTGATTCAGCTTCCCTAGTCTCAGCAAAACTACACCGAACGGGTCATTCTCCCAAACAGAAGGAAGTTTTGGATGCTGATGGTAACTAACTAAAGCAAAATGTCTACCATGCCCTCATCTTTCAGACTGCTTTTCCTTCCCAGTTACTCTCTTTTGTTGGTTGTGATTTGCGATCATAATCTGTCTTCCCAGGCCTGACACTTTAAAACCATCCTCATCGCCCTCATTTTCCCACATAGTGAATAACTCTCCAAATTTCTTAGATTTGACTTGCCTTCTGTCACAGATACTGCTTTAGTAAGATTACTTTGGCAACAGCAGAGAGGAGAGAAGAGACTGGAAATTGGGAGTCAGACTTCTAGAATGTTAGAGCTAGAAAGGACCTTTGAATTTATCCATTGTAGTGGTCTTATCTAGGAGTTTTCATTAGAATTCCTATGGCATTATAAAAATTTACATGCTGGCATCCCATCCTCAGTTTTTGGGTTCAGTAGATCTGAAAAGGGACGTTGGCATATGTGTATATATGTGTGTGTTCGTGTGTGCACATGTGTGTGTCTTTCTGAAGTGTATCCCAGGTTGAGAACTGCTGAATTCCAGTACACTTGTTTTAAAGATGAGGTGACTAAGGTCCAGAGGGAATTTATCTGTTTGAAATTATCCAAGTTAATGAAATGGAGAAAGGGGTCATGACCAATCCTAGATCTCCTGGCTTTTGGTCTAGTATTACTCAGAACTCTTGCTTTTTCCCTCCACAAAAAGAAATTTCCTGTCTTTATTTGTATTCGAGAAAGCATGCTACACTGCTATGGTTCAGCTTCTCCAATAGAAAGTAGACTTCAGATTGAGAGCCCCCAACTGTCAAGAGTGAACAGCCCATACCAAGGGCCCCATCTCTAAGAGTAATTGGCTTGATCTCTGGACCACAGGCCTTCCTTTCAGAATCTGGGCAAAGCATCCTCAAGAACCTCAAGTGGGAAGTGAAATGAAGAGGACCTTTGGAAGGACAGCCTGCATGAAGTCATACTTCTGAGTTTGTCAGGATTCTGACTGTCTGGGCCTCTGTGCACACAAGCCCTTGTTTCAATTACTCATCGACCCTTCTTCAATTCTTCACTGTCCTTTAGCCATCTGGTTCTCATTTTGGGAATCCACTTCTTTCTTTGCTCTGCTGACTTCCACCAATCACTCTGCCTTGGACTGGTTTACTATCAGCTCAGGTACTGTTTCCAGCCAATCTCATGGAAACCCAGGGCCTCTGATGCGTTCCATTACATTATGTTACTTTTTTAAAAAAAATTTGCTCTCCTTACAAAACTTGTGCTTTCTTATAAAGATTCCCAAGAGGAAATGCCATTTGCTGAATGCCTTCCTGCTCCAACTCTACTTTAGTGCAAAAAAAGCAAAGGGTGGGAGAATTGCTGTAGCAGAACCTTCTGTCTGTCAGAGGGAAGCCATTGTTTCTCTTGTATCCTCTGTATCCAGAAAGGGGACTGGCACCAAAGTCTGAGCACCTCACTCAGTGACTAAAACAAGCAGGAATGGTGTGGTCAGAGCTGTCCTTTAGGAAGTAACTCTAAGAACTATGGAGGATGGATTGGAGGAAGAGAGTCTGTGGGCAGGGAGAAAATTTATAGAAGCTTCTGCAATAATCTAGGTGAGAGATGATGAGGCCTGAACTGGTCAGTGGGAAAGGGATGAAGAGGAGAGGACAGGTAGGAAAATGGTCATTTTGGTGGGAGAATTGACAGAACTAAGAAACTGACAGATGTGGGAGATGAGGGAGAAGTAAAGATTACCAGGTTTGGAGCTTGAGGAACTGGGAGAATAGTACCTTTACTGGAATGAGGGAAATAAGAAGAGCTGTTTTGAAAGGAGGTGGAAGACAGTGACTTTAGTTTGGTACATGAGGGATGCAGACATCCAAGATGATGCTTCCATCAGGCAGTTGACTCTGCAGGGCTGGACTCAGGATGTCTGGACTGCAGATACCAATTCGAGAGTTTCAGCTGGAAGAAGATGTGGGGTGGGGTATGGGCTGGAAGGGCAATACACGGAAAGGAGTAGAGGACTGAGGCCTGAGCCTAGAGGAATACCCACATTTAAGTCTGAAATGAGGGGGAGAGCTCAAGAAAGGAGTCTGAGAAAGAGCTGAGAGGGGGAAAATAAAACCAAGGAAAGTGTGGCTTTGCCAGCCAAGGGAGGGAAATTTCAGGAAGGAATCTGGAGAGGGAGTATACTGAGATGTGGACTGACAAGAAGCTGCTATTTTTGGCAGTTAGTTGCTGGTCAGGGTAGGACTGGTCTCAGTCACAACAGCTATGAAGCAGAGGCAGGGTTCTGAGTAATTCACATACTCCCCAATCACATTAGCCTCAGTTATCAGGGTATTGCAGGATAAATAAGTGTAATTACTTCACAAAGTTTAATATCGCTCAGTTTCCAAGTAAATCCCCTCAGTCCTCAACTTAACTTGGCCCAGTAAGAGGAAATCGCAAAGACTAGAAGGCGATGCCGAAGACCATATATATAAAGTATAACTAATAAATATTAATGAGCTTTCACCTCACGCCAACCATGTCCCTAGAGACCCTCTTCTGGAGCCCCGCCCCTCATGAATATGTATATAGCGGTGCCCGCCGCGCACTGCCCCGCCCTCTACTCTTCTCCCTCGCAACGGACTCTCCCTACAAACGGGAAACAAGATGGCGGCGGCAGGTCCGAGTACTCGGGCCTCTTCCGCGGCGGCAGCGGCAGCTCTGAATCGGCGGGGTCGGCGGGGCCGCTGTGACGAGATGGCGGCAGCCAAGACTGGGACCCCGGGCCCGGCCTCTGGCCCCGCGCTGCTGGTGTTGCCGCCGCCGTTGCTGCAGCCGCCGCCACCGCCGCGGCCGGAGGAGTCAGACTGCGCTGGGTGCCTGGAGACCCCGGGGGAAGCGGCGGCCGTGCCGTGCGGCCACTCGCTCTGCCGAGGCTGCGCCCAACGCGCCGCCGACGCGGTGGGCCCGGGTTGCCCGCGCTGCCGCGCCCGCGGCCCGGGCTGGGCCCGCCGTCGGGCCCGCGACAACTGGCAGCCCGACGCGGAGGTGCTGGGCGAGCGCGCCCGCCGCGGCCCACCCGAGCGCTGCCGCCCGCGTCGTGACGGGGGCGCGGCCGCCGCGGGGCCCAGGCCCGAGCAGGAGACGCGCGCCGCGCCCGCGGAGCCAGGTGGAGCTTCCTCTCCTCCCCTTGGGGTCCCGGGCGAGGCCGCCGCGCCCCGGCCTGGCCTGGTTAGGGGGTGGAGGGTCCCAGGCCCTGGTCGTGCTCGAGCGGGTGTCGAGAGTTCTCGTGGGGTTGGAACCGGGCTCTGCCCAGGTGCAGTATGTGTTTCTGAATTTTGAACTTAGGGATGAAGTACGGGCACGATGGATTTGGAGTCAGAAGTTTGGAGGGAGCCATAGCATTTCTTGGAACAAGTTAGGGCCAGGTTGGAATTGGTGAGTGGAGGAGGGTACCGAACTTTGTAGGGGCAGTGGAGGATCCGAGAAGTGCTTGATTTAGTGTTTGGTGAAGAGCTTGGGGTCGAATTGCTTGTAAAGATGTGATCCCTGGGCCTGAATGGGTCAGTGAGAGGCGTGGCATATACGGAGTTTGAGGGGCAGATTAGATTGATTTTGAGGATGCGAAGGGAGCTTTTCAGACTTGAGCGTCTCAGCTCATATGTGCAGTTTTCACAAAATCTTGAAAAACGCAAGAGCCTGGCACGTAGAGAAGACGTAATAAATGATGGCTATTTATATTTATAATAACTAATAATAAGCTCCAGCAGTGCTCTGCAAAAAAAGATGGATGGGGTTTAAAAGTTTTGGAAGCGGAGATTGGTTGGCGGGGGCTGCTTCTATCTCGATGGCAGTGTAGGTTTCCTACTGTTTTCCTGGCAATTAGGAGTCCGTTGAAGGACTGTTGTATTCAACTTCTTTGCCTCCCCCTTGCCCCCCGCCGCCGCAGCCTGCCACTCTTTGGTGCTGAGCTTGACATAGAAAGTGCCCTGTTGAAAACACAAAGCAAAACTGTTATAACTTGGGACTCTTTGAGACACACCCAGTCAACACAACAGCTAGAGTTCTTTGATAAAAGCTTACCTAGGAAGAGATTTTTCAAGAAACATAATTAGGAAAGGACAGATATTTGCACCTTTTGTGTTCGGAATTCTGCCATGTGCTATTTTCAGTAGGGAAAAGGAGACATTGCTTGTGTATGAAAGTGCAGTCACTAGAAACTACACGTTCCAGAATGCAGTCTGTTTTTGATTCAAGAAATCAGACACCTGCCACTGTCCTAGGATACCTTATTTTTATTTCTGTCTTACTTTCTGTGTTCCTTATTATTCCTTTTAAGCTTCATAGCATCCTTATGAGATAGGTACTTTTATTTCCATTTTATAGATGGAACTGAGGCCAAGAGAGGTTAAGTAAGTTGCCTAAGGATGAAAACCCAGTTCCACCTGATTCCTGCTCAGAAAAGGGATGAAGGCCTCCCCAAACATCATCTATGCTATTTAATTTGCTTCTAATTCTGAGATTATGGTAAAAAAAAATTAAGGCAGTATTTCTCTGGTCTCCATACTCGTACTATTGATTATATGGCCACGTAGATAGAAATTTCTATTTCCGAAGCCTGTACTCCCTTGTGGAATATCAGGTCTGAGATTTGAACCATGAGAGGGTGTATGACTTGATGATTTGTGCAAACTTTTTCCTTGAAGAAATTTGTGTATCAGTGATTAAGAAAAACAATATAAAATGAGATTTCAAATTAGGCTCTGTTGAGTCACTGAATATCTACCAATTACTTTATATGTTTATATGAGGACCATCATGAAAAATATTTTTCCTTAAATGTTCATATTGTTGGATCATTGAGTGTATATAATTACATGCTTGATAAGTCAAAACATTATAGAAGAGTATTGCTGAACAGGGTTTGGGAATAATCTTCTAGCTTTAGCAAGTTGACTAGACCTCTTGAGTTTATATGCAATATTTTTTAATTTAAAACTTTAATAGGCAATTCACATAATTCAAACAGAAATATAAGGAAGTATACAATGAAAAGGTTCCTCCTACTCCTTTCTTCATTTCCCATTTTCACCAAAGATTCATTTAATTCTTCCACAGTTTTGTTACGCTTATACATGGAAATTCAAATGTATTTATTTTATTTTTTGATCTTTTTACATAAAAGGTTATATATTATATGCACTGGTGCTTTTTTTCATATAACAATACATGATTGATATCTTTTCATATCAGTACATAGAAGGTTTCTTCATTGTACATACAGTTACAAGGAATTTCATTGAATGGATGTAACATAATTTACTTAATCATCTATTGGTGGATATTTAGGTTGTTTCCAGTCTTTTGCCATTATGAATTATTGTTTATAAAATTGTTTTACAATGTATATGTACATTTTTATGAATAGTTCACCTGTAGCTTTCACCAGATTCTCCAAGGGTTGTAAAAAAAAAGGTTAAGAACTTTTGTTTTAACCCTGTTCCCTCATTCTACAGAAGAGAGAACTGAAGCCCAGAACAGAGAAGAGAGTGACCAGGTGTGGGTTAGTAGCAGATAACAAGGGCTGAAAGGCTAACCCTTAAATAAGGGCTAAAACATAACCTAATTCACAGTTAAATGTTCATGATGGTTTGTAATAGAGTAAAAATACCAGTTTCATAATAATTACATCACACTTTTATGAGTGGGAAACAGCAACAAAATTAGCAGTTTTAGGTAAATACAGAAGTATATTGCTTAGCAGTATTCTTTTGGCATAATTAGGTCAATTGATAAAAGAAAGGGCAGACCTGCTTTATAAAACTGGAAATAAAATTTTGTACTAAATTCACTGGTATTTAAGTGAAATTCTTACTTTTTTTTTTTTTTTTTTTTTTTTTTTAATTTCTTGAAGTCCCATGGCTCTTTTGGAATTGAATTGAATTGAATTTTGGAATTTTTTCTGAAAAAAGAGCAAGAGTTTGTGTGTGTTGAAAATTTTGGTTGTGCTGGTGATTTTTTTTTTTTTTTTGTCAGCTTCTTGGCAAGATTTAAAGTTCAGAACCTTAATAATGTCTGTATTAAGTGTTTTATTTTATTCTTACATACACTGTCAATTTGCTTCTGGATACAGTATCAGTTAATTTGTGCAGCAGTGTGTGTTGAAGGCTAAGTCAGTGATCATTTCAAGATGTACCTAGACTTCAACTGTATGTTCTTTGAGGATCTGCAGCTCATTGTATGTATTGACATATTAAGTATTTGGACCATATTGAGCAATATTCAGCAAGTATGTAATGAGTGCCTACTCTGTGCCAGACACTGTTCTAGATCCTTGGGTGACATCAGTGAATGAAATAGTCAAAGATCCCTCCCTCTTAGAGCTTATATTCTAAATTTAGAAACAGTCCTGGTCCATTGATTTTTAAAAAAGAAGATTTACCATACAGACATACATAGGTAGATTTGCAAATATAAGAACATTTAAGCCTCATTGATAATATTTTTTTCAAATTAATTAATTAATTAACTAACTTATTTTTGGCTGAGTTGGGTCTTCGTTGCTGCACGCGGGTTTTCTCTAGTTGCAGCGAGCGGGGGCTACTCTTCATTGCGGTGCGTGGGCTTCTCACTGCCGTGGCTTCTATTGTTGTTGAGCACGGGCTCTAGGCGCGCTGGCTTAAGTAGTTATGGCGCAGGGGCTTAGGTGCTCTACATGTGGGATCTTCCCGGACCAGGGCTTGAACCCGTGTCCCCCTACACTGGCAGGCGGATTCTTAACCACTGTGCCACCAGGGAAGTCCCAAGCCTCATTGATAATAATTAATTTTAAGAATTCATGTGGTCTTTTGATTTGAAATCAAAATCATTCTAAATTATGAAATCTAGAAATCATTCTAAATTATGCTGCCTTTGAACTTGAAACCAAGACCTTTTTAGGACAGTTCTTTTTCCTTTTACCATGGATAATAATTGAAGAGAAAAGCTAGACAAAGGCTGATGAATCTTTCAAATTGGCAGTTTAATTTTTTTTCTATTTGTAGTGTTAAAAGTGCATTTCAAAAATTGAATAATTCAAAAAAAATTGAATAGTGCCCCATTTATTCCTTCCCTTTATCCCACCCCAACCTCCCTGTTCACTTAGGGTTGACATTTATCCATTAAAAAAAATTTCTTCTTTCTGTGAAAAACAAGTAGTTCTGGTTTATTACTCAGTTGGCAGACAATGTTTGCTATGTGTGCAAACCTAAATTGCATGTAGGACTAATGAATAATGAAATCATGTGATTGTAGTGTAAAAGGATAGGAATTTCCCTTGTCTGGAGGAATTTGTCTTAAAATGTATAAAATGACTCAACTTTTTATCCTAGTAACACATATTCCAGAATTTAAGTGTCCTTATGTGTTTTACTAATGTGGAAATATTTGCCTTGTGTTTTTTAAAACTCAGGGTGAGATTACCTCATAAACTAAGCCTTAATTACTGTTGACAGAATAGCTCCATTCTGTAGAATTTGGGATTGAGCAGCAGGAATTTAGGTGGTATTTGTTTTTCATTCATGTTTCTACTCCCTGTCTAACTTCCATTTAATCTTAGAAGACTTGACTGCCTTGAATTCATTTGAATCTAAGTTTGCTTTAGTGTAGGATGTAGGATATATTTGTCAAATTTCATTCCACTGTTTCAGTGAGCATTTAGGGCACACACTTGTGTAAGAGAATACAATAAAAAAGATGAGTAAGACATGGTTCCTGTCCTTTAAGATTCCACAGTCTTGTTGGGGAAACACACCTTATCAAATAATAATACAAAGTGGTAAGTGAGGTAAATGCATAATGCCAAGAAGAATAGAACAGTGAGATAACTGACAGTCTTTTTTTTTTTTTTGCGGTACACGGGCCTCTCACTGTTGTGGCCTCTCCCGTTGCGGGGCACAGGCTCCGGACGTGCAGGCTCAGCGGCCATGGCTCACGGACCCAGCCGCTCCACGGCATGTGGGATCTTCCCGGACCGGGGCACGAACCCGCGTCCCCTGCGTCGGCAGGCGGACTCTCAACCACTGTGCCACCAGGGAAGCCCTGACAGTCTTTTGAGGAAACTTGAGGAAGGCATTTGTGCTGTGTGTTGGAAAAGAATAGGAGTTAACCAGGTGAGGGAAGAGGAGATGGCCATTCCCGGCAAAAGAACCTGCACGTACAAAGGCATGAAGGCATTTGGCATGTTCAGAGACTGACAGGAAGTTAAATATAGATGGAATGTGGGGCTGGAGTGGGGAAGGAGGAGAGAAGAGACTACAGAAGTTTGATCATGAACGTCATGGTATGTCATGCTGAAGGAATTTGGGACTTTATCCTATAGACAGTGTGGAGCCTTTAAAAATATTTAAGTAGTGGAATAACACTGTCATAATGTGCTTTAGAAAGACAGTATTGGTTGGAGTGTGGAGGAAAGATGTGAATAGAAACTGGAGGAAGGGAGTCTAGTTAGGGGACTGTTTTAGTAGTTCAGACAAGAGGTGAACACCGGCTGGACTAATGCAGTGACTGTGGGGATGTTTTCTTTAGTTATTCATTTAGTAACCATCTAAGTTGAGGGCCTTCTGTGTGCTAGGTACTGGGGCTGCAAATAGAAATAAAGCATAATTCTGTCTCTTAAGGTCAGTGTAGTTGAGAAGATTGCTATATAAACGTGTAACTGGAATGTGGGGTAATAAATGCAATAACTGTAATGCAAAATATAATTGTAGAACGCAATATGGTATATATTAATCGAGCAAGTTAATGGAGCAGGATCTGGAGACAGACTATCTTTGTTCAAATTCCAGGTCTGCCATTTATAGCTGTTTGTCTTTGGGCACATTGCTTAACTTCTCTGTACCTTAGTTTCCTCATTTTGAAAATGGGGATAGTAGTAGCAAAATCATAAGGTTGTTAAGACTGAATGAGTTATTAGCATATAAAGAGCTCAACGAATGTTAGCTCTTTTCACAAAAAAAGAGAACCCAGTTTGGATGGGTCAGGAGTGGCTTCCTGGAAAGGCAGACACTTGACCATGAGTATTCAGTAGGCAGATGAAGGCAGGATAAAACTGAGGGAAATAAGTAATTTTAAAAGCATAGGAGTATGAAACAAAAGGCGAGTTCTAGGGATTGCAAATATGGGTAGTTGGAGCATAGAGTACATGTGGGAGAGTGGAAGGAGGCAAAATTGCAGAAATAAGCAGTTACTGGATAATAGTAGACTGAATGCGATGCTAAGAAGGGGGGATTCACTGAAGAGTTTGAAAGAGGAGTACATCTTTGCATTCTAGAGAGTTCACTCATATAGGGGTAATGTAGCAAATGGATTGGAGATCTCAGATTTCTTTTAGCAAGATGGCTAACTTATCTTAGCTAAAGACTCTGTTGCTACAAATATCAGGAGAAGCTGGATGATAAACAACAGTTCTTTTAAATGCATTTCTGAGCTTGCAGGAAAGACAGGAAAATCTCTAGATTCCAAAAACAAAAATGGAACTAAAAACCAAAACTTCATTAAGCCCTTGAGCTCATGCTGTGTTGCTCTGGACAAAGATGAAGGAATTGAGTGAGGGGTTATTTCTGGTTTTTTAATTCCTAGTGATTGAGTTTTAACTGTGTGGAAAAAGGAACCAAAACGAAGACTTTTTTTTTTTTTTCCTATATGCGGGCCTCTCACTGTTGTGGCCTCTCCCTTTGCGGAGCGCAGGCCCCAGATGTGCAGGCTCAGCGGCCATGCCTCATGGGCCCAGCCGCTCCGTGGTATGTGGGATCTTCCCAGACCGGGGCACGAACCCGTGTCCCCTGCATTGGCAGGCGGATTCTCAACCACTGCGCCACCAGGGAAGCCCCAAAACGAAGACTTTTGCATCAGGCTGGGATTCCTGATGTGCTGCATCCTAGGTGAAAGGGTGGGCTAGAGAAAAATCTTCCCGCTGACACAAGGAAATAAGAAATCTCGTCTTGGTTTGCCTAGGCTCTATACAAAGAGGAAATGGAAAAGAAAGCTTCCTTAAGAAATTGAAACACCAGACCTATGCCTTGATCATATTTGCGACCTGAGTTTATATTATATGGTTCAAGTATCCGCATGCTGGGAAATTAATATAAAAGCTGGCTCCAAGCTAGTGATACCACTGGGGCACTTGGAGAAAGGAAAAACAAGACTTGAAGGGGTACTCTCATATCTCGGGCCATAAGGAATTCTCACAGAAGAAATAAACCCAACAGAAGATGAATTTATAATTAAAAGTGACACACAAGGAAACAATTTTCTACCACAAATGAGAGTCAGCAGCTATTACAAGCAGGAGGATTACAGCTCTAAGAACTGGGATAGTAGAATGGCAGTTTGAAAGGTAATTTAAAGTAGCATATTTTAAGTGACTAAAGACATTAAACAAGTAATTGACATCCAATAAATGAATAAGACGTGAAACATACATTTGGAAAAGAACTAAACATAATGAAAAATAGGTTAAAAAATGCTCAGTAAATAAGTGATAGTTTACACAGATGAAGAGAAAGTAGTAAGCTGGGAGTTAGATATAAGGAAATCCTGAGAATGTAGAACAGTAAGGTGAAGGAAAATGTGAAAGAGGTGGAGAAATGAAAGACTAAGCAAGAAGACCCAACATCTAATAGCGGTTCCAGAAGGAGAAAAATAAAATGAGGGAGACATGGAATTTAAAGAGATAACATGAGAAGTTTTTGGAATTAATTTAAAAAGACATGAATTTTTAGGTTTAAGCTCATGAGGGCCTAGCAAGAATTAAATGAGCAAACCGAAAACAAACCCCACAACTAAATACATTGCAATGAAGCTGCAGAACACCAAAGACACTTTTAAAAGCAACCAGAAAGGAAGGACAAAGGAGCAAGAATCAGACTGAGAGCAGATGTCTCTTAATAAGAGAGGCCAGAAGAAACTTGAATAATATCTTGCAAGTGCTGAGAGAGATCAGAATTTCATATTCAGCTAAGTTATCATTCAAGAGTGAAGACAGGGCTTCCCTGGTGGTACAGTGGTTGAGAGCCCGCCTGATGATGCAGGTGACACGGGTTCGTGCCCCGGTCCGGGAAGATCCCACATGCCACAGAGCGGCTGGGCCCGTGAGCCATGGCCACTGAGCCTGCGCGTTCGGAGCCTGTGCTCTGCAATGGGAAAGGCCACAGCAGTGAGAGGCCCGCGTACCACAAAAAAATAAATAAATAAAAAATAAAAAGAAAAAAAATAAAAAAGAGTGAAGGCAAAATAAAAGTATTTTCAGATGAACAAAAATATGGGGAATTTACCACACTGGTTCTGAAAGAACTATTACATGAAAGAATGTGCTTCTGGAAGAAAGAAATGTAACTTAGGGGAGCGAGAAGGATACAAGAAATCATGATAGGGACTTCCCTGGTGGCGCAGTGGTTAAGAATCTGCCTGCCAATGCAGGGGACATGGGTTTGAGCCCTGGTCCAGGAAGATCCCACATTCTGCAGAGCAACTAAGCCCGTGCACTGCAACTACTGAGCCTGTGCTCTGGACCCATGAGCCACAACTACTGAGCCTGTGTGCCACAACTAATGAAGCCCACATAGCTTCAGCCCACATTGCAGAGCCCTTGCTCTGCAACAAGAGAAGCCACCACAATGAGAAGCCTGTGCACCGCAACAAAGAGTAGCCCCCACTCTCTGCAACTAAAGAAAGCCCATGCGTAGCAACGAAGACTCAATGCAGCCAAAAATAAATAAATTAATTAGTTAAAAAAAAAAGAAATCATGATGAACAAAGAAATTGGTTCAGTAAATGAAAAATTGACTGTATAAAACAAAAATAATTATGACTGATTTGTTGGGGCTAAAACCAAAGTGGAACGAAAATATCAGACGAGGATAAAATGTAAGCTGGGAGGGAAAGTGACCAGCATTAAAGAGTTATATATAGTTCAGAAGGAGGATAGAGATATTAATTAACTTTAAGCTTTCAGTCAGATGCATATTAAAAATTGAAGGATAACCACTAAAAGAAAAGAAATGCAATGTATAACTTGATCTACTATGTATATATAGAACCATACAGTTCCCAAATTAGAGAATATACATTCTTTTTAATTAAATGTGAAATATATATGTAATTTTATGTAATTAGGCACAAAGAAATTTTCAACCAATACCAAAGCTTGATATATAAACCATGTTTTCTGACCCCAATACAATAAAATTAGAAATTAATAACAAATATAACTGATTTCCCTCACCTCCTATCCATGTTTGGAAATTTAAAAAGTAAAAGCAAAAATAAACTAAAAATAAATGGATGAAGAACAAAATCATGGAAACTGGATAATATTTAGAATTAAATAACAGTAGAAACACTATATGTCAAAATCTGTGGAATACAGCAAAGCAGTACTAAGAGGAAAAATGTTTTTCATCTTTATTGGAGTAGAATTGCTTTACAATGTTGTGTTAGTTTCTGCTGTACAACAGAGTGAATTGGCTATATGTATAGGTATATCCCCATATCCTCTCCCTCTTGCGTCTCCCTCCCGCCCTCCCTATCCCACTCCTCTAGGTGGTCACAAAGCACCGAGCAGATCTACCTGTGCTATGCGGCTGCTTCCCACTAGCTATCTGTTTTACATTTGGTAGTGTATATATGTCAGTGCTACTCTCTCACTTTGTCCCAGCTTCCTCTTCCCCTCCTGTGTCCTCAAGTCTGTTCTCTACGTCTGTGTCATTATTCCTGCCCTGCCACTAGGTTCATCAGTACCATTTTTTTAGATTCCATATGTATGTGTTAGCATATGGTATTTGTTTTTTTCTTTCTGACTTACTTCACTCTGTATTATAGCCTCTAGGTCCATCCACCTCATTATAAATAACTCAGTTTCATTTCTTTTTATGGCTGAGTAATATTGCATTGTATATATGTGCCACATCTTCTTTATCCATTCATCTGTTGATGGGCATTTAGGTTGCTTCCATGTCCTGGCTATTGTAAATAGTGCTGCAATGAACATTGTGGTACATGTCTCTTTTTGAATTATGGTTTTCTCAGGGTATATGCCCAGTAGTGGGATTGCTGGATCATATGGTAGTTCTGTTTTTAGTTTTTAAGGAACCACCATACTGTTCTCCATAGTGGCTGTATCAATTTACATTCCCACCAACAGTGCAGGAGGGTTCCCTTTTGTCCATACCCTGTTCAGCATTTACTGTTTCTAGATTTTTTTTGATGATGGCCATTCTGATTGGTGTGAGGTGATAACTCATTGTGGTTTTGATTTGCATTTCTCTAACGATTAGTGATGTTGAGCATCTTTTCATGTGTTTGTTGGCAATCTGTATGTCTTCTTTGGAGAAATGTCTGTTTAGGTCTTTTGCCCATTTTTGGATTGAGTTGTTTGTTTTTTTGATATTGAGCTGCATGAGCTGCTTGTATATTTTGGAGATTAATCCTTTGTCAGTTGCTTTGTTTGCAAATGTTTTCTCCCATTCTGAGGGTTGTCCTTTCGTCTTGTTTATGGTTTCATTTGCTGTGCAAAAGCTTTTAAGTTTCATCAGGTCCCATTTGTTTATTTTTGTTTTTATTTCCATTACTCTAGGAGGTGAGTCAAAAAGGATCTTGCTGTGATTTATGTCATAGAGTGTTCTGCCTATGTTTCCCTCTAAGAGTTTGATAGTGTCTGGCCTTACATTTAGGTCTTTAATCCATTTTGAGTTTATTTTTGTGTATGATGTTAGGAAGTGTTCTAATTTCATTCTTTTACATGTAGCTGTCCAGTTTTCCCAGCACCACTTGTTGAAGAGGCTGTCTTTTCTCCATTGTATATTCTTGCCTCCTCTGTCAAAGATAAGGTGACCATATGTGAATGGGTTTATCTCTGGGCTTTCTATCCTGTTCCATTGATCTATATTTCTGTTTTTGTGCCAGTACCATACTGCCTTGATTACTGTGGCTTTGTAGTATAGTCTGAAGTCTGGGAGCCTGATTCCTTCAGCTCCATTTTTCTTTCTCAAGATTGCTTTGGCTGTTTGGGGTCTTTTGTGTTGCCATACAAATTGTGAAATTTTTTGTTCTTATTCTGTGAAAAATGTCATTGGTAATTTAATGGGGATTGCATTGAATCTGTAGATTGCTTTGGGTAGTATAGTCATTTTCACACTGTTGATTCTTCCAATCCAAGAACATGATATATCTCTCCATCTGTTTGTATCATCTTTGATTTCTTTCATCAGCGTCTTATAGTTTTCTGCATACAGGTCTTTTGCCTTCTTAGGTAGGTTTATTTCTAGGTATTTTATTCTTTTTGTTGCAATGATAAATGGGAGTGTTTCCTTAATTTCCTAAGAGGAAAAGTTAAGTGCCTATATCATATTTCATTGACTCTTAAGATGTCATCATTTGTGAGATGGACTATTACTTTCCAAATACAGTGCTTTCCTATCACTTAGACTTTGAAACTTTATGCTTACTGAAAGAACTCATATATATTTACTTAGATATAGATTTAGCATATCACTCATGCATATATTTATAAAAGGAAGTGAAGTAACAAATTAGTAGAATATTCCTGTGACTTCACATGCAGAGTTTGATTCTTCTAAATCACTTTCTGTTGGAAGCACAGAGGTTTGTGTTTTTCTGCATAGTATTGCTTACTATGTCATTGAGAGCATTGGTGATAGAACATTTCTTAAAAGTGCTCCACAGCTATCTCCAGCATTTTCTTTCAAACTGCTGGCACCCATCAAATTTTGATCCTGATGTTTTCTTGAACTGGCCAGCAGGTATCAACAAAAGGTTTTCAGATGAGACTCATAGTTCTTTGTCAGATGGTCTGTAATAGGTTAATAGGTTTATTGACTAACATTGAGAAGTTACCATTGTCTAGTCATGCCACCAGGGATAACTGCCAAGTAACTGCTACTTTTGCAAGCTTATTCTTTAATTGTTTATGTTCATACATAGATAAGCAATGATAGTTGCACCATCACTGCTTGCTCGACTGACGGTGATTGTAAGACTAATTGTAAGAAACATCCCAATTTCAGCAATATTAATATGAAAAAATTTATGTCCTAGAATCTGTAAGGTTTTTGAATAGAAGAAAGCCTGAAAATTATTAAGTGGCCAACTGAAGAAGCTAGGAGAGTAACAGCAGATTAAACCCAGAGGAAGTAGAAGTTAGGAAAGAATAAAGATAATAATTGAAATTAATGGAGTAGAAAGCAGTGAAGAGGATTAATAAAACCAAAATCTAACTCATTGAAGATATTAATATAGGCTCTATGTTATAGACAAATCTCAGGCAAGATTGGTCAATGAAAAAGAAACGCAAGAAAGCATGTTAGGAATGAAACAGGGAATATGACTATAGCTATGATAAGGATTTCTAAAAACCCATACATATTGAGTATGGAAAACTTTATGCCCGTGAATTTGGAAGATTGTGTAAAATAGTCAGTTTCCTAAAAAATACAACCTATTGCAGCTGAGTCAAGAATAAGTAGAAAATATTAATAGAAATGTAACTAAAAAAGAAATTGATTAGTAAAATCTACCCACTAAGTAATATGTGGATGCAGTGAGCAAAATGCAGAATGTGGGAAACTACAGGACAGATGGCCCATTTTTTCCCCACAAATACGTGAAGAAGAAGGGGAGAAAAGCAATACATAGAAGGGAAACCTGCAGATTAAAAGACAAAACCAATTTAGGCATATGGACTAATTTGGATTCTGATTTGAAAAACTGTATAAAAATATTTTATAGGAATTTGAATACTGACTGGATATTTGTTGGTATTAAAGATTATTAAATTTTTAGTGTGAAATCTTTTTTCTGGTTACATATTTTAAAGAGTCCTTATTTTTAAGAGAGATGCTAAAATGTTTGTAGTTAGGATGATATGGTGTCTGGGATTTCTTCAAAACAATTTATTCAAGGGGAGAGGGAACAAGTAAAGATTTGGGAAATAGATGAAATAAGATTGACAGTGGGTTGACTGTTGAAGCTGGGTGATGGAGATGTTGGGGTTCATTGTACTGGTGTCTCTAATAAATATGTGAGTCATTTTCATAGTAAAAAGCAGGGAAAAATATTCTATCCATTAAAGGAACACAAGGCACAGGTGGTTTTACAGGTTACCCAAATATTGAAGGATGGACAATCCTTGTGCAGACCATTCCAGGGAATAAAAAATGTTTCTAGACTCATTTTGGGGGCCTTTTACAACATGATATCAAAATCACACAAAGACAGTATAAGAAAGGAAAAATATAGGCCAATAAATGTAGATTTTTAAAGTTCCAAGTGAAATCTGCACTAGTCTAGTAGTGTATTTTTTTAAAATCACAATCAAGTATTTATTTTGGGAATGAGAGTTCAGTTTAACATTAAGAATCTAATGTAATTCACCATATTAACAAAGAGTAAAACCATATGATTATCTCAGTAGATGCTCAAGAGAGCATTTGACAGAATTTACCATTCCTTTATTATTTTAAAAGCTAGAACACTTGGAATAGAAGGGAATGTTTTTTTAATTTTAATTTTTTTTTTTAGTGGAACTTGTTAATACGAATGATTAGTGGCCAAGGACACTGAACCAGGGTTAAATAGTTTAAAAAGTAATTAAGGGTCTAGTAACATGTCCTCAGATACTTGAACTTGGTAGATGACAGGTGGCATTACAAATCAATGGGGCAAAAATATTTTCAGTTGTGGATAGTTAGCTAACCTTACAGAAAACAAGGAAAAATAGATCTTTACCTCACACCATACACAAAAAGTTAATACCAGATTGATTAAAGGTCAAACTATAAAACTTAGAAAATACTAGGAGTATCTGTGAAAATGGGATAGGAAGAATTCTTTAAACAAAAAATACAGAGTAAAGGAAAATATTGATAATTTGGTCACATTAAAATCAAAACTTCTGTATGATAAAAGATAAAGTAGGGAGATGAACAACAGAATGTGAGAAAATACTTCCAATGTAATAATTAACAAAAGATTAATGTCCAAAATATATGAAGAACTACAAATCACTGTGACAGACACCTCATTAGAAAAATGGTGAGGGGATTTGAATAGACATTTCACAGAAGAGGGAAACTGAAAGGCCAATAAAACACCTGGAATGATTCTCAATATCGTTAGTAGCTAGGGATGAGATCTAGAATACCAAGGGAAGATTGAGCTTATACATGAACAGGGATATTTCTCCCATTCTGGTGACTCTGTACTCATTGCTATCTAGTTTTGGACAATGTTAATTGTTTGAAATTTAAGTTTCTAGTGAATCAAAACATTCTTCCCTAGTTTCAATATTCAAATATTTAAAGACCATGATTTTTTCTATCTAAATTCTTAGGCTGAACTTCTCAAATTCATCTCTTTGGTCCTCTTTCTCCCTTTCCCAAATTTCTGGTCATACTACACTACTTACAGTTCTTGTAATATAGTATGCTTTTTGAAACCTTTCTGACCTTTTGTCACCTATGATTATTCTGCCTGGAATATTCTTCCCTCTTATCCTTCTGTCAGATTATACTCAGGTGAAACAAGTGCTCTGTGAATTTTTTTCTCAAATAGGAGTTGATTGCCTTCCTTTGTGCCACCACTTGAGAATGTGTATTCGTCATGTCACTGGATTTCAGTTCCTTGTTTGTGTGTCTTGTCTCTGGCATTACACTGAACTCTGTGAGGTCAAGGACTATGTCTTTGTGTATTCAGCCCTTAATATGGTACCTAGAATGTGTTAGATACTCAGTAAATGTTTAATAAAGGAAAAAGAGTCCTAAAAAAATCCTTAAAAATAGATTTTTGATTGTATATCATGATTCCTTTATCCTTCTGTTCATCTTTAAATATGCCACTCAGAATTGACCCTCATGCTTTAAATAATGCCCGACCAGTGCAAAATGTAGTGAGGTTTACCATCTCTCCATCTGGATGCTAAATTCTTAATGCTTCCAAAGATTGCATTGGCCTTGCTCATCCTGTATGCAACAGAACTACAGATTCAGGATGAGCAACTCAGTTCTCAGAACAGAACTGAGCCAGTCTTCCTCATTACATGTGTGTACAATTAAATTTTTAAGCCTGAAGACAACTTATATCCAGTTTTGGTTTTTATTTTTCTAAATAGCAGTGGACCTATTTTCCCTTTACTTCTGTTTTGCCATTTCTCTTGTGTTTTGTCTACTGTTTGGTTCTGTAAAACTATTATGATAAAACCTCAAAAGATTGGACCCTGTTAATTTGGTGTTGACTTGGACTTTACTAAAGTTTACTTTTGGTTTCATTATAAAGAAAAGCTTTACAAATTGATCTTCCTCCAGACAACAAATTTTTTAAAAGATCTTAGTACAAAATGGTGCTGGCTTTAAAGCACTTTCTCATTGGTATATTCAACAAAAAAAATTTTAAGCCACTGTTTTATACTGAGACACATACCTAGAGATCATCCCCGTGGGTTCAAGAGAATCTCCTAGTTTGGGGAATCAGAGGCAGAAACAAGTAATTATAACACAGGTAATAAATCCTACTACAATTGAGGTAAGTGCAGAATGTTGTGAGGACCTGCAGAAGGCTAATGTAATTCTTCCTGGGTTAAGTGAGAAACACTTTTCAAAGGAGAGGGCAATAAACAGGGATTTGAACTAATTATCATATAGTGAAAAAGAGAAAAAACATTGTGGGAGGGGGAAGTGATATATGTAAAGAGACAGGGTCTGGCATATCTAGGAATATTGATTATGTGTGAAGGCTGGGGAGGGGAGAGTATTGAGGGAATATGAGAAAATATGGCTGGGGTGGTAGACTTGAGTCTTGTTTATAAATCTTGGAGACAGAGGGAAGCCAATGAAAGTTATTATGCAGGAGGATGATAGGGTCAGGTCTCTGCTTTATAAAGAACTAGGGAAGCAGTGTTGAAGATAGACAAAGAGTCTTAAGAGACAGGCCAGTTAGGGTACTTTTTTTTTTTTTTTTTTCTCGGTACGCGGGCCTCTCACTGCTGTGGTCTCTCCAGTTGCGGAGCACAGGCTCCAGACGCGCAGGCTCAGCGGCCATGGCACACGGGCCTAGCCGCTCCGCAGCATGTGGGATCTTTCCCGGACCGGGCACGAACCCGTGTCCCCTGTATCGGCAGGTGGACTCTCAACCACTGCGCCACCAGGGAAGCCCTAGGCTACCATTTTAATGTGCACAGAATCTGTACCAAGAGGGTACTGGAGGATTAGATGAGGTAAACATCCCTGTTAAGGTAGGTATTACTCCCATTTTATGGATGAAGAAACAGGTTTAGCAAGGATAAATACTGGTAGATACAAAGCCAGTGGGTAGTAGATTTGAATGCAGGTTGGTATGGTTCGAAATCCTACACTCTTTCTAATTTTGGTATCATTCCACTTTGTGGACTATTGTGGATGATTCTTCACCTCAAAAAGAGCAGAAATTAAGTCCAAAGGCTTTTGTCCAGAGTGGTGGTGGATATAGAGATGGGGACACCCACATGGTCTTGGTCTGCCTAGGTCTGCACGGCCTTCATCTCTGCAGCATTCCTGTATCTACATTGGCTTTTGTGACCTTCTTTATTGTGTGCCTCATGCTTGGACTGTGCTGATCCAGTTTGGGCTGCCTTGCTGTGCCTGTTGTTTGGGCCATTTCTGGATTCAACAAGGAACCTTACACTTTGACTCTACTCTTGGTTAATACCTGCTTTTGCAAATTCTATTGATCTCTACTCTCTTACTTTGTCTTTTTCTAATCTAGATGTCTTAGTCAATTTGGGTTGTGATAACAGAATACCAAGGACTGGGTGGCTTATAAACAACAGAATTTTATTTGTCACAGTCCTAGAGGGTGGCAAGTCAAAGATCAAGACTGGTAGATTCACTGTCTCATGAGGGCCTGCCTCCTGGTTAATTGATGGCAGTCTTCTTGCTGTGTCCTCACTTGGTGGAAGGGGCAAGGGAGCTCTCTGGGATCTCTCTCTTTTTTTTTTTTTAACATCTTTATTGGAGTATAATTGCTTTACAATGGTGTGTTAGTTTCTGCTTTATAACAAAGTGAATTTGGGGTCTCTTTTATAAGCGCCCTAATCCCATTCATGAGAGCTTTGCCCTCATGACCTAATCACCTTTCCAAGACCCCACCACCAAATACCATCATATTGGGGATTAGGTGTCAATTGTGTAGAGGACACAGACATTCAATCTATAGTACCAGGGGTTAGGAAATTACATTCAGCAGGCCAGATCCAGCCTACTGCTTATTTTTGTAAATTTTTATTGGAACACAGCCACACTTATTCATATTGTCTATGGCTGCTTTCATGCTACAGTGGCAGAATTGAGCAGCTGTCTTTTGGTCTGCAAAGCTGAAAATATTTACTATCTGGCCATAAGTCTACACAGACTTAGGCTGCTTAAGACTCATTCTTTCCAGATTGAGGTACAAATCAGGTTAATTTTTTAAGCTAAGGAAGCAAGATGCAACTTGGAATTTGAATATTTATCATTAATTTTTATTAGCAGTTAATAAGCACTATCTAGTTGTCCCACTTATATATAGAGAAAAAAATCTCTGATGCCATTTTTTTTCCTACAGTTCTGAGAAATTTCTATCCCTGAAAAGATTAAGTAGAATTTTTCCTTATAAGGATGTATCTAACACTTAATGAATATCTAGCATTGTACAAGACATTACTTTAAATCATGTCATTTAATCATTCATAACAATTTATTTGGGAAGTGGGGAAACTGAGGGCTAGAGAAGTTGTAGTGTGCTCAGTGTCACACTGATAAGTGATGGAGTCTGATTGGTCTCCACAGCCTGGGATCTTTCTACTTTTGAAAGTTATCCGGCAAATGTGTGGATGGTGAGGTGCTGTAACTGTGTATGGGGAAGATCCTAACCAAATTTGGCGTTGTTACCACATAAAGTTAAGGAACATCGTATTCCCCAAGCATGCTGGATAACTGAAGTTTTATTGTTTATTAATAGTTTTATTAATAACAATAAGATTAAATATGGTAGTATCCTTGTTGATGACAGGATGAGTTTAGATTCCTTAGCCTAAGGTTGAAGGTTCTCTATAATTTGGCCCCAACCTACCCTTTCTGGCCTATACAACTCTCCTACATAAACTTTCTGCTCTAGCAGAATGTAGCCTTCACACTTAAAAAAAATTAAAATTGTGGTAAAAAACACATAACTTGAAACTTACTGTCTTAACCTTTTAAGTGTGCAGTTCAGTAGTGTTATCACCCTTTGGTCGTGCTTGGTTCACATGGATTGCTCTTCTATCATTTTTTTTTTTAAAGACAAACAAAAAACTATCTGGCTGCACTCGGTCGTTTTTTTTTTTTTTTTAACAAATGTATTTATATTTTTAAATTTTTGGCTGCGTTGGATCTTCGTTGCTGTGTGCAGGTGGTGAGCGGGGGCTACTCTTGTTGTGGTGCGCGGGCTACTCATTGCGGTGATTTCTTGAGGAGCATGGGCTCTAGGTGCATGGGATTCACTAGTTGTGGCTCGCGGGCTCTAGAGCACAGGCTCAGTAATTGTGGTGCACGGGCTTAGTTGCTTTGCAGCATGTGGGATCTTCCCGGACGAGGGCTCGAACCCGTGTCCACCTGCGTTGGCAGGTTGATTCTTAACCACTTGCGCTGGATCTTAGTTGTGGCACAGGGGATCTTTGTTGTGGCGTGCAGGCTCTTTGTTGTGGCATGCTTCGAACCCGGGCCCCTGTGTCGGGCGTGTGGAGCCTTAACCACTGGACCACCAGCGAAGTCCCCTTCCATCTTTTAACTTAATCTAAGTTTTACCAGTTTGACTCAGCTTCATCCAACCTTCCTATAGCCTTGACTCTCCTTCCCAGCCCTTGTTCTCTTGCTCCTACAGATGTCTGTTGGAACATTTGCTTGTAAGATGAATTTGGCAATTGTTCATTTTGTGACTTTGCATTTGTCATCGTCTCTGTAATTATTTAAATCTCTTCTTACAACTTTTTATGACTTTGTCTTAGCTAATAAGCTATGTTAATAAGTGCTTTGGGGAAAGGGTCCCGTGCCTTTTTTTGGTGTATTTTCTCTTACCACAGCATCTCCCTCTTCCTCACTTCCCTCTTTAACTTCCTGATCTCTGATAATGGTTTTCATTATTCTTACACACTTATGTATGATAACTTGATATGTTATCATTAATATTTTCCTCTCCCTTTGTGACTTCTACAATTATATTGTTATTTCTTTTTCCATTTGTTATTTCCATTTCTATATTTAATGTTCACATTTGAAATTATAAGGCATGTTCAGTCTGGCATCTGCATCTGTCATTTAACATAAATGGTTTCCTATCTAATTAAAGCAATATTGCATTTTTTATAATTTATTTATTTTATTTATTTTTGGCTGTGTTGGGTCTTTGTTGCTGTGCACGGTCTTTCTCTAGTTGAGGCGAGCAGGGGCTACTCTCTATTGCAGTGCACAGGCTTCTCATTGTGATGTCTTCTCTTGTTGCAGAGCACAGGCTCTAGATGCGCAGTCTTCAGTAGTTGTGGCTCACGGGCTCAGTAGTTGTGGCTTGCAGGCTCTAGAGCGCAGGCTCAGTAGTTGTGGCGCATGGGCTTAGTTGCTCCACGGCATGTGGGATCTTCCCAGACCAGGGCTCAAACCCGTGTCCCCTGCATTGGCAGGCGGATTCTTAACCAGTGCACCACCAGGGAAGCCCAATATTGCATATTATTTAAAAAATCTTTCTATATAATTTTGATGCCAGGATAATAGTACATTGTATGGACTGTCCGTAATTAGCCTAATCATTCCCTCAATACTGGACATTTAGGTTACTCTCAGTTTTTGTTTTGCAGTTATGAACAATGTTGCAATGAAAATCTTTTTACGTAAAAGTTTTTCTGTATTTTATATTATTTTCTAAGATTCCTAGAAATTATTAGGTCAGAAGTTACAAACATGTTTTAAGTTCTTGGTATGTGAGTTGTGACATCTTGATTTCATTAGTTCTTTGCCAAGGATAGTTTTAAAACACAGTTTGAGTTACTATAGCAGTAATCTGTGGTGTTAATTATGGTACTTAGGTAAGCAGCTTTAAAATTTGATATATTTTCTTAACTTTTAACTTTTTCTCTGTGCGCTTCCTGTTCTTTCCAGGTAAACGCTGTTTATATTGCCTACTGTAAATTGTTAATGTCTTGGGCAAGTAGGTAAAGGAGCAATTGCATTAGTTTAAGACAGTTGGTACTTGGCTGTCATCTGCACTCTTGGAGAGTTAGAAGGAGTGAACCAAAAAAATAGTAGATAAAATGGAAAGCACTTTAGTTCGGTTTTAGAACGTATTTGTGGTTCACTCCCCATGTTTCCACCTTGCTACTTCTAAATGGTAAGCCTAATTTAACATTAAAGTTTCTCCTTTCGAATATTCCATTTGAAGGTAGTTCAGAAGTTTGGTGGGTAGTATAAGCAGGTAACCTTGAGATTAATATGGATAATGACCTCTTGGTTCCTGTGTATCTTTGCACTTACATAGGTTTTGTTGTAGAAGATGTGCTTTGATTCATTGTCTTCTTTTGCTGTTGTACCTCCACCTCATGCTGTTCTGAGCTGCAGTCAGGTGTTTAGTTTTATAACTGACATTCTATAGTAGTTTTACTCGCGTATGTTTTTCGTTCCCTAGTAAGATGGGAAGTTTCTTTAGGACTTGGCCCACATGTTTTCTACCTTTATTAGAGTCCTTTCTTGACTTTCTTAAAAGAATATTCTCTCCTTTTGTCTTCCTTACTGCTTGTTCCCGTTTTATTAATGGTTTGTGGTTTCATGACGAAAATCTTGTCTTCTCCACTGCTTATGAAGAATGTAGATTTTGCTTCTGGCTATGATGGAGCAGATTGTAGCAGACCAAAACTCCTGCTGAGAATAACTAGAAAAGCCTGATTTAAGAAAAAAATCTATATGAAGGCATTGGTAAATTGCCAAGGCAGCCAGGACTTCAGACATTTGTGGATTCTTGGCAAAGGGAGAGTATAGCTATTAAGAGGCAAAAAAGCCAGCAGAGCTTTCTTCATAGGGCTAAGGATACAAAAATTATAGTTCAGGGTTGCCAAGGCAGCCAAAACTTGAGAGGCCAAGATCCCAGAGAGAAGGGAGGTGCATCTCCCCGCCCCACTCTCCTCCCGCCCCAGACTCTCCACCTGCTTTTTTTTTCTCTTGAGGCATTTTCAGATTCTTTAACTGTGTAGGGTAAAAGGTTAAGAAGCTTCCCAGAAGCCTAATGAAAAGCAGAGCACTCTTTTAACAGTTCTTCAGTGTTAAGGAGAAAAAAGTTGAGGACCTTCCAAGGAAGGCAGGCTTGGAAAATACCCTTAACTCTCAGTTGGATCCTCGGAGGGCTGCAAACTAGGGTAGAACAAACTTTTCAAGTTTTTAAAGCCTGCAGCCATCCTAGAATAAGCTCATGTCCTGAATGGATTGTGAGGTGATCTACCCTTAGTCTAATTGCCTTCCTGTCAGAGAACATGGTGAATCTTCTGTAGGATGTTATATCATCCACAGCCTTTATAGTTTTTCATAACACAATGAATGGCATTCCAACAAAAATTACATGGTAAATCAAGAAACCAGACCAGGAATAAAAACAGACAGTATAGGAAAGGATCCATTGTATCCCAGTCACTTATAATTTATTCAGTCATTCTAAAATAGAAGGACATTTAGGTTGTTTCCAGTCTTTAGTATTGTGATTGATCTGCAGTGAATATTATTGTCTGTACATCTTTGTACACTTGTATGATACATCATTAAGATAATGAATACCTTTGCTAACTCTTGTCTTTATCAAATTTTTTTGATATTTGCCAATCTGATATATAAAAGTGTTTTGTTTCAGAAGTTTTTAATATCTTGAAGTGAGTGAAATTGAGCATATTTTAATTTGTTTACAAGTCGTTTGAATTTATGTTTCTGTAAACTGCCTGTTCATGTTCTTTGCCCATTGTCATATAGGGTTGTTCAGCTTATTTTTCTTTTTTTTTTTAATATTAAAGAGGTAATAAAGAACAGTGGGTAAGAGGACCGATTCTGGAGCCAGATTGCCTGAGTTCAAATCATAGCTCTTTCATTTACAGCAGTGTAGCCTTAGGCAAGTTATATGCTCTGTGCTTCAGTTTCTTCGTCTGTAAAGTGGGGATAATAGCACCTCCCCATTGGGTCATTATGAAGATTAGATGAGTTAAAATATAGAGGGCTTAGAAATGGGCCTGGCATAATGAAAGTGCTGTATAACTGCCAGTCATCAGAATGATACTGGTGGTGGAGATAGAGATGGAAATTAGCAAAGAGATTTTTTTATTTGCCCAAGGACAAATAACTAGTAAGTGGGAGTATTCAAATTAGGATCAAGATCTTGGGACTCTGAAGTCCAATGTTCTTTTTCATTCTGCAGCACTAATAAGAAATTGAACGTACAGGGGTAAAAACTCAAGCATAGCAAGGTACCAGGGGATGTTTACCTTTGGATTTGAGAGTTATTGGGGTAGCGTCTTCCCAATATAGTTCAGTGAGGTTCTTCTTCTAATTTTATATTGAGTGTGGATTCTTTGACAATGATACTTTATTCCTGAGGGTTTGGTGCAGTTAGCAAAATGCTAGTCTTATAGTTTGTTTTGTTTGTTTGACTTTATTAATAACCAGTCACCCCACCCTAGTAGAGAAAGTCTTTTTCAGGAAGGACCATCAAGGAAGTACAGCTGCTCCTACAGTTCACATTAGACTGAATACAGTACTCAGCTTTGGTCATTCGCCATTTGTGTTTGTCATTCTTAGGATATTATATCCTTAGAGAGTTTCTCTTTTAAACATGGTGCAGTTGACCCTTGAACAACAAGGGAATTAGTGGCACCAACCCCCCTGCACAGTTGAAAATCTGTGTATAACCTTATGTGGATAAGTGGATTCAACCAACCTCAGATTCAACCGCAGATCATATGGTACTGTAGTATGTATTTATTGAAAAAAAAATCTGCATATAAGTGTACCTGCACAGTTCAGACCTACGTTGTTCAAGGGTCAACTGTAGTTGTCAGAGGATGGGCATTAAGAAAGTACTTCCACCACTGGATTCATTTATAAATACTAAGATACTCAGCAGCTCAGTGACACCTGGAATAGTTTCTAGTATTTCTTTTCTGTGAGATGAAGGAAGGGTGAATGGTTGTTTCTGTGCTACTGAAATACTTGAAAATCCCTATAGATTCTGGTGGAGGGATTGGTGGGTTTTGGAACTAATTCCTCTGGACTAAGGAGGGTGATGTTGCCTTTTCTGCTTCTTTTGACATGTTGTTGCTGTGTCGTCCCCCCCACCCCCCACCGCCAGCCCAGAAATTTATTTCTTAGAGCAGTTTTAGTTTTACAACAAAATTGAGAGGAAGGTACAGAGATATCCCATATGATCCCTGCCCCCACACATTCATAGCCTCCCCCATTATCACTGTCACTCACCAGAATGGTAGATTTGACTCTTGGTGTTGTACATTCTGTGGGTTTGGACAAATGTATAATGAAATTTGTCCATCATTATAATATTAGAAAGAGTCTTTTCACTGCCCTAAGAATCCTCTGCTCTGCCTACTCATCCCTACCTTCTCCGTCCATGGAACTACTGATTTTTTTATTGTCTCTAAAGTTTTATCTTTTCCAGAATGTCATATAGTTGGAGACATACAGTATGTAGCCTTTTCAGATTGGCTTCTCTCATTTAGTAATATGCATTAAAGTTTCCTCCATGTCTCTTCATAGCTTTGAAAGCTCATTTTTTTCTTTTTTTTTCAATCATAATTACATTTTATTTATTTTTTAAAAATTTTATTGGAGTATAGTTGATTTACAATGTTGTGTTAGTTTCAGGTGTACAGCAAAGTGAATCAGTTATATGTATACATATAATCCACTCTTTTTAGATTCTTTCCCATATAGGTCATTACAGAGTATTGAGTAGAATTCCCTGTGCTATACAGTAGGTCCTTATTAGTTATCTGTTTTATATATTGTAGTGTGCATATGTCAATCCCAATCTCCCAGTTTATCCCTCCTCCCTCCTTCCCCCAAGTAACCATGTTTATTTTCTACATCTGTGACTATTTGTGCTTTGTAAATAAGTTCATTTGTACCATTTTTTTAGATTCCACATATAAGCGATATCCTGTGATATTTGTCTCTGTCTGACTTACTTCACTTAGTATGATAATCTCTAGGTCCATCCATGTTGCTCCAAATGTCATTATGGCTGAGTAATATTCCATTGTATATAAATACCACATCTTCTTTATCCATTCATCTGTCGATGGACATTTAGATTGCTTCCATGTCTTGGCTGTTGTAAATAGTGCTGCTATGAACATTGGGGTGCATGTATCTTTTCTAATTAGAGTTTTCTCCAGATATATGCCCAGGAGTGAGATTGCTGGATCATATGGTAGTTCTATTTTTAGTTTTTTAAGGAACCTCTGTATTGTTCTCCATAATGGTTGTACCAATTTACATTTCCACCAACAGTGTAGGAGAGTTTCCTTTTTCTCCACACCCTTTCCAGCATTTATTGTTTATAGACTTTTTGATGATGGCCATTCTGACTAGTGTGAGGTGATACCTCATTGTAGTTTTGATTTGCATTTCTCGGATAATTATCATCTTTTCATGTGCTTTTTGGCCATCTGTATATCTTTTCTGGAGAATTGTCTATTTAGATCTTCTGCTTGTTTTTTGATTGGGTTGTTTGTTTGTTTTTGACATAGAGCTGCATGAGCTGTTTGTATATTTTGGATATTAATCCCTTGTCAGTTGCTTCATTTGGAAATACTTTCTCCCATTCTGAGGGTTGTCTTTTCGTTTTGTTTATAGTTCCTTTTGCTGTGCAGAAGAAGTTTAATTAGGTCCCATTTGTTTATTTTTGTTTTTATTTTCATTACTGTAGGAGGTGGGTCAAAAAAGATATTGCTGCAATTTATGTCAAAGAGTGTTCTGCCTATGTTTTCCTCTAAGAGTTTTATAGTGTCTGGCCTTGAATTTAGGTCTTTAATCGATTTGGAGTTCATTTTTGTATGTGGTGTTAGTGTTCTAATTGTATTGTTTTACATGTAGCTGTCCCATTTCCCCAGACTTATTGAAAAGACTGTCTTTTCTCCATTGTATATTCTTGCCTCATTTGTCGTAGGTTAGTCAACCATGGGTATGTGAGTTTGTTTCTGGACTTTCTAGCCTGTTCCATTGATGTATATTTCTGTTTTTGTGCCAGTACTATACTGTTTTGGTTACTGTAGCTTTGTAGTATAGTCTGAAGTTGAGGAGTTTGATTCCTCCAGCTCCATTTTTATTTTTCAGGATTGCTTTGGCTATTTGGGGTCTTTTGTATTTCCATATAAATTATAGAATTTTTTTTGTCCTAGTTCTGTGAAAAAATGCCATTGGTAACTTGATAGGGATTGCATTGAATCTGTAAATTGCCTTGAGTAGTATATTCATTTTGACAATATTGATTCTTCCAATCCAAGAACCTAGTATATTGTTCCAGCTGTTTGTGTTATCTCTGATTTTTTTCATCAGCGTTGAAAACTCATTTCTTTTTAGCACTGAATAATATTCCATTGTCTGGATTATCAACTTTCACAATATAATAGCCAGTTATTTTACCAGCAAAAGTGAGTTTATTTGGGAATAGCCAGAGGAATTGCAGTGGAATATGCAAACTAGAGACCAGAGACAAATTCAGAGAGCAAGGAATCGGAATTTGATTTTATAGGGAAAAGAGGGGAGTTGGGAAGGGCTGTAATAACCAAAGAGTCCACTGGAGGAAGCTGGGAGTCCAAAGTATGGAGGCTTCTCATCAGTTGAGCTGCTGCATATCTGATTGGTGGAGCTGTTTTGGGGTGGAGAGAAGTTTTCTTCTTCCTGCTGGATAGTAATGTAAGCAACACCTTCCTGTCATAGGTGTAGGTGTATAGCTCTTCCTATTTGGAGTAACTGACAGATGCATGGGGGCAGGCATGAGTGCTCCCCCTATAGGCCTGTCCCTACTCTAATTTTAGGTGAGGTTTCTTTAATTAATTTCACTGTATGTACCTCAGTTTATTTATCCATTTACCTTTTGAAGGATATCTTGTTTGCTTCCAAGTTTTGGCAGTTATGACCAAAACTGCTGTAAACATTTATTTACAGGTTTTTGGGTGGATATAAGTTTTTAACTTGTTTGGGTAAATATCAAGGAGTGCAAGTACTGGATTGTATGGTAAAACTATGTTTCGTTTTGTAAGAAATTGCCAGATTGCCTTCCAAAGTGGCTCTACCATTTTGCATTCCCACCAGCAGTGTATGAGAATTTTTGTTGCTCCACATCCTCACCAGCATTTGGTGTTGTCAGTGTTTGGGATGTTAGCCCTTCTAAGTAGGGGTGTAGTGCCATCTCGTTTTAATTTGTAATTCCCTAATGACAGATGATGTTGGGCATTTATTTCATTTGTTTATTTGCTATGTCTTCTTCTTTGCCATATATTGTCTTTGGTGAGGTGTCTGTTAAGGTCTCTTGCCCATTAAAAAAAAATCAGGTTGTTTTCTGATTAGGTTTTGATAGTTCTTTGTTTATTTTGGATAACAGTCTTATATCAAATACATCTGCTACAAATGTTTTCTTCCAATCTGTGGCTTTTGTTCTCACTCTCTTGACATTGCCTTTTGCAGAGCAGAAATTTTTAATTTTAATGAAGTCCAGCTTATCAATTATTTTATGAATCATGTCTTTGATATTATGTCTAAAAAGGCATCACCATACCAAGTCATCTAGATTTTCTCCTGTTGCTCTGATTTTATGATAGTATTGCAGGAGTTTCAATCACAACTTCAACTTTTGGAGTGGAGGGAGCTGACATATGACTCTAGGAAGGCAGAGGGAGGTAAAGAGAATATTAAGAAAAGTCTAATCCCACATCAGCAGACAGGAACTATTTTATTATAAATGAGAGTTTTTTCTGTACTAAAAGTCAGGGAACTGGAAAGGTTAATCATGACTGATAAATATCTTAGTATAATTAATAATGTTCAGTGTATGCATGTTCTACAGTAAGCTTTAAGAGACACTGTAAAAGACTTTGATTTTAAAGGGGAGATTTTTATTTTTCTGACCTTTTCCCAGGTGGATTGAAACCATATTTCATAAGGCTTCAAAGAAATTATTTTCATGTTATAGCTACTGTTACATAAGTTTAAAATCCTAATAGCATTTTAACCTATTTTTTTAATAGAGTATTTAAGAATTTAGAGAAACCTGTTGAGTAATAAATGAAAAGGAAATAAAAATATTATTACAGGCATACCTTGGAGATATTGAGAGTTTGGTTCCAGACCACCATAATAAAGTGAATACTGCAGTAGAGCAAGTCACATGAATTTTTTGGTTTCCCAGTGCACATAAAAGTTAGATTTACTATATTCAAAAAGAGTCATGTACCAAAATGTTCATTGCAGCTGTATTTACAATAGCCAGGAGATGGAAGCAACCTAAGTGTCCATTGACAGATGAATGGATAAAGAAGATGTGGCACATATATACAATGGAATATTACTCAGCCATAAAGAGAAATGAAACTGAGTTATTTGTAGTGAGGTGAATGGACCTGGAGTCTGTCATACAGAGTGAAGTAAGTCAGAAGGAGAAAAATAAATACCATATGCTAACACGTATATATGGAATCTAAGAAAAAAAAAAAAAGGTCATGAAGTACCTAGGGGTAAGATGGGAATAAAGACACAGACCTACTAGAGCATGGACTTGAGGATATGGGAAGGGGGAAGGGTAAGCTGTGACAAAGTGAGAGAGTGGCATGGACATATCTACACTACCAAATGTAAAATAGATAGCTAGTGGGAAGCAGCCACATAGCACAGGGAGATCAGCTAGGTGGTCTGTGACCACCTAGAGGGATGGGATAGGGAGGGTGAGAGGGAGGGAGACGCAAGAGGGAAGAGATATGGGAACATATGTATATGTATAAAGGATTCACTTTGTTATAAAGCAGAAACTAACACACCATTGTAAAGCAATTATACTCCAATAAAGATGAAAAAAAAATTAAGAAAAATTTAACACAAGCAGTTGACAAATACATATTCCATTAGCCATCAAAACAATGATGTCATGACATCTCATGGAAATGAAGGAAAAGTCCACTGCACACTAAGGAAGGAATGAGAGTAAAAAAAGCAACTAACATCTTAAGAGTCTTAAGAATTTTTTGACCTTATAGAGTCCTGAAAAGGTCTCTGGGACACCTAGGGATCAATGGACACACTTCAAGAATTACTGGTCTGCATCTTCAGTGATTAAAATGAAGTATGAACTGTGAAAATGAAAAAAAAAAAAAGAAACCATTAACACCAGCTTTTTTTGACAATCATCTTAAACCAGTATAATACATGACAATCATTCTATAGTGTCTTTTATTTTTTATTTTCTGCAGTAAAAAAATCAAGTTCTAATGCCTTACTTGAAAAGATTTATTATTATCATCACACTTTTAATTTCTCTACGCTTCTTCAGAATTTGTTTCACCCAGAACTTCACAACTCTAGAATTATAAGGTCTGAGTTAAATATTATATGTATCATAAAACTTTGCTTGTCTGTTCTATTTTTGCCTAAAAAACCCCACAAAAAACTATATTACACAGAAATCCAGAGTAATGAAATTTGGCAGGCATAAAACAATGCAAATTCTTCCCCAAATGGCTTTTCTCTACATTAAGTCTCTTCAATTTTCTTGTACATTAATAGTTGGATGGAGCCAAAGTAGTTATTTACTTTAACAATGGCAGTAGCAATGAGAATGCTTTACAGCAAACTAAAAGTATATATACATATCTATATAGAGAGAAATTTGAATTGTGTAGTATAAAATTACATTTTCTCTCTCTCTAGATTCCGACCTCATTTTACCTAGAGTCGGATAAAAATATAATGTGACCTGTATGTATAACTGAATCACTTTGCTGTATACCAGAAACTAACACAACATTGTAAATCAACTATACTTCAAAACTTTTTTTAAATGAAAATAAAAGCTATAAGATCTCTGAAAAAAAAATAATGTGACCTATAGAACTTAAAATAATGTGGTTTTTAGTTTCAAATGTCTTAATGAGGAAAAGTAGATTTTGCTTCTGTGTTCTTTTAAGAACAAATAAAGTAGAAGTAGAAATTTTTTAAAAAAGTTAGGTTTACATTATACTGTAGTCTGTTAAGTGTGCAATAGCATCATGGTTTAAAAAACAATTATACACACCTTAATTTAAAAATACTTTATTACTAAAAAATGCAAATTATCATCTGACAACACAGGGTTGCCATAAACTTTCAATTTGTAAAAACCACAGTATCTGTGAAGTGCAAGAAAGTGAAGTGCAATAAAATAAGGAATGCCTGTGTTGAATCATTAACTTTAGAAGTTATCTAGTGTCTTGACTTCATTTCTCTAGTAGAAACTGAGATCTAAAGAGATTTTAGTCCATGATATGTGTGTATGTGTGTCTCAGGAGGGCTCCAAGACACCCCGCCCCCCGGCCCCCTGCCACAGGTTTGATGATTCACTAAGAGTGCTCACAGGACTCAGCATATAGTCCTACTCATGGCTGTGATTCATTACAGTGAAAGGATACAGACTAAAATCAGCAAAGGGAAAAGGTACATGGGACAAAGTCCAGGGCAAATCAGGCATAAGCTTTTAGAGTTCTCTCTCAGTGGAGTCTCATAGGATATGCTTAATTCCCCCAGCAACAAGTTGTTACAGTATGTGTTAAATGGTGCCAGCCAGGGAAGCTTCTTGGAGACTTGGTGCCCAGAGTGTTTATTAGGGGCTGATCATGTAAGGACTGTCTGCCTAGCATATACCAAAATTCCAGAATCCCATCAGGAAAGAAGGTATTCAGCATAACTACATTGTTCTACAAACAATTTAGGTACAGTGAACCTGCACCTAATCAGAGAGGGTGGGAACTCTCCTGAGATCCGAGTTCCTAGGCACCAGCCAAGGGCCAACCCTGTAAGCAGGCCTTAAGATAGGTTAGGCCTATCTTAAGTTAGGCCTGCTATTGTTAAGTCTTTTCTGCATTCTCTGTGTGTGTATGTGTGCAACATTTAGCATATAGTGTGCTCTTATTAAATGTTAGCTGTTTTTATTAATTATAGGGATTCTTCACTGATTACTACTACTACTATTAATTGTGGTCTTCTGCGTTCGTATATGAGGTAGGTTTGGCCAGTATTTTAATTTCCATTTGATAGGTGAGACCAAGGTAAAGAGAAGCTTTGATATATCTAAATACTCTCACTTAATTGACAGAGTAGGTATCAGAACCTAATATGCTCTTTTGCAAGCCAGTAGGGGAAAAAAAAGAATTTTTTTTTTTTTGCCTTGTTGACGTTTCTAGAGGGCGTTACTAAAATAGGAAATAGACTTTAAGATTTAAATTAATGTCATATTGGACCAATTCATGACCTGTTATGCTTAACTGTTTTTGTATGCAAGAGTTACTTTGTTGACTATGTAATTTTTTGAGCTTTTGGGCATGATGCCAGTTAACGTAGCACAGTCCTGTTGGGGGAAGAAGTTGCAAAAAGTGACTTTCACATTTTGTATTTTTAAAGCATTAGACATCATTAATCTTAATCCAAGAGTAAGCTAATCTATATCAGTACTAATTTTGGTGAATATAAATTAGTACTCCACCCCTACCCCTGTCATTACCTTTTACTCTCAGATGAATCAAGGCATAGTAATATTTCAGTCAGTGTGCCGAGTTCCTACTTGGCCTTATATTATGAACTTTGAGATTTCTTAAGTATCCCAAAGTGAATTTAACTTTTCGTATAATATATGTGTCAAAGCAGTTGGGTCATTATCTTTGTTTCTTGTAAGTTGTACTTGCAAATAAATCAAACCAAACTACCATTTCTTTATCTCACCAACACCAGAGACAATTTTATAGTTATCAGATTCTACTGCATGCCACTCTACTGGCTGAAAATAGTTTACAACGTATTTTCACTCTCATTATATTCATTTGATCCTCATAATGGCCTGTCATAATAGGTATTATTCTGGTTTTACAGAAGAGGAAGTTGAGACTGACTTATCCAAGACTTTGGAAGCTCCTAAGTTTGGGGGATCAGGCTTTAAATTTTGTATTATTTACACTATATAATGAAGATGTTAACCTCTTTGGACATTTTCTTCTAAATGTCAGCAAGAACTATTTTAGAGAAAGCAAATTCTTTAAGTAAAAATTATAATCATTTTTACTAGTGTATCATTAAAATATTTTTGGTCCCTTGTGTTGGCTCGTAGACTTATTAAAAGACTGAATAACATTATGCTCCTTATGTTGCTTCCAAATAAAAATATAGATTTAGAATTTTTAAAAGTAGATATGAGAAGAATCTTATACTTTGTACCAGAAGAAACTGTGGTAGAATTTGTTATTGTATCTTGGCCTGAGGAATGTCTTTCCAAATATGATACAAAATGCAGAAACCATAAAGGAGAAGTTTGATTAATATAACTACACAAAAATCACCACTATAAGCAAAGTCAAGACAGATGATAAACTAGGAAAAGTATTGCTATTCATGTGACATAAGGATAATTTTCCTTACCTAGACAGAGCTTTAACAAATCAAGAAAAGTTAACTCCAACAAGAGTAAAGGAAATGTATATACTTTTCATATCAAAGGAAATGCAAATTACTCAAACATGTGAAAAGTATTCAGTTTCACTCATTCAGTGCATAAGATACAGAATTTCACCAATTAGATTGGCAAAGCTAAAAAATTTCAGCCCTCGTTGTGCTGGGAAAGGTGTGAGGAAATGGCAGTCTCATGCATCACTGGTGGGATTATAAATCTGTACAGGCTTTATGAAGGGTGATTTGGTGTTGTCTTTCAGAATTACAGAAGCACATATTCTTTGACTCAGCAGTTCTGATTCCAGCGCTTTATGGATATACTTGCAGACATGCAAAATGATGTATGTGAAAGCTTACTCATTATTAACATTGTTTTGGTAGTTGCTGGAGATTTAAACTTGCCTTGATATCTCTAATTTGGTCCTCAGTTTTATTCTTAGTATTAATTTGTTGTATCTTTCTTTTTTTTTCTTAACCAGTTTTAGCAGAGTTTTGTTTATTAGTCGTCTTGTAGTACCATGTGAAAAATAGAATCAGCCAGTGGTTGTTAGTTTTAATCAGCAGAAATGTACTCTGCCAAATTTAGACAGATAAGGAATTTATTGAGAAAGAATACTGGGTAATCCAAAGTAATCAGCCAGGTAGCTACAGAACTTGGCTTGGAAAATGGCAGCTAAGATCCCAGAGCAAAGTCTGTGTAATATGAATACTTTGAAATTTTTTGCAACTTCTTTGAGTCCTAGTGTATTTTTAATTGTTCCTTGTTTGCTTTAAGGAATATATATTTTGTTCATTGAGTTCATAAATATATATAATCAAGTTTGTTAATTTTATTGTTCAATTTTTCTATATTTTTATTACCTCTTGATCCTCCTGATCTACCTGTTTTTAATTGTGGTGTGTTACAATTTTTTACTATAATTTTGGATTTATTAATTTCTCTTATAATTTTTTTTCTCTGTTGTAGGTTCATACAAGTGCATAATTATTATAGCTTCTTGATGGGTTGCCTTTTTCATCATTAAGTAATTTCCCTCTTTATACCTGTTAATTCTTTTTCTCTTAATTTTGCCATGTGCTAGTTCTGTGGCCTTTAACCTCTCATTTTCCTTATTGTAAAAGTGGGTATACTACCTGCCTTATAAAGTTTCTGTTAAGATTCACTGAGAAAATATAAAGTATCGTTCAGGTAATAGGTGTATTAAAAGTATTCTTTTGACTTAAGGGTTTTGCTTTTCTCTTCGTTCTTCCCCTCCTCTTTTAAAGCATCTGGTTTTAGATACTATTTGCCTATAATTAGAAATGTACTTAAGAGATATGATTAAAATAGTCATCAGGACTTTTTTTTTAAGTGGGTGAAGGTGATGTAGTGTTTGCCTCCCAAGCCCCGGGTCTAATAATTCTCTGCAGCTTGGTAGAGCTTTAAGTTACTGTTTTCTGCATCTGTATTACGTCCAGTGTTTCTGTCTAAGAAACTTCCGCATTTCTCTGGTGTATATGAGTCTTTTTAAGGCAGGTGAGACAACTGCAAAAGGACAAAAGTCAACTTTTTGAGGAGCCCACTTTTCTACAACAAATATTATCAACCTGAATGGGATATAGAGTCATTAGTAAGTCTCCAAATAAATACTGTGTTTAAGTCGCTAAATATACATAGGGGTATATCGAAGTGTCGTGTACATTCAAGGAGACAGAGTGCGTATTTTCTCCTTCCTTTTTGATAGCATTTAGGACTTATCTTTTATTCCTGTTCTTAAGTTGGATTTTTATTGTTTATATAACCAGCGTGTATTGTGTGCCTCCTGTGGGCCTGGATATAGAGAAGGGGAGAAAAGAGAATTTCAGCTGAGAAACAGCTTAAAAGGGTTAGAAGTATGTGTCATATATATATTGTAACGAGATAGTCAAGAGATGAGAGACACAGTGCTTTAGAAAGATAAAGTTGTGATCAGTCTCTGGGAAACCTTGAGTGACATATTGAAGAGTTTTGACTTTATTCTGTAAGCTGATCAAAACCACTGAAGGCTTTGAGGATAAAAAATGAGATTATATACTGAAAATATTTATAAGTTGTATACAGGAAAATAGTCTGTTGGCAATGTTGAAAAAGAAGTAGAAAGAAACATTAGTAACAAAGTTATGAGTAAAACTTTAGCTTATTTAAAATGTTACTTGGTAACGTTGAAGTAGGAGCTTTAAATACAGTTTTCTTTGAGGTCTTTTAACATGTTACTTTCATGTTACTTTTATCAGTGAGACCGTTCAGACCACTCTCTCTCTCTCTCTCTCTCTCTATATATATATATATATATATTTTTTTTTTGTGGTACGCTGGCCTCCCACCACTGTGGCCTCTCCTGTTGCGGAGAACAGGCTCCGGATGCGCAGGCTCAGCGGCCATGGCTCACGGGCCCAGCCGCTCTGCGCCATGTGGGATCTTCCCAGACTGGGGCACGAACCCGCGTCCCCTGCATCGGCAGGCGGACTCTCAACCACTCTGCCACCAGGGAAGCCCCACTCTATATATTGATAAAGTAATCTTTCAGCCTGTGTTTATTTTCCTCCATAGCCCTTAGTACCACCAGTTGTATTACATACACACAATTGTTTGTTTATTGTCTGTTTCCCCCCCCACAATATTGTAAGCTCCATGATAGTAAGGACTTTATTTGTTCAGTGCTTCTCCCCAGTGCTTAGAACTGTGCCTGGTTTATACCCTTTAATAAGTCTTCATTAAATGAATGAATGAATATTCAAATTGTGGAAGATGACCACAATTTTTATGTGGTTTATGATGTGGGGGCAGCAGTAGGACAAGATCTTGGTTCCTTCCTAGAAAGTTCTGTTAAAAAGTGTTTTCTTTTCCCTTTCCTGCAGAGTTTATATTCAGAGCACCAATCAAATTAAGCAAGCCTGGGGAACTTCGTGAGGAATATGAAAGCCTGAGAAAGGTACAGTATAACAGTATACATATCATTATGCCATTCATTTTCTTAAAGTTAATTGAAATGATAACATTAAAGAATACTTAGTGGGAGTTTTCATTTACTAGGGATTTTTAAAATTTATAATGCAGAGCCTGTCTTTCTATACCCTACCTTATACTGGTCTAGTTAGATTCTGTAGCTATAATGGAAGTAGAGTAAACCTTAACTCAGAACCCCTTTTAATCTGTCCTTTCAAAGATGAAAATGTAGCTCCCACGGCCTATCACACACCTGCTGCAATAACTGGCTACCAAGAGAGGTATTCTTGGCATTTAAATGTTAGATAAAAGCTAACATTTAAGCTTTAATAATAATAACTTGTCTTATTTTTCTTTATCTTGCAAGGTTCCTCTAATTACATGTAGCTGGTATTATCTTTTACTGCTTTCACTCTCTTAAGTACTCCAGAAGAACTGTAACTTAGACTGGTAAGCGTAAGGGAATAATTTTCTAGTTAGAGAACGTTTACCATTGGGAAAGCTTTTTGGCTGTGTCCACATCATCTTATCTTTGATGTTTTCAAGCTAATAGTCTGGGACTCACTTGGAAAATTAAGACTTCAGAAAGACTGGTAATAAGAAGTATGTTATAAGATTTGTATCATCCTTCCCCAGCCCTCTCCCTGAACCACCATCCCTTACCCAAGTTCATAAATGATTAGGTAATCATTCTATATGTAGATATTTAATGTTTTATAAAGGCACATAATCCACTTAATCTGAATCAGACATCATCATAAAACAGAGGCAAGACAATAACATTATGGTGGCATTTTAGACTAAATGAAAAGAATCAGTATTTAATAAGGTCATGTTAAAAAGAAAAGATAAAAAACTGTGCTTAATTACTGTATGTTTTTGATCTTTTCTTTTAAATGAGAGTGTCAAATGCTGACTTGGGTCCTCATGCTCCTTTTGTACTGGTGCTGTGAGTTTTTTTGTTTTTCGTTTTAAATCAGTTACAGAGCTTTTTTCTACATAGAAACAAATTATTCTCAGGGGCTACATCAGAAGAACCACAGATTTCTCTTAAATAAAATTCCAGAATATGCAGATATTTAGTTTTAATATAACTTTTCAGAAACTTGGAGAATATGGAAATTTTGAAGCTGTCAGCTTGAAGATAATGAGAAAACAGGGACTTGGAGGTAGAAAAAGGAGGTAAAGCAGAAGACATAGTGAGTGTAGAGATTTTTTATAAGCCTTGGGAGAGAGAAGGATACGTTGGGGAACTGTTCTTTCGTTCCTGTTAAGAAGGAGGGACAGGAAAATGGTTTTAAAAGCAACTGATCTCATAATGCTGTTGAGTGAAGCTAGGACAATCTCATTCTGCATAAACTGGATTGGGTTTGAAGAACACTCACCTGTGTCATTTGTGTTAAATAAACATTAAATAGGTTTCCCCCCACCCATACTCCAAGTACCCAGGTTATCCTACACTCATTGTATAACCTGGAAAATGGAAAATCCAAGTCATAAAATCAAAAGGCACTAATATGACATACCCATATAATGGAATACTATTCAGCAATAAGAAGGAATGAACCACTGATACATGCTACCAGATGGATGAGCCTCAAAAAGATGCTAAGTGAAAGAAACCAGATAAAAGACCACATATTGTATGTTTCCATTTATAGAAAATGTCTAGGAATAGACAGAAGTATAGAGACAGACAGTAGATTAATGGTTGATTGAGTAGGGGTGAGAATGGGGATTAACAGTAAATGGTCATGAGTGATTTTATTACAGTGATGAAGATTTCTAAAACTGATTTATGGTGTGTTCCACAACTTGGTAAATTTACTAAAAATCATCGAATTATATACTTGAAATGGATGAATTATATAATATGTAAAATAATGCCTCAGTAAAGTAAAAAAAATTAAGGCACTAGACATTTGGATGGAGAACTTGATAAAAAAGATGTCTCTTAGAATGCATATTTTCTGAAACAAAACAAATATATAATTATCTAGATGAATCCCTGGAGGGGGGAGATGTTTAAAAGTTTCTACTGAGCAAGCGATGGAAATTAATTCTATACAACTCACCATTACTAATTTGATGTGTAATACACTTTTTATTTAGTATATTTTATTATTTTGTTTAAATGACAGTAAAAACCTTTATAAGGGCTATAAAAAGTTGACAGGAAATTTTATTCCCCTAATTCTAGTTCTTTTAAAAGATGTTTGCTTACTAATCATAGATCCCTCTACCCATGGTGTAGTGTTATGCTTACTGAGGTTACTATGTTTCTAAATTTTATGATTCTATAAATAGGTTTATATTTCTAAATATGTTTCAGATTTTCTTCCTGCCATGTGTTGTAGTTAATTTTGTCTTTTTTATGCAGAAATATTCAGAGCAAAATGTGAAAGTTCTCCTTTTTCTTATTTTCCACTTTCTTCCCCAGAGATAACTAGTGTCAACAGTTTAGTGTATATCCTAGATCCTTTATATATTTACATATGCACACACACACACTCACACATATGCTTTAGTCTTTTTTAGTATAAATAAATCATGATGTATATTCATTTATTCATCATATATTTATTATGTCCTTACTGTGTGCCAGGTACTAGGAATATGATGCTGAAGAAGACACCCAAGGTTCTTGACCTCAGGGAGATTTCATTCTAGTGGGGAAGATGTACAGTAAATAAGCAAAACAAATTTAATATATATTAATAAAGCAGGGTAAGAAGAGAGGGGAGTGGAAGGGAAACTTGAGACACAAAAAGACTGTTTTTGATACAGTGATCAGGGAAAGTCTCAGAGAAGGCAACATTTGAGTTGCTACCTGAAAGAGATGAGGGAACAAGCCAAGTAAACTTATGAGGAAAGAGCATTCCCAGCAAAGAGAACAGCAAATGCAAAGGCCCTACGATGGAAACAAGTTTGGCTTGTTTAAGGAACACTGTGGCTGGAACTGAGTGTACAAGTTGTGGAAGGGTGGAAGGGTGGTATGGGGATTTGGTAAGATGTGAGTTGGGAGAGATAGAAGGCCAGATCAAAGAAGGCCTAGTTGCTTGGTAAGGACCCTAAATTTATTTTAAGTGTTATGGGAAGCCAGTAATATGATCTGAATTATACTTTTAAAAGGTCTTTGGTTGTTGTGTGGGGAATAAACTGTAATGGGTCTAAGAATTAGGAATTGGATTTACTGTGAATAGTAGAAACCCCAAAGTAGTGACTCAAATAAATTAGGAGTTTTATTTTTCTCCAGTAACAAAAAGCTGGAGGTAAGCTGTCTAGGGCTGATTATGGCAGCTGTAGGACATCAGGGGTTCAGGCTCCTTTTTGTTTTTCTGTTTAGACATCTTCAAGTGTGCCTGTCTCCTTGTGATGTGGATCAACCATCGTTGATCCTTCTGTAGAATCCCATCTAGACAGAAGGTAAGGCAGAAGGGCGTATGTCAGCTGAATTTGGTCTTTTAAAGAGCCTTCTCCAAAGCCGCACCGAGTGACTTCACCTGTATTTTGTAGTTAAGTGTCACAGACTCCCTCTAGCTGCCAGGAAGGCTGGGAAGCATAGTGTTTTATCTGGGTACATTAACTTCCTAAGTAAAATTAGGGTTCTTTTATTTATTTATTTTTATAAATTTATTTATTTTTATTTTTGGCTGCGTTGGGTCTTTGTTGCTGCACGCAGGCTTTCTCTAGTTGTGGCATATGGGGGCTACTCTTCATTGCAGTGCGCAGACTTCTCATTGTGGTGTCTTGTTGCAGAGCATGGACTCTAGGTGTGGGCTTCAGTAGTTGTGGCTCGTAGGCTCTAGAGCGCAGGCTCAGTAGGTGTGGCGCATGGGCTTAGTTGCTCCGTGGCATGTGGGATCTTCCCGGACCAGCGATCGAACCCTCTCACTGCTGTGGCCTCTCCCGTTGCGGAGCACAAGCTCCGGACGCGCAGGCTCAGCGGCCATGGCTCACGGGCCCAGCCGCTCTGCGGCATGTGGGATCTTCCCGGACTGGGGCACGAACCCGTGTCCCCTGCATCGGCAGGTAGACTCTCAACCACTGCGCCACCAGGGAAACCCTGGTAGGTGGATTCTTAACTGCTGCACCACCAGGGAAGTCCCTAGGGTTGTTTTAGTAAGGAATGAAAGAATGAATACTGGGTAGGCAGCTAGCTGTCTGTGCCTCATGGGACAAAAATGGAAATAAGACCAATTAGAACACTTTTGGAGTAAGCAATGGGTTGGGTTTAACTAGGGTTAGGATTTTACCAAGAGTATGACAGAGGGAATGATGGTGTGGACTTGAAGGTGTATACAAGGAAGTTGCTGTAGTTTTGGACTGTGGTTATTTTAAGGAGGTTGTTTGAGGAAGGAATTGAGGACATGATGGACAATGAGAGTGGTAGAGTCAGTGGACTGGAAGTTTTGATGGTGCTAAAGAATTATAAAAGTAGGATGACTAGCATATAAGTAAAGTTGGAAACCTAGAAGTCGTGGTCTAAATGTGAGAGGGTTAAATGTGAGACTGGGAGGTGGTTTAGTTATTGAACATGGCAGAGTTTAGGGTATAATTATGGGAGGAAGTAACTGAAGTAGGATGGAAGAAAAGATTTATCTAGAAGGAAGTGAAGAAACTGAGTGAATATAATGATATTGAAATCTTCAGGAATATCACTGGAGTAGCTGGGCAGAAACTTAAGTGCTAAGGTTTTCTGTTAATAAGGGGAGTTGACAGGTGACTACCTCAAAGAGGGGTTGTTGGTATTACAGTCTGATGGTAAATACTTCAAAGAAGCTAGGAATTTTGAGGAATAATATGATCTATTCTTTAGCCAGTTTTTTTTTCTTCTAACAATATGTGCTTTTTTTTTTTGGAGGAGCAGCAGGTGCTTTCATATAGGTACTTTTTTCATACTGAATGGTATTTCATAGTGTGGATGAGGCATAATTCACTTAACCATTGATCATTTAAATTGTTTTCCATTTCCCCCAGTTTTGAGGAGATGTTGCACTAAACATACATGAACATAGATATATTCAGTATTAAGGGCAAATACTGCCCTTAAGTTAGATTCCTAGAATGAAAGTGCAGGTCAGATTGTATATACACTTTGTATTTTGGTGGATATTCAGAAGACTTTTTTCAACTTAACTCTCTTACCAACAGTAAAAGAGATTCCCTTTTCTTTAAATCCTTGCTAAGCCTTTATCATTATTTTTAATATTTTGCTATCTGCTGAATAAAATATCTCATTGTTTTAATTTACATTGCCCTGGTTACTAGAGAGAAGGAGCATCTTGTGCTTACTGGCCATTTACAGGTTTTCTATGAATTGCTTACTTACAACCTTTAGGTGTGAAAACTAGTTCCATCTTTTGGATATTTGTGATCTTGATTGCTAATGGCATGCTATTTTTTCTGTGCTTTTATAGATGTATTCTATTAAAAAGAAGTTTTTTGACATTTTCTGGTGTTTTCAGTAGAAGGAGAAAATTAGCATGTGCTAAGTCCTCCATCTTGTTACATTGATTGGGGAAAGAATTTTGTTGTATTCATTCTTGAATATTTATATTCTTATTATATTCTTTTTTTTGAATTTTATTTTATTTACTTTTTTATAAAGCAGGTTCTTATTAGTCATCAGTTTTATACACATCAGTGTACACATGTCAATCCCAATCTCTCATCTTGTTATATTCTTGTCTGCAGTAAATATATGTTGAAATTAAAAAATAAGTTTTATGGAGAAATTATTTCAATATTGATCTCTTTATGGTTCTAATCTATATAAGATTGACTGTTAGTCATTTTGTGTTTTGAAATAATTGATTCATCCCTATAAATTCTATTTATTTTTTGCATTAAACTTATTATTTACACCATTATTCCTTCTGCTTATACAGTTTGTTAGGTGCTTAACTTTGACCACATGGTTAAATAATAGTTGCTTTATATTACATTTTGGAAACATATAATCCAGCATGCCCTTGTTTGTCTTTTTTGAATCATTAGATTCTGAAAGGTTAAAGGTAGGGGAATAAAAACAGCCTTTGCTTCTTGACTGCTTATCTCCCTGGTTTCTGTAGTGGGAAAGATGAACTGCTTTTGATAATTCTGCGGATCACATGAGTGGTTTAGGCTTTCTCTGAATTGGTTTACTGACCTATCCATTTTCTTTTTTCTCCCTCACCACTGGTTCGTTTTTGAGGAGTATTTTCTCCCCATTGCTGGCTGAATTATTCAAGTAGTAAGCATGCAGTTCTAGTCCTTAGCCAGAGCACAGAGTAATCAGATACAGTCAATGGGTTACTGAAGTGAGTAATGACTCTATAAGGCAGACATTAACTTTTCTGAAGGAGTTTTTTAAAGGTAAGTAAACTTTTAGGGCCTAATTATCTTTGAAATAATATATCTTTAAAGTTCCTTTTATTATTTTTCTGCCATAAACCATAAAATATAGTGTACTTTATTAAAGCTTGAACATTTCACTTAAATCTGTTTGGCTGTACAGTGTATCATGAGCTGAATATTGAATGGCCTTTCCCTTATTTTTTTAATTTACTTATTTTAAAAGAAGCTTGTATTTATTAAAATATGTTCTGTTGCACCATGGAAGCAGCAGGTTGTTTGCTTGTTTAAAAAATTGTTTTCTTATTAGATTGTAAAATCTTTCAAGATGGATCTGTTTGTTTAGTCTCTTTAACTCTCCACCACATCTAATATAATATCTTGCACTTATATATTTATTACATATGGATTGAATTGTTGATCATCCAGTTTCAAAGCCCCTTCTTTTAAGAGAAATGACTTGTGTAAGGATATACAGCTGGTTCATGATAGAACTAGATGTATTTTAAGATTTCTAGAGTTCTTTTTACTACATTATTTTCTATTCTTCTTTCTCTGAAATGTTAATATATAATCTTTGAGGAAATGCATACTTGGGTATGTGCTGATGTGCATCTTTCTAGAATAAGAAATAAATACAGAATCTCATAGTACATCTTTAAGAGCAGGTAAGCTGTATGGTACTAAGAAGGAAAAACTCTCAAAAGAATAAGTTTTAATTTTGACTGCATGAGGGGACAACTGTTTAGTTTATAGGATGTTCAAAATCTGAAAATGTTAACGTGGTTGTTTTTTGCTATTTACAACTACCCAGACAAGGAGAAACAACTTTATCAAGTTATATGCTTTTCAAAGAAAACAACACATTTGGGAAATTCAAAGCATGGTCAGGTTTAATTAGAATTGTAGGTTATTCATGTTATATCTGTAATGTCCTGTTTTTCCTTGTCTCTTTCATTTATGAGAGGAGACGATCAATAGTTATAAGGCTACTACATTAGTATAATATTTTATATGGCTTAGAGACTAGTTTAAATAAAGTCATTTCAGTGCTACTTGAAAGCCAAATGAGAGAATTTTCTAGAAACAGTCACAACTCTTCTGTCCCTTGTACAAAATAAAACATTTTGTTAAAGTATCTGATTAGTGAAGCTTATAGTAAATTTAAACAGCTTTATTTTTTCTTATTTATAAAAGTAAGCAGAATTATAAAATTCTGTGAATTGTAAAAAGAAAAAAATTATAAAAAGCTTTAAAGGAGAAAGGGAAAATTACCAGTAATTCTGCCACCTAATAACCATATTTAAATGTTTATCGTATTTTTTTCTAGTCAAATTATTTTATTTGTTTATAATACCAATCTCCAATAGCTTGAAATAAAAATTTCCAGTTGAACTGTATGCCACTCTCTTTTAGAACATCCTGTTTTTCATTAAAGTAATTTCTAAACTACTCTATGTGTTCGACCTTCTGCTTAACACTCAGATATGGGTTTTTTTTTTTTTTTTTTTTTTTTTTGTGGTACGCGGGCCTCTCACCGTTGTGGAGCACAGGCTCCGGACGTGCAGGCTCAGCGGCCATGGCTCACGGGCCCAGCCGCTCCGCGGCATGTGGGATCCTCCCAGACCGGGGCACGAACCCGCGTCCCCTGCATTGGCAGGCAGATTCTCAACCACTGTGCCACCAGGGAAGCCCCAGATATGGGTTTTTGAAAAGGCCAGGTCACCAGCTCCATGAAGTGGCAAGTTGATCCTTGTTTTGGAAAATCCTCCAGGTATTTATCCAGAAACATATGTTCATGAGATTCTGAACCCTTATCATCAAAACCTGCTTCATGGTTAATTGGGACTCCCACAGGTTCTCCTCTTTTGTCCATTGGCTCATCTCTTCGGAATCGTTCTGAAAGGACTGTTCATTGACTGCGGCTAACTGCTTAGCAAATTCCACAATCCAAAGTGAAGGTGCTGTCTCTGTGTGTCAGGTGCCTCTTTAGTAACTGTCTTAAGCCCAAAAATATTAAGCCTCTTGCCTTTGAATATATTTTTCCTAAAACGTGTTCTAAGATCAGTGGTCTTACGATCATGTTGGAGATCCTGACCAACATCATCATCAGCTCCTTCATCAAACTGCATCTGATTCACTAGTCTTGTACTAACTCTAGCTGTGGCAGACAGATCTGGCAACTTTCGTAGCTGATATGATGTTACTGAGACTAATTTTAGGTCTTTCGCCCTCTTTCTGTGCCCTTCAGTCTTCCTTGTGCTGCTGGAGCAGCTCTGACTTGGTCATCTGCTTGTCAAAAGGGAGAGTCTGCAACAGCAGATGCAGCCACCACCAACTCAGGACTCAGAGATTCACTTCTCTTTTGGGGGCATCTTCTGGAGCTTTTTGAAGTCTGCTAGTTGTAGCCTCCACACTTTTAAGTTGTCTTCTTTTGGGCGGCTTTGTTGTTTGTACATTTACTGTACTTTCAACTTTCATGCCCTTAATAATATTTATCAAGTCTTTTTTTCTTATTCTTCTTTACACTGTCTTGACTGTCTTTCTCCTTGGAATCTCATGGATTGGAGACAAATGCTTATCTTTCTTGCTGTAGATCATGCTGTTAGTACCAAAGTATCTTTGGATATTATTTTTTTTGTTCTGACCGTTATATTCAGAGAAGGGAATAACACAAATTGCAGCTACCAGTTCCTCTGGGCCTCCAGAGCACAAAGGGAGGTGGGAAAGGGGGCAAAGGGGTAGGGTCCCCCAGACTCTTGGAAACATTGTGGAGAAACAAGCTGAAGTTGGAATACAATAGGGGTAGTGCATCCTCTGCCAAACATTCCCCACCCTCATTAGCTTAGTGAATAAGACAGAGAGAGACCAATACTGTATGATTTCATTTATATGTGGCATCTAAAAAACAAAACAAATGAACAGACATAACAAAACAGAAACAGTTATAGATACAGAGAACAAACAGGTGGTTGCCAGAGGGGAGAGGGGAGGAAAGAAATAGGTGAGGGAGATTAAGAGGTACAAACTTACAGTTGCAGAACAAATGAGTCATGAGTATGCAATGTACAGTGTGGGGAAATATAGTCAATAACCATGTAATATCATTGTATTGTGACAGATGATAACTAGATTTATCATGGTGATCATTTTGAGTACAGAAATCACTGTGTTGTGTAACAGGAACTAACATAGTGTTGTAGGTCAGTTGTACTTCAAGAACAAACAAGCAGACTTACGGAAAAAGAGATCAGATTTGTGGTTACTAGAGGCAGGAGGTGGTGGGCAAGGGAATTGGATGATGACAGTCAAAAGGTATAAAGTTCCAGGGCTTCCCTGGTGGCACAGTGGTTGAGAATTCGCCTGCCGATGCAGGGGACACGGGTTCGTGCCCCGGTCCGGGAAGATCCCACATGCTGCGGAGCGGCTGGGCCCGTGAGCCATGGCCGCTGAGCCTGCGCGTCCGGAGCCTGTGCTCTGTAACGGGAGAGGCCACAAGAGTGAGACGCCCGCCTACCACAAAAAAAAAAAAAAAAAAAAAAAGGTATAAAGTTCCAAGTTATAAGATAAATAAGTACTAAGGAGGTAATGTACAACATGATAAATATAATTAACACTGCTGTATATGAAAATTAAGAGAGGGACTTCCCTGGTGGTGCAGTGATTAAGAATCTGCCTGTAATGCACGGGACATGAGTTTGAGCCCTGGTCCAGAAAGATCCTACATGCCACGGAGCAACTAAGTCCATGTGCCACAACTACTGAGCCTGTGCTCTAGAGCGCACGAGCCACAACTACTGAAGCCCACATGCCACAACTACTGAAGCCCGTGTGCCTAGAGCCTATGCTCCACACAGGAGAAGCCACCACAATGAGAAGCCTGCGCAGCACAACGAAGAGTAGCTCCTACTTACCGCAACTAGAAAAAAGCCTGCATGCAGCAATGAAGACCCAATGCCCCCCAAAATAAATAAATTAATTAATTTTTTAAAAAAAAGAAGAAGAAAGTTAAGAGTAAATCCTGAGTTCTCATCACAAGGAAAAAAATTTTTCTTCTTTAATGTTGAATCTGTATGAGATGGTGGATGTTTTCTACACTTACTGTGGTAATCATTTCATGATGTATGTAAGTCAAATCATTATGCTACATTTTGAACTTCTGCAGTGCTGTATGTCAGTTGTATCTCAATAAAACTGGAAGGAAAAATGTTTATCATAAACTTAAGCTTAAGACATTTTACAGAATAGATTTAGGATCACACTTTACATGCCATTTTTACTGACCGTTTTATTTAATATATCATGAAGCTTTCCATATCAGTGTATTTCGATCCATGCCAACATTTTTAATGGCTATATAAAATAACAGAAAATATCATTGTGATATATTACATGCATGCCAATATTTTACTTAAAGCCAAACCATTCAAGAATCAGAAATCACTTTTAAAAATACGATATTTAAAAAAGATTCCAGGGCTTCCCTGGTGGCGCAGTGATTGAGAGTCCACCTGCCGATGCAGGGAGCACGGGTTCGTGCCCCGGTCTGGGAAGATCCCACATGCGGCTGGGCCCGTGAGCCACGGCCGCTGAGCCTGTGCATCCAGAGCCTGTGCTCCGCAACGGGAGAGGCCACAACAGTGAGAGGCCCACGTACCACACACACACACACACACACTCACAAGATTCCACAAGATAATTTTTAAAATTTCCCATCTCCAAATCTGTGTAAAAATTCACAGGTAATCTGCTTTCAGTAAAATTGCAAGCTTGGTTTTATTTTTCTGGATTCAGATGAGAGTTTTTTTTTTTTTTTTTTTTTTTCAGATGAGAGTTTAAAACCTCATTTGCTGCTTACATCTGAGAGTCAACTTTTTGTTTGTTTATCTCAAACTTTAAAAAAATATTGCAGGTGCTCAGTAAATCACAATACAAATGATGTGGCTATTTTGCCCTTAGCGGAGAGGCAGTTTATTAAAGTGCTTAAGAGCCATCTAAGTTCAAATCCTGACTCTCCATGTGAATTTGGGCAAGTTAGTTCATCTCTCCATTTCTTAGTTTCTTGGTCTGTAAAATGGACCCCATAGTACCTAGCTTATAGGGTTATTATGAAATAGTGCCTGGCACATAGTAATCCATATTATTATTATTATTATTCTTTAAAACTTGGAATTTAAAAAAATATAGCACAAAGTAACCCCCCTCCATTACTGCCATGTTTTAATTTGTTCATTTTGAGTGAGAAGTGGCTGACTGTCAAAAAGTCATGGTTGGAAGCTGGAAAGTTAGTGGTATGAACCATAAATGATTCCCAGTTTTCTTGAACTTTGGACAGTGAAGACCTGTCTTTGCCTTTTCATAATCAATGATTTAGAGCTCTTACTTTATACTTATTGTGAGTGCATGCCCCTTCATTTAGCCTTTTAGCTTGGCAACTAAACATATGACTTAGTATCTGCTGGTTCAATTTATGTATAAACTTTAACGCTTAAAATTAATTTTATATGCATTTCTGTAGAGCACATGTAATAATTTAAAACCTATATTGAAATAATTCAAAACACTTTGTTACATAAAGGAGAAAATTTGTAAAATGTTATATTGGCATAAATATTTAAATATACTTTATTCTAAACATAACATTATTTCTTTTTTCTTTTTTTGCGGTATGCAGGCCTCTCACTGTTGTGGCCTCTCCCATTGTGGGATACAGGCTTCGGATGTGCAGGCTCAGTGGCCATGGCTCACAGGCCTAGCCGCTCTGCGGCATGTGGGATCTTCCCGGACCCGGGCACGAACCCGTGTCCTTTGCATCAGCAGGCGGACTCTCAACCACTGTGCCACCAGGGAAGCCCTAAACATAACATTTAAATTGAAAGGTGTTTAAGAATTTAAAATGAAGAGAGCATAGTGTTATCAGTGTGATTTTGTTAAAATTAGGTAAGAATCATAAGAGCAGATAGTTACTTTGGTGCTGTTTATGTGATTGTTCAAGTAGAAGTCATGGCTTTTGCCTTGTATGCAAGATTTGCTATGATTTTTGGATTCTGTGAGATGGAAGCTTCAAGTAGTCCTTACTTACCCCAAACACTTTCTTTTTGTGGGTAGCATCAGCAGTAGTCACCAATTAGACCCTATATAAGTGGTAACTGTTAGTATCAAATGAGAGCCTAGGAACCAGATGGAAGATGCAAAGCATTGATCACTATAGATACCAAAGTAAATTGGAATGTTGTGACATTAATTTGAATATCTATCAAGTTCATCATGTCTGGAACAGTGTTTCTGAAGCAGTGGTCACCAACTTTATCAGCTTATAATATATACTCTTTTCATAACTCCTTTAACAATTTAAAATATTGTTAATGTCTTCTACTAAAGAATAAGCCCTAGATAAGCAACAAAAATGTATTAAACCTATTTATTGAGGTATTTAGTGGGTAGAACCTTATGGACTATAAGTATATGATTTGTTAGATTGTTAAAAATATATTGAAAATTAAAGATTTCCATCACTACCTTTGTGAATCCTCTTAAGGGTCTGGGTTCTCAGTTTGAGAACATTTGGCCCAGAGATAACTAGAAAATGTAGGAAATGAGCTATAAACGTATAACTCACATAATTTACTACATTTTTATATATAATCATATTTTATAGGAAAAATCTGTTAGTTGTGTGTTAGAGGAAAGATTAAGGAAACACCATGAGGCTAGAAGGTCCTACAACTCTCACAAATTATTTCTGTAGTCTACTGTCAGAGGGTGGTGGACCATTTTACCAATTTAGATACGAAAATGAGAAAATTATGGATGCATGAGCCTCTAATCTTGAAAGTGCCATTGGGATTACTGAGCTGGTGTCACCTGTGGGCAGTGCGGCACTGTACGCGTGAGGGGTGAGTAGTGTAGGTGGTCATGGCGACTCTCAGGGCTCTGCACTTCGTGTTCAAAGTGGGAAACCGCTTCCAGATGGTGTGTTTCTGTTGTGATGTCCTGGGGATGAAGGCCTTATGATGGGAAATGGAGTAAATCAGTGATAGAATTTGGACCTGAGGATGATCATTTTGATGCAGAACTGACTTACAGTTATGGCATCGGAGACTATAGCTTGTCAGTGACTTCATGGGTATCACGCTTGCTTTTAGCCAGGCTGTCTGCAAAGCCAGAAAGCTGGAGTGGCCACTCAATGAAGTTGCAGTACGTGTTTTTGAAACCAAATCCCCCAGAGGATATAAGTTCTATTTGCAGAACCGCAGTCCACCTCAGTCAGATCCTGTATTAAAGGTAACTCTAGAGGAATTCCCTGGTGGCGCAGTGGTTGAGAATCCGCCTGCCGATGCAGGGGACACGGGTTCGTGTCCCGGTCGGGGAAGATCCCACATGCCGCGGAGCAGCTGGGCCCGTGAGCCATGGCCGCTGAGCCTGCGCTTCCGGAGCTTGTGCTCCGCAACAGGAGAGGCCACAGCAGTGAGAGGCCCGTGTACCACACACACACACACACACACGCACGCACGCACACACGCTTCCCTGGTGGCGCAGTGGTTGAGGGTCCACCTGACGATGCAGGGGATGCCGGTTCGTGTCCCGGTCCGGGAAGATACCACATGCCGCGGAGCGGCTGGGCCTGTGAGCCATGGCCGCTGAGCCTGTGCGTCCGGAGCCTGTGCTCCGCAACGGGAGAGGCCATAACAGTGAGAGGCCCGCGTACCGCAAAACGAAACAAAACAAAAAAACCCAAAAAGCTAACTCTAGCAGTTTCTGATCTTCAGAAGTCCTTGAACTACTGGTTTAATCTGCTGGGAATGAAAATTTATGAAAAAGATGAAAAGAAGCAGAGAGTTTTTCTGGGCTATGCTGATAACCAGTGTAAGCTGGAGCTACAGGGCATCCAGGGGGCAGTTGATCATGCAGCAGCTTTTGGACGAATTGCCTTTTCTTGCCCCCAGAAAGAGTTGTCAGACTTAGAAGACTTGATAAAAAGGGAGAATCAGAAGATTGACTCTCCTTGTGAGTCTGGACACTCCAGGGAAAGAAACAGTGCAAGTGATCATTCTGACTGACCCTGATGGACATGAAATTTGCTTTGTGGGGGATGAAGCGTTTCGAGAACTCTCGAAGATGGATCCAGAGGGAAGCAAATTATTGGCTGATGCAATAGCAGAAGTTAAAAGAGATGAATGGTTTGCTCCACAAAATAAACCAAAGGCTTCAGGTTAATTGAAGACATCACGTGGAAGAGGCATTAGTGATTCCTGTTGAACACCTGTGAGGCCTGATGTGTAATAAATGCTCTCACAACTTGATGGTTTCCTATATAGGCAAAGAGACTGGGGTGGTGAAGATTTGTGTATTTTAACCTTTGAGAGCTCTGATATATTTTAGAGAGAAAAATCCTATCATTATCAGTCCATTTAGAGTAGAACTTTTGCTGTCATCTATGCTGTCACTGTAAGGGCACATTCTGTGTGTGACTGTGTTAGATTAGTAATAAATTCTTCTCCAGCCTGGGACAGCTATATGGAACATTATCTTTGGTTGGGGATGGAGGTAATTTTGATAAGCATGTAGATTTAATGAGAACAGTTAACTCCAAATTTAAAAAAAATGCCATTGAGCAGCACTCTTCCCACCAGCCCTGTGTTCATGGCACTGTCGGGTTGGTTACCTTTTATTGTGGAATTGAGAGAAGCTCCCCAAAGCATGGGGACTGGTAGAGTCACCAAAATAGGTATAGTTTGTATTGCAGAGAATATTTGTTGGAAGACCTTTTAAAAATTGATTAGTCCAATCACATCTTTCATTTCAATCACAGTCTTATAGAATATAAGCACCATGCAAACATCTTTGTCATTTTTGATCAGGGCTGTATCCTCACACTAAAAGCAATGCCTAACACATAGACTCTAGTGCTCTGTAAATATTTGTGGAATTAAACTTATTGAATACAGGCTCTATGTCCAGAACGAAAGTGGGAGGGGGGAAATCAAGGATGAATAGCATGGTTCCAGGTTGAAAGAAGCTCATAGTGTCTGAGGGAAGGGAAATTTGAAAACAAGCAATTGGACACAAGCAATTTGTGTTAAAAATCCATGATAGAAAGAAGTATGTTCTGGATGTTATGAAATGTATTTTAAAATATTTCATTTGAAACAGTGTGGTGTATATGTGTTTTGCTTTAAACTCTAAGGATGGCTAATTAACATTGAAGTACTAATAGGGAATACATACTCTGGAGTAGTTACCTAGCATTTGAGAGGCTATAATCAGAACTTTCTCTGCATAGGCTCCTGTAAGCCCTTCAATTCTTTCTATAATCACCCAGCATCTGAGGTTTTTTAACTTGCATAATGGATGTTATAAATGATTTCTAAATTTTTAATTTGTGTAATATTTAAACAAATATAGAAAAGAACAATAAAATGAACAATAAAACCCCTGTATACCCATCACTCAGATTCTACAATTATGAAGATAAATAATTTTTCATGGTGAAATGAGTATTATTCAAGTCATGGATTAGCTACAAATATTCTATAGGCATCTCCACTCTTGCATGAATAGGATTTAAGAATCTAGTGAGCTCAACAGTCTATTCCTTTGACAGTGCCTTGCCCTATGGCTAGGAAGTCTGTTTGCCCCTGTGTTTAGCTGTTAGACAATTCTAACTACCTGATTCTAATCAGAAGACTAGTTGAAGCCTCCTACTAGGATATTGCTTTGAGTAAACCTGTCATACAGATTGTTTATTGTAGTATCTAAAAGGATAGAAAGCTAGCTGGAACTTCATGATACTTACATAATAGGTTGTGCTGTAAAATATATATGACATAAAATTTGCCATTTTAACCACTTTAAGTGTACAATTCAGTGGCCTTAAGTACATTCACAATGTTGTGCAATCATCACTGCTTTCTTTTTCCGAAAGATTTTGATCACTCCAAACAGAAACTGTGTACCCGTTAATATCTCCCCATTCTACCATCACCCCAGGCCCTAGTAACTTCTAACCTTCTTTCTACAAATTTGCCTATTCTAGATATGTAAGTGGAATCATACCATATTTGTCCTTTTGTGACCGGGCTTATTTCACTCAGCATAATGTTTTCAAGGTTCATTCACATTATAACATGTTTTAGTACTACATTCCTTTTTTTGGCTGGATATCCCATTGTATGCATATATCACATTTTGTTGATCCTTTCATCTCCTTACCACTTTTTGGCTCTTGTGAATAATGCTGCAATAAACATTGGAATACAAGTATCTGTTTGACTCCTGGTTTTATTTTGGGTATATAATTAGGAGTGGAATTGCTGGGTCATGGGAATAATTGAATGTTTAATTTTTTGAGAAATTGTCATACTGTTTTCTACAGCAGCTGCACCATTTTACATTCCTACTAGCAATGTATGAGGTCTCCAATTACTCCATGTTCTTGTTAGCACTTGTTATTTTCTGAGTTTTAAAAAAATAATCATTCTAGTGGGTATCTCATTAGGTTTTGATTTGTATTTCCCTAATGAATAATGATGTTGAGCCTTTTTTCATGTGCTTATTGACCATTTTATATCTCTTCTTTGGAGAAATGTCTCTTCAAGTCTTTTGCTTAGTTTTGAATTGGGTTGTTTGTCTTTTGGTTGTTGAGTTGTAAGAGTTTTTTTATGTATTCTGAATATTAAATCCTTATCAGATACATGATTTGCAAATATTTTCTCCCACTCTATAGGTTGTCTTTTCACTTTGTTGATAGTGTCCTTTGCACAAAAGTTTTTAATTTTGATGAAGTCCAATTAACCTGTTTGTTCTTTTTGGCATAAGGTGTTTATGCTTTTCTATTTGGCTTTTTTACTCAGCATAATTATCTTGAGATTCATTCACTTATTATATGTATCAATAGTTTATTCTTTTTTATTGCAGAGTACTATTTCATTGTATGGATATGTCACAATTTGATTATCTGTTTGCCTATTAATAGACATTTGAGTTGTTTCCAGTTCTTGGCTATTACAAATAAAGCTACTGTGGACATTCACATGCAAGTCTTTGTATAGAATAAATTTTTTTTTCTCTTAGGTAAATACTTAGGCATGAGATGGGTGGATCATATGGTAGGTGTGTGTCCTTTTTTAAGAAACTGCCAAACTTTTCCGTAGTGGTTTTACTATTTTAATTCCTATCAGTAGAGTATGAAAGTTCTGGTTTCTTTCAATCTTTGTCAATGTTTGCTGTGGTGAGTCTTTTTAATTTTAGCAATTCTAACTGGTGTGTAGTGGTATCTCATTGTGGTTTTAATTTGTATTTCCCTGATGACCAATGATGTTGAGCATCTTTTCATGTGTTTATTTGTATTTTCTTGCTGTTGAATTTTGAAAGATCTTCAGATACAAGTCTTAACAGGTATATGCTTTGCAAATATTCTTCTCCCAGTGTGTGTCAGTCTTTTCATTTTCTTAGAGCCTTTTGATGGGTAGAAGTTTTTAATTTTCAAAAAATACAGTTTAGGGCTTCCCTGGTGGCACAGTGGTTAAGAATCCACCTGTCAATGTAGGGGACACAGGTTCGAGGCCTGGTCTAGGAAGATCCCACATGCCACAGAGCAGTTAAGCCCATGGGCCACAACTACTGAGCCTGCGCTCTAGAGCCCACGTGCCACAACTCCTGAAGCCCGCGTGCCTAGAGCCCATGCTCTGCAACAAGAGAAGCCATTGCAATGAGAAGACCGCACACTGCAACAAAAGTAGCCCCCGCTTGCTGCAACTAGAGAAAGCCGCTCACAGCAACAAAGAACCAAAGCAGCCAAAAATAAATAAATTTATTTATTTAAAAAAAATACAGTTTATACATTTTTTTCCCTTTGTGGATTTTGCTTTTGGTGTTATATCCAAGAATTCTTTTCCCAGCCCAAAGTCACAAAGATTTTCTATGTTTTCTTCCAGACATTTTAGAGTTTTAGTCCTTACATGTAGGTCTGTGATCCATTTTGAGTTAATTTTTATATATGGTGTGCATATGGATTTCCCAGTTATTCTGGCACCATTTGTTGAAAAGACTATCCTTTCTCCATTGGATTGCCTTTTGCACCTTTGTCAAAAATTAGTTACCCATATATTTATGGGTTTATTTCTAAACTCTGTATTGTATCTGTACCACTGATCTGTTTGTTTATTTTCACACCAATACCATGCTGTTTTGATTATTGTAGCTTTATAATAAGTCTTGAAATCCATTAGTATTAATCCTCCAATTTTGTTCTTTTTCAAAGTTGTTTTGGCTTCTTGGTTCTCTGTATATCCATCTGAATTTTAGTATTGGCTTGCCAATTTCTACAAAAAACTTGCTGGCATTCTGATTGGGATTGCATTGAGTCTATAGATCAACTTGGGGAGAACTGACATCTCAATAATTGAGTCTTCATATCCATCAACATGATATTCTTCTATTTATTTAGGTCTTCTTTAGTTTCTCTTGGCAGTGTTTTGTGGTTTTCACTTCCCAGATATTTTGTCAGATTTATCTTAAATATTTCACATTTTTGGATATTACTGTAAGTGTTACAATTCTTGCGAGTATATAAAAATACTGTTGATTTTTATATTTTGATATTTTATCCTACAACTGTGCTAAACTCATTTAGTAGTTTTAGTAGCTTTTTTGTAGATTCTAGTGGATTTTCTACATGGAGGATAATGTTGTCTGTGAATAATGACTGTTATTACTGGAGGACTTTACTTGCAGATTTTAAAATGATAGTCATCAAGACACTATGGTGTCAGCATAAGGAAAAGACATATAGTCAATGGAATAGAGTATAGTCCTGGAATAGACCCACTTATATATTGTCAGTTGATGTTCACAAAGGCACAAAAGTAATTCAGTGTCAAAAGAACAGTCTTTTCAACAGTGGTGCTGGAACAAACTGAATATCCTATGAATAAGTAAAAGTCAATCTTGATCTCTCCTTTATACCATATACAAACATTAATTCAAAATGCATCATAGACTAAATGTAAAAGCTAAAACTATGCAGAAGAAAACAGAAGAAAAAGTTATTGACCTTGGGGTAGGCAAAGATTTACTAGACAAGAACCCAAAAAATCCTAATCACAGAAGAAAACAATGATATTGAATTTTATTAAAGTTAAAAACCTCCACTCATTTAAGAAATAAAGCAAAGACTGGGAGAAGATAGTCTCAAAATGTGTATCTAACAGTGGACTTTTATCCAGAACTTATAAAAAAAACCTCATGCACCTAATAATAAGGTTAAAAAAATAGGATAAAAGGTTTTATTGAAAATAGACACTTCACAAAAGATGACATGCTACTAAACATATGAAAAGATGCTCAACATAATTAACCAGCAGGGAAATATTCATTAAAATCACATATAGGATATCCCCTACATCCTCTGGAATAGCTAAAATTAAAAGGCTAAGAATTCCACGTGTCCAAATGAGTATGAGAATGTAAATAAGCTGGAACTCTCATGCATTGTTAGTGAGAATGTAATCCTCCCTCAGTATTTGTGGGGGAATGGTTCCAGAAACCCCGTGGATGCCAAAATCCATGGATGCTCAAGTCCCTTATATAAAATCACAGAGTACAGTTGGCCTTTGGTATCTGTAGGTTTGGTGTACATGGGTTCCACCAAAGACATTGATTTTTGATTTTTGATCTGTGGTTGGTTAAATCCACTGATGGTGGAACCCACGGATGTGGAGGGCTGACTGTAAAATGGTATAACCTCCATGGGAAACATTTTGGCAGTTTATAAATTTAAACATATACTTACTACTTGACCCAGCAATTCCACTTGTAGCTGTTTAGACAAGCAAAATAAAAACATCTGTTCACAAAAAGACATGAATGTTCATAACAGTTTTATAACAGCCCCACACTGAATACAACCCAAATGTACAATACTTGAATGGATAAACAAATTGTGGTATATTCATACAATGGAATATAACTCATCCATAAAAGGAATATAATATAATAAACTTAGTAACGTGGATGAATATCAAAAATATGCTGTGAATGAATCCTGATATAAAGGAATATATGCTGTATGATTTTATAACAGGCAAAACTAATCTGTAGTCATAGTTATAAGATTAAGGGTTGCTTAGGGCTGAGTAGCGTGGGAGATTGATTACTAGTGGGTTTTTTTTTGTCGTTTGTCTTTGTTTTTGTTTTTGTCTGTGCTGCACGGCTTGTGGGATCTTAGATTCCTGACCAGGAATCGAACCTGGGCCCTCGGTGGTGAAAGCACGGAGTCCTAGCCACTGGACTGCCAAGGAATTCCCACTAGTGGGTTTGAAGGGACTTTTTTAGGTGGTAAAAATGTTCTATATCTTGATTAGGGATACAGTTACATGGATATATGCATTTGTCAAAATTCATCGAGCTGTGCATTCCATGTGATCATTTTATCATATGTAGGTTATGCCTCAACATAGATGATTTTTTTTTTTTTGCGGTACGTGGGCCTCACACTGCTGTGGCCTCTCCCGTTGCGGAGCACAGGCTCCAGACGCGCAGGCTCAGTAGTTGTGGCTCACAGGACCAGCCGCTCTGCGGCATGTGGGATCTTCCTGGACCGGGGCACGAACCCGTGTCCCCTGCCTCGACAGGCGGACTCTCAACCACTGCGCCACCAGGGAAGCCCCATAGATGATTTTTAAAATATCAGTTCAAAGTGGATTGTAGATCTAAATGTGAAAGGTCAAATAATAAGCTGCTTAAAGATACCATGAGAGAATTTCTGAAATGGGATATAGAAAACACTAATGCTAAATTAAACTGTATTAAAACCTGGAGCATCTTGTCTTTAAAAGGCACTAACAAGAGGGTGAAAAAGGCAAGCTACCGTGAGAGGGGAAAAAAAGTGTGGGTGTGTGGGTGGGTGTATGTATGTATATTGTAGGTATATTTTTTTCTTGAAAACTGCCTCATATTCAAAAAATATAAATAACTCCTACAAATTACTAGGGAAAATCCCAAATATTTTAAAGGAGAAAGGGCAACAATGTGAATAGGCACGTCATAAAAGAGAATTTCCAAATAGTCAATAAAGACATGAAAAACTGCTCTAGATCTTTAGTCATCAGAGAAATGCAAATTGAAGTCCCAATGCTGTATCAATATATATATATATATGCACTGAAATGGCTAAAATAGACAATACTGAGTGTTAACAAGGTTGAGAGCAACTGTCATTCTGCTACATTGCAGGTTGGGGTAGGAGTGTAATTTGTACAACCAATTTGGGGAAACTATGGCAGTGTACCCGTGCGTTATGACTAAACAGCTTCTCTTTTAGAATATGCCGCACAGAACAGTATGTGTATCAGGATACATACTCAAGAATGTACATAGCAGTTTATTTGTAAATAGCTGTAAATTAATAACTACACAAATATCCATTAACAATAGAATTGTTTTGTAGTCAAACAATGGAATACTATAAAACAATGAGAAAGAGCAACCTACTACATGCAACTACATGGATGAAGCTCACAAATGGAATGTTGACTGAAGGAAGACAGATTCAATACATATATGAGAGTCCACTTACATAAATTTCAGAAATAGGTGAAATGATTCTTTTTAGTGTGGGAAGCTGGGATCATGGTTACTTACTTTGGGGTGAGGAATAGGCACAAGGGGTACTGGTAATATATTGTTTCTTGATCTGGGTGGTAGTTACATGGATGTGCTTATTTTGTCTAATTTGTCATGCTTTACATTTACATTTATTATACTGTGTATAATGCTTTGATTTTTAAAAGTTTATTTTGGGGGGCTTCCCTGGTGGCGCAGTGGTTGAGAGTCCTCCTGCCAATGCAGGGGACATGGGTTCGTGCCCCGGTCTGGGAAGATCCCACATGCCGCGGAGCGGCTGGGCCCGTGAGCCATGGCCGCTGAGCCTGGACATCCAGAGCCTGTGCTCCGCAATGGGTGAGGCCACAACAGTGAGAGGCCCACATACCGCCAAAAAAAAAAAAAAAAAGTTTATTTTTGGGAATTCACTGGTGGTCCAGTGGTTAAGACTCTGCACTTCCACTTCAGGGGTTGGATCTCTGGTCGGGGAACTAAGATCCCGCATGCCACGTGGCCTGGCCAAAAAAAAAAAAAAAAAAAGTTTATTTTTTAAAATTAATGATGACAAAGTAAAGATATTTTGAGGAAAAAAATTACATTGTACTCTTGATAGTGTGGCTGAGAATGAGATTACTGTACAGAAGTCAATAGTTTTTCTTTAATAATTAAAGTCTAAAAATGGAGGCGGGGGCTTCCCTGGTGGCGCAGTGGATGAGAGTCTGCCTGCCGATGCAGGGGACACGGGTTCGTGCCCCAGTCCGGGAGGATCCCACATGCCGCGGAGTGGTTGGGCCCGTGAGCCATGGCCGCTGAGCCTGCGCGTCCGGAGCCTGTGCTCTGCAACAGGAGAGGCCACAACAGTGAGAAGCCCGCGTACTGCAAAAAAAAAAATAATAATGGAGACAGGGACTTCCCTAGCAGTCCAGTGGTTAGGACTCCCCGCTTCCACTGCAGGGGACATGGGTTCCATCCTTGGTCAGGGAACTAAGATCCCGTGAGCTGCTGGGCGTGGCCAATAAATTTTTTAAAAAATGGAGGCAGTAATAAGCATTCCACTTACAGTGGTGGGCGGCTTCACTTGGTACAAGCTGAGATCTCTTGTTTTGGCTCCTACTGCTTGCCTCTTGCTTTCTAGGGCTTCTCTGTGGTTGCTGTTGCAGTCCTTACCATGAGAACTTACTTGAGTTGTACAAGCCAGTGTCAGGGGTATTTAACATCCAGTGGAGCAAACTTTGGTCAGCAGGAAGTGGGAGTCTATTTATATACACACACATATATATATATATGCACTTCCCCCTTTCTCACTTCTGATTGATAGTCTTGAGCTGCATTGCATACAGTTTCTCATATTGTCTTCTGTAGCCAACTGTCAAGACAACCACTTTTATTGGCTCGCTGTCTCTCCTTGTTATACTACTCCATCCTTAACTCCTGCTCCCCAATAAAGTATTCATGAATAAGCCTTCTACTCAGACTCTGACCTGCTCCCCATAACAAAGAATTATCTAGCCCAAAATGTCAGTAGTACTGAGGTTGAGAAACCGTGGTATTTGAAGCCAGTGGTTTGCTTTAAAATCTAAGCTCTTCGATATTCAAACACTGACTTCAGGAAATAACCACTGAATGTTAATTTTTGTGTCTATACAATGATAATGATAAGGTAAGCTCTATAAACTTAATGCCCGAAACATGGAAGAGTTCAATAAACAGCAGTTATTGATACTTCTTATTCAAGTTTATATGCTATTTTCTGACACTCTGAGTCATTTTCACTGAATATAAAAACTCTTTCCTAGATACCAAGTTCTCAAGTCCTTATAAATAACCATCAAAAGGGACAAAAGAAAGCATCTGCAGGACCCAATACAGAGGAAACACCAACATGATTCATGTGAAGATTTAAATGTATATATGGGTTTTTCAATTTTGTAAATATTTACCTTTAAGGTGATGCTGTGTTAGCAGAGACTCAACACTGCAGTGAGAAGGTTGTTTTGCCAACAACACACAAGTTCATTGTCAAAAACTTTGAGAGCAGCCATAAACATTATTAGGAGGCAAAGGATGCATTCTAAAACACGAGAGAAGCCAGAGAACATAGTATGTAAACACAGTTAAGCACAAAACAAAATAACACTAAAATACGTAAAACAGGAAATTTATATTTAGTTTTTAAAAAATAGCAACATCTGTGTATGCATATATTGTTGGGGGCTATCCTATGCATTTCAGATGTTTAGTAGCAGTTTCTGGCCTCTACCCACTAGATGCCAGTAGCACCACACACCTTATCCCCTCAGTTGTGACAGCCAAAAGTGTCTCCAGACATTGCCAGATGTATCCTGAGAGGCAAAATCATCCTTGGTTGAGAACAACTGAGGTAAATGTAGATTTGAATTCCAGCTCCAAGGCTATGGCTCTGTGAATTTGCCATAGTTTTTTTTAAACCTTAGTTTTGTTTTTTAAAGTAGAGATAATGAGATAATATAACAGTGCTTTAGCTCAGCACCTGAAACATAGAGTTCAGTAAATGATAATGTGATGCTAAAACCTGTTTTTTGTGTGTGCCACTCTGCCTTTCTGTCCTCTAAAAGTGAAATGCCCCTTTGTAGCCTGTGGTCATCTAAGATCATTAAAAGGCATTGATCTAAGATCATTAAAAGGCATTGATCTTTCATGTGGGCAGTTAGATAGACTTCAGGTTTGCTTTCTGCCTAGCTATGGATTAGCTTTCTTCCTCTTGTGTTCTTGTTTGACTTGGGCAGAGTTGGGAGTACATTATTTCATTTGAATCTCCTCCTGACGTAACGTTGTTTATGGTGTTCTTTGCATATTCATAACCTCTTGAATTAGACCCAGCATGTTAAAGACTAGCTCAGGCTTATTGGAATCATACCTATGGAAATTGGAAAGATAAGATTAAATCTTTATTGTTTTTTATTGTTATTGTTGTTTTTGTTTTTTAACCCAGTTGACAGCCAATGAAAAATATTTATTCTTTAGTTTTATTTTATAAGTATGATTAAAAATATTAATAGCCTAGAATTGCTTTCATATACATTGTCATTTAAATTTTATTAAAATCCCAGGCAATGAAAAGAGAATAAAGGGAGGTTAGGAAAGGGAACTCTTGATATACTATAAGTATATAGCAAGATACTACAGTAAATACTTTATATTATTGTCTCATTTATTTCTTACAACAATATCTGCAAAGTAAGTAGCATTATCTTATTTTGTAGGTGAGCATATGGTGGTTCATTTGCCCAAGATCATATAGCTGCTAAATAAGTGACAGAACCACTAGAACCCAGTTTTTAAATTCCCAAACCCATCTTATTTTCATAATGCCATGCTACCTCCCCCAAATGAGGAGCATATTAGTCTGCCTTAACTTTCTTTGTAGACAATGTATCTTGACCTATCCTGTGGATCACAAGATCCACATAAATTGTAGGACATTGGAACTATGATAAGCCATTTTTTCTGTTTCCAGTAGGCCCAAAGACCTGTCTTGCCTAGACCAACTTCTCTGGCCCTCTGTGGCCTACATCTTTGCTGTTCTCCTGGTCCAGTGCAGTTATATCTGGTTTATGGGAGTAAGGAAAGTTTTTAGGTTCCGCCTTTTTTGGCTAAGTAAATAAACCTTATTTTTTGATTATGTGTATTATCTTAGCCTTTGTGATTTCATATTGCTCAAGAATGCAGAGCAGTTAAATCTTAAGCCACGAAGGGAATGTTTGGCAAGATTCAAGTAAAAGTAGACTTAAAAATTAAGAGGGCTTTATATCAAATAAGAAAATAGTCTCAAAACTTTCCTGTTTGTTCTAATAGGCTACTGAGTAAAAGATGTTTTTAAGTGTATAGTTGCCTAAAACTACTGTCTTGGTGTGATTTGTATTTTTAGCTGAGAGAAGAAAAGTTACAAGAGGAGAAAACATCTGAAGATCAAATCCACAGGCTGTTACCAGAGGATACAGAAATGGGAAAAAGGAAAATGGATGAACAGAAAAAAAGAGATGAGCCATTAGTACTGAAGACAAATCTAGAGCGTGTAAGTAGATCACCTTTTTGATGGACACCTGCCTCAAAATCAGCAATTAGCCCAGGTGATATGGATCTGAAAAACCTTTGTTGGTGAACAGTAACAATCATTGACTGTGCAGCTTAAGAGTAGTGAAGAAGTTAGCATTCAGATGGAGAGCTGGAGAAAATGATTTGTGAATGGGACAATGAGACTTGTATGGAAAGATTAAGGGGGAACAGTGGGGAAAAAAGGTGAGTGAGAGGAAAATCCTTAGTATAGTTTACTACTTGTGGTAAGTTTTATACATGTATTGTCATTTTGATTTATGAGTTGTTATTTGACATCTGAGTTCTGTATGTGTTATATCCTCAACTAGATTTCCTTATAGTTTGTATTTTACTTCTCTTTACTCTTTATAATGCCCCAAACAGCACAGTTCTATTTTACAAAGTAGGTCCTCACTATTAGGTTACTTAGTTTAAACTTAACCTAATTATACTTCTAATTGGGCTAAATCTTGCCTGAATTTTTTTTCGTTACTTATTTACCAAGCAAATTAGTGGAAAATGTTGTAAATGGTATATTTAACTAATACAAGAAAGCACTTTTGGAGGATCCACTGATTACGGCTCAAATGGATGATTACAATTGTTTTTTTTTTTTTCTTTAGTAATTCATATTGGATTAGACATCTTCTATTACTTGCTATATGTGCTTAGCATACCTTTATAGAGTCATATCTATTAAAATGTTTTGTGATTCAGGCTTGTTAGTATTTCAGGCTATATTTTTAATTAGGTGGATTTAATAAAGCTTTACCATATATAAAGACAGACAACATACCAGAATAGAGGGGAAAAAAATCTCTAGACCTGAAGTCTGCCTGTTACACAGGTCCCAGCATTGTAACAGATTGTATAACTTTGGCCAGGTTACTTAATTTCTCTGTGCTTTAGGTTTACTCTTTGCAAAGGCATTTTTCCTGAACTTCAAAATTTGAGATTACTTAAGCTTTCTTGGATTGATAGTATTTGCTGACTGTCAATGTATATGTGGGGCTTTTTTACCCCAGTTATAATAATAATAATTGTTACTATTTAATTATTGTTAAAAACAACCATTTGCATTCCAAGCTTCTAAAAGATTCAGTTTAACAAATATGAAATGCTTATGTACTCGGTGCTCTGTTCATTGGGAACTACAAAAGGAAAAAGACTACTTTTGGAGAGAATACAGTTTATCTAGGAAGGGAGGAATAAAATATATGCTAGTCTTGTGCATATAGTATGTCTTCTGACTAAGCCCCAACTGTTGTCTGTAGTCTCTAAAGACCGCAAACTCTGCCTCCTCACCCCAACAGGACTGTCCAGTAGTGTCCTCAGGGAAAACAGCCCAGAAAGACATTTCTTTTTAGGACAAACCAATTTTGACAAAGAGAGCTTACTCTTTACTATGGTCCTTTTGATAGAAAGAACCTATTGTTTTCGGCCTTGCCAGATCTAGGTTTCCTCCAGGAAATGATCTCTAGTATTAATTCATAGCAAGGATGGGAAATTGCTCTAATTATTTTTTCTTTTGCCACTATAATCTTTGAAGTAGAAATTAATTACTTCAACCTAAAATTTAATCTTAAAAGGAATCAGGAAGTACAAATCCTGATTGGCAATGGCCAGTTTTGCAAAATTTCCTATACATTGAATAAAATCAGGTCTATGAACACTTTAAGTTTTAGATTTTTGTGATTTTACCTTTTTTCTGTTTGCTTTTATATTTTTGAGGACTTTTACAATTTTACTTTAAATATGTCAAGAAATTTTGGTGTTAAATCCCCCCGGGTTGGGACACACAGTTTTGAGGGCCTGAGCTTCCTGTGTCCCCCTTTGCCTGGCAAAGCAATAAAGCAGTTCTTTTCTACTTCACCCAAAAAAAAAAAAAAAGAAAAAGAAATTTTGGTGTTGAACAAATAATTTCATTTAGTTTAGCCAAGGATACATTCATATTGAGACTGAAAAGAAGCTCAAGTGGTCTCAGTGGAAAGCCAGCTGAAGGATTATATTTTATAGAGAGAGTATTATGATTAGAGCTGGACTGATCATTTCACCCTTCTCCAAAAACCTCAGTGGCTCCCCATTTCCTGTGGAATTAAATGAGAACTCTTCACCCCAACATTCAGGTCCTTAGTATTATTCTAGCTTACCTTTCCATTTTTGCTTACATCCAAGAACTCCAGGGAACAGAGCTGTTTGCTTTCTCCCAAATGTATAATCTATGCTTTCCTTCCTGAGAATCCTTGCTCTTGCATTTCATCTCACTGAAATGCCACTGACCTTACCTGTTGAAAGGCTATTTATCTTTCCATGTCCAGTTCAAAAGCTGTCACCTTCCTGGAACCTATAGGGATTCCTCACTTTTTTTCCACTCCCATCATCCATTCTCTTCATCTTACCTCTCCTCACTTTGTAACTTTTATAGGACTTACTTCATTCTTCCTTACATTATGGTTATTTGTGTGTTTGTGTTTCTCTACTTAATTTGTAAGTTTGTTAAGTATAGGAAATGTGTCTTACTGTTTTTTAAATCTCCCATAGTACCTTGCACATCACAAGTGTTTGATACGTGTTTATCAAGTTGAATCCAAATAGAGGAAGAAAAGTGCTTATTCTAGAAACAGTTATTTGTTCAGAAAGAAAATAAAATAGGCACGATGTTTAGTTTATTACGATTTGTTATGGTGCAGTTAATACCGAGAATAGTGCAATTGTTGGAAAACAATTTGGTGTAACAATTATAGTCATACCAAAGATTATAAAGTTGAAAGTGAAAAATTACTTATCATCCCATAACCTAGAGATAACTCCTATAAACATTTTGGTGAATATCCTTCCAGACTTCTTTTCTAAGTTTGTTTGTGTATGTGTGTGTGTGTGTGTGTGTGTGTGTGTGTGTGTGTGTGTGTGTGTGTGTATAAAATATATTGTTTTTCTTTTCAGAAAATGTAACCCAGTATACATACTGTTTTATAACCTTCTTTAATAAATTATAAGTCCTGACTGTCTTACCATGTAAATAAAGAATCCCATATCATTATTTAGTGGTCTGCTAGTTATTCTTTACTGTAGAATTTATCCAATTAATTTGTTTAATTGATCTGTTGATATTTTGCTATCTTAAACCACTGCTGTGATGAAATCCACATGTCTCATTAGTTCCTTATGAATTACTAGAAGTGGAATGATCAGATCAAAGGGAGTGTACTTTTTAAGACTTTTTGGTACTTATTATTCAGTTGACCTCCAGAAAGTTTGTATTAAACTTTGAACTTTAAAGTTTGTATTAAACAGTAGTAAACAAATGTGCTAAACTAATTTCCTCACACCCTTGCCAACCCTGGGTATTATCATTCTTTTAATTTTTTTTAGGCATAACATTTAAAAAAATATCATTTTAGAGATTTCCATTTTAGGAATCGTTAGTCCTATATGCTTGTTTTTATCCAAAGTTAAAGATGAGAGGTAAATATTTTCCTATCTTATGGCTCTAGGTTTTGTGAGGGTAGAAATATAGAGGGATTGGGGGTCAGGGTACTTTCTGTTTATATAATTATTTATTTATAATAATGTAAATTTATTTTCAACAATTAAAAGGAACCTGGCATATACCTATTATAATACCAGAGTTTTTTCTTAAAAGATTAATAGTATTAAAATTGATATAAATAAAATCTATCTTTTGTTGAGCACTTACTACTTGTGAGCTAATGCACTATGTGTTTTTAATGGTTAATCACAATATACGTAGTAGACAGATCATTTTTAATTTTATAGATGAGAAACTGAGGCTTAAAAAGGTAAAGCAACTAACCTATAGTGACAGTGATAGCTAAGTAATAGAGCTGGAATTTGAACATTCTTTTATTTGGTACTGAATTGATTATGCAGAAAGACCTAAAAAAATTGCCATTATTTATCCCCTGTTGAGTCTGTTGATGTCAAAACTTCTTCTTTCTTTGCAATAAATTTGGTAATGGGTTAGGGCTATTAAAGTTTCTCCAGTGAATAGTTTGTACAACAGGGTTCTTTAAGGAGTGATAGATACCCTACAGAATTGAAAAACTTCTCTGTAAATTGTAATCCTTCAACTGTTTCTTAAAGGCTGTTGGAAACATAGCCTGTTGTATGAATGTGCCTATCAACCTAGAGAATAACAAAGCATTTAAGGAATACAGGGTACTCTGAGCCATAAGATGCCTTGCATGCCTCTGTCTACAACTCTAACTTTGATAGTCATTTAATCATTAGAAAACTGGTTAATCATTAGATTATTAGACTTTTTTTGTTTACCTACTATATAATGGTATCAGAAGTTTTAAAGAAAAGGTGGTCACTTGCTCTCAAAGAGTCTGTTGTCTACAGTAGAAATCAGACTCCTAAATAAGAAGCTACAGTTCCGCGTGATTAGTTGCTCCCCCTATAAAGAAGACACTCATATTGAATCATGAGCAAATCCTCATATGTGTATGCAAAAGACACACGTAAAAGAAACTTTGAATGTAAATTTAAAGACTCAAAAAGATACTCTAAAATAAAATGAAGGTAAATGAATGAGTGTCAGCAAGATGGAAAAAGCTGATCTAAGTGTATTTGGAAGCGAAAGTGACATTTAAGATGCCTCTGAAAGGCCAGTGAGTATTTTATAGGCAGAGAATGTGGAAGGAGAAATCTTAGGCAAAGGGACTAATAGCATGTGCAAAAGAATAGGAGTTTTGAAAGACTATGATGGTACATGTGGAGAGTAGAAAGTAGTATGATTGCAGTAGAGCTCAAGGAGTGCCCTGTGTGGGAACTGGTGGGAGAAAAACTTGGAAGAAGAGTGGATCTAGCTTCTGAAGGTTATTGGATCATGCTGAGGTATTTAGACTTTACCCTGAAGTCACCAACGGTTAAGCAGGGGAGTGATGGGATTCTTTTTGTGTGTTTGATAATATGGAGGGGATTGGAGGGAAGAAAGACTGGAGAGAGCAAGACCCATAAGTAGATTATTGCAGTAGTCAAGGCAGAAGATGATGAGAATCTAAGGAAAGGCAGTGACAATGAGTATACATGAGAAGAGTTAGCTCTGAAAGACATTCAAGGAGTAGAATGGAGCAAAGTAGAAATAACGTGGAGGCAGTTTGGAGACAGATGCTCTGGATCACAGTGCCAACATTAACTACTTATTAACTGTACAATCCTAGGCAAATTAACTACTCTGAGCCTCAGTTTGCCGTCTGTAAAAGGTAATAATCCCTTAGTGGGGGTAGGTTAAAGAGTAGATGAAATAAAATATTTGGATGTGTTGGGGTACTCAAAACCTCTATACAATGTTATTATGATTTTGAAGAAAGGAAAGGAAAGAGTCATGGGTGACATTGAAGCTTCTAACTGGGCTGGTAGGGGGACTTAGAGAAGAGAAATATTGAGTTTGATTTTGGATATATTAAGTTTGAGCTGCATTTGGGATATCCAGATTGGGATCCCAAGAGGCAGTTGGAAACATAGATTGGAACTCAGAGAGAACATATAATAGAAAGAGAGATTTGAACAATAATAGCTTTGGGAGATTCCATGGGAACCCCAAATGGACAGTGTTGTCTCCCTTGTCTCCTGCCAGTGTCCTGCACGTCTCTCAGATTCAGAGAATGAAGAACCTTCTCGAGGCAAGATGATACAGACACACCGCTCGGCATTTGTTTCCAAGAACAACTCCTACTCCTTATCTTTCCTGGCAGGGTAAGAGACTGATACTGAATTCTTTCATTTTGGGATATGAGACAAAAGGGACTGGGGGAGCTTTAAAGTGTTTGTTGTAGCTACTTTGGGGGAGGTGGGAGTGAGGGAAAATGGGGGAACTCGTTTTCAAATATGGGTTAGGAATAAGGGGCTGACCTGAAATTTTAAAGAAAAGTAAATTTTACCCAATTCGGGTATCCTCAGGATAAGATTGTACTAATTGCTCTGCTGCAGAGTTGAACTTTCTTTTCTGGGAGGAAACAACAAAGCCTTCAACAGCCATTGATATTGAAGACTATTCCTCTTAATAGGAACTTGAGGCTAGAGTTGATTTATTTTCAATGCCTGGAACTAAAATATATATTGATAGGTTTCAAGAGGGCAAACTAAAAAGTTTTTAAGACCTTTGTCAAGGCATTTCTTGTTCCTTTAGACTTTGCAGGCCCTAGGGAGGAAAGGAAGGAGGAATTGGATGAATGTTGGGTGATGGAAGAATAATGAAGGGCTTGGTGGAAGGAAGGAAAGAAGGATGGATAGATGGATGGATAGATAAGTAGGTAGGTAGGTAGATAGATAGCAAGAGGGAAAGGAAGGGAAGAAGAAATGAAAGAAGGGAGGAAGGCTGGAAGGAATCATTTATTCAACAGACAGTAGGTACTACGTGCCATGCCCTCTCTTTTAATATAAAAAGACACAGTCTTTACCCCATTTTGTTGTCTTTTTTGATTTAAAGCTGGCATTACTCACCCTTATTTCTAGGGTTCTTCTCCTTCCCACAGCACTATGAAGTGTATCTCTCTTGCTGTTCCTATGAACATATACCTGGACCCTTTATATCTTAAGGCTTTTTATTGCTACTCACTAATAAATATGACCAAAAAACTCTACCAAGTTTAAGAATGTTATAAAGGTCATACTATTGTGATCCCTGTTGTTTTTATATCTGAATCCTTTTGGTATATGTTCTGATTTTCCTGTTCTTTCTTTTTCTTTTTTAAATTTTATTGGAGTATAGTTGATTTACAATGTTGTGTTAGTTTCAGGTGTACAGCAAAGTGATTCAGTTATACATATACATATATTCATTCTTTTTCAGATTCTTTTCCCATATAGGTTATTACAGAATATTGAGTATTTCCTGTTATTTCTGTGAGTAAAATTCGCTAAACCTCTCCTTCTCTTAAATGCCTCCCCTTCTCTGGGTGACAGTAACTCCTTCCAGGAAGGCCCTTTCCTAAACTGTTTATTCACTCATTTGACATTTGTTGAATGGCCACTGGATTGTAGCCGCTGTAGCTTGACTGATGAAATGAGAACCCAATACGTAAGATGTAAGCCAGTGTACTTAACCTTTTATGGTGATGATGAAACTCCTGCTTTGTGCACATGAGCTTGAACTGTAGATGCCCTGTAAAGTTAAAAAATTCAAGATTGCTTGACTAAGAATCGTCAGCTTCTGAATGTGTATGTGGATTTTTCCCCATTTATAGTGGGTGTATCTTAATGATTATTAGAGGGATCTACTGAAAAGAGAAAAAGATCATATTAATTCCAATCAAGTCACAATAAATATCCCCTGAAACAAATAAATGTTGCTTTAGGCAGTCTGTGATTAGTTAATTAACATCTCTTCATTTGAAATTACTTGGGAAAAAGGAAAATTTTATTAAAACCCAAATATGATGCCAAGGCCAAATTGCCCCAATTAATTGGAGTGGACACTGGATAGGTGAACTACTTATTACCAATTCCAGTCTCTACCCCTTAATTCATTCTTTTAAAGTGGGTAGAAGGTTAATTAATATGTTGTTACTTAGAAATGCCTACCAAGGAACTTAGAAAATTCTTCTCTAAAGCGCAAAATGTAAAGTCTATACAGAGGGGTGTGCTTTTGATTATGTGTGGCTCTGGAATATGTGAGGTATTATATCTTCTTTTCCTGCTCCTTGGCCCATCCTTGCCCTTAATATGTATCATTGAGTCACAGTGGGATTATAGGAAAATATTTACTTAACATGTTATTGTTAAGAAATGTTACAATCAGTATTATACATTTATGGATTTCAGCATTTATTTTTTCCAAATATCCAAGGTTGTGGGCTGAGTTCAGTTATTAGTACAGTTTTTTAAAAAAATAATTGGATTTGGTTGGTAGGGTTATCTTTTTAGGAAATAGTTTGCTGATGTCATGGAAACTTTAGGTTGGAAAATTTATTATGGTAATACTGTGAATTGCATCTCTTATTTAGTCAACATGTTTTACTTCTTAGTTAATATTAAGTTTCAATTCTAAATGATATTTAGGAAAACAATATGAAGTTGTTAGTGCTGACAATGAGATGAGGCATATGGATATATTAAAAAAAAATTAGCATGGTGATGGTTACATAGCGATGTGCCTGTAAACTTAAAATGGTTAAAATGGTAACTTTCATGTTATATATATTTTACCACAAGAAAAAAAGAATTAGCATTGTTAACAGTTTTGGGATATTTCAAATGCATTTTTTTCTGTCTGTTAAACAATAACAGAAGAATAGGTTTTTCTCTGCAAGTTTGTTTCCTAAAGAGAGTTCATCTGTAAAAACTTTAAAGTTTTTTACATCTGTATTTAAATCAAATTAATCTGCATTTATTTTACTTATCTACTTTATAAACTTTTCTTTCTTAAGCCCAAAAGCATGGAGTTAAGAGTGAGTAGTCCTGATAGGATAGTTATTTTGGAAGGAATCCATCAATAGATTCTGGCCAAGTCTTGCCAGTAGCTCAGTCTATTTTCATTTGAAACATTCAAAGCAAAGAATGTTTTGCAGCACTATTAATAAAGTTCTGTAGCCCTTTGAAAATGAAAGTTCTTCCAAATAGGCAGATAGAGTAATAGTTAACCCAAGGTCATTTCTAAGTAAATTATAAAATATATGTGAATTGAAAAGAATTAACCTGAACCATAAGATATGTAATTATAAAGTTAGGCTTTTATTTTAAATATCTGAAAAACTGGTTTGTTTATTTGTTTAAATTTATTTCCCTTCATTCCTCATGCCCTCTTCACCACTAGAAGAATCAAACAAAAAATGTGGTTGCAAGTTATTCTAAAAGCTCAGTCTGGAAAAACTTTCTCTGTTGAGCTACTGTCTTTTCTAAGAGCTACACGTTCAGTTGTGTTTTCCTCTTTGCTTTGGCTGTCAGGAAGTTTAGAATTAAGACAGAGTTTTCAATTCAGTCATCATGGCCTTCCAACATGGCATATAATTTAAAAAAATAATTTTTGGTGTACTCTTCTCATGTTTATTACTTAATGTGGTCTTTATTCTCTATTAACGCTCATTCTTTATGTATTTTTACTGTAAGTCACTTAAAATTCTTCTTGGGAATAGGGTATAACCATAAAAAGAAATATAATCAAACCATCTATCCTCCTTCCAGTTTAAAAAATGAAAAAAGAAAGTGATACAGTAATGCCAGTACTGCCATTCTGTACAAAACTGTATCTTAAGTAAATGGTGCCTAGTGAGATTCCTGGCATATGATAAGCCTTCAGTGAGTATAGCTGCTGCTATTTTGTTGTTATCTTCTTTTAGAACTCTTAGAACTGAAAAGGATATTAAATATTGTTTTATCTAATTCCTTTGTTTTATGGGTGAGAAGACTAGAGCTCAGCGAGAGACCATGGCTTGCCAAATCTTAGACTGCTAGAGTAGTAGGACAATGAGTTAGAACTGAGATTTCTTGGCTCTTTCCACTATACCCTTTTGTCCCCCATGACTTTCTTATAGATCCCTATGCTGCCTCTGCCCATTTTCCCACTAGGCTTTAAATCCTTTGCAAGCAGGGACAAAAATCTTGTTTACCATTGTATTCACAGTACTTAGTACAGTGCCTGGCACATAGCAGAGGCTTAATAAATACTTGTGGAATGTTTAATGAGATAGGTCTTGTGCCCTTGGGTAGGTTAAAGGGGGCTTTGTCAGAATTGTCAAACTTGCAGAGTCCCTAGGAGGGAGGACTCTGGGAGCTGTGGAGGAAACAGATTGGCTGGTGGCTGTTGTTTAGACTAGATTCCATAGGATTAATAAGGGATTTAGGGGGAGTCTAATGACCACATTGATAAAGCTTTTATACTATAAAGTTGCCTTTAGCTCTTTAATACATTAGCAGTAGCTTATGAGGATTCTTTTTATAGATTCTGTAAAAGAAAAATCTGTGTTACACTGAGTAATAATTAAGCCTTAATTAAGTAGAAATTAACTACATTATTTTGTTTTGTAATGCCCAAATACTTTAAGCCTGAGTCTGTGGTTCAGAGTGGGGTGCAGCAAAAGAGACCTGAAGTGTCTGTGCTTCCTCTAAGGTGTGTGTGTAAGGAGAGATAGAGACAGACTGACTGCAGACCCAGTCGTATTAACTGCATGCGCAGCCACTGTTGGAGTGAATTAAAATATGCAGACTTGTTCCTCTTTTTTAAAATGAACGAATGAAAATATAGATGCTTTCAGTGGACAGACACCAGACACATAAATGATGTGATACTGGAGGACTAGCTTTATTATTTTTTAATTAATTTATTTTATTTTTGGCTGTGTTGGGTCTTCGTTGCTGTGCACAGGCTTTCTCTAGTTGTAGCGAGCGGGGGCTACTCTTCCTTGTGGTGCACGGACTTCTTATCACGGTGGCTTCTCCTGTTGCGGAGCGTGGGCTCTAGGCATGCAGGCTTCAGTAATTGTGGCTCGCGGGTTCTAGAGCGCAGGTTCAGTAGTTGTGGCACGCAGGCTTAGTTGCTCCGCGGCATGTGGGATCTTACTGGACCAAGGCTTAAACCTGTGTCTCCTGCATTGGCGGGTGGATTCTTAACCAGTGTGCCACGAGCGAAGCCCTGGAGGACTAGCTTTAGAATTGATGAAAGGAGGCAAACCAGAGAGGTGAGGGTGGAGAAGCCAGTCTAGGGAGTTTTAGGGAAGTAGTGGTGTGAGCTTGAGTAAAATCAGTTGACCTCGTTCTGTATCATTTATGTAAAATGCAAGTTGTTATGCCCTGCCTATTGCTGGGCAGGGGATTTCCCTGAATGATTTCTTAAGATTCTTTTCACCTCTAAAACTGAAGTGTCTAGAAGTGGCTTAGAGCAGGGTTTTAAAAGATGTAGGAAATGTGACCAGGGCATGAAAAGGAAAGGGTAAGGGCAGTTAGTGAGTTCTGTAAAAATCTCAGGATTAGACTTAGCAAGTTATGTGTGGGAAATAGTCCAAACAGTAACCATGAGGGAAAGGAGACTATGAGAGAAAAATGAGGTAGTGATTTAAAAGAAACCACAAGGCCTGATGATGGCCTGCGGCAGGTCGTGTGTGTGCGTGTGTGTGTGCGCGCATGTGTGTGTTGGGGGAGGGATAAAAGAATAGAAGCGAATCAAGTGGATGAGCTGGTTAAGAGGACAAATCTTGTTAAGAGTATGGAGTATGGATGGAAAAGGAAGATAGCTTAAGGAGAAGTGATGTGGAATTTAAGGAGCAGGTTTTAGAGGTGTCAGTAATCTCTCTGCCTTACTAAAATAGGAATATACTGGTGGTTTTCAGAGGGGTCTGGCAGGATGGTGAAGGGTAGCATCAGGGAACTAGCTTTTTCCCAGGGCTTCCTGCCATGTTCAGTACTTTACATACCTCATTTCCTTTAGTTCTTACATTAATCCTATAAGATTTATAACATTCTCATTTTTCAGCTAAGGAAAATGCAGTTCAAAGAGGTTAAGTAACTCACCCCAGAACTTCTCACCTGAGTAAAGTGACATAGATGGAATTGGAACTCAGGTCTCTCTTGACTCCAAACCTGTGCTCTTGCTAGCAAACCATTGTCAGAACCCTGTGACAGAAGGCTCTGTGCTTATTAGCTCTTTGTCTTGAAATGATCTACCTTTACAACAGAAAGCTTCCTTCCTTCTGTTTGTTTAAATAATTTATACCCTGTGTTGTTCTAAAAAAATACAAGATTGTACAGAGGTGGGTAAGAAGCTGTCCAGTTATCCTGTTGTTTGAGAGGACTCAAATCCTTTTGCATTGCTCTAGGCCTTTTGAAATACAGCTGTGGAAACAATGTTCCTATCTATCAGCAAACAAATACTAGTGCATGTCCAGAATAGGCAAATATGTAGAGACAGAAAGTAGATCAGTGGTTGCTTTGGGCTGGAGGAGAAGGCGGGGTTTAGGAGTAATAGCTAAAGGGTATGAGGTTTCTTTATGAGGTGATGGAAATGTTTTAAGGTTGTGGTGATGGTTAAATAACTCTGTGAATATACTAAAAACCATTAAATTTTACACTTTAAAAAAAGAAAGAGGGACTTCCCTGGTGGCACAGTGGTTAAGAATTCGCCAGTCAATGCAGCGGATGCGGGTTCGAGCCCTGGTCTGGGAAGATCCCACATGCTGTGGAGTAACTAAACCTATGTGCCACAACTACTGAGCCTGTGCTCTGGAGCCCGTGAGCCACAAGTACTGAAGCCCGTGTGCCACAGCTACCGAAGCCCGCCCGCCTAGAACCCATGCTCCACAACAAGAGAAACCACTGCAATAAGAAGCCCATGCACCGCAACGAAGACCCAATGCAGCCATAAATAAATAAATAAGTTAGTTAGTTAAAAAAAGAAAAAGAAAGAATGCTAGTATACACAAGGCAGATAACCCAACAATATACAAGGGAAGGATTGTAACAAAATCTTACACATTTCTGGGTGCATGGCAGCTACACCTAGGCCTAAGGAAGCTGCTGCTTTTATTCAAGTACGTGTGTGGGGATGGGAGGCCTCACACACCCAGGCTAGGGGCTGAGAGGAGGATCCTCTCCGACCTTCAGCTTCTTGGTGGAACTCAGCTGTGCCAGACCTGAGAGTTTGATTAAAAAACTAATGTGGTATGGGTATGTGAGAGACAGAGAGAGTGATGAGTGAGCAATTAATAACATGAGCTATCTAATGTTTTATATCATGTAATACCATTTGAAAACCCTTTAAGCAGTGCTTTATAAGCATTAAATCTTCTAGCTTTCCAGCTGCATGTTTATACTGGCTGCTCCTCCTTTTCTTTGTTTGTAAGTCAGATGCATTGTGGTTGTGGGTATTTTTAACTTAACTAGAAATCCCAGAAACCATCTGGTCCCTTGGCAGTGGAAATTTTAAGCTAGTTGCCTTTCAGACAATGCTGCTGTCTCTTGTTTATGACTTCATTATGTGTTTGGAAGAGAGAACTTCTCTAGATGTGCTGCGTCTGTTCTATGGCAGAGTAGAGTAGAATGTAAGATCAGTATGCTGTGGTAGAAAGAGCACAGGCCTTAGAGTCTTGGAGATACAGGTTTAAACTTTGGCTTCAGCTGTGTGACCTGGAAAAATCACTTCCTTCAGTTCTTTGTCTGTAAATTGAGGATGCTGATTTATAGTGTTTCTATATGGATTAAATGAGATACAGTATATTTAAAACATACAATGCCTGACGGATAATAGATTCCTAATAAATGATGAAGTTTTTTTTCCTTTCCTTAAGGATGTCATAGGCATTTCTGTTTATATTTTTATTCACTTATAAGAAATTTATTGAATATATCCACTATGTGCCAGGCACTGTGTGAGGGTTTGGGAATATAGAAATGGATGTGCACAAAGGTGGGAGGAGTAGTTACTTCCTCTGTTTTTTAGCAAAGGTATTGTTTGAGCTCTTAAATCTTAGGAACATTATCAAGTTTACTGCTGATGATTCTCAGCCAGCATTGAAGCCTCTTAAGCTGACCAAATACTACAATAATAATATCTATATATTATGTTGATGGTTTACACGATATTTTCACATTCATGATTTTTGTGACTCTTCATGTGACAATAACAACATTGGGGGAATATAGTTATATAGGAACAAAGTTCATGTATGCTATTGAAATTGAGTTTGTATTAGTTTGAATATATTGTCTTCAATTAAGATGTTAATTGTAATTCCCCAGGGTAACCACTAAGAAAATAACTATAAAACATACATAGTTAAAGAAATAAGAAGGAAATCAAAATGGTGCAGTGGGAGATATCTAACACAAAAGAAGGCATTAATGGAGACATTGTGGAACAAAAAAGGTATAAGACATATAGAAAATACATAGAAAAACTGCAGAAGTCCTTCCTTATCAGTAATTACATTAAATGTAAATGAATTAAACTCTCCAATTAAAAGGCAGAGATTGGCAGAATGGATTTAAAAACAGTATAGTCCAAATATATGATGAGACTCACTTTAGATCCAGAGACAGAAGTAGGTTGAAAGTGAAAGATGTAAACAGTGACCAAAAGAGAACTAGAATAGCTATACAATATCAGACAACGTAGACTTTAGGACAAAAATTATTACAAGAGACAAAGAGAGGCATTGTATAATTATAAAAGGGTCAATCCACAAAGAAGATTTAACAACTGTAAACACATGTATGCCTAATTATGGGTCCATAAAATATGTGAAGCAAAAACTGACAGAATTAAGGGGAATAATAGACATTTTAATATTAATAGATGGAGACTGTAACATCCACTTTCAATGATGGGTAGACTATACAGATGAAAGATAAACAAAGAATATGGAAGACTTGAATAATACTGTATACCTAGCTAGAAACAAAATACCTAACTGATTAAAGAAGAAATTGAAAATCTGAATAGACCTATAACAAGTGAAAAGGTTGAACCAGTAATCAAACATCTGGCAAAGAAAAGCCCAGGACCAGATGGCTTCACTGGTGTTACTACCAAACATTTATAAAAGAATCAACATGAATGTTTCTCAGACTCTTTCAAAAATTAGAAGAGGAGTGAATACTTCCTGATTCATTCATTCTTTGAAGCCAGTATTACCGTGATACCAAAGCCATATGCAGACATCACAAGAAAAGAAAATTACAGACCAATATCCTTTATGAATCTATATTCCAGCACAACATTGGAGGAAGAAAAGTACAAGCTTTGATGCATTAGAGAGGGTAAGAGAAACACTTTGACTTAACCTGCATCACCCCTACCCCAGGGCAGCAGAACTCAGGTTCAAGAGAGATTTTCCTGGCTGGTGATTGCCCCTGTGGGAGAAAGTGAGAGCGTGTGAGTGAACACCTGGCTTCTCCAACTGTATAAGAAGCCCATTTCTCTCCTTCCTCAACCAGAGTATTGAATCATGATCTACATAACCTAGGGGAAGGAAGAGTCTGGGAAAGCAGCAGATAGGACTCTCAGAGGACATTAAAGGGATGAGGATCTTACTAACTACATTACAGACTCCACCCACAAGTCACTGGGGAAGCCTCACCTGTGGGTCCTCCCAACTGGCTCATGGGCACTCCCATCGCTCCACATGCCTAATTCACACATGCTTCCACCCTGTGGCCAGTTCCCTGTGCATGCTCCCAGTGGCAGTGAGCGAGTTTTGGCAAATGGCCAGTAAGCATGTGTAGAAAGCCAGCTAGAATCTGTGGGCAAGGGAGAGACCACAGATGGGCTTTATTGCCACCCTTGGGAAAACAAAATGGAGGCTGTCAGCTTTCGGCCTGGTGTGTTGGAGTATAAAGATAAGGCATACAAACTTGAGAATTTTGCCACAGAGGGAGAAAGCAAGGAGCTGGTGTATCCATAGAAGATCTGAGAAAATCCCAGCATCCCTACCAGAGCTGTTGGAAGGTTTTTCTCTCCTGAAGGCAGTTAGTAAAGTTTGGAGGAGGTGACTGCTACTTCAAATGTGAGGACAGCAATGCAAAACGTCAAGGAACATGAAAAATCAAGGAAACATGACAGCATCAAAGGATCACAACAGTCTTCCAGTATTGGATCCCCAAAAACATGGAGATCTGTGATTTATCCAACAAAGAGTTCAAATTAGCTGTTTTAAGGAAGCTCAGTGAGCTACAAGATATGAGGATATATGTATATGTATGGCTGATTCACTTTGTTGTATAGTAGAAACTAACACAACACTGTAAAGCAATTATACTCCAATAAATATGTAAAAATTAATTAATAAGAGCTGAGAACTTCCCAAATCTGGGGAGAGATTTGGATATCTAAGTTTGTGAAGCTCATAGGTCACCAAACAAACTCAACTAAAAGCCATTCTCTCCAAGGTACTGTATTATCAGGCCACCCAAGATAGCTGTTCTCTTGCTCTCTGTACATCCCCTACTCAACCAGTCCCTGCTTCACCTACACCCTACTCACATAACTGACCTTCCCTCTTAATCATAGAGCCTAATCAGTAAATACCTATATACTTGTACCCCTTCCCCACTCCCCATCTAGTGATTGTTCTAATCTTTAGATCAGAACTTCTCCACCATGATAGCTTATCAAAGGGGCAGTAAGGGGCGTGCTCCTCTGCTCGTTCCCTGGTAACTGATAAGCCAACCTGACGTCAATTCCCCCTATAACTGGTAACCTTCCTCTCCCCCTGGTAGTGAAGACCACTGCCATGTCTTGCCCACTGTCTGCTACACACAGTGGGGTGTCACTCCAGGACCTTGCTTCAGACATGTGAGATCCCTGTTTAATCCCATTAAACTATTGATGTCTCTGTTGCTGACTCTGGGCTCTTTCTTCCATCTTGAGGCTGGGCAAGTAGAGGGCTTGCAGGCCTACAGGGTATGGCTCAACAGACACATTATGATAAAACTGTCTATATAAAAGACAAAGTGAGCATCTTAAAAGCAGCAAGAGAAAAGGATTATAACTTACAAGGGAACTCACATAAGGCTATCAGTAGAATTCTCAACAGAAACGATACAGTCCAGCGGAGTAGGATGATATATTCAGAGCACTGAAAGGAAAAAAAAACCTGCCTTCCAAAATACTCTATCTAGTAAAGTTGCACTTCATATATGAAGGAGAGGTAAAGACTTTCCCAGACACACAAAAGCTGAGGGAGTTCATCACCACTAGACCTGCCTTACAGGAAATGCTGAAAGGAGTTCTTCAGGCTGAAACAAAATTAAACAAATTAGTAACATGAAAACATATGAAAATATACAACACTCTGGTAAAGGTAAGTATATAGTCAAATTAAGAATAATAATGTTAACATGGTGATATGTCAACCACATAACTGTAGTATAAATGTTAAAAGGACAAGAGTATTAAAAATAACTATAGCTAAACTAATTTGTTAATGAATACACAATATAAAAACACATCAAGTGTTTTTGACATTGAAATGTTTGTGACATTAGAAACAAAATGGAAGACAGTAAAAGGGTAAAGTGATCGAAGTTAAGTTGTTATCAAGCATAAAATAGACTCATATCTATAAGATGTTTTTTTTTTTTTTTTTTTTTTTTTTTTTTGCGGTATGCGGGCCTCTCACTGCTGTGGTCTCTCCCGTTGCGGAGCACAGGCTCCGGACGCACAGGCTCAGCAGCCATGGCTCACGGGCTTAGTTGCTCCGCGGCATGTGGGATCTTCCCGGACCAGGGCACGAACCCGTGTCTCCTGCATCGGCAGGCGGATTCTCAACCACTGCGCCACCAGGGAAGCCCTATAAGATGTTTTATGTAAGCCTCATGATAGCCACAAAGCAAAAACCTACAGTGAATTCACATAAAATAAAAAGGGAATCAAAGCATACCTCTATAGAAAATCATCAGTTCACAAAGGAAGGCCACAAGAGAGGGATTAAGGAACAAGAGAACTACAAAACAGCTAGAAAACAATGACTAAGATGGCATTAGTAAATCCTTACATATCAGTAATCACTCTAAATGTAAATGGATTAAATTCTATCAAAAGTCATAGAGTGGACTTGCACAAGCCACTTAGCATCATCCACCAGAGCACAGACAGCAGAAGCAAGAAGAACTACAATCCTGCAGCCTGTGGAACAAAAACCACATTCACAGAAAAATAGACAAGATACAAAGGCAGAGGGCTATGTACCAGCTGAAGGAACAAGATAAAATCCCAGAAAAAAAACTAAATGAAGTGGAGATAGGCAACATTCCAGAAAAAGAATTCAGAATAATGATAGTGAAGATGATCCAGGACCTTGGAAAAAGAATGGAGGCAAAGATCGAGAAGATGCAAGAAATGTTTTAAAAAGACCTAGAAGAATTAAAGAACAAACAAACAGAGATGAACAGTACAATAACAAATGAAAACTACACTAGAAGGAATCCATAGCAGAATAACTGAGGCAGAAGAACAGATAAGTGACCTGGAAGACAGAATGGTGGAATTCACTGCTGCAGAACGGAATCAAGAAAAAAGAATGAAAAGAAATGAAGACAGCCTAAGAGACCTCTGGGACAACATTAAACGCAACAACACTTGCATTATAAGGTTCCCAGAAGGAGAACACAGAGAGTAAGGACCTGAGAAAATATTTGAAGAGATTGTAGTCCAGAACTTCCCTAACATTGGAAAGGAAATAGCCACCCAAGTCCAGGAAATGCAGAGAGTCCCATACAGGATAAACCCAAGGAGAAACATGCCGAGACACATAGTAATCAAACTGGCAAAAATTAAAGACAAACATTATTGAAAGTAGCAAAGGAAAAAGGACAAGTAACATACAAGGGAACTCCCATAAAGTTAACAGCTGATTTCTCAGCAGAAACTCTAGAAGCTAGAAGGGAGTGGCATGATATACTTAAAGTGATGAAAGGGAAGAACCTACAACCAAGATTACTCTACCCAACAAGGATCTCATTCAGATTCGATGGAGAAATCAAAAGCTTTACAGACAAGCAAAAGCTAAGAGAATTCAGCACCACCAAACCAGCTCTACAACAAATGCTAAAGGAATTTCTCTAAGTGGGAAACACAAGAGAAGAAAAGAACCTACAAAAACAAACCCAACTCAATTAAGAAAATGGTCATAGGAACATACATATCAATAATTACCTTAAACGTTAATGGATTAAATGTTCCAATGAAAAGACACAGGCTTGCTGAATGGTTACAAAAACAAGACCCATCTATATGCTGTCTACAAGAGACCCACATCAGACCTAGGGACACATACAGACTGAAAGTGAGGGGATGGAAAAAGATATTCCATGCAAATGGAAATCAAAAGAAAGCTGGAGTAGCAATACTCATATCAGATAAAATAGACTTTAAAATAAAGAATGTTACAAGAGACAAGAAAGGATACTACATAATGATCAAAGGATCAATCCAAGAAGAAGATATAACAATTATAAATATATATGCACCCAACATACGAGCACCTCAATACATAAGGCAACTGCTAACAGCTCTAAAGGAGGAAATTAACAATAACACAATAATAGTGGGGGACTTTAACACCTCACTTACACCAATGGACAGATATCCAAAATGAAAATAAATAAGGAAACATAAGCTTTAAATGACACAATAGACCAGATAGATTTAATTGATGTTTATAAGACATTCCATCCCAAAACAGCAGATTACACTTCTCAAGTGCGCACGGAACATTCTCCAGGATAAATCACGTCTTGGGTCACAAATCAAGCCACAGTAAATTTAAGAAAATTGAAATCATGTCAGATATCTTTTCTGACCACAATGCTATGGGATTAGAAATGAATTACAGGGAAAAAAATGTAAAAAATACAAACACATGGAGGCTAAACAATACGTTACTAAATAACCAAGAGATCAATGAAGAAATCAAAGAGTAAATCAAAAAATACCTAGAGACAAATGACAATGAAAACACGACGATCCAAAACCTATGGGATGCAGCCAAAGCAGTTCTAAGAGGGAAGTTTATAGCTATACAAGCCTACCTCAAGAAACAAGAAAAATCTCAAATAAAGAATCTAACCTAACACCTAAAGGAACTAGAGAAAGAAGAACAAACAAAACCCAAAGTTAGCAGAAGGAAAGAAATCATAAAGTTCAGAGCAGAAATAAATGAAATAGAAACAAAGAAAACAACAGGAAGGATCAATACAACTAAAAGCTGGTTCTTTGAGAAAATAAAATTGATAAACCATTAGCCAGACTCATCAAGAAAAAGAGGGAGAGGACTCAAATTAATAAAAATAGAAATGAAAAAGGAGAAGTTACAACAGACACCACAGAAATACAAAGCATCCTAAGAGACTACTACAAGCAACTCTGTGCCAATAAAATGGACAACCTGGAAGAAATGGACAAATTCTTAGAAAGGTATAACCTTCCAAGACTGAACCAGGAAGAAATAGGAAATATGAACAGACCAATCACAAGTAATGAAATTGAAACTGTGATTAAAAATCTGTCAACAAACAAAAGTCCAGGACCAGATGGCTTCACAGGTGAATCCTATCAAACGTTTAGAGAAGAGCTAACACCCATGCTTCTCAAACTCTTCCAAAAAATTGTGGAGAAAGGAACACTATCAAACTCATTCTATGAAGCCACCATCACCGTGATACCAAAACCAGACAAAGAGACTACAAAAAAAGAAAATTACAGACTAATATCACTGATGAATATAGATGCAAAAATCCTCAACAAAATACTAGCAAACAGAATCCAACAACACATTAAAAGGATCATACACCATGATCAAGTGGGATTTATCCCAGGGATGCAAGGATTCGTCAATATACGCAAATCAATCAATGTGATACGCTATATTAACAAATTGAAGAATAAAAACCATATGATCATCTCAATAGTTGGAGAAAAAGCTTTTGACAAAATTCAACACCCATTTATGATAAAAAACTCTCCAGAAAGTGGGCATAGAGGGAACCTACCTTAACATAATAAAGGCCATACACGAGAAACCCACAGCAAACATCATTCTCAATGGTGAAAAACTGAAAGCATTTCCTCTAAGATCAGGAACAAGACAAGGATGTCCACTCTCACCACTATTATTCAACATAGTTTTGGAAGTCCTAGCCATGGCAGTCAGAGAAGAAAAAGAAATAAAATGAATACAAATTGGAAAAGAAGAAGTAAAACTGTCACTGTTTGCTGATGACATGATACTATACATAGAGAATCCTAAAGATGCCCCCAGAAAACTACTAGAGCTAATCAATGAATGTGGTAAAGTTTCAGGATACAAAATTAATGCACAGAAATCTCTTGGATTCCTATACACTAATGATGAAAAACCTTAAAGAGAAATTAAGGAAACACTCCCATTTACCATTGCAAAAAAAAGAATAAAATACCTAGGAATAAACCTACATAGGGAGACAAAAGACCTGTATGCAGAAAACTATAAGACACTGATGAAAGATATTAAAGATAATACCAACAGATGGAGAGATATATCATGTTCTTGGATTAGAAGAATCAATATTGTGAAAATGACTATACTATCCAAAGCAATCTACAAATTCAATGCAATCCCTATCAAATTACCAATGGCATTTTTTACGGAACTAGAACAAAAAATCTTAAAATTTGTATGGAAACACAAAAGACCCCAAATAGCCAAATCAGTCTTGAGGGGAAAAAAACGGAGCTGGAGGAATCAGACTCCCTGACTTCAGATTATACTACAAAACTACAGTAATCAAGACAAAATGGTACTGGTACAAAAACAGCAACATAGATCAATGGAACAAGATAGAAAACCCAGAGATAAACCCACGCACCTATGGTCAACCAATCTATGACAAAGGAGGCAAGGATATACAGTGGAGAAAAGACAGTCTCTTCAATAAGTGGTGCTGGGAAAACTGGACAGCTACATGTAAAAGAATGAAATTAGAACACTCCCTGACACCGTACACAAAAATAAACTCAAAATGGATTAGAGACCTAAATGTAAGACCAGATCCTATAAAACTCTTAGAGGAAAACATAGGAAGAACACTCTTTGACATAAATCACAGCAAGATCTTTTTTGATCCACCTCCTACAGTAATGGAAATAAAAACAAATATAAACAAATGGGACCTAATGAAACTTCAAAGCTTTTGCATAGCAAAGGGAACCATAAACAAGACGAAAAGACAACCCTAAGAATGGGAGAAAATATTTGCAGATGAATCAATGGACAAAGGATTAATCTCCAAAATATATAAACAGCTCATGCAGCTCAATATTAAAAAAACAAGCAACCCAATCCAAAAATGGGCAGAAGACCTAAATAAACATTTCTGCAAAGAAGACATACAGATGGCCAAGAAAGACATGAAAAGCTGCTCAACATCACGAATTATTAGAGAAATGCAAATCAAAACTACAGTGAGGTATCACCTCACACCAGTTAGAATGGGCATCATCAGAAAATGTACAAACAACAAATGCTGGGGAGGGTGTGGAGAAAAGGGAACCCTCTTGCACTGTTGGTGGGAATGTAAATTGATACAACCACTATGGAGAACAGTATGGAGGTTCCTTAAAAAGTGAAAAATTGAATTACCGTATGATCCAGCAATCCCACTACTGGGCATATACCCAGAGAAAACTATAATTCAAAAAGACACATGCACCCGTGTTCATTGCAGCCCTATTTACAATAGCCAGGTCATGGAAGCAACCTAAATGCCCATCGACAGACGAATGGATAAAGATGTGGTACATAGATACAATGGAATATTACTCAGCCATAAAAAGGAACGAAATTGGGTCATTTGTAGAGACATGGATGGATCTAGAGACTGTCATACAGAGTGAAGTAAGTGAGAAAGACAAAAACAAATATCGTATATTGACGCATACATGTGGAACCTAGAAAAATGGTACAGATGAACCGGTTTGCAGGGCAGAAATTGAGACAGAGATGTAGAGAACAAACGTATGGACACCAACGGGGGAAAGAGGTGGGGGTGGTGGTGTGATGAATTGGGCAATTGGGATTGACATGTATTCACTGATGTGTATAAAATTTACGACCAATAAAAAAAAGTCATAGAGTGGCTGGATGAATTAAAAAAACAAGACTCAACTATATGCTGCCTACAAGTGACTCATTTGACCTTTACTGATACACATAGGCTCAAAGTGAAAAGGGTGGGAAAAGATATTCCATACCAATGAAAACTGAAGTGGGAAAAGCGAGTGGGAGTAGCTCATTTTATATCAGACAAAATGGACTTTAAGCCAAAAATGGTAACAACAGACAAAGAAGGGCATTATATAATGAAAAAGAGGTCAATTTATCAAGAAGATAAAATAGTTGTAAATATATATGCATCCAGAATTGTAGCACCTAAATATATTAAGCAAATAGTAACAGATCTGAAGGGAGAAATAGACAACAATACAATATTAGTAGAGGACTCCAGCAGCTTACTTAAATCAACAATGGATAGATCATCCAGACAGAAAATCAGTAAGGAAATGTTGGAACTGAACTATATTTTAGACCAAATGGACCAAACAGACAGGTACAGAACATTCCATCCAACAGCAGCAGGATACACATTCTTCTCAAGTGCCTATGGAACATTCTGTTCTCTAGGATAGATCTTTCAAGTCACAAAACTAGTCAGCAAATTTAAGAAGATTGAAATCATACAAAGTATCTTTTCTGAGCAGATGGTGTGAAACTAGAAATGAATAACAGGAGGAAAACTGGAAAATTCTCAAATATAGGGGAATTAATCAGCAATTAGTCAACCAGTTAGTCAAAGAAGAAATCAAAAGGGAAATAAAAAATATCTTGAAAGAAGCAAAAATGGAAACACAACATACCAAACTCATGGGATGCAGCAAAAGCAGTTCTGAGAGGGAAGCATATATAGTGATAAACACGTATATTAAGAAAAAAGAAAGATCTCAAGTAAACAACCTAACTTTATACCTCAAAGAACTAGAAAAAGAAGAGCAAATTAAGGCCAGGGTTGCAGAAGGAAGCAAATAACAAAATAAATGGAAACCAGAAAAAAAAAATAGATCAATGAGACTGAGAGCTGATTTTTTTAAAAGATAAAATTACCAAACTTTTAGCTAGGCTAACTAAGGAGGAAAAAGGCTCAAAAAAATAAAATCAGAAATGCAAGAGGAGACATCACAGGTGATACCACAGAAGTACAAAGAATCACAAGAGACTACTGTGAACAATCATATGCCAACAAATTGGATAACCTAAAAGAAATGGATAAATTCCTAGAAACATACAACCAACCAAGACTGAATCATGAAGAAATAGAAGATTTGAACAGAGTAATGAAATTGAGTAATGAGTAATGAAATTGAAATCAGTAATGAAATTGAATCGGTAATAAAATACCTTCCAACAAAGAAAAGCCCAAGACCAGATGGTTTCCCTGGCGAATTCTACCAAACATTTAAAGAAGATTTAATGCTGGTCCTTCTCTAACTCTTCCAAAAAATTGTAGGGGAGGGAACACTCCTAAACTCACTTTATGAATCCAGCATTACCCTGATACCAAAGCCAAATAAGGACACCACAAGAAAAGAAAACTAGAGGTCAATATCCCTGATTAATATAGATGCAATTATTCCAAACAGAATATTAGCAAACTGAATTCAACAGCACATTGAAAGGCTCATACACCATGACTGAGTGGTATTATCCTTGGGTTGCAAGGATGGTTCAACATAGGTAAATCAGTAAATGTGATACACCACATTAATAGAATGAAAGATGATGGGACTTCCCTGGTGGTGCATTGGTTAAGAATCCTCCTGCCAATGCAGGGGACACGGATTCGATCCCTGGTCAGGGAAGATCCCACATGCCGTGGAGCAACTAAGCCCATGTGCCACAACTACTGAGCCTGTGCTCTAGAGCCTGTGAGCCACAACTGCTGGGCCCACATGCCGCAATTACTGAAGCCTGTGCACCTAGAGCCTGTGCTCCGCAACAAGAGAAGCCACTGCAGTGAGAAGCCCCCGCACCCCAACAAAGAGTAGCCCTCACTCACCACAACTAGAGAAAGCCCGTGCATTGCAATAAGACCCAACACAGCCAAAAATAAAAATTAGGGAAAAAAAACATAAGGGGAAAGCTCTTTGATATTGGTCTCACAACAATATTTTGGAGATGACAATAAGCAACAAAAGCAAAAATAAGTAAGTGGTACTACATCAGACTAAAAAGCTTCTTTCACAGCAAAAGAAACAGTCAACAAAATGAAAAGGCAACCAATGGAATGGGAGGAAATATTTGCAAATTTTCTATTTGATAAGGGGTTAATATCCAAATTATATAAGGAACTCATACAATTCAAAAGCAAACATTCCAAGCAATCCAGTTAAAAATTGGCAGAGGAACTGAACGTTTTTCCAAAGAAGACATACAGATGGCCAACAGTTACATGGAAAGTTGCTCAACATCACTAATTATCAGTGAAATGTAAATCAAAACCACAATGAGATATCACCTCACACCTGTTAGAATGACTGTCCTCAAGAATATGAGATGATAAGTGTTGGCAAAGATGTAGAGAAAGGGAAGGAACCTTTGTGCACTGTTAGTAGGAATGTAAACTGGTGCAGCCACTATGGAAAACAGTATGGAGGTTCCTCAAAAAATTGAAAATAGAACTACCATATGATCCAGCAATCCCACTTCTGGGTATGTATCCAAAGAAGTGAAATCAGGATCTCAAAAAGATATCTGCACTCCCACGTTCAATGCAGCATTATTCACAATAGCCAAGATAGGGAAACAACCTTTAAGTGTCCATACATGGATGAATGGATAAAGAAAATGTGAGATAGATGTGTGTGTGTGTGTGTGTGTGTGTGTGTGTGTGTGTGTGTGTGTGTGTGTGTAATTCAGCCATGAGAAAGAAGAAAATCCTGCCATTTTCAACAACATGGATGGACCTTGAGGGCATTGTGCTAAGTGAAGTAAGTCAGAGAGAAAGACAGATATTGTATGTCACTTATAAATGGAATCTTAAAAAGCTGTACTCATAAAAACAGAGTATAATGGTGGTTGCCAGAGGGTGAGGGAAATGGGGAGATGTTGGTCACAGGGTACAAACTTCCAGTTATAAGATGATAAGTTCTGGGCATCTAATGTACAGCATGGTGATTGTAGTTAACAATACTGTATTATATATTTGAAAGTTGCTAAGAGAGTAGATCTTAAATATTCTCACCACACATAAAAAACAAATGGTAATTATGTGAGGTGATGGAGGTATTAACTATCCTTACCATGGAATCATTTCACAATATATGTGTATCAAATCTCAACATATTGTATACCTTAAACTTATACAATATTATATGTCAAACATATCTCAGTAAAAATGGGAAAAAAGAAAAAGCATCCAGATTGCAAAGGAAGAAGTATTCTTCCTTTCACATCTCTATTCACAGATGATGTGGTATTATTTGTAGAAGATCCTAAGGAATTCATGAAAAAACTATTAGAGTTAATAAACAAATTTAGCAAAGTTGCAGGATACAAGAACACCACACAAAAATCAGTTGCATTTTTGTATATTAGCAGTGAACAATGTGAAACTGTAATTAGGGAAGTAATTTCATTTACAGTAGCATCAAAAAAACAAAAACCCATCAACCTAAATTAGGAGTCAACCTAAATGTCCATTGACAGACGAATGGATAAAGAAGATGTGGTACATATATATAATGGAATATTACTCAGCCATAAAAAGGAACGAAATTGGGTCATTTGTAGAGATGTGGATGGATCTAGAGACTGTCATACAGAGTGAAATAAGCCAGAAAGAGAAAAACAAATATTGTATATTAACACATATATGTGGAACCTAGAAAAATGGTACAGATGAACCAGTTTGCAGGGCAGAAATAGAGACACAGATGTAGAGAACAAATGTATGGACACCAAGGAGGGAAAGCAGCGGGGGGGGGTGGTGGTGATGGTGTGATGAATTGGGCAATTGGGAATGACATATATACACTGATGTGTATAAAATTGATGACTAATAAGAACCTGCTGTATAAAAAAATAAATAAAATTCAAAAAACAAAAAAACCAAAAACAAAAACCCAGAATAGTTATGAATAAATTTAACCAAGGAGGTGCAAGACATGTACACTAAAAACTACAAAACATTGTTGAAAGAAATTAAAGAAGACTTTAAGAAATGAAAAGATTTTCTGTGCTCATGGATTAGAAGACTTAATATTGTTAATATGGCAGTACTTCCCAATTTGTTTTTTACACATTCATTACAATACCTATTTAAATTCCAATCTCTTTTTTCACAGAAATGAATAAGCTGACCCTGAAATTCACATATGGAATTGCAAAGGATCCCAAATAGCTAAAACAATCCTGAAAAAGAACAAAGGTGGAGGACTCACACTTCCTGATTTCAAAACTTACTGCAAAGCTACAGAAATCAATAGTATGGTTCTGAAATAAGGGAAGATATATCAATCAGTGGAATAGAATTGAGAGTCCAGAAATAAACCCATACATCTGTGGTCAGTTGATTGTCAGTAATGGTGCCAAGACCATTCAGTGGAGGAAAGAAGAGTCTCTTCACATATGGTGCTGAGACTACTGGATATCCACATGCTAAAGAATGAAGTTGTACTCCAGCTTCACACCATGAACAAAAATTAAGTCAAACTGGTTTAGATACCTAAATGTAAGAGGCAAAACTATGAAACTTTTAAAAGAAAACACTTGAAGAGTTTAGTTGTATAATTACTGCTCTCTTATAGCCCTTTTGTGGTGTGTTGTGGTGAACTTCAGTGACTGGATGCTTCTGTGGGTCAAAATTATCTTTTCATCAACCTGTCTCAAGTGCTTTGCACAGAGTTGGTGCTCAGTAAAGTCTGCTGATCAAATGAATGGAAGAGACTGTGACAGTTTCAGCCATACTGAGGTTTACCAAAAAGATTTTAGATTGTCAGAAACTATTTAGGTGTCCTTGTTGTGTGCTTGAGTGCTGCAAGTGTGAGTTTCTTCCCTAGGCCTTTTCTTTCACCAAAACAGTTTAGAGGGCATGTTAAGAAGTTCTCCCCAGCAACAAGTAATTGTCGTTTGGACATCAGATAACTTGGGCATGTCGCCAGCGTCTTTAAATTTGACTGTTATTGCTGACAAAATGGATGCATAGCCTGTTTTTTAAAAAGTATATATATTAAGCTAATTTTAAATTTTGGAATGTTTGTTAAAGTATAGATCCAGCCTCAGTCTGAACACCTCTAATGACATGGAGCTTAGTCTTCCCAAGGCAGATATCATTGAACTGCTCTTACTATTGAAAGTTATAAAGTTCTCTCTTATGTTGATCAGGAAATCTTTTCCTTTAAGTTTGTACTTGTTTCTCTAATGGAATCATGCGAAACAAGTCACATATTTGATATAGTAATGCTGTCTCTTTCAGCTCTATATACATTCCTCTTGACCCAAAGTAAATGTTATTCACCCCAGCATTTTAATATACTGTACAGTTTACTTTTGGGTAACTTGCACCACTGACAGTTTGTGTGAGTTCTGGGAATGCAAATGAATTTCAGTATTATTCTAGGTAAAATACAAACCAAGCTGACTTGTAAGCTGCTGCCTTTATAGGATAACGTTGAAGTTTCCTTCTTGATCCAAAATATACCTCCCACCAGATGGTACAACTCTCACATTATTTTTATTTTTTGGTTCAGTGTTGAATTTTCTTGGTAAAATGCAAACATGTGATACAGGTTGGCCATCATTTTCTCCTATTAGTACCATAGCATAGATTAGTTCATCAGATTGGAGCCATCTAGCAAGGTGATGTGGCTATGAGACACAGGATGAGAGGGGTTTGAATGGGAGGAATAACACAGAAATGCTGGAATAGGTAGGCTAGGTCTTCACTAGAGATGTAGGGAGAGGAGAGGAACTCTGGGAATGTACCTTATTACCTCCTTTATAAGTTTTCTCTGAACTAATCTGGCATAGTAAAATTTTAAATCTTCTGCTTCAAAGAATAGATATGATTATTCCATTCCAGAGCTAAATAGAATCACTTAAGGAAATAATTTCTGTTTGGGATCATCTACGTGGCTATGTGTCCATCTTGCCTTCTGGCAAATTCTTACTTATCCTTCAAACTACATATGCCATGGGAAGGCTTTTGCAACCCTGCTCTCACTCCATCCCAGGTAATTAATAACTCTCTCTTTTATGCCATTCTTAGGTATAATTTTTTTGTTGTACCATTTCACTGTATTGTATTGAATTATTTGTCTGCTTCACTGGACTCTGATTCCTTGAAGACCTAGACTGTGCCTCATTCTTTTCTGTATTTCCAGTGCCCAGATAGTGCTCATCAGTGACTGGCATATAGTAAGTGTATGTTAAATGCTTATAGAATAGAGTTGTATCACAGGTAAAATATCTCTTGCAAACATTTGTAGAAGCATTAGTCTCACCAGACATGTATTAGGCAAGAGTTGGAGAGTAGAAAACAAAGGTGAGTAAGATAGTCAAGAATCCCTACTTAGAGTCTCTGTGGCAGGTGACAGTCCTCTGTACATAATTCTTACACAGTAAGATTAATGTTATAATACAGGTACTTTGGTTTTTGGTTTGCGTTGTAAAGTCATAATGTAATGCATGTGTAAGACAAAAAAAGAAAAGTCATGTGTTCTTGAAACCTCTTAATTCCAAAGGATGTAGGCCTCTGGAAGCTCAAATGTAATGGATTAAGGGAGAGACTATATTTAATTTTTACTCCTTGCGTAGGAATCTAGTGCATTGCTATGCATTTTATAAGTACTTATATATTTGTTTCATGGCTGATTTAGATTGCTTGAGGAGAGGTTTGGGCCTAATCAAAGGAAAAAAATGTATTGTTTGTAAAGGTGATTTAATACTGTATCCACCCTATTAAGGGAGGTGAGGTGTCACTACATCTCTCTAAGCATGAGTGAAATAGCCATTGGTCTTGCGTTACCTAGGCAGGATCTGAGATTGGAAACAAAGGCTTAAATGAGATGTCCTCTCTGGAGAACTCCCTCTCTCTTTGGACAGGATTTGTTCTTAGAATGTATTTTGTTAATAAATGAATTCATTTTCTATTGTAGCTGCGTGGCTTTGAAAGCACAGAAGAGATTGTCATTCTTTTTCCTTAGCAATCATGGGCTACTTTTGACTACTTGTCTTTTATTTATTCTCTTTTAGGAACCTAAATTCCAAGATGGAAAGGAGTCAGAGCTGCAGTGACACTGGTCAGGACAGAGTGAAGGGCAGACTGAGAGCAGCCCCAACCAGCAAAGCCAAGGTAGACCGCAGACACAGGCTTCTGGGGCTCTCTAGTCCCGTCCTGCGCATGGCCACAGGAGAGACTGTTCCAGATGAGAAGAGGCAGAATGGGTCCTAGGCATACTAATTATGTTGGAGAATTTTATAAAATAGATGTGAAGGAAGAGAGTTTGAATTAGTAGCCAGATGAGTGGAATGAGGGCCACTAGAAGAACCTTCTTAAAAGTTCTGGATGAGTTTATTTCCCCAGAATTTTCAATTTCATTAATTGTTTCAAGTATGTAGGAATTTCTGCAAATGGTGGGTGCATTCTAGGTTAGGGATTTTCCACATTTTTTAGGCTCATATGACCCTTTATCCATTTTCTTACCCTTTTCCTCTCTATCCCTCTACCATCAAGAAGGAATTACGAAGAAAAAAAATATGTATATATATATATGTATGTATCTGTAATCTTTTAAATCTCTTTCAGGTCACAACCATGACCCCAGCCTCCAACCCTATCATTGGTGTCCTCTTGTCCACCCAAAACAACCGCTGCCTCTCGGCCCCTGACTTAACCATTGAAAAGCGTCTGCCCTTCAGCTCCCTCTCATCCTTGGCTTCCTTGCATAAGCCAGAGCGCTCCATCAGCCCTGAGAGCAACGACAGCATCTCCGAAGAACTAAACCATTTCAAGCCCATTGTCTGCTCACCATGTACTCCTCCCAAGAGACTCCCTGATGGCCGTGTACTGAGTCCCCTTATCATCAAATCAACACCCCGCAACCTAAACAGAAGCCTGCAGAAGCAGACTTCTTATGAGGCCAGTCCACGGATCCTCAAAAAGTGGGAACAGATCTTTCAGGAGCGGCAAATCAAAAAGACCCTTTCGAAAGCCACCCTCACCTCCCTGGCTCCAGAAACAGGGGAAGACTTACTCGTCACTGAAGTCACCCATTCTAGCAAGGAGAAGCCACTTCTGGCTTTAAATACAAGACTGTCCAGTGGGCAAGTACTCTCTGAGTATACAGGACCTACCCCCACTGACCTTGATTATTTCCCTTCTGTTAGCCAGACGAAAGCAGAGCAGGGCAGTGACAGTAAAAGGAGCACTGAGATCCCATTAGAAACCTGCTATTCTTCAGAGCTCAAAGTGGGAGCCAGTGGGACTTCTTTGGAGAGAGAGCAGTTTGAAGGGTCAGGGTCATCCCCAGATGCCAAGTTAGATAAAACCTGTATAACAACAACTATGAAAATCTCAGCAGTTAATTCAGTGCTACCTAAAAACAGTGTTTTGGGCGGGGTCCTCAAAACAAAGAAACAGCTGAAGGCAGTTAATCATTTTGACATGCCTAATGGTGTTCTGGCAGACAGCCTAGGTGAGGAGCCACTTCCTTCCTTGCGTCGCGGCAGGAAAAGACGCTGTAAGACCAAGCACTTGGAACAAAATGGCTCCCTTAAGAAACTGCGACAAAGCAGTGGTGAGGTGGGTCTGGCCCCAGCAGACCCAGTACTGCGAGAGATGGAGCAGAAATTGCAGCAAGAGGAAGAGGACCGGCAGCTCGCTCTGCAGTTGCAGCGCATGTTTGACAGCGAGAGGCGGACTGTGAGTCGGCGAAAAGGAAGCGTGGATCAGTACCTCTTGCGGTCCAGTAGCATGGCTGGGGCCAAGTAGCACCCGATGAGCAGTGTTACCTATTTTTCAGAGGTCTTTGGGCTTGATCATTTACCCTGAAGGAATGAGTGTTCTCACTTTGGGTTTCTTTTAATGGCAAAACACTGTCTAGCATGATTCTGAGAGGTCTCGGGCCTTTGTAGTATATATATATATCCAAGGAAGCTGCATCTCTGCCTCCCTGTGACCCAGGCCAGAAGTGCTCCTCACCCCTTAAGTGACCCACCCCTTAGGGCATCTGGGCCAAATCTGGCAGCCCCTGCTTGGGATGAGATTCAGGAGCACAATGGCCAGGGTTAGAAATGGTAGAGGAAAAGGGGATACCTTCTCAAACTGATAGACCTCCTGACTTCTTTCAACAGGTGTTGTTTTAAATCAGCCGTGCAGATAAAAATTAGTTTCATCTTTTTTCAAAGAAGTGGAACAGTATAGTTCTTTGGCAGATCCAAAAAGATTATGTTCCCCCTTCTTACCCTTGCCACAAGTAAATATTCCTAATTAAATCAGTTTTTATGCTTCTACAAAAGTTAATTTACATTCCTTGTTTAAAAAATAACATTTGATTAATGCTATATAGTTGACAGACCATATTCATAGTCATTGTTTAATTTGGTCTTTTCGGGAGACCTAACATGTAAGTGGTATTAGTCCCATTTTTAGATGATGAAACTGCAGTGCAGATGTTCAGGTTCTCTCAACTACTAAGGGCATAGCCCAGACTGACTGCTGGGACTCCCAACAACAAATCCCATGGATTTTCCACACTTAAGAGGTTGCCATAATGGACAGCGATCCAAGGACGTACCAGGGGACCCTAGAGAAAGCTAGCTGGGCTTTGAATGTTGATTGTGCAAAATCCACCTGCAGATAATTGAGATTGACTGGAAGTGTAAACATATACTGTGCAATTATCGCCATCCCTACAGTGTACAGACTTCTGTTTTCCTGGGGTTCCACTCTGTTAGATAAACTACGATTGGACTTCATTGTTACTCTCCATATGGCCAAGAGTTATCTGCAGTGTTGATCTAAAATCCAAAAAATTTGCCCAGAAGTCAGGCAAGAACAATACTGAAACTCCCTCCTGTGGAAACAAGGAATCTAGCTGGATGCAGCTGGTAAATTCAGTCCCATGGACCTTTGGGGTTTATTTTCCTTAGCAGCTGACACCATGTGTCTTTTGCATCTCTGGTGGTGCTTGGTGCTTCTGCCCATCTGGGCTCATTGAGAGTAGGGATTAAGATACAATTTTAGGGAATCTCAGGTGGCCTGGCATTCCCTGTGCATGTATGAGCTGTTACTATAAAGTCATGTGACTGGCATTTTAACAAACCTTTCAGATCTTATATATCCCAATGTATGTTGTTCCCCTCAGGTGGCCTCAGCAGGATGCTGCATAGTTTTTCCAATGATGTTGCCATTGGTGAAAACATCTCTGGAACTGTCCTCAAAGTCTAGAGACATCTAGACATCTAATGTTCGGACTGCAAAGGATGTTAATGGTCATCTATTCCAACTTCCTCCTCTTACTAAGGCAGAAGCTAAGATCCAGAACGACTCACTTATCAAGATCACAAAGGATTTACTACTTTTGCTTCTTCTCAGGAGATTTGCCTCCCTTCTTCCTGGCAAATCTTTAATCTTTGGGGTTATAGGAAAGAGAATTTTAGTTTGAAACTAGTCAGAAGCTATTTGAAGCTTCTGGAAGAGAAGGTAGGTTACAGAAGCTATTTGAAGCTTCTGGAAGAGAAGGTAGGTTACTTAGAGGGGTTGGAGTCAGAAATGAGGTGCATCTGTAAAGCAGTCAGAGCCGTTTTCTTGGGCAGCTCATAAACAGTTCCCAAAGAGGAGTTCCAGAGATGTCTTAAGTATTTTGGTAATCACTGAGATATGTGGAACCTCCTCAGTGACTACTTTGGTGGGGAGTGTCACTTACCTGAATGTATGTATTCTGTGTTCTGTGTGTTTGTGCGTGCACACGTGCAGATGTTTGTTTAGAAAATATACATCAGTACTTTATATTCATACCACTTCAGTTTTAGGTCCTACCAGCAACATATGCCCTCCAAAGGCTGCTGGAGGGCATATTGGTGCCCAAGATAGAAGAGCTGGCACTCGTTTATAGAGACAGGGAGGGTGACTTACTAAATGCCCTCAGAGAAGACATCAGTTACTGCCATTTCATGGAGTTCCTTTTCGATCTTAGTAAATGTTATTGGAAGGCTAGTCTCGTTGGTAGTAGCAAAGACACTTATTTTTCCACTTGTCACCTTTTTCTATGTCTTCAAATCATTTGAAAAACACTTCAGTTGGAACTGATTTTTGTTTTTGGAAAAAAGATAAATATTTTTAATAGAAAAGATATATATTTTAAATATTTCCCCCAAATAATACTTTCATTTTAAGAAACTGCTTAGCAGTAGCAACAAGTTTTAGCATCAGGCACAGAGTGAAAATTTCTTGTTACGCAAATATTTCAAAAGCTGGATCCAGTTTACTGACCACCTACTGTGGAACCTCGAATGGTATTGACAGTTGTTATTTCCAAACTTCAGCTGAGCAGCAGTCCTTCAAATATAGACAAAGCAGTTTAGGTTAAGGAGGGAGGAGGCTTAATCTTTAATCTGCTTGGCTTTGGAGGAGGGTAAAACCACTAAGGTATTATCTGTATTTTAAGATGCTTCCCATACTTAACAACTAAAACCTGAACACTTCTGGAAAATTTCCCTCTCCTGTTGCTTGATTGTGAAGTTGGTCACAAATGGAGTTGTTGACGTGAATTCTTTGGAGAAAAAGACGAAGGAAAACAATGATGGGGAGGGTTTGTGAGCTAGAATGAAAGATACACTATCTCAGAAAAAAACATTTCTCACAAATCACTGGAATCTGATTCACCATAGAAATTTCCCATGTTCTTCTAACTCTGTTCCTTGTGTATATGCTTTTTGTGTTTTTTCTTATTAAAGGGGAAGTTATGAGAGGTTGGAGGGTAGAGGTCATTCTGATGGGAAATCCAAGAAATATAATGCCCTAAGAAGGGGTCTCTCAGCCCTTTTTTTATCAAGTGGGAAAGATACTTTGGGAACATGTTCATGATCCGTTGATTGTATCTGCTGAAAGAAGTCATCTGGGCCTGTTGGGTTAATGTCAAATCTGGGGATTATGTATCTAGCCCCTGGCCCCTTTCATGTAATTGCCTCTTTTTAGAAGGCTTCTTCTTGGCTGAAGCTTCCCAGGAAAACCTTTTTTAAGTGGCTTCATTTATTTTTTTAAATTTAATCTTTAAATTTTTGCCTGGAGGAAGCACTGGTGATGAATGCTTTCTGTGGTTTTTGTTCATTTTCTCTTAAAGAAAAATGCCCTTCAGAGATTAAAGCTGCTTAATTAATTGCTATGTTATTACAAACAGACAAACTAAGATGGAAAGCTGCCATTGTGCTTGATTGGTGAAGCTGATGACCGAAGGCTGTGCCGTTTGTCCTTTTTGTTCCATTTGACAGATATTTGCTGAGCTTCGAACTTGTGCCAACCCTGTGCAAAGTCATGGATATAAAGATGGAAAGGACAGTCCTGCTCTTGATGAGCTCAGTGTCTACTGGAATGTATTTAAATGCATGTGTGGCTGGAGAGCTCGTTAATGGTTTCATGAAAGACCATAGTGATGATCTTGGATGGCCCATTCAAGGTACTGTCCAGCACCCTTGAACATTTTACATACCTCCATCAGTATTTGTGAATTTGATTGCAATACTGCTCTCCATTTCTTAAGTAATTTTACCAGTGGAGAATGATTTTTCTCCTCCGGTGATTATAGGACAATAGCATCTCTTTAGGAGCTGCTTTTAGCATAAAGCCTCAAGAAATGAGGAAGGCTGTGGATCACTGACATGGTCAGAGGAGGCTAACTCTCAACTTAGTAACCTACTAACCTCTTCCCCAACCAGACCTCTCACCAGAGCTGGCAGCAACTTGGGATTCCTTTCCTTTTTCCTGCGTGGCTTTCCATTGAGATGGAAGGCGAGCAGGTGAGGAAGGGAAGATAAATGAAGGCTGGATCATAATCATAAAATGTGTTATGTAGCTGGAATGGGCATGGAAATTATCCAAGTCAAACTATACCCCCTGATGCCCTTCTTTTTTTTAAGAAATGAGGAACTTGAGGTTCAGTGTCCTGTGTCATATTTGTACTGTAGTTGTCTAGGGTCTGAATGAATGGTCCTCTAAGTTACACACACACAATCTGCTAATGAGGGGGACACCCGAATGATTGTTTTTTTTCCTCTTGCTTTTTTCAGTTAGAATTAAAATGTACCCAGATCCCCTGAATACACACCCAGGCAGGGAAAACCCCCATAGTGAGAGTAAAGTGAATGTGAAATCTTGGGAAGTGATATATTTTGATTGGAATAGCCGTCATTTTAACTACCAAGGATTAGAACCCAACCAACCCTTCACTTTACTTTGAAAATCAAGAACTCCTTGGTGACTTAATTTTTCTCAGCCAGCCTTTTCCTTATCAACCCAGATTGGTCTTTTGACTTGCGTTTTAGAAGGGAGTATAGCTGTTTGTAAATTCTTGTGACTCAATGAGAAAGCAGGTCTGCTTTTTTTTTTGAGGGGTTGGGGTGGGATTCTAGGAAAAGAGGATGCTGAATAGACTTTCCTATAAAGGTGATCCAGAAATGCATCTTTACACATTATCCACAGTGAATATATACAGAAGTCACCAGTTTAGAAATTGGTTACATTGGATGAAGGAAAAGTGCCAAGACTGAATGTGCACATTGTTCTATGTATTATCAGTATTTTTTTTCCTAAGAAAAATATTTACACATTTTGCTTTGTGAGAAAATGCTTCCTTAATGCCTTGTCTCAGTAATTGTGGGAGGCAACCTCAAACTGGGGGCAGGCTCCCTTTATACCTTTTCTGGTGTCTTAAGTCAAGAACTAGTTGGACAAAGCCAGGGTTAGGCCAGGCTTGTTCTTCTTCCTTTCCTCTCATTTAATAAGGGGTAGAAACAGGGAATGTACTCCTCAAAGATCAAGCCATGAGAGCTCAGGAGCAGCTTTGGGGCCCGGCTCCAGTTGGCGGCAGCAGATTCTCCCTGGTTGGCCCTGCCCCCTCTCCAAGCTGTGCCACCAGTAGGAGCAGGGCTTTCCCTCAGTGGGTTCAACCCTTAACCTCCAGCAGAACCTTCGAGTCCTAATGAGAATGGGTAACTATGTAAAGGAAAAATGATTATCTTAAATGCCAACTAATGGATTTTTTTGTCTGTGTGTGACTGATGTACTATTTACTCTTAGTTCTTCGTATAAACAGCTGTCCTTAGGGCCTTATCCCCTCCAACCTAGAAATAGAAAATGGTTTGGATTTTGGTTTCATTCAACCTGCTGTCTGCATTAGATTGCAGAAGGGGCCCAGACCCTTGGCACTGCCATTGCGGGCTGCCTCCTCTCCAGCTCATCACAAGGAGCTTTTTGACAAAGACAGAGGACTCAGAACAGGTGTGCCCTGTCAGGGATGCTTCTGCTAAGGGATCAAATGGGATGATGTGTTGTTTAAACAATACCAAAGTGCATTCTTCAGTGCAGGCTTGCCAGGTTGAGGAGAGGCCCAAGTTGAGAATACAGTAAAGCAAACTCATGAATGTTCTGTTTCTAGTCAGTCTTATCTCTGGAGAGCAATCTCAGGCAAATCTGAGCTGAGCTTAGACTATGCGTGTTTGAGTTTTGGTGCTGTCTTTGCTCTGGGAGATGCCCTGTGTTGGAATGTCTTGCTTCTGCATTCAGAATGATAGGAGAACCAGTTTATTCAGATGGTATCCCATGTGGAATAACTGAGAAAGTTAAGAGCATCTGGCCTAGATAGGTATAGCCTCTTTAGGATAGTCTCACATCGGTAAAGGGCCGGCCTGGCTGGGCAGAGAGAGCAGATATACTCTGGGCCCAAAAGCAGAGTTAGGACTACTGAGGGACTTAGGCAGATGCTTAGTCCAATGGCTAGAGCCATCCAATAGTTTTCCGAACAAAGGAAGGGACAGCCTTTGTAGGGAATGAGCGCCCTGTCGCTAGATGTGCAAGCAGGAGCTGAATGATCTGTTGGGGAGATTGCAAGAGGCTTCCTGCCTTGAGGCTCGGATAGGATGTTCCCAGGAGCCTTTCAGGCCTGAGAGCTTATGGTTTGATAGTGTTTCTGGCTGAAGGGAGCATTCCAAATCTCCCGAACTTGAACCTAGTGAGGTTTATAGTGTGAATGTTGGGGTGGATTCTCCTTCCTAACTAACTTTAGTGGAAGGATGATTTGGGGCCTAGGAGATCCAACGTGGTAAGTCAGCAACATGCCCCCAGCACATGAGTGCCGCTGAGGGTAGCACTGTGTTTATTACCTGAATCTGTCCAGGTGCCTGTGTGAATGAGTGAGACGTAACTGACTTTGTAACTTGGTATGTGTATGGAACTGTATGTGATCGTGTATGGGACTGTCTGAACTTGAATATGTGTGTCTGGTATGACCACAGCTTGGTGTAAATATGTAACTGGCCACACGTATGTGACTGTGGTTGGTTGGTTGTGATAATATGCGAACACTTGTGTCCTAATAGTCTCGCACTTGAAATACAGCAGATACTGCACCACAGACCTGTGGCTACAAGACTGTATTTCTATAATCGCCTCAATTGCACCTTAGGTTGCGGGAGTTTGTGCCTCGCTGTGGGTCCTTAATCCTTATGCCACTGCTTCCTGGACCCTGGAAACTGCAGCCCTGCTCCCCAGGTCTGAATTGTAGGCACCTCCAGGAAAGCAGTCTTAGGAGAAATCATTGCCCAGGTGACTAGGTCACACCCAGCACCCATACCCAAATGCACATCTCTGGAATTCAGCCCCAGTGGCCTTCTCCTGATCCTCCTCTATAGTAGGTGCTGACTACTATGCATTCATAAGAATGGGGCAAGCCCATAGGCTGCTTTGGCCAGAACTAGCTTACTTAACCGGAGTCCAGGTTGACCTTGTACCATTCCAGGGTCTGTTTTAGAGCCACAACCCACTGTATTTGCATATGGGACTTCAGCTTATGTCCTGGATTAGAAAACCTTGGGAAACTCCATGTAAGCCCTCCCCTCAACTTCTCCCAACTCTGTGGTCATGGCCACCTAATAAGGAAATTTCCAATCCTCTTTCTCTTCCCTCTCCCCACATTTGCCCTCACACTGGAAAAAGCTGCCCAACAGAGAGAGCCTAGAGGCTTTTGGGGGCCTAGAGGCCTCAGTTTTGTACCCGCCCTGCTCCCAACATGCACGTGCGCACACACATACACACACACTCACTCACTCACTAGTGGCTGTGGGCAAGTTAGTTAACTTCTCTGAGCTTTAGATTCTGTGCTGTTTCTCTGTTTCGTCGACCCTGTTTTCTGTGCTAGTGCTTATCCCAGCTCTGTGGGATAACACAGTGTTATCACTCTGTGTGACTCAGGCAGGTTTCCCACAGGACTCTAGGGATGTGCATCAGCTGGGGTTTCTTTCCCCAGCGCGACAACCTGGCCTAGGCTCCAAAAAGGCATGAGGCCTACCTTGTTCTATGCACCCACTCTTTATTGCTGTCGGGCCAGGTGCCGGTTCCCGCCTGACGAGCTCCCCACTCTCGGAGGCCAGCGAGTGAGGCTGAGCAGAGCTCGGAGGCCCGCACCCCAGTCCCAAGGAGCAGTCAAGGGCACGGAGCCCTTGCGGAGGCTGTGGGGCACAGGCGGGGCGGCGCACATGGCCCCGTGCGCAGCCCTAGCCTTTTGAGTTACTGGCCGTGGGCTCCTGGCAGAACTCATCCATGAACTCGAGGAGGCGGCCGAACTTCTTAGGCTGGCCCTCGCTCAATGCCGGGCGGACCTGGGGTGGTGCCGTGGCCCCGAACACCGACCGCAGTGAACAGCGCACCAGCCGCCGGTACCGCGCACGAAACTCCTTCAGCAGCCTTTTGGCCTCCAGGTACTGCTTCTGGTTCACCAGCCGCTGCTCTGTCCGCTGGCACAGGACAGCTCCTGCAGGGAGAAAAGCCGGGAGGGGCACCAAGGTCACCCTGGGTTCCACCTAGCCCAAAGCAGCGGGGACTGGGTCCAGAGCCCCCCAGAAAGTGGAAGGGGGTGGGAAGAGGATGTTAAGGGCCTGAAAATGGTCTCTGCAGTTTGGGCACTAGAAAGCCAGAGGTATCCCCTTCTGATTCTGTCTCAAGCCGTTGGTAACATGCTGTGTGACTTTAGGCAACTCTCTGCCTCACTCAGGCCTCAGTTTCTCCATCAGACAGGAAGGTCTGGGGCAGATGCTCTCTAAGGGCCCTTCCTGCTCCAACACAAGCCCTTTGCCTATACCAGCAGGTGAGTAACCTTCTAGATCTTGGATCCTGGCAGATGAGGACTGGGGATCAGAGCTGTACCTAGTGGTGCCTCAGTAATGTTCTGGGGGTCCCGCATGCGAATGAGGATGTCATCCAGCAGCTGGGCTCGAGTCTTCCGGGGGGGTGGAATAGGGATCCTCTGGGTCTGACGGGAGGTAAGAGAGCACAGTGTTATCCCAGTCTTCTACTCAGACTTTCATGGCCTCACCTCCTCATACAGTCACAATGGCAGGCAGGGGAGAACTTGGAGGCACTAGGGAAAAGCATGGCTCTTTGAAGGTCCCAAGGTGACAGCCACCTCTGTACCTGTGGGGTCCTGAGGGGCAGTTCACATACACAGTGAGGTGGAAGTTTACCCGTTTCTCCTTCGGAACATAGTGTTTCTGAAGAGTGTCCAGCTTGGGCTTGCAGGAGCAGTACACGAGCGGATGTTTCAACATGTGCTGCAAGGCCTGTGCATTCTTCTGGATTCCTAGGGCAAAAAGACAAGGTCAAGGCCCATCCCCCTCCTCCTGGATGCCTCCCCCAATTTCTTCATTCCCCATTTCATAGCAGCCCTGGGTAAAAAGATGAGGGGCTCCAAGAAGAAAACACTGTTCCCATATCCTGCCCTGATCTGTTGTGGTGCCAGAAATTCTATCGTTTGTTCAGTGAATACTTGTTTCCTATGTGCACAGATGCTGATGGAAAAATAGCATAGGAGTGATGAAAGGGACTGACGCCAAGTAACCCATTAACCTCGGGGTTACACTGCAGAGAATGACACCCAACAGATCACAGCTGAGCACCACTGCAGATACTGTTAATACAGCAGAGTCTGAAATAAGGGGCCGGAGAAGGCACTGCCTTCCCTTGTCTCAAACCACACAGGGTTTGAGCGAACATTTTGGATGTTCGCTTTGGAGATTAACTGGGCTGGGGAGGACCTTGGGAACCTGACCAGTCTGGGTGTTTGTTCGTCACACACTTCCTGGAGAGACTTTTCCAACCAAAGCAGTTGGGTCCAGACTGGCTGGAATCTCTGTGAACAGCTGTGGTTCCCCAAAAGCCAATGAAGATCCAGGCCAGGGGTCCTGACAAGTAGGGCTTCAAACCAGAACACCCTCAGGGGCCCTTTGACAGACGTTCAGACAGAAGATGACACCCTGGCCTGGAAAAGAGGCTTGGCACCCACCTTGGCTTTGCCCTGACTTGCTCTGGGCCATGGAGAGAGCCCCTTGCCCGGAGCCATTCTCCTCATGTACCTTTTGGCTCAGTGAAGGCTGGATCAGGCTTGGCTGTCAGCAGCTCCTCAAAGCCATGGTACTTTCTGGGGAAGCAGGCAGATGGGAGCTTCTTCGGAGTCCTCTTCACCTCTCTGGATGCTGTGGATGGTGGTCTTTGGTCTTTCTCCTTTATCTCTGTATCATCCCTCTGGAAGATGGAGGAAGACAGCCCACTGACCTGTGCCCCAGAAGAAAAAGAAAATGCATTCCCTTAACACTTCTGAGCTCTGTGTGGGTCCCCATGCTGGGTCCTGTTATGGGCAAGAACCCAGACTGGGGTGAGAGGAAGCAGACATGAAAATAAAACAGTTACCAAACATTGTGATAAATGCTGTCACAGGAGAGAGCACAAGCGTTCAGGGTGAGCCCACAGGAAGCCCTAACCAGCCTGGGGGGCCAGGACGCTCACTGGAGGGTTGTTGCCTTAACCTGAGCGAAGTCTGGAAGAACCAGGAGAGCCATCCCCAGGTAGGCGGCAAGCGATGAGAAAGGAGGACCGTGGCAGGCAGGGAAGAGCATGGGCAAAGATGCAAAGTTAAGACACAGCAAAGTGCATTTGCGGGGAGTAAAATTGGTGTGGTTGGAGGTACCGTAAAGAGATAGGCAGCTGGAGCAATAAGCAGGGCACAGCTCAGTAAGGGCCTTTAAATGCCAAGCTGAGGGTGTTCGTTTTTGTTTGTATTTTCTTTTTCCTCACTGTAATGACAAGCCATGGAAGAGTTTTAAAAGGGGTGAGTGAACATTGTCTGAATTCACTTTTTTAGCCTTACCATGACGGTGTTATAAGAAGCATCTTTATGAAACCAGTAGGAATGTAGTTATACCCTTAATTAAAACTTACGGCTGACTAAAGAAGAAATAGAAAATCTGGGTAGACCTATAACAAATAAAGAGATGGAATTAGTAATTTTAAAACTCCCCACAAAGAAAAGCCAAGGATCAGATGGCTTCAATAGTGAATTCTACCAAACATTTAAAGAATTAACACCAACCCTTCATAAACTCTTCCAAAAAAAAAAAAAATAGAGGAAGAGGAAACACTCATTCTCTGAAGTCAGTATTAACCTGAAACCCAAACTAGGGAAAGACATCACAAGAAAGGAAAACTACAGACCAATATCCCTATGAATACAAACACAGAAATATCCACCAAATACTAGCAAACCGAACCAGCAACATATAAAAAGGATTATATGCCATGTCAAAGTGGGATTTATCCCAGGTATGCAGGGTTGATTTAACATCTGGAAATCAATTAATGTAATATACCATATCAATAGGTAAAGGACAAAAACCACATGATCGCAACAGACACAGAAAAAGCACTTGGCAAAATATAACACCCCTTCATGACAGAAAATACTCAACAAACTAGGAATAGAAAGAAATTTCCTTGACCTGATAAAGGGCATTTATGAAAAACCCACAGTTAATCATAATTAATGATGAAAGACTGAACATTTGTCTGCTAAGATCAGGAGGAAAAAGACAACATCGTATTGGAGGTTGTAGCGCAATTGGGGGATTGTGTTTTTCAATCATGGTGACTCATAATTGACTCTATTGCTTAGGCCACTAGGAAGCTCGAACTGCATTTTGGCAATAGACCTCTATTATGAGAGTGGCGGTGCATAATGTGCACATTTGAGTGACAGAATTGGTCTGGCACTTATTATTTCCTTTCCTGTGCGTATCTTCCTTTTATCCAACTATCTCAATTATTTTTTAATACTTGTTTGTTTATACTCTGTTTTGTTCCAGGAAGGTTCTGATTTAGTTCATAAAGATACTTTTATATTGTACGAACTTGTATGTCACTATAAGTCATGTGTGGAACAAGTAAGAGATGAATGGATAGAGAGATAATTTATGGGTGGATGTACATCTTGGAAAGATCTGGCAGATTGGAGGGGCAAGACTGGAGGCAGGAAGATCAGGGAGGATAATAATGTTACAATAATAAAGTTCAAGGGGGTCCTACCAACTCCTCCAGTCTAAACTTCCCTTTTCCTACATGTCACCTTTCTACTGTATTTACACTGAATCATTCATGGTTCTGTACATACCATTTTAATTTCCTTCCTCTGTACCTTGCTTCACGCTGTTCACTCTGCCCAGAATGTCCTTGCTGCCCAGCTCTTCACCTTGTTAACTCCTACTCAGCCTGCAAAGCTCAGCTCATTTGAACTGCTTCTAGGAAGCCCTCCTGGTCTAGGACAAAGGCATCCCTCCTTCCTCTAGGCTCCCAGCCCCTGAGTTTTCCCCAATCTCAGCACTGACTGCATGCATGGTTCCTGTCTATCTCCCCTATTAGACTGAGGACATCTTGAGGGCAGGACCCATGTCTCATCCATCTGTGCTCCCAGGATTCAGATGCAACATCAGAAGTGAGGTGACCTTACGCAGATAGGCACAGGCAGCAGCAAACCCTTCCAAGAAACTGGTCTGACCAACGCCCCAGCCAAATCCCAGATGTTATCTGTGCCACAGGACCATGACTTGTCCCCATGGGTGTCCCTACCAGTAGCCTTGGATCAGTGGAACTCCCAGAAGGGGCTTGCAGGCTCTGCCAAGGGTGCTGCTTTCTGGTTTCCAGAACTGCCTTGTGCTTAGTTCCAGCTGCTTACAGCAGTCCAGCCATCTAAGGGTTGGACAGGAACCCATGGGAGCTGGGAACAAGTGGGCAGGGGCAGGTGGGTCTAGGCACCTGGGTCAAGAAGATGGACTCTGTGCTCTTGGTGTCCTCATCTGACGGGTGGTCTGGGCTGAGGCGGCCAGCAGCGTCGCTCCGGCGGGATGTGTCCTCACTATGCACAGTGGAGTCGGAGCAGATGGGAGGCAGTGGCACGAAGGCCCGGTGGGAGAGGTGAAGGCCCTCCGGGCCCTTGATGGGCATCTCTAGCTCCGCAGAAATGGTCTTGGTGGCCGGCAGCTCTTTAGTCAACTCTGCCTCTGTTTCCAGCATCTCCTTTGAGGAAGACTTGATTGTGGTCATGGGTGGGTGATGGAGAATCAGAGGCTGCTTTGGCACCTTTGGGACTTGGGTTTTCACCTGTCATGGGAGAAGGGCTGAATTGGTGGTTTGCTTCCTAATCAGAATCTCTCCTCCTGGATATCACCAGCCTAAAGGCTAACTGGTATACTGGTCAAAGCACTGAGTAACGTCTCATAGGGGGAGGGAGGGGGCAAAAATCACACTTATTGGGCATCTATGATGTACCCCATACATGACATGTAGTTTTATTTACACCTCAAACTACCCAGTGAATAAGTGTCCTCATTTTATAAATAAGGAAACTGGGGCTCAGAGAGGTAAAATGACATGTCCAAGGTCACAGAGTTGTTCAGTGGCAGACGCTCCAGGCCTCATTCTAGATGCCTGACCATATCACTCTGGCCTGCAGCAGCCGCATTCCTCTGATCAAGGTGTCCCACAGTGCCCTTGACTCCCCTCGGGGACTCCTAGGAGGGCCTGGGGCAGGTGGTCCCACGTTCTTCAGAAGGCAGCAGCACCAGGCCCCTTTCAGGGTGCTAGTCCCTGCACCTTATAGAAAGACCCCTATATATAAGGCAGATCTCTCTCAGGGTTTAGACCCAGGGCAGTAACTTCTTTCCCACTGAACTGCTCAGCTTCCTGTTAGCAAAAGCCTGTCATCCTTCCCCGCTCCTCCTTCTCTGCCTCATCTGCCAGGAGAGAGCCATGGGCCCAGTTTCCCTCAGCTGGGCTTAGTTCTGCTTCCCCTCCTGAGTTATATGGTGAATTGTTTTTATTCTTTGTCAAAGGTGACCTCATATGACTTATATGTGTACTTTGACAGGCCATGCAGTGCAGTGGAAAGATTTCAAGCACAGTCTATCATTTGAGCTTACAAAATGGGGAGAATAGTCCCCGCCTGCCTATCTTGCAGAGTTCTCCCAAATGAGATGGTGCGCACAAATGTACCTAACAAACTAGGGAGTGTGACGGATGACTTTTATATAATTGGATTTATAGGATTTACAAAATGGGATTTTATAAAATAGGATTCTTTTTAAGAAGATATTTCCTTTTTGAAATATGTAAAATCTGTGTTTAGACTTGAAGCCTGAGAGACCCAGAGTCTTTTTTCAGAACTCATGCCTCAGTGTCCAAAACACCAAGTGCCGCCATTTGCCGGCTGGTGGGGAAGGGGCCACATTTATTCCTCCCTCTCCACGTGTCTGTGCTGGAGGAGTGCTGGGGACGCTCTTTCTCTATCCCACCACCACTCTCCTGAGGGAAGACTAGATAATCTGATTGGTCAGAGGTTGAGAGTCATTGGACCCTGTGTCCCAGATGGGCTGGACTGCTGAGCATCAAGGGCAGGCCGTTTTATCTTCCATTTGTGTTCTCACACATAGAGGCCTCATACAGCTTTTTGGTTACACGTTGGGTGGGTCCAGGCCTGCTCTGGCAGGTTCTCCATTTTCCCCTTGTCTTGTCCATGCCTAATATGAGGGCGGGCCAGCAACCTTGGCCTATGTAACTGAGTGAGTAAAAGGCTGTACATCCAGCCCATCTCTGGGAGCACACAGGGAACAAGTAGGCATCTCCAACCTGCCTGCAGGCCACACAACACTCTCCAGTCTAGCCTGCATTGGAGGTTAGATGGTGTTTGCCTAGATTCACAAAGCATCGATGTGCTTCTCATTTGGCCACTGATACTTGGTGTTCATCCTCTACTAGTTGGAACTGTAGCAGTGCCCCCTGGACCCCACCACTACCTTTTAACAAATGTTATTTCACCTCTCTGAGCCTGTTTCCTTGTCCGTGGTGAGGGTTACAGGGTAGCACGTGTGCAAGTTCTCAGCATGGGTGTTCTGTATGTGGGAGAGAGGGTGACGTACTTAGCATCCAGCTCACTGTGCCCTTCCCCAGCTGGCTGATGGGAAGGGAAGTAGCAGGATCCTTAGAGGAGGCAACAGACAAGGGGAAAGATGGTGGAAACCCTCTGAATTTCTATTTCTGGTTTTACCTGCAGCTCTGGTCCTCTGAGGGCTCAAGACAAGAGCTTGGCTGTACAGAAGCAGACTGGGGGGATGGGGAGGGGGTGGGCAGGGAATAACTGTAATTAACTTTCGGGATCAGCAATGCCCAGTCCAGCTTTTGGCTACAGGAAGACTAAAGTTCAGGAAGGAGCAGCATTTCACAGAAATTTCTGAAATCCTTCGGATGAAAGAGGGATTTGACTTACTTTACGGCATCCCAGAAGGCAAATCTAAGACCACTAGCTGGGGGAGGTACTGAGGGAGCAGACTGCTCTCAACGGTAGGAAACGCTTCCTAAGATTCAGGCAGGAGATATGTATTCTAGGCCTGGTGCAGCCAATCACGATTACCATAGGTGGCTATAACCTGCATTCCTAGGGGGTTTGGGAGTTTATAAAGTATTTTTATATCTGTTGCTTCATCCAGTCCTCTCAGCAGCTCTGAGAGGTTTTAGAGTTGAGAAGCTGAAGCTCAGAGAGTGGAAATCTTGCCCAAGTTCAGGCGGCTAGAAAAATGATGGAGCCAGACTCACACCTGGGTCTTCTGACTGGTTTCTCTCCACTTCTCCACAGCATCTTCTCTGGACCTCAGTTTCTCTGTAAAATTAGGGGGTCAGACTCAATGCCCTCCCAGGCTCCTCCCTACTCTGACTTTTGGGTCTCTGACTGCCTGTCTTGTCTCTCCTGGGTATGTATGTAAGAGAGCGAAGGAAGGAGAAGACAAAACTGCTGCTACAAACCTAATGGAGGGATCAGATATTGTGGGAGGGAGCAGCTCTGCTGCCAGGTTGGTCTTCAGGCATTAAAATAGGCCCACTCCCCCTGGGCTTGGGGGGTCCTGCCTTTGAAGGCTTACCTTCCAAGAGTCCTTCCGAGGCATCAAAATGTGATGCTTAGCCTTTACCATCTTCCTTCGAATTAAGTGGATTCCCAGCCGCTCCTGGAGGAAGCATTTTAGCAGTGGAGGGACCCCTGGAGTCATGGTGGGAAAATAAGATTACTATTAGCTAACATTTACTGGGGGCTTCTGTGTGCCAAGCACTGTTCATGTACATGTATAAACTTACTTAATCCTCGCACCAGCTCTAGGAGGTAGGTACCTATATTATGCCCATTTGACAGGTGAGGAAACTGAGGCACAGAGAGGTTAAGGAATTTGCCAAGGCAATGAAGACAGTGTAGAGTAGAGATTAGAATACCCTAGTGTCACTCCAGGGCCCAGGATTCTAAAATGCCTCCAGCTGCTGCATCTTGGACAGTGGGTTCCAGTACTGACAGAGCATCTACTGCATTCAGCATGCTCTGGGTGGGGAGCGCTCAGCAGTTCGGCCTCCCACTCCTCCCCAACTGGGAAGTAGGGAGTGAGGTCACAACAGACTGTTCCACAAAGCAAAGTGTCATTATAGAGCCCATGCAGGATCTAGATAATTAATTCTGTACTCCATTCCCAGCGCTGCCTCTTTGTTGCTGTGTGACCTTGGGTAGACTGTGACCCTTTCTGATCCTCAGTTTCATCTACTGTGCACGGGGACAAAAATGCCCACTTCACAGGTTTGCTGTCAGGATGAGTTAGTGCAGAGCATGTGCTCAGAGGTCTCTGTTGTTTTCTACAGCCCCCAATGCGCTATGAACCTTGTCCACCCACGATGCAGAGCAGGGCTCAGCACTGAGGTAGGGATGAGGATGCCCACACTGCTTCTTGGAGACTGGGTTCAGGCGGCAGGTTTGTGGGTACCATACCTCGTGTATGGGCCACCAGAGGATTGTTATGAAAGATGAGCTCGCAGAGAGATGGGAAGAGAGCTACCGGCAGAATGGCATCTTCCTTTGTAATCTGTAAGGAATGCGGGAGAGCATCAGATTGACACAGCCCTCACCTCTGCCCAGGTGCTTCAAGGCCCCACAATGCAGGGCTGCATGCTTGCTAGGTCTGGGGCGAGGGTGGGGCTGGAGGAGTGAGGCTGCTAGGGACAGGACTTACTGCTGGGCAGTGTCTTATCCTGCAGTTTCACCTGTTCACACTCAGAATACCTCTGCCCCTCCTGTTCAGAATTCCACCATCACTGTTTCACATTTGAAAGGCAAGAATTTTTTTCCCTTCTCCACATTGGATAGGTAGCTTTTACCAAATATTAAGGATGCTGGTGACAAAATAATAAGAACAAATACATTTAGCACTTGTCTCCCAAGGAGGCTGGAAATTTGGCAAGGTGTGGACTTTGACTTCAGGATACATTTTGTCTGACATTTCACCTTCCTCAATGCAACCTCTACACACCCGGTCAGTCTGTCAACAGCACTGATAGTCTCTCACTAAAGCCTGTTCTGGGGAGAGATAGGGGACGGGAGGTCAGGGGGACACACGCATCTAAGGGATAAGTAGAGCCAGGGGGGTAAGGGAGACCTCGTGGCTGTCTGGGGCCCCAACGCCACACTACCCCTATGAGGCCAGCCTCTGAAGGGCAAAAAAAATAACACGATCCTTGTTGAGAAGAGTGGCTGGAACATCTGGGGACAACCTTGGGCAGGGTGTCTATTAGCAATGAAATAGTATCAGAGGGGCCAGGAGCTGGGCAGTGGCCTTTCGGATGCCTAGACACACTGAAAGGTATTGGGTCAGATTTGGGACCCACAGATAGCACTAAGGGCTGGGAGTGGGATGGTATATCAGTCTGACTTCCTCTGGAGCCACACTGGGTAGCAGCAGATGCCCACGGGGCAATTACCTATTCATTTTCTTTCATTTTGGTTCCTTCGGTCAACAAATATTTACTGAGTGACTACATGTACCAAGCACTGGGTTGGGACTGAGCAAAAGAGATAGAATTCCTATCCCCGAGGAACCGTACCTAGTGGGAAACAAGCACAGAAGAAACAGTAACACAAAGGAGCATGAATTTACAACAGTGATTACTGCCACAAAAGAGAGGCGCATGAAGGACTACGGTGATTTTGACCTAGTCACAGAGGTAAGAGAAGACGTCCCTGAGATCTGAAGGACGGGCAGGAGGTAATCAGTGAATGCAGTGGGGGATGTAGTATGTGTCAAAGAAATCTCTGGATTAACTGAAGCCATTCCCTCTGCTTTCTGGGCACACAGCTAGACTGTTTCTTCCTGCCTCCTAGGTCAGCTAGATGTGGGCATATGACTCAGTTCTAGCCAATGCACCTGGGTGGAAGTGATAAATGCCGTTTCCAGGTACAGTCCATTCAAAACCTCCTGTAGGATCCTCTGCGTCTCTCACCACCCTCCCCCCTCACTCAACCATCTATCCACCAGTTGCATAGGATCCAATAAAGTACTCTTAAGGTCCCATGGGATGACAGAGCCATAGCCAGAAGGGACCTGGCTCTCTGAAGGATCATGTGGAAGGCCACCTACCAACCAGGAATATCCACAATAGATTTTGTAAAAGCAAGAAATAAACTTTTGTGTTCAGTCATTGACATTTTTAAGTTTGTCGCACCAGCTAGTATTAAACTTACTCTAATGCAGAGAGGAAATGTTCCGTACAAAGAGAAGAATGTGTGAAAGGTCTCACAGCTAAGAGGAGGCATGCCTGTTGGAAGGATTTAAAGAAGGCTAGTGTGACTAAAAGCAGAGGGAAAAGGTGGCTGGTGCAGAATGAGGCTGGGGGTGCAAGTATGGGCCAGCCCAAAGATTAGAACCCATGAGATGAAGTTTTAGAAATATGAGGACCTAGGCTAGTGCTTCAGGAGGGGGATCCAGATGGTAGAGTAAGAGGATGTGGAGCTCACCTGACCTCACAAACACATCAAAACCACATCTACATGCAGAACAGTTCTCACTGGAAACTGGCAGAACAACTCCTAAACCACCAAGGCTGCAAGAAAGAGTCCCATGTAATCAGGACAGAAGAAAAGCACTTGGTCAGGACCTGTGCCCCAGGGAGGGGACTACGAGGAAAAGGGAGATCGCATGGGTGGGGAGTGAGCGGGTCGAGCCATAGACAGGGTTTCCCCGGAGGGCACAAGGGGTCCTGCAGAGAGGAGACAAACCCCTTGGCTGTCTGGAGAAGTGCCAGGACAGATAGAAAGGCTGAAGAAGCCTAGACTCCACTTGTGAGGAGCACACGAGTGCAGGCTTACCCCCAGACAGGGTGGAGAGAGGTCTGCCTAGCAGCTGCCGCCACACTCCCCAGTGTGAGTCGAGAGAACCCCCCGGTCCTGCTCTTCCATGCCACAGCCTGGCACGGGATCTAGGGCAGTCAGGTCCTGGGAAAAGACTCCATCTAGGGATGCAGAGGTGGCTCCGGGGGCCTGGGGTGTGGTCTAGGTGGGCGATGGCAGCCACTGTTCGCAACTACTCAAATAGCACTATAGAAGCAGCCCAACTTCCCAGTTGAAGCTGTGCAGAGCTTCAATTCCTGAACCAAAACACCGAGATCCCCAGTCCCAGCCTAGGGAAGGCTCCAGCCCTGCTCACTCTATGCCACAACCTTGCACTGGATCTGGGCCAACCATAACGGGGAAAAGATGTGACCTTGGGCTGCAGCTGAGTGGAGTTGCAGACGCCTGCACAGGAGGAGCACCCCGCTTACTTCAGCACTCCCCTCCTTCAGGGCAAGGCCCCAGTGTGGGGAGAAGGGAAACACACAAAGGGAACAGAGCCAGCTCAAGCTGGACCCTCAGGGCTTCTGCTCCAGCAACTAGGCAGCAGGCCCCACTGAGGAGAGGAAGTCCTGCCTCACACTCTGCTGGAGGCTCTAGCTAATCCAACACCAGCCACACCCTCATCTTAGTGGCCAGCACACCATGAGGAAAGATGTGGCTGCCATCCACATCAGATGCAGCCATCACCCCAAAGACACTGGGTATACCCAGTCTACATATGGATGCTCCCACATAAAAACCATTCAAGACCAGAGATTGGCCAAGACAGTAGAGTAGAAAGACCCTAAGCTCACCCCCTCTCACAGGCACACCAAAATCACAACTATTTACGGAACAACCATTGATGAAAAGGACCAGAAGCTAACAGAAAAGGTCTTCTATGCCTAAGGATATAAAGAAGGAACCACAAATGAGATGGGTAGGGCTGGGGGAGGAGTTGCAATATAGTCAAGTCTCATACCCCTGGGTGGGCAACCCACGAACAAGAGAATAATGACAATTGCAGAGGTTCTCCCAAAGAAGTGAGAGGTCCAAGCCCCACACTGAGCTCCCCAGACCAGGGGTTCTGCACTGGGAAGATGAGCCTCCAGAGCATCTGGCTTTGAGGGCCAGCAGGGCTTACTTTAGAGAGTCCTAGAGGGCTGGGGGAGATAGAGACTCCACTCGTAAAACACACAAAAATCTCACACTCCAGGACCCAGGGCAGAAGCAGTAATTTGGTACAAGCCTGGATTAGACCCATCTGCTGATCTTGGAGTCTCCTGGAGAAGCAGGATGCAACTGGAGCTCACCCTGGGGACATACACACTGGTGGCAGCCATCTGGGGAGCTCATTCTGCCACGTGGACACTGGTGCTGGCAAGCGCCATTTCAGAATCCTCCCTCTAGTTTATTAGTCCCAGGATGCAGTGCTGCCCTGGTTCAACAGTCTGTAGACATCCGTACTGGGAGGCCTCAGGCCAGGCAGCTAACTGGCAAAGGACACAGCCCTACCCATGAGCAGACAGGCTGCCTTAAGAACCCCTGAGCTCACAGCCACACCTGGACATGGCCCTTCCCACCAGAGGGCCCAGGACCTGGCCCCATACACCAGGGTGCAGGCACTGGACCTGAGGCCCCAGGAACCAGCTCCACCCACCAGTGGACAGGCCCCAGCCCCATAATCCCTTGGACCCAGCCCCACCCTCCAAGGATCCTGCTCTAGCCTTGGCCCCATTTTTACCCACCAGTGGGCAGAGAGCAGCCATAAGAAAACCACAGCCCCACAGTCTGCAGACATGACCTGCCCAATAGCAAGTCAGACCCTGCCCTGGGACCTGCTGGGCCGTGGCCCTGCCCACCAGAGAACCTGGTCTAGTGTCAGGCCCAGCTTCACCCACCAGCAGGCAGACACCAGCCACAAAGAAAACTGTTACAGCCTTGCAGCCTGCGGAACCAGCCCACCCACTAGTAGGCCATATCCTGCCGTGGGAATGGCTGGGCCCTAGCCCGCCCACTAGCAGGCCGACATGCACTTCAGGATACCCCAGACCCCACAAACTAACTGTGTTAGGAATCGGCCCACCCACCAGCAATCTGACACCACCTCTAGGACCTCTGTGCCCTGCAACCAGACCCCAGGAAACAGCTCTGCCCACCAGTAGTCCAGCACTAGCCCCAGAACCTTCCTTCACCCACCAGTGGACACACAATAGACTGAGGTCTCCTGGACCCTGATTCTGCCCACCAGTAATCTGGACCCAGGGCGCCCCAAGGTTCTGCAGTCAGCCACCTCATGACTGGGTCCTACGAACCAGCGACAGGCAGCCTCCACACAAGGCAGGGTCTGGCAACCAACAGGACCAGGGGCCAATCAAGTCTAGTGGACCACCCACATGCTCAGACTGTGCACACAGTCAGCCTGTCACAAAAGATCCACACAGCATACATAGCTCTGGTGATGAGAGGGTAGTGTACTGCTGGGACACAGGACATCTACAAAAGGACACTTCTCCAAAGTCAGGAAACAGAACCAGCCAAATCCATAAAAATAAAAACAGCAACTTAGGCAAAATGAGGTGAAATAGTAACATGTTCCAGATGAAGGAAAAAGCTAAAACCTCAGAAGAAAAACTAAGTGGAGATAGGCAACTACCTGAGAAAGAGTTCAAGGTAATGATCATAAGTATGATCAAAAAACTTGGACAAAGAATGGATGCACAGAGAAGTTAGAAGTTTTTAAACAAAGAATTAGAAAATATAAAGAATAAACAAAGATGAAGAATGCAATAACTGAAATGAAAACACTATGAGGAATCAATAGTAGACTATATAACACAGAGGAACAGATCAGTGAGCTGGAAGACAGAGTAGTGGAAATCACTGCCACTGAACAGAAAAAAAGAAAAGAAATGAGGACAGTTAGAGACCTCTGGGGCCACATCAAGTGCACAAATATTTGCACTATAGGGGTCTCAGAAAGAGAAGAGGGAAAGGGGCTGAAAACATAACTGAAGACATAATAGCTGAAAACTTGCCCCACTGGGAAAGGAAACAGACATCCAAGTGCAGGAAGCAGAGAGTCCCATACAGGATTAACTCAAAAGAGGAATACATCAAGACACATTGTAACTAAAATGACAAAAATTAAAGATAAAGAGAGAATACAAGAAGAAGCTAGGAAACTCCCATAAAGGCTATCAGCTGATTTTTCATCAGAAACTCTGCAGGCCAGAAGGAAGTGGCATGATATATTTAGAGTGATGAAAGGGAATAATCTACAACCAAGAATACTCTACCCTGCAAGGCAGTGCTTCAGATTTGATGGAGAAATCAAAAGCTTTACACACAAGGAAAAGCTAAAAGAATTCAGCACCACAAACCCAGCTTTACAACAAAGCTGAAAAGAACTTCACTAGGCAAAAAAGAAAAGGCCAAAAGTGGAAATAAGAAAATTATGAAAGAAAAACCTCACCAATAAAGGCAAACATACAGTAAAGTTAGGAAATCATCCACACAAAGCTTGTAGGGAAGTTAAAAGACAAAAGTAAAATCATCTGTATCCACAACAAGCAGTTAAGGGATACACAGAACAATTAGATGTAAAATATGATATCAAAAACAGTAACTGTGAGGGAAGAAGAGTACAAAGGCAGGGTTTTAAAAATGAATTTGAAATTAAGAGATCAGCAAATTAAAACAATCATATATATATCTATATCTAAAAAGTATATATAAACCTCATGGTAGCCACATACAAAAAAAATCAGTAAGAGATACACATGCACAAAATCCAAACATAACACTAAAGACAGTCATCAAATCACAAGAGAACAGAACAAAAGAAGGAGGAGCAAAAAAAAGACTTAACAGGGCTTCCCTGGTGGCGCAGTGGTTGAGAATCTGCCTGCCGATGCAGGGGTCACGGGTTCGTGCCCCGGTCTGGGAAGATCCCACATGCTGCGGAGCGGCTGGGCCTGTGAGCCATGGCCGCTGAGCCTGCGCGTCCAGAGCCTGTGCTCGGCAATGGGAGAGGCCACAACAGTGAGAGGCCCGTGTACCACACACACACAAACAAACAAAAAAGACTTAACAAAAACAACCCCCCAACAATTAACAAAATAGCAATAAGAACATACATACCAATGACTACTTTAAATGTAAATAGACTATGACTCTGTAAGTATTGGGCCAAGATGGTGGAGTATAAAGACCCTGAGCTCACCTCTTCTCATGAGCACATTAAAATCACAACTATCTTCAAAATAACCATCCATGAAAAAAACTGGAACTTACCAGAAAAGATCTTCTACAACTAAAGAACCAGGCCTCAGGCCAAACAACTAATTGGGTGGGGTCATTTCTCCACCCATCAGCAGACAGGCTGCCTAAAAACTTCCTGAGCCCACAGCTGCCTCTAGACTTGCCCTTAGACATGGCCCTGACTGCCACAGGGCCAAGACCCAGCTCCACCCAGCAGTGGGCAGGCACCAATCCTTCCTGCCAGGAAGCCTGCACTAGCTTCTAGACCAGCCTCACTCATCAGGGGGCAGACAACAGAAGCAAGAAAATGGCGATTCTGTAGCCTGAGTCCAACAACAGCAGGCTAGATCCTACCTTGGGAGCAGCTGGGTCCTGGCCCTGCCCACTCACAAGCCAATGCTCAATTCAACCTTTGGGAAACCCTAGACCCCTACCCAACTGTGTCAGGAACTTCCCCTGACCCAATGATCTAAAACAAACTCTGGAATCCCTAGTCCTTGCAGGCAGACTCCAGAAAACAGCTCTGCCTACCAGGAGTCTGGCACTATCCCCCAAATCTGGCTTCACCTGCCAGTGGGTGGGCTTCTTTGGGACCATGACTGCACACACCAGTGAGCCAGTACTAGCCCTGGTCCACCTAGGATTCTGAAACAAGCTGCCTCGTGACCAGGCCCCACTAAACAGCAGCCAGCAGCTTTTGCACAAGGCAGGACCTGCCTGGCAATCAAGCAGACTAGGGGCCAACCAAGCCTACCAGACTGCCCAAATAGCCTTCCACAATGGAACAACCCATGCAATCCTCTTAGGGGGAACCCCTACCGCATACAGCTTGTGTGATGAGAGGGGAGGGCACTGCTGGAATGCATAGGATGTCTCCTATGGAGGGGCCACTCCATAAAGGTTGAGAAACGTAACTAGCTTACCACATACATAAAAATACAAATAGCAACTTAGTCAAAATGTGGTAGCAGAGCAATATGATCCAGATGAAGGAAAACAATAAAACCCCAGAAGAACTACTAAGTAAAGTGGAGACAGGCATTCTACCTGAGAAAGAGTTCAGAGTAAAGATTGTAAACAAGATCAAAGAACTTGGGAGGACAATGGATGCACAGAGGGAGAAGTTAGAAGTTTTATTAAAAAAGAAAATATAAACAGAGATGAAGAATACAATAACTGAAATGAAAAATACATTAGAAGGAATCAATAGTGGTACAGAAGAACAGATCACTAAAATTTGAAATTCAGATCAGCAACTTAATACAATCACACACATATATATACATATATATTATATATACATATATATTTTATATATATATACATATATATTATATATATGTATATATAATATATATATATATATATACACAGAGAGAGAGAGAGAGAGAGAGAGAGAGGGAGAGAGACTGCTATACAAAAACTTCATGGTAACCACAAACCAAAACCTATAATAAATATACACAGAAAAAAGAAAAAGGAATTCAAACATAAAACTAAAGATGGTCATCAAATCACAAGAGAGCAAAAGAAGAAAGGGAAAAAAAAACCTATGGAAACAAAAACAAAACAATTAACAGAATGGCAGTTAAGAACATACATATCGATAATTACCTTAAATGTAAATGGGCTAAATGCTCCAATGAAAAGACAATGAGTGGCTAAATGGTTAAAAAAAACAAGACCTGTATATATGCTGCCTATAAGTGACATATTAGATCTAGAGACACATGCAAACTGAAAGTGAAGGGATGGAAAAAGGTATTCCATGCACATGGAAATCAAAAGAAAGCTGGAGTAGCAATACTTATATAGACAAAATAGACTTTAAAATAAAGACTGTTACAAGAGACAAAGAAGGACACTACAAAATGATCAAGGGAACAATCCAAGAATATATAACAATTGTAAATATATATGCATGCAACATAGGAGCACACCAGTGTATAAGATAAATGCTAATAGCCATAAAAGGAGAAATCGATAGTAACACAATAATAGTGGGGGACTTTAACATCCCACTTACATCAATGGACAGATCATCCAGATAGAAAATCAATAAGGAAACACAAGCCTTAAATAACACATTAGATCACATTGACTTAATTGATATTTATGGAACATTCCATCTGAAACAGCAGAATACACATTCTTCTCAAGTGCACATGGAACATTCTCCAAGACAGGTCACATGCTGGGCCACAAAGTAAGCCATGGTAAATTTAAGAAAACTGAAATCTTATCAAGCATCTTTTCCAACCACAACACTGAGATTAGAAATCAACTACAAGAAAAAAACAACACTAAAAAAACACAAACACTTGGAGGATAAATAGTATGCTACTAAACAACCAATGGATCACTGAAGAAATCAAAGATGAAATTAAAAAAATACCTAGAGACAAATGAAAATGAAAACACGACAATCCGAAACCTATGGGACTCAGCAAAAGCAGTTATAAAAGGAAAGTTTATGGCAATACAGTGTTACCTCAGGAAATAAGAAAAAATCTCAAACAACCCAAACTTACACCTAAAGCAACTAGAGAAAGAAGAACAAACAAAACCCACAATTAGTAGAAGGAAAGAAGTCATAAAGATCAGAGCAGAAATAAATTAAATAGAAATGAAGAAAACAATAGAAAAGATCAATGAAACTAAAAGTTGGTTCTTTGAAAAGAAAAACAAAATTAATAAACCTTTAGCCAGACTCATCAAGGAAAGAAGGGAGAGGGCTCAAATCAATAAAATCAGAAATGAAAAAGAAGTTACAACTGACACCACAGAAATACAAAGGATCATAAGAGACTACTACAATCAACTACATGACAATAAAATGGGCAACCTAGAAGAAATGGACAAATTCCTAGAAAGGTACAATCTTCCAAGAGTGAACCAGTAAGAAATAGAAAATATGAACAGACCAATTACCAGTACTGAAATTAAAACTGTGATTTTTAAAAGTCCAACAAACAAAAGTCCAGGACCAGATGGCTTCACAGGCAAATTCTATCAAACATTTAGAGAAGAGTTTACACCAATCCTTATGAAACTATTCCAAAAAATTTCAGAGGAAGGAACACTCCCAAACTCATTCTGTGAGTCCACCATCACCCTGATACCAAAACCACACAAAGATATGACAAAAAAATAAAATTACAGGCCAGTATCACTGATGCACAGAGATGCAAAAATCCTCGACAAAATACTAGCAATCCAAATCCAACAGTACAATTAAAAGGATCATACATCATGATCAAGTGGGATTTATCCCAGGGATGCAAGGATTCTTCAATATATGCAAATCAATCAGTGTGATACGCCACATCAACAGATTGAAGAATAAAAACCATATGACCATCTCAATAGATGCAGAAAAAGCTTTTGACAAAATTCAACACCCATTTATGATAAAAACTCTCCAGAAAGTGGGCATAGTGGGAATGTACCTCAACATAATAAAGGCCATATATGAGAAACCCACAGCTAACATCATACTCGAAGGTTAAAAGCTGAAAGCATTTCTTCTAAGATCAGGAACAAGACAAGGATGTCCACTGTAGCCACTTTTATTCAACATAGTTTTGGAAGTCCTAGCTACAACAGTCAGAGATGAAAAAGAAATAAAGGGAATCCAAATTGGAAAGGAAGAAGTAAAACTGTTGCCATTTGCAGTTGATGCAATAGTACATATAGAAAATCCTGAAGACACCACCAGGAAACTACTAGTGCTCATCACTGAATTCAGTATAGTTGCAGGATATAAAATCAATATACAGAAATATGTTCCATTCCTACACATTAACAATGAACTATCATAAAGAGAAATTAAGGAAACAATCCCATTTACCATCACATCAAAAAGAATAAAATATCTAGGAATAAATCTACCTAAGGAGGCAAAAGAACTGTATTCAGAAAAGTATAAGACACTGATGAAAGAAAAAGAAGACAACAAACAGATGGAAAGATATACCGTGTTCCTGGATTGGAAGAATCAATATTGTTAAAATGACCATACTACCAAAGGCAATCTACAGATTCAATGCAATCCCTATCAAAATATCAATAGACACGGGGGGAAGGGGAAGCTGGGATGAAGTGAGAGAGTAGCATTGACATATATACACTACCAAATGTAAAATGGATGGCTAGTGGGAAGCTGCTGCATAGCACAGGGAGATCAGCTTGATGCTTTCTGATGACCTAGAGGGGTGGGATAGGGAGGGTGGGAGGGACACTCAAGAGGGAGGGGATATGGGGATATATGTATACATATAGCTGATTCACTGTGTTGTACAGCAGAAACTAACACAACATTGTAAAGCAATTAAATGCCAATAAGGATATTAAAATTCAAAAAAAATATGAATGGCATTTTTCAAAGAACCAGAACAAACTATATTAAAATTTGTATTGAAACACAAAAGAACCCAAATAGTCAAAACAATCTTGATAAAGAATAACATCTGGAGGAATCATGCTCCCTGACTTCAGACTATATTGCAAAGGTACAGTAATAAAAACATTATGGTACTGGCATAAAAAGAGACATCAATGCAACAGTAGAGAGAGCCCAGAAAAAAACCATGCACTTATGATCAATTAATCTGTGACAAAGGAGGCAAGAATATACAATGGAGAAACAATCTCTTCAAATAAGTGGTACTGGGAAAACTGGACAGCTAAATGTAAAAGGATGAAGTTAAAACATTCTTGAACACCATATACAAAAATAAAGTCAAAATGGATTAAAGACCTAAATGTAAGACTGGATACTATAATACTTTTAGAGGAAAACAAAGGCAGAATAGTCTTTGACATAAATGATAGCAATATTTTTTTGGATCTGTTTCCTAAACTAAAGGAAATAAATGCAAAAATAAACAAATGGAACCTAATTAAACCTAAAAGTTTTTGCACAGCAACAGAAACCACTGAAAAAAGGAAAAGACAACCTCCTGAGTAGGAGAAAATGATATGACCAATAAGGGATTAATATCCAATATATATATAAATAGCTCATACAACTCAACATCAAAAAAACCAACAACCCGATTAAAAAATGGGCAGAAGAACTGAAGACATTTTTCTAAAGAGCAAATGCAGATGGCCAACAGGCCCATGAAAAGATGCTGAACACTGCTAATCATTAGGGAAATGCAAAGCAAAACCACAATGAGATATCACCTCACACCTCTCAGAATGGCTATCGTCAAAAAGAACACAAATATAACAATTGTTGGAGAGGATGTGGAGAAAAGACAACCCCCATGCACTGTTGGTGGGAATGTAAACTGTACAGCCACTGTGGAAAACAGTATGGAAGTTTCTCAAGAAACCTAAAATAGAACTACCATTGACCAAGCAATTCTACTCCTGGGTAAATATCTGAAAAAAACAAAAGCACTAATTTGAAAAGGTACATGCATCCCAGTGTTCATAGCAGCATTGTTTACAACTGGCAAGATATGGAAGCAACCTAAGTGACCATCAACAGATGAATGGGTAAAGAAGACGTGGTACACACACACACACACACACACACACACACACACACACACACACACACACACACACACACACACACTGGACTAATAGTCATAAAAAATAATGAAATCTTGCCATTTGCAGCAACACGGATGGACTTGGAGGGTATTATTTTAAGTGAAATAAGTCAGAGAAAGACAAATGCTGTATGATATCACTTAGTTATGGAATCTAAAAAATACAGGAAACTAGTGAATATAATAAGAAAGAAGCAGACTTACAGATATAGAAAACAAACTAGTGGTGACCAATGGGGAAAAGGAAGGGGGAAAGGGCAATATAGGTGTAGAGAAGAAAGATGTACAGACTATTAGGTATAAAATAAGTTACAAGGATATACTGTACAATACAGGGAATATAGACATTATAGTAATTATAAATGGAGTACAACCTTTAAAAACTATGAATCACTGTATTGTACACCTGTAACTTATATAATATTGTACAGCAACTATATTTCAATAAAAAAAATTTTTTTAATCGCATCCAAAAAATTCCTAGGAATAAACTTAGCCAAGGAAGTAAAAGCCTGTATTTGGAAAACTGTAAAACGTCGATGAAGGAAATTAAAGATGATTCAATGAAATGGAAAGGTATCCCATGCTGGAGGATAGGAAGATTTTAATATTGTTAAAATGGCCATACTACCCAAAGAAATCTACAGATTTAATGCAATCCCTATCAAAATACCCATTACTTTTTTCAGAGAACTAGAAGAAATAATACTAAAATTTATATGGAATCATAAAAGATGCAGAATTGCCAAAGCAGTCCCGAGGAAAAAGAACAAAGCTGGAGGTATAACCCTCCCAGACTTCAGACTATACTATAAAAGCTATAGTAATCAAAAACAGCATGGTGTTGACGCAAAAACAGACACATACACCAATGGAACAGAATAAAAAGCTGAGAAATAAAGCCACACACCTAAGGTCAATTAATCTACGACAAAGGAGGCAAGAATATAAATGGAAAAAAGACAGTCTCCTCAGTAAGTGGTGCTGGGAAAACTGGACATCTACATGTTAAAAAAAAATTAGAACATTCTCTTGGGAACTCCCTGGCAGTCCAGTGTTTAGGACTCCATGCTTTCACTGCCAAGAGCCCAGGTTCAATCCCTGGTCGGGGAACTAAGATCCCACAAGCTGCGCAACGCGGCAAAAAAAAAAAAAAAAAGAACATTCTCTTACACCATATACAAAAATAAACTCAAAATGGTTTAATCACCTAAATGTAAGACCTGAAATCATAAAAGTCCTAGAAGAGAACACAGAACACTCTTTGACATAAATTATAGCAATATTTTTTTGCATCACTTTCCTAAGGCAAAAGAAATAAGAGCAAAAATAAACAGATGGGACCTAATTAAACTTAAAAGTTCTGCATAGCAAAGGAAACCACTGACAAAACAAAAAGGCAATCTGTGGAATGGGGGAAAATATTTGCAAATGATGCAACTAACAAGGGGTTAATATCTAAAACATACAAACAGCTCATACAACTCATTATCAAAAAAACCCAGATAATCCAATTGAAAAGTGGGCAGAAGATTTGAATAGACATTTTTCCAAAGACATACAGATGGCCAACAGTCACATGAAGTGTGCTCAACATCGCTAATAGAGTAATGCAAATCAAAACCACAATGAGATATCACCTTACATCTGTCAGAATTGCTATCATCAAAAAGTCTACCATGTGACTTACCTGGTGGCACAGTGGTTAAGAATCTGCCTGCCAATGCAGGGGACATAGGTTCGAGCCTGGCCTGGGAAGACCCCACATGCTGCGGAGCAACTAAGCCCGTGTGCCACAAGTACTAAGCCTGTGCTCTAGAACCAGTGAGCCACAACTACTGAGCCTGCACGCCACAACTACTGAAGCCCGCATGCCTAGAGCCCATGCTCTGCAACAAGAGAAGCCACCACAATGAGAAGCCCGTGCACCACAACGAACAGTAGCCCCTGCTCGCTGCAACTAGAGAAAGCCTGCGTGTAGCAACGAAGACCCAACACAGCCAAAAATAAATAAATCTATTTTTACAAATATTAAAAAAAAAAGTCTACCAGTAACAATGTTGGAGAAGATGTGGAGAAAAGGGAACCCTCGTATACTATTGGTGGGAATGTAAACTGGCGGTATTACTCAGCTATAAAGATAATGAAATAATGCCATTCACAGCAACATGGATAGACCTAGAAAATATTACATTTAGTGAAATAAGTTAGAGAAAGACAAATGCTGTATGATATCACTTATATTGGAATCTAAAAAATAATACAAATGAATGTATATACAAAACAGAAACAGACAGATACAGAAAACAAAGGAGTGAAGCAGGGAAGGACAAATTAGGGGTATGGGATTAAGAAATATAAACTATTATATGTAAAATAGATAAGCAACAAGGATATACTGTATAGCACAGGGAATTATACTCAGTCTTGTAATAACCTATAATGGAATATAATCTGCAAAAATATTGAATCACTATGCTATACACCTGAAACTAACACAATATTGTAAATCAACTATAATTCCATTAAAAAAAGAAATATGGAGACTTAAATTTGACAAGACTTGGATTAGATATGGGTGGGGAGGAGGGATGTACAGGAGAGAGAAGTATCAAAGATGACAACCAGGTTTTGGCTCAAGTACCTGAACGGAGTCAATAGCTCAAGTAACTCAGCTATTGACTACAATATGGAATCATGGAAGAACATCCATTTTTGAATTGATAAGATCATTAATTCATTTTGGATATGTGTTTTTGGAGGTGCGTTTTAGACCTCCAAGTAGAAATTCAAGTAGACAGTAGATACACTGGTCTCAGGTATAAAGGAGTTATAAGTTTGTGAGGCGTTGGTCATGGGCAATGGGTATGTGAAGCCAGCCTTGGGAGAAAACACAGAGTAAGAGGAGGAAAGGGACTCAAAGTAGGCCTTGAAGAACTTTGACATTTGATCATCTAGACCAGGGATCAGCAAACCTCTTCTGTCAAAGGCCAGATAATAAATGTTTTAGGCTTTGCAGGGCATACGGTCTCTGTTGCAACTACTCAACTTTGCTGTTGTAGCACAAAAGCAGCCATAGACAATTCATAAGTAAATAAGTGTGGTGACTCTTCCAACAAAACTTTATTTATGGACTCTGAAATTTGAATTTCACATAATTTTCATGGGTCATGAAGTATTATTATTCTTTTAATTTTTGCAACCATTTGAAAATGTAAGAATCACTCTTAGCCAAAGAATATACAAAAACCAGGGTCAGCAGATATAGCCTGTGGGCCAAAATCTGGGTCCCTATCTGTTTAATAAGGTTTCATTAGAACACTGCCATGCTCATTCACTTATGTATTGCCTTTTGTGCTACAAGTGCAGAGTTGACTAGTTGTGACAGGGTAATATATTTACTATCTGTCTCTTTTACAGAAAAAGTTTTGCTGACTTCTTATCTAGACTGTAGAAAAAGAGGGAAGGAAGATGAATCTACAAAGAAACCTAATATGTGTTGATAAATGACTATATAATAATTGTTAAAGAGGGTGCAGGGTCGCTTTTGTGCAAATCAAGTAGTCAAGAAGCAGTCACCACAAAATGGGGGATGCAGAATTTAATTTTGTCAGGATGCAAAATTACATCCATCCATATCAGATAGCTAAAAAGTTGAAGAAAGTTACAATTAAGACTGGTGGAGGGACTTCCCTCATGGCGAAATGGTTAAGAATCTGCTTGCCAATGCAGGGGACACAGGTTCGAGCCCTGGTCTGGGAAGATCCCACATGCCGTGGAGCAACTAAGCCCATGTGCCACAACTACTGAGCCCACATGCCACAACTACTGAAACCCACATGCCTAGAGCCCATGTTGCACAACAAGAGAAGAAGCCACCGCAATGAGAAGCCCGCACACCACAACGAAGAGTAGCCCCCACTTGCCGCAACTACCGCACACGGCAAGGAAGACTCCACGCAGCCAAAAATATAAATAAATAAATTTATAAAAAGAAAAAAACTGGTGGAAAGTTGAAAGATACCCAGGGCACGTGTGTCATATTTTCTGTGAAATTAAGTTCCAGCTGAAAGATACGGGCTTAGGATTCTGGCTGATTATTGTAAGCAGAATTTGACCATCAGGTTAGCCTGTTCCTTATAAGGTGAGTTTAATGCCCCTGGAAATAAATTCAGATTCCAATGACACCTTGAAATTTCTGCCCAATTTTTCATTGGGTTAGGGTGAATATAACTTAACAGTCAAATTTATGAAGTAAGTAAGTATTAGTTAAAGGTGGAGTGAAAGTGATTATTTTACTTTTGGCACAAAAATTACTAGATTTCTAAGTGAATATTCTAGATGTATATAAGTTCTGTTTGAAGGCATAACTGGTTTAAAAATTTTTAACTTTAATAAATTGAATATTAATTTCAACACAGGTTGCCTGAGTACTCCTTGACATGATCAGAACATCACTCATTCATCTCACAAACATACTGAGCACCTAACATGTATCAGGTGCTATTTGAAAAGATGATGAAATAGTTGTAAGCAAAACAAAGTCACAGCTCTCAAAAGAACCTACATTCTGGCAGTAGACAACTGATCACAGACAAAAAGGTAAGGGGGTAACTCTCATGAAGAAAAATGTTTAAAAACTCAAGTGAAATGTAGAAAAAAGGAAAGACTGCTGCTCACCTCCTAACAACAATATAAAAACTGAATAACCTACACCTGCACAACTTTTCTTGAGTCCAACAGAGAGCTAAGGTCTCAGGGAAATCAAGTCGCCTGAAATATAAGGAAAGTAGGGCACCTCCAAGGAGGGATGGGACACGGACCCTGGCTCACCTGTAGCAGGACGTGGGAGGAAGAGATGATGAGTGGCATTTAAGTATTTAAGAAGAAGTCAGCTAAAATTTTTAATGAATTGCTAAAGGCCAAGTGTGGGCTACAGCAGGAGAATAGAACTCCTGAGAGCTGCAGACACAAGGGGAATTCACGCCCACTTGTAGACAAAAGACTAGACACAGTGAGGGAGACTGGAGAAAGCCTTCCCTGGGGTGTAGGCCTGGAGGAGGAGAGCAGCTGCCATTGTAGGAAAGGCAGGAAGCCCTGCCAACCCTGCTCCCTAGTGAACAAAAGCTTTAAGTTGCTGAGGAAGGTCAGCAAACCCTGTTGGGCCCAGTGCCCTGCATCTGGGGAGGGGAAAAAATTAAAACCTGCTACTCCTGGGGTAGGGGAGGAATTCAACCTGGCCCATTACCTTAGAAGTCGCCTACTGCTGGGACAGGGGTAGGACCACTGAGAAGGGTCCATCCTTGAGACACAGGAACCCAGGGCCTACTTAAGACAGGGGTTGGGCCCTTCCACTGGCACCCTACCACCAGACTAGCAAGCACTAAGTAACAAGCAAAAGCAGTCACTGCTCGGGGAGGAACAAGAGTGTGGAGATAAACCCTCTGAGGTGTAGGAACACAGAAAAGGCTGCAAGATGAGGATAGAGCAGGAATGTTGAGAAAATGCTCCAGCATCCCAGAAAGAACCAACTATATGCTGTCTCAGTGAGATACACTTTAAATACAAAGCTATAAATAGGTTGAGAGTAAAAGGAAAGAACGATACACCATGCAAACAGTAAGCATAAGAGAGCTGTGCATCTATACTAAAATCAGACAAAATAGACATTAAAACAAGGAGTATTATTAGAAGCAAAGGAAGACAAGTCATAATAACAAAAGGATAAACATATCAAATAGATATAAAAATTCTAAATGAATATGTACCCGAGAGTAGAGCTTCAAAATACATGCAGCAAAAACTGAGAACTAAAGGGAGAAATAATCAAATCCACAATCATGGCTGGAGATTTTAGCATACTGCTCTCAATAATTAATAGAAAACATAAAACAATATTACATAAAAGATCTGAGTGACACCACTAACCACCTTAACTTAGTTGATATTTATAGAACACTATCCCCCCAAACTGCAGAATATACATTTTTTTTCTAAGTGCACACAGAGCGTTCACCAAGCTAGAAGATAGGGTGGACCATAAAATGAGTTTAAATAAATTTCAGAAGAATGAAATCTTACAGATTATGTTATCTGACCACAATAGAATTAAATTAGAACTCAACAAATATAAGTTATCTAGAAGATCCCCATATATTTGGAAATAAAACAACTCACTGCTAAACAACCCAAGGATCAAAGAAGAAATCACAAAAAAATAAAAATATTTTAATTGAATGAAAATCAAGACACAATTTATAGGATTCAGCTCCAACAGTACTTAAAGAAGATAATTATAGCTATACATGCTTATATTAAAAAGAAAGGTCTAGGGGGCTTCCCTGGTGGCGCAGTGGTTGAGAATCCGCCTGCCGATGCAGGAGACACGGGTTCGAGCCCTGGTCTGGGAAGATCCCACACGCTGTGGAGCAGCTAAGCCCACGAGCCACAACTACTGAGCCTGCGCTCTAGAGCCCGCGAGCCACAACTATTGAAGCCTGCATGCCTAGAGCCCATGCTCCACAACAAGAGAAGTCACTGCAATGAGAAGCCTGGGCGCCACAACAAAGAGTAGCCCCCACTTGCTGCCACTAGAGAAGGCTCGCGCACAGCAATGAAGATCCAATGCAGCCAAATATAAATAAATTTATTTAAAAAAATAAATTAATGGTGTTGAGAAAACTGCATATCCACATACAAAAGAATGAAGCCGGACCCCTATCTCACACCATATATAAAGATTAACTCAAAATGGATCAAACACCTAAATGTTACAGCTAAAATTATAACTCTTAGAAGAAAACACCTGGGAAGTTTGGCTGTACTAACCACTTGCCTCAGAAGGAATGTAAGCAGAGTACCTTAAAAGTTGCCTGCATTTCACACCTGACTAGGGTTCAGTTAGTGGGGTTTACTGGAAGTTTTATAGGACGTGGCTGTTGGAAAAATATGTTAACATAAAACATGTTAAGGGGGGGCTTCCCTGTTGGCACAGTGGTTAAGAATCTGCCTGCCAATGCAGGGGACACGGGTTTGAGCCCTGGTCCGGGAAGATTCCACATGCCGCGGAGCAGCTAAGCCCATGCGCCACAACTACTGAGCCCATGCACCACAACTACTGAAGCCCATGCGCCTAGAGCCCATGCTCCTCAACAAGAGAAGCCACCGCTATGAGAAGCCCACACACTGCAACGAAGAGTAGCTCCCACTTGCCGCAACTAAAAGAAAGCCCGCGTGCAGCAACAAAGACCCAACACAGCCATAAATAAATAAATAAATAAATAAATAACAAAAACAAAAACCTGTTAAGGAAACACATGTTAAATCTGTCCCATGGACTTTACATCTGCTGTTCCCTTAGGCTAGAACATTTCTCACTTCACTCTACCCTCACTCTTCACCTCACTAAACTCACTGATTCCCATCTCAGCTTAAACACCACTCTGTGGAGAACCTTCCCTGATCCCAAATATTAGGTGAGACCCCCTGCCCTATCACATACTTCATAGCACTGTGAATGTCTTCATAACACTGAGCAGTCTTATATTGTGATTATTTGTCCAGTATCAGTCTTCAGATTCAGAGGCTGAATCTTTTTTGCACAGCTGTATCCCCAGTGCCTAGCATAGAGCCTGGCACATGTTAAGAGTTAAATCAATATCTGTGACTGAATGGATGGACTCCTACCTTGGCCTGCATACCCTCTGCTTCCCCCACCCTGAGAATTCCTGAGCCTGTATACTGTTGATGAAGGGAACAGGAGGGTTGGCTTTCAGGCCAGAGCAGCTCACACCCCACCCTCCCATCTGTGCCCCTGAGGAAAGAGGTAGAGAAGCAGAGAGTCACCTTGTTGTAGGCCAGGCTAAGGTACCTCAGCTCTGGGAAGGGCAGGGCCAGCGTCTGGTTCCTCGCCTTCAGTGACTTCACGGGAAGAGTCTCAAATATGGGGGGAAGTGCACATACCTTGGTTGTCTTAGAAGGAAAACAAAGTCAAAGTCAAAGTGCCCTGGTGATAAAAAGTGGGCCAACAGACCCTCCCTAGGGAGTGTGGTGGAAAGAATGACCATTCTAGAGAGACATCAAAAGAGACATCCAGGGTCATAAGGGGGGATGGATGTCATCAAGGGACCAGAGTTCTGGCTCCAAGTTTCCTATGTCACATGGTGAGCTAGTTCTCTAGTACCCAAAGTTCCAGTTTTAAGTTCTCTGAAGCCAAAGTACAATACAGCAGTGTACCACTGCTGAGGCTCTTTGCTCTCATGCTCTCACCTCCCACTTTCTGCCCTATAGCGGCTTATCCTGAACTTGCCCCTCTATACAGTTGGCTTAAAATTTCTCCAGAAGGTGAAAGGGCAGGGCTTGCATTGTTAAGGGGACTTTTCCCAGTGAGGAGACAGAGCAGGAGTGACCTAAGCCTTGAACACCTGCTCTGATGGGCTAGTCCACATCCTACAGTGGAGGCTCTTCGTTCCAAGATAAAACAACAGCTAAGTCCTGGATGATTTCAGGCAGGCTGTGGGGCCTGGGTGTGGCCAGTGCATCTGGTTCACTTGCAGCGTCATGGTCTCTCAGCACAACTCAGCCTGCCTTAGGGTCAACATGTTTGATCAAGTAGAAAATGGAAGTCGCTGGATTAACCATGCCAAACTCAGTTCACTCACTGATTCCTTGAGTTAGATGGAGCCAAAGGAAATCACAGGGTAGATGCTGGGCTAATGACTGGGTTCAGATGAACTAGATTCATCTAAGCTCCACTAATTGCTGTGTAATCTCGAGCAAGTCACTTAAATTTCCTTTGCTCATTCAATGACCATTTGTGGAGCACCTACTTTTCTTTTTTACAGCAATCCCTTTTTATTTATTTATTTAAGTTTTTGGCCACACCCCACAGCATGTGGGATCTTAGCTCCCCGACCAGGGATCGAACCCACGCCTCCTGCGCTGGAAGGCAGAGCCTTAACAACTGGACCGCTGGGGAAGTCCCTGGAGCACCTACTATTGGCCAAGTATTTTTGTCCCCGCCTGGGGTCCAACTTGTACAGCCACAAGTGAGACAGATAAGTCATGGGTGACAGTAAAACAAAAACCAGTGATGGTGCTTGGGAACTCTCCTCTCAAGGAAATCCGAATGCAATCTCCAAGAGACTGAGTGGAATGTGGTGGCAAGTCTGGTAAGGTATCTCCTCAACTGTGCAATTCCCTACCTGGAGTGAGGCTGTGTGAGCCAAAGGGAGCAAGTCAGACTGAAGCACAGAGAAGAAAAAGCCAAGACAGGCTTGGGGGTTATCTAGCCCTGTCCAGGGGGCCGGAATGTCCTGATCTGAGGGCATGACTGGCTCTGCTGGGGACAGAAAGGGCCCTGTCTTAGAGGGGGATATATCTGACATTGATAGAGAGGCCGCTAAAAGTTTCAACTATTCAGCTCACTCTCTACATTCTCAGATGCCACACAGTTGAGATCTGAGCACTAAGCAACCTAATTCTGTGGCCACAAGCCCCTCTATCCCTCATGCATGCCCTTGTGTGACCTTGCTGCTCCTCCCATTCAGACGTGGAGTCTGTATCTCTAATCCCTTGAAACTAGACTGGCTGCTGTATAATAAAGAATGTGTCTGGTCTTTGTCTTGGGTTCTTGGCACTGACCTTCTAAAACCCTTGGAATCTCCTGAGTGATAGGAATGTCTTTGTTATGCATGACCCTTGGATCATACCTGAGTTCACGCTAATGAGATGACTTAGGATGGCAGCTGGCCATACTATAAAGACAACCATGTGATAAGAGGACTGGAGTTTGAGCCAGCCTGACCTCTGGGGAAGGGACAGGGGCTAGAAACTGAGTTCAATCATGTGGCCAATGGTTCAATCAATCGTGGCTATGTAATGAAACTCCAATGAAAGCTCTGGACACTGAGGCTCAAGTGAGCTTCCTGGTTGGTGAACACATCAGATGTGCTGGGAGGGTGACACACTCTCATCCCACAGTAGGAGGGCAAAGAGGCTCTGTGTTTCGAACCCTCCCAGCCCTCATTATGTGTCTTTTTATTTGGCTCGTCCTGATTTGTATCCTTTATAGTCAAACTGTGATTGTAAGTATAGTGCTCTCCTGAGTTCTATGAGTCATTCTAGCAAATTCTTGAACCCGAGGGGGTCACTGGAACTTTAGAATTTATTGCCAGTAGGTCAAGTAGCCTGGAGACGCCCAAACTTGCAGCTAGTGTCTGAAGTGAGGGCAGTCTTATTGGGGACTGTGCCCTTAACTTGTGGGACGCATGCTAATTCCAGGTGACTAGCATCAGAACTGTACTGCAGGAATATATTGGCCTTATGACTTGCTTTAACCAACAGAAAATGCCATTGTTTGAATTTCAGAGGCTTGCTCTCTTGGAACCCTGATGCCACCATGCTGTAAAGAAGTCCAGGATGAAAAGACAACAAAAGATGCCAAGCCGTGCCAGCTGTCCATGAGTCCAGCTCCCAGCTAACCAGCCAGCTGCAGGTATGTGCCCTGGCTAAACACCAACAGAACCACCTAACCAACCCAAATAATGGTAAGAAATAATAAATTGCTATTGTTTGAAGTCAACAATTGTGTTGGTTTGTTAAGTGGCAATAATATAGCAATTGATATAATTTCTCACCCAGTTGTATGTGTAGGGAGGAGGTATACTGAGCTGCGTCCCAAGGATGCAGGTTGGCTAACTGTATAGTGGTACTTCTTACTATAAATAAATGAATAAATAAATAAATTTTCAGTTACCGTGTCAGTCTTCGTGAACTTGCTTAGTGAGCCTCTAACCTGAGAGAAAACACAATTTTCTGTGCTGACAAAAATCCAAGTGTCTAGGCCTGTGACACCAAGGATTAGACCCTGGATGGTAGTGTGTTTGGCCAGGATCACTCTAGCTTTGGGGTTTTTTTTTTGTTTTTCTTTTTCACTCTAGCTTTAGGGCGGGGGCTCTTGTTAGGGAGCTATTGGGCTTCATCCTGGTGGCAGTCTCACTTCAATGCCAGCTTGATCACTTGAGGCAGCAACCATTACTACTGAACAGCATCTGAGAACAACAGAAGCTAGTCTGTGGCAGCGTGAGGTCTGGGACCTATCTGTTAGGTCCACTGCTGCATCTCCATAGGCCAGCATAGTGCCTGGAACATGGTCGGTTCAGTGAATGGGCCTCCTCAGTGTTATATATGTAAATGCCTCTCATGGATCCATTAACCTATTTTTGTTTATTAAAATTAATGTTCTGACTCAAGGATGCAAATATAATGTAGGCAGTTCCTACCTCTGAGGTTGAAAATCCAGGATAAGATGAGAACACAACCTCTGAAATAAAAGAGAAACAGAATGAAGGTTGGTGAGGGCACTAGCTGACCCCTGGAGAGGCCAGGGTCTGGGTCTACCACCCATTGTATGCAGCAGGGTACCTCCTAGAGGGAGTATTCATTGGTCCTGAGCTTCAGTGCTAACTGGGAAGAGGAACAGCTGTGATATGTGTCAGGTATTAAGCCCTTTGCACTTAGAAAAAAAATTCAAACTCTTTGGCCAGGCTTTTGAGGTCCTGCCTGATCTGGCCCCTGCCTACTTCTCTAATCTTATCTCATGCTACCCTGCCCCTCACTCACTATATTTCAGCCACACTGACCTTCTTCCTGACTTTGCAACGTGCAAGCTCTTTCGAGCCTCAGAACTATTAGGCAGTCAGTATCCGTCAGAAGGCAAACCAACTGTCTTAGAAGAGAAAAATGTATATAAAAGATAGTCTGTCAGAGGATTTGAAAATACTATTTGTTATATTAGTACAAATAGAGTGTGTTAAGACAGTGAATTCAGGAGAGATAAGTAACTAAGGAGGAGACTGCAGAGTGATTTCATTCTTGGGATCATCAGACTAAGTTGAGCCAATAAAGAGCTCAGTTCAACCTAATAAAGCAAAGCATCTGCTGGGACTGGATCCTGTGCAGGGACCACTCACCTTTGCCCTGACTAATGGGATCCCTTCTACATGTTAATTATATTATGCTGAGAAGGTTACATTAAAATGAAATAAGCAATAGTGTGGGTGGAACATCACATGGCATAAACAACTCCTATGACAAGGGTCTGAAAGGAATTTGGGAAAGGTTTGTGCAAGGAACAAAGTACGAGTTAGCTGAAAGATGGGCCGTGGTCACAAGTGTAGGTGCTAAGCAGTGATATTCTGGGCAGATAGAGAGCTCCCATATCTAGAAAGATGAACTGAGGTGCACTCTATCCAAACTCATGTCCTGGCCCTCCCCAAAATTACAGGAAGCAACTCCAGAAACCAGAACACGCATTCTAAGTTTCAGACTGGAGACTGTTCAAGAGAAAGATGCACAATCAAGCACTTCCTAATGTCTGAGGAAAATTAACAATATGAAAGAAAGTTATGAAATATAAAATAAGAACTAGCATCTGAAAAAAACAAAATTTAACCAAAAGAATAAGAACTTTAAATAGAATAATTAGTGTCCTCTAAGGAATTCAAAAGCCCATTTCATTCTAGAACAAAATCAGTCATTATGGATGAGAAACTATTAATAATTTTGTAATTTTAAAGTATGATAATCAAATAAAAGATTTTAATAAATGTGTTGTACAGAAGAAAAGACTCATTTGAAGAGCTAATTCATAAAATGGAGAATGGAAAGGAATAAGAAAGAAAAATTTTCCAAGATGACTGGAAACCATCTTGGAAAGAATACAAAGTATCTAACAGGATAAACAAAAAAGAACTGCACCCAGATGCATCTTAGTCAAATTTCCAAAGGAAAAAAGGGAAATCTTAAGAGATTCCAGGAAGCAAAAATAGGTTTCCTACAAAGGGATGGGAATCAGATTGCTGTCAGACTTCTCATTGGCAGCAATGGATTTAGAAGGCAATGGAGTAATATCTTCAAAGTTTTCAGTAAAAATTATTTTAAGGCTAGAGTTCTCTATTCAGCAAACTAGCATTCAAGTATGATAACAAAATAAAGGTAATTTTGGATATTTTATGGGCTGAGAAAAATCTACTCTATGCAAACCCTCTTTGAAAGAATCATTCAAACAGCAAAATGAAAAGCAATACAGAATAGGAAACTATCTTTGTGACCTTGAGAAAGAGAGATACTTCTCAAACAAGAACCCAAAGCATAAACCATAAGATAAAGTTGTATAGATTTGGTGTGATGGACTGAACTGTGTCGTTCCCCCCCACCAATTCATATGTTGAAGTCCTAACCCCTAGTACCACAGAATGTGACTGTATTTGGAAACAGTACCTTTAAAGAGGTAATTAAGGTTAATAAGGTCATTAGGATAGCCCTAATTCAATATGAAATGTCTCCTCGTAAGAAGAGAGGATTAGGACATAGACAGTTCAGACAGAGGGATGACCAAATGAGGATACAGCTAGAAGGCAGCCTTCTATAAGCCAAGAAGAAAGCCCTCAAAAGAAACCAAATCTGACAACACCTTGATCTTGGACATCTAGCCTCCAGAATCGTGAGAAAATAAATATCTGTTGTTTAAAACAAACAGCCTAAGGTATTCTGTTATGGCAGTCTTAGCAAACTAATACATTCAGGTAAATCAAAATTAAGAACTTCTCTTCAAAATGTCATCTCTACCATTACAGATGAAGTAAATAGACAGGTGATGACAGAATAAAAGAAGAAATTGAAAATATTAAAACTATCAAGGGATATGAAATAGCAATTCATAAAAGTTGAAAAGCAAATGGCTAAGTAAATGAAGAAATACTTAACATCACAAATATTTAGAAAAATGGAAATTAAAACAATGAAATATCACTTTATACCTACAAAATAACAAAACTTAGAACAATTAAAAAGTTGGGGAATATCAAGTGCAGGCAAGGTTGTAAGGAAACACGAACCCTGATGTACTACTGGTGTGAGTGTACACTAGGCCACCATTTTGAAGAACAATCAGGTGGCACTTATTTCAACTACATATGCATATATTCTGTGATCCAACAAAACCACTCCTAGGTAATTATTCCAGAAAAACTCTGGCACAGAGGTATATGCAAGACATACACAAGGTAGGTGACCTAGGTGTCCATTAGCAAGGGAATAGATGAATTAAAGTGTGGTTAGAGCATAGCATGGAATATTATGCATTAGATAAAAGGAAAGAACTGGATGGGCATACAGCAATAAGAACAATCTTAAAAACAGTGCTGAGTGAAAATCTTAAGTAACAGAATGAGCTCAACAGCATATTACCATTATATAAACTAAAAACACATTACACACAAAATAATATATACTTTACAAGATACATCCATATATCCAGGAAAATATACCCAGCAAAAAAAACAGATGCTTACATGAAAATGGGAAATGGGGGTGGGGATTAAGAATGAGGGAGAAAAAATAAAATAGGGCAAGAGGAGCTATATAAAGACTAATGGTTAAAGTGCTAATAACCTGAGTTTTATTATTAAATCAACTCTCTGCTCCTAAGTTATACACAGACACACAATAGGGAATGTAAGAAGGAGGAAGATCTGAGATATAAGCAGCCATGGTGAGTACAGAAGTAAGTAAAACTAAGAGTTCAATCTCTCAGTGTAATTGTTGATGCATAATTAAAGAAATTAAAACCACTCAAATCATTATTAGTGTTTATTACTTTATGGGAAGTGATGGGGTAGGGTGGAGTAGGTAAACACATATTAAGTTTTTTTCTTATTAAAGAATAACACTTGGATTTGGTTGATTCTAGGTATTGATAGATAAAGGTGAGTTTAAATATGTGGATTAAAAGGTCTAGGGTAACTACTGAAATGGAAATGAGATGTATAACATTAAACAACTAGAGAAAAGTATAATTAAAAGAAAACTCATTCAGTGCTCACAGGAGGCATAAAAGAAGGAAAAAAACATGGTAAGTAGAAAACATATGGAGAAGATCAAGATGGTAGAACAGAGGGACGTGGAGCTCACCTCCTCCCACAACAGTTCTCACAGAATACTTACTAAAAGCTGGCAGAAGATCTCATACAACCAAAGCTGCAAGAAAGATCCCCATGTAACCAGGTAGGAGGAAGGGAAAAGGGAGAAGAGGAATTGGGATGGGACCTGCACGCTTGGGAGGGAGCTGTGAAAGAGGAAAACTTCCCTTACCCTGGGAACCTCCTTCACCAGTTGGGAGGTCCACCAGGACAGACAAGGAGATTCAGAGGCCCGAGAGGAGAGTGTGGGAGCTGGCCTGCAGCCCCACAGTGTAGAGACTGACCAGCACAGATGGTCCTGGCCATGCTGCTGCATCTCCCAGCCCAAGACACGTGCCTGCTGGTGTGTGCATATTGGGTGCTGAAACTTGGGCTTCAGAGAACAGACCCTGGGAAAGGACTAGGTTTGGCTGTGCGGAGACAGCCCGAAGCACCTGGAGCATGGCCCAGCCCACAACTGGAGGCACATGCAGGACAGAGCGTGAATCCAGCAGAGGAGCCCCACTGTCAACATGGGAAAGGAGGGGCATGGGTCCACCACAGCAGCCTTATTGTCAGCATGCTCACAGCAGGTGTGGCTCTGGTCGCCGCAGGTTCTGTGCACTTGGTGGGCCCATGGGCAGATGCACGCCTGAGGGATGTCTGAGCTGATTACCGGCAGTCCCACTGCTGGTGCCTGGGATGCAGCTCTGGTGGGTTCTCACTGGTGGATTTGGGGGCCAGGACTGCACAGACAGGCATGAGGGCCATCTGAGCTGACTATCTGTGGGCTTAGGGGACACAGCTCCCGCAGGTTTATGCACCAGCGGCTTTGTGAGAGCACATGCATGTCTAAGGGACCTCTGAGCTGAATATCGGAGCTCCTAAGCAGAGGCAACCACCCAGGACAATGTCAGCAACAGTGATCTTTGTGGGCACTCACACAGGGTGGCAGGTGGCATCATAGAATCACACGTTCTGGCAGATAGCTCCTAGGGAAGAACACTCAGTGGCTCTTTTCCCAATAGGAGCACTCCAATCCCACTTACCACACACCACAGCTTAGAACCAGATCTGGGGGCTTCTACTCCAACAGCTGGGGAGCAGGCCCTGACCCCAACAGGGCTGAGACAAACAAAGAGCAAAGAGGAGGGCCCGCCTAATATCCAGTGCAGGCTCTGGTCACCATAACACCAAATGCACCCCCTTTATCAAGGGGACAAAGGCCAGCAGACCCTTAGGAAAGATGTGGCAGGCATCCATACTAAACACAGCCCTCGTACCAAAAATACTGGACACAAGCAGGCTACACAGGGATGCTCCCACATGAAAACAGCCCTTCAAGACCACAGTAGATAACTGTTTCTCCTAAATTCATAAAGTCTGAGATATACAAGAAAAATGAAAAAGCAGAGGAATTATTCCCAATTAAAAGAACAAGAGAAATCCCCTCAAAGAACAACAATGAAACAGACCTCTGCAGTCTACCAGACCCTGAGTTCAAAAAGGAGGTAATAAAAATGCTGAAGGAATTAAGAAGGGCTATCAATAGAAATGTGGATCACTGTAACAGGAAACTAGAAACTATAAAGAGGAGCCAATCAAAATTAGATAACTCAATTGCTGAGATGAAAACTGAGCTAAAGGCGATGAACAGCAGGTCAAATAATGCAGTAGAACAAATAAGTGATTTGGAAGGTAGAATAACAGCAATCCACCCAATCAGAACAGCAGACAGAAAGACAATGGAAAAAAATGAAAGCAACATATGAGATCTATGAGATAATATAAAGCATGCCAATATATGCACAATAGGAATCTCAGAAGGAGAAAAAAGAGAAAGGAGATTTAAAATGTATTTGAAGAAATTACGGCTGAAAACTTCCCAAACCTAAAGAAGGAAACAGATATCCAAGTAGAGGAAGCACAGAGGGTCCCAAACAAGATGAACCCCAACAGACCTACTCCAAGACATACCATAATTAAAATGGCAAAAGTTAAAGTTAAAGAGAGGATTCGAAAGGCAGCAAGAGAAAAACAAACTCAGTTACAAGGGAACCCCCATAAGGCCATCAGCTGATTTCTCTACAGAAACTTTGCAGGTCAAAAGGGAGTGGCAAGATATATTCAAAGTACTGAAAGGGAAAAACCTGTAACCTAGGATACTCTACCCAGCAAGATTATCATTTAGAATAGAAGAATAGATAAAAAATTTCTCAGATAAGCAAAAACTAAAAGAATACAGCAATACTAAACATATCTTAAAAGAAATATTGAGGAGGAGCTTCAAGATGGTGGAAGAGTAAGACGCGGAGATCTCCTTCCTCCTCACAGAGACATCAGAAATACATCTACACGTGGAACTTCTCCTATAGAACACCCACTGAACGCTGGCAGAAGACCTCAGACCTCCCCAAAGGCAAGAAACTCCCCCACATACCTGGGTAGGGCAAAAGAAAAAAGAATAAACAGAGACAAAGAATAGGGACGGGACCTACACCAGTGGGAGGGAGCCGTGAAGGAGGAAAGATTCCCACACACTAGAAGCCCCTTTGCGGGCGGAGACTGCGGGTGGCGGAGGGGGAAGCTTCAGAGCCGCGGAGGAGAGCGCAGCCACAGGGTGCGGAGGGCAAAGCGGAGAGATTCCCGCACAGAGGATTGGTGCCGACCGGCACTCACCAGCCCAAGAGGCTTGTCTGCTCACCCGCCGGGGTGGGTGGGGGCTGGGAGCTGAGGCTCGGGCTTCAGTCGGATCCCAGGGAAAGGTCTGGAGTTGGCAGAGTGAAAACAGCCTGAAGGTGTAGTGCACCACGGCTGGCCGGGAGGGAGTCCGGTTGAAGTCTGGAGCTGCCGAAGAGGCAAGAGACCTTTTCTTCCCTCTTTGCTTCCTGGGGCGCGAGGAGAGGGGATTAAGCGCGCTGCTTAAAGGAGCCCCAGAAACGGGCGCGGAGCTGCCGAAGAGACAGGAGACTTTTACTTGCCTCTGCTTCCTCGGGAGCAAGGAGAAGGAATTAAGAGCACCGCGTAAAGGAGCTCCAGAAACGGGCGTGAGCCGCGGCTGTCGGCACGGACAGTAGAGATGGGTGTGGGATGCTAGGGTTGCTGCTGCCACCACCAAGAGGCCTGTGTGTGAGCACAGGTCACTCTCCACACCGCCCCTCCCGGGAGCCCATGCAGCCAGCCACTGCCGGGGTCCCGGGATCCAGGGACAGCTTCCCCGGGAGAACGCACAGAGTGCCTCGGGCTGCTGCAGCATCCTGCTGGCCTCTGCCGCCGCAGGCGCGCCCCGCATCCGTGCCCCTCCCTCCCCCCGGCCTGTGCCAGAGCCCCCGAATCAGCTGCTCCTTTAACCCCGTCCTGTCTGAGCGAAGGGCAGACGCCCTCGGACGACCTACATGCAGAGGCAGGGCCAAGTCCAAAGCTGAACCCCAGGAGCTGTGCGAACAAAGAGGAGAGGGGGAGGTCTCTCCCAGTGGCCTCAGGAGCAGCGGATTAAAGCGCCACAATCAACTTGAAGTGCCCTGCATCTGTGGAAAACCTGAATAGACAACGAATCATCCCAAGTTGAGGAGGTGGACTTTGGGAGCAAGATATACTATTATTCCCCCCCCCTTTTTTTGTACGTGTGTATGTGTGTGCTGCTGTGTGAGATTTTGTCTGTATAGCTTTGCTTTCACCATTTGTCCTAGGGTTAGACCGACCCGTTTTTCTTTGTTTTTTTTTTAATAGAAATTTTTCTTCTTAATAATTATTTTTTATTTTAATAACTATACTTTATCCTACTTTGTCTTCTCCCTTTCTTCCTTTCTTCCTTCCTTTCTTCCCTCATTCCCCCCTTTATTCCTTCCATCCTCCCTTCCTTCCTCCCTTCCTCTCTTCCTTCCTCCCTTTCTTCCTTCCTCCCTCCCTTTCTTCCTTCCTTTCCTCCCTCTCTCCTTCCTTCCTTCCTTCCTTTTCTTTCATTTCTATTTTTTCTCCCTTTTATTGTGAGCCGTGTGGATTAAAGGCTCTTGGCGCTCCAGCCAGGCACCAGGGCTGTGTCTCTGAGGTGGGAGAACCAACCTCAGGACACTGGTCCACAAGAGACCTCCCAGCTCCACGCAATATCAAAAAGCAAAATTCTCCCAGAAATCTCCATCTCAACACCAAGACCCAGCTTCACCCAAGGACCAGCAATGAACAGTGCTGTACACCCTATCCCCAACAAAGAGCAAGACAGTTCTACAGCCCCATCCATTAGCAGAGAGGCTGCCTAAAATCATAATAAGACTACCAACATCCCCAAACACACCACCAGACATGGACCTGCCCACCAGAAAGACAAGATCCAGCCTCATCCACCAGAACAGAGGCACTAGTCCCCCCAACTAGGAAACCTTCTCAACCTACTGAACCAACCTTAGCCACTGGGGACAGCCACCAAAGCAACGGGAACTACGAACCTGCAGCGTGCAAAAAGGAGACCCCAAACACAGTGAGATAAGCAAAATGAGAAGACAGAAAAACACACAGCAGATGAAGGAGCAAGATAAAAACACACCAGGCCTAAAAAATGAAGAGGAAATAGGCAGTCTACCTGAAAAAGAATTCAGAATGATAGTAAAGATGATTCAAAATCTTGGAAATAGAATAGACAAATTGCAAGAAACAGTTAACAAGCACCTAGAAGAAATAAAGAGGAAGCAAGCAACGATGAGCAACACAATAAATGAAATGAAAAATACTCTAGATGGGATCAATAGCAGAATAACTGAGGCAGAAGGACGGATAAGTGACCTGGAAGATAAAGTAGTGGAAATAGCTACTGCAGAGCAGAAGAAAGAAAAAAGAATGAAAAGAACTGAGGACAGTCTCAGAGAACTCTGGGACATTAAACGCACCAACATTCGAATTATAGGGGTCCCAGAAGAAGAAGAGAAAAAGAAAGGGACTGAGAAAAAATTTGAAGGATTATAGTTAAAAACTTCCCTAATATAGGAAAGGAAATAGTCAATCAAGTCCAGGAAGCACAGAGAGTCCCATACAGGATAAACCCAAGGAGAAACATGCCAAGACACATAATAATCAAACTGTCAAATATTAAATACAAAGAAAACATATTAAAAGCAGCAAGGGAAAAACAACAAATAACACACAAGGGAATCCCCATAAGATTAACATCTGATCTCTCAGCAGAAACTCTACAAGCCAGAAGCGAGCGGCAGGACATATTTAAAGTGATGAAGGAAAAAATCCTACAACCAAGATTACTCTACCCAGCAAGGATCTCATTCAGATTTGATGGAGAAATTAAAACCTTTACAGACAAGCAAAAGCTGAGAGAGTTCAGCACCACCAAACCAGCTCTACAACAAATGCTAAAGGAACTTCTCTAGGCAAGAAACACAAGAGAAGGAAAAGACCTACAAGAACAACCCGAAACAATTAACTAAATGGTAATAGGAACATACATATCAATAATTTCCTTAAATGTAAATGGATTAAATGCTCCCACCAAAAGACACAGACTGGCTGAATGGATACAAAAACAGGACCCATATATATGCTGTCTACAAGAGACCCACTTCAGACCTAGGGACACTTACAGGCTGAAAGTGAGGGGATGGAAAAAGATATTCCATGCAAATGGAAAGCAGAAGAAAGCTGGAGTAGCAATTCTCATATCAGACAAAATAGACTTTAAAATAAAAACTATTACAAGAGACAAAGAAGGACACTACATAATGATCAAGGGATCGATCCATGAAGAAGATATAACAATTGTAAATATTTATGCACCCAACATAGGCGCACCTCAATACATAAGGCAAATACTAAAAGCCATAAAACGGGAAAGCGACAGTAACACAATCATAGTACGGGAGTTTAACACCCCACTGTCACCAATGAACAGATCTTCCAAAATGAAAATAAATAAGGAAACACAAGCTTTAAATGATACATTACACAAGATGGACTTAATTGATATTTATAGGACATTCCATCCAAAAACAACAGAATACGCATTTTTCTCAAGTGCTCATGGAACATTCTCCAGGATCGATCATATCTTGGGTCACAAATCTAGCCTTGGAAAATTTAAGAAAATTGAAATCATATCAAGTATCTTTTCTGACCACAATGCTATGAGACTAGATATCAATTACAGGAAAAGATCTGTGAAAAATACAAACACATGGAGGCTAAACAATACACTACTTAATAATGAAGTGATCATTGAAGAAATCAACGAGGAAATCAAAAAATACTTAGAAACAAATGACAATGGAGACACGATGAACCAAAACCTACGGGATGCAGCAAAAGCAGTTCTAAGAGGGAAGTTTATATCAATACAATCATACCTTAAGAAACAGGAAATGTCTCGAATAAACAACCTAACTTTGCATCTAAAGCAATTAGAGAAGGAAGAACAAAAAACCCCCAAATTTAGCAGAAGGACAGAAATCATAAAGATCAGATCAGAAATAAATGAAAAAGAAATGAAGGAAACAATAGCAAAGATTAATAAAACTAAAAGCTGGTTCTTTGAGAAGATAAATAAAATTGACAAACCATTAGCCAGACTCATCAAGAATAAAAGGGAGAAGACTCAAATCAATAGAATTAGAAATGAAAAAGGGGATGTAACAACTGACACTGCAGAAATACAAAGATTATTAGAGATTACTACAAGCAACTGTATGCCAATAAAATGGACAACCTGGAAGAAATGGACAAATGCTTAGAAATGCACAGCCTGCCAAGACTGAACCAGGAAGAAACAGAAAATATGAACAGACCACTCACAAGCACTGAAATTGAAACTGTGATTCAAAATCTTCCAATAAACAAAAGCCCAGGACCAGATGGCTTCACAGGTGAATTCTATCAAACATGTAGAGAAGAGCTAACACCTATCCTTCTCAATCTCTTCCAAAAGATAGCAGAGGGAGGAATACTCCCAAACTCATTCTATGAGGCCACCATCACCCTGATACCAAAACCAGACAAAAACGTCACAAAGAAAGAAAACTACAGGCCAATATCACTGATGAACATAGATGCAAAAATCCTCAACAAAATATTAGCAAACAGAATCCAACAGCACATTAAAAGGATCATACCCCATGATCAAGTAGAGTTTATTCCAGGAATGCAAGGATTCTTCAATATACTCAAATCAATCAACGTGATACACCATATCAACTAACTGAAGGAGAAAAACCATATGATCATCTCAATAGATGCAGAGAAAGCTTTTGACAAAATTCAACACCCATTTATGATAAAAACCCTGCAGAAAGTAGGCATACAGGGAACTTTCCTCAACATAATAAAGGCCATATATGACAAACCCACAGCCAGCATTGTTCTCAATGGTGAAAAACTGAAACCATTTCGACTAAGATCAGGAACAAGACAAGGTTGCCCACTCTCACCACTATTATTCAACATAGTTTTGGAAGTTCTAGCCACAGCAATCAGAGAAAATAAAGAAATAAAAGGAATCCAAATAGGAAAAGAAGAAATAAAGCTGTCACTGTTTGCTGATGACATGATACTATACATAGAGAATCCTAAGGATGCTACCAGAAAACTACTAGAGCTAATCAATGAATTTGGTAAAGTAGCAGGATACAAAATTAATGCACAGAAATCTCTGGCATTCTTATACACTAATGATGAAAAATCTGAGAGGGAAATTAAGAAAACACTCCCATTTACCACTGCAACAAAAAGAATAAAATATCTAGGAATAAACCTACCTAAGGAGACAAAAGACTTGTATGCAGAAAACTATAAGACACTGATGAAAGAAATTAAAGATGATACAAATAGGTGGAGAAATATACCATGTTCTTGGATTGGAAGAATCAACATTGTGAAAATGACTCTATTACCCAAAGCAATCTACAGATTCAATGCAATCCCTATCAAATTACCACTGTCATTTTTTACAGAACTAGAACAAAAAATTTCACAATTTGTATGGAAACACAAAAGACCCCGAATAGCCAAAGCAATCTTGAGAACGAGAAATGGAGCTGGAGGAATCAGGCTCCCTGACTTCAGACTATACTACAAGGCCACAGTAATCAAGACAGTATGGTACTGGCACAAAAACAGAAATATAGATCAATGGAACAGGATAGAAAGTCCAGAGGTAAACCCACACACATATGGTCACCTTATCTTTGATAAAGGAGGGAAGGATAAACAGTGGAGAAAAGACAGCCTCTTCAATAAGTGGTGCTGGGAAAACTGGACAGCTACCTGTAAAAGTATGAAATTAGAACACTCCTTAACACCACACACAAAAATAAACTCAAAATGAGTTAAAGATCTAAATGTAAGGCCAGACACTATCAAACTCTTAGAGGAAAACATAGGCAGAACACTCTATGACATAAATCACAGCAAAATCCTTTTGACCCATCTCCTAGAGAAATGGAAATAAAAACAAAAATAAACAAATGGGACCTAATGAAACTTAAAAGCTTTTGCACAGCAAAGGATACCATAAACAAGACCAAAAGACAACCCTCAGAATGGGAGAAAATATTTGCAAATGAAGCAACTGACAAAGGATTAATATCCAAAATTTACAAGCAACTCATGCAGCTCAATAACAAAAAAACAAACAACCCAATCCAAAAATGGGCAGAAGAACTAAACAGACATTTCTCCAAAGAAGATATACAGATTGCCAACAAACACATGAAAGAATGCTCAACATCATTAATCACATGAAAGAATGCTCAACATCATTAATCATTAGAGAAATGCAAATCAAAACTACAATGAGATATCATCTCACACCGGTCAGATTGGCCATCATCAAAAACACTAGAAACAATAAATGCTGGAGAGGGTGTGGAGAAAAGGGAACCCTCTTGCACTGCTGGTGGGAATGTAAATTGATACAGCCACTATGGAGAACAGTATAGGGGTTCCTTAAAAAACTACAAATAGAACTACCATACGACCCAGCAATCCCACTACTGGGCATATACCCTGAGAAAACCATAATTCAAAAAGACTCATGTACCAAGATGTTCATTGCAGCTCTATTTACGATAGCCAGGACATGGAAGCAACCTAAGTGTTCATCAACCGATGAATGGATAAAGAAGATGTGGCACATATGTACAATGCAATATTACTCAGCCATAAAAAGAAATGAAACTGAGTTATTTGTAATGAGGTGGATAGACCTGGAGTCTGTCATACAGAGTGAAGTAAGTCAGAAGGAGAAAAACAAATACCGTATGCTAACACATATATACGGACTCTAAGAAAAAAAAATGCCATGAAGAGATTAGTGGTAGGATGGGAATAAAACACAGACCTACTAGAGCATGGACTTGAGGATATGGGGAGGGGGAAGGGTAAGCTGTGACGAAGTGAGAGAGTGGCAGGGACATATATACACTACCAGATGTAAATTAGAAAGCTAGTGGGAAGCTGCCGCATAGCACAGGGAGATCACCTCTGTGCTTTGTGACCACCTAGAGGGGTGGGATAGGGAGGGTGGGAGGGAGGGTGATGCAAGAGGGAAGAGATATGGGAACATATGTATATGTATAACTGATTCACTTTGTTGTAAAGGAAAAACTAACACACTATTGTAAAACAGTCATACTCCAATAAAGATGTTAAAAATAAAAGAAATATTGAAAAGTCTTCTCTAAATAGAAAAGAAGCAAGAATATATAGGAAAGGGAGAATCACAACAGAAAAGGTAAATATGTAAAAGGACTGAAGATCACTTAAATAAGCCAGTATATACATTTTAAAAAAACCAACCAAATTATATGAAAGCAATTATAACTACAGTGAACAGCAAAACAATAAACATGAAGATGTAAAATAGGACATCAAAATCATAAAATGTTGGGGAGGGGAGTAAGAAAATGTAAATCTTTTAGAATGTGTTTGAGCTTATATGACCACCAGTCTAAAGCAAGTAGATATGGATTAACGTACTTGAAAACCAGGGTAACCACAATTCAAAACATACAATAGATTCACAAAAGCTAAAAAGAAAGGAACTCAAGCATAATACAAAAGAAAGTCATCAAACCACAAAAGGAAAACAAAAAGAAGAAGAAAGGAACAAAGAAGAAATACAAAATTGACTGGAAAACAAGATTTTAAATGGCAGTAAATACATACTTATCAATAATTACTTTAAATGTCAATGGACTAAATGCTCCAATCAAAAGACATAGAGTGGCAGATTGGATAATAAAACAAGAACCTACAATATCTGCCTACAGGAGACCCACTTTAGGGTGAAAGAGACAAAATAGACTTTAAAACTAAGGCCATAAAAAAGACAAAGGATGCTATATCATGATAAAAGGATCAATACAAGAAGAGGATATCACACTTGTTAACATATATGCACCCAAAATAGGAGCACCTAAATACATAAAACAAATACTAACAGACATAAAGGGAGAAATTGATAGTAATACAATAATAGTAGGAGACTTTACTACCCCACTGACATCAATGGACAGATCTTCCAGACAGAAAATCAATAAGGCAACAGAGATCCTAAATGACACAATAGGACAGTTAGAGTTAATTGATATCTACAGGACACTACATCCAAAAAAACCAGAATACACATTCTTTTCAAGTGCACAGGGAACATTCTCCAGGATAAATCACATACTAGTTCACGAAACAAGCATCAACAAATTTAAGAAAATACAAATTATTTCAAGCATCTTTTCTGACCACAACAGCATGAAACTAGAAATCAACCACAGAAAGAAAAATGAGAAAAAAGCAATTACACGCTGTGACGAAGTGAGAGAGTGGCAGGGACATATATACACTATCAAATGTAAATTAGATAGCTAGTGGGAAGCTGCCGCATAGCACAGGGAGATCACCTCTGTGCTTTGTGACCACCTAGAGGGGTGGGATAGGGAGGGTGGGAGAAAGGGTGATGCAAGAGGGAAGAGATATGGGAACATATGTATATGTATAACTGATTCACTTTGTTGTAAAGGAAAAACTAACACACTATTGTAAAACAGTTATACGCCAATAAAGATGTTTAAAAAAAAAAAGCAATTACACGGAAACTAAACAACACGCTATTAAAAAACCAATGGGCCGACAGTAAAATCAAAGAGGAAATAAAAAATATCTCAAGATAAATGACAATAAAAACACAACCATACAAAATCTATGGGATGCATCAAAAGCAGTTCAGAGGAAAATTCATAGCAATACAGGCCTTCCTCAAAAAAAACAAGAAAAATCCCAAATAGACAAACTAACCTACAACCTAAAAGAATTAGAAAAAAACAAACAAAACCTAAAGTCAGCAGAAGAAAGAAAATAACAAAGATCAGAGAGGAAATAAATAAAATTTAAAAAGAATAGAAAAAATATCAATAAAACTAAGAGCTGGTTTTTTGAAAGGATAAACAAAATTAATAAACCTGCGGCCAGGCTCACCAAGAAGAGTGGACCCAAATAAACAAAATAAGAAATCAAAGAGCAGAAATAACAACCAATTCCACAGAAATATGAATTCCATAAGAAGATATTATGAACATATATATGCCAGCAAAATGGACAACTTAAAAGAAATGGACAAGTTTCTAGAAACATACAGCCTACCAAAACTGAATCAAAAAGAAACAAATAATCTAAACAGACTGATCACTAGAAGTGAAACAGAATATGTAATTTAAAAAATAACAAAAACAGGGCTTCCCTGGTGGTGTAGTGGTTGAGAGTCCACCTACCGATGCAGGGGACACGGGTTCGTGCCCCGGTCCAGGAGGATCCCACATGCCACAGAGCGGCAAGGCCCGTGAGTCGTGGCCACTGAGCCTGCGCGTCCGGAGCTTGTGCTTCGCAACAGGAGAGGCCACAACAGTGAGAGGCCTGCGTACCGCAAAAAAATACCAAAAAACCCCCACAAAAAAACAAAAACAAAAGCTCCCTGCAAACAAAAGTTTAGGACTGGATGGCTTCACTGGGGAATTCTACCAAAGATGCAAAGAAGAACTTATACCTATCCTTCTTAAACTCTTCCAAAAGACTGAAGAAAAGGAAACACTCCCAAAGTCATTCTATGAAGCCAGCATCATCCTTATACCAAAACCAGACAAAGACACTACCAAAAAAGAAAATTACAGGCCAATATCTCTGATGAATACAGATGCAAAAATCCTCAACAAAATATTAGCAAACAGAATCCAGCAACATATAAAAAAGATCACACACCACAATCAAGTTGGATTCATCCCAGGGTTTCAAGGATGGTTCAACATACGCAAATCAATGTGATAAACCACATCAACAAAAGAAATGACAATAACCACACAGTCATTTCAATAGATGCAGAAAAAGCATTTGATAAAATTCAGCATCTATTCATGATAAAAACTCTCACCAAAAGTGGGTATAGAGAGAACATATCTCAAATTAATAAGAGCTATTTATGACAAACCTATAGCCAACATAATATTCAACTGTGAAAAGCTAGAAACCTTCCAGCTAAAATCTGGAACAAGACAAGGATGCCCACTCTCACCACTTCTATTCAACACAGTATTGGAAGTCCTAGCCACAGCAATCAGATAAGAAAAAGAAATAAAAAGTATCTAAACGGGAAGGGAGGGACTTCCCTGGTGGTCCAGTGGATAAGACTCCACACTCCCAATGCAGTGGGCCCCAGTTTGATCCCTGGTTGGGTAACTAGATCCCACATGCATGCCGCAACTAAGAGTCCACATGCCACAACTAAGAAGTCTGCATGCTGAAACTAAAAAACAAAGAAAAAAGATCCCATGTGCCACAACTAAGACCCAGCACAGCCAAAATTTAAAAATAAATAAATAAATATTAAAAATAAATAAACTGGAAGGGAAGAGGTAAAATTGTCATTATATGTAGATGACATTATACTATATACAGAAAACCCTAAAGACTCCACACAAAAACTACTAGAACTGGGGCTTCCCTGGCGGCGCAGTGGTTGAGAGTCCGCCTGCCGATGCAGGGGACACAGGTTCGAGCCCTGGTCCAGGAGGATCCCACATGCCACGGAGCAGCTAGGCCCGTGCTCCACAACTACTGAGTCTGCGCTCTAGAGCCTTCGAGCCACAACTCCTGAGCCTGCGTGCCTGGAGCCCGTGCTCCGCAATAAGAGAAGCCACTGTAGTGGGAGGCCTGCGCACCGCAACGAAGAGTAGCCCCTGCTCTCCGCAACTAGAAAAAGCCCATGTGCAGCAACGAGGACCCAACACAGCCAAAAATTAAAAGATAAATAAATTTATAAATAAAAAAGAAGCATGATTTAAAAAGAAAAAAAACAAAAAACTACTAGAACTGATAAATGAATTCAGCAATGTAGCAAGATACAAGATTAACATACAGGAATCAGTTGCAATTCTTTACACTAACAATGAGATATCAGAAAGAGAAAGTAAAAAAAGATCCCTTTTAAAATCACATCAAAAAGAATAAAATACTTAGGAATAAACATGAGCAAGGAGATGAAAGACATATGCTGAGAACTATAAAACATTGATAAAGGAAATGAAGATGATTTAAAGAAACAGAAAGATATACCACACTCTTGGATTGGAAGAATTAATGTTGTTAAAATAGCCATACTATCCAAAGCAATCTACAGTTTAATGCGATCCCTATCAAATTACCCATGACATATTTTACAGAAGTAGAACAAATAATCTTAAAATTTATATAAAACAATAAAAGACCCCAAACTGCCACAGAAATCCTGAGGAAAAAAGCACAAAGTTGGAGGAATAAGGCTCCCAGACGCCAGACAATACTACAAAGCTACAGTAATCAAAACAGCATGGTATCGGCACAAAAACAGACATATAAATCAATGGAACAGAACAGAGAGCCCAGAAATAAACCCACACACCTATGGTCAATTAATCTTTGACAAAGGAGACAAGAACATACAAGAGAGAAAAGAAAGTCTCTTTGGCAAATGGTGTTGGGAAAGCTGGACAGCCACATGTAAAGCAATGAAGTTAGAACACTCCCTCACACTATACACAAAAATAAACTTAAAATGACTTAAAGACTTAAATAAAAGACATGACACCATAAAACTCCTAGAAGAGAACATAGGCAAAACATTCTCTGACATAAATCGTAGCAATGTTTTATTAGGTCAGTCTTCCAAGGCAATAGAAATAAAAGCAAAAATAAACAAATGGGACCTAATCAAACTTGAAAGCTTTTGCACAGCAAAGGAAACCATAAAAGAAAAACAAAAAGACAACCTACAGAATGGGAGAAAATACTTGCAAATGACGCAACTGACAATGGATTAATATCAATAATATACAAATAGCTCATACAACTCAATAACAAAAAATAAACAACCCAATCAAAAAAATGGGCAGAAGACGTAAATAGACATTCTCCATTGAAGACATACAGGTGGCCAACAGGCACATGAAATGATGTTCAACATTGCTAATTATTAGAGAAATGCAAATCAAAACTACAATTAGGTATCACCTCACACCAATCAGAAGGGCCATCATCTAAAAGTCTACAAATAATAAATGCTGGAGCAGGTGTGGAGAAAAGGGAACCCTCGTACACTGTTGGTGCGAATGTAAATTGGTGCAGCCACTATGGAAAACAGTATGGAGGTTCCTTAAAAAACTAAAAATGGAGTTACCATATGATACAGCACTCCTGCTCTTGGGCATATATCCAGAAAAGATGAAAACTCTAATTCAAAGTGAAACATGCACCCTCAATGTTCATAGCAGCACTATTTACAATAGCCATGACATGGAAGCAACCTAAGTGTCCATAAACAGATGAATGGATAAAGAAGATGTGATACACACAAATAGAATACTACTCAGCCATATAAAAGAATGAAATAATGCCATTTGCAGCAACATGCATGGACCTACAGATTATACTAAGTGAAGTAAGTCAGACAGAGAAAGACAAATATATGATATCACTTATATGTGGAACCTAAAAAATAGTACAAATGAACTTATTTACAAAACAGAAACAGACTCAAAGATATAGAAAACAAACTCATGGTTACCAAAGGGGAAGAAGGGAGAGGCATAATTGGGAGTATGGGATTAATAGATGCATACCACTATATATAAAGTAGATAAACAACAAGGATTTACTGTATAGCACAGGGAACTATTTTCACTATCTTGTAATAAACTAAAATGGAAAAGAATTGGGAAAAAAGAGTATAGATATATACATATATATGTATAACTGAATCACTCTGATGTACACCTGAAACTAATACAATATTGTAAATAACTATATTTTAATTTAAAAAAGGAAAAAAAGAATATATATTAAACGTTTAAAAAAAGAAAATATACACTACTGATGACAGAAATAAATCAAAACATCAATAATCACAATGTGAGTGAGTTAAATTCTTCTATTAAAAGAAAAAGACCCATATTGGGGAAAATAGGAGGGTTACATTGTTTTTGAGATATTCCAAAATAAGTGTTCATATCAAACAAAATGCAGGCCCAGGTTGAAGCCAAAAGTATTAAGATAAGGTGGAGTATTTTACAGTGATTAAAAGATACAATGTACTAGGTAATAGTCATGATCCTCATAATGGAACTGAACCAATTTAATAATAAAAAGCACCAGAAACATAGGAGATACTGACAAACCCGCAATAGTGGTAAGAGACTTTAATATACCTGGTTCCAAAGTTAACAAACCAAGTAGACACAAAAATAATCTTGGGGAAAATCTGAATAACATAATTGTGCCAATTATTAAGCTATTATGTTTTACTTCCAAACCCATCCTTCTCTATTCTGCTTTGGGATATTGGAGCTGGGGTTCTGAAAACCATTTTTCTGCTTTGACAGCTGCTTTCCTGTTAGACTCTGACAATAGGGGTTGGGGCTAGAAGGAGACTGCAAATCTGGAAGAGAAAGAAGAGGCTTGCTTCCACCAGTCTGCTTCCCATGGGTTTCCCAACTGCTTGTGATATGAATGTTGCTGGAGTAATGTCACTTCATCCCAGCTTCAGCAAGTCTCTCCCCAGCAACAGCTGAATCCAGTTTGCAGTTTTCCAACCCTTATAAACCAGCTTCAGGGATACCAGCACCAGCCAATCAGTCTCCTCCTTGCAGGGATTTGGGATCTCAGCTCCATGAGGCCCCTCTGAGCTCAGAGACAACAGCAGCCAAGCTCTAAAGGGCTTCTCTTCCAAGCTTCTGAATTTTAATAATTCCAACCTCTTCCCACAAAGGAAAGCCCAGGCTCAGATGACTTCATGGTGAATTCTTCCAAAATTTAAGGAAGATATAATCTCAATCTTATACAAACTTTCCCAAGCAATAGAAAAACAGTGAATATTTCTCCAAATGCATTTTATGAGGCAAACATAACTTTGATTGTAAATCCTGACAAGAACATTATAACAAAAGAAAATAATATACCCACATATCTTCTGAACATAAGTTTAAAAATCCTTGACAAAATATCAATCAGCAAGTTAAATCATGACCAAGTGGGGTTTATCCTGGGAATGCAAGGCTGGTTCAGCATTCAAAAATTGATATAAAATAAACAGGTGGGATTATATCAAACTAAAAAGCTTTTGCACAGCGAAGGGAACCATCAACAAAATGAAAAGACAACCTACTGAATGGGAGAACATATTTTTAAATTCTATATCTGGACAGGGGGTTACTATCCAAAAATATATTTTTTAAAAACTCAGAAAACTCAATAGCAAAAAAACAAACAATTAACAGGATATGAATAGACATCTTTCCAAAGAAGACATGCAAATGGCCTACAGGTACATGAAAATATGCTCAACATCACTAATCAACAAGGAGAAGGAAATCAAAACCACAATAAGATATTACCTCACACCTGTTAGAATGGATGTTATCAAAAAGAAAAGAAATAACAAGTGTTGGCGAGGATGTGGAGACAAGGGAACTATTGTGCACTGTTGGTGGGAATGTAAATTGGTGCAGCTATTATGGAAAACAGTATGGAGGTTCATCAAAAAAACTGAAAACAGAACCACAATATGATCCAGAAGTTCCACTTCTGGGTATTTACCCAAAGAAAATAAAATGCACCCTTATGTTCATTGCAGCATCATTTACAATAGCCAAGACACAGAAACAACCTAAATGTCCATCGATGGATGAATGGATAAGGAAAATGTGATTTTATATATATGTACACACACACATATGTAAATTATTCAGCCATAAAAAAGAATGATACCTTGCCATTTGCAACAACATGGTTAGGCCCTGAAGGCATTATGTAAAGTTAAATAAACCAGACAGAAAAAGATAAATACCATATGATCTCCCTTAAATGTGGAATCTAAAGAAAAACACAAAAACCAACCCAAACCAAAACAAAAAAATTGAGCTCATGGATATAAAGAACAGACTGGTGGCTGCCTGAGGCAGGGGGTGGGGGATGGGCGAAATGGGTGAAGGGGGTGAAAAGGTACAAATTCCCAGTTATATATGGGAATGTAATGAATATAGCACAGTGACTATAGTTAACAATGCTGTATTGTGTATTTGAAAGTAGCTAGGAGAGTGGATCTTGAAAGTTCTCATTATATGAAAAAAACTTTTTTGTAACTAGGTATGGTGACAGATATTAACTGAACTTAAAAAAATCAATGTAATGAACCATATTAATAGATTAAAGAAAAATCACATGATTGTCTCAAAAGATGCAGAAAAAGCATTTGACAAAATTCAATACCCATGCATAATAAAAACTGTCAGCAAACTAGGAAAAAAAAGAAATTTCTTTAATCTGATAAAAGGCATTTACAAAAATATCTACAGCTAACTCATAATTTTGAAATACTGAACAGTTTCCCCCTGAGGTTGGGAACAACACAAGGATGTTCACTATCACCACTTCTCTCAACATTGTACTAGAAGTCTTAGCAAGTGAAATAAAGAAATAAAAAGGCATAAGAAGCATAAGATTGGTAGAGAATAAATGAAATGGTCATTATCTGTAAACGTCATGATCGTGAACATAGATAATCCAAAAGAACCTGCAAATGACTAAAAGTGATAAGTGAATTTAGAAAGGTTACTGGATACATGTTCAATATTGGAAATGAAATATAAAAAAGCAATACCATTGATGATAGCATAAAGAAGACCAAATACCTAGGAATAAATCTAATGAAAGATATGCATAACCTTGCCATTGAAGCCTACAAAGCATTATTGAGAAGAATTTTAAAAGATCTAAAAAATGGTAGGATATATTATTTTAATGAGGCAATTCTCTCCAAATGGTCTGTAGGTTCAGTGCAATTCCAATCAAAATCCCAGCAGGATTTTGTTTGGAAGTTGATAAGCTGATTCTAAAATTTGCATATAATTTGCATACTGTTTATATGCAAAGGTCTTACAATACCTGTAGCAATTTTGAAGAATAACATCACAGCTGTAGAATTTCACCATCAGTTGTCAAAACTTGTTACAAAGCTACAGTCGTTTAGATACATACACTGTCATCCGCCTTACCACAATGCCTCCCCAACAACTCAGTGGGGAAAATGATACAGTCTTTTCAACAAACGGTGCTGGGTCAATCAGATATCCATATAAAAGAGTTAACTTTGACTCTACCTCACACTATATACAAAAATTAATTCTAGATAGATCATAGACTAAATGTAAAAACTAAAATAATCAAGCTTCTAGAAGGAAATATAGAAAAATATCTTCATGGCTTGAGACACGCAAAAAAGTCTTGATCAGGAAATAGAAAGCACTAACTATAAAGATTGATGAATTGGATTTCATTAAAATTAAGAACTTCTGTTCACCAAAATTCACCAGTAATATGAAAAAGCAAGCCACAGACTGAGAAAAGATTTTTGTGATATATGGATCTACCAGGAACTTGTATCCAGGATAAAGGACACAAATCAACAACAACAACTAAAAGGATACACAACCCAATTTAAATACAGGCAAGAGGCGAATAAGCACTTCCAAAAGAGGATATCAAAGTGACCAATAAACATATAAAAAGGTACTCAACATCATTAGTCACTTGAGAAATGCAAATCGAAACCACAATGAGATATCACTACCTATCTACCAAAACCAGTAAACTGAAAAAGACTGATGGTACCAAGTATTTGTGAGGATATGGAATAACTGGAAATCTCTTACATTAATATGGGATTGAAAATTGCTACAACCCCATTGGAAAAGTATTTGGCAGTATCCACTAATGCTAAACAAACTTTTACACTCTGCGGCTCAGCAATTCCACTCCTGGGTATATACCCAACAGAAGCAAGTGCTTATGTCCACCAAAAGATGTGTAAAAAAATGTTCACAGCAGCTTTATCCATAATAGCTCCCAAATAGAAATAACCATAATGTCTATCAACAGTAAAAAGTGTAAATAAATTGTGGAATAAATGGAATAAATAAGAGAAAAAAAAGAGTGAACCACTGACATAGGCAAAAACATGAATGAATCCCACAGATTTAACGTTGAGTGATACATGAATTTCAAATCAGGCGAAACTCATCTGTGTTGACAAAAGTCAGAACAGTGGTTATTCTTAGAGGAGATACTGATTGGGAGGTTACCACATGGGATGCTGAAAACGTTCTATATTGTAATATGGGTGATAGTTAAAAGAGTATATATATGTAAAAATTCAAGCTCTGCACAAGATTTCTGTATTTTACTCTAGAAATTATTTCTCAATTTAAAATAAATATTAAGGAAAAACAGTGTGGTATTGGCACAGTAATAGAGAATTAGATCAGTGGAGCAGAATATGTAATCCACAAATACACTCATGCATTAAAGGGATTTTGGTTTATAATAAAGGTAACGTTTCTTTCATTTTCTGCCTCCAAATGTTGCCATCTGGATGTGATTCTTGGGGCTGTGGTAGCAACCTTGAGACCTCAGTGGGAACCAGCCTAAAAGAACAAGCAAGAAGGACAAGCAAGCAGGCCAAGGATGGAGAGGAGGGGATGGAAAGAGCCTGAGCCCCTTGAGAATATCAATGCACCCCAGAATTAGCCATCTCTGGAAAGCCTTACTTCTCAGTTTCTCGTTAGTTAAGATAAAAAGGAAAAAATCCACTTGTAACTGGGTTGTAAAAGCATCTTGACTGACAGAACCAGTTAGGAAGTCATAGAAATAGTTCATGTAGGACCGCGATCTCCCCTGGCCCAGCAGTTGAAAAGCAGTTGAAAAGCAGCTCCCCAGGGAGCCACAGACTCTCAGAATAAACTCTTGGAAGCTTATTCACACCATGGGGCTAGCATCTGAAACAAGTGGTATCACTAACCTGTCCGGTCAACATCTTTTTTCATGGGCAGTACAGTATAATCCGGTTGGTCATCCGAGGTCTCAAATATCCACGACTTCGGCTGCAGCATGGATTGGGGCTCTTTCCTGGGACTCCCCCTGCCTCCAACCCAGTCTCCAGATGCATCTCGGAGCTGAACCTGCTGTAGGTACGGGATCCGGAAAATCTTGTTTTGGTCCAGGCTTAACTTCTTCAGTCTTCAATTAAGGAAAGTGAATACAGAATCACAGCAGTAATGATACCTCAGGGACATTTACCAAGCAACTTTAGGGAAAGAACATGGAATCAGGCTTCAACAGTTACTCCTCCTGGGTGACCTTGAGCCAGTGACTTACCCTCTCTGGGCCTCAATGTCCCTATCTCTAAAATGGGGATAGTATTTATTAACCTTTCAAGGGTCTTATGACGATTAAATGAGACAATATGTAAATGCTGCCACAAAGTAGTGTTCAGTAAATGGTATTTGAATCCAAAGTAAATTTTCCAGGGATCTAAAACTTAACCATTTAAATGCCAGCATTCAAATATAGTCAGCCCTTCATATCTGTGGGTTCTACGTTGGTTGAATCTGTGGACGCAAAACCCAGACACAGAAGGCCAACTACAGGTAGAGCTCAGAGTTTAACTTACTTTTCTGATTCTGATTCTTTTTTTTTTTTTTTTTTTGGCTCCTCTCATAGGGTCAGGATCCCATATCTCCTCCTACCCTCCTTTCTCTTTACTGCTTCTAATCCAGTCACATGATCAGAAATATCTTTACTGATGCCTCACTTTTTGGCTTGAGCTAAAGCTCAGAGGGGAGATGACTTACCCATGGCCACACAGCAGAGATAAGTGATGGAGCTGGGACTTAAACCCAGGCATTTTGGCTTCCAGAGCAGCACTCAAGGTGTGAGCAAGGCTGGGGGTTATAGAGGGCCCTGCAGAGAGAGGCTTGTAGCTTTACCTCCTGAGCCCAGCCAGGCTGGCAAAGCAATTGGGGTTGGAGAGTTTGTTGTCATCTAGCATCAGTGTCTCTAGCGCCGGGAACCTCAGGATGTACCTCTTGCTGGTCAGCGATGTTACACATGCCTCCCTGTGGGTGCAAAGACCTTGGGTAATGAACAAGGGCAGGGGACAAGCTCTACCATTCCCAGGAAGAAATGGAGGATAGGAAATCAATCAAGAGGCCTAACCAGCTTGAGAACTTCTCTAGTGCCCAAGAGGGGTTTCCGCAGTGAGGGACCAAAAGGTGTAATTCCCTCTTCAACTGACCCCCTTCCCCAAACCCCACCCACACATACAATCTTTTGTATGGAGAAAGGTTGCACATATTCACTCATGGACTCAGTGAGACCAGTTTGCAGCAGGATGGAGGGGCACTAGTAATGTTCATGGAAAACACCAGGGTGACAGAGTTAGGGGAAGCAGTCTGTAGGAACAACACTACACAATTTTGGGTCAGGGCAGACTCCCAAGTATGCTGTGTCACCCCAAGAAGTGGTAACCATGGAAGTACCAGGAGACAATGCCCTTGGCAGACATTAAGTGGGGTAAGGTAGGATGGATGAAGGGCACCATCCCTAGCCTCAGTGAGGCTCTCCTCTAAAGTGACTTGGTAAAGTGCACACATCAGTATGGAATTGGGAAGTCTTTTCTTAAATTCAAACTCTCTGAGGATTCCCAGAAACACTTGAGAGTGGGGTTTAACAGGCTGAGGTCCTGAATCACACAGGTGGGGCAGGAAGTGGTGGCATCATTGATGGTGGTAGTACCATCAATGATGTGACTTCATTTGTGTCCCCAGCTGGATGAGGCCTAGGTATTTATTTTTAAGTGTATGAAAGGCAGATGACTCACATCGTGTTTTCATTCCTCCCTCCAACTCCATCCTCTGTATACACGAAAACAAACACATAGGGATATCCAGTCACAAAACACACATACACATATGTAAATCACAGACATGCCTACAATAAGAGGACAGGAAAGCAGCCTTTCTTCTGAGCCTACTGAGTTCCTGGAATTGTTAGCTGTTTTATACATGTCATCTTAGAATAGCACTGAGAAGGACTGGTGTTATCCTTTTCAGATGAAGAAATTCAAACTCAGAGTCACTTGCCCAAAATCTCACAGCCAGAAAGTGGTAGAGCTCAAACTCGACTCCATACCCCAGGCCCTTTCCACTGCAGCACCTGCCTGTCACATCACATCTTCAAGCTCTCTGTGGGTTAAAGGGTGGGGAAGTGGAAGGGTAGCTGTTGGCTGGTCTGGAGAGAACTTGACAAAGGTAGGCAATGAGTTCAAAAGTCCAAAAGGACTGTAAGAGTACACCTAAAGGCAGGAATATTTCAAAGATGAATTTAGAGACAGCATATAGCCAGCTGTGTAGTCATTCATTCATTCATTCATTCACACTCATGAATTTCTTCAACACATATCTGTGGAGCCAGGGACTGGGAATACAATGAGAAAAAGTACACATCCCCCTCTCAAGGTGCTTATTAGAGTCTCGTGGAGGAGATGGATGCACAGGTGCTCACCTGTAAAGACAAATGGAGCGAGTCACAGAGACAAGCATATATGAAAGCTGAGAGACAGAACTTCTGGGCTATTCCACAATGCTTAGGACCTACATTCAGTATGTCCCTAAGGCATGGCTGTTAGATGCCCCATTGTTCTTATAGTAAATTCCACCTTTTTTGTTACTCTAATATTGATGGATTTCTGTAGATTATAACCATGATAGTTCTGACTAAGAAAAAGGCACAGGTCAGATATGGTTTCTGAAAGAGCCCTGGTAAGGTGTGGGGGAAGAGGCTTGAAGTCCAAAGACCAGAGAAACTCAACAGAGAAGGAAAGAAGCCTTTAGTTCATGGTACTTTTCAGGGTCATGGACGACTCTTTTCCTCTTCCTGAAAGGACCAACTTTCATACACTGATGTTTTAATCTACCTGAAAGCAATTACAGGACGGTGCCCAGAAGCTCTGTTGATTTATAAATAACTAGCCAATTTTTATTTTACTCCAGTGGAATATGAAACAGTTAAGAAATAAGCCTTCAAAAAATTCCTCTTAAGCCCCTAACAAACCTTTTTAAAGTTCAACTCTAATTATAACATAGAGAAGTTTCATTCTGTCTCTAAAATAGATGTCTTAAAATAGGGGGGCCATCAATAGATAGGTGAGGAAGACAAGATGCAAAGCTTCACAGGAAAGCATCAGACTCCCCCAGTGAGCCCTTCCCGTGGCAGTTTTGGGAGAAGAGCTTTTTGAAGTGGCAGGCATCTGTCAGTAATGGAGAAACCGAGGTTTCCAGCTGTTCAGAGTAGTGCTAATTTTATTATACCTTCTCTTGGCAAAAGGAATTGATATGATTTAAAATCTGATAGATTTAATGGAATTTTTTAAAAGGTAGAAGTATGTCCCAGTGATTGGATTCCCACTCAGGAATGGGAACTCATGTCCTATATTAGAAAAAGCATGGGAGTGGGGATTAGGAGCCCTGCACTCTGGTTCTGGTGGTACTACTGCTTTGCTTGCTGTGTGATTTCTAGGTGGTGTCAAGCGTCTCTGGGCCCAGTCAGTTCCTCCCTCTATCTATATGATGGAAGAGGATTTCTTTTACTTTACATTGTAAGACTTTGGATTAGGCTAAAATTATTGTTCAACAGACTAGGCCAAGGACTATAGCAAACAAGACGAAATTTAGCAAACACTAATGTTTGTTCAAATTCAGTTCAGCTTCTGTGATAAGATAGAGAAAACCCACCATGCAAACACAGGATGAGGGAGACATGGCTTAACAGCTTGCTTGTGTAAGAAAGGACTTATGATGTGGCTGCTAAAAGCTAGTGCTCTTTCAAGTGGCATTATTAGGAATATACTGATGAGGAAAAAGGAGGTCACAATGCCCCTCTGCTCTGTGCTGGTCAGGCCTGAGAGCCGACTCTTGAGGTTCAAGGGGGAAAGGGAATAGGCCTAATGGGAGAGGCAAAGTATCAGCTGTCAGTCAAAACAAGTAAGAGAGCAGTCTAAAGATGGAGTAGGTCAAATATGATTCCCCTAACTCACCCAGACAGACCGTGATCTACCCGGAAATGGAGATATAAATAGTTCAGAATAGATAAGGTACGTTGTGAAATGGAAAAAAATAAGGAGAACAGAGGATGGAGAAGCAGGCAGAGTCAGGTTGTGAAAAGCCTTGTAATCAATATTAATGGAGTTTAGAATGTTGGGAAGCTGCTGAAGGACTTTAAGCAGGGCAGTGATAGAATCAGATGTGCATTTTAGAAACATCACTCTGGCTGATGGTGAGGAGGATGGACTGGGAGGTGAGAAACTGGAGACTGAAACCAAACAGGAGGATAACAGAAAAGGGCAAGTTTAAGAGAAATTTAGCAAGTACAATTCACAGAATCTGGCAACTGAATGGATGTGCAAGGTGAGGAAGGAAAGAATTCAGGCTGCTGACCGTGTTTCTAGCCTGCACAACTGCACAGCAGATGAAGAGCGGTGCCAACCACTGAGGACAGGGACGCAGGAGGAGGAGATGTTGGCATGGGCATGTGTCTGATGAGTTTGATATGATAAGCAGGATACATGGGCATATAGCTCCAAAGACAGAGTGAAGTAGAGAAATAACTAAGACTTGGGAAGGGATGAGACCACTAAGAAAGACTGTAAAGATTAAGAAAAACAGTGGGTTAAGAGTGGACAATGGGGGACCACCAAGATTTAAGAGACTGGCAGAAAAGGGGAATCCATAGAGCATACTGAGTGTAGACAGATGTGCAGGGAGGAAATGACAATAGTAGTTGTCTGGAGTCTCATCGCTTTCAAAGCATAATTATTTCAGTTGATATTCTGATGTAAGCAGGAGTACATTTATTCTCCTTTTCTTATATGTAAAGAACTAGGAAGTGCAGAGTGGTGGAGACTTACCTTACTTTATGTAATAAGACTTTCTACTTGAAAACAACTAGAATGATGAATAAAGTATAAAAAGAAAAAAGACCCATCATTTAGAGCTACCATATGATCCAGTAATCCTGCTCTTGGGCATATATCCAGAGAAAAACCATACTTTGGAAAGATACATGCACCCCAATGTTCATTGCAGCACTATTTACAACAGCCAGGACATGGAAGAAACCTAAATATCCATCGACAGATAAATGGATAAAGAAGATGTGGTACATATATACAATGGAATATTACTCAGCTATAGAAAGAACAAAATAATGCCATTTGCAGCAACATGGATGGACCTAGAGATTGCCATACTGAGTGAAGTACATCAGAGAAAGACAAATATCATATGATATCACTTACATGTGGAACCTAAAAAAAGAGTACAAATAAACTTATTTACAAAACAAACAGAGTCACAGATGGAGAAAACAAACTTATGGTTACCAAGGAGGAAAGGAGGGGGGAGGGATAAATTGGGAGATTGGGCTTGACATATACACACTACTATATGTAAAATAGATAACTAATAAGGACCTACTGTATAGCACAGGGACCTCTACTCAATACTCTGTAATTACCTATATGGGAACAGAATCTAAAAAAGAGTGGGTACATGTATACATATAACTGATTCACTTTGCTGTACAACTGAAACTAACATAATATTGTAAATCAACTATACTCCAATAAAAATTTTAAAACTAAATAAATAAAACCATGTAAGAGATGCAAAGACAGTAAGGAAGTAGTGTGCCAAAATCTAAAACTCCAGAGACAGAAACTGAGCACAAGAAGCCACTTTTGCCTTAAGGATATTTGCTGATCTTATACAAAGAGAAGGCAGGCGTGTAACTGGAGACCCCCCACATGAATCTGGGATCTTAAAGAGAGGTACCCTCAGGAGAGAGTGAACCAGAACTAAACCCATTCCCCTCATCCCACAACCAGGGGAAAACTGCCTTGGAGGGAACAGAGAAGGGGAGGGGCAAGGGCAGGCTGGTCCTCTTGAAAACTCTAGCCCAAATTTGGATTGTCAGAGTAGTTCCTAAAATATCCAACTAGTTTAGTTTAGTTTAAAATGGTTCCATACCAGGCACCTAGGCACCTGGCCAAAATAAATGGAAAGGCTTTGGGTCCTGCAGACTAAATAACGTGAGGCAACTCTCCCCTAAGTATAAACTATAAAATCCAGACAAAATATATACATTAAAAATAATCTTCTTTAAGACATCTGGGAACTAACAAGCTGTGAAAAGTTGGGGGACCAAGATTTAGAAGAAGGAAGAAACTAAAAGGGATTCATGTACCATTTGGGGCCACTTTTCCCTTACGGCTCCCTGCTAACTACAGAAGTGGGTGAGAGGTTAAGAAGCTGAGCAGAGATTCTGACAACCTTGTTAGCCCAGGAAGCCAAAAATTGGAGTCCAGGGTGTGCCACAGAAAGGGAGCCCTAATCAACTGCCCCTGTTTTAAGTTAGGGCAGTGGAGGACTAAATGCTAGGAGGAAGTGTGAACTAGAAACAGTGTGTTCCTTGCAGGGATTGAAGACTAGCTTCAAACAACTTCAATTTCTGTAAATGAATTAAGACGATTTGGAATTATTGGTGATCTGTATAACCAAAAACTCTAGATCTGGTGAGAAAAAAAAGTGATTTGAGTTGCCCAAAGGGAGAGTCATGGTCTCTCATTCAGTTCCTGACTATTTACATTTAAATTAAAACTAATTAAACTTAATAAAATGAAATATTCAGCTCCTCAGTCACACTAACCACATTTCAAGTGCTCAATATGACTAGTGGCTACCATACTGGACAATGCAGATATAGAACATTTCCAACATTACAGAAAGTTCTAATGAACAATGCTTTCAAGGATTACTAGTTACTAGAAAATATCTACAAATTGGTGTTAATGTCTGGGGATATGAAAGGCATGGGTGGCTCACCATGCAAAGTGGGGGATTGTGAAGATCTGATGGGAGAATGGAAATTTAGCCTGTGAATGGACCCAGTGAAGTCACAAACCTACTGTGTGGTTATATCCCCAGTTCCTGAATGTATAAACAGACGTACTAAGCAACTGACAGAATAACCACACTTTTTTTTTACTGACCAACAAAGTGAGGGCTATTATAATAGGAGGGGCCAAACTGAAGCCCTAGGAATTTTGCTTCCAAAACAGTAAACCAAAAATAATTCCACAACCCTGAGGTAATTGCAGAGATTACTGTATACTCTAAACACTGGCAAGGTATAAGGATAGTGAGTCCTATGACATCCCTGTTTAACTTGTTTATTTGGCTTGTGCAGAAGACGGGTCTTGAGTAATTACTGTAGATTACTATCAACTCAATCAAGTGGTGATTCCAATTTCAGCTGCTGTTCCATATGTAGACTTTTCTTACTGTAGCACATCAACACAGCCCCTAGCACTTGTGATACAGCTAAGGACATGCCAGATGTTTCTTTCTCTTTATCAATGAACAAGAACTACCAGAAGCCGTATGCTTTCGCCTGACAGGGACAGCAGTATACCTTTGTTCTCTTCTCCGGGGGCTACATCAACTCTTTAGCCCTATTAGGGATCTTGATTATTTTGGTATTCCACAGAACACCATGTTGATTGGAGCTGATGGACAGGAAATTCAAATACCTCAGATGCCTCAGTATGGAGTGTGCCACATGATGGAGGTAAACCTTGTAAAAATTCAAGGAACTGACACTTTGATTAATTTCCTTGATGTCCAGGTATCTGGAGCATGTTGGAATATACCTCCAATGTGAAAGACACCTTTCACCACCTGCTACTAAGAAAAAGGCACAAAGTTTTGTTGGCCTTTTTTGATTTGGGCAGCTATGCATAAAACATTTGTGCTATTCTGATCCATTTACTGAGGCTGCCAGTTTTGTGTGGGATCCAGAGCAAGGCAAGGCTCTGCAACAAGTCCAACTGCCATGCAAGCTGCTCTTTGGCATTATGTCTTTCGCCAAGGGCATTGGGTGTTATTACTCAGTAGGTCCAGCTGTGCTATACATGTCTAAGGCTGCATAGATAGGGTTACCATACATCCTGGTTTTCAAGGACAGTCTGAGTTTTCACCTGTTATCCCAAAATAATTAATAGTGGTACTTTTCCCTCTCAACTGTGTCTTGGTTTGGATAATAAATTAATGGTTGCTCATTCTATGAATAGAGTCTTTTAAAGGCACCAATTACAGAAACATTTTTGAGCAAAGTTATGCTCTATTCTGCAGACAACTATTTTCCTTATGAAAAACAGTTTCTGGCTTACTACTGCATGTTGGTAGAGACTGAACACCTGACCATGGGACACCAAGGTGACCATGCCTCCTGAGCTGTTCAACATGAACTGAATGTGCAGAACTCCCTCATCAAATGAAAGCAACACTGGAGATCAGGCTCAAGCAAACCTGGAAAAGTTGCATGAACTAATATTGCTTAGATTCCTGTGATACCTACTCCTGCTGTACTGTTACTTCTCCATCAACCCATAACAAACGTCCTATGACCATTGGATGTAAGAGAAAAATCTGCAGCTAGGTTTACAAATGATTTTGCATGATATGCTGAGAGTAACCAAAACCAGACTGTTGCAGAATTATAACTCCATACAAAGGTGGCTCTGAAAGACAGGGGAGGAGAAATCCTCCCAATATGTAAAACCTAGAGCAACATATCTGATTGTTCATTTTTCTTGGTTGGCGAGTAGCCAGAAGTACAGGTCTATGCTGATTCATGGGCAATGGTTTAGTTGAAGAGTCAAAGTTTGGAAAAAATAATGTAAAACTGCTGACAGGGAGGTCTGAGGGGAAATCATGTGAACAGACCTCTCAGGATGAAAAGGATGTGTAAGGACTATTTCTATCCTATGTGAATGCTCCCAAAAACTTCCACTGCAGAGGAGACTCTCAGTGATCAGGTGAACGAGATGACCCCTACCACGAATGTCAGTTGGATACCCTGGTGCTTTCAAAATGGCCTTGGCAGCAGGGAAGGAGGCTACACACTCCCCCTCAACATAGCACATCTGCCTACCACCCCTGACGAGCACCCACAGAGACCAATGCTGAGCCCCTAACATGGCACCATTTCTGGGAGGATTAGCCAATCACCCAGTAGGAGGATGACTACAGTGCACCTGCCTTCATAAAAGGGGCAGTGATTTTTTTCTTACTGAAATAAATATGTATTTGAGATATGGATTTTCCATCCCTGACCACAATGTTCTGCCAGCATCACAATCTATGGACTTCGAGAATGTCTTATTATTCTGCTAGCGCACATAACATTGCTTCTAACCATGGAACACATTTCATGACAAAGAAGTACAATAATGGGCTCACAGGCACCAGTCCTCCCAACCAGGAAACCTGCTCAACCCACTGAACCAATCTCAGCCACTGGGGACAGCCACCAAAAACAACGGGAACTACGAACCTGCAGCGTGCAAAAAGGAGACACCAAACACAGTAAGATAAGCGAAATGAGAAGACAGAAAAACACACAACAGATGAAGGAGCAAGATAAAAACACACCAGGCCTAAAAAATGAAGAGGAAATAGGCAGTCTACCTGAAAAAGAATTCAGAATAATGATAGTAAAGATTATTCAAAATCTTGGAAATAGAATAGACAAATTGCAAGAAACAGTTAAAAAGCACCTAGAAGAAATAAAGAGGAAGCAAGCAACGATGAGCAACACAATAAATGAAATGAAAAATACTCTAGATGGGATCAACAGCAGAATAACTGAGGCAGAAGGACGGATAAGTGACCTGGAAGATAAAATAGTGGAAATAACTACTGCAGAGCAGAAGAAAGAAAAAAGAATGAAAAGAACTGAGGACAGTCTCAGAGAACTCTGGGACAACATTAAACGCACCAACATTCGAATTATAGGGGTCCCAGAAGAAGAAGAGAAAAAGAAAGGGACTGAGAAAATATTTGAAGAGATTATAGTTGAAAACTTCCCTAATATAGGAAAGGAAATAGTCAATCAAGTCCAGGAAGCACAGAGAGTCCCATACAGGATAAACCCAAGGATAAACACGCCAAGACACATAATAATCAAACTGTCAAATATTAAATACAAAGAAAACATATTAAAAGCAGCAAGGGAAAAACAACAAATAACACACAAGGGAATCCCCATAAGGTTAACATCTGATCTCTCAGCAGAAACTCTACAAGCCAGAAGCGAGTGGCAGGACATATTTAAAGTGATGAAGGAAAAAATCCTACAACCAAGATTACTCTACCCAGCAAGGATCTCATTCAGATTTGATGGAGAAATTAAAACCTTTACAGACAAGCAAAAGCTGAGAGAGTTCAGCACCACCAAACCAGCTCTACAACAAATGCTAAAGGAACTTCTCTAGGCAAGAAACACAAGAGAAGGAAAAGACCTACAAGAACAACCCAAAACAATTAAGTAAATGGTAATAGGAACATACATATCAATAATTTCCTTAAATGTAAATGGATTAAATGCTCCCACCAAAAGACACAGACTGGCTGAATGGATACAAAAACAGGACCCATATATATGCTGTCTACAAGAGACCCACTTCAGACCTAGGGACACTTACAGACTGAAAGTGAGGGGATGGAAAAAGATATTCCATGCAAATGGAAATCAGAAGAAAGCTGGAGTAGCAATTCTCATATCAGACAAAATAGACTTTAAAATAAAAACTATTACAAGAGACAAAGAAGGACACTACATAATGATCAAGGGATCGATCCATGAAGAAGATATAACAATTGTAAATATTTATGCACCCAACATAGGCGCACCTCAATACATAAGCCAAATACTAACAGCCATAAAAGGGGAAATAGACAGTAACACAATCACAGTAGGGGACTTTAACCCCCCACTGTCACCAATGGACAGATCATCCAAAATGAAAATAAATAAGGAAACACAAGCTTTAAATGATACATTGCAAAAGATGGACTTACTTGATATTTATAGGACACTCCACCCAAAAACAACATTTTTCTCAAGTGCTCATGGAACATTCTCCAGGATCGATCATATCTTGGGTCACAAATCTAGCCTTGGCAAATTTAAGAAAACTGAAATCATATCAAGTATCTTTTCCGACCACAACGCTATGAGACTAGATATCAATTACAGGAAAAGATCTGTAAAAAATACAAACACATGGAGGCTAAACAATACACTACTTAATAACGAAGTGATCACTGAAGAAATCAAAGAGGAAATCAAAAAGTACTTAGAAACAAATGACAATGGAGACACGACGACCCAAAACCTATGGGATACAGCAAAAGCAGTTCTAAGAGGCAAGTTTATAGCAATACAATCATACCTTAAGAAACAGGAAGCATCTCGAATAAACAACCTAACTTTGCACCTAAAGCAATTAGAGAAAGAAGAACAAAAAAACCCCAAATTTAGCAGAAGGAAAGAAATCATAAAGATCAGATCAGAAATAAATGAAAAAGAAGTGAAGGAAACAATAGCAAAGATCAATAAAACTAAAAGTTGGTTCTTTGAGAAGATAAATAAAATTGATAAACCATTAGCCAGACTCATCAAGAAAAAAAAGGGAGAAGACTCAAATCAATAGAATTAGAAATGAAAAAGGAGATGTAACAACTGACTCTGCAGAAATACAAAAGATTCAAGCAACTCTATGCCAATAAAATGGACAACCTGGAAGAAATGTACAAATGCTTAGAAATGCACAACCTGCCGAGTCTGAACCAGTAAGAAACAGAAAATATGAACAGACCACTCACAAGCACTGAAATTGAAACTGTGATTAAAAATCTTCCAAGAAACAAAAGCCCAGGACCAGATGGCTTCATAGGCGAATTCTATCAAACATTTAGAGAAGAGCTAACACCTATCCTTCTCAATCTCTTCCAAAAGATAGCAGAGGGAGGAACACTCCCAAACTCATTCTATGAGGCCACCATCACCCTGATACCAAAACCAGACAAAAACGTCACAAAGAAAGAAAACTACAGGCCAATATCACTGATGAACATAGATGCAAAAATCCTCAACAAAATATTAGCAAACAGAATCCAACAGCACATTAAAAGGATCATACCCCATGATCAAGTAGAGTTTATTCCAGGAATGCAAGGATTCTTCAATATACTCAAATCAATCAACGTGATACACCATATCAACAAACTGAAGAATAAAAACCATATGATCATCTCAATAGATGCAGAGAAAGCTTTTGACAAAATTCAACACCCATTTATGATAAAAACCCTGCAGAAAATAGGCACACAGGGAACTTTCCTCAACATAATAAAGGCCATATATGACAAACCCACAGCCAGCATTGTTCTCAATGGTGAAAAACTGAAACCATTTCCACTAAGATCAGGAACAAGACAAGGTTGCCCACTCTCACCACTATTATTCAACATAGTTTTGGAAGTTCTAGCCACAGCAATCAAAGAAAAAGAAATAAAAGGAATCCAAAAAGGAAAAGAAGAAGTAAAGCTGTCACTGTTTGCAGATGACATGATACTATACATAGAGAATCCTAAGGATGCTACCAGAAAACTACTAGAGCTAATCAATGAATTTGGTAAAGTTGCAGGATACAAAATTAATGCACAGAAATCTCTGGCATTCTTATACACTAATGATGAAAAATCTGAGAGTGAAATTAAGAAAACACTCCCATTTACCATTGCAACAAAAAGAATAAAATATCTAGGAATAAACCTACCTAAGGAGACAAAAGACTTGTATGCAGAAAACTATAAGACACTGATGAAAGAAATTAAAGATGATACAAATAGGTGGAGAAATATACCATGTTCTTGGATTGGAAGAATCAACATTGTGAAAATGACTCTATTACCCAAAGCAATCTACAGATTCAATGCAATCCCTATCAAATTACCAATGGCATTTTTTACAGAACTAGAACAAAGAATTTCACAATTTGTATGGAAACACAAAAGACCCTGAATAGCCAAAGCAATCTTGAGAACGAAAAATGGAGCTGGAGGAATCAGGCTCCCTGACTTCAGACTATACTACAAGGCTACAGTAATCAAGACAGTACGGTACTGGCACAAAAACAGAACTATAGATCAATGGAACAGGATAGAAAGCCCAGAGATAAACCCACACACATATGGTCACCTTATCTTTGATAAAGGAGGGAAGGAAACACAGTGGAGAAAAGACAGCCTCTTCAATAAGCGGTGCTGGGAAAACTGGACAGCTACCTGTAGAAGTATGAAATTAGAACACTCCCGAACACCACACACAAAAATAAACTCAAAATGGGTTAAAGACCTACATGTAAGGCCAGACACTATCAAACTCTTAGAGAAAAACATAGGCAGAACACTCTATGACATAAATCACAGCAAAATCCTTTTTGACCCATCTCCTAGAGAAATGGAAATAAAAACAAAAATAAACAAATGGGATCTAATGAAACTTAAAAGCTTTTGCATAGCAAAGGATACCATAAACAAGACCAAAAGACAACCCTCAGAATGGGAGAAAATATTTGCAAATGAAGCAACTGACAAAGGATTAATATTCAAAATTTATAAGCAATTCATGCAGCTCAATAACAAGAAACCAAACAACCCAATCCAAAAATGGGCAGAAGAACTAAATAGACATTTCTCCAAAGAAGATATAAAGATTGCTAACAAACACATGAAAGAATGCTCAACATCATTTAATCATTAGAGAAATGCAAATCAAAACTACAATGAGATATCATCTCACACTGGTCAGATTGGCCATCATCAGAAACTCTAGAAACAATAAATGCTGGAGAGGGTGTGGAGAAAAGGGAACCCTCTTGCACTGCTGGTGGGAATGTAAATTGATACAGCCACTATGGAAAACAGTATGGAGGTTCCTTAAAAAACTACAAATAGAACTACCATATGACCCCACAATCCCACTACTGGGCATATACCCTGAGAAAACCATAATTCAAAGAGTCATGTACCAAAATGTTTATTGCAGCTCTATTTACGATAGCCAGGACATGGAAGCAACCTAAATGTCCATCAACAGATGAATGGATAAAGAAGATGTGGCACATATATACAATGGGATATTACTCAGCCATAAAAGGAAATGAAACTGAGTTATTTGTAATGAGGTGGATAGACCTGGAGTCTGTCATACAGAGTGAAGTCAGTCAGAAGGAGAAAAACAAATACCGTATGCTAACACATATATATGGAATCTAAGAAAAAAAATGTCATGAAGAGATTAGTGGTAGGACAGGAATAAAACACAGACCTACTAGAGCATGGACTTGAGGATATGGGGAGGGGGAAGGGTAAGCGGCGATGATGTAAGAGAGTGGCAGGGACTTATACACGCTGCGAAATGTAAATTAGATAGCTAGTGGGAAGCTGCCGCACAGCACAGGGAGTTCACCTCTGTGCTTTGTGACCACCTAGAGGGGTGGGATAGGGAGGGTGGGAGGGAGGGTGATGCAAGAGGGAAGAGATATGGGAACATATGTATATGTATAACTGATTCACTTTGTTGTAAAGGAGAAACTAACACACTATTGTAAAACAGTTATACTCAAATAAAGACGTTAAAAAAAATTTTTTAAAATAAAATAAAAGGGGGCTTCCCTGGTGGCGCAGTGGTTGAGAATCCGCCTGCCGATTCAGGAGACACGGGTTCGTGCCCTGGTCCGGGAAGATCCCACATGCCGCGGAGCAACTAAGCCCATGAGCCATGGCCGCTAGGCCTGCGCGTCCGGAGCCTGTGCTCCGCAACGGGAGAGGCCACAACAGTGAGAGGCCCGCATACCACAAAATAAATAAATAAATAAATAAATAAAATAAAATAAAATAAAAGAACTGAAAGCAGGAAAATAAATAAATAAATAATGGGCTCACAGACATGGACTTTAATTTTTTACCATGAACTCCATCATGCAGTAGTAGCTCACCTAATAGAATGTCAAGTTACTCTTTTGACAATTTATTTATTGCACTAGCTAGCAGACTACCCACTGTGAGGTTGGGGCGTGGACTTACAGGGTGGAGTGTCACACAAACTAGCAACCAAGACTGATGCTGTTTTTCTCACAACCAGAGCATAAGGGCCTAGGAATGAATGAATGAAAACGAAAGCAGCTCCTCTTATAATTATACACAACAATTCACTTGCAGCTTGTAATTCCTGCAGGTTTGAGCTCTTGAGGTCTTAGTTTCCTATGGAGGAACACTTTTACAGGGGACACAAGAATAGGTCCACTTAACTGGAAGTTAAGTTCACTACTGGCCACTTGGGCTCCTCATTCCACTGAATCAACAGGCAGGAAAACAGAGGTGTATTATATTGGCTAGGTGACTGATATTGATTTTCAACAATAGGTATGATTAATGCTATACCTTGAGGGCAAAAAGGAATATGTTTGGAATCCAGGGAATTATCTGGTGGTGTTCTTTTTTTTAACATCTTTAATTTCTTTCATCAGTGTCTTACAGTTTTCTGCATACAGGTCTTTTGTCAACCTAGGTAGGTTTATTCCCAGGTATTTTATTCTTTTTGTTGCAATGGTAAATGGGAGTGTTTCCTTAATTTCTCTTTCAGATTGTTCATCATTAGTGTATAGGAATGCAAGAGATTTCTGTCCATTCATTTAGTATCCTGCAACTTTACCAATTCATTGATTAGCTCTAGTAGTTTTCTGGCAGCATCTTTAGGATTCTCTATGTATAGTATCATGTCATCTGCAAACAGTGAGAGTTTTACTTCTTCTCTTCCAATTTGTATTCCTTTTATTTCTTTTTCTTCTCTCATTGCCATGGCTAGGACTTCCAAAACTATGCTGAATAATAGTGGTGAGAGTGGACATCCTTGTCTTGTTCCTGATCTTACAGGAAATGCTTTCAATTTTTCACCATTGAGAATGATGTTTGCTGTGGGTTTATCATATATGGCCTTTATTATGTTGAGATAGGTTCCCTCTATGCCCACTTTCTGGAGAGTTTTCATCCTTCTATGCCCATTTTCTGGAGAGTGTTGAATTTTGTCAAAAGCTTTTTCTGCATCTATTGAGATGATCATATGGTTTTTATTCTTCAATTTGTTACTATGGTGTATCACATTGATTGATTTGCATATATTGAAGAATCCTTGCATCCCTGGGATAAATCCCACTTGATCATGGTGTATGATCCTTTTAATGTGTTGTTGGGGCTTCCCTGGTGGCGCAGCGGTTGATAATCCGCCTGCCGATGCAGGAGACATGGGTTCGTGCCCTGGTCCGGGAAGATCCCACATGCCGTGGAGCAACTGAGCCCGTGAGCCATGGCCACTGGGCCTGCGCGTCCGGAGCCTGTGTTCCACAACGGGAGAGGCCACAACAGTGAGAGGCCCGCATACCGAAAAAAAAAAAATTGTGTTGTTGGATTCTGTTTCCTCATATTTTGTTGAGGATTTTTGCATCTATATTGATCAGGGATATAGGTCTACAATTTTCTTTTTCTGTAGTCTCTTTGTCTGGTTTTGGTATCAGGGTGATAGTGGCCTCATAGAATGAGTTTGGGACTGTTCCTTCCTCTGCAATTTTTTGGAAGAGTTTGAGAAGGATGGGTGTTAGCTCTTCTCTAAATGTTTGATAGAATTCACCTGTGAAGCCATCTGGTCCTGGACTTTCGTCCGTTGGAAGATTTTTAATCACAGTTTCAATTTCATTACTTGTGAATGCTCTGTTCATATTTTCTATGTCTTCCTGGTTCAGTCTTGGAAGGTTATACCTTTCTAAGAATTTGTCCATTTCTTCCAGGTTGTCCATTTTGTTGGCATAGAGTTGCTTGTAGTAGTCTCTAAAGATGTTTTGTATTTCTGCTGTGTCTGTTGTAACTTCTCTTTCATTTCTAATTTTATTGATTTGAGTTCTCTCGCTCTTTTTCTTGATGAGTCTGGCTAATCGTTTATCAATTTTGTTTATCTTTTCAAAGAATAAGCTTTTAGTTTTATTGATCTTTGCTATTTTCTTTGTTTCTGTTTCATTTATTTCTGCTCTGATCTTTATGATTTCTTTCCTTCTGCTAACTTTGGGTTTTGTTTGTTCCTCTTTCTCTAGTTCCTTTAGGTGTAAGGTTAGATTGTTTGAGATTTTTCTTTTTTCTTTTTTTTTTTTTTCGGTACGCGAGCCTCACACTGTTGTGGCCTTTCCTGTTGCGGAGTGCAGGCTCCGGAAGCACAGGCTCAGTGGCCACGGCTCACGGGCCCGGCCGCTCCGCGGCATGTGGGATCTTCCCGGACCGGGGCACGAACCCATGTCCCCTGCATTGGCAGGCGGATTCTCAACCACTGCACCACCAGGGAAGCCCTTTCTTGTTTCTTGAGGTAAGGTTGTATAGCTATAAACTTCCCTCTTAGAACTGTTTTTGCTGTATCCCATAGGTTTTGGATCATCGTGTTTTCATTGTCATTTGTCTCTAGGTATTTTTCTGATTTCCTCTTTGATTTCTTCAGTGATCTCTTGGTTATTTAGTAATGTATTGTTTAGCCTCCATGTATTTGTGCTTTTTACGTTTTTTTTCCCCTGTAATTCATTTCTAATCTTATAGCATTGTGGTCAGAAAAGATGCTTGATATGATTTCAATTTTCTTAAATTTTACTGAGGCTTGATTTGTGACCCAAGATGTGATCTATCCTGGAGAATGTTCTGTGTGCACTTGAGAAGTGTAATCTGCTGTTTTTGGGTGGAATGTCCTATAAATATCAATTAAGTCTATCTGGTCTATTGTGTCATTTAAAGCTTCTGTTTCTGGGCTTCCCTGCTGGTGGAGTGGTTAAGAATCCGCCTGCCAATGCAGGGGACACGGGTTCGAGCACTGGTCCAGGAAGATCCCACATGCCACGGAGCAACTAAGCCCATGAGCCACAACTACTGAGCCTGTGCTCTAGAGCCCGCGAGCCACAACTACTGAGCCTGCGCTCTAGAGCCCGCAAGCCATAACTACGGAAGCCCGTGTGCCACAACTACTGAAGCCTGCATGCCTAGAGCCTGTGCTCCACAACAAGAGAAGCCACTGCAATGAGAAGCCTGCACACCGCAATGAAGAGTAGCACATGCTCACCGCAACTAGAGAAAGCCCGTGTGCAGCAATGAAGACCCAATGCAGCCAAAAATAAAATAAATAAAATAAAAATAAATTTAAAGCTTCTGTTACCTTATTTATTTTCATTTTGGATGATCTGTCCATTGGTGTAAGTGAGGTGTTAAAGTCCTGCACTATTATTTTGTTACTGTTGATTTCCTCTTTTATAGCTGTTAGCAGTTGCCTTATGTATTGAGGTACTCCTATGTTGGGTGCATATATAACTGTTATATCTTCTTCTTGGATTGATCCCTTGATCATTATGTAGTGTCCTTCCTTGTCTCTTGTAACATTCTTTATTTTAAAGTCTATTTTATCTGAGTATTGCTACTCCAGCTTTCTTTTGATTTCCATTTGCATGGAATATCTTTTTCCATCCCCTCACTTTCAGTCTGTATGTGTCCCTACTTCTGAAGTGGGTCTCTTGTAGACAGCATATAGATGGGTCTTGTTTTTGTATCCATTCAACAAGCCTGTGTCTCTTGGTTGGAGCATTTAATCCATTCACATTTAAGGTAATTATCGATATGTATGTTCCTGTGACCATTTTCTTAATTGTTTGGGGTTTGTTTTTGTGGGTCTTTTTCTTCTTTTATGTTCCCCACTTAGAGAAGTTCCTGTAGCATTTGTTGTAGAGTTGGTTTGGTGGTGCTGAATTCTCTTAGCTTTTGCTTGTCTGTAAAGCTTTTGATTTCTCCATCAAATCTGAATGAGATCCTTGACGGGTAGAGTAATCTTGGTTGTAGGTTCTTCCCTTTCATCACTTTAAGTATATCATGCCACTCCCTAGAAGCTTGTAGAGTTTCTGCTGAGAAATCAGCTGTTAACTTTATGGGAGTTCCCTTGTATGTTATTTGTCTTTTTTCCCTTGCTGCTTTCAATAATTTTTCTTTGTCTTTAATTTTTGCCAATTTGATTTCTATGTGTCTTGGTGTGTTTCTCCTTGGGTTTATCCTGTATGGAACTAGATACGCTTCCTGGACTTGGGTGGCTATTTCCTTTCCCATGTTAGGGAAGTTTTTGACTATAATCTCTTCAAATATTTTCCTGGGTCCTTTCTCTCTCTCTTCTCCTTCTGGGACCCCTATAATGTGAATGTTGTTGCATTTAATGTTGTCCCAGAGGTCTCTTAGGCTGTCTTCATTTCTTTTCATTCTTTTTTCTTGATTCTGTTATGCAGCAGTGAATTCCACCATTCTGTCTTCCAGGTCACTTATCCGTTCTTCTGCCTCAGTTATTCTGCTATTGATTCCTTCTAGTGTAGTTTTCATTTCAGTTATTGTATTGTTCATCTCTGTTTGTTCTTTAATTCTAGGTCTTTGTTAAACATTTCTTGCATCTTCTCAATCTTTGCCTCCATTCTTTTTCAGAGGTCCTGGATCATCTTCACTATTATTATTCTGAATTCTTTCTGGAAGGTTGCCTATCTCCACTACATTTAGTTGTTTTTCTGGGGTTTTATCTTGTTCCTTCATCTGGTACATAGCCCTCTGCCTTTTCATCTTGTCTATCTTTCTGTGAATGTGGTTTTTGTTCCACAGGCTGCAGGACTGTAGTTCTTCTTGCTTCTCTGGTGTTCTTCTTAAAAGGGTCATATCCATCAGTCAAAGTTAATGGAATCTTTGCAAGATGAACAGAGTTTTGGAGCAGGATGATGGTGATGGCTGCACAACAATGTGAATGTACTTAATGTCACTGAACTGTACACTTACAAATGGTTAATATGGGAAGGCTTCTCATAGGGAAAAGAGGACGGTCTGAGATAGCCCTCAGAATATGTACAGAATCTATATAAGAAGAGAATGTAATGGTCATAAGCAGGGTCTCTGGAGTCAGATGGACTTGGTTCAAATTCTGGCTCTGCCACTTATTAGCTTTGTAACTCTGGTTGAGTTCTGTAACCTCCCTGTGCCTCAATTTCCTCATCTATAAAATGCGGATAATAATAGAGCAGTTACCTCAGGGTTGTGAGGATTAAATGAGTTAGTATATGTTTAGGGTGACAGAAGAGTGTCTGACACATAGTAAGCATTACATATGTATTGTTTTTTTTTTTAATTTTAATTTTTAGTGAAGTATAGTTACACTATTGTATTAGTTTCAGGTGTACAACATAGTGATTTGATATTTTTATAAATTATACTCCACATAAAGTTATTATACAATATTGGCTATTTTCTCTGTGCTGTACATTACATCCTTATATCTTACTTGTTTTTGTTTTTTGTTTTTTGTTTTACATCTTTACTGGAGTATAATTGCTTTACAATGTTGTGTTAGTTTCTGCTGTATAACAAAGTGAATCAGCTATGCATATACATACATCCCCATATCCCCTCTCTATTGCGTCTCCCTCCCACCCTCCCTACCCAACCTCTCTAGGTGGACACAAAGCACTGAGGTGATCTCCCTGTGCTATGTGGCTGCTTCCCACTAGCTATCTATTTTATATTTGGTATTTTATATTTTGGTATATATGTCCATGCCACCCTCGCTCTTCATCCCAGCTTACTCTTCCCCCTCCCCATGTCCTCAAGTCCATTCTCTACGTCTGTGTCTTTATTCCTGTCCTGCCCCTAGGTTCTTCAGAACCTTTTTTTTTTTTAGATTCCATATATATGTGTTAGCATACGGGATTTGTTTTTCTCTTTCTGACTTACTTCACTCTGTATGACAGACTCATTGCTATTATTAAGTGAGGAAGGACCAGTACCTTCTGGCCAGAAGGCATGGCTCAGCAAATGTGCAGAATGGGAATATGCAAAGCTTATTTATAGGGTTCCTGAAGGGGAATAGTCTGGCAAGAGCAATATCCACAACTTACCAGTGACCAATCAGAGGGAGGGAAGTGACTCTCCAGACACCGGTGTCTCTCCTAATAGCACAGAGGAATGTGGGACACCCAGCTGAGGCCTCCTGAAGCTTTGGGGCTCTGTTCTCACCAGTGCCTTTTCTGGGAGCTTCAGTAGGTGGCATTCTACCTGCTTTGAGCACTCACAGCCTGTCCTTACAGACCTTTTGAGCTGCTTTGGACTATTTCTTTGGACACATGTACCCAGACAAAGGCTCAGGAGGGAAACACATGGGACAGACTCCGGGATGTAGAACTTACTGCTCTGCGACAGCCAAATTGGGTGGCAGGGAGGTGAGCCCATTGCCTGTGAGGAGCAGGACACGGAGGTGTGGCAGAATCCCCAGATCACAGATGGCCTCCTCAGTCAGGCTGTTGAAGGAAAGGTCCAGGAACTATTGCGCAAAGATATAAGATGGGGAAACATAAGTACTACTCGTGACAATGATGCTCATACATGAGGTGGGAGCTGGCTACTTTTTTTTTTTATAACCTTCCAGGAGGGCCTATCGCCCACAGGCTAAAACCCTCTTGACTCTCAGGATTAACTTTCAAGGTCTATTAGAGTCATTCTACTATGTCCAACCTATTTGCCAGCCTCAGCCCCCATACTGCAAGCCTCTGTTTACCCCGTGGTGCTGGCCAAAGTGACTGCTCCTCATTCCTTGCCGCACCCCACATAGAGATCTTTGCTTGAGCTTTTCACTCAGGAATGCCCTTTCTCCATGTATCTGAATCCAAGCCCTAAAAGGCCAGCTCAAAAGCTGCCTCCTTATAAAACCTTTCTTAATTCCCCAGCCAGATGGAATCTCTCCCTCCTCTGACTTTGAGTGCTTTATCTAGACTGTTCTGAGGTTATTTCTCACAGTCAGCCAGGTAACTGTTATAACTGGATATAAGCCTGGGGAATAGGGTACTGGTACATGGATGTGCTGAGCAGGTCCTGGCACACAGTGGTGGACTAGGCTATAAACTCTCTGAGGTGAAGCACCTTGTCACTGTATCAATGTATCCTTATAATCTAGCATAGCACCTGGCACATAGTAGGTGCACATTAAAAAACCAGCTGAAATGAACTGGCTTATTAGGACAATGACCCAAACTGACACCTCATCATAAAGCACCTTCTAACTAGCCACTTAGATTCATGAGATAGGTGACTTGAGTTAAGAGACCAGTCAGGAAAATGAGTTTCTCTCTGCAAAGACAAAGGCAACTGTGATAAATTATATCACCCCAGTCTCTGGTCTCCCTCTTCTAGAAGAGCCTCTCTGGACACTCACTTTAGCTCTTATGTACAAGTCTGCTCCCTTCCCTCTCCCTCTGTAATAGGGAAGAACCTTTGTACTCTATTACAAGTTAATCACTAAAGGAATGTTGCCTATAAGCTTAAATTATACATAATGGCCCATCTCTGGGGACCCCATCTCCCAGGTAATGAGCATTAAGCTAAAATACCTTTGTTTATCTCACAGGAAATATCCTGACCAGGCCCACCTGTGAATGACTGCAGGAAGGAAGAAATTAACACATCCCCTCCGGAGGCTGACCAGAACCAGGAAATGTTAGACTTTACTCCCTCCTCTTTTAGTATAAAAGAAGCCTGAATTCTAACTCAGGCAAGATGGTTCTTTGGGACACTAGTCCATCATCTTCTTGGTCTGTTGGCTTTCCAAATAAAGTTGCTATTCCTTGCCCCAACACCTTATCTCTCAATTTATTGGCCTGCTGTGTGGCAAGCAGTACTCGGTAATACCTCCACCAACACACACCCATAGACGCCTACTGAATGGGGCCAGTTTCTGCATCTTATCTCACTGGTGCAGGGACAAGGTTTCTGGTCCGCCACTTCAGTGAAACACAGTCAGTCACACATACACAACTGACTGCAGGTCATTGCTGGAGGAGGACTGGGTTTGATACTCCACTTTAGTACTTAATTGACAGGCTCTGTAGACCTGGGTTTAAGTCCTGGCTAATTGTGTGAACTTGGGCAAATTATCAATACTTAATCAAGCTTCCTTATCTATAAAGTGGAAATAATAATGGATTTTTGTGAGGAATTATGTAGGTAAAGCCTTTAGCATGAAGCCTAGTGCACCGTAAGTGCTTAATGTTGTCTGTCATGGTTATCACAATCCCTTCATTCAAGGCCCCTATACTGAAGGCTTACTTTGAACCAGTCCCTGCGCTGTGTGAGCTCACAGCCTAGTTGGGCAGCTAGATACATATATGTGTCTATTAAGTAGCAATGCTGCTGGGACAGATGTTTGAGCTCTACCAGGAGGTCCAGATGGGCTTCATGGAGCAAGTGATGCTTAAGCTGTCCTCAGAGACTAGTCGGTATTCACCAAATTGTTAAGGGCTAAAAGACATACAGCACAGCAAGTGGCATGTATAGAAGCCAGGAGGCAGCCTTTCTTATTCTGAGAACCGCAAATGGTTTGGGTATGACTAGAGTCCATGGTATACAGAGGGCTTGATAGGACTGCACAGGCCATGAGAGATGCCCAGCACCAAAGGAATGCCGAGTTCATGCTGCCATCAGTAAATTCCAAGTTTTGAGAGTTCACACAAATGGGTGATCCCACTTGGCAGGGGCAGAGAGAGAAGCCTTCAAGGATGAAGGCCTGGAAAGCTGGCTTGGATAAACATAGATAAAGATGGGGATCATTCTCTCCTTCATACACATATGTGGACAGTCAGCAATGGATTCTACCTCCTTAATATCTCTCATACTTGTTCCTTCCAATCCATTCTTTATACAGGAGCCACGCCACAGTGGTTTTTCTAAAATACAGTTCAGACCCTATTACTCCTCAGTTCCAAATCCTTCAATGGACCCCTATTATCCACAGAATAAGATTCAAAGTCCCTCTACGGCTCTCTACAGTCTCTCTTCCGTTACCTCGCCAGGCTCATGTATCGCCACACTCTATGGTGTCTCACTCTATTCCAACCATACTGAGCTGTTCCATCAGTGTTCTAGCTCAGAAATTGGCAAACAAAGGCCTGTAAGCCAAATCCAGCCTGCTGCCTGTTTTGTCTGGCCTGTGAGCTAAGAATGCTTTGTACATTTTAAAATGGTTAGGAAAAAAGCACAGAAAGAATAACATTGTATGAAAATTATGTAAAATTCAAATTTCAGCATCATAAAGTTTTATGGGAACAGAGCCCTGCCCCTTGGCTTACATATTGTCTACAAATGCTTTCCTTCTACAACAGTAGAGTGGACTAGTTATGACAGTTATGACTAGTTATAACCGTACGGGCCGCAAAGTCTAGAATATTCACTGTCTGGCCTCCTACCGAAGAAGTTTGCTGACCCTTGCTCTGGCTGCTTTGGCTATTTCATGTCAGGTCCAAATCTGCTTTCTATGGAAGTAAGGGCAGCTCAAAGAAACAAATAGTCTTAGAACTGCAGGTTGCAGAATTTCACAGCTGGCCCAGAATTTACAGAGGGGGAAACTTAAGTTCCAGAGAGGTAAGTTATTTGGCTGAGGAGGTATGGCAAAGTAGTGGCAGACCAAGACTAGAAATGAGGTCTCCTGACTTTCAGGGCAGAGCTCCAGCTGACTCTTTTTCAAGCCCGTATGCAGAGAATCAAATCATGACAAAGCTGTTTTCCTAAACTGACTCCTGAAGAGTTCTACTCTGGGTGACAGCCTTTCTGGCAAACAAGGACAGAAGATTCCTAACTTGGATGCTGCATCTGGGGAGTCACATCAAGTTTTATTACACATCAAAGTATGCACTGCCATGAGCTGCAAATTCAGGACATCTGACAGGTTTATCCTTTTTCTTAGAGAGCCCTTTCAAACCACAGAGAGATGAAAACAAATGATTGGCCAGGAGATTTCCTCTTCTCATTTATGTTCTGCATCTTGACTTTGGTCTGCTCTCTTATGTAAATAAATTCCCTTGGGTAGGGCTGGTCTGCTGGATAAATAATCTTCATCAGTTGTTATCAAACTATGAAGTAGGGCCTCCCAAAAGTCAATTATGACCAACCAGTAAGTCAGCTGTGGGGTCAGAGCCTGTAGTCATGTCCCCTCCCTGTGGCCCACTGGGACCTGAAGTAGGGGTTTGAAATGGTAAGGGTAAGGAAGCTAGGATGCCTGGCACAATGCATGATATACAGAAGCGCAGTAACTACTTTTTTAAAAAGCAAAATAAAAAATTAATGGAAGCTTATAATAATAAGCTCCCAGGGCTGTAGGTGAGGGAAGTGGCTCCCTGTATCTCTAGAGCATCTGGAACCAGTTTCCCACTGTCTATAATAAACTCTGGTATAAAGTGTTTTTAACCCAGCACAAAATTGCATCAGTTGTTGTAAATTTACTCTCTCCCTCTCCCTGTATTATTGGACCTTCAAGAGCTTTGCTTCCTGGATAAGCATGAGGACCACTCCTGTCAGAAATCGTAGTAAAGCACTGTTATCCTCAATATGGCTGGAAACCACGGAGAAAAGGTACCATGACATTCAGTATAGCATGCTTTAAAAATGCAAGGACTTATAATCCATTTTAGGAAGATCACCATCCCAAGCGGTTAAAACTTCTTAAAACGTTGGCATGTAAAGGGCATCAACTCTTAAAAGTTCAGTTTTGTGGAAGGTCTCTCTCTGGCCAAACCAGGTTAAATGAGGTTTTTATGAAGAATGGCCGACTCTTGATGTTTGTAGATTAAATAATTTAAGTTACCAGCTCTTTGGGGTAAACCCCAAGGCTCATGACATGCAGACATTTCACTGAGGTGTGACTCTGAAGCTCTTCTAGAAGGCCAACATGTGGGGAAGAGCCCATTACTTAGTGAGTGAGCCTGGCCAGATGCCCACCCCACACCTCAAGCCAGCTCTACTGTTCTCTACTCTCCATGTATGCAGACTCCCGGATGGTGACAAAAGCTTTGTTTCTTTGCGAAAAATGATCCTAAAGTTTTCATGGATGTTAAAGAGGTAATTAACTTGAAGTATGAGAACATGTATAGAAAATGCGTGACGATGGGAAATTTAATTTAGGAGACAGCCAAGAGTGCAAACAAAGTTTTTTGTATCTGTGAATACAAAACAGCTGTGGATGTACAAATGTCAAGAGTCTGCTATAGAACTTATAGCAGCCCTACTTTATTTCACACTCATCCCTGGGCCTATGGCCCATAACCTTATCTGAGCTCATTAGAACCAATCTGGCTCACTCATACCAGGATGGGTCTCTGGAATTGGTCCATAACGCCTCTAGTTCAGCTGGTCCAATTTGCTGTGCCTAGCACTTAACCTCCATGGCTCAACCCCCACTGAATCCACATCTCCCCTCAAATTCTCCTTCCTATAGTACTCTATTCAAAATCACTCCTCTGCACAGACTCCTTTGGACATGACCTTTGGCATTTATTTTCCAAGACCATGCCCTGTGGCCATAAGTATAATAATATATTCTCACCCACTGGCCACCACCTCCACCAACCCCACTCCCTTATCACCATCACCAACTCTACCACCCGCCCCAGAGGAACACCCTGAAGCAAGGTGGCTATAAAGGTCCAGAGAGCCCCTTCCCAACAGTTTTAATCAGTAGACTCCTTACACCCATTCCTTACAGGGATACAGGTGGGCACCAAAACCTCCCTACCTCCAACTTACTTCCAAGAACTTAAAGTCTCCATACTGCACGTAGACTGTTTTGATGCCATTAAATGCGAGCTCCAGTTCCTTTAAGACTGGAAATGTGTGAAATGCCTCTACAGGGGGAGGAGAAAGAGAGAAACGGTAGCTTGTGAAGGACATAAGAGAAAGATATTAACAGTGGTCATTTACTGGGTTCCCACTGCATTAGGCCAGACACTGTGTAAAGTGCTTTACATACATGGACACTAAATCTCTAAAAACCCTGAAAAATAGGGATTACTACTTCCATTCCACAGCTGAAGAAACCAAGGCTTAGCTAAGCTAGGTGATTTGCTAGAAACAGAACTGCTGGTAAGTGGAAGGGCCAAGAACTGAATCTAAGATTAATTCCAAAGCCCATTTAAAAAATGATCTTTATTATTTCTGGTTATAAAAGTGAAACATTCCCAGCAAAAAGCTTTAAAAAACATAAAAGTTCCCTTTAATCTCAACACCTAGAGGTAACTATTCAAAGCTTCATGTATAATACCCCAGACTTTTTCTCATGTATATACTGACACACACACACACACACACACGTTTTTTACAAAAAGGGAATCATACTACACACGTTGTACTGTGACTTGCTTTTTTCCCTTAACAATATGACTTAAAGATTGTTCCAAGTCAAAACATATAGATCTGCATAATGTCTGAATTATGTTCTGTTGTATAGACATACCCTATTTTAGTTAACCATTCCCCTAGTGATAGTCGCTAGATTATCTGGATAAAAGGTTAAAAACACTCTTCCCTTTCTTCTTGAGAACTGGACCTTGGGTTAACTTTCTAGCCTTCTTCCCTTGGTAACATGAAACAAATGGTATGGTCACTGTGTTATTAGGCAATATTGCTATGCTAAAAATGACCCCAGGTTAGTAAACCACATCTGGACCAAGAGAAACTATAAATGAACTATAACTATCTCAAGGGGGCACCATAACTTTGGGCTTCTGTGTGTGTGGTGATGCCTATAACTGGACATGTCCTTTGCAGGAACTCTGGGAGCCATGTCTATGGAGTTACAACAGCTATCTGATCCCATGGGGAACAAGGTTTCTAAGCCAGAGTGGCGCCTGCATCCACCCAATGAGAGTTTCATTGTTTTGGATCTGAGCTAGGGGCCACAGAGAATGGCTCATGGATGGCTACATGAACAGCTACATGAACTGCTCATGAACTGCAGTGAGGATTCCACTGAAGAGGAACTGCTGACACTGTGCCGCTGGCATACTGTGTGGAATTACTCAAGAGCCTTCTAAGAGAACCTGGTGTCAAGTGTAGCCTATGGTGGTTTTGTGAGCTGGAATGTTCTGTAGAGCCTAATAGAAAGATGTGCTTTCGGGATGTTTCCAATGAACATCCTTGTACAAGTGTGTTTCTGTAGAATAAACTCCTGGGAGTGGAACTACTAGACTATGTTAAGAGACATCGCCAAACTACCTTCCAAAGATGTTGCACCAATTTATTACACTTGATTATGAGAGTACCCATTTCCCTACCAATGCTGGCAGTCATCAGTCCTTCTCATTTTTGTCAATATTTGATAGGCAGAAAATAGTACTTTGATGCTGTTATTTACTAGTGAGGATGAGCATCTTTTCATATGCCTGCTGCCTGTTTTTCAAGCCCATGCTCCTGACAGACCATGCTGTTTCCTCAAGGTCAGGGACTTCGTCACATGCTTCTAAAAACACCCCTCAACCTCAATGCATTCAAAACTGAATTCATCTTATTTCTCCCTAAACCCGCCTCTCCTGTAGTGCTGTCTGTTTCAGTAAATCCTCTTGGTTCCTCCCTTTCTCTACATGCCCATTAGTTACCAAGTCTGGTTATTTCTACCTCCTCTTGAATCTCTCTCTTTCTCAATCCCCTCTACCCTTATTGCCACAGCCCTGGTTGAGGCCTCACCTCCTCTCTCCTGGAAAAATGAAACCATCTTCCAGGTTTCCTGGCTTCCATCTTATAATCCACGTTCCTCACAGCCACCACTGAGCCTCTCTATTTCAAAGCCTTCTAAGGCTCTCTTTTGCCTGCAGGATTAAGTCCAAGTCATCCAGGGCCCCTGATAATATAGTCCTTGCCCACCTTTCTAGTCTCCATCCTCCCCTACCTATATGCCCTGCACACATACAAAGCTTCGTCAGGGCCCCTGATCAGGCACTGCCAGCCCACATCTGCTCTGTTGGCCTGAAATGCCTTCTCACCTTCTAATTCCTGAGTCACTCCTATTCGTGTTTTGGGTCTCAGCCTACATACTCTTCTTCTCAGAAGTTTCCTCTGACACTCTAGGCCCGGTTGATGGCCTGGTTGATTTTCTGATTCCCTCTATCATGGCACTGACCGTATACCCTGCTATAACTGAGCTCACCAGAACAGGAACTGGACACACTGATTTCTAAAAGCCAAGCAGTCATATAGTCCTGACACCCAGCAGGGGTCGCTGTGGATCTGCTGAATAAACAAGAAGGCTTTACAGTCCTACAGGAGCTTTCAGGGACTTAACAATTTCTTACATGCAGTCCCTTGGTATCTGCAGGGGATTGGGTCCACCGCTCCCACCCTAACCCCCACCTCCACCAACATCCTGCATCACCACCATGGACACCAAAATCATAGATGTTCAAGTCCCCTGTATAAAATGATGCAGTGTTTGCATATAACCTGTGCCCAGCCTCCTGTATACTTTAAATGATCTCTAGGTTACCAGTGATACCTAACATAATGTAAATGCTCTGTAAATAGTTGTAAATACAATGTATATGCTACATAAGTAGTTGCCAGTGCATGGCAAACTCAAGTTTTGCTTTTTGGAACTTTCTGGAATTTTTTTTCAAATATTTTCCATCTATATTTGGTTGAATCTGTGGATGTGGAATCCACAGATATGAAGGGCTGACTGTACTTATCTCATCTGAGTCTACAAGGTATCCTGCCTTGGGGAGGAAAAAAGGAAGGGCATTATCTCCATTTACAGTTAGAGAAGCTGGAGCTCACAGAGAAATGTTCTGAGTAGGCAGTGCCAGCTATGGACTGGAATCAGGTCTGTGTGTTCCCCCTCACCCAGCCTACTGCACTCCAAAAAAAGGGATGCGTGGCCAGTTACAGGTAGACTGACAGGCAAGTTCTAACACGAGAGACTGACTGTGACAGCCAAGAGGCAGAAGGTAGTTTTCAGGAAGAAAACTTACCTAGAGGCAGTAGGTTTTCTGAGGCATTGATGTAAATCACAGAATTAAAATGCTTGAAGTCCTTTTCCTTAGCCTGTGAGAAGGCATTTCAAAGAACACAAGATTAGTTCCCTGCCTGCAGGCCTTGCTGAAGCTCCAGAGCTTCTGTCAGAAGAGAAGCAAAGACCTCAAGGGGTAAGAACAAGAGCAGATACTTGATAAAGGCAGGAAGGTCTTTTCTGCTTTTTTTTTTTTCTATTATGAAATAATTCAAATGTTCAGAAAAGTATAGTGAATGTTACTCTGAAGGCCTGTGTAACCACTATCCAGCTTTAATAAATCCTAATATTTTGCTGTCTTTGCTTCAAATTTCCTTAAAGAAACAGAACACTACAGAGAGTTGAACACCACCACTCCCCCTAACATATCCATCCCCAATCGTACTCTTCTCCCTCTCTCCCACAGATAACAGCTATCCTGAATTGGTGAGTATCACTCCCATACCTGTTTTATACTTGTATTACATGTATGTGTATCCATAAACCATATATAGTGTTATTTACATGTTTTAAAACTTTATATCAAATGCCATCATACTGTAGATATCATTCTGCAACCTGCCTTCTTCACTCAACACTATGGGTTTGAGATTTACTTGTGTTGAGACACATAGATCTTTTTAGATTTACTTATGTTGATACATTTTAACTGCTATGTGGCATTATATAAGCAATCTCTCTTTATATGCCATGGAAAGCCTACAAACCGAAAATATATGCCATATGTGGTATATAGCAATACACTGGCTAATGGTAGGCCACAAATCTAGCTCCAAGCTACCTATTAGCCAGTGCAAAGAAAGAAACATGACTCATTACATAAGTCACAGAGTCTGCGAGTTGAGAACAAACCAGCGTCTTGGGAGAACCACTACCACTCCTGGCACTGAAACCTGAGAGAAATTTCTCCTGTAGGCTCTCCTGATGGGAACTCAGTGTCATACAATGAATCATACCCCAATAAAATTCTATGCATATTCAAACCACTTCCATAAGGCTATTTATTTCCTTTAACTCACTTCACATGGGATAATAGCAACACCAAATTTATAGCAAAAGATTGTGTCTGTGAATGTTGTTTCCACCCAGTGAGTCCCTGTCTGACCCTCCCCGTTCCTATGACCAGATTCCCAGTCCCCAGGGACTCGAAGTACAATGGTCCAACAGCCAGGAGCTACCTCAGGTCTGGCTCATCCCAATCACATCTTTGCTGGCTGGCCTTACCTTGGAGAAATTCAGGCCGCTCACATTAACGTTGCATAGGTCGGATGGATTCTTTACACAGTGGTGCTTCAGCTGGAACACAGTGCAGACAATCAGCGTGAAGGCCCCAACAAAGCTTATGTAATTGGCCAAGACAACAAATGACTCCCTGTTGAGGAGGGCAGCCCAGCACAGTGGAAAGAGCACAGGCTTCGGAGCTGCTCAGAATCAAGCTGCCACCTCAGCTCTCCCACCTCTGTTTCCCATTTGTAAGGTGGGGATGGAACACGTGGTTCTTAGGAGGATTCCTGCCTTTGTTCCTTCTTTGTCTTTTCTGGGCCCCACTTCCTCTACTTGGCTCTTAAAAAAATCAATATTACGGGTGCTTTACTAATCTCATACATTTGTCATAATTTGTGTGCTTGTTCATTCATTCATTTATTCACCAAATATTTACTAAGCACTACTTTGGGCCATGTTTTGTGCTAAATATATCACCAAACTTTCTGCTAATCCTAACTGAACTCTTTGACATAAGTATGATTATGTCTCTTCATAACTGAGAAAAGCAAGGCGAAAAGAGATAAAGTGACTTCCCTAAGGTCCCACAGCCAGTAAGTGATAGATCTATGATTTGAATCCAAATCTGTAATCACTAAACACTATGCTCTTAGGACTACCATATGTTGCCCTTCACAATTAAAAAGTCAGAAGAAAATCTTAGCTTTGGAGTTTCTATTTCTGTTTAATCAAACCCCATTCTTTTTTTCAGTTAATCATTTAGTTATGGTACCTTTTATGTTTAGGCATGGAACTAGGAATTTAAAAGACAATGAATAAGAAGCAGAAATGTTCCATGCCTTCTGAAAGCTTAAAACTGCATGGAAGCCAAGGGGCAAAAAAGTATTTATAAATGTGATAAATATTTTAAAGGAGAAACTCAAGATGCTATGGGAGACAGTAACAGGAGGTCCTAACCTCAGTGTGGAAGTGAGGAAATACTCACTTGAGGAAGTAATATTTCAGCTGATACCTAAGTGCTAAGTAGGAGTTGGTCCCATGAAAGTGGGTAGCAGGGGTCGTGAAAATTATCAAGGCAGGTAAAAGCAAGGTGCTTTTGAGAGGATGAAAAACAAAGTAAGGCTAGGGAGGCAGTCATTAGATCATTTGTGTCCATGTTGGCTCTGTAAAGGAGCGTGGATTTTATCCTATAGTCAATGGAAATCTGTCAGAGGTTTTTTGGCAGGGGGTTAATAGAAATTTTATAAAAATTGTTATGTCTGACACACGCAGAAAGGATGAGAAGACAGGAAAGGGTGGTGAGAGACCACTGTACTAGACATTGGTAACTGGCTTCTCTAGAGCCACTTCTCTACTTCTTCCTTGTTAAAGAACCCCAATATCGTTCACATTTCTCTGAGTGGATATATCCTTCAACTCCAGCTCCACAGGCTAAGTCTTGACTTTGTCTAATCCAGTCATGGTGGTCATGTTTCCCTAACCATTGACTGTTGGGATTTGTGATACAGGTTTGGCTAAGGAGACGCTGGCTGCTGGGGGTGGGAGGCCAGTTCCGGGAAGTTCCTACCTTTAAAACTCGATATAAGACAGTGACAATCCCTTTTCTACCTCTGGATGTTATCCTTTAAATGTGATGACCAGAGTTCAGCAGCCATCTCAGGATCATGAAGGCAATCAGCCCAAGAGGACAAGCTAATGTGCCAAGGATATAAGAGCAGAGAGATGGAGGAACCTGGGACTTGGAAGAAGTCATTAAACCAATGAATTAACCTACCCTAGAATAACAATGCCTCTGGCTTCTTTTTATGTGAAACAAAAGCATGATAGTTGGTTCAAACTATAATAGTTTGGAAGTTACTGAATTAGTCCAATAAAAGATGATGGTAGCCCAGATTAGGGTGGTAGCAGGGCAGATGAAGAGAAGAATACAGATTTGACAACTAATGAAAGTACCAGGGCTTGGTAATGGTAGGGATGAGGGTGGTGAGGGAGAGGCACGTGTCAAGGATAACCCCAAGTTACTTGCTTGGTGACTGGGTAGGTAGTATTGAGACCATCATTAAGACCATATATTAAACACTAGAAAAGAGGTGTTTCAGGGACTTGGAGTAAGGGGACTGGTGTAGTAGGTTAATATGAAGTGCCAGTGAAACATTCATATCCAATAGGCGGGTAGGTAACCCATTACTCTGAAAAACATCGCTGATGCTTCTGCTATCCGAAGTGGCAACATGGGTAACAAGCTATCTCAATTAATGGGGGATGTACATGTTGAAAACAAAGGGCAAAAGAAGAGTCCTATGGGAAGTGTTTCTGCCCCTCCTCAGCACTGTTGCTTCAGTCTTCCTCATTCCCAGTGAGAAGTAGACCTAATAATCAAAGAAATTCCACAGGACTCTGCAAAAAGCTTATACTATCCACCTTGAGCGGAGATGTAACCAGCTGCCTCCTTGAAGCTCTCTTTCAGCATCTGATCTGTGCAGAAACCTATCTCTTGGGAACCATAGCAAAGCCTGGGTACAAAGTAGGCTGCCAGGGAGCTCTTCTTAGGGACCTATGAGCACTGGACAGCACATGAATATTGGTTCACAAAATGTGTCTTTCTTTGCAAAGCCACTGAAGCACTGCACAGAGCAGATGTGAAATTACCTGGCTGGTCTCCAACACAGCCACCCCAGTGCCCTTTGTAAAGCCTGCCACAGACACTGGGTATATCTAGTCGGCATCCCTGGCTTTCAGCCAGATATTAAACCCAAAGGACAAAGGTTATGGCATGTGGGGCCTCCCCAATCTCCCTGCTCTTAGAGAGATCTCCCCAGAGCAGAGCAGGAATCTTTATATTCTACTAGGTGCTAGAATACGATTTTTCAATTTACTGTTCTCCCTGACCTACTGCTTTGCCTCTCTGGCTCAATTCAGACTTTTTACCTGATAAAATATAAAGGCACAGCCTTTGCAGTCGGTAGACCAGAGTTCTAATTCTGAGTAGTTCTAATCCTGGGTAAACCAGAGTCCTAATTACTAGCTGAGGGACCTTGGCCAAGGCAAATTACTTCTTGGGCCCTCAGTTTTCTCATCTGCACAATGGCAACAACATAATAGGGATGATAATACCTAACTCATAAGGTGGATGTTAAGAAAGCTTTACATATAAAGAAAGTTCTGGGTCCCTTCATCATCCTGGCTATACTCAATTTGCCAAGATCACTCTAATAGTTTGGGGTGGATTGGGGGTAACTGTACCAGAGGGAGGTAGGGCAAGTCCTTGCCCCCCACCAAGACAGTCGTCAGATGGTGCTGCCAGCCTTTCAGGATGCATTTACTCTCACCAGAAAAGCCTGGTCCAGCACGTGTCCTGGAGTGTCCACTTGGTTTTCCCGTCGAGACCCTTTCTTTCCTCCAACCTCAAAAAAAACCTTCTGGCTTTCCTGACCTTCAGCTCGTGCTTCAACCACACCCCTGGGCTTCTTCTTGAGGCTACATTTCCGAGCCACTAACCAGTGTCCTCGGCCTGTTGAGAAGATCAGAACAGTGACAAGGAGCAAACTCCTCTAAAGCCACAACTCGTGCAATTACAGAATGTTTATCTTTAATACTAAAACAAAAATTAACTCCTCATTACCTAATATGCACAAGATACCGTGCTGCAGCTGGGGAGGGGGAGCGTCTATATACCTGTCTTATTTAATTGGCCCCAAACCCAAACTCAGTGAAGACATGCTACTGCCCCCATTTTACAGAAAAAAAGGCTAAGATTCAAAGTGTAGAATGACTTGCCCAATTCCTTCCTCCACATTTTTGCCTCCAAACTCTAATTGTTCCTTCAAGATTGTAGATAAAGTATTTCCTTTTCTGTGAAGCCTTCCCTGACTCTCCTCAGCAGAGCTGATCATTTTTTCCTGGGCCAGATAGTTATTGCCCCATTTGTCATCTCTTGGGTAAAGGTAAAGCCCATTGTGTGACGCCAACTCAATGGGCTACATCTTCCCAGAACTCACCCAGGATTCTATCATTAAACGGCAAAAGTTGCATTAGGAGCTCAGGATAAGAAAGTGAGAGGACAGGTGGCATTTTTAAAAGACCCAATAATACATGCTCACTGTAGAACGAACTAGAAAATGTATGTTAAGTAAAAAGAAGAATATGAGGTTTACTAGTAAGCCCACCTAATAAAAATCATAAGAACATTCTGGAATCTGTTCTCTCCTTCATCACTTGTTTATTCATTGTAATCTGTAATTATTGTATTTGTTCGCTTGTTTATTGTCTGTCTTGCCCTCTAGAGTGGAAGCTCCATGAGAGCACAGACTTTGATTCACTCATCTCAGTATTCCCAAGGCCTGCATAGAGCTTACCACACTGTGAGTGTTGCTGAACTTACCCTGAGCCACAGCTCTCACCCACAATCATCCATTCAGACCTTTTCTGAGCACCTACTTTGCGCAAGGAGTTGGGGCTATGGAGAAGAATACAATGGAGGATTCGAAGGAGCTCAAAAATGTAAAGGGTGCTGTGAAGCCCAGAGCGGGGAGCTACCAGCCTAGGGCATGAGCTAGATCTTGTATGTTGAAAGTTGACTAGGTGGAGATGGAAAAACCAAAGATTGGGACTGCACAAAAGAACAGCACAGAGCTGTGGGAACCAGCTTGGTGCCCCTGACCACTGGCTCTCTGCCTGCATAGCCTGCTACCCCTGCCTCAAGGGCTCGCCTTCGCTTACCTGACCACTGCTGCTAATCCTGTGTCTTGTCTTGGATGCAGCTCCCATCCTACGTCTGACGTGAGCCAGTTCCTATTCCCATCATGGGCCTGACAGTCCAGGCACTCATTTCCCAGGGCTGCCCCCATCTGGGCCATGGACCTTTGTCCTATCCCAATAGCCCCAAATCCTACAGCCTCCAGCCTGAGTTGGTGCCAAAACTGCCAACAGAACCAGGAAGGAAGGCCTGGTGTGTGTGGGGAGATAGACCTGAGGGAAAAGAGATGAGGCTGGAGAGGTCATCAGAGTCAGATCTCAAAGGTCTTGAGGACCAGAATAAGGAGTTTGGGTTTTAATGGGGTAGGTTTTTAGCAGGAAGAGTATTCATGGGAAGGTTTTTTTCCCCTGTAAATTTTCATTTTGAGATAATTTCAGACTTCCAGAAAAGCTGTAAAAATAATACAGAGTTCCTATACAGCTTTCACCCAGGTTCCCTAATGTTAACATCTTATATAATCATAATACAATGGTTAAAACCAAGAAATTAACACTGGCATAATATTAGTAATGAATCTACAGCCTTTCTGTGATTTTTGTCAGTTTTCTCACTAATGTTCTCTTTCTGTTCCAGGATCCAATCCAAGATCTCACATTTCATTTAGTTGTCATGTCTCCTTAGTTTCCCCCAAACTGTGACAGTTCTGTAGTCTCTATTTTTCTTGTGTGATCTTGACACTTTTGAAGAGTACTATTCAACTGCTTTATCAAATGTCCCTCAATTTGAGTTTGTTTGATGTTTTCCCATAATTAGACTAAGGCCTTGCAGTTTGGCAAGAAGTGATGTTGTGCCCTCCTCAGCACAAAATGTCAGGGCATACATGATGTCAATATGTCTTATTACTGGTGATGTGGCTAACATCCACAACCAGTTGACTTTAAGGAGACTATCCTTGATAATGTGTGGGTCTCACCTACTCACTTGAAAGACCTTAAAAGCAAATACAGGCTTCCCAAAGAAATAAGAAATTTTGCCTTAAGACTGCAGCATCAGCTCTTCCCTGAGTTTTCAGCTTGCCTGTCCTATAGATTTCAGATTTGCCAGCCTCCACATTTCATAAACCAATTCCTTAAAAATATATAATTTATATATGTGTGTTGGTCCATACATGTATACACATAGATGTATATGAAAACAAAACTTGTAGGAGATACACACACACACACACGGACGTACATACACACATCTTATTGATTCTATTTCTCTGAAGAACCCTGACTGATAACAGTATTCATAGAAGTTTCTTGCCTGTAAAAGTTATTATTGTGATGTTTTAATAGTGATTTTCCCCCCAAAAAGTGATTTTCCCCCCAAAAAGTAATTTTCTATTTCCTTCATTCCTTCTATATTTATTAACTGTAATTCTATTGTAAGGAAGGACTCTTCCTCCTCCCCCACTTATTTATGTATTCTTAATTTAATTATATCAGCATGGGATCATGACTATTTACTTATTCTATGGATTACAACCCAATTCTACCTTTATTTATTTTGCTGCTCATATTGTTCCAGCTTTGGCCATTGGGCGCTCCTTCAGTTTGGCACCTATGTCCTTTCAAATTGCCCCCATCATTTTTCTGAGCACTGCTTTATTTTCTGGCACCACACAATGTTCCAGGCTCAATATGTATTCTTCTTGCCTCAGCCCTAGAAACAGGTTTTTGTCTGAGGAGCCTTGGATTTATTTACTGGAGAATGGTATTTAGAAATCAACATCTAGGCGGCAGGCATGCTCTTTGCAACTGAGGTGTCATTGCCCTCAGTGGGCCAGGAAATACATGTACATATACCAACACATGCAGATACATACGGCTATATTTATTTCTCTATCTGTCCATCTGTGTGTGTGTGAGGGGGTGTGTATGTGAAATCATGAGTGCATACTGAGAGCTTCATGGGAGGGTTTTCAACAGATAGGTGGCCAAAGAAGGTCTCTGTGTGAAAAATGAAATCACTCAAGAGAAGTGGGAAGCACAGGCTGAAGGAGAAGGTTCTTCTACTATTCCATGTACAGAATGACCAGAACATCATTTCATCTAGGGTAAGCTAGGGGTACTTCTCCTTCGCTCTACCCGTTCAAAGCAGCAAATCCAATCCAGTGAACCCACACTTCTCGGCAGTGTTCCATCAGCAGGACTCTGCTCAGCATAAGTAGGAGTCCCTGCCCCAGGGGAGTCTTTAACTACATAAATGTTTGAAAAACTACTTAGCAGAGTCAAGTTTAGCCATTTTATTTAGGAGCTGGGCAGACTATAATTATGCATCAAGTAAGAAACACAGAAAGGAAGACAGCTGACAAGAGAGGATGGGCACTGAGGGATGGAGTAGCTGGACACAGCTTACTAGAAGAAGTGGGAGAAGGGCTGGGCCTTGCGGGATGGGAGGAGTTCGGATAACTGGCTTGAGGGCTGGAACGTTCTGGGCGAATGTTAAAAAGCTATGTGAAGGGCTTCCCTGGCAGCGCAATGGTTGAGAGTCCGCCTGCTGATGCAGGGGACATGGGTTTGTGCCCCGGTCCAAGAGGATCCCACATGCCGCGGAGCGGCTGGGCCCGTGAGCCATGGCCGCTGAGCCTGCACGTCCGGAGCCCGTGCTCCGCAACGGGAGAGGGCGCAACAGTGAGAGACCCGCATACCACAAAAAAACAAAACAAAACAAACAAACAAACAAAAAGCTTTGTGAAAATATTATAAACACTATGGAACAGGGCATAAATCAAGGAAAGGGGTTGTAAAAAAAAGGATAAGGTGGGTTAGAGCAGAAGGTAAAGGAAACAGCAGTGAGAAGTCACTAAACAGAAGGGAACACTATGGTTAGATGTGCACTTTAAAAGGTTCCCTGAGAACCCTTGTGCACTGTAGGTGGGAATGTAAATTGGTGCAGCCACTGTGGAAAACACTGTGGAGGTTCCTCAAAAAACTAAAAACAGAACTACCATATGATCCAGCAATTCCACTCCTGGGTATATATCCGAGAAAAACAAAGTCACTAATTCGAAAACATACATGCACCCCAATGTTCATAGCAGCATTATTTACAATAGCCAAGACATGGAAACAAGCTAAGTGTCCATCAACAGAGGAATGGATAAAGAAGATGTGGTACATATATACAATGGAATACTACTCAGCCATAAAAAAAGAATGAAAATTTGCCATTTGCAACAACATGGATGGGCTTGGAGGGCATTATGCTAAGTGAAATAACTCAGACAGAGAAAGATAAGTACTGCATGATATTGCTTCTATGTGGAATTTAAAAATACAACAAACTAGTGAATATAACATAAAAGAAGCAGACCCACAGATACAGAGAACAAACTAGTGGTGACCAGTGGGTGGGGGGATGGTGAAGGGGCAATATAGGTGTGACAGAGTGGGAGGTACCAACTGCTGGGTATAAGTTAGGCTCAAGGATGTATTGTACAACATGGAGAATATAGCCAATATCTGTAAATGGAAAGTAACCTGCAAAAACTGTATAAAAATAAAAGAATTCTAATAAATAAATAAAATTTTAAAAACAATAAGGCTCCCTGAGACTGCTGGGGGCAGATGGATTGGAAGGGAAGGGATTGTGTAGGGGCAGGGAATAGCAGGGAAGGGGTTGAAGAGGAAGAAATGGGTGTCAGGGACATTCTGAAGCAGAAGCTGGGTGTGAGGCAAACCTACTGATCCTAGAAGTCACCTGACCTTCCTCTGGCACCCGAAGCAGATTTTTGGCTGGAAAGCAGTTGCTCAGATAAGGCTTCCCATCATCCAGTTTGTAGATTCCTGAGGCGGCCATGTCCCTGAGAGCCAAGCAAGAAAGTAAGGAGTGAGAAGGGACAGGGCTGCTCTCTCACCCCAACACAGTCTGTGAGCTCACCAGGACCACCCCTAACACACACCCTAGCTCCGAGGCCCTAGAGGCCCACTGTCCTGCTTCAGAAATGGGCCAGCCCTTTAGATAACAAGGGAGATAGGCCCCGGGTTTTTCAGTTCATATCAACCGTAGCTCAGTGAAACACTAGAAAAAGCATCACTTTTGGGCTCAGACAGATCTGGTTTGAATCTTGTCTCTTGCCTGACTCGTTGACTGGGAAAATTCTCTACCCGTCTAAGCCTCAGTTTCCTCGCCTGTAAAAGGTCTACCTTAATAGACAAAAGAGAAGATCAACCTGGAAAGGTAGTGCCTGGTACATATTAAGTGTTCACTAGCTATGTTCTTTGTTTTGAGTTCAGGGAAGAGGGCTCTCATACTTTAGGCAAGACGATGTGCAAATAATGAGATGTGAACTGGATAAATGGGGTTTGAAAGATGAACTGAGGTTTCTGATAGAGAGGGGGATAAGCTTAATAGAGAAAGGGCCACAGGATTAAGGGCACGGTGGTGGGTACATCTGGCACAGTAAAGAAAGAACCTGACCCAGGAAGGGGAAGGAGGTGTGTTTGGGAGTCTTGGACAATAAGGCTGAATGGGAATGATGGTGCCTGCTTCTGAAGGCCTTCAGTGCCAGGCTAGGAACCCAGGCTCCATATTGTATGTAATGGAGAGACGTGGATGATATCTAAGTTGGGGAGAGCCATAACCCAAGCTGTGCTTTAGAAAGAGAGGTCTGACAAATATAATGCCTGGTGAAATGGGATTCCATTGGTCAGGAGTCACAAAAATTCCAGCTCAGAAGTACACTCACTGCTTTCATTAAATCTTTCATCATCTCCCACCTAGAACACTGCAACAGTCTTCTGACTGGATTCCCACTGAGCAAGCTTGAGCCTGGTCTTGAAGGCCCCTTGAGACCTATGTCCTAACTTTCCAGCTCCAGTCACTCCACCCAAGAGGCTCACAGAATCATTTTCTACTCCCCCAAACATATTTGGTCTTCCATGCCTTTGTTCTTAGCGTTCCTTTGGCCTAAAATAGCTCTTCCCACCTTGTTCATCTGGCTGATCTCATGCTTTAAGATTCAGCTCAAATGCCACTTCCTTTAGGAAAATAATCTCTTATCAAAGATCTAAATTTTTTGAACCTTAAGCTCTTAGAGATTGAGATTTTTCCTTAAAAGGATCCAGTCATTCCCTAATCTGCTTTGGGGTAGCTTCAGACAATTTGGGGTTGCAGAAGTTTGGGAACCTGGCCAGGGGAAGGGAGACCCTGGCAAGAATGTGGAACCCTGAGATGGAGGGTCTGGGAAGAGATTCAGTACAAAGAAGGAGCAGAGTGGAGAGCTGGGATCAGGTGTCCTGAGAAAATGTTTCCCGGAAGTGACAAATATGAAAAGTAGAGGGGTGCAGTAGGAGGCAGCAACAATTTTAGAGACAAGAGACTTAAATTTAAGACTAGTTTCTACTACTAAGCTAACTGACCTTCTGCAAATCACTTTACCTCTTTGTGCCTCAGATTTCTCACATATAAAATGAGGATTAAAACCTGTGTCTCAGAGAATTGTTGTGAGAATTAAATGAGATAATAGAAAAAACAAGCTTCTTTCTAGACCCAGTCCAGATGCCATCCCTTCCATAAAGTCCTCACTGAACCTACCAGAGGGACATAATTGCTGTTTTAGCTAAACTCTGGAGTTTTTCTTCTGTAAGCCTTTCATGGCCAGACCCCTTTCTACCTCATAAGATTACTAACAATCATGAGGGGGCTGTTTCAATGGCCTCTGAACCTCCAAGTCTGGAAACATGTCCAATTCACTGTCTCTCTTCCACTCTTGGAAAGCTCACAGGAAACACCCAATAAACATATGTGAGCCAAATGAAGGGTACAATGGCACTAGGGCCCAAGGGTTTTTATACATATTTCTAATCTCCCTAACTAGACTTTGAGCACCTCCAGGAGAAGGACAGCATCTATGGTATTCATCTCTTCACTCCCAGTACCTAACACCTGGCACATAATAGATTCCATAAGTACCTGTGGAATGAATGCGTGATCTTGACATCTCCTTTGGTTCAACACAGGGCACTGTGAATTTCCTGATCCCTGAACACCCTGAAAAAGGTTGGGGGCCCTTTCTATGTGCTTCCATGATATTCCATACTTCTCCTAGTATAACACTTATCATTTTATTATAATTTTTTTCTCTCCTTACCAACTTCCCACCTGCTATGGGGCCTATAATACCTAGTGACCTATATAATCCCAGAGCCTAGCATAGAGCCTAGAACACATTAAAAATGTGTTGGGAAGATGAAGGGATGGATGGATGGTTGGATGGGGGAGACAGTCATCCAGTCAATCTGTCTTTCAGGAAATCCCTCCTGTGACCAATCACACCTATCTGCTAGATGGGTGAATGAATGAATGAGTAAATAGCTGCCTGGAAAATGTTAGAGAAGATGACTGCTGGAGAAAACTCCAGTAACTTAAAGAATATGGGGACCTTGGTTCTGATCTGCATAGTACTTACTTGATCTTTGATCTTGGGAAAGACCTCTTGACTTCCTTTTTTTTTTGTTTCTTCACCTGTAAAATAGATATTGCACTCCTTCTTAGTTTGCCATTTAGAGCTCTTGAACTTTCTCATTAATTATATCCTACTGTGATCCTTTGCTCCAAAATGTGTCTCACCTGGGGCCTAGAAAAATACCACAGGACTAAAGATCCCAGAAACAGAAAAGAAATAGAGACGGAGACATAGACAGGAGGGTGGAACAAGAGAATAATTTTATGACAATGGGGTGGGGCTAGAGTGCTTAATAGGAAGTGCAAATCACAAATTAGAAAGGAAAGGATCATTTATATGACCATTTACACAAAATAAACTTATGCATGATAAAACCAGCAAAGACAAAGTTGAAAGCTAAGACACACACACACACACACACAGAATAATGCTTCTCATCTGCATACATTTGCTTTTTCCATTCCTTCGGTCTATCACACTTCTGCCCCTCTTCTTTGCCTGACGCATACAGAAAACTTTCCTGTATATCCCCCTCCTCAGGATTACCCACATCTGTGTTACCACCTCAATCCACCTCTTAAAGAAGGCACCGTGCCACACTGTATTATAATGGCCTGCTTACCTGTCTGTTCCCCACTCCTCACACCCTAACCTCAGTGAGCCTCTCTAAGGCCAGGCCTGGGTCCTACCTATATCTTTATCCCCAGCGCCTCAAACAGGGTCTGGTCCATTGAAGAGGCTCAACTGAGTGCTTACTGAACTAAATGGAACCATGAACACAATACTATGGAGTTCTTCATTCTGTCTGCAAAGAAGGAAGAAGGATCAGGGAAGGTTTCACAGAGCAGGTGACATTAGAGCTGGGTCTTGAAACATAAGTTATAAAAAGATAAAAAGCTACAGGGGCATCTGACTGGACTGCTTCACTGAGGTGAAGAAACTGCATCTAATAGTTTTTAGTAATAATTATGGTCATGTGAGTGTTAGCTTTATCAAGACGGGTGTTTTGCCTGTTATTCAGGGGTATGTACCCAGTGCCAAGAACAGTGACCACTCCATAGCAAGTACTGTTTGTTCAATCATTTGGACACTTCTATGAGGAATTCATGGGGAGTTAAAAAAAAAATGATGCAGTGTAGTAGATCATAGTGTATTAAGTCCTGTTATGTGATAACTCTAAGTCATTAGAGTAGGAGTTCCATGAAAGTAGGGAACAGGTTTTTTCTGACCCCCTAGTATCCCTTAGTACAGTTCCAAGCAATGTTGGTGCTCAATAAATATTTATGTAATAAAAAAGAATTAATAAAAATCTGGAATATTATTACATCCTAAAACTGTAAAGGCAGGGCGGCAAAGGTGAGATAGGCTGAGACCTGTGACCCTTTACTAGAGTGTTTGCACCTGGACAAACATCTCCTTGAACAACAAAATACAAAGAAACTCGAAGGGACTAAAAGTAACTGCATGCATGCACAGGTGGGGCAAATTATGAACAGTAAGACACAAAAAGGCCAAAAGCCAACTGCCACTTCTGAGGTGTTAGGAGCAAAAGCAGGGAACTGCCCATGACCCCGGCACACAGCGCCACCAAGGGGGTGGGCAGACCACCTAAGGCACCCCTCCCACCTCACCCACCCATCCCCCCACCCTCACCCCATTTAAGGGACCAGCTCACCCGCCACTCCTCCACCCCCACCTGCTTCTTGTTTTGCTCCCTCCTGCTGCAGGACGAGTCCCAATAAAGCCTTGCCTGAATTCCCCGCCTGGCCTCTTACCAATTTCTATTGATTAAAGAGTCCAAGGACCCCAGGTGGTAATAAAGGGAGCATGACGCGGGTTTGATGTCAAAAAAAAAACCATCTGTGGGCTTCCCTGGTGGCGCAGTGGTTAAGGATCCGCCTGCCAATGTAGGGAACAGGGTTCGAGCCCTGGTCGGGGAGGATCCCACATGCCGCGGAGCACCTAAGCCTGTGCGCCACAACTACTGAGCCTGCGCCCTAGGGCCCGCGAGCCCCAACTACTGAAGCCCGCGCGCCTAGAGCCCGTGCTCTGCAACGAGAAGCCACCACAATGAGAAGCCCGCGCACCACAACGAAGAGTAGCCCCCGCTCGCCGCAACTAGAGAAAGCCCGTGTGCAGCAACGAACACCCAACGCAGCCAAAAATAATAAATAAAATAAATAAATTTATATTTTAAAAATCTGGCTGCTAGACTAGGTTCTGATACATGCTATCTGGCCTTGGTTAAGTGCCTTAGTTTCCTCATCTGATTGGTCCGTTAGGGGACTAAATGAGAGGATGGATATATATGCACTTAAGACAGTGCCTGACAGGCAGTAGGCACTCTGAATGTGAGTTCTCTGTAACACGAAGACAATGCTAACAGCTAAGATGACAGTCACCAAAGAACCAGTACGTGCAGTTACATGGCTAGAAAAGGATGAAGGACGAGCTCCTGCCCACTCCTTGCCAAACGCTACATCTGGGGCGGGGGAGACTCTAACCCGTCACGCAAACTAAGTTTCCAGTTTCCAGCCGCACCTGCCTCCGGTGTCGCTTCAGCCTCCGAGACGTCCGCGGGGGCGACGGCCTGGTCTGGCGGGCTGCGCGCCTGCGAGCCTCCCGGGGAACTCGGAGCCGCTCCACGGTGGCGCCTGCCACTACCTCTCCAGCCCTTAGTAACCGCGACGCGGCGGCTGCCCGAGTAAGCGGCAACTGATGACTGGAGCTTCTAATTACCACAAGTTCCGGCAAGCCCCCCCGGCCACTTCCGCTAGCAACCTCGCGTCAGCCAGCCCCAACTACGGATCCCGATGGACTCCGCGCGGCACGTCACGCCGTCAGCTCCAGCCAATCGGCTTCGGACAAGTAGGAGGGGAGGGAGACGCAGAAGCAAGCAAGATGGCGGCGGCGGCTGCTCAGGGAGGGAGAACTGGTGGTGGTGGAGGCAGTAGTGGGGCTGGCAGTGGTTCCAGCTGTGGGACAAGCAGTAGCCGCAGCGGCTTGCTGGACAAGGTGAGAAGTCGGTTCTTGGGGGCAGGCGAGGCCTGGGGACGCCCGGGAGGCGGCGAGCCCCCTTTGCCGTCCTCGCCCCGCTTCTGCGGCTTCCCAGGGGGAGTTCTCGTCTGGCCCACCGTGGGAACCCTACGGGCGCTTGTAGCCAGCTCCCTACACACCTCAAACCCGGGCTCTCTCCTCTTTAGGACTTCTTTCTTTCTCGGAAGTGTTCAGTCCTTAATGCCGGCCACTACAGCTTCTTAGGAATATTCGATTATTCTCACATGTCAGTGCGGCCATCGCTTTTCCATGGTGGTGCTGGGGGCCACTGTTGAATGTGCCCATTTCACCGACAGGGAAATGTGAATCCTGACTGAATGAAAGCCGCTGTTCGAAGTCAGTAGTCTCCAATCTTCCCATCACGACCGCCACACTTGCGTGCTGCTACAGATTCCAGAGTGCTCTTGGCCTTTTGCTTACTGAAGTTTCTGGGCGTTTTATCTCGATACCCCGAATACTGCGCTTCGAGTATTGACTTCCACTATGCGCTGACAGGGAGCCTTTAAGATTTCTCTTTCCTCTTCTTCACCCTCCCCCTTCCTTCCTCCCCCCCTCCACGCCTGCCACCAAGTGCCCTAGGTGAATCGTATTCATTAGCTTGCTGCCTGCTCAGGCTTACCTCTTCTCCCCCTCTACCTATCCAGTTGTGTTTTTTTGTTTTGTTTTTTGTTTGTTTGTTTGTGTTAATGTGGTCCTAACCACAAGGGCTTAAAAGAAAAGAAAAAAAAGGAAGATTCTTTTCCTGGGTTGGCCCTTCTTGCCCTTTGCATAGCATCTTGAGAGAAACAGTTGCGTGTAGGTCTGGGTCCTAGTACTGGTTCTGCCTCTAATTAGCTGTGTGACCTTGAAATGTGCTTTTTCTCCCTGTGTTTTGTTTCCTCATCTGTAAAATGAGGGACTTAGCCTTAAATGTACCCTAAGGTTCCTTCCAGTTCTCTCATTGTAGGGCCCTAAGCCAGTTTGATGAGAAATGTTAAGCATGGGGTCTTTAACATAGTAAATAGTCAGGATTGTTTACTTTAATTGAAAACAGTTTTCAGACTTCTCTGTGCTTAACACATGGTAGGTGCTTAAGAAATGAACACATGGTCATATTGAGGGGTTTGGATCCAGATATTTTTGCTTCTCTTTTTGGGTGTCATTGGTTTTGAATTACATGGTTCTCACAGTTTTAACCCTTCTTAAGAGATAGGACATGTTCTGGGAGTTGGGATGGTAAATCGCTCCAAGGAATGTGAAAGTGTTGAGAATTGATGGTCATTTTCATACACAGATCCTGCCTTCCTGCTGGGTGAACACCTCACGGCCTATGTTTATTCTGTCCCATTGAGTGCTCTTGCTCTTTGCTCCACTTGGATCATCACCAGCAAACATTAAGCATGGACAGTCTGCTAAGGCAGTGATTACTGAAAAGTGTATGGCATCAGTGTGTTTTGGAAGAACCTGCGTTTGGGGGTCATAAGATTTGGGCTTTGACGTAGATCTGCTAGTTTCAAACTGTTAGAAGATTGGCAGGTCAGTTAACCTCACCAAGCTTACCTTTCTTCACCTGAAATATTAGGGTTTTGGAGAGAATCAAATCAGATGATGTACATTAATGATCTCTGTAACCTATAGTATCTAATACAGAGGTGTGATGGCAGAGGAAAAAAAAATCAAGAATCCTACTGTCAGAAAGTACTCAGTATAGCTGAGTATAGAACATGGGGTACCCAAAATATTAAAAATAAAACTACTTGGTATTCACATGTGTACTTTTTACAGAAGTTAAAGTGAGAGAATGATCCCTGAGATCTAATTGATAAGGGGATGAGAGCTCTAGGGAAAGACCTCATGTTTGAGAGTGGAACTGGGACCTTATTTTGAGACTGAGACAAGAGACAGATGGCATACTAGTTAAGAACGTCCTTGAACAAAGGTACACGGTGCCTGATGTTTCTCAGGTACTGAGTTGACTGACTGTTCTCTAAAACAGGGGTCCCCAACCCCCAGTTCCTGTTAGGAACTGGGCCACACAGCAGGAGGTGAATGGGGTGCCAGCGAGCAAGGCTTCATCTGTCGCTCCCCATCGCTCGCATTACTGCCTGAACCATCCCTGTCAACCCACCCCAGTTTCTGGAAGAATTGTCTTCCACGAAACTGGTCCCTGGGGCCAAAAAGGCTGGGCACCACTGCTCTAAGAGACTTGTAATGACAAATAGGTAGAATCAGATGAAGAAGGGCATGGATTGCTTGAAGTAGAAGTAGGAAGGAAGCCTGTTGAAGGTTTTTGAGCCTAATATATAAAGTGGTTTTAGAAAAGTTACTCAAATAGTTTGGAGTGGTAGAAATTAGAAGTCTTCTAATAAGGCCTCATACCATACCAGTATATGGGGTTTAATATAAAAAGAAAGACAAGTTTGAATTTTGGTGCAGCATGTTAAAAACTACATGGTCTTGGATAAGTTATGATATCATTGAACTTAAATTTCCTTATGTGTACATTGTGGATGCCCATACATATAGTAGGCTTGTTGTAAATATTAAGTCATAATATTGGTAAATGTTCTTTGTAAAGGGCTATAAAAATAGAATGATAAGGTGAGGAGAACCCTAGCTTGAGTAGCACAGATAGATAAAAGGCCTCAGAAAGGAGCACTTGGCAGAATTAACTAAGAACTGAGGGGCCGAGGAGAGAGAAAATAAGTCAGCAGCTGTTTAGGTGCTTTTTCTTGGAGAACTTGATTTCAGCCTTACATTGAGTTGTTTTTCCTCTGAAGTCTCTGGCATTTATTGCACATGGGAATTAAGCTGTCACTGAATATGACATACTGTTTTATATTGTTCTACCAATTTGTCCAGTTTCCCATGAGACGTTCTCTATTGTGATCAACAAAGAATAAATACTTGGAGCATTGAATTTAGCAGAGAAAAAACTTCAGATCTGCCACCCCAGTCTTCAGAAACTGCCTTAGAGGATGATGCCTCTATTTGTTTGAAAACTGCGGGAACTGTGGAAGAGAAAATGGGGAAAAAATGTTACTCTCAGTGGAGCAAGAGCTGAATGAATAGAGAAGCTTTTGCTCTGTGGGAATGAGAGGCTGTTACCTTACAGTTTCTTTAATTTGATTTGTTTTGATTTTTTGGAGGGTTTTTATTTTATTTCTTGCAGCTTTGGTTTTACTTGCCATGAAGAAATGTAATAAAGAGATGCAAATGTGCTTGTAGTTTTCCCTAAGCAGATGTGAGTTTCTGCTTCTATGAAACTGACTTTGAGAACAAAGCAATTTTAGTTTCCTGATCTTAAAGATAGGTATGCAAATATAACCTTCCAGCTTCCATCACAGAAAACTTAGATCATTGCAGTAAGTTATTTTTCCCAAAATACATCAAAGTATTTTATTCTGCGTAGCAGGCTATAAAAATTGTTTGCTTAATTTGTTTTGGCTATTAAAATTGACATGTGGCATTAAAGCATGCTTTCCAGAACTATATCCAAATTCTTTTTTTTTTTTTTTTTTTTTTTTTTTTTTTTTTTTTGCGGTACGCGGGCCTCACTGCTGTGGCCTCTCCCGTTGCGGAGCACAGGCTCCGGACGCGCAAGCTCAGCGGCCATGGCTCACGGGCCTAGCCGCTCCACGGCATATGGGATCTTCCCGGACCGGGGCAAGAACCCGTGTCCTCTGCATCGGCAGGCGGATTCTCAACCACTGTGCCACCAGGGAAGCCCTATCCAAATTTTTTTAACCTCATAGTTGGATTTCTGTCTCCTGGCTGGATTTTTTTTGTTTATTAAAATTGTTTTGGCTATTAAAATTGACATGTGGTATTAAACCATGCTTTCTAGAAGTTATATCCAGGCCCTTTTAACTTCGTATGTGGATTTCTGTCTCCTGGCTGAACTGTCAACCTGATCTTAAAGTACAGTTTTTATACCTTAGTAGCTGAGAACATAGGTTTTGGAGCCAGGCTGGCTGGCTGGCTTTGAATCCTTGCTCTGCCACTTAACAGATACATGTTCTTGGGCAAGTTAATAAATCTCTTTGTATCTCAGTTTCCTCATCTATAAAGTGGGGATAATAATAGTATTTACCTTAAAAAGTGGTTTCTGGCACATAGTAAGCACTCAGCAAAACATGTATAGCTGCCACTTTTTTTATTTATTTATTTTTTTTTTTTTGCGGTACGCGAGCCTCACTCCGCGGCATGTGGGATCTTCCCGGACTGGGGCACGAACCCATGTCCCCTGCGTCGGCAGGCAGACTCAACCACTGCGCCACCAGGGAAGCCCTTGAAAATGTTTATAATGAAGAGACCTTGAAGTTCATGTGTTCAGCCTCCTCATTTTATAGACATGGACACAGTTGGAGAGGGGAAGATGAAGCAACTTGTCCAAGAGCACACAGTGAGTTAGTTACAATTCCAGAACCTGGCTTCGCAGCTCTTAATCCAGTACTCTTACCTTACTTAGTACATTGCCTCTCATACTGGAGCAGACCATGTGCTAGCTAATGTAGTAGTGGAAAGAGCATCTGTTTTGAGGTTGGAAGACCTAGGCTGAAGCCTTGGCTTTGTCACCCACCAACGTGTGTCCTTAGACAGGTCACATATACTCTTTTGCTCTCTTCGATGGGATCTTAGCTTGCCATACTGGAACAGGGTAGTATGCCTGTACCCTAACCCAGCTCTGACAAAGAGGGTGAACAGTTTTATGGCAGTACTGTGATGTGTGTGTTTGTGTTTAAAGAAACAAGATGCAGGCTTTTAATACTGTTTTTCAAACTAAACTTTAAAAGCATCTCAAAACTCATTATTTTTGACTTCATCAAAATTAAAATCCTTTTCGTATCAAAGGACATTATCAAGAAAGTGGAAAGACAGTCCACAGCATGAGAGAAAATGTTTGCAAATCATATATCTGGTAAGGGTCTAGTATCTAAACTACATAAAGAATCTTACAACTCGATAATAAAAAGACAAACCAGTTTTTAAAAGAATAAAGGATGTCGGACTTCCCTGGTGGCGCCGTGTTTAAGAGTCCGCCTGCCAACGCAGGGGACATGGGTTCGATCCCTCCAGGAAAATCCCACATGATTCAGAGTAACTAGGCCCATGCGCCACAACTACCAAGCCTGCGCTGTAGAGCCCACGAGCCACAACTACTGAGCCCATGCACCACAACTACTGAAGCCTGCAGTACTAGAGCCCATGCTCTGCAACAAGAGAAGCCACCACCATTAGAAGCCTGCACACTGCAACAAAGAGTAGCACCCACTCGCTGCAACTAGAGAAAGCCCGTGTGCAGTGACAAAGACCCAGTGCAGCCAAAAATAAATAAATAAATAAATAATTTTTTTTTAAAAAAAGAACCTGTCGTTGCTTCCCCAACATTGATTTTTTAAAAAGCAAAAAAAAAAAGGATAAAGGATGTGAATAGTCATTTCTCCATAGAAGATATACAAATGGCCAGCAAGCACATGAAAAGATGCTCAACACCATTAGTTATTAGAGAATGCAAATCAAAACCACAATGAGATACCAGTAGTATGGCTATAATAAAATAAGAAAAATAACCATTATTGGTGAAGATGTGGAGATATTGGAACCCTCCTACATTTCTGATGGAAATGTAAAATGATGAAAGTTAAGAAGAGTTACCATATGACTCAGCATATTCCACTCTAGTTATAAACTCAAGAGAATTGAAAATGTGTGTCTACACAAAAACTTGTACACGTGATCATAGCAGCATTATTCCCAATAGCCAAAGGGTGGAAGCAACCCATAAAAGTGTGGTATAGCCATGCAGTAGAACATTATTTGGCCATAAGAAGGAATGAAATACACACGTTACAACATGGATGAACCTTGAAGATGTTATACTAAGTGAGAAAAGCCAGTTACAAAAGGCCACATATTATATGATTCCATAGATATGAAATGTCCAGAATAGGCAGATCCATGCAAACAGAAAGTAGATTAGTGGTTGCCAAGGCTGGGGGTGGGGTGGTAGTAATTGGTGACTGCTTATGGGAATAGGGTCTCTTCTGGGGGTGATGAAAATGTTCTGGAATTAGATGGTGATGATTGCACAACCTTGTGAGTATAATAAAAACCACTGAATTGTACATTTTAATTTATTTTTATAATTTATTTATTTTTGGCTGTGGTGGGTCTTCGTTGCTGCATGGCTTTCTCTTGTTGCGGTGGGTGGGACCTACTCTTTGTTGCAGTGCACCGGCTTCTCATTGTGGTGGCTTCTCTTGTTGCAGAGCACGGGCTGTAGGCACGTGGGCTTCAGTAGTTGTGGTGCATGGGCTTAGTTGCTCCGTGGCATGTGGGATCTTCCCGGACCAGGGCTCGAACCCGTGTCCCCTGCATTGGCAGGCAGATTCTTAACCACTGTGCCACCAGGGAAGGCCAGAATTGTATGTTTTTAAATGGTTAGTTTTATATGTGAATTAGATCTCAATTTTAAAAACATTCTTTTTATTTTTACAGGGTTTATGGAGTAACCTTTAAAGCTTCAAACTATTATTTTTTTTAACTATTTACCACTATATACACAGTGGTATCAAAGATTTTAACAATCTCTATCAGCCCAAGTCCCTTCTTTAGCTGTTGCCTGCACCGTTTCTCTGTTCTGACCTCTGTCTTGTCAAATCTCAGTAGTGGTTTTTCTTATTACCTGGCCTTGAGTATTTGACTCATCAATCACTTCTTTCTTGAAATATTATCTTTATGTGGCTTCTAGAATACCACTTGCCCTGGTTTTCCTCCTTCTCCACTTATCTGTCTTTATTGTTGTTATTTTTTCTTCTGACTTGTAAATATCAGCAAGCCCCTGGCCCTCTCCACGTACACTCATCCCAAGGAGATAAACAGTGTCATGGCTTAAATTCCATCTTTAAATTGATGACTTCCACATTTATATTTACAACCTAGACCTCTCCTCTGAGCTCAGATTTATATGTCTAAATGTTTACTTGCTATCTCCACTTTGATATCTGTTAGGTATGTTAGACTTAAGTAACTAGAGCCAGTCTACTTACCTCCAGTTACTCTGGTGTTGCCACTAATACTCATGCTCATAATCATCGTGTGGTCATTTCTAACTTCCAACTTAACTCCAGTGATAACTGCAGCCAATAATAAGCCAGTATTAAGCAAGTAATTTTCTTTGCAGTATTTCTTGCCCATTTTTATAAAAAAATAGATGGAAATTGAAGATTATGTTGCTAGGAGCTATAATATCTCACTTTGAGATCCTGGTATTTCTTAATTGGAATCTAAATTAGATGATAGTAAACATTCTCAAGACAGACATCGTTTGCTCCCCAAATTGAACATTTTTTCCTTATTTTGAACTTACTGCTTTCTGATCTTCTGCCACATTAGTGCATATGGGAGGTAGGGGTATGTATTTCCAACTCAAATAGTATCTCAGCTTCTGAGTCTGCCATCAGTTTTCATAATCTTATTTTGATTTAGAAAATTCTGAAATCAATGTAACTGTAGAGCTTAAACATCTCAAACTCATCATATACAAATGGATATTTCTCCTTTTTCCTCCTCTGTTCCTTCTCTTGGAAAACATTATGACAGCTCAGAGAGTTATCTAAGCCCGAATTCTAGTAGAATGGTCATCTCTATCTTCTCTCTTTCATGTTTCTTGTAACTAGTCTGATGTTAAGTCCTGCCAATTCTACCTCATAAATAATCCCCTTTCATCCCCTTGCTGCTGCTCTAATTCAGGCCCTGCATCTAAATCAGGCCCCATCTGATGTGTTTATCTCCAGTGTTACTCCCCTCCAGACCATCTGCTAGGTTGCCACTAAAAATGACTTTTTTAAAAAACGTAAGTTTGGGGCTTCCCTGGTGGCGCAGTGGTTGAGAGTCCGCCTGCCGATGCAGCGGACACGGGTTCGTGCCCCGGTCCGGGAAGACCCCACATGCCGCGGAGCGGCTGGGCCCGTGAGCCACGGCCGCTGAGCCTGCATGTCCGGAGCCTGTGCTCCGCAGCGGGAGAGGCCACAACAGTGAGAGGCCCGCGTACCAAAAAAAAAAAAAAAAAAACGTAAGTTTGATTGTGTTGTTCACCTGCTTAAAATATTCTCCACTGTTTGTTTCAGAATAAGGTCCCAAGTCCCCTAGCCTAGTAAATAAGGCCATCTAGGATATGCTCCCTCTGTCATGTGCCTCATCTACTACCTTCCCCCTTTGCAGCCTACATCCACTTTGTAAACTGAGAGAGACCAAAGAAGAGAGAAAAAAGGTTTATTAATTTTTCTTAGAGCCATGCTCAGTTCTTTTAAAATCAGAGCAGGGTCCTTCCATTGGCACAGCTCACTTCTGGTATCCTTCATCTCTTCATTGTGAACTGAGGAATCCTTTGAGTCTTACTGCCCAGTTGTCAAGCTAAGGAACTTTATGCAGCAATCCACTGAGGTATTTATCACTGCATAACTTTACTTCTGTTTTCACTGCTACTAAAATCTTTTTATTATTCACATTTGCAGTGGAGAATAATTGAAGTGAGTCTTTGTAATGTTCTGTCAAAGCCATCAAATGCATAATTTTTGTGTATGGTTCGTCATCCAGGTCTGGCATCAGTGTGCTGGTTTGATAAAGTATTTTATGTTGATAGTGGCAGGGAAGTGATTTCTTTAAGATAGGACTTTTTGAACTATATTTTCAGTCAAATAGCAGTTGGTTTTAAATGGAGGAAAATGGAAAATTCCAAATATTTTGTATCCTGCAGGTTTTGTTGGCATATTCAAGATTAAAATCTTCTAAAGATTTTTTTTTGTTATTAACTATAACTTATTAGATAAGAATCAAGATACTTTGTATGGCTATCACTTCAGGGGTCTGTGTCCTTTTGTTTTTATGGCTAATAATTCCTTTCCTTATATTTTGTGGGAAGCAGTGATGAAAGAGCACAGGTTTTGAAATTATGAAAGCTTGATTGAGTCCCAGCTTTACCACTTCCTAGCTTTCACCTTGGGCAAATTTCTTAAACCCTTAGTGTTATCTGTAAAAGGAGGATGCTAGTCAGTTTGGGCTGCTCTCACAAAAATACCATAGACTAGATAGCTTAAACAACCAAAATTTATTTCTTGCAGTTTTGGAGGATGGGAGGTCTGAGATCAGGATGCCAGAATGGTTGGGTCTAGTGACAGCCCTCTTAACTGGTTACAGACAACTTTCTTGTATCCTCACATGGTTAAAACAGAGTAAAAGCAGGTTCTCTCATGTCTTTTTATCAGGGCACTAATCCCTTTCACGAAGGCTCTACCCTCATGGCCTAATTACTTCCCAGAGGCACCACCTCGTAATATGGTCACATTGTGGTTTAGGATTTCAGTTTACAAATTTGGGTGGTGGGACGAGGGTGGAGATGATGGACAGGGGCTGGAATAGTAAACCAAGAAAAGAGTAAGGCATGGTATCTAAGAAAAGGGGGATTAGCCTAAGAGGAGGTTAAGGGAACTCCCTGTGTCATAGTAAAGGGAGATTCCAGGATGACAGTTAATACAGCAGGACTAGAAAGAAATCCACCTAGATTGAAGCAGTCCAGAAGGCTCCAAGAGAGATTTCTCCAGGAAGATGAAATTCACAGAATGCTGAATATGATTGCAAATATTGAAAGGAGAGTTAAACAATTGAGGGAGAATTTGAGAATATATTGGTGAGAAATACATTGTATGATTACAAATAGCAACAAAAACAATAGTAGCTCCAAGAAAAGCAAAAAGCTATGCAGGAAAGAAAAAGTAATCTAATATACATGACTTATCTGTGAATAGCATTTATGGTCATCATATTGTAAACTCCAAATAATGATCTAGCAAAAACTAAGGTATGAGACCAAATCAGTATTGATCTACTATAACTATATTAAAAAGATGGTGAGGGGGGAGCAGGAAAAATAAATGTGAAGGTGGCAAGGGATGAAGTAGTTAAATCTCATCTTTCATGGTGAAAAATCAATAGATTTAATGCTGAGAACTGAAAATAATAATATAAACTTTTTTTTTCCCCCAGAGATGTGGATACCCAAAAAATCAGCCAAAGGAGTTGAAATTAGTGCCTGTCTCTGGAGAGTGGAAAATGACAATAGAAAGAGTCTTAAGGGGAGGGGAAGCAGGACTGCTATTTTTTTTTTTTATAACTTACGGAACTCTTTAAACCATGTATATATATGTATGATATTGGTGCACATAATAACTAAATAAGTCAATACTTGTGATTGTTGATTGTGCTCAATATACACATATCTATAATACACAGGAGGGAATGAGGGGAAGAGGAATTGTGTGCAGAGTTACCACATCCTTACAAAAGGAAGGTAATTTGCACTTAGGGTTGAGGAGGAGAAGAGTGAGGAAAAGAAGATAGTTTTTAAAATACCCTCAATAGCAATAGAGAGTACATGACCAGTATCATACATTTTAATCGATGGGCAGTTTTTGAGAATGATGGAAAATGTCCATCTTCCTGCCTTTTTTCCAGATGTGTCTCTGTACTACAGCAGAGATGCTATTTGCTTTGATACAGCCTCAGGTTTTTCATTTACACAGAATGGATGATGCTCCTATCTCTTCAGAAATCAATTATAAACTTTCTTGTTTATGTAATTCACTGGAAATGTTCCTGTTCCACTTACTGAAGATCCTTCTAGGTACCAGTGGAGTTAGAGCTGAGACTATTTTAGCACATGTTGTAATGGCTTCTTCTGTGTTTTATCCCCCCAAATTGCCAAGAAGTTATCCTCTGAATTGTAGAGGCAAGTTTCGTTTCTGTGATGCACTGCAGGTAGTGATGGGTGGCTGGGTTTCTCTGAGAACATAATTTTTTTTTTTTTTTGGAACCAGCCAAAAAAATTTTAATGACTTTGATTCACAGATAATTCAAATTCTGTTATGGATTCTGGCTATACAAGTTCTTTCTTTTGCTTGCTATTGTCAAAATGGGATTTACTAAACTAAGTGTAAGTGAGCTGTTTAGCTAGATAGCCTGTGAATTTCTTCTTGGTTCAATTTGTATTTTTAAAATTAAGTGTCATGTTTGATTTGTAGGCTGGCAGGCTATGAGAATCATTACAACATGCTTCCACTCGTAATTTTCTCAAAGAAAATTCTTGTTTTTATGAGACACAAAGGGGAAAGGCCTTGATTGAGTTTTAATCACTTGAGGTATGACTGTTTTAGTTAATGTTTTTTTCCCCCCACAAACTTCACAGAATAGTTTTTCTTTTTTGTGTAATAGTATATAGAATCACGAAATTAAGTTTGATGAATTATATTTCTACACTCCTTTAAAATCTTCTCATGTTTTACAGATGTTTGTTCCATCTTTATTTCTTGTATGCAGCATCTCTGAACTTGTTCTCAGTCAGAACAAAGTCATGTACCTAACTGGTGATAGGACTTAGTTCTAAATGTTCTTTCCAGCAGACTACACTGGACTTGCTGTTTTCCTACAGTTAAGACAGGCTGATAAAATATAAAAGTTGTTAGCAGACAAAAATATATTAAAGGAGACCTTCGTCATTTTGTTAGCATCCGAAAGTTCATGGATCTATATTGTCTGGGTTTTGTGGTCACAGAATGAAAGGATGAACAAGTGCAATTCCTTTATATTCCCACATTTTAGTAAAATGGGGATGGGATATTTGAGTTCACACTATAGTCTGCAGCCTATGTAAGTGTTCTGGTTTTGGCCTTGTACATTTGACTTTCTAGCATGGAAACTGGCAACATCATATGAGTACCACCTGATTCTAGTGACCTAGTCTCCTTCAACTTCATTTTCAAGTGTTTTGTCTTTTAGCTGTCCAACATCAGAAGAGAGAATAAATGTTATATATACTTGAGAATGCTCTTAAGAAAGTAGTTCATTTTACTTTTAGTAAGATGCCGTATCTCTTAACGCACAACTTATCTGTTTGTTTTACAGTGGAAGATTGATGATAAGCCTGTAAAAATTGACAAATGGGATGGATCAGCTGTGAAAAATTCTTTGGATGATTCTGCCAAAAAGGTACTTTATTTGGGGGTGGGGAGTGGGGAGTCTGTTAGTATGTATACAGCTGATGGCACATCTCTTGCAGGGTTTTTTCCTTCTATGACTTAGAATGACTTTAGTTTTCAGTGTTAGGAATTGAGCCAGAAAGCATTTTCTAAAATCCTTACAGTGTATATAGGGGAACAGGTGTTAAAATATAATTGTTAGTTACCTCTCATTTCTCTTCAGAGTTTCTAATTTTTGAATTCCAGAAAGCTGGTAATCTATCATTTTTGAGGTTAATTAGCCTAGAGGCAAGAGGGTGGAGGGAATACAGGACATTCAGCCATGATGGGTCATCTCTGTATTTTAAAAGGGAAAAGAAAAGTTTAGCTTCATTCTAGGGAGAAGATGAGGATTTAAAAAAAAAAAATTTACAAGAAGTTGATGAACTTTTTCTCTGGGATCTTTGTAAACAGGTTGAATCTTTTTTTTGCTCGGAGTGGCAAAATTCTGATTGGAGATGACAACTTGGTCATTTATATGATTAACATAACTTTCATCATGGAAATTAAGAATAAAAGCAGATACAAAGAGGGAGGTATTCCTATTAGCTTGCTTCCTTCTTCTTCTCACTAGGTACTTCTGGAAAAGTACAAGTATGTGGAGAATTTTGGTCTAATTGACGGTCGCCTCACCATCTGTACCATCTCCTGTTTCTTCGCCATAGTGGCTTTGATTTGGGATTATATGCACCCCTTTCCAGAGTCCAAACCTGTTTTGGCTTTGTGCGTTATATCATATCCTTTAAGCTCAGGTTTGTTTTCTACTGACAGTTTTTTAAAATCTCTACTGATACTCTTCTCTGCTCCTTACAAAAAAAACTTTCATCTTGGGGCCTGCTCATGTTACGATTTAACATTACGAAATGCGAGCATCTGTAAATTTATGTCATAATTATCATTGATATTTTAGATTAAATACAGTTATTTTATCTTTAATTCTGTTTAGTTATTAATGTAGAGGTTATAATCCAAGTGTGAGCACCTAATAGGAAAACACATAGGAATAGTGAGACCCAGCTCTTCTCATTTCTAGCCTAGAACTTAACCCATTAGACCAGGTTGCTTCAGGCCACTCATGCCAGGGTATAAGTGTGCCTCACTTTATTGCACTTTGCTTTATTGTGCTTCACAGATAGTGCATTATTTTTTTTTTACAAATTGAAGTAGCAACCCCGTGTGTTGAGCAAGTCTGTTGGCACCATTTTTCCAACAGCATTTGCTCACTTTGTATCTCTGTCACATTTTGGTAATTCTCACAATGTTTCAAACTTTTTCATGCGGTGATCTGTGATAAGTGATCAGTGATTTTACTATTGTAATTGTTTTTTTGAGGCACCACAAACCACACCCATGTAAGACAACTAACATTTTAATTGATAAATGTTGTGTGTGTTCTGACTGCTCTAGACCAGCCATCTCTCCATCTCTCCCTCCTCTGGGCCTTCCCTATTCCCTGAGACACAGCAATATTGAAATTAGGCCAATTAATAACCCTTCATTGGCTTCTAAGAGTTTAAGTGAAAGGAAGAGTTACATGTCTCTCACTTTAAATCAAAAGCTTAGAAATGATTACGCTTAGTGAGGAAGGTGTATTGAAAGCCGATATAGGCCAAAAGCTAGGACTCTTATGCCAGTTACCCAAGTTGTGAATGCAAAGCAAAAGTTCTTGAAGGAAATTGAAATTGCTACTCCAGTGAACACATGAATGATAAGAAAATGAAACAGCCTTAATCCTGATATGGAGAAAGTTTTAGTGGTCTGAATAGAAGATCAAGCCAGCTACAAGATTTCCTTAAGCCAAAGTCTAATCCAGAATAAGGTGCTAACTCTCTTCAATACCAAGAAGGCTGAGAGAGGTGAGGAAGCTGCAGAAGAAAAGTTTGAAGCTAACATGGGGTGGCTTATGAGGTTTTAGGGGAGAAGCCATCTCCATAACATAGAAGTACAAGGTGAAACAGCAAGTGCTGATGTAGAAGCTGCAGAAAGTTATCCAGAAGATCTAACTAAGTTAATTAATGAAGGTGCCTATATATACTAAACAACAGATCTTCAATGTAGGTGAAACAGCCTTATATTGAAAGAAGGTGCCATCTAGGACTTTCATAGCTAGAGCGAAGCTTCAAAGGACAGGCTGACTCACTTGTTAGAGGCTAATGCAGCTGGTGACTTTAAATTGAAGTCCTTGCTCATTTACTATTCTGAAAATCCTAGGGCCCTTAAGAATTATGTTGTATCTTCTCTGCTTGTGCTCTATAAATGGAACAACAAAGTCTGGGCGACAGCACACCTGGATGACAGCACATCTGCTTACAACATAGTTTACTGAATATTTTAAGTCCACTGCTGAGATCTACTACTCAGAAAAAAAGATTCCTTTCAAGATATTACTACTCATTGACAGTGCACTTGGTCATCCAAGAGCTCTGATGGACATGTACACCAAGGTTAATGTTGTTTTCATGCCAGCTACGTGACATCCATTTTGCAGCCCATGGATCACTTCAGGTTTTATTATTTAAGAAATACATTTTGTAATGCTGTAGCTGCCTTAAATAGTGATTCCTCTGATGGATCTGGGCAAAGTAAATTGAAACCTTCTGGAAAGGATTCACAATTCTAGATGCCATTAAGAACATTTGTGACTTATGGGAAGCAGGCAAAATATCAAACGTTAACAGGAGTTTGGAAGAAGTTGATTCCATCCCTCATGGATGACTTTGAGGGGTTCAGTACTTCAGTGGAGGAAGACGCTGCAGATGTGGAAACAGCAAGAGAACTGGAATTGGAAGTGGAGCCTGAAGGTGTGACTGAATTGCTGCAATCTCATGATCAAACTTTGACAGATGAGGAGTTGCTTCTTGTGGATGAGTAAAGAAAGTAGTTTCTTGAACTGGAATCTACTTCTGGTGAAGATGTGAAGATTTCTGAAATGACAACAAAGGATTTAGAATATTACATTAACGTAGTTGATAAAGCAGCAGGGTTTGAGAGAAGATTGATTCTAATTTTGAAAGAAGTTCTGTGGGTGAAGTGCTATGAAATAGCACTGCATGCTACAGAGAAGTCGTTCATGAGAGGCAGAGTCAATGAATGCAGCGAACTTCATCATCTTATTTTAAGAAACTGCCACGGCCACCCCACCCCAGCGCTCAGCAACCACCACCCTGCTCAGTCAGCAGCCATCTGAACATTGAGGCAAGACCCTGCACCAGCAAGAAGATTACTACTCACTGAAGGCTCAGATGATGGTTAGCATTTTTTAGCAACAAAGTCTTTTTAAATTAAGGTGTGTACATTGTTTTTTTTAGACATAATGCTACTACACACTTAATAGACTACAGTATATGTAAACATAACTTTCATATGCCCTGGGAAACCAGAAAATTTGTGTGATTCAGTTTATTGTGACACTCCTTTATTGTGGTGGTCTGGAACCAAACCCGCAATGTCTCCAAGGTATACCTGTTTTAGGAAAGGATCAGGTTTTGGAGGTTCACATCTGTGTCAGGTTTCCTTGAAGCTGAGGGGCTAGACTGGGAGTTACTGAACATGAGGTATAGGTGTGGCTTGTGTAACAGCTAGAGAACCGGGGTTTGAAATTTCAAGTTGTTTCTGTGATAATTACTTTTTGGAGACTGTTTGAATGCTGCTTACTTATAAATATGAGTAACACACACTCAGAATTGTTATAAAGATCAAATGAGAGATTTTATACTATATTTAGAATATAAAGTTAAATATGTTGATAGTTTTCTTGTGGTCCCTCCTCCCTCCTCCCCATGTCAATCTATACATACTGAACTTCTCTTTTTAACTGAAAAAATATATTGAATGTCTTTCCATATTAGTATATATAGGACTACCTCATTCTAAATAGCCAACTCGTGCTATTGCATGTCTGCTATGTACTGATATGTACTAGTTGTTGAAAACAGATCGTTTTGGTAGGCAGTTTACTTTTCATAACAATCTTACAACCACCTGAAATATTTCTAAAAATTCCACTTTGGGGATTTTTCTTCAGAGGCAGTTATAAAGCCATTGAATAAAGCAGGTCCTGATCAAAAGTGGTATTATCCAAGTTGATCTCAGATCGTAGTCACAGAATTTGCACCTTGACTGCTTACAGTATCAGATAAATCATCCCAGTATGAACTTTTTCACTATTAAGGCAGTTCAAAAGAATATGCCATAGGTTCTAGAGACAGTTCTCAAAAGAGTTCCAAAGATGTTTGAACAATGACAGCAACCTTATTATAATTATATGGCCTCCCAAGAGAACGGCCTTGATGGAATTTCATTTGTTTGATTATATTTGTTTAAAACAAAACAAGATCTTGCCATTTTTATAATCATGTCATTTTTATACATAATAATAGTACCATTAGGGCTTCCCTGGTGGCGCAGTGGTTGAGAATCCGCCTGCCGATGCAGGGGATACGGGTTCGTGCCCCGGTACGGGAAGATCCCACATGCCGCGGAGCGGCTGGGCCCGTGAGCCATGGCCGCTGAGCCTGCGCGTCCGGAGCCTGTGCCCCGCAACGGGAGAGGCCACAACAGTGAGAGGCCCGCGTACCACAAAAAAAAAAAAAAAAAATAGTACCATTATAAACGTCTTCTGTGTGGTGTACACTAAAAATATATATACCATCACTAAATCTCATGACAATTCTAAAAAGTCAGTTTTATCCCCATTTTAGAGGTGACAGTATTAAGCCTTGGGCTAAGGAGTAATTTGTCAAGGTTACATTGGTTAAAAGCCAGAGTTCAAATCTAGGACCACTTTACTCCAAAGCTCATACACTTTGTACTAAACTTTCCTGCCTGTCCCTTTCATAAAAGTTAAGTGACACATGTACACAAAGCTCTTATGCCAGTTTCTGGCACACAGGTACTCCAGTATGATAGTTAATACTGTCAAAAACTGAGTATAATAATAAACCTACATGTATGGAGGAAGTAATTGTCCTTATAGTAGACTAAATTGTGGTAGTCGCCCAGCTAGCTCATTTGGTAGAACATGAGACTCTTATAGTAAACTAATTTGAAGTCAGTTTTCCTCTTTTAATGACCCTTGAAATCAGTTGAGTGTGGTCAAGTCACTGTGATTATTAGTTTTGTATTGTATGGAGAAATAAGCACAAGTCTTGACAAACTAGGCAATGGAGGATCTCATTATATATGTTGTCCTTGAACAGAAAAGATGAGAGCCGATGTATGCCCTGTACCTTTTTCCTTTCTTGTTTTTTGAGATGTTCTTTGCAGAACTAACCAGAGAGAGCCTTGCTTCTCTTGCATAAACATAAGGATGAAAATGAAATAGTTAAATTTTCAGTGTTTTTACAGCAAGACAAAACTGTCTTCTTTAGGACTATCATTATGAAAGTTTTTGTAGCCCTTGCTTGTGAGTTTGTTTTATTTCTCTTTTGTGTGTATGTTTGTGTATTTTCCCCTTAACTTTATCTGAACCTATTTTGTGATGATGGGGATCCTGACTATTTATACCTCATATAAGGAGAAGAGCATCTTTCTCGTGGCCCACAGGAAAGATCCCACAGGGATGGATCCTGATGATATTTGGCAGCTGTCGTCCAGTCTCAAAAGGTATGACTATCCTCACAGATTCTCACATCCTGATGTTGGGTTTTCTCTGGGTGTTAGTCATTATCAACAGACTGTTGTATGCCTACTCTTTGCAGATCATAGTGCTAGTCATATAAAATGAAGAAAGGATCGTGAACTAGAAGGTTTTCCTTAGTATTGCACTTCTGAGATTCCATTATCACAGAAGTGCTCTGAGGATAAATTGTGGGAGAAAGTACGTTGGTGGAAGAATAAAGAATGATTCTCTTTTTCCTTGTGGCCAATAAACTGAGCCAATTAGAGAGCAGAACTATAAACTATATATGTAACTGTAAAGGTATGAAGTCAGTTGTCTTTGAAGAACCCCATTAGCTTCTATGTCTTCTGTGATCCTGACTGCAGTCTGTGCAATCAGGAATCTCTGAAACAATGCATGGGGCAACTCAGAGAAGCACAATTCAGTCAGCAATGGGTGTAACTTGGTGCAGCTGACACCTCAGGTCTTTCTAGGTATCTAGAACTGGGTTCAAATTCCAGCTTGTCTCTTTCTAGCTGTGTGACTTTTGGTATATCAGGTAAACTATTTGAGCTTTAATAGAGTAAAAAATGACTCGTTCAGTTTTTGTGAGGATGTCAAGTGGTATATATAGTTGACTCTTGAACAACAGGGGTTTGAACTGCGTGGGTCCACTTATACATGGGCTTTTTTTTTTCCAATAGTAAATACTGAAGTACTGCACAATCCATGGTTGGTTGAATCTGCAGATTCGGAACTGTGGATACAGAGGAACCACCTATATGGAGGAGTGACTATGAGTTACACATGGATATTCAACTGTGCAGAGCATCAGCACCCCTAATACCCTCTAACACCCTCCCCCCGCCCCATAGTGTTCAAGGGTCAACTGTATACTAAGCATTATGAGAGATGGCATCTGTTGAGCATTTACTATATACTGGGTATTGTGCCAACTTCACTGTCTCATTTAAACCTTAGAACAACCCATTTTAAAGATAAGAGCCCAGGTCCAAGGGGTTTAATGAATTATTCCAGGGTTATAGAGCCCAAAAGTGAATTTAGCCCACATCTGAACTCATGCTCTCAGTCACTGTCCTAAAAACACATGGTATAGTTCCTAGCACGTAGTAGGCTCTCAGATTTTAAGTACAGTTACTCACATATATGAAGGTAAGTATAGCATCAACGCCAAACAGCCTCTCATTACCAACTTGTGGAGATATCTGTAAGGAGGAGCAGACCTTCATTCTGATGTTGCACCTGAGTTCTTATCTCCTGACAGGACTCATAGCTGCCATTTTGGTCTCAGCTGTCATAAATCTACACCCTGTGCCAGGCCCCTAAAGAAGAGTTTCAGAATTCTAGACCCTAGCAACATCTTGATTTCGTTATTTATATTCTGACTTAAGTATTTTTTAAACAGCTTTATTGAAATATAGTTCCCATACCATAGTTCACCTATTTAAAGTAGTTCAGTGGTTTCTAGTGTTTTTAAAGATGTTTACAACCATCACCACAGTCAACTTTTATTTATTTAATTTTTGGCTGCGTTGGGTCTTCGTTGCTGTGTGCAGGCTTTTTCTAGTTGCAAAGAGCAGGGGCTACCCTGCATTGCGGTGCGCAGGCTTCTCATTGAGGTGGCTTCTCTTGTTGCAGAGCACGGGCTCTAGGCAAGTGGGCTCAGTAGTTGTGGCTCTCAGGCTCAGTAGTTGTGGCTTGTGGGCTCTAGAGCACAGGCTCAGTAGTTGTGGTGCACAGGCTTAGTTGCTCTGCAGCATGTGGGATCTTCACGGACCAGGGCTTGAACCTGTGTCCCCTGCATTGGCAGGAGGATTCTTAACCAGTGCGCTGTCACGGAAGTCCCCCACAGTCAACTTTAGAACATTTTTATCCTCTCCAAAAGAAACTCTGTACCCGTTAACAGTCATCTCCCTATCCCCTCATTCTCCCAACCTGAAGTAACCACTAGTCTACTCTGTACATTTCCCTGTTCGTTTATTTCATATGAATGGAATCACGTGTAATATGTGATCTTTTGTAACTGGCTTCTTTCACTTAGCATAATGTTTTCAAGGTTCAGCCATGTTATCAATATTTCATTCCTTTTTATGCCAAATAATATTCCATTGCATGGATATACCACATTTTGTTTATCCGTTTTTAGTTGAGTCATTTTCACCTTTTGGCCTTTAAGAATAATGCTGCTATGAACATTCATATACAAGTTTTTGTGTGGACAGATTCTCATATAATATACCTAGGAGAGGAATTGCTGGATCATATGGTAACTCTTTAATTCCTTGAGGAGCTGCCAGACTGTTTTCCAAAACTACTGTACCATTTTGCAATTCCACTAGCAGTATATGAGGGTTCTGATTTTTTTCACTTTCACTGCTGACTTTTACCAACTGCCACATTGTTGGTGCCTGTGGAAAGGAAATATGCCATCTCTGTTCCTTCTTGTTGTAGTGAAATACAGGCTCACTCCTCTTTCCTTAGAGATGGCTCCTGGCTCATTGGCACTCTCTTTAACATAGCTCCTTTCAGAAGGCTTGATTGATGATCTCAGTATCCAAGTAGATGATTATTCCAGTACTCTGGCCTCTTAGTTTTACTTCCTCTCCTCTGATTATCTTGTTTTCTGCCATGTCTTAAATACTTATTTCCCTGGACATACCCTAAATCTTGCTATTACTGATAACTAAACCTTCAATAATTTCTTTCTTTCTTTTTTTTTTTTTTTTTTTTTTTTGCGATACGCGGGCCTCTCACTGTTGTGGCCTCTCCCGTTGTGGAGCACAGGTTCCCGACGCGCAGGCTCAGCGGCCATGGCTCACGGGCCCAGCCGCTCTGCCGCACGTGGGATCCTCCCGGACTGGGACATAAACCCGTGTCCCTGCATTGGCAGGCAGACTCTCAAGCACTGTGCCACCAGGGAAGCCCAATAATTTCATTTTTAAGTATCCCACTCTTTGACCATTGCTTTATATTTTTCTAGTTTATCTCCTTCTTGTTCTCTTGTCCCAACAGTTCTTCAGCCCCAGTGGCATCCATAATCCATTGAGCCTGCCACCTTTTCCCTGGTCCTCTTCTCTTCATGTCTCGCTTCCTCCTTACCTAGCTTAGATTCTGTGGCATTTCTGTAGTGCAGTTACTCTCTCACTGTCCTAGAGGATCTTTCATACCTTCTTCTCTATCCTCAAACCTCTTGCCCTCCTCCCCCATTTCACTCTCGGCTTCTTTTGTTTCTGGGAAGATAGCACCAATCAGAATTCTCCCATCGTTATCCACTCACAGTGCTCATCATACTTTACCTTCTTTCTCAGTTCCTATCTGAAGCCTCCTCTCCATTTGTCCACTAGATTCTATCCCTTCTCATTTACTTGATGTTTCCCTCTCTGCTTGGTTATTCTTTCTGGCATACAAATATGTTGTAATTTCTCCCACCTGAAAAAGTTGTTTTTCTTTTCACATCTCCTCACATGGTCTTCTCATTTCTCTGCTCCCCTTTTTTCTTCTCCCATCATCTCTTGAATTTGCTTATCTTCACTTCTCTCTCCTCATTGTATTTGACCTGTCAGCAGCATTTGAACAGTGGATCACTCTTTCCTTGTTAAACTGTTTTTTTTTAAAACTAGGCTTGTAGGATACCGTAATCTTCTAATTTTCTTCTTATCTTAGTGTCTCTGTTCCTTAGAGTCCTCTGTGATTCTTCATTATCCCCTGTCTCTGAATTTGAAATGCCACTAGTGCTTGTTCCTAGCAGCTCTTCTCTATCTATATTCACTTACTATGTGTAATCTTATCCAGACTTTCAGGACTTTAAATACCATCTATAATGATGAAGATCTCTAAATCTGTATTTTCATCCTAGACCTTCTCCAAACTCCAGCTATGTCCCAGCTTTCTGTTTGACATTGGATCCTAATAAGCATCTCAAAATTAACATATCCAAAACCTAACTCTGCTATCCCTTACCTAAACCTGCTTTTCCACATCTAAATAGGTGGCAGCTCCATCCTTTTAGTTACTCAGGCCAGAACTCTGGAATCATTTTGACTCCTCTGTCTCAATCCTTTGAATAGGTTGTCAGCAAATTCTGTCAGCTCTACCTTCTAATTATATTCATTCTAACCACTTACTATCTCCACTGTGGCCATCACCTCTCAATTAGGTTACTGTAACAATGTCCTAATGGACCTCTGCAGCTGCTCTCCCTGCCCACAGTCTCTTTCCAGTACAGTGAGCAGAATGATCCTTTTAAAACCTCAGGCAGATCAACCCAATCCTCAGCGCAAAATCCTCTCACATAGAGAAAGACTGAAATCCTAAGCATAGCTTAGAAGTCCATGCTTATCTATTCTCTGCAGCCCCACACCCATGGACACACACTCTGCATCTCCTGTGGCTTTTATCCTCTCCCTCTCCATTCTGTTTGCATTGGCCTCCTTTCTGTTCTTCAGACATTCTGGGCACGTGCTTGCCTCAGGGCCTTTGCATTTACTGTGTCCTCTGCCTGGAATATTCTTTTTCCAGATAGCTTGTTCTCTTACCTCTTTAGGCTCTGCTCAAACATCTGCTTAGTGAAGACTTTCCATATTTAAAAGAATATCATAATTTTTATTTTATTGTTCCCTCACACAGCAAAATAAAAGTCTCAAAAGACAGATTTGTCTGTTGTATTCACTGATGTATATCCTTAGCATCCAAAACTGCCTGACATATATGGTTGGTCCTGAATAAATATTTGTTGAATTAATGAGTAACTTTTAAAAAATGCATTAGATCGTGTCCTGCCATCAGAGCCATGGAACTGGGCTCAGAAGTCCAAAAATTACTGTGATATCAGTTAGCAGCAGTTGATGAGAGCTTGAGAAAAATTTTTGAGGTGTTGAAAATATTCAAGGACCTTTACTCCTAGCTATCCAGGTTGGAAGTAACTGGCTAGACAACAATTTATTGAGCTATGATTTTTTTGAGCACTGGTTAATGATAGGCACTGTTATAACCATAACAATGATCCTGAAAAATAGGTGGTGCTTTTCCTGTTTTAAACATGCAGAAAAAAGCAGAGGCTCAAGCCTCTGCTTCCTCTAAAGATAATACCAGCCTGACAGTCCACCGAATATGCCCTAATTAAATGAAGACAGAAACAGGTGGAGTTGGTGGGGAGAAATGTCAGCCTGCCAGGGGGTGATGTTATAAATCCTCTTGAATGAGTAGAGATAGTAAAAGCCTTCAAGATACCTTAAGGTGTAGCTAAGGGATCTCTGGATCATGTAGTAAAAGATATCCCTGGCCTGGGATCAGGGTAGAACCTGGAGCTAGATTGATTACAGGGAACAAGGACTGAGCAGCCTGGAATTGGGGAACATCTGTGAAAACAAGGGTTCTTCATTTATCAATAAAAATTTGATTGCCCAACAAACTCCAAGCTAAGAATAGAAAATAAGACAAAATCCTTGCCCTCAAGAATCCCTGAGACAGGGACTTGCCTGGTGGTCCAGTGGTTAAGACTCCATGTTCCCGATGTAGGGGGTACAGGTTTGACCCCTGGTCAGGGAAGATCTCTCATGCTGCATGATGCAGCCAAAAAATTTTAAAAATAAATTTCACAAGTGATACGTGAAAATTTAAAAAGAAAAAAAACAATCCCTGAGACTAGTGAAGAACAAAAGTACATAATTATCATTTCAATAGGTAATTTCACTGACAGCATAGGAGCCTGTCATTAGACCTAGCAGATGATAGGCACTCAGTATTTGGGTTGACTATTAATTGACGGTGCATGGATGACAAAGGCAAGACATCTAACCCAGTTTGGGAAGGTTTTCCCAGAAAAGTTCATGCCCAAGTATGAACTTAACAAATGGGAACATTTGTTATAGACAAATTAGTCTCACTAACCAGGTGAGACTGGAGAAAAGTGTCTACTAGGAATACCCTTCTAGCATAAACAACGAAGCAAAGGCCAGCAGTGAGAGAAGATGGTCCATGTGATTTAACAATCTATGACAAGGTAAAGGAGGCACATAGTAATTAAATCAGGGAAGACATGGCAACGCCTATGAACCAGAACTTCTATCCTGAAGGTGCCCTGGAATTTTTTTTTTTTCTGGAAAGGATAATGCTGTATGTTCCCTATATCACTGGTAGCCAGCTCAGCCCTATTTTTCAAAAACACTTGGTGCTCTGTTGTAACTGGCTGAATGTCTATGTTTGGTTTTTGATTTGTTATCTTTGCTTAGGTTCGATGACAAATACACTCTGAAGCTGACCTTCATCAGCGGAAGAACAAAGCAGCAACGGGAAGCCGAGTTCACCAAATCCATTGCTAAGTTTTTTGACCACAGCGGGACCCTGGTCATGGATGCATATGAGCCTGAGATATCCAGGCTTCATGACAGTCTTGCCACAGAAAGAAAAATAAAATAGCCACTTCTGAAAGCAGCCATCTTTTGGCTGGATCATGCTGAATTGAGGGGTGAGGGAGAAAGAAACAGAGAACTTAATATGGATAAAGTAAGAAATGTAAAAAATGTCCGTTTTGTCTTAAAATTTTAGTCCATTCTGTATAAATAGAATTTTCTAGCTCAGATATGAGAAGTTGTAGCTCTGATCTAGCTGTAGCCTCTTTGGTCTGCTGATTGCATTGTTTTGATTTGCTTTTCTGGAAAAGCATTTTTGCTAAAAACCGTACAGACTTCCTCCTTCATACCTATCAGTACTTTATATAGTATAGCTTTGTGCCATGCAGCATTTGAAGACTCAAGTTTTAAAATTGTTAACCTGTTGCTGACTTTATTGTTTTAATTCCCATTTCAACAGCTGTTTCCCTTAATTCAGGATACAAATTCTTGTGTATGACAGTTTTCCTTCACACACCATTTTTGTGGGTGTGTATATATCTGACTTGGGGAGAATTGGGGAAAAAAAACCCACAGCTTTTTAATTTGTTTAAAAGAGACTTTCTGCCTGTTACATTTTGTGCTCTTAACCAATTAAAAAAGCCAATGGTATTTTTAGTTTTATTTTGTCTATGTATTCCACTAGTATATCCCTGTTGATTTGTTTGTGCCCTTTATCAACTGCCATTTTCTAAAATTTTTTTCAATAAAAGGAAAGAAGATGTGAAAAAATGGAGTCATAGTCTTGATAGAAGGAACAGAGCAGCACATGTTAACAGTCTTACTGCTATAGGTTCCTTTTGTTTCTAGGCTGTTCACTGGTCAGAGGCCCCTGAGAACCTAGTGTTCCAGGTACTTTACATGTATTAACTCACTAGTGCTCACAACTGTCCCAAGAAAGTAGGTACTGATATTATCTCCATTTTATAGATGAGGAAACAGAGGCACAAAAATTGAATAATTTATCACATGGCTAACGTTAGAGCTGGGATTTGAACCTGTTGTGTCTGGCTCCAGAGTTGTGAGCAGCACCGTTTCTAGTATTTTCCCGCTATGGTCAGAGAAGAACTGGGCAGTTGCCCAGATCCTGTGACCTGTAGGAATATTGTCCCTCTAGTCTTACATAAATACAATTCCAGCTGAGCCTGGTACCTAAAACTATAATCAGCTTATAAGAAATTCCAGTTATCACATTTTCCTCTTTGACTTGGGAACGTTGCCCTATTTAGCACCACGCAGTAGGGGACTGTAGAACATCACTAGACAGGGAGTTGAAGCCTTGGATTCTGTACTCTGTTTCCATATGCCTTGGGTAGGCAGTGTAATTCTCTGAGCTTCTGGTTTCCTCACCCCCAGGTGAAAATTCTATTCTGTCAGCTACTTGAAGCTTTTGAAAGTGTAATCAGATAATCATATTCTTACAGTGAAGAAGTTACCGTTAGACACAGGGGTTCCAAAGCTCATGGATATAGACAGGGAATAACCCTCTCCATGATGCCTCCTTGGAATTCTTTCACATCAGTTATATCGTTTTCTTTACATATGTAAACATGTATTTTATATTTTTTTTAACGAAAATTGAATTACGTTGAAATGTTATTTTTAACTTAATATTTCTTAGGTACGTTCCCTGTCAGTATACATAAATCAAATGCATTTTCAATAGCTGCATTCCATAGTACTAATGGTTTTAATTTAACTATTTCCATATTAATTGATGTGTTTTTCTTCTAGTTTTTCACTATCCTAAGGAAGGAGTCAATAGAAGAGGGAATAGAAGAGGTCCTCAAATGAGAGACAGAGACCTGAGTTTTCAGCTTTACTCTAATTTTGTGACCTTGGGTAAATCTCATTTCTTCTCTAGGACTAAGTGTCTGAACCTGTCAAAGAGGTTTTAGATTATGTATACCTTGAGATTTATGAAGGCTCCTTACCCCCTAGAAATGCCTACATATAAAACATTTCTGATTACAAAGAATATGAATAATATAATATAATATAATCCCTTAAATCTGCCCATAAACCCCACGTTGAGATTTCTTAGGCTGCATGGCTATCTTAAGGTTTCTCCCTGACCAGTTGAGGCAGTATCCATTTGATAAAGAAAGAAGTGGGTTAGTAACCCAGCCATGCGGTCATCCTTCGTGCACCCCAGCCCACCCACCTACACAATTGTGGTACTCTAGGATAGTTTCCTATAGTTTCAAGTGATAGTTTATCACTTGAACAGGCTCAAGCCTTAGCATGGGTGCAATTTTTGAGGCTGCAGAGCACCTCTAGCCGGCTTTTGACACGTGCATCAACTGAGTGGTCACTCCAGCCAGTTTTAAATGTCACTGGGCTGTTCTTTAGTCTCTTTAGTAGGTCTGTAGCACCCCTTCCACCAGGAAACTGACATCCATCACATTTTCCTCTTGACTCAACTCCTCACACCTGCCGAGGAAGAACTTAGGTCTTCCAAGTATTTAAGACTGCTGAGGAGAGTGGGGAAAGACAGCTGTGTTTTTCATTATTTGTAAATTTGAGCTGCTAATGTGTATTTGACAGTTGGTGCTGCATGTATTTTTAGAAACAATCTTTTTGCTTCAGAACAACCTTAGGGAATGGAAGAAAATGCAAAAAGGTCCTTTGAATACACACAAGTTGTACTTTTCTCTGGGTATAAGTTCCCACTCAATTTAGAGCTTTCTCTCACCAACTCTCTGTCATATTACCACTCCTGGCTAGACACCCCTTCCCAAACCTTGTCTCCCTGATGGAAGTTATCTGGGGAAACTGCTAATACCACAATATTTTTTGTAAAATATCCTGTCCCCATTGACAGCCTCTAATGTTATTATTATTTTTGTGTGTGTGGTACGCGGGCCTCTCGCTGTTGTGGCTTCTCCCGCTGCGGAGCACAGGCTCCGGACGCGCAGGCTCAGCGGCCATAGCTCACGGGCCCGGCCGCCGCGGCATGTGGGATCTTCCCGGACCGGGGCACGAACGCGTGTCTCTTGCATCGGCAGGCGGACTCTCAACCACTGCGCCACCAGGGAAGCCCTCTAATGTTATTAAATAGAATATTCTTAACAATCCAGCCTGAAAGTACATGTGCTCAGGGACTCCTCTGATATCCACAATTATTCAAGAATAATTGATGAGGATAATTAACCTCTTTTTATGCCATGGATCTTTTATGACAGTCTGGGGTTGTGTATGACCCCCTTCTCAGAATAATGTTTTAAATATATTATTGCCTGCTAATGAGGATTAGGGAGGTGGTTGTAGGCTTTTAGTACTGGGAAGTAGGTTCAAAGACAATTGCTCAGAAGGTATGCTGGTTGGTGCTCACTTTCTCTGAGCAGGAGGACTTCCTGACTAATCTGGCAGTCACCTTCAGATTTGCCCCATTATAACTACTGACACTAATATTCATCCCTGGTGGGCAACAGATTCCTCTTCCTTTCACACAGCAGTTACAGAGACACACCTACACAAGCATGAAAGGAGGGAAGTTCCCTGCTTCTGTGAACAGAAACCAGGTGAATTGTTAGAACTTTGGCTGGCTTGCTTGGGTGAGGAGGGATGGCAGCTGCTAGATTGTCTGGCAGCGAGCCCCCTCCTGCAGTTTATCATGCCAACCTTAGATCCATTCAGAGACAACAGTAAAGGTCTCAAAATTTTTTGCAGTGGGTCTTGGCTCTGTAAGGGAGTTTTGGCTCTTTGGGGGAGATTTCCCTGTGACTGACAAACTCCTCTGGGAAACTGCTGATTAGTATTGAATAGTATTCAGTATCAGTATTCAGGCTCTTAGTGCCCTGGATTTGGTTTATAATGCTGTCAAAGGTGACCCACTGGAGAATGAGAAAGTGTTGGGAGAGGCAATCTGCCATGAGCCCTGACCATCCCTGCACGTTCTTGCTTTGTATGAATGCAAGACCCTGACCACTCTTTTCCTGGGCTGTATCTCAGTGTTCTGTTGATAGTGAGCCATCTTGAGAGAGGAGGTAATGTCTCTTCCCTGGGAGCAAGTTTGCCCACTGTTCACTGTAAGTGTTGACTCCCCCAAGCTCAGGGTTCTTTTCCCGTGACACAACCCACTGCACGTGTAGGCATCCATCAAGGCCTATCTGCGTCACTTTTGTTGGGGTTGGGGGTAGGGGGAACTGGCATTGCTGCTTGCTGCACTATAAGTAATAAAGTTCTTTGATCCAGGAGTCTCATGTCATCTGCCAGCATCCATGAAAAAATAATAGGTTAACTTTTTAGTTTGCAAATAGGATAAAATTTGAGACCCTTCATAGACTACTCTTGACAGTTTGGTAACAAGGATGGGATCCTGACAGACAAGGCTTTCCAGAAGAGAAAGGTCATGGGCCAGGTGAGGATATGAGAAGATAACCTAGGGTCTGGTAGCAAATGTTGCTGAGCGAGGAGAGGAATAAGGGTCCCTAGTTATCCTATGTGTTAATGAATGTTTTGAGGCTGAGCAATGAGAGGTAGGATTGAAACACTTTGTCCAACTGGTACTTAGGTTGTTGGTCCTTCTCTTTGGGGCAGGAGGAGGAAAGGATGTTTTGACAATGAGGCAGCAAGCCTGTGGCCCCAGCTGAAGGCAGTATGGCTGACTGATGAGTAAAGGCTTCCCCAAAGGTGAAATAAGTGGTGTCAGCAATAAGGATGTAGAGCTTTGAGTGAACCCCAAATATTAGGAGTCCAAGCAGGTAACCATTTGAAGCAAACGTAAGTACATGACGTTGTACTCTTGCTCCCTCTCCTACTTTAAGGAAAGAAGCGGTGTATGCTGGGGGATCTTTGAGGAGGGGAGGGATTCCTCTTTTCTAGCTCTGTTGAATATAAGTCACCATCCTACTTCGCCCCATGGGAACAGGGAGCCCTGGGCACAGGAATGGTCAAAAGTGCCAAGGACTGTGAGGCAGATGCACAGTGGTGTGCAGGGGGGGCAAAAAAACCCAAAATAACAGTCCCTGAGCTGCAGGTGCTTATCGGAGCCAAGAGGTACACAAGGGAAGAGGCAGCACTGACCCTGGATGAGTCAGGAGCAAAGTTCTCACAGACCCAGCCTCCCCCTGTAGGTTAGCCTCTCACACTCCTGTGATGTCCCCACACTCTTAGCTGGGAGAGAGCAGAGTCTCTTAGTGGCTGTGGCTGTGGCCTGCAACATACCTATTTTAAACTACTTGGTTTGGGTTCCCATGATGTGGGGAAAGTACCTGAATTCAGCTGGTGAGGTTTGGATGCAGTTTGCAATGGGAAAGGAAAATTAAAACGACCTGTAGAGGGAGCTTCTAAACGGATTCAACGTACTAATGTTTTGTGGCTTTCTCATCAATGTGTTATTGAGAGCAATTGGACATTTGATTGAACTGTGAATGCTCTTAAGTCTCCCATTCTGGGGCTACTACAGCATAGAGAGAAGGGACCCCTGTCTCCTCTTGGGTAGTCTAACAAAAATAATATAGAATTCTAAGAGGAAAGATGAAAGCCACAGATTTAGTTGGAAACCTGGTGACTGCTGGAGTACTCAGGCCATTTCCCAGTACAGCAGTGTACTTTGCAGGCACCAAGTACCTCCTTTTAAAAAGGTGGACAGCTGTTAGGCTACTACAGAGCTACTGCTGAAACTAAACACCTGACCCATAGAAGCCTCATAACTCTGGCCTAACATCCCCATTTTGGGCCATATTAACTCAGATTTGACAACTAACACAAAGGAGCCCAGGGGCTTCCCTGGTGGCGCAGTGGTTGAGAATCTGCCTACCAGTGCAGGGGACATGGGATCGAGCCCTGGTCCAGGAAGATCCCACATGCCGTGGAGCAACTAAGCCCGTGCACCACAACTGCTGAGCCTGTGCCCTAGAACCCACGAGCCACAACTACTGAGCCATGTGCTACAACTACTGAAGCCCACACGCCTAGAGCCCATGCTCTGCAACAAGAGAAGCCACCGCAATGAGAAACCCACACACAGCAATGAAGACCCAACACAGACAAAAAAAAAAAAAAAAAAGGAGCCCAGCAGTCCCCTAGTCAAGAGGAAATGGCATGTTCTGGGATGAGCTCTGGATGAGGAGTGGGGCCAAGTGTGCCCTCTTTACAGATGAGGAACCTGAGGCACAGAAGTTAAACAACTTGCCAAGCTTACTCAGCTAGGAAGTGGAAAGTCAGGATTGGAGTCAAGATCACTTCACCTCCAAAAATAGAGATTGCTACTAAACTTCACTGCCTCAGGCATTAGACTGAGACCAGCAAAGAACTGAGAGAGACTTGGCATTAGCTTTAGATATTTTTCTAAAATTGACTTGGTGATCCAAGTTGGTGATTGTGTGCTTGGAGAGGTCTGGTGAAAAACCCTAGGACTTTGTATGAACCAATCTTTAAAAATGAAATATTTTAGACAAATAATAAGTTTAAAAAATAATAAAGTGAACCCACTGCCACCTTTAAAAAATATGTTACCGATACAACTGAAGTCCTTTGGGTTTTCTTAATCACACCCTACTTCCTGCACTCCCAGAAATGACTGTGATCCTGAATTTGCTGTTTCTTATTCCTTTGCATTTTCTTCACACGTGTCCACTGACAATACATAGTATTATTATTTTACATGTTTTAAAACTTTATATATTGTATTTGGTTGAGCGTTCCCAAGATTCAGATTCAGCCCTAGATTCAGAGATATGCTAGAAGTACTCACAGGACTGAAACAGGAGGAAAGGGGGCAGGGCACAACCTTTAAAAGAATGACATTACAAATAACTCAGTTTCATTTCTTTTTATGGCTGAGTAATATTCCATTGTATATATGTGCCACATCTTCCTTATCCATTCATCTGTTGATGGACACTTAGGTTGCTTCCATGTCCTGGCTATCGTAAATAGAGCTGCAATAAACATTTTGGTACATGACTCTTTTTGAATGAGGTGGATAGACCTGGAATCTGTCATACAGAGTGAAGTAAGTCAGAAGGATAAAAACAAATACCGTATGCTAACACATATATATGGAATCTAAAAAAAAAATGTCATAAAGAGATTAGTGGTAGGATGGGAATAAAACACAGACCTACTAGAGCATGGACTTGAGGATATGGGGAGGGGGAAGGGTAAGCTGTGACGATGTGAGAGAGTGGCAGGGACGTATACACACTACCAAATGTAAATTAGATAGCTAGTGGGAAGCTGCAGCATAGCACAGGGAGTTCACCTCTGTGCTTTGTGACCACCTAGAGGGGTGGGATAGGGAGGGTGGGAGGGAGGGTGACACAAGAGGGAAGAGTTATGGGAACATATGTATATGTATAACTGATTCACTTTGTTGTAAAGGAGAAACTAACACACTATTGTAAAACAGTTATACTCAAATAAAGATGTTAAAATAAAAAAAAAAAAAGAATGACATAACCCGAGGACACAACATAAGCTGATTAGAACCAAATAGGTCCAAGGTGGCAGATGAGTCAACTTCCTCTAGACCTTGAGCCTCAGTATATGCTCATTGTAACACATAAGCAAGCTAAATGACACACCTACAGGTGCCATGATAGTTCCAAGGCTGACCATAAAGGTAAAAAATTAGGCAGTAGCCTGATTCCTAGAAATCCCCACCCCTTCTCCCAAATGGCTGGAATACTCCTCCCACTCATTGGCCTATGCAATTACCCACCTCTGTAAAAACTGACAACCCCATACCCTGGGGCTGCTCTCGTCTTCTGAGATGGCCCACACTCTGTCTGTGGAATGTGTTTCTCTCTAAATAAATCCACTTCTTACCTCTCACTTTGTCTCTCACTGAATTTTTTCTGCGATGAGACATCAAGATCCTGAGCTTCATTAAGTCCTGAGACCAGGTGTGTGATCTCAGTTAAAAGACCGTGGGTTCAAGTCCCAATCTGGATTTTGGCTGGGTTCGAGTCCCAGCCGGTAGGTTCAAGTCCCAGTTGTAGTTACACGGTTTCAGCACTAGGCTATAGTTGTACTCACGGCTAAGATTGATTACAGCAATGTATTTAGTATGGACTCACACTGGATCATCAGAGAAAAGGACTGCAGGCTGAGTCTGAAAGAATCCATGTATGGGCTTTCTTATGCTCTCTCCCTCTCATGAGAGATCACACTAAGCACACACTTTCCCCCAGCACAAATGCAGCATGTGTGCCATGTTTCTGTCTAGAGAACCCATTAGAGACTCAGCACCCACAGTTTTTATTGGCCACGTGGGCACTCTCTTCCCAGCATGTTTCAAGACGCCAGACTCTCAGAAGGAAAACAGGTGTTTAGCATAAACCGTTATGTGTTCAAATAGCCTGTGCACGGACTACTTTCATAAATTGGAATTCTACTATATAGGAAGAGCTTTCCTTTCTCCCCTGTTTATAATATTTATTCAATTGTGCATATCAATGTGGCCTTGTGGGTTTTTATCTTATTCAGCGGGTCGTAATCTAATACTATTATTTTCTCTCGAAAAATATATACACATGCACACACATACATACATAAAATAACACATATAAATATAATTTTTATTTTCTTAAGAGTGGGTTGCCCAATGCTCTGGATCTCTGGACCTTCTAGTTGAGTCCCCTCTGAGGCCCGGAACCTTCGCTCCACTCTCAAGCTGTCCAGGGAAGTTTTAAGCGTGATACCATCAACAGACCGGCAACCAATAGGTGGGAGCGTGGGAAAAGGGGACTGAAGACAGAGGAGCGGAATGGAGGGGTGAGGGGCGGAGCCAGGGAGCTGCGCAGCCATTGGAGGGGGTGGTGGTCGGGTGTGGGAGAGGAAGGGGCAAATCCTAAGCCACGGCTGGGTCGGGACTGGGGACCGGGGAGAGGGTGGGTATCCCAGCCTGGGCCGCGAAGGCACAGGGCGGCGGAAGGAGAGGGGTGGGGCTTTGACTGCAAAGGCCCGAGGGGGCGGGGCTAACTCCCCGCCGCAGCCAACGGCGTGTCCCTAGAGGACAGGCCGTTGGCTGCCTGTCGCGTCCGGCCCTCCGCGCGTCCGGGTCCGGCTTTCCTACCTGCTCTTCTCTGCGTGTTGGGTTTGTCAGCCCCGCTGCCGGCCTCGCGAGGTCTCTGTTGGCCTGCTTCTTTACTTTTCGTGGTTTGTGTCCGCGTTCGCAGTCCCTCTTATGTCTCCCCAACGTTCGTCACTCTCCCGGGCTTCAATGTTCGAGACGTGAGGGCTTGACCCCGCGTCCAGACCTACCCCAAGAGAGATGGAGGAGCCGGGGTCCCGCGCAGGTGAGTGGGGCTGGGAGACTGGAGAGCCCCCCAAAACGTGGGGCTCTGTGACTCTGGGGACAGGTTTGGCAGCACTTTCTGGGCTTAGGGAATCCAGTCTGCGGGGAATATTGGGTCAGACACACCCCAGTTGGCTAGGGTCTCAGAGCCAGAAAGTATTCTTGGCTAGGTCTGTTTTTGTTTTCCTTCGACAGAAGCCAAACTTATTTAGAGATGAAAGGGATCTGAGTCTGGGAAAACCCTTCTTACTAAAGAGGGTCTGTGGGCAGCAGAGAGCCCTGAGCTGAAACTTAGGAGACTTAGGCCTTGGTCCGGGTTTTGTTACTAACTCATTGAGTGGCCTTAGAGGAGTTTATTCCCCTCAGTGGGCCTGAGTTTTCCCATGTGTACCATGAGAAGGGTTTGGACCACAGGATCTTCAAAGGCCTGACGTGTGATGGGTACTCCTTAAGTATTGGTAGTTAGGAGTGAATAAAGAAAGGAGGCTTCCTTCTGGGGTTCACTGGAGGCTGCTTGCCACTCTGGATTAATTGGAGTCTGTGGAATTACACTTGAGAAAGCTTGAGAAATAGGTGATATTATCTCCATTACAAGTGAGGAAACTGAGGTTCAGAGGTGAATTTGACTTGCCAGTGTCAAAGCCAACTCAGTTTTCAAAGTCCATGCTACACTATACTTTCTCCCAGTGAGAGAGCAGGGAGGGCTTGATAGAAAGGTGATTATATGGAGCGGCAATTAATCACGTTGAGTTCTCTGCTAAAATGAACAACTCCAGAGCAGAACTATATCTGATTCTTCTCTATCCCTAGCTCCCGGCTTATGGTTTGTGTGAAACAGTTTTGGTATCAATGCCAGAGTCACCACCTGTGTTACCGTTGTCATCAACATGATCAGCATAATTAATAAAAAGTAATGATAGGGACTCTAATTGTTATAGTGATAGCAAAGCCATAAGTGAAATTGTGAAGACATCTGAATTTATAATACTTTTACTTACATAGTGCTTTAAAGTTTATAAAACATTTTTGAGTGGTTCTTCATTCAGTCATCTTAGGTAGGTATTATTGTCATCCACATTTAATAAGCAAGGAATCCAAGACCTAGAGAGATTAACTGACTAGCACAAGGTCACACAGTAAGAACTTGTGCTTCTCCTTACATGCTCTCTTCACTTCCTCTCCTTTTCTTTTTTCCTAGTCCTCCCTGCCCATTCCCATGATTATTCTGTGCTTCATTCTCCTTACCACCCAGAGACATCCTGTTTTGGTGTTAACCAATAATCATGTGTTGGCTGATGATTAATAGTATTTTTTTTTTTTTTTTTTTTTTTTTTGCGGTACACGGGCCTCTCACTGTTGTGGCCTCTCCCATCGCGGAGCACAGGCTCCGGGCACACAGGCTCAGCGGCCATGGCTCACGGGCCCAACCGCTCCGCGGCACGTGGGATCCTCCCGGACCGGGGCACGAACCCGTGTTCCCTGCATCAGCAGGCGGATTCTCAACCACTGCGCCACCAGGGAAGCCCCTGATTAATAGTATTGATATTAACTTATATATCTTATAAGAGTTTAAGATATGACCTCTCCCAGAGGTGCAGAGGGATTTAAATACTTTTAAGAAGGGGAGTTGTAATTGTGGTTGTCATTATCATCATCATCATCCACAGGTTTCAAGGAGTAAAACTAGAATATGTAGTGATTGACAGTCTAAAAATAGTAACTGTCCTATATTGAGCTCATACTGTGTCATGGGCCCTGTAACAGACACTTAAACTTTTTAAGTTAATTCTTTCACTCATTCTACTGAATCTTATAAATGAGGATCCAGAAGCATAAAGAAGTTAAATAACATGCCTAAGTTCATGCAGTCCTGGCCTGGTCCACACTTTACGTTCTAAACCATTACACCAGCTTGGCCCAGGGACAGATCTTTACCTAGAAGAAAGCCTGACCGTCTGTCAGGAGAGCCTGAATTGGGGAGAGAGAGGTGTGCTCAAGTATGGTGTGAGGAAGACAACTGAGAGCCCAGAATTGGAATGAGGGGAAGCTTTTCTTCCGGAGGTGGCTACCTCCCCACCCCCTCAGATGGTGAGCTGTGATTCTTCTCGCTTTAGGTTAGGAACAAGTAAAATGAATTATTCATATGCTAAATGAATTCATAAGCTAAATAAATCATTCATATGCTGTCAATGACAAAGCTTGTCTTGATTGACACTATGAGGCTGTAGCCCAAAGCAGTGCAACTTTCCCCTTCAGTTCATTGCCCCCGAAGGCTACCTGAGAAAGAGGTCTTAAATGCATACTTGATCTTGGCATTCCTCTGCCAAAAACTGTTGAGTGGCTCCCTACCTGTGGGAATAAACACCTTAATAAGGCATCAAAGCCTCCCAGGATTTGCACTCACCTGACCCCTTCAGTCCTACCTTTGCTCACAGCTTTTGCACTCCACTGCAGTCATACTGGATTACTGTGGGTCCCCACAGCTCACTGTGTTTTCTGTGACCTTTCGGCTTTTCACATCCACTCCCTCCGCTCTTCTCCCTTTCACCCTTCAGTTGGCTGTAACCCACTATTCATCCTTTAAGATCCAGCTCACCCATTCATTCAGTCATTCAACGAATATTTGTCAAGGGCCTATGAATTACCAGGCAAGGTTCTAGGTGTAGAGGCATATCAGGGAATAAAACAGACATATCCCTGCCCTTCATGGAACTTCTTTTCTGTGGGGTATATTAGATAAGTGTAATATACGGGTGATGGTAAGTGGCATGGAGAATAGAGCAGGAAAAGGGAATAGAGAGGGGCAAGGGAGTTGTCAGGGAAGGCCTCACTGATTGGATGATGTTTGAATAGAGCTGAAGGAGGTGAGGGAGTGAGGTCTGTCTGTGCCTATCTGAATGTTCCAAGCCGAGTATAAGGATGTGAGACAGGAGACCCCATGGCTTATTACCCCTCCAAAACTCCACCGCTGCTGCCTTCATCTAGACAGTTGCCCTTTTCTGTTTTCCTGCATGCTCTCATGTTGACCTCTAAAGTAGCACTTACTACATGATATTGTAATTGTCTATGTATATCTCTGTTTCGCTCACCTGGATGTGGGTTTCTTGAGGGCAGGGACCTCTGATTGCTTTCTGTCTCCTCAGCACCTACCTTATGGTCTAACTTTCTGAGTGGGCACTCAGAAATATTTGTCAAATAAATGAGTAAGGCCTTATGGGCCTCATTCTTACAGCCTGATTATTTTTACAAATGATTCGGAAGACAGCTTGAATGACAGGTGGTGAGAGAAAATATAATAATTCTAAGCTTGGTTCTGCCTGTCTGACTGGATTCCCTTTTTGGGCCTCTGAGAAGTTGAACACCTGATTTTCTTTGAGAAATGTACCTAGAGATTTCCATTTTCAGCATTATGGCAGGCTAGCTAACCTGTAAAATGGTGGATAAATATAACAAATTCTTATATAGCTGAATTTGCAAGAAAGTAAGAGAAATCCCCAGGCCTAAAAACCAAGAGTAAACTGAAAACTGGAGAAGTTAGCCCCTTTACCTGACCTCAGCTGCCCTAGATGTTTGCATGTCCCACTTACCTAGAAGATTGGGCTTTAATATACCTTCTGTTACAGTGAATGAAACTATGGGCCCACCTGGGTTTGACTCTGGTTGGAAGTGAGATCCCCGCATGAAGCTAGATGCCTTGAAAATCTGTGTCCTCTGATCAAGTGGCGTAGGAAAAATAAATCTTACTACTGACAGAGATGACAAAGAAGATTGCCTCTTCTAGGCTCCAATAGACGGGGAAAGTTTGCCTAGAGAGTTCTTTTTTTTTTAAATAAATAAATAAATTTATTTTTTTTAAAAAAACAGGACAAAGATTCCCATATAACTTTCATACAGACTTACCAATTTTTAACATTTTACCCCGTTTGCTATATCATTTCCTCCCTGTCTCTCTCTCTCTATCTCTGTCCTTGTCTCTTCATGCATACATACATATAAACGTACATACATACATACACACATACATAAATGTGTGTGTCTAATATTTCTTCAGAATCACTTGAGACCAATTTGCACCCATCATCCCCATCTACCTGCCTGGAGAATTCTTAACCACAGGCGTTCCCTAATATGGATTTGGGTTTATGTTGATATTATCTGAATGGCCTAAAAACTCCATGCCGAGAAATTGACATTAGAAACCATCTGGGCTGGTAATACCTCTGAATGCTCAGTAGAAGCACATACAGAATCTCTCTGGAGAGACACTTGACACAGGCTGCATGGGATTCCCACAGAGTCTGGAGGATAGACTTGTTAAATGAGAGTGCCTATTGCATGCTTTGTACTGTCGAGATCATGATGTTACTTTTGTATTAAAAAAAACATTTAGTACATCTTTGCCTCTCAGTGATCTCCAGAAATGGAATAATAGAGCAGAACTTGTATACAAGCCGGCATTTGAATGTGGACACACGTTTCTCTGCCTCCTATCCTTGCAGAGGTCATGGAAGAAATGACATCGTGCTCCTTCAACAGCCCTCTGTTCCAGCAGGAGGACAAGAGAGGGATCACCTACCGGATCCCAGCCTTGCTCTATGTGCCCCCTACCCACACCTTCCTGGCCTTTGCAGAGAAGCGCTCCTCGAGCAGGGATGAGGATGCTCTCCACCTGGTGCTGAGGCGAGGGTTGAGGACTGGGCACTCAGTACAGGTGACTCCTTATCCCAGATCCGAGCCTGGGCCTCAGTTTCTACACTGCTCTGAGTATGTCAGAGTCTGTGTCTTTTCCCATCAGTGCAAGAAAAGCCTTGTGTCAGAGCTGAGGAGGAAAAAAAGCAGTAACAGCAATGCTTTCAATTATTGAGTACTTACTGTGTGCCAGGGGCACACTGAATCTCACAGCCATTCTGTGATGTAGGAACTATTGTCAGTCACATTTTACAGATGAGGAAACTGAGGCTCAGAGAGGTTGCTATTTGCTCAAGGTCACACAGCTATAATAAAGCAGTAAAAGCAGCTTCAAACTCAGTCTCTGACGAGAGGCCTCCATGGTTTGTTCAGTTTGGCCAACATGTGGTGGTGTGCTTTTCATTCACATTCTCTTTTATCCTCATAAGTCATCGAAAGAAGTAAGCATTGTTAATCCAGTTTTGCTGATGAGGGATCCTGGTGCTCCAACAGGTAGGTGGCTTGTTCGAGACTACAACTACCAGAAGATGTGGGGGAGGATGACAACACCCATACTCCCGCTCCTCTTCCCCTTCCTGCTCTTCCTCTCCCCTGTGCTTTAGGTAAATATTATGATGCCCATTTTACAACAGGAAACTGGAGCTTGGAAGTAAAGTGACTTGCCTTAGGCACACACCTAATAAGAGGCAGAAATGGGTTTGGTGCCCTTGTCCCTAAGTAGCACATGTTTACTGTGTTTTTATGGGGGAGAGAATGGTTGCTGCTCTTGGGCCTATGAACTACAGGGTTACTTCAGATCCCATTTTTCTCATTGTTCCCTTTTATCTCTCAGAGATTGCTGAAGTGAGCATCAGGTGAGACAATGGCTTTGAGAGTTACACACATACATACATTTTTTATAAGAGGTACTTTAATCCCTCTAACCTGCTCTGCTTTTCTACTCACAGAAACCTCACCATTAAAACTTCATGTCCATAGGGATGCCTTGTTTTGCTGTTACAGCGCAAATACTATTCTGCTGATGGTGGCCCTTGCCAACAACCCCTGCCTTTGCTTTTGATGACTTACTCACATTTCCCTGTTGGGAAGTTTTTTACTTCAGGGAATTTCCATTCCCTGCTCTTACACCTTGTCACAGTCTTTCTTATGGCTTACCAGGGTCAAACTTCTGCTTATATCCCGGGTGTCCTATAGCCCAACTTGGAGTTCTAGCTCTTTTGTTTCCTCCAGGACCGGCAATGCCTGTGGTTATGTTGCCCTGCTTTCTGTCACAGACAGTTGGGCGGTTAAGCGTTTTTTATCAGACCATACCTGTTATATAACCTCACTGCCCAGTAGTCACACACATTCACAAATGTGTCCACTTTAACTCATTCTCTCTTCTCTTTTTTATTCACATTAATTCTCTCATTTACTTAATTGTAGTATCTTAAAGTTAGAAGAATTATCAGCCCAACTTCTTTCCCAATATAGAAATCTTCTGTATTCCATTGGTAGCTACTAATAGCTTAGTGGTTAAGAGCCTGGCTTTGGAGTCAGGCAAGACCTATCATTTATTGGCTGTGAACTTGAATACCTGACTCTTCTCTGTTTCATTGTCTGCAAAATATAATTAATAATAGCAATTGCATAGTAGGAACTCAACATTAGTCATCTTCTATTAAGGGTCTACTTACATAGCTCCTCAAATGAGAAACTTAATCCTGTAGCAACTGTTAACTTGTTTTTTTTTTTTTTGAATGAGACGATCTGTACTTCTCTATAATTACCCATTGGTCTTGTTCTGCCTTTTGTACATTGTATAGGTAAAGCCCCTTTTCTGGAGAACTGCTCTTTGATGTATCTGAAAATGGTATTCACTCCCTCTGAGTCTTCTATTTTTTGGGTTCAGCAGCTTCAGTTCTTTTAGCAGCTGCTTAGACCACAGTCTTGATTTGGTTTCTGGTCCCTTGAAAACTGTGATTACTGTCCTTGGGACCTGGTGTGGGATGTCAGGGTGTTTTCAAACTATGGTACTCAGAACTCTAGGGATAGACTGACCAGCTCAGCAGTGAGGTGACTAACCCACCTTGTATCCTTTTAATACAGCCTAAGGTAAAGTGACATTTACTTTTTTAAAAAAAAAAAAAATTTATTTACGTATTTATTTATTTATGGCTGCGTTGGGTCTTCATTGCTGCGTGCAGGTTTTCTCTAGTTGTGGTGAGCGGGGAGCTACTCTTTGCTGTGGTGCGCGGGCTTCTCATTGCGGTGGCTTCTCTTGTTGCGGAGCATGGACTGTAGGTGCACAGGCTTTAGTAGTTGTGGCTCACGGGTTCTAGAGCACAGGCTCAGTAGTTGTGGTGCACGGGCTTAGCTGCTCCGTGGCATGTGGGATCTTCCTGGACCAGGGCTCAAACCCGTGTCTCCTGCATTGGCAGGCGGATTCTTAACCACTGCGCCACCAGGGAAGTCCGACAGTTACTTTTTTGGTAGCTGCATAAACGTTAAGTAGATGGTCAGCTAAAACCTCCAAGACTTTTTCACATTTTTTGTTCTTTTTAAAACAGTTTTAATTGTGGTAAAATACACCTAATGTAAAACTTTCCATCTTAACCATTTTAAGTGTACATTGCAGTATTTTTAACTATATTACATTGTTATGCAACAGGTCTCTAGAACTTATTCATCAGTGCATGACTGTAACTTTATACTCATTGAACAACTCATTTCCCCCTCCCCAAGCCCCTAGAAATTACTATTGTACTTTGTTTTTATGAATTTGATTACTTTAGATACTTCATGTAAGTGGAATCATGCAATATTTTGTCTTTTTGTGATTGGTTTTTTTACTTAGTGTAACATCCTCAAGGTTCATCCATGTCATAGCATTATGTCAGGATTTCCTCCTTATTGTACGTTAATCTATTATTTCATTTATCCATTTCGTTTATCCATTCATTCCTTTATCCATTTTGTTTATCCATTCATCAGTTGATGGACACTTAAGTTGCTCCCACCTTTTGGCTATTGTGAACATGGGTGTGCAAATGTCTCTTCAAGACTGTTCTTTCAGTTCTTTTGGATTTAGACCTAGAAGTTGAATTGCTGGATCATGTGGTAATTCTATTGATATTTTAAAATTTTGAGGAACCTCCATACTGTTTTCCACAGTGACTGCACCATTTTGTATTTCTCCACATCCTCACCAACACTTACTTTGTTTTGTGGGGGGTTTTTGATAGTAGCCATCCTAATGGATATGAACTGATTTCATTATGATTTTGATTTGCAATCCTCTAATTATTAGCAGTGTTCAGCATCTTTTCATATGCGTGTTGGCCATTACATTTGTTGTTCTTTAATCACGTTTCTCCATCTAAATTTTTAAGCCCAAGACTTGTTTTATCTCTGTCAAGGCTCAGCTTGTTTGTGTGCCATTGCTTCCACCTGGTTGAGATCATTTGGCTTCTAACGCTTTCATGTTTTGTTCACATTTTTTCCAGCTTCATGTCAACTTTATGTAAGACATATCTGGCCCATTTCATTTTCTCCTCTCAGCTAGTAAGGATGGCTGAGCTTCTGACTTCCCAAGGACTAGACTGCCCAATAATTTTTTTTTCTTCCTGTTCTTGAAGGGAGTATCTGTGTTAATGGATTTCTTATATCTTCCTGGATCCTGCTCAAGGTTGTTGATCTGAGCAATCTTAACCATCCAGATGAGTTTGCAGCTGTTACTTCTCATCAGATCACATATTCAGTGCTATCCGTGAAGTGTTGGTTTCCCCACAGGGTGCTAAGGACACAGGGGTACTATCCCCAGGGTGACAATAGAAAATTAAATCTGTTCCCTAGACCCTCTTTTTGGCACTTGGAAGGGAGAGGAGGCACGTACTGGAGGAATGTGGAGAAGAGCCTCCATACATTGTTTATAGGGTATTGTTTCCATCTGAGAGCACTTCTGTGATCCTTCTTCCTTCCTCCCACTTTCCTCCATTCCGCTCTCCCTCTGTCATCTTTCTTCCTTTCTCTTTCCCTTCCTTTTTCCTTCCCGTCAACATTTATTGAGCACCTACCAAGTACCAGGCATTAAGTCAGGGGATGTTGTGAAGGGAGGGGGATACAAAAGTTGATAGACTCTGACCCCTCTTTGGGAAGAGTTTGCACAACCAAATTGTAGAGAGAAAACAAAGCTGTGCACAGATGTAACTGTCCAAAACTCCCACCCAGAATCCACAAAGTGTCACAAGGCAGGTTTATGCAGAGTGAGGTGTTTCCTTAGGAGTTCAAATGCAGCTGGGATCAGAGAAGGTGTTGTGCAGGGCATGGCATCTAAGCTGATACTTGAAGTGGGTGTGTTAAAGATGAGCAGAATAGAAGGTGTTTTCTCCCTGGATTTCCCATATCCAGACACCGTCTTTTCCTTCTCTGACATCCACAGTGCTTTCTTTATCTCCTCTCTCTGGTGGTGACTTCAAGGCTCTGGAGTCATCTCTGTGGGTGCCTTTTCTCTCCCTCTCGAGACAGGCCTGGCTGCCCCTTCCTGCTGGTGGCCTTCTGAGTTTTGATTACCCAAGAGTCACAGGGAACTGAGGTCCCTGCCTCCATTGGTTTAAAATGCAGTCAGATCAGACAGCGATGTGAACTTCTCATGCATATGGTTTCCAGAGAGGAAGAAAACCATTTGAGAGGATTTAGGAAGGAATCTTTGATCAGTTAGGCAATCTGGGAGGGCTTCGTGGAGGAAGGTGGGCTTCTACCCAATAATTAAGTTGACTTTGGCACATAATGTTTGAAGTGTTTACAATGTACAAGGCACTCTGGTATAGATTGGGCTGCCCCAGAGAGAGGGAGTTCCCTGTCCCTAGACCAGTTCAAGGAGAGACTGAATGGCCTTTATCCACAAGACTTGGAGGAGAATCTTCTGTAGGATGTGAGTTAGCACAAGGTCCTTATAACTCTGAGATTCTATGATCTGAGCTTTGCTTAATAATATGCTTTGCTCATTCATGCAGGAGTTAATTTTTTCAAAACTTATTTTTTGTTTTGGGTAGTTAACACTTTCATATTGCTGAAGAATAAAAACAGTGTAAAAAGGTATATACATCCCATTCCCAGTCCTCTGCCTCTTATAGGCAGTCACTATTGTTTCTTATGTATCCTTCTAGTGCTTCTTCATACAGAAATGAAGTACAAGTATATAGTCTTTTTAAAAATTAAAAAAAATTTTTTTTAATTTATTTTTGGCTGCATTGGGTCTTTGTTGCTGCTTGTGGGCTTTCTCTAGTTGCAGCAAGCGGGGGCTACTTTTTTTTTTTTTTTTTTTTTAATTTTTGTGGTACATGGGCCTCTCACTGTTGTGGCCTCTCCCGTTGCAGAGCACAGGCTCCGGACGCGCAGGCTCAGCAGCCATGGCTCACGGGCCCAGCCGCTCCACGGCATGTGGGATCTTCCCGGACCGGGGCACGAACCCGTGTCTCCTGCATCAGCAGGCGGACTCTCAACCACTGCGCCACCAGGGAAGCCCGGGGGCTACTTTTCGTTGCGGTGCGCAGGCTTCTCATTGCGGTGGCTTCTTGTTGTAGAGCACAGGTTTTAGGTGCGTGGGCTCCGGTAGTTGTGGCATGTGGGCTCAGTAGTTGTGGCTCACAGGCTCTAGAGTGCAGGCTCAGTTGTGGCACACGGGCTTAGTTGCTACGCGATATGTGGTATCTTCCTGGCCCAGGGCTCAAACCCATGTCCCCCGTGTTAGCAGGTGGATTCTTTTTTTTTTTTTTAAACCCCTTTCCAGACAGGATATGAGGCAACTGATCATAACACTGTACTTTCTGTGTTAATTTATTTATAACATTGAAACTAAAGATGAAGTAACTTTAATATATTCTAAATATTACATCTTGAGAAGTCTTCACAGTGCCTTTTATGTTAAAGGTGCACAATATATGTTTTTTATATAAATAAATGAATGAAGTCAAACAACATGACCAATCTCAGTGAACTCTGTAACTCCACAGTTATGTTATGTAACTATTAGAGTTACTACATTGTGGAGGCAGGTGGATTCTTAATCGTTGCACCACCAGAGAAGTCCAAGTATATAGTCTTAATACTACCTTAAAAATGTTTTTCATGTAAAGTGATAACAGATACAGAAAACATAAAACATAATTGTCAAATGCACAAAACGTAAATGTCAGCTCTGTGAATTGACAAAGCCAACACTTGTGGACTCACACTCAGCTCAAGAAATAGAATATTGCCAGCACCTCAGAAACTTCTCTTATTCCCCCTCTCTTCTTCCCCAAAGGTAATTACTAGCCTGATTTATAGCTCTAGAGTTTTGCTTGGTTTTAATCTATGGATTCTTTATGTTTGGCTTCTTTTGTTCAGTATTCTTGAGGTTTATCCAGATTGTTGTATACAGCTTTATTTGTCCATTTTCACTGTTACGTAATTTTCCATTGTATGACTATACACAATGAATTGATCCGTTCTTCTTTTGTTGCCAATTCAGGTTAGTGATTATGTGTATAGACACTGCAGCTCTGAATATTCTGCACATGTTTTTCAGTACTATGTGCATGCTTTTTGCTGGGTTGATATCTAGAAATGGTGTTACTGGATTATAGGGTATGTTTATATTCTACTTTAGTAGGTAGTGCCAACCAGTTTTCTAGAGTGGAGGTTGTGAGGGCTGGTCTACTTCAGTTTCACCTGCACTTCTGGGACTTAGCCCTTTAAGGTTCCAACTCAAAGCCTGGTGGGTTTACCAGGGCCTCTAATTTTTGTCCTACTAGCCATGAGTTGCTTGGCTTCCCAGCTTTTCAGTTACCTCTTTGAGAATTAGTAGAGATACCTGAGGGGAAAAGGTACTCAAAATACCATGTCAGCCGCTCTGAATGAACTTTCAGTTCTTGGCCTATAATTCTTCATGGGTTTGTTTGCTCTCTGGTGCTTTCAAATGATGTTTTTGTTTTAATTTTTTTAATCTATCCTAGTTCTCAGTAGAAAGTTTGGTTCAAATTACCTAGTTTGTTGTAATTGGAAGTCCTTTTCCTTCACATTTTCATTATTTTTTCTCTTTCTGTTGAGTTGTCTGATCTTGCTCTTTGCCCAGTTCTGTTGGGTTTTTTGGAAAATTTCTTACCAATTTCTAATATTGTTTTAAAAATATATTAAGGAAATTAGGTCTTTGTGGTATGTCTGATTAGGCATTATTTCATTTTATCCTTACATCCCCTCTGTGAGCATGTTATTACATCCTCCATTTTAATGATGAGGAAATGGAGGTGAAGTGAGATTGAGTAACTTGCCCAAGATCACATGAGGAGTGGTGAAGGCAGGGTTTGAACTAGGTGTCTCTGACTCCATGCTTGAGTTTTTAATGACGTCGTTATGAATTGCCTCCGGGGGTAGTAGAGGAAAGAAAAAAGAAATCTTTGTCTTAAATTTCCCTTTATTTGCCTAAAACTTCCCTATGTGTTGGCCCTTCTTTTCTTTTCTCTTTCTTTCCTTCTTTTTTTTTGGGCGGAGGAGGTTTCCTTTCTTTTTAAAAATATTTATTTTGCTCCTATCATGTGCTAGGCACTGGCAATACAAAATCAGAATAATTTGGTTTTTACCTTCAAAGGACTCATAATCTAGGAAGGGAGCCAGGCACATAAAAAATTGCAGACATACCTCATTTTATTGCACTTCGCTTTACTGTGCTTCACATATAATGCGTTTTTCACAAATTGAAGGTTTGTAGCAACTTTGCATCAAGCAGGTCGGCACCATTTTTCCAACAGCGTTTGCTCCCTTTGAGTCTCTGTGTCACATATTGGTAATTCTTGCGGTATTTCAAACCCTCCACCAGCAGAAAGATTGTAACTTGCTGAATGGCGGTTAGCATTTTTTTTTAGCAATAAAGTATTTTAAAATTAAGGTATGTACATTGTTTATTTTTTTGACATAATGCTACTGCACACTTAATAGACTACAGCCTAGTGTAAATATAAATTTACCAAAAAAATCCGTGTGACTCACTTTATGGCGACATTTGCTTTATTGCGGTGATCTGGAACTGAACCTCAAGTATCTCAAGTACCTCAAGTATCTCCGAGGTGTGCCTGCACGATATATAATATGTGCTATAACTCTTCTGTGTGTACAGAGGAAGCTGCCGATTGTCTTTGGTAAGGGCGGGGATGGAGCCTCATGCAAGGCTTCATAAAAGAGGTGACTTTGAGTTGAGTTTCAGATGATGAATTGGGCATGTAGACAAAGTGCAGAAGAGTGTTCCAGACAGGAGACAGCATGTACAATACCTAGCATTGCCTCTTTGCAGCTGATAAGTTATCCTATAATATTTGAGAATTCAGTGAACACTTGGGCCTTCATGATTTTATAGATTTCAGTACCATTTGTTTCTTATCTCTGAGAAGTATTCATGCTTTTTTAAAAAATATTTATTTATGGCTGCATTGGGTCTTAGTTGAGGCATGCAGGATCTTTTGTTGCGGGATCTTTCCATGCGGCATCTTTTGTTGTGGCGCACGGGCTTAGTTGCCCCGCGGCATGTGGGATCTTACTTCCCCGACCAGGGATTGAACCCCCATCTCCTGCATTGGAAGGCGGATTCTTAACCACTGGACCATCAGAGAAGTCCCCAGTATTAATGCTTTTAATGAGCCTCATGTCTTCCTATTAGTCTTTCACTCCTGCTCTTTCTCCCTTCCCCTTGTCTAGTGGGAACCCCTGAAGCCACTGATGGAAGCCACATTACCCGGGCATCGGACCATGAACCCCTGTCCTGTGTGGGAGCAGAAGAGTGGCCGTGTGTACCTATTCTTCATCTGTGTGCGGGGCCATGTCACTGAGCGTCAACAGATTGTGTCAGGCAGGAATGCTGCCCGCCTCTGCTTCATCTGCAGTCAGGATGCTGGCTATTCATGGAGTGAGGTGAGGGACCTGACCGAGGAGGTCATTGGCCCAGAGGTGAAGCATTGGGCCACGTTTGCTGTGGGCCCAGGTCATGGCATCCAGCTGCAGTCGGGGAGGCTGATCATCCCTGCATACGCCTACTACATCCCTTACCGGTTCTTTTGCTTTCGGCTACCATATAAAGCCAGGCCTCATTCCCTGATGATCTATAGTGATGATCTAGGAGCCACATGGCACCATGGCAGGCTTATTAAGCCCATGGTGACAGCGGAGTGCGAAGTGGCAGAGGTAACTGGGAAGGCTGGCCATGCTGTGCTGTATTGCAGTGCCCGGACACCAAACAGGTGCCGGGCGGAGGCTCTCAGCACCGACCATGGTGAATGCTTTCAGAAACCAGCTCTGAGCCCACAGCTCTGTGAGCCCCCTCGTGGCTGCCAAGGCAGTGTGGTGAGTTTCCGGTCCCTGGAGATCCCAAATGGTTGCCAGCACCCGGCTGGCAAAGATGCTCCTACCATTCAGCAGAGCCATCAGCTGGACAGCTCACTGAGGCTAGAGCCAGAAGCTAGAACCCTGTCAGAATCATGGCTCTTGTACTCACACCCAACCAGTAAGAAACGGAGGGTCGACCTAGGCATCTACCTCAACCAGAGCCCGTTGGAGGCTGCCTGCTGGTCCCGCCCCTGGATCTTGCACTGCGGGCCCTGTGGCTACTCTGATTTGGCTGCTCTGGAGGAGGGCTTGTTTGGGTGTTTGTTTGAATGTGGGACCAAGCGGGAGTGTGAGCAGATTGCCTTCCGCCTGTTTACAGACCGAGAGATCCTGAGCCACGTGCAAGGGGACTGCACCAGCCCCGAGGAACTCTGAACCAACTCAAAACTAATTGGCTTAGGACCCAACCTTCCATAGAAGGGCTACCATAGGAGGCAACCACAGCCAGGACAGTGGAGGCCAGGATAACAGAGGTTACTGAAGTCTGCAGAGAATCCAAAAACGTAATATTCTGCTCCCTACCCTTTTTCACTTCAAAGAGCAAAATGAAAATTTTGCCACAGCTACTGCAGTCGAAAGGGCACTGAAGTGTGAGTTGAGAGACCACGATGTAGTCCTGGCTTTTCCACTGGCTTGCTTTGGGACCTTGGGCATGTCACCTGTACTCTCTGGGCCTCAGGTCTCCATCTGTAAAATGAGAGGATTGGGTCTGTGATTTCTCTTCTTCCCATCCCTAGGAAAGGCAGAGTGCCTGCATGCTCCCTGATCAGCAAGTCCTGGGCTGCATATAGGACTCTTATTTCAAAATGGAAGTCAGAGGACTCAGCTTTTCAAATGACTCGCCACTCATCCAAGTATGAGGTTACAAGCAGGTGTCATGGCACAAAGGAAGATGTGGGTGGATTGTTCTATTTTTAATAACAAAAAACACACACATCCTTCTAATCATGCTCAGAGCTCTACAGGCTCACTGTTCTAGAGGAATTGGGCAAAATAGTAGAATCATGAGGTCACTTACCTTCTCCAGCTTTGCAGCTCTACTCAACCTTCCCTTATCCAGAAAGCATTATCTCCTAGGGAGAAAATGAGAAGCTCAATGTCAGTGGTCCTTGATGATGGTACTTATTATTTCTGATGGCATGACTCCTATGAAAGATCAACTTGAAGTTCATTTATTAGGATAGTTCTTAATGGGAAATGGACATGGATTAGGACTTTAAAGCATTGCACAAAACTTCCCACAGTCTCTGCCCTCAAGGAGTTCACAGTTTATGGGGCTAGAAGAGGGAGAAAAGTCAAGAAAATAAATGCAGCTGGTAGGGTAGTTTGTAGATGTTGGGCTCTAACTTGGGGTGATGGTAGCTCCTGATGTCATTATCTTAGTTGTATCTTCATTGTGCCTGGAGTGATCTGCTCCAGAGCTTGCCCAGGCTGCTGGGTTTCTCAGTTTGTTTTTCTCAGAATGTTGTTCTGGCCCAGCCACTCCTTTACCCATGGAGAAGGTCTTCACCATTAGGGAGGTCTCTGGACTCCCAAAGCTCTGAATCAGGCGTATTTGTTTGGACCTACTGAAATCACTGTTGGGGAAGTAGGGATGCCTCTTTGTCTAATAGATTCGGGGCTGAACTTTGCCAGTGCTTGCTCTCTCAGACGAAAGCAGATGGTCGCTCTTACTTTTGATTGTTTCCCCCATAAGCCTGTTACTGTGACAGATATTCTATCATGAGAGATATCTTTTTTGTCCCTATTTTGGGTGGATAATGCCTTAAACAGGCATCAGGTAAATATATTTTGTGCTGAGTAATGACCCTGGAGAGCAAGTCTTAGTCATGGAACACAGCCTAGGAGGCTGGCGGTTGCAGTCATACCAGTCAGATGGCAGAGAGTCCTACAGGATGAAAGTAGAGATTAACTTCACCTACTTTAGCATATGGCTTAAGCCCAGGGCTTAGAGGGGCTTTTAAAAATCCCCTTTGCCTCTCATACATTTGCTAAAGTTATCTTCCCAATACACAGTTATGATCATTCATTCACTCATTTATACATTTATCTAAATATTTCTATAATTGAGTGTCTATGCGTAATGTGAGATACTTTATATTGCCATTCCCTGGTTGAAAATCATTTGTGGCTCCTAATTGCCTACTAAAGGGTGTTTACATTTAGCCTGGCGTGTAGGACCTTCAGTTGTTGGGTGAAATAATGAATACTCATCTGTACTTCTTTATATTGAAGCCACTATCAGAGAAGGCCTCTGTCAAGTTGGCAAGTGGAGGGGATGGGGGTTTGGGAGTGGGCAGAGTCAGTGGTACAGGGAGGAGCTGGGGAGGGGAGAGGACTGAAAGGGCAGTCCCCTCCTGACTAGTAGAAACTCTGTGTTCAACAAAGCTGTCATGGGCACCATACCCCAAATAGACAGGAATAGGGAAGGTGGCTAAGTTCTAAAACCAGAGTTAAAGGATGGAGAAAATGAGAATATGAAGACTCCTTTGGGGCCATCAAGAAGGGAGTCAGGGCTTCCCTGGTGGCGCAGTGGTTGAGAGTCCGCCTGCCGATGCAGCGGACGCGGGTTCGTGCCCCGGTCCGGGAAGATCCCACATGCCGCGGAGCGGCTGGGCCCGTGAGCCATGGCCGCTGAGCCTGCGCGTCGGGAGCCCGTGCTCCGCAACGGGAGAGGCCACAACAGCGAGAGGCCCGCGTACCGCAAAAAAAAAAAAAAAAAAAAAAGAAGGGAGTCAAAGAGGGGAGCTCAGTCACATGCCAGCGTGGACCACAGATGTCCAGTTCTCGTAAGAAGTCCATCCATCTCTAAATTGCCCTCCCCTTTCTCCTTCCACTTTGCTTCATGTTTGCCTCTCCTTGGTGCCTAGCAATGAAACTCTTAATAGGCGCAGGGGCTATGTGCATATTTCAGGAATAGCCAGAAAAGAGGATTGGGGACAGGGGTAATCCAGAATGAGGATTAGGGAGAGGAACAGAGGGGGTGATGGCAGCTGTGAAGGAAAAGAACAACAGGTAGGAGTCCTAACACCTTTAGGAAGGGAGAGAAAGGGGTGCAGACATGAAGCCCAGGTTGGAGGGATGGTGTAGGTGGTGGCCGCTGTGAAGAAGAAATGACAACAGGCTGGAGCTAGTCCCCGAAATGTGTGGGAAGGGAAAGAGGCCCGCACAGGTTAGGCTGCAGACAAGTTCCGGCCCAACCCTGTAACTTTAAGCTGTCTCTGTGCCAGGTGACCAACAAAAACAGCTGTAGGCACTCCAACTCTGTTAGTATCAGTTACCCAAGGTCTTCAGGGCCCTGGGACCTATACCATGATACTAGTCCCCTAACTGATCCCATTTCAGCCACTGTCAGGTTGGGAGAATGGAAAAGATAGGGCAGGTGATGGCAGCTGTGAAGAAAAGAGGAAAGCAGACTGGATATCGCTAATCTACCGCATGAAGAGAGGACTGTATAGGCTGCGATCCTTTGACCCCAGAGGCCCTCCTGGTTCACTCACTCCTAGGCTCCTAACCTTTACCATGGGCCCTTGTTATTTGGACCTGTTCCTCCTGGTCACCAGTCTCCCCTCAGATATCCACAGGATATCCTGCAGCTGCATCCATAGATAAGAGTTCTTGCACCCTGCCTGTTGGGTAGTCCAAAGGACCCACAGAGGTCAGCCGGAGGCTGCACAATCCCTTCTCCGAAGCAGTAGGATTCATTACTTCCACTTTGGCCAGATTAGGCTGCTCAGTCTTCTCTGATAAGCTGTGAATTTTCCCCACTGCGTCATCCAGTGGCTTTTGTGTCATCCTTCCCTGTGCTGCCAGAGCACACGGCCTGAGCCTCTCTTTGGTCCTTATCACAGGCTGCCCTGTGTTATTGTCCATGTTGCAGCCTAGCCTAGGCCTCTGCTAGGCTGTGAACCCCTCGAGGGCCAAGTTTGTCTGACTCCTTTCTGCATCCTTTTTACCTTTGGTCACAACGACTTATTTATAAATACATGATTTTTCTTTCATATTCTGAATTCCCTGAAAGTAAGGACTGTGTCTGATTCCTCTCTTTGTCCTCTGCACCTGGCACAGGGCCTGGCACAGAATAGACAGTAGTAAACTTACGCTGAATGGACAAAGAAGTCAAAGGCCCTTGGCCTTCTGGAGCTAATTGAGAGTCCAGGGCAAGTTTCCCCATGGGAGGAGCATGTTGTATCCCTCTGTGGCTTGCGCCCTCAGCCTGCTGAACACTGGTCCTAAATGAGTCTTCTCTGTGGGGGCCTGTATCCACGCCAGTCACAGTACTTCCTGGGAATGAGCTGCTCTCTGGTTTGAGTTTGGTCCTGCCTGGATGTCCCAGGATCACAGCCCAAGTCTAAAGCCAAGCCTTGACCTGGGGTTCTCATTTCACTGGCATTTCCCCTCTGTCCCTGATTGGGTTTTCTGTAACTGTCACTCCTCCAGGGAGATGCTGGGGCTCAGCGTGTTTGAGTGTGCCTTGGTTCTGTGCTACCACATGCCAGAAGTGCTCTCTGTACTGTAAGAACTACCATGACTCTTTGAAACAAGGAAGGTGAATAAAGAGCTTTATTCTGATGGCTACTGTTATTGATTTTTGTTGTCTTTGTTAAATAAACTGAAATGATTATCATCCTAATACTTATATCTAGTTTGTAGCCAGCTTCTTTCAAAAAATGGATTTTGAAGCACTTTTTTGCTTTTCATAAGAACTTTTACTTTCAGAAAATCTTATTAATAATAACGCTTTGCATTTTTACACATTGTCATTTGAACATAGTTACCTACTGAGGGAAGCAGGACAGAGATTAGCATGACTGGTTTGGTTGCATATTACATACTAGCTATTAAGTGGAGGAACTGGGATGCCCAGAATCACCCCTGTCTGACACCAGCCCCATGCTGTCACTGCACGTCGTTTTCTATTTTGAAAATAACCTTGAGGTTCTCAAATTGAAGCTGGAGAGTCCACAAATGTTTACTTCAGTGAAGTGGGGTGATAGCTTTAACTTAACTCATGATTTTTACTTGACTGTTCCATTGAAATGCTCAATGCACTGGCTGAATTTCGACAGATGTTTCCACATAACTCAAGTTCTATCAGTAAGTCAGTCTGCTCCTCTTAAAACAAATTGACTACTGACAAGCTTTTAAATGGGCCTACCTTTCATCATAACACTGAGTTATATAAAGATGAAAGAATAAATGAAGTTTGGAGAACTGCTAATTTACCTCTTAAAACTGTTTTACAAAAATTATTTATATAATCATTTTTTTAAAATCCAGTGATCTGTTTTATTTTTGTGTGTTCTTTTAGATTGCTTAATGTCTGAAGGACCTCTGAGCTTGAGAGGAATATGCACTACTACATAGACTTTAGTGCTCAATTTATTAAACTCATATTCAATAAAACATTGAAAACCTCTTGAATACTGAAACAATGGCAAATTTGATTAAACTGGCTTAAACATAAATACCAGTTACAAATTTAGTGTAGTTGATCCTTTTGAACATTCCAAATAGTAGCTAAAACATACATAAATCCAATGAGTATAAAACATATCCTTATACCAAAACAGAGTCCAAAAGAGCTGATGCCATGGTTTTAACTTTGATATGTATTGTTATTACACCTTTTGGGAATTCGAACGTTCAAACCTCTCTAGAGTTTTAGTATCTTTAAGATGTTTTTCCCCTACCTTCTTAGGGATTTAGTAATAGCAGATCCAAAGGAAAAAGAATACCATTTCAGATAAGCTCTCTTTTCTACCGGAAGCATTAAACTGAGAGGTTGTAGGCTTGGAAACACAGATAGCCACCTTCTCCTTGGCCGGGGGATGATGCGGAAGAAGCCTGAAAGAATTGAAGGCAGGCTGCAACAGTCCCGATGATATCCACTGGGGTCCTCCCTGTTATGGGAACCTATAACCCCCAACCATTGTTTGATTATTATTTTATTTCTTAAGCCAGTTTGGGCTGGATGTATACAGCTTGCAGCCAAAAGAATATAACTACCTATACTCAGAGAAAATTTGATTAGTTGTAACTACAACCTGTTAGTCACTGCCTGGAGCAGAACTACAAGCCATGAGAAATTAACTTGCAGTATATAGTCTACAAAAGTTTGATTGACAGTATTACCAAAAGGGTCCATTACCAGGAGAGACATTAGGATAGAATGGAGTAAAGACGGGAGTAGGAGGAGCCAGGAGTCCAGGGTCTTTGTCTTTGGGTTGACACTGACTTGATGGGTGATTTTGTGGCAGCCGCTGGCCCTCTTTGGGAACCCATTTATTCAGCTACAGCAGGAGCATGCTCCTAGCCCTGCCACTCACCAGGGAGTTGTGTGGATCTGATGACCTAGTGAGTCCTCAAAAGCGTTTGAGGAAATAGTGCAATTTCATGTAAATTGGGGATAAATGACCTTTCACCCATTGTTCTTCATTGGCAACACTGGATAGTAGAATGCTGAAAATGAGGGTGATAGATGGAGGGGAGGAAGGCAGAGCCCACTGAGGAGGGCACTGCAAGGCTGCACGGCCATCTTGCCTCATCTCCATCACATCCTTAGCAAACCACAGGCCGCATAATTTTGCCCAACCTTATGACTTTGCCCCAGACCTTTTGCTCCCTTACTAAGGAATGTCCCAGTCTGTATACAGAAGAGGGAAGTCTCAACCCCAAGTAGGAAGGGACTTGGTCTGAGTCATTGCTGTTCTCCTGTGCCCACCATAGGGTCAGGCATAGCACAGTACAGGAAAGAAGATGTGAGGGGAGTAACACTTATAAAGTGCTTTCTGTGTGTTTTGAGTTATACATACATTCTCTCCTTTAATTCAACAAGTACATGAGATATTCCAATGTCACACAACTGTAAGTGATGAAGTCAGATCTGATTCCAAACCTATATTTTTGTCATGTGGCAAAGAGGCAGAACTGTGGGTGATGCTTACCTTGAAGGTTGATGTGAAGCAGAGATAGTGCCTCTTATGTCCCTGGAACATGGTGGGTATTCAGTAGTTAGTAAGAGGCTGGTGGTGATGATCCCTGTAGTGATAAGGTCGCTACAGTGGCCTCTCAAACCAAAGGTCTTCCCCTTCTGTTTCATCTAAGAGAAATGCATTAATTTCTCTCCTTGGGAGCCTAGATCTAGCTGGAAATTACTTTCCAGTACCCTCAACCTTCAGAGCAGCTGCCTTCCAAGATCCAGCATCATCCTAAACATAGATTTTGTTGTCATCAACTAGGAATAGAATCAGAAATGAGAGCATAGGATCCCTTAACGGGTAAACAGAACTCGATAGCAGGTGAAGCTGACTTAGTGCTGAGTGAGGTCAGGGCTTGCAGGCGCTCTGGGCAGGCCTCCAACTGAGCCACAAGTTGGAGATAGCAACAATGCCTATGCCTTTCCCCACTGTGGACCAGTCCCTGGGGCTGCACCAGTGCCAGGTCTGAGCCCATAACACCATGTGAGTGGACCTCCATACATTGTCTCTAATCCTCACAGCAACCAGGGAGGCAAGAAATTGTCTCCTACCCACAGGCAAGGAAACTGAGTCTCGTAAAGGTTAAATGACTCAGGTAGTTATCTTCACTATAGTTTCTTCACCTGCAAAAACTAGGATAATGAAAGTGTCTCAAGGGGTTGCTGTGAAGGTTATGTAAGATAAGGTATTTAAACTTAGATAAAAGTGCCTGGCACATAGCAGATATTAAAAAAATGGGAACTGCCATAATTATGATCTTCCCCTGTAGTAATTATGTTAGCTCATCACATGCACAGTGTGGTAGTAGTACTTTTCAAGCTTATGTGTGCATATGGATCATCTGGAGGGTTTTTCTTAATAGTTTCCTTCTCCCCGCCCCACCCCAAAATTCTAATTCGGTAGGTCTGGGGTGAGGCCTGAGAATTTGCATTTCTAACAAGCCCCCAAATAATGTGATGCTGCAGGTCCATGGAATACTCTTTGAGTAGTACTATGTTACGGTACTTACCTCTTCATCTATCACTCACCCTCCTTGTACTCACACTCTTGCCAGGCCCATGGGGTGGGAGGAACTGAAACTGCTGGCACTAATGTTCGTGTAGTACCCATCAGTCAGACAGTAATCTGATCCTGTGTCTGGTCGGAATTCTCATGTTCTGCCCTTGGTGGTCACACTGTGGCCACAAGGCAAAGTTCCTCCTTACTGTTTCCTGATACCCCTCTCTTTAACTCCCTCTCAGGGGCCCCAGACCCAGGTTTCTTTGGGGTCAAGACATTGGAAAATGGTCAGGAAGCAGCAGCACCCATCCTGCTACTCCATGTGCCTGGCTTAAAAGCTCAAGTTCCTGTTATTGAAGTTGAATGATGGTTCTAGGCCATGGAGTTCGTGTTAAGGCCAAGTCCTATGGACAGGTACGAGCTTTAAGGGGAAGGTGACACGCCCATTAGTTCATTATATTATTCCATCACCTAGCTTAGTAGGTACTCAATAAATACTTGTTCAATGAATGAATTAATGGCCGTTCCAGTTTCAATTATTTGGAGAAGTAGAGATTCTCCAAACTTGGGAACTCAAAGGTGGGGCTTAGGCAGAATAGGATACTTCTGCCTTTCCTGACCTCATTCCTTTGGTCAAGACTTCATGGCAGGGCTTCCCTGGTGGTGCAGTGGTTAAGAATCTTCCTGCCAATGTAGGGGACACGGGTTCGAGCCCTGGCCCAGGAAGATCCCACATGCCGCAGAGCAACTAAGCCCATGCGCCACAACTACTGAGCCTGAGCTCTAGAGCCCGTGAGCCACATCTACTGAAGCCCGTGTGCCACAACTACTGAAGCCCGTGCGCCTAGAGCCCGTGCTCTGCAACAAGAGAAGCCACCACAATGAGAAGCCCGCGCTCTGCAACGAAGAGTAGCCCCTGCTCTCCACAACTAGAGCAAGTCTGGGAGCAGCAACAGACCCAATGCAGCCAAAAATAAATAATTTTTTTAAAAAAAGACTTCATGGCATCTAAATGACCCAGAGGATGATCCCTGGTAGCCCAGGTTAAAGTGAACCCTGGATTCAGGGAGGTGCCATTAAGTGGCTCCCAGGCTAGAGCTGAGGAACAGCTTCTTTGCCATTCCAGCAATCCAGGTTCATGCCACGTTTTGTGCTGTTACTCAAAAACCTTTCCTAAAGCCTGATCTAATACTGCAGCCTGGCTTCCACTGGGTTGTTGGTATTGAAGGATGGTCGGGTGAGCGCACTTGACCTGGAGCCTTGGAAGTGGAGAGCGAGGCTCCCAAAGGCCAGCCTGGTGGTGGCTGCAGGAATCAGTGAGAAAAGACCCAAAGGGGAAGCTGAACCTTGAGGCCAAAGTTTGATGTGTCACTTGCCTTCCAACCCTTATGTGAAGATTCTCTTTGCAGGAGAGTAACAACTTTCTTACAACTCTCAGGAGGGTGTGATCGGGCTTGGGGGTAGGGTTCCATGTTTGCTTTCCAGGCCAGTGAGTATCCCAATCCTTCAGGAGTTGCAGATGGAGGGCAGAAGCCTCATACTGAGCTCAGGTCCTCATCAGACCTCCCTGAGCCAAATGGGGCCTGACCAGTGTCCACAGCTGTAGACACACTTAGACTTGCTGGGGAGGTGAGGCTGATCCAGACAGCTAGGGGCAGCTGGGTCTCAGAGTCAGGGGCTCAGGTAAGTGATGTGTTTGGGCAGCACTGCTGCTTTTGGTGTATCATACAAAAGTACCTTGCTGAGGGGCAAGTGGGGCCTGAAATCCAGTCAGTGCAGAGCTCCCCAAGCTCTGCATGTACCTGTAAGGCTGCAATTGCCCAGAGGGTGCACCTTCTTCTAATTAGTACAGGGTGGTCCTGGGAATCCCTGGGTTTGGGTGTCTGAGGCTGGGCTGAGCATGGCTGTGTGAAAGCTCTGGGCTGGGAAGCCCATGCCTGGCTTCTTTGGGGGATGCTGGGGCCAAGGGCAGGGTCTCCTCCTTGCCATGCCTGAGAGAGGTTGACCTGGGCCTAGGATATGCCTGCCCTGCATTTAAATATGGGGAACTCACCTCCTCTTCTGTCTCCTGGGGATGACCCTTGCACTGAGTCCGGCTAGGACAAGATCCAGGTGTATCAAACCTTTACTGAGGGGCCTGCCCAAGAGAGGTACATCAGCACACTTGTTTAGTTTAATGCCCACTATGGCTCTGTGAGGCTGGCATCATTATCCCATATTTTAGATGAGAAAAGTGAGGCACCGAGGGTATCAATGACTTGCCCAAGATCATACAGTTTAAGTCAAGCCTGGATCTAAGAGTGGGGTCTCCCAGACCAGGATTTTGCCTGCAGCTCCATGGCACTGCCAACACTGACCACTAGGTGGCAATCTCCCCTAACTCCCTGCTGGCCACAGACAGGGCAGCAGTCTCTGCCAGTCTTTCAAAACTGTCCTGATGCATCACTTATTAACTCTGTTGTCCCCAAGGAGAAACTGAGATGCCCTGAGATGGGCGGTGGCTTTCCAGAGGAGGACGTTCTGTGTGTGCATGAGCAACGGATCTGCTTCAGTCCTGTTCTGAGACCGCAGACCCGTCGTCAGTTGAGAGACAGTGGGCATGGTTTTCTTGGCACGGTGTTCTTTCCCCACCGCCCCCTCTGCTGCCAAGACCTCACCCAGAGATGGCAGCTGAGCTTTCCTTTGACTCTGTCAGAGGCCCAAGGCTCAGCGCCTTCTATGGATGCTGTCACCCTTATGTGGTCTGAGGTCATCTGAACGGTCCACGGATCCCTCCCCTGTTGTAACCTGCGTGTTCTTTGCGTTGAGCATGGGTACTGCTGTGATCTCCTTCCATGCCCGCCTATGGCCACGAGGAACTGGGGGGGAGTCCCCTGAGTCCTTCCTGGAATACTGCTCTGCGTTCCTTTCATCACGGCTGGCTCGGACAGACACCTTCAGTGGGAGCCCTGCTACTGGACAGCTCTACCAGAACTTCACCCCAGTCTCTGTGCTGCTCAGGGGCCCCCCAGGGTGGGCCTGGGGGTTCCCAGCTCCCCCAGCTTTCTGCCCACGATCACGCACGCCCATTTCTCTGAGGAGCTCTGGAACCCTCTCCACCTCCCTCGTGGCAGTAACTTCTCAGCATGAACAGAGAACTCCTCACAAGAGGCTACTGCTGACTTCTGCCCTTTTCCCTCCTACGTCCTGTCATGTGTCCTACATGCTCCTTCATGTCTCTCTTGACAGAGTGTATGTGGTCTTAGAGCCTCTGGTCCTCAGCTTGGGGCCTGCAAGGCGGTTCCACAAATGGGAGGCTCAGGGGAGGGCCTACTCGACATCCTGTCAGGTAAAGGTCATGACAGCAATGCTGGCAGATCCTGAAAGGGGTTCATTCAGAAGTGAGGGAGGCCAGGAGCACCTTCACGGGGGCAGGGACCTGCCGTCTGAGCTGTATCCCCAGCACCCATCACAGGCCTGCATACAGCAGGCTTCAGGAAAGGCTTCTCACACGACTGAAGGGCTCTGAGGTTAGATCAGGTCACTTCTCAGAGCAGGACAAGTCCCCCCGCCCTCTGTAGCTCCCCACACACTCCCTTCCCCAGGCTGGTGGGGTGGAGAGCAGAAACAATACTTATCATTTCAGGCTTTCCAAGCTTCTCTCAGTCTCATGTCTCCTCTATGATGTTTTGCTAAATCCATGTATTAGTCTTAATATTGTTCTTTAGCACATTTTATGTATATACCTAATTTCACTGTCTCCTAAGTAATAATACTCAGGAGATGACAAGTTTGATATATTAATTATATTTTTCCTAATACACAATAAATATGTAGCCATTAAAACAAATAGCAGAGACCGCCAACGAACATCCTATGTACCACCCGTAAGGTGTGTGCCACACTGGGTTATTTCATTTTCAAAAAATTCTATGAGGTTTTACAGGTGAAGAAATAGAAGCTCAGAGAGGCAAATTGACTTGGCCAAGGTCACACAGAGTCTTCTGATCTTGACCCCACTGCCTACAAACAGGAGAGGGGAAGGGAGGAGTGTGTGCTTAGGGGGATGATAAGTGGAAGGGGACAGGGGAGGGGTGGGGCAGCTACCAATGAGAAATGAAAGAAGACAGGAAAGATGCTGAGGGGGGGATGGGGGCAGCTCTCCGTGTCAAAAAGGCAAATGACCTGACTCCCAATGTCCTATGCACAGTAATGGCCATGAAAATAGCTGCAGATATGCCTGCATTTGTGTGGCCAAGATTTATTGGGCCAGCAACTCTAGTAATTGGATGATGAAAGCACTGCAGCTGGGACTGTTGGCTGGAGATTAATTATTAGGGAGGAGGGGGAGCAGCCTGGATGACACCCAGGGCGGTGGAAAATGTAACCCACTGGAAGAGCAGGCGAGCGGACCTTAGAAATCCAGTGGACCCCTCCCCACTCAACTGAGACCCAGGGAGGGAGGCAACTGGCCCAGAGCCACAGCTGTTCCACAGCAGAGCCGGGTGAGAACTCTTCTCTGAATGAAGCTGATTCCCGGGGAAGACAGGCAGCTGCAGTAACAGGAGGTGCCTGGACTTGGACTCATGAGGCCAGAGGGCAAATCCCAGCTATGTCTCTTACTGGTTATGTAGTCCTGGGAAGGAGTTAATATCTCTGAGCCTCAGTTTCCCCAGCTGTAAATTGGGGATGACAGTGCTGACTGTACTAGGAAGACGTGAGGTTCCAAGGAGACTATTGGGCCTTATGTAGACCTGGCACCCACTCTGGGGAAAATTATTTTATTTATTTTTGACTGCACTGGGTCTTCGTTGCTGTGCATGGGCTTTCTCTAGTTGCGGCGAGCAGGTGCTACTCTTCATTGTGGTGCACAGGCTTCTCGTTGTGGTGGCTTCTCCTGTTGCGGAGCATAGGCGCGCTGGCTTCAATAGTTGTGGCACACGGGGCTCAGTAGTTGTGGCTCATGGGCTTAGTTGCTCTGCGGCATGTGGGATCTTCCTGGACCAGGGCTCGAACCCGTGTCCCCTGCATTGGCAGGCGGATTCTTAACCACTGCACCACCAGGGAAGCCCCTACACATAGTTCTTGCTCTTCTTCACTCATTTAACATTCAGCCACAGTGGGCTATGGCTTCTTCCTTGCTAGCTACAATTTTATTAGAAAGCAGCATCAAGCTAAAGTGTCCTTTTCTTCTTGGGGGGTTCTCAGTTATCACACCTCCCTAACAGTCTTTATGCATTTCCCAACCTTTTTCTCTCCTTCTCTCAATCTTCTTTTTTTCTTCCCTTCACATCTCTACATCCCTTCCTAACACTGCTACCTTCCTCACCCAACTCAGGATTTCTGGGAGAGGGTGGGTAGGATTCACTAGTATGCCAGGGTCAGAAATACCCCCCAGGACCATGGGTAGGGTGTGTATAGACCCCTCCAACCATTTGGTAACACTGTGCCCATGAAGATTACTTTGCAAGGTTCCTAGTGCCTGCTGCCCGCTGGTCCCTAAACCCAATTTTTGACTTTCACCTTTCTGACCATGCAGCAGCATCAGGAACCACTTACTCCTTGACCTTCCTGTAGCAGTTCCATCCCTCCTGGGCTGACCTCACACTGCACCACTCTCCCTATAAATCTTCCTGCTTCTCAGCCTCTAAGGGTTGGAATTCTCCAAAATTGCAGGCTCAATCTTCCATTTGCTATACATTTCCCTCTAATGACCTAATCTACTCACATAACTTCGACCACCTGTTTGTCAATGATTCCCAAATCTCTGTCTCCAGGCTAGGGCTTGGCTCCACACCCAGATATCCAACTGACCTCTACTTCAACCACCAAACCCATCCACTGCTCCCAAACCCGTTCCTCCTCCCGTGCTCCCTCTATTCACCCAGGTTCCCTGGCCAGAAGCCTGCACAGCTTCCTTGAATCCTCTCTGTCCTTTGCTTTCCACAACTAAACAACCACAAAAGTCAGATGGGGCTTCCCTGGTGGCGCAGTGGTTGAGAGTCCACCTGCCGATGCAGGGGACGTGGGTTCGTGCCCCGGACTGGGAAGATCCCACATGCCGCGGAGCGGCTGGGCCCGTGAGCCATGGCCGCTGAGCCTGCGCTCCACAATGGGAGAGGCCACAACCGTGAGAGGCCCGTGCACCACAAAAAAAAAAAAAAAAAAAAAAAAAAAGTCAGATGGATTCTATGCCCTCTTAGACTCTCTGGAAGCTGTGCCTTCCTTTCCAGGAAGTAGAACACAGTAGAAAGAACGTGGGCTTTAGGACTGGACAGACCTGGGTGGAAATCCTGTCTCTGCCATTTATTGGCTATATGACTTTGGGCAACTCTTTTAATTCACCCAAGGCTTAATTTCCTTAATTTATCTACAAAATGGGGATAATAGCCTACTTTGAAGAGTTGTTGTGAGGATTAGAAACAATGATGTAAATACCTAGCACTTGTCCCATGGTAACACTTAATGGTAGTATTCATCATAATGATGATAATGATGATGATGATTATTTCTGGATTCACTGTTATTGCTCTAATCTAGGACATCATCTTCTCTCTCCTGGACCATTGCATCAGCCTCCTCACTCAACTCCCTGCCATCATACTTCATCACAACCCCCTGAAATCTGCTTTTCACAGTTGGAGAGATTTTTCTAAAATGCAAATCTGATCACGATACTTACCTGCTTAAAACTCTTCTCCCTTGGGCTTCCCTGGTGGCACAGTGGTTAAGAATCCACCTGCCAATTCAGGGAACACGGGTTTGATCCCTGGTCCAGGAAGATCCCACACGCCGCGGAGTAACTAAGCCCATGTGCCAGAACTACTGAGCCTGTGCTCTAGAGCCCATGAGCCACAATTACTGAAGCCCGCGTGCCACAACTACTGAAGCCCGCGCACCTAGAGCCTGTGCTCTGCAACAAGAGAAGCCACCGCAATGAGAAGCCTGTGCACCGCAACGAAGAGTAGCCCCCGCTCTCTGCAAATAGAGAAAAGCCCGCGTGGAGCAATGAAGACCCAACGCAGCCAAAAATAAAATAAAATAAATAAACTTATAAAAACAGAAAAACTCTTCTCCCCCTGTTCCCTCTACCCTATGCCCCAGCCATACTGATGGGTTTCTAAGCACACGTTGGTCACTCACTGCATTCTGCCATGCTTCATTCAAGCAGTCACCTCTGCCTCTGCCTGAACATCTCCTTTCTCCCCCTTCCCTCACTCCCTTCCTGGCAAATCCTCATCCTTCACAACATCTCCAGTGTCTGCCACCCCTCCATGGACGTCTGTTTACTGGGAGTTGACTGCCAGCTCCTTGAGGGCAGAGAGCAGGTCTGATGTTTCTTTGTGGCCCCTGCCTCCCTGAACAGGGCTTGGTATAGAGAAGGGACACACAATGTCTTCAGACACTTGCCCAAGGTCGCAGAGTGCATCAGCAGCAGGGCCAAGGCTTGAACCCAGGTCCCTTGTCTTCCTACTCAGGACTCTTTCTTCTTTGCATGTCACTTTGACCCAGCAGAGAGCAGGAGCCCAGGGCTGGTGGCTTGGGGTAGGGGACCTCCCCACGTGAGGGCAGCAGACTGCCTGAGGACATCACATACCCCATCTCAGTGCTGCGCCTGATAGTGGGGGAAGGATAAAATCATCCACTGCCTACGCCCTGTATCTCCCCATCTGACATGGACTGGAGATAAAAAATGAACAACACAAAATCCAATCTTCCTTGGCGCAGAGGCTGGCAGCCTCTCCTCGCCTAGCACATCTCATATTTATTGGCTTATAACTGAAGACAGCCTGGAGATGTCCCAGCACCAGCACCAGCAAGACAGATGGGGGCACAAGGATGGCTAGGGAAGGAGTCAGGACACAGACTTCCTCACAGGGCTGCAGCCACGGAGGGGAGGCCACAGAAGGGGAGACAACTGGTTGGCTTCTGCACTGGCCCCAGAGGTCTGACCCAGGCCCAAGGTCCTGCTTCTGCCACCCACTTGTGAGGATCTTGGGTCAGACCCTTCCTTCTCTAGGCCTATTGTTTCGGGCTTCTGTGTTTTATTACCAGGGTATGGAAGAGCTGTTCTGGGATTTGGGAAAATCTGGGTGACTAACTTGCTGTGTGGCTTTAGGTGGTTCTCTTTCCCTCTCTGAGCTTTGTGATTTCTCCTTGTAAAAGACTGAGCGGGTTGAGTTGGCCCACAAGCATCCAAGCTGTGTGTTTTAGCATCAGCACTGGAAGGCCCCCTGTTGTGGGAAGGCAAAAAGAAGATCCAGAAATGCTACCAAGTGTGAAGAAACTGCTACGGTCCCTGATGCTCTGCATTCCCGGTCTTGGCATCTGAGGCCCGTGGAAACTGTGTAGTCTCATCTCTGTCATTTGTGCTGCTGTGGGAGAGGGGTCGGGGCTGGTAGCCAGGCGCCTGGGTTCTGGACCAGTGTGTCCCCCCTTCCTGCTGTGTGACCTGGGCAGGGCTTTGACATCTTCAGGTGTCAGAGCCCCTACCTGTAAGATTTCTGTCCCTGTTCATGGAGGCAAGTAGGGCCCCAAGCCCAGAGCCAGTCAGAGGCTAAGATCTGCAGCTCCCCTTCTAAGTGTCTCCAAGATCCATCTGTCCCCCTCCATTAGGGCCACTGCTTTTACCTCAGTACCCATCTTTTCTTCCAAGATCAGTGCTGTAGCCTCTTCACTGGTCTCCCAGCCTCCACCACCCGCTCCCTAATCTCCAGTCAGAGCGACCCTTCTAAAGCATATATCTGACCGTGCCTGCGCCTCCCTGTGCCAAACCCTCCCTCAGCTGGCCCTCAATTGAGCTCCTCAGCTTGGCATTGAAGAGCCTGCGTGACCTGGCCCTGTCTTGTCCACCTGTCCCCCAGCCGTCTGCACCCGCAGGCTGGCCTCCTCGCTCCCCTCCTCCTTGCCTTTGCTCAAGCTGTTCTCCCAGGCCCTCCTCCTGCCCTCTCTTCAGCTCTGACACCAGGCCTGGGCTTCCCAAACTGGCCACTGGAGGTGCCAGAGCCCTGAAGACAGCATGGGGTGGGGTCAGCATTTTTACCTAGGCCCCTACTCCAGCCCCTCCAGAAGCTTCTGGAGATCCAAACCCCAAAGTGTGCCTGTTCCGTGGAGTCCTCACAGCTTCAGGTGGGAAGGATGTTGCCTGTTCTCCCTCCTGCTGCTGATGACCAGAGAATGTCTGAGCCACAGGGGGCCCAGAGGTGATCTCCTGTAATCCCCCATTGTACAGATGGAGAAACTGAGGTCCAGAGGGGACAGTGACCACCTAGCAAGTCAGTGCAGAGCCAGAGCTGGGGCTTCTGCACCCACTGTCTGGGGTAGGGACATGGGCTGGAGTAGGACTGTGAAAGAAACAGAACACTCCAGAGGTGTGGGCAGGAGGGGCATCTGGATGATCCCACGCCTCAGGGTGAGAGAGCCTAGCAGGACAGGCCTAGGGAGGGGCAGGGGCTTCTGCTGATTGAGCTCCCACACCCTCAGTGCTGGTTCTATTCTGTCAGGAATGGCAGGTCTCTGAACTTTACCTGACTGAGGTTCTGGGTGGGGTAGGATTTCCCAAGTTGTCCTAGAATGTTAGGACCAGACCTGAGACCAAAATCCAAGGCCCCAGGTCCCCAGCCAGGGGCCCGCCCAGCATACCACATTCCAACCCGTGACATGGGATGGTGAGCCAGAAACTTGCCCAGAGGTTTTGCAGACTGCTGAGTAGGGCTCATGCTCACTGAAGTGGGATGGGCACAGCCTGCCCTGCAGGAGCTCAGAGTCCAGAAAGAGGGCCATGGGAAAGTCACTTTGGCCGAAAGGCTATTTTATGCAGGCCCAATGTGATGTCACATTAGCTGGCACCATTAGAGAGCTTTTTCAGGGTCAGGTTATTAGTTTCCTAGATGTAATTTCATAGGAGGAAAATGGTCAAAATGGAAGCGTGTCATTCTAACAGCTGAAGCAGCCTATTCAAGATGCAAAATCGAGGTACCTACATAGCTTGTCTGTCAGTGACATCATAAACCCTGTGTTCATTCTGCAAACAATGACAGAACACTGTGAACTAAGCTCAGTGTCAGGCTCGGGGAATCCACAGTCCAGAACTACCTTTCCTTTAGTTTTTTTTTTTTTAATTTATTAAATTTATTTATTTTTGGCTGCATTGGGTCTTCGTTCTGTGCATGGGCTTTCTCTAGTTGTGGTGAGCGGGGGCTACTCTTCGTTGCAGTACTCGGGCTTCTCATTGCAGTGGCTTCTCTTGTTGTGGAGCATGGGCTCTAGGCGCACAGGCTTCAGTAGTTGTAGCATGTGGGCTCAGTAGTTGTGGCTCTCGGGCTTAGTTGCTCCGCGGCATGTGGGATTCTCCTGGACCAGGGCTCGAACCCATGTCCCTGCCAATCCCCTGCATTGGCAGGCGGATTCTTAACCACTGCACCACCAGGGAAGCCCTCCTTTAGTTTTTATAGTTTCATTTTCCACATTTCATTCTTTAAATCAGGGTTTATTTGGACATGTGGTATAAGATGAAGCTGTAAAATGATATTTCCCGCAATTGGACTGGGTACATGTGAGTTGTAATCTAGGTCAGAATTTTCCAGAGCAATTCTACAGAGTACTGGTCCCATAAGATGCTCGGGAGTCAGTCAAAGGGATATGTAGTCAAAAAAGTTTAGGAACTGTTGCATCTCAATAACCTTTTAGAGACTCACAAAGGTCATGAACATAATGAAGGCTCAGAAGAGTCCTGCGGTAAGGAAATTTTTATGTATTATTTTCTATTTCACTATAGAACCTGTTGTTAAATAATAACTATGAATGCAGTGCAGAGCATCCACTTGGAGTAAAGATGACAGCAGACTAGAACCAAGACAGAGGCCTCCTCTGCCTCAGCTTCTACGTGCTTGTGGATCTGGGGTCTGACCAGGAATGGTGAGATGCACATGACCAGTTCTGCTCCAGGGCCGACAGTCCTAAGACTGTGGCCAGGAGCCACAAACCATGGGCGCCCCAGGAAGGGCGAGGTGGCCTCTCTGGAATTCGGCTAAGACTTACAGAGGAGTGTTTGCTCTGGGCCTTTAAGGATGAGCAGAAGTGTGTGATGGAAGTACCTCTTGTGAGAGCAGGACCTCCAGCAGTGAGGCCCTGCCAGGGCAGTGACACAGACCATGCCGAGCCTGAGCTGTACGAACAGAGCCACCAGAATTAGATGCCCATGGGAAGCCAGGTGAGAACACAAATTCCTATAGCCTGGGTCAAAGCTGGGTGTGGGTGTCCAGCCAGAACAAGTGCAGGGAAAGGTACTTAGCATTCATTTTCCAAATTCCAGGTCTGCTTTGATGAGGCAGGATCTCCTGGGCCTCGTTATGACTGTCAGCACAGAGCACATAAGTGACTTCCCCCCAGGGCCTCTCTTTCCTCAGGGAGTCTGCAAAGTTCCTTTCTTGTCTGGGACAAGTAACTGGGGAGTTGGTGTGGAGTGAGAGGAGAATGTGTGGACCCAGATTTCTAGGGATTAATTAGGGCCCTTCGATGAGATCTGTTTCCCCCCTGGAGGCCAATTAGGGCATGTGGAAGCTTGGGAGGTGGGGAGAAGGGAGACAGGTATGTGTGTGTTTGTGACTGAGGCAGGCCCATTCGTCCTGTGCTGGGTCCCTCTGAGGGGAGAGTAGACCTCAGGGGTACCCTGTTCACTTACAGGAAAAGTACAAGTGCAAAGATAATCACAGAACTGTTTTCATCATCTAAGAACAGAACTTTAGTGTTGCACTGTATGAAGTGCATTATCACCATCACCTCTGTAACACTGTCCTATACTGAGCACTCACTAGGGGCCAGGCCCCAGGCTAGGCCTTTACATTCATGATCCAACAGCAATGCACAGGGTTCCAGTTTTCCCACATCCTTGCCAACACTTGTTTTTATTCGTTTGTTAGTTTGTTTTGATGATAGTCATTCTGATGGGTGAAGTAGTATTTCACTGTGGTGGTTTTTTTTGTTTTTTTTGCGCTCAGGCCTCTCACTGTTGTGGCCTCTCCCATTGCAGAGCAGAGGCTCTGGATGCACGGGCTCAGCAGCCATGGCTCACGGGCCTAGCCACTCTGTGACATGTGGGATCTTCCCAGACCGGGGGCACGAACTCGCGTCCCCTGCATCAGCAGGTGGGCTCTCAACCACTGTGCCACCAGGGAAGCCCTGTATTCCTTTTGTTTCTTTTTCTTCTCTGATTGCCGTGGCTAGGACTTCCAAAACTATGTTGAATAATAGTGGTGAGAGTGGACATCCTTGTCTTGTTCCTGATCTTAGAGGAAATGTTTTCAGTTTTTCACCATTGAGAATGATGTTTGCTGTGGGTTTGTCGTATATGGCCTTTATTATGTTGAGGTAGGCTCCCTCTATGCCCACTTTCTGGAGAGTTTTTATCATAAACTGGTGTTGAATTTTGTCAAAAGCTTTTTCTGCATCTATTGAGATGGTCATATGGTTTTTACTCTTCAATTTGTTAATATGGTGTATTACATTGATTGATTTGCATATATTGATGAATCCTTGCATCCCTGGGATAAATTCCACTTGATCATGGTGTATGATCCTTTTAATGTGTTGTAGGATTCTGTTTGCTTGTATTTTGTTGAGGATTTTTGCATCTATATTCATCAGTGATATTGGTCTGTAATTTTCTTTTCTTCTAGTATCTTTGTCTGGTTTTGGTATTAGGGTGATGGTGGCCTCATAGAATGAGTGTGGGAGTGTTGCTTCCTTCACAATTTCTTGGAAGAGTTTGAGAAGGATGGCAGTTAGCTCTTCTCTAAATGTTTGATAGAATACACCTGTGAAGCCATCTGGTCGTAGACTTTTGTTTGTTGACAGATTTTTAATCACAGTTTCAATTTCATTTCTTGTGATCGATCTGTTCATATTTTCTATGTCTTCCTGGTTCAGTCTTGGAAGGTTAAACCTTTCTAAGAATTTGTCCATTTCTTCCAGGTTGTCCATTTTATTGGCATACAGTTGCTTGTAGTAGTCTCTTAGGATGCTTTGTATTTCTGCAGTGTCTGTTGTAACTTCTCCTTTTTCATTTCTAATTTTATTGATTTGAGTCCTCTCCTTCTTTTTCTTGATGAGTCTTGATAATTGTTTATCAATTTTGTTCATCTTCTCAAAGAACCAGCTTTTAGTTTTATTGATCTTTGCTATTAAATTCTTTTTTTCTATTTCATTTTCTGCTCTGATCTTTATGATTTCTTTCCTTCTACTAACTTTGGGTTTTGTTTGTTCTTCTTTCTCTAGTTCCTTTAGGTGTAAGGTTAGATTGTTTATTTGAGATTTTTCTTGTTTTTTGAGGTAGGCTTGTATAGCTATAAACTTCTCTCTTAGAACTGCTTTTGCTGCATGCCATAGGTTTTGGATCGTCATGTTTTCATTGTCATTTGTCTGTAGGTATTTTTTGATTTCCTCTTTGATTTTTTCAGTGATCTCTTGGTTATTTAGTAACATATTGCTTAGCCTCCATGTGTTTGTGTTTTTTACATTTTTCCCCCTGTAATTGATTTCTAATCTCATAGCATTGTGGTCAGAAAAGATGCTTGATATGATTTCAATTTTCTTAAATTCACTGAGGCTTGATTTGTGACCCAAGATGTGACCTATCCTGGAGAAAGATCCATGTGCACTTGAGAAGAAAGTGTAATCTGCTGTTTTTTGATGGAATGTCCTATAAATATAAATTAAATCTATCTGGCATATTGTGTCATTTAAAGCTTCTGTTTCCTTATTTATTTTCATTTTGGATGATCTGTCCATTTTGTGTAAGTGAGGTGTTAAAGTCTCCCACTATTATTGTGTTACTGTCAATTTCCTCTCTTAGAGCTGTTAACAAGTTGCCTTATGTATTAATGTGCTCCTATGTTGAGTGCATATATATTTATAATTGTTATATCTTCTTCTTGGATCGATCCCTTGATCATTATGTAGTGTCCTTCCTTGTCTCTTGTAACATTCTTTATTTTAAAGTCTATTTTATCTGATATGAGTATTGCTACTCCAGCTTTCTTTTGATTTCCATTTGCATGGAATATCTTTTTGCATCCCCTCACTTTCAGTCTGTATGTGTCCCTAGGTCTGAAGTGGGTGTCTTGTAGACAGCATATAGATGGGTCTTGTTTTTGTAACCATTCAGCAAGCCTGTGTCTTTTCATTGGAACATTTAATCCATTCACGTTTAAGGTAATTATCGATATGTATGTTCCTATGACCATTTTCTTAATTGTTTTGGGTTTGTTTTTGTAGGTGCTTTTCTTCTCTTGTGTTTCCCACTTAGAGAAGTTCCTTTAGCATTTGTTGTAGAGCTGGTTTGGTGGTGGTGAATTCTCTTAGCTTTTGCTTGTCTGTGAAGTTTTTGATTTCTCCATCGAATCTGAATGAGATCCTTGCCGGGTAGAGTAATCTTGGTTGTAGGTTCTTCCCTTTCATCACTTTAAGTATATCATGCCACTCCCTTCTGGCTTGTAGAGTTTCTGCTGAGAGATCATCTGTTAACCTTATGGAAGTTCCCTTGTATGTTATTTGTTGTTTTTCCCTTGCTGCTTTCAATAATTTTTCTTTGTCTTTCATTTTTGCCAGTTTGATTACTATGTGTCTCAGTGTGTTTCTCCTTGGGTTTATCCTGTATGGGACTCTCTGCGCTTCCTGGACTTGGGTGGCTATTTCCTTTGCCCTGTTAGGAAGTTTTCGACTATAATCTCTTCAAATATTTTCTCAGGTCATTTCTCTCTTTCTTCTCCTTCTGGGACCCCTATAATGCAAATGTTGTTGCATTTAATGTTGTCCCAGAGGTCTCTTAGGCTGTCTTCATTTCTTTTCATTCTTTTTTCTTTATTCTGTTCCACAGCAGTGAATTCCACCCTTCTGTCTTCCAGGTCACTTATCTGTTCTTCTTCCTCAGTTATTCTGCTATGGATTCCTTCTAGTGTAGTTTTCATTTCAGTTATTGTATTGTTCATCTCTGTTTGTTTGTTCTTTAATTCTTCTAAGTCTTTGTTAAACATTTCTTGCATCTTCTCGATTTTTGCCTCCATTCTTTTTCTGAGGTCCTGGATCATCTTCACTATTATTATTCTGAATTCTTTTTCTGGAAGGTTGTCTATCTCCACTTCATTTAGTTGTTTTTCTGGGGTTTTAATCTTGTTCCTTCAGCTGGTACATAGCACTCTGCCTTTTCATCTTGTCTACCTTTCTGTGAATGTGGTTTTTGTTCCACAGGCTGCAGGATTGTAGTTTTCTTGCTTCTGCTGTCTGCCCTCTGGTGGATGAGGCTATCTAAGAGGCTTGTGCAAGTTTCCTGATGGGAGGGACTGGTGGTGGGTAGAGCTGGCTGTTGCTCTGGTGGGCAGAGCTCAGTAAAACTTTAATCCGTTTGACTGCTGATGGGTGGGGCTGGGTTCCCTCCCTGCTGGTTGTTTGGCCTGAGGCGACCCAACACTGGAGCCTCTCCAGGCTCTTTGGTGGGGCTAATGGCAGACTCTGGGAGGGCTCACGCCAAGGAGTACTTCCTAGAACTTCCGCTGCCAGTGTCCTTGTCCCCATGGTGAGCCACAGCCACCCCCACCTCTGCAGGAGACCCTTCAACACTAGCAGGTAGGTCTGGTTCAGTCTCCCTTGGGGTCACTGCTCCTTCCCCCTCGGTTCTCACGCACACAATACTTTGTGTGTGCCCTCCAAGAGTGGAGTCTCTGTTTCCCCCAGTCCTTTCGAAGTCCTGCAATCAAATCCTGCTAGGCTTCAAAGTCTGATTCTCTAGGAATTCCTCCTCCCGTTGCCGGACCCCCAGGTTGGGAAGCCTGACGTGGGTTTCAGAACATTCACTCCAGTGGGTGGACTTCTGTGGTATAAGTGTTCTCCAGTCTGTGAGTCACCCACCCAGCAGTTATGGGATTTAATTTTACTGTGATTGTGCCCCTCCTACCATCTCATTGTGGCTTCTCCTTTGCTTTGGATGTGGGGTATCTTTTTTTTGGTGAGTTCCAGTGTCTTCCTGTTGATAATTGTCCAGCAGCTAGTTATGATTCTGGTGTTCTCGCAAGAGGGAGTGAGAGTATGTCTTTCTACTCCGCGACCTTGGTTCCTATCCCTGATGCTTCATTTGACGTACATCATCTCCTCCCGTCATCCAACCCTGCCAGGTAGTGATTATGCCTTTCAACATATGAGAAATTGAGGGTTGGAGAAGGACTGGCCTTTGTTCAAGGCCATGGCTGGAGGGGGGTGAGAGCAAAGGTCATTCTGGAGCCAGTCTGCTGTAAAAGAATCTTGCCTGGCAACCAGAAGTCCTGGCTCCTGCAGCTCTGCCGCTCACTTACTTCCTGTGACTTTGGTGTATGGCTGTTAGCATAACTGACGTCATCTTGGCCCTTTTCAGTGTCTGCTGACCCTAATCAGGATTGTACTGTGTGGTATCATCAAAGGCCTTGTAGTTAATAGATATTGTTTAATATTCGTTAGGACCATGTGGCCTCTATGCTGTTAGTCCCCAAACAATGCTGAAAATCTTCTCTGATATATTCCTGGTACCCATGAGATTCATAAATCTTGACTTAGGAATGTACATCCTATCTCCAAGCACTTACCCCTATACACTAGGTTAACTATCAAATTGTCCCAATGGCCCCTCTGTGGTGTGTAGTGCAGCTGCGAATGCTTCCTTATCATCATCCACCTGATCCCGATCCCACTCTGTGAGTAAGTTACCCTATAATAGACTGATCCATTGATTACTTGGAACTGCCTGCCTCATTTTTCGATCTCAAGATGCCTTCTCAATTTTAGTTCCCTGCGTGAGAAAACACTTGGTTTTCTCACCTGTGCAGTGAAGGGTTTGGAGGAAAAGTTCTCTGAGGGGTTTCCAATCCAATGAACTGTTTTCTGTGTCCCCTTTGGGTCTGGCAGAGCACATGTCACATGGTCCACACCCCAGAAGGAGAGGGCGAGGGCATTCCCGCCTAGTGAGTACCTGCTGCCAGCCAGGGGCTTTACCTCCATCATGTCCTGTGGGCCTTAGTGGTCCAGTGTGTGTACCTGTGAGTCAGAAAGGACTGGGTTCCAATCCCAGATCCTGCCTGCAGCTCATTTCCTTCTGGGCTCATTTCCTTCATCTGTGACCCCCTGGGGTTGTTGTGAGTGCTTGCAGAGAGAATGCTTAAACAATGCTATACAAGAGCCTGGAACAGGTAGGAACTCGAAGTGTGCTAGTGTTTCCAATGTTTCTGCCACCATTAGCCTTGTTTTCCCATGGAAAGGCTTTGGTCAAGATGACATAAATCCACCTCTGAGTACACAGACCTGCCAGGATATGTGGTCCAAGGTCCAGCAGCCCACATACACACAGCCAACGTGGATCCTGGACTTATGCCTCTTGTGCACACCCAATCAGTCTTCCTGACCCCTGGTCCTGGTTCTACCTTCCCCCCACATCCTTGCCCTGTCTCCTCACTCTGGTCTTTGCTGAGCTTTGGCACTTCACCCCCAGCTCACTCACATTCCAAGTCCTGTCTACCTTGGTGCCTCTTGTGGTGTCCTCTTTGTGTCTTCCAACCCGGCCAGGCAGAGAAGAGCCAGGTAGGTGCTGGGCTGTGGCTCATTAACCCCCTAACCCCTCCTTTCAGTCAGGCCTGCGGGGGTCCTCTCCCTTTGAGGCTCCTTTGAGGCACTGAGCCCCCACCCCCCAGTCAACCAGGATCAACTTCTTGGTCCCTCCTAGAGCACATGTTGGGAGGGGACTTGCCTCTGGGATTTGCTGATAATGAGAACAACATTGTTAAGAGCCTTCATGGGTTCTAGAACTTTACAACCAACGGGGCAGCTTTTATTGACATTACTCCATCTGGTCCTCAGAATAGTCAGGGGAGACAGGTAGCCGAAGAAGAGGAAACTGAGGCCCAGAGAAGTGAAATGACTTACTGAAGCTTATACTAATGTTTAGTATCAGAGCTGCAAGGCAGACCCAGGGCTTCATTCCCAGACCTGTGCTCTGCATATGGGTAAGGGCATAGGGTCTGAAGAGACAAGTCCTGGGTATGGATACCAGTTCTAATATATGTTAGCTATGTCACCTTAGGCATGTTACTTAACCTCTCTGAGTCTGAGTTTCTCCATCTGTAAAATGGAACATAACAATATTACCCATCTCATAGAGTTTTTGAGAGGATTTAGGACATAGTGAAACATGATTTTTTGAAAATGACTCCAGTGGTTTGGTTTGTATTATCTAGCAATAGCCAGAGGAGAGGCTGCCTGCGTATATTCTATTTCCCAGGGGACTAGTGATGTTCATCTCCTGCAGGAGAAGATACAACTTTCATGGGCTCTCGGAGTCTCTAGATGTCAAACAGCTGGCTTCACCAGGTACTACTGTCAACAGCTGTCATCTAAGCTTAGATTGCTTAGTACCCAGTAGTTGGTTTTTTCTGCTTATAAAGTTTCTCTCTTGCTCCCTTTCCCCCCCAACAAGGGTCAGGGCCATTATGCCTCTATCTTAGGGTATACGTGTGTGAGGTGTTAACAGCCAACGCTCAGCTGCCAGAGGGAAGACCATTAACTGTGTCTACTATAATCTATCCCTTGGACTTCTTGGATTCATTCACTTTTCACAAGTTCACTCCATTTGGACATAGGGTTTCCAGGATTCTGATTAGTCACAGTTTCAAGGGAAATTTCTAAGAGAAGGATTAGTTGGATTAATGACTGCCCTCGCTGCTGCAGTCAGTCCCAAGGCTGCAAGTGATACTTCATCATCCCTCTCCTCTGCCACCCATTCTAGATTCCCTTCCCTTTTCCTTTCACATTCAGTCACTTCAGTGGGTCTAGCATGACCCAGACCCTCATCCCTGACAGTTCTGAGCCCCTGGTTACTCTGCCTCATCAAGCTATAGTTGCTTTATTTGTCCACTAAGAGTTAAAGTTGGCAGAAATCAGAAATGCTCACTTGCATGAGTGCTGACCTCCCAGCCCCCACTATGTAAGAGTGGTTTTACTTCCTCCTGAAGATCATGGTCATTTGCCCTTCTAAATATGGTAACTCCTCTTTCTGACTGCTGATCTGCTTGCACAGTGGGCTTAAAATGACCAGGCAGAAGCTTTAGCTTTAAATTTAGTGAGATTTACTGTGTCTCCTGGTGAATCCGGACTGCTTAATCCACAGAGGCCAGAATCATCAGGACTGGAAGTACAAATTCCCCCAAATAGGTCACTGTGGATAATGGTGGGTGGAGCCACTCTAACTTCCACCCACTGGTTCTTGGCAGGAAGCACCACTTTTTAATGGGCATCCAAGCTGAAAATGGATCCATCCCACTGGATGGGAACATGGACCCTATTACCACTCCCCGATTGGAGCAGCTAGTGGTTTTCTTATGCAATCATTTCCAGCCTCCCACCCATCTATATTGCTGATACATGAGTATTTGCTAACAAACAAGTGACACCAATGCCAAAAATATAAAAACTTACAGGAGAAAATTTTAACATTGAATCAAATGCTAACTTCTTGGCTCCCACAGCCCCCTTTGCTTCTCTCTGTCCTAGCACCTTATATTATTTCTCTGGGTCTGACTCCCCAGTTAAACTATGGATACCTTGAAGGCAGCAACTATGTCTGGCTTATTTCTGTCTCTAGCAGTCCTAGTAAAGATTTTAAATATAAATGATTGGATGATCAAATTTTATTCATCACATTAATGACTGATGAAAACTGTGAAAACCAATTATTCTATAGCACCAGTGGGAAGACCTCTTGATCCAGTATTTGAGGACTGGGTTTTAGCTGTTTATTCAACTGAATGAAGTCAATTTGGGTTGTTGTAATTCATTTAAAAATATTTATTGTGTTTATTCTGTGCTGGGCACTGTCATTGGTGTCCAGGGAGCTGAATTATTTGCAACTAAGGATCAAGGGTCCCCAGAATGCCATGGGTCTTGGGGACATGTTATTTTGGTGATGACTGCTTTGACATCCTTGTTCCTCAGCATGTTGATGAGAGCGTTGAGGACAGGTGTGAGAATAGCATGCACCACGTTGCCCATGATGTGGAAGTCAAGGGGTAGGTCAGCCCTGTAGGCCACGTAGCCTACGGCAATGGATGAATAGTAGGTGCCAACCACCAGGAGGTGGGAGCTGCAGGCGGAGAAGGCTTTCGAGCATCCTTCTCGGGAGCTGATGCGAAGCACTGAGGCCAGGATGTGGGCATAGGAGAGAAGCACCAGGAAAAGAGGAAGAAAGGACACCACCATGGTGATGCAGAAACCCATGAAGGTCTGGGACGTGGTGTCAGAGCAGGAGGCCTGGACCACAGCCAAGTGGTCACAGAAGCAGTGGCAGATGTGAACAGTGTTGTCAAAAGCCATGTGGAAGGTCTGCAGCACTGCTGGGATGGACAGAAGGAAGGCAGTGAGCCAGGCACTGGCTGCCAGTGCAGCATTGGTCTGTGGGGTCATGAGGACAGGGTAGTACAGTGGGTAGCAGATAGCCACATAGCAGTCATAGGCCATGACCACCAGGATGAAGGCTTCAGAGCAGTTAAGGCCATGGAATAGGTACATCTGAAGGAAGCAAGCAGAGAAGCTGAGGTACTGGTCCCCAAACAAGAATAGGGACAGCATCTTGGGGACAGTGGTTGTAGTAGAGAGGATGTCCAGGGCTGAGAGGTTGATCAGGAAGAAGTACATGGGTTTGTGGAGGCTGGGCTCTGCCACCACAGACACCAGGATCAGCTCATTTCCCACCAGAATGAGCAGAGAGATTAAGAGGAAAATCAAAAAGACAAGGAGGAAGAGGGATTCAAGCAGAGAGGGGATGCCCACCAGGTAGAAGACAGGTGAGGAGTCCTTTGATCCATTACAGGTGGCTTCCATAGTGGGTCAGGGCTGGTTATTTGCAGACAGACACTGGAAACATCAGTACGTATCTGGAAACCAGAACAACCAGGGAAACATTAACTAGAACACGCATCTTTTTGTTTCCAACCATGGATCTCAATCCTAACTATTTCTTTGTGCCTGGAATTTCATTGCACAACTAAGATGCTCAGGATAGTGAGTTGTCTAATGAGCAATGGTTAAAAAGCTGGTCCTGTCTGGTGGGCAAGAGGGGTGAACACAAACACCTGAAGGGCTGTCAAGGGACAGGTACAACACTTAAAAAGAACTGGGGCCAGTATTAGCAGCTCCAGGGACCCAGAGAGCCCCACATATGGAATAAGTTTCTTACAATTAGAACTATCCCATAAGGCAAAAGACTGGCTTGAGAATGAGTGAATTCCTTATAACTAGAGGTATATAAAGCTGGGGTCTTTTGAGCTGAAATGGTGCACAGGAGGTTTAATATTTAGATAGGAGCTAGATTAAAAACACTTAAGCAACCTTCTGACCTTAGATCCATTGGTTCTTTAAAAAAAAAAGTAACATAAATGAACTACATCAATCAGATTGTGGAGGATTCCCTTTCTATGATATCTTATTGATAGGAAGAGCTGCTTCCCCCAAGGGCTGCTACAGAACGCAGTCTGCTTCAGCCAAGAACAGCTCCCCTTTCTGGGCAGCTGCTGCTGGGACTCTGTCTCAGTCTAACCTGGGTCTTTGTATTCTGTCTATTTGTCATATCCAGAGACCAATCATCCTGATTTGCCCCGAACTGCCTGGTTTTAGCACTGCAAGTCCCATGTCCCAGGAAATCCCTTAGTCCCCGGCCAACTGAGATGTCAGTCACCTTGTGAGGGCAGAGGCATTGTATATGCCTTTGGTAGAAGGAGTCATTTCCCGAAAGGAATCCAAGTGGAAGATAGATTCTCCCCCTGGTGGGAAAAAACAAACTCCAGGGCACTTCCTGGGTCACTCCATGGTCTTCCCCCTCCTGGCTGCTGCAGCTCAGCAGGTGTCACTGTTAAGCCACTTCATGTGCACTGCTCTGGGGCCCCGTTCAGAGGGCACCACAGAGAACTGAAAAGTCTCAGAACCAGGGTCAGGAGAGAAGGCCAAGCACTCTTCAGAGAGTAACTCCGCTCCCAGGAGGCTGTTGAAGAAGGTTACTGTGCGTGCACGGCAGCCCAAGACCCCCGACGTGAGACTTTCCAACCCCCAGAACTGAGCTGAGGGAAGTGTTGACTCGTCCTTCACCTTGACTAAGTGATCCAGGCCCAGGTTATGTTGATGTTCAGATCACTGCCTCCCTGGCCCAGGGACCCCTGGAGCAGAACCACTTGGTTTTCCAGGACCACCTCCGGCTTCTCCCTCTTCTAACAAATCCTTCTCACACCACAGACTACATAAGTGTGGAAATGGCCTGCAGATAGTTGAGTCCCTGACCCTTTTTTCACAGATGAAAAGTCAGGCCAGGGAGTTCCCTGGTGGTCCAGTGGTTAGGACTCTGAGCTTCCATTTCAGGGGACGCGGGTTCAATCCCTGGTTGAGGAACTAAGATCCCGAAAGCTGGGAGGCCAAAAAAAAAAAAAAAGACAAGTCAGGCCGGGGTGGGGATAGGGGGCAGCCCCCAGGTCAACAGCTGGTCTGTACCAGACTTGGTCCTGGAAACCAGGCCTCAGGCTCTGGTCTTGGAACCTTTCCACCAAGCCAGGCCACCTGGAGGATTTGGAAGCTCTGGTTTCCACCTGGGGAAAAAATAGGCCAAAAGGTTTTTTTTCCTCTCTCCATTTCTTAGGCTGATGTCAGAGACAGTTATGGATTTCTGTTTGGTTCTGAGGGCATTTTCAAACAGTTTCAGATGGTCTGGTTACTAAATAAAGGCACTACAAGGCTAGGAAAAAAATGCTCTTTTCAAGAAATGACTTAAGGAAGAGATGGACTGGGCACATCTGCATGAAAAAAAGTCATGACAATCAGGTCCCGTGCCCTGAGCAGAATGGTTGTACACCTGGTGCCTGGTAGTTGTGGCACATATACACAATGGAATATTACTCAGCCATGAAAAGAAACAAAATTGAATTATTTGTAGTGAGGTGGATGGACCTAGAGTCTGTCCTACAGAGTGAAGTAAGTCAGAAAGAGAAAAACAAATACCGTATGCTAACACATATATATGGAATCTATAAAAAAAAAAAGATTCTGAAGAACATAGGGGCAGGACAGGAGTAAAGACGCAGACGTAGAGAAGGGACTTGAGGACACGGGGAGGGGGAAGGGCAAGCTGGGACGAAGTGAGAGAGTGCCAAAAAACAAAAAACAAAAAACACCCTACAACTACAGTTTCGGTAGTTGTGGCTCACGGGCTCTAGAGCACAGGCACCTAGTACCTGGCTCATAATAAACTCTCAACACATTTTTTTAAATAAATGAATTAATTAATGAAAGGGTTAACCTGAGTTAAACTGAATTTTTTCCCGTAATGGACTAGTCAGCAGGGATTTTTCTTGTCTTTTCTTTTAACATCTAAATTGATAGAATGCACATTTCCAGGGAAGCTGATGCAATTCTGAGATGCTGTTCCTGACACTGGCTTGGCCCATGTAAGCAGGTTTTGCAAGGTCTGCAGGGCAATCACAGAACATCAGACCCAGAAGCGTCCTTAAAAACAAGCAATGTAGTCCAATCCCCACAGCCCTCCTCCCATTTTTCAAATAAAATAACTCAGAGAAGGGAGTGACTTGCTCAGCCAAGGTCACACAAGGAGCTGGAAATCAGACTCCGGGCTCCCTGCCAGGTCTCCCAAGGGTCCACCACGGGAGAGGCGCTGAAGCGTCACTGCCTGGCAGCCCACATCATTCTTGTATCCCTCACCAGCCTGAGGATTCCTCGGGGTTGGAGACTGACTCTGACTCCTTTCCTATAAGACCAGGATCTCAGTGTGGCCCAGCACCTGGCTTCTTCGTGTTTCCGCAGAGCTGTCCTGACCACCTCAGGGCTTTCCCTGCAGCATTCCTGCGGAATCGAACACTTCACTAAGTTGAAAGCTTCTGGTCCTGCTCCCCTATTGTTGCTGATAGGCAGGAAGAGGCTCAGAGAGGGCCCATGCCTGGCCAAAGTCACACAGTTAGTGAATCAGCAGCCAGCCTGCAATGCTATAAATTGGGGCAGAAAGATTTTAGCCCATCTCCCTTCTCGTAGGGCCCCTCTCATAGTGGGGTGACGGTCCCTAATCGCCCGTCCCCTTAAACTGTGCCCTTCCAGAACCCTGTCCCTCCTTGGGCTCTGACAGGCTCTGGGCACTTCCTTTGCAGCCTTCATGCCTACATAAGCGGGGGCTCAGCTCATCTGTGACCCAGGACACTCCAGCTGCCCCTTCCTCTCCCCAAGCCAGCGCTGCCTCAGTGGGGAGGACAGGTTGGGGCTGAGACTGGTTTCATTAAACCCCCAGGCCCTCCTGTCCCTAACCTGCTGGGTCCTCTCCCCTGAGGACCCTTTCTAACAAGGCCCTGTGTAATGCTTTTCTGAGGACTCCCAAGTGGCTGGTTAGCAGCTACCACTGGGCTTGGCTGATATTAGAACAACAAGATTAATAGTCCTCACTGGGGCACAGAACTCTGTGGTCTATGGAGGTTTTCCCACCTATTGAGCAACTATTCATAGCCCCACATGACAGGTGAGGAAACCAAGGCTCAGAGGTGAAAGGAATTGCCCAGGTCACACAGCAGGCCGAGGACAAGTAAGGGTGGAGGTCTCAGATTTGCTAACTCTCAGTCTAGCCTCTGAGCCAACCAACCACACAAATGAGACAAAGGTTGTGAAAAATCTCTATATAACTGTAAAGTGCTGTGCTGTTGGCCAGGGGATGAGGGTGTGGGGACCCTTCAAGCGTTTTGAAGCTAGAGGAACAAGTGTGACAGAGCAGAGAGCCACTCAGGTTCCCAAATCTTCACTCTCTCTCACTCGCTTGCCCTTTCTTACTCTCACTGTTTCTTAGATGCCTTATAACTCCAAGTCCAACCTCCTCCAGGGAGCCTTCTGAGACTTATCTTCCTCCAGCTCCCAGGGCTCTTGCTCTCCTCTGGATTAACCAGGCTGACTGCCTATGCCGTCCACTTTAAAGATTAGGAGGGGACTTCCCTGGTGGCGCAATGGTTAAGAATCCGCCTGCCAATGCAGTGTACATGGGTTCAAGCCCTGGTCCAAGAGTATCCCACATGCCGCAGAGCAACTAAGCCTGTGCACCACAACTACTGAGGCTGTGCTCTAGAGCCCGTGAGCCACAACTACTGAGCCTGTGTGCCACAACTACTGAAGCCCACGTGCCTAGAGCCTGTGCTCCACAACAAGAGAAGCCACTACCATGAGAAGCCTGTGAACCGCAATGAAGAGTCACCCCTGCTCGCCGCAACTAGAGAAAGCCCGCGCACAGAAACGAAGACCCAACGCAACCAAAAATAAATATAAAATAGTAAATGAATTAAAAAAAATAAAGATTAGGAGAACTGAGGTTCATCATTCATTCCACATTGAATGAAGCTGGCTTCGTGTTGGTGCCTGAACACAGTGAATTGACAGAGTCTAGTGGGGGTAGCCTATGGAAAACATTGACTACCAATCATATCCAGTGTGATCTGTACTACTATAGAGTTGAAGGGCTCAGAGGAGGGAACAAAGTAGGTTTGCATGATGGAAGACAACTTTCAGATGGGCTGTGAATTATAAGCAGATGAGGAGAGCTCTCCAGGCCAATAAGGCAGGGGAAAAGTGAGGAAAGCGTGGAAAAGTAGACGTGTTAGAGGGGCAGATAGAAGTGTGTTTGGGATGCAGTATAGAGGGAGAGACTGGGCGTCTCAAAAGATGAGGTCGGCAGGGGCCAGAACCAGAAGGGTCTCGAATTCCAGGCCAAGGAATACGAAGCCAGGACGAGGATACTGGAGAACCAGGGGCAGCCTTCAGGCAGGGGGTTAACAGATGCTTGTTTCAGAAAGATCACACCCACTGTCACGTGGAGAAGGGATTCAAGCAGGAGAGGCTAGAGGCAGGGAGGCCAGCTGGGGAGATGGGTGGTGAGGAGAGAAAGAGGGAGAAGGAGTAATGATAATGATGACAGAAGCTGCTGCCCTTTAGTGAGTGCTTACTTGTACCAATGACTGTGCCCTGGTGGTCACATACTTAGTTTCAGTTCTTCTGATCAGTGGTTTTTATTACCCTCGTTTTTATTATCCAATCATCTTCAAGGCCTACGCTTCTTAACTATCAAGAATCAGATAGGGCTTCCCTGGTGGCACAGTGGTTGAGAAACCGCCTGCCGATGCAGGGGACACAGGTTCGTGCCCCGGTCCGGGAAGATCCCACATGCCGCGGAGTGGCTAGGCCTGTGAGCCATGGCCGCTGAGCCTACGCGTCCGGAGCCTGTGCTCCGCAACGGGAGAGGCCACAGCAGTGAGAGGTCCGCATACCACAAAAGAAAAAAAAAAAAAAAAAAAGAATCAGATAGATCTCCAATAGGCAGCGTTGTCAGAATTTGATAACTGCATATGGAAGAGTGAGAGATGACACTCGGCATTCTGGCTTGGGCGATGAGGCAGATGGCGGTGATGTTGGCTGAGCTGTAGAACATGGCGGTGGGCAATGGGCAGTGTAGGTGAGAAGATTTTGGAGGGAGATGATGAGTTTGGTTTTGGACATGTTGCATTAGAGGGACCCATGGGATATCCAAGTGGGGATGTCCAGCAGGTATTGGAGGGTTTAAGTCTGGAGCTCAAGACAGAGAGCTGAGTTGCTGACAAAGACTTGGGAGGGCTATGCTTTATGGAGCTAGGGAGAGAGTGTGGAGTGAGGACAGAACCTTGGAGGAAACCAGTATGAGACAGAGGCAGAACAAGAAACGTCTGCAAAAGATGCTGGGGGAAAAAATGGCCAGAGAGAGTGAAGCAAAGCCAGGAGAGTATGATGTCACAGAGGCACTCCAAAGGGCACATGTGGCCAGCAGCAGTAAAAGCTGCTGGTGGGACTGGAAGGATGAGAAGTGAAGAGTGTCCAGGAGATCCAGCAAGGAGGAGGTCAATGGGGACCTCAGGGTGAACAGGTCCAAGTGGAACGATGGGAGTGGAAGTTTGGTGGTGTCGACATTTGGGGGGTAAGTAGAGAGAGTGGATAACATTTTCAAGATGTGTGGCTATGAAGAGATGTGGACGGTTGGAGGGCAATGAGGGATCAGGGAGGATTTTGTTATATTTTTAAATTGGAAATATTTGAGCAGATGTCCCACCATTTGTTGGTAGGAGTTAACCAGCAGAGAGGGAGAGGAGGAAGGAATGGTCAAAGAGGAGGAGAAGTGGATCTTCTGAGCCCAGGGTCTGGACTACTAGTAGGAGAGAAGGAGGTTTAAAAGAGACAGAGAGACAGAGAGACAGAGAGAGAGAGAGAAAGAGACAGAGAGAGAGAGAAAGGCAAGATTGCAGATTTAGTGGTGCAGGGGTAGGGGGGCAAATTTCACTTAAGACAAGAGTGGCGGGGGCTTCCCTGGTGGCGCAGTGGTTGAGAGTCCGCCTGCCGATGCAGGGGACGCGGGTTCGTGCCCCGGTCCGGGAAGATCCCACATGCCGCGGAGCATCTGGGCCTGTGAGCCTTGGCAGCTGAGCCTGTGCATCTGGAGCCTGTGCTCTGCAACGGGAGAGGCCACAACAGTGAGAGGCCCGCGTACCGCCAAAAAAATAAAATGAAATAAAATAAAAATAAAAATGAAAAAGAGTGGCGGGAGAATTTCGTGAAGAGGCTAAGATTGCAGGGGAGTTTGTTCTCCATCGAATGGATCTGAGAGGCCATATAGTGGATATGTGCTCAGATCCTGGTGCCAGACCAGTTCGGGTTCAAGCCTGGCTGGGAGCTCTCTGAGACTGTTTCTGCTTCTGTAGAATGGGGGTTTGTTTACTGAGTGCAAGCTCTGTGCTAGTGCGGCGCAGGTTGAGAAGAGGTAAAGGGTGCTAGCAGGTGTCAGAAGCGTCTTCTATCCAGGTTACACAACCCTGTCCCTCTCTCCTGGGGCCGTGGGGAAGCCCATAACATTCCCAGTCCAGGTCTCACCCACCTGAGAAAGTGGGGATGTCCAGCAATGTCTCTAGGAGGAGTCTGTGTATCTCAGGAACATTTTTGAGCTCAGAACAGAAGGCAGCCTGGCCCTCTAAATTCCGCCCGAGTGCAGGCCAGCTGCCTCAGCTGCTCTGCCCTGGACAGTCGTCATTGACGCTCTGTCTCTCTCCATCTCACCCCTCCGGCTCCTCGCTTTCACTGGTGTCAGGCTCCCATATATGCAAGAGGCTGGAAAAGGAAGGTGCCAAGGAGGAAAAGGAAGTTATAAATACGTCCAGGGAGAGACTGGGCTGCCTCCCGGTGTGGGCAGGTGGCTCCTGGAGCTCTGGGGAGGAGAGTCCAGAATCAGGGACCACTACGGGGGCCTCCAGCATGCTCATCACTGTCACCACCCTTCCTGCCACCAGGAGGCAGTGTGGCATCATCTTTGGGGGCCAAACGCACTCGGGTTCAAATCCCAGCTCCTCCATTTGGGCAATGACGTCACTTTTCTCTACTTTTGTCTCCCCTTTATGAATCGGGGTAATAGTACCAGCAGTATTGGCTGGAATGAAGGTTTAGTGAGACATGCCAGGTGAGAGTTCTTTGCAAACTGTGGAGTGCTATGAAGAAGTTTTCTATACCATCACCACCATAGCCACTGAGAAGTTACCGCCTGTATGTCTTCCCCTCTGAGGTTTTTCATCCGGGAAGGCTGGAAGCAGAGGACCTGGCTGAGGAAAGTTCCCTGGGGGTATGAGCAGTCTGTTTAATACTCACTGACGAAGGTCATGTAGAGAACTAGGATATTATCCTGACCACATCCATGTTCTTTTGGGAACCCAGTCAAAGGTGCCATACTCAGTGCTCAACTCTGTATAAAACCTCATGGCTTAGTGACTGATGGACAGATGACTGAGTCCTCAAACTAGTCCTTTGGGACAGTTAAGTCCCAAGGTTAGGGACATGAGCTCTGGGACCAGATAGTCTAGGTTAAAAAGTAGTCTGCCGGGCTTCCCTGGTGGCGCAGTGGTTGAGAGTCCGCCTGCCGATGCAGGGGATGCTGGTTCGTGCCCTGGTCCGGGAAGATCCCACATGCCGCGGAGCGGCTGGGCCCGTGAGCCATGGCTGCTGAGCCTGCGCGTCCGGAGTCTGTACTCTGCAACGGGAGAGGCCACAACAGTGAGAGGCCCGCGTACCGCCAAAAAAAAAAAAAAAAAAAAGCAAAAACTAGTCTGCCCTTTTACCTGCTGTGTAACCTTGGGCAAGTCTCCTAACCTCTCTGTGCCACCATTTTCTCCCCAGGTGAGGGGACTTGTGGTCATGTCTGGTGTACCTGTGCACTGCTGGGCCAGCCTCCTATGGTGAGGGGGCTCATGGTATCTGCCACGTCAGAGCTCAACGTGCACTGCTTTCACAGCCCCCTCAGGTAGGGGACCTGGGGTCAGTGGTCACGTCTGGGGTACGTCTGCACTGCTGTCACAGCCTCCTCTGAGGGGGGGACTTATGGTGAGCAGTCAGGTCTTAAGTACAAGTACACTGCTGTCACTGCCTCCTCAGGTGAGGGGACCTGTGGTGACCAGTCACCTCTGAGGTATCCCTGTACTGCTGAGACAGCCTCCTCTGGCGAAGGGGCTTGTGCTATTGGTCACAACTGAGGTACATGTGCACTGCTGTGACAGCCCCCTCAGGTGAGGGAACTGTGGTTAGCGGTCATGTCTGAGGTACACATGCACTGCTGTCACAGCCTCGTCAGGTGAGGGGACATGTGCCCTGTGGTCAGGTCTTAGTTAGACGTGCACTGCTGTCACAGCCTCAGGTGAGGGGGCTGTAGTATCTGTCACGTCAGAGGTACACGTGAAATGCTATGAAAGCTTCCTCAGGTGCGGGGAAGTGCGGTGATGGTTCATGTCTCACCACATGCCTCTGGCCTGTGGAGCTGTGACATCACTGCATGTGTATCTCAGACCTGACCACTCACTGCACAACACTAACCTGTGCAGGGTAGGACATGTAAGGTTTTCATAGGTAGTTGGGAACATTGACTAAGTTGATACAAGTAAAGTACTTTGAACAGTGCTTGGCCTGTAATGAATGTCAGTCATAATTATTGCATTCATTTTGTAGTCAAGGACACTGAGGCTTAGAAAAATGAAGTAACCATCCAGTGCCACATAGCTCGTCGTTTGCTGAGCTCAGGCCCAAGGGACTCCAAAGAGTGGATTGGTTTGCTTATGCTGAATTGCGTTCCCTTGTGGCTATTTCTAGAAAATAGTTGATATTTCTCACTCAAGAGACAGGAGTCCCCAGCCTAAGGACACTTAGGAGGAGATTCTGTGGCCCTCTAGGTTCCTGGTCTGGTCCCACCTCTGATTCAGAGACCACCGTGAAACCCGCTTTCTGGAGAGATCCACCCCTGCCCTTGCCAGAGCCCAGGCCTGCTCCACATGGGACACTCCAGGCCTGGTCTCTCCCCTCCCCGAGGAAGACATGTCTATGTTCCACTCAGAGAACAGAAAAAAAGAGGGGACGGGCATTTTAATAAGGACGGCACCACTTCAATGGTGACAGAATTTTACACATGAGGGTCAGGAAGAGTTGGAGTGAGCGAATCTAGGAAACGTGTGCAGAGTGGAGGGAGTGGGTGTGCTTGGGGTGGAACACGAGAAGGAGAGAACCAAGCAAACTGCAAACTGACAATACTCCAAATAAACAGCACTGAGGAAAACAGCTTAGCCTGTTCCAGCCCCTCCTGAGAGACTTAGAACAGAGGCAAGTTGGGTGTCCCACCCTGGCCTACACTGGATCCTACCGCCAGTCAGAACCCTCCTTGCCTGTACAGTTGTCACTGGAGCATCTGTGGAGGACCAACCTGGTCAAGAAGCAGCTGTCCGTGCTCTATCTGCTTCCTGCCTTCTCCATCTCCAGGCTCGTAACCCCATCAGGTGAGGAACTGACTCATCTTCCTAGGTGAAGCACGAGGTGTGCTTCCCCAGCAGCTGTCATAAACTCTGCCTGAGTCACAGAAATGAATCCCGGGCAGTGAAGGCCCTGGCTGTCTATAGATAACCCCTGCAGTCCTGCCACACTTGCTTTCCCCCAGAAAACAAAATGGTAGTGATGTTTGTTGAGTACCTGTTAAGTAGCTACCAGGCACTGTGCAAAGTACATCCACTCATCAGCCCCATCCTGCAGATGAGAAAACGGAGGCATGAAGAATTAAGTAACACATGGGTATGAAGTTTCGGTTTGGGAAGATGAAGTAGTTCTGGAGATGGATGGTGGTGATGGTTCCACAACGATGCGAATGTACTTAATGCCACTGAACCATATACTTAAAATGGTAAATTTCACTTTTTGGATATTTCACATACACACCAAAGACCCCTACAAACCAGCAAAGAATTAACACAGCTACCAAGTGGAGAAGCCAGTAGTCCTGCCCCAAATCCTTGTTCTTGTACCTTTCCCTCTCACTTGCAAGTGGAGATTCTGATCTGGCAGAAGACAGAGAGGTAGGGGGCACTCCATATCAGGCAGAGAGAGATGGGTTTATCCTGAGGGCGCTGGGAAGTGGGGTGGGAGCAGGGTTTGAAGAAGGGAGGGGCATGGTTCGATTGAAGGGCTGGAAAGTTCCCTCTGGCTCACAGGAAGATGGAGACCGGAGGTGGGGAGGAGGTTGGGACGCTGCCCGGGGCCAGAGCTGCTGATGGCCAGGACCAGGGCAGTGACAGCAGGATGGGAAGAAGTGGGCCGGTTTGAGGGACGAGTGTGGAGGAGAGGGAGAGAGGGGAGCAGGTGGTGACTGCTCTCACTGCGCTCCTTCTGGCCTGTCCATTTCAGCCTCCTCTGACAGTTGTCTTTCCAGCCCCCTCCTCCTGGACTGGAGCTTTAAAGGAAGAGCCTGGGGCACCGACCTCCTCTCTGGTCCCCAGGGGGCAGTGTTACAAAGTCTGCAGGGCGTTGGGGCCCTTGCAACCAGAGGCAGATGCTTGCTCCCCTTGGTCTCCACTCCCGGCCTCCGCTGCCCCCCCCTCCCCCATGTCCTCTCTCCCAGGATCCAAATCATTAATAGCCGTAATCCCTCATGTCCCTCACTTGACACTTTACAAAAGCAGTGATACATCCATCAGCTCATGTTGCTTCCCCAAAGACGGGGGTGCAGAGCAGAACCAAACCTACCCCCACCACTTTATAATAAGGAAACTGGGGACCAGGCAGGACATAGGACCTGACCAGCGCCAGTGTCTTGGTGGCAGAGGCAGGGTTGGGAGCCACGGGCCAGCCAGTGCCCAGTCTGGACGCTGTGAGAGGGAACAGCCTGCAGCACCCACAGAACAATAGCTGTTAACAACTTGAGTGCCCTCTCACCTCAGAGGGCCTTCCCAGTTATTGAGTCGCATGGGGTTGTCAGTGAGGTCAGAATGACCTGGCCTCTGATTTACCTCTATTGCATCCTCTGCTTCTAGAATTACAAGAGTCATCGCCATTACCATTGCCACCATATTAATAATAATGGCTCATGTCTGCTCAGCTCTCACACTTAGTAAGCACTAATCCATCAACTCATCTGAGCCTTAGGACAGCCCTGGGAAGGTATTTCACAGACAAGGGCCCTGAGGATCAGAGACGGCAAGTGACCAGCCTCAGATCACCCAGCTAGGTCTCCAGGGAGTACATACACAGTGAGATGAGTGAGATAGAGTGAGATGATTGGGTTTAGTGCAGCCCCGCCAGGAGCTTTCCCATCATCTCTACGGATGATACTGAGTCTCAGAGATCTTCTTACCGGGTCAGGATTGAACCAACTGATGCCCACGTTCATGCTCTGTCTGGGCACAGGGCTGCCACTTTCAGGGAGGAATGCAGAGTTTCCAGCAGACACCTACCTGCCTGCAGACCCATGATTCTCCTCACCTAGTGGGGAAATTCACTGCGTTCTGATCCAGGAGCCATGCAAACAAAGATGGGAAAGTCCTGAACCCTTGGCAGGAGGGGGTCTGTTTCTCATTCACCAGAGGGAGAAACTGAAGCCCACGGAGAGACTGGGACTTCCCCGTGGTCACGACCCAGCACAGCCTGCCTCTCTCCTGCCTCAGTCTCCCAATCTGAAAAAGGGAGGGGATGAATTAAGTGAGCTCCAGGTTCCTTCCTGCTCTGACCTTCTGAGTACCACGGGTCCATCCTTGCTGTCTTTGGCTCAGACCCCAACCCCGGCTGTATCCTCCACATGTAGCCCTGGGCAAATCACACGGCCTCTCTGAGTGTCAGAGTCCTCATGGGTGAAGTAAGTATGCACTGCCTTCCTTGGGAAGATCTAATGAGCCATGCAGGAGAGCATGTTGGCACAGCTTGGGGTCTGACCCCCAGGAAGCATCTGGGGGTAAGGATTGCTGAGGTTCTGACTGAGGTCATCACTTGTCTGCCTGGCCAAGGGCCCATTTATAGATATCTGCTCTCTGGCGGCCAGGCCAGAGGGAAGTAGGAGCAATGGTGCTGATGTGGCAGTTTAGAGCCTTTTTCAGGAAGGAGCCTCCGGCCACCCTTCCCCTTCCCCCAGTGCCCTGCCCCCCATCTTCTGGGCATCCTCACAGTGATCCTCAGAACAGTCCTGAGGGTGGGCCATTTTATATCACCATCTCCATTTAACAGGTGAGAAGACTGAGGTCCAGAAAGGAGAAAGGACATGCTCCAAGTCCCACAGCGAGGTGGTTACAGAGCTGGGACCAGAATTGAGGTCTCGAGGCTGGACCCCAGGACTCTCCCCTTGTACACAAATTCCTCTTTTGCCTGGCTTGCAAAAAAGGCATTTCCCCACGTGGGATGACTTAAAGAGGTAAAGGCTTGGGTTCTGTGAATGGCTTGGGGTTTCAAAAGCAGCATCAGACTCGACACAAAACACAGGAGTGTGCAAACATAATGGGACCCTGGAAGCTGCAGAGCCCTGTAAACTGTGCCAGGCTTTGCCAACGGTATGGGACTCTAAAAAGACATCAAGCTTTGCAAACTGTGGGAATCCACAGATGGTGTTGCGATCCACATACATCATGGGGCTCTGTAAAATGCACAGGGCTCAGCAAACATCACGCTGGCAAGTGGCAAAGGTGGGGTGCAAACCAAGTTGGTTGAACCTCAAGTAGGGGCCACCCAGAGTGGAACCTCACTGTAGGATTAACCCAAGAGCTATCTGAAGGCCTGTTAGCTTAACTCCCAGAGGTCCCAGGGATTGGACTCGTGCTCTAATTCCACAGCTGAGTTCAGGAATATTCTTGGACCTGTGTCAGCCTGGGGAGGCTGAGGTGATACAAGAAGGCTGCTGATGCCTGGGGTGACTGTATGTTCTGTGCCCTGTGGGGTGCTGTGCATGCTTTTACTCAAAGATTGGTCAAATGAACTTAGCCAGCCAAGCTGGTCCCAGCATCTTTCCATGTGCAGAACTTCTGCAGCCTCTGGGGCCAAGGAGGGGGCAAGTGAGCCTCCAGAAAGTCGAAAGGACCCTTCCCTCTCTTGACCACTCACCTGCAATTTGGAGTCTGGAAGGCTACACCTCTGCCAATCTCTGTGAGGACTCACAATGCCTGTCTGAAGGATTTAGAGAGAGAGAGAGCCAATTTGGTTGTCTCAAGCAGGATTGGGGTCTGGTTTTCTATCAACACAAGCCAACTGTTGACATTTCCCTGGGTGATAGTCCTGCATTCCCATTTCTGGTCTCTCAGAGACTCGCTCACACTAGAGTATCTATCATGGGCCTACTATGTGCCAGGCCGATCTGCGATTATTTCAGATACTCGCCCCCCCTTCCTTCTAGCATCCCATACAGCCACTGGGAGCCAAGTGGGGCTGATGTGTGTCTCTCTGTCATTGCACCCCAAAAGCTGAACTCCAATCCCACATACCTATATCATGCAAAAACTCTATTGGAACTGGGTTGGGTTCACTTCTGTATGTTAGATTTGGGGAAACCCAGAGGTTTTCCTCAGAAAATGCAACCTGGGTAGAGGAAAAAGCTTGGTTCCTAGCATCAGATGTTCAAGGCGTGATCCCACAACCTACTAGCTAGGTGGCTTCTGGGCAGTTACTGAGACTCAGTGCCTCATCTGTAAAATGGGAGAATAAGTACCTGGCCCAAAAGGTCATTAGTAGGGCCAGATGGAAAGTGAAAGTGTGGAGCAAGGAGGAAGACCAGGTTCCTTGCCCTCTCACTGCCCTGTTCTGAACCCCACCTCTGCCTCTCCCTTCTCTGAGCTCCAGGCCTCAGGCCTGGATTCTTTTTCGCTCACTGAACTTGCATAGTAGCCCTGCGAGTGAGGACTATTGTCCCTTCTTTATAGATGAGGCTGCTGACGCTCAGAGAGGTGCAGGGACTTGCCTAAGGCCACTTGACTGGCGAATGACAAAGCTGAGATGGGACTCAGGTCTGTCTGTCTCCAAGGTCTCCATCCTCAGTCTTCAGTGCAGAAAACTCTGGGAATCTCACATGTCCTCTTCTCTCCACCCTCCCTCCACTGAGATGGCCATACTTTTTGGAGCTGCTACCATGAGTCCCTGCCCTCCCCCAGAGGCGCTGGCCACTGTGATTCCCAGTGGATAGAGTCCCTCCTTGCTCTGGATCTGAGGAGCTCAGAGCGGAGATAGGGGGTCAGTGAGAGGGGATGAGAGCTTGAGGGGGACAGAGTTTCAGTGAGGGAGGACAGTGGGGGAAAGTGGCTCTGTATGGGGCTCCTGGAGGGTGAAAATAGTTCTGTAACTGGGGCAAGAGTTCGGTGTGGGAGGAGGCTCCCAGCGAGAATGGGAATGCAGAGAGGAGACTGGAAAATCAGGACTAAATGACCCCAGGGCTGGGAGGGGCCACCCATCCACATTTCCTCTCTACCCTCCACCTCTCCACTGCTCTTAGGAGAAAATATCCAAGGGAAACGTCAAGCCAAGAGGCTGTGAAGGAACAGGCAGAGGGGAGGCTAGTCAGCAGCCTCCTCCCATCAGCGGGGCTGGATCTAAACAAACCCATCCTCCTCCACAACTCTGGCCCTGGGCTGCCCCAGCCAGAGATCAGAGGAATTCAGAGAAAGAGACAGAGAGAAGGAACTAGTGACTAAGGGAGATAGGCACTTGGAGAGTGGGGTCAAGTTTGAGCAGAACTTCCTAACCCACTTGGAAGAGGTGGCTGCTGTCCACTGTGGCCCAAAAAGCATCGATCGACCCAGTGCCTGGAGTCCCCACGTTGGAGCATCCCTGCTGTGGTTCCCTGGCTGCTGTCTACAGAAGCCCCAGATAAGTTCTCACTCTCTCTCTCCCACTAAGCTCCAGTCCTGAGATTGAAATAGGGGCTGAAGCTCACTGCGCCCCAGAAATCATGGGACCCAGGATAGGTAAGTCTGGACAAAGTCAGAAAGGCTTTGGGAGGGAGTCTGGGGCCCATGTTCTCAGGGCGAACAGTGAGGCTGTAGAGGTCACTTGTGCGCGCTGTGGTGGGGCAGGGGTTCGCAGATCCCTACACTGAGCCAGACACATGGCCAGACATAGTGAGGGTGTGTTGAATGAATGAGTGAACGACCAGAGGAGCAGGAAGGCACACGGTTTACTCAGCTGGAGGCAGGGCACCCAGCCTAACCCCCCTGATGAGACAGAGAAACCGAAAGGGAAATGGGAAGGGAGGCCCCTGGACGCTCCCCAAGCCCTGTTCTCCCTTTGAAGTGGGCAAAGATAGAGACAGACAAAGCAGACAAAAACAGAGATAGAGGGAAGTATAGTCAGAAACAGAGTAAGTCCAGAGATACTCAGAGTCAGACAAAGTCTGAGACAGAAGGCCAGAGACAGCAGGAGAAGACAAAGATCAACAGGTGTCAGCTGGAGCAATGCAGGGACAGGGGCGACCAGCTCAGAGAGAGGGCTGCAGAAGAGACCAGGAGAAATAAAGAGAAGCAGAGACAGTGAGAGAGAGAGAGAGAGAGAGAGAGAGAGAGAGAATCAGACAGAGACAGATCAGGAGAGAGACGGGCCTGCAGACAAAGAATCTGAAAGATCAGCACAGAAAAGAAACCGATTCAGAGAAAGACCTGCAGAGACCTACGTGCGTTTGTTGGTGGTGGGGCGGGGAGGAAGCCAGAGGGGAGGTGTCTTGAAGCCTTGAGAAGCCAAGTCTGGAGCGTGCCCAAAGCACCATGTGGAGAGGGAGGCCTGCTGAGCTTCTTGGGCAGGAGGAGGAAGGTGGAAGAAACAAAGGGTCTTCAGATAGGGTGGCCCTCAGGCTGGACGCCCTGCAGCGATCACCTCTGACCTTCTCCCAGCTGCCTATGTGCCTCACACCCTCTCAGGCAAGGCCGGACTTGCGTCCGGGGAGTGAGGCATGAGGGCTTCCCGGGCTGAACAGGCAGATGCAGCTGAGTTGCAGCCACGGCATGGAAGGAAGGGTGGGGATGGATGCTTCCTCTGAGGCCCTCACAGGGGAGATGCCAATGAGGTCAGATGTGAGTGAGTTGATTTGGAGACAGGCCACTGATAAACCAAATTCCCAGTCAGCCTTGGCGTGTTATGGGATCTGAGGGTTCGTGATCCTACAGGAAGAAACTAGTGACTTTGGCTGTATAGCACCTGTCCCCCAACTGTTATTCTGACCGCTGCAGGGCTCAGCTCTGGAATATTCTCTAGCTGGCCCTCCACTTCCCGCACACACAGCAGGAGGCTGACCCCAGCTTCTGCCCACTGAGCCACCCAAAGCCCCCTCTGGCCCCTCTTCCTGAGCCCCAGTCTGAGCTATGGCCAGGCTTCCCCCATGCTCTCTTTCTGGTCTGAGGGATGTGGGGATGCAGCTGGGACAGGACCCAGAGCCTGGAGCCTGGTAAGAAACCCACACACAGCTGGCCTGAGGGAGAAGGGCCAGCAGTCCCAGCCAGGGGCAGACCTAGCCATCAGCCAAGTCCCAGCACCAACTCATCATGTGCTTTAGGCAACAGGCAGAGCTTCCCTGTCTATGAGGGAGACGCTGAAGAAAATGATCTCCCCAGACCATGCCCATTTTGTGATTCAGGGAAGACACTTTCCCACCTCTCTGCACCTTTGCTCAGCTTTATCTCCACCCGGAAGGCACCTGCCCACATCCCGTTCTCGTGAAATTTGTCCTGTTTTCTAACTCCTCCAAACACCAACTCTTCCAGGAAGCCTTCCAGACTGATTCTCCCAGCTGGAAGTAACCTCTCTCCCGTATGCTGTTTGACCCTCTCTTTGCAGTTCGTCCATCCTTGTTCCTGGTATTGTTTCTGTTGTCCTCTCCAGTCCTAGGTTCAAATGTGAGCCAACCCAGGGCAGGGAGGTAGGGCAAGGGAAAGAACCAGGTTCAAATTGTAGCTTTGCCTCACTGGCTTTATGAGAATGCAGTGACATTCTCTCACCCTTTTTAATAAGTGAGGAAACATGCTCAGAGAGGGCAAGTGACTCATCCAAAGTCACCCATCAAGCAAGCTGCAGAGTCAGGGCCAGAACCAGGCCTGCCCCATGCCAAAGTCCTTTCCTTTCTGTGCCATTGCCCTTGGGGCTTCCTCTTCCCTTCACACACCCCACACTGGTGAGTCTCCACCCACCTTGGGCACTTCTCCACTGGTTCCAGACAAAGCAAGCTGTTCTCTGGGAGCTAGTGACTGGGGAGTGGGCAGGGGATTTATTCCTCCAGGCCGGGCCTGGTCTGATGCGCCAGATCTCAGGCAGCTGGGAACCACATGGCGAGCTTGCCTAGACCCCACGATCGGATGCCAGGTATCCACTACCAGTCTGCTTCTGTCCCTCTCTGGGACTCACTTTCTTCATCTGTGCAGTAGATGGTAGGGGTTGGCTGAGGTGGTCACTTGGTCCCTTCCAGTGCTGAGAAGCTCAGTTTTCTGCCTCTGGAGAGAGCAATGGAGAAGAGGCCTCTTGTATGGGGCAGGCTTGGCTATCTCCAGGGTGCAAGTCTGGGTGTAGCCACACCCTGGGGGTGGAGAGGAGGTAAACTTGGTTCCTGCTACCCCTCATGGGCTGCAGCCCAGAGCCCTAAGCACTGATGCTTGGAGTGATGGAGAACAATGCCCACCTCCCCAGATTGGGAGCTCCCTGGGAATGGGTCTGATGTGATCCATTCCTGAGGCCCAGAACCTGGCACAGGTGGGGCAGAGGTGGGGTATTGGGGAAGGCTCAGCGCAGAAGCTCTCCTCCATCCTCCTCACGCCCCCAGCACCCCCCACCCCATGACTTTCCTTCCCTCCCTCCAACCTGCTTTGAAAGCCTACTCTTACTGAGGACTGGAGACTTGTGATAAGGAGTGAGGTGGAGTACAATGGGGCCCTCGGGGAGTAAACAGTAAAGCACAGAGAGTGACAGGCTGGGACTCTCCCCGCTGGGGGAAGCAGTGTGGCCTGGGCCAATGGCCACGAGTCTCTGAGCCTCAGGCTCTGTGTTTTAGGCCTAAGGAGGCTGGCCTGAATTCCCTGTGGGCTCAGGGCTCGGGGCTCACCCTCCATCCCCTGGCCCTCATCACTATTTTTAGGGTCATCTCAGGTCTAGATGGGCTAGTCAGGGCTGGAATCGGGAATAGAAAGTCCCAGCACAGTGTCTCTGACCCAGCTTGGAAAACACCAGAAAGCAACAGCTGGAGGCCAGTAATATGCTATTGTCCTCCCAAGGGTCCTGCTAGGAGGAATTTCCCAAAGATGACAGCCAAGCCCAAGGCCCAAGACTGCCCCCGCCCCCACTTCCTGTCTTTGATTCTTCCCCTGCAGAAGCCTTGTGGGACCACACGGGGAACTGAAGCCCTCAGGGGTCCCACACTGCCTCCACCCCACCCCGGGCTCCTGCTGCAGTCCCCCGCTTCCCCAGACTCCCACACTCCACCTTTCTCTTCTCCCTCACTCAGTTTAACTCAATTCAAGAATCATGTTTTTAAGCCTGGCCTGGCCTTGAAAGATGAGAAGTGGTTTGCTGGGAAGGCAGGACACTCCAGGCTGAGGGTACAGCATGTACAAAGGCTGAGACGCGGAAAAGAACAGGATGAGTTTGGGGAAGAGCAAGCATGTCCTGGGGCCAGAGAAGAATGTTCACTAGGGGTGGCCTTGACCTCCTGGAGGCTGTGGCGTCCGTACTCATGTGCTGCAGATGGGGTCCTCAACTCACCATTGTTGAGGGCCACAGTGTACCAGGCAGGGCATTTTCCTTTAATACTACCAAAAATACTGTGTGCCCAGAGAAGGCGGCTGAAGCTTAGAGAGGCTAAATAAACTGCCTAAGATCACAGCCACAATGTAGCAAAACAAATATTTGAATTCAAAGTCTTCTGTCCCAGAGGGTTTCAACAGGGACCCGATATGGTCCGTGAGGACCCAGGAGAGGACAGCCTCTGCCCGGGGGAGTCCACTGGCTAATCGGGCAGATAAGAGGGGGACATAAGTGATGCAGGAGGGTGACCAGCCTGGCGTCCCAGAGAAAGGGCTGAGGGAACTGGACCAGGAGGGGCAGGGGAGGTTTATGGAGAGAGACAGAGCTGGCATGGGCTGCAGGAGCTAGGCCGGGGAGCCAGCAGGCTGAGCGAGCCCAGGGCAATCTAGGAGGTAGGAAGGGCTGGAGGCGAGGGTTAGCCATGAGACTGGCCTCCTCCTACCCACACACCTCCAGAGAGAGGCATCTGGACAAATGGATTGCCCAGTGTCTGCGGCTGGGAAATTATCACAGCTCAGGCCGTTGGCTGTGTGAGTGCTGGAGGTTGGTAGGTTTTCCAGAAACCTCCGGGCTCCTTTGTGATACTGCACCATCCCCTCCACCTTGGCACCTGAACATGGCTCCGAGATGGGTTCCTCCTTTGCTCTGTTCTCCTCAGTCAGGGCGTATGGTGGAGGCTTCTCACGCTCAAAGGCAAGTTTGCCCTGGTGTGGCTTCTGATCTCTTCTCTCCACACATGCCTACCAGACTGGCTCTGGCCCATGTCCTCTCATGGGCTGTCCTGGAGCCCACGATCTCCTAGGCGTCTTCCCCTGGGAGCCCCCCTGCCAGCCCACACTCACACGTCCAAGGCTGAGCTCACTATCGCCCTACAATCCTGCCTTAAATGGTGGTACACCCAGACCAAAAGCCTCACCTCTCCCCACTCCCCTGCCCCTAGGACTCCTTGGCCTCCTGCACTCCCCATCCACCTGCTTTTCCACCCAGTCCTGTCCATCCCATCTCCCCACTGTGGTCCATCAGCTCGTTACCCTATATCCCCACTGCCACCACCTGGCTCAGACCCCATCATCGCTCGTTCTCCTGGACCCCACTCCTGCATTCTCCCTGGTCCTGGCCCACAGCCTGACTTCTCCACTCTCTCCCAAGAGGCACGGAGGTCTTCATAAGAGGCCGAATGAGACCTCATCACTGGGCTCAGGACGAAGCCCAGCCCTCCAGCCTGGCGTTCAAGGGTGGTCATAACCTGGTCCCTCCAACTACTCCAGCCTCACCTCCCCACCTTGACCCCAGTGCTCCAGTCTTGCTGGACTATTCGTTCCCTGAGCAGTCTTTGCACTTTCATACTTCTGCCCTTTACTCTGATCTTTCCTCCCCCGGGAATCCTTCCAGAACCTTTAAATGTAGTCTAGAACCTCTTCACTATGCTTCTATAGTCTTGGAACTTCTTGTGTCACACAGTGAGCACATGTTGTGATTCTGTATTAGATGTTTGCCCTGCCATCACATCTCACACACACACACACACACACACACACACACACACACACACACTCACACCCTGGTAGCTCCCTGAGAGCGGGCACCTGGGCTGCCTGTTTCCAAGACCCCGGCCACCTGCCTTGTGGAGCTGTCAGTATGTGTGGAAACAATCTTCATTCTTACTCCTAGAACAAGCGGAGACAAGCTCCATCCCCACCGTGGTGACCCTGGGCAAGTCATGGCCTTTTCTGGTCTTGCTGCCTCATCCTTCAAAGGGTTAACCCAGCCTTGGCTTCCTGCCCAGTAGACTCCTCAGGCCCAGGGTTGCTATGGGTCGCAGATGGGGAAGCCCACAGGCAGGTGAAAAGGGTCCCGAAGCGGGCCAGGGGGGCCCAAAGGGGCTCTAACAGGGCAAATTGCCACATGAAAGGCAAACATCTTAGACCAGCTGAGTGTTTCCATATGGGAATGGGGGCCCCATGTTGCCAGATCTGCTAATCTTTCAAGAAAAAACAAAAATCGGGAGTTTTGTGTGAGATTTCCTGATTTTTAAAATGCTGGCAACTAACTTAAAAACACTCAGCGAGCCAGCGTTTTATAAGCCAAATAAAAATGTCTAGGAGTCAGATGTGCCCCCAGGCAGGACTGCCAAGCGCCCTGCACAGCTCTAGAGGGTGTTGTTCACTTCATGGCGCACAGCTCACGCAGCTACACATGGTGCCTTTGGCAAGGGCCTCGCCGTCGTAACCTCTGCCCTGTATTATCTCTCTGCCAGTTCCTCTGACCACCCTGGCAAAGCGTGTGTGGTGGCAGGGGTAGGGGAGGGTCCTTTCCTTCTCTTGCACAGGGAAATTATCAGAAAAAAAAAAAGGCTTTGGAATGCAGCAGGTGAGGAGGAGAGGGGAGGGAAGACAAGGAGACTGCAGAGGGAGGCTTCCAGAGGGTTCTGTGCCTCTTCAGGGATCAGGAGGAGGTGAGAGAGTAATGCTGGGGCTGAGTGTCCCACTGGAGGACAATAAGTTCTGAGGCCTGGTGGCCAGGCCTGGAGATAGCTCCCTGGTGAGTTTGGGGCAAACACTGACAAAACGGACACTGTGCAGCATCTTGGAGTTACAGGATGTTATCTGTGTGACCCTCGTGCAGGCTTGAGAGGCAAGGCTCATTATTCCTATTTTGCAGAGGCTCAGAGAGGTTTAATTGCTGGCCCGAGGTCACACTGGGTCTGAGTGACCCTAGATCATGCTCTCTCTGCTGAGGGACAGGCTGGAATGTTCTGGAGAAAAAGTGCCCTTTCCTTGTCCCTCCTTGGTCCAAGCCTTCTTCCTCCATCCTCAGGATAGGAGAACTCTCCCAGGCTCTCTCGGCATTTCTCAGCCCGTCCCTCCTCAAAGTTCAAATCTGGGCCTTGGTTATGAGTCCTGAACGTTCACCACACTCAGGTCCCCTGGACTGAGGAACACGTGTCCTTCTCACTATATTTCTCTGTCCAGCCTTTCCCTGACAGTGCTCTCTGAGACCCTCAGAAGAGGGTGTTGACTGACCAATGAACTGACTGCCTGACCAGCTAAAGAATCAGCTGGTAGAACAGCCGACTGTCCCCATACAACCACCCTTGACAATTAACTGGAGGGAAGCCAGGCCAGAATAAGAAATGGCTACATGGGGATTATTTTTCATAGGTTCTAAGACCATCATCGGCAGCCACCACCTCATGGCTGCCGTTAGGGGCCCAGGTGTCAGACAGACCCGAGTTCCAGTCCAGGCTTTGCCATTTACCAGCCCCAGGACCTGGATAAGCCCCTTCCCCTCTCTGTGCTTCAGTTTCCTCACCCACGTCACGGAGTCACAGCCGTTACCTCAGTGGTTTTTGCCAGCACATAGGGTGGCCCCAGGACAAACTCCTCCACCAGGCCACTTCCTGTAGGGAGAGAAGGTGAGCCAGAGAGCTGGGTCTCCCAGCCCCCTGCCTGCCTGGCCCTTCAGGGTTGAACTTTCTCCTGGTTCCCAAGTTCTAGATGTGGCAATGCTCCTTGCTGTCCCCAAGCAAGTATGAAGGCAGGTGGGGTGTTTGTACCTGACAGGGAAGAGAACAATGTTCACTGAGCACCTGCTATGCACCGTGGCAGCGCTGATTCCCCACGTGTTAGTGACACAACCTGTCAGTAAGACAAAGTCTATTATTTACCGAGATAAGGGACAACACCACTTCTCAAAGCTTTGGCAGTATCTCAGAGTGGGGAGGAAAGGTCAATATTTGTTGAGAGTCTGGAAGTTTGTTTTACAGCCAGTTCTTCAGAATGGGGAGAGAGGCGGGTGAGGGAGGGTTGACCAGGATTGGGTAAGAATAGCGATACCCCAGTCCAGGGTTTGCTGGTAGAAACAGCAAGGTGAGGATCTGGGGGGCAGAGATTCGAAGAATCTGAGGGGCACACCCTGCTGATGATTTCTCTTGAAGAGTCACTCCGTCTTTTTTGGAAGTTCCTGTCATAAAAAATCAAGCCATTTTCTGGGGCTGCTCGGTCGAAGAAGAGTAACAACTAAAAATGCTAATGAAGACAGTGGAATAGCAAAGTCAAGTTAATGTCATTGGTAAGGTGTGGTTTGGGGCCTCTAGTGTCCAGGCTGAATGTGGCAGGAGGGTATGGTTCTCGGGGGGGCGCTCTCGGCAGTGGGAAGTAGGGATTGCCGGCCCTGCATTGAGAATGAGGAAGCAAATGGGCCGCTGGTCTAAGGGATTAAAACCAGCTGGGGGATTAAAACCTGGGCAGTTGCCTCCACAGCTAGTGAGTGTGCACGGCAGGAAGAAAGGGGTCCAGGTCCTCAAGTCTTGCGGTTGACTGGGGCTTGGATGGGAAAGAGAGAGTTGATCCAGAGACGGAATGATTGGAGCTGTCAGAGGGAGGCATTAACGTGGAGGGACCAGGGGTGCGTGGAAGGAAGTGGGTTCAGGTGGGCCAGTGTCCTCACAGGTACTTGAAGATTATCAGGAGAGGGGAGAGCATTGGCCCTCAGGAGGCCTACTGTGTGCCAAGCCTGAGCCAGGCACCGGAGATACCTTACCTCCTTGAGTAGAGGCTATATCCTCGCCTTACAGAGGAAACAGACTGAGAAGGACAAAGGGTCACATCCAGGCTCGCAGCCCCATATCTGCCTGAGACGTGCTGTTTATAGCTGGCAGGTGGCTGGAGTAGGCAGGCCCCTGAGCCTTTCCAGGAAAGAACAGGGAGGGAAAATCAGCCCTTCCTGTCAGGCTGCTCTCTGAACCTTGCCCCTCATCCCCCAGACTCAGATTCCTGGCCGTGGAGCGGGTATGGTCACAGCCAGGACCCTGTGCCTTGCAGACATCTGGAGTCTCTGACTGAACTGAAGGTCTCTGGCTGACAGACTTTCGGGGCAACTTTCTGACTGGCTTTCTGAGCAGCTGCTCTACAGTGAGTGGGCAATTGACAGCCCGAACAGACAAGTCTCCGAAAGGACAGTGGACTAGTGGACCAGTGACTTACCAGCTGATGGACATGAGTGCGTGAGATGCCACATGACCCACTGACAGGCACACAGACCCCTTGCCTGCCAGCTCTGGAGCCGCGGGCTGCCAGCCCTTGGAACCACCTGGCATACCTGGGGCCCCCCAAACTGGCTACTCAACTAGGAGAGGAAGAGGCTGGAATTTTTTCCTGGGACCTGGTTCCCTTCCTCTCTCCTTATTCCTACAGGCCACCCCAACCCAGCCCAGGTTCACTCCGTCAGCTGCCCTCTTTCCTGTCAGGGCTGGCCCTTGAAAAAGCCTTCACAGGACGGGAAGGGCCTCAGGGACAACAGGTGAGGTGAGGTGGACACACAGCCCTGGATTCAGGACCCTCCTTTCAAGGGGGAGTTCTATCCCTTATCAGGGAGTCAGACTGTCTGCTGCCAGCCCCCTTATAGAGGCCTCCAGCCCACAGGAAGGGGTCAAAGGGGACTGACAACCAATCTGACCAGCCCTGTTCAGTGACCGACTGGCGACCCAACACATTGACTGGTGGCTGCTCTCAGAACCCAGGGGGACAGGGCCAGGGCTTCCCTCCTCCACCCAGCGGCTCACACTATAGACTGGGCCACAGGAGGGTGGAAGGTGCTGAGCTGGTCCATTGACCTTTTGCCCCCTCCCTCATCCATTCCCTGGGGATCCAGGTCAGTGACTTCTGACCTTCCAGCCTCAGCTCCAGCCTCATCATTGGGTTGGCCCGGTCCCTTGGGGGCAGACACTGCTGCCTTCCAGGTGGCCTTGCTAGGTTTGGCTGGGCCAAGACAGAGAAGAACACTGTGCCTCTTCCCCTCATCAAATCTATGCAAGGAGCACAGAGTGACATTGAGATGAACACCTCCGCTTGTGTTCCCGCACCAACATGAGTCAGCAGAGCTAGTTACCTGTGAGCCTTGGTGTTCTCATCAGAAGCATAGAGATCATGAAATCACCAAAGGCATGGAGTTGTGGAGGCGCTTCACGAGCATGCAGAATGTGCATATGCAAGCCTTTACATACATGGACAGCATGTAGCACAGCCTCTGTGCTATAGTAGGTGACTGGTCTCTACTGGTGAGAGGAACTGGGGTTCAGAAATCATCCTGTCAATCTCCTCTCGTTGAGTTTGCTTGGAACCCCCTCACCTTCTCTTCTCCTTCAAAGTGACCTCCACAGAGCCTCGCCCCAACTTCCCTTATCTAGGCCAACCCCTTATCTCCTCCCTGTCAGGTGTCACTTTTGTTTCAGCATCTCCTTGTTTCCTCTGAGTGTTCATACCCCACAAAAGGGACTCCTTCCCAGCCACACACACTTCCATTTCCTCAACCAAATTCCTCAAACTATTTGTTTTTTTGTTTTTTGTTTTTAATTAATTTATTTTTCAAAATTAATTTATTTTTGGCTGTGTTGGGTCTTCGTTGCTGCGCGCAGGCTTTCTCTCGTTGCGGCGAGCAGGGACTACTCTTTGTTGCGGTGCGTGGGCTTCTCATTGCAGTGGCTTCTCTAGTTGCAGAGCATGGGCTCTAGGTGCATGGGCTTCAGTAGTTGTGGCACATGGGCTCAGTAGTTGTGGCTCGCGGACTCTAGAGCGCAGGCTCAGTAGCTGTGGCACACGGGCTTAGTTACTCCGCAGCATGTGGGATCTTCCTGGACCAGGGCTCACACCCGTATCCCCTGCATTAGCAGGCGGATTCTTAACCACTGTGCTACCAAGGAAGTCCCTCCTCAAGCTATTTAAATAGACATTTTCCCAAAGATATGGCCAATAAGCAATGAGAAGATGCTCAACATCATTAGTCATTAGGGAAAATCAAATCAAAACCACATGAGGGGGCTTCCCTGGTGGCGCAGTGGTTGAGAATCCGCCTGCCGATGCAGGGGACACGGGTTCGTGCCCCGATCCGGGAAGATCCCACATGCCGCGGAGCGGCTGGGCCCGTGAGCCATGGCCGCTGAGCCTGTGCGTCCGGAGCCTGTGCTCCGAATGGGAGAGGCCACAACAGTGAGAGGTCCGTGTACCACAAAAACCAAAAAAAAAAAAAAAAAAACCACATGAGGATTATTTGTACTGAGGTGGATGGACCTAGAGTCTGTCATACAGAGTGAAGTTAAGTCAGAAAGAGAAAAACAAGTACTGTATGCTAACGCATATATATGGAATCTAAAAAAAAAATGGTACTGATGAACCTAGTTGCAAGGCAGACATAAAGAGGTAGACATGGAGAATGGACTTGATGACCCAGGGGTGGGGTGGGAGGGCGAAGCTGGGGTGAAGTGAGAGTAGCATGGACATATATACACTACCAAATGTAAAACAGTTGGCTGGTGGGAAGCAGCAGCGTAGCACAGGGAGATCGGCTGGGCTCGGTGCTTTGTGATGATAGAGGAGTGGGTTAGGGAGGATGGGAGGGAGGCTCAAGAGGGAGGGGATATGGGGACATGTGTATGCATATGGCTGATTTGCTTTGTTGTGCAAAAGAAACTAACAGAGTATTGTGAAGCAATAATACTCCAACAAAAGTCTATTAAAAAAACCCACAGAGATATCATTTCACACCCATGAGGATGGCTATAATCAAAGAGACAGACAATAAAAAGTATTAGCAAGAATGTGGAGAAGTTAGAACCATCATCCATTGCTAGCAAGAATGTAAAATGGTGTTATAAAACAGTTGGCAGTTCCTCAAAAAGTTAAACATAGAGTTACCATATGACCCAGGAATTCGACTCCTGGCTCTATACCCAAGAGAACTGAGAAAAAAAAAAAAAAAAAAAAAAAAAAAAATATATATATATATATATATATATATATATACACAAAAAGAAATTTGTATATGAATATTCACCGTACCTGAAACAATACAAATGTCCATCAACAGATAAATGGTAAACAAAATGTGATTGATATACAGCCATACCCTGGAATATTATTCAGCTATTGAAAGGAATGGAGCATAGGTACATGCTACCACATGGATGAACTTTGAAACATTATGCTAAGTGAAAGAAGCCAGTCACAAAAGACCACATATTGCATGATTTCATTTATATGAATGTATATGAAATATCCAGAATAGGCAAACCCAGAGAGTCAGAAAATAGATTAGTGGTTGTCAGGAAATGTGAGGAGGGAGGAATGGGCAATGACTGCTAATGGGTGCAGGATTTCTTACTGGAGTGATGAAAATATTCTGGAATTAGATAGTGGTGGTAGAGTATGACTTTTTGAATGTACTAAAACCACTAAATTGTATACTCTGAAAGGGTAGGTTTTACGGTGTGTGGGTTATATCTCAATTTTGAAAAATTCCTTAGGCTCCCAGGTATCTTGTGTGAGGAGCCCAAAACCCTCACTGGCGGTGGCAGGCCTCCGTAGCCCCCTCCCAGAGTTTGCCTTCCATCTTCCTGGAGATGGGGTGAGAGGTCCCGCACCCCATCTCTGGGTCAGAAGTGTCGTCAGGGCAGTTTTCAGGCTCCAGAAGGAGCTTGTTGAATGAGCGGAAACTCCTGCCGGGTTGAGAGGCATCTGAGACAATGGAGTGGCTTCTGCAGGAAGCGGGACCCCAGAAGGGGATGAAGGCCAAGGAGGCCTGGGCTGCCAGGGTGTGCAGGTGGTTTTCATCTAAATGGAGGGGTGGGGTCTCCCAAGGCCAGACTTCCAGGCTCCTCACTGAGATTAAACGTCAAGAGACCCTGAGAGATGCCTCTGAAGGGACTGCAGTGAGTGGGAGACCGACATGGTTACCATGGTTACCATGGGAGGGGGAAACCAGACACGCATAATGGGGCCAAGAATCCAGGTTCTAACCTAGCTCTACCTCCTGAGTCATCTCCACACATGGGGCCTCAGTTTGTCCAGGGGTAAATGAGAGGGGTTAAATGGGATGACCTCTTAGTGCCCTTTCTGTGCAGACCAGCAACCTGGTTCATGTACGATTTGGGCATTGGGCTGGTTAGTTCTGTGATTATTGGCAGGGTGGTGTCCTGTGGAGGTGTTGGTATCTGTTCCAAACTACCCCCAGGAAAAGCCTTTATGTCCTGACTTTGGACCAAGACTTGACCATGCACTGGACCCCAGACCTCTGATCCGAGACTGAGCCAGACAGACACAGACCCAGACCCAAAGTCAGCCTCCAAGAGCACTGGATGTCTCACAGATATAGGCCCCAGGGGGGCTAAGGCTGTGCATTTCTACACCAGGGCCACAGCTTAAAGGTTGTGTGGCAGCATCAGAAACTTCTCCCTAGAAGGAAGCTTTACGCTGGGAATGGAATGAAGGTGTGAATAGGTGGTCCCAGTGGGATCTGACCAGCATGGGCACATGGAACGCACACAGCCCCCCTTAGGAAGGGCTCTTTCAGCACCTGGGACGCAGGAAGGCTGATGGTGCTTTGACTCAGATTCTCACCAACCCCTGAAACACCTTGGGCTACCCGGTCAGGGCCATTCTCTGGGATTCCATCTCCACTTTCATGCCCTGGCTGTCTGTCCCACAGGGCCAATTGGTGAGGAGCTCCAGGTGCCAGACAAGGACACCAAAGCCATGGTGGGCACAGAAGACACACCTGGAGGCAAAGCCAGGCCAAATCCTCAAGATTTGCGGCCAAGTGTGTTTCACAGCATCAAGGTACCTCTCAGGGCCTGGCAGGAGCAGGACCATCCAAGCCCAATAGAACAGACTCTGCCACTTACAGACCGTAAAATGCCAAGCAAGTTGCTGCCTTTCCCTGAGCCTCAGCTTCCTCATCTGTAGAATGGGTAGCTGTGATCTATAGAAGCACTTAGCTTGGTTTCAGGCACATGCTCTCTCCTTCCAGAGAGGCTGCTCTGTGGGCAGTGGGTGACCAGTCTTCTTGGCTCCTGTTTTTCTAGCAGGAAAGAGAAAGACCCCAGGGATTCTGAACCTGTATGAATACTGGGAGTGCTGGCTCCACCAAGGGCAGCCCTAAACATCCAAGCCTCCACCAGCACCAACAGGGTGCCAGACCCTGTGCCAGAAGCTGTCCCCACATGGTCTTATTTAGTTCTCATAATAACCTGGGGAGGCAGGGGCGTCTTCCTTGTTGCACAGTTGAGGAAACCGAAACTCAGAAGAACAGACACTCTATTTTTTAAGCTCTGGCATAAACACCCTATTTTTAATTCTTTGAAGCAAGCTTTTTCTTCTCTTGGGAATTCTGCCAGTTTTTCAGGAGGAGTGCAGGCAGGCGGGGTGTTCGGGTGAGGCTGAGTGAGGTGGGGTGTGTAGCTTGGGGGTTCGCTGTGTGCAGGTGGTCTCCCAGGGGAGCTCCAAGGGAGGACTGGGTGGGGTGGGATCTGGAGAGCTTCCTGGGGAAAGGGGCAGGGTGGTGGAACACGGAGCAGGATCCAGTCCAACCTGGGGGACCTCTGGGGGTCAGAGGGGCTCCTGTCATCCTTGGCCCCATGAAGACCCTACTCTCAGTCCTGTGGATTTCAGGTTGCCCCCGGACTCCTGGGGTACCCAGGACAGCTTTCCTAGTTTTTAGGCCTGTGTGAGAATCCATGCATTACTCCAATATCTCTCTCTCTCCTCTTGTTCTGGACTCTTCCTCTCTTCCTCTCTCTCCTCCTGTGTGACTGTCTCCTCTGACTCTGTTTCTCTATCTCGTGGCCTCACTTTCCCTCCCTCTCTCCAACCCCATCTCATCTGTCTACCACCCACCCGCCACGATCTCCCCGGCCCTCCGCCCACCCGCTGCCATCACCGCGGGCCCTCCGACAGTTCTTCGTGCTGTGCCACAGCCTGCTGCAGCTGGCGCAGCTCATGATCTCCGGCTACCTCAAGAGCTCCATCTCCACGGTGGAGAAGCGCTTCGGCCTCTCCAGTCAGACCTCGGGGCTGCTGGCCGCCTTCAACGAGGTACTGGCCCCGGCACAGCCGCAGGGGGGGATATTGAGGGAGACTCACACCCCCCTCCCCCTCCCCCACTGCCCGAACGTAAACCCTTCCTCCCCAGTGCCACATGCAACCCCATCTTAGCTCCTTCCTATCCCGCCTTTGGGGAGCCCTCTGTTGGGGGATGCGGAGGATTTTAGAGCTAGCCAGGGTTCCCATGTCACCCCATTCTCCTTTTGATTCTTTCACCTTTTCAGGCACCCGGCTATTGTCTGCCCCAGGAAGGAATCAGAGGAAGCCAATTCAACAGTAGTGAGAGAGGTTTTAATTAGATCAAAGGCAGAACTTTGGGACCTTGGCGTGGTTGGGGGAGGGGATGATTCCACGGCATGGAGTTGCCCTGGGATCCACAGGCCTCTGCCTCTGGGATGACAGCCAGAGAGCCAGGAGTGGGCAATCTGCTTTGGGTGGATTGGGAGATCCGAGTCCATCTGTGCCCAACCCCTTCCCTACCAGATGTTTTCACCCTCAGAAAAGGCCGCGGTCCCGAGAACACTCTCCTTCTCCCTGACCCCCAGTAGATTTCTGTGAAATTCTCTCTCCCTTGGGTGATGTGTCACATTCCTCCCAACCCAAGACCTGTGGTCCACGCCGAGTCCCCAGGTGCTCCTTAGCACTCCATCCTCATATCTCAGAGGTGGGAAGAGAACGTCATTACCTGGGGTCTTGGGCAAGCCACTCCCTGACTCTAGGCCTCAGTGTCCCATCTATAAAATGGAGAGTGACTGTCCTTCCCAGGATCAGTCCTCCCACTGACCTTCTGCTGATACTGCCCCCTCAATTGGCAAGGAGGTAAGGGGTAAGTACCTCACCCGTGGTCACCAACCAGTGAGCCGCAGAGTGGAGTGCACACCCCAGCTTCTGACGGCAGAGCCGCCCTTCCCTGCAAACTCTTATTTCCCCTTCAGCACCCACATCCGAGGGTTTTGATTCTAAGGCTCAAAATCCAAGCCTTAGTCCTCTGGCTTTAGACTTTCTTTATTTATTTCTCATTCATGACTTCCCAGAAGTTCTAACACGGGGCCCAACCCACATTCTAGAATAAAATTGAACTTCTAGCCCAGTCCACGCTGCTCTTATTTCTCTCCTCTAATGAGACACTATGGCCCTTCCTAGGAGGACCCAGAATCTGTGTTTTTAAGACGGACCCAAATGATTCTTATTCAACCAGCCAGTCCATTCTACAGAAGGGAACACTGAGATTGGCGATAGCGACAAGGCCGTCCCTCTGCTCCACTTTAATGGGTCCTCTCATCCCTTTTCAGGTGGGGAACACAGCCCTGATCGTGTTTGTGAGCTATTTTGGCAGCCGGGTACATCGGCCCCGCCTGATCGGCTATGGAGCTATCCTTGTGACCCTGGCGGGCGTGCTCATGACTGTCCCACACTTCATCTCAGAGCCGTACCACTACGACCACACTAGCCCCGGTAAGAGCAGGAGGGGCTGGGCTGAGGGTATACCTGAGCTGCCGCATTACTGTGCACATGGCCCCTCCCCAGGTCTCCAGCGGTTAGGATGGGTCCAGCTTCCCAGAACACCTACTAGCCCTCCGTGCCATCCCCCCGCCCACTGCCTCCTTCATCTGAAGCCCGGGTGGGTCCCTCAGGCAGCCCTGGGCAGTGGGGTAGTGGGTAGTCCTGGGGCAGAGAAATGAGGCCCTCTGGGCATCTCTTGGTGAGGGCCTGCTTGTATGTCACTGCTTTTATTTTTGAGGTGAGGGTGGGTTTACAATGCAGCCCACTTTAGGGCCTGGCCTGTGTGAGTCCTCAGGAAATATTTATGGAAAATAATATATAATATATAATAATTTGTATATAATAATAACAGTATCACACACCACTTACTAGGCACCACTGTTCTAAGCCCTTTATGTGTACTGATGTATTTAATCCTCACAAGAAGCCAAGACATTGATGAAAGAAAGAATGAATGAGTGAATGAACAAATAAAACCATGAAAGAATTTTGGACAGGAATAGGGAAGCCCTTGTTGAGCTCAGTGGGATTTTGCTGAGAGACAACTTGACAGATGGATGCCTGTCCCTTGGAGAATGACTCAGGCAGCCTTCCCTGTCCCATCCACCTCTCCACCCATTACCCATCTATCCATCCATCCACCTACCCATCTACCCATCCACCCATCCATCCACCAACCCCTCAACAATCCATCTGGTGGTCCACCCAAGAAACCCCTAGTGCTGCCTACTTTGTGCTGGACCCTCTCAGGGGACTCAGTCCTTGCCTACTGGAAGCTCCCAGTCTGGGAGAGGAAACAGACAAACAATACCTCCCCTTCCTCCCCGCCCCCACATTGTATAGATTGTGTGAGGAAGGAAGAACAGGACCGAAGGAGCCCAGGGAAGGAGCCCACGGCCCAGTCTCCATCATGGAAGGCGTCCCAGGGGAAGAGTGCTGTCAGAAAGCATCCTTCCTCCCTTGTCCTCCCATCAGCTCCTACTCTGTGCCAGGCCCACTTCCTTACATTCCTCCGTCCAGAATCTTCACTTTAACAGGGATCTTCCTGTGCAGGGTCACACACATTCTTCATCCTCACTGCCGTACAACACCTTTCTGCTCCCCATGAAACCCCAAGCAAACCTCTTCTCCTGCCTGAGCCTCAGTCTCCACATCTGTCCAATGGGTGGACCGGACTTGGTGACCACCAAGCACCCACGCTGCTCTGACATACAAGGCTATTTCATTCACTCGTTCCTCCTCATTAATGAATTACTTATCATTAGTATTTATGTGCCAGGCCCTCTGCTAGGTACTGGGGACTCAGGGGTGGAAATAAAAAGATCTTATTAAAGATCCCCATAATAATCCTCATATCTAATGTCTAGTAGGCACTGTGCACAGGCACCAATCACCACTCCTAATGCTTACAACCCTTCAAGCAGCTGTTATCATTATCCTATTTTATAAGTGAGGAAACTGAGACTCAGAGAAGGAGGTACTTCCCCAAGGCCTACAGCTAGTAGACGTGCCCTGGTAGCCTGGCCCTAGAGCCTCTGCTCTGAACTACTGAATTATTCTGCTTCTGAATTCCATATTTGTGTAGAACTTCCATGCCAGGGGGCTTGTTCAACAGATGACGAAGCTGAGCCCTGAGGGGCTGAGGGCCTCTCTGCCAAAGTCTCACGGTCTTCAACCCAGGCAGTCTTGGTTGAGGGTCCAGGTCCTTGACCTTGGTTCACATGGCTTTTTCCAGCCCTAAAGAGTGGCTCTCTGGGCTGGGTGGACATGGCTCAGAGCTCCCAGAAAGGGCTGGGCCAGCCACAGAGAGAAGGCCACTTCTACACCCGCATTCAGGATAATAATAGTATGAGGGTCTTCTTAAGTTTGCTCAGCAAATATTGGTGAGCTACAGGAAACAAATGTCTGGTACTAATTTAAGAAATTTCCCTTTATTGCACTCTGCATCTGTGTCCCGAGCTGACACCGAGCCTCCCCATAATGAAGGTCGAGGGCAGTAGAGCCCTCCACAGCCCAGGCCCCAATGTTCCCTCTCTTGCCTGGCCCTGCCTTCAGCCCTGGCTTTGACCTTTACACTCTGTGAGCCAGCCATGCTGAACTTTTCAAGCTCCTGGTTTTGCACGTACTGTGACCCCTTTCTGGAACACCCTCCCCCACCTTCCCTTTCTGGAAAATCTTGTTTGTTCTTCTCCACCCAGTTCAACCTCCATCTTCTTCTACCACCCCACCCCTCCCACCTAAGAGCCACTGTTGCCATGGCACTTCCACATACCTCTGCTCAGAGAGGTGGCATAGGGCGATTTAAGAGCATGGACTCAAAGCTGGACTGCCTGGGTTCCAATCCTGGCTCTAACCCTTGCTAGTTGCTGTCTGAGCATCAGTTTTCTCATCTGTAAAATGGGAGTAATGAGAGCACCCCCTTCCCTGGGTTTGTTGTAGGGGTCAGATGATTTATATACAGGGCATTTAGAACAGTACCTTGCATCAGTAAGTGCTATATAAGTCTTAGGTATTGTCCTAATATTTTTTATCATCTCTCAGCAGACATGCCACAGGACTTTGAGGCCTCCCTGTGCCTGCCCACCACTGAGGCCCCAACCTCAGCCCCGGCCCCATCCAACAGCAGCTGCTCAGGCTACACAGAGGTCCAGCATCTGGCCGTGGTGGGGATAATGTTCACGGCCCAGACCTTGCTCGGCGTGGGCGGGGTGCCCATTCAGCCCTTTGGCATCTCCTACATTGATGACTTTGCCCACAACAGCAACTCACCCCTCTACCTCGGTGAGGACCTGTCCCACCCCTTGGGCTCTGAGGGAGGACCCGGCCCAGGTAGGGCTAAGTATGAGTCCCTGACCTCTGCCCCATGTGGCTGGTAAAGGCCCGGAGAAGCCCTGGAGAGCTCCCCGGCCCTGACCAGGGGAGAAGGGCTGCTCTTGCCCGCTGGAGGCTGGGCAGGCACTAACCTGCAGAAGGAAGCCGGGCTACAGGGGTCTAACGTAGGCTTCCTGTTGCAGGGATCCTGTTTGCAGTGACCATGATGGGGCCAGGCATGGCCTATGGGCTGGGCAGCCTCATGCTGCGCCTTTATGTGGACATTGATCGAATGCCGGAAGGTGAGCCTCAGAGCACACAGTTGTCCCCAGGGGCACATAGACACAGCTGACTGACCACTGATCTCATAGGAGACACTGAGCCAGGGGACCCAAGTTCAAATCCCAGCAACCCCATGACCTTGGACAAGCCTCTTAACCTCTCTGAGCCTCAGCCTTCCCATCTTTGAGATGCTCTCTGTGTCCCACCCACCTCCCAAAGCTGTCATCAGAATGCAGTGAGAATGTGGAGATAAGCTATAAGGAGCCGTCAGATGGAGAGTTATAATTGTTGTCACTATTGTTACGTGTCTTCACCTAGTTCCACCCCTGAGCTCCCCCAGGCCCCCAGCCCCCTGCTCAGACACGCTGTGGAGCAGACAGGGTCATGTACCCTTCTTGGCCTGTGGGACACTCCCATCTGTCAAGGGGACAAGCCTCAGGACACAGAGAGGACAGTGGCATGCTGGAGAGAACTTTGGAGCAGGACTCAGCTACATTGGCCATCTCAGATGGGAAATCCACTGGGTGACCTCTAAGGACCCTTCCAGCTCTGACCACCTCAGAGCCTGACAACCTGTGCTGAGGGCACCGTTTGGGGAATAGCGGTCTCTAACCCAGGTAGTGGTCAGGGTGGGCCAAGGAGTGGAACTGAAGCTGGGTCCGAAGGCAGCCAGGAGGGAGGAGTGTTGGGGATCCCAAAGCTCTGGTACTCTATGAGGAGTGGGAGTGGAATTTTCTTAGAACGGGTCACTGTGGCATCTCAGCTGCCTGCTGGTCCCACCAAGTAGCTCTGAGCCCCCAGCTCTGCCTTCTGCCTCCTGCTGCTCTGATGTCCCATCCCTCAGCTGGAGATTTTCCAGCAAGCCCTAGAAGCCTCGGGTGACACATGTACAGGTAGATGGACAGGCAGATTCTGTTTCTTGTTCTCTGGCTTTTGCCCACGGGTGCCTCCAGTCAGGACAGGCCTGGTCAGCTCTGAACAAGAGTTGCTAGGGATAAACCTGCCCCACCTCCCTTCCTTCTAGAAAGCTGGGCCTGGAGCCAAGTGTGGACTCTGGTTGTAACTCCTCTCTCCCTCAGTGGAACAGTCTTGGGAGTCAGGAATCAGTTTCCCAGACACACCCCAGCTCAGGGGACGGGGGTATGTTTCTGGCTCTGTTGACATCATCCTGGCAGCTATGGCACCTTCACAGGCAGATGTGGCATTTCTGTGGACCCATGTGCCACCTCCCTAGTCCTTCTTTCTCTCTGGGGGATTGCATGGGTTGGGCGGGTCATATCCACTGCAGCACAGACTGGTATGTGAGAAGTGGATCTGAGACGTGTGTGTGAGTTCCCGCCAGCCCGGCACAGAAGCCAGGGGAATAATAAGTGGAAGAGGGCATCAGTGCAGAAGCCAACTTTGCCCCCAGTTTTACAGATGCATTTGCTGAGTGCCAACTGTGTACTCTGGCCCCTGTCTAGGAGGAGCTCAGGATCAAGCACCTGGGAATCAGCCCAACTCATGGGGTTGGTGTCATCATGTATCTGTATTGTTAGCAAGTGTTTGCAGACGCTGTGGCAGTTGAAGGAGGAAGTACCCAACTCAGCCTTGGGGTCAAGAGGTCTGATGGGAGAGGTGGGCACTTCAGTCAGGAGGTACACCTGGGATAATCTTGTCCTAATTACACCTGGAGGGGGATCAAAATCACCTGGGGAATTTTTAAAATTCTTTTTATTGTGGTAAAAGTCACATAATATAAAACATACTATTTTAACCATATTTAACTGTATAGTTCAGTGGCACTAAGTACATTCACATTGTTATGCAACTCTCACTATCCTCCATCTCCCGAATTTTTCACCTTCCTAAACTGAGGCTCTGTCCCCATTAAACACTACCTCCTCATTCCCCCTCCCCACCTCCCACTCCCACCCTCACCCCTACCCCCCGGCCCCTGGCATCTACCAATGTACTTTCGGACTCTATGAATTTGACTTTTCTAGGTACCTATTATAAGTGGAATCAAACAGTATTTGTCTACACCTAATGTATATTAGAATGCATTTTTAAGATTAACTTAATATATGTCCTGCAAACAGATTGTAGCTTTTTTTTCTTTTTTTTTCCTCCCTGTGCTATACAGTAGGTGGGGAACTTGTTAAAGACACAGATTCCTTGGTCACCTTCCCACCCCATCCTGTGGCAGTTCTAAGCTGGTCATGGGTAAGGCCAGGTTTTTTTTGACAAGTACCCCTTGTGATTTTAATCATCGTGCAGGTCTGAGAACCACAAGAGTCATCCTAGCCATCAGTTTCACAATAATAATCACAGTAGTAACAGTAAGCAAAGAGAAAACACCCATGTAGACATTCTATGTGCCAGCACTATTCTAAGTGCTTTACACATATTAGTTTCTATGATTCTCACATCAGCCCTATGATGTAAGTGCTACTAATATCTGTACTTTACAGAGGAAGAAACCGAGGCACCAAGAGGTTAAGTAACTTGCCCAAGGTTATGTTAGTAATGGAATTCAGACCCAGCGGTCCATTTCCAAAGTCCACGACCTTGACCACGACACACATTGCCTTAATAGTTGAAAAAGTTGAGGCCCAGGAAGGGTCAGGGACTTGCCCAAGGTCACACAGGATATGCTAACTGGCAGAGACACAACTGGAACCCAGATCTCCTGACTCCCAGCACAGACCACTTCATGTCTCAAGAGGCCAGTCCCAGGGTGGTGGCCAAGAAGTGACAGCCCATCCTGACCCTAATATCACATGGTCTTCTCTTCTAGGTGGCATCAGCCTGACCTCAAAGGACCCCCGATGGGTGGGTGCCTGGTGGTTGGGCTTTCTCATCTCCGCTGGCACGGTGGCCCTGGCTGCCATCCCCTACTTCTTCTTCCCCAAGGAGATGCCCAAGGAGAAGCGTGAGCTTCGCTTCCGGCGAAAGGTCTTGGCAGTTTCAGACCCACCTGTCAGCAAAGTAAGGCCCCTCCACGCCCCACTCTCGTCCAGGCTCCACCCCCAACCCACTTGTCCTCCTTTATAACTTTAAACTCCGTCCCTCCTGGGCACTGCACGTCACAGCTTACAGAGCCATCTCCCCGACGTCCCTGCACAGTGTGTATTTCCTGCACCTCCACAGCTGAGGAGCTCGAGGGCCAGAGATGGAAGTGACCTACCCAAGATCACGAGACCAGCAAGGACAGTGCTGGAACTAGAACCCAATCCTGTCTGAGCCTACTCCCCTCATTCTAACCACTACCCTACCGCCTCTCTGCTTGTTGCTTAAAGTGTTTGGTAGATTCTGAACGTGCTATAGCAATGTTGAGAACTGGGAGGAGGTGGAGGGTTTGCAGGAGGGTCTGGGAAGGCTTCTCTAAAGAGAGGGGAGTTGAACTGGACGATGAAGGATGTGCGGAAGAGTGGAAAGGAAAGGGAGGGGCATTCTCGGTGTGGAAACAGCCTGGGCAAAGGATTTGGCTATAGACATGAACCTGGCCTTTTCAGGGACAGTGAGGGGACAGACATGTACTGAGTGCCTCCCTGGGGCCAGGCGTCAGGCTGGACCCTGGGGCTCAGCACATGGTCTCCACCCTTACTTAAACCAGGCACAGCCTAGACTCTGAGGACGGAGTCTCTTTAAGAGACAGATAAGTTGTTAAGATGAGTAACAACTGGCGGGGTACTGCAGGGGTATCTCACTGAATTCTTCTGCTGGGCTCATGGTCTTTCCTCAGAGGACCACACTGAGGCCCAGAAGGTGCAAGGATGTGCTCAAGGTCACAGGTAGTAGGAGAAGGCAGGACCGTGTGAGGCCACTGGGCAGGAGAGATGATTCTGGGCCAGGGACCTCTAAGTTTTCCAGGGACCCACAAAAACACAAGGCCCGAAAAACAATAAATTGGCTCTAAAATACAAAAGAAGACAAAATAGAAATGGCTTATAAAAGCTCGATTGTATGTCGTTAGCGTCAGCTTCATTAACTTTTCTTTAATACTCATACACATTTCATTACATTACATTAGATTCTGAAAATCTGTGCATTAGACTTTCTTTTTCCCCAAGTCTGGGAGTATAAAGGAAAAATACTCCTGTTTTACCTTTACCTGTCCCCATGCAATATTTCTGTGGATTTGATTGTTTGCTGGAGTGGCTCACAGAACTCAGGAAAACACTGACTTATGTTTACCAGTTTATGACATAATAAAGGATATGGTAAATGATACAGATGAACAGCCAGATAAAGAGATACATAGGGTGAGGTCTGGGAGGGTGCCAAGCACAGGAGCTCTGTCCCTGTGGAGTTGGGTACATCACCCACCTGGCTGTGTTCACCAACCTAGAAGCTCCCTGAATCCTACACTATTGGGATTTTTTATGGAGGCTTCATCACATAGGCATGATTGATTATTAACTCCCTTTTAGCCTCTCTCTCCTCTCTGTAGAATTAGAGGGCAGTGGTGGGCTGAAAGTTCCAAGCTTCCAATCATGGCTTGGTCTTTGTGACCAGCCCTCATCCAGGAGCCCACCAGAGTCACCTCCCTAAAACAAAAGATGTTTCTATCACCAGGAAATTCCAAGGCATTTCGGGGCTCGGTGTCCGATGCTCTTCCACTCAGGAAATTACCAAGATCTTAGGAGCTCTGTGTCAGGAACTGGGATCAAAGACTAAATATTAGATCAAAAGATTCTCCCAACACCCTTATTTACAAGAGTTTTAGGACCTCTGTGCCAAGATTTTGAGAAATCACAAACAGTTATAAATTAAGGAAGTTAGTGGTTACTAAGTAATTCAATTTCAAAGGGACAATTTATAAAAATCCTGTCAAATATTTTGCAGTAAGAATAATTCAATTTAATGTTGCAGGTTGGTGCATTTGAATATGTTTGCTGTAATATGAGATAGTGACTCATCTTTAGAACAAGAAAATTTAGGCCTAAGAGGAAGGGCTGAAAATGTCTCTGCCTGGAAAAGCTGGGACTTGACCCCAAGTCATTCTGACACCACACCTGGCTGCCTTCACCAGCCCATCTCCCACCCGCTGCTGCAGCACAGGCTATATACATGGGGCTGGGGGGACCAAAGAAAATTGATGTTGGGACAGCCAGCAGGGGCCAGAACAGGAAAAGGCTTGCCTTCCAGCTTCAAGAGCAGCAGATAGCCCTGGAGGGAGTCCTAAGGCTTCAGCACCAGGTGCTAAGAACAGAAGGGATTGGAAGGGACAGGGGAGTGTGCAGAGAGCAGCTGGGGGCAGGGAGATTGATGTGACAGCTGGGGTGTTGGTCCAGGCAGGAACCAGTGCATTGGCAATAAGGCAGGGCGTGGGAATGAGTTCAAAGAGCCACGCAGGAGGGGGACCACACAGACCTGGATCTCGCTCTACCATGGGACGGGCATCCCAGAGGCAGTGAAGGGCTGATGCTGGCTCAGAGGCGGGCGAGGCAGATGTTGGAGAGAGACCAGTTTCAGGGGAAGAAGACAGCTTGGAACCACAGATGGTCCTTCCTGGTTCTGCCTAGCTCAGGCCAAAATATGAATAAGAAGAAATTCCTGGAACTTGGGCAAGAGTTCTTAGAAGCACGGGTGATCACAGAGGAAGGAAGGGAAGAGACTGAGTTGCCAGTTATGGGTAATCTCCAAGCTGGGTCTCGCCACAGAGAAGTGGCTCTTCTCTGTTCTGAATTTGAACAGAGAAGAAGTGCCACTTGAGCCATGGGGTAGAAGAGGTGGAAGAAACAAGGGTGAGCCTCCGCTATGCTGGGCTCAGTCATATGTCAGTCATGTGACCTTGAGCAAGTCACTTCCCCATTCTGTTCTGTTGTGTATGATGCTGAGTTTAGATTCCTGGAGCAGTATTCTGTGTGCCTCAGATTCTGAGAATGCACTATTCCTTGAGTCGAAGCTGCTGTGATGCAGAGATTCGGATTTTTAGAGCTGTGTCTCTGTGATGACTTGAAACCCTGGCTCCCTCGCTGTGAACCTGTCTGGCTGTCTGGATTCATTCTCTCAGCACATCGGGGATGGGGAGTGAGGAGGGAAGGCAGTGAGGGGTTCTTAAAAAAGAACCAAAGGCTGAGAACATGATGATCTGCTTCCAGCAGCATTCAGGCAATAAATATTGATGTGGGAGGAACTGTTCCCCCACCTCCTGAGGCTGCCTAGGCTGGGTCTGCTTGCAGTTGCTTGGGCTGGCCCAGCCCACTCAGGCCACTGATGGGGAGGAGGATGGACCAGGAGGAAGGGCCCAATTAGGCAAAATTGGCAGTCAGAAAGTCCAGGTCCTCATACATGTGATGTGTATCTTCCACGGGGAGTAGGAACAGGCAAGGGGAGAGAGTGAAGTGGGGGACTCTATCTGAAGTCCCTTCAAGCACCCCCTCCCAGGCTCAGGGGTCCTCTAAACACCCTCCTAGAAGGAAATGCAGCTTTTACTGGTATCCAGGAGATAGTGGTATATTGTATAAGGATTGCGTGACCCAGAGAAGGTCTCTGGCCTCAGTCTCCCTGTCTGTCCAATACGCAGAAGACTGGACAAAGTCTGCTAGCTCTGGCAGGTTCATTGGTGTCTCCTTTAAATGGCTCCCTGCCTATGGGGCAGCACATGAGCACTTTTGCAGGAAGACCGAGGGGTGTATCCCACAGCCCTTGCCCCAAGGAGCTCTCAGGTAGTGAAAGAAGGCCAGGAGCAGACAGATGGAGGATGACTGGATGACAGCTCAGGTTTCTCCCACGGCCAGTGCTTAGAGTTGTCTGCCAGGGGGGAGGGGATTAATAGTCACCACAGAGAAGGCTATGAGATGGGGGATGGGGGGGCCATATCGGCATGGGAGGGCCAGGAGCTCTGCTTCCCTGCCTTTGGCTCTGCTCTGTCCATGTGTCTGTGATCTCAGAGCTCAGGTGGCCACCCAGACGTCTTTCTAGAAGTGAACCAGGGCAGGCCTCACCTCTCTCAGGCCTCAGTCTCTCTGTCTACAATTAGCCAGTTTCTAAGGTTCTGTCAAGCCGCCGGGCTCCTGGCACATGGCTCTGCAGAGCCCATAGAGTAAAGATGTTCTCTTAGGGGCTCCGTAGCAGGGCAACTGGGCCCATATAGCTTTGTGACTGTAGGATCCCATTCAGTCAGCAGCCGTCCTGTGCTCTCCTTAGGCCCTTCTGAACTACCCTTCGGGCTGGACCAGGGGCTGAGAACAGATCCCCTGGAGATCCTGTGTCCCCACCCAGACTCTGAGTACCACTGGCCTCTGTCATATTTCCCAGGAGCCTCAGTGTCTGTTATTCTGGGGTATCTCCCAGAGTCTGGGATTAGAATATTACCTGGTTTTAAAGTTCTATGTTTCTAGTAGTTGAAGATTCTCGAGTATTTATGTTCTATTATTCTAAGATTCTGCACCTCAAATGCTGTGTGACTCCCAAAATTCACATTTCTAAATAACTACAATTTTGGCCTGAGTCTATGAAATCCATTGTCTCTTAGTCATTAACCTCGATGTACTTCTTTGAGAAAATGTTCAGAGATGGGGACAGGAGTGGTCAGTGGCAATAGCCTTGAAAACCTAGGACTTAGGGCCTGTCTTTTGGGGTCTGCCCAGGCGGAAGGCCCCTGTTCCCCTGGGACTTTGTGCTTCCACTGCAGCCCCTGTGAGATTCAGGGTGACACAGGTCTTCCCTCTGCCTGGAGTCTCTCCCTTGCTGGCACTGCTTCCAGAGCCCTCCCAGCCAGCTTGGGAGCCCTCTTGTTTCCTTCCCCATCCCAGGTGACCCAAGCCTTGTGACTCCACCTCAGCTCTCTAAGGTAGAAGGACCTGTGTGATCATCCAGTTCAACGCCCACTCCCTCTTACAGACAGAGGGATTGAGGCCCAGAGAGGGTCAAGTTTGTGCCCAGAGCTTGGCCAGCACCACTTCCCCCTGCTCCTGTCTGTACAAGGCCAGGTCTTGGCCCCAAAGGGCTGAAGAGAGCCTTCCTCTCCCTGGCCTGGTGTAGATCATGTAGATCAGAGCTTCCTCATACATTGGGGCTGGAAGGCCCTTTGGAGTGATCTGCTCAAGTGGTTTTCAAACTGCACCCCATAGAACCCAAAGGGTGCCACCATAGGGAGACTGAAGAGAGGGGTTCCCCAGCAGGACTAAGGACCTTCCTCTCTGACACAAACACACACACACACACACACACACACACACACTTCAATCAGACCAGTTCTACTTTTTGGTGTTTTTATATCAGTCTTTTGAGTGAGATTTCACTTGGGAAGAGGGTTCTGTTGCAAAAATTAGTTTTAAAAACATTGGTCTAGTCCAATACCACCAAATGATAGAGGAGGAGACTGAGGCTGAAGGAGAGACGTGTTTGGTAGCTGATCTGGCCCATGAGGCACCATGTAAACGTTTCCTTAGTGTCTGAGTTGGAGGCATCGCTTAGTGGCAGGGAGGAAGGCCAACAGCCGCTTTGTCTGCACCATCCTGACCTGGGTATGAATTCTAACTCTGTCACTTACTAAGTCTGAAATCTATAAAATGGATATAACCATACAATCTATATTTTGGGGGCTTTGTAAGAAGGAAATGAGGCAAAGTGTTGAGGTGGGTGGTTCAATACCTGACATGCAGGCTCAGTAACCAGGAGTGCTTGTTCTTAGCATGGATTAGGCCAGCTCTTAAAAAGAAATATTACCTTTTTACCCAATATTCTTATTAGATGCTTTTCTACATCCTACTTCCACTGTATTTCATAAAAGGTTTGAGACAGCTCACACCAAATACATATACAGTACTAGTAAGAGAATGAGAAGTTAGGCCAATATGTACTGCCTACTCCGTACCGTCCAGTGTTCCAAGCCCTTTGTATTAATTAGCCCATTTAATCCCTGTAACCCACCTATGAAATAGGTTCAGCTATTACCCCCACTTTACTCCCGAGGGACCGAGTTACAGAGAGATTAAGTAACCTGGTGGAATGGCTAGTGAAAGGTGGAGCTGGGATTCAGGCCCCGGAAGAACCATCTCAAGGCCTGTGCTGAGTCACTCAATCAAGACCAAGACCACTCGTTGAAACACTTATTTGGTCATGAGCTTTCTGGTAGCCACAGGTAAAAGAGGCGCAGCCAGTTGCAAGAATCCCGTTGTAAGAGAGCCAGGAGCACACCGCTCCCTCAGAGAAGCTCAGATGTCCAGGACCTCTGCTAGGAGAAACGATCTCCCTCCCATAGAGGATAGGAAGTTGAGCAGCTTAAGCAGCTGTGGATGCTTCCTTGTGGCCAGATGTGTCGGAATCTGAGGGCTGGCAGAGGGTTCCACATCGCCCACCAGGGTCAGTGCTGGCTCCGTGGGGCTGGGATCACAGCCCCGGCCCAGAGCCTTCAAGGAACGCAGCTTCCTCTAAGGACAGCTCCTGGGCCCCCCGAGGCCCCACAGGCAGTGGGACCTTCCTTGTGCTGGACCACACACAGCGTCCCGGGTCCACAGGCTGCAGCAGTCAGCACACAGCCCGAGACGGGAAGTTCTGACCGGCTCCCTCAGCCAAGACCTGCTGACCTGGGCAAACCACAGCCCAGATTGGTCATACTCTGAGCCCCACTCTGAGCAGAGGCTTGATGATTCCTGTTTCTGGAACCCACTATTAGTCGGAAGTCCTCAAAACAGATGTGGGGAGAGAGGCGGAAACTTCTGGAGAGCACAGAGACAGGGACTGGAGGTCAGTGTTCCCAGCACCCACAGAAGAAAGCACAAGTCTCTCAGCCTGGCCCCCTGAACCGCCATGCTCCTTCCCCGAGAGGCTCTTGAGAGGCTCTTGGCTGTCGTCAGTTGGTTCCTCCCACCTCCCAGACACCTCTCTTCCCAGCCTTGCCCTTCTGCTAGTGTATGTCCCTGTTTCAAATAACCGTTCCCTTCCTATCTCTCCATCCCAGAGCTCACCTCTGCCTGGATGCCCTCCTGACCCCGCAACCCCTGAAGGTCTGTCCCTCCCCTCCCGTCCCCAAAGCCGAGGTCAATATGGGCACAGGGGGTGGTAATAAAGCCTAGTCTGCCAATTACTCCCTGGGTGACACTTGCCCTTTGGGGGCCTCCGCTTCCTCTTCTGTGAAATAGGTGCAGTAATAGTCCCCACACCAGACTGTTGTCTGGTGGATGTGAAAGTGCAGTGTAGACCACATAGGGTTATACACATGGCAGCAGATGACACTGTGGTTGTTTTTACTGTTCACTTGGGGACAAGGAACCCCAGGCAAGGAACTCACAAGATGTTGCCTGTCTGAAAGGCAAGACTGCCTCTCCCTGATAGGAAACCTAGGAAGCTGTCAATCTATCCCCACCCTTCTTACTTCCATTCCTGGGTCAGCACCCCTCTCGCTCCGGGACCCTGGACCATCCCACACGCTCTCTCACAGCTTCACTAGGACTGAGAACAGAGTCAGGAGATTCTCTAATTCTCCTTAAGGCAGCATGTCCAAAAGAAATATCATGTGAGCCACAAAAGTTGTTCTAAATGGTCTAGTAGCCGCATTCAAAAGGAAAAGAAATTAATTTTAAGAAGAATTTTCGGGCTTCCCTGGTGGCGCAGTGGTTGAGAGTCCGCCTGCCGATGCAGGGGACGCGGGTTTGTGCCCCGGTCCGGGAAGATCCCACATGCCGCGGAGCGGCTGGGCCCGTGAGCCATGGCCGCTGAGCCTGCGCGTCCGGAGCCTGTGCTCCGCAACGGGAGAGGCCACAACAGTGAGAGGCCCGCTTACCGCAAAAAAAAAAAAAAAAAAAAAGAAGAATTTTCTTTAATCCACTATTTTAAAACATTCTCACTTTAGCATATCATAAATACAAAAAACTAATTGTGAGATATTTTCCGTTCCATTTTTTCATACCAAGTCTTTGAAACGCAATGTGTATTTTACACTTACGGCCCATCTCAATTTGCTCAGCGGCCACATGAGGCTGGTGGCTGCATCAGACAGCACAGCTCTGAGATATAAATGAATAATAGACCCACAGTGCCTTATCCAGAGAAACAAGACTCAGATTTCAGGCCCCTCCACCTTGCCCCACGAAGGTGCCTCCTAATTCCGCCAGTCCTGCACCATACTTCTGATTCACAGGGCTTGGTGGATAAAGTGTCAGTTTTCGACTCAGGCAGGCTTGAGCTCAGATCTTAGTTCTGCCACTTTCTAGTTGTGTGATGTTGAGCAAGTTACTGTTGACTGAAAAAAAAAAAGCACAACAGGAGAGTTGTGAATTAAGTTTTATTGGGGGCAAAATGAGAACTATAGCCTGAGATACAGCATTTCAGATAGCTCTGAGAAACTGCTCCAAAGAGGTAGGGGGGAAGGTCAGTATGTATGTGATTTTGATGAAGGTGGGGAAGGAGGTGTGGTACATGCAATCACGCACACACTTTTTTAGAAGGTTGCTGCTAGTCACGGGGAGCAGACGTCACCATGAAGGATTTTAGTGCTTTTCTAGATATGAGGTGATGCACAAACTGGGCTCATAAAATCTTCTCCTGAAAATATCTAACTATCTGAAGGCCTGTTCTGCCAGTTTTTCCCAGAGCACAGCGTGTTTTATTCCTGGTCTCCACCCTGAACTCCTTTCAGGGGATATTGAAGGTCAGCGGTCACAGCGGCTTGTGATTTAATCCTTGTAGAGGCAGACAAGTGTCAGGTTTTAGTCGTCATTACCTAACCTCACAACTTATTTGCTCCTGTGTGGCGTGTAAGTCTCCTTCCTTTGCAGGTCCCAGTGAGGCTGGAGTAGGAGCCACCAGCCCACATACCAGTGGCCTGGCATGCCTGGAGTCTCCGTTCTGCTAGGCCCTGGGGGCTCAGTGTGGACCCTTTGCCTGCTCTTGAACCAGCAGCCATCTCTGAGCTTGCTGCCAGCACAATGGCATCTCCTGTTGATGTTCTCATTTTCCTTCCAAGAGCCTGGCGTTGCCTGCACCCACTGCCTGTGGGAGCCATCTCTTACACTCCTTCTTTTCATAGATGTTTCACAGACATCCACTATTTCACTCCAGGCCCTGTGCTAGGCATCAGAGTTTCAACAGAGAACAAGGTAAACGTGGTCCCTGCTCTTGCAGAGCTCAGAGTTCAGCAAGGAAGAGACACTGAATAAGGTTTTACTCAGACCCTAAGTGTGTATAAGATAGATAGTTATTTTCTCTGAAAATCAACTTAACTTTTACTCTGAATGCCCATCCTCCTGGCTCAGTAGGCAATTCAACTTCAGCCTTTCTCAGGGCTCCCCCACCAAGGTGAAGCAAAGGTCCTGAGGTCTTACAGGGTGTCCAGGCACCAGGGAGGTCCTATCCTCACCCCCACCACACCCCTAACAGGTATTAGCCTTAATCCATCCTGGCCCATGTGGTCCCCCTTAACCTGCTAAGAGCTGAGAAGCTCTGTGTGGCTGGGAACATGGGGACCCAGTCTCCTTAAGTCATTCTGCAGCCTGCCCCTCAGAAGTGAACTGCTTCCTTGGGTACTGTCACAGAGGCTCTGTGGCTTCCTGCTTCTCAGGGAACCCCTCTCTCCTCTCCCTCTCCTCACAGACCCCCTCCCCACCCCCCAAACACCCAAAGTAATCTTCTCAATGGCATCAGGCTTTGGAAACAAAAGCCAGAAAGGAAAATCTTGCAACCATGACTTTCTGCCCTGCCACGAACCTCCCCTGAGGCCAGGAAACCCAGAGCCCTGTACCTGCTGGAATAAAAGTAGAGACAAGGAAGGGAGAAGCCCACGGGGGACAAACACACTTGAAGGGATGTTTGAATGAATTTCCCTGCTGGGGCAGGGCCAGCCTTGGGCCAGCCAACACCTGGAAGTGAGGTGGAAGAGGCTTGGAACAGGGACCTCCCAGGGTGGGGGCCCACATGGAGGTCCTGAAATGTGGGGAGTCCAGTATTTGCTCCCTTAAAAAAAAAAGATGGGAGACGGAAGAGAAGGTATCAGACACCAGCCAGAGGGTGAAGCTTATGGGGACCTCACAGAGGCTCTGTGGGGAGAGAAGAGGCAGAACCAGAGACCTCAGATGAGCTCCCCAGCCCAACCCACCCTTCCCCATGGTATATAGCACCCCAGACCAGGGGGAAGTCAGTTTGTACTTGCATGCTCCTAGTGATGGGGAACTCACTTCCTCCAAGGGCAGCCTCATTCAAGCTGCTCGTCACATTGGGCTTCAGTCTTTCTCCATGCAACTTGTTGCTTCTAATCTTGGTCTCAGACTGCCCAGAAAAATGTAGTAAAATCAGACCCCACTTGATCACATACTTGAATGACCCTGTGCCAGAAGAAACTTCTCTAAGACTTAGTTCCTCATATAAAAAATGGGTACAGTAATAGTACCTGCCTGAAAGCACTGCTGTATTGGAATAAGGCAGGCAGAATACCCAGCACTTAGTGCTGGTTCACTCAGGGCCTTGGTTCCCCCTGCCCTTAGGGTGAACCAGCCAAATGCACACAGGCCCTGGAGTCACACTGTCTGGGTTCAAATCCTAGCCAAACCACTTACTAGTTGTGTGACCAGGCAGGTTACTTCATCTCTCTGTGTCCCAGTTCTATCTCCTGAAAAATAGGGATTACAATGGTACCTACTTCAGAAAATTGCTGTGAGGTTTCAATAAGCTAATGGATTTGTCATTAGAACAGAGCTGGGATGGTAGTAAGTGCTTAGTAACCATTAACCATTATTTATCCTTATTTCCTTACCTCTTTGGTGCAAGCAGAAGACCATAATTGTATCACCCCTAGTCTTCTCTTTTCTGGGATCAGAGACCTTTTTTTTTTTTTTTTTTTTTTTTTTTTTTTTTTGTGGTACATGGGCCTCTCACTATTGTGGCTTCTCCCGTTGCGGAGCACAGGCTCCGGACGCGCAGGCTCAGCGGCCATGGCTCACGGGCCTAGCTGCTCCGCGTCATGTGGGATCTTCCCAGACCGGGGCACGAACCCGTGTCCCCTGCATCAGCAGGCGGACTCTCAACCACTGCGCCACCAGGGAAGCCCAGAGACCTTTTTTTCAGGAGTTGCACAGAGGCCATCCTCACCTAGGTGGAGGGGCACATGACAGGGTAGCCATGAGATTCTTCGTAGTGTGGTCACAGGGCTGAGCAATGCCCTCTGTGTGTGGTCTGACTCATCCAAAAGGAGGAGGGGGCTGTTGCCTCTTGGGTCTCCCAACCCAGTTCCCTTCCTGTCGCAGCAGACAGGATGGAACAGGATGGGCACTGGAGGCTCCTGCTCATGGTGACTCTCCAGGTGATGAGTGATACAAAACTGAAGAGAGCGGTGTGGTGATATGATAACCTTGGATAGAGGTTGGTGATGCTGCTGATGGTGGTGAAGTAGGGATAACAGTGATGTGAGAGACAGCCGGTAATGGTATCAGTGATTCCGATAATGATGTTGTTGCTGGTGATTCTGAAGGGTCAGGTGACAGTGATGATGTGCTAACGAGTGTGATTGCCCAGGCAATTAGTGACCTTGACAGAGACAATGACAATAGTAAGGACTATATTGGTTGTTTATTCATGATGATATTGGTGATGTGAATGTGGGGGTGATATTTAAGGTGATGAGAATAATGATGATGGTGGTGGTTACAGTGGTTATTTTCATGGTAATGTTGCTTATTACGATGTTAATAATGGTGATGACAGAGTTCAACCATTGGAATTTCATCCATTTTTTTCAAAAACCACTTGAGTACCTACAGGGCCAAGAACAAATGGGACACTCCTGGCAGTGACAGACCCCCGCCCTCTCCTCTCCCAGAGCTCCCTTCCCCAGCCCATAGCATCTTTGAGCAGAATGCCTGGCATCCAGCTGACTGCCCTTGGCCATGTATCTTCTCAGGGTGAGGACTCCTCCTCTGAGTGGAGCCCTGGGGAGTACCCAGAGAAGAAGGATGGCCTAGCCCAGATTGCCCCAGACTTGACTGTGACCCAGTTTATCAAAGGTAAGTGAGCTGAGGCCAGAGGTGGGGCCAGAGGGGCACATGGGACTGTACAGAATCCAGCCCTTCCTGCCTTTCTTGATTCACCTTCCACATCTACAGGCCCTTCATAAGCACCGTATATTCCTTGTCAGTCTTTGCTCAAAGGGTCCCCTTTGCCTGGAACATCATTTTTTTATCACTACCTATTAAAATATTTCTTGTCCCTCTAGGTCAAACCACTCTGTCCTTCCCCCAGCCTGGCTCTCTCTCCTCTCGGCTCTCCAAACCTCAGGACTCCTGTGTCAGCTCAGATCTGTACTGTCCAACCCTTCTACCAAGCAGTGAGCTCCTGAGGGTCAGGGCCTGTGATGGCTCATCTGTGACCCTTCTTCTCCTCCCACCATGGAGCCTGCAAACAGGAGGCTCTCAGTAAATATTTATTTGTATTAAAGTTCTTGGCTGTGGCATGGGCGAAAGGAGCTCTGGGCTGAAGTCCAGAAATCTGGGCTTTTGTCCTGGGCCCTTGCTCTTCTCTGGGCCTCAGTTTCTCCATCTGTACAGTGAGAGGTGAGATCCATGTCACTCTGACCCTGAGACTATGAACTAAACTGATTAATAACCAGGATCCATGTTGTGACCATGCCATCCTTTCTAAAGAGTCTGATCCCACAAACACTGAGTGCCTGTGGTGTGCCAGAGCACTGGACAGCAAGTCAGAAGACCTGGGTTAGAGGCCTGCCCCTGACACTGACCAGAGTACAATCTTTTACAAGTTACTTTCCTCCTCTAACCAGAGTTTCCTCGTCTGAAAGATTGGGTCAGTAATCCTTGCTCTGCCTCTTGCAAGGACTGTTAGAAGACTCAGATGGGATGATGAATGGAAGGTCCTTTATATGGATTAAGAAACTGTGCTTATATTGTTATGATACAATTATTCTTGCAGTCATCACCCCTGCCCTCCTGTTATAATTCTGACCATATCCCAGGACAGTAAATTGAGTTGCCTGTGGTCTAGGAGGGTGATAACCACAGGGTTTGCTTGAACCACCCCCCATCCCCAAGGAATTTTGCAATAGGAAGTTAATTAGGCCCACTTCTTGGGGCCTAAGTTTTGATGCTGGGGTGCCAGTGATCTAGCCCCTGGTTCTCCAGTACTCTCAGGGAAAGGGGGGGCCTGGAACCCAAGAGGCTGGGCCTAGAGGCAGGGGCTTAGACTCCCTAACCTCAGGTCACCCCCAGCTGCTAGAAGGCCCTAGTGTGCTGTTCCATGGAAGAGCTTATTAATCATTGCTTTGGCTTCAGCCCAGAGGAAAGCTGGGGCCAGTTGCTGAAACTGGATCCTGGAGCAGGTGTTCTAGGCCAGATTATCTCTGATGGTTTCAGCTCCTACATGATCCTAGGGGAGACCAAGGCAAGGCCGGCACAGGCCCTGTGGCTGGGCAGCCACCCTGGCTTCTGGGCTTTCTGCTGAGCTCCAGAGGTGCCAGTCTGGTCCAAAGCCTTGGCCTTGACCACCTAGGACCAGTGGGGAGGTAGAGGGAGGAGGAAACATGGTCTTACTGCTGGAGGAGTCCTAACCTCAGGGGAAGACAGTCTCTGAGCTAAGGAAAGGCTATCTGATGGGGGAGACATAGTCCCTGAGCTGGGAGAGGCCCTGTTTGATGGGAGAGACACAGGTCCCTGTCTGATGGAGGGTACATAGTGCCTGAATGGAGGGAGAACTTGTCTTGTCTAATGGAGGACACCTGGCTTCTTTGCTGGAGGAGGCCCCTGTCTGATAAGCGAGACATAGTCTCTCAGTGGACAGAGGCCCTGGCTTGTCTGATGGGAGGAGACATTGTGCTGACCTAACAGAAGCCCCTGTCTAGTGGGAAAGAAAGTCCCTGAGCTAGAGACAGCCCTGGAGTTCCCTTTCAGGCATCCTTATCTAAACTAAAGGCATAGTCCTGCCCTCCAGGAATTTTCCATCTGTTCTAGGGACAGGTTGCAGATGCTGAAGAGAGATAGAGAATGGGGACAAAGTGTACTGCAGTGATGAGCACAGGAGAATGGGACGGAAACAGTCCATGAGATGGAGCCCTCTGGAGTCAGGCAGCCAGAGTCACAGGAACGCAGGATGGGGTGGGAGAGGAGGGATAGAAGGGACAATGACCCTTACACGAGGAGCCAGGAGGCTCCCAGCAACTCCTGGCCTGGCCCAGACCTTCCTAGATGAACTTGGGCAAGTCCCTGCCCTCTCTTGGCCCTACCTGCACCATGAGGTCACCCGTACAGCTTGGGCCAAACCCAGGCTACTCCTGGCCAGGACAGCTCAAGGAGGGAGGGAAGCTGGAGCAGCTCGCTGGGGTGAAGGCCCGGCGTCACTCCCTCCTCACTCCAAGTGCTGCTGAGTGCACTGCGTGTGTGGCAAGGAACTGAGGACAGGAGGAAGGCCTGGGACAGGAAGAGGGGGAATTCCACAGCCCCAGCTCCCAGCCACCCTGCCCAAGAAAACAGTTCTTGGCCAGGCCCAGGGGACTAGGGAACCAGCTGGCTTGGCTCTGGCCATGCTCTGAGGACAGACAGAAACTCCCTGGCCCTGCAGCTGCAGGAACTGAAGGGAGCCCTGCCCTCACCCCCACTCAGCCCAGAGGAGCCCATGGCCATCTCCCCCCACCAGCCCAGCCTGGCAAGTGTTTAAAGCTCCTCTGATGCCTCTTCTTTTTTTTTTTTTTTTTTGGTCTTTGCTGCTGCACTCGGGCTTTTGTCTATTTGCAGTGAGCGGGGGCTACTCTTCGTTGCGGTGCCTGGGCTTCTCATTGTGGTGGCTTCTCTTGTTGCAGAGCACTGGCTCTAGGCATGCGGGCTTCAGTAGTTGTGGCATGTGGGCTCAGTAGTTATGGCTCGTGGGATCCAGAGCGCAGGCTCAGCGGCTGTGTTACACGGGCTCAGTTGCTCCATGGCATGTGGGATCTTCCTGGAGCAGGGATCGAACCCGTGTCCCCTGCATTGGCAGGCGATTCTTAACCATTGCACCACCAGGGAAGCCCCAATGCCTCTTCTTAGAAAGGCCTTTTCTCCTCTCTCCCTCACACCTTATGTCTAACTTCATCTCGCCTCCTGAGGGCAGAAACATGTCTTTCTCTTTAGTTGGTGGAGAGTCCCACAAAGTCTTCTGGTCCATCACCTCGGCTGCCCCTGCTGATGAAGGCCCTGAAGCTCAGAGTTCGGGACCAACCCCATGTCATGTGCCCTTCAGTTTAGCAGACTTGCAGCGAGGGACATCTGTACACAGGCATTGGTTTAGGAGGCAGCAAGGGAGGAGAGGGCTTCAAAGCCAGAGCCATCTCGTCTGTTCTTGTTTCCATGCTTTTGCCCCGGGGCTGCGCCCCTATAGGAATTCCTTCCCCTCCACCTCTCCAGATCCTCTCATTCTTCAGACTCTACCTCTGTCCTACCTCCAAGAAGCTGCCCAGCACCAGACCTGCTCAGCTTCCACCTTCTCTGGAGGTTTTAGATTCTGCTCCAACATTTTGTTATTTGATCACCTATTAGTCTGTATGTCCATGCATTCATTCTCTCACTCATTCCATAAGTATTTTTTGAGTGCCTACTATATACCCTGGGCTCTGGAGATTCAGCAATTGACGCAACAGATAAAAATACCTGCTCTAAATGAAGCTTACATTCTGGCGGGGTGACAGTAAAATGGCTAAATGAGTAAAATGTGTAGTATGTTAGGTAAAGTGCTGTGGAGAAACATAAACTAGGAATGGGGAAATCAGGGCAGTGGGCACTGTCCCATATTGGGGACACAGAAGGGAAGACAAAGGCCCGGGTTGGCTTGGAAAGAGCTATTGCAGGACAGGATGGAAAGGACTGAGTGGGGGTAAAAGTGAGATGAATAAGTAGAACAGAAGATATGAGATGGGATGAGGTGAATGAGATAGAATCAAATAGGATGGTACAGAGGGAACTACATGGAATCGCATTTTGAGTAGAACTGAGTGGAGAGAAATGCAATTGAATAAAATGCAGTCTAACTCAATGGAATGGAAAGCGACCGAATTTCGAAGATGGAATATTATTAAATGGAAAGGAGTCAAATGTAATGGGATGGAACTGAATGCAACAGAATTAAGTGGAATGAGATGGGATGGAAGGAATGGAACAAATTGAACAGGCAGGATGGGACGGAAACACGTGGCATGGCCGGCCCACTCTGACCTTCCCTCCCCTCACCCCATCAGTCTTTCCCAGGGTGATGCTGCGGACCCTGCGCCACCCCATCTTCCTGCTGGTGGTCCTGTCCCAGGTGTGCATGTCGTCCATGGTGGCAGGCATGGCCACCTTCCTGCCCAAGTTCCTGGAGCGCCAGTTCTCCGTCACAGCGTCCTATGCCAACCTGCTCATAGGCTGCCTCACCATCCCGTTGGCCATCGTGGGCATAGTGGTGGGGGGCATCCTGGTCAAGCGCCTCCGCCTGGGCCCCATGCACTGCGGCACGCTTTGCCTGCTGGGGGCTCTGTTCTGCCTGCTTCTCAGCACGCCCCTCTTCTTCATGGGCTGCTCTACCCACCAGATTGCAGGCATCAACCACCAGCCTGGGTGAGTATGTGCAAGAGCCTGTGAGTAAAAGCTGCAGGAGGGTGCCAGGGACACGGGAGGGTGTGGCCTGCATAAGGCCAGGTCAGTGGGGTGCCCCCCACCTCAAATCTCCCCTCCCCTCCCCTCCCCTCCCCTCCCCTGCCTGCTTGGTTCAGCTGTGAACAGTGGGACTTGTCTCCTGAAAGCTCCAGGGAAGGTGTCAGGCACCACTAGGTAGGGATGGGACTTCGTGGGCAGGACAGCTCAGGCCTGGGGCAGGGGGTGGAAGATGAGACAGGGCAAGGCCACTTGTGTGGACGGCACAGGTAAGAAGGCCCCTATCAGGAGTGCTGCAGAGGGGACTTATGCCCTGGAAAGGAGTTGGCCTGGAGACTTCAGAGATCCTTGGTCCTTAGAGGCTGGGAGCTAAAATTCTGCTGTTCCATGACCCTAAAATTCCAGAGTTCTTTTCCACATCTATGGGGCAGCACCTGCCTCTACCCTCCAGGAGGAAAGCCTCTGATGCCTATCTCCCTTCTCCTTCCCCACCCCACCCACCGCCCTCCATAGACACAGACCCTCTCCCCCAGAACTATCTTGGTGAGAGTGTTGGAATTTCCATTGCTGCCTCTTCTCCGGAATGATTTTGTTTTTCCTGGGAAACTGCTCCAGACTTAGGTTGGCCCAACACCCAGCTAGAATCCCCCAACTTGCTCTGTTCTCTCCTCTCCCTCGGCATCTCCTCCCTCCACCCAGAGGCCAACTTTCCACACCCGTGGCTCCTTCTGTGTGACTACGGGGCGGGGGGGGGGCTCAGCCCAGAAATGCTCAGCCCTTGCCCCTTCTGTCCCAGCTCCACCTCGCCGACCTCTCCCCCGTCTCCCTTCCCTCTCCCGTCCTTCCCTGTCCCTTCTCCTTTTCCCAAAGGTCCAGGGTGGGTCCTTCTGTCTGTAGAGCCTTGTTCTAGGCACCGAGGTGGGGCTTCAGCCAGGCCCTCATGAAGCCCCTGGTCTGAGGAGGGAGCCAGGACATTTTCATGATTTTTAGAGTAAAGAGTAAATGAATATTTTACCACAATTTTTAAAAAAAGCAAATGGGAAAAAGTGAGCCTACCTCACATGCCCCATTTGTCTCTTCTTCTGAAGCCTCTCACCTTGACCCTGACATCTCATCTCATCCAGGTTCTCATCTATATTCTTGCAATTTATTCAGCTTTGGGTTATAATTCATTGAAGAAGCCTTTGGGGACCAACTGAACAAACTGAGAATTTCTCAAACTCCAGCACAACTAATGGTACCAACAGCTGCTGAGAACTGAGGGTCTCCTACACATCCAGCTCCTCCCATATTCCGTATTATTAAACCCTCACGGGATCTCTGGGATGGGTCCTACCATTATCCCCATTTCACAGATGAGGATAGCAAGGCTCAGAGAGGTGGAGTCACCTCTCTTCTGATCTCCTGCCCCTGGGCATCCCTGGCCCCGGTCAGAGTAGAGCGGAGTCACTCCTGGGACTTGCGGGCAGGCCCCAGAAGGGAGTCAGGTGGGTCTGAAATGTGCCCTAGACAGTGAACAGGGCAGTGAGAGTGAGGGAAAGGCCGTGAGACTGCAGGATGGCGACAGGAAGGGGAACCTGCAGAGCTGACAGAGAAACTGAGGCCAGAGAGAAGCAGGAACAGGTCGGAGATCCCACAACTACTCAGGTACCCTGACTGGGTCCCTCGCATACAGTTCTAATTTTCCCAGGAAAGGATGCAATCCAGCTCATTGAGATAAAGGCACTTTTCATCTGAGACTAAATTCTGAGAAGAATTTACCTTATGTTCCCTAAAAGAAAGGGTCATTGAGGAGCAGAGATGTTTGCAGAAGCAGCTCAAAGACTTGTAGGGTCTTGGGGCTGGAAGTGGGTCTCCGAGCCTCTGGTCGAGAATCTGCTCCCCACTTCTCCCATTGGAGGCCTCTTGCAGCTTCCACTGCAAGGGGCTCACCATTGCCTGCCATGGAGCAGCTCTGACAGTGAAAAACCTCTGTGTGGAGCTGAAATCTCTGACCATGGCCATCAGGGGAGGTTTCAGGGCTGAGGGAGCCCTGGCTCGTGGCCTGAGGGAGGGAGAGCCAGGCCAACCTTGCCGGCCTTCTCTCCCACCAGTGCCCAGCCTGGGCTGGAGCTATTTCCAGGCTGCATGGAGCCCTGCTCCTGCCCGTCAGACGACTTTAACCCCATCTGTGACTCCAGCGCTCGTGTGGAGTACCTCACGCCCTGCCACGCAGGCTGCACAAGCCGGGTAGTCCACGAGGCTCCGGACAAAGGCCAGGTGGGTCAGGCCTCTGGCAGTTCCCCCTGCCTCCCATGGGCTCTGCCCTCCCCACCTCTGTGTGCCTGCCCCATTCCCAGCTCTGAATGGTCTCACTCTGGCTTTTCTCTCTGTCTGTGTCATCTGTCTCCTCCTGCTGGCAGATGTAGAACTTTATTCTTTCAATAAGCTTTCATTGCCAGCCTGGGCCCAGCCGTGTGCCAGGGCTCAGAGCACAGAAGTGAACCAGATCTGGCCCCGGCTGTCCATGCAGGGGAGGTGCAGAAGGAAGTAACTCAGGAATTCCAGGGGTGGTGATAGGCAGGAGAGGTGGTCCCCACAAGTGCAGACAAGGATGCAAGGAGATATATCCCACCTGGGAGGGTCCCAAAAGGCCTCACGGGATGTGGCACACATGCTGGATCTTCAAACATGGGCAGGCAAACTAGGGAAGGGCTTTCCAGGCAGGGAGGGCATATCACATGGTACACACACACACACACACACACACACAAATACAGTGTTTCAAGAAACTGCAAAGAAATTATTGGAGCAGAAGCATAAGTGTTCATGGAGGGAAAGCAAAGCCCAGACAAGGAAGGGCCTTGAATGCCAGGCCACGAGTGGGGCCTTTACCTGGAGAGCAATGCGGAGACTTGGATGGGTTTTAAGCAGGGGAGTGACAAGGTCAGACCTGTGTCTGATCACATTTGAGGCCATAGTGCAGAGGAAGGTGAATAGAATGCAAGCCAGGAGACAGGGAGACCCGTGGGGAGGCTGGAGCAATGAGCCCATTCAGTCAGTCAGTCAGTCAGTCAGTCAGTCAACAAACCTTCGTGGAGCCTCTCCTTTGTGCCAGGCCCTGTGCTGGGGGCTGAGGACAGACCCAGAGCCAAGGGTCCCTGATGTCAAGGAACTCCTGGGGGTGCGGTTGTGGGAGAGAGGAGGAGTGGGCAGCGTAACTAGCAGCAGTGTGTTCTATGGGAATCTTAGAAGGACCACCAAGACCAGCTGGTTCCTCCTCTCCTTTCCTCTCATTGCCCCCAAAGGACAAGTGGGGACAATGCTCACCTTCCTCAGGCCCTCCAGGCTGGAATAAAGCATGTGTGTGGAGGGGGGGTGTCAGGCTGGTTGTTATGACAACTCCTCCCTCTCTCCGGAGACCCCCACTCCCATCATGCGAAACCCCTGCCATTGTGTCCTGCTGGGCATCCGCATCTAGGCCCAAGACTCGTACAGGGAGAGATCTGGGCCCCACGGGCTGGCAAAGAGTAAAGCACCTGGTTGATGATATTTCAGAAACCAGCCAGGCACCACCTAAGCTGTGTAAACTGTTTGCATTTGGAATAATCGCAATCCAGGCTTTCAAACCTCCTAGCACTTACTGTCCTGACTTGGTTTGATCTCCCTGAGACCCTTCCAAAGTCCCCCAGGCCCTGGCAGCTGGGGTTGGATCCCCGAGGCAACAGTGAACTCCTGTGGATAGGGGCCTGTGAGCACTGAGGCCAGGCCACCTGCTTCAAATCCCTGTTCCGCCTCTAACTGGCTTTGTTACCTTAGGCAAATTTTTTAATCTGTGCCTAGGTTTCCTGGTCTGTGAAATGGAGGTGATAGTTTTGAGTGCCTACTATATACCAGGCACTGTGCTAATGTTTTACCTGGATAAATTCATTAAGTGAAAAGCCACATGACATAATCCATGAAAAGCACTCAGCATGGTGCCTGAGGAATTTTAAGCATGCAGTAATATGCACTTCTATTATGGCCATTATACAGATGGGGAATGGAGGCCCAGGAAAGGACCAGACATTGCCCCAAGTTTTAATGCCAGAGCTGGGACTAGAGCTGAGGGCTCTGGCCTCTGAGCCCAGCCCCCTCTCCAGTGCATCCTCAGAGGTTGTGTTGGGTATAGTATTTGGAGGATCGTGTAGCTGAGTCCTGGTCAGCACTCGAACTGTCACCCTGGCCTGGAATTGTCTGTTGGCGAGCCTGCCTCCTCAGGCCAACCTGAGCTACTCAGCCCAGAGATGGATCAGTCAGTGTCCAGCACAGCTGCACTCGGTAACAATTTATGAATGAGTAAAGGCCCAGGGGAAAGATGGGAGACAGGGATGGCTGGCAGCGTCTAGGGCTCAGGGGGTGGGGTCCTAGGGAGTGAGAATCAGAGGCAGCTGGAGAGCTTAAAGTCATTCATAAGATGAACTTCCTGCCGTGGAATTAGATGAATATGAATGAAGGGCTGGGAAAACCCCAAGAGAAAGGCCTCTGGCTTTTTTATCTCTCCCAGCAACCTTCTGCCTCCAGAAAAAAGAACAGGATAATTCTCTTCCAATAACCTGGCCTTGGCATATTTCTCCACTTACCTGTCCCTTTATTGTATCTCCGACCCAGTGGATTGCTCAGCCCATGGTGAAGGTCCAAACAGTGTGTGCTCAGGGGGGCCGGCACATATGGCAGCATAGCCTCGTCGTGCAATGGATGGAGCACCCAAACACCCAGGCTGGAATCCTAGGTCTCCAATCTCTCCTCTCTCTCTCTCTGTCTCTGTCTCTCTCTCTCTCCCCGTCTTTCTCTCTCACCTTGCCCTAATTCCACCTTCTCAATATCTCTCAAAGCAAAATCCTTTTCTCCATCCCCCTCCCCCTCCCCCCTGCCTCTTTACCAGCCTCCCCAATCAGGTCCATCCTCTTGCATCAGCCAGGGCAGCTTTTGTGCTATCAGGTCTTGTCTCTCCCATGCTTAAAATCTTTCCAAGGCTCCCAGCATCCATCTCAGGGCTTCCCAGCCCTTTTCACATTGGGAAGAGTCTAAAGCTGCCAAAGCTGGAGGTGAAAGGCCCAGAGAGTTCCAGCTGCCCGGAGTTCACCAGGTTACCCTGAGGGCTGATCCAGTGCCCTGGAAGACCTCAGTAAAGCGGGAAGGGGGAACACTGAACTGGAAAATCTGAATTCCTTCCTCAAAACACTTTGTTGCTTTAATTCCTTGCACAGACAGTCAGGAATTTGGAACATTCTCACATCACCAGATGAAAGAATGAGAGAGTGTATGTGGTGTGAGTATATAAGTGTGTGAGCATGTGTGTGGGGTGTGAGTGTGAGTATGTTTGACAGTATGTGTGTGTATATGTAGTGAGTATGTGTATGTATGTGTATGAGAGTGTGAATACATAGGTATGTGTGTGAGTGTGTGTGTGTGTGTGTGTGTGTGTGTGTGTGTGTGCTGTGTTGGGGGTGACTCTTCTAGTTCCTTCTCCCTGTTCTCTTCTCCACGTCCCCTCTCCCCACAGCCTCAGCCTGGGCTCAGCCCATTTGTGTGCAAACAGCCTGTGTCCAGGTACCTGTCAGGCTGCTCAAGCCATCCTGACTCAGCCAAGGGATCAGAAAGCCCAGCATCCAGCCAGCTCTTCCCCAGTTTGTGTGTGTCCATGGGTGTCTCATAAGCCTCCTGGGGCCTCACCCCTTGGCCAGCTGCTTGTCCTTAGAGGTTCCTGAAGGCTCTTCTTCCCCTCTCCCCACCCTAGGTCTTCTACACCAACTGCAGCTGCGTGGTAGGGGGCGGCCCTGTGCCAGCAGGCTCCTGTGACTCAGCCTGCAGCCATCTGGTGCTGCCCTTCATGATCCTGGTCAGCCTGGGTGCAGCACTGGCGAGTGTCACCCACACACCCTCCTTCATGCTCATCCTAAGGTGAAAGCAGGGGCATGCTGGAACCAGTGGATACCACGAGGTTCTTAACCACAGTCAGGATAAGGGATCCTGAGGGAGGTGTTCGAAGAAGGAGGTGTCCTGGGCCCCCAAAGCAGACCAGGCTCTCACTGTCCTGTCTACATCCTCATGGCAACTGCCGAGATGCAGTTTTCTCCCCATCTTACAGATAAGAAAACTGAGGCTCAGAGAAATTCAGGAGCTAGCCCCAGGTCATGTAGCAAGTTTTGGGTGGAATAGTACTGATGCCAAGGCCCAGAGCCCAGACCCCTACTTTCCCCAGAGGAGGAGAGGCCACACCTAAGCCCCTGCCCTGGCCTCCAGTCACAGTGAGGAGGAAGTGGGGGGGCGTCACCTGACTCTTCGCCCTACCTGACCTGCAGTGAGCTGGTCACAGGGGGTGCATCTAGAAATCCAAACCCCGTCAGTGTGGTCTACGACTCTTCCACTTCAAGTCAACAAGCACTAAGTGCCCACTGTGCACCCAGCCCGTGCTGAGCACTGCCTCTTGGTCCAAGATCTTTCTGGCCGTTGTCCTGAGGGTGCCTGCTGGGACTGACAAATTGTCACCTGAGTCCATAAGAGGACCTCAGAGCAGGATAATTCCAAATTTTCATTATGCTGGGGTTATTTTATTCCCCATCTGTTTTCTAGAAAATTAGAAGGGGGATGGAGCCCCTTACAATATTAGAAGGCATGTAGATCCGTAAAACAGGCTGGCTGCAAGAGCAAAAGTAGAGGAGTCAGATGCCCCAGCAGTCAGGCTGATTAAGAGAAATTCATGCAGGCAGTGTAGGACACAAATTCCAACCCTCGACAGCCATCAGCCGTGGGGTCTTAACCAAGTCACTCAACCTGTCTAAATTTATCTGTCAGTTTCCTTACCCGGAAAATGGGCCTAATGCTATACCTACCATATGGGGGGGACATGGGGGGCACAGTATGGAATAACTGAGCCATAGTAAGCACTCCACAAATGCCAGCTGCTGAGATTACTTAGGAAGAGGAACCAGTGATTGCCAGGGCACCCCAAGCTGAGACACCACAGAGATCAGGGAAGTTAAATGGCGTGTCTGGCTGCCCAGCTCCAGGTTTTGCCAAGAGTAGGAGGAAGGGGAGAATTTGGTGGGAGCAGGGGGTGGGGAGAGAGGGGTGTCTGTGACCGGCAACACAGGGAGGTCAGCACAGGGCCCTGATGGTCAGTGGGTATAGCCGGGACCTGGCTCTGCAGGTTGAAGGGAGTGTGGAGCCTGAGCCCCGCTCCCCAAGAACCTCAGACTGGGGGCAGGCTGGTGCCGGGTGGTGGGAGAGAAGGGGATGGTGAGACCCCCTTGAAGGCTGGAACCCTCTCAATCCTCATGTCACCCTGTCCCTGCTTGTTAGGGGAGTGAAGAAAGAAGACAAGACTCTGGCTGTGGGGATCCAGTTCATGGTCCTGAGAGTTTTGGGTAAAGAATGTGCTGGGGAACCACTGGTCCAAGGCCCAGGGGGACACAGGGATGAGTGGGGTCCGGTCCCTGACCTTAGGGTTCACTGGCCCACAGGGTCACAGATCCGACCTAGGTACCCTGGAGGTGGGTGCTCAAGCAGCTAAACAGCCCATCAGGGAGACCGCAACCAATACCAGGGTAAGGGGTGGGCTTGAAGGCAGAAGACTTAATGGGCCAAGAGGCTCTCGGTATCTCAGAGCCCTCAAGAGTTACATATACCAGGGAGAGGGCAGGGGAGGTACCACTGTCCCCTGAACACCTCCTCCTCCAGCCTGGATGCCCAGCCCCGTGATCCACGGCAGTGCCATTGACACCACCTGTGTGTACTGGGCCCAGAGTTGTGGACGTCGGGCCGTCTGCCACTACTATGACCACGACCTGCTTCGAAACCGGTGAGACTGGGGGTAGGGACTACCAGGGGGCTGTGAGAAAGCTTCTAGAAACACTCTTGGGGTCCCAGGCAGGCCACCAGCAGGGAGGGGAGGTCCACTGGCATCCACCTTCAGGGTGACCGGTGCTCTATGCAGTGCTGATCTCATCAGTCCTGCAAGCTAGACATTGTCTCCTCTTTTGATGGATGCGGAAAGTGAGATTTAAGTAAGTGGCCCAAAGTCACACAGCTGATAACTGAAAAAGCTGGGCCTGACCAGTCTGTGCTGGCTGAGTGAGGGGAGAATCAGGGGAGCAGCCCAGCTGTGAGAAAAACAGGGAGTTGGGGTGGGTTAGGAAGATGGCTCTATCTAGGACATAGGAGGCCTAGGATGCAGGCCCAGCTCTGCCTCCCTCATTGCGAGACCTGCCTTATCTGGGACTTAATCTTCCCATCCATACAATGGGGAGCCCAAAGGAACCTGAAGGCAGAGAGGCTGCAGGCCCTGGGCTGGATGGGCAGCTGGGGGGAGGGACTTACTAGCAGAGCTGGGAGTAGGGAGCTGTTCACTTCCAGCTCTGAGGAGTGCATGGTTCCAGGAGGGCTTCCTAGAGGAGGAAAAGTCAAGAAGAGTCTTAGTGAATTAGACAATCAGGAGAGGGAATCCTCCTTTTCTTGTGGCAAGTGATGTGATCCAGAGTTGGAACTGTCTGGCCCCCTGAGCCCTTAGAGAGACCCAGAGAGAGGCAGGGCCAGCCCAGGCCATGAGGCAGTCAGCACAGGGCAGGGAGAATGCCCAGGCTTCTTTGGAGCCTTTCCCCGCTTCCAAGGAAGGACCCCCATGGGGGTCAATTCTAGGGACTCCCAGCCAAGGCCATGGTGACAGGGTCCACTGCCCTGGGACTAGAGGCCTATCCCCGCCCAAGGCCTCAACGTCTCCAACTACATAATGGGTGATGATTGCTGACGCCACTCTGTTTCCAGCACAAGCACATCCAAGCCCTGAATGGGGAGGTCCTGAGTTCAAGGGTCACTTGCTCTTTCCCAGGTTCATCGGCCTCCAGTTCTTCTTCAAGACAGGCTCTCTGGCCTGTTTCGCCTTGATTTTGGCCATCCTAAGGCAGCAGGACAAAGAGGAGGGGACCAAGGCAACCATACCCAACTCTGGCCTACAGCAGCAGCTGTTAGCGTCAGGAGAAAAGAAGGAGCCGGAGGAATCCAGAGTGTGAGCTCTCCCAGGGCCCCATTCTGGCCAGGAGTGGCAGCCATGGCGAGTAACTCCTCTGGGCCCTTTGCCTGAGATTGGGGGTTGGGAGCCCTGTTTTCCAATTATGAGTCCGCCACTAACTTGCTACGTGGCTTTGAGCAAGCCACTGACCCTTTCTGGGCCTTTGTTTGCTCACCTGAACCAAAGAGTTACTTGCGGGTTTGTTGTGTTGGCCACTTCTGAAGCTTGAGGGTCTTCCCCCTCTTCTCCCCCAGCCATGCGGGCTGACCTGAAACCAGACTTTCCTGGGTGGAAGGACTGCATATCTTTCCCCCAGAACCCGAGGATAGAGAAGTGGACAAAAGTAGGCCAGGCTGCCCCGCATACTGGGTCCTGGCCCTGCTCTGCTGCTCACCTGGAACACCCTCTCTGAGCCTCAGCCTCCTGCCTCCATCTCTGTCAGGTGGAAATGAACTTGACAGCTTTCAGGCCCCTTCAGCTGTGACCATCTGTGTGGCCAGGACAGACTCAGGTCTCCTCCCCAGCCCCGCTCAGCCTGGACTTGGGGCCAGTACAGCCTCTGTTGAGAAGTGTCCATTTGGCGCCCCCTGGAGGCAGAGCCCTGAGCTTTGGGGAGACGCCCTGGGGAGGGAACTGGTCCCACTCAGAACATCCAGGCTAGGCAGGGCCTTCAGGAAACCTGGTGTGAGGGACCCAGGGGCCTTGGCTGTGCAGGGAGACTCACTCTCTGGAGTCAGGAAATGCCAGCCCTGCCCTCAGGCAGCCACAGTCTGGGTGAGGCCTATTCTCTGCCAGGTGGAGAGGAGGACCCAGGTCCCACATTGGGGCATTTCCTAATTTCAAAGACCAAATGCACTCAGCATAGACTCACTGGTACCCGTGCACTGCCAAGATTTCACACATTTGACCTGGGCCCACCAAAGCCACTTTGACTTTTGTGACTAGAATCCTAATTTCACCATTTCCTCCCAGGTGCCTGATTCTATGTCACCTGGGGTTGTGTAGACAATGTCTGGTTCTGTGACACCCACATTTTGGGGTAACATCTGGTTCTCTGTAATGCCTGGGTTGGCGTAAGAACCTGTTCTTTTTGATGCCCAGGCTTGTGATCTGGAAGCAATAATGCGTGGCTCTGTGTAATAAGTGGGTCTGCGGGATACTTGGGTCTGAACAGACAAGTCCTTGTCTGTGTCAGGCCTTGTCTTGCCTTGTCTTGTTTTATGGCTAGTCTTATCTGGCCTGATTATCTCCCTGGGACGGGAAGAGAGTTTCCCAATCTGCTTCCAGCCCAATCTGGTTGCTTGGGAGGCAAGAGACAGGGAGTCATCAGAAGGAGCTTCCCAAATCCGTGTCCAGCCCTGTACTGTGTGTGGGCCAGGGGAGAAGCTGGGGGTTTGGGGGCACATGTGGCTCTGGCCCTCTGTGCAGCTCTCAGTGGCAGGGCTTTGAGGCTATGCCACATGAAAGAAGAGGGAGGTACAAAAGTTCTAATTCCCATTTTTGTTCTGCTGGTTGATACCTTTAAATGTCTAACAAATATCTGAGCCTGTATTTATCAGTGCCAAGAATTTCAGAGTCTCTTCCAAAAAGATGAGGCTGTTTGTATGTTCATAATTCTCCTCCTTCCCTGTCATTTCCCAGGTTTTGCAGAAATAATCTGGAATTATAGATGTAGCTTACTATTAAATTTGTTCTTGCATAATGTGTCTTCTGTTACAAAAATCCTTTCTTCGAAACTGTATTAAGGTTTGCAACAACCAGATTCTTTCCAGTTATTTAGATTTAACTTTTACTGGATTCATTGCTCACCATTATTTCTCGTATATTACATCTCCCCCTACCTGTATATTCTGGTCTAAATTTTGTTCTGCTCGACTACTTCCTCTAGTAATGGTTTCAGAAGTGGAATAAGGTCACAAGGCTTTCCAAGTCCTCACCTGTCCAAACTGTCATTCAGGTTTTATGGAAGAGGAGATGGTTCAGAAAGGATAAGCAACTTGCCCAAGATCACACAAAGTAAATGCCAGAGCCAGAATTAGATCTAGATTTTGTGTGAACTGACGCTTATACAATTTGGGGAGTCCTCTTTAAGAAAAAGAACACAGGGCTTCCCTGGTGGCGCAGTGGTTGAGAATCCGCCTGCCGATGCAGGGGTCACGGGTTCGTGCCCCGGTCCGGGAAGATCCCACATGCCGCGGAGCGGCTGGGCCCGTGGGCCATGGCCGCTGACCCTGCGCGTCCGGAGCCTGTGCCCCGCAACGGGAGAGGCCACAACAGTGAGAGGCCCGCGTACCACAAAAAAAAAAAAAAAAAAAAAAGAAAAAGAACACAAAATTAGGTAAGAAGATGAATATTTACTTAGAATGAAAAAAGAAGTCAAAACAAATACATCTCACAATTCAGAAAAATAGCATAAGATTTTTTACTAACTGCTGTGCATACCTCCAAAATTCTCCCCCTAACGGTTGGAAATATTTTCTATAGACTAGCTTCTGGTTCTATACATTTCAAACTTGTTTCTCCTCTATTGTCCATATACTTCCAGGGCCAGGCAGGAGAAAACACTTTCATGTCACAAGGTGACCTCTGGATATGACACCTTGATGTCACAATGCCAAATGAGTTGGACTGTTGTGTAGGAAGATTCCTAGAAGCCATTCTCTATACAGAGGTAACTAGCAATGATTTATCTATTCATAGAGGTGACTGAGAACCACATAAATATATCCCAATGAATCCAAATTAAATTGATCCCCAACTCCACTCCCCCTTAGCCATATTCCAGAAATGCCCATGCCAACTGCTTCACATAAAGGGAAACTGGGACACAAGGAAACTTGTAGTGGAAAGAACTAGCAATCTTGACCCACTGTGGTGAAAGTGTCTACCTTTGCAAATTTCCCGAGAACTTGACAACAGGAACATATTGCTGAAGCCTCTCCCAGGGCCTGGGTAGAGGCCGTGGTGCTCAAGCAGCCTTAACTTCATGCTGAGTCTACCTCTGGGTTGAGCTGAGATTCGAAGAAGACGAGGTGCTTGTGCTTAAAATCATCCAGGCTGGTCAGGGAAGAGACTCCAGGAGTAATCACAAGAGAGACATGGGGCTGAGAGCCAGGGGTGGAACAGGTAAGGGCCAGCGACTTCCCAGGGATTCAGGGGGTCCACGGAGCAGCCCTCTTCCCTGACATGGCCTCTGGCCAATAAGAAGCCGCAAGCAATTACACCTGTGAGCTCACTTTCTTCTCACCCTGTCCCTGAGAGTTGGAGGAGAAGGCATTAAGTCTCCTCCTAGATTCTATGGTGGTAAAATCCAGCAGAGAACAGGACTGGAACCAGAATGAAGATCCTGACACCTGGCCCGGAGTTCCTTTAGGCTGTAGACTCATGCTGGGAAGTTGCAGGGCAGGCAGATGCCAGGGAGCCAGGAGCCATGATTGGAGCACAACTAAACAAGGAGCAAGAACTGGGACTTCCCTGGTGGCACAGTGGTTGAGAATCCGCTTGCCAGTGCAGGGGACACGGGTTCGAGCCCTGGTCCGGGAAGATCCCACATGCCGCGGAGCAACTCAGCCCATGCGCCACAACTACTGAGCCTGTGCTCTAGAGCCCGTGAGCCACAACTACTGAGGCCGCATGCTGCAACTACTAAAGCCCACGCACCTAGAGCCCGTGCCCTGAAGCAAGAGAAGCCACCGCAATGAGAAGCCCACTCACTGCAACGAAGAGTAGCCCCCACTCACCACAACTAGAGAAAGCCTGTGCGCAGCAACAAAGACCCAACACAGCCAAAAATAAATAAATAAACTTATTTAAAAAGGAAAGAACCCACGGCACCCTTGCCATTCTTTAGACATGTTGAATTCTTTCCCCCCTAACAAGCCCCTATCTGTGCTCTTCCCTCTACCCAGCTGGCCTTCTTCACATCCTCACCCCATTGTTTGCCTCTCCATCCCGCTTCATGAAGTCCTGCCCAAACTTCCAGACCCAGCTCAAAGGCCACCACCTCCAGGGACGCAGCATGGTATAGGCAACGGGAGTGGGTGGCAACCACCTTAGGGAATCCATTAAAAGATATAGACTCTCCATTAAAAATGCACACAAACTTATACACAATTGTGCCTCTGATTTCAGAGGTTGGGGATCATTTGAAGCCTGGCTGTAGACCTCCAGTGGAGTGGAATAAAAAGAACAGAGTTTTAGAGTCAGTCAGATTTGGGTTCAAATCTAGACTCTGCCACTGATTCACAGTGTGACCCCAAACAAGATTTAACTTCTTTGCCTCTCAGTTTCTTCACCTGTAAAGTGAGGTTGATCATTCCTGTGTCCCAGAAGGTATGAAGACAAAATAATGATAACATACTCAATTCACAGGCAGTGTACTTAATGATCAATATTTGTAAGTTTCCTTCCCCTTCCCCTGTTCCTGAAAGGAGCACATGGGGGTGGAGGTGGGAGTGGGAAGTAAGGACAGGGAGAAGGCGCCACTGAGGGGAGGCACCACCCTTGCTCTGCCCTGCCCTGGCTGCAGCTCTGCTTGTCCCCTAATCTCTCTTCCACTGTCAGCCAGGGCTCAGCCTGCCCAGTCTTATCTCTCCCCACAGCCAGCCTGGGTCAGCTTTTCTCAGCCAGATTTACATTTTTATTGATTTTCTTTCTCCCTTCCAGAGCACTCCCTTCCTTCTGTTTCCCCTTTTGCTATAAAATGGGCTAACCCTGGAAGCAGCAGTTCTGGTGCTGGCCAAGAAGTGATGGTTCAAGGATAGATTCATTCACCATGCATTCATTTATTTATTCAAACACCCAATCAACCAACAAATCACATGGCTGCTCTATGCCCCTGTGCTGGCACTGCTGGGGACACAGCCATGGGTCCAGTACAGGAAACTCCCAGTATAAGCAGACAAGCTGACAAATAGTAATAGAAGCATGATTAGTCATATAGGAGAGGGAAGAAGAGGAAGCCATGTATTCTTCCTGGGGTTACCATAGAAGGCTTTCCAGAAGAGGTTAAATCAGAGCTGGCCTTAAAGATTAGGCAGGAAATCCCCAGGTAGAAAAGATGCAAATAGACATGAGAAACAATGGTATGATCAAAGATAGGAAGGCACAAGAGAGCAAAGTGTGTCTGAGATATGGTACAAAAGCGATGTGGTTGGGATGTACTGCATGTGCAGGGCCATCAGGAGAGAGAGGAGAGCTGAGGCTGGATGTACCAGTGAGGACCAAGCCTTGAGTTCCAGCTGAAGGCTTTGGATGTCTTCCTGAGGGCAAAGAGGGGCCCTTGAAGCATTGACTGATGGATTATTCGATTGACTGGTTATTTTAAGCAGGGAGTGACATGACAAGATTTGTGTTTTAGAAAGGCTGCAGGCTGCACCCTGGGGGCTTTGAATGGAAAAGGGAAGCTGGAGGCCAAGAGCTCAGGCTGGAGACTGGTGCTTAATCAAGAGAAGAAGTAGGAGACCTTGAACCAGGTCATCCTTGAAGTGGGGACATCTAAGATGAGTCTTGAAAGATGAGTAGGACCATCCCAGGTGGAGAAGTTGGGAACAGTGTCCAGGGAGAAGAAACTACACAGATAAAAACTCAACATAGAGGGCTTCCCTGGTGGCGCAGTGGTTGAGAGTCCGCCTGCCAATGCAGGGGACACGGGTTCGTGCCCTGGTCCGGGAGGATCCCACGTGCCGCGGAGCGGCTGGGCCCGTGAGCCATGGCCGCCGAGCCTGTGCATCCGGAGCCTGTGCTCCGCAACGGGAGAGGCCACAGCAGTGAGAGGCCCGCGTACCATAAAAACAAAACAAAAAACAAAAACTCAACATAGAGAGAGCTCCTGGCAAGTTTGGGAATTTTCCACTAGTTTCGCAGGGCTACAGTGTGGTCTAAGAGAAAGGTCATGGTGAGGGATGTAGCTGAAGAAATGGGTCAGGGCCCTCAGTTTCTCTCAGTATTCTCTGTCTACTGAACCTAGACTCAGGTGGGAGATGAGAGGGAGTACTGGCCACTTGTACAGAGGTGACAGTGTGGAGCTGCCTCCCCTGAAGACTGAGAGAGGCTTTCCATGATCACAGCACTACATTTTACAAAGTCCCTTCACACTTTATCCTCATGGCTTCCTGATGAGGAATGTAGAACAAGGACTATTGGCCCCATATAGTGGATAAATAAACTGAAGCCTACAAAACTACAGGAACTTGTCCAAGGTTGCTCAGGTATCCCCCTTTTAAAGCTCCAATGTTTTTTCTAATAAACTTACTTGTCCCTGAATCTCATACACACAATAGATATAGTAGCTACTAACTAATGTGATTGGAATGGGAAAAAGCATTAAAAAAACACATCAGAGTAAGAGATCTCCTCCTGTCCTCAATTCCTCAACCTTCACCCTGGAGCAGGAGACATTCCAGCTGAGAAAAGCAGGTTCCCTCTGCTTTGAAATCCAATAGACATGAGGACAAATCGCAGCTCTGTCACATTCCAGCTGTGAGAAGTCAACTGCATTCATCTCAGCCTTAATTTTCTCATCTGAAAAATGGGAGAAACAAACCCTATCTTTCATAGAGTTGTTATGAGGACTTAATGTGATAATGTAAGACTATGGTAATTAACTATTGCTGGGGTAATTAACAAATTACCCCAAAACTTAGCAGCTTAAAACAACAGATATTTATTATCTCATACGATTTCTGAGGATCAAGAACCCAGAATTGGGCTAACTGAGAGATTCTGGCTCAGGATGTCTCATGAGGTTGCAGTCAAGTGTCAGCCAGGGCTGCAGTTATCAGAAGGCTCAACTGGGGCTGGGGGATCCACTTCCAAGCTCCCTCTGTGGTCGCTGTCAGGTTTCCATTCTTCTCTGGCAGTTGGTCAAAAGTTTCATTTCCTTTTTACCCAAACTTCTCCACAAGACTGCTCATGACATGGTGGCTAACTTTCCCTAAATGAATGATCCAAGAAAGAGAATCTACCAAGAAGGAAGCCACAGTATCTTTTATAATCTAATCTCGGAAGTGACAAATCTTTATTTTTACCATATTCTTTTGGTCACACAGACTAACCTTGGTACAGTGTGGGGCAGGAACACAAAAGGGTGTGGATACCAGGAGGTGTGGATCTTTGGGAGCCATTTGGAAGCAGGCTACCACAAGTGTCCAGAACAGTGCCTGGCACCCAATAGGTACTTATTCGTTTGTAGCTGCTTTTATTCTCCCTGTGCTCACAGACTAGCTGGGAAGACAAGATTTGGACATGAAAAGAGAGAGCTTGGCAAAATAGACTGCAACTTGAATTGGGCAATGCTCAATCACATGATGGAAGAGGGTCTGCAGGACCAAGGGTTGGAAATAAGGGAAGGCCGCCTGGCAGAGGTGGAGCTGAGAGTGGAGGCCAATTCAGCGAGGAGACAGAGGATGAGTGTGGCACACACTATCTGTTGCCTTCCCGCAGCCAATCTCCTTTTCCTCTTTCCAGTAGCAAGGTGCCCAGTCACAAGGATGATCCAAGCCCTTCATGGAAAAGCCTTCCTCTTTGCCAGTGAATAGTCTAAGAGTAGACATGTGACTTTATTTTGGTCAGTGAGATATAAGGGAATGGTCTTCTTGGAAAGCTCCCCTCTTGGATAAGAGAGGCATGTGAGAAGATCCTTTGTCTCCCATGCCCTTTCTTCCTGCTTGGGAGGACATGGTACTTGGTGCCACATCAGCCATTTTGTGATCACAAGGGGAGTCTCTCTCAAGGCTTAGAATGGGAACCTGGGTCATCAGAGGCATAACCAGACATATTCTGGTTGAATAACCAGACCAACCCTGGCTCTACCTTCCTCTGGCTTTCTTGTTAAGGAAATAAAGGGTTTAAGCCATCAGGTTTTTTCTTACTTGCATTCTAACTGATTCAGTGAGCAAAGCATTCCAGTTCCCTCTGGGGTTTTTTCCTTTTCCTCAGGAAGGTAGAGTGAAACTGTGGAATAGGAAAGGGCCCTTGGCTGGGAGGCAGGAGTCCTTGGTCTAAATAACCCCAGCTCTGCCTCTGAGTTGCTCTGTGATCTTGAGCAACTCCCTGCCCCTCTGGGCCTCCAATAATCATAGATAATATTTATTGACTGCTTGCTATGTGACAAGCACTCTGCTAAGACCTTCCCTTGCATTATCTCATTCAATCCTCATGTCAACTCCGCTATGTCAATATTATTATTTTCTTTATTTTATAGATAAGGAAACTGAGGCCCAGAGATATGAGGTAATTTGCCCAAGGTTACATAGCAAGTTAGTGCTGGATCTCTGGATTCTGAATTCATGCTCATCTTTCTCCAAAGCCCAGGCTCCTGACCATAATGCTATACTGCTTGGTGGTAAAAGGATGTCTCTGGACAAAATGACCTCTAAGGGCCTTTCCAGCTCAAATATTCTTTGACTTGCTGTCCCATTTCTAGCTACATGATGAACAAACCAGCTTATCCTAGAGAAGAATGAAATAAGGACTGTCTTTAGCCATCTGAAAAGCTGTCATATGAGTGGGAGATTAGACATACTCAGTGTAGCTCAGAAGACATGAACTGGACAAGTGCGGGGACACTACCAGGAGACAGAATGCAGCTTATATAAGGGAGAGATTTCTAGCTTCCATTCAGCAGGGGTAGGGGTATGCACAAAGGCAATGGCTCCCCTGTCATGACATTTACACAAGCCTGTGTTAGATAAACATTTGTCAGAAGTATTGCATTAAGTAGGAACAGGATTGAACAGCTTAAAACTTGTGGTAGGAATTAAAGAGGATAATATACTCTAGTACATTCTAATACTCCTAGCACCATAACTGATACAAATAGAGGGAGTCAATAAATTGCTGTTTCTTTTCCTTTTTGACACTGAGATTCTTGGATTTTAAGATCCTCTAATATGGATTTTTGGCCCTTTGGCTCTAATATGCCACAGTTCTATAATTTCAACACATTGTGATTCTGCCCTGCTAAGACGCTATGATTTTAATACTCTAACCTTCCATGATTGTGTGGCTCTGGAAGCTGAGCAGTCTATGATTTTGTAATTTAATAGTCTCTAGCTTTAACAATCCAAGATTCAATAAAGTGTCTCTCACCAGCTCTAGAAATATGAGGGAGTGGCTCTATGCTGTGCTTCACTGGCCTGGACACACATTGGGCTACTACCTCTGTTCATGTTATCATTCCACTGCCTTGCCCCACCCCAGCCTCAGGCTCTCCATACCAAAAAACCCTCCTCCCTGATTCCTACCCCGTCTTCACTCCGCACCTACAATGTAGGTATATTCACTCTCTATCTGCTGGTGATTTTTCATTAACTAAGAACATTCTCTGTGTCCAGGCTTGTGCTTATTCCAAAAGGGATATAAGAGAATGAGAAGGTATGGTTGTAATTCTCAGGGGGCCTAGGATCTAAGGACTCAAGTCCCTTGCTTTTGTTTAAGTTCAACTCAAACTTACCTCTACCAGGAAACCTTCCTTGACTGACACTAAATATCCAGAACCAATAACCTTAATCACAAATGTGAAGATCTGACTTCTTTGGTCGATTATAGTGCACATTTTAATTTATCTGTTTATCATGTTTTCCAGATTATAACTGAGATTCCCCCATAAATTAAGAGCATGTCTCTTCAACCAAACTGAGAGTTTTTTAGAGGAAGACCATGTCTTCCCCATCAGACTGGAGGCTCCATGGAGACATGGTCCATGCCTCCCTTATATCATACTTGAGCTAGAGTTAAAAGCAGAGTGATGTTTCTCCACCAGATTAATAAATACCCAATGGTAAGTTCATTTCTCTGCCAATGGACTGAGGATTTTATAAAAGCAGAAGCTACACCTCCCTTTAATATGGAGAATCTCCAAAGGCCAAGGGCTGAGCTTCCACTCATGCTGGGAGCATCTCCCAGAGATCAAAGGGTCTAGGGTTCTCCCTTCTCTTTCTATTTCTTTAATCCTAGCTCAGGACTCTAGCCTGAAGGAGATATTTTATCTAAATCAGATAATGAAAAAGAGAAGATTAAGAACTCAAGCCTCTCTCCCAACAAGTCCAGACCCTTTCTTGCTCTATCCTGGGCCATCTCCTAAGAGCTGCCACACCTCTGCCCAAACTGGGCCCCTCTCAGCCACTCGAGCAGCAAGTGAAGATGTCAGCACCTTGGACAGCGCCCAACCCATTAACAGGACTTGGAGCCAGCGGAAGCCAAGCTCTCCAACTCCCTTAGCCTCTGGGTGATGAATTTCCTCGTTTCTCAATTTGATTAAAGCCCAGTAGATAACCAGAGCCCCTTGTTCCTTTCTCTTTTCTCTTCCTGGTGAACATAATCAACTCCATCAGGCTGGAAATACTTGCTCTTAAATACTACCTACCCAGCCCTGGCCTAGGCGTGAATCAGGGACACACTGCCAAAACACTTGGAATACTCACACGTTTTTTCCTGGAGAATAAGGTGGGAGAGGAAGCTCTCCCTGAGATGTATAGGGGCTGTGAATGGACGTGAAATGTGTTTGGGTAAAGAAAATCCTGAACTGAAACTCAGGAAATTTGAAGCTTAATTCTGGATAAGCTTTGCCACTAATCTAGATATGATCTAGAGCAAGTGGCACACCCTTTATGAGCCTGTTTTTCCATCTGTAAAATGAAGATGTTGGATTAGACAATCTCAAATGTTGTGTTCAGTGCTAAAATTCTATAGGAACATTTAAAACAGATAAGGAAAGAGATTTGCCCAAGGTCATATGGCAAGCTCATGGCAAATGTGGGTCTGAATTCATGGCTCCTGGTTTCTACTTCAGTGTTATTTCACTTGCACAGTACTTCCCCCTTAGTCCATGTCGCAGACTTTTTGCCTGGGGTCAGAGCTGAAGAAGTTGAAGACAGGTGGGATAGAGTTCATTGGTGCCAACAAAAGGAAATAAAATTTTAAGATATGTGGAAATGCTGATCTCTATGCAGAGAGCATAGTAGAAATAACTAAGATTAGGGGGAAAGGATCACCTCATAGAGACAGAAATTCAACCCTAAACTCAGAGAAACCCTGGAAAGGTTTTGGGACTTGCCCAAGGCCATCCAGCAAGGAAACTGTAGAATCCTCTCAAAGAGAAAGAGTGAACTCTTTTCTTGATCAAGTATTGGGAGGTACCCATGTCAGAGAAGAGAAGAAAAATATAAATCAGGAAGTAGGTATTAGGTACTAAAGTGTGCCCAGATCTGCACTAAACACCTTGGCAAGAACATACAGAATAAGACATGAATTCTGCTTTCTCCATCTTTGATGTGCTGCTTCTTCTACTTGGAAATACTTCCAATGCATCTATGTATGTCCAAGTACTGCTGTTCCATCAAGGCTCAAACCAAAAGTCTCCCCTGGTGGGAAAGCATCCATAACTTTATCCAGATGCCACTTCTCTCTCCTCTGAATCCCCAAAGCATTTTCTTTGTTCCTGTTTTATAGTACTCAGCATCATCTGCCTTATCTGCTCCCATCCTCTCCCATAATGATTGAAGAGAGAGAGAGCCTGCATTTTATTCAGCTTTGAATCACTCAGAATACTCAACACAAGATTTGAAATGTAATAGAATCTCAGTAAGTATTGGATGGCTGAATAGATAGATGGATGGATGATGAATATAGATGTATGGGTGATTCAGAGAGAGAGAGAAGATGAAGGGATGGATGTGTGGATGGGTGAGTGGGTATACAGGTGGATGGTGGGTGAGTGTATGGATGGACAGATAAGTACATAACCATATAGGTGGGAAGAAACTGGATAAATGGGCAACTGGGTTGGTAGGTAGGTGGGAAGATGGAAAGGTGAATGAATATAAGAATGATTCTATGGACAGCTGGATGCAAATGTATGTAGGTGGATAATGTGGTTGGTGAATAGATGGATTAATATATAGTTAGATAGTTGTGTGGGTGAATGAGTGGATGTATAATTACATGATTATATGGAAAGATAAATGTCAGGATATGTAGAAAGAAGAATTAGGGGAAACATGGAGGTATTCCTAATATCACAAAGATCACTTTCATGGAGACTTTCCATTGCTAATGTCAGAAAAATGACTGTGGGGGTGAGCTGACTCTGTGCTTAAGCTGAGTCAAAAGTGTGCTAAGGTTGCAAAAGATCTCAGCCTGGTATCAATGAAAGTCTAATATCACGATCAAAAAAGGTAGCGGTCCTGCCTTGACCTGAGCTGTTCACACTGCCCTGGAGCCTGTGTTCTGCTCTGTGCATCTGGAGGGATGACAGCAGCCATGGCTTGTCCACATAGGCAATACAGCGAGGAGTAATCTGTAAAGCCTACCAAATGAGGAACTGGTGAAAGAACCAGGAGTGTTCAGCCTGGAGAAGAGAAAAGTCAGGGGTGATAATCATCATGGCTCAGGATCTGGCTGGCTATCCTGGGGCATGCCATGTGGCCCCAGAGGCAAATCTAGCTCCCAGAGGAAGTCACAAGGCTGAGGTCTCAGCCTCATGTGAGAAAGGCCATCATACAAGAGAAAGACTTTCTTGGGGGAGTGAACTTCCCATCTCTGGGGCTGCACAAGTAGGATCTGGACATCTTCTATGACAGAAGCTACAAAGTTGACACTTGCTTGATGTGGAAAGTAAATAAGGGCAACTCTGAAATCTCTTCCCACCCCCAAGTTAAAACATCTGTTCATCTCATCGATCCTCAACAATTAGGTTCAGCTGTGTGGTGAGTTCATATTGGAGTGTAGGGAATTTCCATCCAGAGCTGAGGGTTTGGAGAGATTTGGGAGACAGAAATGGGGTCTAATGGGACCCTCAACTTTCTGTGGAGGTCTGGGATTGAGGTATGAAGAGAAATTGAAAATGTCCTTTCAGAGGCCCAAATGACAGAGGAGGGAGAGAGTCAGAGCCACTCAGAGCCAATCCGTGACCTAGATTCTCTGTAATTAATGAGCTTACGTCACTGACATGTTGGCTTCTGATCAACACTGTCTCCCCAGTCCCGCCCAGCTCTCTGGTATGAGAAGATTAAATCAATTAGGAGGAGGAGGAGATCTGGCTGGCGCTGGTTGGGAACAGCGGATAATTCACTTACATAACAGAGTATTGAGGTTTGGACGTGGCCTTTGAGTAGTGGCAGTGGATCCCAGAGCCCAGCTTTTGGGAAGAGACTTCAGGAGTCGGGAGTAAAGGCAGAGGGAAATAAAGGGGGTCCAGAGGAATGGGCAGCCATGACCCCAGGCGGAAGCCCATATTCCATCTTCTTGCTGAGAACAAATCCCCTGTTCTCTGGGCTGAGAGAGGGACAAATTGAAAAATCACTCTTCCTTCCCCCAAGTGAGGGGGTCCCAGCCACCAAGATTATTTATAAATGAAAATCTGACCAAGCCTCTCTCCTTAGCTTGGCATTCAAGGCCCTGCAAACTTTCCTGGGGCATTTCCTGCCTCCAAGGGGTGCGGTGGGTAGAGAGGCAATAAACACCTCCTCGTTTTCCCTCTGTGCCAGGTCCTGGCTAGGCACTGGAAGTCCAGAGAGAAACAGACCTAGTTCCCTCAGAAGCATGGCCTAGTGGGGGGACACATACCCACCACGCTGTGTGCCAAGTGGTAAAACAGAGGCCTGCATGGGCAGGACCCAGAGGGGTCACAAAAAAGGGAGGACTCCTGGGGCCAGTTCGAGAAGGCTCCCCAGGGAAGGCAGTCTCACTGAGCCTTAAAGGAAGGATGGCTTAGTGGGAGTTCATTGGGCTGACCTGGTTGAGGGAGGGCCTTGGGTGGAGGGAACAGCATGTACAAAAGCATGGCAGTAAAACAGCTTGGCACACATTCAGGGAACTAGTTGATGTGGCTGGAGCTTAGAGCATGAGTTAGGAATGGGGGAAATGAGCAGGAGAGGTGGTCAGTCCAGGTCTCGCTTCTGATGGCGTGCCAAGAAGGCACTGAGGCAATGACCCCAGAGTCTCTGATCTATCTATGCTTCCTGAGCACTGACAATATGCCAGGCCCTGTGCTGGGACTGGGGGAGGATGGAAGTGCGGGATAAAGAGATGAATGATACTCAGGCCCTGTCCTCCAGGAGTTCTAGAAGGACACACAAATATTTTCCATTACCAAGCTGATAGTCCCAGCTTGGCTCCAGGTGGGATTCAGGCCTGGCTGGTGTCTCTGGAGCTCTGCTTATTGGCTGGGTCTACCCGCAGCCCCTTGCCTAAGGACTGAGATGCCCAGGCAAGCAGTCTTGCTGGTCAAACGTGACCTGGCCTTGGGACTTCCCTGGTGGTCCAGAGGTTAAGACTCTGAGCTTCCAATGCAGGGTCCACAGGTTCGATCCCTGATCAGGAATGGAGATCCCACATATGGCAACTAGAGAGCCCTTGTGCCACAACAAAGACCTGGTGCAGCCTAAATAAATAAATAAAAATTAAAAAAAAAAAAAGTGGCCTGGCCTCTGGGGGCCTGCTCCTGTCACCTAACTCCTGAAGATAATTCCTGTGGTAAACAAGGTCCCCCTGAGCAAGTCCAGATAGATGGGAGAAAGTGACGCCCCGAGCTGGTATGCTAGCGAGGGAGGCAAGGCATGGGTCGAGAAATGCTTAGGAGTTGTACTGGAAGGGTCTTGGGAGACACTCAGCGTTGTTATCTCGGGTCATGCCATCCTATGGGAAACAGGAGGATGTAAGGTCAGGAGAACAAGAGGAGTTGCAATGGTTTCAGGCTCCTCAAGTTATAGGATTCGTCAGGTGGAGGCCCATGGAAACTTAGGAATTCAAGTGGACCACACACAAGCTGCTTGTAGGAAGCAGGCATGTGGAAATCCCTCCCTCACCTGTTCTCTCCCTTCCTTCATACTTTCCTTCAGCAGCTCTCAGTACCTCTTCTATCCAAGCAGGCTCTGGGCTGAGCAACGAGGCACAGATCTAGGGTCACCCTGTTCTTTGTCCCAAGGGCCAGCATTAAGCACAACATTCTAGCATATCCTGGACTTGTCTGCATTAAAATGTTGGCTGGGAATTGAAGCTAGGGCCTGAAGTGTATTCTACTGTTGGAAAGATTTAGGAAGTAACCTTTGTGAATGCAAGCAACAGAAACTGACACAGACTAAGTAAAACGGAAAAAAAAAAAAAATTATTAGCAGTTCCACTGGGCAGCTCGGAATGGATGAGAAAGCTGGAGAACCCACTGAGTGGATAGCTGGATTCACAGCCAAGGTCATACCATAGAAACAGCTGGCCCCAATGCCTCCACTAGCCCGACCTTTGAACATCTCCACCATACTGCCCACCCAGACATGGCACTGCTACATGATGTAAGCACAAATGAATGCTAACGAATCCTCTTCCCAGCCTCCTCACTAATGGTCACATCAAGGTCCTGAGCCAGGTACAACTGGCCAAATTGGCATAGGTTGGTAGTGGTAGAGTATCTGGCCCCTTTCAGCTTTGAAATGGAAGATTGGGTCCTCGTTTCCATAAGGACACACCTAGTGGGGGATTTACTCAAAATACAAAGCAACAGACTGGTTTTAGGCAGCAAAAACTGTGACAAATGTCCACTACACCTTTACTGAGGAGTCACTAAATGCTGGATGCATTCCAGGAGTTTTATATAAACAAATCAGCAAAGCAGACTCTCTTTTTTAACTGGATAATGGTTGATTCCATTTTATAGCTGAGGAAATTGAGATTCCAGCAGTGAAGTAAGTTTCCCAAAGTCACTCGGCTGGTAAGTGATGGAGCCAGGATTCCAATACAGGTGGGTGGTTTTGTTGTTACAAATACATTATGCTGTCTCCCAAATTGTAAACACAGAGAATTTGTACTTACCATTGCTAACATTTTATTTAAAGTATGGGGCACAGAAAAATGGCTAGAAGTAAATGTTCCAATATCTTCACACGATGATTGATGGGATAATGGGATTATGAGTAATTTTTTCCTGCTTTTTAATGTTCTTCTGTACTTTCCTTTTAAAAAAGAGTATGCTTTACCTTAATAATTATAAGAAAAAAAATAAAAAACAGTTTTAAAGATTATGACAATGTTAACCCAATCATGGAGAAAATATACATAGAAAAAAGACTGGAAGGAAATTTGTCCAAAAAGTCTCAGGATAGTGGGATTATGGGTCTGCTTATTTTTCTTTCAACTTCTACTTTCCAAATTTTCTATAGTGAGCACTCTGAAACCAATGTAAAATAAGTTTTATTTTTAAAGCCAAACATAGAAATGATATTAACAAAGAGATGCATGTCTTAGTCCTTTTAAGTTCCCATAGTCACGTCCTATAGTGGTTTGGAAACCAAGGTGGTTCTGGGTTTTCTGGGGCAGCCTGGCAGTCCCTTGCAGTGTTTGCTACCACAGCTGGCATAGCTGTTTTGCATCACAGTCACCAGTTATCTCAGGCTGAACACTCTGAGCCAGGGTGGGAATAACCCAGTATTCCCACCTCTTGTAACAATGTACATGTTATCAGGCTCTGCTAAACTGTGAGGATTCAGCTCCGGGGGCTGGAATCTTCCTCTCTGCTGGTTTTATCTCTCATTTCCCAGGCTTCAAGGTTCACCTTCCCGCCTACAAATGGGGCAGGGCTGCTCAGTCCTGTGAAGTTTAGGCCCCTCTGAGGTGCCTTCTGTGTCTTCTTGTCCAAGCTGCAGGTCCCCCATCACCTCTCCTCCCTGCCCTGCCCAATGCCAAGTGCTGTGGATGGACAGAGGATGGAGGTTTGGTCCTGTCTGGCCCCTGTCTGGTGGAGGAGTCAGTCTTCCAATCTCAGGGAGACTCTAGATTATTCACTGCCTTAAGAATGTCCCAATCAGATGGAAGATGCAGTTCCTATTTTCCAGGAGTTCCCAGTGTAACGTGGTGACAAGACAGGAGAGAGCAGGGGTTGATTCATATGGGAAGACATCCGTCTCAGCCAACCCTGACTCCTAAATCTTCTGCCCTAGGACATCGCTACCTCCCTACCCACTCCTCCAGGTGGGACAGTCACGTTCATAGCCTCCTGGGCCCTCTGGGCACTCCCCTCCTCCACCTCCCCAAGCACAGGGAAGTTTCTTGTGCCCAGTGCATGCTCTGGTATCCTCCACCCCCCCCCACTCCCCTCCACTCCCACTTCTCCCTTCCTGCTCCTCAGTTTCTCCCCAGGCAAAGCAAGGGAGCTAGATAATCTTACAGGTCCTCCCTCTCAGTGGGGACATTCTGTATCTCATTGCCCCTTCCCAGACCCCTCCCATTCCTTCTTCTTTCTCAGCTTCTTCACCAGTCTGCTCCCTCTCCTCCTCTGCCCATGTATACCCCCTTCCTGCCAAGTCCCCAGTATCTCCAGGTGGAGGCCCACTTTGGCTGCTGCAGTAAGGGATGCAGTGGGGTAGAGTGGAGGTGGCTGGGAGAGAGAAGGGACCAGGCCAAGGCTGAGGTCAAAGAGGCTGGGCAGGTCAGGCAGCCAGCCCTAGCAGCCCAGGCCAAAGCTAGCTCAGCAGCTTCAGCTAAACTCTAGCAAGGCATCTACGCTTGGGTTGCAGCCCCAGAGCTGAGAGGCTCGTGGGGGAGGGGAGCATCTGCTGAGGACGGCACGGCCTCCAGAAACCTCTCCAGAGGATGACGAGGCCACAGAGAGTCCCAGCCCAAACTCTGGACTCAGGGATGAGAGGAAATGACTCTTCCTCCTCCCTAGGGAATGTGACTTAGGTCCTGGAAATCTAGAATCCAGGGCTGAGAGCGTCCCCAGAGGACACATGCTGGGTATAGGAATCTCCTCTACTCCCTGATGGGCTGTAGAGCCTTATCAACGAGCCTTCTGGGGTGGGAAGCTCACTCCCTCCCTTCTACGGCAGCCCATTCCATTGAGAGCTGGTTCATGCCCAGTTATCAAACTGCCACCAATGACTCCTCTGTGCCAGGACCTGGGCTGGACCCTAAGGATGCAGAGATGAATGTGGTCCCTGCCTTCAAGGAGCTCTCCATATGAGGAGGGAGACAGACACTGACCACACACAGTGATGGGGGAGCTGAGGGAGCCCAGAGGCAGCCCAGAGCCAGCGTCAGGGCAGGGTGGGGGTCACAAACTGCTTCCCAGCGCAGGCAATGGATCCCGGGGGCCTTGAATAAGCAGCTTCAATTACCACCTAAATGCCAACAAGTCTCAGCTCTGCAGCTCCAGCCTTGACACAGCTCCTGAATTCCAGACTTAAATATCCAACTGCCCATTCAGCCTTTCCACCTGGATCTCTTGGCATCTCAAACTCACTAGGATCGAGGCAGAGTTCACCCTCTCTGCCCACCCCAGACCTGGTCTTCTCTCTCTCAATCAATGATCCCATCATCCACAAGCCAGACACCCCAGAGCCATCCCTCACCCTCACCCCATATCCAGTCTATCACCAGGCCCTGAGCGACAAACCCACCACTTCTCCCCACCTCCACACCACCACCCAGCCCAAGCGCTGGCCTCTTCTACCTGCACTCCTCCTTCCAGCATCTCCTCAGCTGTCTTCTTGCACTCAGCCCCCTTCAATCCTGCAGTGACAGCAATCGTTCCAAAAAGCACATAAAATTGTCACCTCTCTGCTTAAAAGCCTTCAGTGGCTTCTCCTTGCCTTTGGGATAAAGTTTAAGACCTTGAACAAGGCCCGCAAGGCCCACCTGGCCTGGCCCTTGCAGACCTCGCCAGTTGTGTCTCAGCAACGCCCTCCTCCATCTCTTGACCTCTTGTCTCTGGCCCACCTAGCTTATCCCTCCACCACAGAGACCTCTGTACATGTTATTCACACTGTCTCCCCACTGAGCACAAAGACGTGGTCTGCCCTCCTCTCCTCTTCCAAATTGACTCCCAGGATGTCTGTTCTTTGCATGTTCACTGCCCCTGAATACCAGTCTCTGTCCCTTCTCACTTGAAAGAACAGCTTCAGGACATAGCAGATGGTTACAAAGTAACCGGCAGATTTGGAGCCCAAGGCCTCAGAACCTCACAGCATTCCCAGAAGCGCAGCCCTGACTCTGGCTCCCAGATGCCTTCCAGAACCCCGATTCTGCCCCTGATCTCTTCTTTCATTTCTGGGCTGGGGGCTGGGAGTGGAAGGTTGGCAAACCTCCCCATCCTCTCAGCCCAGACACTTCCTGGGCCTTATAGTGAGCCCAGAGGGGCAGAAATGAAGTGCCTGGGCTGGTGCCCTCTGCCTGGACCTGCGCCCTGTGTGTCCCAGATCAGCCAGCCGTACTCAGGCCTCAGGCCACGTACCGCCTCCTGTGCAGTTGGCCAGGACTTCCCAAGGCAGGGCGCCTGTCTTCACTGGGCTCCCGCAGCACTCAGTACGCGCAGGACTGTCAATTCGCCTGTGGTTGTGTTGGTTTCTCTGCCCAGACCAGGTGCTCAGCTTGCTCAGGGGCTGGGTGTTTTCATCTCTGCACCCTGAGCCTAACTCCAGGGTGGTCTCAAAAGAGAGGCTCAGAAAAGCCTCAGCATTCGAATTTGGGACGAACATCACATAAATGTGTGTTTTTGTCTTCTTCTCACATAAACTGCTGTTAACTCTCCTAAACACTTTGTGAGAAGGTGGACCTAGGTGTCTGACCAGCCTTGGTTTTGATGCCAGCTCCACCTGTTTCTAGCCATGACCTAGAGCAAGTGCTTAGCTTCTCAGGGCCTCTGTGGCTCCCCCTATAAAATGAGAGCAACATCCCCCTCTTAGGGGGTTCATAATTAAGTGAGTGACCTTATGCAGAGGGTACGGCAGATAATGTGTGCTCAACAATTCCTTCCCCTCTCCCTCCCTCAAACTTTTCCCCGATAGCGACTTGGTGTTTACCTGGATGAACTTGAACCTATGGTTGTCTCCTATAGGTCAAGTCAATTCAGATCATTTTGAAACCCAGTCTGGCCATCTGACACAGTCACTCTCCCGCCCCAGATTAGATACACATTTTATTTGGCCTCATCCAAGTCCTTCCAAGAATATAGCAGACCCACAAGTCAGCAATGGAGGACAGAGCCCGAGCACGGCTCTAGTCTGCCCTGCAGGCTGCCGGTGATCCACTAATCCATTCTCCTCCACCAGCTAGCCAGGCAGCTAGGCATTCCCCTAGAGAATCACTATTTGATCCTGCCCCTCATCTTGCCATAAAAATACCTTGGGAGATGTTCCAAATGCCTTTTGGGGTGTTTTTGTTTTGTTTTGTTTTGTCAGTTTTAATGTTTTTTTTATTGAAGTCTAGCTGATGTGCAAAGTTGTGTCAATTTCTGCTGTACAGCAAAGTAATTCAGTTATGCATATATATATATACATGCTTTTTAATATACTCTTTTCTATATGTTTTATCATAGGGTATTGAATCTGGTTCTCTGTGCTATACAGTAGGACCTTGTTGTTTATCCACTCTATATATAAAAGCTCACATCTGCTGACCCCAATCTCCCACTCCATCCCTCCCCCAGCCCCTTCCCCTTTGGTAACCACCGGTCTGTTCTCTATGTCCGTGATTCTCTTTCTGTTTCATAGGTAGGTTCATTTGTGTCATATTTCAGACTCCACATATAAGTGACATCATATAGTCAAATGCCTTTTTGAAATCAAGATTTTCAAGACTCTGACCGACCCCTGATCTCAGGTTCTCCCAAAGGAGGAGATAGGAGATTAGCCTGACTTCCTTTAAGTAAACCTGTGCTGGGTCCTGATGACAACTGCATTTTCTTCTCCATTTTTTAATGATATAAAGCATTCTTTTTCTGCTGTCTCTGTTAGTGTTGTTAAATCTGAAGAATTTTCAGTCCTCAGTGAAAAGTCTCACTTAGAAATGACCAAATTAACCCAGGCTACTTGCCTACAACAGTTGACTATTGGCTGAAAACTGCTCAAAACACTTAAATGAGAACTTCCCTCTACCACGGGAAATTTGCTTTCTGAATGAATGAAGGATTTCTATAGGAAGGTAAATTTCCGTCCTGATCTTCTGACTCATTATAAATGTGGAATGGTAAAATTCAAATAATCACCGTCTTCTTGTAATATGGAGTCAAACATTCACTTGTTTGTGCCTTAATAAAAGCTTAGCTGTATATTTTAAGTCCTAGAAAAAAAGCTGGGCTGACTATGGTTTTCAAAGTTTTGTAAGATTATTGAGAACACAAAAAGCCAGTACAAGAGGGAGCATAATGAAATCCAGCAGGAATAATTTGTAATTAGAAAACCCCACGCAATTCTTCAGCCAAGGATAATGGTGATCCATCTTGAAAACACATGTGTCCCATGCTGGGCACTGATGAGGCTAATCAGACACACTCCACTGACACTTTTCACAATACCGAGGGGCCCCTAATTGCTGGTGGGTGCAGACAAGCTTCTTGCTGCTCCTCTCAGGAGATCATGATGATTAAGAGCAGGCCTGGAGCCAAAGAGCCTGGGGTGGAATCCCAGCCCTTCTCCTACTCACTCTGTGACCTTAGGCAAGTTACTTGCCCTCTCTGTGCCTCAACTCCTCATCTTTAAAATCAGGATTGAGAATCACTACCTTTCAGAGTGGTGGTTGTGAAGACTGAACCAGCTGCTATGTGAAGTCAGCCTGACCCAAAATATATCTCTCCTATTCCACAGTTGCTACTGGGGTGCTCAGAGGCAGTGCCAAAGGAGGATCCCCATCCCCTTCCCCATCCTGCCACCTCTCTCGGCCCCTGCCAGAAGAAGCAGCCTGCATGGAGGGGCGCCACGCCCACAGTGGCCCTGCCCCGAGGCCCAATGCTCCCCCTACCCCCAACTCTGGACCACGGCCTGGCCCTGGCCGGGTTGGCCTGCTGGTGATCTGCCCAGGCTAAGCAGGGGTGGCTTGGCTCCAACAAGGGCTAAAGGTTCCTCATCTTGTTTCCTGCTTTAGCTTAACCATCTGGGGTGGGTTGCGGGGTAGGAGGAGTGGCGAAGTGGGGAGAAGAAATGCACTTCTTCCTCCCCGTCTCCACCTTGGCAGGGTACAAGCTGCGCTCAGTCCAGCACTTTCCTCAGCCCCAGGAAAGCCCCCCACCCGGAGGGTCCCCTGCATGGTATCCCAGGGCACGGAAGCCATCTGCCTCTCTGTCTCTGCAGCGCCTCCACCATCCCTCCATCTGTCCCTCTCTTGTTATGTCCTTCCCTGGTTCAGCCTGTCCTGCCTGTTGAGTTCAACAGCTCTTCTCAGCACTTGCCACTTGCCTGCCCCTCCCCAGGCTGGGCGCTGGGGGCACAGAGATGACCCAGACCAGTGCTCTGCCCTCTGGGTGCTCATTTTATAGCACCCAGAGCACAGGCTGCAGAGCCCACAGCCTGAGCTGGACTCTCCCCTCGGCCCCTTTTAAGTTGTGTGATCTTGGGTCAACTACTTAACTTGAGTGTCCACTTGTTTATTTAACAATTGGGACCAAAGTACCTCCATTTCAGGGCCACTGTGAGAATTAAATACAACCATGTATGTAAAGCTCTCAACTTAGTGCACTGGGTACAGGGGGCCCTCAGTCAAGTCAGCCTGCCTTCCCTCCCTCCCTCCCTCAACCCAGCTGCCTCTTCCAGAGGAGAGGGCCACGATGGAGCCTGTGCGTAGATGTGGAGCCCTTCCCCAGCTGGGGAACCGAAGACTCCAGGGTCAGATGGGCCCCTGCATGCAGGGCCCAGCCCCGTGCTGGGTGGTTTGGAGCACAGACCAGCCAGAGCTCTGCCTGCCAGGTTCTTTCTTTCAGAAGTAGACTCAGTCCTCTGACCTCCTTTTCTCTCTCCCAGTGGCTAATTAGGGCCGATTGTGGGCTCCTTTTTAGCCTTTCTTTTTCTGAACTTCCAAGTGGCTTCTTTTTTCCTTCCCCAGGGCAGGGCTGGAGACACACTGGCAGGGCCAAGCTGAATCCCCGCCACAGCCGGGCCCTGTGCTAAGGAGGGGGGAGAGATGTCTACCGTGGGTGTGCCATGGGGGCTGCCAAGGTACAGAGTGCGGGGTTGCCTCAACAGGGAACAGCTTCTTGACTGCTCGGGCTGCTGTCCATTGTCCCGTGGTTCCTGTCCTAAGTCCAGGTACATGTGGGGCAGCCAATTATCAATGTTCCGGCCAGCCTTCAAGGTCTTCCTGCCCACCTGCAGTCTTCTATAAAGTGATGAGCTCATAGAGATCCCCAGGGAAATCAGGCCTTTATTAGGGTTGGGGAAAACTACCGCAACCACACCTGAGGCTGAATGCTTTCTCTACCATTTTGGGATACAGTTGGGGAAGTCCAGGGACCTTGAATGTGACCCACTGGGGGAAACTTGCACTAAGTCATCCTGGTAAGTGGCCAACATGAAGCTGGAAAGGTAGCAGAGGCTCTGGGGCAGCAGGAAACAACCAGGCCTAGGCTGGTATGGCAATTGATGACCTGTCTGCAAAGAGCAGTGCTCCCTGGGGGCTCCTTCGTGAGCTGGGAGCTCCAGCACTCCAGTGGTGAGAAATGAGTCAGCCATGAGTCCCAGGGCGAAGGATCGGCAGCAAAGGGGACTGAGAGCCAAGGTGGGACCCAAACGTCTTCAGTCACTAAGAAAGAACTGAAACTGCAGTGAAATAAACCTGCTCCAGCTGGTTAGAGAGGAGGAGGGTGGCTAGGGGCTGGAGCCAGGAAGGGCTGTCACTTAGCAAGAAGCACAGATCAATGGAAAGGGTAGGCAGGTCAGGACAATGCCATATAGGAGCTCTGAGCAGAAGCAGAGAGAGAAAGAGACAGGGGTGGGGTGATGGGTAAGGGGGGCAGTGGAGTCATCAGGAAGCTTTCCTAGAAGAAGAAGGTCACTATGAAGGTCAGGAAATCTGATGTCAAAGAAGTTTGGAAGGTAAACTGGAGGTGGGCTCACCAACAATCTAGAGTGTCAGAGCCTGTGCTGTGGTTACCTCTGCATCCCAGGTGGGTGCTGGGGGAGTGATGCTGGAGCCGCTCAGACCAAGGTGTCCTCCACGCTCCAGCTCCAGCTGGTGGAGGCTGCCAGGTGTTCTCATCACGCCTTCTCACCTGGAGCCGGAGCCTGCTGCCTGATGGCTCCTCTGCTAATGGCCTCCAGGTGTGTCCTTGGGCCCCTGGGGGGAGACATCGTGGAGGACACACCCCCTGCTACCCAATTCCCACCCCTCTGGTCACCTTCAGCCACAGAACCTGGGCTGGCCTGGGGCAGGCCACGGTGCACTGGTGCAATCTCACCCCAGGTGGGAGGGGTATCAAAGGTCAGACTGCCTCTTTCTCTGATTGGCTACTGATTTCTGAGCCCCCCTCTTCATTGTCACTTCTGGCTCCTTGGTGCCTTCAGTGCATGGGACCCAGGGGTAACATGAAAGTGGTCCTATGGAATAAGACGGCTGCATGGGCTGCATCTCTTTGGGGAGAGTGGTTGGCCTGGTGCCTCCCTGTGAGACTAAATGTGTCTGTGCCTATGGGTCTCCATGACTATGGGCCTGTTTCTGCACATCTGTAACTCTCTTTGCATGTCTGTCTTTGTAACCATTTGTCTCTATGTCTGAGGCTGTGTCTGTGTGTTTCTCTGTGTGTTTCACAGCAAAGATTTCCTTGAGTGAAATAAATTCCATCAACATTTATTGTCTAATAAATGGAAGTCCAATATCATCCTTCCTGCTTCACCTCCCTAAGGCCTTAAATTTTCATTCCAGAGTTATTTCCAGCCTAAATGGGGTGTGGGGGGAAATCTGATTCATGCTCTTCTGGGGGTTATTTGGACTCAGGAAGGTAAGAGGCTCATGACTGATGAACTGCAAAGCAGCAAGAGTGCCAGAAATCACTCCCCTGTGGCTTGGAGCAGGCCCCAAGCTCCAGACACCTTGTAGTCACTGGGTCTATCTTCTGGTATTCTCCTGGTCCAGGCTGATGCTTGAGTGAGTCTGTGCTCCTGGACCAGAGCTGATATTGACCACCAGCTTTAGCATCACCCTCCTCTCCATTACCTCCTTCTTCATCACCACCACTACTATCACCACCACCATTATCATTGCTGCCATCATCCACACAAGTAGTATACAACAGTCACTGTCACCATCAACAACACTGTTCCATTACTAATGTCAGAGATTTCTAGTTACATTTCAATAACTATTTCTCCTTCTTCCTCAGCAGTAAGGACCACAACTTTTTGTTGGAAAAATTGTCCCCAGTTAAAAGACCAGGCCCCTTGAAGCTAGTTAGATGTGGCCATGCAAGTGAACACATTGGATGAAATTACGGGAAGTGCCCATAAAGGGAAGGGGCACCCTTATTTCTCTTTTGCCTCCATCTGCTACCTGATGTGATGACTGGTACCCTAGCAGCTATTTTGTACCACTAGAATGAGGACTACACCCTGGGGAAGGCAATGTGGGAGGCTGGAAGGAGTGTTGGTTTTCTATAACTGTGGAGAAACCATTCAGACTCTGGACTGCTATGTCTGGACTTTCTTTTATGAAAGAAAAAAAAATGAACTTCTACTTCTGTATCATTTAAGAGATTATTGTTTTGGGCATTCTGATGCATACAGCTAAACCTAGTCCTAATTAGTACACATCACCTCATATCAGTTTGCATTAAATATTTCAGGCCAATGATCTGTATATGGAGGATGGGGTGGGGGGTGAGGGAGCTAGGCCGTGAGGGGTGGGGCAAAGAGAGAGAAGGAGAAAGGAAGAAAGAGGGAGAGAGGAGGAAGAGAGGGAGGGAGGGAGGGAGGGAGAGAGGGAGACTGAGTGAATTCCCGGACATGGGAGTGATTCCTACCCTCGGGAAGTAGCCATTCTGAGGCACACAGAAGTAAGGACGGGCATTCAGCACCATGGACAGATCACGGAACTCAGTAATGAGGGGACAGAGCAGCAAAAGATGAGAAGAGTTTTGTGGTGATGGTAATGGTTGTTTTCCCTCAAGGTATGTTCATTAACACCCACTCTGCACAAGGCACTGTGCCAAGAACTGTTCCAGGACAAATTTCCACCAAGGCCACATTTAGCTCCCCAGACCAGAGCAAGTAAATCAACAAGGGAAGGCTTGCTAAAGAAGGAAGAACTGGGCTTCCCTGATGGCGCAGTGGTTGAGAATCCGCCTGCCGATGCAGGGGTCACGGGTTCGTGCCCCGGTCCAGGAAGATCCCACATGCCGCAGAGCGGCTGGGCCCGTGAGCCATGGCCGCTGAGCCTGCGCGTCCGGAGCCTGGCAGGCTCCGCAACGGGAGAGGCCACAACAGTGAGAGGCTCGAGTACCACAAAAAAAAAAAAAAAAAAAAAAAGGAGGAAGAACTGAGAAACCAGTTGAGGGAAACAAGAAGACTGCATGACAGGATGGACAGATACTGAAGGATCGAGGACCCTCGAGCAGGGGGTTCCAGGTTGGAAGAGAGTGAGTGGGTCAATTGTTCTGTGAATTAAAGGAGAGTTCAGCATTGGGTGAGAGTTAAAGAAGTGAGTTCTCAGGACCCTTCGATTCCTCAGGTACTGCATCAAAGATTCCAGTTTCTGGTCTGAGAAATCTATAATACTGTGATTGAGGGGTATGTGGAATCTATGATTAAGATTCTACAATTCTAATTCTAAGGCTCTGAGTCAGTTATCTACTGCTGTGTAACAAACCACCCCCCCAAAACTTAATGGTGTAAAGTAGCAACCACTTTATCTGTTCACAATTCTGTAAGTCAGCAATTTGGGCTCGGGCCAGCTAGTTCTCTTGGTCTTATCTAGGGTCACTCAGGCAGCTGGAATCAGCTGGAAGATCATCTGGGAGCTGGTTGGTCTAGAGGGCTTCAGCAGGATGGCTCATTGCTGGTCTCTTCCTCTAAGAGGCTTACTTTGGTTTCTATACATGGACATCTCAGGGGAGCAGGAAGAGGGGAGCCCCCAGGCACAATCACTTTTTAACCCTCTGCTTGCATTACATTTGCTGATGTCTCCATAGCCAAAGGAATTCACATGACCAAACCAAAGTCAGTGTGGGAAGGGACAGCATAAAAGTATGGATACAGATAGGCAGGTTTCATTGGGGAACATTAATATAACAACCTACCTACCGCAGGCTCTAAGTGCTTCACCACCATTCATATTACCAACACCTTAAGAGTCTTATGTTCTGATTCAAACAGACCATGGCTCTATGGCTCTCAGAGTCTGTGGTTCTTAGAATTCAATGTTTTGATTCTAAGATTCTGTAATTTTAGAAGTAGAAGGCTTGGTACAGCTCAGGAGGCTCATGAGAATCCAATAGGATGCTAGGGAAGTCGAGCAAAGTAAGGTCACTCCCAGACTAAGCAGGAACCCACATGCCTCTTCCATTCCTGTCCCTCAGCCCCCAATTTCCTGCTAGAGCAGGCAGTCGGATGAGCTGGGAACCAGAAATCCTAGATTATAGATATTGTTCCATCATTAGTCTGAGAAGACCCCAAGCACAGCTCTTAACCCCCCAATGTTCTCATATAGCCAATGGAGATATCAATCCCTGTCTTCCAAATGACACAGAACAGTGGTGAAGCCAGGAGAACTGGGCCCACTAACTTCCATTATCAGGAGCCTGACCCTGACACAGCTTGGGAAGAGAGTTTTGCTCCCAACTTCTCAAATTATATCTGCAGCTGCTGAGACCCTGAGTTTTAAGGAAGCCAAGCTTTAAATATGTTATCGCCCTTTGTCTGTCCTAACCTCTACCTGCAAAAGAAAGGAAGGGGGTTGGGGAGGAGGCGAAAAAGGAATCCAGCTCTGCTCCTTTCCCTTTCCCCCACCCACTCCTGTCCCTGACTTACACTGGAATCCTGGGGCCAGACCCTGCCTGGCCTTGAGCCTCTGTCTGCTCTGCCCATTAGCTTCGCCAACAAGAGGATGGAGGCAAAAAGTAGCTCCATGAGAGGAGACCTAGACCTAGACCAGGGCAGCAGCTCATGAAATGTAGCAGCTAGAGGGACTAGTGGCAACCCACAGGCTGAACCACCTTGTAGCACTGGTGAGGAAACAGAAGCCCAGAGAGGGATAGGGACCTGCTCAATATCCCACAGCCAGCCAGGAGCAGACGAAGACCAAAAGCCAGATGGGGTCATCCTCTTTTCTAAACTTCTGTTTCCAATTCTAAACTGGGGATGACAAACCCAACCTGAGGCACCACTTAGAAACTGTAAAGCACAGTGCAAAGGTAGTAAGAAATTGGTATTTTTCCCCATGGCCTGGAAGTCTGGGTGGAGGGTGGCTTGAGGCGCAGGCAGGAGCACTTATGACTTTCAGAGGATTCATCCAACTCATTTATTCTAGCCTTTCCCCAGAGGCCCAGGCCACAGAGTGGAGGAGGAGGGTATTAAATATCGGAGAGTTATTTAAAAGCTGGTTGCCCGCCCCTCAGAAGCAGAGTGTGGCCTCTGCTGACTCAATGGAGAAAATGAATCTTGGGTCTATGGATTTTCCTGTGTCTCATAGCGGTGGGGGGGAGGGGGAATGAGAAATGGGAACAGCAAAGCCTGCAGTGGAGTTTTCCCCTCCCCACCAGCGCAGATGCTACACCAGAGAACCTGGGGCCTCCCCCACTACCTAATGACTGAGCTTCATCATGTCAGGCCTGCTGGGCTGCTCCTCCACTTGCCTCAGAGAAAGGCGGGTAGAGGGAAAGGGAGGTCAGCATGAGGGCCGCCAGGATAAAGGGAGCCTGGATTGCAGGCTGCTACAGCATCAGACTTAGGAGGACCCCCAGACTATCCTACCACTGCTTTATAACTGGGGGGGGGGCAAGTTCAAGGTCGCATGTTAAGAAGGTGGGGGCACCAACTTGGGCAAGTCACAGCATTACCTTCCCCTCCATGACCCTCATCCCTAAAAGGCCAAGGGGCACAGGATTCAAAAGCCCTCCGAGATCAGCCCGTGCACACACACACCTTTGAAGAGAGGGAAACAGAGCTGGAAAGGCAGACTTGTCTACAGGCTCCAGTAACACTGAGTTGCCCCTAATGGACAAAATGGAGCTGGAGGCAGATGGGGAAGGGCTACCTGCTGGGTGACCTCAGGGAAGTTGAAAACCTCTCCAGGCTCCCTACCAAGGCTTAGTGGAGCTTATAGAGGGTAGGGCCTTTGCAGGGAGAAAAGGGTATAGGAGCTGGTGTTTGGGAAAGGGAACAGCTCCTTGAAAGGCCGAGAGGGGCTCTGGGAACTAGTGGGGTAATAAACTCAAGAATTGGGGTCCAGCGTGGCTGACACGGGGGATTCTCAACCTGGCACACGGCAGGCAGACAGGATCATTCTGCCTGGGTGGGGCTGGGGTGATTCATTTGCTGAGTCCTAAGGAAACCCTGAGTGCCTGCAAAGGAGATGAGCAGGAAACCTGAGCTCCTGTCAGGCTCGGGTCCCAGTTAGCTGTGCAACCTTGAGGAAAGCACTTGACCTTTCTGGGAGGCTGTATCCTGGTGTAAAGTGTAGATGAAGGATCTTCACCTAGCTTGCTTCACAAGGGTGGATCGGGCCAGAGATTTTTAAATCATTATTTCATTTAGTAAATGTTCCCTGGTGCCTTCTCCATGCTGAAACTCTGAGCTGTGTGCTGACAACACAAGAAATCAGACAGTTCTGAGCCCCAGTTGCTGACAGTCAGGGGGCTCAGGAGAGCTCTAGCCCTCTGATCACTCAGTGAAGTTCAAAGGAGAGAGAAGGAAGCCATGAAGGCTTCCTGGAGGGGACAGAACTCAAGCTGAGCCCTGAGGGACAGTAGGCTGGACTGGAGAAATAGAATCAAGGGGAGAGAGCACCTCATGTAGGGCAAACAATGAGCAATCCACTCGATGCATCAGAGAATAAACACACAGCCTCAGACACAACTGGACATACATTTATTGAACACCTACTGCATACTGAACACTGACAACCCCAAGACGGAGAGGGCTGTTCCTCCAGAGAACAGAGACCCCCAAATGGCTCACAGACTTGGTTCTGGGGGAACCTGGACATAGAAAAGGAACACCTGCACAAAGAGGAGGGTGGGGAGAAGGCAGGGTAGAGGCATATACGGAGACAGCAAGTGGAGACTCACTCCTTTTACTGTCTACCATGAATTTGAGGTATTGGGAGATGAAGGAACATGGAACAGAGCAAAATGACATGGGAACTAATTAGTCCCAGAAAAGGGCAATGCCTCATCTAGAGTCACATGGATGCTAGGTGCCCAGACCCTAATGATATGGCTTTTTTTGTTTCAAAACCTTTTCCCTTCACGTTATCACAATAGCTCTGAAAGGACCAGGAACGACAGGAATTCAAAAGCCCACCTACTTTGCAGAAGTAGAAGCTGACAGCCCAGAGGTGGAGAGAGGTCCAAGGTGACACCAGACCCACCCTGCCATCTGTTCTTGGCCTCAGATTCCTGGAGTCAGGATGAAATTTCCCTGTGGTGCTGGCCCCTCTCAGATGCAGCTACTACCTTGGACAAAGTCCTGGGCAAGGACCCTGGGGCCAGGTTTCTAGGCAAAGCCCTGAGGACCACAGGCTTTATGGCAAGTCCCTGGCCCTCTGGCCTCACCTCCCCATTTATAAAACACAGTCATTGCCTTGTTCTCTGCCACCTGATGGTCCTAGGTTCCCTCTGGTCCTCCTTTCCCCAACTGAGGTGTCTAGCACCTGCACACACACCCCAATCCCCTACCACCAAAGCTGCCTGCTACTCAGCAGGCAACAGCCCATCAGAAACCAGCCGCCATGGGACCTGGGGAGGGAGGTCTGGCCTTGGCAGTTGGTCTGTGATGTCTTAGTGGCTGGAGGCAGAAGGGGCTCTATGCAGCAGGACAGAAAAGCAAAGACCTTTTCATTCATTTACAAACATTTAGTGCACAGTCTCCTGTGCTAGTCCCTGTACCGGAAACACAATAGTGAAGAAGAGCAAGTGTCTCCCACTGGGGGAGATGTCATGGCTGGGGCTTGAAGCTGACGTGGACCAGCACTGGGGTGAGTGCAAGAGCTGAGGGCCCAGCCTCAGTGGCATCTGTTTGAGCTCTTGTGCCCGTATGAGAAAAGACACCACACCCTGTTAATTCCACAGACCGAGGGCATGGTGGAGGGCAGGTGTGGGCTCAGGGTGTGTTGGCCAACCTCTGGATACATGTGCTTGCATGCATGAGTCTGTAAGCTTGCCCCTCTGAGAACACACCGACACTTGCAATGGCCCCAGAGGTAGGAAGGTTCAAATATGTATGTGCTTATGAATCTACAGACACATGCCAGGATACACTCAAATCTATGTTTATATGTGCACACGTATGAATGAGCCTGCATGAACTTGCAAGAGGCACATACATCTGAGGCTGCCTGGAACTGTGGCTTATGCAAGCCTTCCTATGCATGTGTATGCACACCCAAGTGAGCATGAGTGTGTGTGTGTGTGTGTGCTTACACGTGAACACACCTAGGTCTGTTTATGTGCTAAGCTTGCTTCTATGTGTACATGTGCATGTACAATCGCACATGTACATCTGTACAGACATGTCCAACATGGTTGTGCAAGTTACTATTCTCATCTGCCAATACTTGGGAGCGACAATGGGGAAAGGGTAGAGAAAGGGGAAGGGGAAGGGGAGGCCACCCCCCCACCCCCAGCATCAACAGCCCTGGGCCTTAACAATGGCCCTTGTCTGAGACCCAGGCCACTGCAGGGTCTACATCTTCTCCTACCTCTTCTCCTTAAGTGGTGTTGATCTGTTGGTTGATCAGTTAAATATAACCTCAGGGAAGGAGTCAATCCAACAATCCCTAATTCAGGTGAAAGAGAATGACTCTTAGGTTGGGGGGAGCCTCTATCCCAACCAGCTCTGCTGATACCAGAAGGGCTTTCGGATCAAGTGTCAGCCTCTCCAGACTGAATAATTCATGCCAAGGCAAGGAGTGCTCCTTCTCAGGAGTCTGTCCCTTTAAATCAGGTCTGGAGCTTCCCAGTTCTGGAAAAAAAAAAAAAAATCCAGAACAAAACAAACCTATAAACAGCTCAGCCCTGGCCCCTTCTGAGGCCCCCACTCCCTGCTGCAAAATCTGCTCCTGGTCTCACAAACCCTCCTACCCATTCAACATTTACAGGTGAGGTACCCTGGAGGGGAGGAGGGGCAGCTGATGGTATCCTACAACCCTAAGGTCCTGAGACCCAGAACAGCCTAGCGGGGGGTAACCAAGGTGCTGGGGCAGGGAGGGGACAGCAAAGAGCTGAATCACCACACCCACCGGGTCCCCGGGGCCTAGGAGAGTACTTGGGGGAAGAGTCCAGCCTGGTGGAGGAAATCAGATGGAAGAACTCCCGGCAGAGCAGCCAGTGACTTGGGGGGAGGAGGGGATGTCGCTGACTTCCTTGGGCTGGATGGGGTGGGGTGGACGTGGAGAAGACGTTGGTCTCCCGGGACTCGCAGGGGTGCTGACCGAGCCAGGCCTGATGTAACTGGGGTGGCACAGAAGGGGGCTGAGGCTAGGGATTTCCCTCACTCCTAGCACAGCCCTCTCCTTGATCACAAGGATAAGGTAGAGGCTGAAAAATGAGGAACTTTCCCAGCCCACCCCTCATCCCTGCCTGCGCTGGTAGGAGGAGCGCTAAAGTCCTCCCCGCAAATTCTCGGCCGGTGATGCTGACCCACCTGCCTGCTCTCCCTAGCCCGGCCCCACCCCACCTCACACATTCCAGAAAGGGAGGGGGGAGGTACCAACCTAAACGCGGGGGCTACGGGGAGATGAGGGGGAAATAAGTCAGAACCTCGGAGAGCCAAACTTCTCAGCAGTCCGGGAGCCCAGAGGGGGGAAGAGGAAGAGCAGCAGCTGAAAGCCCTGGTTCTCGGGAGCCTCCCACCCCGCCTCTCCGCAAGGAGGGCACGGAGACACCACCGGGGGCGGAGGAGGAGGCCGGGAGGCGGGGAGGGGGGAGGCAAACCCTGCCCACTCGGCTCTGAGCCCAGAACGGCCGCAGAAGTCGGAGGCCGGTGCGCAGGGCGAAGAGGGCACTGGGGGCGGGGGGCTCCGCTCCCCGCCTGACCCCTCTCGCCCCAGCCAGGAAAGTGAAGGCTCCTCGGACTATAGAGCCAGCGGAAGGACCGACCACAACCGCCGGGCGCTCCCGATCGAGGACTTGCCCCACCCGCCCCCCTCCCCGCCCCCAAGGGGCTCCGAACTCACTGGTGAGAGCGGCGGCCCGGGCGCTGGATGCGGGGGCAGCCGTGATGGCCCCGCGCGCGGGACAGCCGGAGCACAGGGGCCCGCTGCTGCCGGGGCTGCTGCTCGTGGCGGCGGCGCTGAGCCGACCCGCCGCGCCCTGTCCCTTCCAGTGCTACTGCTTCGGCGGCCCTAAGCTGATGTTGCGCTGCGCGTCGGGCGCCGAGCTCCGGCAGCCGCCGCGGGACGTGCCACCCGACGCGCGCAACCTCACCATCGTGGGCGCCAACCTGACTGTGCTGCGCGCGGCCGCCTTCGCCGGCGGGGACGCGGACGGGGAGGAGGCGGAGGCGGAGGCGGCGGGCGGCGTGCGCCTGCCGCTCCTGACCGCTCTGCGCCTCACGCACAACAACATCGAGATGGTGGAGGACGGCGCCTTCGACGGGCTGCCCAGCCTGGCGGCGCTCGACCTGAGCCACAACCCGCTGCGCGCCCTGGGCGGCGACGCCTTCCGCGGGCTGCCCGCGCTGCGCTCCCTGCAGCTCAACCACGCGCTGGCGCGGGGCGGCCCCACGCTGCTGGCCGCGCTGGACGCCGCGCTCGCCCCGCTCGACGAGCTGCGCCTCCTGGGCCTGTCGGGCAACGCGCTTAGCCGCCTGCCGTCCGCTGCGCTGCGCCGGCCGCGCCTGGAGCAGCTGGACGCGCGCCTCAACGCGCTGGCCGGCCTGGGCCCCGACGAGCTGCGCGCACTCGAGCGCGATGGCGGCCTCCCCGCGCCGCGCCTGCTGCTCGCCGACAACCCCCTGCGTTGCGGCTGCGCTGCGCGCCCCCTGCTGGCCTGGCTGCACAACGCCACGGAGCGCGTACCCGACGCGCGGCGCCTGCGCTGCGCCTCCCCGCGGGCGCTGTACGACCGGCCTTTCCTGGACCTGGACGAGGCGGGGCTGCGCTGCGCCGAAGGCGACGCCGAAGGTCGCGGGGAAGAAGTGGAACTTGCCGGCCCGGAGCTGGAAGCCTCCTACGTCTTCTTCGGGCTGGTTCTGGCGCTCATCGGCCTCATCTTCCTAATGGTGCTCTACCTAAACCGCCGTGGCATCCAGCGCTGGATGCGCAACTTGCGCGAGGCGTGCCGGGACCAGATGGAGGGCTACCACTACCGCTACGAGCAGGACGCAGACCCGCGCCGAGCGCCCGCCCCGGCCGCCCCCGCCGGTTCTGGGGCCACTTCCCCCGGTTCGGGTCTCTGAGCTTCGCTTGTTGGGACTTGGGAGCTACCCCTGCCAGCTGATGACCTGTCCCGAGGCCGTGGGTATGAGACACCCGCGAGCTTGGGGCTTTGAGACCTACCCCTGACCCATCTGAGATCTTTGGATTACGGCATCTCCCCTACCTGGAGGCCCCAAGCTGTACCCACCCTCCCCAGCCTCTGAGAGCTGTCACTATCAAAGACTCAGAGACACTTTCTTCTGATTCCAGAAACCCCGTCCACCCATCCCAAGCTCTGACAGCCCTCCTGAACCACCAGAAGCCCCCTCCCCCTTTCAACACTCACCCAGAGACCCTGTCCTTCAATCGAAGGCCCTGGGACTGCTTCCACTACCCTGTGCTTTGAACCCAGACCTCTCAGCAGGAAACATCCCCCTAGACTACACTCCAGCTTGCAGCCCTCAGGTCCCTTCGAGGGCTCGGGGACCCTCACATCCCATTCTGGTCTTAGAAGCAGAGCAACCCCACCAGAAGGTTTCTGAGGACTTTGAGCCTTTTTTCTCGTTTCGGAGCTCTTAACTCTCCATCCTGCATAGAGACCTACATCCCGGGAGTCTGAGAGTTGGGCATCCTCCCCTAATCTGAGGATGTATTTCATACCACTCACCACCCCAGCTCTTGCTCAGGCCCCTCCCTTCCTTGGCCCAGGCTTGGGGTTCAGCTCTTCTCTATCTCTCCCATCCCAGGAACAGGCACACCCCTTTATAGCCTTAGCGTGGAGCTGATCCTCAGCCTTTCCCACTTTTGGCTCTGATACCCTAATACTCAGTCCTTGTCCCCAGTCTCAAACTCTCAGCTCTTCAGCCCGGTCTGAGTTTCTTCCCCTTGCCCAAGTCTTAGGCCCTCAATTCCTCCTACATCCGTCGCTTGCACTCAGTACCCACACTGCCACTCACTGGCTCAGGGTCCAGTGAGGAATCCATCCCTGGGATATGCCCAGCCCCCTTTCCTCTTAGGATGAGCTCTCTAGCCCTGCAAAACAGGCGCAGATGCGAAGCACCCCGCAGCCATACTAGCAGATCCCCATGGGAGATCCTGGAGGAGAGAGTCCTGGGGGTGCAAAGTAGATGGTCTGGCCTCACAACCAGGGTCACCTGACCATTGTGCCACAGAGAGGGGTGGGGGAGGGACTCTGAAGGGCTGGGAGCTGCTGGACACATGCTCTTTTCCACCCATATGACTCTTCTCCCTTGGAGAGTCCTCTCTGCCACCTCCCCACCCCTGTCCCCCCCGTATGCCTTCTGGAAGAGGAAGGGAAAAGCCCTCCGGTCCAGGGTCAGAGCCTCAGCGCCCTGCCTTCTGCATGATCCCAAAGCACAACTGGTGAGTGGGAGGGGGCCGCCTCTCCCTGACTCCCACCCCCTGGGTCAGGCAGAATGGCTGTCCTGTGCTGCCTCTGCACACAGGAAGTCACCCTCCCTCAACATATTGCCTTGAGGCCTGCCTTCCCACCCCATCCTGGAAATCTGGATCTCCCTTGGGCAGTTTTCTATAAAGTCTGCAATAATCTCAGATACTCTGCTCTTGTAAACGGTGCCATGTCATTCCTGCTGACCTTGGGTCGTTAAAGGGAGTGGGAGGGGACACAGAGCAGTTTAGGCCTTCCTGAGGTGAAGCAGTGACTCTTGATGTCTTCTCCTGGACTGTGGGAGAAGAAAAGGGCTCTGACTGTACATAGTAAGCTTGAGGCTAGATACATGGAGGGACTTCCCATTGGGATGGCATTGCTCTCCAAACCAGTTCGCTTTTTATGCTGAGACAGTGTTATCCGCAGCCAGGGTAGGGTCCTGCACTTCCTCTACATCCTCTTACCCTTCGGTTCCTCATGACTGCGGTGGGGTGGAGGGTCACGGGGGAGATGTAGTTGGACTGACAAACACTAGCATCAGACGGGGCTATCGGAAAAAATCCAGCTGTAGAGAATCAGAGGCAGTTAATTCATACAGAAAAGAGGAGGAATCATTATTTGCTGCTTTGGCATCATCCCCTCTGTTGAACTACCTGCTACTTACTCCCTTATGTACTGTGTTACGCCACGCTCTCCTGGCTAGAGGGTTAAGACCTGCACCTTGGATATGTGAGAGGCTGAGAAGAGAGATAGCCTAGCAGTGGGGGGCATGGATAAAATAGCCCCTTGAGATCTGTGGAACAAGGAGACAGGTGGGTCCTGGGCCAGTAGGGCCAGGATAAGAGGCTGTCTCCTACCTCAAGGTCCCCAGGCTGGATTATTTTACATTCAGGGTCTCAGAGCCCTAGAACCACATGGCAGAAGCCTAGAATTCTGGCATTTTAGAATCTTAGGGTTGTGTAATTCTAGAATTTGTGTCTTCTAAACATTGAAAGGGACCTCAGAGGTAACGTGGATAGCCTCATAAACTGTGTCAACAAGGAGCACCCTCTCTCGAGGAACTTACTCCCTCCCCTCCTGGGAGCATCCCTTTCAGTGCCAGAGAAATCTGCCTGGGACTCCCTGACAGTTCCAACTTTGCCCTGAGGCCAGGATCACACCTCACCCCAGGACAGCTCTTCACAGAGTGGTTGGCAGTGCACAAGCCTCCTCATCTTCTCCCAGCAAATTCCCTACCCCTTCTCCCAGTCATTCCTCGTGAGAAGGGGTTAAATTCTCTTGAAGCATTCCCATCCGTCAGTGACCTTCAAAGGGTGCTTTGCCAGTCCCATAGGGGAAAGTGATGTTCTCTCTAACACAGGTCAGAGAACTGTGTCTCTAACAGGTCACCCTGCCTGTCCCCCTACCCCACCCCCTGCCCCCGCCGCCCAGTTCCAAAGACGTAATGTAATGTAGCCTAAGACTGCAGTAAGTCCTGGCAAATAAAACATGCTGATAGCTGTGGTACACTGTCAGCAAAAATCTTTGAGGGCTTTAGATGAGAGCTGATGCTAAGCTAAATATCAAATCAATAGTTGTCAAAAATCAACTAATTGAGTACCTAATGTATGCCAATTGACATTTAACCTTAGTGCCATTCACTGATTCCCATTAAATGTTGTCTCTGAGCAGCTTCCCTTCTTGTAGCCTGACAGTGGCCTTTGGCTTTATGGAACTATCAGCAGGGCCCCAGGGCCCCAGCCTCCTCTTCAAATCCAGCCATTTTCTTAGTCTCTACTAAATACAACTTTGCCAGCCCTAGAAAAGCTAATGGCCCAGGGGAGAAATTCTATTCAATCAAGTTCTAGAGAAAAGAAGTCCCAGGAAACCATGAGAACTCAGAGTAAGGGCCCCTGTAGCCAGCATAGGGAAATTTCTTAAAGTCACATTTGAGCAGGGTTTTGAGGGATGAGTAGGAGTTTGCAGAACACAGAAAGATCAGAAGTATCAGCTTGTCCAAAGGCCTAGATGCAGGAAGATCTGTTAGTCTGATAATTCAAGAAGACCATTAATGGCTGGGGGGTAGCTAGGATGATGTGTGTGGGTAAGATGGTTCTGTGTTCCCTTCATGCTCCACTGGGAGAAACTAGAGGGACTTCCGCCCTCAGAGGAGAAGTCAGGGAAGTGGGGAGGTGTGCTCTGTGGGCCAGGAGAACTGCGTGGTTCTCTTACTTGTTCCTTCCTTCTGCCCATCCTTTTTGTGCCAGGCCTCATGCTGGGCACAGGAGGCAGAGAGAGGAGTCAGCTAAGCCGTGCCCATGGGAAGCCAGAGGGGTAGGGGGGTAAGGGAAGGGGCCACAAAGAGGTCTTGCAGGAAAAGGTGAGATGAAGGGGTCTGGCTGGCCCTCCCCTGACACCCTGATGTCACCCACTCACTGCAGACCCTCTCTCAGCAGTGCCAGGGACCCACAGAATGGTTAACCTCCCCCTCTAATCAGATGCTGTGAATGCTGCTGGAAGTTTGAGGTAGGCAGGTGACTGCAGGGGCCAAGTGCCAGGAGGGAAAGCTCCATCCAGGATGTGCCCTTAAAGAGCAGGTGGGATTCAAAAACAAAAATTAAAAAAAACTAGGTCTGGGGGCTTCCCTGGTGGCGCAGTGGTTGAGAGTCCACCTGCCGATGCAGGGGACGCGGGTTCGTGCCCCGGTCCGGGAAGATCCCACATGCCGCGGAGCGACTGGGCCTGTGAGCCATGGCTGCTGAGCCTGCGCGTCCGGAGCCTGTGCTCCGCAACGGGACAGGCCACAATGGTGAGAGGCCCGCGTACCACAAAAAACAAAACAAAAACAAAACAAAACAAAACAAAAAAAAAAGAGCAGGTGGGATAGAGAGCAGGTAGAGAAGGAGAGAAAAGGTGTGTGACTGTCAGAAATGTGATACGCATCAAGGCAGCTCTGCACCGAGAAACACGTCAGACTTCCTGGGGTTCTGTGACCCTGTAAAAACTGAAATTTCCTCTCAAACACAAAGGGAAGCCACGATCACCATCTCCTTGAGAAGCCTTTTACTTCTGCGACCCGCTATCTACCCAGGCCCCTCAGGTCTGGGGTGGGAATAAGTGAGGGCCCAGCTGGAGTCCAGAGGACTGGGTTTCAGTCTGAGCTCAGCATGACTTGCCACGTCGTCTGGACCCTAGTCAGTCAGAAACATTGGTTAGGCCCTACTGTGTGCCGGGTGCTGGGGATTCAGCAGTGAACACAGCAGATCCGGCTTGTGCCTTTCTGGTTCAGTCCAACCCCAACTGTGGACACCCCCTGCCCCTCCCTGGCTCCAGGTTCCTTCTGTCAGGCCAGGGCTGGACTTGTGACCTCCAGAGGCACTGCCTGCTCTCACTGAAGTCCATCTCCTTCTTCATTAAGTCTGTGCCTGGCAGACTCATGGCCCTAATTTACAGGCATGGCCTTTCCCGGACTGGGAGAAGTGACAGGGGCAGTTAATATTCCTGTGGTAATGAACTTGGCTGCCTTCAGAGTCCCCGCCTTTGCCCCCCACCCCTTCCTCTCCGCCTCCACCCTCTTCCCTCAGCCCTGCCTCACAGCGATTTTCCCGGGGATGGCCAGTCCCATGGAGACCCCCTCAACTAACCCTTCAGTGTACTGGTGGGGAAGTTGAGGCCCAGTGAGTGCAGGAGCCCATCCAGGACAGGGTGTCAGGAGCAGAGCAGATCCAGAGTTCAGGGTGCCCCCTGGGGCCATCCCTGCCCTGCTCTGGGTCTGAGTATCTGGCAGTGCCGCCCCATCTCCAAACTCTGTATCTCCAACCCTGTGGTCATTGCGTCCTGCGGCCAGGCCTGTGGTGACCTGGAGATAAGCAAAAAGCCAGCAAGGAAGGGGTGGAGAGCTCTCTTCAGCCTCCATCAGCAGCTTCCAGGAGGCCTCAGAAACCTGCTCCAGCCTCTTTCAGGCAGAAACTCTGATAGGGGCTCCTTCTCAAGGGAAGGAGCATCTCTACCCCTGTCCCAGAGGAGAAAGGGGCTCGTTCTGGACCTGCAGGCTCTGAGGTCCCCCTGCATGAAACTCATCCTTCCTGAGCCTCTCCTCTCTGCTGAGCACATGCTGAGATGGACCATACCCGGCTCCTGTGCTCAGTAAAGATGGGGTCACTGTGATAATGGAGGCATGGGGGCCCCTAACTAAGGTGACCATCCAAACTAGGAAACTTTGGAGAGTGAAAGGGACCTCTATTAATAATTACACTGGGACAAGAATAAACTAGGACTGTACCAGGCTGTTGGGCCCTGGACTACAATGACTTTTGACAAGACTTGGAGGGGAAAAGAAAAAGTGCCAGACTGCTATACTAGCTGGTCTGCCAGCTCTAGATAACTAATACACTCCCTGTCCTTGCCCCTGTCCTCCAGCCATGCTAAACAACTTCCTGAATGCTATTCTCTAGCCACACCAGACTACTCAGATTTTAGTAACAGAGCCCAGCTAGCTATTCCAGGCCCCATACCTTTGTTCACACAGTAACCTCTGCCTGGGATGCCTTACCCCCAACAGAGAGCAGCAGGACAGCTCAATGGTCCCCTCTGCTTTCCTGACCTCACCCTCTTCCTCCTGTCGCTGGACCCCCCCAGACCTTCATTTGGACTGATTTGTTTTCTGGGCCATTGTCTGCACCAGACAAGACACTCCCTGCAGGGGCTGGGCCCAGTTCCCTTTTGGGTGCCTGACCCTGGTGCACAGAGATTTCTGAGCACCGCACCCCACAGAAATCCAAAGCGCAGAGGAAGAGGCATTACACAGGGCTCGTGGCCTCCCTCTGCTGCACGTCTGGTGCCCACTCCCTTTAAGTCCCACAACCTCTCACCTTGTTGGACTGAGGCTGCAGTTATAGAAGATGCCTGCATGGTCAGCTCCTTGTTACTATTCAATAAAGTGAGAGAACAGAAAGAAAATGCAGCTTTAGAATATGTAATCATGTAAAACATAACTTAGCTTTGGCTTTTAGACTTTGACTTTTTCATACAGTTATAGCTTTCTGGCCCTCCATTTGGGATTCTTGTCCAGCGTCCTATCTGGGCAACATCTGCCACTGGCTCAGCCTGCCTCAGCCTTGGTTCCTTGACCCAGGGAGCTATAGAGACATCTATTGGCCAAGTTGTGTGAGTGGAACCAGTTTTAACTTTTTTTTTTTTTTTTTTTTTTTTTTTTTCCATACGCACGCCATCTGCTGGTGAACATGGGAATATTCCTTCTTTCATTTAGTCAAATCCATTCAGCAAATATTTTATAAAGTGCCTACTATGTGCCAAGCACTATGCTAGGAAGAAGCTGGCAGTTGTTCTAGTCACTTTACATATGTTAACCTATTTTAGCCTGATGACAATTCTATGAAGTAGGTGTTATTATTCCTACTTTACAAATGGACAAACTAAGACAAAGATGAATAATTTGCTCACTGTTAATAAAGGGGTCAAGTTGGGGTTAGAACTCAGATCCCATGTGCTTGCACCAAGAACAAGTAAATAAACAAGTAAGATACCTCTTATGAGGGAAATAAACAGAGTGTTGTAAGAGTGATGGGAAAGGTTGTCCTTTGAATGGGGTAGTCAGGCAGGCTCCTCTGAGAAGGTGGCTTACCCTGAAGAATGGGAAGGAGGAGCTCTGCAAACCACCTAGGAAAGATCAATCCAGGCAGAAGAAACAGTGAGTGCAAAGGTTCTGAGACTGAATATTCAAATATTGAGTGGGAGGCCAGTTACAACCATTCTGCCCCTAAATGCCTCTCCAATCAGTCCTTCTTCTGCTTCCCCACCTGGTCCCAACCTCTACATCTCTCAGCCGGATCCCTGTCCCAGCTTCCTTCTTGATCCTTTTGCCTCCAGCCTTCCCCTCCGGTCCATCCTCTGCAGTGCAGCCAGAGTGATCCTAAAAATGCATGAATCTGATCCATCTCACTTCCCTGCTTAAAACCTGTCCCACCGTCTTCTGGATAAAAAGCTCTTTGGACTGATTATCTTTAACCTTCCTCCCCACGGCTATGGTCTGCTCCCATCTCCTGTGAGCTCTTCTGGTTCCCTTCCTTCTAGCCAAACCGAAGTCCTTACAATTCCTTGAAGGTCCCAGGTTGTCTCACCACCTGGGGCTTCCCATGGGCCACCCCTCTATCTGGAATGCCCATAGCCTCTCCTCACCTGCTTAACTGCTTCTCATCCTTCGAAACTCAGTTGAAGCAATTCCCTTTCTAGGAAGCTTGCCTTATTTCCTACCCCACCTGCCCCTCTTTAGTGCTCCCATGGCATGCCATGATATGTGTCAGCCCCCATCGCCAATATCCCTCAACATCAAGTCCAAATCTTTTTCGTCATGCCTTACATTCCTGTGAATTCGTGAGCTCCTTGAAGGAAGGGATTGTCTTATTAATCTTCGTGTCTTCAAGGTCCAGCATAAACCCCAGCAAATCGTACATGCCCAGTAAATAGTGTGCAGTTTGTGAGCTATAGATTATTTAGTTTCTTTTTTACCTTTTTTGTTGATTTTTATTGAGATACATATTTGCACAGAGTAAAAACCCACTCTTTTTTGGCATACAGTTTATTTTGACAACCAAGATATGGAACAGTTCCATCACCCCCCAAAATACCTCCTGCTGCCCCTCTGTAGCCAACCCTTCCTCAACTCCAGCCACTGGCAACCAGTGGTCTGTTTTCCATCCCCATAGTTTTGCCTTTTCCAGAATGTCCTATAAATAGATGCATACGTATTTATCCTTTTAAGTCTAGCTTCTTTCACTTAGCACGATGCATTTGAGATTCATCCTTGTTGTTGTAGGTACCACTGGTTTGTTCATTTTTATTGCTGAGTAGTATTCCATTGTATGGCTGTACAATAGTTTATCCATTCACACTAGTTGAAGAGCATTTGGGTTGTTTCCAGTTTTTGAGTTATGAACGCATCCATTATTAACGTTCACATACAGGTTTTTGTGGGGACATAACTTTTTATTTCTTTTGGGAGTGGAACTTCTAAGTCTTATAGTAAGTACCTTTAAACTTATAAGAACCTGCCAGACTGTTTTCCAAAGTGTCTGTACCATTTGGTATGCCCACCAGCAGTGTGTGAGTGTTCCAGTTCCTCCACACCCTCACCAGCACTATTTATTGGGAAGAACAATTGGATAGCCTTTGCACCTTTTTGGAAAATCAGTTGATATAAACAGGTCTATTTCTGGATTCTGGAGTTCATTCCATTGATATAGGTGTCTACTCTTTCACCACTACCACACTGTCTTCATTACTGTAGCTTCATGGTAAGGCTTGAGATCAGTTAGTAGGCAACTCCAATGTTGTTCTTCCTTTAAAAAGTTGCTTGGCTATTCTAGTTCCTTTACCTTTCCATATAATGTTTAGGATCAGCTTGTCTACACGTACAAAAGAAAAGAAAAAATCCTGCAGAGACCTTGATTTGGACCGCACTGAATCTATAGTTAGTTTGTAGAGAATTGACATCTTCTAATCCATATTGAATCCATATTCAATATTGAATCTTCCAAACCATGAACATAGTACATGTCTCAATTTGTTTGGGTCTTCTTTGATTTCTTTCATCAGTAGTTTGTGCTTTAGAGATGTACATAGAGATTATGCACATATTTTGCTATTTATACCTAAGTATATTTCCTTTTTGGTGCTATTGTAGGTGGTATTATCTTTTTGTTTGGCATTGTCTTTTAAATTTCAAGATCCAGTTGTTTGATGTTACTATACAGAAGTATAATTGATTTTTTTTTTTTTTTTTTTTTTGCGGTACGCGGGCCCCTCACTGTCGTGGCCTCTCCCGTTACAAGGCACAGGCTCCGGACGCGCAGGCTCAGCGGCCATGGCTCACGGGCCCAGCCGCTCCGCCGCAAGTGGGATCCTCCCGGACCGGGGCACGAACCCGTGTCCCCTGCATCGGCAGGCGGACTCTCAACCACTGCGCCACCAGGGAAGCCCTGGAACTTTATACCTTTTGACTGTCATCATCCAATTCCCTTTCCCACCACCTCCTGCCTCTGGTAACCACAAATCTGATCTCTTTTTCCGTAAGAGACCACCTTCTGGCCAACCAGGAGGGCAATGCACTGATCTAAGTTGCACATTATTTACAGGAATGTAAAAAAAAAAAAATGGTTTCACACATATGACCAATTTTCTAGGAAAGCCATCTTACATTCAGCAACATCTTCCTTTTGTGTTAATACGATACACTGTCATTTAGGACTCTGAATCTTCCTCACCTATATCCCCACTGCTCCCATGTGTTCTTTTGGAACAGGCAGTGGGTAAGTCATGGAAAACTGAAGTGACTTCGGGGAGACCCAGCAGAGCAGGAGATGAGAACTGAGTAAGAATGAGGGCTGGGACTGGGACAGGACTCCAGCTGAAGTGGTCAGTGGTGCCAAAGAGAAGATGGGATGGCTTCACCCCAGGAGCAAACCAGGGGTCATGGGATCCAGTGGTGTCTGAGGGGGAATCAGAGGTTTGGCAACTTCCCCAGGCCCAAAGGCTGGTAAATGGCAGCGAGGGGAGGAGAATGGGGTGAGCAGCCAGGTTGGAGTTGGGGTCACCACCTGACCCAGCTAGTCCAGGGCAGCAGGGACAGCTTCTGCTGGTCTCTGTCCTGCCATGGGCTTATGAGACAGAAATAAAAGCACAGCCAGCATCTGTCATAAAAGACCTTTAATGGTCTCCTATTTATGGTTCTTTTTTTCAATTGTCCTGTTAGAGTTGAATAAACCGTAATAACTTATCTGACATAATAAGGAATGCCACAGGTACAACAGATAAACCTGGCAGGTGGCGCAGGAATAAGGGTGTCACAAAAGAATCACTTAACAGAAGGGCCACAGACCTGGAGACCAGTCTCCGCCACCTGTCACTCCTCACACCCAGGATCCACACACAGTACCAGGCTAAGTGCTGGCTCCCATTGGAAAGGAAGACGCAGCCCTCTCCCCCGGCATCTGTGGCTAGACCCTAACACTGAGCAGAGATGTCCCAGGAAGGCGGTTCATCCAACCATCATCCCCCGAGTGCTCCTGGATCTCCAGGGCAGGCCATGACCACACCCCGAATTTGTGAGCCCCCCTTCATACCCACCTCTCCCCTGACCCTTGCAGTAATCCCATTGAGGTGGGCAGAGCCGGGCACTATCTCCATCTTACACAAGGGGAAACTGAGGTCAGGTTCCCAAGGGCACACTCGGACTGAACACAGAATAGCATTGGGCGCTCTTTCTCCCATGCCACGTGGCTTGTTGTGCCCCAAGTCTCACATTTCCACCTGGATGCCCTGGGTAGGGGCCAGGCAGGATGCTGTGCCAAGGGCTGGTCCAGGTCTCCCCGAAGTGCCCACCTCTTAGTCAGCCCCAGTGAGGGACCTGGGCAGAGGGGCAGACCAGCAGGAAGAGAATTGGGGGGACTGGAGGTAGGGAACCAGCCTCTCTTCAGACACCCACCTGTTGCCCACACATTCAGCTGACTGCAGATGTGGGAATGTAATCCTATTAGAATTGCTCGAGGGAAATTTGCTGCTTAAAGGGTCTCTGGAGGAATCCTGCCTTCATAGGAGGGACTTTTGTCATAAAGTCCTCCCTTGGCATTTCTTTTACTAAAGTTGGCTGTATATAAAGAGGAACCAAACTCTAGTTTCTCTTCCCACCATGCTGTCCCTCTGCCATCCCATGGGCCTGGGCCAGGGAAGTGGTGTGTCACACTGGGGCACAGACACAAGTCCTGGGGTGGGGCTGGGCCTCTTTGCTTCCTCCATGGTCCCCCACAATGCCTGGGCCAATATCAGGGCCAAGACCCATCCTCACAGCACCAGGCCCCCGCCCAAATGAAACCCATGCCAGAGCTTCAGTGGGGGTGGGCTAGAAAACCATCGAGAGAGAGAGAGAGAGAGAGAGAGAGAGAGAGAGAGAGAGAGAGAGTGCATATGCGTGTACACATGCACATGTGCGTGTGAATAAGCAAATGCTTGGGCCTGGGTCTGTGACCCAAGTTCCAATACAATGATACTTTGTATTGGAATGCTAGAGTCATTCCAACAGGAAAACCAAGAATAGAAGCTGGGCTTGCTGGTCTAAGATCAAACCTCAGAACGGTGGTTTGAAGAAGTTTTTCTTCAAAAGAAAGTTTAAAGGTGAAACCTCAATAGGCAAGACAGATAAAAGCAGAGTTGTTCTGGTGGAAGTGGGAACTGGGGGGAGGGCTGGAGACCTATCCTTTGCCTCCACCCCCATTCTCCCACCTTAGCAGCCCCTGACAAAGCTCTGTGGCACACCAGGGGTTCCACAGTGCCTGGTTTGAAAACCAGTGTGTCAGAGTCTACAGGTCATGGGTCCTGGGTATCTGTGCTTTGACTTCCCTTTCGGGGTGAAGAGTTGGGGGAGAGTGATGGGGGGAGGATGCTCCCCCTTCAACAGGCCTCTCTTTGAAGCCACTGTGCAGTGAGCCTGCAGGGGAGTGGTAGAGGTGGGGATCCTGCCCCATGGGTAGGCCATTCCAGCCCTGGAAGAAGAACAAAAGTGATGGAGCTGCCTGGGCCAGGAAAGCAAAATGCCAGGCCCAACGCAGGCTTATGCATGAGAGTCAGGGGAGTCTGTTTTGGTCCTTGTTGACTTTAAAAACCAGAACAGGTATAGGCCTATGTCCATGAGACCCTATAAGAGTTCAAGATTGGGGCCTAATGCCTTCCTCTGGGATGGGTGGAGGATGTCCAGCCCCCAGTCGCTGGCAGGAGGGAAGCTGCCTTTGTGGGCTGCTGAAACCACCGGGGATGCGTCAGCTGGGGCTCAGATCTCAGCGTAAGAGGTCTGGGTTATCCCCAGACCCAAATCCCCCCCAAGTGTCACCAAGAAGCGACAATTGGCAGCTCTGGTTGATCCTGGAGGGGGTCTTACACTTTGAAGGGAAGGGGCAGGCAATTTCTATTCCACTTCACCCTTGGGTTCTCTAGTAGAGTAATGGGGGGGGGGGGTTAGCACCCCTGGGCCTGGAGGACGAGGCTCTCCCTAACCTGGGATCAGATCCAACGCTTCCTGGCCTCTGACACCAAGGTGTGCCCCCCCCCCCCCAATCACTGACACAATCCATGTCCAGTCTCTCTGTCTGGATTGCTGGGACCACTGCCTGGAGACACAGCATTCCTGAATAGTATCGATTTCCCTCGCGGCTGGGTCACCAAAGCCAAACTGGCCTTGTCTCATCCTGCTTGACCTCTGCCTAAGTGAGATGGGAGCAAGAGATGAAGATGGTGGCAGGGTTCAGCCAAGGGCAAACTTCCCGTGTGACCCGGGGCCACTCCCCCGCAGCGGCAGGGCCACAGCCTGGGCAGCCATGTGCAACTTACAGAGCTGACTTTCATCTCCTCTGGGCCTCACAAGTTCCTTGAGTTGGGCGGTAAAAGGATGGCTGTCTCATTTTACAGTTAAACTGGAAACCAATCCCAAGAGGTTGAATGAGTTGCTCAAGCTCCTCAGCTGGGTGGTAACAGCCAACACGGAGAGGCATCGTGGACTTGCAGGCCAGGGTGCTCTTCACTGCACCGTGTGGGACCAGCTTGTCAGCAACTCCCCCAGCTGAACCAAGACCTCAAGTGAGCCCACTTGCAGTTTGTCTGGGCTCTGAGACTGAGAAGGCCCGTGGAGTCCAGCCAAAGAACTCTGTCCTTATCTTCACGGGGACTGAACTCTTCTCTCGGTTGGAAGGCTGAGGAAGTCCAGCTGGCACTCTGCCTGCAGACTTTCACCCTGGGCCACGCTCTCCCTTCCTGCCCAGACTGCTATCTACATGCCACCCGCATGGCCCACTGCAAAGTCTCAGTGCGGAGAGGCACGGTCAGCACAGGCTCCAAATGTGTGGACAGAGAGCGCCAGTACTGTGGGCTGGTGCCTGGAGCCCAGTGGGGCTCCCCCACCCCCAGTTTCACTCCAAGGGTTCCCCTGGACAGGCTGATTCCAGATAGAGAGGGGCCCTGCAGAGAAGAACTCAGTCATGCTTGGGGGCTGCATCAAGAGCTGGGTCTGGAGCCAACCAGAAACTTGGAAAGATGATCTGGATATTCTTTCTCTCAGGAAGAAGCCTGGGTGTGCCACTGGCCTGCAGTGCATGACTGTGCAGGAGGGCGCCCAGGCCAGGGGCAAGTGGGGCTAAACTCCAGCCTGTGACCACTCAAGAAGCTGTGCATTCCAAATGTGGGTTGAATCCACCTGGAAGGGACACCATTTCTAATTCACATCAAGGCACTATACAGACTAGCAGCAATCATTGAGCCCTGAATGCAATGGTCCCCTCACTACTTCCCATAAAACTTTCCCTTGACCATGAGCTTCCTGAGGACAGGGGCTGAGACTGACCCAACTCTGTGTCTCCAGTGCTCAGCATCAAGTGGAGAAGTCGTCAACCAAGGATGGTTAAGCCAAATTCAAATGAACTTGACCACTGCCCTTCTGCAGCCCTGGGCCCCAAAGTAAATAAAAGGCTAAATGGGCCCATGATGCTTCTTGCAGCTGGAGAAATTTCAGTTCAACACTGGGATAAACCCAAAATGGTGTGATTTTGAGGTGGAAGGAGGTCAAGAAACCAGCCTGACAAAGCTTTTGTGTGACTGGGTTAGGGATGGGGGAAGAGGTCTATTTGTAGGCAAGTGATCACCCCAAATCCTAAAGGGTCTTATACCAGCCCCAAAGATTCCAGAAGACAACCCTGAAGAGCATATGCTTGCCATGCATTGTTCCAACAACTCATGAACTCTCCAGCTGCCCAAATGAGGTACAGACTGCCCAGCAAGTTCTGGGAGGGGCTGGATGCAGCTGGGACCCCAGAACTGGCCATGGGTGTGTGACTGTACCAAGCTGACTTGGTTCTGACCTGGAGTAGGGGTCCCTAGGGTTGAGTCTTCATGAGATTCAAAAGGGAAGGGCTGGGGTACAGTGCCAGGCATGGGAACTGGGTAATTTCACCATGGAAAATGGTTGCTCAGTCCACCCCAGGAGAGGCTGGACTGAAAAGGGTTGAGATGCAACTTGTACAATAAATTTTTGCCATCTCCCTTTTCACAAGTATGGGACAGGGATAGAAAGGAGCAAGAGATCGCCTTGCCCTTCTAATCAATATATTTGCTTGGGTATAAGGTAAACTTCAGGACATCCAAAGTGGGTGTGAAGTACTGGAGGGCTTATCACAAGCTCTTCCCCCACCCACCTCAGCAAATACAAGCTCCGACCTTCTGTAACACTTGGGCCCTAGGGCCAAGCAGCTCATGCTAGCTATGGCCACAGCTTGACATCATGCAACCACTCAGGAGCCCAAGAAGGGCCTTTCTCAGGCCTGGAGTGGGTGTGGGGTGGTGGTGCTAGGTGCTCTCCATGGCCCTGCCACCTCTGGGGTCCAATGAATCCTCGTTGGTGGCACACAGATCAGAGTCAGTGGCTCTGGCTCCACCCACCAGACCAGAAGCTCTAATGTTCATGAATTCTTGGAGGCAGAGCTGGGAGGGCCCTTTGTGATCATCTGGTCAAACCCCTTGGTTTTCTAGGTGAAGAACTGAGGCCCAGAGATGGAAAGGATCTTGCCCAAGGTCACACAGTAAGTGAGCAGCAAAGGTCAGACAAAAACAGATACCTTTTAACACTTTCTGCCTCATTGTCTACCTGCCCTGTTGCCCTGGAAATGCCTCATGTCCCAATTACATCAACACTAGCCAATGGGTACTGGGTACCCATGACACTGGGAACTACTGGGGGGGGGGTCATCAACTCCCCAAGGAAACAAAGGAGTCCCCCGCTTCCTTTTAGGTGAGGGCATCCTGATGGACCCTGCCACCTTCTGAGGAAGGATCCTCTTTGACTGTGGGCAGTGACCTCAGGTGCTCTCTCCTAGCCTGCAGGGGCAGCGCAGCCCGGCCCTGGAGAACTGCAAGGGCAGGAGGACACCGATGGCCCTCACTTCCCACACCAGTGATCACTTCAGGGATCACTGATCACTCTTAGGTCTACAAAGGAAGGGAGCTGGGCAGACTCTCATCTTCCCACCCTGCCCCATCTCTCAGAGTCACCCTTCAGGAAACCTCCTCAGGACTTTGGTGCTTTCTGAAGACCCCTCCCTTTTCTCTCTCTTTCTCTGTGCATATTTGTAGATAGGACACACACACAAGATACAAGGCAGTTAGGATATTACATCCTGACGATACTGAAATAGACTTGGGCTACTTCACACAACTTGCCTTACACTAGGTAACTGCTGGTAAGAAAGTCAGTCCAGCTACTTTGCTCCATTCTTGGGGTCCACAAACCTTCACCAATGTCACTGTCAGTCACAGAGGGACATGGGGGGGATGGGGGAGGAAGGGGAGAGGTGTTTGGTGGGTCCAAACTGCAAAAAGAACTGCATGGAGAACCTATCCACCGGTCTGCCCCTCCCAGCCAGAGGTTGGCCTTCGATTCAGTCATGTTTTAGCTGCCAGAACTGTGTTAATCACCTGGGACGGTGGACATCCTCTCACGTGTCTGGAGCCCCCATCCCCACCCCTCCAAGCCCTCGTGCCCCATCTTCCCCTTTCAGCTCCCCATCCCAAGTCAAATTCCAAGACCAGAGCCATGTTGGCTTTTCTGGGGGTCAACAGGAAAAGAGGTGGGGTTGGAGAGGTGACTGCAGTGAGAGTGGTGAGGGTGGTGCACGTGGCCCTGTCGGCATGGTGACGGGGCCAATCCTGAGGCCAGAGGTTCACCACCGTGACCTGAAAGACCACTGGGGCCCCCGGTAGAAGCTAGAAGAACAAAGGGGAGGGGGAACCAGGGCAGGAAGAAGACAAACAAGCATCCTAGTGCATGAGAGTGGACCTGGAGCTGCCCGGAGGGAGGGCTGGCCCCAGTCTATCTGTCGTTGAGCTGTGGAGAGCCGGTACCATCCTCCTCTTCCTCTTTGTCATCCTTCATGCCTTTCAGTCTCTGGCGAGCAAAGTCCTCAAACACAATGTCGTCATCGCTGGTGGGAAAGACAAGGAAAACGGGTGGGTTTGCAGGGCAGGGAGAGTAGGCTTATCCAGGGGTTGGAGAGCCTGCACAGTCAGGTGGGACCCAGAGGCTGGCCTCTGGGACTGGCCTCGGATAGAAAGGCCTGCCAGGCTGGCACATCTGGATGCCCATCAATGACAGTGGGACCAGCCAGTTGTGGAAATACCAGAGGGAGGCAAGAGTTTGCCTAAGGGCTGGAAATTGACCTGGTTCTTGAGGAGTTGGGTCAAGGGACACATAAAATTGGGAGTGGGGTGGTCAGTGTGGCTGGGTTAGGGCCAGAGGAGGAAGTTATTCCCACAAACAGGCCAGGCCACCAGTAGTTTCACATCATATTCTGAATCACCCGAGAACAGGCCCAAGAAACCCCATTCAACCACCCAAAGAAAGCGTTCCTGTTTTCTGCACACGAAGCAGTGGGCTTGGCTTGGAAGAGAAAACCCCTTTTCTCCAGGGAAGTGTCAGCTCACATTCTACCCTGAGGGATCTTGGATAAGACAGGGTCTATGGGGGGCAGGGAGGGGGCTAGGCCAATCTAAATAGGGGGGCAGAGAAAATGTGGGTGGGAAAAGAGGGTGCCTGAGGGGGTTTCAGGGCTAAGGGCTGCTTCTAAGAACAGTAAGTTCCCTTCTACTATAAAACATGTCTGGGCTTCCCTGGTGGCGCAATGGTTGAGAATCCGCCTGCTGATGCAGGAGACACGGGTTCGTGCCCCGGTCCAGGAAGGTCTCACATGCCGAGGAGCAACTAAGCCCGTGAGCCATGGCCGCTAGGCCTGCGCGTCTGGAGCCTGTGCTCCGCAACGGAAGAGGCCACAACAGTGAGTGAGAGGCCCGCAAAAAAAAAAACAAAAAAAACATGTCCACATAGGCCCACCCAAGTCTCCAGCCCCACAGAATTCAGCCAGCTGCATGGGGTGTCCTCATAGGGTGACTTAAAACCCCATATCCCAAATATCTCCTGGGGGACAAAGGAAGCGTAGATTTGGAGCTGGAACGAGAGCTGCTTGGCCCTGGAGGTATTTCGTGATGTTCGCCCAGGTCCTCCCCCTCTGGCCACTGTCCGGTGACATGACAGCCTTCGACCGCAGGGGAATTCACATTGGTCCTCCGGAGTCAGAAGCAACAAGATCCCCAGAAACTTCCCCACCCTACAGCCTGATTCCACTGGTTGCGTGAAGGCCAGGCAAGAGAGCCCCAGCCCAGGGCCACAAACCAGCCCTGTGACAGCCGAGCAGGTGCTGTGGATGGACGAACGGACTGACGGACTGACGGACGTGCAAGGACGAGGGAGGAAGACAGACCCCACCAAGGCAGGAGGAAGAGGAACAGGCACCGAGGGTCCTTCAAGTCACATGCAGGCAAGCGGGTTGCTGAAGAAGCGAGCAGAGGCAGCTCTCAGCAGACGGGTTAGACCAGCTGCTCCTCAGGGGGTTAATTAGCATAAATGCAAATAACCAGGTAGCACCACCCACCTCCCAAGGCCCGCCCCTGCCCCCCCACCATATGTCTGCAGGCAGGGTTCAGCTTACGTGGTGTCAAGTTCTATGAGATTGGTATCTACTGGAGCCTCGTTCTCTGGAACTAAACACAGGAGAGACGAGCGCCCATGGGTTATTGGTGAGTGGACAAGCGGGCGGGTGGGCACAGGTCCCCACCCCGGGACAACTAAGCTAAGATGGGGAGGGAGAGGAGGAAGGGGAGTGGAGAAGGCGGGGCTGGTCCTTGGTCTTGGAAACACCTCAAATAACCTTAAATGCAGGGAGGAGGGTCCAGGGAGGGCCAGGGAGGCCCACAGCAGGCCCAGGGGAACAGAAAAATCTCTAGACCCTGCTCCTCTTGGCATGTCTCCAACACGACTTAGATTCATCTGTTGCATGCATGACTGTCACTAACTCTAATACAACCATTTATTCACATTTTCACACCTCTGAACTTGGGGTATGTTTACAATCAATGGCGTTTCGAAGTTTAATTGTGGGAACACTTTTCTTTCTTTGTGGTACATACTACAGTGTTTCTTTCAACTGAAACAGTCTTAGGTTTAATCCGGTATCACTTGGAAAAATTATGGGGATGGTGTGTCCAGGGATCATCTTATCCATGCAGCCCCTTCCGCTATGCCTGGATGCCAGACACGGGGTCCAAGCATGGGCCGCGCTGCTCCCACCACCACCCCCAGCCCAGAGAGAACAGAGCCAGACCTCTTTGTCTCCTGAGGAGTCAGATGCAAATAGGAGTGTGGGCCTCACAAAAGATCCTGTGAGCTGGGGAAGAGGCGTGACCCTGGGCTCAAGGCTGACCCAGAGGTAGGTGGGGTGATAGGGAAACCCCATCCCAGTGACCCACAGATTCTGCTCACCTTCCCGATGCGGGGGTTCCTCTTTGGGCTTGGGGTGCATTAGGGTGAAGGGCAGCTCCACAGCCACGTCACTGAAAGAGACCCAGACCAGTTGAGCCTTGAATCCAGTCCCAGGCTGTGAGTCTCAGTGCCCTGTTACTGTGAGGACTCGGGAGGGTTTTACGGTAGCTCTGGGCCAAGAGGCAGGAAATCTGGCCCCAAGACCCAGTTCCACCACTCTCTGAGCATCAGTCTATCTGGGAGATGAACTGGCAGATTTCTTCTCCTGGCTCCATAAAACATGGAAACTTCTTCCCCTTTCCTGAGAAGGATCCCTGGATTCCTAGGAGGTGGGAGGAGGCACAGGGGTGGCAAAAGGATTGCCCAGGGCAGTGAGTGTGCATCTTGCTCACTGAGTGGCTCCAGAGGTGCCCCGAGTCCCTGCTGGCCTCAAATGGCCACAGCCAGCCCAGCCTCCCCTGACACTGCCCTTCCCAACTTCCTGGTTGGAACTCCTCCCACCCTCACTCTGTCTTATCTCCCAACATCTCTAGGGGGCTCCTGTGAAAGTGCTCCGGTGGCCCTAGCCCCCTGCAATCTAGAGGATGCACTGCTGAGGTTGGCTTAATCAAATTCAAGCTAGATGGGACCCAGGCCTCAGCACTGTCTACATTGTGCACACAGCCTTGAAGCCATGTGGGGATGGAAGGATGGGAGCGGTGCTGCTACTGGCTAATGCTTCTGACTGGGCCTTCTCTCCCCTTAGCCCTGATGGACAGAATAATAACAAGAGCAGACACTCACATGGTACTGACTCTGTGCCAAGGAGGAGTCTACTTTTTTTTTTTTTTTCGGCCTTGCTGCTCAGCTTGCAGGATCTTAGTTCCTTGACAAGGGATCGAACCTGTGCTCCCTGCAGTGGAAGCGTAGAGTCCTAACCACTGGACCGCCAGGGCATTCCACCAAGGAGTAGTCTAGAGTCACTCATTTAACCTTCACAACAACCCAACGTACAGGCTGGGAAATTGAGACCAAGGAGAAAACGCAGCTTATCCAAGGCCGTACAGCTATTAAAAGAAAGTGACAGGGCTTCCCTGGTGGCACAGTGGTTAAGAATCCACCTGCCAATGCAGGGGACACAGTTCAAGCCCTGGTCTGGGAAGATCCCACATGCCGCGGAGCAACTAAGCCTGTGCGCCACAACTACTGAGCCTGTGCTCTAGAGCCCGTGAACCACAACTACTGAGCCCGAGTGCCACAACTACTGAAGCCCGCGTGCCTAGAGCCCGTGCTCTGCAACAAGAGAAGCCACCCAATGAGAAGTCCACGCACCGCAACGAAGTGTGGACCCCGCTCGCCGCAACTAGAGAAAAGCCCGCGCGGCAACAAAGACCCAAAGCAGCCAAAAATTAAATTATTTTTTTTTTAAAGAAAGTTACAGACTGAGGATTCTGACTCCCTAATTCACACCCTTAACCCTGTGTGATAACATCTCAGAATTGAGAAGGTGATTCCACCCACCCTTTCTCCATTCCAGGCAAAAGCAGCCCAGAAAGCTCCTCCACTCCACTTAGGTGGTATCACCCTACAAGGCCCTGTCAAACTGTGAACGACTACATCTTACTGACACATCATCTTACTGACTTTGCTGCCAGGGGCTGGTTGAGAGGAGAATGGGGCAGGGGACGGAGGGGTCGGGGTATAAACTACACAACCAGAAAGGGCTGTTCTGCCAGCCCCACCACTCACTGAGGAACACTTCACATCTTTAAGTCTCACTGAGCTTATCTGGAAAACGAGGTTAACTATACCCTTCTAGAGCCACTTGCAGGAGGTGATGTAGGTAAAAGGCTTGGTTAAACCGTGAAGCTTGTGCCTGCCAGAATTATTACTTCCCCTCAATAGGAACACGGGGTTTCATAAAGCTATTGAAACAATGTGGCTTTTTTTTTGCTTTTTGCTTCCAAAGGGGATTGCTTCTCCAGGTTCACTTGGAAAAGTGAGCTATCAAAATGGAAGCTGGTGGAAGACAGACTGCCAACCTTCACTAAAGCCATCCAGAATACAGATGGAAGAATCCGGACCTTAACCTTCCACCAGGCTATGAGCAATCAAGGGCAGGGGGTGTATCTGATTCCTCTCCGGGACCTCAGTCCCCCTCACAAGGCTGGGCTCAAGTATGGGTTCAGGAAATTCTTACTGAATTACATTGAATTGAATTTCACCTCTCCAAATGGACTGTTTTCTTGGGATGAGCAATAGCGGCATCTTGTGACAGGAGGAAGCAAAAGCACTGGGTTTGGGGAACAGGTATTTTTGGAATGCACGTGGATCCAGTTGGCTCCAAGCCTTGTCTACAAAGGCAGATCTCAGGAGCTCTCCTTAAGAACACTCAGCCAGCAGTTAGTTCTCATTAGTGTAGAAGTTTGAAAGCCACAAAGCCTGCATTTCTCCAAAACATCCTGTAAATCAGAATGATTGGTGGCCACTCCCCAGATACATGGAGCCAACTTTGCTGTCTGCAAAGGTCCTTGTCACTTGGGTAGGATGGAAGAGCAGGGCGAGGTTTGAAAGGAGAAACTGCACTTCCCCAGTCCCTCTGGAGAGGGTCCTAGTCCCGGCACAGGCCTGAGCCTGGCAATCAAGTGACTGCTAAGATTCCTTCCAACCCAGTGCCCGTGATTCTAGACAATCAGGACAATGGTCTCTGGGCCCTTCAGGAAGGGTTGAGTTGATCAGGTCGAAGGAAGGGACTTTACCTGGATGCAAGATCTCCCAACAGGCTGGGTGGATCAGAGGAGGCGGGAGAAGTGGTCAGGAGAGAGTTCAGAGAGGAAGAAAACAGAAAGCATGTTCATTTACCACCTCTGTTCCCCTTTGGATTGGATCCTGGGACACACTCTACCCACCCCAGTTGTAACTGTTCGTTCAGGGACATACAGCGATGTGAGCCCTGTGTGGGGAACTGAAACCCAGGCCCGGCTAAGCCAAACTCCCTTCAAGGGGAGCCCCAGGGTCATTATCTGTAAAGGACACATAAAAGTTAACCCTTGTGCTGCCTGCCCTGGGGAGGCTGGAACTATCCAATGGCAGGAGGAAGCACTTTAGGATTCCCCAAGGGCTCCTCAAGGAGGAGCCTGAGGCAGACTGTGGGTCCTGCAAGAGTCACAGGACACGGGATTTGAGATGTCCTATAATATATCATCCGTATTACACACTGTCACCTGCACAAGGCATTATTCTAAGAATAAAGAAGACTCAATGTCTAATGCTATTAGCTTTCCAATCTTTTCATAGAAATTTAGGAATTAAAAAAAATCCCTCTGACAAATTAGAAATCCTAATTCTAGGTTTATAACAACATGTAGGCCCAACATATGGAGAAAAGTGGGAGTTCTTTCTGAGCTTCCATCAGACTATGCTCCAGGTAAGAGAATACGTTTGGTCTACTGCCATGACCCCAGCACCCAGCCCGTGACCTGAGATTAAGGGAGGAGATTTCAGGAAATGTGTGGGGAATTGTCTGGGCCTCTGTTTCCCCATCTGTAAAATGGGAGAATCAGAGCATCCCCAATCCAACTCTGGAATTCTGAGCTCCTTGAGCCATTTCCCTAGCAGATCAGCCTGGGTATGAGTCGGGGTGGCGCTGTGCCCTGAGATGTGATGATGGACACGGCACCCCTTGTAGATCCCACAGCACAGACTCTGGGGAAGCTTCTCCCCACCTCCCACGTCCCCAGACTAGCGATGGGGAAGAGGAGGAGGAGGAAAAAGAGGAAGAAGAGGAGAAAGCGGGAGGAGAGAAAGAGGGGAGGGGCCAGAGAGGGTCCAAAGGCCTCTGAAGTAGAAGAGGGAAAGGGGTGGAGGAGGAGAAAGAGAAGGAACAGGATTCAGCTAAAAGGTCCAGCAAACAGGCAGAATGGGGCAGCGGGTGTGGCCATCAGGGACCTCCCTGCTGCACTTCGGGGTCTGGGTCTGGGCTGGGCTGGGCTGGAGCACTTACCCGCCCCGAGATACCACCAGCTTCACCTTCACTTTGTAGGAAACAATGATGCCCAGGATCTCCCGGTTGGCTCCTTCCCTCAACCTGTGAGGCGACACAGGGAAGTCGGTTCACAGGGCTTGCTGGTGGACAAGACCTGGCAGGGTGTGGTGTGGTGTGGGCAGCGGCCATCGGTCCCTTTCCTGGCCACTCAGCCGCCAGGTACAGGCAGAGCCCAGTGTGTGAGAAAGGCGAGGCCTGCTCTCAGGGAGAGGGAACTCAGAGTCTGGCTTTGCGGTCCTGGGAACCGCTCCTCCCTCCAGGGGCCTGAGTCCCGGCAGTGCTGTGCGGAGCAGCTCTTCCTGCTCTCAGGTGGTTTCCCTTTCTCTCACTCCTGGGCCAGAGAGGAGAGGGCAGTTGTCGGGGGAGAGGAGGGGAGTGGGTACCAGGGAAGACCCTGCAGGAGGCGATGCTTTAATTAAGTCTTGAAAGCAGGTAGGATTTGAGCCAGGGAAGAAGAGAGCAAACACTCTGAGGGGAGGTGGCAGCATACGAAGGGGCGGGTGAGACAGCGTTTGGGCTGGAGTGGCGGGCAGCGGTGCTGCAGAGGTGGGTCAAACCCCCAGGAAGGGCCAGACCTCAGCAGACAGGGCAAGATGGGTCCCCACACCCCCAGGTCTCCACTAGAGGAGGGTGGCCTCAGGGAGTCAGTGGTGATCATGGGACAGGAGTGACCCTATGTTATGGCCCTGGGATCTCTGCCCTCCAGGGACACCCCCACGTGTGGTTTAGCCCAGCTCACCACCCTCAACTCTCCAGACTCCCCAGGCCTGTCCTGATTCATCCTCTCCTGCTAGGACCCTTCCAGAAGCCACTCCCTCCCTCCCTCCCTTCCTTCCTTCCTTCCTTCCAGCCTTGCTCTGCCTCAGGGTCACATTCCAACAGAAGACATGATGTCAGAAGCTCCTGCCTCTTGCATGAAGCCTTTCCAGGTTGCCCTCCCCTAGGCAAGCCAGCAGAGCCCAGCACTGACTACGAGAGGCTGGTCGAGTGGTCCATCTTGCTCTCTGGGGCGCCCCTGTATAGGGGTGGGATTGGGGGACAGCTTCCCTCGCAGTTCAAGCTCATTGAGGACAGGCCCTGGACAACACTTGGGGAGAGGGTAGCCTGAGCCCACGCTGGCACTGGGGGGGCCAAGGTGGGTGTGGACCCGTTTGGGAGAAGGGTAGGGGAGCCGGGGGAGGGGGGACATCCAAGAGCCTGGGACTAGGGAGGGTAGGTCCTCACAGGGTGCTGGAGGCCAGGTTCGTGTCCTCATGTTTGAGCTTCCCGTCCAGGGCGAGGCCCCGCTTCTCTCGGTTGTTGGCCAGGAAGGGGGTCAGCGTGTAGACCTTGCAGAATGTCGAGCTGGGCGCCACTGTGTCACTGGGAAGAAGGGGGACCGATGTGGAGATGCCCCCCAGGGCCAACCCCAGCCCAGCCAAGTCACAGAGCCCGGCCCTGCTCCAAGTCCCCCTCCCCCATGAAGGGGCCACATGGGCCAGGCCCAGCTCTGGCAGGGAGACCACTGCCACCCAAAAGGGGCGCATCTCTGCTCCACATGCAAACAGCAATGACTCTGGGGGTGATCCAACAACTTCATTCTTGGTTTGTAAGCAGCTGCAAGGTTTTAAAAATTCAATGTACTGCTTGGCCCTGTGCTGTTGGGCTAGGAGAAGTTTTTAGTGGAGACTGCATGGACTTTTTTTTTTCCTAACATATTATTAGGAAAGAATTTCAAACATACAGGAAAACTGAAAGAGTTGTGCAGTGAACACCCATATACCCACCCGCTAGGTTCTACAATGAAGACCTTATTTGCTTTCTCTCCTCTCCATCTATCATGTGTAAAGTGTTTGGCGCGTTCAGTTTTGACCTGCTTTTGCTCTATGTGCCATCCCCCTTCTCAACAATGAGCGAGCTGGGGCACAGCAAGCCTCGCAGAAGAGCCCCAGCTCTGCCACTGGCCAGCCTTGTGAGGCTGAGCACGTCACATCTCTCTGGCCCCATTTCCTTCCCTACGTACTGGGGTCAGCAGCAACCCCAACTCAGAGGGCTTTGTGCAATCTAGGTTTCCAGTACAGTGTAATGATTCTCTTCCCTCCATAACCCCAGTCCTCTTAGATTCACTAGCTCTTATTTTGTCATTCCAGTTTTAGTGGGTCTTTTCCCTGACTGTAGCATGCATTTCCTTATAGCTAAACCAAGTGGATGGTTTCTAAAAGGCTGTTCAGGGTCATTTACACTGAGTGGCAAGGAAATCTGAGGCCAGGCCCTCTGCCAGGTGGAGAAGAGCCACCTGGACCTGTGACCAGACCTAGGGCTTCTCTTTTCCCCACCGGATCCCACATGTCCAAAGCTGGCCTTGTGCTCACTTACTCAGCCTCTTCCATGGCCACGGGGCACTTGTACTGCGCTGTGTTGAAAAGGCAGATGTCTGCATACTGGCGCACTGGGGAGGAAGAGGGAAACAAGGTGGGGTGAGCCAGGGGTCCCAGGCTCCCTGAGCTGCGGATGTTCAGCCCCAGGCAACAGCCAGTCCACCAGAAGCTTCTGCAGGAGATGGACCCATCCTCTACATGGCAGCTCAAACATGCCCACTCCTTCCATAAAGAAAAATCTCCCCCTGAAGGACAGCCCTGGCCAGAACCCAGGGAACCTAAGAGAAGAGGGGGCTTCAATAGTAAACTCATTACCCCGCCAATAAGCAGCCTGTGTCACCAGCCTCAAAAGCCTTACCCTTTGGCTTAGCAGGCCTTGGGCTTCTCTGTGGGCCAGTAGTTAATTTACAAGGCTGTTAGTGAGGGAAGAGCCTTCAGCTACCCCAACCCCTGGGAGGAGCCCCCTTGCCGCCCCCTGGGCTGGCCCTCTGCCCGAGTACCCGAGATCTTGATCTTCTTCACTGTCTTGTTGGTGTTGTTGGTGACGTGGACGTTGACACTGATGGGTTCTCCGTGGTAGTAGATCTGGGAGGTGTAAGAAGGGAGAGGGATGGATGGGAAGACTCCAAAGTTTTAGGTGACGGGGGGGAGGGAGAAGAGGCCCCACACACATCTCCTGGGGTTCCCCAGGCCTTGGCCACTCTGACATTGGCCCCAAGTTCATCAGCCACTTCCCACTGATGCCACTGGGCATGTTAAACTTAAGTCCTTTGTGGGACCTTGAAAGATAATTAAGTTAGAAGGTGATACTCCTGTGTTTGACTCCGGGGTTGGTCACCAGAAGTAACGATAACAGTAATAATAACGGTAATGAGGGTGAGAGCGGTGTGACCTTGAACAGGTTATCTAAGCCTCAGTTACCCCCTCTGTACAATGGAGGGACTGGAGTAGGTGATATATCAAGTCCCTGCCGGCTCTGGCTGCCTGGAATTTAGACCCAGGAGGGTCTGGAAGAAGCAGGAGAAAGGTGGGGAAGGGCTGATGCACTCACTGAGGGAACCTGCTCTGAATCCTCATTGAAGAGCCTCAACTTGCATCTTGGCCCAAGCACTTGCCTTCAGCTGCCCCCCAAGAGGGAAAGGAGGTGCTCACACTTCAAAGGGGGACAGGGGTGCAGGGAGATGGCCAGGACCCAGGACCCTTCAGGAGGTATGCTGACTTCTGAAGTCAGTCGCACCCTTCGAGCTCATGCCCCACCTCTGCCACGCCTTTAGTCCCCAAGAGGCTTCTCCAAATCCTCCACCGGAGGTCTCAGATTCCCTGAGCCCTGTGATCCTTGGGCTGGAGGCAGAAGCTCCCAGCCGAGGAGGCCCGGAGGGTATGAGAGAGCTGGGATCTGAGGCTCCAACCCTGGGGGAGCGGCCCCCACCCCCTGCCAAGCCCGAGCCTCCTACCTCCTTATCCAGGGAGGCCTCCAGATGCAAAGGCTTATCCGACATGAGGAACTGCCTGGTGGTCTCGGCTGTGGGCTGGGGGCCGGGCCTCTCCGGGGCGTATTGCACCTTGCGGATGACCAGACGCACAGAATTCCTAATGGAGATGGGTAAGGCAAAAGATGACCAGAGTCACCTCCCTCCATCCTCTTTCCTTGCGACCCTCACATCCTTCTCTTGCTCAAGAGACTGCCATGGTTCCCATGACCTTGGACTCCAGTCCAAACTGCAGAGTTTGGCATAGGGCCTTGTCACCATCTGGTCATGCTCCAACCTCCTCCCTCCTGTCCCCAGCCTCCTCCACTTCCTCACTAACATTCTTGATGGTCTATTCAGTCCTATTTCTGAAGCTCTGCTTATACTGGGTCCCAGCCTAAAACACTCTCTTCCAGCTTCTGCCCTCATTTGCTTCCTTCCTCAAGGCCCAACCAAACACCTGCTCTACTAGGAAACTCCCTAGATCCGCCCACTCTGATCGTGTCCTGGTCTGAACTCCCACCACATCGGAGGCCGAACCATCCCATGGCAGCACTTTATGTGGATCTGTGTGTTGGTAGCCAGCGGGATGCTAAGAAAGGGACTATTGTTTCACTTCCTGCATCCCTTAGGTCACCTAATGGTGTGAGCTCTTTAAGGACAGAAGTTTTTGTCTAAATTGTTCACTACTGTATTCTCAGTATTTATGACAGTGCCTGCTGCCATATAATAAATACCTGCTAAATATCTATTAAAGAAAAACATACACAGGGGACAAGGGCCCCATGAAGAAACGGGGCTCAGAGAGGTGATAAGAGTTCAGTGAGGAGGTGTGGATTCAGTCAGGGGGAGTAAGGAGGATAAAGACTCAGTGAGAGGATGGAGGCCCAGAGATGGGATGGGGCTCAATGCAGGTGATGGGCTCAGGGAGGAAACAAGGACATGAAGATTTGGTGAGGGGATGGGGACTCAGTCAGGCAGTCTCCTGACTGTCAGGTGTGCTAGGTATCCCGGCATCCCTCTTTCTCAGATAAGCCACCACCATTCCCTGAGCTGGATAGCCAGGGTTAAAGTCCTAGCTCTCCCCATACTAACTATATGACCTTGAGTAAATTAACCTCCGTGCCTCAGTCTCCTCATCTATAAAATGGTGACAACAGCAGGACCCACTTCTTAGGGTTGCTGTGAGGACTGAATTAGTTCATACATGTCTGTCACTTTGAACTGTGTCTTGTGTCTAATAAGCTCTTGATAAGTGACAGTTGCTATATCATTATTAGTAACTCCAGCGTGGACTTAAAATATCCCATTGGTGATAGGTTGAGAGTGCTGGCTCTCAATGCTGCCTCCTCTTCGCTGCTCTGGTTAGTTCACCTACCACAGCCTACAACATCCTTCCTTTCTCCTGATCTCAGAGCTTAAGAAGAAAAGGGAGACAGAGAAGCAAGGGAGAAGGATCCCATCTCCCCACACACATAAACTGCCAGGCTGGAGCTGGAGATATGCAATGCATCCTGCGACCACCAGGTGGCAAACTCAGACCGCTCCCTAAGAGGCAGCAGGAAGGAGGGTGGAGAAAGGAGGGTGGAAGGAGGGTGCATCAGAGCTGGGGGCTGAGGCCAGCCTCGCCAGGAGCCAGAGCAGAGCCCGACCCCAGGAGGGGCAGGTGTGAGCGCGGGGCTGGGCAGCTCACCCCAGAAGTCAGGGCCAGCTATTTCTGGCTGCTAGCTTGGGCTCTCTGTCTGCCCAGGGCTGTGTCTCTCCAGGAAAAGGCTTCCCCTCTCTGACATACGGCTGACCTCCTCCCTCTGCTCTGGAAGGGTTCACGTTCTCCCCTTCCCTGCCTTGTTTAGAAGCCTCCATTGACACCCCCTTAACCCGCTGCCACAACCTCCTGCTGATGGCCTCCCAGGAGAACTAGGAGATGGGGGTCCAAGCTGGCGGGAAACATCTTGCTCACTGTTTAAAACAATCTGATTTTCATTTTTCGTTTTTTTTCCAAAACAAAATTAAAGGACTCGCTGTCTGGAGAGGAAGAGATTAGAGGCAAGGACATAAAGGAAGTGGGTACAGTGGTGCAAAGGAAAAAGCGCTGAGGCCTGAGCCAAGGCAACTGAGCCACCTCCCCCAGGAAGCCCTCACAACCTGCCTGCCAGCCTTTCCGAGTGCCCTTTGCAGAGCTCCCAAGGCTGGAACATGAGGCCCCTCCTCGCACACTTCCAGGTATTGTGACTTCTGTCTTCTTCGGACTTTGCCCATCCTGTCTCCCTCCCTCCGCCAGCAGGCAGCCCACGACCAGGCAGGCGGAAGCTGCGCCCTTCTCACCGCTTGTGGATCTTCTCCTCCAGGTTCTCGGCGCAGAAGGCTTTCACTTCATAGTCCACACCGCAGGCCTGTGGGGAAGGGTCACTGACCGCAGAGCCTTGGAGAGGACCGGCTCCCGTGAGCATAGCCTGCCCACCCTCTCATTTAATGAGGCCGCTGGATGGGAGCACCACGTTCCCACGGCCTGACCCCCCTCATCTGACTCGGAGCCCTGCGCTCAGCCAGCCGCGGGGCTGCCTCCCCCATTCGATCTTCCCGCAGAGCTGCTCCCTGACCGGGCTCCTTTCCAGACTCCTGCCTGTCGGGGGGTGGGGGTGGGGGGGCTGTCCTCATCACTCAGCGAGGCAGCCGCCCAGAAACAACAGGCACCTCAGCAGCCCTGTTTAGAGAGCTCCCCACGACCTCCGGTGCACAGACCCTGCACTGGGCGCGTCCCTGCAGCGTCTCACTCCACCCTCCCGATCACACGACGAGGCACATCCTACCACCTCCATTTTGCAGATGAGGAAACGGGCTCAGAGATCTGAAGCCTGGGCCACTCATGGTGTCACGCCTCTCTGAGCCTCAGTTTCCCCACCTGTGAAACAGTGATGACTGCACCTCCACACTGTGTTGTGAGGCCAGCTGGTTTTCCAGAGAACATTCTGCAGACAACACCGAGGCCAGCAAGAGTGACCCTGGGCACATAACTGAGTGATACCATATCTGCTGCCCTGTCTGAAAAGACTGCTTATCTGAGGTGGGATCTGCCCGGCCTAGAGGCAAGGAGGCTTCTACAGGGAGGGTTCCAGCACCCTCCCAGAGAAAAAGCCAGGGAACTGGAGACTCAGTGTCCTGGACCCAGAGAGATGCTCCCTTGGGGGTGACCCACCTTCCCTGTGTCTTCAGGCCCCGGCTGCAACGTCACAGAACACGGGAGGTTCGGAGGGATCTGTTAAGAGGATGGACAGACCTGTCACATTCGCCACTGACCTCTCTGTGTCTCTCACCCCAGGCACCCATACACACATTCATCAGACCAGGCCATGTCCCTCCCATCAGACTAGGGAATTCAGGGGACAGACCATGTTTCCCCCATCAGACCATGCCAAGCCACGCCCCATGTTAGACCAGAGGCCCCTTCAGTAAAGCCAAGGATTTCAGTGTTTTTCTTTATCTAAGGGTTTAACCCAGCACAGTCCCCAAAGAACAAGAGTTGAAAAGGTCTTTCCATCATGTCTACTGTGGTAGGCAGAATAATGGCCGCCCTAAGATGTCCACATCCTAATCTCCAAAACCTGTGATAATGTTACCTTAAATGGCAAAAGGAAATTTACAGTGTGATTCAGTTAAGGATCCTGAGATGGGGAGATTACCCTGGATTATCCAGATGGGCCTTATCACAGGGGTCCTTAACAGTGAAAGCAGGAAGCAGAAAAGACAGCGTCAGAGTGATGGGATTCGAGAAAGCCTGGACCAGCCATTGCTGGCTTTGAAGATGGAGGAGGGGTAGGCTAGGGACCGAAGAGTGTGAGTGGTTTCCAGAAGCAGGAAAAGGCAAGGAAACAGTTTCCCTCCTAGAGCCTCCAGAAAGAATGCAGCCCTGCTGGCACTTGATTTTAGCCCCGTGAGACCTGATTTTGATTTCTGACCTCCAGAAGTGTAAGATAACACATTCATGTTTTAATTAGCAGGTTTAATTACTACCAGGTCTGCAATGATTCGTTATAGCAGCCACAAGAAGCTAATACATCTATAACAGAGAGGATGGCTCTGTATCCTCTCCCCTTCTCTGACCCTCACAGAAAGCCAGGGGATTTCACTGAATCATAGAATCAGAGTCTGAGAAACAGTTAATTTGAAAATCCAGGATCTTGGGGTCTTGGAGTGGAAAGATGGCTGAGCAGGGAAATCCACTACTTGCCATCCTCGTTTATGAGCTGGGTTGAAGCAGGGCTAGTGGGCAGCTGGTCTGAGGGAGGAGACAGCGTTGTGGTGACCCAGGGGCCAGAAAGGGCTCCTTCTTTCTCTGCAGCAGCCCCCTCGACCCCCCTTTCTCCCACCAATGACCCAGACTCAGGAGGGTCTGGGGAGTAGCGCAGAGGTAAGGGTGATGCCCCTGGCAGTGGCCAGAGACACTTACCAGGCAACATAAGTGCCAATGCCCTGGTCCCAGCGTACACTGGGAAACTGGATGGCATGGAGCTGCTGCCCCAGCTGCCCCCATATGCCTTCCCAGAGGGCTTGCTAGAGGTGATGCTTCTGGAATGGGGCCCCAGGGGCTGGCAGTCCCTGACCTCAAAGGTGAAAGGGTAGGCGTGCTCGCCCAGCTTCTTGATGAGGCGCTCCTGCAGCCGAGTCAGGGGTTTCTTGTCCTCAGGGGCTGGCGGGAAGGACTGCACGTTGGCCACAAACAGGTCCTTGCGAAAGGTCAGGCCCAGGACATCCAGGTCCTCCCGGCCGTAGCGGAAGGCGCAGGTCAGTGTCACATAGACTGTGGGAGCAGGGGGCACTAAGGAGGGGTCTGGGAGGGCAGCAAACACGCCCCCCAGAGTGTGAGCCGCAGCCCTGGGACTGGCCCCACTGGAGGCACAGGTCTGTCCCAGAGCTCCTGCGGGGAGGGCTGCGCTGCCCTTGGGATGGGGTGTCGGGTGCCTGGCCCCTGGGAGGAAGTAGGGCTGACTGCTGGATCAGTTCTGTTCTTCTCCACCCCACTGCAGCCCAGAGCATGTGTGGAGAGGGTCTGACAGGGTTGATAGGGACTGGGAAGGAGCACAGTGGGAAAGAGTAGTGGGAGGGGAAACAAGTGCTGGGTGGTGTCCGGAAGGCTCAGAGTCCTGTCCCACTCACCTCCTGCCTCCTGTCCTCCTGCTGACCTTAGACAATCCCTTGACCTCCCCAGGAATCAATCTTCTCTTCTGTACAATGAGACCCTAACTCCTGCTCTGTTTGCATCCCCAGCCTTGCAACAGTCAGGATGGACTGATGTAAAAGGGCTCAGGGCATTAAAAGGTTCTCCCAAAATGGGCACGGGCAGGGCCGCCCCAGGCCAGGGGAGGCCAAGGCACCTGCTCTGACGTTGACTGGAGCTGTCGAGGCAAGTACCAGCGGGGAGGGGCAGGGACAAGCTTGTTGCCTCTCTTATTGCTGACGTTCTGCCTCCGAGTCAGGAAGGCCCTCGGCTGGAGGTCATGGAGGAAAAGGAGGCCCCGTGACAGGCTGGGGGGTAAGGGTCACAGCTCACCTCTCCTCTCCTTGAGATACTCAGGATCCACCAGGACCACACCATCTGGAGGAAGGACAGAGGGTGAGTAGACTTGACCACTCCAACTTCTGAGCCCCAAACACCAAGTTAAATTTAAACTCAACCATTTGTCTGTCCAAAAGCATCATGAGCAAAATGGGGAGATCCCGGAGGCGTAGGAGAAAGGAGGGCTGGGCCTGACCTTAAAAGTCCTGTCTGTGAGGTCAGGGGGCTCGGACTTGCCCCTGAGTTTGCAGGGTAACCAGAGGTATAGTTAAACATCAGGAAGACATAATCAGCTCAACGTTGTGAGGGAAAAAGATTTTCTCACTGTGGGTCATTTGAGCAACTCTGGATGATGCCCCAGCACTCTCTGGGATCTGCAGGGTACCAGCACAGGGCCTGGCATGAAGCAGGTGCCCTATGAACACTTGTCCAACAGTTCTCAGGGTGCCTGTGTGTGTTAGGGGAGCCAGATCCCTCCTGCCCCTCTCCCCAGTCCCCGTGACCCCACTGCTATCCTTAAAGGCCAAGGGGTGTGACCAGCCCTGGCCTCAGACAGCCCATAGGAAACTTTGCCTTGGAGCAGGCCACAGGTGAACACAGGGATGTTTGCTCCCTGCCTCCAAGTTCAGGGAGGAGATGGAAATGGCAGAGGGGGCAGTGAGCTTCAGAGGACACCAGACAGGGCTGGGGAGAAGAAGTAGGGTGGGGTCATAGTGCTCCAGGCCAGGAAGGGAGGGGCCTGCAGTAGAGCTGGACTCTGCAGCCCACAGCCTGCTCAGGGACCCCAGGGATTCCCCAGGTCTCCTTCCCTAACGTCGCAAAGGCCTTCCTCTCAGCAAGCTGAAACCTGCCACTCTGCTCCCACCTGGGCTCTGGAACCACAAGTCACTCCTGCCGTCTTGGCCCCAGCAAAGCCCGCAGAGATGTGATGACAGGACACGTTCTCTGTGAATTTTTCCCCAAGCAACACATCCTACTTTCTTCACCTGGACTTGGCCTCATGCAGTTTCCAGGGCCCGTCCTCCCAAACTGTCACCTTCTTTGGCCTCACTCGGGTTTGTTCATGTCCCTCTTTAATCATTTAACCTCTCTGGGCCTCACTGTCCACATTTATAAAATAGGGGTCATCCTGGGCCTCTCTCCCTCAAACAGTTGTGGGAAGAGGCAATGAGACTGAGGTTCTTTAAGGAGAGCTTTGGTTCTTAGAATCCTAACTGGGGTGATTCTGCCCCACAAGGGGATATTCGCAAGGTCTAACAACTTTTTTGATTGTCATACTGGGATGGGGGGGACTGCTGGTGTCTAAAGGGTAGAGGCCAGGAATGCTGCTAAGCATCCTTCAACAGAGAGGATGGCCCCCGCCAGCAAAGAATTATCCAATCCAAAATGTCAAGAGTGCTGAGGTTGAGAAACCCTGAACAAGAAAAAGTCCTTGGAAGGTGCCTTCAGCCACAGCCCAACCTCCGGTAAGAACCCCATGTCAGCGAGGACAGCCTCCATTTCACAAGCCCCTAGGTTTTCCTTCCACCTCCCACCCTCTGCCATTAGGAGGGAGCAGAACAAAGGATCTGCGAAGCCAGACTGCCATGGTTTGAATCCAGGCTCCTCGATCTACTAGCTCTGTGACCTGGAGGAAGTCACTTAACCTCCCTGTGCCTTGTTCTCCTCGGTAAAGCAGGGATGATAATAACAGTAGTTACCCTCAGTGTTGGGTACATAATAAGGCTCACGATAAGTGGTGGCTGTTGTCATCCTCCTCCTCCTCCTCCTCATCAGGACACCTGCGCTGCTTCTTACCTCAATCCTTCCCACAATTTCCTCTCACAGGTCCCTCAGTTGAAGAGGAAAGTAGCTGCTTGGTAAGCTTTTGCTGACTGAACGCACGTCCTGTTCTTGGTACCAGGCCGCTCCGGAGACCTGAAGGCTATTCCTGGGCAGCTTCAACACGCTCTTCTCTGGAAGGAGCCAGGCCAGCCCTGCCTCCCCCGTCCCCTCCCTCTCTGGCCTCCAGGGACTCACCCACGGGGTCCACGAGGTCGATGTGGTCCACAAAGTCCCGCTTTCCCAGATAGACGGTGAGCTGGGGAGGAGAGGCATAGAGGGTGTTAGCAGCTGTGGGCCCCCGCCTTGGAGGAAACCCTGGGAGCTGCCCCTGAAACCCCTGGACCCAACGCTAGCCCTCATCAAAATCCTAACTCGACTTGGACCTGAGCCCCAGTCCTAATACTAGCAAGCCCTTGTATAATTTTTAAAGCACCCATTCATCCCAAAACCCTGTGAAGAAGTCGTTATTGTTCCCATTTTGCAGATGAGGACACTGAGGCCTGCAGGGATCTTCATGCCAAGCACCACTGAGGGTGGAGTGGCAGCAGGAAAGGAGTCTGAGAGGGGGTGCTGGGTGCATCTCTGCAAGTATGGGGGGACCCAGAGCAGGGCCAGCAGCGCCGAGAGGGTGCTCTGAACACTGAGCTCTGTGCCCCTCACTGCTCCCGGCCTCTGTGCAGCCTGCAGAGATCCACTCGAAGGAGGACTTGTTTTCCGAGGCAGTGAGTGCCCCACTCGGTAACCAGTCTTCAGGGAAGAACCCCAGAGCTAGAATCCAGAGTGCCATCCTGGATGCTTCCTACTCCTCCCCAATCCCTAAATCCTGACGAGTCTCCCCTCCATCAGATTTCTCCATCCTCGCAGCTACCCTTGGCTGGACCACACACCAGCCCCTCGATGGTCTGCTGCCTGGAGCCTCCCATACTTCGGACACTTCTCCCCTCCTTAGCCAGACTGGTCATCCTAAAATGCAAATCTAACCATGGTAGTCTGGTCTGAAAACCCTCTTATGGTTCCTCAGTGCCCAAGGTAAAATGAAAAATGAGTTTCATTCCAAATACAAACTCTGATTGATTGGTAGGGCCTGCCTGGGGCCCCGGGTTGAGAAGAATCCAAGATGGAATATTGGCTCAGCAGGACAGGGTGGACAGTGATTGGTGATGTCTGCTGTGGGCTCAGAAGGGAGACGTGGGTGCACACGTGGTGCTATCTGCCAGCCCAGGCCAGGAGTCCAAGCTCCTAAGCCCGGCCACCTCCCCCTCTCAGCTCCCGCTCCCTCTTGGCACCCAGACCCCCTACAACTTGTGTTCATGCCTTGCATGCCCTTTTCCACCCTGCCTTGCCTGGGAATGCATCTTTCCTCACGGAAGCCATCCCTGACCACCCAGGCTGGGTCTGCAGCTATACTTGTCACTTTATATTGAAATTACCAGTTTCTGTGTCTACCTCCTGCATCTGGCTGTGAGGGGCACGGGCTGTGCCTTATTTATCTCAGTACATCCTACCCCTATTCCCACTGGCTCAGCCTATACCTGACATGGAATGATGTCAGTAATATGTGCTAAACTGAGAGGAAAGCAGGTTGGAGCCTGGGGCCGTAATGGGGGCTGCCCCAGATAACAGGGTTCAGCAGAGAGGCTCCAGGGGCCGCTCATGCAGGTGGACTCCCCTCCCCTGAGGCCCTTGGCACTTGCTCTAATGATTGCACTCACAGTGCAGCCTCTCCGTGATAGGCCGTGCCTCCCCACACCAGGGCAGGGGCCCCCTAAAGTCTAGGAGAGTTGCACTGCCCCCCTGAGACAACAAGTTTGCTGACAGGGCCCCTCTCCTTGTAGTCGAGGGCTCCTAAGGACAGGGCGGTGTCTCACCCTCAGACAGGGTGTGCAGGTCCTTCGCGGCAGTAAAGATGCCGGAAGAGAGGATGAGAGTTTGAGGACAGAGAGGAGCCGGGGTGCGGCTGCTACAGACTCACCTTTCCATTGGGGCTCGCCTTCTTGAACACCCTGGGGAGAGAAAGAGCGGGAAGGGCAGGTTAGCATATCCCGCCCATGGGTAGGTTCCTGCAGGCCATGCCTCAGCAGGACCAGAACAAGGGGCCTGGAGTCACTTGCAGGCACCATCCAAGCGCTGGGAGCCGGAACAGATCTCACTGTCTTCCACTGCCATCCCCACCCGAGACGCCATGCTTGCCTTTATAGGTCCCCTGGGCTCCCTTGACAGCCCCCTCGGTCTGTTCCTCACCCAGAAGGCGGAAGGAGTCTTCCAAGATAGGTCAGACCTTGCCACTCGTTAGCTCAAAGTCCTCCGAGCTCACGCAGAGGCACGGCCTTGTGTGTGTGGTTTGCCCTCCCCCTTTACCTCCCAGCTTCACCTCCCCCTACTCTCCTCCATCCTCCAGCCGCAAGCCTGCTTGCCTTTCCTCCAACACACCAGGGTGGTCCCTGCCTCAACAATCCCTTCCCTGGGACGTTCTCCCCGCACAGATACGCTTGCCCAGCCCCGCGCTTTATACGATGAAGCTTCACCCTGTGCCAACCCAGTGTTCCCAATCCTCTCACTGTACTTTCCCTTTTTCCACAGCACTCACCACTTCCTAACCCACTACATAACTGACTCTTGGATTACATTTATGCCTGTCTACTCTGCTAATGTCATCTCCACGAGGGCAGGGATCTTTGTCTCTCTCGTCCACTGATGCGTCCCAAGCACCTAGAACGGCACATCCAGTAGGTGTTTAATACATCTGTGTTAATGAATGGTAAGCAGCCAGCACTTAATAAATATTAGTTGAGAGGGTGAATGAATGAATGAGTGAAGGAAGCAACTGAGGCCAGGAAGGGCGGGGATGCGCCCATGGCCACACAGCAGAGCCCAGATGTAGGGTCGGGCAGAGGCATGGTCCCTGACTCCCGTACTCTGCCTTCCAGAGCACACCCTGGTCCCCAGCAGCTCCTCCTGCTGTCTCCCTGCAGCTGGTCTGGGAGTCTGAGGCCCCTCACCTATCCCCCATCATCCAGCCCCAGAACTGCTCAGAGCAATGTTGGGAGGGAGAGAAGAAAGGTAGAGACGGAGACCCAGAGGCAGAGAAGGTATTGGAGGAGGGAGGGGAGGGAGGGAGGGAAAGGAGGAGGATGCTGGCTCTGGAGATGTGACAATGAAGGATGGAATGAGAGATGATAAAACAAACAAACAAGAGAGGGAGAGAGAGACAGTCACAAACAGAGAGAGATGGAGCAGACACAGAGCCAACAGAGCAGACCTGCATGAGCTGAGAGCGAGGCAGGCAGCCCAAATCCTGGAGGGGCAGGAGGTCCAGCAGGCATCCAGGGCAAGGCGGGGTGAGGCCCACAGTGTCCCAGCGACAGCAGGTCCTCCCAGAAGGGGAGTGGGGTGGTGGCTCTGTGCTGCCTCCGTAGCCCCCCGCCCATCATTCCCACCCCTTACTTTTGGGGCCCAAGGGACCACTGATGGGTCTGAGCTTGGCTGGCAAATAAGAGCCTAGCACATCCCTCCCCCACCTCCCCTAGGAGTTCTGGGTTCTTCTCCTCCTAATAAATATTTATCAGTGTTTGGAGTGTGAAGATGCCACAGTCAGCTGGGGTATAATAATTGCTAAAGTGAGAAAAAAATACAGATCACACAGTTTGATCTAGCAGCTCCCAAGCTAAGGCCGGACCTGCAGAGGAGACCAGACAAGTGACAGGCCACAGAGATCCCAGCTGCTTCCAGAAGCCTCAGTCCACCCCTCAGGAGCCCTGGGTCTGATGGAAAGGAGAGGCCACAAATGCCTGAGGCCATCCCAGTGACCCCCGAGAGGGACTAGCGTTACCCTGACCACAGGAAGCTGGTGCAGGGGGCCAGCTGGGAGTAGCGATAGAGAGAGAGGGAGGGAGGGAAGGAGGGAAGAAGCAACTAACATTTTTAAAAAGTAGGAACTAGCATTTGTTGAGTTCCCAATTAATTATTTCTCATAACAGCACTGTGAAATGAGCATTATAACCCTCATTTTACAGACAATGAACTTGAGGTTCAAAAAGATGTAGTAATTTTCTCAGAAACATACAGCAAGCAAGGGGCTAATAAGTCAGGATTCAGACCCAGTTCTGTCCATCTGCCTCCAGAGGCTGGTTATTTTCTGTCCAACCCTGCTGCTTTCCTAAAGCAGGTGTTTTTATCAACATCAGGAATAACAGAAAAGAGGGGAAATGAGGACAGGTGTTGGGGGGAGAAATGAAAGGGTGAGGAAGGAGGGAGAAGGAGAGTAAGCATGACGAGGGGCAGGAAGCATGGCCAGCCCAGCAGTGGGACATGGCCTGCTGCTAACTCAACCAGCCGCCGGGCCACCTCCTCAGGAAACTGGACGCTGATGGCTTCCTCAGACAACAACAGCTGCCAGCGCCCTCCAGGCTTGTACGCCCTCAGCATGTCTCAGTATTTTTCCCAGAACACTGTTGTTGATCCTTCCACAATCCCATTTCAGAGATGAGAAAACTGAGGCTCAAAGAGGTGAATTATGGCTGCCTGTCTCCAGAGCCCATGTCCTTTCCACTCTGTCCCACAGCCAAACGGTCCCTGAAACAACTCCACTGGCTTCCTGACCACAATGCTGTCAGAAAAAAAGGCCCCTGTAGGGGTGCTTCCAGTTCACCGGGACCCCCACCTGGTGCAGGACCTCAGAGATGGCTTCTGCCTGTCCACTTTGAAGAGCAAGCACAAACACACAAAACTGAGGTAAAAGCCAAGCTTCCAGACTGTGGGATGGCTGGGTTTAGTTCATTCCCAAGTCCTATTTGTACCCCATAAGCCTGATCCTCAGAGCCAAAGCTGGGTCCATGCAAGAAATACCGGTGGTGTTCTAGCTGATTAAGACTCTCTGGAGATAAGGAACAGAAACCCACCTAGCAGAGCTCAAGAAAAGGAGAGGGTATGATAAGGAGGCAAAAATCTCACGGGAAGGATATGCAGGCAGGACGCACGGGGGCTGGAGCCAGGAACGGGGAAGCCATCAGCCTCTCAGGCGGCTGCTCTCTCTCTCCACCTCTCTCCCTGGGGTTGCATGTTCTCCCGGAGGCACTGCTCTCTGTGCGGCTGCTACATTGTCTCTGTGGACCAACTCTCTGCTTACTCAGGGCTTTTCTGCCCCTCCATCATTTTGGCTTGCATGTGGCTCTCACTTCGACCCTATTTCTACTCTGCCTCTGCTCAGCTTCCCACGGTTAACTGGCTGAATGGCCCAATTCCAAATCCCCAGGAGAGGAATTTCATTGGTCAGTTTTGGTCAGGTGTCCGGTGCCTGGGCCAATCAGTTAGGCTTAGGGTGTGTCATGTGGTCCATCAGGCATGGGCAGAGGAGGGTCTGTAGAGCAGTGTTTTTCAACCCAGGGGTCACAACCCATTAGTTGACAAGGAAATCAACTTACAGAGTTGCCAGCAGCACTTTGTTGTTGTTTTTTTTTAATGCAATAGAATAAAAGATACAAGCATCAGGTGCAGATGGCAAAGGTATAGTAGATACTACTATATTTACCAATATTCTATTGCCCTCTAAGGCTGGGGATATGGGTGGATCAAATTTCTCCAGTCCTATGAAGTTAGTCGTGCCCATGCAGCTTGCTCTGGCCAAGGAAACATGAGTAGATGTGCCATATGTCACTTCCGGGCAGAAGCATTTAAGGGCTGGTGCATGATTCCCCATGCTGTTTATATTAGTCTTCTATGGAGGCTATAACAAAGGGTCGCAAACTTAGTGGCTTAAAACAACATAAATGTATTATCTGGCAGTTCTGTAGTTCAGAAGTTCAAAATGTACCTCACTAGGTTAAAATCAAGATGTTAGCAGGGCTGCATTCCTTTCCAGAGGCTCTAGGGGTAAATCTGTTTCCTTGCCCTTTCCACCCACATTCCATGTCTCAAGGCCTCTTCCTCCATCTTCAAAGCCAGCAACAGCAGGTTGGGTTCTTATCACATTGCATCGCTCTGACCTCCTCTTCTGCCTCCCTATTCCACTTTTAAAGACTCTTATGAATACATGTAGCTCCCTATTTTAAGATCAACTGATTTTAGGAAACTTAATTCCATCTGCAACTATAATTCCCCTTTGCCATGTGATATAACATATTCAAAGGTTCCAAGGATTAGGACGTAGACATTGTTGGGGGGCCATTCTTCTGCTTACCACACCCACTTTCCTCTATCAATGAAACCATCAATGATCTGGATGGGAAAGCCTTCAGAGACCGAAATCCCAGGGCTCTCCTGCTAGATGATAGACATGCAGCATGAGAGAGAAAGAAAGCTCTTGAGCCACTGAGATTTGGGGGTTGTTTGTAACTGCAGCAGACCAGCTTCTCCTGGCTAATAGGAAAAGTAAATATTATTTAGTAAAACTTTTGTTTCAGATGAAACGAGTTACAATGTAAAATGAGTATCATGCTACAAATTTTTAACTGTTTAAAATCCACTGCTCTAGAGAACATGCCTAAAACAAACATGCTGTATCAGTGTCTGTGCAGCCTGTGGGATCCTATTTTCTGATTCTGCTGCTTTTCTGTGTGCCACCAGTCCTCCTAATGTCCCTTTGTGCCTATAGGGAGAGGCCTATATCATGAGGGACCCAGAACAAAGTACCTTCCTAGATAGATTATCCAACAACCAAGAGTTTATAATTTTGTATAGTACAGCCAAACAATGGAATAATACTACATAGCATTGAAATTATGCTTGCATCTTTCATAACACAGGGAGATGCCTATGATAGAATATTAAGCAGAATAAATCAGGAATCAAAACAGTATTTTTGGCATGAGCTCAACTTTATACTCAATAAACACCCAAAAGAAAGGAGAAGACAAGGTTGTTAAGATGGCAGTACTCCTCAAACTGTATGAATTCAATGCAATCCCTATCAAAACTCGCAGCCTGATTTTCTGCATTAATTGACAGGCTGATCATAAAATTCATATGGAAATATAACAGCCAAAACAATCTTGAAAAAACAAAAAAGGAACAAAGTTGGAGGACTCAGACTTCCCAAATTCAAAACTTACTACAAAGCTATAGTAATCAAGAATGTGTGAACCTGGCATAAAGATAGACATAGAGATCAATGGAACAAAATTGAGAGTCCAGAAATAAACCCATATATTTACGGTCAATTGATTTTTAGCAAGAGAACCAAGACAAGTCTTTGGAAATAGTCTTTTCAGCAAATGAATCTTGGACAACTGGATATCCATATGCAGAAGAATGAAGTCAGAGCCCCTCCACCTCACACCATATACAAAAATTAACTCAAAATGTACCAAAGATCTAAATGTAAGAGCTACAATTATAAAACTCTTAGAAGAAAACATAAGTGTAAATCTACATGACCTTGGATAAGGCAATGGTTTCTTAGATATGACACCAAAAGCACAGGCAACTAAAGGAAAAAGTAGATAAATTGCATTTTATCAAAATTAAAAACTTTGGAGCTTCAAAAGTCACTATCAGGGCTTCCCTGGTGGCGCAGTGGTTAAGAATCCACCTGCCAATGCAGGGGACACGGGTTCAAGCCCTGATCCAGGAAGATCCCACATGCCGCGGAGCAACTAAGCCCATGAGCCACAACTACTGAGCCTGCGCTCTAGAGCCCACGAGCCACAACTACTGAGCCCACGCGCCACATCTACTGAGGCCCATGGGCTCTAGAGCCTGTGCTCTGTAACAAGAGAAGCCGCCACAATGAGAAGCCCGCGCACCACAACGAAGAGTAGCCCCCGCTCGCTGCAACTAGAGAAAGCCCATGCACAGCAACAAAGACCGAATACAGCCAAAAATAATAAATAAGTAAAAGTAAATTTATTTTTTTAAAAAAGTCATTATCAAGAAAGTAAAAAGACAATCCACAAAATGGAGCAAATATTTTCAAATCATGTATCTAATAAGAGTCTAGTATCCAGGATATATAAAGACCCTATTACGATTCAACAACAAACAGGCAAATAACTCAATTAAAAACAAGCAATGAATTTGAATAGCCATTTCTTCAAAGAAGATACACAAGTGGCCAATAAGCACATGAAAAGATCACTAGTCATGGGGGAAATGCAAATTAAAGCCACAATGAGGGGAATTCCCTGGCCATCCAGTGGTTAGGACTCTGCCTTCACTGCCAGGGGCCTGCGTTCAATCCCTGGTCGGGGAACTAAGATCCCACAAGCCGCTTGGTGTGGCGGGGCAGGGGGAGCCACAGTGAGATATTTCACACCCACTAGGATAGCTATAGTGAAAAAGAAGGACAGGGACTTCCCTGGTGGCGCAGTGGTTAAGAATCTGCCTGCCAATGCAGGGGACACGGGTTCGAGCCGTGGTCCACAAGATTCCACATGCTGCGGAGCAACTAAGCCCGTGCGCGTTGTGGTGCTCTAGAGCCCGCGAGCCACAACTAGAACCCGTGTGCCACAACTACTGAAGCCTGGGCGCCTAGAGCCCATGCTCCACAACAAGAGAAGCCACCTCAATGAGAAGCCCGCGTGCCGCAACGAACAGTAGCCCCCATTCGCCACAACTAGAGAACGCCCGCGCGCAGCAACAAAGATCCCACACAGACAAAAATAAACAAATAAGTAAATAAAATTTTTTTTTAAAAAGAACAATAACAAGTGTTATCAAGGATGTGGAGAAACAAGAACCCTCATACATTGCTGGTGGTAATGTAAAGCAGTTCAGTCACTTTGGCAAACAGTCTGGCAGTCCCTCTAAACATCAAACATAGAGTTAACATATGACCCAGCAATTCCATTCCTAGGTAGATACCCACGAGAACTGAAAACGATGTCCACACAAAAACTTGTACATAAATGTTCATAGTGGCATTATTCATAACAGTCACAAAAAGTGAAAAAAAAGTCCATCAATTGATGAATCTATTTTTTTAAATGCGGCATATACATTCAGTGGAATATTATTCAACCATAAAAAGGGATGAAGCACTGATTCATGCTACAACATGGATGAACCTCGAAAGTATTTTGTTAAGTGAAAGAAGCCAGACACAAAAAGCCATATATTGTGTGATTCCACTTATTAAAAATGTCCAGAATAGGCAACTACATAGAAACAGAAAGCAGATCAGTGGTTGCCAGGGGCTGGTGGGAGGGGGAAATGGGAAGTGATTGTTAATGGGCTGATGAAAATATTCTGGAATTAGATAGTGGTGATGGTTATACAACCTTGTGAGAATACTAAAAAACACTAAAACTGCTAATATTATGGTATGTAAATGATATGTCAGTTTTAAAAACTAAAACTAAAAACAACCCCAAAAAATGAATGAAAGGAAAGGAAATGTGCCTAAATGTTAACAGGGGTTAAAGGAAATTCCATCCACCCACCCACTCATTCCTGCATATCCCTTATTTTTCCATGTTGTACAACGAGCACAAATTACTTCATAAAGACGCCTGGGCTTCCCTAACAACGTATGTCTCAAGTCTTAGTGAAAAAATTATAGTAAGCACAGTAGAGGAAATATGGATCCTGTCATTCAGATCCTTTGAGGCTAGAATCTCTGATACTGCAGTTTTACAATCCAGAGTCCACATCTCTGTGATTCCTCAGACCCTTCCCCAAGCCTCTGCTGTGTCAGTCCAAGCCACCATCAGGCTGAGCCAGGTATACAACTGATACACCCACACGGGCCTCTGCTCAGCTTTGACCAATTACTCTCCCATTTATCATTCACTTACCCAGTAAACATTCACACACTCCTACCACTACCAGGCTCTGCGGGCACTAAGATGAATAATTCATAGTTCCTGCTGACAAAAAACCACGGTATAGCCAAGTGAGATAAACCCACCAATCACGTCAGCCACCGTGCATTAAGCTTTCCCTATAATCCAGGTGCTGTGCTAAGAACTTCACACACATTAAGATAGTATATTATGCCATCGAAACAGTCCCATTTTTCAAAGGAGAAACCTGAGATTCAGAAACCGTGAATAACTTAATCAAAGTCTCAAAGCCAGCATCAGAAAACTCATACAGGAGAGGAAGCCCATGAATGGGATGCCTATGGGAAATCATTTAGCCAAACTTGTCTTACTTAGCATCAGAAAACTCATCTTGTAGAGCTTATCCACAAAAGTTGTGATTCACTACCAGTGAATTGAGAGAGCACTGGCAACAATTCAATCCTTTGTGAGCATCAGAAAATTCATGTTAGATAAAAATGCTATGAATACAGTGAATGTGGCGAGACCTTCAGATGTTAAGCTCAATCAACAACAGAAAACTCATCCAGGAGAGAAAACAGGTGCCAGTTACTGCTCTAAGTGTGTCATAAATATTTACTCATTTGTTCCTCCAACAACATATGAGGAGGTACTACTATCCCACTTTTGCAGATGAGGAAACTGAGGCACAGAGAGTCTAAGTCATTTGCCCAAGGTCACACAGCTAGTAAGGTGCTCAGCTTGATATTGGAACCCAGGCAGTCTAGCTGCAGGGGTGACACTTTTCACCACTCACAATACTACCTTATAGGTAGGATTGTGTGGTTCCGTCTGAGGGGCTCAGGAAAGGCTTCAAGGGAGGAAGTCGCAACGAGGGGTATCTTGAAGAACACACAGAGGTGCGGAAGAGGTGACAGCACTGCAGGTGGGGGTCTCACAACTGAGGCCACTGTGCGTTTGGGAGACAGTCGGCAATCTGCAGTATGTCCCAGGTGCCTGGGAGGAGCACCAGGGAGGAGGATGGGCCAGAGAAGGGTCCACTCACTTCCCTGATAGTCACGGAGCACCTCCATGCACCAGGCCCTAGGCTAGGTATAAAGGGTCTCAAATGCCAGACTAAGGACCTCAGACCATATCCAGAAGGCAATGGGGAGCCATAGGCACTTAGAGGGAAGGAGAATGGCCAGGACTGTACCTTGGACACAGAGATGCTGTCACCCCATATCTTTCCCCTGTCCCTGCCCCTGATAGCAGTCATAGCTCAGCTGGGTAGGGTGGGGACCTGCAAGGGGGGGGGCATTCACCCTCAGGTACACCTGCCCTACATTCTGACCCACTTACCTGGGTGTGAGAACAGCCATCAGGGAGCCGGGAGGTGTGAGGAGCAGGTAGCTGTGGCAGCAAAGAGGTTTCTAGAGCCCTTATCACACCCTCCCTGGTAGCAGAGTTCTTTGTGTGCAGGCTTGTCTGCTCTGCCAGAACTGAACAGCCCTCCTTGTGTCAGAACATTGCCTGCCTGTTTACCCACCATTAGTGCACCTGCTTCTCAGGACAGCCCAGGACAGGGGGAGGAGGCAAGAAGACAGGAGATGTCACCCCGGTTTCATACAGTTGGGGAGCATGAGGGTTCACAGTGCAGCCTGCTTTATTTCCCAGATGGAGAAATCAACGCCCAAGGGAGAGAAGAATCTTGCACCCAGGCCAGGAAACTAAGGCCCAGAGAGACTCTGGGGTGTGTCCAGTCACAGACTGGGAGGAGAGCCCCAGGCTTCTGGTGCTCTTGTCACACCCCTGCTCAGAATCCTGCATGGCTTCCCTGGGCACAGGCCTGAGGGGTGAGGGGTGCTGGATGGGGGTCTGGCCAAGTCAAGCCCCAGGGCTCCAGACTTCTCACAGGCGTCTAGGCAGACAGCAATTGCTCCAGCCTCTTGTCCACATTCATGTGTTCACTTTTCTAGCCATGACCCATATATGTGAAGATTTCCAGGGGGTGCGGAGTGAGCGAGGAGGGGAGCCACCAGGTGGCCATGGACAGAGGGGAGAGTTTCTTAAAGGAGCCTGGCCCATTTTCCAGTAACCCACGAAACGAGATCTGAAATCGAAAGCTAATAATTTCACCAAGCAGGCTGGCAGCTGGATCCCAAAGAGCCCACAGACTGCACCTGAATGCTCTCCAGCCTTCTCAAGGGTTGAGAGGCAGGAAGGGAAGGGTGCTGGCAGAGGAAACAGTGCAGACGCTGAAGCAAGCAGACCCCGCCTGAGTCCTGCGTAACCTTGAGTTTTGCTTCCTCTCTGAGGCGTACTTTTCATTATCTGGAAAGTGGGGTTGATATCTACCCCATAGGTGAAGGCATATATACAGCCTTGATACCTACTAGGGAATGATAAAGGGAAGTGGACATCATTGGTACTGTAATTATTATTGTTATTATCCTCATTCCCTGAGCCAACACTCTGCCTTCCCTCCAGCGCCCAGGGGAGAGTTCTTGGCCAGCTGTCCCTCAGGTGGGAGGGGATGGTTATATTAACTCCACTGGAGACAAACAAGTTTTTTTAGCTGTCTGTCTCTCTCTCAGTCTTGGGCAGAAAACAGCAGTTTATGATATGCTCTTCCTAGTTTAGACCCTCACATTCCAGAAATCTCCAGGGACATGCCCTGTTATTCCCTCTTTCTGTAATAGCCTTTCTATCGGTTCTCCCACTGCAATCCCTCCCATCCTTCCTTCCCAATGTCACCTCATCCAAGAAGCCTTCCCTGACTGCTTCAGCTTAAAGTGTCCTTGCCCTGACCCCTTCCTCCTTCCCTCTCTCCATCCATCTTTTCTACTCCGCTCCTTGCTTTTCTTCCTTTCTTTCCAATCTCTGGGCTTGACACGGTTCTTACCTCCAGAAGATACAGGCCCCTGTGCCCTGTCACCAGGACACCTGCACTCTGGAGCAGGGAGAGAGAGAGATACTCCACAAATAAACAAAATCCTCCCTCAGAAGCACAGCAGGAGGGTGGGATGATACGATGTATGATGTGCACAGGAACCCTGTCTTCCTTCAGTCATCTTCCTTGGTATATAGTGGGTGCTTAGTAAATATTTCGAATGAGTGAATAAACAAGGGCCAAACCCTGAGCTTGAAGATGGGGAAAAATAGGACTTGGGCCAAGAGGCGAATCAGAGGCCGGCCGCCTGGCTGCCAGGATAAGACACGGGTGTGTGCAGCCTCGGCAGGAGCATGTTACATACAGGGCAGCCCCAGACACACAGCAGCCATGGTTTTCCCAGTGGGAAGACTTTATTTAAAGTTCTACTTGCTTGGGTATGTGTGTGTGTGTGTCTGTCTGTGTGTGTGTCTGTGTCTGTGTGTATGGTTTTTTGGTTTTTGTTTTTGCCAATTTGCACATATAAACTTTTAGGGATACAGAAGAACATATAATAAAATAAGATATTAATTCAGAAGTGTTACTTTTTTCTCCATTGCCACATTTCATAAAATATCAGAACAGATCAGTAGGGCAGGGCATCTCCAACTCTGCTTCAACCACTCTGGGGACCAGTCAGGGGCTGAGAGCCCTCTGTGGTCAGGAGATCTGTCCAGATTGAAAGGTATGGCCTAGGGTAGTGGCTTTTTCTTGAGAAAGAATTTTGGGGAGAAAAACCCACGTCTTGTATTTAGCTAGATACAGTGCCCATGATGGGCTGGAGCTGGTTTGTACAGGCTCATAGAGCCGACTGTCACACTTGTAGGAATTTTGTGAGCTAGTTGTTAAACACAGCCGTTGCCAATGGTTCTCTATTGGGGGTGAAATGGCTGTCTACTGGGGTAAATCAGCCCCGTGGGGGACATTTGGCAATGTCAAGAGACACTTGGGTGATCACAACTTGGGGGAGGGGTGCTACTGGCATCTAGTGGGCAGACGTCACGGGTGCTGCCTACACAATGTGTAGGCCAGCCCCTTCCCTGCTCCCAACAAAAAACCTCGAGCCCAAATGTTAACAGTGCTGATGGTGAGAAATCCTGATCCAAAATTACAATTAAATAAATTATATTAAAAACAAAGGGAGGGGGCTTCCCTGGTGGCGCAGTGGTTGAGAATCCGCCTGCCGATGCAGGGGACACGGGTTCGTGCCCTGGTCCGGGAGGATCTCACGTGCCGCGGAGCGGCTGGGCCCGTGAGCCATGGCCGCTGGGCCTGCGCGTCCGGAGCCTGTGCTCCGCAGCGGGAGAGGCCACAGCAGTGAGAGGCCCGCATACCGAAAAAAAAAAAAAAAAACAAAGGGAGGGTGCTTCCCTGGTGGCGCAGTGGTTGAGAGTCCACCTGCCGATGCAGGGGACGCAGGTTCGTGCCCCGGTCCAGGAAGATCCCACATGCCGTGGAGCAGCTGGGCCCATGAGCCATGGCTGCTGAGCCTGCGCATCCAGAGCCTGTGCTACGCAATGGGAGATGCCACAACAGTGAGAGGCAAAAAAAAAAAAAAAAAAAAAACAAGAAAAACAAAGGGAGGTGGACTTCCCTGGTGGTGCAGCGGTTAAGAATCCACCTGCCAATGCAGTGGACACAGGTTCGAGCCCTGGTCCAGGAAGATCCCACATGCCACAGAGCAACTAAGCCCATGCGCCTCAACTACTGAGCCTGTGCTCTAGAGCCTGTGAGCCGCAACTACTGAGCCCTCGTACCACAACTACTGAAGCCCACACGCCTAGAGCTTGTGCCCCACAACAAGAGAAGCCACCACAATAAAGAGTAGCCACCACTCGCCGCAACTAGAGAAAGCCCTCATGCAGCAAAAAAGACCCAACACAGCCCAAAATAAGTAAATAAATAAATAAATAAATAATTTTTTAAAAAAAGTTAAAAAAAAAAACAACAAAAGGAGGGCTTCCCTGGTGGTGCAGTGGTTAAGAATCCACCTGCCAATGCAGGGGACACGGGTTCAAGCCCTGGTCCAGGAAGATCCCACATGCCACGGATCAACTAAGCCCATGCACCACAACTACTAAGCCTGCACTCTAGAGCCCATGAGCCACAACTACTGAAGCCCGTGCGCCTACAGCCCATGCTCCACAACAAGAGAAGCCACCGCAATGAGAAGCCCGCGCACCGCAACGAAGAGTAGCCCCCGCTCGCCACAACTAGAGAAAGACCGCACACAGCAATTAAGACCCGACGCAGTCAAAAATAAAATAAAACAAATAAATTTATTTTTAAAAAACTATCAACACTCATTTTTTAAAAAAAGGGAATACATACTCAAAACTTATCACTTACTATTTTTTTTACTAAATTTCACTATAAAGATGGTGCCCTACTGTGTATCTCTTCCCAACTTCATGTTCAATGACATGACATTAGTAGGGTGAAATCCTTGGTGGAAGAATTTACACCACAGAAATCGGCAAATATTACAACCCCACCCCCCCTTTTTTTTATGGATAGCCAGCTGTTACCAGTGGACCATTGGATGTGACCCTAAATAGAGAAGGGAAATTCGGAAGCCTGGTGGATGCTTCTAAGTTTCCAGCCCAGGCAAATGGCTCAGCACCAACCTTGTGTATGCAGTCACAAACTCTACACACCTCACACACACACACACACACACACCATGCATACACACAGAGACATACACACCTGACACATACCCACAAACACCACATACACACACCACACAACACACATACCCTACACGCCATACACATGTACCTACAGGCACACCACACACCACACATGTACAAAACACACCACACACATCGTGCACACTTGCACCACACACATACCACGTATGCTTCACATCTCACACCACATATATACCACTTCCACTTATCCACACCACATACACAGACCACACACACAAATACTAAGCACATTCCATGCGCACACCTGCATCACACACCCCACACACATCTCACCTACAACTCCCCCGACGTACACCAAACACACACCACGTAAACACACGTGCTCCCACAGCAGCCCTCTAGCCAGCAGAAGACTAACTGAAATCATGAGAATAAGAGAATGCCAATCCGGGACTTCCCTGGCAGCCCAGTGGTTAAGACTCCGAGCTTCCACTGCAGGGGGCATGGGTTCAATCCCTGGTTGGGGAACTAAGATCCTGCATGCCACACGGTGTGGCCACAAAGAAAGAGAACACCAATCTGCCTGACCACCTTCTTTTGATGTCTGAGCACCTCTGCCATAATTTACTGTCTCCTCAACCCAAAGACCATCCTTCCCACACACCCCCACACCCAGCTTGCCAAAGCGAAGGTCTTGACACCCCCCAGGAGCACCATCCTGTGACTCCATCCCAGGCCCGTTCCTCTTAGCCACTGGAGCCCTGACTCGGTGGTCCCCCATCCCTGCTCTGTGCCCAGCTGTCTATAGGCTCCAGAGCAGAGCCCGGCTGCCTGTGGCCTCCAGGGCCTGGCCTCCACCCCTTCCCAGGACCCATGACAAGCAGTTCCCTTGGTGACCTCACCCACCTGGCCCCTTTAGCTGCCACCAGATGCTGGTAAGCCAAACCTCCATCTCCAGCCAGACCCTCTCTGACCCCATACCCACTAGCCTTGGGACATGTGTACTCGGATGTCCCCAGACTCCTCACACAAGTCCCAAACAGACTTCCTGTCTGCCCGCACCTGTTCCTCACCGACACTCTCTGCCCCTGCCCACCCCAGAGGTCAGCACACAGGAAGTGCTCCAGGCACATCTCATGGATAAAGGAATAAATTATGTAAATCCTATAAAGAAAGGAAAAAACAAACTTCCTTATGAGGCAGAAAGGAAGTCTTACCCCATTTTACAGATGAGAGCCCTGAGTCTCCGTGAAATTAAGGGACCAGCCAGGAGCAGTAGCTGAGGCGGGGGGTGGGGGTGGGGGGGTGGGGGGGTGCTGTGTGGGAAGGAGGGAGGCTGTGGAAGGCCCAGTGCTGGGGGCTGCAGGCAGCAGCAGTCATGCCAGGGCAGGCCCTGCAGAATGAGCTCTCCCCAGCCCTGAGTGAGGGGGTTAGTTACAAACAAAAGGAAAAGGCGTTCCTGATACGCGTCCTGTTTCCTCTCCTCCTCTGGGCTTCTCAGGCCTTGGAGGGCGGAGGTCTCTGGGCTGGCAGTACTCGGCCTGTGCACGGGCAGGCAGAGGTGAGCGTCTCCAGGGGCCCTTTCCACTCCAGCGGTTTGGCCTGCGTGGAGACAGGCTCCCGAGTGACCCTCAAGCTACCCTTCCCAGCCTGGAGGAGCACCCCCTGATCCCCAATGGGTACTCATCACAGCCAGGCACCTTCTTCCATCAGACTGTTCCATAAAGGCATCTCGACTGGGAAGCCTTTCCTGTCACCCTTACTCGCTACAAGAGCCCCTCTAAAGCTCCCCCTTCTTCCCTTCCGCCCTGCCCCACAGCAGCCGAGCCCTTACTCTGCCCAGCTCTCTGTGGCTATTGCCTATAGACCAGAGCTCCCCATGAATCAGGCCAGGGAGGCAGAGAGCAAAGGCAGAGGCCATCATCAAATGGGGCTTCTCAAGTGAGAGAAGGAGATGAGCCTCCTCCATCAAACAGGGAGACAGGGGGCCTTCCTGAGGGCAGAGGTCATATCTCCTCTATCAGATAAGAATTCCCTGAGGGAAGTGGCCATGACTCCTCCATCAGATAGGAGGCTGCTGCAGACAAAATGCATGCTTCCTTCCTCAGACAAGGAGCTACTAGAGGACAAGAGAGCTATGTCCCCTCCATTGGATCGGAAGTCCCAGGAAACAGGAGCCACATCCCCCCTCCCTGCCCCCACCAGCAGACCAGAGTCTCTCTCCTGGAGAACAGGACCATGCCCCCTCCATCAGACCATGAGCTCCCAGAAGGCACATTCCTGTCTGCTGCCTCCTCAGCAGTTCCCAAAACAGACTTCAGTTCCGTCTGAGACTCAGAGAAGGACTTCCCCATGGGGCAGAACTAGGGGAAGTCTTGCCCACAACCTCCCTTGCACAAGGTCCCATGCCAACTTCCCATTCATGCCCAAAACTGAACAGAAGCTGCTTTGCCATCCTTAATACAGGCATGTGTCTGGGCAAAGGCCAGCAGCTGTCTATTTCAGCCAGGAATGTTGACTTCTTGAGAGACAGCAATGGGGATGACTGGGAGATCCCTGAGAAGAGGATGCCCAGGACAGGCTGTGCGCCCAGCTCTGGCCTGGAAGTGACCAGGTGTGTGGGCTAGATGGGTCTCTGCTCCTGACTCTGTCACTAAATGGGCAAACCTCTTCCCCGTGTGGCCACTAACACCCCCTCCCATCTCCAAACTTTGTCAGCACCCACTGCTTGTTAAAGTGGCAGGAGGCAACAGGGAGGAGGGATGGCAGGGCCCTTCCCAGGTCCCACCTTGAGGACATCACTGGCCTTCCCCAGGGGCTGCCCCTGAGCCTGGTTCAAGCTGCCTTCACGATAGTCTTCCCTATATGCACCAGCTCCAGGGAGCTATTAGTTAGCATTGATCCACAAAGTGCTTTGCCGACACTTTTTATGAGCTCAGCCTCACCCGGGGCCCTGGGGACTAGTTGCACAAGGCAGAAACTGAGCAGGAAGCCCAGGCCCCTGGGCAGAGCCAGAAGGCAGCTGAGCCCCAAGATCAAGACCCAGACAAGCCCAAGATCAGCACTCAGTAAATGTTACCTGAATGCATAGTCACTGAAAGGCAACCTGACCGGATTTGGTAACTAAATCTGGGTGTATTTTCTTATTAAGAAATAGTAATAATAATATTATTATAACTGATGTTTATTAAGTGTCAGGCACTATTCTAAACACTGTATTTAACTCATTTAATCCCCACAAGAACCCTGTAAGGTAGATACTCTTATTATCGCCACTCTATATATGAGGAAACACAGAGAAATTAAGTAACTTGCTCAAAGTCACAGACTAGAAATAAGAAATGTAAGCAGTTCAAACCAAATGCTTGATAAATTAGGAAGTAAAAATATAGTAACAATGCTTCTGGGTTTTAAAAGAATGAGATACTGTTGCAAGATACAATTTATCCTAAGTGTGTTCTAAACCAAATACTTTCATTATTGGACATCCTGTGGTATAGTTCCAATGTAAAAGGTTCTCTGAAAGAGGAATATTACAAATATACAATATGTGCTTGTCAGTCATCTCAAAATCATAGTTTTCTTCTGAAACTTTGAGTAGTTTTATTAAACTTTAGAAAACAAACCCCCAACCACAATAACAATTATTTTAAGATTTATCCTTTATTTGTCATATGCTAAGTATTTGACCTATTCCTCCTGTTTAATCTTGAGGACAACTGAAGGGGAAAAAAGAGGCATTATTCCCTCAGGGGGCTTTACTGAGCCTCCAGGCTGAGGGTACCTATCTAATACACCTCCTTGGTGGGCGTAATCCAGCGGGGGGGTTTGCCCCCCAGGATGGGAGCTGCCCCAGGGCAGGGACTGTGCTCCAGCTCAGACAAGGTGCAACATAAAGGAGTTAAGGGCTGGGGAGAGGCAGGTCTGCTGCTTCATCAGCCTGCACTTCAGCCCTCTAGAGTGTTAAGTGAGGCGCTGGCACACAGAACTCTGTAAGTGGTGAAAATACTAACGGGCACCACCATCCCCACAAGAAACAGACTCGCTGGGTGGCGCTGGGCAGGTCCCTGATGAACAGCGTTCAGCTGGTTCACCAGCTCTCCGTGAGGGTCACGTCACCTCGTAGGGGCCTGGGCCGCTGAGAGGAGGTGATGGGTATTAGGAGTTCCTGGGAGGCCTGAGTGCTGGGCAGGGACCAAGGCCTGTTATCAGGACAAGGCTGAATTATCGAGCATTTTTAAGAAATGCATTTCCATTACTTCCCAAACCATACAGGCTTGCAGATGAGGTGAGCATAGTGCAGCCAGCCAAGAGCAGCTGCCTTCAGTGAGACAGCGAGCAGGGAAGGGCATTCCGGGGCATCTCTGAACCTCACCTCAGAGCACACCCTGGGGCTTGGCAATCTACCTTCCCCCTGCTCCTCACACGGATTTGGGGGCAGGGGTGGGGTGTGAGAAACCCGCCAGGAGGCACAGCGCTGGGCCTTAGCTACCAAACTGTCTGAAGGGACAACTCAGTACCAGCTCCACCTGCCCCAACCTAGATGCTCAGGCCATCTTTCCTCAAACCTCAGGGAGACCATGCAAACGGTGAAGGAAATGGAAAAGAGCAACTGGGAACAGGGTCCAGATCTCTACCCTGGCACTTAACGGCTCCTCACCTCACCTGTCCTCACCTGGATAGTGGGATCATATGACCACCTCCAGGCTGTGGAGGGGAATGAATGGGCTGATGTCTGCCTAGGCCTGGAACATAATCCAAGTTCAATATACAGTAGGATTAGGGCACTGAGAGGCCCAGAAGTGCCAGGATAAACAAGGCTGGAGAAATGCGTGAGAGACAAATAATCACAGGTGAGAACACACAGCGAGGAGCGGGAGGCCAAATCCCCCAACATTTATTTGGCCCTCTCTGTGTATCTAGGGGGCCTGAGGCACTGGGATATGGGCCTCCTGGGGGTCCCTGGAGTGTGGTGGATGAGCTTATGGAATACACTCTTTAGGGCCTAGACGGCCTCTCCCGAAACACTCTCCCCGTCCCTTGGCTCAGGTTTCACCCTCATCAGGAAACCTCATTACCAACGTGTCCCCTTTGGTGTCCTGACTATGTGCAGGAGGTCCTGGGCAGCAGGCATGAGCATTTGCATCACAGAAAGTGAAGGGTTCTTGTACCTGGATGACTGACTGCCCACCTGCTTTGAGTGGGGTCTCTGAATCTGACTGAGTCCATCATGGGTGTCTGCTCGGTTCTAAGGGCTGGACTGCCAAGTGGGGACCTTGCCCAGGCCAGGAGGCCAGCTCCCCCGGGCCTTTATCATCCTGCCTCTGTTCTACCACAACCACTGGGACCTGGAGAAGCACAGGGGTCTGAGGTGAATGCACTGCCCACATATGGCTGGGGAGGCAGATGCACAAACCAACCGCTATCCGCAAAAGGCACCGAGAGAGGGTTATAAAGAGCATAACTCGGGGGCGGGAGCAGCTCCGTTCTTCCCAGATGGACAACGGGCTGCCGAGGAAGTTACACAGAGCAGGCGACATCTGAGCTGGGACTTGAAGGGTGATTCAGTTTGCCAGGTAGTCAAGGTGCAGAAGAGAGAACATCAAAGTGACGTGCATAAGCATGGACTTACACATCCTTATATAGCAGAGTATACACTGCAAAGTCACTCTCTCACTTGATTCTCTCAAATCCGGTAATGGTGTTATTACCTACCCCCTGCCTCCCCCACACACACATGCAAATAAGAGAAGTAGGGTACAGTGAAGGCAGATGATGAGCCAAAGGGCACATGGTGACTGATTTCTGGGCGGGCCATGTCTGCTGGCTGGCCTGTGACACCCTCCTCCCATCCCCAGCACACATACACACTCCTCCAGACCCCAGGGCCTCTTAGAAGGGACAGAGGGACAGAGCAGCATGGCCAGGGCTGGGCTGACGAGGCCAAGGAAGAGCTGACCATTCTCCAAGGCCCAGCTTAGAGGCCCTGCCTCACCCTCTCCCACTCATCCTGAGGTGGAGCGATAACCTCCACCTCTCCCACTGTAAATCTCCTCTCCTGGCCTCTCCTCTCCCCGCCTCTTGCCTCTTGAAACAGCTGCCGCCAGCCTTTCCCTCTCCTCCCTCCACCCCTCGCCCTCCCCAGGGAGCAGTGAGCTCAGTCTTTCCCATCAGCCATCCCTGGGAATGATGGGAAATGCTTGGCTGGCCAGGAACTAACAGGAGGCCTACCCCCAAGAGGGAGGAGGAGAAGGGGGGCTTTTCCGAGGGCCGCTGGGGGCATCCTAGGCTCAATTCTGCTGCTTCCTATGAATTCCGTGCTAAGGGCATGGTCTGCCTGACCATATGACACGCTCTAGATACGGTGGGATCCAACTGCTAGAGCTAGAATAGGCCTCTTTTTATGGATGCGGAGACAAAGGCCCAGAGAGAGGACAAAAAGAAAATGTGCCGAGGGACTGCCTGCCACGTCCCAGGTACTGTTTGAGCCTTTCACATTTCTTGTCTCATTTAATCCTCACAACCACCCTGCAAGGAGTGTGTGACAGGCTGAAAGTGTGTGACCCCCTGAGATGCTCACATCCTAATCCCTGGAATGGTGAATCTGTTATCTTACGTGGTAAAAGGAACTTTGCAGATGCGATGTTAGTTACGGATCTGGAAATGGGGAGCTAACCAACCCTGCATTATCTGGGTGGACCCAGTGCAATCACGAAGGTCCTTATAAGCAGGAGGCAGGAGGGTCAGAGAGAGAAAAGGCAATGTGAGGACGACGGAAGCACTGAGAGAGACATTGGAAGATGCTGTGCTGACGGCTTTAAGATGGAGGATGGGGCCAGGAGCCAAGAAATGCAGGCAACTTCCAGAAGCTAGAAAAGGCAAAGGAATGGATTCTCCCTTACAGCCTCCAGAAGGAACGCAGCCCTGCCAACCTATGTTTGGACTCTGACATCCAGAACTATAAGGGAATTTATTGTGTGCTGTATTTGGCCACTAAATTTGTGGTAATCTGTTACAGGAGCAATAGGAGACTAATAAAGTAGGTATTCCCATTCCCATTTGCAGATGAGGAAAGTGAGGCTCAGAGAAGGCACATGATGTTCTCAGGTTCTGCACACTCCCCTCCACAGCACACTGGCTTACTGGGAATCTCCACAAGCTCTTAAGGCTGGGAGCCCCTTGGCCAGGGCTTCAAGGCTAGCGGGGAGTCTGAGGAGGAGGAAGAGGTCTGCTGCTTGTAGGACTGAGGTCGAGGACAGAGGAGGGATCTGGGGAAGGTAAAGTCCTGCCTGAAAGGGGCTGTATTGTGGCTGGGGGCTTCTGGAGCCAGTGGCTGAGTCTTACTCTGCCCCAAACTGTGAAGCAGGGACGCATGTGACACAGAGAAAGGGCACTGACTGTGCGGCTGGGCTCAGGGGGCTGAGTGTTTTCAGGATTAACGGAGATGAGGTGAAATCCCCCCATTCTCTCTCTTTGACCCTGATAAAATCCCTGGGAGGAAGGCTCCTTATCCTTCTTCCTGCATTACTGGTGCGAAACACGAGGTCCCAGGGGTTAGTGACTGACCCAAGTTCTCACAGCTGGTAAGAGTGGAATCTGGGTATTCATAATGATCGATATAATGAAAAGCATCAAACCATAATGAACGGCTTTGAATGCTACGTGCCTGACACTGTGCTAACTGTCGCTGGTATTTTCTCAGTCATTCTAGACAGACCTGATCAAGTCCTTTCTCTGCCTCAAGCTCTTTAACTGCTGCCCACAAGCCCTTCGCAATCTGGCTCCTACTCACCCCTCCAACCTCCCCTCCACCACGGTCTCCTGCACCTCCATATCTTCCAGCCACACGGACCTTGGTCAGTTCCCTGGAGCCATCAAACTCTTTCCCACTTTGGAATCTTCCACAGGGTTCTGCCCCCACTGCCCCCCACCCCAGCCCCAGGCCACTGTGGTGCAGAAACCACGGGTCCTGGGCATTCCTGCTCCTACTTGGGGGTTAAGAGAGGGGGAGCAGGGCCAGGGGTCAGCCCTAGATAGCAGGCCTGGGAGGCTGGAGCTGAGAGGGCCTGGGTAAGCTGGTCATTTACTACACAGTAAAGACAACAGCAGCCTAGAGGTATGGTGGCAGAACTCCCCAGGGGACAGGCCCTCCCAGACACACAGACCCTAGAACACTGGAGCTGAAGGGGCCTTGAAGAAAGTCGGGTCCCACCCCTCAGGGCACACATGGTGATACTGAGGCCCCGAAAGGTCTGGACTTGCCCCCGGCTCCACAGTGTGTCCCTATGGGAGTCAATTTGGGGTAGTAGGTAAGGTTTGGGGGTCTGCCAGTCACTAGCTGGGTGACCCTGGGCAAGGAGAGAGTTGTTCTGACCCTCACCTCTAAAATGGGAATAATAGTGCCTTTCTCCATGAATGCATGAGAAGCACCCGGTACAGTGAGGCCTGCAATAAATAGAAGTTGTTCTCACCATTGAGAGAGCAGGGGCTGGACTCAGGACGCCCATGGGGCAGTTCACCCCTTCTCTGTGACATAGCTGGTGGGTTTAATTGAACCTGGGGAAGCACCCGGAGAGGTGGGCACTCAGCTGTCTCCAAAGCCACTGCTTCTGAGCCCCCAATGCTGGTCAGTCCTTGATCATCTCTAGGAAGGGGCTTGTCAGCCTCATTTGCCTTACAGTTAAAGAAAGGATTCCCCCAAGGGAGCTAGCCTGGGCTAGAGGGACTCCTGATCAAAACCTGGGCTCCCACTTCCACACCAACAGAGGGAAACAGGAATCGACCCTTCGCACCGAGCACTTCCTGCAGGTGGCTCTGTGCTGGGGGCTTCCACGCACTCATCTCACTTGAACGGTCACCACTGCCCACCCAGAGGGGATTAGGAGGCCCATTTGCTGAAGAGAAGTCCAAGGTTTCCAGAGGGTGAAGAACTTGCCTGTGGCACCAGCTGTCAAAGCCATGTTCCTATCCTGCTCCAGAAGGCCTCTGGACAAGGGTCCATTCCTATTCCAAATTCTTGCAGTCTAAGGCCTTTTTGAAGGGAAGGAACCCAGACTGAACGCTGAGGCCCCAACGCAGCCTCCTGACCCGCCTGCGGCCACTGTGGCCCATTTCCTCCCTCCAGGCCCTCTCACCTCACTTCACCTCACTTCAGCCTTCCCAGAGATCTGTTGTTAATAACTATGAAGGGACTTCCCTGGTGGTGCAGTGGTTAAGAATCTGCCTGCCAATGCAGGGGTCACAGGTTCGAGCCCTGGTCTGGGAAGATCCCACATGCCACGGAGCAACTAAGCCCGTGGGCCACAACTACTGAGCCTGCACTCTAGAGCCCACGAGCCACAACTACTGAGCCCACGTGCCTACAGCCCGTGTTCCGCAGCAAGAGAAGCCACCACAATGAGAACCCTGTGCACTGCAACGAATGGTAGCCCCTGCTCGCTGCAACTAGAAAAAGCCTGCAAGCAGCAACAAAGACCCAACACAGCCAAAAATAAATAAAATAAATAAATAAATTTATTTAAAAATTAAAAAGTAAATAACTATGAAAATACCACCCATAATGCTGTTGCCTCCATCTGGACAATGCTGTCCAGCCCCACACCAAGTTGACATCTACTCCAGCTCAGAGTTTTGCTCATTTGGCACTTTCTCAGAAAGCCTTTGGTGACCCCCAACTAGGGCAATCCCTCCATTAGGCACCCTCAGAGCACTTCTCACAGTGTGCATCTCTTGCCATCTGTGTCCCCGTTCCAGACCAGAAGCCCCATTAAGCCAAGGACAGTGTCTGTTTGCTGCCATGGCATCCCCAGAGGTGCACCCAGTGCTGGCACATGGCCTCTGGAAGCCACTATACACTTGCCTGGGCCAGGCCCCACTCCAATTGCTGAACCCACTCATCACATTTAATCTTCACGATCCCTCTAGGAGGTGGGGATTATCACCCCCCTGCACAGATGAGGACAGTCAGACTCAAGGAGAAAGTGACTTCCCCAAGGATGCCCAGCTAACCGGGAACACGCTGGGACCAGCACCCAGGACCGGCTATAATAATTGGTGCACCCAAGTGCAAAATGTAAATGTGGGGCCCCTTGTTCAGATTTCAAGACAGAGAAGACGGGCATTAAACCAGATCCTTCTGAACTTGGGGCCCTGAGTGACTGCACAGGTTACACACCCCTGAAGCTGGCCCACTGGGCACCCATGTGCTCTGATTCCAGGCCCAAAGCCAGGCTTCTCCCACTGAGAGGACCTTGAGCATCGGTCCCCTCAGGCAGTGGTTTTCACACTTAAGCCTGGGTCAGAATCACCTGGGAGGCCTGTTAAAACCCAGTTTGCTGGGCACCCACCCCCAGAATTCCCACTCAGTAGGTGAGAGGTGGGCCAGGGAATTTGTATTTCTAACTGCTGCATTTCTAGAGGTGATGCTGACACTGGTGCTGTGGGCTGAGACACACAACCACTGCCCTAAGGAATGCATATTTAACAGGGGCATTCTGAATCCAGGGCGTCCAGGAAGGAGAGATTTCAGGTGGGCTATCAGGGCTGAGGATGCCAACATTCTTCAAATCATACTCAGGCCTCAGTCCGAAAGGCCAGCTCTGCTAAGAAGGAAAGGAGGGTGGGGGAGGACAGGGAGAAGAAGCAAGGAGGAAAAAGGACAACTTTACAACAAGTTACCTTGTTAATTTTGGTAACAATCTTGAGAGGTAGCTTCTACTATCTTTACTATAAAGGAGAACACAGCATAAAGAAATCAATGATTTGCCCAGGATCACAGCCAGGAAATTACAGAGACCACAACTGAACCTGGTTCTATCTTATGTGCTGTCACAAAGGCTGCTTCAACCAGCTGGCCCTGATAGGTTCTAATCCCACGACCTGCTCGGCCCAGGGGAGCAGAGCCATAGCCTTGGGTTGGATTCACATAGTCCCAAACCCTGACAAGCTCTGACAAGCCTTGGCAAACCTCCAGGGCCCTCCCCACTCCGCCTGCGGGCCCTCCCCACTCCGCCTGCGTGCCCTCCCAACTCCGCCTGAGTGCCCTCCAAGGCCAGGCCTGCAGCACAGAGACCTGGGACCCAACTGAAGGGGCTAATTGCTGGCATCATTCCAGCAGGCCAGAGTGCCCACCCCCAAACTGGAGGTTCCTCCCATATCCTGGCCCTTCTCTACAGCCTCCCCTCCAGCCACTTACTCACACATACCCTAAGCCCCAGATCACACACCATCTGTTTCAGGGTTCGCACAGGCTGTTCCTCCCTCCTGGAATGCCCTTCCTACCCTGCCTATTTGTCCAACTCTTTTCCATCCTTCAAAACCCCAGGTCAGTTTTACCTCCTCTGAGAAGTCCTCCCTCAGCACCTTGTCTGTCCTCACTGCTCCATCATGCCAACCTCTGCTTCCCTAGCTGCTCTCCAGCCATTCATTCTACAAATATTTACCGAGCATCTGCCCTGCTGCAGGCACAGTGCAGGTGATGGGGAGGCAAAACCCAGACCGAGCTACATCAGGCCAGGGTATGGGTCTGCTTCACCCTATGAGCCTCTGCCAGGAGGGCAGACAGAGGGGGGGGGGGCCAGGGAGGGTCCTCAGGAAGTGATGAGACCTCAGCTTGATATTTGAGAAGGTGGGGATGTGAGGAGTAGTAGTACAAATTCTACATTCCAGGGCCCTGCCAAGTTGTGGGGAGCAGCCCCCCAACGCCTTTGGCAAAGCAACACAAAACTTCTACCAAATGAACACAAGACATGCTATGTGTCTCTGTGCCAAGGGGCCGTGTTGGCTGTAGGCTCCCCAGGAAACCGAGGCCCAGAGGGGGAAAGGGATGAACCCCAAGCAGGAGGCAGCCCTGGAGTGGGCCCTTGGCCTCCTCTCCCAGAAGATTTAAACAGTGTAGGAAGGGGGAGGCAGTGTGCCCCTACCCTGAAGTACATGTTCTGTGGACCCCTCCTGGGGGTGGAAGGCATTAACCGCGCACTCTGGAAAGCCACAGCCTGTAGAAGCCCCAGGCGGGAGAGGATGGCTGATGTCTGCCCTGGGAGGGGAGAGGCTGGAGTGGAGCCAGGCTGGCAGAGGAAACATCTTGAGAGGCAGGAGGGAGGCAGGGAGGAGGAATGAGAAAGGAGGAAACAGCCAGACATGCAAACACCTCCGCCTCCTCTTTCCAACCAAAACAGAATCCCCAGCAGACTGAGACCTGTGGGGAAGGAGACAGGGAATGAAGTCGGGGCCTCAGAGGGGCGGGTGGCTGGGAAGGAGCCCAGGGCTGGAGCCTCTGGAAGCTGGTAGCCCTGCCAGGCATGGGGGTGGTGGGGAGGCCCCATCCATCACCGGGGCCTGCCCAGCTCTGTCCCATGGGGGCCAAGGCTCAGAGAAGAAGGGGATGTGGACTCCATATGGTCACTCCTACAGCTCCTCCAAGACCCACTCAGGTACCAACTCTTCCCTAAGCCCCTGGGCCCAACCTCTGGGCTGGGCTGGGCTCCAACACCAGAGTTAGCACAAACTCAGAAAATACTGTGCAGCAAAACTGATCTGACGGCGGAGTCCAGGCCTAGCCCTTAGAAAGCCCACAGGCTGGTGGGAAACCCAAGGAATTCAAAGGAGGCAGCACAGGCACTGAGGTGGCTCTGGACTCCCTGACAACCAGGGACTGGCAGGCACTTGGGGCCAGTCCACAAAGCCTGGCGAGAGGCCTTTTCCTCTGATAGTGAAACAGGAGGGAAGGAGGCAGGTCACGACCTCTGAAAGAATGACATAGCCCAAGGACACAACATAAACTGATTAGAACCAAATGGGTCCAAGATGGCGGACAAGTCCACTTCCACTAGACCTTGAGCCTCAGTATACGCTCACTGTAACACAACAGCAAGCTAAATGATAACACCCACAGGTGCCATGACAGTTCCAAGGCCAACCATAAGGATCAAAAAGTGGGCAGTGGCCCAATTCCTGGAAATCCCCACCCCTCCCCCAAATGGCTGGAATACCCCTCCCACTCATTAGCCTATGAAATTACCCACCCCTATAAAAACTGACAACCCCATACCCTGGTGCCTTTCTCACCTCTGAGATGGCCCATGCTCTGTCTGTGGAGTGTGTTTCTCCTTAAATAAATCCACTTCTTACCTATCACTTTGTCTCTCACTGAATTCTTTCTGAGATGAGCCATCAAGAACCTGAGCTTCATTAAGTTCTGAAACCAGGGGTGTGATCTCAGTTGGAAGACTGTGGATTTTGGCCGGGTATGAGTCCTGGCAGTGTGGGTTCGAGTCCCAATCAGGGTTTTGGCCAGGTTCGAATCCCAGCACATGGGTTCGAGTCCCAATCTGAGGTGCACAGTTTCAACAGAACACACTGCTGGGATAGGAGTCAGGATTGAGGAAGAGGGAGGCATCTTCTCCTGGGGGCATCCCCACCCCCATTACTTACACACACACACACACACACACACACACACTCTCAGCGCTGGGGGCTGAAGGGCTTCCAGGGACCTGGGCTCTGGGACTTGGACAAATCCCTTGATGTCTCCTGGTATCTCCATTCCCTCACCTGTACAGTGGGGGCTCTCCTGTGCCCACCTTCTTCCCAGTGGAGGCATGACAGGAAGGACAGACCTCCAAGTAGGTGAGAACGGAGTCCTCTGGTATGGCTTCCACACACGGGAGAGAATCTCACCGCCACTCCCATGCCCAACCCAATCCCTGCCCCGCGGGCACCCTCTTTCCTCAGGCCTCCATCACTGTACAGAGCCTGGGAGACAGAAGCTGCAGTCAGGAGAGAAGGCAGCCAGCCCTGGCACCCAAAGGGGAGAGTGGCCCCAGAGCAGATCCACTTCCTGTCTGGCAGCCCTTTCTCTCCTTCCTCTCTCCCGACTGGAGGAGAAACCCCCTCCCCACGCACATCCTTGCCAGCACTGCGATGACCTTTTTCTGAGCTTCCCCTCATATGACTGGCTCTAAGCTGCTGCAATACAGGGGTCCTTCTTTCATTCATTTTTTTTTATCACAGCGAACCAGTCTGCCTCAGATGAAACCTCCACTCACCAGAGGACACCAGTCAAGGGACTCTCCCTCCCTCAGCCTGCTTCCTCTTCTAAAAAGAGGGGACCACAATAGAGCCTACCCCAAAGGGTTGTTCTGAGGGATAAATGTGCGTGGTGCTGGCCACCCAGGAACACACACTAGCTCTATAATAGTCAACGAATATTTATCAAGTGCCTATCGTGTGTCTGATGCTGTTGGCCACCAAGGACACACGGCAACCAGAGCAGATCCATGCGATGGCCCCTGCCTGTCTGAAGTTTCCCTTCCGGTGGGGAAGACAGCAGGGCCTTGCATTGCCCAACTCTGGCGGGTGCATGGCACAGACCACAGTGCCCACTGGCACCACCATGTCCCCTGCACGTGTGCAACACAACAGCCCTGCAAGACAGACAGCAAACAAGTGAGCAAACAGCACACAGTGACTCTCAGGCTACAGGCTGTCAAGGGTAGTGCTCCACGAGCACAGGGTAGGTGACTGACCAGCCTGAGAAAGTCGAGGCTTCCCCAGGAAGTGACATCTGAGCCAGGAGCTGAAGAAGAGGTAGTGATGTGACTCTGAAGGTGGCTGGGATGGGGATGCTGCATTGAAGCAAAATGAAACAAAACCTGCAGTGGGGAGGCTCTGGGGGAGGAAGGTGCTGAGAGAGATGGGTAGGCGAGGCCAGCAGGGGCCAGTCACCAGGCAGCCTTGGTCAGGAGTTGGATTTTACTGTCACTGTGATGAGATCTTACTGTCGCCGTGATGAGATGGTGGCAGGGTTACAGTGGGGAATGGATGAGAGGTAGCTGTACTTTATATATCTTTTTAAAATTTTAAATTTATTTATTCATTTATTTAATTTTTGGCCGCACTGGGTCTTCGTTGCTGCGTGCGGGTTTTTCTCTAGTTGTGGCGAGCGGGGGCTGCTCTGCATTGCAGTGCGTGGGCTTCTCATTGCGGTGGCTTCTCTTGTTGCGGAGCACGGGCTCTAGGCGCGTGGGCTTCAGTAGTTGTGGTGCACGGGCTTCAGTAGTTGTGGCCCACGGGCTTAGTTGCTCCATGGCATGTGGGATCTTCCCGGACAAGGGCTCGAACCCATGTCCCCTGCATTGGCAGGCAGATTCTTAACCACTGCGCCACCAGGAAAGCCCTGTAGCTGTACTTTAATATGCTCACTTCGGCCGCTGGCTGGAGAATGGGTGGGCAGAGAGGCTACAGAGGACACAGGGAGACCAGTTAGGGGGCAGGATTAACAACAAGGCTGCCTGGGATTCAGAACCAGGATCTGCCATTTATTTGCTAGAAGAGAAATCATGATGGCACCTGCCATCTTGGGTTGTTGTGAGGATTAAATGAGCAACGTCTTGTGTGTAAAGAGCCTGGGACGATACCTGGCCCGTGGAGAGTGCGGTGTGCTTGGCTGATATTATTCACCCAGGTGAGAAATGAAGGTGGTCCAGATTAGAGAGGTAGCCATGAGAGAGAAAGAGAGGGACGAGTCCAGATGTCAGGGATAATATCACCAGGGCTTGCTGGAAGCACCCAGCTGCTGCAGCCCCATGCCAGCTGCAACCACAGGAGAGGCCCTTAGCCAGAACTGCCCAGCTGACCTCCTCCCACATTCCTGACCTATGGAAACCGGGAGATAAGGAGATGAATGTTTGTTGTTTTGAGCTACTAAGTTATCAGGTGATTGGTTATGCACCAAAAGGTAACCGGAACAGCTCATATTGAGAGTTACCTGGAGGGAAGCTCCTCTCCTCAACAGGGAAGAAGGTGCGGCGGGGCGGGGGGGGGGGGCGAGCCTGGGACCTCTGCGACCTCTGGGATTCTGCCCTCCAGAAGTGATCAGATGGCTTCAAAGCTAATCATGCCAGCATGATTTACAATAGCAAAAAACTGGAAATAATGTAAATGCCAAATAAGGGGATGGTTCAATAAACTGCCGAGCAGTCACACGAGGAACTCTTATGTGTCATTAACAAACATGGATACTAGGATAAGTTAACGACATGGGAAATGCTGAAGGAAAAAAGCAGTTAACCAAATGTCATGAACAGTTTAAGCACAATTGTGCTTGAATACACAGGCACATGCATGCACACACATCCACATCCACATACAATAGCAAGGAGCGCAAAGACCAAAAAAAATTTTTTTTAATTTTCTTTCTAAGTGGTAAGATTATGGATGATTGCTATCTTCTCCTGTCCAAATGTGAAGGCTTTTGTGTTTTTAAAATAATTATTGAACGATAAATGTCAGTTCTTTCAAATGTGCCCTCAGAACCCCTCAGACGGTCACTCCCGTCTCTAGGATGACAGCACTAGAATTCAGCCCGGCAAGGGTAAGGTTTGTCACCTGCTTTGGTCACAGCTGGTGCCCGATGCTAGAATGGTGTCTGGGACAAGGCAGGTGCTCAGCCAGCATGTGCTGAACGAGGGAATGAATGAATGGCGCATATCAGATGTACTGCGTCCCTGTGAATACATGGCAACCTCCCTCATCAGTCCTCGTGCAGGGACCCGGTCCCGCTCCACTCTGTGTCCCGAGGGTTCAGCACAAGGCCTGGCACAGAGCCAAGACTGATGAATGAATGAAGGGCTGAATAAATGAATATCTGGCAAAGAAACCCTCCCTGATCACAGTGTGCCGAGCTCTCCAGGGCCAAGATCCATGTCTGTGAGAGAGAGATGCCTGCGTCTACAAGAAAGAACGGGGATGTGAATATATCAGGGTTTTCTGAGAACCCAGAGAGCTTGTGCTGGCCTGACTCTGCCCCTCCCTGCCTCCTCAGGCCCTCCCTGTTCAGCTGCCCCTTTGGTCCCTCCTTCTACCAACACTGGGGAGGAGTTCTGGAAGGCCTGACTCAAGCTACTCAAGACATAGGTTTGTTTTTAAAAGGAGATGAGAGAGAGCAAGCTCCTTCCTGGAAGGACTTTTCTGCCCTTTCGCCCTGGGACAACCTCTGTAACAAGCATCTGGGAGGGAAGCCTGCTGGGATCGGGGTGGGGGTTGGGGGGGGGAGCAGGGCAGGGAGATGGGCAGGTGGCTGGAGTGTGATGTGGGGAATGCAGGTGCTGGAGGGTGGGAGGAGGGTACAAGAGCTCAGCAAGACTTCGATAGGGTGTGAATGGGAGTGAAAGTGGCCAGGTGATTGTGTGTGTGTGTGTGTGCTGGTTGTCACAGTGACAGGGTGGGGCATATGACCGTGCAGAGGTGACAGACTGAGGATGGCAGTGGAACAGGTGCTCACATGGAGGGGGTTACAGAGTGGGCAGGGGCAGCAGCTAGGATCTGATTGTTTCAGTCTAGGAGAACTGCAGTCAGACTCAGCCTGAATGATTATTGGTCGGCGGGGAGACTGACAGGGGCCGGCTGTGCTCGAAAGAGGGAAGAAGCCCAGTCCTTAAAGCCTGGAACTCAGGCAGGATCCCCCACAACCCCTACTGTCCCAAATGCCAGCCCCCAAAAGACTGCCTACTTTCTCCCCCCGCCCCCCACCACTGTGTTGGGTCTTCAGTGCTGCACGCGGGCTTTATCTAGCTGTGGCGAGCGGGGGCTACTCTTCGTTGCCGTGCACAGGCTTCTCATTGTGGTGGCTTCTCTTGCTGCAGAGAACGGGCTCTAGGCACGCGGGCTTCAGTAGTTGTGGCACACAGGCTCAGTAACTGTGGCTCGTGGGATCTAGAGCGCAGGCTCAGTAGTTGTGGCGCACAGGCTTAGTTGCTCCGTGGCATGTGGGATCCTCCTGGGCCAGGGATCGAACCTGTGTCCCCTGAATTGGCAGGCGGATTCTTAACCACTGCGCCACTAGGGAAGCCCAACTTCTTACTCTTTTTTTTTTTTTTTTTTTTAACTTCCTACTCTTTATACATTAAATCTCAGCAGATGTGACTCCTCAGGCCCATCCCAAACATAGGCTAGTGAACTATGTGGCTCAGAGGTCTGGAGGCCAGAAAAGGCTGAGAAGGACCCCAGGGCACAGCCAGCCTGCCCTCTCCCTTGACAGGTAGGGAAACTGAGACCCAGGCATGCCCTCCCTCCAAGCCCAAGGCACCAGCCCACAAACCCAGGGAGTTTTCAAAAGGAGGCCTGTCTGATCCCAGGGGAGACGGTGCCTGCTCAGGCAGCTCTGGAGAAGCAGGAGGTGATGAACAATTTTCATTAACAGCTGAAGCTGCAGGGGCAGCAAGGGGAGGGGGGGGTACCAGGATGTGAGGGAGCTCCTGAGAGCCGGCCCTGACTCAAGCTCACAGCTGTGTCCCCAGAATGTAGTCTGCGGCCTGGCTCAGAGGAGGTGCTCAGTAAATGAACAAATAAATTAAAATGTGAATGAGCGATAATAACAGTAGCTAACACTTAATGCAGTACTTACTTTGTGCTAAGCACTATTCTAAGCCCTTTACAAATATTAACTCGCTTAATCCTCAGGAAAACTTTTAAGATTTCCATCACAAAAGATTTAGGTTCCCATAATAAAAAACTTTAACTATTCCCATTTTACAGATGAGGAAACTGAAACAAAGAGGGGTTGAATAATCTACCCAAGGCCACACAGCTTTGCCCCCTAGGCATTACTTTTCTAGAACCCCTGGTCTTAACCAGGTTTCCAAAGTGCCACCCACTGGACACCTCTACCCTGTCAGAGCTGCTTGCTCCGCTCATTCTTTCTCCAGTAGCCTCACCCCAACACCTGTATCTCATTTCCAGTACCTCCTCCTCACGATGCTGCCCTCTTTTATTAGCAATTAAAAAAATAATTTATTGAGGTGAAATTCACATAACATAAAATTTACCAGTTTAAAGTGAACAATTAGCATTTATTACATTCAGAGTGTTGAGCAAAACCACCACGTCTATCTAGATCCAAAACAGTTCCATCACCCCACAGTAAAATCCGTCCCTCAGGACTTCCCTGGTGGCATAGTGGTTAAGGATCCACCTGCCAATGCAGGGGACACAGGTTCGAGCCCTGGTCTGGGAAGATCCCACATGCCACGGAGCAACTAAGCCCGTGCACCACAACTACAGAGCCTGCACTCTAGAGCCCGTGAGCCACAACTACTGAGCCCACGTGCCACAACTACTGAAGCCCGCGTGCCTAAAGCCCGAGCTCTGCAACAAGAGAAACCACGGCAGTGAGAAGCCTGTGCACCACAACGAAGAGTAGCCCCCGCTGGATGCAACTAGAGAAAGCCCACGTGTAGCAATGAAGACCCAACGCAACCAAATAAATAAATTAAATTTAAATTTAAAAAAATAATAAAATCCATCCCTCCTAAGCATTTTCTTCTCCCTCCCTCCCCTCCCTTCCAGCCCCCAGCAACCATCAGTGTCAGCTTTCTGGGTCTATGGACATATCTATTCTGGACATTTCATATAAATGGAATCATACAATACATGACCTGTGTGTCTGGCTTCTTACACTTAACACAATGTTCCCAAGGTTCATCCATGTCATAGCATGCGTCAGTACTTCATTCCTTTTTATGATTGAATAATACTCCATGGTATAGATAGACCACAATTTGTTTACCCATGCATCCACTGATGGACATTTGGGCCATTTGTTTCCACTTTTTGTCCATTGTGAATAGTCACTTGCTGCCTTTTGATCCTCACCATGACCCTATGGGTGAGGACTATTGTTCTGTCTCGGTTCCCAGAAGGCAACACTAAGTAAGGTCCATTCACGGTAGAGACAGTGACTTGGACTGAAGTCCCCTGCCTCCCAGACTAGAGTGTCCTTCCTATGTGTCCCATCAGCCAGTCACTCCTCCCCCCAGGTCACACTTTTCCGGGGCATCAGTTATCACACTCCAGGCTCTGGGCTGGGAGCTGGCAACACGGAGTGGACAGCTCAGGCTAAGCCCCAGTCTCCCGGGGCCTGAAGCCGGAAGGCCTGAAGCCTCAAGCCTGAGCTCCTGCCTCGCCCAGGCGTTCCAGGATCCAGGCACACCATGTCCAAAACAGTTACCCTTTCCTCCCTGGTCTCAGCTTTTCTCTCTGCAAAGATGGAAGATGGCCCCCAGCAGAAGGCTCCAGAGATGTGCACAGCGGGACTGTGGAGGAGAGCAGGAACTGCTGGGCTGGAAGGGCCTTCAGAAAACTTACAGACCCACAGCGGGGCAGGGGCGGGGCATCGGGACAGCAGTGAGGGTTCCCCCTGCCAGCCATCTCCCTCTCAGACATAAATGCATTAGAGGAAGCACTTTGCCAGGGGCCCCCCTATGCCCTCCTGCTGCATAGCCTGGAGCCAAACCTTCTCTGAGGCTTCTCAGCGCAAAGGCAGGGGCCCGAGGACCTAGAATTCCAGATTTCCAGGTTGCCATGAGTAGGCTGACTGTAGAGGCCCCTTCCTGTTGAAGACTACTTCCATTGGAGCCATCTCTTTGCGTAAGATGAGACGGTTATTGACCACGAGAGACCCAGAGAAAGCTGCCCCCTTCCTAGTTCTCCAGGAAACCTCTTTCAGCCAACGTTGGCCTGTAAATGGGACTATCCTGAGGGAGTTTCCAGCATTCAGTGTGGAGACAAACAGTCTAAGCCCGGCCACTAACAGTCATCACTGTCTCCTCACCATCCCTTCACACAACAGGGCCCTGACACATACGTGATGAATGAATGAACGATCAAACAAACACTCCCTCGGTGATTTCCTAATGTCTGTCCTCCCTTTTCTAGTCTCTTGCTCTACACAGCTGCCATGTGAACCCTAAGATCCTGCCACTCCTGCAAGCTGTGCGTCCTTGGGCAAATTCCTTAATTTAGATGAGCCTCAATTTCCTCATCTGCAAACAGGGACTCTACTGGCAGGGTACCGAGGAGGAGTAAAAGAGAAAGGATACGCCCAGCATCTCAGGGGCTAAGGAGGGGTCCAGGAAAAGATGCTGATGCAAAGTTCTCTCTTTGGGCCCCCACCCCATTCCACCCCTCCCAGCCCTAATGCTCTAATCCTTCTCTGTTCCAAAATCTGGAAGAAAGAGCCTAGCCCCTGGGCCAGCCCCTTGCTGGATGTAAATGTTTATGCCTCAGCCCAGCCTCCCAGGGACAAGTTATTTGCTCTGCTCGTAATTAATTGCAGAAGGCCCAGTTGGGTAATAAACTCTGCAGGGAAACATAAACACTTTGCACAGAGCTCCAAATCCATTGTGAGACCAGCAGAGAGGGTCTGCTAGGAATGGAATGTTCTCCCTGGTCTCCTCCCAGCCAGAGGCAGTGAGGTCACTGAAGGTCAGAACCAGAAGGACCCTTGAAGATCATTTAAAAAACAGGAGCTGACATGATGGGCTGCTTACCTTGCTCCAGGCACAGCTGAGCACTTGATTATTTGGGACTAACATTATACCCACTTTAAAGATGAGGAAACTGAACCTGACAGAGGCAGGGTGATTCGTCCCAGCTAGAAAGGGGCTGAGCTGGGAGGGACACCAGGCCTGACCTCAGAGAAGGGGGAAAAAAAGTAAAGCCAACAAAAATGTATGCATGTCCCCTGTGCCAGGCATTGGGACCTGGGGACACAGCTCCTGTGGCCCTTGCGTTCCAGTGGGGAGAGGTGGATCTTAAAGGCTGAGCAAAGAGTGATTTGATTACATGAGTGCTAAGTGCTCAGAAGAAAAGAAAACAAAGTCGCTGGTGCAGAGGGTCCCAGCAAGTTATAAGTGGCTACTCAAGCTCTGCAGGGCAGAGACCACACAGTAGGCCTCAGGCAGGAGCACATAGTAGGTTTGCAGTGAGTTTCTGGCTAAAACTTAGTGCTCTTTTCTTTGGGTCAGTGCAACTTCTCGCCAACCAATTCAAGGTGTATTGAAAGTACTGTGCCAGGGCTGGAGTATAATGATGGACAAACAAAACACAACCCCTGCTGCCAGGGAGCTTGCAGTCCCACCGAGGGCACTCACAAATGGGTAAAGGATGGAGTGGAAGACAGGTTGATGAGGGTCATGGGGCAGGAGAGATGGACAATCAGCATTTATTGAGCACCTACTGTGTGCCAGGAACTATGCTAAGCCCTACATTATCTCATTTAAGCCTTACCACAACACTGGGGTGTTGGGGGAAGATAATATCACCCCCATTTTCTTTTTTTGGCTGCATTGCACCACTTGTGGGATCTTAGTTTGCCAATCAGGGATCAAACCCGGCCCCCAGCAGTGAAAGTACAGAGTCCCAACCACTGGACCTCCAGGTAATTCCCTGGATAAACCCCCATTTTGAAGATGAGAAAACTGAGGTTCAGAGAGACTATATATACACACATATATATAATGCATATGCATATGTATATATATATATATATATATATATATATATATAAAGGGAATTCCCTGGAGGTCCAGGTTAGGACTCCACGCTTTCACTGCCCAGGCCAAAAAAAAAAACAAACAACAAAAAAGATAGATTAGGTATAACTGCCTCAAGGTCACAGACATTAACAAGCAATGGAGGTGGGATCTGAAACCTGGCCTGACACCAAAGCCATGTTCTTTCCTCATAGTCCCGGCCCTTGTCTCCTCCTCCCTCCCCTCCCTGAAGTGGGCACTGTGGTTTGAAGCTGGGAGGCACAGGAGGCAACCACCACTAAGCCACCCTTCCCCGAAGGTGCAGGAGGAAGCAGCGCACCCTGCCGGCCTGGCTTCCTTTCTGAGCAGGAAAGGTCAGCCCAGCCCACACAGGCCACTCGTCTCAGACACAAAGCCGGCCAAGCTCCTCACCACCACCACCACCTCCCCTGCACGAGCAGGAAAGGACAGTCCAGACTTCCACCCTGCCCCTCCCCACAAAAGGGCTACTCCGTTGACAACGGCCTCTTCCTGGGGAGCTGTACTTGACAGCTGATAAACACTTTCACCCTCTTAGCTCATCCAACAGCCGCCACCCCACCCCAGCAGCCCGCATCCCTAGCACCCAGCACCAGGCACAGCACAGTGCAGGTGAAGCAGAGTCAGCAGAACTGGCTCCATCCCAACAGAAGGGGTGCGCCCCGGACTTCCCTGGTGGCTCAGTGGTTAAGAATCCGCCTCCCAATGCAAGGGACATGGGATCGAGCCCTGGTCTGGGAAGATCCCACATGCCGTGGAGCAGCTAAGCCTGTGTGCCACAACTACTGAGCCTGCACTCTGGAGCCCACGAGCCACAGCTGCTGAGCCTGCGAGCCACAACTACTGAAGCCCACGCGCCTAGAGCCCGTGCTCTGCAACAAGAGAAGCCACCGCAATAAAAAGCCCGCGCACCGCAACGAAGATTAGCCCCTGCTTGCCGCAACTAGAGAAAGCCTGCGCGCAGCAACAAAGACCCAACACAGCCAAAAATAAATAAATAAACGAATTTTTTAAAAAAGAAAAAAAAGGGGTGGGCTCCCTGCACACGTCCATCCAGCTTTCACCACCATTTACTGAGCTCTCCCAGGCAGTTTCATCAGATACTGGGTACCTGCAGCACCAGGCAGTGGTACATTTTTTAAACCTTTCCACAGCCTCTAAGGTAGGTTTTATGTCCCTTTCATGGATGAGTAAGATTGAGGGCAGAGACGCCTTTCCAGTCTCTTACTGACACAGCAAGCAGGAACTGTGGGCTTGGCCTGGCCCAGAACGCTCCCCTAGACACCTTTCAGGTCCTGCCTCAGCAGGGAGGGTTCTAACTGATGACTAGGTCCACGATGGGATGAGAACTCCCTGAGGACATGCAGCAACGTGGCACCAACCTCCTGGCACAAAGCACTCCTGGTTAGAGCAGAGGCAGATCCAGGCTTGGATGGGCCTGAAACTCATGTAGTTTGCAAGCCCTCTTTAAAAAAAAAAAAAAAAAGTACAAAAATATCTTCTTCCTTTTGCACATTTCACACCCCCCCCCCCCCCCCCCGGGAGCCTGTGGACACACTGCTAGGCCTTGGAAACGGCCCTGGAGTGTGAAGGCCTGAAGCTGAAGCGGCACCAGCCTCCAGGTGAATCCGCCTCTGGGCTGGAGGAAGGGCCCAGAGGCGATCTGAGCACAACCCGCCTTCACAAAGGCCCTGCCTCCGGCCCAACAGACAGACGAGGCTCTGGAACATTCCTTCTTCTTGTCACGTGTCCTGCTGCTACTAAACCCTCCCACGTCTCTCTCTTGCCATGGTTTCAGAAGCAGCAGAGCTCACCTGAGCACAGGGCCTGCTCACAGGGTCTGAGTGCTCTCACGGACTGCAGTGCTGGAGCCCACACCACAGGATCCTTCACGCCTGGTGGGCAGGGTCCACTCCTACCTGCACCTGGAACCCTGGGCCAGCCTGAGCAGCTCTTCTGAGGCCCCCTCCCCAAATATTTGAAGGCTATGACGTAGCAGACCATGTGTTCCCACATCCCACATCCCATTGGGCCCATACAACAGCCCCTGGAGCTATGCCGAGCAAGTTTTATTGTCCCCATTTACAGAAGCAGACAACAAATGACACTAGTTATGCACATACTAGTGCTAGACATGCCAAGGAGACTTCCACAAGTGGCATCTCACAGATGCCCTGGCAGGAGGGGCCGTATCCCCACGGAACAGGTGGGGAAACAGAGGCTCCACTCAGTCTCTGGGCCTGGGCTGAAGAATGGGGCTGCAGCCCTGCTCTCCCACCTCGCGGCCCAGGCCTCCACCACATCTGGAGTGCACAGCTCAGAAGGCAGTGGGCAGGCTTGCCGGAACATAGCAGGTAGAGGGGCCAGAGGCGTCCAACTTCCGAGGCAGAGGAGCAACTGGGGGCTCATTACAGGCCCTCCCAGCAAAAGTGGCCCTCAATGACTGCCTTCTCTCTGGATGAGTCCGAGGAAGAGCACATGGGCCTTGGAAACCTGAAACCTGCTTGAAAGCAACAGTCTAAAAGACTCAGGGCCTCGTGTCTTCCCTGCCGAGGAGAAGAGGGCCCCATGCCTGCCTCCCGCCTTCTACCTGCTGGGCCTCCCAGACCCTTCACAAGATCACTTCTCACCCCACAAGCCAGCCGCCCAGCGCTGGCTCTTGCTCGTCCAAGTCCCTCATGATTCATTCATCCATATATCCATTCTATAAACCCTTATGGAGAACATGGTATAGGGTGACCAACTAACTGTCCCCATTCACCCAGGACGGAGGGTTCTCCCAAAATGTGAGACTGAGACAGACCAGGAAAACTGGGATGCTTGACCACCCTAGTGTACTGTGTGCCTGGCCCTGCACTGGGCACTGAGGACACAATGGACATGGTCCCCGCACCCCCTCAGGAAGCTTGCAGTCTGAGAGGAGCTCTCACTCCATGAGGGACCCACTGTCAAAGGCACCAAAGGCACCTGCGCAGCACCTCACACACATTATCAAGCACAACCGTATGAGGAGCATATTATCACCTCCATGGTATATATGACTCGTCCCAAGTCACAGAGCTGTAAGTGACATGCCAAGACTTAGACGCCAAAGAGACAAATAAAGGAAAGGGCAGGTTCCAGCATGAACATTAAGACAGAAAAATATGTTAGGACCTGTTTTATTTAATCAATTTTTGTAGCCCCAGTGTTTGGCATGTCCTAGAGGTCCAGAAAATGTGTGTGGAAGGAAGGGAGGGAGGAGGTATATGCCTTATTTAATCATCTCCAGGCTAGAAGATCTCAACCCCTAGTTCAAAATGTATACATTTCCCTTTTCACAGTCAGTTTCAGCTGTTTTCTTTCAGCCAGGGGCAGGAAGCAAGTGAGAAGAAGGAAAGAGTGCTTCTCTTTTGGGTCAGCAGCTCAGGCCTCACTTCCTCCAGAGAACCTTCCCTGACTTACTATCCAACACAATACCCAATTCTGGCCCCTGCTTATTTGAGTACAACAGCTGTGTGTGTGTGTGTGTGTGTGTGTGTGTGTGTGTGTGTGTGTGTGTGTGTGTGTGTGTGTGTGTGTGTGCGTGCTGCTGTACATCTGCTTCAGTGCACTTCTGCAAACCTGGACCTCACCCAGCTCGGCCAGCCCCTATCAGGAACTGGGGATCCAAGAGGTACCAGACACACACCTGCCCTCTAGCACAGGAAACTGACATGTCAGCAGCCAATTCTGATACAATGTGCCATCGTGGAAGCCTGCAAGGTGCAAAGGGAGCATGGAGGAGGGCATCGACTCTGCCTGGGCAGGGAACACAGAGTCAAGGGAAGGCGTCATGCCCAAGCACATAGTACGTGCCTAATGCAGTTCAACCGCATGGCGTTCAGTTGAACTGCACTGAGCTTTTAGGTTCAACCTTAAAATACAAGGGAGATTTCACCAGGCAGAGGAGGAAGGCATTCCAGAAAAAGAGACCGGCTTGAACAGACACAGACGTGTGGAAAGTACAAAGACTGTGGAGGAACATCCAAAAAAGTCAGTGGAGCCAGAATGTTGGCTGTGTGGTGGGGAGAACTGGGAAAGGAGCGTGGGAGGGAAGGGCCTCCAGTGCCACCAGAAGAATGTGAACTGTCTCATAGGAAACAGGGGAAACTGATCAGTTTTTAAGCTGCAGAAGGACAGGGTCAGATGAGAATTTCAGAGTAAGAGGAGGATTTGGGGGGTTTAGACTGAGCAGCCAGAAGACTACTGCAATAAGTCCAGGCCAGAAGTGGGGCCTGGACTGAGCTGGTGGCTGTGGAATAGGGAGAAGAAAAGCACTTTGGTGATGGGGACACGTATCCATCACCATCAGGTTAAATGCCCCCCGAGGGTCAGGTGAGGGTTTCTTTTCTCCCTGGAGTTTGGGACCTCTCCCACCCCCATCCCAGCTCTACAATCCGACGGAAGCTGATCCGGGTCAGGGCTCAGCCTAAGACTGGGTCGTGGTTTTTTGTTTGAAAGTTCTACTAAAAAATTTTTCTTTCTTTCTTCCTTTTTAGTTTTTTGGCAAAGTCGACTCTGCAAAGTTGCAAACATCAGAGATGGCTGGATTGTTTCAAGTATGCATAGGGAGTCGCTGCTGCTGAAGTGATCGCTCTAAATAATATGAGAAATGAATATGTGTATATTAACCACTCCATTATGCTGTGTGATCATCTTTGTCCTTTTTAGGATATTAAAATCTGTTGCGGAAAAAAGCAAGTTCTCCTTACTGAGTTTAAAAATGCTTCCAGGTTTCTTCCACTGCCCTGGAGCTATAGAGTCCTATAATAAAATCAACGTGCTAATGTGCTGAGTGCTTTCATTAGCACAGATACTACACAGAAAGGATGGAAACCTTATGCCCAGAAGCTGACAAACTCAGCCCACAGACACGAAACTATTGATAGAGGGGAGGTGAGAACCCCAGATGAGCTCTCTCTTTCTACCACGCCACTGCCTGGCCTCGGTGTTCCCAGCTCTCGGAGCTGCAGACGTGTGCCCTCATCCCACCCCCGCCCCACGGCCCCAAGCCTAGAGCTGTTTCTCGTAAGACGTGGTTTCCCAGCTCTTTCATGTCCATCACGTTTCTGGGAACAGTCATCAGACCTCTGCAAGGTCTTCCCGGCTGGAGGGAAGCCTTTGCTCCAGCTGTCCTCCACCAGGGGAGACCCAGGCAGCCCCTGGTTTCCACGGAGTGGCTGCTGAGCCCGGTGTCTCCTCTTACACCTGCTGCCCCATTTCTTCTGTTCAGGCCCAATCACTCACTGTGATGCCACGTGGCAGAACCTTCACTTTTCATCCTCGATTTTATGTCCTCCAACAGTCCCAGGACACACCTTACTCACAGCAGATGAAGTGAGTGTCTGACTCTGTGCCTGGCACATAGTGGGTTCTCAAGTATCCGATCAAGGAGGTCAGTCCCCGCTGAGAACTCGGTCACAGGCAGCTACCAAGACAAGCGTCACCTCTGGTTCATGTCAAACTCACCTTCCAAAGCTTGCTGCAATGACCCCCCTGCCCCCTGCTTCTGGGGGTGTGCCTGTGACACATATCTACTGGGCTTGCTCTGTGCCCCGTATAAATGATTTCCCACTACCCACCTTCTTACAGCATGTTGGGATGATCTGTTTCCTCTCCCCCAGAAGATACAAGCAGCACGAGGGCCGAGACTTGCCTGTTTCCTCTTCACACCTCAAGTGCCCGGCCCAGGGCCTGCAATGGAGCAGACACTCGTGCATTTGATCACAGGAACCTCCTTGGGAGGGCAGGGCGGCTGAATAGAAAGGGTATAAGCCAACCCTGAAAATGCCTAGCCCAGAGGAAACCCCATGCTTCCTTGTCGTGATGTCCCTGCCACCCCAGAACACAGGACAGCCAGGTCCCGGCCTGTGAGAAAGGCTATTGCCTTAGATGGCAGAGCTGTTCCTTAAGTCAGCTTCCCACCAGGAGAGAGACGCCACAGGGGTGAGCCAGCCGGCTTTGGCGACGTGCCTTGAATGGAGGTCTGGGCCAGGCACTCAGCAGGTGCTCAAGAAACGTCTGTGGAACTGAGTTGAACAAACTGGAAGATGCTGGTTATCCGTCCCTCTGGCTGCAGAGAGGCCAGCTTCCCTCTGGGGCACTTTGCAGGCAAATTATCTCAGGACATAGCCTGTTTCCTCTAATGAGGCTTCTCCCCTTTGGAGCCCTGCACCCAGGAGCGTGGGAAGGGGGGCAGTGCGCAGAGGCAACCCCAGTGCCTGCACGAAGGCAGCACAGGGCATGCAGCTCTCCTCCCGAGATGGTGTGGGCAGCACATACCAGTGCCCTAGGCAGGGGGATGGTCACAATGACCTCTTGGGCCTGGGAATCAAAGCACAGCAGCACCTCTTTCGAGGCTGCTCTGGGGAGGAATGGAAGAAGCCAGCAGGGAGTCCGGCTGCGTTATGTAATCAGCTTCCTTGGAGTCAGAGGCCCTGGCATGCCACAGCCGGGCACTTCGGAGAGAGGCTGGGGGAGGGGGAGGCGGCTTTTGTCCCCTCCTTTGCGGCCTCTCCTCCAGACCTCGGCCGACCTCCTGGGCAGGCAGGCACTGCCTTCCAAGTGCCCCAGCTTCAAGCAGGCACCTCCCACTAGGGGTTGAGAACCAGGAAGGGCTGTTTGTTGTCTGAGTGTGTGAAACAGCGGCCTGCTGGCTTCCCTGGCAGAAAACCAGGCTCTGGGCTCCACACCCAGCACCTGGGGGCGGGGGCTAAAGGAGAGAGGCCTGGCACGCTCCATAAAGCCCAGCCCTGTCCCCAGCTTCCTGCCCCCCATGCTCTCCCCACTTCCTCCTAGAGAACCCACAATAAGTGGGGGGCCCAAAGGGAGGGGGCCACGGCTGCTCCAGCCCCAACTGCCCCACCCCTCCCCGGTTAATCTCACTTCCCTTTCCAGCCACCATCTGACCTTCTCCTCCAGCCCAGCACAGCTCCCACCCCAACACACCCAGCGGGGCACACGGTCCTGGGCAGGACGGGAGGAGGGGGGAGGATGCAGGAGAGAGGGGGCGGAGAGAAAAGCTGAGGTCCACTGCCAGTCCCGAAGAGTAAAAGTGACTGTTATCAAATCCCTACCCTCGGGCTTCCCTGGTGGCGCAGTGGTTGAGAGTCCGCCTGCCAATGCAGGGGACACGGGTTCGTGACTCGGTCCAGGAAGATCCCACATGCCACGGAGCAGCTGGGCCTGTGAGCCATGGCCGCTGAGCCTGCGCGTCCGGAGCCTGTGCTCCGCAACGGGAGAGGCCACAGCGGTGAGAGGCCCGCGTACCGCAAAAAAAAAAAAAAAAAAAAAATCCCTACCCTCTCTGCCCATAGCAACCACACACAATAGGCGATATTATTATCCTTAGTTCATAAATGCAAAAATTGATGTCCAGAGAGTTTAAGACCCTCAGCCAAGGGCATGGAGCTAGTGCTCAATATTGCTGGACAGCAAAGCCGAGTCTGTGTGATTCTGAAATCCAAACTCCAAACCCTGAGGCTTTACCTTCGGGGAACCCCATCCCCACACACCTGGGGATGCTACTTGGGAAATTTCCAGACTGGTGGAAAAGACACTGCAGAGCCTTAAGCGGTCACTCGCTGAGGACACTTGGTTTGGGAACCACAGGACAGTCACGAGGACAGGGCAGGGCTAAGGGCACACCAGAGGCTGAGGGCGTGCCCGCTGCCACCTACCGTCTTCCCTCTGATTAACCTACGCAACTCAATTTCAGGCTGGATCAGACCCGAGCACCGTCTGCCGCTTCCAGAAGACAGGGCTGCTAGATGCCAAGCTATCGGGCAGAAACACAGCCTGCTGTTCACGCCCCCCTCCCCTGCTAGCAGCTGAACCAAAGCAAAGGGTCCTAGAGACCTCCCAGGCCAACCCCTTTCCCCTGTGCTGCTTGACACGTGGAGAAACTGAGGTCCACAGAGGAAAAGCAGTTCATCCATGATGTCACAGGGACTGTGAACAAACGGGGTCCCTGCCTCCCAGACCAGATCCCTGCCCTGATTCATCTCACTTGAGTGCTGTCCTCAGATAACACCCTCTCTCATCCAGCTGTCCCTCTCCCTGCCCTGCCCACCCCCACCCTCTCTCCCCATTTCCTGCTTCCCTTTCCCAGCTCTGCTCAGCAGGCCCAGTGTCTGAACTCTCCCTGCATAGAGCAGCCCGCTCCTTCCCATGACTCTTCTGAGCCTCACCACCCCCTTCCCTCCACTCCTCTGGGCCAAGGAGCAATTCTTGGGTGGTTTAATTAGCTGATTATTACTGGACCGCAGCCTGCTGGATGCAGTGCCCAGAACTCTGTCCCCAGTAATTAGGTGGGTTCTGAGTACTTGCCCAGTGGGAAGCCACTGGGGAGTTCTGTGCTCTGCCAGCAGGCCAAGGGAGGGCTCTCCAGCTGCATAAAGAGCTCCCTGATCACCGGTGGATCATCGGAAGCCATGGTCCCCTCCTCGGGTCAGGTCAAACCACACTGGATATACTATAGCCAGATCCATGTGTCCATCCCAAAGGGGAACTCCCTACTTTCCCATGTCACCGCCCAGACCCAGGAAAGGCTCAGTAAATGTCTGAGGATGGGCGTGATGAATGGAGCCCACCCTCTGGGGGCCAGGAAGTGATGGCACCATGGCTGGGCACGTATTTAGGACATAGAATTTGGACAGGCAGAGAGAGGAAAGGATGGCATTCTGGATGGTGGGAGCAGGAAGAACAAAGACACAGAGGCTGGAATGAGCCACCAAGCCCCTTGCCAGGTAGCTCTGGTTGTCTGAAAACACATTCTCCTAGCAAAGGTAAAGCGAGTCATCCTGTGACCTCCGCCCTTTGGATCACAGAGAATAATCTAATGCCTGTGGCTCAGGGTGACTTTTATACATTTCAGAATCAGCAATGGTGTCCCACTGTCCTCACCCACCACACTGCCCATCCCCAAGTATATTTTTTCCCAGTGAAACACCTACAATAGCCTCCTTCACTGAACAAATATTTATGGAGCTCAGTGCCATGCCAGGTCTGCACAGGTGCAAAAGGACAATAGACCCAGGACAGGTGCCCTTGGCTTCACACAGAGGACATCACAAGTATGCAAATAACCAGGACCCACGAAGAGACGGAGGGATGAGTACGAACAGAAAGAGAAGAGAGAGAGAATGACTATATGGCAAAAAAAAAAAAGAAAGTCACAAGGCACTTGGAAATCAGTGAAGGCTTCCCAGAGAAGGAGGCCATGTGTGATCCAGGCCCTGAAGGACAGGAAGGGTGTTGTGAACTAACCGCATATAACACAGCACTTGTTCCAGGGACTTGTCCCCGAGCTGTATACCTATTTTAACTCATTTAATCCTCAAAACAATGTATCATGCAGGCACTACTGCTAGCCCATTTTACAGATGAGGGAGCTGCAGCAGAGAATGGGTTAAATAATCAGCAGAGGTTGCCAGGCTGGTACGTGGCAGTGCTGGCATTTGAAACCAGGAAACCTGGTTCTTCCTAGAGCCTAACCACTATACCAATAAGCCTCTAATACATGCTAATCAGATCACAGAGAGGACTGTGAGCACAGCCTGGGCAGAGAAAATGAAACTTTCCAGGACCTGCCTGCCTGCCTGCTGGTTCCTGCAGGTGCTTTAAGAGGCAGAAAGCTGCTCAGGCGAGGACCTGGTCTCCCAGGAAAGAACACAACCCTCAGCCACCCAGCAGTCTCAGTCCCACTGGTGTGTGGCAGAGGCCTGAGCTGCCCAATCCCCCATTTCTTCCCTCCAGTACTGAGCAAGCATTAGAGCGTATCTCTGGGACCCTCCTGGGATGGCACATCCCAGCAGTCCACTCCCCACCCCCTCCCTGGTCCTCTGCCAAAATGCATCCACGCCCACTGACTGCACAGGCTGGGGGAAGGGGGTGAGGCTGCAAAAGGACCAGAAGGACCAGTTGTGGGGCCAGGGGTTCAGGGCCAGGATGCAAGGGAGCCGCTGCCTTGTGCAGGTCCATACTCATTCAGCTTCTGGGCCTCTGAGTACACCCTGGAGAGAGGCTGCACCCTGCATGGCCACTGAACCCCTCCAACCTTGAGCGAGGAGTCCTGCCTCCCGCTGGCCTGACATGGACCACCAAACCCTACCTGCTCCAGATCCCTCTCCAGTTACAGAAGGACCCACTGGCTATGGTCTCAGCCAGGCCAGGCCCAGCCCCAGGCAGAGGTAAAGCAGCTCAGTGGCTGCGGTGACTTCAATCACACAGAACTCCAGGGACATGGAGTCTGGTCCGGTCCCTGGGGGCCTCATCTGGCACTGGGTCTCTTGGGAAGGAACAAGCAGTTCCTCTCGAGTGGGACTACAGATGGGGCCAGGCCCAGGAAGGAGGAGGTGCGTCTCCAGAGAGATGACCCTGCCAGGGCCCCTTGGGAAGGAGGGAGGGAGGGAGGGGGCTGGGACAACAGTGTCCTTTGTTCCCCTCTCAAAAGCAGCCACCCTGCCCTGTCCCACCCCCTCTGATCTATATCCCCCTACTAGGACTCAAGCCACCCCTGGGGCAGGACCCATCCTGCACACAGGAGGGAAGGAGGGTGCCTAGGAACCATAAGGGTGCCCTGTTCTAATTCCAGAGCTTGTCCTGGAGACATGCCACACCCCCAGGAGCCCCCCGCCTGATGTAGGAGACATGGCTCCCAACTGCAGAAGCCTATCTGATGGGGGAGAAACAGGTTTCACTTGCAGGAAGCCCGTTCTGATAGGGGTGGTAATCTTCTCCCTCGTGACTTCCCAGTCTGATGGAGGAGACCCCCCAACAACCGGTCTAATGTGGGAGGCATGGCTTCCATCCTTAGGATTCCCTAATGGGAAAGAGCTAATTTCAGCACTCAGGGAGCCCCTGGGCTGACAGCAGAGGCAAAAAGGGAGGAAGGAGTTCAGTTCCATCAACAAATCCCCGACAGGCATCTCCTGTGAACCAGACCCAGAGTTGGGTAATAGACCAGCAAACAGGAAACAGAAAGAGCCCCAAATCACAAGGAGCTCACCACCTGGGGAACAAAGACACCTGAGGTGTGAATACCTGGGTAGAAAGTACCTCAAAACCCACCCACCCCAGCACCCAAAGCCTGCTTTCCAGGGCTGCCACCTCCCTCGGCAGCCTCACCCCTCACACTCCGGCACCTGCACGTTGGCCTAGGCTCTTCCTTCTGTCTAGAACACCTAAGCCTTCCTTGTGCCCCAGGAGCCAGCTCAGGGGGTCACCTTCTCCAGGAAGCCTTTCTCAAGACCCCCTGCTTGAGTCAGCGGCCCCTCTTTCAGGAGCCAGCACAGACATGCTCCCCTGTGACCAGCTGACGCCTCTGCAATGTTCCCCCCAGTCCCCAGCTGAGCCTCAACCCCCAGGTCCCCACACCTGGAAACCCCACCACCCCCAGCCCAGGGCCTCACACCCTTCTTCCAAGAGGCTCCCCCCCAGCTCCAGGCATGGAGAAAAGCAAGGTCCTTCTCTTCTCTCCTCTGCCTGCTGTAGCCCAACTTTGCCCTCATGGCTCCATCAAAACCCCTCTCACCAAGTCACCAGCCACTGCCTTCTGCCTAAATCCCAGGGGTCTTTCCAAGCTCATCCTCTGTTGGTCCTTCCCTGACCTTTGGCTCCCAGGACACAGCCTCCCCTATTCTCTCCCTCCTCCTCTCTCCACCCCCAGGCATGGGTGCTCTCCAAAGCGTCAAATGCCCCCAGCCATCCTCTCTTCATACGCTCTATCTTCTCCCTCTCCCTGTACCATGTCACCCATAATGCCCAAGTCAAACACCACCTCTAACCCGAAGACTTTCAAATCCCTGCCTCCCACATCCATCCCTGCCCCAAGATCTGGACCCATCTATGCAGAAGCCTCCCTACCTCTTCCTCAACTTCCAGCCTGACTCCTTGTCAAGCTGCCACTCCCTGCAGGCCTCAATAGATGGTCAGCATGGTCACTGTGGAGGATGGCCTGGCAGAGGCCAGGAGGCCACTCGGGGCGTGCTGACCCCCAGGCTATTTTTCTTCCATTGCCACAGCCCTGAGGTATGGCACACCCATGACTCAGGACCCCTGAACCCATGCCAGTGGGAGGTTTCAACCCTGGGCAAGGAGGCCCAAACTCAGAAGGAAGAGAGCCGGGGAGACGTGTGAAGCCCAGAGGCCAGCCAGGAGTCAAGGATCAGAGAAGATGGGTCAAGCTCAATGCTTCCACTCCCAGCAGCCCCATAAGCACCCCTGGCCAAAGCCACAGGACTTCCCCCATGTTCCAGCCAAGATGGATCACACAGAGCTTAACCACCAAGAGAGACAACAACCAAGGTTCACAGAGAGCTGGTGATTACGTGTCCCCATCACACCCACCCTCCTTCTCTGCCAAAAAAGAAGAGTTCATAAACATCTGTAGGAAACAAAATGCCACTCCATCCCATCACCTCTCAGGAAGTCCCTCCTGTTGTTTAACTTTGATCCTGTATATTGCCAGTTGAATTAGTGGGAACAGCAAGAACCAGAAGGGATGCACAACTTGAGAATGAGGCTGCCAGGGAGACAGGGGAGGCCACCTATGAGCCAGACAACCCTGTCCCTCTGGGTGAAAGCAAGGAGCAGCAGGACAGACGGGCCTGGGTTCAGAAGCTCGTTGGCTGAATGGCAGTGGACAAATTACTTAATCTCTCCTAGTCTGTTGCCTGGTCTGTAAAATGGGAACAACAGTCCTAACACTAATAGGATCATAGGGAGAACCAAATGAGATCATGCATGTAAACCTGACACATACCAGGCATCCAGGCAGTAAGGCTAATGGGCTCCAGCTCCTTGTTCATCTTTCTCAGTTCCATCCTTGCCAAAGCCTTAGTTTGGATCTTGCCTTCTCTCAGGCTCCTCCTCAGGCTCCTCACTGGTCTCCCTGCATCCAGGCCTGCCCCTCCTTGCCACTGCCAAAGGCATCCCTCCCCTCCCCACAGTCCTCTCTGAGTCACCAGGGACTTCTGGGAGAAAATCTTCTCTCCTTAGCTTGACATCCCAGCCTGTTGATAACTGGCCCATGTTCACTCTCACCCCTCACCCCAGCCCAACCCGCAGGCTGCTTCATGCCTCCAAGCCTTGTCACATTCTGCACCCCTGTCCAGGAATGACGTCCCCAGTCCCACCCCCTTGCTCCAATGCCACCTCCTTCCCAGGAAAGCTTCCCTCACCATGCCCCCTGCCAAGACTGGGCGGGGAACTCCTCCTTCGGCCTCCCACAGCACATGTCACCCTGCATTATAATCATCTGCTCTGCTCTCAGTCTTTTGGAAACAGAGTAGAGCCATCATTCATCTCTGAACCGCCAGCCCCAGCACTTGGTCAACATTTGTTGAATGGCTGTATGATTGCTCCTAGAGCACTTGTTAGAGCAGTCATCACACTACATGTAATTAGTCCTATCCAGGTACTCGTCTCATGCCTTCTTTCTCCCTTGACCCTGGGACTCCCTAGAGGGCAGTGACAGTTTCTGATTAATTCTCATTGTCACTTTCACATGAGGGTTGAAAATCTAGGTGCAGGATGGATGCAATGACTCCTGATCCTTAGAGTACTGGATACTTACAAACCTCTTCTTCTAAGTCAGAGATAAAGTAGAATCCCATGGTTTACAGAACAAGGCAAGGTACAGCCCAGTATTGATTTTGTCTTTCTCTTCCAAATTACTCAGGAAACCTGTCTGGAAGGGAGAGGGAGGCCTCCTGGGACTACAGGGGAGACCGGAAGAGACAGCAGGGCCACCATCACATGGACGATAGCCAGGCCTGGGCACCAGGCTTCTGGCAGCACCTCCTCCCCTGCCCAGTATATTCAGAAAACACAGGGAGAGCCCTGAAAATGTTAGGTATTGATAGCTACAATTTACAGACAGGAACACTAAGGTCCAGAGAGGTGAGGACCATTGTCCAAGGTCCTCAATCTCCCCCAGTGAGTTAGAGGCAGAGAAGGGGGGGAGTCGTGGAAAATGCTTGTCCCCAAAGATTGGGTCTCCAACAGGTGCCTGGCTACTCATGGTGTTCCCATCCTGCTGACAACCTATGCCAGCAGGAGAACAATGACACTTTCCCCCAAGTCACAGTGAGGCTAACCAAGGCCCAGGAGGGGCTGAGTCACCCTGATGGTGAAGTAGCACGTGAGGAATGAGAGAAGAAGAAGGGCTCCTGACTCCCTGCAGGGAGAAGAGTCTGACCTCAGCGGTCAGGAGGATCTTGGCAATGGAGGACATGGATGTGGTGGAGGAGAGGGTCACACATGCTCCTCCTGAGGACAGAGACATGAGTCACCAGTTCAGCAATGGGGACTAGCCATCAAGGTGAATGCAGATGCCTCACGATCTTGTGCAGCCTCCACCACCAGCTAGGCCTCCACACACAGAGCAGGCCATCCCTCCTGGGCCTCAAACCAGGGCCCACGAGGGGCTTGACAGTGCCCAAGGGTGAGCCACAGAGAAATGGACCAAGCAGACTCCAGCCTCTGTCCTGTCTCTGACCCCTCTTGACCTTAAGCAAGTCAGGTAACCTCTCTAAGCTCTGGTTCCTCCTCTGGAAAACAGGAAGAGGAAAGCTAACCTCCTTGCAGAGCCATCAGGAGGATGGCTGGGAAGCAGTTTCTAAAACTTTGGAGCACAAGTTATCTCTGAGTCTCAGTTTCTTCTTCTGGAAAATGGAAATAATCTGAAAGACTTTTCTCAGGTTGGGGCTTCCCTGGTGGCACAGTGGCTAAGAATCCACTGCCAATGCAGGGGACACAGGTTCGAGCCCTGGTCCGGGAAGATCCCCCATGTCGCGGAGCAACTAAGCCCAGGCACCACAACTACTGAGCCTGTGCTCTAGAGCCTACGAGCCACAACTACTGAAGCCCACCCGCCTAGAGCCCGTGCTCTGCAACAAAAGAAGCCACAGCCATGAGAAGCCCGTGCACCACAACGAAGAGTAGACCCCACTAGCCACAACTAAAGAAAGTCCGCACACAGCAACACAGCCCAACACAGCCAAAAATAAATAAATAAAATTTTTAAATGTGTTTAAAAAAATACTTTTCTCAGGTTGTTGAGAGGCAGTGTCAAATGGCAGTGAGTGGTACATTGCTTTGTCAGTGGTCCCAAAACATGATACCACGGGGGCCATTTCTCTCTAGTCTATTAGCTCCTTTGGGGAAGGAACAGGTTTTGGACATCTTTGATCCCCACATTATGCCTTGTACACCCCAGGCACTCAAGAAATAATCACTGGAAGCAAGGAGAGAGTAAGGGAGGGTGGAGGGAGGGAAGAGAGGAGGGAGAAGTGGGGCACAAGGACAGAAGAGGGTAAAGAAATAAAAGAATGAATAAGGGGGTTGCAGAAGGGGTAAGAGGAGCTAAGGGAGAAGCTCGTATCAGAACTTAAGGGGAGCTGGCTGAGGGAAGGGGTAGAACTAGGGTGACAAAGCTGACTGCCTGACCAGGGTTTGTCTTGGGCCCCAGCCCCCTCCCCTTTCTGTCCCAGTTTCCCATTTCAGAGGCATCCCTCTCCCTTTCTGAGCAGGGCAGGCTCCTGAGGAGACAGGAGGGCCCTCCGCACCTCCAGCTCAAGCAGATCCTGGCCACCACTGCAGGCCTTGGGGAGGTCAAGAGGGAAAGGAAATGTGGATGGGAGGCATTTTCCCAGGCTCCAGGGGGCCTCCCACCCTGTGTGGTGCGTGTGTTTCCACTTCTCCACCTGCAGGGACCTGGAGTGTATCAGCGGCCAGGGGCTGTTGGCATGTGACCTGGGGTGTCTATGTGGGCATTAGTCTGATGTGTGTCTGTGGGGGTCAGCGTTGGCGTAGCCTGTTGAACACTGTGTTGGTGACAGACATGCCAACACAAGTGTTCCTGTTGGTAAGCGTAAGAACGTTGTGTCTCAGTGAGTGTTTGTTAAGGTCAGTGCAAGTGATAGTGCATGTATCAGGGTCGGCCAACATGTGTGCGCCAGCATGAAGGTGTGTTAGCACTGGTATGTGTTGAAGTGTGACCTGTGTATGCCAACATGACTGTCAGCAAGAACGTGTTGATGAGTGTGTACCAGTGAGTGTGTGACAGTGTGTCACTGTATGTGCTGACATGTGGCAGTGAATGTCAGTGTGTGTGCCAGCATGAGCGCGCCCATGCATGAGTGTGCCCGTGTGTCCACATAAGCGTGTGCCTTTGTGTGTCAATCTGCCCCCTGCGTCCCTGCGCCGGCTGGCCAGTGCTGGGTGTCAGCGAATGAGTGCGTGTGAGTGTGTCTCCACGGCCAGGTCCTCGTCGCTCCATCCCCGCGCCCCTGGCCCTGCTGGCGACCACACCGGAGACCTCGGGTGGAGGAGAGCCGAGAGCCGCCGCGGAGAAGGCGCTGGCGGTGCCGGGGTGGCTGCGCACGCACAGTCGGGTCACGGACTAGAACCCCTGCCCGCGCCCTCGCCCGGGTCGTCCCACGCGCCCCGGACCGGCCGCCGGCCGCCGCCCGCACTCACCGCGTCCCTTTGTCGCCCATGGTCCGTGGCGGCCGCAGAGAGGTCCGCGGCGTCAGCGCCCAGGCTGGAAAATCCCCGGCCGCCAGGAGGGGCGCGGGCCAGCCGGTTCCCGGCTCCTGCTCCGCCTCCTCCGCGCTCCCGGCCGCCGCCCCCGCCCGGTCCCGCCGCGCCGCACAGCGACCGCCGCACAGCGACCGCCGCGGCCGGGGCGGGGAGCCGGGGAGCTGGAGAGCCAAGCAGCCGAGCTGGGAGGGCGCGCAGAGGCCCGTGTGCGCGTGTGTGCGCGCCGCCGAGCCAGCCGCTGGGCAGGGCCCGGACGCGTCAGGGCCCTGAGGTCGGCATTAGGGGTCCACAAGGATGCTGTCCGGCGTGTGTGTGTGTGTGTGTGTGTGTGTGTGTGTGTGTCTGTCTGTCTGTCTGTCTGTGCGTGCGTGTGTGTCTACGTGAGGGCGCACGCTGGGGTGGGTATACGTGCGCGTGTGTGCACGCGAGGGTGCGGGTGCGTGTGCACTGTTGCGTGCTCTACCGATTGGGGGTGAGTTTGCTTGGCTGGAGCGGGGTGCACGTCTTTGTGCGCTGTGCGTGTGTGCAGGCGCGCTCCCCTGCGCACGCCGGGGGGCGGCCTTTGCGTGTGCGGGAGCGTGGACGCCGAAGGTGTGCCCGCGACCCCAGCACCGAGCTCTGGGCGGAGCCCCTGGTGAGGGTCGGTGAGAAACTTCGGGTTCCTGTGGTGGCTTTCGCACTATGCCTCACCCTATCCCCACCCCACCTCCCCGCCCTTCTGGAGAGATAACACTCTACAGCCCCGCAGGGACAGGAAGAAGGGGCGGAGGGGGCCAGAGAAGGCAGTGTCAACGCTGGGGAACTGATGAGGGTGGGAGGGGGACCGGAGGCGAGCAGGGGTAGCTTTGGTGACTGCCACGGAAGAGGAAGCATTGAAAAGAGGAGATAAGGAAGGGGGCATAGAGCTGGCGGCGCTGTGGCCTGGGAGTCTGGCCTGTTGAGTTGCATAATGGAAAAGCCCCCTCCTAGCTCATGGTCTGTTGTGGGTGACCCTGGACACCAGCCCTCTCAGAACCAGTCTACAAACAAACAGGTAAAGTGGGATATTAACACCAGCGTGCAGAATTGTTCCTAGGTGTTTGCTGGCCTACTCTGAGTGCCTGACACACAGTAGGTGTCCAGTGAATGTTAGCCCATACTTCTGCAGGCTTCTGGGTGTCCTGTAAAATCCTGGCTGAGACCCTGAGATCCCTTCCTGCTTTGCAGGTGGTGGGAGTGTGAGATCTTTCCCACCCCCTCACTGCTGGGATTTGACTAATTGGCCCTGATAGAGCCCTAATATTGGTGTATTAATGGGAGGAAAAGAAGCTATCATTTACTCTGATGTGATTGTGAGTCTGTAAACATCTCCTGTAATTATGTTCAGAAGCAGTTACCTATGCTGGTTTTTTACATAATTGGGAAAGGATATCCTAGTATAATTACTATAATTATGTCCAGATCGGTGGATGGTTGAGAAGAGGAAGTGTTCATGGGGAGGCAGGGTGGTCCAGGGTCTGGGCAATGTTAGGAATTAGGAGAGTTGGATTAGGGCCCAGAACCTTCCTCCTGGCCTTGGCCTCTGGGCTTCACCCTCACTCCCACAGGGGAAGGAGAGGAAGCTACCTGCTGTTTCTGCTGAGGTCAGGGACTTGAGAGGAGCACACCAGAGTCCTGCATGATGACAGGAGGCTTACCAAGTGAGCCAGAGAAGACCCTAACTAGGATGGAGAGGCCAGGTCTGGCCACTCTCTGCATCCACTTCCCCACCTAGAAAACACGGGTTCAGCCCTCCTATATGATCTCCAGTGCCTCTCCTCATGATGATGCCCAAAGCACCTGGATTTTAAAATTCAGGCAAATTCTGCATTTGGCTCAATACGTCTTTGTGTTTAGTTTACTATACAACATAATGCTAAAAATTACTTGCATGTAAAACAAACAGTCCAGGAAGATGCATCGGATGCTTTCACGGTAACCCCTGTTCCCACATAGCTCTTTCCAGCCCAGTTTGGAAAGTGTGGCTCTAACATTCTAGGGCCACTGAACAGATTGATAAACTATGGAATCAACATGCAGCATTTCAAGTACATCCCCACTGCCCCCCCACTAGACTATAAACTTCATGAGGGGGTGTATGGTGTGCCTGGCACCACTTGATGCTCACAATTCTATGAGATAAATGCTCTTTTCCCTTTTTAAAAAAATAAATGAGCAAGCTGATAGTTGGAAAAACTAAGTAGTTTGCCCAAATCCGTTGCCTCCTCTGGACTTTGGCCTCTGATTCCTCCTCCTCCAGCCCTCCCCAAAGGGAAGCTAATATGTGGTAGAGCCAGAGTGTGGCCCTTGATTCACTCTTCATTCATTAACTGTTTGTGGAATGTGCCATGCATGCATGGTTCTAGGAACTCACAAATCATGGTCAATAGGACAAATGGAGCTGTCATTTCAGTGAGGTATCTCACTGGGAGAAGAGTTTACCTGTCAGGCTCTTTGGAAAACATAGTTATGTATTCCTAGTAGAATTAAAATTAATAAAAATGTAAAAGTAGTAATGTTGAGGAGACCTCTATAAATATAAAAAGTCTAATTTCAAGCAGTGATAAGTGTTATGAAGGAAATAAAAGTGATGGAACAAAGAGTGATGGGGGCAAGTGTACTTAGAAAGAGGCTCTTCAAGGAGATGACCTCTGGGCAGAGACCTGCAGGGGAGGACTCAGCGATGTGCGGTGTGCCGGGAGAGCCAGGGGAAGAGCCACCCAGGCAGAGGGAGTAGCAAGGACAGAAGCTGGGCCTTCCTGAAGTGCAGGAGCAAGCAAGGACAGGGTGCCTGGGTTTGGGTGAACAGGGAAGGAGTGGTGCGGATGATGCAGGCTTGTGGCTAGGGCTGAGGAGTTTGGGGAGCCAGCAGAGGACTTAGGAAATGAGTAACAGTACCTGCTTTACATTTTTAAAGGTCACTGGCTTTTGGATGGAGATGTTTGTTTGTTTGTTTGTTTGTTTGTTTGTTTAACATCTTTATTTCAGTATAACTGTTTTACAATAGTGTGTTAGTTTCACCTTTACAACAAAGTGAATCAGTTATACATATACATATGTTCCCATATCTCTCCCCTCTTGTGTCACCCTCCCTCCCATCCTCCCTATCCCACCCCTCTAGGTGGTCACAAAGCACAGAGGTGAACTCCCTGTGCTAGGCAGCAGCTTCCCACTAGCTATCTAATTTACATTTGGTAGTGTGTATATGTCCCTGCCACTCTCTCACATCGTCACAGCTTACCCTTCCCCCTCCCCATATCCTCAAGTCCATGCTCTAGTAGGTCTGTGTTTTATTCCCGTCCTACCACTAATCTCTTCATGACATTTTTTTTTTTAGATTCCATATACATGTGTTAGCATACAGTATTTGTTTTTCTCCTTCTGACTTACTTCACTCTGTATGACAGACTCCAGGTCTATCCACCTCATTACAAATAATTCAGTTTATGGCTGAGTAATATTCCATTGTATATATGTGCCACATCTTCTTTATCCATTCATCTGTTGATGGACACTTAGGTTGCTTCCATGTCCTGGCTATCGTAAATAGAGCTGCAATAAACATTTTGGTACATGACTCTTTTTGAATTATGGTTTTCTCAGGGTATATGCCCAGTAGTGGGATTGCTGGGTCATATGGTAGTTCTATCTGTAGTTTTTAAGGAACCTCCATACTGTTCTCCATAGTGGCTGTATCATTTTACATTCCCACCAGCAGTGCAAGAGTGTTCCCTTTTCTCCACACCCTCTCCAGCATTTATTGTTTCTAGAGTTTTTGATGGATGGAGATGTTTTGGAGCGAGACAGGATCAGAGGCGGGGCATCCCGTTATTGGAGTAGGTCAGAGAGAACAGATGGTGGTTGGACTAAGGTGATGGCAGCAGAAATGAAGAGAAGTAAAGGGGTGGGACTTCCCTGGTGGTCCAGTGGTTAGGATTCCACACTTCCACTGCAGGAAGCCCAGGTTCGATCCCTGGTCGGGGAACTAAGATCCCACAAGCCATGTGGCATGGCCAAAAAAAAAAAAAGAAAAGTAAAGGGTTTCATCTATATTTGGAGGTAGAGCCGACAGCACGTACTGAGGGACGGACTGTGGACAGTGGAGGATCCAGGATTACCCTGAGTTTGGGGGCAGGTCTGTTTGTTCCACCCTCCATGTAGCCCACCTCCCCACACATTTCTCCAAGGGTTGAGAAGACTGGAGACCTCTTCTTTCCTGTCTCAACTTATTTGCAATACATCCTCCACCCGAAAACCAGAGTGATTTTTCTAAAAGGCAAATAGATTCTATTACTGAGGCTCATAGGAAATGGTCATCTCCAGCTATGTCCCTACCTGGGCCAGTCACATGCCTGCAATTTACCACCTACAATAATTTTTTATCAAGGAGAGAGGGAGGAAGGGAGAGAGAAGGGAAGGGAAGGGAAGAGAGAAAGTATTGATGTTATTCCTGCTTTATAGATGAGAAAATGAAGACACTCGGAGGGAAAGTGCCTAAGCCAAAGACAGAAAAATAAAAGAGCTTCAGCTCACTCCTAAAGCCTCTGCTTGGCTGGTCAGGTAGTTGACTGTCAGACTGAAGTGTGAGTGAGTGGGTGGGTGGGTGGATGGATTTCCAGCTCCCTGTTCAGCAAAAGATGTGAGGCTGACTAGTACACACTTTTGAGATCTTAAAGGTGAATAAACTAAGGAGCTTCCCTACCTCTGCCCCAACCAGAAATCTGGGTGTCATCCTTGACTCCTCCTTTGCCTCCCTCATTTCATATCAATCCAGTCCCCTGCTTCTACCTCTAAGTGTCTTCCAGTAAGCTGGAGAGGTAGGTAGGAGCCAGACCATGCTGAGCCTGGAGGGTCGTGTTAAGGAATTTAGTCTTTCTCCAAAGATCAATAAAGAAGCTTTGAAAGATTTTAAACAGAGTGGTGACATGCTCAGACATACATTTTGAGAAGATGGCTCTGGCCATTGTATGAAATATGGACTGGACGTGGGCCTGAGGGGATGTGGAGGGGGAGACCAATTAGGAGGCAGTGTCAACAGTTTAGGGAGGGATGATAACTGCATTCCAGGGAGAAGATACTCAACAGCTGCAAAGCCACGGAGGAAGGAAAGGGCATGACACTTTGGAAGGATTCAGATGGATCTGTAGCCAAAGCACAGAGAGGGGAGGGGAGGAGCTGGAAAGGAGAATGAGGGCCATATCCTGAGGAAGAAAGCTCACAGATGGGTCAGCTCCCCAGTATGGCCCGGGCTGTTTTACATTTGTCTAACAAGATCTCCAGTTTGTCTAACAAGATTTCTTTATGGTGGGCTTACTGGTATTTAACTACTTGGACAATTCAAGGTTCTTATTTGTAATCAACAGAAACCAATTCTGGCTGACTTAATCATACAAAGAATGTATTGGCAAGATAGTCATGTAGCTACTACTGCTGAACGATGGATACCACAACTCATACCCCCACTATTGCCAGAACCAAACCTAGCCCTATTGCTGCCCCAGAAACAGGATATGGCCACTGTCACCTCTGTCACCAGAATGGTTTCTTTGCTGGCCCTACATCTTTCAGTCAAAGTCCCCTATGCATCTGATTGGCTGAGCCTAGCCATGTCCCCTTGCACTAGGTCGTGTGATCCTACCCATGCTGCAAGGACACTGAGAATCTGTGGTTGGCATTTGTGATTCTATACTGCAAGGCAGGCTTTAACTTACTCCAAGACTCAAAGGGTGGAGGATTCCCCAAACATGAGTAAGGAGTTTAAAGGCTGAGTGGCAAAAAAAAAAAAAAAAAAAAGACAAATATCCCCTTTACTGTGAAATGCAGTAAAAGGGAACTTCCTCAACTTAATAAAGAGAACCTATAAAAAGACTACAGCTAACATGACACTTAAAGTACTGAATGATTTCCCCATAAGATCAGGAATAAGGCCAGGCTTTCAGTCCTCACCATTTAAATTTATTTTATTTATTTATTTTTAATAAATTTATTTATTTGTTTTGTTTTTTGGCTGTGTTGGGTCATCATTGCTGTGTGCAGGCTTTCTTTAGTTGAGGTGAGTGGGGGCTACTCTTCACTGTGGTGTGTGGGCTTCTCATTGTGGTGGCTTCTCTTGTTGCAGAGCACGGGCTCTAGGCACGTAGACTTCAGTAGTTGTGGCACGTGGGCTCAGTAGTTGTGGCTTGCGGGCTCCTGAGCACAGGCTCAGTAGCTGTGGCACATGGGCTTAGTTGCTCCATGGCATGTGGGATCTTCCTGGACCAGGGATCGAACCTGTGTCCCCTGCAATGGCAGGTGGATTCTTAACCACTGCGCCGCCAGGGAAGCCCCGACACTTATATTTAATTTGATACAAGAGATCCTAGCCACTGCAATAAGAAATAAAAAGAAATAAAAGGCACAAAGATTGGAAAGAAATAAGTGGAGCTGTCTATATTTGCAGATGACATGATTGTTAACACAGAAAATACTAAGGAATGTACAAACTACTAGAATTAATAAATGAAGTCAATATATAAAAATCAGTTGTGTTTCCATATATAATACTAGCAGGAAAGAACTGAAAATGAAATTTAAAATTCTGTTTACAAGAGCACTGAAAAACATAAAATCCTTAGGAATAAATTTAACGAAAGACATGCATGACCTTTGCTTTACACACTGAAAATTACAAAACGTTGAGAGAAATCAAAGGAGATCTAAATAAATGAAGACATGTACCAAATTCATGGTTTAGAAGACTCAGTATTAGGCTGTTATTTTCCAAAAAAATCCATCTATAGGTTTTCCCTGGTGGCTCAGTGGTTAAGAATCTGCCTGCCAATGCAGGGGACATGGTTTCGAGCCCTGGTCCGGTAAGATCCCACATGCCATGGAGCAACTAAGCCCGTGCGCCACAACTACAGAGCCTGCTCTCTGGAGCCCACGAGCCACAACTGCTGAGCCCACGTGCCACAACTACTGAAGCTTGCGTGCCTAGAGCCCGGGCTCCACAACAAGAGAAGCCACCACAATGAGAAGCTCATGCACAGCAACGAAGACCTAACACAGCTAAAAATAAATTAACTAATTAATTTTTTAAAATCAGTCTGTAAATTCAATACAATCCCAATCAAAATCCCAACAAGCGTTTTCTTTAGTAGACCTTTATATGAGAAATTTATGTGGAAAAAGCTAAATCAATCTTGGGGGAAAAAAAGACAAAGTTGGAGAACCCACACTACATGATTTAAAAACATAAAATCAAGCTATAATAATGAAGACAGGGACTTCCCTGGTGGTCCACTGTGTAAGTCTCCACATTCCCAATGCAGGGGTTCTGGGTTTGATCCCTGGTCAGGGAACTAGATCCCACATGCATGCTGCAATTAAGAAGTCTGCATGCTGCAGCTAAAAGATCCTGCATGCCTCAAAGGAGATCCCACGTGCTGCAACTAAGACCTGGCACCCAAAATAAATAAATAAATAAATAAACAATTTTTTTTTTTTTTTAAAAAGAAGACAGAACAGTACTGCTGTAAGAATAGACAAATAGATTAATGGAAGGGAAATAGGCCCACAAGGTCAATTGTCAACATTCCCTTCTATATTGTAAACTCCATTTTTTAACATCTTTATTTGAGTATAACTGTTCTACAATAGTGTGTTAGTTTCTCCTTTACAACAAAGTGAATCAGTTATACATATACATATGTTTCCATATCTCTTCCCTCTTACGTCACCCTCCCTCTCACCCTCCCTATCCTACCCCTCTAGGTGGTCACAAAGCACAGAGGTGAACTCCCTGTGCTAGGCAGCAGCTTCCCACTAGCTATCTAATTTACATTTGGTAGTGTGTATATGTCCCTGCCACTCTCTCACTTCATCACAGCTTACCCTTCCCCCTCCCCATATCCTCAAGTCTATGCTCTAGTAGGTCTGTGTTTTATTCCCGTCCTACCACTAATCTCTTCATGACATTTTTTTTCTTAGATTCCATATATATGTGTTAGCATACAGTATTTGTTTTTCTCCTTCTGACTTACTTCACTCTGTATGACAGACTCCAGGTCTATCCACCTCATTACAAATAATTCAGTTTCATTTCTTTTTATGGCTGAGTAATATTCCATTGTATATATGTGCCACATCTTCTTTATCCATTCATCTGTTGATGGACACTTAGGTTGCTTCCATGTCCTGGCTATCGTAAATAGAGCTGCAATAAATATTTTGGTACATGACTCTTTTTGAATTATGGTTTTCTCAGGGTATATGTCCAGTAGTGGGATTGCAGTGTCGTATGGTAACTCTATCTGTAGTTTTTTAAGGAACCTCCATATTGTTCTCCATAGTGGCTGTATCAATTTACATTCCCACCAGCAGTGCAAGAAGGTTCCCTTTTCTCCACACCCTCTCCAGCATTTATTGTTTCTAGAGTTTTTGATGATGGCCAATCTGACCGGTGTAAGATGATGTCTCATTGTAGTTTTGATTTGCATTTCTCTAATGATTAATGATGTTGAGCATTCTTTCATGTGTTTGTTGGCAATCTGTATATCTTCTTTGGAGAAATGTCTGTTTAGTTCTTCTGCCCATTTTTGGATTGGGTTGTTTGTTTTTTTGTTATTGAGCTGCATGAGTTGCTTATAAATTTTGGAGATTAATCCTTTGTCAGTTGCTTCATTTGCAAATATTTTCTCCCATTCTGAGGGTTGCCTTTTGGTCTTGTTTATGGTATCCTTTGCTGTGCAAAAGCTTTTAAGTTTCATTAGGTCCCATTTGTTTATTTTTGTTTTTATTTCCATTTCTCTAGGAGATGGGTCAAAAAGGATCTTGCTGTGATTTATGTCATAGAGTGTTCTGCCTATGTTTTCCTCTAAGAGTTTGATAGTGTCTGGCCTTACATTTAGGTCTTTAACCCATTTTGAGTTTATTTTTGTGTGTGGTGTATAAGGTGAGTAAACTCCATTTTTGTATGTGAATCTGTTTGGTCCCTTGCTGCATCCCCAGAGTCTAAACAGGGCTGAATTAATGAAGGAGTGTAATGTAACAATAATCAAGAGTGCAGTACATAGTAGGTGCCCAATAAATACTTATTAAATAAGTGCATTTTAAGGAATGAAGTGGGCCTAACAATCTGGTCTCCTCCCAAGGTCAAACTGTATGCCCCTCAGCAGAAATAGAGACACAGATGTAGAGAACAAATGTATGGACACCAAGGGGGGAAAGTGGCAGGGGGTGGGGGGTGGGAGGTGGTGGGATGAACTGGGAGGTTGGGATTGACATATATACACTAATATGTATAAAATAGATAAATAATAAGAACCTGCTGTACAAAAAATAAATAAAATAAAATTCCAGAAAAAAACAAAACAAAAAACTGTATGCCCCTCAGACACGCAATTTTAGAGGCAAAGAAACCACCCTACCTTAATCTACCCCACGCCACCTCTCCTAGCTCCATTCCTTGGAGTCCTCTCTCCCTTCACCTTAGCCATCCAGAAATCAGAATCACCAACTCCCTGATCTTCACCCTGCCTACCCTACTACTGCAGACCCTCAAAAATTCAGAAAGCAGAGCATACTGTCAACTCTAGAGATGACTCCCACGAGCCGTGGGTTCCTTGATCTCCTCCAGCAGAACAAAGACTGAGGAGAAGTGACAGGTGGAGCTAGCAATTGTTCCCTCGGAAAGGGTGATCAAGTGCCCAGGTTTGCCCAGGACAGAGGGGTTTCCTGAGATAGAGGACTTTCAGTTATAAAACCAAGATAATGGCGGGCAAACCAGGAGGGTTGATCACCATACTTCTCAGGAATCCTACCTCCACCTCCTTTGTCCTGAAAAGGAAAGTCAAATGGACTAGACCCTTCCCATGGTGGGGAGTGCCAGCTCTAAGCTGAGCAGTCTTTTGTAAGGGATTGATTTCAATTTCGAGGACAAAGATGGCTCCCTATCCCCTGCTCCAAAACAGGATCTGAAGCTCAGCAAGTGCTAGGTAAGCTGTTGGGTGAATGAACATGCTAACGGAGCAGAGGGAAGGGGCCCTGCCTCTGGGAACACCTCTGCCCAAGCAGGGCTGTGTTCTGCAGCCACAAGCTTACACACCCTCAGCTTCATCCAGCCCCATCATTGCCATTCCCACCTTGCACATTCTATCAAGCAGTAGCTTTTGAACCAGTGTTCAACATTTACATGCATTTAAATTATTTTTATAAAATGTTACTTTAAAAACGTAATATATATTTTTAAATGCTTTAATACAGGATGTTACTAAGGAAAAATTCAGTCTTACTCCACCCCATCCTACCCTGCTCTAGGCCCCCTCTTTAAAGGAAACCAGTAAGCTTTTCTGACTTGAGATGTGATGGCTTTTACCATCATCAGATTGATCAAATCAAGCTAATATGCATATACCTCCATTTATTGATTTATCAACTGAAGACATTTGCTCACTTACACTACTGCTCAATTTTCAATTTCTTCCACATTGTGGTAGTTATAGTGTTAGTTTATTCTGTTTATTACTACTTCAAGCTCAATGAACCTTTATTTCCACTTTCATCCACTTTAGCAATATCTTGTGATTTCTACTGTATAAAATGAAGAAATTAGCCCCTGTACTCTGTTCCTTCTCTCCTCCAACCCAACCTTCTGACTCTGACAGCTATATGGTTACTTTTACATTGCCAAGAGTTCTAATATTTACATATACCCTGTAACCGTAATTAAGTCTTTTGTGCTTTATTTAGAGAGTAATTCTGATCATTTAAATCCAATAAACAGCATTTACAACCTTATGATTAGAAATAAATACTAATTTGACATTATATTGGATCCATACAACAAGAAAGGGCTCCTGGTAAAAAGAATCAATCAGAAAACAGGAAAGAAAAAGACAAAGATGATGGAGTAGAAGGACATGTTCTCACTCCCTCTTGCGAGAACACCAGAATCACAACTAACTGCTGAACAATCATCAACAGGAAGACACTGGAACTCACCAAAAGAGATACCCCACATCCAAAGAAAAAGGAGAAGCCTCCACGAGAAGGTAGGAGGGGCGCAATCACAATAAAATCAAATCCCATAACTGCTGGGTGGGTGACTCACAGACTGGAGAACACTTATACCACAGAAGTCCACCCACTGGAGTGAAGGTTCTGAGCCCCACGTCAGGCTTCTTAACCTGAGGGTCCAGCAACGGGAGGAGGAATTCTGAGATAATCAGACTTTGAAGGCTAGCGGGATTTGATTGTAGGACTTCAATAGGACTGGGGGAAACAGAGACTCCACTCTTGGAGGGCACACACAAAGTAGTGTGCACATCAGGACCCAGGGGAAGGAACAGTGACCCCAGGGGAGACTGAACCAGACCTACCTGCTAGTGTTGGAAGGTCTCCTGAAGAGGTGGGGGGTGACTCTGTCTCACCGTGAGAACACGGACACTGGCAGCAGAACTTCTGGGAAGAACACCTTGGCGTGAGCCCTCCCAGAGTCTGGCATTAGCCCCACCAAAGAGCACAGGTAGGCTGCAGTGTTAGGTCACCTCAGGCCAAACAACCAGCAGGAAGGGAACCCAGCCCCACCCATCAGCAGTCAAACAGATTAAAGTTTTACTGAGCACTGCCCACTAGAGCAACAGCCAGCTCTACCCACCACCAGTCCCTCCCATCAGGAAACTTGCACAAGCTTCTTAGATAGCCTCATCCACCAGAAGGTAGACAGTAGAAGCAAGAAGAACTGCAATCCTGCAGCCTGTGGAACAAAAAACACATTCACAGAAAGATGGACAAGATGAAAAGGCAGAGAGCTATGTACCAGATGAGGAACAAGATAAAACCACAGAAAAACAACTAAATGAAGTGGAGATAGGCAATTTTCCAGAAAAAGAATTCAGAATAATGATAGTGAAGATGATCCAGGACCTCAGAAAAAGAATGGAGGCAAAGATCAAGAAGATGCAAGAAATGTTTAACAAAGACCTAGAAAAATTACAGAACAAACAAACAGAGATGAACAATACAATAACTGAAATGAAAACTACACTAGAAGGAATCAATTGCAGAATAACTGAGACAGAAGAACGGATAAGTGACCTGGAAGGCAGAGTGGTGGAATTCACTGTTGCAGAACAGAATAAAGAAAAAAGAATGAAAAGAAATGAAGACAGCCTAAGAGACCTCTGGGACAACATTAAATGCAACAACATTTGCATTATAAGGGTCCCAGAAGGAGAAGAGAGAGAGAAAGGAACAGAGAAAATATTTGAAGAGATTATAGTCAAAAACTTCCCTACCATGGGAAAGGAAATAGCCACACAAGTCCAGGAAGCACAGAGAGTCCCATACAGGATAAACCCAAGGAGAAACACACCGAGACACATAGTAATCAAATTGGTGAAAATGAAAGACAAAGAAAAATTATTGAAAGCAGCAAGGAAGAAAAGACAAATAACATACAAGGGAACTCCCATAAGATTAACAACTTATTTCTCAGCAGAAACTCTACAGGCCAGAAGGGAGTTGCATGATATACTTAAAGTGATGAAAGGGAAGAACCTACAACCAAGATTACTCTACCCAGCAAGGATCTCATTCAGATTCGATGGAGAAATCAAAAGCTTTACAGACAAGCAAAAGCTAAGAGAATTCAGCACCACCAAACCAGCTCTACAACAAATGCTAAAGGAACTTCTCTAAGTGAGAAACAAAAGAGAAGAAAAGGACCTACAAAAGCAAACCCAGAACAATTAAGAAAATGGTCATAGGAACATACATATCGATAATTACCTAAAACATGAATGAATTAAATGCTCCAACCAAAAGACACAGGCTAGCTGAATGGATACAAAAACAAGACCCATCTATATGCTGTCTACAAGAGACCCACTTCAGACGTAGGGACACGTACAGACTGAAAGTGAGGGGATGGAAAAAGATATTCCATGCAAATGGAAATCAAAAGAAAGCTGGAGTAGCAATACTCATATCAGATAAAATAGACTTTAAAATTGGGCTTCCTTGGGCATCCCTGGTGGCACAGTGGTTGAGAGTCCTCCTGCCAATGCAGGGGACACAGGTTTCTGCCCTGGTCCGGGAAGATCCCACATGCTACGGAGTGGCTAGGCCCGTGAGCCATGGCCGCTGAGCCTGTGCATCCGGAGGCTGTGCTCCACAACAGGAGAGGCCACAGCAGTGAAAGGCCCACGTACAGCAAAAAATAATAATAATAAAATGAAATAAATTAAAAAATAAAGAATGTTACAAGAGACAAGGAAGGACACTACATAATGATCAAGGAATCAATCCAAGAAGAACATATAATAATTATAAATATATATGCACCCAACATAGGAGCACCTCAGTACATAAGGCAACTGCTAACAGCTATAAAAGAGGAAATTGACAGTAACACAATAATAATAGGGACTTTAACACCTCACTTACACCAATGGACAGATCATCCAAACAGAAAATTAATAAGGAAACACAAGCTTTAAATGGCACAATAGACCAGATAGATTTAATTGATATTTATAGGACATTCCATCCAAAAACAGCAGATTACACTTTCTTCTCAACTGCGCATGGAAGATTCTCCAGGATAGATCACATCCTGGGTCACAAATCAAGCCTCAGTAAATTTAAGAAAATTGAAATCATATCAAACATCTTTTCTGACCACAACACTATGAGATTAGAAATCAATTACACGGGAAAAAATGTAAAATACACAAACACATGGAGGCTAAACAATACGTTAGTAAATAACCAAGAGATCACTGAAGAAATCAAAGAGGAAATCAAAAAATACCTACAGACAAATGACAATGAAAACATGATGATCCAAAACCTATGGGATGCAGCAAAAGCAGTTCTAAGAGGGAAGTTTACGCCTCTACAAGCCTACCTCAAGAAACAAGAAAAATCTCAAATAAACAATCTAACCTTACACCTAAAGGAACTAGAGAAAGAAGAACAAACAAAACCCAAAGTCAGCAGAAGGAAAGAAATCATAAAGATTAGAGCAGAAATAAATGAAATAGAAAAAAAAAACAATAACAAAGATCAATAAAACTAAAAGCTGGTTCTTTCAGAAGATAAACAAAATTGATAAACCATTAGTCTGACTCATCAAGAAAAAGAGTGAGAGGACTCAAACCAATAAAATTAGAAATGAAAAAGGAGAAGTTACAACAGACACCGCAGAAATACAAAGCATCCTAAGAGACTACTACAAGCAACTGTATGCCAATAAAATGGACAACCTGGAAGAAATGGACAAATTCTTAGAAAGGTATAACCTTCCAAGACTGAACCAGGAAGACATAGAAAATATGAACAGACCAATCACAAGTAATGAAATTGAAACTGTGATTAAAAATCTGTCAACACACAAAAGTCCAGGACCAGAAGGCTTCACAGGTGAATGCTATCAAACATTTAGAGAAGAGCTAACAGCCATCCTTCTCAAACTCTTCCAAGAAATTGTGGAGGAAGGAACACTCCCAAACTCATTCTATGAGGCCACCATCACCCTGATACCAAAACTAGACAAAGACACTACAAAAAAAGAAAATTACAGACCAATATCATTGATGAATAAACATGCAAAAATCCCCAACAAAATACAAGCAAACAGAATCCAACAACACATTAAAAGGATCATACACCATGATCAAGTGGGATTTATCCCAGGGATGCAGGTATTCTTCAATATACAAAAATCAATCAATGTGATACACCATATTAACAAATTGAAGAATAAAAAACATATGATCATCTCAATAGATGCAGAAAAAGCTTTTGACAAAATTCAGCATCCATTTATGATAAAAACTCTCCAGAAAGTGGGCATAGAGGGAACCTACCTCAACATAATAAAGGCCATATATGACAAACCCACAGCAAACATCATTCTCAGTGGTGAAAAACTGGAAGCATTTCCTCTAAAATCAGGAAAAAGACAAGGATGTCCACTCTCACCACTATTATTCAACACAGTTTTGGAAGTCCTAGCCATGACAATCAGAGAAGAAAAAGAAATAAAAGGAATATAAATTGGAAAAGAAGAAGTAAAACTGTCACTGTTTGCTGATGACATGATACTATACTTAGAGAATCCTAAAGATGCCACCAGAAAACTACTAGAGCTAATCAATGAATTTGGCAAAGTTACAGGATACAAAATTAATGCACAGAAATCTCTTGCATTCCTATTACACTAATGATGAAAAATCTGAAAGAGAAATTAAAGAAACACTCCCATTTACCACCGCCACAAAAAGAATAAAATACCTAGGAATAAACCTACCTAGGGAGACAAAAGACCTGTATGCAGGAAAACTGTAAGACACCGATGAAAGTAATTAAAGATGATACTTACAGATGGAGAGATATACCATGTTCTTGGATTGGAAGAATCAATATTGTGAAAATGACTACACTAAGCAATCTACAGATTCAATACAATCCTTATCAAATTACCAATGGCATTTTTTACAGAACTAGAACAAAAAAAATCTTAAAATTTGTATGGAGACACAAAAGACCCCGAATAGCCAAAGCAGTCTTGAGGGAAAAAAACGGAGCTGGAGGTATCAGACTCCCTGACTTCAGACTATACTACAAAGCTACAGTAATCAAGACAATATGGTACTGGCACAAAATCAGAAACATAGATCAATGGAAAAAGATAGAAAACCCAGAGATAAACCCACGCACCTATAGTCAACTAATCTATGACAAAGGAGGCAAGGATATACAATGGAGAAAAGACAGTCTCTTCAATAACTGGTGCTGGGAAAACTGGACAGCTACATGTAAAAGAATGAAATTAGAACATTCCCTAACACCATACACAAAAATAAACTCAAAATGGATTAGAGACCTAAATGTAAGACTGGATCCTATAGAACTCTTAGAGGAAAACATAGGAAGAACACTCTTTGACATACACCACAGCAAGATCTTTTTTGATCCACCTCCTAGAGTAATGGAAATAAAAACAAAAATAATCAAATGGGACCTAATTAAACTTCAAAGCTTTTGCACAGCAAAGGAAACCATAAACAAGATGAAAAGACAACCCTCAGAATGGGAGAAAATATTTGCAAACAAATCAACAGACAAAGGATTAATCTCCAAAATATATAAACAGCTCATGCAGCTCAATATTAAAAAAACAAGCAACCCAATCCAAAAATGGGCAGAAGACCTAAATAGACATTTCTCCAAAGACATACAGATGGCCAAGAAGCTCATGAAAAGCTGCTCAACATCACGAATTATTAGAGAAATGCAAATCAAAAGTACAATGAGGTATCACCTCACACCAGTTAGAATGGGAATCATCAGAAAATCTATAAACAACAAATGCTGGAGAGGGCGTGGAGGAAAGGGAACCCTCCTGCACTGTTGGTGGGAATGTAAATTGATACAGCCACTATGGAGAACAGTATGGAGATTCCTTAAAAAACTAAAAATAGAATTACCATATGATCCAGCAATCACCCTACTGGACATATATCCAGGAAAAACCATAATTCAAAAAGACATATGCACCCCAATGTTCATTGCAGCACTATTTACAATAGCCAGGTCATGGAAGCAACCTAAATGCCCATCAACAGATGAATGGATAAAGAAGATATGGTACATATATACAATGGAATATTACTCAGCCATAAAAAGGAATGAAACTGGGTCATTTTTTGAGACATGGATGACTCTAGAGACTTTCATACAGAATGAAGGAAGTCAGAAAGAGAAAAATATCATATATTAACGCATATATGTAGAACCTAGAAAAATGATACAGATGAACCAGTTTGCAGGGCAGAAATTGAGACACAGATGTAGAGAACAAACGTATGGACACCAAGGGGAGAATGTGGGGGTGGGGGTGGGGGTGTGATGAATTGGGCAATTGGGATTGACATATATACATATATATATGATGTGTATAAAATGGTTGACTAATAAGAACCTGCTGTATAAAAAATAAATAAAATAAAATTCAAAAATTCAAATAACAGAAGAAAAAGAAAGAAAGAAAATGGGAAAGAGTTCTGGGACATGAAAAATATGATTGCCAAAATAAAAAATATGATTTGAAAGTCTAGAAGCTAGTGCCAGAAAGTAAGGAAGTGCTTAAATATATAGGATGGGGGTGTGTCAAAGGAACATAGACGCCAAACTGAAAGAGCTCTCAATAGCCAAAGCTGGGACAATTTTAGCAACAAAATAATGGAGTATTAGAATATAACCCAAAGTATAACATAAATATACAGGAGTCTATGCTGATCTAAATAAGTGATTGAATAAAGAAATACATGGGGAGAAGGGACAAATCTTACTTACAGAAGAATTCCAAATATCATATATAGATACTCTCCCATCCAGATGGAGCTTAATTGGCTCTCTGCCCGTAAATGTGTGCTGGACTTAGTGACTCACTGCCGAAGAAGAAAGTATGGAAAGGGAAAAAATAGTAATTTCACACTGGACAAATCTGACAAACTGCTTTAATCAAGTGATCAAGGGTACCATCCCAGCTGATGTCATGTAATGAGAGGGGCACCACACCTTTGTGATATTCTCCCCCAAGCACCTCATCCATGTCTAATCATGAGGAAAAAATCCAAATTGAGGGACATTCTACAAAATATCTGGCAAATACTCTTCACCACTTTCAAAAGAAAAAAGACAAAAACAAGGAAAGACTGAGAAACTGCCCTGGAGGAGACTCAAGACAGGATAACTAAATACAATGTGGTAGGCTGGATTGGGTCCTGGAACAGAAAAAGGATATTAGTGGAAAAACTGTTGAAATTCTAATAAGAGCTAATAAAAATTTTGGGAAACAAGGGCAAAAATAAACAAATGGAACTACATCAAACTAAAAAGGTTTTGCAGAGTGAAGGAAACTATCAACAAAGCCAAAAGTCAGCCTACCAAATGGGAGAAGACATCTGCAAATGACATACTCAATAAGGGGTTAATATCCAAAATACACAAAGAATGCATAGAACTCAACATCCCCCCCAAAAAAAACCCAATTGAGAAATGAGTAGAGGATCTGAATAGATATTTTTCCAAAGAAGACACACAGATGACCAACAGGCAGCCACCTGAAAGTATGCTCAACATCACTAACCGCCAGGGAAATGCAAATCAAAACCACAACGAGAAATCACCTCACACCTGTCAGAATGGCTATTACCTAAAGACACAAATAACAAGTTTTCGTGAGGATATGGAGAAAAGGGAATCTTCCGTGTACTGTTGGTGGGAATGCAAATTGGCTCAGCCACTATGGAAAACAGTATGGAGATTACCCCCAAAATTAAAAATAGAATTACCATATAATCCAGCTACTCCACTCTTGGGTATTTATCCAAAGAAAATGACACTACTAATTTGGAAAGACATACACACACCCTTACGTTCATTGCAGCTTTATTTACAATAGCCAAGATATGGCAGCAATCCAAGTGTCCATCAGTAGATGAATGGATAAAGAAGATGTCATACACACACACAGACACACAGACACACAGACACACACACACACACACACACACACACACACACACACAATGGAATATCACTCAGCCATACAAATGAATGAAATCTTGCCATCTGGGACAACATGGATGGACCTAGAGGGCATTATGCTAAGTGAAATAAGTCAGACAGACAAAGACAAATACTGTATGATTTCACTTGTATGCAGAATCTAAAAAGCAAAACAAATGAACAAACAGAACTAAACAGAAAGAGTCATAGATATGGAGAATGAACACGTTGTTGCCAGAGGGGACAGGCGAAGAGAAACAGGTGAGGGAGACTAAGGGGTACAAACTTCCAGTTGCAAAATAAATGAGTCAAGGGTATGAAATGTATGATGTGGTGAATATAGTCAAGAATTTTGTAATGTCTTTGTATGGTGCCAGACAGTAACTAGACTTATCGTGCTGATCATTTCAAAATGTACAGAAATACTGAATCACTATGTTGAGTAACAGGAACTAACATAGTGTTGTAGGCCAATTTTACTTCAAAAACAAACAAACAGACTCATAGAAAAAGAGATCAGATTTGTGGTTACCACAGGTGGAGGGTTGAGGGAGGGAGAATTAGATGAAGGTAGTCAAAAGGTACAAACCTTTGGTTATAAGATAAATAAGTACTAGGGACGTAATGTACTACACGATAAATATAGTTAACACTGCTGTATATTTTATATGAAAGTTAAGAGAGTAAACCCTAAGAGTTCTTATCACAAGAAAAAAATTTTTTTCCACTTCTTTAATTTTGTATCTGTATGAGATGATGGGTGTTCTCTAAACTCATTTCAGTAATCATTTCATGATGTATATAAGTCAAATCATTGTGCTGAACACCTTAAACTTATACAGTGCTGCATGTCAATTATATTTCAATAAAACTGGAAGGAAAACAATTTTTTAAAACAAAGGATAATACCATGGTCATAAGTTTTATATTTCTATTTTACTAAGGATAATTTTGTCTTTTGTCAGGTTTCTTCCAACTATTAAGTACATTGTATCCTAGATTATTCAAGGGCAGAAGATGCTGCTTTTCCACCCACCTGGAAATCTTAGAATGTTCTTGTTTTTAATCATTATTTAAGACTTTTCATTCTGTGTAAATTAATCCAATGACAAATTTGTGGTGTCAGCAACTTGATTTGCAATTGGAATTGTATTTTATTTCAGTTAATGAAAATAAAATAATTTTGATATATTCTTTATTTTTTAAATTAATTAATTTATTTATTTTTGGCTGCGTTGGGTCTTTGTTGCTGCGCATGGGCTTTCTGTAGTGGTGGCGAGCGGGGGCTACTCTTTGTTGCGGTGCCCAGGCTTATTGCGGTGGCTTCTCTTGTTGTGGAGCATGGTCTCTAGGTGCGTGGGCTTCAGTAGTTGTGGCTCACAGACTCTAGAGCGCAGGCTCAGTAGTTGTGGCATGCGGACTTAGTTGCTCCGCGGCATGTTGGATCCTCCCAGACCAGGGCTAGAACCCGTGTCCCCTGCATTGGCAGGCAGATTCTTAACCACTGTGCCACCAGGGAAGTCCCTTGATATATTCTTTAAAAAACTAAAGTCTCTTTGAGTCCTGGTCCGGGAGGATCCCACATGCCACAGAGCAACTAAGCCCGCGCGCCACAACTACTGAGCCTGTGTTCTAGAGTCTGTGAGCCACAACTACTGAAGCCCACAAGCCACAAATACTGAAGCCCACAAGCCACAATTACTGAAACCCACGTGCCTAGAGCCTGTGCACCTACAGCCCGTGCTCCACAACAGGAGCCACTGCAATGAGAAGCCTGCACCCCACAATGAACAGTAGCCCCTGCTTGCCTCAACTAGAGAAAGCCCGCATGCAGAAACAAAGACTCAACGCAGACAAAAATAAGAATAAATTTTTAAAAAAAGAATATAGAGACAAAAAAGATTTTTTTGTAAATTAGGGGGGAAAATTGAATCATAAAAGATCATTTCAAGAGGCCTGATATTTTTCTAATGAGAATAACAGAAAACAGAAGAAAAGAAGCAAGAAAATAATCAGAGAAATAATAGAAGGGAAATTCTCAGAGCAACCAAAACAAACAACCAAAAAAGAAATCAAAAAAACCTCCAAACCACACTTAGATTAAAAATGCCTGCTGATGGGAATTCCCCGATGGTCCAGTGGTTAAGACTCTGGTTAGGTGCTTTCACTGCCAGGGCCTGGGTTCTCAATCCCTGATCAGGGAACTAAGATCCTTCAAGCCAAAAAATAAATAAATAAAAGTGCCCACTGAATGCTGAGCAGAGCCAAAAAGGGGGAAAATGCATAACTAAGGGTTCACAAGGTTTCAGAAAGCCTAACAGCTTCTGGAACTTAAAAACAAACAGGTTATCTGTAAGGGGAGAGAATAAAGATAAACCTGGCATTGGGCTTCTCTGAGGCTAGAAACTATGAAATGGCCTGCAAAGTTCTGAGGGAAATGTTTTTGAACTGGCCTAATGAAAAGACAAGTGTAGGGGCAAAATAGACTTGTACCTCCCATTCATTCATGCTGAAAAAGATTACTTGAGCTCGTAGTCCAGGAAAACAAAAAAGTAAGATGTCATGTGCTGCTTTGGATTCTCAAAGTATAGTTCCAGAAGCAGCATCTGGCAACTTGTTAAATATGCAAATTCTCAGGACCTGCCCCTGACATATTGAATCAGAAATTCTGGAGGTGGGGCCTAGTAATCTGTGTTTTAACAAATCCTCTGGGTGATTCTGGTACACACTCAAGTTTGAGAACTACTAGAGTGGTGGATGGTGCTCTCAAATCCCCCCCCCATCGGCCTAGGGTACCCATTGCCCCTGCTGTGAGTTGCTGCACAAAATGCCTCCTTATCTCAAGGGGGAATGAACTCCAGCATCTCCAGCCAAGAATACTTCCCTGCTTAGCTTTCTTCTCCTGTTTTGTCCTGGTGACAGTGGTTAACTGAGAGAGTGGTCTCACTTTCACCAGAATCCTTGTCTCAGGCTCTGCTTCTGGGGAGCCTGAGTTAACACACTTAGTATCAATAAAAATAGAACTAATCCAGACACACGTTGAAAGGAAATCCCAGAGTGATAACTGTTTGCCTAGAAGTATTTGCTTTAAATTAGAACAGGAAAACAGAAGGTTCTGATAACAACGTCTTAAAAAGGTCTTCAAGAATTGAGTTCCAGTCAATAGATAATACAGTTAAGGAGCTAGAGCTCTTGGGACTTGCCTGGTGGCACAGTGGTTAAGAATCCACCTGCCAATGCAGGGGACACGGGTTCTTCTTCCCTGGTCCGGGAAGATCTCACATGCCGCGGAGCAACTAAGCCCGTGAGCCACAACTACTGAGCCTGAGCTTTAGAGACCATGAGCCACAGCTACTGAAGCCCACACACCTAGAGCCCGTGCTCCACAACAAGAGAAGCCACCGCAATGAGAAGCCCATGCACTGCAATGAAGAGTAGCCCTTGTTCAACACAACTAGAGAAAGCCCACGCGCAGCAACGACAACCTAATGCAGCCAAAAAAAAAGATATAAAAATATCATAAAAAGAAAAAGAAGCTAGAAGCTCTTAGTCATATGGTAAAGAAGGCACAAGTTTCTTCTCTCCCAAATGAAGAGGAAAAGTGCCAAGAAACTCCAGGAAAAACACATAACTGTACCAGAAAATTGTGATTCACATGTGAAGGAAATAAAAATGTGGCATGATTTTAAGCAATTGATGATATGTAAGGAAAGGGAAGTATTTGAGCTTAACATATGAAACAGTCTATTTGGAGGCCTTATATTACTTTTATTATGGAAAAATTCAAACATAGGCAAAAGTGGAAAAAAATAGCAAAAGAAACCATGTACCCATCACTCACCTTCAACAACTATCAAGCTTGGCTTCATCTCAAATATCCAGTCAGTTTTCAAATTTCCCTAAATGTCTCATAGTTATTCCTTTTTGATGGTTGGCTTGTTTGAATCAGGATCCAGACAAGGTCTCTTTATTACATTTAGTTTCCATGTCTCCTAAATCTCTCCCAGGCTGCAGGGGAATGCTCCGCTTAGGACAGAAACAATCTAGGGACTTGCTACTTTCTTCTCTACTGATCCAGTCACCAGCTCAAACCTGCAGGGATTGTTTTGTTCCTGCCTTAAAGGCCAAATCCCTTGTTTTAATCACTATTGTTTCCTGGGCAGTTTTCAAGTTCAGGCTACTTCAAGCTCTCTCAAATCTTCAGTTTCTTTAGAGTCAAAAGAATCTCCCATTTCTTTCAGCTTTAAAGGACCTTTTCTTGGTGGTCCCGTCCCTATAGAAATTTGAGATCCCCCATTCCAGAATAAACACTGAGGCAGGTGTCTAGCCTAGAAATCTTCTGGACTTTTGTGTTTACCCAAGTTTATTAGGAGCGCCCCTGGTTACACACACTGTGAATATTTGAGTGCCAGATGTGATTAAAGATATCCAAACAATGCTCTAATTTATAAGTGAACTTCTCAGAAAATCCAGAAAGTTCAGGTTTGGAGCCAAAAGGTGTTTGGAGCTGCCGCCATGGGTCCAGGGTTTTGTTATAAACAGCCCACTTGACCATGAAGATGAAGGAGGGGCCTGTCCTGGGGCACACAGACTGCCATTATGGGATGTTCTGTCTCTGGCCCAAACCTGGGTCGTAGGTTCTGGACTTTACCCTTTCCCTCCTCTTTATCAGGGTGGTTGGTTATAGGAGGGGCTAGAAAAATAGGCAGGGCTGGAACACAAAATGAAGGGAGCTTTGATCTTAGTTTCCCAAGACCTCACAGCTACTCAGTTGCCAGGCCAGAATGTGAACCCAGGTCAGTCTGGCTGCATATTTTAACCTCTTCTTTCTCCCCACTCCCGTGGAAACTGGAAGCCAACAGGAGATGTCCTCATGGGACCTGGGGCCCAGAGGGAATCAGAATGGCCAAGTTTCCTGCAGTTAAACAGTTGACTCAGACAAATATCAACAGACGCTCCTGGAAACGTGAAGCCAACTAACAAAAGTGGTACTTTTGACAGGTGAGAGAAATTGCGGAATCATTAACAGTCAACTTCTTCACCACTGCCCTCGAAGTCTGGGGGACTCAAACATTAACCTGCTAATTTGGAGGGCAGGGGTAGTGGATGTCTTGAACATGCCAGAACCTGAGTCCTTGCCCACAAGGAGATTTGCTGGGTGCTCTCTCCCCAGGAATGATAAGACCTGCCGGCAGCCATGATTTTCACCATGCTCTTTTATTTTTTAATTTATTGTTTTTGGCTGCATTGGGTGTTCACTGCTGTGCATGGGCTTTCTCTAGTTGCGGTGAGTGGGGGCTACTCTTCATTGCAGTGGCTTCTCTTGTTGCAGAGCACCAGCTCTAGGCACGCAGGCTTCAGCAGTTGTGGTGTGCGGGCTCAGTAGTTGTAGCACGCGGGCTCAGTAGTTGTGGTGAATGGGCTTAGTTGCTCCACAACATATGGGATCTTCCCGGACTAGGGCTCGAACCTGTGTCCCCTGCATTGGCGGGCGGATTCTTAACCACTGCGCCACCAGGGAAGCCCTACATTTTTCTTTAATTGAGGTATAGTTGTTTTACAATATTGTGTTAGTTTCTACTGTACAGCAAGTTCTCATTAGTTATCCATTTTATATAAGGTACTGTATATATGTCAATCCCAATCTCCCAGTTCATCCCACCCCCCCTTTCCCGCCTTGGTGTCCATATGTTTGTTCTCTATGTCTGTGTCTCTGTTTTGCCTTGCAAACTGGTTCATCTGTACCATTTTTCTAGATTCCATATATATACGTTAATATACAATATTTGTTTTACTCCTTCTGACTTACTTCACTCTGTATGACAGTCTCCAGGTCCATCCATGTCTCTACAAATGACCCAATTTCTTTCCTTTTTATGGCTGAGTAATATTCCATTGTATATTTGTGCCACATCTTCTTTATCCATTCATCTGTCGATGGACATTTAGGTTGCTTCCATGTCCTGGCTATTGTAAATAGTGCTGCAATGAACATTGTGGTACATGTCTCTTTTTGAATTATGGTTTTCTCAGGGTATATGCCCAGTAGTGGGATTGCTGGATCATATGGTAGTTCTGTTTTTAGTTTTTAAGGAACCACCATACTGTTCTCCATAGTGGCTGTATCAATTTACATTCCCACCAACAGTGCAGGAGGGTTTCCTTTTGTCCATACCCTGTTCAGCATTTACTGTTTCTAGATTTTTTGCTGATGGCCATTCTGACCAGTGTGAGGTCATACCTCATTGTAGTTTTGATTTACATTTCACTAATAATTAGTGATATTGAGCATATTTTCATGTGCTTCTTGGCCATCTGTATATCTTCTTTGGAGAAATGTCTATTTAGGACTTCTGCCCATTTTTTGATTGGGTTGTTTGTTTTTTTGACATTGAGCTGCATGAGCTGTTTGTATATTTTGGAGACTAATCCTTTGTCCATTGATTCATTTGCAAATATTAGTAGACATATTTTTAAAAGACTTCCTGGGTAAAGCAGGGGAAGCAGAGGAGAGAACAACCAGCGTTAGTACAGCATTGCTGTATCTGCTGAGGAAAGGCTTTCACTTTCTGGAGGGGGTGTGGGACTGGCGAGGACATTGTACTGTGTCCAAACCTCTCCAAGAATCCACAGCCCTGAGGCCGGAAAGGAAGCCGACTCTAGAACGGCTGTCAGGAGTGCATCTTCAGGCTTCCAGGAATGGGTTCATTCACTCACTCAACACGTATTTATTGAGCACCTACTATGTGCTGAGCCTTGTTTGAAGCACTGGGGATACAGCAATGAACAAAAGTTTAAAAATTCCTGTCCTGTCATGGAGCTTATTCTAGCCATGAGAGCAGAAAAAAAAAATTAATAACTGAGCTGTAAATGCATTTACCCCTTAACCCAGTAATCCCACTTATGGGACTTTAGCCTCCTCTATACAATAAAATGATGCAGGCACAAGTTTATTCTTGGGAGAGCTATTTGCAATAGCAAAAGACTGGACACAACTTTGAATCTTGAACCATATGAAAATATTATCCACTCAAATCAAAATAAACATTTTAAAACTTCAATATAGGTATTATGAGATGATGATAGATGTGTCATGGAGAAAAATTAAGTAGGGAAGGGACTAGGCAATGTTGGGAGGGGGTGCTGCTATTTTAAATTGATTGTCAGGAAAGGTGTAACAGAGAAGATAACATTTGAGTAAAAACCTAAAGGAGGGACTTCCCTGGTGGCCCAGTGGTTAAGAAATTGCCTTCTAATGCAGCGGACACCTGTTCGATCCCTGGTCGGGGAACTAAGATCCCACATGCCATGGGGCAACTAAGCTCACGTGCCACAGCTAGGAACAGCGAGGAGGCCAGCTGGGTTGGAGCAGAGGAGCCAGGGGCAGAGGGTGAATCAGCATTGCCACCCCAGGTACTCCGAGTCTGAGGGGCTGCGTCTATGGGGGACTCTCGGTCCTGGGAGACTCCTTTCTCATGTTGACATCCCCAGTTCATTCAAACATTTCCCTGAAAGACACCTGGTCACCCCTGGATCTTATCTGCTGGTGAATGTTCGTCCTAAAGTGTGATGCCCAGAACTGTGCTGGCGAGTGGCCTCAATGCCCTCCATCCTTGTCTTCAGCTCACCTGCCCTCTCAGCTGTGCTGCTTGCTCTCGACCACTCCTTCTTGGGAACTCTCTTCTCCCCCAGCCCTCCCGACGATGTCAACCCCTACCTACCTCTCTGACCACCTCTTCTAAGTCTCCCTCACTGCCCCTAAATAGGGAGGCTCCCAGGCTCTGTCCTCACCCGACTGTCTCTCTTACAACTCTGGCTACCCCACACCCCACCAGGGCTTCTGCCCACATTTGTACCCAGAGCCACGGCTCTTCTGCTCCTTGGACATCAGCCCCAAATGTCTCCAGAGTCTTGGACTCTGCATATGGCCAGAGCTGGACTCACCACTCGCTGATCACCTTGCTGTCCCCAGACCAGTCAGGCTGGCCCTCGGGATGCCATCTCCAGACAATGCTGACCATGCTCCCTGCCCGCACCTTCCATACCTGCCCACTTGGGCAGGGACCAGCTCGGCCTGATGGCTGACACCTCCCCAGCACCTGGCACACAGTGAGCGCTCAATAAATGAACTTTATCAAATGACCGGCCAGTCTCATCCACTGCCTCTAGGTTCTGAACCTGCTCCCTCTCCCACTGAACCCTGCCAGGCCCAGTGGGCCCACTCCCAGGGTCCCCAGGCTGGGAGTTAGGGAGTCCCCGTGAGCCTGCCTTCAAAGCAATCCCAGAGCCCAGGTGTGCCTCCTTGGCAGTTTCGAACCCCAAGAGGCCACCGGCCCTTTACACTTGGCGACTGGAGACTCAGTGTTGTTCTTTGGTTTTCAGTGACTTCTGCTTTCTGGGAGACAGAATGTGAATAGGTCATGGAGACTCTTGGGTGGAGTGGTTTGGGCCTGAGGAGGAGGGAGAAGCAGGACCAGGAGATGAAGGGCCCAGCCAGCGCCTGAGGTGCTTTAGTGGCACATATGAGCGCCGCATTCTGCTGTGACATCTGAGATGAGATTGTAAGCCTCATGAGCAAGGACTTCCTCTGCCTGTTGCTTTATGTCTGATACCCTAAAGCAGGAGCTCAACAGAGGGCGATCCCTTCACCCCACCCCTAGGTTGCCAGATAAAATACATGCTGCCCAGGTAAATTTGAGGTTCGGATAGATATTAATTTTTCAGTGTGTCCCTATTCACTATGTCCTCTAGGACACACTTATACTAAAAAATTATTTGTTGTTTATCTGAAATGCAGATTCAAATTTAACTGGCTGTCCTCTGTTCTTCTTAGTTGAACCTGGCAACCCTACCCCCAGGTGACAGTTGGTAATGTTAGGAGACATTGTGGATTGTCACAACTGCAGGGAGAAAGGTGCTACCAGCATTTAGTGGGCAGTGGCCTGGCGTTCTGCTCAATATCCCACAGTGCACAGTCCCTCACAACCCAGAATTATCCACACCAAAATGTCAGAAGTGCCAAGGCTGAGAAACTGGTCCTCTGGGACCCAGAGCAGACAGAACTCTCCACCCCCTGCCCACATGCTTTCCTTCCCTCAGGGCATTAAGAGATGTGGAGAGAGACTCATGGACCTGCCACAGATGTTAACCAATGCCAAGTTATAAAGTTATGGGAAAAATAGAATACAAAATTGTGTACCTTCTCAACATAGCTCAAGGGTAAACTGAGGAAAAAAATACAATGGAGGGAAAATGGCTAAAATGTCAAAGTGGTTACCTTAGGCAATAGAGATGTTTCTTCCTCTCTCTGTTTCATTTTTCTTTTCCCCCATGTTTCCTGAGAATATGTTTGTAACATATTTTTTACCTTTTATTTCTGGCCATGCCACACAGCTGGTGGGATACCCCAACCAGGGATTGAACCTGCACCCTTGGCAGTGAAAGCGTGGAGTCCTAACCACTGGACCCCAGGGGAATTCCCAAATTTTATTTATTTATTTATTTTTACTGAAGACTTTCATGTATTCGCTTGTTTGCTTTACCTCACATTCATGTAAGGACAGTTTTTCTCCCACTTTTACAGGTGAGGAAACAGAGATCTAAAAAATTACACGTTTTGCCTAATATCACAAAACTGATGAGACATGAGAGAATTAATTCAAGTTTTCTAATTCCTAGTTCAAGACATTATTTGCTATACCACATGGTTTATCATTTAAACAAACAAATGTGCTTTTTTAAAATTGAAGTATAGATAACTTACAGTGTTGTATTAGTTTCTAGCGTACAGCAAAGTGTTTCAGTTTTATCTATCTATATTCTTTTTCATATTCTTTTCCATTCTAGGTTATGACAAGACATTGAATATAGTTCCTATGCTATGCAGTAGGACCTTATTATCTATTTTAGATAATAAATATAGTATCTATATTTATATATAGTAGTTTATTTACTTTTTAAACATCTTTATTGGAGTATAATTGCTTTACAATGATGCGTTAGTTTCTGCTGTATAACAAAGTGAATCCACTATACATATACATATATCCCCATACCTCCTCCCTCTTGCATCTCCCTCCCACCCTCCCTATCCCACCCCTCTAGGTGGTCACAAAGCACCCAGCTGATCTCCCTGTGCTATGTGGCTGCTTCCCACTTGTTATCTATTTTACCTTGGTAGTGTATATATGTCCATACCACTTTCTCACTTCATCCAAGCTTACCCTTCCTCCTCCCCGTGTCAAGTACATTCTCTATGTCTGCATCTTTATTCCTGTCCTGCCCCTAGGTTCTTCAGAACCTTTTTTTAGATTCCATATATATGTGTTAGCATACAGTATTTGTTTTTCTCTTTCTGACTTACTTCAGTCTGTATAACAGACTCTAGGTCCATTAACCTCACTACAAATAACTCAATTTCGTTTCTTTTTATGGCTAATATTCCATTGTATATATGTGCCACATCTTCTTTATCCATTCATCTGTCGATGGACACTTAGGTTGCTTCCATGTCCTGGCTATCGTAAATAGAGCTGCAATGAACATTGTGGTACATGACTCATTTTGAATTACGGTTTTCTCAGAGTATATGCCCAGTAGTGGGATTGCTGGGTCATATGGTAGTTCTATTTGTAGTTTTTTAAGGAACCTCCAAACTGTTCTCCATAGTAGCTGTATCAATTTACATTCCCACCAACAGTGCAAGAGGGTTCCCTTTTCTCCACACCCTCTCCAGCATTTACTGTGTAGATTTTTTGACGATGGCCATTTTGACCGGTGTGAGGTGATACCTAATTGTGGTTTTGATTTGCATTTCTCTAATGATTAGTGATGTTGAGCATCCTTTCATGTGTTTGTTGGCAATCTGTATATCTTCTTTGGAGAAATGTCTATTTAGGTCTTCTGCCCATTTTTGGATTGGGTTGCCAAAATATTTTTAACTTTTTAAAAATAAATTTATTTATTTTATTTTTGAAATTTTTGGCTGCATTGGGTCTTTGTTGCTGCGTGCAGGCTTCCTCTAGTTGCGTTGAGCAGGCTACTCTTCATTGTGGTGTGCAGGCTTCTCATTGCAGTGGCTTCTCTTGTCGCGGAGCATGGGCTCTAGATGCACAGGCTCAGTAGTTGTGTTGCACGGGCTTAGTTGCTCCACAGCATGTGGGATCTACCCGGACCAAGGATCAAACCCATGTCCCCTGCTTTGGCAGGCAGATTCTTAACCACTCTGCCATCAGGGAAGTCCCTCAAAATATTTTTAACTTTTAAACCTTATATTTAATTATAACAACTAATGCATGAATACATTCTCCTTGGATTAAAAAAAAAGTTGGAAACAGTACAGTGAGGCCTGTCCCCTCTGACCGGCATCTCTAGTCTGGCCTCAGCACCCCACAGAGGTAACGGCTGCCAAGAGCTGATGTTGAGCTAGGGTAGGGACACAGCTCTACCTCCGGCGTTGAACTGACCTGGAAAATGGGATCGTGCCAGCATAGGGCAAATACTAGATAAAGCCAAATTGTTTTAAAGTTAGCTGTAGCAGGACTTCCCTGGGTGGTGCAATGGTTAAGACTCCGTGCTCCCAATGCAGGGGGCCTGGGTTCGATCCCTAGTCAGGGAACTAGATCTCACATGCATGCCACAACTAAGAGTTCGCATGCTGCAACTAAGGAGCCCACGTGCCACAATGAAGACCCAGGGCAACCAAAATAAATAAATAAATATTTTTTTAAAAATAATAAAGTTAGCTTTATCATCTTACTCTGCCACCAACAAGGTGTTACAGGACTGGCGTGAGCCAACACTTGACACCAGACTTGAAAATGCTGGCCAATCTGACGGATGAAAAGTATAATCACCTTGTTTTAATTTGCATGTCCCTTATTACAACTGAGGTTTTTTTCCCCAGATTTACTGAGATACAATTGAAATATGATGATGTGTAAGTTTAAGGTATTCCACATGCTGATGTGGCAACTGTATATATTGCAAAATGATTACCACAATAAGTTTAGTTAACACATCACCCCTCACATAGTTAACTTTTATGTGTGTGTGTGTTGAGAACTTTAAGATCTACTTTCTTAGCAACTTTCAAGTATACAATACAGAATTGTTAACTATAGTCACCATGCTATACATTACCCACCCTTGCACTTCTTTATCTTCTAACTGGAAGTTTGTATCCTCTGACCAAACTCTCCTAATTTCTCCCATCCCCCTAGCTTCTGGCAACCACCTTTCTGTAAGTTTGGGTTTTGTTTTATAGATTTCACATATAAGTAAGATCACACAGAATTGATCTTTCTCTGTTTGGCTTATTTCACTTAGTATAATGCCCTCAAAGTTCATTTATGTTGTCACAAATGGCAGAATTTCCTTCTTTTTTTATGACTGAATAATTTATATATATATATATATATATATATATATATATATATATATATATATATACATATCTTCTTTATCCATTCATCCATCGATAGACCCTGAGGTTATTTCTTTGTCTTGGCTTGTAAATAATGCTGCAATGAACCTGGGCATACAGATATCACTTTGAGAGAGTGTTTTCCTTTCTTTCAGATGTATACCCAGAAGTGGATTGCTGCATCGTATGGTAGTTCTATTTTTAATTATTTGAGAAACCTCCAAACTGTTTTCCGGAGTGGCTGTACTCAATTTACATTCCCACCAGCTTTACACAAGCCTTCCCTTTTCTCCACGTCCTCCCTAACACTCGTTAATTGTTGTCTTTTTGGTAATAGCCATTTGACAGGTGTGCGGTGATATCTCATTGTGGTTTTGATTTGCATTTCCTTGATGATTAGTGATGTTGAGCATATTTTCATATATCTGTTTGCCATTGGTATATCATTTTTGGAAAAATGTTATGACTGAGATTGAATATCTTCAGGTGTTCACTTTTTTTCCATTTATTTATTTATTTATTTATTTATTTATTTATATTTCTGGCTGTGTTGGGTCTCCGTTGCTGCACGCAGGCTTTCTCTAGTTGCGTTGCGGGGCATGAGCTTCTCATTGCGGTGGCTTCTCTTGTTGCACAGCATGGGCTCTAGGCACGCAGGTTTCAGTAGTTGTGGCACATGGGCTTAATAGTTGTGGCTTGCAGGCCCTAGAGCGCAGGCTCAGTAGTTGTGGCACACGGGCTTAGTTGCTCTGCGGCATGTGGGATCCTCCCAGACCAGGGCTAGGACCCATGTCCCCTGCATTGGCAGGCAGATTCTTAACCACTGTGCCACCAGAGAAGCCCCAGGTGTTCACTTTTATTTTTAGTTAAATTTTTAATTGATATACATGCATATCATACAATATTCAAAAAGGGTAGTCAGTGAAAAGTCAACTTCCTACCCATGTCTGAAGTCCAGCTCTGCAGCCCCCTAGTTTCTGGCACTTCCTTCCAGAGATATTCAATCCACATATAAGTACTTACACATATAGCCTTTCTTTTTAGTTTTTATACAAATTGTAACATTTTCCACACTCTTCTGCACTTTGCTGTTTTTTTGGGGGGAAAGTGGTTCCTCCTACTGTACATAGAGCCATGTCATTATTGTTCATGATTTCATCATATCCCATCTGATGGATATATTACAATTTGTTTAAACAGTTTCCTAATGTTTGACAGTTTGGTGGCTCCCAACCTTTTCTTACAATGACTTTCTTGTGCATATATAATTTCTCACATATGGGAATATATTTGTATATAATTCCGTAGAAATGCAATTGCTGGGTCAAAGGGCAAGTGTATTTAATGAGTTTCAGGTTGTAACCAAATTGCCTTCCATATCAATTTACTGATTATGCCATTTTATGGTTGTAAGGAAACTAACTTATATTTTAATTCAGAGAAAAATATAGCACAGTCATTATCTTTGATGGTAAGAAGCCAGGATTTATAAAACATCCACTATGTGTCAGGAACTTTACACATAGGGCCCAAAGCACTCATGACACCTTTGAGGCACAGCAAATTAAGCTTTTTGTTTAAGGCACCCACAAAGTAGGTTCCAGAGCCAAAATCAAACCTATCCAGCTCTGTACCCTGGGCCTGGGCCTTGTCACCAGGCAGGAGACTGACACGCTGGTATGAGGAACTAGATTCCAGCATAACTCATGGCGATGTCACATGACAGGTGACTGGCAGTCTGACCCAAGCACCTCTGGGAACACAGGACCAGGAGCACACAGGCCCAGGGGTGGGGCTGGGCTGCGGGAAAGAGCTTCACACAAGGCCTAAGGGTTGAAGGAATAGATTTTGCTGGTGAAAAGTAGAAAAGGGTGGCCCATGCTGACTCTGGACCCAGGCTGTCTGGATTTGAATCTAACTTCTGCCACCTCCTACTTGTGTGACCTGTCTCCTCATCTGTAAAATATAGACTCTAATTCATAAAGTTGTTGTGGAAATTCAATGTATTAGAGCACGTTAAAAAAATAAAAACCCACCTGGCACTTTGCAAGTATTCGACAAGCATTAGCCATTTATTAGCAAATAACTAAATTATTTTTAAAGGTATTTTAATTGGTAAACCCTTTCTTTATGTTGTTTAAAAATTGTAGTTGGCAGACTGATAATGATGGGATCCATTTGGCTGGTGACAGGAGGTACTGTCATAACAGCCCAATCCAGGCACCACAGACAAAGGTTTAATCAGAGCAACTCCAGGTCCAACACAGCAGCTGGCAGTTCTCAACAGTTTATGTATTTTGCCAAATTATAATTGTTTAAAAGGGTTAACATGCAGTTATGCAAAAGTTGATTTTTAAGAGTTAATATTTATTTAGCTCTTCCTATGTGCCAAGCACTGTTATAAGTATCTCATTTATTCCTCACAACATGCCTATTGGATAAGGACTATTATTACCCCTATTTTACAGATAAGGAAACTGAGGCACAGAGACAGCTTTAAGCCATTTGCCCAGGCCACTACAGCTGGGATCCACACCAGGCTTGGTGATAGCAGAGCCTGCCCTCACCTCTCTGAGGGTCTGCCTCTCTCAGTGGGAAATTGAATGTACAATCCAGTTGTTGCTGTTATCATCTTCCTAATCATTGAAGGTAAGCGATCTAAACTCTCAAACCTCTTCAAGACTGACCATCTCTGGTCGCAGACCAGAGGAGAGCAGAAGGGACACCAGGAGCCATGAAAATTTTCTAATCTGGGGCCTGACACGCTGAGCTGCATTTCAGTAAGCAGCTCTATGTAGCAAGGAGGGGCCCGAGAGATGAGCAGAGAGGTAGAGCGCCCTGGCAGAAACCTGTACAGGAGGTGTTTTGGGGGAGGAGTTGGGGGTGTAGGTCAAGGCTGTAGGCTGGGCCAGAAGGGGTCTTTGGCCTGCCCTTTTCCCTAGGATGCTACTGGAATCCTCATAAGGCCTTTGTCCTGCAGGAGGTACTTACCTGGAAGAAATTAAATATCTATAGTCACGAGTGGCTACTGAACCCTTGAAACATGGCTAGTCCAAGCTGAGAAGTGCTGTAGTGAATAGAAAATACACACCAGTTTTCAAAGACTTAATACCAAAATTTTTTAAAGTAAGCTATCTCAATAATTTTTATATTAATTATGTGTTGAAGTGATAACATTTTGGATATATGTGGGTAAATTTTAAAATGTTAAAATTAATGTCACCTGTTCCTTTTTTTTTTTCCTTGTATAAAGTGGCTACTAGAAAACTTGAAATTACGTAGGTGGCTCATGTTGTTATTTCTGTTGGACACCGCTGGTCCATAACCTTCCTCCAGTCACCTGCCTCCCTTGCCCTTCAGGAGAAGCTGTGGGATAGGCGGACAGTTCCCCCACCGCCACCCCGCTCTCCCCACGCCCCGGGCCCGCCGGGCTTTTTCATTTGGCTTCTCTCGTCATCAGGGACGCGCGGTTGGGTTTCCCGTGACCGGTGCGGGCTCGCTGTGCTCTGCCGCCTTCTAGCGGTCCCTCTTCCAAGCTGTCCTGCTCTTCAGCAGCCATCCCATCTTCGCGATGGGACTGTACTGGACTAGGTATCCTGAAACACTTTGTGGTCCCAAAACATTTATTTCACTCATCTAGTGTCCTGTTTTGACTGTAGTTAATTCAAAGTCTCTTTAAGGAAAGAATTTAAGAATCATTCTGGTCCCTGGTTACTTTCTTCTCAAGAGGTCTCATTACAATTAAAATGAAGACATCTTCAACTTCTCTTAACTTCTCCAACTGTGGCTTCTTATTGGTGGAAAATTATCAGTAACGTCTGGAAAATGAGGTTGCCTAATCCTTTAAATTCCTGGATACTCGTAAGTAATTTTATTTAGGGGGATAGATTTTTGGTCTTAGAAGACACTTTCTGGGCTTCCCTGGTGGCGCAGTGGTTGAGAGTCCGCCTGCCGGTGCAGGGGACACGGGTTCGTGCCCTGGTCCGGGAAGATCCCACATGCCGCGGAGCGGCTGGGCCCGTGAGCCATGGCCTCTGAGCCTGCGCGTCCGGAGCCTGTGCGCCACAACAGTGAGAGGCCCGCGTACCGCAAAAAAAAAAAAAAAAAAAAAAAAAAAAGAAGAAGAAGACACTTTCCTTTTGTTGGTAAAATGGGTTATAGTGTGATAAATAGGTTAAACTGCATGGTGAGAATTATCGGGCAATAATGTTTATAAAGTACTTAGAGCAGTGCCTGGTACATTATAAGCTCTGATATATGTAATTATTAGTGTGTGAAATTCCCTGTTGTTTACATAAGCAGCAATCTTTTAAGAGTGTTGTGGTTAGAAGCACTTGTGCCCCTGCATGCTAGGACTCTGGTTCAGACTCTTCTTGATGAACAAACAAAGGGTAATGGAAAGGAACTAAATTTCAACGGGTCACCGAGCTAGAAGAACACCCAGCTGGTTTGGGATCTTCCTGGAAAATCACTCAGCTGAGCCAAACCCGAGGTAACTCAGAGTGAATGGGGGAGAGGTCATGGATCCACTTCACAGGGAACTCTGGATTTTCCAGGGTACATGAAGATATTCCCAGGGCTGTGCAGAATGGAAATATAAGTTCAAGGAGAAAATGAAACAATATATAACATGCAACTGTTCAAGAAAAACTTGTTGTCTACCTTTAAAGTGGATAATTGTGGGTTCAAATCACTGTGGCATTTATATTCCTATGGATACATTTAAAAGAATGACTAACTGCTTTATCTCAAAGAGTTGACATTACAATAATACTGGAAATAATAGTCTTTTCAAGTTTGTTTAAACTAAGGGTGAAAAGTTCTACCTATGTTAAAGTTCTACATAACTTAGAATATACAAAAGAAAACTGTATCCTTCAAATTCTTGTAGAGAAAATGTGAGCACAAAAATTTGAAGATCAGGGCTCTGGGCTGTATACCCAGGAGTGGAATTGCTGGGGTTTGGGGGTGCACCACCAACATTCCTCAGGATACCAAACTTTCCAAGGCCGCTGTGCTAATTTACATTCTCCCCAGCAGTGGAGGCGAGTTTCACTGCTCCCAATCTTCCCCAGCGCTTGTTGACTGGAGACAACCAGTGGAGGCCTGCAACATTCACAAGGTAAACATGGCCATGACTCTCTAGGGAAGCACAAGGCTAAGCAGAGGTTACTTGGAGCCTGAACCCCTTCTGAATCTTCTGAGCCTGTGGAATCAGGGTCTGGAGAACAAGAGTAGATGATTCTAATGCCTTCTCTACAAAAACCAAAGCACTCACTATTAAGAAAGAGGCAGCCAGCCCCCATCATACCCCTGTGTTGGCCACATGCCAGCCCTTGGCTCTTGTCCTCTCCCTTTGTCTCCGAGCTAACCAGCCGCCCCTTCACACGACCTGGCTCTGGGTAGGAAGCTAGGCAGTTGGTAGCGCTGGCTTGTTACCATCTTGTTCCTGTTCTCCAGTGACCTGAATGGAGTCATGGTAAATTCAACCCTAATGTGTGGACTCCACTAATCAAATTCTGCTAAGCCAGCCTCCTGCATCTTGTTTCTGCGGAGGACTCTCACCTCCCCAGCTATGTTTTGTCCCACATTCTCAGGCCTTTGGATGGGGTTAGCCAAAGATGCCCACTTGGCCAGTGGACCAGGTGAAGGGTTGGGGAGCGTCTGCGGGGAGAGCAGCAGTCCCGCCCTTTTCTGGGAAAGAGGTTGAACAAGGCACTGTAGTTGCCAGTTGTGAACGCCAGAGGGCGACATATGCAGAGCTTTGGGAGAGCTGGTTTAGGAAAGGGGGAATTTCATGTTCTAAAATCAAACTGGACAAACTTACTCTTTCTGGGTACTGAGGCTGTGTTCCCCGTCCTTGAGCTGGGCTTGGTAACATCCACTCAGGAAAGGTCCAGTTGGTCTTTTTTACCTGCCTGCCTAGCCCCCGCCCTCTCCGTCCTAGGCCTTACTGGCCCTGGGCAGGTCCCTGTTAGCGCTGTCGTCAGGCCACATCTCCCCAGACCAGAGGCTGATCTCACACCCCTGGAAGAAGCCTGATGAGTTGGGACCTCCTTGTCCTTTTTCTCTCCCTTGGCCATGTCTTTCTGCTTCTGCAACCTGACCTCTGACCCAATTTTCCCCACATCTTTCTTTAAAGAAAGATTTCTCTGCCCTACATAGCAAATAGCGCCTGGTATGTGTGAAAGGTACTGGTGTGCTACGGCCTTCTGCAAAGAGCAGAGGTGTGGGCCCATGTGTTACTGTTGGCAAGGTGACACCCTAACCAAAAACAGTGAAGATTAGCATAAACCTAAATGCCAAGTTGTTTATTTGCCTTAAAAGCAGTGATAATCTGTCCCGCTTAATGAACACTTTCTACATGCTAGGCACTATGATGAATGCTTTAAAGACACCATTTAGGGACTTCCCTGTTGGCGCAGTGGTTCAGAATCCGCCTGCCAATGCAGGGGACACGGGTTTGAGCCCTGGTCCGGGAAGATCCCACATGCCGCAGAGCAACTAAGCCCGTGCACCACAACTACTGAGCCTGCGCTCTAGAGCCCACGAGCCACAACTACTGAGCCCGTGTGCCACAACTACTGCAGCTCACGTGCCTAGAGCCTGTGCTCGGCAACAGAGAAGCCACCGCAATGAGAAGCCCGTGCACCACAACGAAGAGTAGACCCCACTCACCGCAGCTAGAGAAAGCCCGCGCACAGCAACGAAGACCCAATGCAGCCAATAAATAAGTTAATTAATTAATTAATTTAAAAAAATAAAATAATAAAGACACCATTTAATTCAATCATAGAAATCCTATGAGGTTAATGATCATTTCTCCACTTTCCAGATGAAGAATCTGAGACTCAGAAACGTTAAATGACTTGCTTGAGATCACAAAGGTTGTAAGTGGTAGCACTGGGATATGAAACAGATTGAGCTGGCTTCATTATTTCCCCACTGCCCCACCCCTGACCAAGCTGTCTACTCCCTCGGCACCCTCCTGGTAGGACACCAGAATCCTTCATGGCACCCGTGCATCATGATGACCCCATCTGTGTGACACTGCAGGTGTACATCATTCATCACAGTGCATCTCACTGCCTGGAAAGACATCTGGAAACATGTTTACACTGCTTAACAAGAAGAGTGTTGTTTTTATTTGCTTCTCTATCTTTTCAATGCTTTTTATGAATGTATTTTATTTTACTTTATTTTATTTTTTATTTTTTATTTTTTTTGCAGTACGCGGGCCTCTCACTGTTGTGTCCTCTCCCGTTGCAGAGCACAGGCTACGGACGCATAGGCTCAGCGGCCATGGCTCACGGGCCCAGCCACCTTGCAGCATGTGGGATCTTTCCAGACCGGGGCACGAACCCACGTCCCCTGCCTCGGCAGGTGGACTCTCAACCGGTGCGCCATCAAGGAAGCCCAGTATTTTATTTTTTTAATAGGAAAACTATTTTCATAATGGTGGGGGCAAGGGGAGTCCTTCTTTTGCTCCCATTCATTCTTCCTGATGTGTCTGTCTGTCTGGCAACCACTTGAGTATCCTGTGAGCCTCAGTTCAAGGATTAGAGCTCTGTGACATCTTTTCCAACACCCTGCCCTCCTCAGTGCCCTATTGTCCCTATTTTGATACTTATGATGCTTATCACACTTATTTACTTGCCTGTATCCCCAGCCCCAGCTCTGAGTTCCTGGAGGGCAGGAGGAGTGTCAGGTTTATCAGTGTCCCCAGGACCTGACATAGGCAGTGGTTCCAAGTAATAGTAACGAATGCTAATTGAACACTTACTGAAACGGAACAGGAGCCTATGGTCCTTGCCCCCCATGTCCTCAGCCTGCCTTTTGTCTGTGGAAAAAATTTAGCCAAAGAATAAGTTTAATCAGAGAAGTGAGGAAATGCAGAAACAAAGGAAAGCAGTCCAACAAGACTAAATAATAATAATTCAGTCATAAAGCATATAGTCCTTTAGTTCCTCTTCAAGGGCTATAGTTAACATTCTGAGCCATATCCTGTGAGCTGTCTTACAGATACTGAAAGCCCCACCAGGTGGAAGAAGTTAACTACATGACGACCAGACTATATCCATGACATAAACTGCCACAATTCTGAGACTTGGCCTCAAAGAAATAGGAACAAACCGACCCTGGAACTAAAGATGAACTGTACTTAAAACAAGATGACACTGATCAGACCACTGCATGACTAATTTCAAAATGACTTTCAGAGCAGACTGTGCTGTTTCTGGATGTAGCCCCCTCCCTCTGTCTATAAAAGCTCTTGCCCACTGATGGTCAGTGGCAGGGAGTCGGCCTTTGGATGGGAGTCCGCCCTCCCCCCCTCCTAAGATTGCCAGCCTCCAAAATAAAGCAAACTTTCATTTCCACCAACTTTGCCTCCTTATTGGCTTTTGAGCGGTGCAAGCAGCTGGGCCTCCACTTTCGGTAACATTACTATGTTCCAGGTGCTTTACTATGTGTTAAGCACTTTCCCTGTATTAATTAATTTAATCTCACCACCACTCTATGGGGTGGGTTAATTATTATTTCCATCCCGTTTCACAGATGAGGAAAATTATGCAGACATCACTTGAACAAGGTCACATAGCTAGCAAACAATCAGACCAGGGATGTGAACCCCGGCCATCTGGCTCAAGTCTGTGAACTTAAACACTATGCCACACTGAATAGATGCTTAGGAAACTTTGGCTGAATGAAAAACCCAGAGCTTCTCTGAAATATCATTCAAACTGAAGGATGGTTTGGCTGGTTCCAAAGGCAGGGATTTAAATCCATACCCCCGGCCTCTGTGTGGATCCAGTGACACACAGGAAGCTTGCTCAGAAGAATCTGAACAAGGTTAAATAGTTGTTCTCACTGAGTTTGGCTCTATTCATTTGTTGGACTTTGTTGGGCCTCAGTTTATAGAAGCAAAAGGGCTTGTGTTAATGGAAGAGGGGGCTGTGACAGTCTCACTTTCCTGGCTCCAGGAACAATACTGAATTCTGCCTGAGGGGCCTCGTCCACCCTAGCTCCAATCTAGAGCTGATCTGGGCCAGGGTGGGATCCCAGGAATCCACCAAGCATGAAACAGTTCTGAGTTTCCCAGCGCCCCAGGCAAACAGGTAAACAAGATTGGTATGTAACACTCCACTGTAATCTTCTGTTCATTAAGTCTGTGAACGGTTACTAAGTGCCTACTCTCTGCCAATCACTGTGCCTAATCTCATGGAAACAGAGAAGTAAGACATCATTGATTTCTGTGGTTGAAAGGATTACAGTAGCACTAACCAAGGGAAATATAAGAGCCACTAGTGGAAGCCATATATGTAACTAAATTTTCTAGTAGCCACGTGAAAAAGAAAGGAGAAGAAACAGGTGAGCTTAACTATAATAACATATTTTATTTAACTCAACATATCTAAAATGTTACTGTTTCACCATGTAACTAATATGAAAATTGTTCGGTTTTTTTCTTTTTATACTTTGAAATCTGGAGTGTATTTTACACTTATGGCCCTTTTCCACTCAGACCAGCCACATTTCAAGTGCTCAGCAGCCCTGCGAGGCCAGTGGCTGCCATATGGGACAGTACAGATTTATAGTCTGATTAAGAGACTAAACTCTTCTTTGTCCTGAGCTTCCAAAAGAAAGGATTATGGGATTTTGTGTTGGAGGCTGGGACATTCACATTGTTTCACAAGTGGCCATGTGATCAGAAATCCTATCTGTATGTGGCCCTTGAATATTTTTCCATTTTTATTCATTTTAAATTTCACAAGTGGGACTTCCCTGGTGGTCCAGTGGTTAAGACTCCATGCTCCCATTGCAGGGGATACAGGTTCAATCCCTGGTCGGGGAAGGTACTGCATGACGTGTGGCATGGCCAAAAAATAAAAAAATAAATTTCACAAGTGATACATGAAAATATTTTATTATAAGAAAAGTCAAGCAATAAAGTAAATTGCCCCTAAAGCTCCCCCAATACTATTGCAATTCCCCGAGTAAGCTTAGTTATCTATCGGTTGGGTATAGATCCTCCTATGTGTTTATATGCATATCCATTTTATTTTATTGTACATAAATATTACACAGTCCATATTGTTCTGAAAATAAGTTTGGTCACAGTGATATTTCTTGGTGCTCTTTTCACGTACATACATATATTCACCTCATTCTTTTTAATCACTACATAATATTCCATAACCATTTCCCTACTGCAGGGCTTTCAGGCTGTTTTTAATTTATGTTTTCATTGTTACTAATAGTACCATAATAAACATTCTTGCACCACTTTCATTTACATTTGTGTGTTTTTCTGGAGTAGATAAAAATGAACATATTTGCTGGGCCAAAGGGAATTGACATCTTAAGTTAGAGTAGGTACCGTCAAGCTGCCTTCCCAAAGGAAGCCCAGTTTACACCCCACCTACAGGGTGAGGATGCTCTCTTTCTCACACCCTTCTGTACACTGGATCTTATTTTTATCAGAAGTAGGGGTAACAGAAGTCTTTTAGCAATGATACAAAACAATAAATTTTTTTAAATTCTTGGGGAATTCCCTGGCAATCCAGTGGTTAGGACTCAGTGCTTCCAATGTCATGGGCCCAGGTTTGATCCCTGGTTGGGGAACTAAGATCCCACAAGCCATGCAGCGAGGCAAATTAATTAATTAATTAATTAATTAAAGTTCTTGAAAAATTTATTCTATAGTATTGTTCTCTTGATGTCCAGAGACTCAATTCAAGGCCCAGAGTGAGTCACTTATGAATTTTAATCAAATCATTGAGAATGTGATGGCATCATCGTATCTTGCTTGGAAGCATTATTATCTAAAGGAAGTGATGACCAAATGTAGTCGATATTATCCTAAAACAATAATCTCTTAAGAGGTGCTCTAGTGCAGGGGTCCCCAACCCCTGGACCAGTATCAGTGTGCAGCCTGTTAGGAACCAGGCCGCACAGCAGGAGTTGGGCAGCGGACGAGCAAAGCTTCATCTGCCGCTCCCCATCGCTCGCATTACTGCCTGAACCACTCCCCCGCCCCGCATCCCGTCCACGGGAAAATTGTCTTCCGTGAAACTGGTCCCTGGTGCCAAAAAGGTTGGGGACCACTTCATCTAGTGGAGACTGATGTACCTACCCTCTCTCTGTCAATCCAGTTTTCCCTCTAGGACTGGCACAGATCCCTGGTTCTTCGGTTGAACACTGGAAAAAGTTGTTGGCTTATTCAGAGCTCTTGTGGGAAAAAAACATAAATCGTTGAACACTCAGCCCAGCTAGATGCTCATCCCATGAGAGGTCCTTGGGAAGCAAGACTTACAGAGCCTGGTTAAGCAGAAGGGCTCCTCTGTCCTCCCGCCTCACTAAGCAGGCAGGCAGGCACACCCACCTTCACTCATTCTATTTTTTAATTTATTTTAAAATTTATTTATTTATTTATTTTTGGCTGCACTGGGTCTTCATTACTGTGCATGCGGGCTGTCTCTAGTTGCGGTGAGCGGGGGCTACTCTTCATTGTGGTGCACAGGCTCTCATTGCTGCAGAGCACGGGCTGTAGGCACGCAGGCTTCAGTAGTTGTGGCATGCGGGCTCAGTAGTTGTGGCTGGCGGGCTCAGTAGTTGTGGCTGACGGGCTCAGTAGTTGTGGCTGGCAGGCTCAGTAGTTGTGGCCCACGGGCTTAGTCGCTCTGCGGCATGCAGGATCCTCCCGGACCAGGGCTCGAACCTATGTCCCCTGCATTGGCAGGCGGATTCTTAACCACTGTGCCACCAGGGAAGTCCCTTCACTCACTCTATTTAAATTCGCTCTTCTTTTTTTGCCAAGCTCCTCTAGTTGGATCCCCATGTGTTAAATGTTTTCTATGAGATTCCACTGTGCTGGTCTTCAAGTGACTAAACTGTTCTCCAAAACTGTGGGCTATATTCATTCAACTAGGCAAATCTCACCTTTGATTTTTAGAAATTTCAGGACAGGACCTGTGTGTCACTCACAGACATGTCGCCCTCTCTTCATAGTTCCAGGTACGCTCCTGTGACATGAAGGGCCAAACTGAGTAAACCTTGTTTACATTTTGGATATCCAGGAAGAGATTAAGTCACTTCTTAGTCCCAACTTTTTTTTTGGCCACACTGCGAAGCTTGCAGGATCTTAGTTCCCCCACCAGGGATCGAACCTGCGCCCCCTGCAGTGGAAGCGAGGAGTCTTAACCAGTGGACTGCCAGAGAAGTCCCAAAGTCAGATATCTTTCCCCCACCCCCGCCACACCGAACAGCTGACCAGGGATTGAACCCTGGGCCCCTGACAGAAAGCACAGAGTCCTAACTACTGGACCACCAGGGTCCCAACTTTTAATTAGAATTCAGTGTAGGGACTTCCCTGGTGGCCCAGTGGCTAAGACTCTGAGTTCCCAATGCAGGGGGCCTTGGTTCGATCCCTGGCCGGGGAACTAGATCCCACGTGCCGCAACTAAGAGTTCGCATGCCGCAACTAAAGACCCTGCATGCTGCAACAAAGATCCTGCACATGGCAACGAAGATCCAGTGTGCCACAACGAAGACCTAGTGCAGGCAAATAAATAAATATTCTTTTTTAAAAAAGAATTCAGAACTTCCCTAGTGGCACAGTGGTTAAGAATCCACCTGCCAATGCAGGGGACACGGGTTCAAGCCCTGGTCTGGGAAGATCCCACATGCCGTGGAGCAACTAAGCCCATGTGCCACAACTCCTGAGCCTGCGTGCCTAGACCCCGTGCTCCACAATAAGAGAAGCCACCGCAATGAGAAGCCCACACACCGCAATGAAGAGTAGCCCCCGCTTACCGCAACTAGAGAAAGCCCTCGTGCAGCAACAAAGACCCAATGCAGCCAAAAAAAAAAAAAATTAAAAATTAAAGAATTCAGTGTATTGTGACTACTATTATTTTTACAGTGTTATTTTGAGTAATATAATGTCTTCTTAATAATAGTTAGATAAAGTAAAAGGCATTATGATAAAGGTAAAGGTTTCCTTCATGGGCTTTCTCCTGGGACCAGAGGACAACACCCAGGCAGGCATTCTCTTGTGTCATTGGGGAAGGGCAGCAGATGAGCTACTGTGGAGACTCCAGAGGTGATGTTTACCTCAAAGAACTTGCCATGGTCTGATCCTTAGTTTCGAGTCTCTGCAACTTGGTTTTGTGGGCAACCCAGGTAAGATATGGCACTTGTAAGCAAATTCATATGAACCACACAACCAAAAACTGATTTAGAATTCATGCATTGATTTGCTTGATAATCAAACTTTGATTGACACTGGGCCTGAGCCAGGCCATATTCTAGACTCTGGATGTAATGAACAAAACAGGCTTGGAAGAGATATGGGAACATATGTATATGTATAACTGATTCACTTTGTTGTAAAGGAGAAACTAACACACTATTATAAAACAGTTATACTCCAATAAAGATGTTAAACAAACAAACAAACAAACAACAACAAAAAAAAAACCAGGCTTGGTCTCGGCTGTTATGGAGCTTACAGTCTAGTGGGAGAAATGTATTGACAGGCCATTCCAACCCAGTGAGATGAGTGTTACAGTTATGGGAGCAACTAGGAGAGGCCCAATCCTAGAGGAAGTGACAGAGAGAGATGACACATGGAGAAAAAAGCCTGTTCCTGATTTCCTTACCTCAGTGAGCGTTGTCACTAAGCAACTACCCCTGGTGTCATTCTCAATTCCCCCCTCAATCTCAATCCATCACCAAGGTACATCAGGTCCACAGAATATCTTTTTGGTTCATCCAATTCTTTTCATCTTCCCTGGTCCCTCTGTACAGCTCCCCCCCAGAACTCTGTTAATTCCATGATTATAGGACAGAGCTCAGCATCAGAGTTGTTTCAGTGCTGGGGGAAAGCTCAGATGGCTTCTAGGACCAGACAATAAGTGAGTGAAGCTGCCAGAGACCTTGGCACATTGAAAAACCCTTTTCCATATAACAGGGAAGGAGAGTGCTACTATGAGGAAATGTGGGCCCAGTATTTTGCTAGACTTCTCTATAGTTTTAAGAAAACCTAGAATAGTTTTACAGAGAAATCTGATCTTTAAATGGAGGCAAACTATTCAGATTTAAAATAAAACTGTTCATCACAAGGAAAAATTTTTTCTTTCTTTTTTGTTTTGTATCTATATGAGATGATGGATGTTAGCTGAACATTTTGTGGTAATCATTTCTTGATTACCACAAGCCATTTCATGATGTATGTAAATCAAGCCATTATGTTGTATGCATTAAACTTATACATTGATGTATGCCAATTATTTCTCAATAAAGCTGGAAAAAAAAATTGTTGGTTAAGTGTTAAGGAGTGAAGCGTGCTGATGTCTGCAAGTAGCTTTGAAATGTATCAAAAGATGCATCGGGGCTTCCCTGGTGGCGCAGTGGTTGAGAGTCCGCCTGCCGATGCAGGGGACACGGGTTCGTGCCCCGGTCCGGGAAGATCCCACATGCCGCGGAGCGGCTGCTCCCGTGAGCCATGGCCACTGAGCCTGCGCTCTACAACAGGAGAGGCCACAACAGTGAGAGGCCCGTGTACAGAAAAAAAAAAAAAAAAAAAGATGCATCGTTGTGTGGATAGAGTGATGGATAAATATGTGATAAAGCAAATATAGCAAAAATGTTAATTGCAGCACCTAGGTGATGAATATATGGGTGTGCATTGTACAATCCTTCCAACTTTTCTGTGCGCTTGAAATTTTTCGTGATAAAATGTGAGGGGAAATTTTTTTAATTGAAAAAGAATTGTGAGCCACTACTGTGACTTCTGTTACGAGTTGTAACAGACTTTATGAAAGTGAGGTAGAGGTAAATGGGTTAATAATATAAAGGTCATTAAACAGTCCTTGGGAAAAAAACAGTCCTTAGAATATTTAATACACATTAGATACTATTATTTTATCATTTGGAACAGAGGAAATGGACACAGATTGGAAGAGCTAGGCGCCTCAATGAATTTCATTGAGGGCTTTCAGCCAATTTTCATTACAGCGTAAAGTGTAGGGACCAGGGTTCCATGCATTTGTTGTGTGAGCTTATACCTGTAATTTCCATCTCTGCGCCGGACGTTGCTCGTTTTTAAACTGAGAATTGGACTCTAAGCTCCCTTGCAGTTTTTAAGTTCCGATTGATCTGATCCTGTTTCTGCCTATAGGTGTCTCCGTTACTCTTCTCTTTCCTTTTACCTCCTTCCTAAAGTAAAAACTACATTTCCCATGAGCGCCTACAGGCGTCGGCGTCGCGCAGTTCTTTGTCGTCGTACAGCGCCTTTTATCCGCACTTCCTCCCACTAACCCCTTCTTTTCCTTTCAGCGGCGCGTGGCGGCAAGATGGCGGTGCAGATATCCAAGAAGAGGAAGGTGAGACACACCGGGGCCCGGTTGCAGGGAATTTCGGAGTCGCGCGGGTCAGGAGCTTCTCTGGGTGCCGTCGCGAGCCCCGCGGCTCCCTGCCATGCCTCAGGCAGTGGCTGGGCTGCGTGGCATTCCTGTGGGCCGCGGATGGCGGTTGATTGAGCGCAGGCCCGAGCCGGGCGAGCGCAGTATGGTGGGGATGAGAGAGAGAGAGATTTCTGCCAGTTCCGGGCGGAGAGCAGAGATGACCACCGGGGACACCTTCTGTCCCGGAGACGGCGCTTGTGAGCATTTCTTGGTCAATCAATAAAAGTAGTAAACGTGTGGTGTTTTGAGGGCCTGAGCCATTCCCCTCATCTTAACTGTGGCTTTGGGAAAGGGCGGTAGCGGTGTATTCTTCTTCTTTTCTTACTAGTCCTGTTGGGATGCAGCCTTCTGACCCCAAAGACCTCAGTCGGGAAGGTTACTGACAATTTCTTGTTCCAGCTGGGGCCAAGGAAAAGTTCTGGGGAAATGGAGGGGGGACCTGGGGAAAACGCTTCCTTGAGTTTAATTTTTTGCTTTTCCATGAGAGAGAAGTGTGTAAAGTGCGTTTGCCTTTAGACAATTTGCCATTTTGTGTACACGTAACATCGATGTTAAGGTGAAATCCACACGCTTTTGTGAGTTAGGATTTGCCGACTTTGAACCACCTGGGAATAATTAAGGCAATAATTAAGTTGACTGGGATTCTTATGGGCCCAGTTGTGTGTACAGGTGAGACTGCTTAACTAAAGTCACTATCTGCTCTTTTTGCTGGTTGCAAACATAGTGTACCTGCTGTGCTGAATTAGTTCTAAATGTGCCATTTAAGAGCAGTTTTTTGTTTCGCGTGTGTACATATAAATGACAGTTTTAAAACCCTTCAGTGAAGAGAAGATGACGAGTCTGACTGGAGGTGTTCTCTTTGTCCATGTGGCCCCTACTCTGCTGCGTTCTGTGGCACAGTTTTAAGGGCCCTGGGTCAAAGTAACTTCCAAAAGATGACCTAGAGGCATTTGTCTGAGAAGGGTTGCCATGTTTCCTCTGCAACAAAGGTAAAATAATCGATGATGGGTCATTTGTTGGAGGTGTTGAGTTTTGATGAGGGTTGCATTGGCTGAAAGGCTGGGCTAGAAAAAGTGAGCCTGCGCCCACATCCTAATTTTGAATTTACTTTTTGGTTAGTTTGTTGCTGACGGCATATTCAAAGCTGAACTGAATGAATTTCTCACTCGGGAGCTGGCTGAAGATGGGTACTCTGGAGTTGAGGTCCGAGTTACACCAACCAGGACAGAAATCATTATCTTGGCCACCAGGTAAAAATTCATTTTTCTGGCCATCACCTATAATTGTCATCTGTACTAAGGTGGTCTGTTCTGTAAACTTAGGGGGACAACCAATGAATTTATTTTTAGTGAATGTAATTTTTTTAAGCTGCATTTAGAAAAACAATTAACTCTAGTTCTTGTCATCCAAAATTTATACTTGGCTTGTGTCAGATGAATGAGATTTTACTACCACACATGCGCAAGATTTAAAATCACATCTGGAATTTTATGAGAGCTGTGAATTGTCATTCTTTATTTTCCCCAGGACACAGAATGTTCTTGGTGAGAAGGGCCGGCGGATCCGGGAATTGACTGCTGTGGTTCAGAAGAGATTTGGCTTCCCTGAGGGCAGTGTAGAGGTGAGTGGTCCTGGTTTATGCCAGGGGTTACTGTGGGACTGGAAATGGCTCTTTAGGATGGTACGTCTGAAAACCCATATTATCACCCTGGAAAGTTATTTGTGATCAGTGAGTAATACAAATGGATTGGTATTTTGTCGAAGTTGTTTTAATAAGCAGTTAGCAGGGTTTTATGTTCACCTTGGATATAGTAATGATACATATGAATGATTGGATGCCCCATCGGTCTCCTTGGTGTGGCCATAGAAAGAGCTGGGGGTGGGAGGGCAATGAGGAATAGTTCAGCCTGTGTCACTGAGTGTGTGTGTTAGGTGTGGGCATTAGAAGTGCTTTAGTACTTGGGTAGTACAATGATACATAAAATGGCGTATGCTTGTATGATGGATGTACTGGTTTTTATTTGAAAACAGTGGCAAAGGTAACAAGTTTAAGGATGTGCCTTGTTTCCTTCTTAAAGCTTTATGCTGAAAAGGTGGCCACGAGAGGTCTGTGTGCCATTGCCCAGGCAGAGTCTCTGCGTTACAAACTCCTAGGAGGCCTTGCTGTGCGGAGGTAAGTGTCCTGAGATTTTTAATGGTTGTATCCTTTTGTGGGTCAGAATATCAGTATTTTTTTCATTTAGTAAATGAACTCTTTTTATGTGATAGGCTTGGCTAGTCTCTGAGGGTTTTAACAATAAGACATTGCTAATCCATGTCGTCACTCAACTGGCAGCCTAATAAGAAAGACTTGTAAAAAAATCAAGTTCTTAAAGAGTGGTGGGTGCTGTGGTGGAGAGCTATTCTGGGTGTGCTTTGGGAATAAAAGAAAAATAGAATGGGGTGGTGCGGGGGAGTGGTTAGGGTTCCTTTTGAAGTCATTCAGATCCATTATGTGTTGTTAATTCTCTGGGGACTGTAAAGAGCTAAGACTCATCCCTGATGAGAGCTTAAAATCTAGTTAGATTCCTGTGTATGTAGATAGTAACATGAGGAGTGAAGGACATGAGGTGGTTAGATTGGCGCTAGTGCTGGGCCTACTGGTAAGATTGCAGCTGGCAGTTCTTTGAGTAGTTCCACTCTTTGTGGAGTAAATGGAAATGCCTTGCCTGGGTGTCTGGAATTCGTTAATACTTAACGCAGAGCCCTGGGAGGTTTTTCAGCGGAGGAGGGACGCTAGAGCTGTGCTGTAGACAGGTTGACATGGTGGCAGTGCTGTAGGCAAGGATGTGCAGAAGACTGCCCACCTGGTTTGAATGCCAGCTCTTCCACTTAGAACAGTGATGCTCAAAAGTTTGGTCCGTGGGCCAGCATCACTGCCATCACCCGAGAACTGGTTAGAAATAAAAATTCTCAGTCTCCAACCCGGGCTCACTGAATTGGGAAATGGAGGGTGCAACCCAGTAGTCTGTCTTCATAATCGCTCCAGGTGAATTTTGCACACACCAAAATTTAAGAGTGGTTCATTTTAACCTTGAGGCGATCCTAGTGTGCAGCCAAGGTTGGAAAGCACTTGGTTAGAAGGAACTTCGTGTGTTTCCCTAAGGAATTCCCTAAGATTAGGTGTGATGGGAGTGGAAGAAAGTTTCTAGCTCTTGGGTCAGTCGCTGGTCAGACTTACGCTCCGTTAAAAGAACATTGAAAGTAGTCAGTGCAGGCTAGTGAGTGTTTTTTCTTTAGTAGGGTGGGGTTGAGCAATCCTGTCTGGTGATAATACAAATGGCCATTTGTCTCTTGCGCTCCCAAAGGGCCTGCTATGGTGTGCTGCGGTTCATCATGGAGAGTGGGGCCAAAGGCTGCGAGGTCGTGGTGTCGGGGAAACTCCGAGGACAGAGGGCTAAATCCATGAAGTTTGTGGATGGCCTGATGATCCACAGTGGGGACCCTGTTAACTACTATGTTGATACTGCCGTGCGCCACGTGTTGCTCAGACAGGGTGAGCAGCCAGGAGTGCTTGGGGCAAGGGGCTTTTTAAACGGGTAGACGTGGTTGTATATACACACCTCAGTGTTTGGGGAATTTGGGAGTTGTGGAGCATTTTTTTTGTTTAGCTTCGTTGGAGAGAGTTGGTTTGTCCTTGTCTCGGCCACTGGTGTACCCTTCAGTGATGACACGATGACGAGTCAGAAAGGGCACATCCTGCTCTTGGTCCTTGTCAGTGCCACGTTCTGTGGTGCTGTGTGTGGGTTCCTTTTGCAAAAGTGTCCTCTTCATTGATTGATTAGAGGCATTTGTCTGAGAAGGGACCAGACCCAGGGCTGCTTGAGAAACCTTTTTTCCTTCTGCCCCATCCCATTGTGTAGTGGGGGGCGATGGAACCATAGCTCGGTCTTAATTATGGCATCTTCTAGGTGTGCTGGGCATCAAGGTAAAGATCATGCTGCCTTGGGACCCAACTGGTAAGATTGGCCCTAAGAAGCCCCTGCCTGATCACGTGAGCATTGTGGAACCTAAAGATGAAATACTGCCCACCACTCCCATCTCCGAGCAGAAGGGTGGGAAGCCAGAGCCGCCTGCCATGCCTCAGCCGGTACCCACAGCATAATAGGTATGTCTGTAAGGCCTTCTTGGGGCAGAATAGGACCCTATTCCATTGTCCTTGTTAACACTTGTGTCCCACGCTGTGAGAGCACCTAGTGAATAAAAATTGGATTACACTTGCTTTACATGAGAGAACACAGGTTGAATCCAGGGACTCATTTAACATGGTATGCTGTTGGGAGGAGTGTGTGCCTTTGGTCTCTTTAAGACGTTCCTACGTTTGCCACTGTTTTAAATATGAGTTTTTCTTTATTCTCCCTTAACTTAAAATTTTCAAGGCACTCTTGCTAGTAATTAGCTGTTCTGAAGCAACCCCCTTAAAACAGTAACAACAGGCCTCTTCTGTGCTCAGTGCCTGTTGTGTTGTTTGTTTCTAGACATTCTTTGTGTATTAATTTTCATGCAAACCCGATATTCAGGTGTATTTTCTGTTCTTATTGTACTTTATTTGTTTTATTTGGTTTCAGGGTCTCCTTGGCTGCTGGATCTGGAGTCTGGATGTTGCTTTATAAAGACCTTTAATAAAATCTTTTTAAAAGACCTGTGGCCTGACTAGACTCTACATCCAGTATTCAGACTGATGGTCATGTCACTCTGTGAGAGCATTGCTTGATATATTCTTAGGGCTGTCTGGTTCACAGTGTTTGTGTGCTTTCCCTGAAAATCCTGTTGGTTTCAGTTGTACTTGTGAGGAGAGGTCCAGAACAGGAGGACCCAGGCAGAAGTAACCGAGGAAATATCTGGGGGCGGGGAGTAAATCTGGTGACGGTGATGGCTGATTGTTAACAGGAAAGCACCTTGATTGACTCATCCTGGAGTTCAGGGTTAGAGGTTTAGAAGGATGTATTTAGGATCATTTTCTCTATTACACATAGAAAATATAATGACCATTACATTTTGGGTTATGCTGTGCTCTAGGTGGTATTCATTTCTAGGTATATACATTCTCATTTAATCCTCAGCATCTCTAAAAGGGAGTTTGATTGCACTGCTGAAGAAAGCCTGATGCCCAGAAGTAAGTTTGCCTAAGCGTTATAGAGCTGCGATTAGAATCCACATTTCTATGTCCTGTTCTCTTAACCATTACACTCTAGAAAAGTATAAAGAACATTTAAATTATCTACAGTTTTATCTGACATTTTGAAAGTGTTTGCTGATACGTATTTATTAGAAATTGGGTGCTTTTCATTTATTCAGGTGAAATTAGTGAGGGACAGGCTGGCATAAAAATCCTACAAGATTACTTAGAGGTAGTGAATTATGTTGAGAGCACGCTGACATTATCTGTGTGTGTGTCCCCTTTTAACAGAGCCTTGGATGTTTCTACTGTCTAGAGAGTAACTTTGTCAGTGTTAATGGAGTTGAGACCATGTCTCAGTAGTAGAAATACTTTACAATTCTCCAACCACTGAAATAGCTAATGTGTTAATGACCATTTACTGTGTTCCAGGGAGTGGGTTCATGTACATGTTTTATCTGTGGCTAGGAACTAGAGCCTGTGCTTCCCTTTACCCTGGGGTGGCACATTTCCAGGAATGAGCCCTTTCTCAAGTGAAAGAAAGTTTTATGGAGAGGGCTGAGAGAGGTGGTTACTAAGAAATGTTAGTGTGTGAACTGAGCTAAGCTGATTTATTCCTGTATTTATTTCTGGGCTTACGATGAAGTTCATTTATGAGGAGACTTGGTAGTGAAACCATTTTAACTAATTTGAGCCTGTGGAGTAGTGCTGCTGGAAACAGGTTAAGACAGTCCTGGTCATCTAGGATCTTAGTGTCTAGTACTGGCATTGCCAATCAGTTCTTTGCATATTTGATCAGGTGATCTTTTAAATTTATTTTCCTAGTGAGCTTTCTGCAAACTTAAAACTGGAGGTCGTCTGTGATTCAGTAGTGCTGTTAACATCCCAGCAGGTGGTGCTGTAACAGGAAAGGTGCACCAAAGTAGCAGCTTGGGGAGGGAGAAGTAAACTCATCGAAGTATAACACATGTGCAGAAACGTATGCAAGTTAGTGTGCAAGTATGCAGCTTGAATTATCAGTGTGAGCACCTCTGTCTACCCATTACTCAGAGGTGGAGGAGGGGTTAAATTGTTTACTTAAGAAAATCACGTAAGATGTAATGTAGCACTGAGACACTGAGATGAGCATTCCATAATCACAGCTCATCAAGAAGTGCAGACTACCTTAGAGGATGTCATCACTACCACCCCGAGATTCCCAGTGAATGATTTTTTCAGCCATCCTTTTCTTTGCTTCACTTCCTTTGAGGTTCAGGTTTCTAGGTGTGCATGTGACGTCTAACCTTGTGGCCAGACTCATGCAGCGGCCCCTCCTCTCAGTAGGCAAGGTGTTGTTGCTGGTCATCTAAGACCATGTTGTGAAATGGCCTTGGGACCGCCTGGTGGGAATAATGGCTGTTGGCAACATGGAAGCAAGTGTTGAAGCCTTCCATGGACTCTTCACCAAAAGGTTATTGTCAGGCTCTGAAGAGTTATTAGGTTCTGGTCATTAGGATTCCTGGCAGCTGGTGATGGGGGCCTCAAACAAAAGCTGGGTGCTAATTGAACCACCTGCCCATCAGGCAAGGAAAGAACACCTGCTGGCATGGGAGAGTGTGGGAATAGGCCTAAAGGGCAAACAAAGGTTGGAGACCAACAGACAGCACTGTAGAACCAGGAAAGGCACAGGAACTGGTGGGGTCCAGATGATGGTTAATTTTAGGTGGGTTCCACCCCCAGACAATCTGGTTTTGCAAACCACTGTTGAAAAGGCTGCTATAACCCACAGCAGAGTGTAGGCTTGAGGCTGACACCCTCCCATCTCCCCACCCCAGGTCAGCTAATCACTCCTAGTTGGGAAATGAGGCAAAGGCTGTGAGGGTGTCAGCAGAGTGAGAGTGGACGATACCTTTCTCTTGAAGAGCACTTTGCAAAGGAGACTCAAGGGGTTGTGGGGAGAAACTGGGCTTTGCAATCAGAGATCTGGGTTTAAATTCTGGCACAGCACTGATTCACTGAGAGGATGACTTTGGACTTTATTGATCCTCAGTTATCTCACAGGGCTGTTACGGGAGTTAAAGGAGATCTAAATATCAGTATGTTTCCCTACTATTTCTCATTTATATCATCTGGAGACAAGTTACAAGCCCAGGCCTTCAGTTCAGTCTGTCTGGATTCAAAACTAAATCCACAACTTTCGGCAGTACAGGCATGGGCACATCAGTTACATACCTGTGCCTGTTCATCTGCATGTTCTTAGCAGTGCCTGGCTCACAGCAAGTGCTCAGTAAATGCTAGCTGTTATTACTACCTACTTAGCATATCTATCCTCTGAAAATCATTAATAGCTAACTTCATGGTAATGGATTCTCCCCATCCTAACTGTAAGGGCCCTGACCACAGGGGCCATGCTTTCTGCTTCTACAGGGAAGTGGACATAGCTGGGCAGGTATCACTAGCCCCATTTTACATGGCCTTTTTCTGTGCCATGTTTCATTTAGTGATTGTTTCTGAGCTCCAGTGTGGCTACGTATAAATGAAGCTGTTGTATGTCAGTAAGGCCTGTCAACATCAGACCAAGAAAACATTTAGGTATTGTTGATAGTCAACATTTTCCGTCTCAAAAGATAGTTTTTCTTACTATTTTCTCCGTAAGAGACATGAGATCTTGAGATTACTTTATGAAATGGCTATTAAGCCGTTTCCCTATTTGTTATTAATCAAAGCTACATTTATAACTTGTTAAGCAGCATGACCATGGTGAGGAGATTGTTATATGCCCTGAGCCTGCTGTGGATGTCTCATTTAATCTTCTCAACATCCTTGTTACGGGCAGATTCCATTACTAACTTGATTTTATAGCAATGTTGATTAACCCACGCAATACATCTTAGGCTTTGGAAAATACAGTTTGACCCTTAACAATGAGGGCATCAGGTGCAGACCCTAACTTAACAGTCAACTCTGTATATGCAGTTCCTCCATATCTGCTGTTCAGCATCTGTGTATTCAGCTAACCCTGGGTAGTGGAGTACTGTAGTATTTACTATTGAGAAAAATCCGCATATAAGTGGACTGGTATAATTCAAACTCATATTTTTTATTTTATTTTTATTATTATTATTTTTTTTGCGGTACTCAGGCCCCTCACCACTGTGGCCTCTCCCGTTGTGGAGCACAGGCTCCGGACGCGCAGGCCCAGCAGCCATGGCTCATGGGCCCAGCCGCTCCACAGCATGTGGGATCCTCCCAGACCAGGGCATGAACGCACGTCCCCTGCATCAACAGGCGGACTCTCAACCACTGCACCACCAGGGAAGCCCTCAAACCCATATTGTTCAAGGGTCAACTGTACTTAGACTGTCTTAGAGAGATTACCACTTCTCATTTGAAAACAAGTAACATGAGATCCTAGATTGGCAACAACTTATCTGATCCCAAACTCTTGTTTCTACAACAACAAAAAAGATGGAGACCTGTAGCTCTGAAATTCAAATGAAACCACACCGCTGCTGCTCAGTCCTGTATTGCACTAATAGTTCATCCAGCCAGGTGCAGCTGGGCCTTTGTCCTCTGGTGAGGACAGCTACGATGGGTTCATCCTGCCCTCACTGGCAAGCCATTGACTGCCCCCATGACGAGCTTGCACCCAACAGTCCTTCGTGTGGTGAACCAGAGAAGCTGGAGCCATTAAAATCCAAAATTGCCTAGAGAGAGGGTAGGGCTCCCATAACCTTTAATAATGTATTTGCTTTACAGAGGGAGGGGAAGGGAGAGCATAGGTACTGTAGGGGGGCTGCTTTCCCATCAGGAGGGGGACCAGAGGAAATGGATCTTTTACTCACTGATTTTACCCTTAATATACCAGAAAAAATAGCCATCACTATTTACCACCTGGGCCCATAAACACCCCCCTTTTATATTTTAAGTCACTAAGTAAGAATAAAATGGTAGTGAAAGTCAATTTTATTATAAATTTTAACAAGTATCCAAAAATATTAAAAATTTAGCAAGTATTAACAGCATAACTGAATATACTAAAAACATTGGATTGTAAACTTCAAATGGGTGAATTTTATGGTATGTGAATTGTATCTCAATAGAGCTGTCATATATATGTATATGTATGTGTATACATACATATACATATGAGTTATAACAGCAAACAACTTCACATTTTCATTGTCTAGAAGGATATATACCCCAAATGAGCAAAGTTACTTGAAGGCAGTGAAATGTTTATCAACTGCCATGAAGTGAAGGCATTCATCTTGTAGCTGCTGATTCCAGATTTCAGATACATCTCTAATAAGCTCTAGCTTCTGGGGCTTTTTTGGTTTTGTTTTGTATTACACTTGGGTTGTCAACACGCAGTGCCTTAAAAAATGCTGGTTGCAGGGCTTCCCTGGTGGCACAGTGGTTGGGAGTCCGCCTGCCGATGCAGGGGACACGGGTTCGTGCCCCGGTCCAGGAGGATCCCGCATGCCGCGGAGCGGCTGGGCCCGTGACCCATGGCCGCTGAGCCTGCGCGTCCGGAGCCTGTGCTCCGCAAAGGGAGAGGCCACAGCAGTGAGAGGCCCGCGTACCGCAAAAAAAAAAAATGCTGGTTGCTTATAATTTTGTTGGGAGAGAGGATAGCCATTTTCTTTGCTTCATAATTTTAAAACATTTTCACTTTTAGATTTTTAAAGGTCAATTCAAATGACCAATCCAATGAATTTTAAAAATTTCTACAGCATCTGTTTCTCTCCACTCATCTTTATGTACAAATTCCTTCAGCTTGTCTCTATGAACTGTAACAACTACCAAGTAAATTTGGGGGCATAGGCATCATAAAAGATACATACTGTCACATTATCTTCGAGCAAAATGGGATAGTCCAGGATTTTGTCACAAAGAATTGTGTGATGAAATCTTTCCTCTTGAACAACTTAACTGAATACAGTAGTCCCCCCTTATTTGCAGTGGATACGTTCCAAGATCTCAGGGGATGCCTAAAACCGCAGATAGTAGGGAACTCTACATATACTATGATTTTTCCTATACTAATGGGTGGGTAGCATATACAGCAAAGATATGTTTCAGATTTATAAAAGAATCCAACAAATCCATATAGTGATTACAAAGTAGAAAGTTTTATTCTATTATGTAAGAAGTAAAGTTCTCCTTGTTCTTTGAAAGCCTGCTAAGAAAGAATTAGTCATAAAATATCAATCTTTACAAATAGATCTACTCAAAAAAGAAACTCAAAAATTAAATTTGGGTTCATCGTTTTCTGATTGCATACCAAGAGTTGTTTCTGTTCTCAGCCGGGGAGAAGATGGCAACCCCATGTGTGGCTAAGGGATCATGGACTTGTCTGGCTTCCCTCTGAAGTGAATGGTAACAGTTCACATTCAGCAGGCAGCCTGGGGTGCCAGAGAGCAGTGGACTAGGAGCCGGGGGGATCCTCTACATACGGTCTCGGTCTAACCAGTAGTCCTAGAAATTAGGACACGTGGCTGTCTCTTTTTGCTTGTGTTCCTGTGAGCCTCACTCACCAGGGACAAGCACCATGTCTCATCAAGTCGGAAGCCCAGAAGGTCAGGGACAGTATCCTATCAGGCTGGAATTTCCCACGTGGAATGATGTATCTCCTACTTCTAAACAACTGCTTTGCTGTGCCCCACACCATTTTCTCAGATTAGCAGAGGCTGCATGGAGGAAGCAGACTTTGGAGATAGCTGGACCGGAGTTGGAATCCTGGCTTTGCCACCACTCACCAGCCCTGTGACCTTAGTTAGCAGGTCATTTCACAACTCTTGAGTCTTGTTTACTCATTTGTAATCGGAGGTGGGAGTGGGGGAGGGGAGCGGTAGTACCTACCTCACAGGTATTATGAGATAGAAATCCAGGAAACCTTGATTTAAGGTATTCAGTGGAAGGGTTTGTTCCAGTCACTGGAGGACCCAGAGATGAAGGTGACACCTTTCCCGCCTCAAGAGGCATCCTATGGGTGTGTCAGGAGAGACCTGAGATGTCACACAAAGGCCTGGCCATATGTCAGTTGATGGAAGAAGGGCTGATAGGAAGGGGTGCAAGGAGGGAGTGGTCAGCTCTTGGGTGGAGGGTGTCAGGTCTGCCCAGGCAGACAGAGCAAGAAAGGGCATTGGCACTTGCATGAGCAAGCACTGGGGCACAGATGGCCATCATGGGGGAAACTGGGCAATCTGTCTGGCTACACAGAAGTGGTGAGCCTGGGTAAGATGCCCGTGTCTCCGGGGAGAGCTTGCCCTGGATTTGCCCCTACCCTTTCCACTCCGGCTTTCGCCGGGGAAAGCAAGCAGTACAGCACCTTTGCTTTGTCCTGGGTGTTATGCATGGGGTGGGAGCAGGAAGGCTCTGAGGCTGGGCCTCTACCCCACCCCCCTCCCCCTCTGCCATTATCAGCTGTGTCCAGATGGTCACAGGCTCCCTAATCTGGGATAATCGGAGGGTAGGAGCTCAGCTGGGACCCAGGCCTTTATGCTGCTCTGTGATGGGTCAGCCCCAGCTGGAGAGATCTGCAGACAGGGCCCTGGGGCTTTGGAAGATGGCTAGGGGCATAGGGCTGGCCCTGTGCTGCAGGAGATGGAGGAGCAGATGACAGGTCTTCAAAAGGCAATCTGAGTGCAAATAAAGGGAGCCCCAGATGGGGCCTGGCTAGTTCCTCTGGGCCTCAGAAATACAGGCACAGAATCTGAACCGCTGGGCCTTGATTCACAGAATCTGTGGCATCAGTCCTTTGTTCCCTCTCTTTCTACTTAGTTCACCCCTCCCGACCCAGCAGTTTTATGTTGCTGCCCTTGAGCCCCAAACCAACCCAGGCGCTTATAATGGCATCAGGAACTTGTACCCTGTGTTGATGTTGGGGATCTCGCACATCCAGGTGCAGAGCTGGGCTCATTGGTGTCTTAGAGCCCTGTGGCTCTGGTGCCCACTACCCTGGGCCTCCAGTTTACTGCGAGTCTTGACCCCCGAGGCTGCTCAGGGTTCTACAACTGTTCTGTTTTGTTTCAGCTTCTTTAATGAGCGGGGGAGCCCCACCTTGGCCCAGGCTTCTAGCAGTGATCCTGGTTTGTCATCCTGGTTTTAAAGCCTTTATCCCAGAATCTGAATTTAGAAGCTTGAGCTTCTGCCTTATGTTTTACAATTCTGTTTCTGGTCCTCAGACGTGTTTGCTTACTTATAAGCCTATGCCTCAGTTGTCTGGCTTTTAATTTTATCTATCATTGCTATAGGTGTTTGAATTGGAGAGGGTGGTTTAGAAAGGCAGAACCATCCTGGCCAAAAGTGTCTCATAGATTCTAAAGCTTCATGGAATCTATGAGTCATAGATTCTGCCTCTTACTAAGTATGTGGCCTTGGGTGAGTCTCCTATCTTTTAAAATCAGTTGCTTCTCTGTAAAATACAGATATTAGTAGCAAGCTCACTAAAAGTTTTTTTTTTAAGTGCCGATAATCTGAAATTTAAGAATAGTGACAGTTCCTGGGAGGAGTGTACGAAGGGATGGATTTGGAAATAGAGGGGCCTACAAAGGCATTTCTTAAGCTAGTGATCCATTTCTTAAGCTAGGTCGTGGGAACACAGATATTTATTTTATTATAATTATTAAACTGTACAAAATATATTTCTTCTTTTTATGCATGAAATATTTCATAATTTTTTAAAACGTCCACGCTGCTATTATGAAGGTAAACGAGGTAACATATGAAGGTGCTTTGTAAAGAGTCAAAGCAGGGAGCAGATATTGGGCATTACTTCTCCAGGCAAAGGAGGCTTGAGCTGGAACACAGACCCAACCTTTGAAGGAGGTTTTATTTCTACAAGAAAAGGGGCAGTAAGCTAAGAGGCTCTTTACACCGAGGTGCCATGAGGGGAGCAGTGGTGAACCTGAGTTCTCCCTCCCCTCCCCATCTCCTGGTTCAAGTATGAGTCACCTGCCCAGGCTCTGGATGATGGTGACGCAGCCATGGGAGCTGGTGCAGCGCTGCAGGGATGGCTGGGCCTCCACCTGCCCACTGCTGGGGTCAAAGGTGAAGATCCTGTCGGTGCTTTCCCCATGATCATCCCGCCCGCCAAGGATGTGGACTTTCCCATCACACACAGTCACGCCACAGCTCTCCTGGGTGGACAGACAGAAAGACAGTTAGCTATAGGGTCCAGCCTGGAGCTCCCTCTGTCCCTAGCTGGCCAGGCCAGACAACAAAACCTTGACCCACAGAATATGAGTAGGCAGTCTGGAAGGTAGAGAGGTAAGAATTGGGTGGACCTGACTTCAAGCTCTGGCTTGACCCTTACTAAATGAATGGCCTTAGACAAGTCACTTCACCTCTCTGGGCCTCAGTTTCCTCATCTGCAAAGTAAGAAGAATAATAGTACCTTCTTCATAAGGTTCCCTTAACAGTTAATGAGATTAAACATGTAAAGCATTTTACATAGTGCCTGAAATATAGTAAGCACTCCAATAATAACCACCAGACTCAGAGAAGCCAGAAATCTCAGGCTCTTAGAATCACGAGGTCAGAACTGGCAGGGATCACCAATCCATCCATACCCCTATATAGTCTCTTTGGAGAGGGAACAGAACAGTGCGGGGAGGCAAGAAATGCAGGGGTGGAGCATCCAGGGCCTGGACCCTTCTCTGATATCACTGAGGCAAGGGAAACTTACCAAGTCCCCTCTCTATTCTCCCCCCTCCTCCAACAGTAAGCTACCACCTGGTGGCCTACAGATCAGGAGAGACTGCAGGGTCATTGAGACCAAGCCCCGCATCCAAAGCTGTAGCACTTGGGAGTTGGGTTCCAGGTTCTGCCTTACATGGCTTTACTGGTAGCCTCAACCTCTCTAAGGCCAGTCTCCTTATCTTTGAAGCCCAAGGCTGATTATCATTGTGGGACAAAGCTAGAGAAATACCACCTAGTAAAACCGCCTAGCACGGAGTCAGACACAGGACTCACTACCTCTGAGAACCAGATCCTTAGAAGTGGGTTTTTACTCTCCTGAATGGAACCAGTGCCAGGGCTATACCCAGGACCCTCCGCTTACCACAGGGCTGGGGAGGACAGCTGCCTCCCCCCAGACATCCATGTCAGGGTTGTAGGTGAAGATTTTGCTCATGAGGCCCCCAACCACATAGATGGTGTCCTCCAGGGAGACAGCCTCGAGACACCGCTGCGAGAATGGTGCTGGTGACCGCAGGCTCCACCGGTCCTCCTTGGGATCAAAGCACTGCACCTGAGAGGAAGGGGTGGCAGAGGTGAAGCCTTGCCCCTCAACTGCCCTGCTGCCCACACCTCCCATCTCTCGGTCGGGGGGACTCATTCAGCACATATGCCTATGTCCACCAGGCCTGAGCATGCGTGTCTCCCCTCATGTGTGCTCAGTCTGGTTCCACATTCCAGCTCCTCCCCCTGGACTCCCGTTGTCAAAAGCCGCCTCATCTTTCAAGGTCCAGGAAGAGGTCTGTATCCCAGGAGGTGGAGATACCATCTGCATTAGTGCTGTAGAGGGTTCTCAGAGCAGGCCCCCCATGGAGATACATTCCTGGCTGCATATACTGTCAACCCTCTTCCTCCCTGGTGTGCTGAGGTTATGACCAGATTCCAGCTGGGGTGTCTCGCAGCCCCCATTTATATAGCTGTACACAGGCCTCCTAGGCCCACAGGTGTTGACGATGCCTTCTACAGTTTCTGAGGGTTCATACCTGTAGTTGCCTGCTCACCTTACTCCCTGTTTCCTGTTGTTTCCTTGGAAACCCCCAGAATGGCCTATTCATGTCAGTGCTGCACAAGAAGGTGCTAAAGGGCATTCCCCCAGCCAGCCCAGGAAGGTGTGCTGGGAGTGGAGCAGGAATAAGGAGGGTGAGAGATCCTAGTTTGGGAAAGAGTCAGATCTCAGGATCACATGCCTGTGAGGCCATCAGGGTGGGGAGGGAGCTGCCACAACGAAGATCAGTTTTTATTCACAGAAAGCCTAAATGTACAATAGAAAATTTGGTAGACTGTGATTCATCCACTCCACTGACTGTTACACAGACATTGAAATGATGGCTGTGAAGAGTTTGTAAGCATGTAGAAGGTGCTTATACTTATAACAAGAAAAAACTACAAAATTTTACTAAAACTAAAAAGCAAAAGTCAACTCAGAGGAAGCCTAGAAGGCAATGCACCAAGTATTAATGGTAGTAGTTATCCTTAGGTGGTGAGATTATGGATGATTTTTTTTTCTATTTCTCTGCTTTCTAAATTTTCAATAATGAGTGTTTTTTTTTTTTTGGCCACACCACATGGCATGTGGGATCTTAGTTCCCCGACCAGGGATCGAATCCATGCCCCCTGCAGTGGAGGTGTAGAGTCTTAACCACTGGACTGCCAGGAAGTCCACTGGAAGTCCCAAGTGTATTGTATTTTGGAATGGAGGAAAAGCATTTTAACTATTCCCACCCTTGTCCTCACTTAATTTTTAAAATCTATGAAACCCATATGGCACCAGCCCAAACATTCGGGTCCAGAGTTACTGTGTGACCTTTGGGTCATCTCTCTGAATTCATTTCCTTGCCTGAAACATGGGGATGTCTCCTCAGTGCCTGGACGAGGACATGAAAGACCCAGCTCTGCGCCAGGCACACAGCAGGCCTCCACCGCCCTCTCCCAGCCCACCTTGTTGATGCTGATGCCGTCCCGCCCAGCGCCCCCCATCACGTAGAGCCGGCCGGCGCAGGGTGCCACGGCGGCTGAGCTCACTGCCTCTGGGAGCGGGGCCACAGCAGCCCAGGTGTTGGAGAAGGGGTCATAGCGCTCCACGCTGCACAGGCGCCGCAAGCCGTCGAAGCCGCCCACCACGAACAGCTGTGGATGAGGGGGTCGCCAAGAGTCAGGGCTGTCTGCGTCTTGGCCCCATAGCCTCTGGCTGTGTGTGGAGAAACTATCCCACCGGGGGTGCATCCCAGCTCCTGGCTCCGCGTCCTGACTCCCCATTACTGAACCTCCCTTAGCAGATTTTCCTGTACTAGCGGGATGATACTGGTTTGTAGGATGGGTGCTGAATACAGATTAGATCTGTAAAATAACTGGCACCAAGTTGATGCTTAATAAAAATACTTACTAATTTCTTAAAGGTTTACCACCTTACTTAACTGATCCTAAGAAGCACTTTTATTTGCATTTCTGAATTAGGGATGTAGCTTGCAAAGATAATTGGCAGATTTTTTTTTTCCTTTTTCTTTTTGGTCTTCAGTGGCAGGGTCAAGATTCAAACCGAGGCTCTTTGGCCCCAGAGTGCACACCCTTGACCACCTGACTACTAGGCTGTACTATTACAGTAATTATTATTAGCATTAGCATCATTATGCAACTTTGAGCAAGTCCTTTTTCTTTGGGGGGCCTCAGATCCCTTCTTACAGAGAGCGGATTGTAAAGGGCCTTCCCCCAGTCAGTCCATAGATCTCTACCTTGAGCCCAAGGCAGCAGCTGCCGGGTGTCCCTACCTGCCCCTGCACGACCGCCATCTTGTGCCTCCACCTGCCCTTGTGCAGCGAGGCCACCTTGATCCAGGTGTGCAGATGGGAGCTAAACATCCACACATCACGGCTGTTGATGTGGCCTCCTAGGGAGAGAGAAGCAGCTGTTGTCCCCAGGCCCTCTTGCTATCCCCGAGGCACTCCAGGGGAGCAGGGACTGTGTTTTATTCTGAGTCTCTAGGGCTCGAATCTCAGGGAGGGCACCGTCCACTGGTATCAAACCGATCTTTGCCATTGTCAAGAGAACGGGAAATTCTTAATTTCCCTATAAAATTGGGTTGTAATGGGAAATAATATAAGCTGCTTAGCATAATGCACAGCACATGCTAGGCTAGTTAAAGAGAAGTGATCAATACTAATCTGAGTTGATGTCAACATTGCAAGGGTGGGGTCACACCGGTGATTGGCTCTGCAGCACCATCTCAGCCAGTAACTGTAGGTTATCAGGACTGATCTGCCCCTGTAGCCTGCTTGGAGGGAAGAACAGAGGGTGGCGCTGAGCCAATCCTGTGGGACTCCGGCTATGGCTCCGCCCTCACCAGAGAGGTAGATGTCATTGCGGAGAGTGCAGGTCGCGAACTCTGAGCGCGCATAGCCGGGCACGCTGGGCAGTGGGATCCAGCGCTGGCTGTCGGGATGGTAGGCGTCGGCGAACGGCAGCTTCAGGAGCCCCTTGCGATCGCAACCGCCGATGACCACGATCACTTCAGCTAGGTCCATGAATCTGGCGTGGGGACAAGCCCAGTGCCGGTTAACCCACACACGTGTCTCAGCCCTCTTTCACCCGCTCGTGGACTGCACTGTATGGTCCTGCTGCCCTTCCATGCGCTTCTGCTGCCCACCCTCCGAATGCTGGACTCTGCCACTTTCAGCCTCCCTCTGGCTACTGAGGGGAAGAGGGGCACTACTCCTTACCCCATTCTACTGACCTCTAAGTTACAGGAAAAGAATCTTTACAGAGTCTTTACCCTTACCTAGAAAAATCACCTTGTTTAATCCTGACTTTGGCTTGCAAAAGTCATGTAGCTGTAGGAGACAGGTGGAATTCAAGCCCAAGTTGGTGTGCCACTAACTCATTCTCTTCACCGTTTTCTAACCTCCATCGTGGACTAATTTTGCTGTGTCCCTCCTCCTATAACCATCTCCTAAACTCATCCCCTAATCACTAAATCCATTGAACCAGGCTACACACCCTTTCAGCAAAGCATTCTCCCCTGCCACTGACCCCTCAGACTTCTGGCCCCATGAGAATTCCCAAACCCTTTAGCCAATTCCTACCTAATTCCTTTGACAAATATTGAACATCTTGTACCAGGCCCTGAGCTTACTGTTGGAGTTACAGTGATGAGTAAGACAGTCTGTCCCTTACTCCTGTGAGGGTGACAGACCATCTTGACTACTCCACCCGAAGTCTTCTCGTCTGGTGTTCCGGGGTGGGAATAAGCCTCTTTCTTTTCTTCCCTCAAGCCCTGCCTATTTATACCCCTTACTAGACTGTGCTCCCTAAGGGTAAAGGGTGTTTCCAAATCACTCCTGAGTCCACACTGCGGCAGAATGTGCACGAGATGTGAGATCCCTGTATTTCCCGCATTGGACTGTGAACTCTTTAAGGACCCAGCACCAACCCTATGAAATGTCTGTTGTATGTATGACTGAATCTCATTCAAGAGGCATGATCAAGTGATAGTTTTAAAGGATGATGGAGGATTGAGTGAGCAGTTGAACAGGGGAATAACGTAGGAAATAACGCAGGGCAGGAGGCAAGGGGCGGCTGGGAGGGAGGGGTCGGGGCGTACCTCCGTGGCCGGGCCCGCAGTGTGCCGATCTCGCGGCCCAGGATGAAGCAGGCACGGGCCTCTAGCAGCAGCGGGCGACACTCACCACAGGCCTGCAACAACTCGTCGGCCTCTACCTTCTCCAGGAAGTAGGCGGGCGCCAGCAAGGGCAAGCGCACGTGCTCCAGCAAACGCCGCAGCTGTCCGCGGCGGGCTGGCGGGTCGTGACGCACCCAGCGCATGGCCGCTTCGAACACGGCCTCCTCGTGTGCCACGCCCAGCGCTGGGTCGGCCAGAAGCGCTGCCACCTCGTCGGGCGTCAGCTCCAAGAAGTCGGCATGGCGCGCCACCTCCGCGAAGGCCTGGCGCAGCACGCGGCCGCAACGCTCGGCCAGAGAGGCGAGGGAGAAGGCAGCGGCCACGCGACGCAGCGCCAGGCTGTTAGCGGCGCGCAGGCGACCCTCGAGGAAGCGCGTGCAGGCCTCACGCAGGCCCGCCACGCCCAGCCGCTCGGCCAGCGCCAGTACTGCAGCCGCCTCATCCTCCGCGCGCAGCCTCACGCCCGCTCCGTACAGGTAGTCGAGCACCACGGCCAGCGCCGTCGCCACCGCTGTCCCGGCCGGGCCCGGTGCCTCGGGTACCACGGGAACCATGGCTAGGCCACGCTCTGGCTGCCCAGCCGCGAACAGGCTGCGGAAGTAGGTGCTGCCCGCGCTAAGCGCAGCGCGGTGGCAAGGGAAGTCGCGGCCACCGGCACGCAGCACCACGTCGGTGAGGGTGCCGCTCCGCCGATACGCGTTCAGGGTCTTTAGGATGCGCTGTGCGTGGCAGGACCCCGCGCACGGCGCCTCGGAGCCCCAATCCAGCTCCGGCTCCTCTGGCACCGGGCCCTCCAGCGTCCTGCCGGGCAGAGAACACAGACTGCGTCGTCGGCAAATCCACCTGGCTGGGGCCCGGTTAGAGGGCAGGAGGCCTCTCACCCACCATTCCTTCCGTTGGTTCACTGGTTTACTCAGGCAGGCGCGCATTATCTTAACTAGTGTGCTTTCATTCATGCAACCACTCTTCCTTCCATCCACCCGTCGAGATTCCTAATGGCCTAAATGAGCTAGTCCCTGCCTACCTGAAGGTCTAGACCCTGTCTTAGCTATACCACCTCCTGCTCCACTTACCCAATCAGCCATACTGCTCTTTCTGTTCTTCAAACGTGCTAAGCTTTTTCCTATCAGTATTGGCAGGAGACAGATGGCATGCTCTCAGATGGGGTAACTTAAGGAGATTCTAATGAAGGATTTACAAAAGCATAGACAGTGTTTTGGGACTCCCACAAGGGATAGAGCAGAGCCACATGGCTACCAACAGCAGGGAGACTTTACCTCCCCAAGGTCTAAAGGCAGAGGGCTGGGAGGCTATTGGAACCTGCACAAAATATCTGTATAAGGAGGGCCCTTTGACAGGAGCTGTAGCCTTTGGTCAAGGAATTCAGTCGACCCCACAGAGCTCCAGTATGTGTGGGGGGTATAACTCTACCCCCATCTCCTCACCCCATCCACTCTCCTTGGGATCTCTGGCAGGTGCTCCCTATTGACCACACCCTGATTATTCTATTTAATATCTGCCCCTCCCCAAGAGTACAGGATCTGGCCCATAGTAGGTGCTCAGTTAGTGCCTGTTCAAGGTCGAGTGAATACATCAAGTTAGTATTTATTGAGAGCCTTTTCTGTGCCAGTCAGTGAACAAGACATAGTCCCTGCCTTCCTGGAGCTCGCAGTGTGGCAGGGTCCCATGGGGAAGTACAGAGCATTAGGGGAGCTCAGAAGGGGCACTGAACCCAATTGGAAGGGAGTTAGGGAAGGCATCCCTGAGTGGAGATGGAGAATGATAAGAAGAATTAGCCGGGTGAAGGGAAGGGAGTGGAGGGAGGAAGTCTCCAGCTGAGAGAACAGCCTGTGCAGAGGCCCAGAGGGAAAGAGGATATGAGGTTAGAGCCCAGGTTGAGAGGGAAGTTGACCTTTTCCGTAAGTTTTCTGTTCTCAGGGAAGCCCTGTGGGGGAGTGGAAAGAGCTGGCTCTAAGGACTGATCCGGTGCTAATCCTGCCTCTGCTCCTGACTTGCTCTGTGACCTGCTCAAGTTACTCCCCTCAGGTTCCTCATCTAAAATGCGGTCATAATGCTTCTCTCACATGGTTGTTGTGACTTGGTGACTGTTAAATGGAATGTATGAAAAGTGCTAGGTATACAGTACAAACGAAACAAATGTTTCTTTACATGTTTTTACTCAAGAGGAAGGGAGCACACCGCATGTGTTAGTTGCTTTTATGTACATAATTTCATTTGATCCTCACAAACCTGAAGAGTTTCTTTAGACTCCTTCCCCTCTTCTTTTTCAAATTTGTCATGAGGAAACAATCACACAGATGGAACCTGCTCTTCAGAGGTTGCTGTGAGGATCAACGCAGGGGTGTTTGTGAAAGCATTCTATAGCCTGAAGGGCTGTAATGGATTGGTTATGATTTGGCCATTATGAACATACAGCTTCAGCTTGCATACTTCCAGGGACAAGGAGCACACACCTTTATGTAGCAACTTACTCTAGGGGAGCAGGACTCTGCTCTCTGCTCCTTGCTTCTCCCTCCATTCTCCTGATCCAGCTGCTCTGCCTCCCTTGAGACTGCTTTGCCCGGAGGTCAGATCTTGCCCAGTAGTCAGTCTGGCTTTCACTGTTTATGCCTGGGCCATCCAGTGTGGTGGATCCCCTATCTTAGCATCAAAGGAAATGAGCTTCCTGATGGGCAGAGTCCCAGGAAGTTAACTACTTTGTCCAAATAGAGGGGCTGGGACCTGAACCCACCTGGCTGTAGACTGCATGCCTAGCGGCTCAGCCACACTTGCCAAGGTTGGGGTGTATCCCAAGGAGCAGCGCAGGACCACTGGAAGGAGTTGATAGGGGTCATGGGAGCATGCTGCCTTCCTTTTATTTTCCACTGGCTGAGAAGGCAGCCCACTCTAAGCTGAGATCCAAGAGGGCAGGTCTCATCAGCATCAGGTGGGACTTCTCTCTGCAGAGATGTCCTGGCACAAGGGGCTGCCAGGGGAGAGGGAGGGAGTCCCCTCCTGGGAAGTGCGCCAGTACTTTTTCATTCATTCTCCTGCTGTCTACTGCACTGGGCACTGTGGACACACTGGGACATCAGACCCAGTTTCCACCCTAGGGATTTCCAGAGTGGGGGCCGAAGGACACCCCATTGGAACATGAAAGGTAGGGATTTCCAGGCAGGACTTGATCTAGTTTTCTCTTATCCCAGCTAAGAGTCTAGGCACCTCAAGCCGAGGGTGCTGACACAGACTGAGGTCCCCAGCCCCTAGAAGTTGACATGCCACCCTGTTTCTTTTTCACAGTCACACCTACACTCACAAACACACACTCAGACTTGTAGACATGACACAGCCAGGGGAGTCCTGCATCCTAAGTCCCCAGGTGTACCTGGCACTTACCTGGCCATGACCTCTCCCAGGCTCTCTGCAGCTGCTGCTCTTGCACTGACCACTCCTGTTTGTCCTGCTGCCCTGCACCCTTGGCAGCCTGGGCGCAATGTCCCTGCCGCTCTGCCTGGACTCCCGCTCAGGCTCAGCTGCAGGAGGACAAAGGGGATGGACGCTGGCGGGGTGGGGGGGGGGGGGAGGGGGAGAGGAGAGTTAAGGGGGAAGGGGAGGAGGGGACACAGGGCTTTTGTTCTACTCTTGGATCAGCCCTGGGAGGGGGAGAAGGGAGGACCCGGGAGTAGGCATGGGATTGACTGTGTGTGCAACTCTGGGGTCCGTGTGGCTGGATTGGGGGTGACCTGGTGCTGGTTGTGCCCCTGAGTGATACATGGATGTGAGGGTGTGTGTGTGTGTGTGCATGCAGGCGTTCCAGGGTACCTGTGAGTGTGGGAGTGCATGGGGACGTGGTGACTGTGGCATTGGGGTGGGTGTGATTGAGTAGCTAGCTGTAGGTGTGCCTAAGAATGTAACTGCACAGCTTGGAGGTCTAGGTATCCCTCCTGCCTCTTTGTGACTCTGTGCTGTATCTGTGTTCCTGCTTGACAGCAGACATGTCATTGTGCGACTTTGTATATCTGGTCATATGCATTGTGTGTCAGCATCTCTCTACGATCATTTCTGTGTGTGACAGGGGTCTGTGTGCACACTGGGGGGCTGTGTCATGTGGACTGTGTGTGGACAGTGTGTGGTCCTGGGTCTGTGGTATGGTCTGGCTGAGGTGTTTTTCCCTCGACAATGTACCCACCGTGGAGGGGGCACAATGAAGTGAGCGTGGTGGTGCTGGGCCAGCCTGGTGGGTGTGGGGAGAGAACGAGGCAGCTCTGGGCTGGCCTGGAGCCAGAGGGAGGCAGCTCCATAGGCTGGTGTCTGTTCACTTGCTGCCTCTACGAAGGGCCATAGGGCCTGGTGTCTGTGGGGCAGGTGAGGAAATTTGCTTTCACGGAAGAGGGCTGCAGTTTGGGAGGAGGGTGCCTTGGTGAGAGCCCGGATGGGCACAGGGCACCTGGGAGGTGGTACTGGCATTGCCTGGATTCTCTGTGCCGCTGCAGGCAGATCACTAAGCACCCCTTAGCCCCAGCTCTTCATCTTGGCAGGAGCAATAGTCTAGTCATGGTTCCTGCTCTGCCTGTCTTATTGAGGGTGCTGTGAACTCAAGAGGGGTTTGTAAGTGAAAGCCGTCTGCCAGGTGGACTCGGTGAGGCTGGGATCCTGCAGGAACTGCCCCGTCCCCGCCCCCGTCAAGGCTTAGGCAGGCCGAGTTTGTGGAAGAAGTCGTGATGGGAGGGGTCCCTGTGATGACGGCCAGGCATGTGTCCTGAGGCCTGGGGGAGGGTCTGCTCTAGGGACTCTGTTGCAGGGAATGGTGTATCCTGCTTCCCCCTAAAAAGGGATTGTACATATTGCTGTATGTTAAAGTATGTGAGAGATTTGGGCACCTAAATACCTGGAACAGAGGGGCTGAGGGTTCAGGGAGGGCCCTGGCAAAGGTGGACGGTGGGCTCAGCCTAGAGAGGCCTCACCCCCTAAGGTCCAAGGGAGGAAGCAAGGAGTGGGTCTGTGGAGACGGCAGTAAGGGAGAGGCCCTGTCTCCGGTTTCCCTGTTGAGGGCAGTCAGGCTGTCCTCAGTAGACAGGGAGAGGTCACAAGGAAGGCATTGGGAAGGTGGCCTTCTCAGTAACCCCTCAGATCAAGGGACAGGAGCCAGGGTTGACCACAGGCTGTGGGCTCAGCTGAGGGTGAAGGGCTCAGCTGTCGGCCTAGCTGGGGGATGGCCTCTATCCTCCTTCCATTGTTTGGGGTGAGGGGAGACTGCTGGACTGCCTCTGCACTGGGGAGTGGAGGGGTACAGTGTAGGGCCCTGGTGAGAGTGGGATGCTGACAGGCTGTTCCACTCAGAACTCCCAGCCCCTTTTCCCTGCTTCTGAAAGACCCTAGGATGACTGAAGTTGCCCAAGTGTGGCCAGCCAGGAGCCTGGGACATGCTAGCCAGTGGACCCAGGGGCACTGACTGGACAGGGAGGGGCTAGCATGAAAGATTGGTTGTTTTACTAGGCAGGCCTGCCAGACACTGGAGAGGAGGTTACTGGGGCATTTGGGTAGAGCAGTGTGCCCCACTGCTGGCCCAGACAGTCCAGGTTTCATATACATTTCCTCATGCCCAGGGAGAGCCGGGAGTGGACCTCTGCCCCAGGAAGGGAGCACTTGGCAAATGTTTGAAAGGGGGAAAGGAGGGTGAGTCCCCCGATAGTTCCCAGAGGGTCAGTTCTAGAGGTTAATGTGGGGGGCCCAGTCTGGGTTCCAGCATTAGGAGGGGTTTCTTTTCCTTTCCTCCCTGAAGGCTCCAGACCCCAAGAATTCTATCCAGAAGGCCCCTGTTTGGAGAAGAGACACATCCCTTGGCTCCCAGGAAGCACCATGTTTATTTAATGTAGGATGAAACTGGGGTTCAGCCCCCTCCTTTCCCCTAGGACACACCCAAGACCATGCAGACTTTTATGACAAAGATGGGATTTACAGACCCCTTCTCGTGGAGGGCAGAGGTCCAAGGACTGAAAGACAGGGGCATCTGTGGTCCCAGGGGCTGTATTCTGGCTTTCAGCTCAGGTGCCCCACTGTGCCAGGGATGGGAATGGGCCTCTTCAAAGCTGAACCTCCACCATGGGGGAGAGGCATCTCCTGGCTGAGGGCCCATCCCTCCGTAGGCCAGGGGTCTCAGAAAGCCTCCATGTGGCCACGAAGGGACCTGCTCGTCCCACTGCCCAGTCCTACGTCGGACCAGGGAGCCCTCCCATCTGCCCTACCATTCCCAGCTGGTTACAGAAGGCATGCAGAGCCTGAGTGGGATTCTGGCTCTGCCAGTTCTAAGCTGTGTGGCCCTGGATGGTCACTTTACCTCTCCAAGACTGTCTCCCCCACAACAATATGGGGACACTTGCCCCCAAGCCCAGTGCCGTTAAGGAAGCCCCAGTGCCATGTGATGCAGGGGAGGGGCTCCACCACCCGGCCACTCTCCCATTCATTTCTGAGAATGGTTCTTCCTCAGTCATGGGACCCGAATCCCAAACCCAGCAAGCTCTGTCCCCACCCTCCCACTGACAATTCAGAGATGACACATGTCAAGATGGCAGCTTTAATCATCTTGGCCAAGGCCCCTCAGGCTCCCTCCGCTGAAGGCCTCCTTGGCCATATACCCACCCCTGACCATGCCTGAACACTTTTCGCAGGTGGCCCCTGCCCTTGGCCACTGACATGGGAACCTGAGGTCATGTCAGCCTGTGGATCTCCTGGGTGTGGGTCCAGCAGCCCCGAGCCTGCTCTTGCCACCTCCAGGTGCTCCTAGGGGATATGGCTTGGACCCTCTCCTGGGGCAGGGCCAGCAGCAGCAGGAGGCTGGCAGGGGAGGAGTGTCTCCACCACTGTAGCAGGCGTTGCTCCTGGGCCAAGCTTCCTTGTGCTTTGAGACTGATGGAAGAGTAGAGGTGCTGGGGCAGAGGCCTAGTGCAGGCCCTTGAGGCAGGAGAAACATGGAGAAGGTGGTTTCCTCACAGCACAGACAGGAGGACAGACACACGTGGGCACACGCAGGCTCCACATCCTCCACTGCCGCAGGGGGCATGGCATGGCCCAGTGACCCTTCAAAGCTTCCAGGTTGGGATGCAAGGGAGAGCCTCAGGGAGTGGACCAGGCCCCGAGCCCCGAGCCACAAACTTCCCAGAAAAAGGAGCCCCAGGCCCGCAGGGGCATCTGAGAGGCTGGCGAGGTGAGCCCCCTCCAAGAGAGGCCATGGCTGATCAGGGGCTGGAGCCAACAAGGAGACTGTGGAGCCAGCTCCCAGAGCACGCTTCTGCCAGCTCTGTGGGCTTCCTGTCTCCACATGAGGTACAGGCTGGACAGACAGGTCTTCAGCTAACGCCCATTCCGGTCTGTGAGGGTCGTGGCGCGGCTGCCGCTCCCTTGGGGGCCCATAGGGGAGGTGGTGCTGTTGGCATATGTATCATAACTGTTGTCTGAACATACAGAGAGCTCATCGGAGACCTCCATGCCATCGCTGATCTCTGTTGGGCCAGAGGGAGGCAGAATGTGAGTGCAGAAAGGAGAGGGGTAGACAGATGGCTGGCAGATGCGGTGGGAACGGGTGGCCTGGAGCCACTCCTGGTCAGTCACCAGGAGGAATGAAACCTCGGGTTTCAGGTGTGCTATCGAGCTTTGCATTCAAGGCCCTTCTCAGTCTCTGCAAACACTCTGGTCGCACTTCAGTCTCCTCTCCCTGTAACTCCACCTTCCAGCCACAGAAAACTATCTGTACCCTCTTAAGCTTGGCACGCATGTGTTTACTCTCCTCAGGGCTTTGCACATATTGGCCCATCTCCTGGACATGACCTCCCGATAACACTTCCTTTTCTTAAAATCTGGCTAAATTCTTCTCATTTCTGTTTTTGCCCACAGGCTGGGATGGGGCCTCCTCATGACCACCCTGTTCCCCCCTGCCCCACCTGTATTGTCACCATCTGTGGCCCCTATCGGCTGGAGTACTTCAAGGACAGGGATGAGGTCTGGGCATCAGTGTCCCCAGTGGCTGGTACAGAGTCCTGGACACACAGCAGAGGCTTAGAAAAGGTCTGCTGAGGGGAGCTAAGCACACCTCAAGGGGACTCAGAGCACCTTGGTGGGGCTGAGGGTCCCACCAAGGGTGGGAGGGTCCCTGGAGAGGACCTCTCAACCAGGAGTGGGCAGGGGGTGAGGCCTGCGGCGACTCCTCAGGGCCAGTGATGAGAAGGTGCTAGGTGAATGAATGGCCTTTGGCACTACAGAGAGGCGGGGGTCGGGGAGGTGCAGAACCTGACAGGCCAAAGCGCTGGCCTCCTGCCTGTCATTCATGCTACCCGCCCCTCTTGCCTTCCCTGGGCCAGGCACAGTGTAGGACCCTGGGGACTCCAGGTGCCCTGGACGGGCTCCTCCTTCTAGGAGCTCCCCAGTGTCACCAGAGAGCTGTGGGAGGCCGGGGGAGGCTCTCCAACCCCACTTGGGTGCTCAAGGAAGGCTCCCAGGAGAAGGAGGGTTTTTGAGCGAGGGTAGGAGGAATTAAGTACCCCAAAGGCAAGAATCTGTGTATCCTCAGCACCTAAAACAGGGCCTGGCATGCGTCTGCTGAAGGAAGGGATAAAGAAAGGAGTGAATAAATGAGTGGATGTTCACGCAGTCGCTGGAGCCAGCCCCACTAAACCCACAAGCACCCCCCAACTGGGCTCTGGTTCACTTGGGCAGCATTTACCAAGCACCCGTCTGGACCAGGCGTGGCACTAACCCTCACAAGTACTCTGTGAGGGGGAGCTAGCCCATTTTACAGAGGAGGAGTCTGATGGTGAGGGAGGTTAGATAATATGCTCTTGTTCACACAGCTCGGGGGATAAGCTGGGATTTGAATCCAGGTCCATCCGGCTTCTAAATATCTCTCAAATCTGTCCTCTCCTGTTTCCATGCCCACAGTTCCCATCTGAATTATTGGTTTCCTTGCCTCCAGCTTCCCCTTCTAACCCAGCCTCCACACTCGTTAGAGACTGAATTGTGGGGAATTCCCTGGCAGTTCAGTGGTTAGGACTCTGCACTTCCACTGCAGGGGGGCATGGGTTCGATCCCCAGTCAGGGAACTAAGATCCCACAAGCCCTGTGGTGCCGACAAAAGAAGAAAAAAAGAGAGATTGAATTGTGTTCCAATGCCCTTCCTTCCCTTGGCTCGCCCAGCCCTCACCTCAAACCCATCACCCTCCTACCCTTCCTTCCCATTTCAGTTACATCACCTCCTCACAGAGTGGGCCCCAAAACCTTCCTCACTGCCCCAGGGGACTCTGAACCCCTCTCTCCTCCTTGAACCCCACTCTGGCTCAGCACCCCCATCTATTAGAGCTCAGTGACACCTAATTTTCCATGTATTTGTTTATACAGCTGCCTCCTCCATCAATCTGGGAATGTTAACAGGCAGCAATCGGGTGAAATCAATGTTTGTGGCATCTGTGTATGAACCAGCATGGCAGGATGGGCCTCCAGCCCTCCCCCCACCCCTGCATGTCACCCTTGCCCACTACCCATGGGGCTGACACTGAGCCACAGGACGTGGAGTTGATGGCTGCATATGGAGGGGTGGGTGTGCATTTCTGTGTGTGTATCTGTACCTGTACCAGTGTGAGCGTGAAGCTAGGTGGGTATATTTATGTCTGTGCCGTGTCCCTACCTGTATGTGCTGTGTGTGAAATGTGTGCACACACACCGGTCTGCATGTGTGGGGTGCAGAGGACAGAGCCCAGAGCCTGACTCAACCTGTCTGCGGAGCTGCACACCTGAAAAGATGAGCTTCTCCTTCATGATGCTGACGTCCCGGCTGGTCCGGTGCACCGCGGCACTCAGCATGATCTGCTCGGGGTTGTAGCTCCGTATGCCACCCAGGCGCCACCTGCGAAGATGGCCCCATGGGCATCAGGTCCTTCCCCACGTTTCCTTGGAGAAGGGATCCTGCCCACTTCCACAGACTCTCTGGATTTTGCCTGAGAGACCAGCAGGACTCTTGTCTGACTGTACAGATGGGGAAACTGAGGCCCAGAGTAGGGCAGAGCTGGGGCCTGAATCAGAGTCTGCTGACTGTCAGCCAGGGCTCTCCAGCCCTCTTATCTCCAGACCCTAGATCCTCTCCCCTTGCCCAGGAGGATGGTTAGGGGTTGGTTAGTTATGTTTCAGGTGCCCCCAGTTATACACCTGGACAAATTTGGGGGTGGGGGCTTAGCAGGCATGACTGATGACCCACCCTGGGGTACAAACCAATCTCAGGGAGTCCCAGCTGACGTTTCCTACAGCTCCACCATCAGGACCAGGCTGAGTGAAGCCAGTGAGGAACCCCAGAGAGGAAGTGAAGGAAAGCAGGGAGGGGAGGGGAGACAGTGGGGAGCTTGTCTTCATAGGGTCACAAGGCAAGTGTGCTGGAGTGACTTGGGGTGGGGGCTGCTGCTGCTCTGTTCCAACAGCCCTGGAAGAGTGGGGTGCATATTCCTTAGTGGAGAGGGACAGGCCGGAGCGTTACCCCTTTAATGGCTGGGGCAAGGTGGGAGCAAAACTGAATGGGCTGAGAGGTGGGGCTGCACAGGGCGTGCAGGGACCAGGCAGAGCCAGGAGGACTTGGGTTCCTTCGTCCAGCCCAGGGCACAGTTTTTGCTGTTACAGTTCCTCTGAACTAGCCCCAAATCCCTGGCCTCTGAACTTAGATTCTTCCTGCAGCCTAGACAGAAGGACTCACCAGACCCCCAACCCCACTCAGGAAAGTGGGGATCAGCTTGGAAACAAAAACCCAATCCCCCAGGGCCTGACGCCCTGCTGGAGTGGGTGGAGGGAGCCCAGACTCCACGGGAAATCAGTTGTTTCCAGATGGGATCAGCACAGCAGAAACGGACAGACAGATGGACAGGCAGACAGGTGGATGAACAGAGCAGACAAGGGGAAAGCAGGAGGCAGAGGGGAAGGCAACCTCTGGCTGGGCTGGCCGCCCTGTGCATCCTTGAGAACAGCAATAGGGTCTCTTATTTATCGCTGCGTGCCTGGCACCAACCCCAATGCCTGCTGTGTGGTGGGTGCTATAAGTATTGTTGAGTGAATGAATGGAAAAATGAGGACCACAGGGAAATGAACTTCTCCCCCAGGGTCCTCTCCTCCATCAGGCCTTGCCTGACCCCCCAGGAAGATGATGATGCTACCCTGGCTGTATCTTGAGTGGCCCAGCATGTCTGTGGAGCACCCTGGGGAAGAAGGCCCAGCACAGCACCAGCCAGCACATGTGGACATCTGCCGACTGAGAGGATGGAGGGACCAGGCAAATGGCCCTTTGCTGGGCTCAGTCCCACAGTCAGTGAGCACAGAGTTCCTCCTCCTAGAAGCTGGTCAGTGAAGGTGACTGACCTAGGAGGGCCCAAGGCACCTGACCAAAGGGAACTTGCATCCCCAAGACCAAGACCAAGGTCTCATCTTGGAAATTAACGTTAAACCCAGGAGGAAAGTGTCAGGCCCATGTCTCTGCAGCAAGGTACATCTAGGTCAGGAAGCTCAACTGCTGGGGGTATTTCCCAGGGGAAAGTGCGGGAGGCTGTGCTCATGGGGGTAGAGCAGTGGGGTGGGAGTCAGAGACAGAAAGTGGAAGAGAGAGAGAGAAGAGAGGTGGAGAGAAAGATAAACAGAGTGAGCGATGGGAAAGGCAAACTGGGGGTGGGAGGGCCACAGGGCAGGGAGAAACAACTTGGTAGGCTGTGCGCCGGGCACTGGGGAAGGCCTTGCCCAAAGTGCCAGGCTGTGGGGGGTGGCCCAGGCAGAGCCCCTCCCCAGAGGGAAATGCCCTGGTGCTGAGAGAGGCCAGGTCAGCAACCTGCAAGGAAATGCTGGTTCCCTGTCTGCGGGAGGGAGAGACAGCAGAGGGACACACATGGCAAGGTGGCGAGAGAGAAGGGAGGACTGCAGGGGACAGGACGGGAGCAAGGATGGGAAGGAGGCTTCAGGCAGGGGAGGTGTCTGAGAGGGTGACCTGGGCCTAGGGCTCCTCAGGAGGCAGTCTTTCAGAGGGAAGTGGAGAGGGGGCGGCGAGGAGGAGGGAGAAAGAGGAACAGGAGGAGGAGGACCACACCAGAATTACCTGATCAAGTGATAGCTGTGAGATGCCAGAGTGCAGCAGAGAGTGGGGAGGGGGGAGAGAGAGGAGGGACATGCGCCGGATCAGAGCAGTATGGGACAGAGAGAGAACGTCAGTCAAGAGTAAAACCGCAGCCTGCTGCTTCACGGCTGGGTTGGGGCCCCGCCTGGCCCTAAAACCTCCCCAGGACCAACCCACTCCCACTGCGACCACCACCCCCAGCCGTCGTCCTGAAGGGTGGGTGGGGAGGTCTGAGCCCGGCACGAGTGCTGTGGAAACCTGTGCCCTGGGTGACAGGTGGGGAGACAAGCCTAGAGAGGAGCCCCCCTGAAGCTAAAACTCACCAAAGAGTCTACACAGCAAGTCCTGGCCCAGCTTGGCTCTGGGCTCCCGGCTGGGTGCTCATTCCAGAAGCCACTGGACTCTGGCTGAGGGGGATGGGCTGGGGGCCACAGGGAGGCCTCCTTCTCCCCTGAACAGGGTGGTCTGGTCAGGACATCTCCCGGCCGAGGGCTCAGGAGGACGTTCACCTGGCTCGGGGTGGGAGCTGGCCTGTCTTGGGCAGGGAAGTCCACGGAAGGTGGTCAGGGCCTACTCACTTCTGGAGCACGAAGATGCCAACGATCAGGATGAAGGAGATCAGGTCGGCGGTGACCCACATGAGACAGTACTCGTCCGGGGGCTGTGGACAGATGGCCCACGACCAGCTTCCAGTCATGGCTGGTCCAGACCAGGGCTCCAGACCAAGGGCCCATGGGCAGGAGGATCGCACGTCACCATCAGGGAGGGGCAGAGGAGGACCTGGAGGGGGCTTGGGGGCTTGAGATGATATTTTGTAGGTGTGGGCCTGGGGTGTGTGTGTGTGGGGGGGGTGGGTGTGGGTGTGTGTGTAGGATAAAAGAGATCTGTGCAGTGTTCACTGTAGAGGTGGTGTGTTTTAAACCTAGAGGATTTATGTGCTTAAAGGGGCTTAATGCAAGAACCAAAATATGAAAGACAGATAGATGAATGAGAGGGTGTGACGTGATAAGTAGGTGCGCAGGTGGGTATGTGAAGAGGTGTGTGGCATCCATGTACATGTAAGAGTACATGTCGCTGTAGGCTGTGGAGTGTGGGAGCTTCCCCTCCAGGGGACCATAGCAAGGGGCCCAGCAGGGCAAAGCCTGCAGAGCAGCCAGGCTTCACACCCCCTTGATCTCAGGTAAACTAGAGGAGGGGCAGGGGTGGGCCAGAGGCACTTTTTGCTGTTGGTCAGTTCCTGTGGCCTGAAAATCAGAGTGTGCTCATAGCTACTGCTGCCACAGTCAGTTATTTCATCTCATTCCGAGATGAACCTTCAGAGGTTTGAAAAGACAATGGGTGGGTGGGCGGATGGAGATAACCACCCAAAACCTAGATCTGATTCACTGACACAGCCTCATCTTAGCCATGAGACCCTCCATCTGCCTTCATGACCCCAGGGAAGTGGCGGTGGGAGCACAGGAGGGCGGTCAGGGCCCCCCAAAGCCCTGAGAGCTGGGACTGGAACGCAGGCCTGTCTTCAGGTGCTCAGTTGGTGAACCAACTGAAAACTGGTTTTACTGGCTGTAACCTCTAAGAAGATTTTAATGTTCCCTATTTTTGCCCTGTTGCCCTCTTTTCCCAATGACTTCCCTTCCTTTAAAACAAAATATAATAATCTCCAACCCCCCGCCAAAACCCAAGTAGTTGTTTATTTGTCTAGAGCCTTTGGTGTTTTTCCCCATGTGGCTCAGGCCAAGGTTCCTACTACCACCCAGACCTTGGCGCAGGCCCCAGAGGTCAGGAGAATGTTCTTCATGCCTCAAGCCTGTCCCCTCAGGTGCTTCCCCCACCCCTGAGACCTCACCAGAGAGAGCCCGGGTGTGGAGCCTGCCCCCCAGCCCTGGAAGCCATAGGCAGCTCTCTGGACCCCCAACAATCCCCAACTCACCATAATCCAGAGAGGGGAGGGCACCTGGGATAAGGTGTGGGAGTTGTCAGAGGTGACAGATGGGACCCCCGCGCACCACAGCAGGGAGAAGAGCCACGGGGCATTGACTGTGTAGAGGTTCACGCTCAGGTTCCAGGATGCATAGTCCCTGTGGGGCAGGGACAGAGGCTGGTCGGCCCTTTGGCCAGTTTGGGAAGCCTTTAAAGCATGGCCCTTCACAACCTCACACCATCCTCAAAACTGTCCCTGGAGGAAGGAAACTCCGCTCTCAGAGGGCCAAGCTCACATACAAACTCAGGTCTGCCTGATGTTCTCAACCTCTCCTCTTTGAACCCTGAGCCTCTGTGTCCAGTCCTCTGGGTGAGCCTGGGCAGGATGGGGTGGGCACCTGAGCTCCTGGCGGGACACCTGAGTGTAGCGCAGGTTCAGCCGCTGGATGTGGCCCCTCCGCAGGCTGGCAGCTGCCTCCTTGGAGCCCGATGTCTGCTGGAAGCCAGGAGCCACCTTCTGCACGAAGGGCCTCTGCCTGTTAGGCAGCCACAGGACCTGCAGGCAGGAGAGGAGCAGCCTCTGATTTCCCTTCTATAAAACGGGGTTAGGGTGTCTATCCTGGAGGGGTTAAAAGAGGCGGGACCTGGCACGCAGTGAAAGCTTTCAGGTAGTAATCACCTCTGGGGGATGACTTGGTCCCAGCCATGGCTGGGAATTGCTTTGGCAACACCACAGGAAGTACCCCCTCCAGACCCTAGTCAGGGCAAGACTGATAACGCCCCAAATTTCAACTACTGTGCATGTGGCCACCAGCGTCTAGTGTGCTGTCATAGTTGGTATCGTATTTTTCTGATCCCCAGGTATCATGTAGGTAACACTTCATGGAAGTACCATGCTCTGAAGAATCTGGCCCTACTCCTGCCCTTTGTACATTTTACTTTATTTTTTTTCCTTTGTACATTTTAAACAACTTTCTTGTTTCCCTCTTGGCCCCATGATGACCCTGTCAGGGAGGCATGGGGCATGCTACCCTCATTTTACAAATGTGGAACCCTGAGGTCTGGAGAAGGGGACACGGTGAGTTTACTGCTTGAGTGGGACTCCAGGCAGGCCTGGTCTCCCTGAAGGTGGGGCAGGGCTGGGCGGAGCTCAGCTCCCTGGGGACAGAGCTGAGTGGGGCTGGGCTGCAGGGCCTCACCTGGTGCTGGGGGAAGCCTGAGCGCAGCAGGGCCTCCAGCGTGACGTTGAGGAAGCTGCCTCGGTAGGGGTGCTCCCGCGGCGGGTCGCGCAGGTTGAGCAGCAGCGTGGCATTGCCCTTGGCCAGCTCCAAGAGTTCCATTAGGCTGCAGATGGACTGGTTTTGGGCCTCCCTGTGGTCAGACGGTGACAGGGAGCTGGCCGTCCAGAAGGGGTCCGTCTGGCAGAGACAGGGACACACATGGTTGTCTCACCAGTCATATGGGGCCTCCACATGCCTTCCTGGCTATGGAACTTGGAGACAACTGAGCTGCCAGTGTCGGCTGGTGTGTGCAAGTCAGGCACATTGAAGGCTGGGGCCCTGTGGGACCTCTAGGAGAACCCAACCATAACCTCTCTATCCCAGTCGCTTGCCAAAAGAATGATTTGCTTGGAACATATCCCAGACCCCAGTCCGTTTTTCTCTCAGTAGCATTTCAGACCAGAGAACCAAATTCCTCTAGGGTTTTACAGTGTTAACAATTTTAGCTATTAACTGTTATAATCAAAATCAACTTTTTCTAGTAGGGGAGGCAGAACCAGAACAAGTAGTGACAACCATAATATCTGGGCTGCAGTGGCAGGAGCCCAAGGAGGCCGCCAACCAGCCTGGCTGTGAGTCAAGGAAGCTTGGCGTGTGAAGGTCACCTGAGCTGAGGGCTGCCCCTGGCCCTCTCCATGGAGTCCCTGACCATGCTTTCCATGCCTAGGACTGGGACAGGTGCTGCCAGACCTTCAGGAACCACTGGCCAGCATTGAGCCTCTGCAGCAGCGTCCAGTTGAGCATGGAGGCGGGCCTGCGGGCGAGCTCCGGGAATTCCTCCTCCACGTTGGTGGTGCGGCGCAGGGTGGCGTCGTGCATGAGGAAGGGCACGCCATCCAGGCTGTGGGAGGGTGGGGCCGCGGAGTCACTGCCCAGCCAGGTCCCTCACCCGCTCCTCCCACACGCTCCTCCCCACCCACTTACACCAGCCCACCTAGGGACCCAGGGCCGCTCTGCCCCTCTTCGGGCCTCAGCTTCCCCATCTGCATAGGGAAGTCAGTGGGCGGTAGGCGAATCCCTCGGCTCTCTCTGAGGGTCAGATGGGGGTGGGCACGGCTGAGGAGGAAGGGCTGGGCGTATTCTCTCAGCAACCCTGGGAGGTAGAGGCTATCTCATTTGATAATGGGGAAACTGAGGCTGGAGACAGAGGTCATCAAACTCAAGGCCTACCAGCCAGTAAGTGGTGGAACCTGGCTTAGAACCCAGTCCATGTGATGCCATAATGAGAAGAGTGCAAATGCAGGCCCTTTTAACAAGTTCCACCCTGCTATCATCCCGGTCTGCCCCACTGCTGGGGCTGCCAGTAGCCCCATAAGGTGCCTTAGCGTGAAACAGTAAAAGGCACAAGTGCTCCCCCTCCTCAAGACATTTTTCTACCATCTGCTAGAAAGTTTTGATAAATACACAATTCTATAATGTCTACAATGGGAACGGTATCCTTATACTGTGGTACCCCTGTTTAGTACCCTGCCCCCCTCCCCTTCTCAGACATGATGTTATCAGATCAGTATGGACACTTCTTGCCCTTTATACAAACACATACTTATATATCTACATGTAGAAATTGTATAGATCACTTTTATATGGTCTTTAAAAATATAATTGACATCACCATGAACGTATCACTCTGCACCTTGCTGATTTCACTCATCACAGTGTTTGTGCTCCATCTTGCTGAGCCATATAGATCTAGTCTTTCCATTAAGTGGATCTGTGGCAGGACTCCAGGTCCCTACCTCCACCCTGCTTGAATCAAGTGTCTGTTTTTTTCTCTATTTTATATCCTGGAGTATGGCACAAAATCTATTTGCATAAAATGGTGCCTGCCCTGCAGTGGATAATCCAAGCCTCTGCTCTCCCATCTCTAAGACTCTGGGACCAGACGTGTCTCCAGCAGAAACCTGGATGTGGTTGCATCAAGGAGGAGTAGAGGTGCTGTCCTCCCAAGCCCCACGCTTACCTGATGGTGACGTCAGCCTGGAGTCCATACAGCTTCTGCTCTAGGGCTTTCCTGAAGGACATCAGCGTGTGCTCTGGGGCCAGCTGGGGAGGAAGGTGGTGGTGAGGGAGAGCCAAGCTTTAGCTCAAGCACCGCTCCCCAACCCACAGAAAATCTTCCACGTTGGGAGGCTGGGGTAGACCTGGTTTTAATTCCACTCCTCTAAGCAGTAGCTGTGGAGCCCTGGGCATCCACGCAGCTTCTCTGAAGCTCAGTTTCCTCATCTGTTAAATCATGCCTACCTCATAGATTTTTTTGGTGGTGTGGGGGAGAGACAAGCAGGGATGGTTAGTGTTGATGTATATAAATGTTGGGGGTGGAGGGCTTTTTCACAGTCTTCTGCCTCTATGCAGCCTTGGGCTGGGCTGAATGCCAAGTTTCTTCCTGGTTACACCTTGAGTCCAGATGGAGATCCCCAAGGGAGAGGACAGAGTAGACAGCATGGCAGAGTTTCAGTGGGGTGACTGGTTTCTACATCTATACAGACATGACAAGACCATCTCCTAGACTGTTATAAGGATTAAAAGCCCCTAGCATGTTGCCTGATAAACAGTAAGTGCTTAATAAATGACAACTGTTACCCTATAGCATATACATTAGAAAATCCTAGGTCTAGTCCTGACTCTGCCGTTAACTAGGTTTGTGACCTTTGGTGCATCTCTTTATCCTGTGGGCCTCAGTTTCCCCATTTGGTCTTTGGCGGTATATGTACACGGTTCTCTGAGTGTCCTTCCAGCTGGGGCAGTCGGGGTTCCGAGTCTCCCTAGTTGTTTGGTCTGATGATCCTGTCATACCCTTTGCTGCCACTAGGGGTCAGCACCATACCAAGGATTGGGCTAGGACCATGTGCAGCGCAGGATGCAAGACAGGGAAGACATCTGGCAGTGAGGGATGGGTGGAAAGGGCTCCCATGGCTCATCCCATTGTCACCAAGACATGCTCATTCCCATCTTCTCTTTCTCTGGCCATGCTGTTCCCCACCATGTAACACACTCCCCTCCTCTGGGAAGCGGCCTGGCATGGCAAGGGCTTTGAAGCTGAGAAGGAGCAATTCCCCTTCCCAGTCACCAACCTGGGCCATCACACCTCACCTTCTGGACCTCGGTTTCTTTAGCTGTATAAAGGACTAATATTACCAAGCTCATAGATGAGGTAACAGACGTCAGCAGTCTCTGAAATGTGAGTTCCTTTCTTCCCCTTTCTGCAGGGCAGAGCAGCCTTGGGGGATATGCTGCCTTGTCTCCCGGTCAAGTGGGCTCGGTGAGACCCCACAGAGGCATCCAGGTGTGGACTTGGTGGGGTTCCTGCTCAATCACCTCTAAATGCCCTGTGGCCAGGCGTCCCACAAGCGACCACCAGAGAGGTACCAACACCCCCTCCCACGTGGCAGAAGGTAGACTGTGGGTAGACACAAAGAGCGTAACAGGGGCTATGAAGACCCTTGGGGGAAGTGTTTGGGAGGGGCAAAATCTCTTTTCTGGAGGCTTTTTAAACTCAGATCTCCCTGCGTTAGGTGCTGGCCTCCTTGAGAAAGAGGGTTGCTACTGCCTCAGGCCTAAAGGCAGATGGGGTTATTATTGTCAGAAGCGTGCATGTGGGGGTGTGGTTGTCACAGACTCATGGTGGTGGACCACTGTGGTTAAGAGGCCCAACTTTGGAGTCAGTCTGACCAAATATTAAAGTATGCACACACGCACAGGCCACCCACATAGGAAGGACACCCCCGCCCAGGGCACACAGATACCATCTCCAAGACAGGGATGAGCACTTGGGCTTACCACACACAGATGTGTGGACCCAGAGTCAAAACCTCCCACAGGCAGACATATACAGGTGTAGACACTGGTACTCATGCATTCACAGTGACACAGGGAGGACTTGTGTCAGACACCCACACCAGCCCCTCAAGGACCACCACCAGGATGCAATCAGCCAGATGCACAATGGGAGAAATTCTACAGGACAAATGACTCAGTTTCTTCAACAAATAAACAGCATATGGGGGAAAAAAGGGAGGGAGATTATTATAGACTAAAAGATACTTAGAAGACATCCCAGCCAGCTGTACCACGTGGACCCTGTTTGGATTCTGATTTTTCACAACTATAAAAAGATATTTTTGAGACAAAGTAAAGCTGAACACTGATTCAGTATTAGATAGTATTTAGGAATGATTATTAATTTGGTTAGGTGTAATAGTGGCAGTGTGGCGTGGTTCTGTTTTTAAAGTCTTTATGCATTAGAGATACATCCTGAAGTAAGCATGGATAAAATGATACAATACCTGGGATTTGCTTTAAAATATTAAAGCACGGGGAAAGACAAAGCAGGGCGATAGATGAAACAAGAATGGCAAAATGTTGATAAATGGTGAAGGTGGTATTGGATTCATTATACTATTCATTCCCCTTCTGTGAATGTTTGAAATCTTTCTGCTAAAACAACAATCCACATGGGGCCACCCCACTCCTTCCCTTTGCCCCTCGCTTCCTGCCTCAGCACACCCTACCCTCTTGTCCTGTGGCCTCCAGAGCAGGTGGGGTGGGTAATATGGGTCATGGAAAGAAAAACAGCGATAATCTGGGACCCTGCCTCCTGGAAGGCTGTCCTCCTAATTTATCCTCACAAAAGCCAGCAGCAGGGAGGCTTGGAGGGGACCAGCAACCCCCCAGACACACGGACAGCATGTGGCAAAACTGGACCCCAAATCCAGATCCTCTGACTCCAAAACCATGGCCTTTCTAGCTGGTTGCCTCCAAGAGGTGCGGAGAGCAGCATGGGGTGTGATGGGAGGGCACCAGGGTCCAGCTCAGGGGTGCAGGTCTCTGAGCCTTATCTAGGAAATGGGCACAATAATGGTGATATGCATCCCTGTCCGACGTGACGCCTCCTTTAAATGCTTACTTCGTGAGGCCCCCTAGACTACCCTGAAATTCAACAATACCATGGAACTCCCAATTACTGCCACAACCAAGAAAAAGCTCTTATAGAGCCCTCAAGTGCTCCCTGGTGGTGATGAGTGGTACTGCATCTGTTGAGAGCCAAAGTTCAAGGCTTTCGTAGGTCAAGAAACCCAGTCTAGAGAAGCAGGAGGGCTTGCCCAAGGTAACAGGAAAGCGTAACTCTTACTTTCTGTGAGCCAGACTCATATCTGGGCATATCACACATGATAACTCTTGCTTCCTGTGGCCATACGGTGCAGACACTCCCATCATCCCAGGGGACAAGATGAGGAAACTAGGCACAGAGGAGATAGAATAAGCCCTGACTCCCATAGCTGCCAAGGGGCCTGGAAGCCTGGCTCTGGAGCATACTCCCTCGAGGGGAGGGCCTACTGCGGGGTCACAGGGGTGGCAGAGCAGGAGCAGGTGCTGACTTTGACTCCCTTCCACTTTCCGTCTCACCCCGGTACAAATGTTTTCCTTTAGCAGTGGGCTCGGAGCTGCACCCAGCTCTCTTGCCTGCACAGCCTGGAGGGTTTTTCTGCTGCTTTGTCCCAGCCCCCGGGCCCTGCTCCCTTCCCCACACCCAGCATCTCTCTCTCTCCTGGGCCTTCCTAACATACAACCTGGCAGAATCTGGCCCTAGCCTAAAACCCTCCTGCATTTTTCCAGGGCCCTCAGGATGAAAGTGAAATCTTTCAAGCAAGATGCCTTCAGGCTCTTCAGGACTTGATCCCATTGAAACTCTCCAGCCTTTTCACCAATCCTTTCCATTAAACCCCTCCCACACCCACCCCCCCAACACCACCACCACAAAAAAGGGCTAAAAATTGTGGCTATTATTACATGTATTATATACATTTCCCTGCAAGCTCCTCCCTACAAGGAGATAGGTTTTTGCCTGTCTGCCCTCTGCAATGGCAGCTCCACCCACCCCTCACCCCAGTCTTTAGGGCCCACAAGTGGTACTCACCATGGGGGCCCCACGGTGGCCGATGAGGGCAGGCTTGGGGGCCAGGTCCTTTTTCTCCATGATGCAGGGAGAGGAGATGGTGAGAGGGGCCAGGTAGAGGGCAAACACCACGGTGAAGAAGGTACCGAGAATGGCCATCTGGGAGGCTGCAGACATGGGCCCAGCCATGAGCCCCAGGCAGCTCGGCAGGGTGTGCTGGATCTCCCTCCTCCCTCCACTTGTCAGGACCCAGATGCTTTGAGGGGACCCTGCACCAAGAGGATCCCCCATTCTTGCTAGGAAGGTGAACCTGGCCTCTACCTCACACACACATGTAGAGACACAGAGGAAGAAACACACAAGGCCGAGGCTGCAACCTCTGTGGAACCTGCAGGCCACTCTGAACCGGGACTCCCCACACTGAGAGCAAGGGCCGCACCGTATCCCCAGGCTACCTAGGTAATGTCCAGGCAGGGGCAGGACAAGCTGCCCTAGGTACTTGGAGCGCATGGAGGGTAGGTCCTGCCCAGTCATACTTACAGGATCGCTCTGCGCGGGCAAACTGTCCTGCCACGATCCAGGAGAGCGCAGTGACGGCGACCAGGGCCCCCACGTGCAGGAACGGTGCTGTGCCCTTGTGTGCAGGAAGGGGCAAGAGAGACTGCTGGCTCCCAGCTGTGCCCAGACCTTCCGGTTACCAACGTCCTTACGGCCTGTCTCTATCCATGGGGCAGGCAAGTGTCTCCATTTTTCAGTGGAGGAAACTGGGAGTCCAGGTACCCCGGATTGTAGCACCCTCCCTGCCTCTGAGTTGCTATGCGATGTGGACCCCTCCCTACTTCCTCTGGACCTTGATCTAGAGAAATGGGAGTGACCATAAGGCACTGTCCTGTTTTGAGGGTCCTGGGGAAGCAGCCACCCCATCCCCACCCCCACTCACCTGCAGGGAGATCAGCAGCACCTCCCACTCGTCTTCCCACAGCTGGGCCACAGCTGACATGGCCACCACTGTAGCCACCAGGATGACCACCAGACCTATCTGGAAGGGGAAGAGCCACCAGAGGGTCAGGGCAGCGTCAGAGCCCCATCGGCCCAAGGGTACCCAGTGTGTCTGAGAGGGAGAGCACAGGTAGAGAGACAGAGCAAGAGGCTGAGAGGTGGAAAGGGGAGAGTAGAGAGTACAAGAGAGACCGACAAAGCCGGGCAGAGGCAGCCGTGCAGAGGACAGTGAGAGAAGGAGAGGCAGGAGAAGGCAGGTGGACCCAGTGAAGAAGGGGCCGCAGGAGAAATAGAAGGGAGGGTTGAGAGCAGACAGGCGGGCTGGAGCTGGGGTAAGGTGGGGCATGGCCCCAGGGCTCAGGGTGTGAGGAGGCAATACACTTGGCAAATGCGGGGCCTCCCTGAGGCCAGCAGGTCCCGTGCTGGACCTTGCCCAGCCACCTTTCATCCAGCGCGCCAGGTGAGGAAACCAGGGCTCCCCAGGAGATGGGGCACGGGGGGACCTGCCCAGGTTGCAGGGCAGCAGGCTGAGGAGCCGGACCCTCTGCAGAGGCTGACACCCAGCCCGGCCTTCAGGCTGGAGCAAGCAGAGGTGAGGCAGGGGTCCGCCCCACACGCCCCGTTGCCAAGGCCTGCTCTCAGCCTCCTAGCTTCCAGCCTCTAATGTGTTCTGGGAGCTGCCCTCCCAGAGGAAGTGAGGAGCACAGCTCTGATGGAACACCAGATGGAACCTTCATGGGACAGAAAGCTCTGGGGACAGATGGGATCTGAAATATGTCATGTAACACAAGACGCTCCCCCAAACTAAGTAATGCCTGCTTTCTGGTTACTCAGCCCCCCAGGGTCCCTGCCTCGGGCTCTGGATCTCACTCTGCCCAATCCCTCCACAACGCCAGGCCTGCCTCATAAAACTCAGGTCGCACCTCTACCCCGAAGCCTTCCGCGGCCCCTCTCTCCATAGGCACCTGCCAAGATGGCCACGTCCGGCCCTCCTGACTTCCAACTGCCTGCTCCCCAGCTGCTCTCTTTGCCAGTAGGGCTCTCGCCTTCTTTTTCTTCTGACAGTGCCTTTCCTGGAGGCAGCGGTATTGTGAGAGCCCTCTAACGACCAAACAAGCTCTAAATTGAGTTTCTAGCTCGTCAGGGCAGAGACAGAGGCTGATCCATCTTCGTTCCCTGCCAGGCGGGGAAGATTCACCCCCGTCTGGGATTAAGTTTGCCTTTGGAGGTTTGTCGTTCCGGCCCATCAGCCTGGAAACAAATGTTCCAATAAGAAGCAGTAATAAGGCTGAAATGGATAGGAGCCCTTACGGACTGTGACATGCCGGTCCAGAGGACACGGGAAGAGAGACATGAAGGTGCATGGAGGGCCCGAGTGTGCCTGGCTCTGTGGGAGGCACTCCGCTTGCTCCTCGTGTTTATCCTCATAAAATCCCAGCTGAGATGTTATCATCTTCATTTTACACGTAGGAAAATGGGGCTCAGATAGCCTAAGGGTTTGCTTGGTCACGTAGCTTTGAAGTGGGGGCAGATTCAGAAGCAAACCCCATTCTGCCCGTCTCGGAGGTCGTGCTCTTTCTGGGATGTCACACTGCAGTGGAGGGAGCCCACGAGTGTCCTAACCATTCCTGAGCATCCTCCCAACCCCCCTACCCCAACATGCAGGCTCCCTGCCCCTGCTGCCCTCCAGGCCATAGCAAGCATCTATGAAGGGTCACCTCTGAGCATTTTATTACAGTATTTTAACTGCTAGTGGAAATACTTGTAATAAAACTGATTTCCAAGGATCCTAATGCAATTAAAAATTTTTCCTCTCTGAATTCTGCAGTGGCTGTAGTGGCAACCTTATGCTCCACAGCATTACCGCAGTGGTTAAGTTCTGTGGGGTTTCCCCACACATGCCGTGTCCTTAAGCCACGATAACAGTGCTGACTCCCAACAACTCTACCACCCTCCCTGAAGTCTGACTGGAAAGGATACATCCCACCCAGAAGGCTCAGGGGAAGCCTCTGAGAAAGCGGTCTCTGGTTTTCTGTGCTGGAGGCACCGCGGTTTGTGACAACAGCGGGAGGGGTGGATACAGGAGCTACGTCCGTTCATTCAGTGAGCCTTGCCTGGGTGCTGGGACCCGGAGGAGTTGGAAACCAGCTCTGCCAACAGGTGGGCCTCTTGCGGGGGTAGCTGAAATCTGGGTTCTGTGGTCTAAGTGGCAGATTGGCCCAGGGTTCAGGGACCCACTTATGTCACATCCCTCGGTGACTGTGCCTAATGGGGGTGGTTAACTTCTCAAAGCATGTTTCCTGAACTGTGAAACGGGGAGAGTGAGCGCCTACCTGAAAGGGATTTGGAAAGATAAATGAGAAAATGCAAGAGAAACGCTCAGCACCATGGCTGGCACCAAAATAATAAGTGCTTACTAAATGTTAGTGGTATAATTTTTAAAAGTGGACATAATATCAAATAAACAGGATTATTTCAAGGAGTAAATGAAATACAGTGTGGAAAGAGCCTCACATGTAACCCAATAAATGATGGTTGTGGCACCATACCTGACGGGCAGGATGAATGTTCCTTCCTAAACCGCAACTAGAGGGATAGAGGCTAGACACCAGGAAGAACTGTGAAGCCTGGGCCGGCTGTTTGGAAGGAAGTCTGGATTCACTGGCGGTGCTGATGCGGACGGCCTAGGGAGGTGGGAGCTGTGATCAAAGCCCCTCACAGCGGTGGCACCTGAACTGATGCTGGGGTGGTAGGTGGGGTGGGGGGGTATCTCAGGGAGACCACCTCCTATTTGCTTCAAAGCCCCCAAGTACCCTTCCACCTTCTTCTTCACGTCCTGGACCCCTGGACTTCTCCTGGAGGCTCACCTGGGAGGGGTTTCTGGAAAATAGGAGCTTTGGGAGGACCGGGGAGGAGGGGGAAGGGCCCCAAGTGGACATCCAGATCCACTCAGCGTACCCAGCCTGCCGCAAATAGCTCCCTCCCCGCAGTGCCTAGAGGCCCTCTGTCCTCCAGCCCTCCCCTCCTCAGGACTCGGGGGGGAACTGGAGACTCTCAGAATAAAGATTGTGATGAAAACATAGCATAAAACTATATAGCATTAAGTATAGTACTGGTATAGGACCAGAGAGATAAATGAAAGTAAATAAAAAAGCTTAGAAACAGATCTAAATACATAAAAATATTTAGTATATGATAAGAGTGGCATCTCAAATTAGAGTGGAAAGGGTGGATTACTCAACAGAGAGCTGGGAGCATTGAGAAGCAGCATTGAGAAGCCATCTAAAAAGCACAAAGTAAGATCACATTGTACCCTAAAATAACTTCCAAAAGGACAACAAATTTAAATGTTAAAAAAAAGTAGAAACATAATGACCAAATGATACCACAGAGACATTTTTTATCATCTTGGAGTGGGAAAGACTTTTCTGACATGAAACCCAGGAGCCATAAAAGAGATGACAGAATCCCTAAGCATAAAAAATCCGTAAGGATAAAAAAATTCCTGTGGCAAAAATACAACAAGCAAAGTCAAAAGATGAATGACAACTAGGAAGGATGATTTGCAGTTCATCAGCCAAAGGCCTCATTTTCCAAATCTATAAAGAGCTCCTGCAAATTAATAAGCGAAAAGCAAATCTCACAGCAAAAAGGGCAAATGACATGAGGAGACAGTTTATAGAAAAAGAAATGTCAATGACTTAAGCAGATGAAAGATGCTGAACTTAACTCATCATAAGGGCAATGCAAATTAAAACTACACAGTATGGAGGGACTTCCGTGGTGGTCCAGTGATTAAGACTCTGTTCTACCAATGCAGGGGGCCCAGATTTGATCCCTGGTCAGGGGACTAGATCCCGCATGCTGCAACTAAGACGCGGCGCAGCCAGAGGAATGAATGAATGAATGTATGGGACTTCCCTGGTGGCACAGTGGTTAGGAATCCGCCTGCCGGTTCAGGGGACACAGGCTCAATCCCTGGTCTGGGAAGATCCCACATGCCGCAGAGCAGCTAAGCCCATGCACCACAACTACTGAGCCTGCTCTCTAGAGCCCGTGAGCTACAACTAATGAGCCCGCGTGCTGCAACTACTGAAGCCCGTGTGCCTAGAGCCCACAAGAGAAGCCACCGCAATGAGAAGCCCGCACACCACAATGAAGAGTAGCCCCCACTCGCCACAACTAGAGAAAGCCTATGTTGCAGCAACGGAGACCTAACACAGCCAAAAATAAATGAATTTTAAAAAAACAAAAACCAAAAAACTACACAGTATGGACATCTCTTAAGAAACTAAAAATAGAGTCACCATATGATCCAGCAATCCCACTCCTGGGCATATATCCAGAGAAAGCCATAATTTGAAAAGATACATGCACCCCAATGTTCATTGCAGCACTATTTACAACTACAACAGCCAAGACATGGAAGCAACCTAAACGCCCACTGACGGATGAATGGATAAAGAAGATGGTGGTACATATATACAATGGAATATTACTCAGCCATTAAAAAGAATGAAATAGTGCCATTTGTAGCGACATGGACGGACCTGGAGATTGTCACTCTCAGTGAAGTAAGTCAGAAAGAGAAAGCCAGACATATGATACCGCTTATGTGTGGAATCTAAAAAAATGGTACAAATGAACTTATTTGCAAAACAAAAATAGCATCACAGATGTAGAAAACAAACTTAAGGTTACCAAGGGGGGGAGGCAGGGAGGGATAAATTGGAAGATTGGGATTGGCATATACACACTACCATATATGAAATAGATAACTAATAAAAACATACTGTACAGTACAGGGAACTCTACTCAATACTCTGTAATGACCTATATGGGAAAAGAATCTAAAAGAGCGGGTATATGTATATGTAAGACTGAATCACTCTGCTGTCTGGCAGAAACTAACACAACACTGTAAATCAACTATACTCCAATAAAAATTACTTTTAAAAAACCACTACACTGAGGTACCGTTTTCACCCTTTGGGACTGGCAAAGTCAGGAAATCCCTGAACACTTTATGTGCAAGGGTGATTTTATAGGCACAATCATACATTACTGAGAGAGCATGAATTGGTGGCACTTGGCAAGGAGGCAGTTTGGCTGGAACTATCCAAATTACAAAAGTACACACTCTTTACCCAGCAATTCCCCACACGGGTCACTGCCACATTGTGCTGCCAGTGAACTGAGGTTAACTGGGATGTTGATCAGGCCCATCAACAGGGGACTGGCTAGATACCTCGGGAACTAGGGATTAGATGGTGGGACAGGAGCAAGGGATGGACACCGATGGGAATGCTCTTATTGTACTGAAGGGGAGGGAGCTCCAAGAATTTTCTGTGGGGAGAAAGAGCGGGGAGGGGCATGATGGGGGTAGGGGATTAAGAGGTACAAACTATTATGTATAAAATAAGCTATGATGATATATTGTACAACACAGGGAATGTAGCTAATATTTTATAATAACTACAAATGGAGTATAACCTTCAAATATTGTGAATCAGGGGCTTCCCTGGTGGCGCAGTGGTGAAGAATCCGCCTGCCTGGGAAGATCCCACGTGCCACAGGGCGACTAAGCCCGTGCGCCACAACTACTGAGCCTGCGCTCTACAGCCCGTGCTCCGCAACAAGAGAAGACACTGCAATGAGAAGCCCGCGCACCGCAACAAAGAGTAGCCCCTGCTCCCAGCAACTAGAGAAAGCCCACACACAGCAACAAAGACCCAATGCAGCCAAAAATAAATATAAAAATAAAATAAATTAATTTTATACTTCAATTAAAAAAAAATACTACCCCAAATTTTTTTTCTTAAGGTGCAAAATAGAGAGTATAATAGGCTACTACTTGTGTTTAAAGAAAAAGGAAATGTGTGTGTGTATGTGTGTGCATATATATATATATATGCACACACATACACACACACATTTGTATGTACTTAAAATATCTCTGGAAAGATAATAGGGAGATTTACATTTTGTACTTCTTTGTACCTTTGTAATTTTGAACCATATCAATGTATTAATGGTCAAAAGTTGGTTAAAACAAAACCAAAAAGAGTAAGAATTCCTTAAAATCTTAGAATCAAATGATAGAATCTTGGAAACAGAAGGGTAGAATTCCCAGCCCCTGTTTGAATACTGAGCCCCAGGGAACTCCTTCCCTCCAGGTGCAGTGGGGTCCAGCTATGGATCAGCTCCACCAGGAAGGACCTTCCTCATGCTGACATCTCTTGGGAGGGATCAGAGGGGAGAGGGAGGCAGGACTGGCACCCTGGGAGCTGGCATCAGTGCAGATGAAGCAACCTGAGCCCCCTTCCCCCTGGAGAAGACTCCGTGCACTGATCTGCTGCCCTGGCTGGCTCGGGCCTCCGGACTCCTCTCCACTGGGATCAAGCAGGTGCGCCCTGGCCTGCTGAGAGCCAGGCATGCCCTGGAGGAGGTGGCTGCGGTGTGCGCTAGCCACACCTGGGGTGCCAGCGGGTGCAGTTCTTTCAAAGTGTCAACTTTATAGCTGGGAGAAGAAAGTCCCTCACAGAGGGGACTTCAGAAGCCCAGAGGAGATCTTAGGAAAGAGTGACAAGCAGGAAGAAGGTGGGAGGGGACCAGAGGCAGCTCACTGCTTTTTTTTTTTTTTTTTTTTTGGCTGCGTTGGGTCTTTGTTGCTGTGTGTGGCCTTTCTCTGGCGAGTGGGGTCTGCTCTTCGTTGCGGTGCGTGGGCTCTAGGCGCGTGGGCTTCAGTAGTTGTGGCTCGCGGGCTCTAGAGCACAGGCTCAGTGGTTGTGGTGCACGGGCTTAGTTGCTCCGCGGCATGTGGGATCTTCCCGGACCAGGGATCGAACCTGTGTCGCCTGCATTGGCAGGCAGATTCTTACCCACCAGGGAAGTCCCATGGCTCACTGCTCTTCATCCCTCCAAGATTTCAGTCCCCCGGGTCTAACTCCTCAGTTCCAGATCTCAGAGGCCCCCCTGGAGGCCCACAGGCACCTCCCTCTCCACGAAGCCCAACTGGAGCTCACCACGTCCTTCTTCCGGTTCCTGCTTCGTATCTTTCTAGCTGGAAGTGAGCACCTCCCCTCAGAGTCACTCTGGACCCATCTCATGGGCTCGTGGTTATTTCTGGACATTTCTGCCCCTTCCTAAATGGCATGCTCACTCTGAGTCAGGCTCTAGGAAAAGAGGTGGCCCGTCCTTTCCTCCAAGGCCCAGGTGTTCCTGGGAGGGAGAGGCTCTCTCTTGGTCAGCTCTGCGCCACCCCTGCGCCCGCTAGGCCCTTAGAAAGAGCAGGCATCAGCCACATGTATTCAGCACCATGCGTGCCACAAACAGTAAGCAAGAGAGCCAAGGCTCTGGAATGTATGAAGCCTCTTTGCTTTGGGACCAGTCCCGCGTGGGGCACCAGGGACACGGAGATGGAAAGTCAGTTCTGGCCTGCACGGAGCTCCCGGACCAGGAAGGGCTGGGGTCAGGGAGCCAGATGGAAATGGACAATGAGATGTCAGGACTGTGGCAGGGGAGCCTGAGGGCGCTGGGGGAGCCTGAGAAGTCTTGTGTAGGTGGGGAGGAGAACCAAGGAAGGGTCCAAAAGAGAGAGAAAGGGAGGAGTGAAGGGGTAAAGCAGAGAAAAGGCAGACATGCTGGGAGGGCCTGAGATGTCTCATGTGGCAGAAGCTGAGGGTGACAGTCCCATGAGAGCAGTTGGGAGACCTCAGCTGGGGCCAAGTCACGCAGAGCCTTAATGCCGGGTGGGGGAATTTGGATCACCCTGGGAGCAATGGAAGTGGTGGGAAGGGCTTTAAATTGGGAGAAATATCACTGGATCAGAGTTTTTAAATGAGCTCACTGAAGAGGAGAGGGTGAGACTGAAGGCAGAGCCAGCCAGAGGGCCGTAGCTGTGACCTGTGCTGGTTAAGCACACGGCTACAGAGCTAAGATCCTGGACCCTCCACTTATTAAGTGGGAGACCTTGGGTGAGTTACTTAACCTCTTTGTACCTCAGTTTTTCCAACTGCAAAATGGGATCATAACAGTACCTAACATCGCAGGGCTGCTGTGAGAGTTAAATGAGTTAATACAGTCTAGACCCCGAGAACAGTGCTGAGCACACAGTGAGTTCTCAGTGTTAGCTACTAGAACAATTATAATCATGATGCAGGAGAGGGAAGATGTGTCCAGGTTCTCCCGCTGCTGCTGTGGCGTCCGGCCTCCCCGCTCCTCCCTAAGCCCCCACGGAGGCAGCCCTTACCTTGTGCAGCCAGTGCAGGTTCATCTGCTGCCCCACGGCAATGTGACATAGTGCCAGGACCTGAACAGGAGGCCCACAGGGCTAGAGTCAGGCACCAGGTGTGACCTGGAGGTTTCTGCCAGTTCCCCAGACACCCTGCTCCCCACTGCTCTCTGGGCCTGGCTCAGCCAGTCAGCAAACCTCCCTGAAGGCGATGGGAATGCCCAGCCCTGCCCAGCCGAGCCCAAGCCTGGCCTCCACCCAGATGATTCCAGACCTCCAGGCTCCTCCTCCTCTAGGATTTTTTCCCTCAAGAGGTCACTGGGCCCTGCTTCACTTGGACTGCCTAATTAATGTTTTGGGAGTTCCAGGCTCCAGGATTCTGAAGCAGACTTCAGCCTTGTCCCCCAGGATGCCCCAGTCCAGCCTAGGGACTAACCTGAGTCTGAGGGAGTAACGTATTGGGAGCAGGAACCAAAGCAGAAGTTCCTGGAAGAGGAAGTCTACAGTGGGGCCTAACAGTGGGATGCTCCATGGGGTCGGAGGAAAACATGCCAGGATGGGGCAAAGCAAGAGGACCTCCCTCCTTGAAGGAACCAAGCCCCAGAAGCCAGGAGAAAAGCCAGCTGCCCTCCTCAGACCAGGGCGGGCCCCTCCATCAGCCCAGCACAGGCCAGGTCTCCCTTTCCCTGGGCACAGGGCCACCTGCCCTCTGAGACAGCCCCACGTACCTGGAGGCCTGCAACATAAGTGAAGGCGGCTGCTGTGGTCATGAGAATGGGCACGGACCAGTCGCTCCAGTAGCCCATGCGGTTGTAGAGGTACCTGCCAGGAGGAGAAGGGGCAAGGGTCACACCTCCACCAGGGAGCCAGGACGCTCCCTTGGGGCGGCCAGCTCTCACGCGGCCTGCTCAGTGACCCGGCCCTGCCCACTCAGTGAGGAGGTCATTGTCTCCCTGGTCATAGGTCAGCCTCTGGATAGCTCATGGGGGACATCTGGGCATGCCAAGAAGCATAAACAAGAAGACAATTCCCCTTAATTCTACTGCACAGAAGTAACCATCACCAAAACTTTGCTGACTCCTTCCAGTGGGTTCCCCCCTCTGCTTATATATATATATATATTTTTTTTTTTTTTTAAGAAGGCTGCTATTTTATACATTTATTGTTTGTTTATTTATTTATGGCTGCGTTGGGTCTTCGTTGCTGCATGCTGGCTTTCTCTAGTTGCGGCAAGCAGGGGCTACTCTTCGTTGTGGTGCTCAGCTTTTCACTGCGGTGGCTTCTCTTGTTGCAGAGCATGGGCTCTAGGCACACGGGCTTCAGTAGTTGTGGCTCGCAGGCTCAGTAGTTGTGGCGCACGGGCTTAGTTGCTCCGCGGCATGTGGGATCTTCCCGGACCAGGGCTTGAACCCGTGTCCCCTGCACTGACAGGCAGATTCTTAACCACTGCGTCACCAGGGAAGCCCCCCACCCCCACTTATATATTTGTGTAAACAGCAAAGCCGGGCCCCTGCTGCGTACAGCACAGCAGTCAGAGTTCAGGTGTTGGAGGGAGGCACACGCAGATTCAAATCCCCTGGCTTGCAGGACTCTGTGGAGGTGACAGTCTCCCCTGAATCTAAGATGCCATTGATTGTGACGTTCATCTCAATTTCTATGTTAACATGTGAAAAGATGAGGTCTTAGGATTGATGAAATGTAATACCTGACTTCCCTGAGCCTTAGTTTCCTCACCTACAGGATGGGGATAACAAAGTGCCCTTCATAGTGTTTCCTGAGGATGAAGTGAGGTGAGGAACATGGTAAGTACTCAATTCTCTGCTTCTTATTAACACAAGCATTTACTGAAGTCAATAAAATCCTGAGGAAATGTGATTTTTTTAAAATAGTCACGTGGTCTTCTATTGAATTAATGTACCATATGAAGCAAACTTCCTACTACAGACAATTAATACTTTCCAATTATTCACTATCATAAATTAACAGGTGTTTTTTTTTGCACATACCTTTCTGTATTATTATTTCCTCAGGATAGACTCCTACAAATAGGATTACAGGGCCAAAGGGAGTTAACTTTTTAAGGCTCCTGATAGATGCTGCTTAGTTGCTCTCCAGGAAGACTTAACCACCCATATGCTCCCTGTATAATTGGAGAAACTGAGGCTCAGAGAAGGCAGCAACTTGCACACGGTCGTCAGAGAAACTGAGCCGGCGCCAGGCAGCTTCAGGCCTGCTGCCATCTTGGGCCTGGGCAGGGGGCTGGGAGGGGACACCAGGAGGACACTATGGGGCATCTGCCCTCCCCTGGCCCTCACCCTCAGATCCCAGTGGAAAATCTGTTGGGGAAACTGAGGCCCAAAGAAGGGCAGGCCCCGGCCCTAGCGACTACTCCTGCAAAGTGTTCTGGATCCACTTGTCTCTCCCTTTTGGCAGGGAGCCCCCCCTGGACGGCAACAGCCCGGATGGTCCCTTCCTGGCTTTCCCTGTCTAGCCCTGACCACCTCGGTCTCACTCACCTTCTCTTGCTTCATGAGCTATCCCCGGAGACTCTCTAGACCCTGAGGACCGGGCCAGGGGCTCCTGAATCCCAGCACCAACTCCAAGAAACTGAGGTGACAGGGTGAGGGAGCTGCAGGTCCTCAGGCCATCCCTAAGCCCCAGGCAGCCCTTCCCTCTGCAGCCTCTTCGACAGGGCAGGCATCTCGCCTCTGCTTGAGCTGCCCAGTGACAGGGAGCTCACCCTCTGGGCAGAGTGGGGTAGCTCCGTGGACAGCATGATACAGTCAGGAAGGTTCAAGTCCCTGTCCCAGATCTGACTGCATCTTGCTGTGTGACTTTGGAAAGGCTATTTAACCTCTCTGAGCCTCAGTCTCCTCGACTGTCCCCAGTATGTGCATTTGGCACCAAATGGTTGTGTGGCCCTGGTTGAGTCCTACCCCTCTCTGGGCCTTAGCTTCTCCTCTGTACATGTTGGGGATAGACCATCACCTGGGTAGCAGACCTGCAGTTCAGCAGAACTGTCCAGGGTCTACAGTCAAGGGCCAGCAGAGAATGTTCCCATTTGCCCACAGCAGTGCCTGTGCTTTGGATACCTGAAGGATGAATAATTGATTTATGGCATTTAATAAAGGCCAGGGGCCACCTCTGGGACTCGGCTGGGGCTCCGGCTCATCTTGCTGGGCTGCGGCGGGACGGCAGCCGGTCCTTTATTGAGCTCATTAATAACAGAAGCACAGCCTAATGCCATGCAGAGGGGAGTGGATGCTCAGGCTGCATGAACCGAATCTTAGGATCATCACAAAATCCTAGAACCACAGCCCATCAGAAGCCCAGAGTCCAGATATCCTAAATTCTAACATAATGGCCACCAGCTGGATATTTGGCCTCCCAGGAAGCAGCCCTCAGGTTTAGGTGAGCTTGGAGCCCTCTCATGCCCATCATCTTATTTCATCCTCAGGAAGACCTGATGAGGTCAGTTATTGAGGACTCACACTTATGTGCCCATGGTCACACTGAGCTGAACTTCTTTTTTTTAAATTAATTTATTAATTAATTTATTTTGGGCTGCATTGGGTCTTTTTTTTTGTTGGTTTTTTTTTTTTTTTTTTTTTTTTTTTTTTTTTTGCGGTACGTGGGCCTCTCACTGCCGTGGCCTCTCCCGTTGCAGAGCACAGGCTCCGGACGTGCAGGCTCAGCAGCCATGGCTCACGGGCCCAGCCGCTCCGCGGCACGTGGGATCTTCCCGGACCGAGGCACGAACCCGTGTCTCCTGCATCGGCAGGCGGATTCTCAACCACTGCGCCACCAGGGAAGCCCTGTGTTGGGTCTTCGTTGCTGCACATGGGCTTTCTCTAGTTGTGGCGAGCGGGGGCTGTGCTTCATTGTGGTGTGCAGGCTTCTCATTGTGGTGGCGTCTCTTGTTGCGGAGCATGGGCTCTAGGCGTGTGGGCTTCAGTATTTGTGGGACATGGGCTCAGTAGTCACGGCTCGCAGGTTCTAGAGCACAGGATCAGTAGTTGTGGCGCACGGGCTTAGTTGCTCTGTGGCATGTGGGATCTTCCCCGACCAGGGCTCGAACCCGTGTCCCCTGCATTGGCAGGCGGATTCTTAACCACTGCTCCACAAGGGAAGTCCCTGAACTTCTAACCAAAAGGAAAAGGCAGTACTGGATGGACAGGGAGCACTGGCTGCCAAGCCCCAACTCTGCCCCCCAACTGGTTGTGTGAACTTGGGCCTCAGTTTCCACACCTGTCAATGGGGGAGTTCCCACTAGAACCGAGGGAACGTCCCCTCCTCTGTGCCTTTCACTGTTTAACAAAGGCAGACAATGGGGGAGCAGGGGTGGGGGGTGAGGAAGAAACAGGTGCCCTTGTGCACCCGGGTACCAGCCTCAGCTCTGCCCTCGGACCCGAGGCTGCTGTCCACAAAGGACCCTGAGCTTTCCTAGAACCACCTACCAGCCCTGCCCAAGGCCCTGCTCAGGGAGTTAGGAGGCCTGGGGTCTGGGGACACCTTCTCTGCTGAGGCCTTGGTCTCTTTGGGCCTTGGAGTCTTTGTCTACAAAGGGGTCCAGAGGTCCCAGCCCCCAGCTGAGCCCTGCCCCCATCTTACATTCCGATTTTCATGAGAGCAGCACGAGGAAGGAGTTCCCTGTTCTCCCCAGCTGGTCTCAGCTCCTCACTAAGCCTCTGTTCTCTCCAGAGGACTGTGTCCCCAAGGCTATACAGAGATTTGGTGGCCAGTGGTGGCAGAGCCCTGAGCACCAGCCTGGCAGAGAGACTCAAACCCAAGCCCCCCGTCCCAGCTGCCGGATGACCAGGCCCCAGGCCCCCGCCCCCTGATACCCACTCACCAGTTGAATTCATCGTAGTCGTTGTGGACTTCCCACCAGAAGTACAGCCAGGTGAGCGTGAGGCCGAAAGTGAAGATTAGGAGCAGGAACCAGAGGCGCTCCCACTGGAGGGGCCAAACGAGGAAAGGGGTCAAGTAGGCAGGGACAGCCCCTCAGGCCACCTCCACCCACAATGTTCCCACCCCTCCCGCTTTGTACCCCAACTGCCAGGCAGGGATTACTGCCCTCTTCACACAGGTGGGGACCTGAGGCTCAGAGAGGGAAGGGACCTATCCAACATCACTGAGCCCGAAGTCACAAAACAGTGGGGGGCCAGAGCTGGGCCCTTTGTGCTGCAGCCTGAGGCCCTCCCAGTGTTCACCAGTCTCCAGGAGCAAAGGCCATATCTGCCTAAGCCTTCACACTGGGAGGGTGATCCGCAGTCTGAGGGGTCACATTCCTCACCTCCTTCCCTCCTCACACACGCCTGAAAAGTAGGTGTTCTTCCTCACCTCTGCCCCCTGCTACACTGAGGCCCAGAGAGGTGAAGTGACTTGCCCAAGTCACACAGCAAGTTAGAAGAGGACTAAAGAGCAGTGCCCCAGCCTCTAGAGTTGAAGGAATGCGGTGTTCTACAACCCCCAGCAGGGGTGGCCTCTCTCTCCTGGGCGGGGTGGGGGGGGCATGGGGGGTGCTGACGCCACCTCTGCTGCTTCCCGAGAGGTCTGCAGTCACTTCCGCTGGGCCCTTGGGCTCATCCCTGCTTTCATCCGTCCCCTTATCTCAGAAGCACAACAAGCTTGGAACATCCTGCTCTCTGGGAAACTGCTGAGATCATCAGTACAAACAACAGCCCTTGAGGGGAAGTCAGTGCAGGAGACAACCAAGACCACCCTCCACCTTGAGGGGCTGGAGGGCTTGGAGGAGCTCAGCATCTCTCACCCAGCCACTTCCCGGGCCCCTTGCCGGGCTCCCCGCAGCTTTCCGGCCTTCTTTGATCCTTCCTGCACCGGACAGCCAGCTTGGAGCTACAGTTCTAATCCCAGTTTAACCTCTTGATGGCTCCATCTAGAAAGCAACCCCCCTCTGGTCCATAGGGCAGCCCTCCTCCTCCCTGAGGCCTGCCCTGTCCCAGCAGGGTAAATCCCATCTCCTCAGAGCTTCCATAACTGTTGCACGCATGTCGGTTAAGGCACAGACCCTGCAGTTCTAGAACTGTCCTTCTATATGTCGTTCCCCCCTGCTACACTAAGCACCCTGAAGATCTGGGTGGTCTTCATATTCCCAGGGTAGGTGGCAACTTAGGAAAGATTCGATAGTGAGATAGCAGGTGAGCAAAGATCCTCTCTCCTGCTCTGGCATGAGTATGCCCACCCAGGAGAGATTTCACCAGGGGCTTATCACCCTACAGAGGAGCCCTTGGTCTTTTGTGAACCCCGAGCCAGCAGCGGTGAGTGGCCATCTGTCCACAGAGATCACTCTGCCTCAGCAGGTGCAAGGCCTCTGGCCAGAGGACAAGGTTCTAAGAAGGGCCCCGGTGAGGGGTAAGCCTCCGCCTATGATGGGTCCTGTCCCAGGCCAGCAGCATGGAGTCCCATGGGACCAGGGAAATAGCTGCAGGGACAGTGACAGGTAGAGAACGGAAATAGCTGCAGGGACAGTGGCAGGTAGAGAACCCTCCACAGGTGCTGGGGGGTGGGGAATGTCCTATGGTGATGTGTGATGCAGGACCCAGGGGGCAATTCTGACAGGTGGCCAGAAAGACCGCAGGTGTCAGGAGGGCCCACAGCACACAGGGGTCCTGTGCACTAAGGGCCACGGTCCTCACTTGGCTGGATCCTGAGAGTGGGGCAGGGAGGACAGGGCACGAATGAGGGGCTGCCACCCCTCCCTACCCCTGGGAATCGCAACAAAGAACTAGGACCCCCATTATTGGAACCAGGCATGAGCCGGGGCTGGGGGCCACCCAGAGATGAAAGTCCTGGGAGCTGAAAGCCAGAGGTCCCATGGCCACAGGGAGCCTGTACATGGGGATGAAGAGGCCCCATCCACAGTAGGGATGGAGGGGGCAGGTCACTCTAAGAACAATCAGAGGAAAAAACTGAATGGCAGGGGCTGGAAGAAAGGGGAGGGAAGGCCAGGAACCGGGGGAGGAAGTAGCCTGGGGAGCAGCTCCACTGACAAAGAGGCTCCAAATGGCACTCATGGTCCTTGTCAGGGTGTGTTACAGGAGAGGGGCCTGAGCCAGCTCCACCCCGCAACAAGCCAGCCTGGCCCTGCTCCAGAGATGCGGGCTGTGAGGCCACGGCCATGCTGGCAGGGATGGGGGAGCCACTGGCCCTCCGTCACCTCCCGCCGTCTGTACAATGCCTGGGTATTTATCCCCAGCTCAGAGCAAACAAAGACACCAAGACTCAGAGAAGGGCCACCACATACGGCTGAGCAAGAAGTGCCAACACTAAGAAATGCCACTCACATCATGGTCACCATTGATGTCCTTATTTGTCATGACAGTTTTCGAGCAGATAACAGTCAAGATCCCTGGGGAAGGGGCACTCTTTGCTAATTTGCACAGAGCTCAATATGGATGAGTGGAGGTGAGTCAGAGATTGAGCAAGGTATACAAGGTGACCAAGTCGGGGAGGAGTGGAGGTGGGGTTGAACGCAGGTGCCCCAGCTGGAGGCAATCCTGCCGCCCCCTTAGGAACCAGCCCGGAACAGCTGTCGCAAAACCTGCCCCTTGCCCTCTGGGACCCAGGCATGTTAATCCCAGACCCAGCTCGGCCCCCTGAGAGTCCTTTATCCTCTCTTGCTGGAGTCCACACCCTAGGCCAAGCCGCCTTCTCCTTCAGGAAGATCTCCCATCCCTCCTGCTCCCAAGACCTCCTTTTCTTTTTTCTTTTCTTTCTTTCTTTTTTTTTTTTTCTGGCCATGCTGCGTGGCATGTGGGATCTTACTTCCCCTACCAGGGATCGAACCCACGCCCCCCAGCAGTGGAAGTACGGCGGGGAAGTGGAAGTCTTAACCACTGGACCACCAGGGATGTCCCAGGACCTCCCTCTCTTAACTGCTTCTGCACAGACTCTTGGTACCCATCAACTTGACTGTCAATCACATTCTGAATTGTGGAGGTGGAAAGAGCCCAGGCTCAAGAGGGAGACAGACCTGGCTCTGCCACTTGGGTGAGTTACTTAACCCCTCTGAGCCTCAGTTTCCTCACCTATAAAATGGGAATAACACCCCCTACTGTGGAGGGTTGATGTTCAATGAGGTGATATACGTCAAGCGGCACACAGTAGGTGCACACTAAGGGACAGTTCACTGGGCTATGGACTCCTTCAGGGCAGGGATGGCTGAGGCATCTCTGTGCACCTTGGGCCCACATCCCTCGGATCACAAGGCGGTGCTCAGACATGATGTGAGGAACAGAAGAAGGTGTGGACGTGCTGGGGACGCAGGGAGGTCTCAGGGCCACCAGTGGACAAGGACATCATCCAACCCCAGATTTATCCTCAGGTGAAGCCTGGGGTCCCCAGGGAACCAAGGGAAGGAGCTCCCATTGTGACACCACAGCCCCTTCCTTCCAGTCCCGCAGCTGCCTGGGAGCAGGATGACGGCCAAGGCGCAAGGAAGAAGGGCTGAGAGCAGCTGGGGAAGGGGATGGGCCCTGGCTGCGGGTGGGGCAGGGGGCTCCATCCCTGTTACAGGGGTGACTGTGGCGGAGAATCCCAGAGGCCCAGCCCCATCCCGTCTCCTCCCACTCTTGCCCCCATCCTCCAGGAAGACGAGACCCTCCACCCCACACCGGGCAACCGTATGCCAGTTTCTCCTGTTGGCTGTCACGTCTTCTCCTCACCCATCTTGTCTCTGTCCCACCCCCAGCCTTCTGCATTTAGAGGAGAATGTGTGTGTGGAGAGAGAGCCTATTAGCAGCTGGGGCTCACGGGGTCACAGAGCGCTGCAGCCACAAGCCCCAGCCCCGCACAGGACGTGTGGGAGGAGGCCCCGCTGCTGCCGTGTGCTGCCCGCTGTGGGCCCTTGCCCACCCCAGACCGTGGCCCTGGGCCAGAACACACACAGACACTGCTCACACTGCTGGGGCCCCCCGGGGTCTGGAGCACCTCCCCTGGGTCCCCCGAATTGACCCTGGAGACTGAAATCTGCGTCAGGACGGCCCCTGAGCACGAGCCGCCTCCCTGCCCTTGGTGCCGCCATGACCTCTGGTTCACCGGCAGAGGCAGAGCTGTCTCGCTGGACTCCCGTTCCCTGCCTGTCCTCCGGGGCAGAGACCGCCTCTGCAGCCTCCAGGACAGAAGCTTGCCCTGCTCCTGCCCTCACAGCTCCAGAGATGGGCACCGTCCCTTTGGGTGCTGCCAGGCCCTCCTCTGGGCTGAAAATTCTTCCCTGAGACAGCAGCCGGATAGAGGCAGGCTGTGTTTGGGAGTCCAGGAACACTGGGTGTGACTGGCCACCTACTAAATGGGTGACCTTGGAGAAGACATTGCTCTATCCTCCCTGAGCACCGGCTTCCTGCTCTGTAAAACGGGGACAGCAGTGTTGGACAGAAGCATCTGGCAACAGCAGGGTGTCAGAAGTTGTTGTCCTTGCCTCCATCCCTGCCTGAGGTGCAGCTGATTTCTGCCTCCTCGGCTGCCACCCTGCAGCTGGTTCTCTGACACCACAGAGAACAAGTCCAGCAAAAGGGCAAGAACACTGGGGTCAAAAGACCAGGGCGTGGGGGAGTGCAATCAAGAGCTGGATTTTCATTCCCCGCCCTCTACCACTAGCCACATGGCTGCAGGCCAATCACTCAGGACCTCAAGCCTCAGCTTCCTCCTCTGTTAGTGAGGATGACTTCACCTCTACCTCACAGGACTGCCAGGCTCAAATGGGATTACAGATGTAAGCTGTACGTTGCCAAATCCATGATCGTTCCTATAATTATCATTTCGTGTCTGACAGTCCTTTAATTATGTGAAGACAGTGATCAAGTCTTCCCCACCCCCTGCTCTACATCACATTTCCCCAGCTGATGAAGACAGCCAAGCAGATCACCCCCTCCCAGCCCAGGGTCGGTGCTGTGGTCAGGGGGATGCAGAGGTCAGGCCCAGCTCTGCAGGCTGCAGTCCTAGGAGCCAGCACAGCTGAAGGAAGAAGATCCCACATCTCTGGCCACGGAGGACAGAGCCCTATGTGAGCACTTCACAGAGTTGGGGGTGGGGCAGTCCTAAGAGCCCTCTACCTGCTCCTTCACATCTCGCCCTCTCCACAGCTCTGCAAAGCAGACGGAATAGTCGGAGGAAACCAGGGCTCAGAGAGGGGAAGTGAGCTGCCCAAGGTCACAAAGGACAAACATAATGATGGAGCCAGAATTCACACCCAGCTCTGGGTGCCTCCAGCTTCTTCAACTATCCCAAAGCAACAAGAAGCAGGACATGTACATTATCCTTGTCTGACCAAGGAGGAAACCGGCTCAGAGAGGCAAGGCCTTTCCCAAGGTCACACAGCAAGTCACAGGCAGTGCCAGGGCAGGAACCTTGGAATTTCAGAGTTAGAAAAGATTTCAGAGATCATCTTGCCTCATCCTCTAAAGGTCCAATTAAGAACTGGAGAAACTGAGACCCAAAGACAGGGAATGGCCTGGAAGGATGGACACAGGATTAATACCAGGTAAATTAGTACAGAAAGGATGGAGAATTCAACAGATGGTACTGGGACATCTGAACATCCATTTGGTAAAAAAATATATATAATTAGACCCCTACTTCATACCCCACACTAAACTAAATTCCAGCAGCTCCCTTCCACATCCGTACCACCACTCTCTTCCAGTCATTCTACACACGTGCTGAGCCCTGGACACTGGGAGACAGATCAGGCTTGGACTCTCCTCTGATCAACCTGCACAGAAAACTGACCAGCCAGCAGGCAACGCCAATCCTAGAAACGAGTGTGGCAAATGCGGCAAGCAAGGGCTGCCAAGGAGCACACTGCCAGTTATGGGGGAAGGGATGGTCTGGAGGGCTTCCTGGAGGAGGAGATGCTTGCAGCAAAGCTGAAAGGAATGGGCTTGCTGGAATGGGCTTAGCTGACAAGGTAAGGGCAGAGGGAGGGAGCGGAAGGTGCAAAGGCACAGAGCCTGGCAGCTTTTGTTTGGGACAACTAGCTTCTTATGGGTTTATAAAAGCTTTCTCTATGTAAGAGTAGTAACTTTCAGATAGATTGTCTATTTTCTCTTATTTTATCAGTTGACTTTAATTTTGTTTTTCATGCTTTTTGTTTAAAAAATTTAAATTTTTACGCAGTCAAATCCACCCCTCTTTTCCTTTATGGGTTTTTGCCTTTGGTATCTTGTTTAAGGAAGGTGGGCCACGATTATATATTTAACTCATATTTTACTCTGATAATTTCTCTTTGTTTACACTTGAATCTGTAATCCACCTATCTATCTATAGCTCCATATGTGTGTATACATGTATGGAGAGAGGTTTTAAAGCCTTTCCTCTAAAGCATGAAGATTAGAATTTTTTTTACTTTACATCTTTCCGAGTTGTTTGAATTTTCTCAACAAATGTGTGCTTCCTAAACAGAAAAAAAGGAGCTTAAAAAAAGAAAAAAATACATTATATCCATCTGGAATTTCTTTTGATTTGAGGTAAGAGACAGGGATCTAATTTTACTTTTACCAGATGGATACTTCAGCTGTCCCTGTACTGTTTGTGATATTTGCAATGATTTCCATGATTGTCTACCACACAGCACACTCTCAGATGTGTGTGGGTTGTTTCTAGGTTTTCTAGTCTGTCCCAAGGCAGCCCTTCCCCGCGTGCTGCCTCTGCCTGGCACAGCTCCTTCCACGTGGCTGAGCTCAGCTCCCTGTGTGCCACTCCTGGGGTCCCAGCTCTGCTATGAGGCCCCAGAGTCCAGCTGTGCCCTCAGCACCACACAGCCTTGCAGAGACTAGAGAGCGATTGAGGGGTGCCTCCCTGCCTAGTCTGTCCACCTGCAGGCTGCACCTCAGGCACACCGGCTCCTCCAATCATCCGCCTGTTTCATCCTCGCCAAGTTCCTAACGGGGAGACTGGTGAATGTCAGCTGGGAAAGGTGTGTGGAGCTCCCAGAAGAGAGAGCTGGGCAGCCCTGGCAGGATTACTCTGGCTCTGACCCAGGAGATTTGGGGGAGGAGGCAGCCTAGGGAGGTTTGAGATGGATCTCAGCATTAGGGCCAAGCAGTGAAGAGGATTAAAATCCCCAACCCCAGCCAGCTCCTGACAGCCTAAGAGGCTGGATTTATTTTTCTGGGCTACAGGGAGCTGGGCAATTAGGCCTCTGTCTCCCCTTGCTTCTGCCAGGGTGCACTCAGAGTGGCTCATTAGGCAGGAGAATGAAGCCAGGCTCAGCCTGGAGCACCCCGTCCTTCCCCGACCACCCTGTGGCTTGCATCAGCCCTTGGGGAGACATAAGCAGAAGAGCTGGGGGCCCTTAGGAGGGATTATCCCGGCGCCCTGCAGGGGGCCCGGCCAAGGCCACGGGGTGGTGAGTGGCCACAGCCACTTGCTGATGCCCCATATATGCTCCCTAAGCAGACACTCAAGGTGGTCACAGAGGTCATGAACAAGCGCTTATTCGTCTTCCCTGGAGCGTGGCATGACCACGCCCGGCCCCCTCAGTGCCATTCAGAGAGGAGGAGGTGGGGTGCGGGGGTTCCCGAAAGCCAGCGACGGCCTGGCTTTATTACAGCAATAAATCCTTAGCTCCCTGTGCTGCAACAACTTCTGCCAGCCTCTCCTCTCTCTCATGGATGCAATAATATCATCTCCCATTTTCTTATCCTCACAGCAAACCTGCAAGGTTTATAAGGATAAAATGGCTCTTATCATCGCCAGTTTAGAAGTGGGAGAATTGAAGCTCAGAGGGCTCTTCTCTGACCTGCTAGGTCCCTTTCCCCCAGACCACCACATCCCTTTGAAAGTGTGTAGGGAGGACACGTTTCCCCCAAGTTGGAACAGTGGTCTGTCCTGTTCAGGACATGAGACACGTTGGTTACCTAACTGTACCCTTGGGGCGTGGATTTGTACCTCCACCTCACCCACAGCAAGCTGAGGCCCAGAAAGGGTCTGGCCTTGTCTAAGGCCACACACTAAGTCACTGGAGGAGGCAGGGTAGAGTTCAGGCCGCAGCTCCCTTAGACAGGAATGGCCAGGTGCGTCTGGCTGACTCCAGTCACACCCTGGAGCCCATTCCAAAGGCTGCTTCCTCCAGGGAGCCCACCTTGATTCCCGAGCAAGATCCACTCTTCCCCGCCCCATAGCCCTGTCACAGGCCCACGTGGTGTTGATAGGACAAGAACGTCGGGAGCCAGCTGGGAAACTCACCCCCTCCTCCTCCCACTGGCAGAGCCTGACCCCACCTCCAAGGGTGGCCTGGGAGGTCCCTTGGCTGAGTCAGCACCCCTCCCAGTCAGCCACGGCCAGGGGCACTGGAATGCAACATGCGCCCCTACTCTCCAGACCACCCAATGCTCCTTCGGGTGCTCATCTGGGAGCTCATCGGGCGTCCAGCCTCCCCACCCTCACTGGCTTCCTCACTTGCTCTTCAAGTCACCCGCTCAGTTATCCTCCCACTCCTTGCCTGAGGTCCTCCTCTGAGCCAGGCCCTGCCTTCAGCACACTCACGGTCCAGCAGGAGAAACAGGAAGTCTCGACTCACATGGGCAGCCCAGGCCCAAGCTGCTGCGGGAGCCCAGGGGAAGGGGAGAGGCAGGGAACGAGGCCTGACTCTTGTTTGAAGGGGACACTTCTTAGAGGAATAGAGATCTGCGATGAGCCTTGAGAGGCAGAGGGGACAGCGGAGTGAAGGGCAGTGCTGTGAACGGGTGAGGTAGGTTATCCCGGGATGGCTGTGTGGAGGGTGAAGGGTGACGGAGTGCTGATGGATTTCCCAGCAGCAGGTGTCTTCCTGCCATGGTGGGAGGGGCTCCCATTGAAAGAGGTAGGCACTGGTGGGGTGGAGGGGGGGTGGTTATTTTGTCTGTGTTCCACCCGCCCCCACTGCGCTATTCCTGGACACTCCTGAGACCGCGCGGCCTCTCACACACCCCCTGGGCACAGCATGGCTTCCCAACTCCAGGAATGGCCTCATCCAGCCAGGTGGAAATCATGGGATGACGGGAGGCATCATCAAAATTCTCTTCCACAGCCAGTCTGCTGAATGCACCGTCTAGGTGTCTCTAGAATCCCTCCCTTTGCTGCTACTTTGCAGACCCCTCCCCCTAGTTGAGGCCTCAGCCTTTCTTGTCTAGCTCCCTGCCGTCCCCGCCTCCACTCAAGGCCCCTCAGCACATTCTCCGTGATTGAACCAGCGTGGTCCTTGCACAGACCGAGTCCAACTGGGCTCCCACCTCCCAGGATGGAGTGCAGGCTCCCAAGCACAGCCTCTGGCTCAGGTCCCCTTGGCCACACGCTCTCCCTCCTAACACCAGAGCTGCACTGGGCCAAATCGCTTTCAGTTCCCAAACACAGGACACTCTTGTAACATGCAGCTCCCCTGCCTTCCCCACTCTGGCATGACATGATGGGCTAACTCTCTCTGACACCAGCTCAGGCAAGCTTTCCTGCCTGCGCTGTCCCTGGGCCCCGGCAGTGACCACCCTGGGTGCTCTGGATGTCAGTTCTGATCTGCTCCCCATCCACTGAGGAGCCCTTCAAGGGAGGGAGGAAGGAACCAGGTTTGATATACCTGTGACCCCTGGACACAAGGCAGGTATCAGGACAGGTTTGTTGACTGAGTAAGTTACCAATGCATCTCAGACAAGACTGTTTGGTGTGGAACGGGGGAGAGGGCACGGGACTGGGGGTGCAAGCAGGTGCAGTGCAAACCGTGCCTTCAACTCCTCGGCTTGAGTAAATCACTTCCCCTTGCTGGAGCCCCATCCATAAGACAGAGGGGGTCAAAAGAAGCTCAAAACACCCTTCAAAAGGCAAACATACTATAGAAGTGCAAGAGAGCTGACCGTCTCCTTCAATGTCTCGGGCTGGAAGTTCCTCCAGGCATCTGACCTATATCCCTCTTGCTACAAAGAAGCTGCTTTTGACACTGTGCTGCCTCCCACAGATGCAGAGTCTTCAGGGGCCCCTGTGGGGATGGCCTGAGAGCTGTCTTCTGTCCTACCCCATCCTTAATTGGCAATATTAGAGTAATGAGTCACAGACAACAACCAATTAATTATCCCCAGTTATAAAAAGCTTTTGCTTCCCCTTCCTAGCTGTCGAGTGAGCCAGCCTTCTGCTGCCAGGGTCCTCTACTCCCTCCGTGTTGAGGGGCAGGAGAGGAGGTCATTTCATCTCTCTGGTCCTCAGTTTGCTGTTTCCTTATTTGTCAAGTGTGTGTCCTGGGGGGAGGGGACAGTGTGAGCAGAGGGTTGGAGGAGATGGGAATGTGAGGGGCGGGGAGGGGAGGGAGGGAAGGAAGGAAGGAGGCCAGCCTGGATGGAGAGCAGCGGGGCGGGGGCTCCTTCCCAGGCCCCCTGCACCCCTCTTCCCTCCCCAGGATCCCCATCCAGTACCGCGGGGCCAGCTCTTAACCAGGAAAGCACTGAGGGTGCCTAGCCTGGCATTCAAGCCATTCCCCAACTTGTCCCAAATGCTCCTGGTCCCTGCTCTTTCTCTCTGTCGGGCAACTTCCCAAGTCCTCCTCCCTGTCCTGCCTTTCTTCTCCTTGTAAGCTCTCCTTTAAACACACCCAGACTTGGGGCTTCCCTGGTGGCTCAGTGGTTAAGAATCTGGCTGCCAATGCTGGGGACACGGGTTTGAGCCCTGGCCTGGGAAGAGCCCACATGCCGCAGAGCAACTAAGCCCGTCTGCCACAACTACTGAGCCTGCGCTCTAGAGCCCGTGAGCCACAACTACTGAGCCCACGTGCCACAACTACTGAAGCCCGCACACCTAGAGCCCATGTTCCACAACAAGAGAAGCCACCGCAATGAGAAGTCCGTGCACCGCAACGAAGAGTAGCCCCGGCTTGCCACAACGAGAGAAAGCCTGCGCGCAGCAACGAAGACCCAATGCCGCCCCCAAAATTAATTAATTAATTTAAAATAAATAAATAAATAAACACACCCAGACTTAAAACCCGCCTGTCTTCCCAGCAGCCTCCAACTTCCTGACTCTCTTGCTGCAAATCTATCACGGACTGGACTTCAGGCCTTGATTTCCCCATCCATAAACAGGGTATAACAATTAAATATGCCCCAACAGGGTGTTAGAACAATCAACAGGGCAATGCCTGTAAGCCGTAAGCTCCCTGCATACTACGGGTGCTCAATAAACATTAGCTGTTACTCTCACACTTCATTCCCAGCCTGAGGATGAGTGCTGCTTGTGACTCACCACTTGTGTGTCACCTCACTGCACAGAAGAGGCCCAGAGACGTTCAGCTTCACTGAAGAACTTGACCCTAGGCTTCCCTGACTTGGGAGACACAAGAGGCTCACCCAAGAGGTCCTGAAGGGAGGCAGTGCCTGGTGGGGGCCAGGGGGGGTTGGAGGGGTAAGGGGATGCCCAAAGGAGGAGGGGAAGGTGGGGATGAGGAAAGGCACAGGCCCAAAGCTGGGCCCGCTCCCCCTGGCCGAGGCCTCTCCTCCACCCTCCAGGCCCGAGGGGCTCTCCTTTCGCTCCCCAACCTGCGCTCCCAGAGCTCACTCTGGGCCTCTATTTGTTCAGCAAAATTTACAGAGCAGCTTCTCTGCACCAGCCCTGACTTTGAGACACCAGATTGCTGTTGCCTTCACTGTGTCAGGCCAGGAGCCCAGCCCCCAAATCATGGTTCTGGCCCAGGTGTCTGGGGAGAGAAAAGAGAAGAGAGGAGAGCCAGGGAGAGAAGGGTAAGGCCGCGGAGGCTGGAACCCAGGAAGTGGGAGGGGAAGCAGGAGTGGAGCTGAGTTAAGGGCCAGGGTGGGGCTCCCGCTCATCCTCAGCTGGGAGGTACGGGTTGCCTGAGGTGAGCTCAGCCCTTTCTGAAGAGGCCCTGCCACCCAGAGTTGCTGCAAAAACCCTTTCCCATCTCCCAGCCTCTCCCAGCCTTGTGGTCTGCAGCCTCCAGCCATTGCCCCATACCTGGCACCTCAGGCCTTGGCATTTGCAGAGCCTACGCTGCTTGGGCTCCCAGTCAACTCAAAACTGGCCTCAGCCCACCACTTCCTCCAGCCTGGGCCCTGGGCGGGCCACAGCCTAGACCCGTCACTTCCTGACTCCACAGCCTGGGACTGGCTGGCCCTGGGCCCACCAAGAGGTATGAGGTGCCCTGGGAGAGATCCGCCTTCCTCCAGTGTCTCTTCCGACGGCCAAGGGCTTCCTGCTTGGGAGCTCAGCCATCCTTCTCCTCCCTTCCTCAGCCTCAGCTGTCTTCCCATCCCACTCCCACCAAGAGTGCTGGACACCATGCAGGGCCAGATCCGAGCTCTGCCCCTGTCTAGCTGCATGACCTTGTCCTTGTCACGGACGTCCCTGGCTTCTGTTTCCGCATGTGAAGCGGTGGCGATGACATCTAGCTCACGGGCTTGGGAGCAACAGGGGTGGCCGCGTGTCAGTGCTCAGCTCAGTGCCTGGCACACAGACAGACACCTGGGTGCCAGAGGACTGCAAGCTCCTGCCCTCCTGACACATGGAGGCCCTGCTGATTTCCTTCCACTGTCTCAGGAGAGGATGGAGCTCGGAGCACAGCACATAGGACGGACAGGCTGCCCTGGGCAGGCAGGCCCCTCCTCTCCCTTGCCTCAGTTGGGCATGTTGCCTCCTGTGTGCTAGAGTAGGTACACGGCAATGAATCAGGCCAGGCACCCACAGGTGGTACCTGCTTCTTACCATTTGGGGGTCATGAGAACAGGCTCCCGACTCAGTCGAGTGCTCTGTCCCTCTGTCCCTACCAGCACAGGCAGAGAAGGAGGGCAGGGAGGTGGACAAGCTTCTCCAACCTCCACATCCAGATAGTCTGGTGATGCTTGGCCTCTGACCTCCACCCCTGGCCACTCCAGCCTGTTTTGGGGCTGCCTGAATTTGGAGGCTGGCCTCTTGGTTCAGACAAGCAGGAGGGAGGAGAAAGTTGTTTTCCAGGCAGCAAAGCTTTTAGATAAACACCATTTATCTCTCTCTCCGTTCCCTCCGAAAGGAATTGGGTTCCTCCAGAGAAGAAACTAGATCCACTAGCTGATGGTGCCCCAGGGACGGAAGTGTGGCGTGGGGTGTGGCTTGGGGAGCCGGACACTAAGGGAGGCTTTCTTTATCCAGCTGAGCACCTGCTGCCAGCCCTGGCAGGCTTGTGGCTCAGGTGACTGCGCCCTGGTGCCAGGCCATGGCCCTGCCAGCTCCCAGGCTCCAGGATGGCCTGGCCCAGCTCTTCACCCTCCCCTTGAAGAGCCACCCATCTGCTTACCTGCCCATCAGGATCTGCCAGGAAGCTGAGAACTTCTGCTCACCTTGGGGGACCCCACCCTCTTGGAGCAGCCCTCCCTGCCCAGATCTGAAGAGCAGCCCACACCCCACACTGTCAGAGGGGAGTCAACAATTGGCTACACCCATGTTCCTTGCCCACCTAGTCAGGTAGATCCAGGAATTTCCATAGGCCCATTTTACAGAAGGAGAAACTGAAACCCAGAAAGGGCATTGGCCTGTCCAGAGCCACACAGCAGGGTGTCGGAGATGAGACCCCTCCCCCAGGCCCTGGGGCTCCCTGGGTCCTTTGGCCCCATCCCAGCACAGCTCACCGGTGTGGTGTCATCGTGAGAGCGCTGGTAGCGCTTCCAGCGGCAGCCGTAGATGCCCGTGAGGCAGGAGAGGCAGAGCTGCGGCTCATAGTACTGCAGGGGCTGGTGTCTCACCATGCTCGTGCCCGCGGCCCTGGCGCCCTGCCCTCAGGCGCCCATGGAGGCCCCCGGCTGGTCCTGGGGGAGGAAACAAAGTACTGTGAGGCAGGGGAGGGGTTGGGACTTGGCCCCAGCACAGCAGGTGTCACTGTTGTCTAGGTCAGGGAGGGTCAGCCTCTGCTCAGAGCCCTGCCACGGGTCCTTGTCTCTCTCGGAGTCAGAGGCCCATCCTTGCAAGTCCCCTAGGACTGTCCCCTGCCACCCACCCATGACCTAATCATCCAACAAAAATCCGCATACCTATTAGCAGTCACTCCCCCACTCCCACCCCCCAGCCCCAAGCAACCTAACCTACTTTCTGTCTCCACGGATTTGCCCATTCTGGACATTTCACATAAATGGAATCATATGATATATGGTCTTGTGTGTCTTGCTTTTTTCACTTAATGTTTTCAAGGTTCATCCATGTTATAGCATGAATCAGTACTGCATTTCTTATTATGACTGAAAATTATTTGATTGTATAGATATACCATTTTATCCACTCATCAGTTGGTAGACACGGGTTGTTACCACTTTTTGGTTGTTATGAATAACTCTGCTGTGAACAAGTTATTGTGTGAATGTATATTTTCATTTCCCTTGAGTACATACTTTGGGATGGGGTTGCTGGGTCATATGGTAACTCTCTGTTTAACTTTTTGAAGAACTGCCAAAAGCTGTTTTCCAAAGCTGTTGCACAATTTTACTTTCTCCAAGTGTTATCATTATCATCCCCATTTTACAGATGAGAATTCTGAAGCACAGAAATGTTTAGCCATTTGTCAAAGGTCACATAGCAGAGCCTGGCAGTCTGGCTCCTTGTTCTAACCCAGGGGTTGGCAAACTATAACTCATAGCCAAATCCAACCAGCCACATATTGTGTGTGTGTGTGTGTGTGTGTGTGTGTGTGTGTGTGTGTGTGTGTGTACACATTTAGTTTTATTGTAACAAAGCAACTTGTATAATTTTAAGGTTTAAAACTGAGCATCATCTTCCCTTTCCAGTGAAACAAAAAGAACAATTTTAAAAATAAACGGGAACGGGGCTTCCCTGGCGGCGCAGTGGTTAAGAATCCGCCTGCCAATTCAGGGGACACGGGTTCAAGCCCTGGCCTGGGAAGATCCCACCTGCCGCTGAGCAACTAAGCCCGTGCGCCACAACTACTGAGCCTGCGCTCTAGAGCCCGTGCTCTGCAACAAGAGAAGCCACTGCTCGCCGCAACTAGAGAAAGCCCGCGCACAGCAACGAAGACCCAACTCAGCCAAAAATAAATAAATAAACAGGAACAAAATTACAATAGAGAATGTCAACTGCAAATAAGATCCTACAGGTTCTGCTGCTTCTCCCATCGAGTGGCAGGGCTCAAGTCATCATTAGGAGAGAATTTTATTTTAAAAGTGTCATCTTAAACTGCAAGGACGTCCATTAAACATCACAATTAAACATGCCAAAGGAGAAGCCATGTTGTCAAAATGCCCACTTAACCCACCCAAACATCTCAAACCCATCCTTTGCTGACCTTCTATAACCCCATTTTTTAAAGTTTTTTTTTCTTTTTTTAAACAAGAGAAAGTAGACAGATACATGTTGGTAAATGCTAACTGTCCATATTCACATAGAGACACAGTGTAATCTCTGAGCCCAATATACAGAGAAAGGAGGAAAAAAGCTAGAATTCTATGCACTACTACACAGGGGCCTAGCACCCTCCAGCTTCCAGCAGAGCTAAGGGAGCAGAAGGTTTTTCTTTTTTCCCACAGAGCATGGTGGTGTTGATTCCATAAAGTTTTTGTTGAGACAGGAAGGGATAAAAATGAATTTGGAAGCGAAAGGGGTAGAGATTCTTTTCCCACTGAATTCTGCTCAAGGTATTTCCCCCCAAATAAGTTGTGAGCCATGCTATAAAGGAGAAAAGAGACCTCAAAAACAGGGCGACAAGAGGAGGAGAAAAAAGAAAAAAAGAAGACTGCAACTTGCTCCCAGGGACTGGAGAAAATTACAAAAGGAAGGTTGGAATCCATCAGTGCTCCATTCGTCATCTTCTCCTTCATCTTCCTCTCCTTCCTCCTCGTCATCATCATCTTCTTCACCTTCATCCTCATCCCCTCCTTCATCAAGATCTTCCAGTCCTTCTTCTTCTTCATCATCATCTTCTTCTCCTTCCCCTTCCTCATCATCCATGTCCGGAATCAAGTAGTACTGTAATGGATTTGGCCAAATAACATCTTTGAGGACCTCTCCTAACTCATCTGCACCTGCATCAGAATGATCAGTAAACCAGGTGAAGAAGCTCTCTGGCTCCTCATGCTGTCTCTTCCTGCTGGCTTTATTCTGCGTTTGACTTGAACGTTTTGTCAAATCCTTTCAGGATTTCCTTTTGATTTCAGTGGACTTTGAAGATGGATCACCACTCTCATTCAGATGAAATTCTTCGGAGAGAACTTTATTTTCGAAGGGTTTTCATCAAAATAAAAATCTATTCTGTAACCTGATTTAATATCTTCAAATACTGTCACTTCGACTCTTGTCAAATAATGCAGCACCTCTTCATTCTCCTCCCCAAGGAGTACAGACACTTGTGGATGGTTAACAAATGCTGTTACCCCAAAATCTGGGATTTTGGCAATCAGTTCCGACCTCTACTGAAAAAATGGTTGGCGGAGTTTGTTATATTTCTGTTCTACTTTCAAAATCTCCTCACTGGCTTGTTCATTAAGTCTGTCTGTTTCATTTTGTACTTCTGAATTGCTTCTTGCTGTTCCTTTTCTTCCTTCGGCAAGTTCGGAGAAGCAGACGTTTCCTCTGGCCTGGAGGCAGGAGTCAGTCTCGGTTTCTTCGGTTTCTTTGCTTGGGGTGGAAGTGAAGACTGGTGTTTGGGGGCCATGCTGGGAGAAAAGCCAAGAATCCACCCAAGGGAAGAAGCTTGTACCAGGAGCTCTGAGAACTCCAGCCACGTGTTTTTGTATAGCCCACAAGCTAAGAATGGTTTTTACATTTTTTAAGTAGTTGGGGGGAGAAAACCAAAACAAAAATGTTTTGATCTGTGAAAATTATACGAGAGTCAAATTTCAGAGTCTGTAAATAAAGGTTTATTGGACGCAGGCCCACTCACTCATTTATGTATTGTCTATGGCTGCTTTAAGTATAACTGCAGAGTTATGACAGAGACCATATGGTTCACAAAGCCTAAAATACTTACTGCCCAGCCCTTTATAGGGAAATTCTGCTGACCCTGCAACCACGGGGCCACCATGGCTCCTGAACCGGTATTGTTAAGTACAGCATACGGTTGAGAAGGGAAAGGGTGCTGTGGGCACTTAACAGGTACAGGGAAGGTCAGGGCATGCTTCCCAGAGGCAGTGCTGAGCTGAGGCCTGTAGGATGAGCTCCCGTCTCTAACACCCCAGAGGCCACACCATAGGGGCACTGGGCTTCAGGCCCACCAACTACTTCCACGTCTGGGCCTTGCTCAGGGCCTCTGCCTAGAACCCCCTATCTCCCCCCACTCTCCAAGTGCTAACCTCAGCACAGGGATTACAGCCTCCTGTCCGAGTACGGAGATGCATTAGGAGCTTGCTGGGCACAGTGACGGACCTGGAGCCTCCTAATTGCTGGGAATCGTCTGGTGCAGCCTCTGTGCCCATGGCTCCCTGCAGAGGCATGTGGCCATGGTGCAGCTGCTGGGGGCTCTCGGAGCCGAGCCGAGCCCAGGGCTTGGGGGACGGTATAGGATGGGGATGCTGCTGCAGTCAGCTTAGCACCCATGGGGTTGGAGAGTCGGAGGTGGGGTCAGCAGGTAGGGGATCCTCTCAGCTTTACTCCTCTCTAGGAGGAATGTGTGGGGAACTCCCTGGTGGTCCAGTGGTTAGGACTTGGCACTTTCACAGCCAAGGGCCTGGGTTCTGTCTCTAAGCTGGGAACTAAGATCCCACATGCTGAACAGCGTGGCCAAAAAAAAAAAAATTTAAATTAAAAAAAAAAAAAAATGGAAGGAGTGTGTGCTCACATATGTACTCCCACATTCACAGCCTTCCAGAGGAGGTAGAAGGCGAGTCCACAGTCAGGGACCATGTCTCACGCTGTGCACCCCCAGATGAGGGTCTCTGCTGTCAGGTGGGCCACAACACCTGCTCCTACTCCCCCCACCTCCGGAAGGGAGGAAGCAGCTAATATGTAGAAAGGGCCCTCCATTCACCCTGCCTTGGTCAATGACTTGCCCTGTAGCTAGAGCCACTAAGGGCTCTTCCCTGAGCCTTGGTTTCAGCTTTTGTCTTGACTTCCAAAAAAGGTCAGATGACTGGGGGTTGGGGGAGGGGCAGCAGTGCCAGGAGGACACATGGTTGCAGTGACTGAGGCATGGCAGGTGGGCATTCTGCAAGCAGGGGCCCTGCCCTCCCATTCCTTTCCCAGGACCCCCCCCCCCACCCTGGGACTGATTCCCATGTGTCCTCTGCTCCCCCACCCCCCATGAATGAGCATTACAACCCACCCAGGAATGGAATTTCCATTTCAAATCTGGAAAAGAGGGAAGTAGAGCTGCCTGCACCAGGCCTCTGGCCAGCGGGGGACTCAGCTGACTGTGGTTCTTGGAACTATTCCCCTCCCCCCACCATGAATTTTCACACTATTCAGAACTGCAGGGGCATCTTTTGAGAGGCAAACCTCTTTTTCTTCCTCTGCATGTTCTCCTGGGGCCATCAAGATAGCCAGCGGCTCCTTTCTGTCTCCAGGGGGGTCACCCAGACCCAGCATGGGCACAGTGACCTCCTCATCACCCCCAACACGCCTCTAACATCCCTCAAGACCCTTTCCTCAGCACCCCCTTGGCCATTGCCAGGGCAGTGGCCCAGTCTCACCTCTCCCCTGGATGGGGAATCGCTGCGGTGGGCCTTGCCCTGCCAATCCAAGGTCTCACCTGCAGTCAGAGTGAGTTTTTAGCAGACAAATAAATGACCAGGATCTGGCTCCTCTAGCCTCACCACTCCAGAACCTGCTGTCCCTTCATCTGGCTAACACCTCCTGATCCTTCGAGTCTTTGCTCAGATGTTACCTCCTCTGGGGAGCCTCCCCTGAGCCCCAGATTTGGTTAGAGGGCTCCCGGCATCCCTCCTTCTTCCTGGGCAGCCTGTGGGAGCACCGCTGACATGCCTGCTCCCCCAGGGGACAGCCTGAGTTATTCCCACTTCCCCAGTGGCCAGCACCGGGTAGCAAGGGGAGGCAGCCCTGGGGGCGTCCTGGACCACACTTCCGAGAAGGCCCAGAAGTTCCTGCAGCCCACACCCTGAGCGGTCAGGACAAGCCCCCAGAGACCAGATTCTCCCCAGCCGCCGCCCTCCTGCCAGGGCTAATGGCATCACTTAGCATCAGTTGACTCCTCCAAGCCACCTCCCAGAGCAGCTGATATCAGCCAAGTTCCAAAGAAATCCCCAGCCTGGAGCCCCTGCTGGCTCTGGGACAAGAGAAAGCCCTCACCTCTTAGCCCGATGTTTGAGGGCCCTCCTCAGCCCAAAGTCTCATTTTCTGTCTGAAGTCCTGGTCCCTGCCCCGAAATTCCACAGCCTCCTGTTTGCACAGGGAAGGGGCTTCAGGAGGGAGTCAGGAGAGAGACAGAGTGAGGGTCCGCTATGGAGTGGGCGAAGGATGCTGGGGGTGGGCATACACCTCCAGGGGCCTCGCCCATCCTTACACCCTGGGAACGCACCTCACCCACTTCCCGGCTCCTCGACCCTCCCCTGACTGGCAGGTTGCCTGGCCCTCACTGCCCCCAGACCCCGCTGCCTCAGGCCCCAGGCCTGCTCCCTTTCCTGAGAGTGGAAAGAGTCTCAGGCCAGGTGTCAGTGCCTGGATTGCAGCCTGGTCTCCTTCAACTGACTTGCTGTGTGTGACCTTGGAGACTTACTTTACCTCTCTGAGGAATGGGCACTAGATGGAACGACACAAAAAGGACCCAAGCTGCAATCAAAAGGAATAAAACACTGACACATGCTATGCTACAATGTGAATGACTCTTGAAAACATTATGCTAAGTGAAGGAAGCTAGTTACAGAAGGTGGTGTGGGAGCTTGTGGGGTACCATGCTGAGCACTGCACCTGTGTCACCTCCTGATGACAGCTGTCCAAAGTAGAGTTTGACAGTCTTCTTTTACAGGTTAGAAATATGGGCCCCAGGTGGATGGAGGAACAAACTGGGGTCCATCCAGACAATGGAATATTACTCAGCAGTAAAAAGAAATGAGCTATCAAGCCATAAAAATACATGAAGGGACCTCAAAAGCATATTGCTAAGTGACAGAAGCCAATGGGAAAAGGCTGCATACTGTATGATTTCACCATATGACATTCTGGAAAAGGTAAAACCAAGAAGTGGTAAAAAGATCAGAGGTGGCCAGGGGTTGGAGGTGGAGAGCACAGGGGATTTTTAGGGCAGTGAAACTATTCTGTATGATACTGTAATGATGGATACATGTCATTATACATTTGTCAAACCCCACAGAATATATAACACAAAGAGTGAACCCTAATGTAGACTATGGACTTCAGTTAATAATATTGTAGCAACACTGGCTCATCAATTATAGCAAGCATACTCCCCTAAGATAAGACGTTAATAGTAGGGAAAACCGTGGGGTAGGGGAAGGAGAGTATGTAGGAACTCTGTATTTTCCGATCAATTTTTCTAAAACTGTCACCAAAAAAATCATCTATTAATTAAATACATATGTATTTAATTTAAATATCTATATCACTTGATCAATAGATAGCTGGATCAATAGATCTAGGCCTGAGAGATTACACGATTCACCCGAGGCCAGACAGCTAACCATGGAGAAGAGAGGATTTGAAACCAGGGCTGCCTCTAAAGCCTAGTCTTTCCATGGCACCAGCCCTAGATGGAGGGTCTGTCTGCCCACGTTTCTACCGCCTTCCATGTCTATGACAGCTGTAGCATGTGTCACCGAAAACTGCACCTCAAAGGGCCAAGTTCAATATTTTGGTTGGCACCAGGGCAGCAGGGGCATGGAGTGCGACCAAGAGCTCTGGGCAGGAAAAAGGACCCCCCCACATACAGTGGGTGCAGGGCTGGGGGGGGGACGGAGGAGACCTGACCTCCTCTGGCAGCCTTCCTGGGGCCCAGGGAAGAGGACAGGGAGCACATGTGGAGGTGGAGCCACACCCTCCCCCTTCCCCCCACCCTGCACCCCCACCCCGGGCCCATCTCCTTGGCCATGGCCACCCTCACTGGGCCTCAACCCCAGCCCAGACCTGGGGCTGGTGAGTTGAGGCTGAGCTCAGCCACCAGCAGGCTGGGTGACCTCCACAAGCCTCCGGTCTCAGCTTTCCCGTCTGTATCATGGGACGGTGTGAACAACATCGGATGATCTCCAAGGGCCTTTTCGGCGCTCAGCTTCTAAAAACCCTTTATCCATCTGCTCTCCCCGCATCCTCAGGAGATAAGCAGAGGTGGGGTTGCTCAAGGAGGATGGAAGGACAAACCCCAGTCGGTGTCTGGTCTGGTGGGGAAGAGCCCCCTCCATTCCCAGGACCAATGGCTGGGAGTCAGGAGCCCGCCTCCAACTGGAGCAGTCAAGACGAGGTTGAAAGCTGCAGGAAGGCCTGTGATGAGGTTAGAGGCCTGGTCATCCTGAACCCCAGGCCAGGGCTCTGCCCCTGTCCAGGTATCTCTACCATCTTTGACAGGGACCAAGGTATAGGTAGTCACGGCCTGGATAACTCACAGTGATGACCCTAAACTCGACTTAGAGTGAAACCCAAGGAGTAAAAGGCACAGGGCTGTGGGGATTCCTTCCCACAGTGCTCGGGGAACATGGCCTTGGAGCAAGACCAGGGCCTCCCTGTGGTCCTTCCTCACTGCATACCCATCCCCTGTTCCCAATGCAGGTGTGCCTGTGAAACCACCTTAGCTCTGGGCTCCTCTGACCACCTTGAGGCCTGGAAAACTCCTGCTCATCTCAGTGCAGCAGCTCCTCCTCCAGGAACTCAGCCCTGCCTGGGTCAGGGTCTCTTCTGGACCCATAACTCCTGTGCTTCCTTTAGCCGCACTGCAGGGCAGCTTCCTAGAGAGGGTGGATGTCAACAGAACTCAGAAATAAGTGAGGATGTGTAGCACAATGGGGAGAAAGAAGGGGGCTCTAGGTAAGGGGACAGCACAGGGAAAGCGTGGTGGCAGGGAGGGTGAGCAGGGCCTCTCCCAGGGCTGAGGGCTCCAGCAGCAAGTTAAGCCCCGAGTGGGTTCCATCTGGTTGTGACGGGGGTGTCTACTCCAACAGTAGCCTCCCAGCCCTCTGGGGACCCAGGGGCAGCAGGGCACCCCCGGGCAGCTTGCCAGCTGGGCTGTTTCTCCAAATAATCGACCAAACCCAATTCCACAAAACAAATCCCTGGCCCCAGAGCTGGGGCTGGAGATGCGGGGACAGAGCTGATTCTGGGACCTCCCACTCCCAGATCATCCGATCCCAGGCCCCACCCTACTGCTCTCCAGCACAGCCTCCTGTGCTTAGCTTTTGAGGAATGCTCAAAGTCACTACATTCCCCGCTGCATGGGCCTCATCAGATGGCTTAAACTGAGAGATGTGGGCTGCTACATCTCACTGTGTGGCCCTGAGCAAGTCACTCCACTTCTCTGGGCCTCAGAGAAAGCCCTAGATTCTAATGAAATCAGCAGAGAAGATAGGCAGATGTAGGGAGGAAGGAAGTCTGTCACTGAGGCAGCTGCCGGTGGGGAGAGGCTGGGGGAGGAGGTGCCGGGAAGGAGGCCTGGTGGGCCAGTGGCCCCGTCATGGCCGCTCATCCTTTGGGGGAAAAGCTACTCAGTGGCTTAGGCTGGGGCTCAACAGCAGCTGTCAAAGAATCAATCATGCCATAATTAGGGTCATTGTTAATCTCTTTCCAGGGCCTCCTGTTTATCCAACACTTCTGTCCCAGAAGACTTCTGATTGCTCTTCCTCTGGGGAAATTCCCAGCAGGCTTGCTTCACCCCAGTCGTGGGTCCCCTTCTGTCCCTCCGGGCTGCCCTCCTGTAGGGAGCACTTCCTGCTTCTCCTTTGGGAAGGGCTGGCTTCCTCAGAACCGTGGCCTCTGGTATTATCTGTTCCATACCCAATTTACTCATTCAGTGTATGTTTAAGAAGCCTCTGCTATGTGCCAGGCACTGCTGGGACCTGAGAGAGATTCACCGAGAATCCGATGTGGCCCTTCCTTCCAAGGAGACAGTCTCATCGCAGCAACAGCAGCTACAATTATAACCACACTCACGGCGCTCTGCAGTGTACAAGGAGCCTCCACACACATCGTCTCATTGAAGCATGGCCCCAACTCCACGGGTAAGTACCGGATCCCCATTTTATGGATGAGGAGGTTGAGGCTGGTGGAGGGCAGGACAGGTTTGCTGAGCTGCACCCTTGGTTAAGGCCCTTGGGGGACAGACCTGCGGCTGAACGGGGATCAGGCTCAGGACCCTGCCCAGGGCCCTTGGGTTCTCTTGGCACAGAAAGGACCTCTCTTTGGATCTCTCTTTCCCTAGGTCAGGGCTATGAGCTTGGGCTGAGCACTCACCAGGAACAGCCTGCACATTCTCTAAACCAGAGTCTTAGAATCGCCTCCCCCAGGGCTCTTACAATCATGGAATCCTGGCACAACCCAACAGGGATCTTAGAACTAACCCTGGATTTCAGAATATGAAAGTCATCAAGTGTCAGCACCAGAAAAGACCTGGAGCTATTCCATCCAGCCTCCCCTCCCTGCAGAAATCCTCTGCAGAGCCTCTAGTGGTGGTTCCCCGGCAGAGTGGCCTGCACGGGCTTGCCTACGCCTCTCGACAGGCCCCTCCCTCCCTGGAGGGCCGAGTGGTTCCCTCTTTAAACGAGGGACAGAAGGCAGGCCCTCCTAAGAGGAGTGGCCTGCCCCCAGCACCCCCTCCGCCCACCAGCACTGACAGGTCCTCCCTGGAGTGAGCAAAGGGCCAGGCCAGGGGCCTGGTCAGGGGAGAGACTTTCACCATCCTCTCACCCCTGGTGGATGCCCCAGCCCCTCCCAGGCACCCAGTGATTCAGTCACAGGAACCAGGCTGGCTTTTTCCGATGCCTCTCCCTGGGCCTCTGGAAGGGGGGGGGGGGCCTGAAGAGGAGGAGGAGAGGAGGAAGCTGAGCCTGGCATAGACATGCACTGAGCAAACTCCTCTCTGCCCAGTTTTTAGCCCCTGAGGGAATGGAAAGCAATGATTTATGTTATTTATTTATGTAAAATAGCAGAGTTATTATACAAACAGGCTTCCCAGGCAGGCCCTGGGGATGGGAGAAGCAGGTTCTGCCATTTTAGGAATCTCTCTCTGCTTCCTTCCCCTCACACCTACCTGTCTGGCCTCACCTGCCCCTGCCCCTCCTCATGCGGCTGTGCTCCAAGCACACGGCACCTCCCAGCCTCCCCCCTCCCCCGTACCTTTGCTCATGCTGGGCCCTCTGCCACAAGAGCCCTCCCCCACACCCCCAATCCAAATCCCAACCATCTTAACAAATGCACCCTGGACAAAGCTTGGCCTGACCGCCCCACAGAAGCCCACTGCTTCTTCCCTTTGTGCTCGAATCACCAGGCAGAGCTCTTGAGACATGATCATAGGCCTCTGTGCACAGCAATTATCTGCTTCTGTGTCTGCCTTGGCCACCAGGCTGAGAGCTTCCCCAGGTGGAGACTTCTGATCCATTTGGCCCAGGCTTTCTGAAGAGCCACAGTATCTGCGACCCTGCAGGTGATAGGGACACGCGATACCCCAGGCCGCGTCCCTGCTAGAGGAATCACTGGACGGGTGACCTGTGTTCCTGCACTGGGCCAGCACCAAGGAGGCGCCCATTTATATGTCAGTCAGAAACGCTGGTTAAATGTGCAAAGGAAGGGGGCTTCCCTGGTGGCGCAGTGGTTGAGAGTCCGCCTGCCGATGCAGGGGATGCGGGTTCGTGCCCCGGTCCGGGAGGATCCCTCATGCCGTGGAGTGGCTGGGCCCGTGAGCCATGGCCTCTGGGCCTGCGCGTCTGGAGCCTGTGCTCCGCAACAGGAGAGGCCGCAACAGTGAGAGGCCCGCATACCGCAAAAAAAAAAAAAAAAAAAAAAAAAAAATGTGCAAAGGAAGGAAAGAAAGAACCCATCAGAGCCTCTTAAACCACCCAATTGCAGGGCCACTTTGGAGCCTGTTCCCAATTCTGCCTCTGAATAATTATTAGCCTTTTCCCTATTTACAGGAAAAATTAAATTACTAAAAAAGCTCGCAAGTATTTTCTCCCACAATTTGTTGAAACCTCTGCTATCTGTTCCAGGTCTAGTACAAGATGACCTCAGGTTTAGCACAGAATACTGACTTTCTCACTGCCACTTATCTCTCTTCATCACAGTTCTTGTGACGAGCAGCAGCCCTGCCACTCAGGCAAGTCTGAGAACCTGGGGCCTAAGCTTCTCTTCCCCTCTTTCAGATTTCTAGGTTTCCTTTCTAAAAACCGACCTTGCCTGAATGCTGAGGAAGAAAGTCCCAGGGGTTGGCTGGTCCAGTAAACCTTGAAGGTTCATGCTCAGTCCATGATTCAAGGCCTCTAATTCCACCATTTACCATTCATTCCTTTGGCTGAAGCATCACTTACTCTGGGATTCTCTCTTAAAATACAAATCTCCTCTGGAAATGGGAGCCCATTAAACCTCCAAACTGATGTCCAAGAAAACTTAGTTTAATGCCTGGCTCTAGACAGGCACTAAATCATAGGGGTTAGGAATGTGCACCCAGAGCCAGCCTGCCAAGTTTGAAACCTAGTTCTACCACTTACTAACTGAGCAGGTTCCTTAATGCCTCTAGACCTCAGTCTCCTTATCTATAAAGTGGGGATAATAATAGCACCGACCTCATGAGCTGTTGTGAGGGTTGAATGAGCTAATGTGTGTGAGGTGCTTTAGATAAGTACCTAGTCCACTGGAGAAAGCAAGAGACAACTCTACTCAGAGTTTCTGTTTTTGTTTTTTCTTGCTTGTAAAATGGAAAAATAATCCTTGTTTCTTCTGCCTTTTCCCATGAACTATAGAGTACAGCTCCCGTGAGAGAGCAAACATCATTCTGGAACCCAGTGGCTGCTCTCTGCAGCTTCCCTCTAACTCCTTTCCCCCTACCTCCTTCCTTGCTTTTTCCTTTACCTGGAAGAAGGCACCAGTGGCTGTGAGCTGGGCTCCTGGGGGGTCCTGTCCACCGAGGTGGTGATGTCACTTCAGTGGGAGAGCTGAGGGGACAAATCCAGTCAGATTACACATCAGTCCATCCTGCCTTCTCCCCTCCCACCCAGCCCTTAGTGAGCCCCCACCCTGTGCCCACCCCGCGCTTGGTATGGGGACCAGGGATGGGTCACATCTAGTTCCTGCCCTGGGGAAGCCACCAAGCCGGTGGGAGAGCCAAGGAGACATACGTGATCCTGTCATGTGCTGTGAGACCCCACACAAGCACCTCCACACATGCTGCCCCCAAACCAGCCCCAAACCCAAACCCAGTACAACCTGCTGCCTGAACCACTCCCCTCTGCCCCACCAGGGCCCACAGAAACATGATCCAAGGCCCAGCCACCATGGGGTGAAACCTGGGGCTATGCCTGGCTCCTGGGAGGCAGAGGCCCATTTGTGCTACCCAGGGACCTGCTTCTTTGGAGGCAGAAGCCAAACCAGCTGTTCTAAAGCAGCCGCTGAGGGAGGGCTGGGTGGGCTGGAGGAGGGATCTGGGGCACCGCAATTATGTGGCTGACTTCTGACTCATGCCCCGCCTCCCCCATCACCAGCTCCTATAGCTGGCAGGGCAGCCCTCCTGCCCAGGAACTGGGAGGAGAGATGGTACTGACAGGCCTTGGGGAGGGGGGGAGAGGGGGAGAGGGAAGGGGGTGCTGGGTCAGCACTGCAGGCTGCAGAGGATGTCGCCACATTGCCCACTAGGGGACACTGAGGCTGGCAGGGCCTATGTCACCCAGAGAATCAGAGTCAGAGCCAGGGTGGGACCCAGGGCAGGGGTGGCTCAGGCCTGGTGTCCAGCCCAATCCCATTCCGATATGAGAACTTTCTCCAATCTGATCGGGCCCTGGAGCCACATACCAGCAAGAAATGCAAACAAGACTCAGCCTTGGATGGGAGGGGGATAGAGGGGGACTCACAGAAGCTTGGAAATGACATCCAGCTACTGAGAGATGGACTCCTGGGGCACCCCCAGCCCTGCCTCCCTCCACTTCCAGTGTCCAGGTTTCTCGCAGAACGCTGAATGCACTGCACTTTACAGTTTATAAAACACTTATATTCTTCATCTCCCACAACGATCCTAAGGCCTAAGTGACAGAGGGAATATAAATAGAGCAGGGCTTCTCAAACAAATCACCTAGAGATCTTGTTAAAAGGCAGTCCAACTCAGTAGGTCTAGGCTGGGGTCTGAGATTCTACATTTTTTTTACAAGCTCCTGGGTGATACCTTGCTGCAGGTCCAGGGACCACAGTTTGAGTAGCAAGAACATAGTTGTTAATGGCATGGACACTAGGGTCAAACTGCCTAAGTTAGGATCTTGGCTCTTACTGTGTGACCTTGGGCAAGTTACTTAACCTCTCTGTGCCCCAATCTCCTTATGTATAAAACAATAATCATCATAATAAAACCTACCCCATAGGGTTGATGTGAGAATTAAATTATGTAAAACACTTAAAGTGATGATGATTATTTCAAATTTTTTAATGGAGGCTCTGAGAGATGGACACACTCAGCAAGGTGGCAGAGCCAGAATTCAAACACAAATCTCTTAATGGAAATCCTTCAATAACAACTTGCCACATGTCACAGCCAGCAAGCCCTCTGCCATTAGACAGACATGGATACTGAAGCCCGGAGAGTGGCTGGGAACTGACAAGGTCACCAGAAAGTTGGTATGGGAAATTCAAGTCCATGACCCCCAGCCTACTGCTCTTTCCATCACACCTCACTGCCCTACAAGGAAGAAAAAGCATCACAAGTTCCCCAGCTCTGCTGTCGGCCCCCACCTGCGCAGCAGCTACCCTGGAAACCAGATGTGTGTGGGAGTGGCTGGATGTGGACGCTGCCCTCATGCCCACCGTGGCCCCAATTCCCCTGCACTCTCAGAGCCCTGCCTGCCAGGCTGGGCGAGAACAGTCTAGCATCCTCCTTCCATAGCCCAGCTCCTACATCCGGTCTATGGCACTGCTCCGTCTCAGGGTCACCCAGCCTGGGTACCAGGCAGGGCAGGATGTGGCCGGGGCCTGTCTCCATCCCCACCTTGGCTTCCCAGCATGGGGCCAGTGGAAGCCTATGAGTCACTTGAAGGAAGTGCTTGGCCCCAAACAGGAAGTGGCTCTTCAGGCAGAACCCCTGACCCCCACCCCCAGGAGCTCCCCAGGGCAGGTGCCTTGGTGACAGCGTCTGGTGAAGGAAGGGAAGCTGCTTGGGACATAGTGACACCTATTCAGATTTTACCTGAAACTCAAAAGCAACACCCATCATCTGCATTGTGAAACCCAGCCGGAGGGCTTCTCTGCTGTATGATCTTATGTACATCAATGCCCCTCTCTGAGCCTCAATTCCCTCATCCGTAGGATCACGGGGCTGCACTACAAGACTGCTATAGCCTGGCATTCTACATGAAATAAAGGATTGGAGGACGTGAATATAGGTTTTAAATAAATGAACAAAAGCATATGTGAAAGAGATGAATGAGTGTATGCCGATACCCAGATTTAAGCTCCAGCTCTAGCATAAGCACCGTCATTTATCTCTCGTTAGTTGCAGGATAGATATCTATCTCATGGGCAAGAAGATATCACCTGAATCACCCTAAGGTGCAGGGAAGAAGGGCTACTGCCCTGAGCCCCACACATCACAAACACACACTCACAAATAAATATATTACAGAACATACAGGAGCTTCTGTCACACAACATCCATGGGACCCACAAGCCTAATCCGCTCCCCTAACACTGCTCAGGCCTCTGAGAAACTCTTCATTTCTTGGGTTTGAAGAACAAAAGGTGATTGTGTCCAGATGAAGGTCTGAGGGTTGCACAGTGGCTGACAGGGGCGAGGGTGGGAAAGGGAGGGAAACAGGATGCTACTGCGGGGGGAGGGGAGGGATGGAGGAAGGGCACTAAGTGGCAAGAATGTTTTGCAGGGCAGACAAATTAAACTTGTCAAATCCTTTCAGAGAGCAACAACTTCTTACATAACAAAGTATCCGCTTCCCAGTAATGTTGAGCACCGGTTTTTTTTTTTTGTTTTGGCTTTTCTCCCTGTTCCAATTTGTAGTTCTAAAAGTACTCATGAATTAGTGTGCTATTCACAATAGATGTACATGGCAGCTGAGGAACATCTTACAGTAGTTAACAATTCATATTACTTAGATTAATGTAACATGAAATGAGATACTAATTCCTTTTTTTTTTAAATTTTATTTATTTTTTGGCTACATTGGGTCTTAGTTGCTGCGCGTGGGCTTTCTCTAGTTGTGGAGACCGGGGCTACTCTTTGTTGTGGTGCCTGGGCTTCTCATTGCGGTGGCTTCTCTTGTTTTTGGAGCACGGGCTCTAGGCGTGCGGGCTTCAGTAGTTATGGCACGCGGGCTCAGTAGCTGTGGCTCGTGGGCTCTGGAGCACAGGCTCAGTAGTTGCAGTGCACGGGCTTAGCTGCTCTGTGGCATGTGGGATCTTTCCGGACCAGGGCTCAAACCTGTGTCCCCTGCATTGGCAGGCGGATTCTTAACTACTGCACCATCAGGGAAGTCCCATGAAATGTGGTACTAATTCTTTACACGGGCAACTAGATGGACATTAATCACAACTATGAATAGTTTAATTTTTATAAAATCTTCAAAAATTTGAATTACTATATCATGTCTATTTAAATAATTGTGGGGTTTTTTTGTTTGTTTTTTGTTTTTTGCAGTATGCGGGCCTCTCACTGCTGTGGCCTCCCCCATTGCAGAGCACAGGCTCCGAACACGCAGGCTCACGGGCCCAGCTGCTCCGCGGCATGTGGGGTCTTCCCGGACCGGGGCACGAACCCGTGTCCCCTGCATTGGCAGGCGGACTCTCAACCACTGAGCCACCAGGGAAGCCCCTAAATAATTGTATTTTAAAACTGGATATTCATTAATTATGATATCTATAGTTTTAATTTCCTAGATAATTTCAAGGAATAAAAACAACTTTTGAAAATATAAATTTTCCTTTCTTTACATTCAATTTACATGTTTGATGGAAATATATTCAAATTCTATATACTCTAAATACAACTGCATTTTATTTTTGATCCTTTAGATTATTACCATCCATACACAATTTTCAAATGATGTGAAAAATCTTGATTATAACAATTACAGTGATCTTGCTAAAATGAAGACAATAAAATATATTTTATGAAATAAGTCTTATTACTCATCCAAATGCCACCAGCCCACCAACAAAACACCCAGATGTGTAATAATAATTAAATTGTCTTCCTTGATATTTTGTTCCTTTCAGTTATATAAAACCATAACTTTACAAGGTGGGAAAATGAAACTATCTTATATAGTAGTTTCTTGGTTTGTTTTGTAACCTTCCAATATCTGACAAACATATACTGCATGCCTCTGTCTGTATTTTTGTCCTGGGCCCTGCAAATTTGGAGCCATGCCTGTCTGCCGACTCCCTGCCCACCAGCTCCCTTTGGTGGGGCCCAGGCCACCCGCACTGGTCGCCTCTCCTTGCTGAGGATCAGCTGGGTGTCGAGCTAGCCCTGTCTTCCTGAGTCTGCCTTCTAGAAGGTGCTCCTCACATGAAAAGTCCTCATGCTTAGATGTGGGACTTATTTCCAGAGCTGACTCGAATACCCTTCAAGGGCAGTGGCCATGACTTGACTGCATCTCCCACAGACCTGGTGCTCGTTAAAGTCCCTTACATTCCAGCACCATCAGCAAAGGGACCCGGATGGGAGGGCCTAGCAGCCTCTGGTCCACTGGGCTGGTAGCCCCCATTGGCTCAGACTGAGCGAATGGCCCATGGCCCCCACAACTGGTTTTCTCCTCTTCTGCACCCTCACTCCGTCCACCTCTACCCATGACCCCCTCCTGCCCCCTTACTCTGGGCCTACCGGTCACAGTGACCCCCTTTGGGCTAAAGCCACCAGAATGCACCCTCAGCCCCATGACATCTGGGCTGACAAATCTCCACATTCTGGACTTCCCTGGTGGCACAATGGTTAAGAATCTGCCTGCCAGTGAAGGGGACATGGGTTCAAGCCCTGGTCCAGGAAGATCCCACATGCCACGGAGCAACTAAGTCCATGAGCCACTACTACAGAGCCTGTGCTCTAGAGCCCACGAGCCACAACTGCTGAGCCCACGTGCCATAACTGTTGAGTCCACGCGCTGCAACTACTGAAGCCCACACACAACGAAGAGTAGCCCCCGCTCACTGCAACTAGAGAAAGCCCGCGCACAGCAACAAAGACCTAAAGCAGCCAAAAATAAACAAATAAATTTATATATATATATAAAAAACCCTCCACATTCCCTGCCTGCCACCTTCCCAGCCTCTTTCACAAAGAGCTTCCAGAACCTGGGTTCTAGAAGGGGGCAGGGTAGAGGTGTTGGAGACTGAGAGCCAGGAGACCTGGGTTCTGGGTGTGGCCAGGCCACTGAAAGGCAGGTCGGTGTCTTCTCTAGGCTCAGGGTCTTCACTTGTCAGATGAGGATGCTGCAACCAGCCCAGAATGCCTCATGGGATGAACAGGATAACCCAGTGAGCAGGACCTGATGGGGCTTTGGAAACTGTAAGGTACTGAACCATGTGATGGAGGCTCACCTCATCTCTTGTGTTTCCTACTCGGCCTGGCCCATGTGGAGTCCATCTACTAAGACACTGCCCACAATTTAAGGAGGGCTGGCCACAGCCTTGTACGAGGCTGACATTCCCTGTCTGTCCTTTCACTTACCCCTCTTGGCCTCCCACTACAGTACATTCTACAGATGCCAAAGCGGAAGCTCAAGGGAGTTTGCGTCCCAGGCTCAAGGGCATAGCTAAGCAAGTGGCAGAGCCAGGATTCATACTTTGTCTGACTCCCAAGCCAGGCTAGACAACATAAATCCAATCACCAACACACATTTCCTGAGCTCTCCAGTGTGCCAGGGGAGGCCTGAGGCTGGGTGGACAGACCTGCTGGAGGAGCCCACAGTCTACGGTACAGACAGATGTGCGGACAGGGCATGTAAACAAAGGAGGCATCCTGCCTGGGGAAGGCTGCAGGAGGGCCTTGGTGGTGGATCAAAGCCACCTCCCAGCCTAGCCCAGGCAGCAACAGATACCCAGGAGTGAGCAAACTTGTTTCCCCTGCACCCACCACCTGGCCAGCCTCTCACGCCTGCTCCTGGGTGGAGCAGGGCCCTAGCCATTTCAGACCACCTCCTCCTCTGGGGCCCCTACCTCATGTCCACCTTCACCCCTAGGGTCTGCAGATTCCCCAGGCTTCAGGACAGGGTGCAGCCTTGCAGCAGACTAGACATTAAGCCTGGTGAAAGAAGGATCCTGCCCATCTGAGCATGCAACCCCTTACCCAGTAGGTGATCAGAGGAGCTAATGACTAAACAGCAGTGACTGACCACCCTGGTACCTGGCTCAGTTCATCCTGACGGCAGGGAGGTTAGCTCAGGTTCTGAATCAGACTGAGGCTGGTGGGGACCAGAGCAGAGCTGGTAAAGAGTAAGGCACTCAGATAAGCAGTCACAGGGGGATGGGGGTAATGGGTTCTGGCCCTCTCACCTCCACCCTTTCACTATGTGAACAGAAGCAAATCACTCTACCTCTCTGGGTACGAGTCAAGCTGGGATTAACACCACATCGAAATCATCTGATTTTAGGTGGGCGCATATAAAACTTCGGTCAGAAACACGGGTCACGGAGGCTCAGAGAGGGCAGGTGACTTGATCAAGGTTACACAGCAGGTGACAGAGCCTGGACTAGAACCCAGGCCTGTCATGCTCTCCGGGGCTAGACTCCCAGAGGTCAGGGTGGAGAGGCCAGATTAGGGTGACATCCCTTGTGATAACACAGGTGCAGGAGAGGGGTTGGGACAAGTTTCATCAGGGCCGACCCAGGCTGACATCACCAGTTAAAGTCATCATAGTCAGAGTCGTGGAAGCACAACTTCTGTTTATTTGTTCCTGGGACACGCTGACCAACACGAGCTCCATGAGCGATCCCTGAGCACTTTCTGTGGAAAAAGCCCCGTAGAGCTGAGCCCGCACTCCACAACTCCTGAAGCCCGCGCACCTAGAGCCTGTGCTCTGCAACAAGAGAAGCCACCGCAATGAGAAACCCACGCACCACAACGAAGAGTAGTAGCCCCTGCTAGCCGGCAACTAGAGAAAGCCCGTGTGCAGCAACGAAGACCCAACGCAGCCAAAAATAAATAAATTATTTATTTATTTATTTATTTATTTATTTTTTAAAAAAAAGAAAGAAAGAAAAAGCCCAGTAGACACAATGGGGTGGGGTGGGCTGGGAAGAAAAGCCAAATTCAATTCAGGCGGGGGACAGGCCCCTGCGCCTCAGTTTCCTCCGTGGCGCTCAGTGCTTCCATGGCCCTGTGCCACCTCCTGACCGTCACTCATCCCCGCTAGGCGGTGCAGGCAGGGCTGGGGGGGCGGGGGGTGGCACAGAGGCAGACTTCTCTGGAAGGGGCTATATCAGGGCATCAGACCAGCTCTGGCAGGGCTGGATCGACTGCCTGACGTCAAGTAGTCAGGAAGAACCCTGGGGGCTGGGGCCAGGTCTGCTGGCTGGGGAGCTCTGAGGGATTCTGCCTCTGGGAGCTGAGAAACAGTGACAGCACCTGGGGCTGGGGGAACAATGGGGGCTCAGGGCAGCTCTCAGAAGGTCCTGTCTGCTGCTGACTACACGATCCTGGGGCACCCATTCTGCACCCCCTTTCTAACAGGTGGGTGGAACTGACACTTAATCGGTGCTTCCTCTGAGCCAGGTTCCACCTGGAGAACTCTGCCTCTGTTGTCTCCACCCACGTCCCCTGGGACCCCCCTCTCCGTTCTGAGTCATTCCAGGTTGCACTACTGTCCCTTCTAAAGCCGAGAACTGCAGGGGTGTGTGGGTGAGCTGCCGTCAGGCTGCCTGAATCCCTTCGCCTGTGGGCATGGCTGTTGCCCAGGGTCCCCTTTACCAGGGACCCCCTGGGCGAGGTCTAAGTGCTGCAGCACCCTTGCCCCTGGCAGCCAGTTCTGGGGACTGAGCCAAGTATCCCCTCCGAGGGGCTTGGCTTGAAGTCACACTCTTGCTTCTCCTTCTCTTTCTGGTTCTACTTTCCCTCTCCCCTTAGCAGTTTTCTTCCCCCTGGAAAACTTCTTAGTAAGTCACTCTCACACAAATCCTTATTTCAGTGTCTGCTTCTAGAGCCCCCAACCTCAGACAGTTATGAGGTAAGTGTCATTAGTTTTCCCATGTCAGAGATGAGGAAACTGAGGCTCAGAGACTCAAAGTTGTCAAAGACCCCCACGTGGCAGGCATCAGAACACAGACTTGAACTGAAGTCAGGCCCCATACAAAGCCTGGGCACTGACCCCTCTTTTCCACCGCCAGTATCATCTGAGCCTGTTTACATCTCAAATGCCATCCCCTCCTGGCCATCTGAGCTAATCTTTCTTTCTTTTTTTTTTTTTTTTAATTGGAAGGAAAGCAGGAGAATTTGTAGATGATCCAAGGGGGATGACTAAGTCCTTAGATTCCTCTCGTTGGCTCAGATCCTGTTTTGGTCAATCCTTGTGAATCAGGGTGGGTCTGACATTCTGGGAATGCAGGGAGACTTCAAATCAACTTCACGAAAACAAGTTGTAAAAACACTGGCCGCCACTCAAAGCGGCCTGCTGATGAGCTTGGCTCCACAGAGCAGGGTTGAACAAGTTCACCAGAAGGGAACACACAGCAGGAAAGACTTAGGCTAGACCCAGAGGAAGAACTTCCCAGTAATTGGGAGCTGGCCCAGGCATGGTCATGGCCTCTTTGGGAGCAGGTGAATTGATGTCCTGACCTTCCCAGGCCTTACTGGTTTGAAGCATCTATGAAGTCACCTTGGTGAGCACTGAAGACAAAACCACAGGAGGCCAACTCCGCCAGCCCTGAGCTTCAACCACTGACCTGGAACCTGTTTATGAGGATGCTCTGAGTTAGTGGTGTTTCTGCCTCCTAGGAGGTCAAAAGTGGGGGCCCCCGATCCTCACACCACACCCAGTGTGGATGGAGGCCCTGGAGCTGGCAGAGATCAGGGTGGGACCGAGAGCTGCCACCTGGCCACCTCCTCTGCCTCTGCTCTCTGCAGCCAACCCTCCGGGGTGCAGAGGACCATAGCAGGTGTTTATAGGTGCACATCTCCGGCTCCTCCTCCCTCTGCAATAAACAGGCGAAGTCTCACCCAGTTCATTCCCCTCCACCCCTTTCCAGCTAGCACTCCCTTTGTCCCTTCCTTCTCATCCAAATTTCTGAAAGATTTGTCGACACCCACGTCCCTGCCTCCTCCCTCCCACCTGTTTCCAAATCCACCGCCCTCTGCTCCCACCAAGTTCAACTATGCCCTCCACGTGAGGAAGTTGCCTGGACGGCTCAGACCTCCCTGACACATTGGCCCTCGCCCTCCTTCTGGAAACGTCCTCCTTCCCTGGCTTCCAGGATACCAGTTGCTCCGGTTTCTCTCCTCCCCCTCCGGCTGCCCCCCTGTGCCTTAGCTGGCTTCTCTCTCTGCCCGGCCCAGCCCCTCCCTCCTGCCCTGTCCTGCACACTCTTCTAGGGCGATACCACCACTCCGATGGCTTCAGACACCCCGCCCCTGCCCGGACCAAGCGCAAGGCCCAAGTATCCAATGACCCTCTGATCTTCCCCCCCGACAGGGACCTCACACCCACAGTAGCCAAATGGGAACTCGTCACATTCCCCTGAACCTGCTCCTCCCCCTTTCTCCCAACTCAAGGCTCCTCCATCCTCGCAGTCTTCCAGGCCTGGAAGACCAGACTTAGCCTCCCTATCTCCCCCCTCCTCACACCCCCAAGTCCCACCCGACACCAAGCCCTGCTCTGCCCCCCCACATCCCCTCATCTCCCACCAAACGCCCCTCACGTCCCTCTGCTCAGGCTCCTCTTGCACGAAGCCCTCCTTGACTCTCCTGAAAGACTCAAGCCGGCCTTCTTCTGTTTCCGTGTGCCCTGTACAGCCCTAGTTCAGCTGCCACGCTGGTGTCTGGCTGCACATGTGAGGGCCTCAGGCTGGCTCCAGAAGTGCAGGGCCAGGGCCTGGTCTGACTCTGGGTCCCGGCACCCAGGCCGAGCTCAGCGCAGAGGGGCCCCAGGAGAGGTTACTCAAATCTGGGAATTGTCTTTCTGCTGAATTTGCCCCATCAGTGAGGTCTGGATCTCCCCACAGCCCACAGGCCCCCTGGGGCAAGGGTTATCTCTTTGTTCTGCTGAAACACATGAGCACTTAGTCCCCTTTTAGAGGCATTCTAGCCTGTCAAGATGTCGCACAGGGCCTGCAAATGCGTATACGTAGACATACAAAAGTACACCAAGCGCACCTTCCCAGACAGACCCAGGCACATACATACTCATGCTTACTCGGTGCAAGCACACGGGCTCACGGAGTACATGCAGATGTGCAGATAGGCGCACACAGACAAAGCTTCCTGGAAGTATCATGCCTCCTTCGGGGCACCAGCCTCCCGGGGCATCATGGGCTCCAGGAGTCAAGGTTGGCTTGGCCGGGGCTGGATCTCATGGATGCAGTGCAAGGGTCTGGGGAATGCCGGACCCCGGAGGACCTCTATCTGCCTCAGCCCTTCCTTCCCTCTGTTTCCACAAACTCTTCCTCCAGGAAGCCCTCCCTCATCACGCCCTTCCTCTCAGCCCTAGGGGAGGAGGCTGCCCACATGGGGGATGCTCCCTGGATCCCACCCCAATCTTTCCCTTGGACCCCTTCTCATATATTATACAAGAGAAGGGCTGCACCAGCCCAGTCACAGCTCAGAGCTTTTAGGATCAAGATCCCCTCTTTTCCCAGCCCTAGTCCTGCCCCGCCTCCAAATCACAGCTCAAATGTCCCTTCCGAGTAACCCTTGGCAATTCCCTTTCCAGGTGCAGCACCAGCATCAGAGAGCTAACAACTCAGCACTTGTGGGTTCATCTGATTCCCAGGACAACCCTGATGGGGTCGGTGTTCTCGCGCCCCTTTTACAGATGAGAAAACTGTGGCTCAGAGAGACGAGGTCACTTGCCCAGAGCTACACAACTGCTAAGACCTTCTTTTCTTCCCTTGAAATCATATTCCCAGTCACGACCTCTCTCAGGAGGAGCAGTGGCCTTAGAGGGGGGCTGGGAGCGGTGGGCGGAGGGCCTGGCGGGGAGGAGTCCTGAGCACCACACACGTGGCTGTAGCCACACGAAGGGCCCCGAGGCGGGCTCCTTAATTAACTTGCTGTGGGATGTGGAGCAAGTCACTGGGCCTCAGTTTCCCCACCTGTGATGTGAGGGGGCCTGGATACCACAACTCTTGGGGTCAGTTCCATCTGGACCTTGCAAGGTTGCAGAGGAGGACGGCTGTTGGACAGGGAGACCACAAGGGGTGCAGGGGCTGTTCTCCACAATGGGATGGGGACAGAGGAGGTGGCCGCTGGGTGTTCTCTGGCCCTGCCGGCTGCCCCAGGGTTGGCTGCCAAGGCAGTCACACACACCCCCCAGAGGGTGGTAACCTTCTACCTCCCTCTGCAGGAGAGCTAATCAAAGCAGAGAAAAAATGGCAAAGTATCCGATATACTGGAAGGGGTGGGAAAGGAAGCCAGGGGGATGCGCACAGCACATGCAAAGCTGAGGCAAACGCCCCAGACGAACAGCTGGGTATGAGCCCCATCACTCCTGTCCTCGCTCCCTACCCCCCTGCCCCAGTCCTGCTGATTCCACCTCAGAAGCGGCTCCTCCAGTAGGGCACTCCAGCCCCTCACACTTCAGCCAAGGGGTCCCTGGGACCTATAGGAGCAAACATACCCCATATGCAAAGCTTTTCTCAACTAGGCCTCAATTCACCTTCCTGGCCTCCCACACAGGGGATCCCCAGCCAACCGGAGCTAAGTCCCTGCCCCAGGGACTCCACTCTCCAGCTCCAAACCTTTACACAGCTGGTTCCCTCTGCGTGGAATGTTGACCTCCTACAGATCCCTCGGTACCCAAATGGGAAATGCTGCTGGTTAATGAACTGACTTCTATAGTGGGAATGGGGTCCTAAAGTCAGCACACCACAAGTAAATTGCATACGGTCAAAATCACCCTTGACTATATATAGCTATCGTTTATTTACAATGCCTAGGCATTGTTCTAGATATTTCCTGTGTTTTGATTCATCTAACTCTTACAACTCCGGCAGATTGTATTTCCAAAGACATCTGCAGCAGTATCTCCTATCCCACACGCTCTCCTTATAACTCTGTCCCTCTTGCCATGGAGAGGTGGGGTCTATGTTATCACCACCACCCCCCCGGCACTTGAATCTGGGAGGGCTTGGGACTGCTGGCTAAAGTGACACCACGAGACTTCCAAGGCCAGGTCATCAAATGTGATGTATACTGTGGGGAAGTGCAGATGAGCTCGCAGAGAGAAACAAAGCCCTGAGACCACATGAGTAACCATGAGCCAGAACTGCTCAGCTGAGCCCATCTTAAATCCTGACCTATAGAAACTGTGGGGTTAAAGTGACTGTTCTTGCATAAAGTCACTAAGTTTTGGGGTGATTTGTTATGGAACAGCAGTAACCGGACCATCATTATCCCATCTTTAAAGAAGAATCTGAGGCACAGAGAGGTTAAGCAACTTGCCCAAGGTCACAGAGCTGGTAACCAGCAGAACCAGGATTTGAGCCAAGGCAGTTTAGCCCCAGAGTCCACACTATTCACTGCCATGCCATACTAAATGCCTCCAAGGTCTGATTGGTCTCCAGCCGGCCTCAGCGAGTGGTTGCTGAATAAACGACCAGGAAAGGGATAAACAAAGGAACAGCTGAATGAGTGTGAACAAAAGCAGAGTGAGCTCCCAGGTGCAAGGCAAGGACCTTAGATGAGCCTGAACCATGTAAATGAGTCTGACAGGAGCCCCTCGTCACCTGGAGAAGGCGGTGATCAGAGGAGCCTGGCAGATGCCACCCACCTCTACCTTTCACAGATAAGCCTGAGAAGCTCGTCTCCCTGCTCCCTGCCTCCCTCAGCCCTGCATGCTGCAGAATTATCCCCTGGAGAGCCAGTCCCTCCTAAGAACAAGGCCTGCGGATCCTGGAGCCTGCAGCGGGAAGGTTCCCAGGCCGGGAGGCTGGAGACCTTGGTCTCATCCCAGCATGGCCAAGGCCTGGCTGTGTGAACTTGGGTGAGTCCCTGACCCTCTCTGGTCCCAGGTGCTCTCCAGTGACACTGTTCTAAGACTCATCAGATGCTGAGCCGCCCTGGTGGATGGGGGTCAAGGTGAGCTTCAGTATGTGGGTCCTATAAACCCCAAAAGCGATCTGACCCTGGAGGAAAGTGGATAACAAGAATGAATCCCCTCCCACTCACCGGGAGCTCGCCGTGTGCGGGGCAACTTTCCCTGCATCCTTGCAGCAACCTCATTAGGCACAACAGCAAGTGACGAAGGACCCAGACCTACCACTCAAGTGACGCTGGAAACCAGGATCTGACCCAGACCCATTCAACTTGAAAACTTCCGCTCTTTCCACAACAGCAAGAGACAGAAGCAACCTAAGTGTCTATTGACGAACAAATGGATAAACAAAATGTGGTATATACATATGATGGAATGTTATTCGGCCTTGAAAAAGAAGGAAATCTTATCAGGTGCTACAACACGATGAACCATGAGGACATGATGCCAAGTGAAATAAGCCAATCACAAAGTGATAAACACCGCATGATTCCACTTATATGAAGTATTTAGAGGAGTCAAATTCATAGAAACAGAAAGTAGAGTGGCGGTTGCCAAGGTCTGGTGGGAGGATGGGGAGTCGTTGTTTAGCAGGCACAGAGCTTCAGGTGTTTGAGATGAAAATGTTCTTGAGATCTGTGGTGCAACAATGTGAATATAATCAAGACTATCAACTATACTCTTAAAAATGATTAAGGGGCTTCTCTGGTGGCGCAGTGGTTGCGAGTCCGCCTGCCGATGCAGGGGACATGGGTTCGTGCCCCGGTCCGGGAAGATCCCGCGGGGCGGCTGGGTCCGTGAGCCATGGCCGCTGAGCCTGCCCATCCGGAGCCTGTGCTCCGCAACGGGAGAGGCCACAACAGTGAGAGGCCCGCGTACCAAAAAAAAAAAAAAAAAAAAAAAAGATTAAGGTGGTAAATTTTAAGTTATGTGTTTTTTGTTTTTTGTTTTTTTTTAAAAACCCACAGTTAAAAAAAGATTCCCACTCTTGCAGTAGAGAGGGAGATTAGGAGACATTTTGTGGGGGAGAGTCCAGGCAGGCTTCACAGAAGAGGGGACATTTAAGTTGGGCAGGGTCAGCACAAGCATAGATGAGTCTGGGGCACTACAGACAGAGGCTCGGGCCTTTGGCCCTTGCCTCCCTGACTGCCAGGATCCAACTGACTCCATCCCCCGGCCCACCCCAGGCCCCCCAGAACTCCACACAGAAGCAGCACCCCACAGGGAAGCAAGCATTGGCCTGGATTGAAGAAGGGATTTCTTGAACACCTACTATGTGCTCTCAGGCCCACTTAACTTCATGACCCTGTCCTTCTGGGGCCTCAGTCCTCCCGCCTGCACAATCAGAAGGTGACCTGGAATTTCTTCCAATTCACACACTGGGAATAGTCTCTGAGGGGGAGGGGAGGTGGGAGGCACCAGTGACCTGCCGAGAGGGGGACCAGGACACTCGTGGTCAAAAGCCCAGGAATCAGAAGCTGCAGTCTCATGATCCTGCCCCAGGCAGCCTCTGCTCACTTCACAGAGTGGGAATCTGAGACCCAAGGGATGTGGTTTCATTCCAACTCTACAAACAAGGGCCTGTACCTACTACGTTTGTGACAGGATCACAATCTAACCTCCCAATCCAGGACTGGAGCAACACAGCTGCACTGAGACAGTGTCCTCCGTGCCCAGGGCTCTCTCCAAGAATCCCACTCTCACCTCTCCCCTGACTCAGGAATCCTTTGTCCCCAGAGAGAACAAGGTAGGACAGTCCTTGGTTTCAATCCCAGCTCTGCCAAGCACAAACTGGGCCTCAGTGTCCTCGTCTGCATTTTGGGGATAAGGATACCTCCCCTGTGAGGGTTAGAGGAGGCAAGGGCACAAAATGCTGAGCCCAAGGTCTGGCATGCAGTAGGTGCTTAATAAATGGCCACCATCATTGGCTCTCTCTTTGAAGACGAAGCCATTTTCATTGATCTGTTTGTTCCTCTCAGAGGCTGGTTTGTTTGTTTGAATTCTTCCCAGAAGAGATTTTCCCCAGCACTCCTGGGGAACACTGAGTGATGCTCCCCAGCCAGCCCCTGGAAGAAGGCAGGAGCAATGAGCTTTAGTTGATGGAAAAAGTCAAATCATCATCATGTGGAAACTGGAGACAAGTCCTAGGGAAGCCCGGCGGCTCTCCCAGCACCCTTCACCCACCCTCTCCCTCCACCACCCAGGAGGACCCACGGTGACCCCAGATCCTGCTTCATAAGCTCCCTGAGGCCTGGCTGGGAGGCCTGATATGATCAGGTTGCTACTTAAATGGCACAAAGCCTTCTATTCTTAGCTGAGCAGAGCCCTAGCTCCCTCCCAGCTGCCTGTCAGAGCTACCAGCCCCGGGGGTGTGGGCCTGGGGGTCAATCATGACCACAAGGAGGCGGAGGGCGGCCTTGTGACCTGACTGAAGCCTGAGGCCAGCACGAGGGGGCTGCAGAGTAAGCCCCCGACCCTGGGGTGTCCAAGGGGCCTGCAGAGGTGCTACATAAGGCTGGTTGGAGATCTGGATCAGATGACTCCTAAGGTCACTTCTGACTCTCAAAGTCTTGATTTCAAAGGGCCAAGATTCTGAGGTTCCATAATTCAATGCTTCCAAGATTTGGGAAAGATTCTGTGGTTCTAAAGGATCAAGTTTCCAAGGTGCCGAAGATTGGAGGCTGGCTCTAGTGTGTGCACCTCCCCTTCCGTTTAAGAGGCAGAGGATCCTCAGCTCCATCCTCACCCTGGGGCATCTGGTGCGAGTGACATAGAGCCCTGGTGGACTCAGCACTGAGGTCAACAATGCTCCCTGGCCGCCCAGATCTGCTGGGGGCAAGAGTTCTTGGGGAACTTCTGGGTATTGCAGGAGAAATTGGGAAAGGAGGAGGGGACAGGCTGAAGCTGCCCTGAGGCCCGCCATCACCAGACAGTGCTGGGCAGGGCATCCACTATCAGTGTCTGCCCTGTGCTAGCAGGGCCAGCATACCCCCGTCAGACAGGCTTGGAGAGGCTGGGTGACCTGTCCAAGGTCAAGGCTGGGACATGGAGGAGCCAGGGTGAGAACTCCAGACCTGGCTGGCTTCAGAGATCATTCCTCTCCTCACACTGCTTCATGTTAGCCCACAGCTTCCTGGGATCACCTCTCCCAACATCCTCTTTTAGATGCAAAACTGAGGCCCAGAGAGAGAAAGGTCAGGTGCTCAAGGTCACAGGGAATTGGTAGCAAGCCAGGCAGAACTGTTCCCACTGTTCCCACTGACTGTCCCCCATCCCCTGACCTGTCACTGATCCTTCTCTGGATCCTTCCTTCCTGCCCACCCAGATCCAGGCTCCTGGGGCAGAGCTGTCTCCTGCTCTTTCGGTCCCCAGCACAGCAACTGCTCCACGGGGTCATCTGAGGGATGAGCTGAGAATCAGGGGATGGGATGGTGGGTCACAGCCTCATGCCCAAGGCTGGCCAGCTGAGCACAAGGGTGACAAGGTCTGGAGTGGGCTGACCCTGACACGTGTCGGGAAGTTCACAGGGGCACTTGTCAGGAATACTCAAAGGTTAATTACCCAGCTGTCCCATTAAGCAAAGCAAATGAGGCTCCACTGAGCTGGCTGTCACAGAGCCTGCTGGTCACCAGAATGGGGACAAACACAGTCTCGGCTTCCTGAGCCACCGGCCTGCACCCCAGGCCACCCTCCCCCAAGCACCCACTGTGTATCAGTAGTGCTTTTTGTTTTCCAATAGAGTTGACAGGTAATTTCTCATCCGAATCTCACAAACCAGAGAGTTAGGTGTCCTTTTATAGGAACAAGGAGACCAGGGACTCGCCCTAGGCCACTGGCGAGCACGCAGAATCCGGACTCACACCCAGGGCTGCTGGTCTGCCTGGTCCCAGAGACGAGTTCCTGAATGCCCCGGCGAACTAGAACCTCCTGCGCTGGGCTCATGAGTGTGAGAATGTACCTAAGCTGCACTGACCATTTCATGGAGCCTTAAGTGAAATTTCCTCTTTCCTGCTTACAGAAATCACAGATCAAGTATCTAAAAACACAACTGCTTTGCTCTGGGCTGGAATTAAATCCTTTCTGCAAATAGGTGGCCTACTACATGCCTGGCACCCTAGTAGGTGTCCTACCCACTGGGTGGTTTGATTTGACCTCGCACCAGCCTTGTGAACTTCAGCCTAGGCTGAATCTCAGACTGGTCATGTCACAAATCCAAGGTTGCACGGGCACGGGGTGGAGCTGGGACAGGAATCCAGGTGTGTCAGGGCTTTTTAAGGTCGGAGAGGGGGACAGATGTTTATGTTCACTGGGCTCTTCAATGAACTGTTTAAGTTTATGTTGCCACTCTACTAGTATCCTGCTCCTTGCCTGCCCCCTCCCCCGCCCCCAACTCAATGCCAGTGGAAGCCAAGGGAGCATCCGTGATACCTTCGGGGCCAGCCGAACCCAGTCTGCCTCCAACCCCAGCCCTGGTAGGGCCAGACACCATGTGGGAGACACTCAGGGACAAGGGCATTGAGAGGGACCCTGAGAACTCTTGGGGAAAGGAGGCTGGGTACAGCCCAGCCCTGCACTCCATCCTGGGCAGGGTGGCTTTGACCAAACACTCTGTGTGACAGGCTGTGGGCCTCCCAGAGGGGGTACCCCAGGCCCTGATGAAATAAAGCAGCATCCACACCAGAGATCTGAGTCGCTCCCACTGATGCCTCCTGGGAAGTGGAGGGATGGGGGGTGACAGTCTTGTTCTGCCCCCAGGGACACAGGTCAGAGTCCCCTGTATAAGACAAGCCCTGTTGGACCCAGCCTGTGAGCTGAACAGACAAGTTGGGGAGGGGGAGTTCCTGACATATGCCCCTCACCCTTCCCCAGAAGCCAGACCCAACACTCTGCAGGCCTCTGGGGTACAGCTGGGGAGGGGTGGTGTCTGGTCCCAGGGCTCAGGAGACCGGAGGGGCAGCGCCATTTCTCCTCCAGTTGGAAGGCACACAGACACAGGAGTGCAAACACGCAGGCCTGGCCTGCATGTGCAGCATGTACATAATTCATGGGCTCCTATCGCTTTGGCCTGGATAAAGTGTACCCAACAGAAGTCCGCGTGGAGATTAGTGAGTGGCCACCAGGGAGCTCTTCTGGGAAAGGCGTGAGTGGGCCAGAGGGTTAGAGGATTGGGTGGTGGTGGGGTGGGGGTTGGTTTACTATATGCTTTCACAAATTTTATCTCATTGAATTGGCACAAAAGTCCAGTGTGGGAGTTAATATTGTTCCCATTTTACAGATGAGGAAACTGAGGCTCAGAGTTCAAGTAACTTACCCATTTTCACACAGAAGGAAGCAGCAGAACTTCCTACCCTACACCAAGCTGCTTCATGCACACAACCCTCAGCCCCAGCCTGGCTCAACTCCCCTCCCCCACCCAGTCTTAGAAGAGCCATCAGTGAGGACATCAGGGCACTTCATCCTGAGCTCAGCAGGCTAACTGCTGAAAGAAAGAGAGAATGAGGAGCAAATTCCTCCAGCAGAGCTATAGCCTGACCTCCGCCCCAGCAAACGTCTGACCCCCCCCCCAGCAAACGTCTGACCCCCCAACCAGGGAGCCTTTGGCCCCTGTCCAGCTAAGGCAGCCCAGGAGACCTCGAGGCTGGGGAAGAAACAGTCTGGTCCTCCCCTGCATACATGCCAAGAATTCCTGAGAGCCCTTCAGAGCTGGAAGGGACACGCTAGGTGACCTTGCCTGACTATGAGCATGAGGAACTCAAGGTCCAGAGCAGGGAAGGACTCGTCCGAGATCCCAGAGCGGAAGAGTCCAGTCAGTCCATAAACCTACCAGGCAGCAGCCAGGTGCTGGGGACACTAGGATGAGTGGCCTGGCCCTCAAGCTGCTCCCAGTCATGCAGGCACCCACTCAGCTGGTGTTCGGACCCTCGTGAGCTGCCCCCGCCACCTTCTCCAGCCCCATCTCCAATGTCCCCCCTTTCCTCCCTCTTGCCCCCATCACCCCAGGTTCCTCACAGTGCCCTGAAGGTGTAACCCACCTGTTGACACCTTTGTACCTTTGCTCCAGGCTGCTGCTTTTCCAAGAGTGTCCTCCCCGGCTGGCCACAGCCTGCCCACCCCTCCAACCCCCAGGTAACCTCTGTTCTTCTGTGTAGAGCCTCACCCCAGCTCCCTCACCCCCCAGCTCCCTCACCCCCCAGCTCAGGCTGATGGAGCCGGAAGTGCTCCCTCCCCCCGCTTCCCTCCCTCCCTCCCTCCCTCTTCTGAGCTTCCCCACACTCCTGACAATATCTGCACTCCCTGCCCAGGGTAACTGCTCCTGGTACCATCTCCCTTACAGCCCTCAGGACCCGGGACAAAAGAGCCACTGAATCAAGTAACTGCGTCACCTACCCACCTGCCACGAAGACCCAGAACAATGAAAAAAAAATCACTTCTTCCTTTTAAGGCTAGTATTTGTCTTTCTTTAAAAACCCTTAGTGTGCATGGGGAAATGAAATGGAAGGTTCTTAGACGCATCTTGGCATTTCCAAACGCTGGCTCTGTGCCTGGCACACAGTAGATGTCTGAGATATGTGCGTTTGGTGGCTGAAAGAATCAAAATATCTCCACTTTCCACTTCCCCTTGCTGCCTGAAACTCCACCATTATTACCAATTCTTTCCTGGGGCAAAATGGTGCTCCCTGGGATCCTCTCTCAAAAGGCAAGCTGCCCTGGGCAAGAAACAAGCTCTAGCTGGAGGCTTCTGTGCAAAATGGGAAAGTGAGGGTTCGCTGATCAGCTCTGCCCAGTGTCTTCTCTAGGCTATCCTCCCCAGACCCTGCTCTGTGACAAAGGAGCTGCATGTTCAGACAAGCTTGGGAAAGGCTGGTGGCACCCGTGCCACCTGTCGGGGATCCCTCATTCACATCAACACATTAAAGGGAGAAGTCCCATTCTGACTTATGTGACCTCGCATTTCCCAAATCTGTATGCGTCCTGGGACCCCTAACCATCTCAGGGAACTAGGGCTCCCCAGAGCCCTAGTCCGGGCAGTGTGGACTAGACGGTGTGCCCACATCCACCGCAGGACAAGTATGTGCACTAAAGGGTGTTTGAGGCAAGCCCATATTCCCCTGCAATGACCATTCCAGGGGCAGAAGATCCCACCGAAGCCACTAACAACACTCCTTTGTGACAGAAGCAGTAAATGAACGGGGCATCACGTGGCTTGCAAACGGAGCCCAGAGGAGGGAAGAGGTAACAGGCCAGCCTGGAGACCTGAGTTCCCATTGCATTTCTGTGTTCACTGCTGGCCACTAGGCAAGTGACCTTCTCCTGCTGAGCTCTGCTTTCACTGTCTGCAAAACAGGGATAATGCTGTTCTCAGGGCTGTTGTGAAAATTCAGTGTGGTACTGCAGGCAGAGGCAGACTATAAGCTGTAAAGTCCTGTACTGGCATTTGCTATGTACATCATGGTTTCCCTGCATGTGCTGCCAGGAGGGTGTGGTCACATCTTGATTGATCACAAGCCACTGCAGAGGTCCTCAATCAGGATGGATGGATGGATGGATGGATGGATGGATGGATGGATAGATGGAATCCCTAGCAAGACCCAGGGTCAACAATGGTTGAATAGTTATGAGTGAATGAATCAATGAACCAATTCTACTAAGCTCAATTGTCCCATTTCTCAGTCCCTAGCTGGTAGAAGCAGCAAATTAGGAAACACACACAAGAGCAAGAGGGGAGGAAGAAGAGGTGTCGGGCTGCCAGAGGCAGGTCTGGGGGCAGCAGAATGAAGGTGCAGGGGGAGAAGAGTCAGGAACCTACAAAGGCAGAAGCTGCTGCTGAACAGGCGAGCAGCCCAGGGCCACGGGGTGCGGGGACCAGCTGGTCTCGGCTCTCCCAGCAGCTCAGTCGGCGATCACAGGGCCCATCCCAGGACTTTAACCATGTGGGCCTTGTGCAGGGAAAGGAAGCGATCACTCCTTTTCACAAAGGTTTCCAACCCAAACTATTAAAGGGTTGTTTTTAAAGGGAACAGGGAGCAAGAGGAAGCCTCAGGGACACAAGCCTTAGCTGCCTGAAAAAATACTTCTTACATTTTTATACCAACTCATCAACATAGTCAGGCACAGGATAAACATTTTTAAAGTGCCTACTGTGTGCCAGGCAAGTGCTATTAGGCACTGTGGGGAGGGGACACAAGGCCTCCTCAGTGTCACACATTAAAGACCTGGATAGATCAATGAGGTGTTGGGTCACTTAAGGACACAGAAGGAGGTGTTGGAGAAAAAAGGCCACAGACAGGCAGTCTGGAGGATGAAGCTAAATCACCACATGACCTCAGGCACGTCACCTTCCTCCTCTGAGCTTCTACATTCCCATCCATAAAGTGGGGTGGATGATAAAAAAATAAAATAAAAAATCACAAAAACTACTACATTGCACCAGGCACTGGACCAGTGGTTACAGACCTTATCTAACGTGCACAACCAGCAAGACAAATGTCACTAACTATTTGTTGCGGGGGAACGATTGTCCCTTTCACAGATAAGCAAACTGAGGCTCAGCTGGTTACTCACCTGCCTGAAGGCAGAGAGTTGGTGGGAGCTGGAATTTAAACCCAGGTTAGTCTGACTCCAAAGCTCACCCTCTCCGGCCCTCCCAAACAAGTCCCACACCGCCTCTCACAGATTGCCAGGAGGATTCAGTGACATCATGAATATCAAAGTGTTTTATAAAAGGTAAACTATCATGTGTCCAGAGCCAACAAGACATCAGTCTTGATCCTCCACAAAAGCAAACACTAAAGTCCACAGGGGCATTCAGAACTGGCCGCAGCCCAGAACTCCTGGGTTCCTGATCCCTGCACCCCCTTGGCCAACTTCTTCCCAGGGAAAGGGCAGTCCCAGGAGCCTCAGCTAACCCCCCGCAGCCCATGGGGCCCCCTCCTAGACCAGAAAGGGCCTCACTCCTGACCACCTTGTGTTCCACCCTGCTGAGGACCCGGAGGGCATGGCTGGGCCCGGGGGCCCTCTGGGCTGTGCAGAATCAAGAGCCCCAGGCTCCTTTGCCCTACTGAGATGCCGGTCGCCTCATCTCTCTGAGCCTTGGGTTTCCCACCCACAAAGTGGGGGATTAAAGGAGACTTCACATGGGAAAGGATCTACTCCAAGGAGGGACTCAACAAACATGACTGACCTTTGGTTGGATGAGTTTAACCGGGTGAGCCGGAGGAAATCCAGGTTCTCAAAATCCCTGGCTGAGGAGGCAGGCGCTACCCCACCCACCAGGAATCCCCCATCTATCTAACCTTAAACTCGCCACCTGCCCTTGGGAGCCCTGGCCTGAGAGGTGGACTCAGCTCCTACCACCACCGGCACCAGCAGGACCCTAATCTGCTGGCTTCCCAGGGTGGCTGGGGCCCAGGTAAGTGAGAGGGAGGAAAAGGGGCTTCAGATGAACTGCACTCATCATTTACTGGAGACACCTGGGCTCCAGGGGACAGACATCCTCACAGGCCTACTGTGGCCCAGAGAGGTTGCTAACTGGCTTCAGGCCACACAGCAAGTCAGGTGTCAAGTGGGTGCTGGGACCCAGGCCATCTAGGCCTAGCCCAGGGCTCTCTCCACTGCCCCAGGGTCCCAGTTTTGGAGCATGTTTAAGACTCAGAGAGGAAGAACAGTGAAAACAGTCAAGATGAGGCACCCACCCCCACGGCATGCTGGTCAGGAGGGCTTGGCCATTGACAGCGGGGCCCCCAAGACACAAGTTGAGAACCAACACCCAGTTGCTCTGTTGTTGCCTGCCTCGCTCACTGCAGGTACTGATGGGGCACATTTGTATAGAGAAAGGGCTCAGTTTGCCTCTGCAGAGTCCTCAACAAGAGGAAGGAGGTTCCAATTGCAGCATAGTGGATTTAAATTAGACACAAGAAAGAACTTCCTTAGGTGGCATTAGAAATGAATGGTGCACAGAGAAAGGGAACAGGATGAAGGTGGTTATGGAGTCGCTTGTAGAATACAAGATGCTATCTCATCCATTATGTCCATTTAGCTTCAAAACAGACCCGGAAGGTAAGTGTGGCTGTCCTTATTTTCTAGGTGGGCAACTGAGGCTCAGAAAGTTTAAGTGACTTGCGCAGTGCCTTCAAAGCTCTGCTCTAAAGAGGTAGAGCTGGGCTTTAACGCCAGGACTGACTCGGAAGCCCACACTCCCCCCTTCTCAGGAAGGCCTCCAAGATCAAGGCACTACCACACCCACCACGGGCATCTCACCACTCCTCCTCAGACACCCAGGGCTGAGCTGTCAGAGATGCCACGAGCATTCCCGCCAGGGACAAGAGGGAGTGCTCAGTGGTGGCCAGCTATAAGGAAAGGGCTCTGCGTCTCAGGCCTGCCCTGCTGCTCCCAAGACGCCACGCCCCAGGGGCCTCACCGATGCTTTCCATGCCATGTGGCCTGACATCTTCTGTCTGATTGTGCACCTGAGCTCACCTGACACCAGCCTCCCCGTAGCCTTTGCCCCACTCCGGAAGTAAGGCTGTCCCCAGCAAGGCCGCCCTGGAAGCTACCTGCACCTGATTTGGGGGAGGAGGCATGGGCCAAGGAGGGCCCCTGGGGTCCCTGCCTGCTCTGCAGCAACAGGGTGGAGGGGAGGCCTGGCTCCTCCAGCCACGCTCAACGCTTTGTGAGTCACTGTCCTGGCCCTGTAGGGCTTAGTCCTGTTCCACTGCTGAGGAAACGGAGGGTCAGAGAAGCCAAGCCACTTGCCCACAGTCAAAGAATAAGAAATAATTCAATAAGAAACCGAGCCAGGATTCAAACCCACATCTGCCTGATTCCAGAACCCAAGTGTTTTGCCAGCACATCGCTCTACCTTCGAGTGCAGCTGCTGCTTGCTTGCCATGGCCCCTAGGGCCACACCTCCATGCTTTATACTCACCCTTCCCCCATCCTAGGATGCCTTTCCCATCCAATCTGAGCCAGGAGAGTTCCTAGCCTACCTTCAAGACTCATTTCAAATGCCCCCTTCTCCATGAAGCCCCCCCTGATTTCTCTCATTCTCACCTGACCTCCTCTGTTTTCATTTGTCTCCTGCTCAGAGCTGCCTGGCCTGACCTGTGAGGAAGAGACCTGGCCTGTGCCCCAACCACTCCCTGCCCTCCTGGCCTCCGGGCTCCTCCGGGGCAGCGACACCCGAGTCCTCTTCCTCCCAGCTCCCGGCACAGACTGGGCAGCAGAACTTGGGGACATCTTGTCCAGCTGCTTTCCTTCACAGATGGGGACACTGAGGCTTGACAGAATGAGAGGCCACTTCTCACAGGACATGGTTTGCGGGAGAGGACTTGGGGGAGAGGGTGGATAGCTGACAGGTCACTGTCCATAATGGGGCCAGGCTGTGGGGAACTGTCACAGCCTCATCACTGCGGCAGAGTCTAGACTGAAGGTGGTGACGGTCCCCATCCTCTCATTAAAGGTCTGGCCACATCGTGGGTTCTGGGCTCCCACTGTATTATTTGTGATCATGGTAAAGGCTGTCATTTGCCGGGCACTTCCTGCTTGCCAGGCACCGTCCTAAGCACTTTCCGTTCATTCATTCAGCAGTCTTCACAACACCCCTATGAGGTACTCTCTGTTATTCCCATTCCAAAGATGAGGAAACCCAGGCACAGAGATTAAGGGGCACATTGTTTAGTTCCCCAGCCATATTATGGCAGAATCAGGATCTCAGGAAAAATGTCTGGTTGCAGAGCCTATGTTCTAACTGCTACTCCGTGCTTCCAGACAAAGAGGGACAGAGACACAGGCTGGAAAAAACTCACAGCCAGGTCCTCTGAGGACCAGTGGTGGCAGAGCTGGGCTAAGTGGTGGGCGTGGTGGCCAGGGGCCTGGGAACCAATCTCAAAGGGGTGCTAAGGCACCTCTGGTGAGGCAGAAACGGAAAGATGGGTACCCCTAGAACTCCTCTCCCTGAGAGGATGTGGCAGTTGCGATGCTTTGGTTCATCTCTGGGGTGGGGGCTGAGACCCCCTTTGCAAGGGATAAGCTCAGGTACCAACAGATGAGCCTTAAACTGCATCCCAAGGAGGGTGAGTCCAGTGGACCTCATGGCTTTTGACTGACAGAGTGAGGAAAGCCTTTCGTTTGCCTCTCTGGGCCCAGTCCCCTCTACATGGGGCCCCAGAGGCTGATCTCAACGGACTGCCTTGGGTTAATGTGTCACTGGCTTCCAGAAGGTTCACCCAGAGGAAAGCCCCAGTGGGAGACTGGAGGAAGGAGGAAAGAGAGTGGAGGTTTTATTCCCCTGCCAGGTCTCCTGGGTTAACAGGGTCCCTTGGCTACAGCCTCTGTCCATACAGCTGACACCTTCCTCCAGGGCAACTGCAGCCCTGGGTGGTAACTGCCCCCCGGTGCTGCACTCCCTTTGTTGGTTTGCTCCACCCCACTGTTGAGCAGCTCACCCTGGGCTGATATACCCTCTCTGGCGGGGCCAGAGCAGAGGAGACCAGGTACTATCGCCACTGGCCCCTTTCTGCAGTTTTCTTCTCGCCCTCAGAGCCTCCTCTAAATGTGCACGGAACAAATGATCACACAATCGCGGTTTGCAGGGGTGCCCGTTACTAAGCGTGCAGGCCTCCACTGTCTCAGCCCGGCCTGGCCCAGCAGGCCATTAAGGGAGGGGAAGGAGGCAGAGTTCAGTGAGGACAGCCACGGCCAGTGTGAGCGCTCACTGTATGGTAAGCACTGTGCACTAAACACCAAGCACTTCATTTACTTCTTAAAACCCCCCCAAGGAGACCAAGGAGGTATGCCCTATTTGTGCATTTTACAGAAGAGGAAACGGGCGCTCCAAAAGCTGAAATGACTCTCCCAGGGTCATATTTCCAGTAAGTGACAAAGCCAGGACTCAAATTCAACTTTCTCTGCCTCCAAAACCCATCCTGGTAGCTACCTTGAAATAATTTTATTGGACTGGCTTTCAACAGAGACAGCTGACTTAAATGGGGTCAATTATTGGTGAGGGCCACACAGAGGCCTCCAGTGTCTCCCCAGTACCCTCCCCCGAGATGAAAAAAAACCTCTGGCGTTCTTCAGTTCTCCCAGGTGGGACGGGGGCCCCAAGTGGGTGGCGCAATTGGGTGTCCGGGTTGGAAAAACAAGCAGATCCAGACAAGGCTTCATTGTTAAGGAGAGACTGACTCTTGGCCATTCAAACAAAACCAAGCAAGACAAAATGCTTGCTGCCTTATCTCTTAGAGAGAAGGGGGATGGGAAGGGCCCCAAGACTGAGTGTTGATCCTTCCCCCACCAGCCTCAGGTGGTTGGGGCACTAGAGAGAGCACTGCAGGCGGGTCCAGGGTCTGAGTCCAGCAGGCTCTGCCACTGTCTGTGACCTACTGCATGCTGCCGACGTGTCCGGCACTGCACCACCGGTGCTTTCTGCGAACGGCCTCATTTGGTCTCTATGAGAGATTATTGTTATTCCTGTTTTCAGACAAGGACACCGAGGCTCAGAGAAGACACCCAAGCAGGGAGCAGAGGGGTGTTGGAACCCAGGTTTATCGGATTGCAAAGTCTTTTCCACTTCCCTGTTTCTCCAGGGAGAGCAATACTGCAGAAGAGGGAGCAGCCTGGAAGCAGTGAGCTCCCTGTCCCGGGGATGTGCAGGTATAGTCTGGGGATGCTACAGGAGGCATGCTGCAAGAGGTGGCCAGGTGGTTCTGAATCTTGGCTGTGCTTTGACATCACCTGCAAAGCTTTAGAAACTATTGATGCCTGGGTCTTGCCCGAAATTTTAAAAGTTCCCTAGATGATTCTAATGTGTGCAGCAAATTTGAGAGCCGTGGGCCCAGATGCCCACTACAACCTCTCTCACCCCACATCGCTTGAAGGAAAGAAGGGCTTTGTTACTCTGACCCATTTACCAGAGGGGCAAAAAACAGGCAAAATGTAAGTAAGGGCCAAGGTCGTGTCCTCAGGGCCCGACCACCAGCCACAAGTGGAGGCAACATGAGGGGACCCTGACGTCAGAGGTGAACTCCTTTAAGATACTTGGGGGGTCCTGGCTCCCTTGTCAGTGGAAGAAAACTTTCCCTTTGAGCCTCCTGGGTGGCAGGGTGAGGCGAATTCTTCATGGCCTTTTTTTTCCCCTCTTTAGTAGAGTTCACTCATTCAAAAGCTAAACAGCTGTAGGATTAATGCTGGAAGACCACCTCCGCCGGTGGGCGTGTTTGGGAGCAAGAAGATAAAAGAACTCCGAACAGGCCTGTTTATTCTTTTCTGTAGGAGATTTGGTTCCAGGCCTGGGAAGAGCTGGGACTCTCAGCCCTCGGCCCACACTTCCTCCCACCTGCCTTCCTTGTGCCCTCCAGCAAAATATCACAGATGGCAAGAGTGGGGTGGTGGGATGGGGGAGGCCTGTGGAGTCCAGCAGACGTGGGGTCTGCCCAGACGCTCCTCCTAGCCGGCCACCCTGGACAGGAACCACTCCTCTCTGACCTCATGCCTCGTGCTGACCTCACAGCTGTGCCCGGGTGCATGTGCGCACATGCGTGTTAAATGATACTTTCCAACGTAGCGCCAGGAGCACCGCCTCCAGGAAGCCTCTCCTGACTCCCTCCCCACCCAGCACTGGACAAACCCAGCCCCTGGCCTTCTCTGCCACATTCTGTCACATTCAGTGTCATCACTGCTTCTGCGTTCTCCCCTCCTGATGAGGTCGCTCATTCATTCATTACACAGAGCAGCTGCCCTGTGCCTGGGATTCATTCCATATGCCCTACCCGAGCACCTGTTCTTTCAGACTCTGCTAGGAGATACAGGCAACAACAGCTAATATGCATTGACTGCTTATTATGCGCTGGGTATTTTTCTGAGTGTTTTACATGTATAATGCATTTAATCCTCACCACAACTATAACGGTCCCCATTTTACAGATGGGGAAACTGAGGCCCAGAGAGGTTAAATCACTTGCCCTAGTCACACGGCTAGTAAGTGTGCACTCGGGCTGTGATCTGAGCATTGCCCTCTACCACCATCTACAGATGTCAATGGGACCGGCCCCTGCCTTGGGAGCTACCTCTTCACAATTTGGAAGTTTTTTATCTGTGTTTACTTGTTGAATGTTTATTTCCCCCGCAGACCAAAATCTCCCATCATGTTACGTTTTGTAATACATAATCATGTGTGTATGCCGGGGGAGAGGGAGACCAAATGAACACTGCTTCCCTTGAAGGAATCTGCAAGCAAATCACAGCATCTGCTACCTGGACCCCAGACGGCTCCTCCCAACTGCGTCATTCCTGCCGTTAAGGCCTGAGAAGAACCAGGTCCCTGGACATCCCAGTCCTGCTCCCTGCCTTGAACTTAGCTTGGGTCCTGCTCACTGGGAAGGTGGTGGGAATGGCAGCTCTCCCAATCCCGTCTGACAGAGTCCTCCCCAGGCGGCCAAGTGTCCTCCTCTGGGAAGCCCTCCTTGCTGCGGGGCACATCCTCCCTCCCGGCCTCACTGCATGGGCTCTTCCATCAGCTTCTTACTGAGTCACTTGATCACGAAGCTACTGAAGGGATGGGCAAAAGGGGACTCATGCTGACCGAGTACCCGCCTGTGTGCCAGGCCTGGCACCTGCCTCCCGTTGTCTCATTTAACCCTCACAACACTGTGGTTGCCAGTGCCACTTTACGGAGAAGGCGACAGAGGTACAAAGGTTGAGCGACTTGCCCAAGGGGCAGCTCACATTGCCTCTCCTGGGTAGGGGTGGGGGCAGCCACTTTGTGCCAGGCGCCCTGCTAGGCACTCTGGGGGGTGGAGGGGAGAATTGGGGTGGCAGAGAATCTATTTCTGACTGGCTGGCAAAGGAAGCAGATCTACACAAGTCCAACCCACAGACCACAGTAGGCAAGTGAGGGCTGTGGATCTGTAGCGGAGGAGCCCTGGAAGCTTCTGGAAGGAGGCATCTTCAGGCCTGGCTAGATTCCTCACTGCTGCACTCCCATGACCGCCACAGGAAGAAGGGCAAGCCTTGGCCTATGAAGTTCTGGTGCCCCGTGGGTACTGCCCTGGAGGCTGCAAAGGGAGGAGAAGCAGCTGCCCAGCCAGCTGCCCTGCCAATGACCCCACTGTGGCCAGGGCCAGCCTGCCTCCAGCCCTGCCAACCTGGCCTGGCCCAGCCAGCTCCCAATCACAGGGTCTTCTCTGCCCAGCTAATGACCATGCTGCCAGCAGCCCTGGCCTCCACCCTCCTTCGTGGGAGGCAGCAGCTAACTACAGAGACTGCTGGCCCAGACAGTGGCCGGGCCAAAAATCACAGCCGCCCATCACACCACATCCTCTGGCCCTGAGGCTGTGGTCTCCTCCCCTAACTTCCAGGGTCACGAAGGACACTGCAGAAGGCTGGAGCTCTGGAAGCTCAGACACCATCCCCCTCACCACAGACCCAGGGAAACAGGACCACAGACCCAGGGAAACAGGACCACAGCATGGGTCTGATTCACCCCAAGTCACACAGCCGGCCAGTGCAGAGCCCAAGGCCCCCTGCTCAACCCAGCACTGCCCTTCCCTAGCCCTGAGAAGAAGGCTCATTTCCAGGCTTTTTACCTGCGTAGTATGCTCTAGACACTCCCCACTGTCTAGCTGTGTGACCTTGGGCAAGACAATGTACCTTTCTGAGCCCTGTCTTCCAGGGCGTAACAGTAGCTACCACCCAGAGTTGTGAATGAGAGGATCTGTAAAACACTTAACACAGTGTCTGGCTCAGAATAAATTCTCAAGAGCATTAGCAATTGCTTATGTCACCATCACAACATTATTAAATGAGTATGTAGATGCATTTTACAAACTGTAATATGTGATGCAATGGTAGGTATTGTTTATTACTAGTACTGTGAAGTGTTAAAGATTCAGAGGGGGTGTGACCAGAGGGTTGGGTAATCCAGGAATGTTTCTGGGGGGATTCATGACCTGAATTAGGCCTTGACTGATGTGGAAGTGTGGAAGTGAGCAGAGCGGAGGATGGTATGGATGACAGGAGGAAACCCATAAACAAAGGGGCCACACATGATGTGTTTAGGAGACAGTGGTGAGCAAACAGGGGTCCATGCAGTGGCTGCAGTGGGCAAGGCCTTGAATGCACAACAAAGAGGCCTGGTCTCCATCTTACTGGTAAGAAGGAGTCACAGAGGGTTCTCAGTGGGAGCCCCATGATGCTTTCTGCAATATGAATTCTGTCTGGCATTCAAGGCCCTCCACCGTCTGGTCACTCACCCACCCCTCTTCTCCACACCCCTCTCTGACCCCACAGATCCACCATCATCACCCCACAGTTCTCCCCACCTCCCTGCTTATTACACCATCCCATCTTCCCCACCATTAGCCCACCTCACGGTTCTCGTTCACAGTGAAGCACCCTTTCATTAAGTACCTTTCGCACCATCTGTTTTACATGTATGACCTCACGGTCACCCGTAACTACCCTCATTTTACAGAGGAGGGAGCAGAGGCCTGGCTGGGTCAGGTATCTTGCTCACAGTCTCACACTGAGTGAGTGGCACAGCCAGAATTCAACCTTGAACTGATGTCGGGACCCCTACTCTCTAAGGCAAGTTGCCTCTAGCCTTAGCCCAGACCCCTTTCTCCTTGATATAGCCTTCTGGGTTACTCCAGTCCCTAAGAGCCTCTTCCTGCCACCCCTCCTGACCCATGTGGAATCGGAGGCCCACAGCTTGAGCCTGGTTCATCTATAGCTTGGTTTCCACTGTTTCCTGCAGGTCCAACTTGCCCCCCAGTAAGAGAGCTGGGGTTGATATTAGGTCACTTTCTTCCTGTCTCTCCTTTCCCTCGTACCTGAGACTTCTCTAGCACTGATGGGAAACACCTGCCTCCTCTGGTGGGGTTCAGAAGCTCAGCTGAGCACACAGCAATCAATTTCCCTGAGCCCGCCTCTCAGCGAGGGGAGCCATAAATTATTCACTGCACCTTTGTGCCTACGCAGGCCAGAGGGAATGAACACCCGCTCCCCACAATCCCAAAGAAAGCCAGCAGCCCTGGGACGAGGGGTCAGAACCCAGAGCCCCTTGCCAGGGTCCCCAAGCAGATTCCTGAGGGCTGTGGGCCCAGGTAGGTAGCATAGCGTAGCCTGACCCACACAGCTGAGCAAATCCAGGTCTGTGAATCTGCAACAGTAGCCTCCATTCCAATCCAAGGCAAGTCTGAGAATTTCTCTGGATTTCCTGGTCAAAATCCAAGCTTCCTTTTCTTATAGGGAAGGAAATAAATTATCTCGCCACGTGCTATATATTTATATCTCATTTAAAGCTCACAACAACTTTGTAAAGGAGGAATTCTAATTTACAGAGAAGCAGCTGGGGCTCAAAGGAGTGAAGTGACTTGCCCAACACCACATGGCCGGTGGGAGGAATCAGAGCAGATTCACGCCGCCTGGTCTGTCTGACTCACTGCCGTCTGCCCGTGCCGCTTAGCCCTCCCCATTGGGAGCTAGTCACCACAACGCCTTTTCCATCTGGGTAGCTTCCAGGGCACCTGGTACGCAGTCAGCACTCAGTTCCTGAAGCAAACTTCCAAGGCCCTGTGCAGGTTTCACCTCTCTGCCCCTCAGCTTCCCGCACAAGGTAACCATTAGGAACAAGCCCAGTCTTGGCAAACAGCAATAATTCTTTAGCACTTGACAGTATGCTGGATGTGATGGCTCCATTATCTGAGCAGGTAACAAGCAGCCTGCCTTGACCCCATTTTACAGGTGAGGCTTGGAGGCCTGGATGCATCCAAAAGGTCCCAGGTGGCTCCCCAGCCCCGTTTCTGCCTCACTCCAAGTTCCAGCTCCTTTCCACCCCACCGTGAAATGAGATCCCAGGTGTGAAATTATCTCATAAAAGTGCAGCTTTGTTTAGATGCAGGGATTATTATGAGAATCTGAATCCCCACGGATGGTGGGGGTGAGGCTGGAGAATCCCAAGCCCCTCAATCACTTTCTCTTCCAGTTTCCCCAAACACTCCACCCCCATAGACTGAGCTTCCAGCCTCCAGCCGACCTCTCCACCCTCCCCCACCTCCCAGGGGCTTTCCAAGGGGGTTTCCCCTTGACTCCGGGAAACCGGGCACAGCAAGGGTTAACCAGTCCCGGCCAAGGCCACCAGGGTTCCTACCTAGGCCACATCCCCTCCCCCTCCCCACCCAGAACAAGAGCCCACAGGGTCCATGCCAAGCACCCTTTCTCAACATGCCTCTCCCTGCACAACCCCAGGGGGGAGACAGAAGGAAGCCCCTGCCTGGGAATCCAGACCCTCAGACTGTGCCCCCAGCCCTGGCAGCCCCAGCTCTGAGACCGCTCCCCTCCTGGACCAGAGGTGTCTTGCAGGTTCCCTTGCCCAGGAGAGGCCGAGGTCAGACCTGAGGTTGGGGCCAAAGGCTACAGGGCTGCTGGTCTGTCTCAGGCCCCAGCACCTTGCACACAGATTCTCACAACAGCCTGATACAGGGTCACCCAGACCTCACATCAGAGGTGGGAAAACCCCAGCCAGCCACCCAGAAGATGCTAACTTGGGAGGGGGAGTGGACACCTTGAAGGATGTTTGGGAAGGTTTTCTCAAGTGTACTTCTGGCTCAACTACTCACTTGCTTTAGGACCTCAGCAATTGGCACCCCTTGTCCCCAGGCCTCAGTGTCCCCCTTACTAATGTGAAGGATGTGAGCTGGGTGAGTGCTGAGGGGCCGCATCTCCTGCAGTTCTGATGGGCTGTGACTTAGGGACCTCTACAGTGTGTTCTCCCATCAGATAAGCAGTGTGTCAGGACCTCCGGAGCGTCTTAGAGACACTGGAGTCTGGCACACAGGGTACAGGGGCAGCTGCTCTGTCAGGGAGGGAAGCTGTGGAACTAGGAAGCTTCCCACTTCTGCCCTCAACTCTGGGTCACCTTTCCTGGGAGGTGATATGACAATGGAGTGGGAGGGAAAAAGGCCAGAAGCCACGTCCCAGCCTCAGGATCAGCTAGCTCTCCGATGCCCCAGTGGCCCCCACCTCGACAGCCCCCCCCCCCGCCCCACCTCCTGGCATGCGGCTCTGCACTTCCTTTCTTTTTCTCTCCATTCTCTGCTCCTTTCCCTCTCCAGCATAACACTCCTCCCCAGTCTCAGAACCAGAGTAAAAAGAGCAGGGTCAATCAACCCCGGTGAACCTCAGTTTCCCCATCTGTAAGCGCTCTTAACAGCACACAACACCTTCTATCACACGGAGTAGTGAGCCATTTGCGCAAGGGTGGGGCGCGGAACGGCACACAATGGGCGCTCAATAAGTGCCCGTTTTCTCCCTTTTCCTCCTCCCTTTCCCGCGACCCCTACTAGCCAGTTCCAGCCGCAGCTAGTACCCAGTGCACACCCGCAGGTGGCCCCAGCGCTGCCGGGATGGGGTCGGAGGCCGCCCGGCATCCGGGGCTCTCTCACCTGCACTCCTCGGCTCTCTCTTGTGTTCTCTTGGGGGCAAGCGCTCAGCCCCTCGCCTGGGGCGGCAGGAAGGTGGCAGCTTCGCCTCGAAGCACCAGCCCGGTCTGGTTCAGTCCGACTATCCAGCGCGCCTTGGAACCCTCACGGGGCGCTGAACCCGGGCCGGGGTTTCCTGGATGTTCGCACGGTCCCAAGTCCGAAGCACCGGATTGGAGGCAGCTGAAGGTTCGGGTTTCGGGGAGCCAGAGTCTGGAGGCGTCTGGGCTGCTTTGCACTCAGTCAGGGGGCTGGAGGCACCCCGCCTTAACCGCGGTCGGAGGGCTGGGGGCTCCAACACACACTATAGAAAGGCTGGGAACGAGCCCTTAACCCTAGAGCCGTATGGTGGGCCAGGAGCGTCCTTCGCCGGTGCACTGGATCAGGGTCGGGGGCTCGGGGTGTCCCGGCCACACGCCCCGGACTGCGGGGCTGGGAGCGTCCCGGCGGAACCCGGGGCTGGGACAGGCGGGGCAGGGCAGGACGCCGGCGAGGAGGCGCGGAGCCCGGCGGGGAAGTCTTCTTAGGTTCGGATTCGGCTCGCTCTGCAAAATAGGGCGGTCCTCGGCGCGGCAGCTGACTCCAGAGCTCCGGGCCGCGGCTATACTTCCTCCTCTTCCCCCGGCTCGCTAGCCGCTCGCTCAGTCCCGCAACGCAGCCGCTGCCACCCCCGCCGCTGTCATCCCCGCCACCCACCCCCACAGGAGCTGCAGTCGAACCGGAGAAGAACCTAGGTAGCGCCGCTCAGCGCGGCCCCGCCCGAGTTGGGGCGGGGTCCGCCTGAGGCCCCGCCCCACCCCGGCCACCGGCAAGGGGCGGGGTGAGCTCCAGATCCCCTCCTCCCGGTCCCGCGCCGTCGGGCAGCGGGAGCCAATCGGAGAGTGGGAAAAGAGCGCAGGTCTGCGGAACGTGGACTCTACCTCGGAGAGGGCGGGGCAGAAGTGGAGAGGTGCCGCCCGAGAGAGGACAATGGAGGGGGAGGGTGGTTTAAAGAGCTGAGCTAGAAGAGAGGGTAACCTGGGGACCCGGATGGAGGGAGAGGTGGGGAGGGCTGGTTTGTCTGGGACCTGGGGTGGAGGATTCATGGGGTAGGAACAGGGGTCGGGGTGGGAAAAGCATTAGGATGTAGGCTAGGTGAGTTATCCGGGGGTAGTGGAGTCCCCAGGGATAGTGGAGCCCTCGGGACTGGTGGGACACACCCTCACAGTACCCTTCTCCTTCCCAGCTAATAGGGCTCAATGCGAGGAGGCGAGCTTGGATGCAGTGAAATATTCAGGTTTCAGGAAGCAGTGAAAAACAAGTTTCTGAAGATAAAGAGCGGATCTTCCTTTAACATTTCGCCTTTTCCAGCGCCCACCCGCGGGGAGGTGCGTCGTTGTCAGTTTTAAAAATAAGAAGTTAAGAGCAGAGGTGTGTGAGGACCACACACACACACACACACACACACACACACACACACACACACACACCCTCAAGAGTACTGACTTCTGCCCCGAACTCCTGCCCTCCCCTCCCCTCCCCCCCACCAGAGCCTTGGGGCTGGAGCTGTGTCTGATTTATCTCTGAGTCCCAAGCACCCAGCACAGGGCGGGGCACAGAGCTGGTCTTGAAGGGTTTTGATGTATGAATGAATGAGTGTTGAATGTCCTGCAGGGGCCATGTGAAAGCAACTAATTGGTCTGGGGAGCGAAAGAATGGAGGCTGCAGAGAACAAGTTATCTGTAAACCTCACCACCAACCTATGCAGTAGGTACTCCGTTTCACTGATGAGGCCACCAAAGCAGAGAGAGGCCAAATGATGTTCCCAAGACCATATAGCTGGCACAGAATTCCATCTACTTATCACTATCACTATCTATAGGTCAGGGGACTTCCCTGGCGGTCCAGTGTTTAAGATTCCATGCTCCCGGGGGCTTCCCTGGTGGTGCAGTGGTTAAGAATCCGCCTGCCAATGCAGGGGACACAGGTTCGAGCCCTAGTCCTTGAAGACCTCACATGCCGCAGAGCAACTAGGCCCGTGCACCACAACTGAGCCTGCACTCTAGAGCCCGTGAGCCACAACTACTGAGCCCGTGTGCCACAACTACTGAAGCCCACGCACCTAGAGCCCATGCTCCACAACAAGAGAAGCCACCGCCATGAGAAACCAGGGCAATGCAACGAGGAGTAGCGCCCGCTTTGCCGCAACTAGAGAAAGCCCACACGCAACAACGAAGACCCAACACAGCCAAAAACAAAATAATTAATTAATTAATTAATTGTAAAAGACTCCGTGCTTCCACTGCAGTGGGTGCAGTTTCCATCCCTGGTCGGGGAAGTAAGATCCCACATGCCGCACAGCGTGGCCAACAAAACAACCACTAACATTCTAGGGCAAAGCTATGTGGCTTTGAACAGGTTACTCAACCCCTCTGAGCCTCTGGTTCCTCATCTGTAAAAGGGAAATAAAGATGTTGCTACTTGGCAAGAACTGGGCAGGCACCAGGCTTCAGAGGATGGAGGGAAGGGTATTCCTGGCAGAGGAAATAGCATGTACAAAAGCATGGAGTCTGAAAGAACACCTCTGGGGACCCCTGGCCTATTCTGGGGGGATTAGGAGAGTCTTCCTTCAGGGCAGACTCGGGCCAGAAGTAGGGGTTAGTTAGCTTAGGAGGGAACCTCAGGGAATGGACAATGCTCTGGGCAAAGGCCAGCCTGGGCAAGACCCTGGAGGTGGGGGAGAGCACTGCTCTGCTGAAGAATCCCCAGCAAGTTCAGGGTAGCTGGAGCTCCCAGAGAAGGGACAGCAGAACAGATGGGAAGAGGCAGGCAGAGCCAAACAGGAGAGAGTTCGGACTTTTTTCTAAAGGCCAAGAACTCTGTTGGCATCTTGCTAATGACCCTGAACCCAGTAGGGTTTTGCTGATGCCCCAGTCTGGAAGCCCCTGAGTCTTGACTCACTGGTTATCAGACAGGCGCCCTGGGAAGTTTTTAAGCTAGGCATTGATATGGGAAAGATAGCACTTTGTAGGGAAACCAGGTAGCATGAAAACATTTAAAGCCCACAAGAGGCAAATAGTGTGGGGCAAATGGTGTGAAGGGTTGGAGTCCTTCATGAGCTCTGGACCCAGAGCTTTGCCCATCCCCTCTTTATTTTTTATTTTAACTTTTAAAATAAATTTATTTATTTTTGGCTGCATTGGATCTTTGTTGCTGTGCACGGATTCTCATTGCGGTGGCTTCTCTTGCTGTGGAGCAGGGCTCTAGGTGCATGGGCTTCAGTAGTTGTGGCACGTGGGCTCAGTAGTTTTGGCTCGCAGGCTCTAGAGCGCAGGCTCAGTTGTCATGGCACATGGGCTTAGTTGCTCCACGGCATGTGGGATCTTCCCGGACCAGGGCTCGAACCCGTGTCCCCTGCATTGGCAGGAGGATTCTTAACCACTGCGCCACCAGGGAAGTCCCACCATCCCCTCTTTAGAGTGCACCAGCCTTAGAGTCTGGTTGGGAGAACAAGGAAGAGGGTGAGCTGGAGGCTGAAGTCCAAGCTGGGTGGGAGGAGGGGAGGGATGCCCTCTCCTGGCCAAGCGCAGGGGTGGGGGTGGGGAGGTTGGCCCCAGGAAGCTTGCACTGGTGGCTTTGCAAGCTGGAGGGCTTGAAAGCTATTTTGCTAAGAAACCTTGTGACTTCTTCCTCTGCTCAGAACCTTCTGTGGCTCCCAGTTGCCAGCATGATCAAGTCCTAGGTCCCTAGCCTGGTATTCCAGCCCCTCCACTGCTGCTCTCTGCCAACCCCACGCTCTTCATCTCCCAGTCGCTTCCCTCTCCCCTCACATCAGACTTCTCTCAACTCCACCCATAAGCATGATACAGTCTCTCCCCTCCATGTGGTTGCTCTAGCTTGTCTGGGGGACCATGTTCCCCTGAGTTAATTCCTATTTCCCTGCTGGCCTGAATGGAAGAAACTTTGGGCCAAATGCCCATCTCTCCTCCTCTTTTCTGTATCTTCAGAGCCTAGCACAGTCTGGCACATAGTAGGTGCTCAATAAATAATTGTTGAATGAATGCTCCATCTCTCAAATCAAGTGTCTCCTTCTCTGAGAAGCCTTCCCAGACTCCCCCAGGAAGTCTGTCTTTGGTCTGGCATCTCTCGGCTTGAAGTCTCTGTAATCAGGTATTTCGTGTTTAGTTGGACCCACTGGGCCAGGAGCACCTCCGTGGCTGTGCACCCCCCACCCATCACCAGCAGAGAGCCTGGCGCCCTTGTGAGACCTCAGCACTGGGAGATGAATGAGGCTCTCACAGAGCCCCCAAAGCGGGTCAGATGAGCAGAAAGCCTGCATGAAAAGGAGGCTTTCAGAACAGACCCTCCATGACCCTTGAGGCCCTGGAGAGAGGTGCCCAAGGTCACCAGGAGGTGACCAGCACACAGTTGTCAGACGCCCATATTTGCCGTCTGACTACCCTTCCGGGGGAGAAAGTCTCCTGCCGCTGGAGAATCAGGCCTTTTTGTGACCGGAGAGGCTCACAAAGTGTGACAGAGGCATGGTCACAGTAGCTTGTCTGAGGGTGATTGAGGGCTCAGAGGCCGGCTCTGAACCTGGGCCTCAGGGCTGACAGGAAATGCTAGCCTTGTCAGTCTGGTGCTGGGCTCCAAGAACCTTCACCCTCCTGACATTCTTCTGACCTTACTTTCTTCTGCTTCAGCTCTATTGCAAGCTCCTTCCCAATCTCAGTACAAATGAACATTCACTTTCATGCCTACATTTACATTAAAAATTTCACATTTTTTTTCTTAAATAGGACCACTGAATTGTGTAAGGCTTCACACCCTGTGAGATCTGCTTCCAACAGATCCTTACAGTGCACCTACCACGTGTAGGCACTGTGCTTGGTGCAGGCAGACGCGGCCCTCCTGCAGCTTACTGTCTGGTGTGGGGTTGATAGGCTCAAATGAACTTTTTGGCCCTCACAGTACATCCTGCTTTCCTGCCTCTGCCTCTGCCAGCCCCGATTCCTTTCCCCAGTTCTCCTGCCTGCATGCGCCCCACTCGGCCACTGGACTTCTCTCCATCCTCAAGGCCCAGTACACAAATTGACCTCTCTGAGAAGCCTGCCTGACTCCCCCAGTGGGGAGCACGGAGCTGGTGATGCGGCTCTTTGTGCCTCTCTTAGGGCTCTGATTTGCTTAGATGTTGGGCTCTTTCTGGGTTGGTTTTCCCACTGGAGTGTGAGCTTCTAGAGAGCAAGGAATGCAGTCTTGTTTCTCTCTGTCCCCATCCACCACCCTGCCCCGCTCACCCCACATTTACTAAGAATTCTTAGGCTGGATGAAGTCCCAGACCAGATATTGGGCATCCAGGGATGGGACAATCAGGGAGGAGCTGCCCTTGACATCAAGGAGCCCCAGTCCCGGGGCTCTCTGCCGTGGCAGTGTACACAGAATGCGCCTCGAACACAGAGGAGGCTGCCTGATTCAGCAGGGGGAGGGTGGGGCGGGGTAAGGCCTGCTTCACTGGGAAGGTGGCACTTGAAGCAGAGGGAACGCTGAGCACAAAGGCATGAAAGTGGGAACTGGCAGGTGATGGGTGAGAAGTTCGGTGTGCTGTGACGAGGTGGGAGAGTGGTGTGGACGTGTATACACTACCAAATGTAAAGTAGATGGGAGGCAGCCACACGGCGCAGGGGGATTGGCTCGGTGCTTTGTGACCACCTGGAGGGGTGGGATGGGGAGGGTGGGAGGCGGGGAGACGCAGGAGGGAGGAGATGTGGGGACATGTGTATGTGTGTAGCTGATTCACTTTGTTGTGGAGCAGAAGCTGGCACACCATTGTGGGACAGTTGTACTCCAATAAGGATGTTAAAAAATAAAATAAAATAAAAGTTAAAAAAAAAAAAAAGAAGTTCGGTGTGTTTAGGGGAATGGGAATGACACAGGAAGGAAGAAATGGAGGTTGCACTGGGAGCAGTTAGAGCACAGACACTGGACCCACATGGCCTGGGCTTGAATCCTGGTTCTGCCATCACTAACTCTGTCATTGCTCTGTGCCTCGGTCTCCCCATCTGTAAAGTGAGAATAATACTAGTACCTACTTTGTAGTCTATTTGTAAGGATAAAGTGAGTTAATTTCTATAAGAGCTTAGGGCAGTGTTGGTACATGATAAGCCCCACTGTGAGTGTCTGATAAACAGGATGGAGCTGGAGGGGACTGCCCAGGCCATGTTAGGTGGGGCTTTGAGTTTGGCCTTTATATCCAGAGGGTACCAGAGCGTTAACAAAGGGGGAGGGGTGAAGGAGAGGAGGCGCCTTGGCTTAGATCCAGCCTTGCTCCTCCCAGCCCATGAACACCCGAGGGCCTCCTGCTGGCCCCCAGCCCCGCCCACCTCTCCCCTTCCCTGGCCTTCCGGTGCCCCCAGTAGCCCTGTGGCATCAATTGACGTATAGTGGGACTGTAGGGGCTGGGGCCACCCCTACCCCGGAACACCCAGGGAAACTTTATGGCCAGATTAATTGCCAAAGGAGGTCAAGGAGGGGCCCCGAGAAGGACCAAGGCACATGGGCAGGGCCTAGCATCCAGGCCCTGGCTGGGCTGAAAGGATGGTGGGATTGGATCCAAGTGTGTGTTCAGTGGGGAATGGATGGGGGGTGGGGGGAGAAAGTCAACTGCCAGGACTGAAGGTGAAGTTGGATATCGGACACTTGGGGCCTGATGCAGAGGGCTCGGGAGCCAAAAGAGCATCCTGGCCCAGGCACCTCCCCTCTATGCCTCGGCTTCTCTGTGAGTAAAATGGAGATGAGAAGCGTGGCCCCTTGAAGGTGGTGGGGACGGAAGGAGAGGCAGTGCTCCGTCACCAGGCCTGAGGTAGCATGGTGCGTGTGCCGACACCAAACTCAGTTCCACGACACCGAGGCAGAAAGACCAGGAGCATCCGTGGCTGGAGAGGTGGCAGGGGGACGTGTCACATGTCTTTGTCATTGAATTTGGCTTCTTTGCTGAGGGCAGAGGGGACCCCTGGGAGGGTCTAAGCGGCAGTAACAAGGTCAGGTTTGCTCTTCAGAGCTCAGCCTGATCACCGTCTGGAGAAGAGACTGAGGCACGGAGGCCGGCTGGCACCTGTTTTAAGAGTCCAGGTGACAAGGAGAAATGAGGGTCTGAACTAGGCCCTGGCCGTGGGGCAGGGGTGGGAGGTCAGGAACATTTTGGAGTGGGGGGAGAGGCAGGCCGCTGATGGTGTCTCTGTGGGATAAGGGGGAGAGAGAGTAAGTTGGGTCTGGAGCTCAGGAGAGGGACCAGGCCCGAGGCCACAGCCTGAGACAGGCTTTGGGATGAGAGGGTCAGCGGCCCCAGGGAGGGAGTGGGAAATCCACAGGGAGAGGGGTGTGCAGGGGATGGGGCCCAGAAAGAGCCAGAGAAGGACTGGTCAGAGAAGGCAGAGAGAGGGGGGAATCGGACACTGAGCGAAGAGTGAGCAGCAAGGAGAGGTGAGCAGGGCCAGGATGGAAGCATCCTGGGGTCAGTGGCTGGGACTGAGGGTGGCCCAGGGGAGGAGGGGTGCACTTGGAGCTGGTGTGGGTGTCCTCCCCAGGGTAGCTGCAAAGGGTGCATGTTTGGGTGGCAGCTGGAGGAGGAGGCAGAGGTAGAGGCTTTTAGGGAGGACTTAAAACCATGAGCAAGGACAAGATAATGGGTAAGGCTAGAGAGGCAGCACCTCCACTTCTGGGGCTTGGGGGGACCCTAGTGGGGGTGGGGCAGGTGAGGAAGATCAGGCCTGGGGTCTCAGCGAAGCAGGAGGCCCGGGGAGGCCAGGGGAGGGCCAGGTGGAGCAGCCGAGGCAGAGGCCTGAAGCTGGGAGCCTTGCTGTGGAAAGTGAAAGGGGAGGGAAAAATTCCAACTGAGATGGGAATCTGTGGCAGCTCCTTTCCCTTGGTGGAGGGGTTGGGGGCGGCTTCGGGGAATGCCTGTGTCAATGATACCAGACCCCCCCTTCCCATTCTCCTGGATCCCTGCTCAGGCTCCAGTCTTGAAAGGGTGGGGAGCTTCAGGGCTTCTCCGACCCCAAAGTCTGTGGGCTTCCTCCCTCCCACCAGGCCTTGCCACCAGCAGATGGGAATTTTCGTGATCCCAGTAACGCCAAGCTTACCTTTACCAGCACCTCCTGATGCTCATGAGAGGGTACTGTGTCTCCAGTACAGGGTATGAGGGATACCCAACAGGCAGGCGCCCAGTACTTTTCACTAAAGAAAGGCAAAGGCGATGCCTTCATCTGGCTGCCTCTGCTGCCCCCTGCTGTATGATCCTGATTGGTGCAGAATAATAATCCTAATCGCTAACACTAGAGCACTGGTTCTCAAACTTTTTGGTCTCAGGACTGTTTTTCACACCCTAAAAATTATTGAGGACCCCAAAGAACTTCTATTTATATGGCTTGTATCGGTATTTACAGTATTATGAATTTAAACTGAGACATTTTAAAATATTTAAGTAATTAATTTAAAATAGTTATAACAATCTTAGTAAATGTTAACATATCTTAATGAAAAACACCTACATTTTCCAAAACAAAAAATTAGAGGTGGGCTTCCCTGGTGGCGCAGTGGTTAAGAATCCGCCTGCCAATGCAGGGGACATGGGTTTGAGCCCTGGTCCGGGAAGATTCCACGTGCCGCGGAGCAACTAAGCCCATTCGCTACAACCACTGAGCCCACGCACCTAGAGCCTGTGCACCACAACTACTGAGCCTGTGTGCCATAACTACTGAAGCCTCTGAGCCTAGAGCCCGTGCTCCACAACAAAAGAAGCCACCGCAATGAGAAGCCCACACACCACAACGAAGAGTAGCTCCCGCTCACTGAAAGTAGAGAAAGCCCACGCACAGCAACGAAGACCCAAGCAGCCAAAATTAATTAATTAATTAAGAAAAAAATAAAGCATTCTTTTTTTAAAAATTAGAGGCTTTTTTTATATGTTTACAAAAAATGTTAATGGCTGGCTTAATAAAAGACAGCTGGATTCTCATACCTGCTTCTGAATTCAGTCAGATGCAATATATTGTTTTGGTTAAAGTTTACAAAGAAAATACAGGCTTATACTGATATGAGTTAGAAAAGGGAGGAGTATTTTATTGGCCTTTTCAAATAATTGTGGCTATTATTTGATACTAACTTAAACTTGAAATATTTCTTGAAGTTTAGTTACTATTAAAATCTGAAACCATGGGGCTTCCCCGGTGGTGCAGTGGATAAGACTCTGCGCTCCCAATGCAGGGGGCCCGGGTTCGATCCCTGGTCAGGAAACTAGATCCCACAGGCATGCCGCAGCTAAGAGTTTGCATGCCACAACTAAGGAGCCCATGCGCTGCAACTAAGGAGTCCACCTGCCGCAAATAAGACCCAGCGCAACCAAAAAAAAAAAAAAACTGAAACCATATCAATGAGATTTTCTTACTCAGTTACATTAAAATCCATTGGTCTCTTTTGCACTTTGTATCTTTTACCATGGATGATTTTGTAAAAGGATGCGTTGGCCATTTGAGAGAAAAAGTGGTTCACCGAGTCATGCAGGTCTTTCAAATATTGATAAATTTCAGTATATAATATTAAAAATCAAATTTTTTTGATTGGCAAGGTGTGGCTTCAGACAGGGCTCAGGTGTCACCAACTCATGGAAGTGCCTCTGGGCTCCCACAGGCCCCTGGGCTTCCCTCCGTCCTCTCGTTTACCAGCCGCTTCTGTGAATGTCAGCTTAGGTGTCTGCTTCCACCAGGCCACACCTGGCAGCTGGCACAGGGCCGGGTACATCGCGACACAATGGTGGTCGTCATCGCCCCTGTTTTACTGCCCTCTCTGGGCAGCCCAACCCTCCTGAGCGGGGAGAGCAATTCCTTCACTTATTCATTGCTCCATCCCTTTCTTCACTCTTTAAATACATTTATATTGAGTGTTTTCTTTGTGCTCAGCATGGTTGTAACATTCTAACACAGCAGCAAAAATCTCTGCTTTCGTGAAATTTACTTTCCGGTAGAGGGAGGTAGACAATAAGAAAAAAGAGAGAGAGAGAAAATGGTATATATTAGATAGGACACGCACTTTGGACAAAAGACAGAACAGCATAGACAGAGGAAAGTAGGGAGTATCGGTGAGGGGGTTACCATTTTAAACAGAGTAGTCAGGGAAGGTGCCATTTAAGTAAAAACCTGAAGCAGACAACAGGTACAAAGGCCCTGAGGTGGGGTGTGCCTGGTCTGTTCATGACAGGAGGTCAACATGGCTGGAGTGGAGGGAGTGACAGGGTGGAAGGACGTAAAGGATGGTGTACAAGGTCACTGAGATCAGATCACAAAGGGCCTAGAGCCCATGGTGAGGAATTTGACTTTTACTCCAAATGAAATGGAAAGGCACTGCAGACTTCGAAGTCATTTGCCTTATGAGTCAAACCAAGGGGGAGAGGGTAGAAGCAGGGAAAGCAGAATGAGGCATCAGATGAGAGGTGATGGTGGCTCAGATCAGGGCAACAGCAGGCATGGTGAAGTAATCAGATGCTGGGGTGTCCTTAGGAGGTAGAACCACAGGATTTTCTGATGAACTGAACGTAGGTTGTGAGAGAAAGAAAGGAGTCAAGTATGGCCCCAATTTTTGGCCTGAATACCTAGAAGGATGGTGCTGTCATGATCTGCCATTGAGGATGGTGACAGCAGGAGCAGATTTGGGAAACAGAGCAGAATTCGAGTTTGGACATGCTAATTCTCAGGTGTCTCTTGGACATCCAAGTGGAGATATTAGGCATACAGTTGGGTTTAGAAGTCTGGAGGCTGGGAGAAGTCCAGAAACTCAGGAGCTGTTGCTTGTTCCTTCTCTTCTCCTACTGTGGGAGCTCTGGAGCTCAGTCTTTGGGCTTCTCTTCTCCAGCAGAACCATTTGCTTGTCAGGCTCATCCAATTGCAAGGCTTTAAATACCTTCTCTGTGCCTACAGCTCCCATAGATGTGACGGTTGGGGCTCTAGCCGCCATCTTGGTCTTTGAAGACATAGGTCACACCCTAGGGTTGGAGGAGCCATGAGCAGGAAGGAGCCTGAACACCCGAGGACCTAACAAAGCAGAGCCTCCATACCACCCTCGAACCATCTATTTCCAGACTTTTATGTGAGAGAGAAACAAACTCCCTTGTTGAAGCCAGAATGATTCTGTTATTTGCAGTTGAGCTTAATCCTGCAATGATACCTCCTGTTCGCTGCATTATCTCATGTTCATCCTGACAATGGTCCTTTCAAGTGGATGTTACCCACCTCATTTTAGAGAAGAGGAAAGGGGGCTCAGGGGTTTTCGGCAAGTGGGCAGTGCAAGGCTGAAGTGGGCTCAAGCCCACTGGGCACTCCGACTCCTGGCCCTGCTCTCTCCACCAGCCCCTGGGGCCACACCCACGCTGACCTCCCTGTGAGCACTAATGCCTTCTGGGTTTCCCAGCGTTCTTTATCCAGGGCACAGAATCATCTAATGAGCAGGAGGAGCTTTCTTGGGGTCAGAGATGTTGCAGGGTGACAACTGCCCCGGTTTGCCCTGGACTTTCCCTCTTTTAGCACTAGGAGTCCTACATCCCTCGGTCATGGGCAAACCCGGACAGGTGGTCACCCTAGAGCTCTGGTCCAGCCAGGACCCATTGCTGGCCCTGTGGATACCCAGACCCTGAGCCATTACAACCTACCCACTTCCAGGCATTTATTCCCTCCCCATCCCTGAGCCCTGGGAGCTTCCTGAGCTGGGGCCTTAGGTGGGAGGCCCTGAGGTCTGGTGAGGGCCTGGGGCAGGGGTTAAGGCAGCAGTCCCCAACCTTTTTGGTACCAGGTACCGGTTTCATGGAAGACAATTTTTTCCAAGGAAGAGGGGAAGGTTTCAGGATGATCAGGCATTAGATTCTCATAATGAACGGGCAACCTATATCCCTCGCGTGCTCAGTGCACAGTCGGGTTCCTGCTCCTCTGAGAATCGAATGCACCTGCTGATCTGACAGGAGGCGGGGCTCAGGCGGTAATGCGAGTTATGGGGAGCGGCTGTAAATACAGATGAAGCTTTGCTCCCTTGCCTGCCACTCACCTCCTTCTCATGGACCGGGTACCTACTGGTCCATGGCCCAGGGGGTTGGGGACCCCTTGGTTAAGGGATTAAGGAGATGGGGCTTGTCTGTACTGGCAGGAAGTAACAGTCCAAATTCCATCTTGACTTGACCTTGCACTGGTCTTAGAAGTCAGCAGCCCCCATACCTGTCTTAACCTTTTTTTTAATCCCCTGACTCTCTGCATATCCTGTAAACCACCGCTGCTCCCGCCCACCTCCCACCAAGAAAGCACAGAGTCCCAGCCTGCTGTGGTCTGAGGCAATCAGGCTGACCCGAGGGTGCCCACCCACTCCTGTCTCCCCCCAGGCACCCATCAAGCGTGGCTGGGCCCTGGCTCAGAATAGCACAAGGGGCTCTGCACTCAGAAGGACTCCTGTCAAATTCTGGCTCTCCTACCTTCTCCCCAAGTGAACTTGGCCAGTGATTTCACCTGTTGAGCCTCGGTTTTCTCATCTGTAAAACAGGGATAATAGTACCTACCACATTAAGCTGGGGCAGGGGTTAATGAGATAATGCCCCACGAAGCTTGACACAGGGCTTGGCACACGGGTAACACCCATAAAGCTCGTCATCACCACTGTTGTTGCGTTACCACTCCTCTGTGCCAGGGAGCCTTTGTGCTGGATGCCAGGGCCCCAGTGATAAGCCAGAAGACATCCAGGGACTCACCAGGGAAATCACAATCTGATAAGAACACAGGACACAAGACAGTTATCAAAAATAAAATAACTGTTCTAATGGAGGAGGGAACAAGGCACGGTGGGAGCACCAGGGAGGAGGAGAGTCTCAACAGGGCCCATGGGACACTGAGGAAGTCCGTCCTGGAGGGGGCAGAGCATGAGTGGAGCCTTGCAGAGGAGCAGATTTTTGCCAGGCAGATCCAGGCGATGAAGGAGCCTCTTGTGACTCACTGTGTCTAGGGTTCTCTTGTCCTGTAATAAGGGTGGGGTGGGAACCAGGCTCGTGCTGCTGGCTGGCGTCTCTGCAGAGGCTCTAGAAGCTTCAGACAAGGGGGCCCCAGCACCCCTCCCCCACCCCGTCCTAAATGGAGGGTCAGACCCTCCTGTAGGACCGGCCGGAGGTGTGTTCCCAGACCTGTCCTGCCGGCCTCCGCCCATCACCCATCCGTGTTAAAACAGTTTTTAAAACTGCTCTGCTTCCCCTCCCTCCTGTAAGTGAAGAGGACTTCCAGAGAACTGTTGGGAGAGTGTGATATGTGCACCTAGCATCTGGGGGACACAGGGACTGGAATTCCTCTCACTGCAGTGTCTAACAGCACGGTTTGTGTGGGGAGGCGGAATGGGGTGGGGGAGGCCAGGGCTACCCTGGGAAGGGCTCGCTGCCGTCTAGACCACACAAAGGATGCCTGCCTTGCCTGTTAGCCAGCTGAGGGCCTGCCTGCCTAAGGCCATGTCCAGCTGCCTGAGGACCCCTTTGGGGGAGGTGAGGAGGTCTCATGAGTTAAAGATCAACTCTGGACATCAACCATGTCCAGAGGGTCCCCAGCCAGATTACAACTGTGTCAGCCAAGGAGGGCTTTTTCTGCCCTCTCTCCCACTCTACACTCCACCCTGAAGCGGCCGCAAGTAGTAGCCAGAGATGGTCATAGAGGGAGAGAAGGAACTTGTCGGCATGCTCTCCAGGTTTCTGGTTTCTGAGGTAAGCCCAGCCTGAAAGAAGGGTCTCATTCTAGACTGGAGAGATTTTGGAAGTTTGATATTACTTTGAACTTTGTTTTTAAAAAAGAAATGTGTGGATGATTTCAAACATGTATGAAATTAGAGAGATTAGTATAATGAATCTCCTATGTACCCATCCTTCAGCTTCCACAATAGTCAGGTCAGGTCAATCTTGTTCAACCTGTGTCCTCGGCCCACTCCCTCTAATGTAATTTTGAATCAAATCTGCGAGAAAGAATAAAACAGCTTCCTGCTTGCCTTTGAAAAATTAAAATTAAAAAAAGTCAGCATCCTCCCCTGTTTGATTAGGGCACTAGTCTAGGGCATAAATCTGAGCTCAACGTGGGCAGGACCCACTAAGTCATTCCACTGTAGGCAGGGTTTATACCTGCTTCTTGCATCATGTGTTCCCACCACTCAGAACAGTGCCAGGCACATAGTAGGTGCTTAATAAATCATTCTGGAGCCTCTCCTCCTCCTGCTCCTCTGCTGCATCCCAGACAGCAGCTCTTCTTTGGGCATCAGCTGGAGCTGATACTCGTCCCTCCATCCAAGGCTGCGGAGAGGTCCTGCTCATAGCACCCCACCCTGGGGCATATGCCAGAGGCAGGATTACTGCGTAGAACACAGGAACTGATGAAATCAAGAGCCTAACTCAGGGCTCCAGGTGGCAGATGGCTGTTATCATAAAAGCAGTGGTAAGGAGACACCCAGAGGAAAGTTTTGAGGGGAGGGTGACAAGGGCAGACATTTTGGGGACTTCATTTCACTCTGCGGAAGGTGGGACAGAAGGGGTGAGAACGAAGCAGCAAGACAGTGAGGAGACAGGTAGTGGAATCTGGGGAGAAGGGATGAAGGTTTGACTCCTTCTGGGAAGGAAGCAATGGGGGATGTGAAAGATGGGGGAGCTGGAAAACTTAGAGGCACAGCTCAGCTGCTGTGCCCTGACCCCTCCCACCTTTAAGCTCCGAGTCCTTCCTAGGACTAACCACCTGTGCAAAGTGAAAACTACCGTGATCCATGTCCAAAACTTTTAAGAATTTCAAGATAAAAATTGCAAATATTGTGCCAGATATATTTATACTAAAAAATTATTCGTTGTTCATCCGAAATTCAGCTTTAACTGGGAGTCCTGTACGTTACCTGGCAACTCTACTAGGTGTATCCTGGTGTCTCCTCCGTTACCTGGGGCTTCTAGGAGAAGGACGCTCAAACTTCAGCCTGCATCAGAATCACCTGGGGGGCTTGTTAAAACAGATTGCTGGGCTCCATCCCCAGAGTTTCTGACTCATAGGTCTGGATGGAGTCCAAGAATTTCATTTGTAACAAGTTCCAAAGTGATGCTGATGCTTTTGGTCCTGGGGCCACATTCTGAGAACCAAGGTTCAAGGGTCCATTACCATAGTGAAGCCCATGAATAGGACCCAGAAAAGTGAGTGCAGTGACCCAAAATGACCACCAGAGGGCAGAGGCGCCCACTAGTCAGACCTCATGGGGAACGCACTGTCTTGGGGCTGGGCTTACACCTAGGCTGAGCAATTGCTCTGTCTGTGCATGACCAAGTCCAGGGCCCTGGCTGTGATGAAAACATGGGTCAGACTCAGTGCCTGCTCTTGAGGAGCTCAGGGTCTGGTTAGGGAGACACAGGTGTTAACTGGCAATTATAATTGGTGCTGAGGTGCTGGGAAGCACAGAGTAGAGTGGGTGGGGATTCTGTGGGAGCCCAGAGAAGGCTGGGGGTACTCAGGAAGGCTTCCTGGAGGAGCTTGTGGCCTGCACCATGAGTAGGAGTCACCCAGGTGAGGAGAAGAGGTGGAAGGGAATTCTGCACAAGTTCAAGGGCATGCAGGCTGGGAAATGTCAGGTGTTACCAAGGACTGGCACAGAGGCAGGGGAGAGAACTGGTGGGTGAATACCTGGCGAGGCTGGTGGGGGCTTGACTGGATCCTAAAGGTCTCAGGGAGCCCCAGGAGGGTTTTAACTGATGGTGTGTTAGAATGATCCCCAGGCAACCGTGTGGAGGAGGAAAGACCAGAGGCAGGGAAGCTAGAGAGGAGGCTGGTACAGTGGTCCAGGGAAGGGGTGACCAGACAAAGCAAGAATGGCAACAGTCTCATTCATTCATTCATTCATTCATCCACTCATTATGCACATTTATGGAACAACTTCTCTGATCTAAGCCCTGGGCTGGATGCTGGGATTTGGTGGCCTTCTCAGAGAGCTTACAGTCTAACAGGAAAGGCCGCCAACCAACAGCCCATGGCACAGTTAACCAGCCAGTGATATCTGTGGTCCCTGAGGCATCAATACAAGGGATGCTAAGGAAGCCAAATGGCAGGGTCTGGGCAGAGGTGGGGGGTGGGAGGCATCTCCCAGGAGAGCCCCTGACCTGGGCATCCTGACCTAGCAAGCACAGATGCCTCATTCAGCCAGACCTTGGCGCCCTCCCCACTGCAGCCCAGAGCTAACAATATGGCCATTGAAGTGTGCTGCCACTGTTCGAGGTCCAGCCTTTCCTGCTCCCATCCTCCCTCAGCCACACAATCCTGGCCCTCAGCAGGGAAGAAAGAGCAGGATTATATGCAGGTACCAGGGGCTGGGCCCACTCCTCGACCACAGTCAGTCTGGACCCCAGCTCCAGGTGGGCACCTGGGCTGGCACCTTCCTCAAACATGCAGGGCTCTCATTCTAAGCATGTGAAGGGTTGGCCAGCTAGAAGCAGGGGGAGAGAGGAGATGACCTGACGTGCCAAGAGAATGCTCTCTAAGGGCTGTCCTGGCTGCTCAGTCAGGGTTCCTGGAACACGTCACATTCATCTACAGGGGGGAGATTGGCCCCATGGATGAAGTGAATTAAAATCAAATTAACTGGAGCACTATTCTCTAGAAGGGTGGCCTTTTGCTATTCTGAGAACATGCCTAGTTTTTTTCTAGCCTTGGGGCCCTTGCATATATAGTTCCCTCTGTTTGGGTTGCTCTCCTCCACTCTAAAGTTTTCAGGGGGTTGGCTTCGTTAGTAGGCAGAAGAGTGGCTCCCAAATACATCCAGGTCCTAATCCCTGCATATGTTATCTTATGTGGTAAAGGGGACTTTGCATGTGTGATTAAATATTTATTTATTTATTTATTTGGCTGTGCTGGGTCTTAGTCGCAGCACATGGGATCTTCATTGCCATGTGCAGGATCTTTAGCTGTGGTGTGTGGGATCTTTTTTTTTTTTTTTTTTTTTTCAGTTGCAGCATGTGAACTCTTAGTCATGGCATGTGGGATCTAGTTCCCTGACCAGGGATCGAACCTGGGCCCCCTGCATTGGGAGTGAGGAGTCTTAGCCACTGGACCACCAGGGAAGTCTCCTACAGATGTGATTAAATTATGGATCTTGAGATAGAGATATTACCTGGTGGCCCTATGTAACCACAAGGTTCCTTATATGAGGGAGGAGGGGAGGGGGGGTCAGAGAAAGATATGTGATGACAGAAGCAGAGGTCAGAGAGAGGGGCAGCTATGAAGATGCTACACTGCTGGCACTGAGGATGGAGGAAGGGGTCATGAGTCAAGGAGTGCAGGCAGCCCCCTAGAACCTGGAAAGGGCAAGGAAACAGACTTGCCCCAGAGCTTCCAAAAGGAACGCAGCCCTGCTGACCCATTCTAGTCTTCCGACATCCAGAACTATAAGAGGATAAACTTTTATTGTTTTAAGCCACTAAGTTTATGGTAAGTTGTTGTAGCAGCAATAGGAAAACAATACAGCCTCTTATCATTCAGTTCTCAGGTTGTACCCCCTTTAAAATACTCATCCCCCCACCTCCAACCACCGGCTTTTGTTTCTTCATAGCCCTTACCATTACCTGGATTTATCAGATCTGTTTCTTAGTGTATAGCCTGTCTCCTTCAGACGCATGTGAGGCTCCTTGAGAGCGAAGGCCCTGTTTGTTCCCTCCTGTGTTCTTTGCACCCAGAATAGCGCCTGGTATGTAGTGAGTCCTTGATGAATGTTGGTTGCATGAAAGAAGGAATACATAAAATAAATAAAGGGCTTAGTATGATCTCTCCCTCCCGTGCGCACTGAAGGCGAGGGAAGGGAAAAGCTGTGGCTGGCTGGGGGAGCCTCCCAGGCTATGAGAAGGCAGAAGGGGTCTTCGGAGCTTGGAGGTCGGAAAGAGAGAGGCATGAAGGGTGGAGGAGCCGATCTCTGCAAGCCTGTGGGAGCTACAGTGGCACCTAACACAGAACTGGTGCACAGACTTCCTAGCGTACAGGCCTCTCCAGTTTCAAACTCAGCACCTTTTATTTTTCTTTTGTCTCTCAACCTGGAAGACAGGCTGTTGAAAGGAACCATTGTTCTCACTTTGCAGATGGGGCACTGAGGCACTCAGTGACTTGAGAGTGGGAAGATATCCAGGTGCATCTCTGGCAAGGGCTCATGGAAGCTGGGAAGTGCCTGAGGCTTCCCCGTCCCCCGAGCCTTCCCCAGGCCCCGCAGGCTTCCAGCTGCTGGACAGCCCTTCTGTCCGTCTGCCTGAGATGCCCTTCCACACCTCGCCTTCTCTCAGGGCTGGGACTTAGGGTGAGGAGAGTGACACATTCACCCTGGGTGCAAATTACAAGGGCCACCCCAAACCTCAGGAATCAAAAGAAATAAACTTTCCATGCAATATTTTTTAAAAATCAAAGTTAATGCCAAAAAAATCCACAATGAACAAAATATCAAAATTTTAAATAAACACTTTTTTTTTCTCATTTGGCTCAGGCTCCAACATGGCTTGACACAGCACTATTTTATTGTTCTTGTCCAGGACTGGCTATGTGACGTGTGAGGCCCCTCCTTCAAATACTATTCCAAATTTCAAGATGGCAACAGCAGAACATGCAACCAAGTGTGGCACCCTGTCAGACTACACAGGTTGCATGCTCAGGAAGTTGGCCCTGACCCTGTCTTTATTTAAAACGTTGATATTTTGTTCATCATCTATGCTTTTAGCATGGATTTTCATTTTTTAAAATATTGCATGAAAATATTACTTATCTTCATTACTGTCGGTTCTGGTGTTCCCATTGATTGTGCACCCGAGGAGGCCACCTCCCTTTTCTCACACTCCCCAAGCCTTCTCTGCTTGAGGTGAGCTCCTTCTCCAGGCCAGGCAGCCTCTTCCAGGAAGTCTTCCCTGCTCCCATCCCTGCATGGGCTCTGGCAGCCCTCTGCCTTCTTCCCTCTGTCACAGCCTTGAGCACCCTGTGTGAGCTCTGTTGCATAAGGACAGGGAGCAGATCTGGTTTGTTTCTGTGTTCCCAGGACAGGGCCTGGCTCAAAACAGTTGCTCAGGAAAAGTTGGTTTCGAGTGAAAGTGAGTGGCTTGCCAGCGTCTGGAATTCTATGTCAACATGATGCCTTTGTCAAGTCCTTCTGTCTCGAGAAGGACCTTGGTAAAACCCCCTGGAAATGCCTAGTGGTGGCAGAGCCAGCTCTTTGGGCACTGGGCCTGCTTGTCCCCCACACCCCTCCCCCAGGACACTGTGGGAGACCCAGTCCCACTCCAGGGGGCAGGACAGACCTCCAGCAGGACGCGGGGACGGGCCAGTGCTGTGGGTGTGGATGAAGGCAGAGAGGGCCCCCTGTCAGGACTTCTGTATCAAGGCAGCCTCATCTCTGTGCTGTGCTGCCCCCGCCTGTGGCCTGTCACTGACCCGTCGCTCACTGTACAAGCCGCACTGAGCTGCTGGGTGGCTCCTAGCCTCAGGGACTCACAGCCTTGCTCCCATGACTGGGCCTCCTGTCTTGGTCCTGGGACCAGGCTTGTCTAGATCTGCAGCTGAGACCCTTTCTGACACTCAGCCCCACTCCTGCCAGTCTTCCAGGGCTGGGTCCCTGTGTCAGGGAGCTTGAGGGAGTGCCTGCAGGTCCCTGAGCTTCAGCCTACACTGATCCCTTGAGATCACCCCCTTTAGATCCTGGGACTCTGTCAGACCTGGTCACCACTTGTCCAGATCCCCCTTCTTTGTGGCCCTGACACTGGGGCCTGGGCAGGGTTAACGAAGAGACTTGGAGGCAGTGCCCAAGATTTGGACAACTCTGAGTCCTGGGCGTCAGTGATGCTAGTGTGAGACTCCCCAGTTGGCTGCAGCGGACAGAACCCTGGACCCCAGGCAGGGCAACCTGGCTTCAAATCCCGGCTCCATCATTCCTGGGCTTTTTTTTTTTTTTTTTTCCCCCCTGTATGCGGGCCTCTCACTGCTGTGGCCTCTCCCGCTGCGGAGCACAGGCTCCGGACATGCAGGCCCAGCGGCCACGGCTCACGGGCCCAGCCGCTCCGCGGCACGCGGGATCCTCCCGGACCGGGGCACGAACCCGCGCCCCCCGCATCGGCAGGCGGACTCCCAACCACTGCGCCACCAGGGAAGCCCTCCTGGGCTTTTTGAGGCTCAGTTTCTTGATCTGCAAATTGAGAATTAAAATGCCTGCCTCACAGCAGGGATATGGGAGTTAACAGAGAATGAAAGCACTCCCTGTACAAAGCAGGCATCAACAGATGCTCGCTCCCTTTCTCCTGTGTCTACTTTGGGTGCCCAGACTGGTCAGCTGTGTCCCTGGTAACCCTCTTCCCCCTCCAGCTCCCAAGCCTTGAGTTCTTTTTCACAACTCTCTGTCCTAGCGAAAGAGATGGGGAAACTGAGGCTCAGAGAGATCAGGGACTTGCCCGAAGTCACATACAGAGTCAGAGGCTGAGCACAGGCTGGTACCCAGGACCTGACTCTCACCCTGGGCTCTGCAGGTACCAGGCTCCTCCGCTCCCATCTCCCCATCTGGCCTTGAGAATGCCGAGCCTGAGAAGGAGAGAGCTGTGCAGCAGCATCCCCTGGGGCCCCTCCCCCACCTCAAGCACATGCACACAGCGGCCGAGGGCTCCGGGTGCTTCCATGAAAGGCGTGTTTCCCTCCTGAGTCAGAGCACACCAGAGCAGACAGCTCCAGCCTGCCCTAAGAGCAGGTCCCCCCTCCCCACTAGAACCTCTGGGCAGCGGCCAGCACAGCTGCATCCCCTCAGCAGGGCCTGCAACGATAGGCCCACGTTGCATCAGCTCGGCCTGTCCCTGAGCCGGCTCCTGCCCGCCAGCCAATGGGGCCCGGCCGAGTGTACAGATCCTGGCTCTGACCCACCCCACCAGCCACGGAATCACCACGCGGCAGCCCGGTCCTCCCTCGGCATTCTCAGCAAGGGAGGAGGGGACAGAGGGCATCGTGGCTCCATCGCATCCAGCGTGGCCTTTCTCTCTCTGCCCACCCACCCCACTAGCGGCCCGGCCAGCTCCTCCTTGATTCTCCCTTCTGGAGGTGGCAAAGGATATTCTGCCCTCTGCCTGGCATGGGCCTGTTTCTCCCCAGCCTCTGTTCTTCTCAGCCTCTGTGCCTGCTCTCACCCACACCGACCATCCCATGGCATCCATTACTCTCCTGTGCCACAATCCCAAATCCCAGCCTGGCCTCTCCTGAGTGCCAGACTCACGGATGCCACAGCCTCTTGGATGCCTCCTATCTACAGACAACGGAGCTCACTACCTTCCCCCTAGAGTCTCCATCTCAGAGAGGGGACTGTTTGCCACCTGTTTACCCAGACCAGACCCCCGAGAGTCCTCCTTCCTCCTTCTCCCTGGCCCTCCAAGCCCCAGTCCACTGCTGGACCCTCTTAGCCCCATGGCCCCTGCTCGGGTCCAGGCACCAGCATCCTGCTCTGGGTTATTGTGACATTCTCCTCTCTGGCCTCCCTCTGTGACTCTCCACTCAGCAGACACAGAATTCCTTTAAAAACTCCAACGAGGGCTTCCCTGGTGGTGCAGTGGTTGAGAGTCCGCCTGCCAATGCAGGGGATGCGGGTTCGTACCCCGGTCCGGGAAGATCCCACATGCTGCGGAGCGGCTGGGCCCGTGAGCCATGGCCACTGAGCCTGCGCGTCCGGAGCCTGTGCTCCGCAACGGGAGAGGCCACAACAGTGAGAGGCCCGCGCACCGCAAAAAAAAAAAAAAAAAAAAAAAAAAAAAAAACCTCAAATACTCCAACGAGACCTTGTCATTTCCCTGTTAAACTGCCTTCAGGAGGGGCTCCTAAGTTCCTGCTAGACCAAGACTGGCCTGGCCATCTTCTGCAGCTCTGCCCACACATACTCCTGTCCCCTCACATGGTGACCTTTGGCAGGATTCTTCTGTCCCCACTGGCTGCTGCCCATGAAATCCTGCCACAATCAAGCCCATTTTAGCCTGAGGCCATGGGGGTGGAAAATGCCGGGCCTGGACAGACGGGCTCCAGCTCCAGCCTCCCAGGCTCCCTAGAGCTGCAGTGAGGAGCCCCGTGCCTCAGGCCCCATCACGGCCCGTGCTTCCCCAGCACCTACTCAGACATGGCCTTCAGGCCTGGCTTGATCTCCCACTGGATGTTGCTTTTCTATTTACTTTATTGATTGTCAAAAACTGATTATAAAAGTAATACATGCTATTGAAAAAATTCAGAGAAGCAGAGAGTTGAAAAGAGATAATGTGTATGTCCATCTCCAAAGATAGCATTAAACCATTTAAGAATATTTCTTTCTGGCCTTTTTCTACAAATATTATGCAGCTCTCTCTATATTTTTGAATACACATTCATTGAGAAGAAAAAAGCTCGAAATAGTAGAAATGGTTTAAAAATTAGGTGGAGGGACTTCCCTGGCGGTGCAGTGGTTGAGAATCTGCCTGCCAATGCAGGGGACATGGGTTCGATCCCTGGTGTGTGAAGATCCCACATGCCGCAGAGCACCTAAGCCTGCGTGCCACAACTACTGAAGCCTGCGCGCCTAGAGCCCATGCTCCGCAACAAGAGAAGCCACTGCAATGAGAAGGCCGCGCCGCAACGAAGAGTAGCCCCCACTCGCCGCAACTAGAGAAACCCTGCGTGCAGCAATGAAGACCCAACACAACCATAAATAAATAAATATATATTTTTTAAAAATTAGGTGGAAATCACCTAGTAACAAGAATTGACTTTTTGGTGAAATGTAAACATCCTTCCACATATCTGTGCCTCTGCACATGGAATTTTCATAAACATGCTGTTTTATAAGCTGCTGCATTTTTTATCCACCAATCCATTAAGCTCTCCGAGGATTAAAATGGCTTCCACCTTTATGGTGGCTGCCAATAGTCCTTGCCTTACTGACATTGTCTCTAATTTTTGGCTCTTACAAATGAGGCTATAATGAACATCCTTGTACGTGTATCTATGCTCATATTTTTATTTTTAAATTTTTTTAACATCCTTATTGGAGTACAATTGCTTTAGAATGTTGTGTTAGTTTCGGCTGTATAACAAAGTGAATCAGCTATATGCATATGTATATTCCCATATCTCCTCCCTCTTGCGTCTCCCTCCCACCCTCCTTATCCCACCCCTCTAGGTGGTCACAAAGCACTGAGCTGATCTCCCTGTGCTATGCATATGCAGCTGCTTCCCACTAGCTATCTATTTTACATTTGGTAGTGTATATAAGTCCATGTCACTCTCTCACTTCATGCCAGCTTACCCTTCCCCTCCCCGTGTCCTCAAGTCCATTCTCTACATTTGCGTCTTTATTCCTGTCCTGCCCCTAGTTTCTTCAGAACCATTAAAAAACTTTTTTAAAAAGGACAAATAACTTAAAAATTTTTAAATGTGTGAATAGGTTATGCATTCAGATAGCCTCCAAATTCATACGGGATGAAAGATAAGTCTCACTCCTCTCACTCTCCCTCTCACATCCAGTCCTTCCCCTGCCAGCAAGGAATGTTACCAGTTTCTACCCACCTGCTGGGACAGTCTGTGCAGATCTAAGCAACACCCTCCTTCACTTCAGCTCTGAGATCGAATCAATATCAAGACATAAAGAACTTCCTCGCTTTTTGTTTTTCCCAACTTCCTGGTATTCCCACTTCCCCTACTGATGGACAGTTAGGTTATTCCCAAGTTTTGCAATCACGAACAATGTTACAGGGAAATATTCAGTACACTCTTTAAAGTCCCAGTGCAAACTGCCTTCTAGAAAGGGTGTGTCCATTTCTTCTCTTGCCAACAGTGGGGACGAAACTAAACTCTCCCATTTAAAATGAAATCCCTCAGATCCTTCCAGATCCTCCTCATTTCTCCACGTTACAGATGAGGAAACGGAGGCCCAGAGAGGTGCAGTGACTTTCCAAGGTCACTCGCTGAATGGTAGCACCCAGCCTTCCTGACTCCCGGGCTGGATTCTCTTCACTTTGCCAGGATGCCACCCTTGGCCTGTGCCTCTTCTGAAGGGCCCCACTCCAGCCCTTTGCTACCCTCATGTGTATGTGCAAGGCCAGGTGTGAGTGGAACTGACAGGATGGTGATCAGAGGACAGAGCAGGAATGGTCAGAAGTGGCTTCTTAAGGTTAGGAAGGATTTGACCAGGTGATGAAGAGGTGAGCCGTGTGCAGCAGAGATCTCAATGTCATGCAGAGCTCTCAAAGTGCTCTCCAATCCATTGTTTCATCTGTGCTTCTCATCATCCTCTAGATCATCATTTCTATTTGACAGAGGTGGGGAGCTAGACCAGCTAAAACACAGCAGAGCTGGGCCAGGATCCCAGGTCTCCCGACCCACATGCCAGGGCTTCTTGTATCCCATAACACTGGTCTGGCTGCACTGGGCTGAAGCGGATTAGGGCTGGGAGTGGGATGGTCAGAGCTCAGGGGCCCTTTTCTGAGTGTCAGAGACCCTAAGATAGGGAGGGCAGCCCTACGGCTGACCTGGGCATCACTATTATTACAGCTGTCAGCGTCACCTGGGGGAGAAGAGAAGAGCTGGGTGCTGGGTAAGGGGGTGGGTAGAGAGGCAACAGGGGAAGGGAAAAGGCAAGGTGGTACTTAAAAGCCGTCTGACCACCCCAAGGGCTCTCCAGGCAGCTGGAGCTATTTCCATGAGTTGCCAAAGGAGGCCTGGGAGAGGGAGACTCTGGCAGAAGGAAAGGAGCTCCCAGTCCCAAAGCTGAGCTTTCTTAAGAGCATCCTCCCTTGCTGTGGCCCTAAGGAGGCAGAGAGTCTCTGCCCAGGAGCACAGAGGACACGCACTTGCAAACTGGCTTGCTGCAAAGGGCCACCAAGGGGCTTGGACTTTCTCGAGGGGCTGTTGGGAGCCACAGAAGGGTTTGGAGCTGGGGCAATGGACTGAGCCCTGGGCTGGGGTCAGGAGCCCTGTCCCTGTGTTCTGTACCTGGCTCATTCCCCACACGTGGTAGATGCTCAAGAAATGTCTGCAGGTTTTGCGGGTGAAGGCAAGGGAGAATGTCAACCGGCAGGGAGCGGGGTGGCAAGGAAGAGTCACACCCTCTCATTTTACAACTGGAAACTGAAGGCCAGAGAGGGGAAGTGACTTCCCCAAGCCTTCACAGCTAATAAGGGGTGAAGAGAGTGGAATCCCGACTGCGGGCTGTCCTCCCCGCCTCCCCTTGAGCCTGAGCCTGTGTACAGGTACCTATTAAGCATGTGTGCCACATGTGGTACATTTGTATTGCTAGAGAGTTATGCAGACATGTGTATATGTGGATTGCATGAAGGGGCCACAGCGGGTGGGTGGACACGTGTGTCTGCAGTGTCATGTGTCAGTGGACGGGTGTCTCTGGGGTGTCCTGTCAGGGTGTCAGGCGTGCGGGTGAAGGCCCTGGAGTTGCCTCAGCACCAGAAGGATGGTAGGAGGGTGGGGCTTGCTCTCGGAGGAGGAGAGAGGAGTCATGCGTCCGCCCAGCCCACCCCTCACCAGCCTCCCACCCTCCAACGTGGCAGCTCACAGGACAGCCCTTTGGGTCAGAAGGCCCCAACTCCACGAGAGAGAATCAGAGATTGCAGAAGTTGCATTTCCCTGACTCATGCTTGGGGCTATGTGCACATTCTTGGCTCCTGGACAGCATCTCAGAGAAGAACTGCCAGTGGTAGCCCTGGTTTCCCAGGGAGAGGGCCCACCGTGGGCTGGCTATCCAAGCCTTTCTTGGCCAGTTTTATCCTCTGTTAAAAGAAGAAAGGGAGGACACTTCCTTCCAATTAACATCCAATAATTAAAAGTGAGATATTGGTAAGGGTACCTGGCCACAGCAAAGGGTCCCGTGAATGTCACTTCCTTGTCCTCTCCCTGTCCCAACTCCCCATCTTCCACAGACAAACAGTTCAAATCCCAGTTCTGATTGCAATTTGCTGTAAGGTCTTGAACTTAGCCTCCCTGAACCTCAGTTTCCTTGTGTTTAAAATGGAGACATTTTTACTCAACCTGAGAGTATTAAATATGATAATATGAATGTGCTGGGCGCTTAACGTGTTAGTTTTTGTCCTAGGATTCTGTAGGGTGAGGACTGCCTGAATTGAGCCACTGAGGCTAGAGAGCCGTTTCTGCAATATCTGGCAGAACTGGGCCTGCCTACCTGGAAGGCCCAGTTAGAAGATGGTGTGGGAGAGACAGGGCTGGGGCTCAGGGCGTGGGCTCTGGCCCAGCTCCACCTCTGACTTGCTGTGTGACCTTGGGCAAGTTCCTGCCCCTCTCTGGACCTCAGTTTTCCTCTCTGTACGGTGGGATGCAGTTGGATTCCACGGTTTTCTATTTCCTGCTGCCCACACCTCTTGGGACCTGGGACTTCCAGCTGAGCCCCTGTCGGGGGTTGGGGTGGGCAGGAACCGCTCCTGCTGGGAGCAGAGGCACTGGACCACTGGACGAACCCAGACCTGAAACATTGGAGAGTTTCTTTGCATTTCAGACTCTTTCCTCCCTCCAGAAAGAGTGTTTTTTCCAGAAAGTGCAGCCTGGAAGTGCGGGGGAAGGGCTGCAGTCAGCAGGGCCTGGGCTGGGCTCAGAGCTAAGAATAATGTGGCAAAGGCTCTCGAAAATTTTTTTGCTGATCTTGGAAATTTAAAGGAGCCGTTGCCTTTCTTTCTTCAGGGAGGTTGCAGGGAGGCTGTGCTTGGAGTCCAGTAGACTCAGGCAGACACTTCCCATCACTCACTCACTGGCCGCGCTCACCATGTGCCTTTTCTGGGCATGCCGTGTGCTGGGTACTGGGGACTCAGAGTGAGAAGAAATCTCTGCCCATCCAAAATCTCCAATGACATTCAGTGACCATACAGGGTGATGACACAGAGATAACGTAGCACAATGCCATAGAGGAGGCTTCTGACCCAGTCTGAGCTACAGTATCAGTCTAGTGAGGCTGGTAGAGGGTCTCCAGACCCAGCCCCCTCCCTAGGCCTCATCTTCCCTATCAGTATATGGTGGGCATTGGTCCTTTCTACTCTGACCTTCTAGGATTCTGGGTTTATCTAACAGCATGAACCTCAGTTTATCCTTCCCCCTCAGGGCCGTCACTGAGAGTCGTAGCACTCAGCTTTCCCCTAAACTTCTGGTGAGGCTTCGGAGAGCTAAGAGATTAAAGGGTGTGGAGGAAAGGAAATCTCTGCGGGATTTTGACTTCTGGACCTGCTAGAAATCAAGGCAAACCTCTCCTTCATTACACCAGCTTTGATGGACCCTTAGCTGACTGGCCTATTACCACCTGAGGGCCAAGCTGGGGGTGGGGTAGAGGGTGGAGTTGGGCCTGGGACCCAGGCGATTTTCTGTTTCCTTGAATAGCAAGGACTTATTCTTAAAAGCAATACACAGATGAGGCAGAGGGAAGTACATGAAAACCAGGACAGCTGCACCCAAGAGATGGACACCGCCCTGAGGCTAAGAGATTTTTGTCAACGATCAGACCTGTCCTAAGAAAAGGATACTGGGCTGCCTCCAAGGGAGGTGAGCTCCCTGTTCTTGGAGGAACCTGGGTGCTTGCCTTTTTGGGGTACTGCAGAGAGGACTTCCGCCAGGGGTTACCGACAGGAATCCATGACCTCTGAGATGCCTTGCAGCCCAGAGTCCTCAATACTTTTATTCTAAGATTCTTTGACTCTGAGAGTTAACATTCTAAGATTTCTTGGATGAATTCAAAGATTTCATGGGGATATCATATTCTGTGATGACTACCTTAAGGTTCAAACCATCTCTGATTCTTTGACCCTGATTCGAAGAGTCTGAAGCTCTTGGGATCTAAGATTTCCCACAATCCTTGTCATCAGAATTTGAACATCAGCAGCCTAAGCCAGGCTGAGAAGTTAGTCACTACCACCAGGCTGGGGTGGCCAGAAAGTGCCCTCCCTTCCCCTCTGCTGCCAGGGACCTGGATGATTCATCTTTTGGGTGCTGGGCTTCATTTGCTCCCCAAGATCCAGAGATGCACCTCGAAGCAAGAAGATATTCAGCACAGTTTGTTGATTGAATGAATGAATGAGTGAGTGAAGTGTCTGTCCCTTCCTCTCCATACTGGGGCCCATGCGTTATCTATGATTTCCCTATTAAAGATTTGGGGGAGGGAGGGGGAAGTCCTAAATAATCTTCTATCTTCTCAAGTTCCCTACTAAGATGTGTATACCCCTCTCAGAATGTTCATCCTAAGGGCAGGGACTTTGTCCTGTTCTTGGCTGTGTATTCTGCACCTGGAACGGAAATGAATACCCCAGCTTAGCTCAGAGCTCAAGAGGCTATCAACTGGGGAAGGGTGGGGCAAGAGGAGTTGATAGTGAGACCTGTGGGAGAGGACCCAGACAGGGAGGGGGCAGGGATGACCAAGGACAGAGAGACAGAGACAGACAGAGACAGACAAGGAAAGGAAGCAAGGAATGACATTTCACAAAGGAACTGAGGCCCAGAAAGGAAAGTTAACTTCTTTAGGGTCACACAGCATATTACTTAGTGGACAACCAGGGTTTTCTTCCTGTGCACCCCTCCAGGCCCAGGCAGACCACGAGGTGTTTCCCAGGTGTCTCCAATACTTTCCTGGGTGAGGGTCAGGTACTGGGACCGGCCCGACGACAACTCTTCCTGTCGGGGTGGCCACTGAGGTTGAGCTCCAAGGTGTTCAGGATAAACTGCACCTGGAGAAGGATGCTGCCTCCCAGCCTCTGACAACCTCCCCTGAGAGGAAGGTGAGGGGCCCTGACTGAGGAGGGGGCGTGTAGGGGAACCCAATTAAGTTTCAGCTCAAAAATGGGGAAATGGATCCACTTGGAGGCAGAGCTGCTGCAGGGAAAGGTGTGCTGGAAGGAACGTGCAATCAGGGGTAGCTGGCTTGTGCAAAGAGCCTTGGGGTGTTAGGGGGCTCCTTTCCGGGGAGTTGGACCCCGGAGACCCATGTCCCCTCCAGCTAAGCGTTCCGGGCTCCCACTAGGGTGCAGAGTCTCAGCTGAATCGAAGGATGCCCGCTCGCTCTGCAGTCGTGCAGGCTCCGGGCGCCCAGCCTCAAGGCAGGGGATCCCCGGGTGCCGCGACCCCGTCCGATGAGGGGGGCAGTAGGACCCAGGGACCGGGTGACTGCCCGCAGAGGGAGGGGCGGGAGCCGGGGCGGTTTGGGGGAGGTCTTTGGCTTTTTTTGGCGGAGCCGGGGCGCCCTCCGGAAGCTTTTCTAACTTTCCAGAAGTTTCTCGGGACGGGCGGGAGGTGGGGTGGGGGAACGCCATATATAGATCTGGAGAGCGGGGACGCGGCGGAAAGTGGAATCCGTTCGCGGCTCGAGTGCGCCACTGTGACTGCGGTCCCGGCGCCAGCCCAGCCCGGCCAGGTGAGGGGCGGGGGCGGCCCGGGTCGGGCGGGAGCGGCGGGAGCTTTGGGGGTGCTCAAGAAAACGAGAGGGGAGAGCGGGCCGCGGGAGGGTTTAGGGGCCACCCCAGAGCCCGCAAACTGGAGTCCCTGGCACTTTGGGGACAGCTGGAGGGTTCGGCATGGAGAACCCGGGGCTGGGGGGTGATGGCAGAGCGAGCCCGAGGGCCAGAGCAGAGATCAGAGCCGGGATGGGGAGTCGGGGCACTCAAAGGGCCCGGAAAAAGTGCAGGGTTCCGCAGAAGTGTGGGGCAGGGGTGCTGGTGGCAGAGAGGAAACGGTGGGGCTGGGAGCCGGGATGCTGAGGCTCGTCCCTCTGCAGGATCAAGGAGGGAGGAGACGGAGTCTGGAACGCCTTCCAGCAGGGACGGGGAGGCCAGGCTGGCTTTGCATGTCGGGGTGTCTCCAGTTGTGGGGTTGAGGCCCAAGGGCCAGTGGCCCAAGGGCTTGCTGGGGGGCATCTGAGCCTCCTGAGGTAGGGTGGTAGGAAAAGGAGGTGAAATAGTCATGACTTTTACTTGGCTCTTGGGGTCCCCATGGTTTGGGAGGAGTCCCCCACCACGGCTCCATTTCTGATCAGCAGCCTGCACGTGTAGATTATGGCAGCCAGCACCAGTCTCCCCCATTGCCCTCCAAAAAGGGGTGAGGAGGTGACCAGGTCTGCATCCCCCCACAGAAGGGAGAATGGGGAGCTCCCTAGGCGGCTTTGAGTCACCCACTCTAATTCTGTGCACCGCCACGTGGTTCCTGGAGTAAGTGCAGGGTTAAGGCTACTTAAGAGGCCAGGGTTCCCTGCCCCCAACTTAGGGACATTCCTGAGGCGGCTGGAGTGGTGGAGGAAGAATGAAATCGCGTCCAGCATGGCCAGAAGGCCTGGCCCCTCCTCTTCCCGGGCTTCCGGCTGGTCCCGCTGGTCTGCAGGGCCCGGATGGAGGCCGGAGGAAAATCAGGGGGCTTTGGTTCCCTGGAAGTCTCTGGCTGGGACCACACCCTCCTGTCCTCAGGCAGTTCATCTGCCCATCCCCCCTTCCTGAGGCCTCCGGGTCCCCTCCTTTTGTCTCTGGTCACCAGGATTCCCAGCAGAAATGTTTTTTCACGGGCTGTGTAACAGGACACCACATCCAGCCCTCCGGAGGGGCTCTGTGGGTGCTTCTGGGAGGAAGGAGCCCTGTGCTAGGAAGCCTGACCCCCACTGATCTTTGGTGGACTGGAGGTGGCTCCCTGCCCCCTCTCTGGCCTCAGTTTCTCCCACTGTTTGGTGAAGTGAATGACCTCCAAGGTCCTTGTAAATCTGGGACTGGTTACATCTTCCTTCTGCCAGGGACAGTGTAGACAGAGTTCCGTATGGGGGCTGGGCCTACCAGGCCCCCTCCTCACCACCACACCAGCTCTGCCCTATCCCATCCTCCTCACTCTTCTTTTCTTTCAGAATGAAAATGGCAGGCATTGACCTCCCCCTGAGGCAGTTTCAAGGTACTTTAGCCCTCCTCAAGGGTTTGAGAGCCCTTCTGGTGGTCCCCCCCAGCATCTGCTTCCCTTCCCTCTACTTACAAAAATCTGGAACCCAGTCTCAACTTGGCCTGGCTAGCTGTGGGCACAGCCCTTGGTTCTGAGATCGTGTATTTTTCTTTGTGGGAGTGTAAATCTTCTAACCTTGGCCTAAGGGCTAGGATTTCTCTGTGGCAACAAGGGCTGGGCTGTGGGAGGCTGGCTTGCTTGCAGTGACTTGCCTTCCTCCGTTCCTGCTGCTGGGTTAACAGGGCAGCCCTTCTCCATAGCTGCACATCTCCCTGCAGAGAGTGGCGTTGCGGCCTCGAAGCTAGGGCCAGGGAGGCTCTGCAGGCGGGTGGAGAGAATTCAGTTTCCAGCCTGCCACGTCACCCGAAGCAGGAGCAGGAAGGGGAGCAGGAAGGGGAGCGCAGCTGTGTGGCTGCCTGAGGAATCCCAGACTAGTCATTTGGAGCTTTCTTAAAAAGCCCCTCCCAGCCCTTTAAGGTTCTGGTTGGCTGGGGGTGGGGCTGTCCAAATAGTGCCTGCCACGTGGCAAGGCTGTGAACTAGACTCCCAGACTGTCTCTCAAGGGGATGCTGGTGGCCTCTGCAGAGGTCCCAGCTCTGGTATCAGCTGTCTGGACTAAAGGCGGCCTTTGAATAGGATGACCATGTGCCTGTTGTGCTGGCCTAATAATTAGTAGTGTCCCATTTTACTCTCTTAAGTGTCCTTGTTTGTATAATAATTATATGGCCGCTCTGCCTTTGAGGCTCCAGGCCTGGTGGGGAAGTAGCTAGGGCTGGGAGGAAGGCGGCCTGGGCCCTGAGATATTCCCTTCCCAATCCGTTCTTCTGGGCGAAACTCTGTCTTACCTCTGCAACCCATACTCTAGGCTACAGATCTCTTTGATACCTTCCCCCAGGCAGCTGTGGGCTCAGTGGCCTTCCCTCCTTCCACCGCCTCTCCCCATGTACCCTTTGCTTCTCCTCTGCACTGCGCCTCCAAGGAGGTGGCAGCCCAGGGAGGGGGGACTTGGCTTGGTTCACAGGATGGCTGCAGCAGTAGAGTCTTCGCAGAAAGCCGATGCTCCCCAGGCAGGCTCAAGGCCTGAGGGTGGTCCACCAGGACTCTGAGTTTTCCATCTTTTTGAGGACCACGAGATGGGATCTGCCAGAGCCGTGGGATCCCCGCGGTTCCTTCCAAACCTTCCCTTTGCCATGTCATCTCCTCTTCCGTTGTGCTGCGTGGAGAAGTGGAAATGACCTCAAAGTGGAGGAGTGTGGAAATAAGTCCATGTGGAGAGACTGTCCTGATGGGAGGCCCCAGAGAGGGGAGAGGGGCTTGTCCTAGGGGCCACTGCTACTGCTGTGGTTTGAGGAGGGGACCTGAGGGCAATCTTGAAGCCACAGAGTAGATGGACATGTGTGGTGATGACTGTCAGATGGGAGGGTAGAATGGAATCTGAGGTGGCCCAGCTTCCTGGGAAAATGAATACACATCTGGCCACCAGCCTCTGGTGAAGGGGTGTCGGTGTCATTGTTCCTTTGAGCTGTGACTTACCCTCTCCCTTAGTATCCTTCCTCTCAGGAAACCTCCCCCCCACCCCGGCCCCCCCAGCTTTTGTTCTGGGGATTTCACATCCGCTCCAGGGGCTGTAGGCAGATGGGCAGACAAGTCCCTGCCGAGACAGAAGCCTGGGCATGGAGACCTAGACCTGTACAACTTGGAAAATGGAGCCTGAGGCTCAGGGAGGGGTGGGCACACACACATGCACACATGCGAACTCAAGGTCACCCTTGGGGCAGCAGAGTAGAGCATCTGGACCCTCATTTAATGAGTGAACCAACTGGTGACTCATTAACATTCCAGGGCAGAAGGAAAGGCATTCAGGGAGAAGCAGGCCCCACATGACATCCTTTGTCCAGGCTCGAGTTTCATGCAGACCCTGAGCCCATCTACCACTTTTTTTTTTTTCCCCCACTGGAAAAGGGCCCCAGGGTTGTATGAGATCAGAGCTAATAACTGAAGACCCCAGGTTTGGGCAAGTGGCCCTGGTTTCTGTTCATTTAGGAACAGCTGAGGCCTGTTGTGTGCCAGGCACGAGGGATATAGAGGGAAACCAGACTGGCTAGGTTTCCTACCCTCCTTGAGGTCACAGACTAATTAGGGATGGAAACAGTATATAACAAACATAAATCTAAATGTTAAGTTCAGTGCAAGAAATCAATAGGGCTGAGGTGGGGACTTGCCTGCTTTGGCTAGGGAGTCAAACAAGGCACTGAGAGAGTGGGCAGATGGAGACCCCCAATCTGGGCAACCCGGAGTTAGGTCCAGGCTCCCTAGAGCTCTGGGCCCTCTTGCTCCCATCTCCAGGGGACTTGGTCACAGCCAGAAGGCTAGGGATGGTTGTTGGGGAGGAACGACCAGGGCTTCAGGGCCGCCCTCTCTCTGCTACCCTCACAGGTCCTCCGTGGTGCTCACAACCCTCCTCCCAGCCATGCGTGCCCTCCTGCTCATCAGCACCTTCTGCCTACTGGCCAGGGCCCTGGCCGCCGAGGTGAAGAAACCCGCGGCCGCAGCAGCTCCCGGCCCGGCCGAGAAGCTGAGCCCCAAGGCGGCCACGTTGGCTGAGCGCAGCGCCGGCCTGGCCTTCAGCCTGTACCAGGCCATGGCCAAGGACCAGGCGGTGGAGAACATCCTGCTGTCGCCTGTGGTGGTGGCCTCGTCCCTGGGGCTAGTGTCGCTGGGTGGCAAGGCGGCCACGGCGTCGCAGGCCAAGGCGGTGCTGAGCGCCGAGCAGCTGCGCGACGAGGAGGTGCACGCGGGCCTGGGCGAGCTGCTGCGCTCGCTCAGCAACAGCACAGCGCGCAATGTGACCTGGAAGCTGGGCAGCCGCCTGTATGGGCCCAGCTCGGTGAGCTTCGCAGAGGACTTCGTGCGCAGCAGCAAGCAGCACTACAATTGCGAGCACTCCAAGATCAACTTCCGCGACAAGCGCAGCGCCCTGCAGTCCATCAACGAGTGGGCGGCGCAGACCACCGACGGCAAGCTGCCCGAGGTCACCAAGGATGTGGAGCGCACGGATGGCGCGCTGCTGGTCAATGCTATGTTCTTCAAGCGTGAGTCCGGAGGGGCGGGGCAGGGTGCGGTGGGGCGGGGCCTCGTCTCCCCGGAGCCCCGCCCCTGGCAAATCAGGTCAGTGTTCCCGTGCTGAGCATCACGGCTCCTGCAGTCCTCATTAACAACCCGTGGTGGGTCTTCCCTGGTGGCGCAGTGGTTGAGAGTCCGCCTGCTGATGCAGGGGACGCGGGTTCGTGCCCCAGTCCGAGAGGATCCCACATGCCGCAGAGCGGCTGGGCCCGTGAACCATGGCCGCTGAGCCTGCGCGTCCGGAGGCTGTGCTCCGTGGCGGGAGAGGCCGCAGCAGTGAGAGGCCCGCGTACCAAAAAAAAAAAAAAAACAACCCGTGGACCCAGAGGGAGGCACTGTTATTGAACTCTTGCTACATACGAGACACTAGATTCAGAGAGGTGTAGTGTTGTGTCTAAAGGTCTGGGACAGAGATGCAAGCCCCACCGAAGGACTCCATAAGATGTTCTCCTACCGTGTTTCATCACATCAGAGTGTTGTTACTTGTCTTGGAATCAAATTTAGTAATCAATTCTATCTCAGTAATGAGCTGGAGAAAGGCTCCACATCTGTGATCATTACTAACCCTCAAAGCAACTTTGGGGGCAGGTGGTGTTACCTCCATTTCACAGGTAAGGAAACTGAGGCTCAGCTAGGAGGAGAGAGCCCAGACTCAGGTCCAGGTGCATCTTAAATTGAAGATTCGATTTGGGCTTAACGGGTATTTTTGAGTACCTGTATGGATAGCACTGTTCCTCTCACAGCATGCTGTGAGGATGAGGTGACCCCTCTTTTACAAATGAAGGGACCAAGATAGGGGTGAAAGGTCTTGCAGCCAGTTGGTGACTGAGACTGAATTTGAATACAGGTCTGTATGTGACATAGGGCAGGGCTCATGCCACTGTCACGTGTTCATGGTTTTTTGGGTCATTTTGGGGGGCACAGAGACAGGGCTTGCAGACAAGAATTAAGGGTGGTCTTGGGGCATCCCCTGCCTGGGGCACAGACCTCAGTTAGCAGGTGGGGTGGGAAGTCTAGCTCAGCGCATGTTGCACAAATACCTGACAGTTCTCAGGGCAGAGGTGGACATGGTGGTAGCTGAGCTGAGGGTCCTCCTTCTGAAGGCACCCCCTGTCATGTGGAAACAGGTAGGCCCTAAATATAGAGAGCCATATCTTCAGGCAGCATGTCCTGGGGCCAAGACCGACACTCCCAAAGCAGGGAACATGTACTCTGTGGGCTGGGTGCTCTGGGGGAGGTGGGCTGCAGTTGAGCCTGAAGACTTGAACAAAGGCCTTAAGCAGGGAAAAATCCAGGGAATGCAGTTGAGGAGAGTATCTTGACAAGATGGGGGCATCTGTTTCTGACCTTGTGTTCTACTTCCCACTACAGCACACTGGGATGAGAGATTCCACCACAAGATGGTGGACAACCGAGGCTTCATGGTGACCCGTTCCTATACCGTGGGTGTCACCATGATGCACCGGACAGGTAAGTGCCTTGCAGGGTAGGGTTGGGGGGGCAAAGTGGGGGCTTGAGGGGGCTTGGGGCCTGGCCTGCCCCCGCCCCACAGTGTGCCCAGCGCCGTTTCTGCTCTTCTCCCAGGTCTCTACAACTACTATGATGACGAGAAGGAGAAGCTGCAACTTGTGGAGATGCCCCTGGCGCACAAGCTCTCCAGCCTCATCATCATCATGCCCCACCACGTGGAGCCCCTTGAGCGCCTTGAGAAGCTGCTGACCAAAGAGCAGCTGAAGATCTGGATGGGGAAGATGCAGAAGAAGGCTGTTGCCATCTCCCTGCCCAAGGGTGTGGTGGAGGTGACCCACGACCTGCAGGTGAGGGATGGCCCAACTCAAGGGCCTGCAGGGCTTGGAGGGGGGCATGACATATGGGGCACCCATTCACCAGCTCAGCAGGTCTGTCCTGAACCCCTCTGGCTGTCCAGGCAGTACTGGGCTGTGCTGGGGGAGGAGGCATGTTCCCTGCCCTTGGGAAGATGGTGATAACATCAATAGCTAAATATTGGGTTGGCCAAAAAGTTCATTCAGGTTTTTCTGTAACATCGTACGGAAAACCCGAACGAACTTTTTGTCCAACCCAATACAATTGAGCACGTGCTGTATGCTAGGCACTCTTCCTAAGCACTTTGTATGTATTGAACTCTTAATTCTCAAAACAACTTTATTAGGTAGGACTATCAACCTTATCTTACAGATGAGGAAAGTAAGGCTCAGAAAAGTTAAATAACTTATCCAAATTCACATAGTCAATAACTCAGACATCTAGCACCAAGCCATGCCCTTAATCTTAGACTGTGCTGCCTCTCAGAGTCTGAAGTGCCCCAAGGTGCAGGCATGCCTCGTTTTATTGTGCTTCACTTTACTGTGTTTTTTTACAAACTGAAGACTTATGGCAATCCTGCGTCAAACAAGTCTATTGGCTCCACTTTTCCAACAGCATTTGCTCGCTTCGTATCTCTGTGTCACGTTTCAGTAATTCTCACGATATTTCAAACCCTCCACCAGCAAAAAGATTGACTCCCTGAAGGCTCAGATGATGGTTAGCATTTTTTAGCAATAAAGTATTTTTAATTAAGGTATGTACATTGATTTTTTAAAGACATAATACTACTGCAGAGTTAATAGACTACAGTATAGTGTAAACATAACTTTTATATGCACCGGGAAACCAAAAATTTCGTGTGACTCACTTTATTGCAATATTCACTTTAATGTGGTGGTCTGGAACCGAACCCGCAATATCTCTGGGGTATGCGTGTATAGGCTATTCAAGCTGGAGGATTGTCCCCCATGCAGTAATAAGACTAATAATGGCTTTCAGCTCTGAGTCACTTGGCTGGAAACTTAACCAAACCCGCTCAACATCATTTCTCCCTCGTGACCACTCTGGGTGGTGGGCAGCAGCTCAGAGAGAAGCAGTGACTCGCCAAGGTCACCCTAGCTAGTAAGCAGTGGAGCTGCAATTAGTTCTCAAGGTGAAAACTCAGGTGGCCTTTTTGTCAATCAGGAGAGAAAGATATTTTCCTCTACTCAAAAGGGAAAACTTTCATCTCATTCCTTCCTTGGATTCCAGAAATGATTCCTTGGCAGGTCTCTCACCTACAGAATTGTTTCAGACTTGTTGCTGAGAGAACGTGGAGAGAGAAAGCTTGAGATGAGATGGGGCTTAGGCTCCAAACTGGAGACTAGTGGAGCTTGTGTGGTCTGTACTGTAGACAGCACTGAGGGTTTTCAGAGAGGAGCCACCCGTCTCCCTCTTGCGCTTGTCCCGACTCTACCCCAGCCCCTTCTCCTGCAGTTGCTGTCATCTGACTCCCCTTCTTTCTCCTGTGTTTTCCTGGCACCCTGGGTGGACATGCTACCCTGCAATAGATTGAGTTGGGAAATTCCAAGAGGGTGATTTGTGCAAAGTCATGGGGACTGGAGTAGCTGGGCCTAGAATGCTTGTCTCAGGACACCCTGACTCTCAGATCTCTAGGTCTAGTGCCCGTTTGGCCATGCTGGGGAAGTGCACTGTCCCACAGAAGCCTGGTCCCTGAAGGCTGCTGTTCACTGAGCTGACAGTCCTTTACTGCCACCTCTTCTGTACTGAGAGCCAGGGAGAGCCCTGAATATGGGCCCTGCCTTGAAGGAGCTCTGAGCCAGGTGGGAGAGACAGACAGGACCACACACTGATAGACAGAGAGGGAGGCCAGGGGTGCTGAGGCCCAGAGAGGCGCGGCTCCAGTCTTGTGGGACAGGGAAGTCTTCCCGGAAGACATGGAGTCTAAAGGGCCCTCCAGAGACAGGGTAGCCACTGAGATGCCATTGAGGATGCAGTTTCAGAGAGGCTGTTGAGTGGAGAGCAGAGTGGGACATGCTGAGGGTTAAGGCTGCAGTGCAAGCACAGTTCACAGGAAAGAGCTTGTCCTTGGCTTCCAGGGGTTATGCAGAGCCTTGGAAGAGGGTGTGTGTGTGTTTTAACTTTTTATTATGGAAATGTATAAAAATATATTAAAAATAGAGAGATTAGTATCAGGAACCCTCCTGTATCCATCACCCAACATCAACCATTGTCAACTCATGACCAGTAAGGATTCATTTATACACACCCCTTCCTCCCCCATCAGATTAGTTTGAAGCAAATTCCAGACATCATATCACTCTGGAAAGGTTTTAAGCCCCGGAGTGATGTGGTCATAGCTGTCCTTAGGATAGTCCTTCTCAAACTTGAGTGTGTCAAGAATTACCTGGAGAGTTGGTTCAAAAAGGTTCCCAGCCCACCCCCAGAGATTGTGATTCAGTGGCTCTGGGCTGGAGCCACGGAATGTGCACTTCATGTAAGGCCCTGGGGCATGCTGATGCAGGCAGTCCACCACCCACAGTTTGAGAAGCACAGGTCAAGATGGCTCAGCGGGCCAGGCATAAATTCTGCCTTTTCCCCCTGAGCCTTAGTTTCCTCATCTGTGAAGTGGTGATTGGAAGCTCTTGCAGGGATTTCATGAGAATTAGGAAAGCAGTGCTTGGCAGTGCCCATGCCACGTCTGGCACACAGAAGGTGGCAGGGAGTGGTAATCTCTGCTCTGAGGAAGAGACGGGAGGAGACAGCAGGCAGCGTGGGTGGAGGGTGAGGGTCTAGGAGCCTTACCCACCGTGGCCTCACCGGCATTCACCTGGTCCTGCAGAAACACCTGGCTGGGCTGGGTCTGACTGAGGCCATCGACAAGAACAAGGCAGACCTGTCTCGCATGTCTGGCAAGAAGGACCTGTACCTGGCCAGTGTGTTTCACGCCACCGCCTTCGAGTGGGACACAGACGGCAACCCCTTCGACCAGGACATCTATGGGCGTGAGGAGCTGCGCAGCCCCAAGCTCTTCTACGCCGACCACCCCTTCATCTTCCTGGTTCGAGACACCCAGAGCGGTTCCCTGCTGTTCATCGGGCGCCTGGTCCGGCCCAAGGGCGACAAGATGCGAGACGAGTTGTAGGGCCCCAGGGTGGGTGTGGGATGGTAGGGGGCAGCAGGAGGCTCCTGAGACACATGGGTGCTATGGGGGTGGGGAGCTGAGGTACTGACCTTGGATAGTCCACGGGGTGGGGGTGGGAAAACAGGGGGGCTGGCTGTGTCTGAGCAGACCTCCCAGCCAGAATTCACTCTGCCTGGACATGGGCCCCCAGATGTCAGGATGCTGAGCCCAGAGACCGCACATCCTGTGGGAGCTGGGCAGTGGTCGTGGAGCCCTGCTCTCAGCGCTGGGATCCAGGCTGCCTTGGTCAGTGTTCATATTTAAGCCGTGTGCTTTCTCATCTGTGAGATGGGATCGAGCTGGGGGTTCAGCCAAGCCCTCATGGAATGGGGGCCCTCTTCCTGATACTACCACCACGTCAGCCCCTCCCCAGCTCCCTCCCAATCTTCTAACTTCCCTCAACTATAAAACTAGGTGCTGCAGCCCCTGGGGCATGTACCCACCCCCCACCATGGGTCTGACCCCAGTGAGGGGGTTGGGTATAGCTTATGGGGGTGCAGGGGGAGCTCTTGGGTAGACTCCAGTCAGGCATCATGGGGATGAACATTTTTTTTTCCTTTTATAGATTTTCAAAGATGGGGAGGAAAGGGGGGAAATGAGCCTTTGTTGCTGTCAAACAAAGAACTTATTTGTACAATTGTTTTTTTCAATAAAATTTTCCAGTGAAATTTTGTCAGAGCATGGAAGGGGATTGGATCAGAGATTCCCATCTCATTCTTCCCCGGGGATAAGGGCTCCTTCTGTTAAGCCACGTTTGCTACTAATAGCCCTTGTCAGGCCCTGAAATCCTGGCAGATAACTGCAGATAATACCATGTGGTAGGCCCACTTTGTGCTGAATCGGAAATTGTTTTGGCTCTGGCTGCCCTGGAGAGATGGTGGCCATGGGGCCGGAATGACAGCGCTGGACCTGGAGCCCAGAGCTTTGCTGTCCTGCTGTGCAGGGCCCCAGGGTCCCAGTCTTTAGCCCCCTAGACTTTCACTTAAAGCTGACCTCATCCACATCCAGGGCCAGAGGACACAAGCTCAGGCTGCCCAGCGGGGCAGGGCTTTGTGAAGAAGGAGCTTGTGGGAACCTTGCTCTGTTTTGGGGTTTGCAGCAGGAGACGAGGGACCTGATACAGTCCTCACATTGGTTACCTTTCATGGTCCCTGGGGCTCCTGACATCACAGCTCAGGGAGGGAGAGGGCAAGTGGGATGCACGGGACAGACCAGTGGCCAGGGAGGCAGAGGAACAGAGGAAACTGGATTCATGACCCATCTCTGCTGTTTGCTGGCTGTGTGACTTTGGGCAGGTCATTACCTCTCTCTGGGCACCTCTCCAGCTTCCGTTTGCCAACTGCTCTGACCTGGGGGTTGTTGGTCCCAGGAGGGAGTCCCTGCCTGGCTGGGCAACCTAGTTGAAATCCTCCAAGATGTGAATGGGGCTGCAGAAGGGCCAGCTGATTCACTCCCATTATTACCATAATGCAACACAACTGTTCAGAACTCCAGGTCTGTTCTGTGCTGTGAACCCAGTAAATTAGATCTCTGCCCTCAAGAGGCTTCATCTAGAAGTGGAAATGTAGGGACAGTGACAAGTATGCTCGGTACACACTGTTCCAATCCCCTGGATCATTCTGTTCCTAGACATGCCACACTTACTCTCCTGCCTCAGGGCCTTTGCACTAGCTGTTCTTTCTGGCAAGTGGTTCTTCTAGATCTTTGCAAGACTGCTTTTTTGTCGTCCAGAACTCAGCCTAAATGTCATCTACTCCACAAGTCCTTCCCTAACCACCCAGTATAAGCAGCAGCTCCACATCAGTTTCTTTACTATGTTTTCTTGTTTTACTGACTCAGTGCTCCTAAATTATCTACCTATTGACACATTTGGTCTGTCCCCACTACTAGAACGGAAGCTCCACGAGAATAGGGACGATGACTTTAAAAAAAAAAATTATTTTTGGCTGCGTGCGGGCTTTCTCTAGTTGCCATGAGCCGGGGCTACTCTTCGTTGCGGTGTGTGGGCTTCTTATTGCGGTGGCTTCTCTTGTTGCAGAGCGTGGACTCTAGGTGCGCAGGCTTCAGTATTTGTGGCATGTGGGCTCAGTAGTTGTAGGTCACGGGCTCTAGAGCGCAGGCTCAGTCATTGTGGCACATGGCCTTAGTTGCCCCGCAGCATGTGGGATCTTCCCGGACCAGGGATCGAACCCATGTCCCCTGAATTGGCAAGCAGATTCTTAATCCAGGGAAGTCCCCATATCTTGTTCATCAGTGTATGTCCTGCACTCAAATTCAGTGTCATACACACATAGGGCACTCAAAACATTTTATTAAGTGAAAGAGCTGTGTTAGAAGGGCACCAGTGCTTTGGGAATCCAGAAGGGTGCCATGGGTGGGTGCCATGACTGCCATGGGGAGATCAAGGAAGACTCCCAGGAGGAAGTGACATGTAGGCTGCCTTGAAGGGTAAGTAGACATTTCTTGATCAGAATAATGATTTTAATAATACCAGCTGGTCCTTCCTTTGTATTTTGCTTCTACTATGTGCCGAACACCATGTCGGTCACTTGATATATATAAATTTTATCCCAGCCTCCTAACAGCTTGGCTAGGTAGGGATTATTCCCATTTTACAGGTGAGATAACTGAGGCTGAGAGAGGTTAAGTGACCTGCCTGAGGCTCCACAGCCAGTGGGGCTGAGCTGGGAAATGCTCCTAGCCAGATGGAGAGTTGTTCCTCCTCCATGACACACAGAAAGGGCAGGAGAGGAACTGGCCAGATTTTAATAGGAAAGGTGCATAACCTCACAGTCTATATATGTTGTCCCACTTAATCCCCACAATAGTCCAGTTAGGTGGGAAGTCTTCCTACTCACACAGGTATAGTTCAGAGATGGGGAGACTGGACTAAAAGTTGGGACTCCTGGACCCAAAGCTCAGCCTGCAACAGCTTCCCCACCAGGTGGGCATGGGCAGTGAAGGAAGGCAGGGCTCAGTGTGGGGCTGCCCAGATGACACAAAGGGGGCCCTGAGGCCACCTGCCTCCATCCTGGCACAGGCAGGAGGGTGGTGGGAGGTCTGTGCTCCCACCTCACGGTGAGAAGTGGGGCTGCTGGTGTGAAGGGTGGCAGGGCAGGTGGTGGAGGTGGATAGGTCAAGGTTGGGCTGGGGCTGGACCAGCCATGTCAGCACCCTTGATGGCCCATCACAGCTCTGTGTGGAGTTCTCTTGCCACCTGGAGGCCATTGAAGGGACCTCCTTGTTATTTCGACCACCGTGCTTGTTAAAAGTCTCAGAGGGATGATGACCCAGCTGCACTGTATGGGTCCTGGATGTGAATGCACGTGTGGGGAGATGGGGATTAACTTTTACTGAGCACCGACTATGTGCCCTGCACTGCCGGGTACCCCTGAGGGAAGCTCTTAATTCTTAGAGCTTCCCTCAGGGGTAGCTATTACCATCCCAAGTTATAGAACAGAAAACTGGGGTTTAGAGAATAACGTGACCAGCCCAAGGCCACCTAGCAGGTCAGTGACAGAGCCTGGCACGTATGGGAGCGCAGGTCAGCTGGCCGTGGAGGAGAGAGGTGGTCGATACGCGTGAGCTCCGTGCTCCATGGTTTATAGGAGGCGGTCAGTAACCAATGGGATTCTATATAATCTTTACTCCAGTCCCCGCAGCTAAAACCTCCTTGAGAGCAGCCCTTGTCTGCCCATGCCCTGGCCACATCCCCAAACCCAGCACAACGCCTGGCATATAGGAGGTGCCTAATAAATGCTCATTCAAAGGAAGTGGTCCAGTGGGTGCTTTGGTGCTTAGCAGCAGAGGCATTGGAGCCTGGCAGACCAGACTGGAATCTCAGTTCTGCCACTCCTAGCTGTGTGGCCTTGGGCCAGATACTTAACCTCCCTGAGCTTCAGTTTCCTCACTAGTAAGATGGGAATGATAATAGTAAGTACCTCATAGAGCTGTGGTGAGAATGAAATGAGGTAATCCATGGCACCTGGCAAATAATATGTGGCCGAGAAATATTAACTATTAATAAGATCATACTGCAGAGCTGGGATTTGAACCCAGATCTCCACAACTTTAAAGCCTGATTCTTTCCATCATGCCATACAACCTGGGGGTCAGGCAGAGCTGAAGTGGTCAGGGAAGACTTCCTGGAAGAAGAGGTGCTAGAGGTTGCTAGGAAAGAGGGGAAGAGGCATTCTGGAAGAGAGGCCCAGCATGAACAGAGGTGCGGCTGCTGGAAGGGCCACGGGAGCTTGGGACACAGCGAGGGGCCTGGGGGAGGGTGGGGGTGAGATAGAGGGAGGCCTGGCTGCCAGGTGCTGGGCTGAACTGCTCTGAGAGAGGCTGGGAGAAGGCGGCTGACAGGGAGGCCCCGAGGTCAGTGAATGCTTCTGCAGGAGCAGAGCAGTTGGTTTTGCCACTCCCACCCCTCCAATTTCCCTCCTTTTCCCACAGCCCCCGCTTGACTTATCCCCTCCCCTGGACTTTCCTCCCTCTCCTTTTGCTCATGTGGCCTCTTCTGCTGGTATCATGCCTCCCCCCACCTCTGCCAGTGGAGCCCTCCTCATCCTTCAAAGCCTATCTCAAAGGTTACCGACTCTCCAGAGTCCCTTCCTGGGCCCCTGTCAGAAGCGCAGCTGCCTCTGTGCTCCCAGAGCTCTGGGGAAGCATCTCTGGGCAGCACGCACCGCATTTTCCCTCCAGGTGCTCTTGGGGGGACTTGGTCCTTCAATACCTCTTGCTGTCTCCTTTCTTCCTCTCTCTCTGTGACATGGACATGTCTGCTCAGCTCCCCTACACGCCTACCACCAGTGTTTCATTTGTGGGGGGAGCACGGAGTCCACAAGTCTAGGCACAAGCTGATCCACCTGGCTGTTCCAGCAAGAATTAGAAAGTGTTCTGACACTTCAAATACACCTACTGAGAAGTGGTCAGCTCTCAGACTTCCTTGTTTTTTCATGTCATTCCTCTGTCTTGGTGTAAACCAGAGATGACAAACTCAACAGGGGAGCCGAGAGGAGGCCCAACAGGAGGGGAGAGCTAAGCTGTGTTATATAACTTATCAAGACAGGAGTTTGATGCTGTAGTCAACAAATTACATTGTCAGTTTGTCAGCTGAATTCACAGTGCTGCTAGATCTCAGGTGAAATTTAGGGCACTGATCTCAGGGAGGGAATTAGAGGCCATACGGCAGGATTTGGATGATTTAGAGCACCCCTTGCTCCAGTAAACCCCCGTGCAGCACAAGATGCCTTGCCTGAAGACCTTGAAGTGACCTTGTCTTGGAAGTTACCCTGCAAAGTGTTTTAGTTGTTTATTGCAGAGAAACAAGCCACTCCACACTTAGTGGCTTAAAATGACAATTCATTCTTTTCACAGTTCTGCGGGTTGGCTGGGCAGTCCTTCTACTGGTCTTGTCTGGGTTCGCTTGGGTGACTGCATCCACCGGATGCTGGGCTCAGCTGGGATGGCTGGGTGCTGAGCCTCTCTCTCATGTGGGCCTGCATCCCCGTCTTCTTCCTGGCACAGTGGTGGCCTCAGGATTCTGAGAGGATAAAGGCAGGAGCTAAGCCTCTGAGGCCTGGGCTCTGCAGCTTATATCATGTCGCTTCCATCACATCCTGTTGGTCAAAGCAAGTCACGAGGCCAGCCCGGATTCGAGGGGTGAAAAAGAGACTTCATGTCTGGAGGAAAGAGCAGCAAAAGATCATGGCCATGATTTCAATCTACCCCACGGGGGGGGCCAAGCCTCTTCACGCACCAATCTCATTGTCTCCAGTCCCGTAACTGGAATTAGACACTTTCCTGTCTCAGAAGACTAGTTCCAGAGTCAGATGGGGGAGGAAGAAGCAGCCACATCAAAAGAATTGCAAGATTTTGCTAATTCATATCACCAAAAAGTCTGGATAATATATGTGGGAATGTTTTCTGTGGGTGCTAGTCCATGGAGGGAGGAACACAATTTTCACTGGGCTGGATTTATTAATATGGGTACATTTACCTAAGATTCTAGAGTCCGTGTGACAGTTTGAGCAGCTAGGAGTGGTTTTCATTGTTTGCTTAGCTGGTTGACTGAAACCTGGATTCAACTGCGGCCTATGCTTAATTGATATTGAAATGCCAGAATTCCTTGCTTTAACATAGAGGAAGGAATCCAGTGCTAAGGCAGGGAGCAATGTTGATGTGGATTTACCCCATGTGACCCACTCACATACTCCCAAGGCAAGTTCCACACTCCCGACTTCCTCTTATAGAGCCTGGAGGACATTCCCTTCACCAAGGCATGGAGAAACATGTTAGTGAGGGGAGCATCTCTGAAATATGATGTAGTACTTGTTCTCTGCAGGCTAGGGATACTAGTGAAAGACACTGCCACAGAAATGGGCTCCATGATTTTAGTGGAAATGATGGGATCCCAGGGGAGCAGAGCACAGACAGCAGCACTTGGCCATCTGGGACATCAGATGCCAAGTGGTACTCAGAATGGTCTAACCCACAGATGTCTTAGCAAAGACTAATTGCTTAAGGGCCAAATAGGACCAAAGGGACCAAACAGATAGGCAGCCTCTAAGTCCTCCTTAATGTATAACAGAAACAGCAAAGAAAAACAACAAACAAAACCCTCTAGGCCTGGTAGCAGAAGCCTGATTTGACCCACTATGAAAGAGTACTTTGGTCCCTCACCCAAAGCCCCTTGAATGGAAGAGAGGTCAGTACCCTTCAGAGAGGCCCCTTCAATAGCACCCCAGATACATACTGTAAATCTTCCTTTTAGCAGTCTACCTTCCACAAAGGGCCCTAGGCCATTTTCCAGAGAACTGTGCTCTGTGAAAGGAAAATACACAGGCTTTTCGGGGATTAGCAGACCTTGAGCTTATCTAACTCTAATTCCTGAGGACATAGAAAGCCACTGTGTAGAGGCTCAGGTGGGTCAGGTGACAACTGGAGTTTTGACTCAAGTCTAGGCATGGTGCCTGGACTCATCCTGCAATTGTATTTTTAGTTTCAGGGTGTATAATTGAAATTTACAGCACACATGAGCCTCTAGACCTGTGGAATAAGGGCCATTATGGTAGAAAGGGCTAAGTGGAAGCTTCTGGAACTTTTTCTTCTTACCAATCAATAAGCTGGTACAGATATGGGAGAATCACAGATATTTGTGCCCTCATCAAAACTTGAGAGATGTAGGATGGTTTCTATTACATCCCACTTAATTTACTTCTTTGGTCTGTGCAGAAGGCACAGGTCTTGGAGAATGACAGTGAATTATCATAGCTTACTCAGATGATTCCAGCAGCTACTATTCTAGGTATGGTCTTTTTTTTTTTTTTTTCCGGTACGTGGGCCTCTCACTGCTGTGGCGTCTCCCGTTGCGGAGCACAGGCTCCAGACGCGCAGGCTCAGTGGCCACGGCTCACAGGCCTAGCCGCTCTGCGGCATGTGGGATCTTCCTGGACCAGGGCACGAACCCATGTCCCCTGCATCGACAGGCGGACTCTCAACCACTGCACCACCAGGGAAGCCTGGTATGGTCTTTTTATGGGAGCAAATATACATATATTTTGTTACTTAATATGAAACTATTTATCTGAAAAAGAATTTTTTTTTAAACATCCTCTGTGGAAAATACCAGAAGCAGCTTTCTTTTGGCAGGGACAGCAATACAGCTTTCTCATCTTGTCTTGAAACTCCCCAAGTCTCTGATTCTCTGTTACAATGTAACCTGTGGGGATTTTGACCATCCTCCCATAACACACAACATCATACTTGTCTACTACACTGATTACATCATGTTCCTAAGGATTCAGAGAGTGGAAAGCAGCAGGTACTCTAGATGCATTGATAAGATACAAATGTGCTCAGAATGGGACATGAATCCCATAAGAACACAGGGCCCTGCCCCTTGAGTGAAGTTTCTGGGTGTTCAGTGGTCTGGATCATGCCAGGAAAGATATATTAGTCAGGGTTCTCCACAGAAACAGAATCAATAGAAGATACAGCTATAGATATGTGTATATAGAGATAGATACAAAGAGATGTATTATAAGGAATTGACTCACAGGATTACGGAGGCTGAGAAGTCTTGTGATCTTCTGTTTGTAAGTTGGAGACCTAGGAGAGCCAGTGGTATAGTTCCAGTCCAAGTTTGAAGGCCTGAAAAGCAGGAGAACTGATGGTGTTTAGTTCCAGCCTGAAGGCAGGGGAAGACCAATTTCCTAGCTTGAAGACAGCCAGGCAGAGAGCAAATTTTCCCTTACTCAGCCTTTTGTTCTATTTCAACAAATTAGATGAGGCCCACCCACACTGGGGAGGGCAATCTGCTTTACTCAGTTTACAGATCCAATATTAATCTCATTCCTTACAAACACACCCAGAATAATGTTTGACCAAATACCTTGGCACCCAATGGCCCAGTCAAGTTGACACATAAAATTGTCACATCCTGAAAAGTGAAAGGAATTTGCTGTTTTCTGCCCCTAGTAGTAGTAAGAAAGAAGCACACTCGTTGGGTTTCTGTGTATTTTGGTGGCAATGTATGTCACATTTTGGTGTTCCGCTCTGATTTATGGAGTAACTAGTAAGGCTGCCAGCTTTGAGTGGAGCCCAGAGCAAGAGAAGGCTTCCAGGTGTCCAGGCTGAAGGGGAGGCAGCTCTTGCTCATAGCCCTGATGACCCAGCAGATTCAAAGGTGATTCAGGTATCTGCAGCAGATGGGGATGATGTCTGAGCGCTGTGGCAAACCCCGAGAAAAGAACCACAATGGAGTACCTAAGAGTTAGGAGCAAAGCCATGCACCCCTTGGCAAGTAATTTTCCTCCTTTTGAGGAAGTGCTCTTGGCTGGCTGCTGGGCCTGCTGAGAATGGTCCTTGTGTGGGAGGCACCAGCAACTATGAAAAATTAATGCCTGTCACACACAATCTTCTCTTTTCTCAGGAATACTTGGGGTATATGTGCCCAGTGATTGCTTCCTGGAATATTAATGAATCATGCGTCAGGTATGATACTACACGAATCGAATCTCCCCTTTTAAAGTCCTCCATTTACTGGTATTGGGTTTCTGTTCCCTCCACTCCGGAGACTCTGCAAATGCCAAGTTCACCAGTGATCTCCTCATTGTTAGTGCAGTGGATACTTTAAAAAATTATTTTGGAAATATGGACAATTTCAAATGTGCATGAAAGTTGAGAGAATAGTGTAATGAACTTCCACATACCCATCACAAAACTTCAATATGTATTGACATTTTACCCACTTTGTTCAATGGACATTTTTAATAATCTATCTCATAGGGAAGCACTCATGTCTCTGATCCTGTTGACCCGTTCCCCTTGATGCTTTCCCCAAGGTGACAATCTTCTCCAGTTCTCTTCTGACCTCTCTGCTGTGCTGTGGCAGGCTCCACTCAGGGCCTCCTTCCTCTCCTGTTCCTTAAATGTTGGTGTTTCCCAAAGCTCTGTCTTGGATCCTTCTCTCACTTTCCACACTCTCCTTGGGTAAATGCACCCCTTCTTATGGCCTCACATAACTTCCCAGGGCTAGTGAGGCCCACATTTTAATGAGGTCCCCATCTCTACCTTCATCCTAGACCCTGTCCCAGGATGAGGCCACTATATCCAGAAGACTCCTAGATACAAAGCATCTCCCACTCAACATGTACCAAACTGAGTTCATCCTCCTGCCCAAACCTTCCATTTCCTGTTTTCCTATTCATCCACTCAACACATAGTTATTACATATCTATTGGGTGTGTAGGCAAGAATGGAAGACTCTGTAATAGGCAAAGAAATCACTGCTATGATAAAAATGATGGACAAGAACAAGTGTTGACAAGAATGTGGAGAAACTAGAAAGTTCATATGTTGCTGGTGAGGATATAAGATGGTGCAGCCCTTGCCCCCCAAGAATCAGGTCTAAAGAGGATGTTAAACTGCATGGGCTGAGATGGAGAGGGGGGTAAAAGTGTAGGTGCTTTGATGGATGAGGGGGTAGACTGGCCTGACTTGGGAATGGGGGTGTGTAGAAAGGGCAGGGAGCTGGGGGGTCTGGATTATGGGGCCTCTGAGGGATGGGCTCAGATGTGGATGGATATAGGAGTATCTGGGGAATGGCATTAACACCACACAACCTGGGGAGGCTTTGGGAGCTCCACAGCCAAACATGGTGCAGGGGGGGTGGGGCTGCCAATGCCCCTCTGGCTGGGCTGGGGCAGCCATAGTGACAACCTATGTGTCTTCTCAGGATGGTCTAAGCCTCCTGGACCTAGGGACAGGGTGAGGCTCTAGGAAAATGACTAATATTAGAGTTCCTGCCCATCCTGGCAGTGAGAGGAAGTGATTTAATTTGATTTATCAGAATAAAGAAATGCCTCATTTCTTACACCCTGAGTGCCATCATGTAATTCACATACAGAATTACAAACTGTGATATATGTGACGTAAGAGGGGGTGGCCATAGAGATAGAGAAAAGAAAGCAGATTCACCATTTATTTAGCTGGTAGAGGGCACAGGTCTTAGTGACGGATTGGAAGTGGAGGGCTGGAAATTGGTGCACAAAAATATTTCCAGGTTTCGGACTGAGAATGGCGTGCATTCCCCATCCCCTTCCTCTAGGTGATCCATCCTCGCCGCGACAAAGACAAAGACTACGGAAGGTGCCGCTGCAGTACGGCTTGGCCCCATGGTCTACCCTGAATCCGCACGCACCGCCTCCTCACTACATAAAAATGCCAAAAAGTGCCCAGGCAGTGCGGGGGTGACCCCGGCAGGCGTCCAGGGCGGGGATCACAGCGCGAGAGGAGTAAAATCGCAGTCTTTCTCTGGGTCCGCCACCAGGGGCTCCAGCGAGGCCTCAGCCCAGCTCCAAGAGGGCCCCCCAGACCCGCCTTCGGGTGGCGCGCGCCCGCGGGTCCCCAGGCTTCTCTAGCCAGCCCGTTCCCGGGCCCCCGCGCTGAGAAGCTCCGGCAACTGGGCCCGGACCCCAGACGGGGAAACTGACCTGGCCGCACGGGCAAGACGGTGTGCGCGTGCGCGGACGGCCGCTGGGGCCTGGGGCTCAGCGCCGCCCGCCCGGGGGGCATGTCGGATCCCCAGCTGTCAGATTCAGAGCCGGGAGCCTGGTTAAGGGCTCTTGGGCGGAGCCTGGGCATCTTCGGGATCCGAGTTTCGGATGCCGGCGCGCTACCGAGGCCGCTCCGCGGGGAAGGGGCGCCGCCCTCTCCTCCTTCCCTCAGGCAGCCGCGTCCGCGCGGGTGGTGTTACTGGCCGCGGCCCGCCGGGGTCCTTTATCTGGATTCGCCAGGCCGCCGAGGGGAGGGATTGAGAGGGGTGGAGACGACGCGTGCTGGGGAGGGGCTGGGAAATGGCTGCAGCTGGGAAGAACCAGGCCAAGGATGAAGTCTGCATCTGAGAAGGGCCAAAAGCTTCTAGTTCTTTTCCCGCCTTTCGCCGCCCCAGCCCAGGGCGGGGGCCTGAGCCGACCACCTCCGTCACTGGGGCCTTCTTCCAATGCAGTAGAGAGCTGGGCGTGATGCAGGTGAGGCGGTGGCCTGCAGCTCAATCCTGAGCTGGAGGTTTTCTGCCTCAGGGTCACCTCTTATCATGAGAGACACTTTATCATCAGGAGGAAATTAAGGTGGCTGGCGCTGGGCTGGAGGTCGACCTGCTAACACCGCCGCCGCCTCTCCGCCTCTCAGCCTCTCGGTCATCTGCGCTCTCTCCCTCAGCTTGGGACGCTCTCCTTATTGAATCACTCCTGGCACCGTAGGCCCTGGTCTCTCCTTACAGCTTTGGGCGAGCCCTTCCTCAGCTTCCTTTGTGCCCTTCTCTTCCTACCTTTAAAAAGTCACCAGAGCCTCGGGCTGGGCCCACTTCTCTTTCCATTCTGACACTGTCCCTGAGGGAGCTCAGCCTCACCACGTGGGGCTGACCCCCGCAGCTTGTTTCCAGTCAGCTCTTTCTTCAGAGGGGGAGCCCTGGTAGCCAGTGGCTTTCTGGACACTTGCCCCTGGATGTCGCCCATCTCAGAGAGAGCACCATCTACCTGGCCCGTGGGAATGTGTGTGCCATGGGACCAGGTGTGTGGGTCAGAGAGAGAACTGAAAGGAGGGGCGCGGTGTCCATGCACAATACTTCTTTAGCCTCAGCATGGTCTTTTCTTGTCTGCAAGGCCCTATTAGAATTCATTTGGCAGCAAACTCTGTTGGGTGGGCCAGGAAGAATCCTCAAAGTGTGTGTGTGTTTATAGTGGTGGCTTGTGGGGCAGAAAACACTGGTGCTGTTGGGAGTGGGGTGAGGAAGCAGGACTGGGGCCTGTTGCTCAGAAAACTTCACCATTTGGAAGTCATCAGTACTTCCTGTGATTTCTCTGTTAGAACCAAGCTGAACTTCTTTAAAAAGAGACGCTTAAAAAAGAGACCTTTAAACGGGGTTAGTGTTCATAATGGGTCTCAAAGGTCTTAAAGGGATAGGAGTGTTCCTTGGGAGCCAGCTTTGGTGGGGTCAACAGGTGGAGCTCTCCCCACACCCCCAGGCCCCTGAGGGCTCTGGGTTTTAAAGGGGAGGCTACTGTGACCCACACCAGTGGGATCCTAGCAGGACCCATCTCTGAGCAAGGCTGAGCCTTAGCCCCCAGCCTTCTTCCCAGTAACACCCTCACAGCCTACAGGACTGACTCCCTCCTTGAAGTCCTGGGGTTCAGAAAACTGGTCACCCCTCCCTGGTCTCCGTTGTCTGCCCCAGAGGCCTGCTACACCCTTTGGTCAGGCCCTCATGAAAATCAGGTTTCTTTCATTCAAGGACTTCCAGAGGGAGCTTACCCTGGTCTTGCCAGCCACATCCATGATACCCCTTCCTACCCCCGCTGCCTGGGCTGTCTCTACTTCATAGCCACTTTCTCTGAGAAGCCTTCCTGGATGCCCCTACTAGATTTTCTTTCTTCACTGTCCTCTCAAAGCCAGGCCTTTAGTTGTCCTAGGGCCTCATCCCATGCCACCTTTTATTGTCATAAGACTGGGACTTCTGTACCACAGTGACCTCATGCCCAGCACTGAGCAAGGCACAAAGTGAGTGCTAAGGACAAGTCAACTGCAGGCATGAATGAGTGGGGGACTTCAGGCATTGTTTTAAAAGCCCTGGCTGAGCTGTCCTGGATACTGAATGAGGACCAGCAAATGTTAGGTTCTGCCCTCATGAGTGTCCTGGGTCTCTTCTGATCAGAAGCCTGGTTTACTCAAGAAGCATGACCTCTGGATGATCTTTAGGACTGAGCCCTTGGCAAACAACTGTCATCCACGATTATCCTGGGCCAGCTGGGTCCCTGCTCCTGTTTCCTCTGCAGGTTTCAACTCTGAACAGTCCAGGGCTCAGCTTGCTGCAGTTTGGTACCTAGGCTTTCATGGAAACTGACATGTGAAATAATACAGCTCTCAAAACCCTCAAAATTTCCTGGGTTCTAGCAGTGTCTTTTGTTTTAATGAGGGGACTCTTGGTGGCTTCTGGATCACTTCAGGATGAGGGCTGTTCACCAGAAAGACCAAATCACGATTAGAAGCTTGGAAATTTCAGCCCCACCTTCCATCCTCTGGGAGGGGGAGAGGGGCTGGAGATTGAGTTAATGATTGATTATGCCAGCATGATGAAACCTTCATAAAAATCCCCAAAGTATGAGGTTCAGAGAGCTTCTGGGTTGCTGGAGGCACTGGCAGGGTGGTGTGCTTGGCAAGAGCAGGGAAGCTCTGTGCCCCTTCCCCTATTCATCTCTTCCATCTGGATGTATTCTTTATCCTTTGAGGATAAATCAGTAAACATAAGTACGTGTTTCCCAGAGTTCTGTGAGCCATTCTAGCAAATTATTGAACCCAGGCAGGGGGGTTGTGGGAATGCTGATTTATAGCAAGTCAGTCAGCAGTACAAGCGATAGCCTGGGACTTGCAATTGGCATCTGAAGTTGAGGGGGGGGGGGGCGGGGGGACAGTCCTGTGGGACTGAGCCCTTCACCTGTGGGAGCTGACGCTGTCTCTAGGTAGATAGCGTCAGAATTGATTTCAATGTAGGGCCCCCCAGTTGGTGTTAGATAATTGCTTGATGTGAGGGACTTCCTCCAGCCCCGCCCCGCCACCACCACCTCTGTTGTCGGCAGTGAAGTGTGGTCACAGTGTGAGAGTAAAAGGGAAACACATGTGTGTCCCGCCCACACCCTCACGATGGGGTCCTGTCCTCAGTCTCCAAGCAACTCCCACCCACTCCCATCTCATGCCGACAACTCACAGGAGCTGAGAATTTCTCAGACGGCCCGGATGGGTGAATGCAGAGCCCTGCATGCCCACCCTCAAATGTGCATGGCGCGCACGCGCACGCGCGCGCACACACACACACTCTCTCTCTCTCTCTCTCTCTCTCTCTCTCTCTCTCTCAAATGAAGCCAGACAGGGAGAGAGACACTGCTGAGCCAGAGGGACAAGTTTTATTAGATTCCAGCAAGACTATACAATACAAGTTTCATGCAGATTAAGTAAGTGTCTTCGCTGCCCCTGAGAGGGAGCGCTTTCATTGCCAGCTCCTTCTTTGGCATGTCAAGGGGTGAGAGTCAAGGAGAACTCTCAACATATTCCGCATAGGGGACAGTTGGGATCATGACTGGGGGTGGAGGTGATACAGTGGGCAGCTGAGGGCTCCTGAGACCTTGAATCTTCAGAGGCTCAGGGACCACAGGACCTTGGTCCTTTGCTGGTGGTGGCACCAGAAGACCTTGATCTTTCAGAGGCACTGGGGGTATAGGAACTTGATTCTTCACAGGCTCAGGGACCACAGGACCTTGATTCTTAGGAGGCTCTGGGACCACAGGGCCTTGATCCTTGACTAGTTCTGGACCTTGATTCTTTACAGGTGCTGCAATTACAGAATCGTGATCCTTTAGAAGCTCTGGGGCCCCTCCACCTTGATCTTTGACTGGCTCTGGGAGCACTAAACCTTGATTCTTTACAGACTCAGAGAGCACAGAACCTTCATTCTTCACAGATGCTATGACCATGGCACTTTGATCCTGCGGTTGCTCTGGGACCATAGGACCTTGATCCTTGACAAGTGCTGGGACCATGGGGCCTTTATCCACAGGTTCAGGGGCCATGGGGCCTTGATTCTTGACAGGTGCTTGGACCCCAGGGCCTTGATCCTTGACAGGTGCTGGGGCCATGGGGCCTTGATCCTTCAGAAGCTCTGGTACCACGGGACCTTGATCTTTAACTCTTGCTGGAACCATAGGACTTTGATTCTCTAGAGGCACTGAGGCCAAGGAATCTTGGTCCTTGACTGGTGCTGAGATCACAGAACCTTCATTCTTTAAAGGCTCAGGGACCACGTGACCTTGATCCTTAACTGATGCAGGGACTATGGGACCTAGATCCTTCAGAGGCCGCGGGACCACAGGAGCTAGATCCTTCAGAGGCTCTGGGACTGTGGGGTCTTGACCCTTTGAAGGCTTTTGGATCACAGGACCTTGATCCTTCAGAGGCCCAGGGCCCACGGGACCTTGATCTTTGTCTGGCTCTGTGGTTACAGGACCTTGACTCTTACGTGAATCACTGGCGGGTTCAACCTGGTTCCTGCAGAGGAGAGAGAGGTGGTCAGTGTGAGGGCCAGCGTTTAGGCCAGAGACAGGGCAGAGCACAGATTGCCTGATAAGTCTTGGCCTAGTGGAGCCTGGTCAGGGCAGCTCTTGCTGGAGAGTCAGGAGGAGAACCTGATCTCCACGTCCTTAGTACAGAATGTGGGGTGGGGTGAGGAGCAGGCTTGGGAATTGGTCATTCAATGTGCTTGCCAATTGATTATAACCTGCGCGTGGCATGGAGGGCAGCCCCCAGGTGACAGCGGCAGTACCGTAGCGGGACTCAGAGTCCTCCAGTGAGCGTCCTAGCAGCCTGTCCACCTCACCCTCCACAGGCCATGCTTCCTTCCTCCAGAATATCTGGGCCCATCCTGGGGGCCCATCTTAGCTATCCTCTCAGAGGACCCTACAGGCTAGGGTGCTTCTGTTCTCAGGGCCTTCGCAGACTCCTTCCCTCCCCAGCCCCCTAGTTAAGTGCTGAGTGGGGAGGGGCAAAGGGTCCAAGGCATGCATGAAAGAAAGAGGGAATGTTCCTCTTCCCCACCTCCCTTAAAAGGGAAAACATAAAAACGTATTTTATCACTGACATTGTTTACAACAGCCAGCCAGCCAGCCGGGGTGACAATAAAAAGCAGACCAGCTTTTAATTGGTTTTATTATTGCTTCTAAATTCTCTATAAACAATGCTCCCCATTGTTGCCTGTATCACATTTGGTAGGTGACTGGCTGGGACTCCCCATTCAGGCAGTGAAGAGGCCCTGCTCCCCTCGCTCTGTCCCCACTCTGGCTCCCTCTACTCTCCCTGGGCCCTTGCCCTCACTTACTCCAAGGCTCTGGGGCTGATTTCCTGGCAACCAAGAGTCCAGGCCTCTCATCAGAGCCCTTAGAGGCTGCTCCACCTGCCTCACCGTGGACACCCACCCCACCTCTCAGCCCACCCACATCACAGAGAGCAGGTGACATCACTGACACCAAGGGCAAACGTTGCCACACTCTGACCACCCCAGTCAAGATGAGAGTGCGCCCTCCTGTGCTGCAGGCTGGGCTCAGCGAGTGTCACAAGCCTGTGCACACTTACAGCACATTCTACTTTCCAAATCACTTCTTTCCAAAGCTCAATTCAGCAACCCAGCAATCCTGGGAAGCTTGAAGGGAGGATTTATTACCCTTATTTGTATGATATACAGATGAAGAAACTGAGGTCGAGTGGGCAAGTGATATGGGAAGTGAGGGGACCTGCATGGACTGTAAAGTCTGGGTCTTTCCACTCCTGGGGCCTGTGCTCCTTCCCTTACAGCACCTGCCACATAGTAGGTGCTCAATATTGGTTGCTATTATTACTCTTTTACACATTGCAATCAAGTCTTTATGCTTAAAATCACTTCAATATTTTAACAGTTCCTATAGTTTAAAGCTGGTCCAGTAAGACTTCTACTTGGTAACACTTTCTTAGCTCATTATGGTTTCTTCTCTCTGGGCCCCAGGTGTGTCATCTATTTCATTGGGTAAAATGATATTTACTCAGAAATTTATGATGATTGGAAATTATGTACATAGAGCACCTTGTACCATATTACTATGTAATATTATAATTATTTTTCTATTTACTTAGAATAAAGTTACACACATCTGGACTATTTTTATTCTGATATGTCACCTTGATCCAGGAGCTTTTTACTATATTTAGCACCTTGAACCCCTAGGAACTGACATCTCTCAGCAGAGTACACAGTGCCACAGGCAGCCTGTCCATCCAGTCCCTCTTGATGTCTCTGAGCATCACAGTGGACAGAGAGGGTCTGGGGTGGCTCGCTGGTTCAGTACAACACAGAGCACAGCTGCCCCAGCCACATGAACCCAGCTGGCTGCCATTAGTAGGACCTTAGTGTCTGTGGAGGGAGCCAGGCAAGGCCACGAAAAACATGCAGAATCTACGGATGGCATTAAAATACTTCTAATACCTTGTGGTTGGCCAGAAAAGAAAAATAAAAACCTAATTCAGAATAGAATCCAGCAGGACACTGATTAGATGAATCCTATCTGGGAGTGAACAACTTGGGTAGAGTCATCTGGAAAGGGGTGATGAAGCTGAGACAGGAGACAAAAGAGGTGGCCAGGGCTTAACTTGATCTCAGGAGCTTGGGTTGCAAAACATATCCCATTGGCAGGACATGGACTCAGTGTCCCCTGCTGGCATGGAGATTTAAAAGAGGGCCCGACCCACAGCATGGGGTGCAAAGTATATTTTCCCGGGTGTTTGTGGCACTGGTTCCCACGCCCTGCCTCATTTTTCTGCTTAATGAGCATTCTCTGCCAGCTGTGAACTAACCTTAAATTTGCTCAGATATACACCCCTATGTTGCTCTGGTTAGTAAACTTGTTTCCTTAGTAAGTAAGTGTCTTAATCAAGGAAAGTTTTAGAAAAAAGATTAGAAATGATAAATCAAATCTATATATTACCTATTTTGGGTGTTAAATTTAGGAAAAATCTGTGTAGATTTAGTATGAAAGTATTTGTAATGTTTAAAATAATTTGGCATATTATATCTAACAGATTATCTTTGTGATTCCAATATAAAGGGTGTAATTTAATAATTAATTTAGACTTGATTGTAAGTTGAAAGATATAAGTTAACTGTCCTGAAGCTCTCATACTGTAAAGAAGCCAAATCTGAACTTTTGGAAACGTCACTTGGAAAGGCCATGTGGAGAGAGCAAGAGGTACCCAGCAAGCTCCCAGCTGCTCTAACCCCTAGCCATTCAACTCACCCAGTTGATACACTGGAAATTTTAGGCAAGGCTGTGTGGCTGACAGGGTCTTGGTGCTCCAGCCGGGTGTCAGGCCTGTGCCTCTGAGGCGGGGGAGCCAAGTTCAGGACATTGGTCCACCAGAGACCTCCCAGCTCCATGTAACATCAAACGGCAAAAGCTCTCCCAGAGATTTCCATCTCAATGCTGAGACCCAGCTCCACTCAATGAACAGCAAGCTACAGTGCTGGACACCCCATGCCAAATAACTAGGAAGACAGGAACACAACCCTGTCCATTAGCAGAGAGGCTGCCTAAAATTAGAATAAGGTCACAGACAACCCAAAACACAGCACCGGACATGGTCCTGCTCACCAGAAAGATCCAGCCTCATCCACCAGAACACAGGCACCAGACACTCCACCAGGAAGCCTACACAACCCACTGAACCAACCTTAGCCACTGGGGGAGGACACCAAAAACAACGGGAACTATGAAACTTCAGCCTGCGAAAAGGAGACCACAAACACAGTAAGTTAAGCAAAATGAGAAGACAGAAACACACAGCAGATGAAGGAGCAAGGTAAAAACCAATCAGACCAATCAAATGAAGAGGAAATAGGCAGTCTACCTGAAAAAGAATTCAGAGTAATAAGAATAAAGATTATCCAAAATCTTGGAAATAGAATGGAGAAAATAAAAGAAACATTTAACAAGGACCTAGAAGAACTAAAGTGCAAACAAACAATGATGAACAACACAATCAATGAAATTTAAAATTCTCTAGAAGGAATCAATAGCACAATAACTGAGGCAGAAGAACGGATAAGTGACCAGGAAGATAAAATAGTGGAAACAACCACTGCAGAGCAGAATAAAGAAAAAAAGAATGAAAAGAATTGAGGACAGTCTTAGAGATTTCTGGGACAATATTAAACTCACTGACATTCGAATTATAGGGGTCCCAGAAGAAGAAGAGAAAAGAAAAGGACTGAGAAAATATTTGAAGAGATTATAGTTGAAAACTTCCCTAATATGGAAAAGGAAATAGTCAATCAAGTCCAAGAAGCACAGAGAGTCCCATACAGGATAAATCCAAGGAGAAACATGCCAAGACACATATTAATCCAACTATAAACAATTAAATACAAAGAAAAAAAATTAAAAGTAGCAAGGGAAAAACAACAAATAACATACAAGGGAATCCCCATAAGGTTAACAGCTGATCTTTTAGCAGAAACTCTGCAAGCCAGAAGGGACTGGCAGGACATATTTAAAGTGATGAAAGGGAAAAACCTACAACCAAGATTACTCTACCCAGCAAGGATCTCATTCAGATTAAACAGAGAAATTGAAACCTTTACAGACAAGCAAAAGCTAAGAGAATTCAGCACCACCAAACCAGCTTTACAACAAATGCTAAAGGAACTTCTCTAGGCAGGAAACACAAGAGAAGGATAAGACCTACAATAACAAACCCAAAACAATTAAGAAGATGGTAATAGGAACATACATATCGATAATTACCTTAAATGAAAATGGATTAAATGCTGCCACCAAAAGATATAGACTGGCTGAATGGATACAAAAACAAGACCCATATATATGCTGTCTACAAGAGACCCATATCAGACCTAGGGACACATACAGACTGAAAGTAGGGGGAAAAGATATTCTATGTAAATGGAAATCAAAAGAAAGCTGGAGTAGCAAGTCTCATATCAGCCAAAATAGACTTTAAAATAAAGACTATTACAAGAGACAAAGAAGGACACTACATAATGATCAAGAGATCAATCCAAGAAGAAGAAGATATAACAGTTGTAAATATTTATGCACCCGAATAGGAGCACATCAGTACATAAGGAAAATGCTAACAGCTGTAAAAGGGGAAATAGACAGTAACACAATCATAGTAGGGGACTTTAACACCCCACTTTCACCAATGGACAGATCATCTAAAATGAAAATAAATAAGTAAACACAAGCTTTAAATGATACATTAAACAAGATGGGCTTAATTAATATTTATAGGACATTCCATCCAAAAACAGCAGAATACACTTTCTTAAATGCTTATGGAACATTCTCCAGGATAGACCATATCTTGGGTCACATATCAAGCCTTGGTAAATTTAAGAAAATTGAAATTGTATCAAGTATCTTTTCTGACCACAACGCTATGAGACTAGATATCAATTACAGGAAAAAAACTGTAAAAAATACAAACACATGGAGGCTACACAACACGCTACTAAATAACCAAGAGATCACTGAAGAAATCAAAGAGGAAATAAAAAAAATACCTAGAAACAAATGGCAATGAAAACACGACGACCCAAACCTATGGGATGCAGCAAAAGCAGTTCTAAGAGGGAAGTTTATAGCAATACAATCCTACCTCAAGAAATAAGAAACACCTCAAATAAACAAACTAACCTTACACATAAAGCAATTAGAAAAAGAAGAACAAAAAATCCCCAAAGTTAGCAGAAGGAAAGAAATCATAAAGATCAGATCAGAAATGAATGAAAAAGAAATGAAGGAAACAATAGCAAAGATCAATAAAACTAAAAGCTGGTTCTTTGAGAAGATAAACAAAATTCATAGACTATTAGCCAGACTCATCAAGAAAAAAGGGAGAAGACTCAAATCATAGAATTAGAAATGAAAAAGGGGAAGTAACAACTGACACTGCAGAAATACAAAGGATCATGAGAGATTACTACAAGTAAGTATATGCCAATAAAATGGACAACCTGGAAGAAATGGACAAATTATTAGAAAAGCACAACCTTCTGAGACTGAACCAGGAAGAAATAGAAAATATAAACAGACCAATCACAAGCATTGAAATTGAGACTGTGATTAAAAATCTTCCAACAAACAAAAGCCCAGGACCAGATGGCTTCACAGGCGAATTCTATCAAACATGCAGAGAAGAGCTAACACCTATCCTTCTCAAACTCTTCCAAAATATAGCAGAGGGAGGAATACTCCCAAACTCATTCTACGAGGTCACCATCACCATGATACCAAAACCAGACAAAGACGTCACAAAGAAAGAAAACTACAGGCCAATATCACTGATGAACATAGATGCAAAAACCCTCAACAAAATACTAGCAAACAGAATCCAACAGCACATTAAAAGGATCATACACCATGATCAAGTGGGGTTTATCCCAGGAATGCAAGGATTCTTCAATATACACAAATCAATCAAGGTGATACACCATATGAACAAATTGAAGGAGAAAAACCATATGATCATCTCAACAGATGCAGAAAAAGCTTTTGAGAAAATTCATCACCAATTTATGATAAAAAAAAAACTCTACAGAAAATAGGCATAGAGAGAACTTACCTGAACATAATAAAGGCCATATACGAGAAACCCACAGCCAGCATCATCCTCAATGGTGAAAAACTGAAACCATTTCTACTAAGATCAGGAACAAGACAAGGTTGTCCACTCTCACCACTATTATTCAACATAGTTTTGGAAGCTTTAGCCACAGCAATCAGAGAAGAAACAGAAATAAAAGGAATCTAAATCAGAAAAGAAGAAGTAAAGCTGTCACTCTCTGCAGATGACATGATACTATACATAGAGAATCCTAAAGATGCTACCAGAAAAACTACTAGAGCTAATCAATGAATTTGGTAAAGTAGCAGGATACAAAATTAATGCACAGAAATCTCTTGCATTCCTATACACTAATGCTGAAAAATCCGAAAGAGAAATTAAGGAAACACTCCCATTTACCATTGCAACAAAAAGAATAAAATACCTAGGAATAAACCTACTTAAGGAGACAAAAGACCTGTATGCAGAAAACTATAAGACACTGCTGAAAGAAATTAAAGATAATGCAAACAGATGGAGAGATATACCATATTATTGGATTGGAAGAATCAACATTGTGAAAATTACTATACTACCCACGGCAATCTACAGATTCAATGCAATCCCTATGAAACTGCCAATGGCATTTTCCACAGAACGAGAAAAAAAATTTCACAATTTGTATGGAAACACAAAAGACCCCAAATAGCCAAAGCAATCTTGAGAAAGAAAAATGGAGCTGGAGGAATCAAGCTCCCTGACTTCAGACTACTACAAAGCTACAGTAATCAAGACAGTATGGTACTGGCACAGAAACAGAAATATAGATCAATGGAACAGGATAGAAAGCCCAGAGATGAACCCATGCACATATGGTCACCTTATTTTTGATAAAGGAGGCGAGAATATACAACAGAGAAAAGACAGCCTCTTCAATAAGTGGTGCTTGGGAAAACTGGACAGCTACATGTAAAAGAATGAAATTAGAACACTCCCTAACACCATACACAAAAATAAACTCATAATGGATAAAGACTTGAATAATGCCAGACACTATAAAACTCTAAGAGGTGGGCTTCCCTGGTGGCGCAGTGGTTGAGAATCCGCCTGCCAATGCAGGAGACACGGGTTCGTGCCCTGGTCCGGGAGGATCCCACATGCCGCGGAGCAACTAAGCCCGTGAGCCATGGCCGCTAGGCCTGCGTGTCCGGAGCCTGTGCTCCGCAACGGGAGAGGCCACAACAGTGAGAGGCCCGCATACCGCAAAAAAAAAAAAAAAAAAAAAACAAAAAAAAACCAACCAAACAAACAAAAAAAACTCTAAGAGGAAAACATAGGCATAACACTCTATGACATAAATCACAGCAAGATCCTTTTTGACCCACCTCTTAGAGAAATGGAAATGAAAACAAAAATAAACAAATGGGACCTAATGAAACTTGAAAGCTTTTGCACAACAAAGGAAACCATAAACAAGACGAAAAGACTACCCTCAGAATGGGAGAAAATATTTGCAAATGAAGCAACTGACAAAGGATTAATCTCCAAAATGTACAAGCAGCTCATGCTGCTCAATATCAAAAAAACAAGCAACCCAGTCCAAACATGGGCAGAAGACCTAAATAGACATTTCTCCAAAGAAGATATACAGATTACCAACAAACACATGAAAGGATGTTCAACATCACTAATCATTAGAGAAATGCAAATCGAAACTACAATGAGGTATCACCTCCCACCAGTCAGAATGGCCATCGTCAAAAAATTTACAAACAATAAATGCTAGAGAGTGTGTGGAGAAAAGGGAACCCTCTTGCACTGTTGGTGGGAATGTAAATTGATACAACCACTATGGAGAACAGTATGGAAGTTCCTTAAAAAACTACAAATAGAACTACCATACGACCCAGCAATCCCACTACTGGGCATATACCCTGAGAAAACCATAATTCAAAAAGAGTCATGTACCACAATGTTCATTGCAGCTCTAATTACAATAGCCAGGACATGGAAGCAACCTAAGTGTCCACCAACAGATGAATGGATAAAGAAGATGTGGCACATATATACAATGGAATATTACTCAGCCGTAAAAAGAAACGAAATTGAGTTATTTGTAGTGAGGTAGATGGACCTAGAGTCTGTCATACATAGTAAAGTGAGTCAGAAAGAGAAAAACAAATATCATATGCTAACACATATATATGGAATCTAAAAAAAAAATGGTCCTGAAGAAACTAGGGGCAGGACAGAAATAAAGACACAGATGTAGAGAATGGACTTGAGGACATGGGGAGGGGGAAGGGTAAGCTGGCATGAAGTGAGAGAGTGGCGTGGGCATATATACACTACCAAATGTGCAATAGATAGCTAGTGGGAAGCCGCTGCATAGCACGGGAGATCAGCTCGGTTCTTTGTGACCACTTAGAGGGGTGGGATAGGTATGGTGGGAGGGAGACGCAAGAGGGAGGAGATATGGGGATATATGTATATGTATAGCTGATTCAATTTGTTACAAAGCAGAAACTAACACACCATTGTAAAGCAATTATACTCCAGTAAAGATGTTGAAAAAAAAGAAAGATATAAGACAATTTTATAAATTTTGTAAACAATGATGGAACTTTTATTACAACTCAATAGTAAACATATTTTTAAGCTTAGTTTATTTTTAATTACTTACAATTTAATTAAAAATATTTAGGGGAATTGAATTAAATTATAAAATCCTCCTTAAAAGCGTTTGTTAAATTTTACTAGATTTTTAAGTTTGTTACTTTTATAAATTAAGCTTTTGTTTTTAAAACGAAAGCAGCCTTGGTTGGTTTTTCTATGAACAAAACCACACTCAAGGGCAACATAAAACTCTCATTGACACTGACTGGCCATCACTTCGTTCCATGGTGGCCTGCCAGGCTCCCCATCTGTAAAATGTCCCACCACTCACAGTGCCATCTGTGTGAATGAGACAGAGCCACTCCCCCAGGGTGGAAGCCAGTGCATGGTAGGTGAGTGGAGATGGGCTGGGTTCAGCTCCACTCAGCCCATAGGCCAGCTGCCCAGGGGCCCAGCCCAATCTGCACAACTGAGTCTGAGTCTGGTGCCTTGAGCCAGCTGCAGATCTTCTCAAGACAGCATACGAGACGGGCTCCTTTCACCTCCCAGCCTGTGCACCCTCTCAGAAACTAGAACGACCTCTGGTTTTCTCTTGGTTTCTGTGCTGCTTATTGCCTGCCAGACCTTGGGCAATTACTCAACCATAATAGACCTCAGTTTCCTCATCTGTAAAATGAGGATAGCAATACAAATGTCAGGGACAATTATGACAGAGGATCAGATGATCCTGTTGGGCAGGGATCTGAAATGATAATTTGTGACATTTATAGAGTGCTTTTGTGCCTTACATGATAAGTCCATAACCATAATAAATGTGTAAGAGTTTATCAGATGATCACGCACTCATTACTTTAGCTTACTGGAGCCTCCTGGCAGCCCTGGAAGAAGGCAGGGAAGGTGGTCGGCAGCCCTGCAGCCTCACCCTCCTGCACTAGTCTCTGGCCACACAATGCTGCTGTTTTGTTTCTTTTTGTTTCTGCTGTCTGGATTGCCCTCTTTAACCCACTTTTCCTGTCTGTCCCTGATGGGTTGGCTTGGATCCCACCTTCTTACAAGGTCTTCCTGGATGCACCTCTCCAAATTAGTTTTGTCTGTATCTCCCTTGCAGCACCATTTTACAGTCTCTCCCCACATTCATAGATACCCTAATCGCATGTCAGTTTTCCCCCCATTCGACTGTAAACTCCCTGGAGGCAGGGGCCATCCACCTGGCCTGCAGCCCCAATGCTCAGCACAGTACCTGGAACAAAGAAGGTCAAACAGAAAGATTTACAATTTATTGTTGCTGAAACCTCGTTCATCATCTATCCCATGGCCCCAGCCAGAAACTCAGAGTCATCCTAGATACTTTCGACTCCCTCAAAACCTTCACCCAATCCATCAGGAACCATCTGTTCCGGCTCCTAACATTTATTTCCTGAATATTCACATTTCTTTCCCTCCCTCCCTTCCCCCACCAGCTGTGCCATCATCTCTGTGGACCACTGTCACAGTCCCCTAACTGGTATCCCTGGCCCCTCCTCCTATCCATTCTTCATACAGAAATCTGGATGACCTTTCAAAAAAGCAAATCCTTCCCCTGCTGAGGACTCTTCAAGGTTTCTCTTTGCGCTGAGAATAAAGAGGTTTTACCCTGTTCCATGGCCTCACCTCGCTGACGAGTCTGCTCCCACCGTCTTCCAGCTCTCTATGCCCCAGACTCCCATGCCCTGCTCCTTTCCATTTACAGCTTTTGCACATGCTGTTGTCTCCTCCTGGGACCTTCTCTTGCTCTCTCTTCTCCTGTTAATAATACTCATCCTCCATCTCTCAGCTCACCTTCCCAGGGAAGCAGATGTGGCCAGGCCCCTGCTACAGGCTCTCCTAGTCCCTGACACTTTCTTTCATATCCCTTATCATAGCTAATTACTTGCATTCTTTTCCATTAATGTTTCTCCTACTAGACCGAAGCTTCAAAGGGCAGGACCATGTCAAGTTTGTAAATCATTGTACCTAAAACAGTACCTGACCCAGGGAAAGCCCTGACTAAATACTTGTCCAATGAATGAATAAATGAGAGACTTTTCTGTGCCAGGCTCTGTCCTATTTGCAAAATGTAGCATTCCAAGGTTACATGAGACAACCAAAGTCTTAGGAACTTAATTTTCTGCCCTTCCTCCTGTTTCCATGGTGACAGGTAATGCCTCCTGGGTACACACATGCTGACCTTGGATCCAAGCTTTATTAGAGTCTGTAAGCAGGATTACCAAGCACTGCCCGAGACTATCTGGAGAAAGGCTGATTCTTGCCATTGCACACAATTCTAATCCCATAATCCACCTTTTTTTTTTTCTTCTCAGACTCTCCTCATGCACCATCGCAGCAGCCCAGAGCTGAGGCAGTGCTCCTGGTATAGGGCCCTGTTCAGAAATCAGGGACCTATAGACCCTGTCCTTGAACCCCCTGCTTCCACAGCTTAGAAAAGCCCTGAGAAAGAAAGAAACTCATATTTCCTGAGCAATAACCATGTGCCAGGCTCGGTGCTGGGTATTTTAACCTAGGTCATTTCTTGGACGGTATAGAGCTGGCTGTTGGAGGAGAAAGTGCACTGACTGGGCTCGAGGCCAGAAGAGCTGGGTTCGAAGGCTGACTCAACTCCATCCTAGCCATGGTGTCATCATGGGCATCCAGGCTGCAACGTTTCAGTTTCCTTAATCTATAAAATGGGGATTACAGTGCCCACCTTCCAGGGAGGATTCATTTATGGAAACACTCATGGCATGACCCCTGGAATACAGGTGATATTTAGTTAATACTAAATGTTAGTTCCAGAAAGGGACTTGGTGATCTGGTCCAATGTCTCACTCTACAGATGGGAAACTAGGCCCAGAGTGGGCAAGCAGCTCTCCCAAAGCCACACAGCTAGAAATAGCATGTCCAGGACTAAATAGAGGCCTCTCAAAATCTCAATGGGTGGGTAGAAGGGATGGAGCAAACTCACTTGAAACAAAGATGGGCAGGAGGGGCTGAGAGGGGCCCCGCAGGAGGAGGGGGGACAGTGGGCCGGGCGATTTCACGGCTTTGTCTCCTCCTGTCTGCCTCCAAGGGCCCTGGACAGGCACCCACGTTTCCTAGACACAGACCGAGCTCCCAACACATTATAAGAGATGCAGTTACCCGAGGTGGGGTGTCAAGGAAACCGTCTTTGAAAGGCTTGTTATTCTTATGAGGAATTGCAGGAGACAAGGCCTTCTCAAAACAAGAACTCTCGCCCCGCCCCTCCCCCCAACGGGACTCTGTGGCCTCTATTTTAGCAATTATCATGGTGTTTGGTAATTACCTGCCTCTCCCTCTAGCTCGTGGGCTGTGTTTTGTTCATCTCTGCATCGTCAGTACCTAGTGTCTGGCTCATGGTACCTGGCAGCTATTTGTGGGAGTAATGGGTGGCTGGCATATAGCCTTTTCTCTTTATTCTATTTGATGTTTTTTCTCTTTTATCCATTCATTGGACAAAGTCTGCTGAGCCTGCGCTCTGGGTTAGGCCCTCTGCTGGGGGAACAGGCAGGAATGAGCCCAGGGCCCTGACTTGCGGAGCCCCCCGTGTGGGTTACACACCACGAACACTGTAAAACTACCAGTGCACCAGGACCACCAGCCCTGGCCCCAAGCCCTCACCTGCCTGAGTTTCTCCAACCGGAGAGGCCTGAAAATCCTTTCAGTGCGAAGACGTCACTTTGCTCGAGAAGTCCTTTCTCTCTTGTCCCTGAAAGCACAACTCCGCAGAGCCACTTCAAAGGCACCCAGGCTGAAAGGACAGACCTGGGGGTCATCGGGTCTCCTGAACTTGTGCTGCTGTCTCCTGCTGGCTGGCCCCAGCCTCTGCCCGCGCTGCCCCGGCTGGGGGGTCAGGGCCACACAACCGGGTGAGGCAGCCCATCCTCTGTAGCCCAGACCCTTAGCAGAAGCCTGTATTTCTGTCAGCCCCACTCCCTGTGTCCCTGCCCTGATCCAGGTTCTGTGCTGTGGGGCCACCCTTCCAGAGAATGCCATGCTGCCTGACCCAGGACTGATATCTGAAGATATTCCTGGCTTCTCTGGGCAATGCATGTCCCCCAACGGCTCAGAGCCCTCACCGTCTCCCTCACTGAATGCTCTCCTCACTGCACATCTCCGTTGGCTTCCCTCCCTTGGAAAGTGTGCCCCCAGCACTGAAAGGGATGTCACAGTTACAGTCTCTAAGAAGCAGCACCTGCTGCCTCTGCCCTGGCACCTCTACTGATACGGCCCTTGGCTGCTCTCTCTAAGGCACGTCAGTGTTGTTGCCCAGCACCACTGCTCGTCTGCCTAGAAACGCCCTCAGCAACTAAAGGTTCAGGTCCGGGGTTACTCCCTCAGAGAGATCACCATGACTCTCCACCTCCAGCGGTTGAGTACTCCTTCTCCTGTGTCCCTGCAGCCCCCCTCTGTCCCCATCCCGTCGTCCCGTCACAGCAGCCTCCATCAGATGAGCCACCAACCATTCTGTAGCTGCCTCTCCAGACTGGGGCTCTTTAGGGCAGAGACCATGTCTGCTTCACTCTCTTTCCTCTCTCTTTCCCTCCCTCCCTCTCTCCTTCCCTACCCTTTGCCCTCCCCTCCTCTTTACTCCCTCCATCTTTCCACAAACATTTAATAAATGCATACTCAGTGCCAGGCTACTGACGAGAGTGGAGAGCCAGAGCACCCTGGCATAGGGCTGGCACACACAGGAGGCCTCCACCCCAAATGGGAAGCTTAAAAAAAGAACACACAAGATCAAATTCTAACAACTGCATTTACAAGACACACAAATGCTTTCCTATTCTTAACTGCCTTAGCACTTTTTTTGTCCTCCCAAACTGTAACCTCTCTTTATGGTTTTCTAAGAGGACTTTACATTCAATGTGGCACATCGTATTCTCACAGCAACCCATCAACCAGACAGACAGGGGTCACTTGTGCCCCCATTTTCCACAGGTGGAAGCGGGGCTCCGAAGGGTCACATAGTGAGTCGGTGGCAATGTCAAGACCTTAACTGAGGATGACAGACTTTCGGTCAAGTTCTTTCCTTTCTACAACAGTATCCCTCAGGGGTGTGACTTCAACCATAGAGATTCCAAATTTGTCTACAGAGGTCTGAACTGGGTCTGGCTTGACATGACTCTGACTGGTTCTGCCTGGTCCAGGAGACTGGAGCCATTGACCTCTGCAGGTCCCCAGCTTCAAGCTCCCAACTGTTTCTCCTGAGAGTTGCCCCTCTGGGACTCCAACAACCAGTCCCCCTTTGCCTCAGCCCTTCCTGCATCTACTACACAAGGACATCCCTGGTTTACCTCCTGGTGTTCAGCAGACCCTGGCAAAGAAGATTGTCTCAGAAAACAGGGGCATCCTGGTCTAAGAGTGCCCATCTGCACCCAGACCTGTAAACCCTACCTGTATGGCTGCCAGTCAGTCTACCAGCCTGCGGCTACAAAGGGAGTCCACCCAGATGTGGCTCATCAGCACAGGAAGAGCAGCTAGGACCATGGCTGCTACCACAAGGCTTAATTCTGGGTGGGGGTGGGTAGGAGGTAGTAACTGTGCTGATCAAACTCAGCATCTGTGAACTTCATCTGACTCACTTTCCAAAGATGATGAGAATACTTAGGGTCACTGAAGGTTTTGGAGCAAGGAAGAGAGAGGATGAAGAGACTGCCCTTTCAGGAATTCTTTACAGTAGGAATCCTAGAGATGGTCCCAAGTACTGGACAATGAATGGGTTTCAGTCACCCAAACCAGGCTCCAAATCCTGGCTCACCACTTACAAGTTGTGTGACTTTGTTATTTAATCACCTAGTCTTGACTTCTTTATCTGTGAATGGGGATGATGCCTACAATAGACTCTCTAGCCCTATTGTGAGGATTAAATGCAAACAAGTGTGTAAAGGTCAAATAAGTGCTCCTTCCCTTCCCCTAGGTTGTGCCACCTCTGTATTTTACAAAAGTGGCACCAGACAGCTGGGGCAGATTCCGAGTTCGGATTTTTCTCAACCACTCCAGGTCCCCTGTGGGAAGATGTGTTCTCTTGAAGTACAGGGAGATGGTTGCAGTATGTAACTAGATACTTTTGTTTTCTGCCCTGTGTTGTTGTAGCTTTTTCTTTCTTTCTTTAAAAATTTTTTACTTTATTTTTTGGCTGCGCCATGCATGGCATGTGGAATCTTAGTTCCCTGACCAGGGATTGAACCCATGCCCCCTGCAGTGGAAGCATGGAGTCTTAACAACTGGACCACCAGGGAAGTCCCTGCTTTTTCCTTTTTTCCTTTTTGCTGGTAAATTCCTTTTCTCGATATAACCTCCTAAGAACTAAATAAATTTCCATTTGTATAATAAATATTTTAAAAGCTTCCTTGGTTGTTTTAACACCAAGAAGGCAAAGTCAGGGGCATAGCTGACTGTCTCGATGAGCTGCCATGAATCTGATAATCCTGCTAATGACCCCTTCAAAAATGTGAAGTGCTGCATTAAGAGGATCATACACCACGATCAAGTGGGGTTTATCCCAGGAATGCAAGGATTCTTCAATATACACAAATCAATCAAGGTGATACACCATATGAACAAATTGAAGGAGAAAAACCATATGATCATCTCAATAGATACAGAAAAAGCTTTCAACAAAATTCAACACCCATTTATGACAAAAACCCCTCCAGAAAGTAGGCACAGAGGGAACTTACCTGAAAATAATAAAGGCCATATATGACAAACCCAAAGCCAACATCATTCTCAATGGTGAAAAACTGAAATCACTTCCTCTACGATCAGGAAAAAGACAAGGTTGTCCACTCTCACCACTATTATTCAACATAGTTTTGGAAGCTTTAGCCACAGCAATCAGAGAAGAAACAGAAATAAAAGGAATCCAAATCGGAAAAGAAGTAAAGCTGTCACTCTCTGCAGATGACATGATACTATACATAGAGAATCCTAAAGATGCTACCAGAAAACTACTAGAGCTAATCAATGAATTTGGTAAAGTAGCAGGATACAAAATTAATGCACAGAAATCTCTTGCATTCTTATACACTAATGATGAAAAATCTGAAAGAGAAATTAAGGAAACACTCCCATTTACCATTGCAACAAAAAGAATAAAATACCTAGGAATAAACCTACTTAAGGAGACAAAAGACCTGTATGCAGAAAACTATAAGACACTGCTGAAAGAAATTAAAGATGATGCAAACAGATGGAGAGATATACCACATTATTGGATTGGAAGAATCAACATTGTGAAAATGACTCTACTACCCAAAGCAATCTACAGATCCAATGCAATCCTTATCAAACTACCACTGGCATTTTTCACAGAACTAGAACAAAAAAATTTCACAATTTGTATGGAAACACAAAAGACCCCAAATAGCCAAAGAAATCTTGAGAAAGAAAAACAGAGCTGGAGGAAATAGACTCCTGGACTTCAGACTATACTACAAAGCTACAGTAATCAAGACATTATGGTACTGGCACAAAAGCAGAAATATGATCAATGGAACAGGATAGAAAGCCCAGAGATGAACCCACGCATATATGGTCACCTTATTTTTGATAAAGGAGGCGAGAATATATAACGGAGAAATGACAGCCTCTTCAATAAGTGGTGCTTGGGAAAACTGGACAGCTACATGTAAAAGAATGAAATTAGAACACTCCCGAACACCATACACAAAAATAAACTCATAATGGATCAAAGACCTAAGTGTAAGGCCAGACACTATAAAACTCTAAGAGGAAAACATAGGCATAACACTCTATGACATAAATCACAGCAAGATCCTTTTTGACCCACCTCTTAAAGAAATGGAAATGAAAACAAAAATAAACAAATGGGACCTAATGAAACTTAAAATCTTTTGCACAGCAAAGGAAACCATAAACAAGACGAAAAGACTACCCTCAGAATGGGAGAAAATATTTGCAAATGAAGCAACTGACAAAGGATTAATCTCCAAAATGTACAAGCAGCTCATGCAGCTCAATATAAAAAAAAAAAAAAACCAACCCAATCCAAACATGGGCAGATGACCTAAATAGACATTTCTCCAAAGAAGATATACAGATTACCAACAAACACATGAAAGGATGCTCAACATCACTAATCATTAGAGAAATGCAAATCGAAACTACAATGAGGTATCACCTCCCACCAGTCAGAATGGCCATCGTCAAAAAATCTACAAACAATAAATGCTAGAGAGGGTGTGGAGAAAAGGGAACCCTCTTGTACTGTTGGTGGGAATGTAAATTGATACAACCACTATGGAGAACAGTATGGAGGTTCCTTAAAAAGCTAAAAATAGAACTATCAAATGACCCAGCAATCCCACTACTGGGCATATACCCTGAGAAAACCATAATTCAAAAAGAGTCATGTACCACAATGTTCATTGCAGCTCTATTTACAATAGCCAGGACATGGCAGCAACCTAAGTGTCCACCAACAGATGAATGGATAAAGAAGATGTGGCACATATATACAATGGAATATTACTCAGCCATAAAAAGAAACGAAATTGAGTTATTTGTAGTGAGATAGATGGACCTAGAGTCTGTCATACAGAGTGAAGTAAGTCAGAAAGAGAAAAACAAATACCGTATGCTAACACATATATATGGAATCTACGAAAAAAAAAAAAAGGTCATGAAGAACCTAGGTGCAGGATGGGAATAAAGATGCAAACCTACTAGAGAATGGACTTGAGGACATGGGGAGGGGTAATGGTAAGTTGGGACAAAGTGAGAGAGTGGCATGTACATATATACACTACCCAATGTAAAACTGATAGCTAGTGGGTAGCAGCCGCATAGAACGGGAGATCAGCTCGGTGCTTTGTGACTATCTAGAGGGGTGGGATAGGGTGGGTGGGAGGGAGGGAGATGCAAGAGGGAGGAGATATGGGGATATATATATATATATATATATATATATATATGTATAGGTGATTCACTTTGTTATGAAGCAAAAACTAACACACCATTGTAAAGCAATTATACTCCAATAAAGATGTTAAAAAAAAAAAAAGTGAAGTGCTGGACTAAGGCCACCAGACAGTAATGGCTCAGTTCTTGTCTACCTGGGAACTTGCAAATCAATATTTGTCCTTCCCCCCACCCCATCTAAAGCAAACGATGGGATCTTGAGCCATAAATCAAAAACTGGTTTGGTATGTCCAGAGGGGATCCATGAAAATGACCGTGTAATTGCAGAAATGGAATCTGCACCAGGAGGTTGATTGATAAGGTGCTCAGGGAGGAGGGGCTGGGGAAGGGCTGGGAAGGCGAGGGGGCAAAAAGAGGCAGTACTAGAGGGGCATCATCTCAAGCTCTTGCATGGCAGAGAGAGTGGCTTTGCCATGTATAGCTCCAACCACCACCACTCCGCTGGGACTAAGGGTGGTAAGTAACTGGGAAGTGGTGGTCAGCAAACTACCCATAAAGTGAACTGTGGCAAGGGTGTTCCACTTACAGTTCTCAGAGGCCTTTGTATGCACCCTCACGGGGCCCTCATAATAGTCCTCTGAATCACAAACAGGGTTTTCTGTGATCAGACCTCTTACTACCTGCTACCCACACTCTGGAACCAAACAGATTCGGGTCACACTATATTCCTTGCTGACCAAACTCCTACCTTCTGAATTTGGGAGTTAAATAGATCTGGGTAGTGGTTGATACTTGTATTCTTGTTATTTCTTTGAGGCTCGAAGAAAGTAAGAAACTCAGCCAAGGTTACACAGCTAGTAACTAGTAGAGCTTGGATTTGGAACCAGGCCTGCTGGCTCTAACTCCCAGCCCTTGTTGCTAAGACATGCCCCTGGAGGATGCCTCTGCCATCATGGAGTTAGCAGCTCTGCACTGGGCAGGGGCTGGGCTCAGCCAGCCTCTCAAGATTACCCTCTAACCATGAGTCTATGATTTTATGAAGTCAGGAATGTTTGGAAAAAGTGGCCACATGACATACAGAGGAGGCTGGCCCAGAGGCTGGCCATTATAAAAGCAGCGGTTGACTCCTCCTCTGTGCTCAGCTGTTGCCGTGACCTCTCTTGAAACCACCCCTGTCTTGTGAGCAGAGCCAGTTACTAGGCAGAATAAAGCCTTGAGGAGGCTCGGTGGTGCCTATGGAGGCAGACGGTGAATATCATCATTCATTCATTCGCTCACTGTTCATTCAGCAAACACTTTAGAAGACGTTATCTGTGGAAGACAACAGGCTGGAAGCTAGGGCTACAAAGATGAGCAGAGTGATAGGGTCTTTGCCCTGGGGGAGTATATAGTCTAGTGTGGGGACACACACACACACACACACACACACACACACACACACACACACACACACGAGCAGATGACACAGTACGTGTGCTAAGGTCCACGATGAAGAACACACAGGGAGCATCTTACCCAGCCTGGGAGGTGCGGGAAAGGCTTCCTGGAGCGGTCCCCTGAGCGGAGTCTTGAAGGATGAGTTAGCCAGGTGGAGAAGCAGGAGAAGGGCAATCTGAGCAGGTGGGGCAGAGCGTGGGTAAAGCATGGAGGTGAGAAGCAGCATGGTGCGCTGAGCAGACATAAGCTTCTGCAGGCCGAGAGAGGATCCCACGGATGGTTTAAAGCAGGGCGTGACATGGTCAGAGCTGCATGTTCTAAAGATCCCTCTGGCAGCTTAAACCAGTACCAGTGGCACTAACTGCGTATCTCAGCATCTGAAGCTCCCTTGGACATCAGGTAAGATGTCCGGGTTGAAATAGATACATACAATACCAAATTAACAAGCGACTGAGGGCCACTTATATGAGGACAAGGGACAGAGAGTTAAGCTCGGTTCCCCTGTTTGCAATAACATGCACAAGATGGCGGTCTCTGATCCAACACCTCCAGTGTCAGGTTTGGGCACCTGTTTTATCTTGGTATCTCTAGTACCAAGTATATTTCTTATGAATGAAAACAGTTGGATCATTCTGTATTCAATAACCCAGTCAGTTAATTTAGCACCCAAAGGAGCAAACCTATATATTTGGCTGAGACAATTGGTCAATTCATTCAGGATGTTTGAGCCAGTTGTGTGTGAAAACCGGACCCAACTCTTACTTCCCCTCATTTGTATCTGGTTCCCAAGATTTAGAGGGCAACCTACGTTAGCCTGCAGTTTGCCCAATCAGACAGGGCACCTTGAGGTGAGGATATAGCTCAGGAGTCCAACTCGTCTGAAACCTGACTCCCTTCAGGCCGGCCTCCTCCCTTGGGTGAAGGGGAGAAGCAGCCCAGGCTGTGGAGCAGCCAGGTGGAGCTGGCAGACAGCCTCCTCTCTGAGCTTCCCTCTCCTGTCTGTCACCTGGTGCAAACACCTGCTCCACTACATCAGGAGGGCTCGGTGGGACTGCACAGAAAGAAAGGCTTTGTAAGCAATCGGTAGTTATAAATTCTTAGAATATTATTGCTTAGGTTTGTGGACTCAAGGTAATTCAGTAGCTGGGATTCTTTAGAAGTGTTCTTCTTGATCAGTGTTTGCCTCGATCAGCTTCATATATTGTCAGAGTAATTATCAGAAAGACAGAGAACACAGACCTTTCAACTACTGTACAGGGAAGGCAGAGGGGCCTGAGGTGAGCTCTCTTTAGTGTCCACTATGGGCTCCCTCTAGCCATCAAGTCATTTCATCCTCACTTCTCTCATATGAGGTGGGTATTAGTGTCCCTGTTTTCAGAGGAGGACAGTCTGTGTTTAGTGAAAGACACAGACTGGCATAGCTGCCACCGACTTCCATCCATGAACCTGGTAAAGGCCTAAGGGCACTGCCACTGTTAACTCGTATTCACATGCTAAGGAAGAAAATATGTAAGGATGGCAACTCTGTTATTAGAGCTATTCTAGGATGGTCTAGGTGTCATGAGGATCGATGCATCAGTGGCAGTGGTATGGAGAGCTTTGGATCACGTGCCGGGTTCTGCACGAGGGGAAGCCGAGCAGGGTTGGTTCCACCGGTTTGCAACAGCTGCCTCTCCTGTCTCGGCTTGGCTATCCCTGCCGCTGTCCCTGCCCTGTTGGCCTCAGGTGGGGCTGCTGTAGGGTCTCCCCTTAACTGTAGATGGTCCACAGTCTACATCCCGAAAGAAACTTTTTATACCTGAGGTCCTGAAAATGTAAACTGCTCTAAGCATTTTAGCAGGGAGAGGGCCTTGAAACCATGATGACACCTAGAGGGAGTCCGCACACAGAGGGCGTCCACTTGACACTCCCTGAATCTATGGGAAGCAGGCTGTGCATTTTTAAACCCTAGTGGAAAAAAAAAATGAGGGAAGAACTTCTCTAAGAACACAAACTCTAAGGAAGGATTAAACTACGCTTATAACGAAGGTAGCAGTGGGGACCTATTTTAAAACTAGAGGCTGGTTTTAACTTCGTTTGCTGTTTCAGGGAGGTGATGATAGTAAAAGGGGTGGAGATCTGCCTCCTGGGCTTGGGCAGCATCAGGGAGCACAGAGGAAGCGAGGCTGAGGCTCCGGGTGAGCCTGACCACTGGGTGGTTCCCACCCTCCTGCTTCTCCGCTGCCCATTCTTGCCCTTTGATTCTGAGTGCGTCTCACCTTCTCCTGGGTTATTCTCAGTGTTTTCATACATGTGTGTTTTCTGTGTGTCTTCTCTCTTTGCCTCTGTTTCTACTTCTCCTGTCTTTTCATCTCTCTCAATCCCTAGTTTTGATCAAACAATTCTTAACTGATCAAAAGAGAGCTAAATAATATACTTTTATGTATGTCTTATTATTGAACAGTATTTTGCATTTTCTGCCTCATACAAAAGCAGGCAGGTGGGTGGAATGCTTTCTGTTCATCTGGAAAACAAATATATAGTGTTTTTTTCCACATGCATGATCCTTGATTATTCCTACCACGGCTCCTACTCAAAGCCCAGATTTTGAGAACCATCAGGAGAATGAGTCCCAGCCTGGAGCTCCTAGCCTAGAGCAAGAGAGGACCTGTGGCTGGTGCCCGGTTTCAGGGTGAGGGTGAGAAGCACGATGGCAGGAGCATGCGCAGGTGGGGTGCAGCTGGGGGTGTGAATAGAGACCCTGGTTAGTGATCTCCCCCCCTACCCCCGACGGCAGCAGGACATCCACGGCACCCTGACCCTCCCAAGGACTGAGCTCACCTGGTATTGGGCTCCTGCAGCCCCTCTGCCTGGCATGACTGGCCACCCCCCGCCCCCCACCCCCCGGCTCTGTTCACTTGGTCACCACCTGCCCATCCACTGAGGTCCTCCCTGACCCAAAAAATCTGCTAGAACAGACTCCTTCTTCATGTTTCACTGTGATTGGAGGTGGGGTCTCAGCCACCCTGGTTCTCTGCTCCAGGCACATTGCCTGGCACATGAGAGGTATTCAGTCAACATGCACTGGCAAAAGGAAGCGGGATCCCAAAGGACAGAATCTTTTGTCTCCCATTCCAGCAGAAGGATATCCAAGTGGGCACCCTCGGCCCTGGCTCTGAGGTGCCCACCCTTCTGCTCTCCTGCCTGTAGGCCTGCCCCTGCATGCCCCGCATACCCACATGCCACCCACTCTCCAAGGTGCCCCCCCCATGAAGACTACAGATTCCCCACTCCCGGTGGGAAGAATCCTGTCCTCCATCTGAGCTCCCAGCTTCCTGGCCTGTCGTTACCTTGTTTGGACTCTCTTACGGCGGCTTCCACACCCCCGTGTTAGGCGCACACCCGACTGTCATGCCATCACCCACATAGTGAGCCAGTCCCTGAGCATGGAGCCTCCACAGTGACCAGATTAAATAAGTGAAGGCGTCTCTGCCGTCTCTTGGGAGGAGAAAAGCCAGAACAGACAGTCCTGCGGGTTGACGGGAAGAGGGTGGAGGTCGGGGGCCAGCCTCCTGGTGTGGCGAGGTGGTGCTGGCCCACTCACCCCCAGCGACATGGGATCAGATCGTTACACTACCTTGTTGGCCACTGGGTCTCCCGGTCCATCGTCGCCTTTCCCAACACTTAGCTCTGACTGCTTGCACTTAGTATCTGAGAGGCAAGTATCTAAAAGAGTCAAGCTGCGTTATGGAGAACCCCAGAGAAACTGCAGGGTGCAGCTCATCTCGTGGAGAGCGGCTCAAATGGCAAAAGTTGGTTCCTTCACCTACTCAGCTGGGCCTTACCAAGGAAATAAGATCAAGAAAGTGGTGTTCGTCTTTAGCATTTATTTATAACTGGAAAAACTGTTTGTTTGTCTTTCTGAGCAAGCACAGACCACAAGCACGTCACAATCAATTGGCTATACATGAATATTTTTGTCATTTTCTTACTAACAGCAGGAATGAAATAGCACCAAGAGAGGTGTGCGCTACACATACATAGACAACCTGTGGTACGCAACAAAACCCAGGCCACAAAATCGTAATTAGACGCTTCCGGTCTGCCTTGAGAGAGGCAAAGGCATAACGGGAGCACCGGCGGATAACAAAAAGCTTCAAGGACCCAACGCACAGCTTTAGGGATCATCTTTGCAGGTGAGTGAAGCAGAAGGTGAGAAAGCTTCAGTCCTAGCTCTTTTGTCAGGGGAGTTCAGGAAACCACAGGGAAGTGTACAAAAATGGGGCGAACAGGCATTTGAAGCTTGGCCACCTTCAGAAAGGCAACACTAAAACACTGCTTGTGAAACTGAAATCAGTTTCAGTCAGCGTGTTTGGGATGCAGAACGAGACCGGCTGAGTTTTATTTGTAAACAGTAGAAATCAAAGGAGGTTTCTTGCCAGTGAAGTGACACATTCAAGAGTCAAAGCGAACTACCAACAGCGTTTTCTCAGTTGGAGGCACTAAAAAGATGGGGAGACTAAAGGCCTGAAAAGACATCCTATAGGTCATCTGAAGCGTCAGGTGGGGCAGGGAAGAAACTCAGTGCCTGGGGCCACAAGGTGGGTGGGAAACTCTACAATTTGGGCAACACAAACCTGAATCAGACACGGGGGTGAAGTCCTACATATCCTGGTTGTGCTGTGGTGGAGACATTTATACATGCTACCCACCACGGCTGGCCCCGTGTCGGGCACACAGGCATCCAATAAGCGAATGTTGAGTGAATGGTCCCCTGTGCGTCGTAAAGTTTGATTTACTTGATCTGCGAAAAAACAGATGACTATTCTACGGAGAAATCCAAATCGTGGCTAACATCAACATGTCTGACGAATGCCAGATCTCAAGAGAACGAACATACGTTGGCAGATTCTCCGGACAAAGTTAAGATCATGCTGACCGAGCTCTCAGCATGAGGTTATTGTTAAGATCAGCTAGCACATACCTGAATCAGTACCGAGATCTACTCTAGCCCTTTCCAGCTAGGCATCAAAATCCGTGATTCATAAACACTGAAACTCACTAACGTTTTCTACCTTCCTCGGTACTTCTTCCTCACAGTTCCTTCCCTGGGACAGAAAGGAAGGTGGCAGAAAGGCCTGGCCAAGCGCTTCATTTCTGCAGGTTCTGTCCTCTTAGGAAATAGGGCCTGCATAGCACAGCCTCAATTAATTTGCAAGAGACTTCTCAATCCGCCCAAAGGTGACAAATAAAATGGTATAAATGGGGATTTTGCTGCCTGAACGGTCAGAAGACGAGAGAGCTTGTGGAGGTTCTATTTCCTCCAACGTGAAGGACCTAACGGGACTTTCGAGGTAGGGAACTGTGAGGACTTCACTCATTACCACTTTTATTACAAAAGAAAAGTGCGCCTGAGCAGAGGCTGGTGTCACACAACAGCCCAGCGATTTCAGAATTCCGGCGACAGGAAGCACCCTGGGGACATGAGAAATAAAAGAGTACTGAGCAACCTACACGCCGCCAAGGGGTTTGCAAATGTAATTTTTCTGGTAGGTATGTGGGGTCTTTCCACAACTCCCTGGCTAATGCCTACAACACAACTCTAGCACAGCTAAGGTAGCACTGCTGCCACTGGCAGCTTTGGCCACACAGACACGAGACACACAATGCAGGGAGAGCTGCTTTTATTCAGAAATGAGGTCAAAAATGCTTGCTAATCACACAGCAGGGAACTTTCCTCATCTTAGGCTAAGTCATAGAAATTTCCCATAACCTGAAGTTCAGCATCTCCTGTCCTCTCTGAGGAACACAGCAAGAAGAGTCCAGGCAGGAACAGTAAACACTGTCACAGTAGCCACTGCATCTGCTTCCTGCTGTGTGTTTCTCAGAAGCAAGAAAGCCACATTCTAAATACACTATCCTTACACCTTGAACTTTCTTCCTCAGTCCTCTGTAACCAGTCACTTTGCAAAATCCGCAGCACTGGATAGCCGGAGAGTTAACAGGAAAACAATCTCCTCATTTTTGTCATCTTCCTATGATGTCTGGAGTGTACCTACAACACCTAACCTTTTTGCCCTGGCCTAGTTTTGGTCATCAGTGGCACCTCATTTACTTGGTATACAATTTAAAGCCCACTGATAGGAAACTAAATGCAGTCACGTGTTTCTAACAGAAGGGTCTATGAAAAAATTACTTAAACTTAACAGACACAACTCATTTTATTGACATGAAGGCCAGAATTTTTTTGTTTGCTTGTTAAATAATTCCACAAATTTTGCCAATTGCCGAAGCCCAGGTCAAGCTTCTATAGCGCATGAGTTTTGGAAAAGAACACTTTTACCTAAAGTTCAAAATTGATCAATGGCACAGACCCTGGGGAGGAACAGGAGGAGGACGCCCTACATTCATGTCTAAGCACCGCCAGGACGGTTCCCCTGTGGTCCCCGGGGCCTCCCTCAGCAGGTAAATTCTCCCCCGCCAGGAGGCACCGCCCTGCACACAGGCTCTGGATGGTCCAGGGGCCCATGGTGCAGACTGGCCTAGACCTGCATGGGAGGCAGGCTGCCCAGTCTCTGAAACAGGATCCATCTGTTCAAAGAAACCAAAGAGCTCCTAGGACATTCAGGACCCACGCAGATGGGAAGCCTCTAATCAATTTTGTGGCCTTTTTTGTTGGTTAGTGAAAAAGAAAAAAGAAAAAGAAGAGAAGAAGCAAGGGAAGTGCAGTGCATTACTCTTTAGCCTCAGCCAGCTTATTGTTCATCTCTGCGCTCTGCTCCTTGTCAGCAGGCGGGGCAGCGCTGGCGCCCTCCGCGCTCTTTTTCTTGGAGGCCCGGCCCAACACCACCTGCTTGTCTTTGGCCTTCCTCGGGGGCTTATGGCTCGCTGAGGTCTTTTTTGGTTTGGAACTCTGGAGACTAGGTTTCTCCACCTGCACGGAGAGACAGACAGACAGACGGCGAACAGAAACACAGAAGGGGAGGGAGTAGGAGGGCGAGTTTAGAGAGAAGGCGTGATTAGTGAAAGGATCACAGTAACAACACAGGACTCGGAGGGGCATGGCATGGAAAGCCTCTTCAGTGACGCTAGGTCATCCGACATCTCCCCTCTGAAGCCCCCGGTCAGCCATCCTGGCCGCCCTCTCGCTGGCCACGCTGGGTCCCGCTGCCAGCCCTCGCCCCGGGCCACGCCAGGTGGACTGCGCTTTGCGATGCACTCCCTGATGCCCCTCCCCGCGGGAGGGCTGTACCTCACCACCCTGCTCAACTCAGGCAGGCACCTGAGTGGCTTTAGGCAATGAAACGTGAGCAGAGGTGATGGGTCACCTCCAGACAGAAGATCAAGTGTCAGCCTGTGCTTCCCAATGTGCCCCGTTCCTCTGCCACAGAGAGGCTGCTCTTCACCCTGAGTTCCAGACGGAAGAGGTGCCGAGGGAGAGAGCCGCAGCAGCTCACCCACGGCGGACCCATACTGGTAAGGAATACACCTTTGTTGATGGAGGACACTGAGATTCTGGGCGGTTTACTACAAGAGCAGGAGCCGGCCTTTCCTGTTTCTGAGCTCCTGTGGACAAACGTCCTCCCTGCGAGGCTTGGGTGGGCGGTCTCGCCCAGTGAGGCCTTCAGCACTGCCCAGCCATCCCCTCCTCCCCTCTGGCTGGCTCCCCAGATGGACTTCCCCAGAGCTGCTGTTCAAGCTCACTTCAGTCTCCCCAAGCTACCTCCTGCTAGTTCTGCCCCCTCATTTCTGGAAGATGGTCTTTCCTTCTCTTTCTCAAGAACTCTGGGCCACTGGGTATGATCCCTCAAAATGCCACTCTCCTCCCACCCACCTCTGGATTTACTTTCCCCAATCTTTCCTCCCTCCTCTACTTGAATCTTCTTTTGTCCAAAGTCCACCCCATGTCCTGGGTCCCACTTCATCTGTGAAAGGTGGACAGAGATGATGTTGGGCCTCACAGGCTGGGTCATCCACTCAGTGAAGTCTAGGGGTTTTCAGTCACCCCTGACCTGTAAATAAGGTAACCGATCGTCCTAGTTTGCCCAGGACTGAGGGCTTTCATGGAATATGGAATTTTCAAGGCTTCATCTGGAGTAGTCCAGGCAAACTGGGTTGGGTAGTTGCCTTACCTGTAAACCAGTCCTGGGCCAAAGAGGAAACTCCACTTGACTGCAAGACTTTAGGGCAAAGCAGAGCAAAGGCTCTTAGGTTTTCAGACTTTTACTGCTATTATAGAGAGGAGAGCTGATATTTACACAATTCTGTATGGCTTGACATCATAGAATAAGCTATGGCATGTATGATTCCTGCCTCAGCAGCGGAGTCTCCAACATGATTCTCCCTCTCATGAATGCATATTGCGATGCAAATAAGGCAAAGCTCTGTTGTCACTGGAAAATCCCTGAATCCACTGTAACTTACTTAGAAATGAAAACCATTCACAAACTGTTTATTATAGTAACTAATTACTTGGAACACATCTTGCAGCTGATGTGACAGGTGTATTGTGACAGACTGAGAATTGTTGCTGGTTGCAGGGAAAGGATAACAAAAGGCAGGTGATTTTTAGGGATTTGGGAGGTAAAGAAGTGTCCAGTGATTGGAGCTGAGGATGAGGCAGGGGCTGGGTGGGAAAGAAGTCAGGCAAGGAAGCCTCCAAGGCTGGGTCAGCACTTCAGGGGCAAAAGCACAGTTATTTTGAGACAAGGGGATTTAGGGCTCATGTGAGATTTTCTGCCATTTTTGGGGGGGGCGGGGTTTCTCAAAATCAGAAGCTAGTTCTCTGGAAACCTACCAGTCTTTAAGCTGTTTTCATTTTAGGTAATGTTCCTTTAAAAATTCACTTTGAATTTAACAAAGGTCCCCGGTAAGAAGCCCCTCTGTCTCTGTGTGCTGTGAAGGAAAGGAGGGGCTTTAAAGAAGCCCTTGGGGGTGGGGCCAGAGTTGGCAGTACCCCCTTCCTCGCCCCCCAATCTCTGCTGCAGTTAAGCTCTCCATGTCAGACAGTGCTGATGGGTCCCCAGAAGTTCAGTCTCACCTTTGGCGGTTCCTTGAAGGGCTCACTGTAGAGGCTGCGTATTCTTCTGCGATCAATGACCTTATTGTCAGCTGGGGTTGGCTTATTGGCCTCCCCTTTGAACTGGGCGCTGTAGCTGGTCTCATGAGCCATCTTATCATCCGGGGGCTTGTATTGGGGCTTGGCTTTTATGGGTTTCACAGGCTTGATGTCAGTCCATGCTCTGAATTCATTCCTGCAAATCAAAGAAAGCCTAAGTGATATGATACATCCTATATCCAGAAGCAGTGCTCTCACACAGGGTGGCAAGCACAGCAGGTTCTCAGTTAGTGCTTGTCGTGCTGACTGATGTGTGGCTGAAGAGTGAACTCACTCTCCTCTCCTGCGTAAGTGTCAGTGTTCCTTCCTGCCCGGCCAAGGCAGGTTGTGACAACAGCAGCAGTACTTCAGAGAAAGAGCACGGGCCCCCAGCTCCCACTGTGTGACCACGGACAGGCAGTTCTCATCTTTAGGCCTCATTTTCACAATACCTAAAATGAGTCTGAAAAAACTCAATCCATTCAGTCATTTATGAGTTCAACACATATGACTGAATGCTGCTGTGTGTGAGGTTAGAGAGCTGTGACTGTTAAATGAGACAATGAGTTGGACATTTGTGCCTGGTACGTTGTGGCCAAACGAACAAGTGCCAGTTCTGATGGAGTTATTTGTAGTGAGGTGGATGGACCTAGAGACTGTCATACAGGGTGAAGTAAGTCAGGAAGAGAAAAACAAATACCGCATGCTAACACATATATATGGAATCTAAAAAAAAAAAAAAAAGGTTCTGAAGAACCTAGGGGCAGGACAGGGATAAAGACACAGACGTGAAGAATGGACTTGAGGACACGGGGAGGGGGAAGGGTAAGCTGGGATGAAGTGAGAGAGTGGCAGGGACATATATACACTACCAAATGTAAATTAGATAGCTAGTGGGAAGCAGCCGCACAGCACAGGGAGATCAGCTCGGTGCTTTGTGACCACCTAGAGGGGTGGGAAAGGGAGGGTGGGAGGGAGACGCAAGAGGGAGGGGATATGGAGATATATGTGTACATATAGCTGATTCACTTTGTTATACAGCAGAAACTAACACATCACTGTAAAGCAAATATACTCCAATAAAGATGTTAACAAAAAAGAACTCTACAAAAAAAACCCAACTAACCATCAAAAAAAAAAAAAAAAGCCAGTTCTGTTCCTTCCTTTGTCATGATGAAGATGCCTTGTAACCCTGAATCTTTAAAATTAATACTTCTCTTCAATAGCAGAAGGCTTGCTTCTTGTGCTACCTGAACCTTAACAATCTCAATCACTTTAGATGAAAATCCTTATGAAATGTCTAAATGCCTGCAGATCATAAATAAGCAAAATGTACTGAACACAACTGGATGTCACCATGGGGACTTGTGTTGGGATATGTGATGTGTAAGAGAGTCTTGGTGGGTTTGGTGTGAATGGCTATTGGTCCTTACCCTAAATGATCCCTATTTGGTGTTTTTTGAGTCAGTGGGTCAGTTTGCTTGTTCATAGCAATCTCTCTCCTGGTTTCTAATCAGCCATATCTGATCTGTTACAGGACTGGAGAGTAGGTGGTGACAGTGTTCAAAACAGGGTAAAATAAATGTTGCTGCTGATGTAGGCCACAGGGTCCATCTTGTTTGTTGAGTGCAAGACATTCAATACATAAGCTCTGTGGCTCTGAGGTCTTTATCAGGTCTCCCCTCATTTGGGGCCATGAGAAGCTGTGTTGTGGGAAAGGAAGAGCCAGTGTACGAATATCTGTGGAGTTAGGCTCTCCAGCACCCTCTCTCATCCTCACGGTAACTCCCTCCTTCAGGGCTCAGACATGAGTACCACAAACAACAGGCCACAGGGGACGGTAGAGAGAGCTCAGGTTGCCGAGGAGACACACGAATTCTAGCCCTAGCTCTGCCTCTAGGTAGATGCTTAGCAGGCCTCTCCCCTCTCTGAGCCTTAGTTTCCTCATCTGTCAAAAAAAGAATTGACCAGACAATGTCCTTATAATGTCCTTCAGGCTCTGAGGGTCTCTGAGTTGACAAGGCTGGTTTGGTAACACTGAGCCATATCCTGGTCATTTGAGCTCCTGAGGGGCACTGGCTCATGTGTGAGCAGACTGACCACAGTTTCTTAAGAGATCCTCCTGAAGCTTTAGACTTGTCTTTCCAGTGCAGTTGGACCTCCTTCTAAATGCCCCACCAACTCAAACTCAGCATCCCTAGAACCAAATCATCTTGTCTCCCCTGCCAAGTTGTCTTCTCTTCTTGGGTTCCCTCACTGCTCCATTGCACTCATTCATTCATTCATTTATTCATTCGTTTAATCAAACATTTACTGAGTGCTTAAGGTCTGCCTGGCAGGATGAACTCAAGGTGTGGGAGAGGGAGGGACTGGAGTTTACACCAGGACAATAAGATAGGCTCCATGAAGGAGGAGGGAGTGGGGAGCACAGGGGAGGAGCTCCTGCACCAGCCCGGGAGTTGGGGGGTGCGTTCTGGAAGGAGTCACGGAGGTTGACAGGGAGCTGGCCGAACGTGGCAGGGTGCGTTTCCAGGCAGAATGGGGAGCATACAAAGAGGCTCACGAGAGGCCTGGCCCCCCAGGAGGAGCTGCGGGCAGCTCGGGTGGCTGGGTTGAAGCTTGGTGGGGAAGGACAGGAGAGGCTGGGCAGGTCACGAAGGTCCTGCCAGCCACGCCAAGGGGATGGTCTGGACTGTAACAAGGAGTTGCTAGATGAGTTCGAGCCATGGATGCATGTGGCCAGATTCTTCTTGGGGAAGAGAATTTTGGTAGCAGTGTGAATGGGGACTGAGGGGGATGCGTGGAGTGGGAGGCCAGAAGGGATGTGCAGTGAGCCGGGAGGAAAGCGGAGGCCTGAACGAGGATTGTGGCAGCGGGGACGGAACACGGCACTGAGTCGAGGGAAATGGGCGGGACTCGAACATGGCTGAGCTGAGGGAGGCCAGGCTTGGAGAGATATTTGGGTTTGTGGGTGGGGACACTACCCCCTGAGCCGTGGAACCTGGGAAGAGAGGGGATTTGGGAGGAGGGTTGAGACCCTCCTGATTATGCTAATGGCAGCCACCTACTCGGCTTCAAGGCTGCTTTTTGATCCTCTCCTCCCCTCCTCCTCCTCCCCCCTTTCACCTCTGTGCCTCAGTCAGTTACCATGACCCGACTTCTGAGCCATTTTGGCTCTACACACAGGCCCAGTGCTGGCCTGGGCTGCCTCTGGGGCTCGGGCCCCATTACCTGCCTGAGGCACCAGGACTCCCTTCCTTCCTCACACCCTCGGGCCCTGATACTTGGCCTGCATCTCCCAGTAGCCAAAGCAGTAATAACCTGGCTCCCAAAATACGATGGCAGAAACCTGGATTCTCTGCTCCCACCCCTGCCTGCCTGCCTGCTTGCAGAATGAGGGCTGAGATAGGTATACACTGGCCCTGAGCACTGATTCTGGGTCATTTCTCCCAGGCCAGCTTCTGCAGCTTTCTCTCTCTCTCTGCAGCGGGCCCTGTGGGCTGGCAAGTGTCTCTCTGTGAGCATTATCCATGGGACGTGTCCTTGTGGGGACAGCTTGGTCACCCTGGTCTTGAACAACTTTGGTACATCACCTTCATGTGGGATGTGTTAATGAGTCCCATAATAAGTTCACTGTACTTATAACAGGCTGTTAGGTTTAAACCCAAATTCTATTACCTAGAGCTTTCTTTGAACTCTCCACAAAACCTTCCCCAGCCACATGGAACAATTAATCATCTGTCATAAAAAAATTATGTACCATTCATTAGTCACCTCTTATAAGCTGGAAGGCTGTTATTGTTTTGTATATTCTCTATAATCCTTACAACAACTTTGAAAGGAAGCAGTATTATTTCCCTTTTATGAAACAGGGTCACCAAGGCTTAAAGAGGTTAAGTGGCTTGCATAAGGCCACACAGCTGGCAAATAGCAGAGCTGATTCTCAGCCCAGGTCAGTCGGGGCTCCACAGCCCACATCCTTCCCACGTGCCAGAGCTGCTGCGTGCTGGCGGCCCTCACTGGAGGTGCTTGTGCAGGCTCTGGCCTGCTGTCTGCAATGCTGTGGAGGGTTTATATGACACAGACTGGACAGAGAATACCTGAGCTCCCCCAGCCCTGAGATGCTCCTCCCAGAGCAGTAGGGGCCACACTCTCAGGTCAGTCATGTCCAGTTCCTTTTGCCATGAGTTCATGGTCCCCTGTAACCATCAACTCCCCTTTCTGTGCAACCAGATTTCAGCTTGATCATTCATTCATTCATTTGTTTGGCATTTGCCAAACTCCAGCCATGGCCATGGCACGTGGCCCACAGAGAGGAGGAAGCCAAGGTTGAGGTCTCTACAGTTTAGTGAGTCAGGGTCTGTCCATGTGTGACCCTAAGAAAAGGCAGAATGAAGCAAATGGGACAGAGCTCAGAAGGACAGAGGGGAAAGGATGCTTTATTCTGAGGGGTGAAGTGGGGAAGGGGGCACTGAAGGATGCAGATAGAGAAGTGAGTGGGGGGAATCAGGCAGCAGTGAGGTATTTGGGGTAGGTTCACAGAGCAGCTGAACCACTCAGGGAGCGGGAGGGTGGGGCTCTTGGAGGGATAGCAAGGTGTCCGGGCAGGCAGGAGCTAGGAGCAGGCTGTACAAAGCCTGGAATGCCATGCCTGGATGCTAGTGGGAGGACTGGGGAGCCACTGAACACTTCTGAGCGAGGCAGCACTATTCCTATTCCTCTACTGACGGTGTCCTCCTCCTCTCAGACTGTCCCAATTTTAGTTGTTCTTCAAGGCCCAGCTCAGGGCTCTCTCCTTCCAGGAAGCCCTCCTGGATTACTTAGCCCAAAGTCTCCCAGCTCTTGGCTCCTGGACCCCTACTGTACTGTCCAACTTTGTGGTTACCTAGCAGTTTCACATTCTTTAATTCTTTCATGAGTCCGTTTGTCTTTCTCGAGGGATAAGATATATAACAGAAGATTCATGACAGAACTCTCCTTCAAGTCCAATCTCATTTGCGTGGCCGCAGAGGGATATCCTTTAACTTACCCTGTATCAGACTACAGGTTAGGGGCCTGGCTGGGCGAGGACCTCAGTCCTCACCTGCCCGCCAGGGCCCTTTCCTCCTCCTGGGCCATCATTCAGAGCCACACTCCATATCTTTCCTACATTCCTCTCAGGATTGAAGGGTTTGGCATTCAGTAGGCATTTACTGGAAACAGCTGTTATTTGATTTCCTTTCTGGTCAGCAACTGGCCCTCCTCCTGAGCCCTTCCTGCCTGCCTAGATGGTGCAGCGCTTGCTCCTTGGAGGCAAGAGAACATCTTATGCTTCTATCCAGTGCCCATCATGCTGAAATGATGGTCTCACAAACTTGTCTCCTGCCTTAGCCAGAGGCCATTTTCACCAGGAACTGAGCTCTGTTTCTCTGTGTTTCCCTGCTGCCCTGAATAGCATAGAGCAAAACATCCAAGAAACATTTGGAGAATCAAAGAAAATCAAGGGTTCTGTTCTACTACAGAGACTTGTGAAGGCTGCTCACACGTGGGGCTTCTATTACTGCTTAAACCACGCCCCTAAAACCCAGGAGCTGCAAGTCTTAAGTTCATCGGGAAGAGTTTCCCTTATGAAAGTAAACATGCCAAGTCACCCAAGCTTCCACAGAATCCATCCTCCCTAGATTGACAGGAGGCACCTAGCACCCCTGCTGAGTGAAGCTGCCTCAGGTGGGAAAGGGGCTGGCTGGGGGCAGCAGGCACGGAGAATCAGGACAGGGAAGGAGAGGAAAACTTAACAAACACTTGCCCAACACCTACTTGTTAAAAGGCTGAGCCCTTTAAGAATCTAACCCTACTTTAGCCTTTGAACACCCTGTGTGGTCACTGTTATTCACCCCATGCTGTGTGTGAGGGAAGTGAAGGGACACCAAGCCAGTGCAAGCCAGCACAAGGCAGCATGTAGTGAGGCAGTTACTGGACCGCAGTCTGCCTGACTCAAAGGCCTTGTTCTGTCCGCTTCTCCACACTTGGGGGTGGGTGTGTAACCCACCTCAAGCTCATAGCGACTTTGGATCCTGGCAGCAAAAACAAAAAAGCACTGCCCTTCAGCCTGTCTGGTACACACCACAGTGAGGCTCTGGGCAAACTGGGAGGATCCACATCTGCAGGCTGCTGCACTGGCCTCCCAGAGATGTTTCTCATGCCAAGGCTCCTCCTGTATCGGGATGTAAGGAAGTCATGGGGATAGGATTACCCAACCACATTGCCAAGGCCTCACTGTCCCCTAGATGGACCCCATCACTTGAGGCTTAGGGCATCACTGACATCCTAATAATCCCTGCAGGGGCAGAGAATGGGTTTGGGACTATGATGACCCTCTGTGGGTGAGTCAACTGCACAGAGAAGTGGCTCCACTGCTCTGTTCAGGTCTGGGCATAAGGACTCCTTACAGGACTCCGCTGATGGCCCCTGTATGCTGGGGAAACCTATGGAGGGGAGCCTGGGCTGGCCCCCAGGCCCCAGCCAGGGATGGCGGAGCCAGGCCTGGTGTAAGCCATCTCGGTGTGTGGGGACTTGGTGGACAAGATGTTCCAGGGCTGCTCCCTCGGGACCTTCAACTCACAGCATAGTCACGCTTAGAGCAGCTGCTGAAGTAGAGCTTTTGGATTGTGCTGACCAGGCAGAGTTTTTAAAGGAGTCAACAAATGCTCTACCTTCACGTCCTCCTGTCCAGCCCCTGTGCCCACCTCACCCGGGACCTCAACACCTTCTCTCCCTGGACCACAGCATCAGGATCCTGGTCCCCATCTTCTCACTTGGACCCACCCAAGACATGCTGCAGGATAAATCTGCTCGGCTGTGAGCACACTCTCCCCTATGGGAACACCTTAGCAGTTCCCAGTGTCCTAAAGGACCAAGTCCCAGCTAAGGTCCCTTCTAGTTGCCCCGTGTCACGATTCCTTAGGATGATAGGCAGAGCCCTGTGACTTGTCCCCAGGTGACCATTCCAGCCTCATTTCTCTATCTTCATCAGTCGTCCACATCATCACTGAGTGTTTTCTGCGTGCCAGGATCTCTGACTGCGCTGTCTTATGCTGTCCTCACAACGACACTGTGCCACGGGTACCGTCACCGACTCTGCCCAGGAGGACTCCACGCTGCCCTTCCCTAGACACAGACTGCACTTTCCTGCTGTGCTGTTCCCCTTCCTGGTACGCTATTCCCTCCATGCCTCCAGTTGCTGAAGCATTACGTGACCTTCTGTGCCAGGATCCAGTGCTCTCCCCTCCAGGGAGTCCCCCGGCCCACTGCTGAATCAGGCCTTCCTCCTCTGACCTTCATCTCTTGGTAGCACTCACTGTCCTCCAGCTTGTCCTAGGCCACCTGTGTAGATATCTTTCTTTCCTCCCAGACTGTGCCCTTGTTGAAGGTCAGGACTGTCTTTCTGCATCTGTGTAAACCTCACTGTGCCCTGGACAGGGATTCAGAATGCAGTCTCCACCTCACCCCTGTGAACAGTTAAACAGGAAGTCCCTGGGCTGCCCCAGCCTGGGAGGGGGCATAAAGTTGTTACACGAGCATCTCATGGCATATATACCACTTCTCACAGTATGTCCACAAATTCCTTGACATTCTTCCCTTAGGTGGAGTTTAATTCCCCGCCCCTTGAACGTGATTGGACTTAGTGACTTGCTTCCAACAAAAAGAATACGGTGGAAGTGATGGTGTGTATCTCCCGAGACTGCACCACAAAGCCATTGTAGCCTCCTCCTTGCTCTCCCTCTCTTCAATCACTCAGCCTGGGGACAGCGTGCTGCCACGTCACGAGGACATTCAAACAGCCCCTAGGGAGAGGTCCATGTGGCAAGGAACCGAGCGTCCTGCTAAAAGCCATATGAGTGAGCCATCCTGGAAGTGGACCCTCAGCCCCAGGCAAGCGTTCAGGGGACCTCACGAGAGACCCTGAGCTAGAACTCCCCAGCTAAGCTGTTCCTGGATTTCTGACCCTGAGAAGCTGTCTGAGATCATTAACGTTTGTTGGCCTAAGCTGCTAAATTTTGGAGTAACCTGTTACATAGCAATAAATTCTAATACAGACCCCAATCAGAAATTATTCTTCCCATCGAAAGGAGTTTTTAAAACCCAGGGTTCAGGTCAGCAAGGCAGAGAACACTGGTGTGAGCAGAGCCCAGGAAGTTCAAGTTCCCAGCAGAGCTGTGGTATCAAGCGAATAGAGACGGTCATGCTCGGGTCATAAGAACCTGAGGGGGAACATTTTGCAGCCTTCACTAGAGGTAGCAAAGCCTCCTATGCAGCAAAGCTGGTTAAGAAATATGTGCCTGGAGGCCTGGTCACAAGCAGAAACAAAGAAACTCAGGTCCTCACAGGAGAAAATGATGCCTCAGAGCACACAGCACATGCCAGGGCTCAGGGAAGCACAGGCTGAAGGCAGGGAGGTGGGAACAAGCATAGAACCTGGGCCAGAAGAGAGTTGGTGGTTCCCTGGCAAGAACACAGGCTCTGGAATAAAATAAACCTGGGTGCCATCTTGGCTCTAACCCTCCAGTCAGTCCCTCACTTGCTCTGAACTTCAGTGAGCTCATTTGGAAAGGATTTGCTCAAGGCCTGTTTCACAGGATTGATGTGGGGTTAAATGAGGATGCATTAGTTGCAGAAGACCTGAACATCAGAGTTACCAAGTCTCTGGTGGATAACTGTATCATAATGTATTTAGTTTTCATTACAGAGTCACGTGCTCAAGAAAAATGACTGAACATCTTCATTGCAGTCACGAAGCTGGAAATGCAGTGTGAAAGCCAGATGCTGCTCCAGCCTCACTGATCTTGCAGTTAGTGGGAAGGTCTAAACAATTACACAGACATCAAATATCTGTCCAGCTATTTTTTTTTTTCTGACCACTGCAGTCAACAGTTTGGTGCCCAATGTGGACAAAATTTGGACAGAAGCTTCCAGTGGCAGGTTCATTTCTGAATGCGTTGCACGTTAGACTTGAACAAAGTAGCGTTCAATGAATGCCTGATTAATTGAATCTCCAATACTGAGAGCCCACTATAAGCAGACGTTCACTCCTTAAGGCCTTGTCCCACTTAAGAACATTTTCTTGCAGTGACTCAAGGGAGATATTGAAAGAGCAGTTACAGAGGGAGAGACTGAAGACAGGCGAGAGCTGGGTGATGAAGCCAGGTCCCAGAAGAGGAAGCGGGGAGGCATCAGGAGAATGCAGAGAGGATTTGGCCTTGGAGAGGCGGTGTTGTAAAAGAAGAGAACAGAGGCTGGTCCTTCATTTCTCATTTGGAAAAGCCTGACATTTACAAGAAACAATGAAAGAGAAGTATAGAAGGACAATCTTACTTCTGTGAAGAATACTTACATGTGTTAATTAGTACAGATCACCTCTTGACAGAAGTGGAGTCTAAGAATAATAGATTATTGCCAACTATAATCATATATAAGTTCTACTTCCCTGCCCATAAGCCCCAGATTTATTTATTATGTGTCTAAGTCCTTGGGAAAGATACTTCTTTCCCCATTCTCTTGACAACAAAATTTTCAACAACATTCCTCAACTGCTTTATGAAGGAAGAAAACCACACTTTTAAATCTTAATGGTTTAAAATCTTCCTGTAGATTTTCATCAGTAATTTATGTTGCCATGGAAACATTGTTTTTGTTCAAAAATCGTGTCCACGCTTGTTATATTAAAGTGTTCTAGAAGAAGGGAAGCAGGCTGCTTGAACTCAGGTGGAAGCAGTCAGCGAATGCTGTCGGTTGCCAAGCTATTGTCAGGAGTTGGTTAAAGGAAGTAGGATTTGTAGATTAAAAATAAAAGAACATCCCGGAGCCTGGTGGGTTGCAGGGGGCTTAGAGAGGCTTCTCTCTCCTTCTAGGGGGAGTGGATGATTGCTTCTTCCCACCAGAGATGACTGGGTCAAGAAAGGAGCATTATGATCTATGCACGTGTATATACTGCATGCATCTTTCAGCTTCTTTTGTGTGAAAGGGAATCTTATAGAGAATGCCAATGTTCTAACCATTTAGGATTGCTCTTCTTATCCATTAAAACCCAATAAACACATGCACACCATGTGTGAGGTTTTTTTGAAATGAGGAAAGCACACAGTGGGCAAAAAAATTGTCAGCATATAAAGTTTGAAGCTTATCTAATGTGAACGGAGAATGAGAGGAAAAGAATCCTCCTTTCCCTTCCAAGGAAAGATCTAGCATGGTCATCAGTTGGCAATGACAAGTGTCAGGACGTGGGTTCCCCTCATTAGGTAAATGACTCATTCTGCAGGTAACTGCTGTCTCAGTCTGTCACGGGCTGCATGGGGCTCACAGGCCCCCGTGCACCTGGGAAACAGTGCCTCACACAGAGAAAGCCATGTGCACGATATGTATGAGTACGATATATATGAATTATGAGTACAGATAGTTAAAAATGAAAACTGCTCAAAGTAGGAGTCAGTTTGATTCTACACAAATTAATTTAGGTTGCAGTATCTAGCAGGCACTATGTTAGGAACTGTAGGGAAGAAAAAGGGTCCAAAATAAGAAACCTACAGTTGGCAGAGGTGGAGGATAAGAGTGGGGGAACGTGGTAGTTAAAGTAAGTGCACATACAAATACACCTCACGTAGAAAAGAGTAAGAGCTAGATGAGAGGTTATAAGAAAACTACAGTTCCCCTTCCTTGCTTGCCAACCCCCACTTTCGCATTATTGTCTGCGTTTATCATTCGCAGGAATGCAGGGGTTGTTGAGCTACAAGACCATAGTTATCTGGTTGAGGCTGCTCTCTTCTGGACGGTTGGGTCCCCAAGGACCTGTGTCCATTACTTGCAGAAAGATGGTTCCTAAGACAGGAAATGGGAACCCTGAGAGTTGCCCAGAAAGCGGGGAAAGAGTGCTGCCTCCTTCTGGGTAAACCTAGAATTCTGGGAGGACACTCCTATGAGATGATCTATAAAAAGTGCCAAGGACATTGTATGATACATCCAGTGAAGTGCTCAATAAATCCAGGTTTCCTCATTCTTTGCTCTGTGTATAGGAGGAACTTGATAAATTTTTTTTTTAACAAATAAAGCTGGTGCTGAAGATAATATCATTTTATGACTTCTTGAGACCTATGCTAATTTACTCTTTAAAGTGTAGCTCCATTACAAGGAAATACTAGGAACAACTTCATGTCATTAAACTTGGCAATATAGATGAAATTGACAAATTCTTAGAAAGATGCAAATCACAAAAGCTGACTCAAAAAAGAAATAGAAAATCTGAATAAATGTATATCTAGTAAAGAAACTGAATTAATCATTTAAAATCTTTCCACAAAGAAAATCCAGCCCCTGGTGATCTTCTATCAAGCATTAGAATTAAAGTTCACATTGTTGAAATCTATCAAACATTAAGGAAAAAAAAAACACCCAGCCTAACAATCTCTTTTCAAAATAGAGGATGAGTGAACACTTCCTAACTCATTTTAGGATGGGTAAAATCATGTATTACCCTGATACCAAGCCAGTCAAACACATTTTAAGAAAACTAGAGGCCAATATTACTCATGAATATAGATATTAAAACCCTTAACAAAAGATTAGCAAATCAAATCCAGCAACATATAAGAAGATTTAACAAGTGATGTTTATCCTAGCAATGCAAGCTTGGTTTAAGATACAAAAAAAATTAATGTAATATGCCATTTTCATAGAATAAAGAACAGAAACCATATGATCATCTTAATAGATACAGAAAAAATGTTGGACAAAATCTAACACCTTTTCATGATTAAAAAAATCTCAGTAAACTAGGAATAGAAGGGAACTTCCTCAACCTAATAGAGGACATCTACAAAAACCCTACAACTACCATCATACTCTATGGTGAAAGACTTAATGCTTTCCCCTTAAGATCAGGAATAAGGCAAGGATGTCCACTGTTATCACTTTTATTCAGCATTGTAGTGGAGGCCATAGCCAGTATAATAAAGCAAGATAAAGAAATTAAAGGCATACAGATTAGAAAAGAAGAGTAAAACTGTCATTATTTGCATATAACATGATCTTGCATTTAGAAAATCGTCAGGAGTCTACAAAAAGTTCTAGAACAAATGAGTGAATTTAGCAAGGTTACTGGATACACAATGAATATACAAAAATTAATTATATTTCTATAGACTAGTCTCAGACAAAAAGAAAATAAAAAATTTAAAAATCCATTCACAACAGCATCAGAAAGAATAAAGTGCTGTGGAATAAGTTTAACAAAAGAAATGCAATGCCTGAACACTGAAAACTACATAATATTGCTGAGAGAAATTGAAGACCTAAACAAATGAAGTCATATACAATGTTCATAAATTGGAGGATTTAATATTGCTAAGATGGCAAATCTAGAAATTGATCTATAAATTTCAAAGCAAATATTATCAAGATCTCAGCAGGACTTTTTGTAGAAAATGACAAGCTGATTTTAAAATTTATACAGAAATACAAGAGATCTAGAATTGATAAAAATTTTTTGAGAAAGAGAAACAAAGTCTGAGTATATTTCCTTATTTCAAAACTTATTATGAAGCTATAGTAATCAAGTATGTTACTGGCATAAAAGTAGACACATAGATCTATGAACAAAATAGAGAGTTCAGAAATTGATCTTTGTATACAGTAGTGTGTTGAAGCTGGCCTATCCTGGCTTACAGAGCTGACTGTCAAATTTTCAGGAATTTGGTGAACTGATTATTAAACTATTGGTAGCTTGAAATGAGCCATGTAAGAGTATTCATACCAGGAAATTGGCCAACACTACAAATTAAGCCCCTTCTTTTTCCCAGAGAGTTAGTTGTTAAATATTTACCATCATACCATTGCTCACATATATGGTCAGTTTATTTTTGACAAAGGTGCTAAGGTAATTCAATGGAGGAAAGGATAGTCTTTTCAACAAATGGTGCTGGGAAAACTGGATATCCATATGGAAAGAAAATTAATCTCAACCATTACCTTACACCACACACAAAAATTAATTAGAAATGAACTATAGATCTAAACTAAATGTAAACCTGAAAATGATACAACTTCATAAAGAAGACATGGAAGAAAATCTTTGTGACCTTGGAGTAGGCCAAGATTTCTCAGATATGACACAAAAGGCAAAAACAATACAATTTTTAAAATGATAAATTCAATTCATTAAAAATAACATTTTTAGTCTTCAAAAGATACCATTAAGGCAAGGAAAAGACAAATCATAGTCTAAAAGAAAATATTTGCAAAACATATATCCGATTAAAAATTTGTATCCAGAATATATAAAGATCCTTAAAACTCAATAATAAAAGACAATCAACCCAATTTTAAAATGGGAAAACTACTGATAGACACTTTACTAAAGAAGATATACAAATGGCAAATAAGTACATGAAAAGATGGTCAACACCACATTTTAAGGGGAAATACAAATTAAAACCACAATGAAATACCACCACACTCACTAAAATGGCTAAAATAAAGATCACTGACTACACTAAATGTTGGCAAGAACGTGGAGCAACTGGATCTCTCATACATTGCTGATGGGAATGTAAAATGGTATAGCTACTTTGGAAAAAAAATTGTTTTTAAATTAACCGTATACTTACAACATGTCTCAGCAATTCTATTCCTAAGTATCAAGGAGAAATGAAAATATACATCTACAAACAATTGATACACAAATGTTAATAACAGTATTATTCATGGTAGCCAAAAAGCTAGAAACAACACAAATATTCATCAACCAATAAATGAATAAAGAAAATGATAAATCCACACAATGGAATAACACTCAGCAATAATAAGGAATGAACTAACATGGGTGAATCTCAAAAGTATCATGCTAAATGAAATAGCCAGACAGAAGATATGACATATACGATTTTGCTTATATGAAATTGATAGAAAAGGCAAATTATAGAAACAGAAAGATCAGTGGTTGCCTAGGCCTGGGAGCGGGAGGGAGGATTGATTGTAAATGAGCAGGACAGATGACAATATTCTAATACCATCTTTCAGGGATGGTTGCCCTGATGCATAAATTTACTAAATCTCATCAAACTGTACTTAAAAGGGGTTAATTTTTTTTTTTTTTTTGTGGTACGCGGGCCTCTCACTGTTTTGGCCTCTCCTGTTGCGGAGCACAGGCTCAGCAGCCATGGCTCACGGGCCCAGCCGCTCCGCGGCATGTGGGATCCTCCCAGACCCAGGCACAAACCCGCGTCCCCTGCATCGGCAGGTGGACTCTCAACCACTGCACCACCAGGGAAGCCCCCCAAAGGGGTTAATTTTATGTTATGTAAACTATACCTCAGTAAAGCTGTTAAAACATCCAGCTGTCTTGTCCTCTTTCCTGACATCCCTCCCCTTGCAGGGAGCTGATCCCTGCCTCCTTTAGTGCCCTGGGACTTCCCTGTACCAGCTTCTTTGTCTGGTTGCTCACACTGCATTCCTGGTTGTTTCCAAGCCCATCTGGGAGACCTGGGAGGACAGCCAGGGCTTCCAAGCCCTCTCTGTGTCCCAGGTGCCTCGTTTGGAGGCTGGAATGTTTGATCATTTTCCCAGTCAGTGTTGCTGAACACGTAAATAAACACCCTCGTCTTTACTTTTTTAATTGTAAAAGCAACACGTAGCAGTTACAATTAGTTGTCTACTATTCTTCTTCCTATTAATTGGTATGAATCTCTATAAGTATTAGAGATAAAAATAAGACATAATATTTCTTTGCCACTGTGTTTCCCAGCTTGTCTTTTGCCTACCTCTCTATGGCTCTATCTATGTCTATGCAAATCCCAGGTTACATAACAGTGACCTACCATGGCCCCCTGTTTGGACTAGAGCCTTGCTGCTTGGGGCCTCAGTGTGTTTAGACAAGTCCATGATGAGAAACCCCAGTGTTCCACAGCAGTCTCCTGAGCATCACTGGAAAGCTGTGTACATAAGGCCTGAGGAGGGATAAGAGTCAGCATGACTTCCTCACTTGTGGCTACATCCATATATAAGCTTTAAATTTGCACATGGCCTATTTTATCAATCTTTTCCTTTATCCTTTTACTCTTGAGGTTAAAAACCTTTAAAAACCCTTCTCTATGCCATAATCATATTTACCTATAGTTTCTTCTTTCTGTATTTATTTTTTACCTTTAAATCTTAAGTCATTGGGAATATATTACTATTTTCATGTAGACTGCCAAAACAGAGAAAGAATCACAGTACCCTCTATTGTCAAGGATGTGGGGAAAGTGTAGCCTGGCCCAGTGCAGCAGGACACTACAGTAACTGCAGGGCCCAGCAGAGGGTCTGGAACATCATAAGTATTTGTTGAATTTGTGAATTAGTGAATGAGGCCTTTAAAATTGCTATCCTTTGATCTAGCAATTCCATTTCTAGGAACTTGCCATAAAGAAACAACTGGATAAGAAAGTATTTTTTTCAAGTATCACAAACTCTGCATTATCATCATGTGTGAAGGCTGCAAATCACTCCTCTGTTTGGAAGTACGAATGCATTCCAAGTCTGACAGTGCTGGAGCACAGCTAAATCTCAGAAATTATTAAATAATATTTAGCCTAACAATATTACGTAAGTGATCTCCATGATGCCATTTTTCGTGCATTTGATGTCAGTGTGTTTCTTGTTGCTAATGATTCATTGGAAGCGGTACCCCTTAAATTCTGCCTTTGACTGCCTACGCTCCATCTTGTCTGAGGTCAGGGGAACTCTGGGATCCAGCAGGGAAAGAGCTGCCTGGCAGGAAAGGGGTGGGCAGTTGGGTGAGTGAATTAAGGACTTCATTTACCCAGGGAGACTAAACTTTATGGCTTCAATATCATTCTTTATTTTTACACGGTAAATTTACTTGCAGGAGGTCTTTCAGCAACCTGCTAGGTCTGAGGAAGCAAGAGACATCCTCAGAGGCATGAGTCTGAGAAAACGTGAGCCTGTTTTCAGGCCACACAATCTGGAGGGGCTTCCTCAAAACTGGGTTCGAGAATTGCTTCATGAAGCTGCAGCGTAGAACTCAAGTCTTGTTTGTCGCTTGCCTGGGTCAGGGACCAGCGTGACAGTGACTTGGTGCGGCAGGCGCCTTCAGAGGCTGGTTGCTAAGGGGCCAGAGAAGGGCTAGGGCTGCATTACATGCTTCTTCCTCTCTGTTCCAGGAGCAGGAGGAATTTACACGTTCGCTCTTCAATCATCAGTGCAGCCCTTAAGGCTGGAGGTTCCCTGAGTCTCAGATTGGGGCAACAATTTACTTGGGGTGTGTCTGTCAGTCAGGGCCAGATTTGAGCTCAGGTCTGTTCAACTCCACATTTCAACTCCATAAGCTGCCCCGTGAAACCCGAAACACTCCCATTACTCTGTGTGTTGCGCAGGCCTGTCCTTACCTGGAATTTTTTTCTTCCCCCTTTTGACTGGGGAAACCGCTGTGTCAAGATGCAACTCAAACACAGGCCCCAAAAGAGGTCAGGAAAAGGTCTGCATTCCTGAGACGGGCACGTGTTCGGCTGGGACTAGATCCTGCCTGACCCCTGGCCACATCCCGGTCAGCAAACATGGTTGAACCCAGCACCTCGCACACAGCAGGCACCCAAACAATATTTCAAGTCCCGTTTCATGCCTCTAAGAGCCTCTGCTAGCTCTCTGTTCAATAGGCACGCGTGAAGCAACCCTGAGTAAGGTGAAGTATGAACTTGTATTTCAGGAACTTTCTGCCCCATGGGGCAGAAGCCCCACCAACACAAGAAAGCAAAGGTGAATGGCAGGGCCTGAGGAGGGCAAATGCTCTGGAGCTGAAGGTCCCACAGAGGAATCTGAGGGGGTTCAGAAGGGGAGTAGGGGTTTTCAGAGAAGGGGAGGCACTGACATTTCTGGAAGAAGCATTGAAATTCCTGCAATCCTTTCCCCCTCTGAGCTTTCCAGGGCTCTTTGATAGGAAGGAGATCCCATCCATAAACTCATGAACATTGTCTATGCACAGAGCTGTCTTAGCAGCATCCTCCCCCAGCAGCCTGGAATGGTAGGTTCTAGCTGGTAAGGTCACGAGCTTTCAGCTGGGCAAGCAAAGCCCTTCAGAACACCTAGTCTTTGGGGGAAGCAATTAATATTTCATAGGCAGCCTCCTTCAGATCAGTGCCCTGCCTTCTCTATCTGACACACTGAGCAGGTCATCAGCCTGGCGACTGAGGGGGAGAGAAGAGAAGGGATGTGTTGGGCCTACAGTGAGCCACGTGCTTCACAAAAACACGCTCTCACCTAAATCCCCAGGCAGGCAGAGGATTCCCACCCCAGCCCCACAGCACATCCTCTCTGCTGCCTTTGTCTCTCAACGAGCCTGCCTCCTCCTCTAACTGGAGGTTCTTGAGGGAAGGAGCTGTGTCCCCAGAGCTAAGCCCAGGGCCAGGCACAGAGCAGATACTCAGAAAAGGCTTGTTGGGTGAACACAACTGCATGAGAATCGCAGAGCAGCAGAGCCAGACAGGCACCTGGAGACGCTCACCTTATTTTATAGCAGAGGATTACATGAGGGGCAGTGGAGGCAAAGAAGGTGGAGAGGTGAGGTGGGAACGCATACTGGACTTGGACTTGACTCTGGAGGCAGTAGGAGTCACTAGAGACTTGGGAGCGGGGGAGTGATGTGATGATGTGGCCTGGCAGGTACTTTGGTGGGGTGACTCAGGCCACCTGGGGACAATGAGGGGTTGCGGATATGGAGGGACTGAAGCTGCAGATTCAGGTACGTTTTAGTTCATGATGACAGCATTACAAACTTAGTGTCAACTCTGCTAACAAATTATTGAATTCCCCACTTAGTGCCTACAGCAGTTATAAGATGGTTTTCCTCTGCTGAGGGCCTGCGGTGTGCCAGATGCTTTGCACTCATTTAATCCTCAGAACTCCTTTTCAGATGGACGTGATTACCTTCCATTTTAAGGGTGAGGACAGGACGCTCAGAGAGGTGAAGTGAGTGTCTAAGGCCTCAGAGAGCCTGGGGGCCAGGCACCGTGTCAGCCCCTGGGTAGAGAGAATAAGGCGCTCCCTGTCAAGTGAGGGCAGAGGAGGGAGATAAGCAGCCTTGAGACCTGTGGTATGAGAGGTGCTGTAACCAAGAAACGCAGGGGCTGGGAGGCCAGAGCAGGGCTCTAATCACTCTTAGGGGGTGCCGGATGAAGTCTTATTGTGACAGGTGACAGGAGAAATGCATCACAAGTCGGAAACAGGCCATCACCCTATTAGTACTTTTCTTTTTTTTGGAGCAAAACCAGGCTATGCAAAACCTAAAAAGAAACAACTAAAAGCAGAAGGAAAAGTATGCAGAGCATCACTGCATGAGATTCAAAAATCATCTTCATGCTTATAATCATTTAACACAGAGGCTCCTGCGTGTGATTTCCCAGCAATGGGATGAGCCCTGTCTTTCTGCTGCAGGAAACTCCGGGGCCATTAGGGGAGTCCCAGGGATCATGGGAGAGAGATGGCTGACAATCCAGCAGCGGATGGCCTCACACAGGTCCACCACTTAATTAGTGAGGGACAGTGTAAGAGAGACACAGGTCAGGGGTGGTGGGGGACAGGGCACCTAGGGTGCTTCTGCAGGAGAGTCAGCATCAAAGGGGGTCAGGAACTGAGACACCCCCAAACAGCCACTACTCTGCACACGTGGCTGTGCCTGTATGTCCCATTTGTGTGTTCCTCTGTGTGTGTGTGTGTGTGTGTGTGTGTGTGTGTACACTGGCGGAACAGTAAGAGGAGGCTGGCAACAAAAGGACATGAAAATGAGGAATTTTCCCACTTAGAGATTGATTTGCTTTGAGATTGATCATGATAATGGTGATGGCAGTGCAGGCAGCTCACATCACAGAGAACCTTCTTCTCAGTGCCAGGGACTGTAGGAAGTTCATTTTGTGCGTTCTCTCATAAGTCACAGAGGACCTATGAGGCTAGTGCTCTTGTTATCATTCTCGTTTCACAGATGAGGGAACAGGAGCTGAGGGTGTTAAGTGTCACGACCTTGGCTAGCAATAAGTGGAGTTCCTGGAGGTCCTTTATCAAGGGACCTGCAGGCTGAGATCCGCGTGATGAGTGGGGGCCTCCAGAGAACCCCGCACGGCGCCCACAAGATAGTGCACCCCACACACGTGCTGGTCCAGACAGCACCGGCCACCATGACTGCGCCAGTCCAGGCTAGAACCCTCCTGCTCCCCTCCCTGGGCTCTTGCCCCCTGAACGCCAACCTGGGCAGGTGGAATGCTGGAGGAGGGGAGCAGGGCAGGTGGGACATAAGCCCCACCACAGACAGGAGGGGAAAAGCCTTAACTTGAACTAGACTGACCCTTTTACTACAACATGGGACTGGACTTTTTTTTTTTTTTTTTTTTTTTGGTGGTACGCGGGCCTTTCACTGTTGTGGCCTCTCCCGTTGCGGGGCACAGGCTCCGGACGTGCAGGCTCAGCGGCCATGGCTCATGGGCCCAGCCGCTCCGCGGCATGTGGGATCTTCCCAGACCGGGGCACGAACCAGCATCCCCTGCATCGGCAGGCGGACTCTCAACCACTGCGCCACCAAGGAAGCCCTGGACTGGACTTTTTAATGACTGAAGGTCTTTCATTCACTGAAATCTGATGTACAAGTGATGGGACTTGCCCAAAATTTCATGCCAGGGTACGGGAAGAACTTGTCCCAGAATAAATTTGAAGGGATAGTGGAGGCAAAAATAAAGTCGCCTGGGCTTCCCTGGTGGCGCAGCGGTTGAGAGTCCGCCTGCCGATGCAGGGGACACGGGTTCGTGCTCCGGTCCGGGAAGATCCCACATGCCTCGGAGCGGCTGGGCCCGTGAGCCATGGCCGCTAAGCCTGCGTGTCCGGAGCCTGTGCTCTGCAACGGGAGAGGCCACAACAGTGAGAGGCCCGTGTACCGCAAAAAAAAAGAAAAATTAAAAAAAATTAAAAAATAAAGTCGCCTTACTATTCTGTCCTACCCTATGAGTTACAATTAGTGAAAGCCTACTGTGTGCCAGAAGCTTTCAAAGTTGATTCACACCCTTGATCTAATTTAATCTCAAACCAATCCTTCAAGATAGAAGTTACTATTCCTATTTTACATATATTACATATATTTTACATATATTTACATATATATATTACAACACTATTCCTATTTTATTTAGAACATGGAGGCTCAGAGAAGAAAAGTGCCCCATCTAAAGTCACAGAGCTGGCAGGTGGCAGTGCTGGGGCCCAGATTCACAGGGACTCCACCCCAGGATCTTTCTCCCATGTCTTTGCTCTGGACGCCGGCAGGTCAACCTGAGCCGAAGAAAGTCGGGATGGGAGCTTCTTTGACATTCTGAATCACAAGAACATTTATTCTGCATTAGTTCTGCTCTCACTCAATAAAGACTTCACTACAAAGGATAAAAGGCTTTGGTCTAAATACTAAGTGACTCCAATGTATTTTAAAATTTTGAGACCAAAGGGATTGGAAAGGAAACAGTTTATTCTGAAGACGCCATCATCTGACTGGCTGTCAAAGGATTACCATAAATGGCAGGAGTCATAACCAAGTAAAACAATGAGAGAGGCTGGATTTGGATCTGGATCTGCATTCAAGTTGTGAAACAAGGCTGGAGCTATACTGACAGGGGTGTGCTGGGGTTCTATGGAGCGAGCTCTTATTATAGGACAGGAGAGAATAGGAGGGGAACGATGGCTGAGGGGGGAGAAGAGAAGTCAGGGAGAGTAAATCTCGCTGACACAGGAGCAAGAGTCCCCCAATTCTTGCTCATAAGATAAATATTTAATTTTAATATCTTCTGTTAATACATTAAAATTATCCACAGAAAGGAGCTATCTAGAGAAAGGCAAAGATCAGGATCTACCTTAGAGAAGATGTCTCACAAAAACACATAGCTGAATTTCGGTCTGTGTGTGTGTGTGTGAGTGTGCCCGCCCTGTTGTAATTATAATCACTACCACCGTCTTGTCATTGTTTTCATCACAGCTGATCTTTCTGTCTCACCTTCTCCCTGAAATCTGCCTGCCAGAGTCAGAGAACGAGCAGGTGACTCGGGCTCACACCTCCCACCTTTGCAGGTGAATCTCATGCCTTTGTCTGGTTTTGGTAACAGGTAACACTGGCTTTATAGAATGAATTGTGAAGCGCTCTTTCCTCTACTATTTTTTGGACGAGTTTGTGAAGGATTGGTATTAATTCTTTTTGAACATTTGGTAGAATTCATCAGCTTATTTATTTATTTATTTTTGGTAACCCATTGCACCTGGCACAGAATTGATATTCATTAAAGGATATTGAAAAACAGGAAAAACTAGTGGGGAGACAGAAGAGGGAGGGGCAAAAGAGGGGCAGGGGATTAAGAGGTACAAGCTACTATGTATAAAATAAACAAGCGGCTTCCCTGGTGGCACAGTGGTTGAGTGTCCGCCTGCCGATGCAGGGGACACGGGTTCGTGCCCCGGTCCGGGAAGATCCCACATGCCGCAGAGCGGCTGGGCCCGTGAGCCATGGCTGCTGAGCCTCCGTGTCCGGAGCCTGCGCTCTGCAACGGGAGAGGCCACAACAGTGAGAGGCCTGCGTACCACAAAATAAATAAATAAATAAATAAATAAAAAACAAGCTACAAGGGTATATTGTACAGCACAAGGAATACAGCCAATATTTCATAATAACTATGAATGCAGTACAGTCTTTAAAAATTGAGAATCACTATGTTGTACACCTGAAACATATAATATTGTACATCAACTATACCTCTATAAAAACTTTTTAACTTAAAAAAGGGATATTTGGGGCTTCCCTGGTGGCGCAGTGGTTGAGAGTCCGCCTGCTAATGCAGGGGACATGGGTTCGAGCTCTGGTCTGGGAGGATCCCACATGCCGTGGAGCAACTAGGCCCGTGAGCCACAACTACTGAGCCTGTGCGTCTGGAGCCTGTGCTCCGCAACAAGAGAGGCCGCGATAGTGAGAGGCCCGTGCACCGCGATGAAGAGTGGCCCCTGCTTGTCACAACTAGAGAAAGCCCTCACACAGAAACGAAGACCTAACACGCAAAAATAAATAAATAAACTCCTACCCCCAACATCTCCTTAAAAACAAAACAAACAAACAAAAACACTCATACAACCAAGTCCTTCAGTTAAAAAAAAGGGATATTGAAGAAATGAATCTGTTTCTATAATTTTGCATCTTATAAAATTTATTATAAGTATTTTACTTAAATATGTAAGAGGCTACTTGATACATCATAGAATATTACACAAGTGCAGAATGGAGGCCATTTTCCAAACTATTTATACCACGACTTGAATTTTATAGTTGTGACCTACAATCAGTCCTAAAAATAAGCTCCCTCAAATTTCTCTGACTGCCCAGAAATATTCACTTGCCTCAGCCTGTACTGAGTTTCAGCTTCCTCCTTTCTCTTTCCTAAACTCACTCACTGTTCACTAGAAGAACCTATAACTGCACTTCAAATACAAAATGCTTAGCTCAGAAAGCCTTCAAAAAAAGTAGTGATTTTCAGTGTTGCATTAAACTCAAGAATTTATTACCTTTTAAAAACAACTGTCCTCCAACTTTGAGTGGCAAACATTACAAGAGAATTTAATAGTGAAAATTCCACTGTTCGCACCCCTGGGATAAAGTCTTGGAATCTGTATTTTAACAGGCTCCTTGGGTGATTCTAATACAGCTGGTCAGAGGAACTCATTTTAGGAAACATCACTTTAAAGTTACCATGACCGTTGGATGGAAGGTGATGAATAAAGAAACCATGTCTGGAAAGTGCCGGGCATAGCCCTAGGCTCAAGGCACATGCTAAGGGGCCAGTGTGACTAGTTTAAGTACCAGCTGAATTACCTCCAAGAGGGTTGCACCTGGGTAAAAAGTTAATTGTTGGCAGGCTTGTAGGCCATATCCAAGTATTTGGGGTCACTCTTTCACAATCTCCTTTCACTTCCAACAAAGCCTGGCCTATCAGAAAGAGCTTGGGTTTGAATCCCAAACATGCCATTGACCAGCTGTGTAACCAAGAAAGTCACCTGCCCTTTCTAAGCCTCAGTTTCCTCATCTGTAAAACGGTGGTAATGTCATCTACCTTGCTCTGATAGTGTGATGATTTAATGAAATACAGCAAAAGTATTTTCTTACCTGACCTTCGCCCTTTGCTAACCCCCTTCCCTGCCCCTCCTCCAGATGAGATCATTTAACACAGAGCCAGCAGGACACGGCACAGGTGCACTTTCATCACTCTGACGATGGATGACTGTCAGGTGGCTCTCTGAGCTAACAAAACTCAAACATGAAAAGGGGGAAAAAGAGGCAGACTCAAAGGCTGGTGACCAGAAGATCATAGACTTGCTTCTGAACACAAACCTCAGCATGAGAGCAGCGAAACTCAACTGAAGGAGAAAACACTTATATCCTTGGTGCTTTGATATATTTAGGGGGAGACAGGAAGGAATACCAAGGTCAGATCTAAAAGCATATCAATGTAAAGTGATCATTTCTGCTGTCCCAGGAGATAGGCACTGAGTATCCAATTATGTTACTTAGATGGGATCATACAATTCCATCCAGCAAATACCACCTGCCAAGGCACTTCTGGCATATTTTGCGGCAATGGACACCAAGTGTGTGAGTGAGTAAATCTCCAGCGATGGTGAAATTACGTCTGCGGGCACCATGTAGACATTTCTTACTTTAAATCTGTTAATCAACAGATAGTCTAAAACTATGAGTCTCTTGATTCCTTTTACATCCACTTCCTATGAGAGCTCTGGGGTCCAAATGATTAGTTCTGTGACCTTGGAGGCATGTTACTTTACTTCACTGAGCCTTTTTATTGAATTCTCACTTCAACCCTATTAACTCTATTCTATTTCCAAGAAAATGAGGTGTAAGGGGTGCCTTACCCAAGGTCACCTAGAAAGTGAGTGGTGGACTGAAACTGGGCAGGCTCCTCTGTGTTCTCATCCACTCCAATTCTGGGCATTTGCCCAAGGACACCAAGTTAGGTGGGCAAGATCTCCTTCACATATTCTTCTGGTCTTTCCATATCCAGCTATCTGGGATTATAATTTGCCAGAGGGAAGAGTCAATGTGTAATTCTCTGTAATTGTTGTGCGAAAGTGTGTAAAGGAATGACTCTCAAAAACAGACAGTAACAAGTAAAGCAGGCCCCATGAACTTTATCTTCTCCCCCAATTCTTGGAAGTAAGTCAGTATATTTATCTCTCTTCTTCCTTCCTTTCTCACAGAATAAATATGCTTCAGTTACCATCATTTCTGCCTTTTACTATTCTATACTCTACTCTTTTCTAACTGTCTACTATTCAAAAAAGACATAAGGACCTCAGGGGTATACATAACAAATTTTCAGATAAAGAATAGAGATCTTCTGGACTAGGAAAGAGTAGAAAGAAGAAACTAGAACCAATCAGGAGAGTTAAGACTGGGGAAATGTGGTGGAATTTTAGAGCTGGTAGATTCTGGAGATGATTTAATTCAGTATATTAATTTTACAAATTGGGAAAATGAAGTGGAGAGAGGGGAAGTAACTCCATGGAGTCACATAAAAACTAGTGGCAGAGGGGCTTCCCTGGTGGTGCAGTGGTTAAGAATCTGCCTGCCAATGCAGGGGACACGGGTTTGAGCTCTGGTCTGGGAAGATCCCACATGCCGCGTAGCAACTAGGCCCGTGTGCCATAACTACTGAGCCTGCGCTCTGGAGCCCACGAGCCACAACTACTGAGCTCTGCGTGCCTAGAGCCCGTGCTGCACAGCAGGAGAAGCCACTGTAATGGGAAGCCTGCGCACCGCAACTAAGAGCGGCCCCTGCTTGTCACAACTAGAGAAACCCACACACAGCAACGAAGACCCAATGCAGCCAAAAATAAATAAATAAAATAAATTTAAAAAAAAAAAACAAAAAACAAAACTAGTGGCAGAGAGGGAACCAGCACTCAAGTCTCTCAAGTCCTAGTCCGTTTTTTTTTTTTTTCCCCCACGAGAATAGACTGATTATTTTAAAGTTGCTAATATATGTTGTCATTAAAAGCTACAAGAGATATGGGGGCTTCCCTGGTGGCACAGTGGTTGAGAGTCCACCTGCCGATGCAGGGGACACGGGTTCGTGCCCCGGTCTGGGAAGATCCCACATGCCGCGGAGCGGCTGGGCCCGTGAGCTATGGCCGCTGAGCCTGCGCGTCCAGAGCCTGTGCTCCGCAACGGGAGAGGCCACAACAGTGAGAGGCCCGCATAACACACACACACACACACACACACACACACACACACACACACTCACACACAAAAGAATTCACCAAAGATGCAGAACATAGGGCTTTTCAAGGTCAAAATGGTGAAAGCAAATTCACAAAGACCCCTGTGGTCAGAGACCTGAGGGTAGAGAGCACGGGGGCACATGGCAGTCAATGACCAGACGGTGGGGAGCCAGCCCTGCTGTGCTGAGAGCCCACTCACGTTCCTCCACTCCTCAGGCCACAAGCCATGCCGGGTAGGTCCAGGCAGGACAGAGGATTGGCCTCCAGGGGCTTCCGACCTGGTTTCAGCAGAATGGACTTTGAGGGGCTGGCGCCGGAGACCAATGACCAGGATACTAGTTTTCTTGCCGGGTGTGTCTTTCTCAGTTTTACGAGGGGCAGTGGGGCATGTGAGGCTGCTCATCATTGTTGCTGCTGCTCTTCTTTTCTAGAACTTTCAGAGGGCCTTCACTCACTTAGGAATGGGCTCTTCGGAGCACAAGGATGACTTAGAGAAACATGTATTGATTAAGAGATATGCTCCTCATATCCAGAGGGGGAAGGGTAAGCTGTGACGATGTGAGAGAGTGGCAGGGACATATACGCACTACCAAATGTAAATTAGATAGCTAGTGGGAAGCTGCTGCATAGCACAGGGAGTTCACCTCTGTGCTTTGTGACCACCTAGAGGGGTGGGATAGGGAGGTTGGGAGGGAGGGTGATGCAAGAGGGAAGAGATATGGGAACATATGTATATGTATAACTGATTCACTTTGTTGTAAAGGAGAAACTAACACGCTATTGTAAAACAGTTATACTCAAATAAAGATGTTTAAAAAAAAAAAAAGATATGCTGACACTTTTCAAAACATTGTGCAGGAAAAATTCTCCCTTTTCTTTTAGTGAGGGTTTAAGGGCTATGAAAACTGCAATTGTCATTTGTAATCTTTTTGCTATAAAGAGACACCCCTTTTATTATTCTTTCCCAGAGCTTTCTCACACCAAATTACTAATGAGGTAATTACCAACATGATAATTACTGCATGATTACTAGGGGAGTGGAAGGAAAACGCAGAAAAGCAGCAGCCAGGGTTTGGGTTGTTCTGTCAGAGATCTGATACGCATGGTTTCTGTGAAAGGCAGTAACTGAAAGTTTTTCAGTTCATAAAGTGAGAGATACATCACCAGGGTTTTGTAAAGTAATTAGTTAGAAGCATGCCTTTTAACCCCAGCCCCCGGGGTTCCGGTATCTTCGTGAGGCAGCCTGGCTGGGAAAGCAAGGGGCCTCTGTAATCAAACAGCTGCCTGGAATCCTCTCCACCCCTTCCTTCCATGAATCCTGCACAAGCACCTGAATCCGCCCGAGCCTCGCTGTACTAGAGACACAGGGGGAAATGCACCTCGGAGGTCTTCTGGGAGGATTAACACAGTGACCCCAAGGCCAAACTAGCGCGGCTTACTAAGCCTTCCTCTCAACCTGCCCAGTTACCACTGGTTGCCACAGCACCATCTGCCGAGACCCCAGTTAGGCAAGGCCAGAGGACTCAGCATTATTCATAATTCTTACCCACGTATTTTCCCTTGAAAGTGCCCCAATCACTTTCAGTTAGTTTGTCAATTCATATTTTTTTTAAAAATCTGAGCTAAAAATAGAAATACCGGGGATAAACATGGAATCCGAAAGATCACACGGCTGCACTGGAGGCCAAGCTGGGCGTGGAGCCTGCTGGCCTTCTGAGGGGACTTGGTTCCCTGGCTGTGTTCCCTCCTGAGGCCATCAGAGCATCTGTAGCATCAGCCTTCCCCGGCAGCCAGCCTCAGACAGCCAGGGCAGAGGAGGCAGGGCCGGGGCTGTATCTCTGTTGTCCTGTGTTTAACACCTAGCTCAGCAGATGCTACATGAGGCAGGCAACCCAAACATAATTCTTGTTTAAGAGCTGACATGTAGAAGATACTGCAGCACAGCAAAGGTAATGGTTGGAATAAGTACCTAAGATTTCTTTACACATGTATAGTATTTTACTCTTTAGATTCTAGAATGCACCTAGCTTGTTTTCCCTAGGCTGGTCTCCAACTTCAGTGTTCCTGAGGATCAGCTAGGGTGGGAATGAGGGGCTTTTTAACATGCAGACTCCTGGGCCCCATCCTCATAGTCTGATTCTGAGTCCCAGGAAGCTGCATTTTAAACAGATCCTCCATGCAGTTCTTTCTTTTTTTTAATTTTTTTTTTTTTTTTTTTTTTGGCTGTGTTGGGTCTTCACTGCTGCGCGCAGGCTTTTTCTCTAGTTGCTGTGAGCGGGGGCTACTCTTCATTGCCATGCGCGGGCTTCTCATTGCGGTGGCTTCTCTGGTTGCAGAGCACAGGCTCTAGGCGCACGGGTTTCAGTACTTGTGGCTCGAGGGCTCTAGACCGCAGGCTCAGTAGTTGTGGCACATGGGCTTAGTTGCTCTGTGGCATGTGGAATCTTCTTGGACCAGGGCTCGAATCCGTGTCCCCTGCATTGGCAGGCGGATTCTTAACCACTGCGCCACCAGGGAAGCCCACCATGCAGCTCAGATGCAGGTCACAGGGAGAGAAACAACTGAGGTATTCACGTGTTCTGCACAACTTTGATATAAACAGAATATACACAGATATACACAAGATATAAACTTTGGTCAGAGGGTTTAAGTGATTTGCCCAGGGTGGGCAACTGGCCAATGAATGCAGAGCTGGGATTCTCTCCCCTCACCCTGCCCTGCTGAAGAGCCATTTCTTCCATTAGCCTTTGTCAGAACAGGTATTCTTGAAATAATCTTTTCCTCTTAACACACCAAGTGTGCTTCCGGCTTTCTTCCTTGTACGATACAATGCTAGAATAGGCACCTGCCCTGTCTCTGCATTAAGCATGTCTTTTTATTCTGGTGTTTTGGTATCTGGGGACTTGCTGACCCTGGGGAGACTGTTCCCACCTCCACCCCAGGGCTGTCTGTTCCTAGAGAGCAGACGGGCCTTTCACATGCAAACCCCCCAAATCCAGTGCTCACCCCTACCACCTCCTTTACTGGGCTCTCATTACTGGGCCACTACCCTCCTGCCCTAACTACCGCAGGGCCAAGGCACCAGATAACCATGGACCACCTCTACGCCCCAGAGCCACTGGAATTACTGAAACTATCCAATCCTGACCCTGCTCAGTCTGCTTACTCTGCCTCACCCATTTCTACTTGTGAAACCCACAACAAAGCCTCCTGCCCAAGCTTTCCCTCACTCCTGCCTCCTGACCAACCCCCGTGCCTCCCCACGTGGCCCTGCAGTGCATGTGTGGTCTGCCCCTCCTCTGAGAACGAGCTGTCTGTCTTTTCAATGGCAGTCCTCTCCTGATGTGTTGGCTTATCACACCTGGACAACAATAAAGCCTACATTTTCTAGCAGTGCCCCATAGTAAACTAGAAGCAACTTGAGGACAAATTCTGTCTCTCTCCGAACAGCTATTAGACTAACTCAGTGTCTTGTTCACTATGGGTGTTCAAAATATATTTGTTGAATTGATTCTAAAATTTAATCAAGAAGCTTAAATGAAGCTTCAGTGACTTTGTTCATTTTGGGGGTTAGAATTTTAAGTAAAATTGGAAGCTACTCCCAGTCTTACATTGTTTCTCTCAAGCAGGAGTGTACAAGTGAACACCATATGGTCACATGATGGTTGGGTTATTGAAATTGTGGGTCAAATCCATTTCATCTGCCTTCACTAATCAAGGTCATTTTATTTATTTATGGCTGCATTAGGTCTTGTTGCTGCGCATGGGCTTTCTCTAGTTGTGTCGAGCAGGGGCTACGGTTCGTTGTGGTGCGTGGGCTTCTCATCGTGGTGGCTTCTCTGTTGCAGAGCACAGGCTCCAGGCACACGGGCTTCCGTAGTTGTGGCACGTGGGCTCAGTCGTTGTGGCTCATGGGCTCTAGAGTGCAGGCTCAGTAGTTGTGGCGCACGGGCTTAGTTGCTCCGCAGCATGTGGGATCTTCCCGGACCAGGGCTCGAACCCGCGTCCCCTGCATTGGCAGGTGGATTCTTAACCACTGCACCAGCAGGGAATTCCTCCAAGCAGCACTTAGCCTAAACAATAAGATGTTTGCCTGAGTTGTTTTCCAGGAACTTGGAGTCACCTGTGTCTTTTTCGAGCTGAGTTGATTAAGGCTGGATAGGACCACTGACCATTCAACTGAGCATGTGTGAATGTCCACTCTCCACTCGGTAACCTTTTGAATGTGCACAGGGCTGAAGCTTAGTTTCGCCAGCTCAGAAGACAGTTGTCGCACCTTTTCCCAATCACCTTTCCCCTGCTCCCCAAGCCTCAGACCGCCCTGCTTCATTATTCTTTACCCCATAAATACTCTGAGCCCCTTGCCTTTGGGGAGTCAGATTTGAGAGTTTTCTCCCGTCTCTTCGTTTCACTGCCTTGTGAATAAACCCTCTCTTTGCAGCAAACCTTGATGTCTCAGTGTTTTGGCTTGCTGAGCATAGGGGAAAATAAACCTAGTTTGGTAACATTATCACAGGCTCCCTTCTATCATGCAAGGACAGTATTTACTGACACTGAGTTGAAAAAGACACATTTCCTGCTTTCTAGTTTGCCATGAAAACAGACAGTTTTGATTCATTAATAAACATATAAAAGGACAGAAATATTTAAAAGGACAGAAACATATCCAATAAAATAAACTCAGCTATTTTATAGTCTCCAGTGGGCTAAGTTGGGAGTACTTCTGTGCAATGGGATGAGAAATATGTGAGCAAGCAAAATAAAAAGATGGAGCTGCAGGTTGCTTGGTGAGAGAAAAGAGAGCACTGGACCAGGAGTCCAAAAAGACTTAGATTTGATTCCCTACTCTGAACCCATGTGTGTGTGTCACTGGGCGAATCACAAACCCAGATGTCAGCCTCAGCTGCCACATGTGTAAAATGGGAGTTCAAACAAATTACTTTTAAAACTACTTCCAGTCACCAAGCTGCCAGTGGATAAAAATTAAGGCCTTGAAATGTAGTTCTTCTGAAAGAAAGAAGAAAGGAAGGAAGGAAAGTAGGAAGGAAGGGAGGGAGGGAGGGATAGAAGAGGTGCAGCAGGGAAAATGACGTCCATCATGATGTTTTGAATTAACAGTGGTAAAAAAGTGAAAGCAGGTGAAATGTGCAGTAATAGAAGAATGGTTAAATAAAAGGTACGATGCCCACGTGATGGAATAGTGTGCAGTCATTTAAATGATGTAAATAAGGAGTTTAATGCTTCAGGAAAATTTGAGGATACTAAGGTAGCCCTTATTAGCCCTTATTTGATCACACTCTCCTCACTCATCACCGATAGCCCTTATTACAGCTCTCATGGTGGCTTCTATCACCCCTGTAGAGTGTCTTGCTCAAGGTCATACAGAACTGAGTGAACCCGTGAGAAGAGAGCTGGTGTCAACAACGAATTAATCTGAGAAACACTCTGTTTCAAATGGCATCTTGGTCTCACCAGCAGTTTGCATATTTCAGTTGGTGATGCCACTTTCCCTCAAATATGACTGGTCACTTGAGGACGCAGCACCCGCCATGTGGTGTAAGTGCTCCTGGGGTAACAGGAATGATTGGGCTTGGTTGTATCAGGAAATTCAGGAGAAATGATCCAGATAAACAATTCTTACCCACTACGCCACATTCTATGTTCCATACAGCATTTAAATCTCAATGCTCTTTTCAAAAATATCTCAGCAAAACAATCTCCATTCTCTTCTCCCTTTGGAAGTTGCTTTTCTTTATGCACAAGCTTTATCAAAGTTGCTTAAATACACAAGAAATGCCCAATTCAAAAACTGGTGAAAGTACTAAAATGGGCACCACTGGCTCAGATGGCACAATAGAAATCACTTAGGAATATCCATTTTGCATCAGTTTGTCCTTTTGGCCTCAGCCATTCATTTTCAACCTGGCAGATCTGCAATGAGAATGCAGGGGGGCATTTTACTACACATCCCAGGTTTTGTTTTGTTTTGTTTTGTTTTCTTGAAGCTAATGCCTGACTCAAAAGAACCTTTAAGAAAGCAGAATACAGAACTGAAAATGCATGATTTCAACCTTACAAAAATATGCATAGAGAAAAAGGCAAACTAACACCAAAATTAAAGCACCCGATTATGAGTGGTGGGATTTGAGGCAATTAAAAATTTCATGTTTTACTTTTCTACTAAGTTGTACTTTTTTTAAAAACAAAACTAAATTTCCTATTAAAGGAGGGAGGGAAAGAAGGAAGGAGGGAGGGAGGAAGAGAGAGGGAGAGAAATGCTAACATTCAAATTGCCTCAAGAGATCCTCCTTGGCGCAGCTGTGCAAGTCACAGCACTGTCTGGAGGTTTCCTTCCGGGGCCAGATGCTGGGCTGGTTATGCTCACGCCTCACCCTTGCTCTCACAGCTGACGGCTTCCCACTCCATTGAACACACATGAGTCTGTCACTTTCAGTTCCACTTGATTTCCACTCTCCCCTCTGGCTGGTAGCCCTGGAGCCCTCCTGGCAACCTCCATACTGGTTCCCATGGATACCCTCAACTCCCAGACAGGCGGCTGCTCAGAGCAGATGGTCGCCGGCTCTGGGTGGGGCACAGACTGGGGGACAGGGGAGTTATCCAGCACCCTGCATCCTTCTGTTCCCCCCCTCCCAAGGCACTGCACACGGACACACACACACACACACACACGCACACACACACACACGTCTTTCCCTAGATCCTGCTTGGTTCTGGCCTTGACAAGGAACTCATGATGTTTTAAGTATCACAAATACTACAACAACAATGCTAACATTTACTGAGCACCAACCATCTGCCAGTCGTTGACCTGTGAAGTGCTTTGCATATGAAGCAAAAGAAATAATTTACCAAAACAATTTAAGCAGTTCAGTTTTCTGACCCAATTCAAACATGACTGTTTGGACCAAGTCTTTTGGGGATTAATGTGACTGTTGACATGCCTAAGAATAATCTCAGAAGCATACTGAAATTTCAGGTTCCTGGGCCCAAACTTAGAAATTCAGATTCAGAAGGTCAGGCGTAGGACCCAGGAGTCTGGGAGGGGGCCCAAGTGATTCCAATGCAGGTGGTCTGTACCACTTGAGAGAAAGCCTGCCCTAGCTCAGGGATGCTCAGACTTTAGAGTACCCATGGGGTCTGTTAAAATGCTGTCTGACTCAGGATGTCCAAGGTGGTCCCTGAATTTCTGCATTTCTGATTAGCTTCCAGGTGAGGCTGATGCTGCAAGTCATTGGAACACACTTTGAATAACAAGAAACTAAACGGTCAGTCTTCCAGAAGCTGGTGCATGCAGCACTTACCTGCCAACAGCCCAATTAGGTAAACCACTGGCCTTAGCAATTATTCAGTAGCATGGTTCAGAGAGAGTGCAGAATACTGACCCCACTTCCTGCCAGGGCAGACCAAGAGCAGGACTATATCCAACACATCCACTGACACTAGAGTCCTTGGCACTGTGCCAACACTGCCCAAGTTTCCAGTCACATCCCTGCTATTCCCTAGCAGGAAGTCTGTGCCCAGGCCTCCCATACTATCCCATTTCCTGTGCTTGGTTTCTCACACCTCAAGCCTTTGCACATGCTGTTTGGGGTGCACTTCCCTTACTACGTGACCTCCATTACCTGGCACCTTGCTGACTGCACCACAGCATCATGGCAAACCCTGCATCCAGCCTTGGTCCTCTCCCAAACCTCTCACCACACAGCTCCCAGACAGGTCTCCTGAGAATGCAAATCCAGTCACTCACTCTCTCGTTTACTATTCTTCAATGGTTCCCTAGAATTCTGGGGATAAGGGGTCCACAAGACCCTTCATGAATTACCTCTGCTTTTCTTCTCTGGTCTTCTCCTACTTCCCAACCTGTTCCTCAGAAGCCTGGGAATGAGCTTCCCTCATTCTGTTCCCTCTGCCTGAGATGCCTCCCTCTACCCAGCAGACTTCTATGCAACCCTCAGAACCCTGCTCAAACATCAGTCCTTCAGAAGCTTTCTCTGATTTCCACATCTATTTCCGATGTCAGTGATGTGCTCCAGCCAGCTCACACTATCTGGAGGGAGCCAACTGCTAGATTTTCTGAGCTAGTTGTTAAGCACAGCCATTATAGAAATGTAATTATATAAACATATGATTAAATAAATTATATTAAAAATAATGGTAACAAATGCTCAAAACGTACAACTTTCTAATGATTTTACTGTTATCTATGCTATGGGGATGACTTAGATCTACTGTATGCATTGGATGGAAAGGCTACATACCGGTGTGCTCCTGCCCACCCTGTAGTGGGTGATGTCAGGTGGGCAGCCTGAAATTAGCCGTGGTGGGATGTGGTGGGATGTTGACACCATGGAAATCAGCAAATGCTACAAATCAGCACTAGCTTTCTTGTTTTGTTAATTGTCCAGACTTAAGGAAGTCATAGGGTAAATGTTAATAAAGCAGATTAAACTTAAAAGTGTGCTATATCTGTGGCTGTTCCATTGTGAACAGCACAAAAAACTGAGGAAATATTTTTCCAGTATCCAAAATTATTATCTGAGCAAAGACGCTCACAGCACTGACTAATGAGTGAAGTTCTGACATGTCTTTGCATCTTCATTGCTTCCCTTTCACCTCCTCCTTAATACAAACAAGAGTAGCAAACAACATTTGCCAGACCTACACTCGTGTGTCTGTGACATCAGTGCCTTCTTTGTAAAGTCAGATAGTGATGAAGTACATAGTCAGTCTGGTCTGTGACCTAATGGTTGGTGGTGGAATTGTAAAAACTGATGGTGGATTTTTGCTAAGAAATATAAAATCATACTGAAGTTATAGGTGTTTGGAGTTTTTAGTAAAAATAGTGTGTGTTTTATTATTATTTGTCAAGTGTGTTCACATCCTTTATGTTAATAATAGAGAATGTATTTTTTTCCTTGGGGACCTGGTTGTTAACCATTTTCCAACACAACACTGCAGATGCCCCTGCTCTGTTTTCTTACAGCAGCCCAATCTTGCCTTTTTTTAAATACTTATGAGCGCACGGTCTATAAAATCCCTGATTTACATATTTGTTTCTTCACCCAGAATGAAGACTCCTTGACAGCAGGGACCTCGAACTTTCTATCTTCACAAACCCACTGATTAATAAGGTTCTTGGCACAAAGGAGGACACTGGTAGGTGCTGAAGGCAAATCTGACTTCATCTATCAAATCTTTCTTGAAACTCACACTTGATAGAACCAGCCAATTCTGTGCACCTGCAGCAATTTCCACACGTCTCACATGTCCCTCCTGGCGGTCCTAGAGATGGAGCTCAGAGTAGGCCTTTGACTGTATGCAGAACCAAGTAATAATAATAAAACCTGACATTTCCTGCATATGTTATGTGCCAGGTGCTTCTCTAAGTGCTTTACATGCATTAACTCATTTAATCCCCACCCCATGAAGTAGGTGCTGTTATGATTATTCTCATTTTATAGATGAAGAATGTGAGGTCTAGTGAAGTCAAAAAGCATGTCCAAGGTTAAGGAGCAGAGCCAGGATCAGAACCCAGGTCATCTGGCTTTAAGCATCCAGAAATGAGTGGATGGATGGACGGACGGATGATTTGCAAAGCAGCTCCTCTCCTAAGTAGCTTCTGATTCTATATATTATAGTTTACGTTTTCAACACACTGGAAAACAGGAATTCTTATTCTTAGAGGCACATGGCTATAAGCTTATTTCTTTCTTTGAGGTTCCTCTCAAGAATCCTGCCTGGCCCTGAGCTTTTCTCCGTTTGCTCTGGAAGTGCTGAGCAAGGTACCAGGACCCTTGTCAGCCAGTTTTCCACAGATGGCCTGGCAAGTACTCGGCCCAGGGCCTGATTTTGCAACTGTACAAACCACTACTCCAATGGGGGTAGGATAATCTAGGGAGGGGAAGATACAGCTTCAGAAGGCCTGTTCTGGGGTGTAAATTATGCTTCCCATTATTAGCTATGAGACACTGGGAAAGGTATTCAACCTCTCTGAGTCTCAGATAAAAAACCTCTACAACAGATTTGGGAAGACTAGCTATAATGTATACTAAACTTTTACTATTATTTCTACAACTACTACTGCTGATAGTTAATATTTATGATACTTGTATTATGTGTCAGGTACTAATCCAAGTGGTTTACATACAGTAACTAGTTTAATTCTAAAAATAATTCTTCAAGGTAAATACCATTATTATCCCATTTTATAAATGAGAAAACTAGGTTTAAATAAGTTAGCAACCCGCACAAAAACCAGAGGTATTAAGTCACAGAGCTTGAATTCAATCCAGACTTGCTAGATACCAAAATTAACCACTATATTATACTTCCTCCGCCTCTATACTAGTCTATGGAGAAGCTTTGCGATGGTGTACTGGTGTTCCTAGACAATGATATAAGATAAAACTGAATATATAAGAGGGAGAAAGATTGTGAAGACAGAGAAAATACTGTCATTAATCGCAGATAATATGATCATCCAAGAATGGAAATTTGGTTGAGTAAGCTAACTTCTCCTCCCCCCCCTTAAAACACATAGAAATGCTGGCTAAATTATAACAAAATATAATAAAAATCTTTTTTACTTTCAGAGATGAGCTCAAAAGAAATAAATGGGAAACCTCAGATGCCAAAAACAAAGGCATCCCCACATCAGAGCAGTAAGCTTGAGAAGTGACACCACTATGGCCGAGGGGAACCCTTGGACCCCAGTATCAGCTCTAATGGTAAGGCAGTGGGAGGAGACCAGGCCTCTGGAGTCTGGGGAGTGGAAACTGAAACTCCAGCATGAAGCAGGGCCACAGAGGCACTCCTGCTGGGTAAGGGAGTTGCTGGCCTAGAGAAGTAACAAGGAAGCCCCTTTCTGCTAAAGGTCTAGGTGGGGATGATGGCAAGGGTGGGGAAGTCTGTCACAACCAATCAATCTGCTCAGCATGGGTGTGAGGAGTCCTTAATTATGCATAATTGCTCTAGGAGGCCACTTTTACAACCCACAACAAAAACTTTAAAACCATATGAGGAAATGGTTTGCCATGATGATTAGTGTCCTAAGAACTTGAAATAACATCATGACCTGAAAGAGACTACTTAATAAATGTTTAAAGACACAAAGAAAAAGAAATCATAATGAGATAATAGGGCACTATGAAAAAAAGAATAGCATATTTGAAAAAATCAAATAGAACTTCTAGAATGAAATACCATAGAAATGAAAAACTCAGTGGATGAGGTAAAATCATATATGTGAAAATTAGTGACAAATTGAGAAAATTATCCAGAATTAAGCACAAAGAGATAAGACATATGAAAGTAAGAAGGACTTTCAAAGACAAGGAGGATATATGAGAAGAAACAGTATATGTAAGTTCTAGGTGAGAGAACAGAGAAAAAGGAGAGAGGCATTATTCAGAGATACAGCCTGAAAAATTCATGGAACTGAAGAAGTAATGCATCTTCAAACTCAGGAAAACAGTGAGTCTCAAGCATAAAAATAAATCCAGGCCTAGATGCATTATAGTAAAGGGTAGAACAGCAAAGACAAAGAGAATAACATTTAAATAAAAACAAGGAAGAAAGATCACACGGAAACGAATGACTGTTAGAGTTATGGCAGACTCCTCACAGGTAATGACAGAGCCCAGCAGACAGTGGAATGAAGTTTTCAAAGAGAGAGAGAAAACTCTTGTCTACCTAGATTCTTCACTCAGCTAACTATCACTAAAGCATGAAGTGAGATAAAGATATTTCAGACAAAGGACATACTCCAGAAGGCAAGAGTGATAGTCAAAAAACAATGGTGAGCAAAATATTGCTGAATATTAAGGCAAGTCTAAATAAGAACTGAATATAAAAATTTATGATTAGGGCTTCCCTGGTGACACAGTAGTTAGAATCTGCCTGCCAATGCTGGGGATATGGGTTCGAGCCCTGGTCCGGGAAGATCCCACATGCCGTGAAGCAATTAAGCCCGTGCACCACAACTACCGAACATGCGCTCTAGAGCCCGCAAGCCACAACTACTGAAGCCCATGCACTTAGAGCCTGTGCTCCGCAACAAGAGAAGCTACTGCAATGAGAAGCCCGTGCACCACAACGAAGAGTAGTATCCACTCGCTGCAACTAGAGAAAGCCCGTGTGTAGCAACAGACCCAATGCAGCCAAAAATAAATAAATAAATGTTTAAAAATGTATTATTGATTATTTCTATATGAAATGTCTTATAAAGCAAAGATGAGCTAAAATATAAGACAACAAGAACATGCAGGTTGGGAGGGGTGATCAGAGGTAAAGTTTGACTAACTGGAAACTGAGATATACAGATTGACAAAATAAGGATAGCCACCAGAAAACGACCCAACAACAATAAAAAACAGAAATAGAATGTATAACTTCTACACAGAAGGAAATACAGAAAATTTTAATCAATTCAATAAAAGGCAGGAATAGATCAAAGCAGGAGCAAAGGAAATCATGGCAAATAGAAAATCTAAGACAATCAGAAGAGAAAATATTAGAATTAATGGGAGAATACAGCAAGTTTATAGGCACAAGGTAAGTATACAGCAATCAAATTGTTCCTATGCATCACCAACAACCAATTAGAAAAGACAATGGGGAAGGGTAAGCTGTGACAAAGTGAGAGAGTGGCAGAGACATATACACACTACCAAATGTAAATTAGATAGCTAGTGGGAAGCTGCCACATAGCACAGGGAGATCACCTCTGTGCTTTGTGACCACCTAGAGGGTGGGAGAGAGGGTGATGCAAGAGGGAAGAGATATGGGAACATATGTATATGTATAACTGATTCACTTTGTTGTAAAAGAAAAACTAACACACTATTGTAAAACAGTTATACTCCAATAAAGATGTTAAAAAAAAAAGACAATGGGAAAAAAAAATCTCATTCACTACAGCAACAAAATCTAGAAAACATCTAGGAAAAACAAAGAGAAAAGGACCTTTTTGAAGTATATAAAAGAAAACCTGTGTAAATGTAATGACATATAGTCATCCCTCGGTATCCACAGAGGTTGGTTTCAGGACCTCCACGAATACCAAAATCTGAGGACGCTCAAGTCCTTTAGATAAAATGGTGCAGTCCAGTCTGCCCTCCGTATGCCTAGGTTCTGCATCTGCAGAATCTTGTTTACACACAGAAGTACTCAGTATTATTCAAGATCAATTTTCAGATTAATCTATAACTTTACCCCAAGTCCAATCAAAATCTCAACAGTAATGTTTGTGGTGGCTGAAAACTGAGTCCAAAATAATTATGAAAGGGTAAATGCCTAAGAAAGATGAAGACAATTCTGAAAAAAACAAAAAACAACCAGAGGGAGACTTCCCTGTTAAAAATCAAAACACATTGCAAGGCTATAATAATAAGTGTGGTGTTTGTGAGGAACAGATAATTAGGTCATTGAACAAAATAAAGAGCCCATAGCAGATCCACACCAATGAGGGAACTTGCTATGAGACAGAGGGAACTTTTTAAATCGGGAGGAAAATGACCCTTCAAACAAGTGGATTTGGATCACTGGCCTTCTATACAGAAGAATGTGAAACATATCCCTATCTCACACTATACAGAAAAACTAATTCCAGATGTATTACAACCCTCAATGTATGAAAATAAACTTTGAAGTTATCAGGAGAAAATATAAAAGAATGAGTCTCTCCCTTTGGGATAGTGAAGTATTTCTTCAATTAGGAATAAAAACATAAACCATAAAGGCAAGGACTAAATACACTGAATACATTAAAATGAAAAATTTCTGTGTGACAAGAGACTCTGTAAATAAAGGTAAAAGACAAGACACAGGAAAAAGGATTAATAATCAGAATCAATGTAGATCAATTTTAAAAAAAGATAACCTCTTAATAGGACAACAGCCATAGGGTATGAATATTCAGTCCACAGAAGAGGAATGCACATGGCCAATAAACACATGAAAAGCTTCTTAATTTCACTGAAAATTAGGGAAATATTAAATAAACAATGTTCCATTTCCACACTATGAAATTGGCAAAAATTTTAAATTCTGACATTAGAAGAAAAAGGGGTATTTTTTTTTTTTTTTTTTTGTGGTACGCGGGCCTCTCACCGCTGTGGCCTCTCCCATTGCGGAGCACAGGCTCCAGACGTGCAGGCTCAGCGGCCATGGCTCACGGGCCCAGCCGCTCCGCGGCATGTGGGATCTTCCCGGACCGGGGCACGAACCCGTGTCCCCTGCATGGGGAGGCGGACTCTCAACCACTGCACCACTGGGGAAGCCCAAAAGGGGTATTTTTATACATTATTCATTGAAGTATAAATGAACCCAGTAATTTTCCAATATCTAGTAAAATGTGTACAACCCAAGATCCAACAGTTTCATGTTTAACTCATAAATATATTCACAGAGAGACATAAGAAAATTCATTGCAATATTATTTGTGATAGTTAAAAATTAGGAAAACCTAAATATAAATAAAGATAAGTAATAATATGTAAATATGTAATATATTCATATGCTGGTAGATTATACAGCCATTAAAAAGGAGGAACTATGTGAGTGGATGTTTACATATGCATGTTTGTATCTTTTCAAGATATATAGTGTTGAGTGAAAAAAACAAAGTCACAGAATGATACATAGCATTGGAGGTCATTTAAGTAAACACACACACACACACACACACACACACAGCAATGCCTTACATAGTTTATGGATAAAGAGGTATGTACACCCAAAGTGGTGACCTCCTGGGGAGTAGAGGGAGGAACAGAAGGGGTCTTTTGGCCAGGTGGGCAAAAAGACCTTTACTATGAAAGAAAAAATGTTTTAACACAAAAAAGACTGGAAGTAAATATAATAATTTTAAAAATTCTGGGTAGTAGCAATATGGGTGTTATACTATTCTTTGTAGAGTATTTTTTAAAGTTCTAAAAAAGAAAGAAAAGAGAAAGTGCTTTGACGATTTCTCAGACAAGACAGCATCAGCTATTTAGCAGGGAATAAGAGCAGTATCAAATGGATGAAACCAGATCCTTAGCCACGAGCTCCCTCTTCAATGTCATTGGATTTTCCAGTCACAGTCGTGCTCCCTCCTCTACCCTGTGTTGTCTACTGCAAGCCAATGACAAGGGCTCTCTGGTACCATGCATTGGGGTCTTTGAGTCTGGTCCTTTAGCACTGGGAAGGACTTGAGAGGGGACTGGACCAGCCTTCTAGTGACAGGTGAGGAAAATGAAGCCAGAGGAGAGGCTTGTTCAGGGTCACACGGGAAGGCAGACGTCAAGGCTCATCTTCATCCTTCAGGGCTCGGCTCAAATGCTACTTCCTCAGATGACAGCTCCAACTCCTGGTCTAGTTAGGCCTGTCAGCTCTCATTAAGTGCTCCATTAGCACCTTGTGCTTTCCTTGCCTAAAATTCCTCACAGCTGTGTTTAACATTATTTATCAGAATGCATGCTTAACACCATATCTATTGTACTGCTCACCCATGATGAACCGCATCTGTCTTGCTCATAGCGGTAATCCAGGAACTTAAGGGCAGAGCCTGATCCCTGAAGTGACTGCTCTCCTGGCCTCTAAAGTGCTGTGCATTTAGGTTCCATGCTCATTTCTGAGTATAAATATTTAAAACTGCAGGACTTAATGGTTTACAAAACATGTTCACATCCACACAACCTGTGACATATAATACTGCCCATTTTCTGGAGGAGGAAATTGAAGCTCAGAGACTTGAAATAACTTCACCAAGTTTACATAAATAGTAAATGGAAAGGCTGGGATTTGAACTGAGCTTTATCTGATGCCAAGACATTTGGTTGATCCACTGCACCATGGCTACCAGATCAGTATCAGTGATTATTATTATTTTTTTAACATCTTTATTGGAGTATAATTGCTTTACAATGTTGTGTTAGTTTCTGCTGTATAACAAAGTGAATCAGCTATACCTATACATATATCCCCTCCCTCTTGTGTCTCCCTCCTCCCTCCTTATCCCATGCCTCTAGGTGGTCACAAGGCACCAAGCTGATCTCCCTGTGCTACGAGGCTGCTTCCCACTAGCTATCTATTTTACATTTGGTAGTGTATACATGTCCATGCCACTCTCTCACTTTGCCCAGCTTACCCCACCCCCCTCCTTGTGTCCTCAAGTCCATTCTCTACGTCTGTGTCTTTATTCCTGTCCTGCCCCTAGGTTCTTCAGAACTATTTTTTTCTTATATTCCATATATATGTGTTAGCATACGGTATTTGTTTTTCTCTTTCTGACTTACTTCACTCTGTATGATAGAGTGAAAGAAAGAGTGAAAAGAAATTTCATTTCTTTTTATGGCTGAGTAATATACAATTCCATTGTATATTTGTGCCACATCTTCTTTATCCATTCATCTATCAGTGATTATTAATTTCCCTTACATTCCTCACAATTTCTTCAGAACTCTTCCCCCTTCTATTGCCCCCAGCCCTAAACACCCTTCTGGTTAAAAGCACTCATGCTTCTGTCAGTGCAAGATCTTTTGCCTTTTCCTCCTTTTCCATCATCATCATCACCATCTTCCTCCTCCTCATGTATCTCCCTGCTATTGAAGTAGGAACAGACACAGAGTAAATCAGGATGTCTCAACTGTGGACCTCACAGTCATATCCCCAGACCTGAGCTCAGTGTCTTATACAGAGGAAGTACTCAACAAATAGGAATTGAATTAAACTGAATGAATGAATTGAATATGAATTGAATTGAATTGAATCCATTCATTCACAAAGTAATACTCTTTACCAAAATTCCTCCGTTTAGGTAGAGATTAAGGTAGCACTTATAAAGTATCACCTTCTCACAAATGTTGTTTGAATTAGGACTATCAGGATGTGCTAAAAAGGCTCCCCAGAGAATGGTGTTAGATTAGATTCTTAGCAGCTAGAATCACCAAACGTCTCTCCAATTCATAGCCAGCCTTTGGCTGACTCTGGAGGCATGGTGGATCAGGGGCTTCTTTGAGGAGTCAGAACAAAACTCTCATGGTCGAGCTCTCTTCCAAACTTTTCTTGGATGCTGAGTCGTAGGCAAGTGGATTATGTCCCTCTACAACTTTTAATACCACTATTTCCTTGTCTATTTCTTTTAAAGCCTGTTCCAGCACCTGGGGAAACCCCAAATGGATGGTCACAGCAGCTAGAGACTAATAATATTTCACAATGGAGACTCCTGTACCTTGTATCCTTGGTTGCTATGAGAGATGGGTTGGTTACCCATTATATATAAAGACAAAGAGACTCTCACATGTACATCAGTGCCCTGTTGCTTTTCAGTCGTAAGGAAACAAGAGAGTGACTATGTCACTTGGGAAGAATAAATGATGTGCTTAATAAGGCAGGATCAAACCAAGTATTCTCAGGTACTCTGTTCAGGAGGTGATTTGCTACTTAAATACAGAGTCTGAACCTTGGTAGCACAATATTCCGTCCTCAGTGATATAGATCAGAGATTGACAAACTATGGTCCGGACCAAATTTGTCCCTCAACCTGCTTTTGTTCAGCCAGGAGCTAAGAATGGTTTTTGTAGATAAATGTTTCAATCAATATGATGAAAAAGATCACTAATTTTGAACCCGATTTCAGCAAATGTTATTCCCCTAAAAAATCCATTCTTCTCATTAGTAGACCCATATTGCGAAAGGTTATATTCTATTTTTATTATTATATTTTTAATTTCATCGATAAAAAGTTTTTGGAAATTTGTTCTTTCTGGTTACATAAGGGCCAGTAAAGCCTAAGATATTTACTATCTATCCCTTTGCAGAAAATTTCCGATCACTGGTCTAGACCTTTTCAGACTTGCCTCCTGCCGTATCATTCCTCACACTGGGAACATTTGCCATATCTGAATAGCTGTGGTCCCCAAATGCACATCTAGCTCCACATACTCCAGCTATCCCTTCTGCCTGCAGTGTGTCACCTCCCTGCCACTGATCATTTTGTCTACTGAAATCGGCTGATCCTTCAAAGTTCAGCTCAGATGATACCCTCCTCTCTGAGATCTTCCCTGATCCTTTAAGTCAGACTAAAAACACTCACAGAAAATCTTTTACCTGAGCAGTTCAGGGTTCTGTTCCCAGAAATACAGAATGTGTGCACACAGAAGGGCAAAATTACCTCTTTATATTAGCCAAGTGGTACTCAAACCCACTGGGGAGATGGATGATGAGGATAGTTGTTGTTTACTGAGCACTCACTATGGGCTAAGCATTATGCTAAGTACTGCACATACATCATTCATTCATTTGTTCAATTAAAATCTATTAGGCATCTCCTAAAGACCATGCACTAAGCTTGGTGCTCAGGGTGCAGTGGTAAATATGACAGGTAAGAGAGTCACAGACTTAATGAAATGTTAAGTCTTTCAACAACCTTGCAACGTAGGTGTCATTGTCAACCAGGAAACAAAATCAGAGAAGAGAGGTTAAGCAACTTGACCAAAGACATACAGTTAATAAATGGTAAGCAGGATTTGAACGCAAAGCTCCAAATAAAGCTAGATATCTAGGAGGGGCTGGAATTACTATTAAGTATTGTATTCTTAAAAGGCCTTCTTCATTCTTATCTCATTGGTAAAGACCTCTAGGAAGGAATATATAGTTCCTAATCTTTGCCTTCCCAGTGGAACTAACTCCATGCTTTTGACACACTGCACAGGTCAACACCTCCTCAGGAAGTGGCCCCTGATTCAGAATGAATCAGACCCCCCTTTCCTCTATATCCCCTCAATACCTTGTGCATATTTCTATTATTGTACTTGCTACCATTACTATAATTTTCTTAATATGTTTCTCTACTAGACCAGGAACTCTTTTAGGACAGGTACTATGTAATTCATTTCTAAATCCCCAGGTTCTAGCATAGTGCCTGATACAAGATGTGGCAGATGTTAAATGAATGAATCAATGAAAGACTTTTATTGGTAACCCACTCTGTTCTGTTCTCTCAGTGATAACAAAAGTAGGCAGCACTTACTGATGGACATGCACTCATAAAAGCATTATCTCCCTGCACCTTCATCATGACTCTGAATTCACCACTGTAATTATCTCCTTTTATTGATGAGAAATATGAAGGCTTTCTCAAGGTCACACAGATTTTTAATTAGAGAGAGATGATTCAAACCCAGTTTTAGTGGTTACCAAATCCTTTACTGGACACCAGGACACCGCCCAGGACTCATACAACCATCTCTTCCATGAATCTTCCAACAGAATTAACCAGCCCTTGTGGCCCTTGAGAACTCTGGCCCTGATTAAACCTCAAAGGCCCTGCCTGGTACTTATGATACTTGCATCCATGTTACCTCCCCCACAAGACGGCAAGCTCCTGTATGGGGGACCGTGTTCTCTGCACCTTGAATCCTCATAGCCCATAGCCCCAGCCGTTGCATGCTCTTAAGATGATGCATTGAACTTGAAATAAAAATGATACTAGGGCTTCCCTGGTGGCGCAGTGGTTGAGAATCCACCTGCCGATGCAGGGGACACGGGTTCGTGCCCCGGTCCGGGAAGATCCCACATGCTGCAGAGCGGCTGGGCCCGTGAGCCATGGCCGCTGAGCCTGTGCGTCCGGAGCCTGCGCTCCACAATGGGAGAGGCCACAACAGTGAGAGGCCCGCGTACCACAAAAAAAAAAAAAAAAAAAAAAAAAGATACTAAGCCCACTACATTATTATTATGATATTATGATCAAATAAATCCAACCTAATTCCCTGCTTTTATAGTATAAGCCTCTTTCACAATGGACTAAAAGCCCCAAAGGATAGGAAGGATTTAGAAGGAAGATGGAAGGCAGGCAGGAGGGAAAATTGTGAGCAAAATCCAGCAATGGTTACGTGTGGAGCTTGTCAAGGCTCAGCTCAGCCTGTGATTTGGCTAGATCACCCGCTGAGGACCCTGAGATTTTAAGGTACAACCAGAACTGAGAATCTGCAGGAAAAAGCATCAGGTGTTGTGAAGGGAGCAGTGGGCAAAAATGCTGGAGGCACCAGATAGGTCAGATCCTGGAAAGCCTTGACTGCATGCTGAGCTGCCAAGGCCTTGCCCTGGAAGGGAAGGGGATCCATGGAGAGTTCAGGACAAGGAATAGTGAAACCATCCATCCCTCTCCCCCTGTAGAACCAGGTGGTGAAGGAGGATGGTGTGGGCTTAGGAGAGTGGGAGTTGGGGGGCAGGTAGCTGCCCTCCCAGGAATGGCATGTTGGTCTGCTTGAGCCCACGAGTGAGACACAGCTGGGGGCCAGAATGAGGAGAACCAGGCTCCTGAGCCAGCCCAGTCGCTGACTGGTTGTGTGACCTCAGTCCTCAGACCTCCCTGACTCTATTCTTCAACTTTAAAGAGAGAGATGTTTACGTTAAAAGGTCAGGATAAAGTCTAAATAAAAAAATATGTTAAAGCAATTGGAATTGTGCACTCAGCAAATGAGGTTGAAACTCAATTATGTCTCTGTTCTAACATTCTGCTCTTTTGCTTTCTGCCATCACCTATCTTTCGCCCATTATTACAGTTTAATAGAGAACGATTCTTAGGGGCCAAGAAGATTGCAAAAAGGCACTCTAGGATGTGCCACAACATTGGCCAGCTTTTTGAAGTCACTGCACAAAGTAGACAGTGACCACAAGCAACAGCACAGTGGAGGCACTTATGGTGGCTTTTGTGGTTTGGGGCTTGGGTCCTATTTTCCTACCAAAAGAGGTTCCATCAGGCTTGTTCCTGCAAAGCCTCTTCATTCAATTTGAAAAGAAACACACACTGACAATGGACTATGCCGGGATAGGGAGGATGGAGAAGACTACTATTTTTTTTCTTAGATGTTGGGGGTAGGAATTTGTTAATTAATTTATTTATTTTGGGTTGTGTTGAGTCTTCGTTTCTGTGTGAGGGCTCTCTCTAGTTGTGGCGAGCGGGGGCCACTCTTCATCGCGGTGCGTGGGCCTCTCACTATCGCGGCCTCTCTTGTGGCAGAGCACAGGCTCCAGATGCACAGGCTCAGTAGTTGTGCCTCATGGGCTTAGTTGCTCCATGGCATGTGGGATCCTCCCAGACCAGGGCTCGAATCTGTCCCCTGCCTTAGCAGGCAGATTCTCAACCACTGCGCTACCAGGGAAGCTGGAGAAGACTACTATTATGTTATACATGTGTGGGTAGCTTTTGTGGAACTATAGTGGGCCTATGCTCTCGCTCTCGGATGGGAACAGCACAGACACACATGCTCCTTCCTTGCCTGACTCTTCTGCTCGTGCCTGATATGTCGGGGAGGCTGGGCTCTGGCCTCAGCATGTTCTTCTTCTCACTCTCTTTCTTCCCACCCTCCCTGACCCCTGCGGGTTTGATCCTCACTGACAGATCGATAACCAGATATTTCTTTTCTGTCCTGCCTTTTCTCCTGAGCATCAAACTTATATCTCCGTTTACTTAGTTTGCAATTTGTTTCTTTTTTGTTGTTGAGTTATAACAAACAGAATAAAGCCCATAAATCTTAGTTGTTCGTATGTATAGACCCACATGACCACCATCCAGATCAAGATATGGAACATTTCCAACATCTTGGTCAATTACCCACCCCACCCCCAGAGATTATCACTATTCTGACACCCATCACCATCACTTTACCTTTGCCTGTTTTTGAAATTTCATATAAATGGAATCATTCAGTAAGTACACTTATATCTGGTTTCATTCACTCATCATTATGTCTGTAAGATCTATCCATATTAGTGAGTATTTCAGTAACTTTCTTTTTCTGCTATGTAACAGTGGATCTCAACCAGTGGCAATTCTGGCACACCCAGAGGGCTTTTGGCAATGTCTGGAAAGATTTTTGATTGCCACAACTTGGAGGGGGATAATGTGGGGAACGCTACTGGCCAGGCTTGGAAAGAGGCCAGGGATGATGCCAAACATCCTGCAATGCACAAGACAGCTCCTCACAACAAAGAATTACCTGGTCCAAAATGTCAGTAGTGCCGAGATTGAGAAACCCTGTGTATTCGTTTGCTGTAGCTGCTCTAACAAATTACCACAAACTGAATGGCTTAAGACCACATGAATGTATATTCCCTTATAGTTCTGTAGTTAACAGTCAGAAATGGGTCTCACTGGCTAGAATCATGGTGTCAGCAGAAGGAAAGTGTTCCTTCTGAAGGCTCCAGGAAGAATCCATTTCCTTGTCTTTTCCAGCTTCTGAGAAGCTGGTGCATTCCTTGGTGCATGTCCCACTTCCGTCTTCAAAGCCAACAATGGTTGGCCAAGTCTTTATCACACTGCATCACTGTGACCGCTGCCTCTTTCACTTATAAGGGTCCCTGTGATTACAATGGGCCCATCTGCATAATCCAGGATACTCATCCCACCTCAAGAGCCTTAACTTAATGACATCTGCAAAGTCCCTTTTGCTTTGTAACATAACATATTCACAGGTTCCAGGAATTAGGATTTGGACATTCTGGGGTGGGGGAAGGGGACCATGATTCTGTCTACCATACCCTACCAGGTGATAGTCCACTGTATGAATATACCACAGTGTATTTTTCCTTTTGTGGATGGACATTTGGGTTGATTTTACTTTTTAGCTATTATTAATAAAGCTGCTACACATTCTTGTACAAGGCTTCTGCACTCATTTTTGCTAGGTATATACTCAAGAGTGCAATTGCTGGGTCATAGAGTAAACATATGTTTAACTTGAATAGATAATGCTGAAGAGTTTTATAAGGTGACTGTAGCAATATACACACTTTACCAGCAGTGTGGGTTTCTGTTTTCATTTTCTATTGAACACCTCCATGTAGTCTTTCTAAAGACACCTCAAATTCAACTTATCCAAAACTATGCTATCTAGCTCAGTGAATGATTGTTTCCCCAGACATCCAAAGCATCCAAAGGGAACATCCTAGAGTCTTCCCTCTCCCTTTCTGCCGACTTTCAAGTAGTCTTATGTTATTGTGTACCATCAGTGCTTGTTTACATCCTTTCCTGGCTGGAGGTCTTCATCATCTCTCACCTAGACCACAACTTCCTTTCTGGATTCCATGCTCCTGGTCTAATCCCCTCCAATCCATCCTTCCCACTGCTGCCAAAGTCACCTTCGCTAAAATCCAAAACCTAATCCTCCTTCTTCATTGGCTCACAGGATAAACGAGATGGCCCAGCCTACCTACCTGGTCCACCTCTCGCCATTCTATCCTCATCCAATCAGACCTCTAAGTTCTACCTCCTCAGAACTGATGACAATTTCTCTTCTGTACTTTTACTCAGACTGATCCCTTCCCCATTTAATGCCCATTCTTCTTTGAAGATTCAGCCTACCAGTCCCTTCTCTACCGAACCCTTTCCCTAATAACCCTCAAATCAAGTAGACTTAACCTCTCTCTCCTCTGTGCCCCACCAAACCCTGCATAGACTTTTTGTTAGGGCACCTATAACTTTTCAGCTCACCTGTCTCTGCCTAATAAACATAAGTCTTCCAAGAGCAGGGACTACTTTGTCTTCCTAGGAATTAGCCAGATATAGAGCAGACACTAATCAATATTCAGTGGATTGAAAATGGTTTGAGACAATACATGTTAATATGACGTGGAGGAAGTGCCCTGTGTAGAGAAAGACTAGTGTTAGACAAAGTCTGTGCCTTCAACAGTTTTAAAACCTAAAGACAGACAAGAGGCCTTGTGGGTCCTCAGCTCTAACAGGGAAGTAACAGTACCACTTCTGCAGAGCTACTATAAAGATTACAGGTGAAAATGCATCTAAAGTTTCTAGCAGCCTGCCAGGCACATAGGAGGCATTTGATTAACTACTACTATTGTTTCTAATGGTGAAAACTAGCATCTTTAGTGAACATCGAGAGAATTTTTAGTTTGCTGGTCACGGTCCATTTGCAGTTTTCTTCATTTGGCAGAGAATTAGAAGCTCACCTGTCTAGATGTCTACAACTGACCTAATTTGAAAAGCCAAAGCCGCATTGATTACAGAGATGGCTCTTTAATCCTAGTGGACATTGTTGGATTATTTTAGTTTTATATCCTGGACACAGTGATTCTTTGTGATTATAGATTTAGAACTATCACTGGCTTAACTTTTCTTGAAAGTTCATAGATGCCTTAGATGCCATTTTTTTTTTCTAGGACAGCAACCAAGGATTAATTGTGCGTATCTTATCTCCTCTCCTCTTTGTGGGTTAGTTTCAGTAACATTATATCTAACTGCGCAAGGTCAACCAATGATCTAGAAAAATGCTTGGCACACAGTAATTCCTCAGTAAAAATTTCCAGGGCAGTATAAGGCTTTGCTGAGTTAGGTGCCCAATGTGGTCTCCATGATTAGTCTCTCTCCTGCTTTTCTTCCCTCCCTTCTGATCACTCTTTTGTCTTTTTCATTGTTATCCCTTCTGCTGTCAGTAGCCCAAATACATGTATCCCTCAGGGCTCCATTCTCTGATGGCTAATTTTCTCTGCTTCCTCTCTAGTGATGATTTCACCTCGTCCCACGGCTTTAATAATATCCACAGGATGTTTCAAATCACAGCCCGGATCTCTCTCTACACTTCAGATCCATTTATTCAGCTGCCCCTTGAAATTTCTTGTCAGATATCTCATAGACAACTCAAATTCTAGATATTAAAAATAAGCTCAACTTCCACTCCTGACTTTTTTCTCCTCTACATTCATCATAGAATTCTAAATAAAAGTCTGTTCCTTTTTTTAAAAAAAAATCTTGATTGGAGTATAATTGCTTTACAATGTTGTGTTAGTTTCTGCTGTACAGAAACTCCCTCTTGAACCTCCCTCCCACCCTCCCTATCTCTGTTCCAATGACTAGGACCACTACCAGTTACCCAAACCAGAAAAAAGTTATCCTGGATTTACCCTCTTCCTTGCATCTCAATTGGTCATTAACATCTGTTTTTCAGTAACTGTATGTACTATGTTATAAATCTCCAGTCCCACAGTTCAGGCTTTATCATTGTCCCTGGATTATTCCAATAGGCTCGTTATTGAAAAGCCACCCTTCCTCTAAACTCCCCTGGTCACCGGTCAGTGGGACATTAATAAAATTCAAATCATATTAAACTATCATGTAGTTCCTCTACCTAGATTCCTTCAGTGACTCATTTCTTTAAAAAAAAAAAAATCCAAACTTCTCATCCAGGGATATAAAACTGTTCCTAACATGACCTATGCCTACCTCTCAGAGCATAAAAGGTAAAGGAATAGTAAAAATAAGAGCAAAACTTACTGAAAAGGGAGATGATCAACAAAACCAAAATTTGATTCTTTGAAAAGACTAAGCAAACCTCAATAAGACAATTATGAAAAAAAGAGAGAAGGCACCAATTAATATTAAGTATGAAAGGGGATGTAACTGCAGATAAGTAGAGATGATTTTAAAATCTACAAGATAGTGCTATGGTGACACTTATGTCAAAAAATTAAAAAATTTTTAAAAATTATAACATTTCCTAGAGAAATATAAATTACTAAAATTGGCTCAAGAAGAAATACAAAAGCTGAATAAATGAATAACTATTAAAGACATCAAACTGGTAGTAAAAAATAGTCTATTCATGAAAAAGACACCAGGTACAGAGAGCTTTATAGGAGACTCTTACCAGATATTTGAGGAGGAGTACTTGTTATAAGAATTGTTCCAAATAACTGAAAAAGAGAAAAATCTAACTATCGAACTTTATAGACATAACCATGATTCCAATACTGTACCAGACTGATATAAAAAAGGAAAAAATTTTAGACTAATTTCACTTATGAATATATATGCAAACATTTCAAATAAAAAGTAGCAAAAGAATTCAGCATCATAAACTATAGTTTTATTTAAGTAAGATTTATCCTAGGAATGGAAAGATGGTTCAGTATCAGAAAAATCTATTAGCAGATTAAAAATAAAAACCATAAGACTTTCTCAGTTGATGCCAAAAAAATCATTTAATAAAATTCAATACCAACTAATAAGAACCTGCTGTATATAAAAATAAATTAAATGGAATTCAAAAATTCAAAAAAAAATTCAATACCAATCCACATTTTTAGAAACCCCTAGTAAACTAGCATAAAGACAAGTTTCTTAACCTGATATGATGCTATATTATAATGACACAGAGCAATCCTCATACTTAATGATGAAACTTAAGAAGCATTCCCATGTCTCAAGACAAAGAAGCCTATTATCAAAACTATATGGAGGGACTTCCCTGGTGGTGCAGTGGTTAAGAATCTGCCTGCCAATGCTGGAGACACGGGTTTGAGCCCTAGTCCAGGAAGATCCCACATGCCGTGGAGCAACAAAGGCCGTGCAGAAAATGCAAATCAACACTACAAAGAGGTAGTGAGCCTGTGCTCTAGAGCCTGCAAGCCACAACTGCTGAGCCTGTGTGCCACAACTACTGAACTAGAGCCCGTGCTCTGTAACAAGAGAAGCCACCACAATGAGAAGCCCACGCACCACAATGAAGAGTAGCCCCCGCTCTCAGCAACTAGAGAAAGCCCGTGCAGCAACGAAGACCCAACGCAGCCAAAAAGAAAGAAAGAAAGAAAGAAAAAGCATTAAAAAAAAAAACTATATGCATATCCTCACCAGTGTAGCAATATACATACACACAAAAATATATGAATATCAGAATGAAGACAATAAACTGGTATTTGCTAAAAGTATACATTATCTCCACAGACAGTCCAAGAGAATCTACAAACAAAATTAGAGTGTGGTAAAGTTGAATACAATAAAAACATATAAAAATTAATACATATGAGCAATAACAAATTAGAAATTGTAATAAGATATATGCTTGAAAATAGGAAAACTAATTTTAAATAGCTCAGAAAAAAAGATGATAGTATGGCATTAACTCAGATTAATGGAATAGAACAGAGATCTCAGAAATATATTCAAGCATACGCGACCCTTATGTGATAGAAGAGATTTCAGTGGGGATATTAATGGGGAAAAGTTGAACTGTTAAAAATGGTATTGGGATAAATGACTTTCCATATGGGAAAAAAGAAAATCAGTTCCCTGCCTCATTCCATACATAAAGTTAAATCCAATTATATTATTAGAGGCTTAAATATAGAAAAATAAAACTTAAAAACTATTTTGTGTGTGTGTGTGTGTGTGTGTGTGTGTGCGCGCGCGCGCACACGTGTATGTGACTTTTGTGGAGAAAATTACAAAATGTAAGTGAAGGACAAAAAGACAAATAAATGGCAAGCAATACCACATTTGTATGTGGGAAAACTCAATACCTTAAAGATAGCAAATTTTCCCAAGCCGTGTTTTCGCAAGTAAGACTGAAGTTCACCTGCATTAAAAATTACCTAGAGTGCTTCTTAAAATATAGATTCTTAGGCTCTATTTTAAAAGTACTGAATCAGCATGTCTGAGGCCCTGGAATCTGCATTTTAGAAAGCTCTCCAGATGATTTTTTTGTGTACTAAATTTTGAGAACCTCTGTCTTAAGGGAAGAGGTCATAACCTGAATTGCACGAGAATTATCTTGCGCAGTTTGAAAAGATTCACATGCGCAGGCTATACCCCAGACCAATTAAATCAGAATCTCTGGGCAAGGCAGCTATGTAACAGCATTCTTAAAGTTCTCAGTGATTCCATTGTACAGCCAAGGTTGGGGACCACTGCCCTGGGTGAAGGTGCACCTAGAGTCAGGTCTGTAAGGTTTGCTGCCCTTCCCCATTTGAACATTTACTTCTAGTGCTAACCGAGTAGGACTCCCCCTTTATTTTGATTAAAGAAAACACAATTTCTTTACATAGGGTTATCACTTTTTGGTATCTCCAGTATCCTGTCTGATACATTGCAGGGGCTTGGTGGTCATTTTCCAAAATTAATTCAGCTAAATGAAACTGAATGAAATGAATCAATATGTAGGTGAATAAATTTTTCATCTAACTTTAAAAATTTCACTGGATTCAACAAACCTATATGATAGTTAGGCACAATGTTATGCTGTGAGAGATACAGAGATGAACAAAATACAGCCCTTCCCTTCAAGTGTTCCTATCTGGTAGGGAGGCAGATAGAGATAAAAGTATCTTACAGGGCTTCCCTGGTGGCGCAGTGGTTGAGAGTCCGCCTGCCGATTCAGGGGACGCGGGTTCATGCCCCGGTCCGGGAAGATCCCACATGCTGCGGAGCGGCTGGGCCCCTGAGCCATGGCCGCTGAGCCTGCACGTCCGGAGCCTGTGCTCCGCAACGGGAGAGGCCACAGCAGTGAGAAGCCCGCGTACCGCAAAAAAAAAAAAAAAAAAAGAATCTTACAATCAAGCAGACAATGAGAAGTGTACAGAATACGAAAAGGGAATAAGAGAAAAATTAGTCCTGCCTGGCAGGACCTGGAAGGCGTTATTGAAGGCTAGTATCTAAGATTGGCCTTGAAGTATTGCTGGGATTTAGTCAGGAAGATCCTAGGGAAACGGGCAGTTGCCCTGTAGGCACAAGGCAGTTCTGTATAGCATAAGCCAAGTCAGATGGGCCTTTCTCTAACCTTTATGGAAGACTACAGGGCAGATAGGAAAGGTTCTTTTTCTTTCTGATTTCCTTGTTACTGCTCTCATTTTTCAAGTACTATTTTGCCTCTGGTTTATTAATTCTACCTCCTGGTGCCCCAGCTGATTTCTTCCAGGAAAAGTTGCTCATTAGCATTTCTATGGAGAGCACCTGCTACCCCATCTATCACTCTTAACTGATGGCTGGGGCAACGGGGTTGGCTGAGAGAGGAATTTTAATCCCCTCCTATGACTCATCTATTTCCTAACTGAGAATGCTAGGTCTAAAGTCACAAATAGCTGTGCAGTAAAATCCATCCTTAACATTAAAAATAACGAAGACATGTTTCTCAATTTTATAATATCATTTATGTAATATGAATGTATTGAAAATCAACTTCATGATTGAGAATAATTCTAAAGATACCTCAGATGCCACTTGAATGCAAAAAGTCTCAGGCTAGTGTGGACAGGTTATGAATTAAATGAACTGTTGAACAGGGAAGGTTTCTCAAAAACCATAGTGTCAAAGGACATTTGCTGTTATCTACTGATTGTACATTGCAGGAGAAAACCAAATAGCCTGTATATGACTCTGGATGCTGAATATATATTTTAAATTATGTACCAATATATCAAGCTGATGGATTGTATATCCTTTCTCTATTTAAGCAAACTGCTCACACTGATGTTACGTGACAGATGTCATTTGTAAAGCCCATGAGATGAACCAGTCACCATGGTGTAAACCACCATGATTTATGTAGAGTGGCAGAAGAAAAGGATTTGTCAATCAAATTATCAGTGAAATGTAGCCCAGCTTGGCTTCTAAGGTGATGTAAGGCTCATCTACAGAAGACATGGAACATACTTAAATTCAGGAGATATTTAGAATCCTAGCAAGGAAAAGGATGTGAGAGAATAGCGGGGAAAAAAATCAATGTTCCAGATAAGCCTATACTTTCCAGGCATTTTTTTCTTTATAGTATACTTAATTAATTGATTATCTTATTTCTTCATATCTACTTTCACCCAAAGTGCATTTCCCTATTATTAGTTAATTTTTCTTCTGGAACAAAAAATAATGTTAAATTTCACATCAAATTTGTCAAGTACTTAAATTGTCCATTAAAGAAATTGATGTTTCTTAGCAATACTTATTCTCCTAATGCTTCAAAACCCTTCTGATGATACAGCAAAATGGGACTGCTGATCCCAAAGTCATATGCATAATTAAATTTTACAGAATACTCAAATTAGAAAAAAATGTTTTTTGAGGTACACAGAGATTTTCCTTGATAGGTTGATGAAATTCTGATAGCTATGAAAAATAATCATTCTTACCAGCTACAAGAGCATAGCCTGCCCCTATTCAATCAACTCACTTGCGGGATGTGTGTAATTCTAACTGTAAAGCATGACATGCTTACTGCACAGTTAAGGTGTTGTTTGGGAGGAAATAGGCTACACAGAACAAAGGTACAACCCAAAATATTTGGAGTGAGTTGTGTCTGAAGGGTGGTTTATGCCCTGACTGTCTGAACCATCATTTATGAACAAAGCAAGTCCTACCAGCCTGGAAACATAAACTAAGTAGGATCATCAAATGAGATTTGAGAATCTGGATCTCTCCTGATTGGCATTGACTGTACTGAGGTGAGGAGAGGTAGATTCTATCTGGTAGGTGGTAAGGTTCCACCTGCCGCAGGGTGGTAGACTGGGAGTAGGATGATGAAGAGCCTAGTCCAGAAATCTGTGATGTTAGGCCAAACTTAGGGTTCTTAGGGAACAAAGGTAGGGCCTTGTAAACAACAAAGCCATGACAGAGTCATAAAATTGTATCTTGGCTTTTTAAAAAATTCCCCTTTCTTATTTGTCTCCTTTCTTTTTTGCGGTACGTGGGCCTCTCACTGCTGCGGCCTCCCCCGCTGCGGAGCACAGGCTCCAGACGCGCAGGCTCAGCAGCCATGGCTCACGGGCCCAGCCGCTCCGCGGCATATGGGATCTTCCCGGACCGGGGCACAAACCCATGTCCCCTGCATTGGCAGGCGGACTCTCAACCACTGCGCCACCAGGGAAGCCCCTTTCTTTTCTTTTTCATTCTCCTTGGTAACAGCATAAAGATTTTGTGAAAATTCCACCTTCTCATAGCTAGAACCAAGGAAAAGGATCCATGTCCTTGCCTGACCCAGAGCTTTAAAAGGAAGTGGTGTATTCCTGGGGAACCAGTGTGGTCATGATAACAAGACACCAAGAGACAAATGCCAGGTGGGAGGTGGAATTCAGGAAGAAGGAATAGGGGCCAATTGATTAACTGCCCCTTTTCATTGGGAAATGCTTTCCAGAGGTAATACCTGAGTGGGGGGCAGATTTTGTCTTAACAAGAGAGGATGTCTATCAATGCTATTCTTTCTAAGCATAAGAGGGAGTGTTTGTCATATTTAATAGAGAAGGACATCAGTCTGATGAGGCTATATATAAGGTCCTGGCAAAAGACAGTAACTTTGCAGTCCTCCTGTCCACACCCTCCTGCAGGAAGGAGGCAACTGGCTGTGGCATTGATGAAGGACCCCATAAGCCACATTTTGAACACCTCTAGCTCAATTACTCATCATGTACCTCTGCTTCTGCAGAGACCCCAAACCCAATGTCACATATTCAGAGTCAACAGTGATCTGTTAGCTAATTGTTTCCATCTGAAACATAAGGGCAGGACTGAAAGCTAAGCATTCAGAAATACATATTAAATGAATGAAGGGTGAGAAAGCAGACTGGAAGGACTGAGGCTGCAGCAGAGGGAGAATTCTAGAAAAAAGAGAGAGAGAGAAAGAGAGAGAAAGAATGAATAAATATGCTCTTGTTGAAGGCATTCATTTAAAGGGAATTTAAATGTACTGAAGAGGGGGTTCTTGGTGGTAACAGAATGAGAACCACATTTGGCAAACATGAAAGGAAAGGAGATGCATCAATAGGGGAGAAGGCTGGAAGTGCCTGGGAAGTGGAACTCAAAATAATGAGGCATAATGTAGAAGGCTGGAATGGAACCAAGATGTACTAATTACCTACCATGTGCCAGGCATAATTCTCCTCCTGAATCATTTCATTTAATCGTCAAAATGTCTAGCACAGTGCTTAGCATATAGTAGGTGCTCAAAAATATGTTGAGTATTTAATATTAAATCAATACATAAACAAAAAATCTAAGAGAAGAATCTATTATCCATCATGTCTTACAGATAAGAACCCTAGGCCAAGAAATGTTAAGAAACTTGCCCAGTGAGTCACAGCTAGAGGTGTAAGGAATCTGCCTTCAGCGTAAGTGGCTGAAAGAGGAGGGTGCTCTATAAGGGACCGGCAGGGAATGTAGAAAAGGGTGTGGTGCTTGGTCGTCTCCCAGGGATTGAGATAGAGGGAGTAAGAATGAAGGGCCAAGTGAACCGGGCTAGGGAGGAGGGGAAGGGGGAGAGATCACTCTTCTTTGGGGAGGATTGGCCCTGCAGGAAGGCACGGAGGCCCTTGGGCGGCAGCTGAGCCAGCAAGGGGCAGCACCCAGGCTAATGCAGCCGGTGAGTTGGGTGGGGCAGAATGGAAGCACAGCCAGTGAAGAAACTGCAAAGGTCTCTTTGGGGCAGGCAGGGACTCGGGATGGGGCAGAGATGGGGAAAAGATGGCTGAAGTGCTTAAGTGAAAGACTTTGGCAAGATGGGATGGATAATACTAACAGCTCTCACAAAAGAAAGAGCCAAATAGCAGTCGGCCAGGGCTGGGGAGGGGGAGGGGGTGTGTTCTGGGCTGGAGGGGGAGGCTGACAGGGAGGGCTGCGATGCAGAGAATCTGTGGGAGAGGGTAAGGATGACCAGCCCCGTGGCCTGAGCTGCGGGCCGCATCTCACCTGTAAGAGCTGCTCACCACACTCGCCACCTCCTCGCGGATTTGTCTGTTGAGGGCGTCGGCCGCCGCACGCCCCTTGCCCCCTTCGGGGCCCGTGGCCTGGACCTGGGCCTGGGCCGCGGGCAACAGCGTCTGCTCGGGCCCCAGCCCACCCTCGGCGCGACGCACCATCCAGGCGGGCCCAGGCTTCTTGCGTGTGTCGCGCTCTTCCGCACTGGTCGCCCTTCCAGCCGCAAGGCCACCTGCTCCTCCAGAGGCCGCTTCCTGCTCCTGGGCCTCGGCGGCGGCCTGCACCGGCCAGCGCTCCTGGCTCTGCGGCCGGCGCTGAGGCGCCCCGAGCACAGGCGCCGCCGCCTGGGAGGACGTGGGGATATGCACTGGCTTGGGAATCCACGGGTGGTCGCCGCGTCGCGGCAGCGGCCAGGCGCGGAAGTCCTTCTGGTACTGGGTCTCGCGCTCAAAGGGCGCGTCCGAAGGCTGGTACTCGCTGCGCGGCCGGCAGCTCGGCTCCGGCCGCTGCACCTTCCAGGCGCGGTAGTCCTGCCGCATCACCGAGTCCGCGGGGCCCGCGCTGGAGGTGGAGCCGGAGCCAGAGCCCGGGCCCGGGCCGCTCCGGCCAGAAGTGGCCCCAACCTCGCGTTCGCCGCTAGGCCCCGGCGCCGGCCCTGTTGCCCGGGCAACCGCATCTCCTTCGCCTTGGGCCGGCTGCGTTTCTATGGCGACCGCGCGCGCCGAGGGGGGCGCAGGCGCCTGCTGTGCAGGCTGCGCCGGCTGGGCCCCCGGCTGCTCGGTGGCCTCCGAGTACTTGGTGAAAACCAGCGGCACGGCGATGTCTGCCTTGTCCAGCTGGTTCCAGAAGCGGGCGATGCAGCAGGCGCGCGTGATGCACGGCCACGCCATGGTGCTCGCCTCACAGCTAGTCCTCCCTCTTCTTGCTCGATTCTAAAGCAAGTCCCTAATCTTCCTCAGTCCCCTGGCCCTCGTCCGGCCAATCTGGTTCTCACCGTGTTTTCCTTGGTGGCCTGAGCTACCGCGCCCTCCCACGTCAGAGAGCACCCGGGAAGGTTGGGTGGGCAGAGCTATCACTGAGAAAGTCCGTAAAGTCCCTCGATGCCCGGCTGTAAACGCCTCCGGGAGCCGCCGCACAGGTCTCGGGAGCGCGGTCTGCTGTGGGCACCGCAGCGTGAGACACCGCGTCCCGAGTCCCCGGGCGAGGGCGTCTGGGACGCGCCCCTCCCTGCGGCTGCTGCGGCGCTCAGACCCCTGCCAAGCAAGGCAACGCGAGGCGAGGTGGCTGCAGGCTTAAGCCATGGCGCAGAGGAAGGGCCGGGCAGTGTGGCCGCAGGGGCCGCGGACAAAGCTCTATCTTCTCCTTCCCGCCGGCGTCCGGTCGCAGCCGGCCACCTAGCAGGGCTCAGAGGAGATCACCTCTCGAGGAGACCGAGCATTGTTGACGCCACCGCTGCTCCCAATGATGCTGCAGCCGCCGCCGCCGCTGCTGTCTCTGCTGCTGGGAAGCGGCCCCACCCTTTTCTGCCGGTCAGCAGAGGGTGGGGTGGGGTGGGGGGAATCCAGGAAAGATGCTGAGAGAAAGCGCGATGCAGAAAAAAAATCACCTGCTGTCGTCAGCGCGCGCTGCTGGGACTCGCCCTCTCTCTTTTCCCTCCTCCCTCTGATCTGGCAGCTCCTCCCTCTTCAGTTTCTAGGCAACAACAGAATCTGGGGCCTAGGTAGGTTCAAGTACCAGGCTCCTTATGACTTGCTGTTCTTACACTGGGAGGGAGCCTCAGGCTCCTCTTCTGTGAAATAGGGTCAAATATGTGGGAAGGGTGGGGGGGATTCAATTTAAAAATACGGAGGAAACCCCTAGTGAAATGTCTGTCCCAGAATATAGGTTTTTTAAAAAGGAAGCTCCTGTTATTGGCCAAAGTCTCTGGCCTGGATTTGAACCCCTTTGGCTGGCTTCTGATCCAAGCACTTGTCAGTCTTATCCACAGACCTTGTTCAGATGTGGGAACAGGAACCTGCAGGCTGATGGTACCTTAGCTGTTCCCTTCCTAGGGGACCCTTGGGGAAGGGATGTCTTAGAGCTTCCCAAGAACCATCCAATCCCTGTTCAGCCCAGGGGCCACAGGGGAGACAGTGAGAAGTAAATTCTTGAAAGGGGCCTAAGTGGGGAGGTCGGGGAGGGTGGGAAACAGCAAGATCGTGTCCTGGGAAAGGGTAGGCCTGACATGCAGGGGCTTTCTGCCATATTCCTGACCCCTAGCCTTTGCTTTTCTTCTACCTGGGAGGCAGAAAAATTTTAGAGTCAGATGTTCCTGCTTTGGCTCTGATACTTCCTACCTGTGTCACTTGGACAAGTTGGGTCATACCTGAACTTCAGTCTCCTCACCTATAGAATGGAGGAAATAATAGCTACCTCAAAGTGGTTTTGTGAAGATAGCTAAGGACTCAGAGCAGAAGCTATGAGTCAAATCAGATCCCAGAGAATTCAAATCCTGGCTTTTGCATGCCTTAGCTCATGGCCATGGGCACATCACTGCAACTTTCTGACCTCTAGTTTCATCCTTTTTTTGTGTGTGTGGTATGCGGGCCTCTCACTGTTGTGACCTCTCCCGTTGGGGAGCACAGGCTCAGCGGCCATGGCTCACGGGCCCAGCTGCTCCGCGGCATGTGGGATCTTCCCAGACCGGGGCACGAACCCGTGTCCCCCGCATCGGCAGGCGGATTCTCAACCACTGCGCCACCAGGGATGCACTAGTTTCTTCTTTGAATGGGGGTGCCAACTCACAAGGTTGTTCTGAGAATTAAAATGAGATAATCATTAAAAGTGCTTATCACAATATCTGGAATATACCAATGGCTCAATTAATGGTAGCTATTAGTATTCACAGGACCCACCCTGGGAAACCCATAGGTGGAGCTTCCCAAGCAGACCAGGCACTTGGACACCTTCTCCAGGGAGACCTCTTGTTCTTCTGAGTATCTCCTTTTGGTATGTCCTTGCACTGTTTTCCACTTCCTACCCCTAGCTACATTCACTGGCCTATAGCTCTGTTTCTCTCCAATACAGACAGAGTTTTCAGCCTCAGTTAAGCTGGAGGCATTGGTATTTATGGGGGGAAAAGTCATTTATATGTTTAGATTGGGAAATGATTGCAAAATCCAGCTTTTCTTTTGAAACTTAGAATCAAACAGGATGAGAAGACAGCTCTAATTAGTCAATTGTCTGCTGAACTTCCTCCTACTTGGGTCTTGGCCTCTTGGTGATTTGATTTGAGTTCCACAAATAAAATGGTGCCTGGCACTGTTTTCAGTCATAAGGAGATACATTTCTATAAACAAAATAATCTGGTCTCACCCTTCCTCTCCCCAGTTCTGCAGAACTCTCTGGGATTTGGCTTCTGTCTTTCCAATAATTATTTCCAAAGGTAAAAAGATGGACTAGCAATTGGTGTTGGAGGTCATTAAGAGTCATTGAGGGCTTCCCTGGTGGCGCAGTGGTTGAGAGTCCGCCTGCCGATGCAGGGGATGAGGGTTCATGCCCCAGTCTGGGAATATCCCACATGCCGTGGAGCGGCTGGGCCTGTGAGCCATGGCCACTGAGCCTGCGTGTCCGGAGCCTGTGCTCTACAATGGGAGAAAGAGTCATTGCGACTTTACCCTTCCTTAATTTAGATGCCCACTCTGTGCCTTCGGCACTGTGGAACACAGATGAATTCTAGCTCTGGAGGAGCCCTCAGTTACAGGGGTGCATTATGAAAGGACTGAGAGATAGATAAATAAATAACTAGCAAATAGTATGGTCAGCATAAGAGAGGTTCATTCACAAGGTGCTGAATGAATGACTAACGACAGATGAGTCGGAACTCTCCTAGCAGAAGTGTAAGTAAGAGTGCTCCAGGCAACTTCATCATCAATATCACCTCCCACATTCATTCACTTGGATTTTCTAAACACGTTCAATCGTACAACCTTCTTGAACCATACAATGGCTCAGTGGGATAGTCAAGTCTAATGGTTATCTGTTACGTGGCTTGCTTAGCATCAATTCTGATGATAATAACACCTCATTATTTGAGTTTGGAGACTTCCTTTTCTAATTTCAGTCCATATGATTTGGGTGGGGTTAACCCTACTCAGTCCACTTCCAGATGTGACTATGTGACCCACACCTGTTTGCCAGTCACTGCATCACGCTGGCCAAAGTGACTAGTTTGATTGACATGTGATCCACATTGGACCAATTGGAGGAAATCCTAGACTTTAGCTGAAACTATCTGTAAAGAGCCACTCTCTTTTTTACTGAATTGCTACATGGGAGACCATGAGGCTACTGTTGTTAGTGACCATCTTTGCCATCACTGGGGGAGGCTGCCTGCCTAAGGCTGAATCAAACAGAGAAAATCAGAAGAGGATGCAAGAGTCTGATGATGTCTATGGAAGACTGCAATTTGTGCACCAAGCTCATTCTCTCCTTCTTCCTTTTAGGAACAAAACCCTCCAAGTTTTAGTTGGGCTCTTGGTTACCCAACCAGAGACAACATTTTCCAACTTCCTGCAGCAAAGAGCAATCATATGTAGTTCCAGGCCACTTCCTTAAAGAAGTTGCTTGGGTTCAACTTCATCTAGTGTAGAATGTGGACACGGTAGAGGTGAATTATCATCTGGGGGTTACAGTGCCTACGACATGATGGATAAGAACGTTCAGGTGCCAGGATTTACCCCTGGGTATGGGAGGATAGAGAACAAGATAGAGGAAACCTATCTTGGATGACTTCCTAGCACTGAGCTCTCCCAGCAGCCTTGGACCACCTGCCTGCTTCTGCACTGTTATGTGAGAAAGACACACACTTTTCTCTTCTTTGAACCATTGCTCTGGGGTCTCTGTTTCAGTCTTTTAGCCATTTGAGCATGTGGATCTGGCCATGCTTGAACTAATTTGAGGTACATGAAGACAGTGTGGAAATAAGATACATGTAAGATGGGAGAGAGTGATCAGAGTTAAAGTATTCCAAAGTCCTTATTTGTTTGTGAGGAGAAGAGTTATTGATTAACTTATTAACCTAAAATGTTTATTAACTTAAAAATGCACATGGAAGGAAAGAAAAGCAGATGTAGAAAACCTTATTAAGGCCAGAAAAAGGGTAAAAATAAGCAAAGAAAACACATAGCAAATAGAAAATAGAATACAAGGTGGTAGGAATATTTCCAAATATATTAGTGATTGAGGTAAATGTAAATGATCAAAACTTTCCAGTTAAAAGAGAATGTCAGACTGGAGAGAAACACAAAACAAAATGCAACTATACACTGTATGCAGAAAACATATTTAGAACATAATGACACATAAATATGGACAAAAAGTGATGGAAAATGTGTAGCAGGCAAAAACTAACCAAAAGAAAGCTGATACCATTATATTAATATCAGACAAATTGATCTTAAAACAAAAATAATTGGGGATAAAAATGAACAGTCATCACATAAAAATAGAAGAAACGATTCACCAGAAATATATGATATATATGACATAGTTTGTATCTAACAATATAGCTTCAAAATATATACAGCAAAACTTGCTAGAGGGCTTCCCTGGTGGCGCAGTGGTTGGGAATCTGCCTGCCAATGCAGGGGACACGGGTTCGAGCCCTGGTCTGGGAGGATCCCACATGCCGCAGAGCAACTAAGCCCGTGAGCCACAACTACTGAGCCTGTGTGCCTGGAGCCTCTGCTCTGCAACGAGGGGCCACGATAGTGAGAGGCCCGCGCACCGCGATGAAGAGTGGCCCCTACTCTCTGCAACTGGAGAAAGCCCTCGCACAGCAACGAAGACCCAACACAGCCCAAAATAAATTAATTAATTAATAAACTCCTACCCCCAACATCTAAAAAAAAATTATAATGGATACTAGAAAATATTCAGTGCTGAAAAAAAATGAAACATTATACATCCAAGTTTATGGGATGCAGCTAAAAACAATTGTCAGGGAAATTAATCACCTAAATATATACTTTAGAAACAAAGGAACATTAAAAATACTCTACTGATCAGATTCAGGAAGTTAGAGATCATCCAGAGCAAACATAAAGAAAGTAGAAGAGGGGAAAAAAAAGCGCGAGGTAATTAAATTTAAAAAAATATGTTAGAGACTGTCAAAAAATTCATAAAATAGACAAACCTTTGACAGATTCATCCAGAAACAAAAACACACAAGTAAGCAAAAGTCACACATCAACAATTTTAGGATAGTAGGAGGGACAATTGTAGATATAGCAGAGATTTAAAGACTCATCAGCAAATACTAAAAATTACTGTCTGCTGATAAATTTGAAAAACCTTGTGTGGTAGGAGCCTCCAGGAGTGCATAGCTCTGTGTAGTCCGCTCCCACACTGCCTAGAGCTAACCCGAGCAACAAATAGGATATTGTGAAAATGATGGTGTGTGAGTTTCGAGGCCAGGTCAGAAAAGACATTGTGGCTTCATCTTGCTCTCCCTTGGATACCCACCCCGGGGAAGCCAGCCACCATTTTGGGAGTATACTCAGGCAAGCTCGGCTGCAAATGATGAGGAACTGAGGCCTCCTGCTATCAGCCATGTGAGTGGTCCAAATTAGAAGTGGATCCTCCAGCTCCAGTGAACCTTCAAATGGCAGCAACCCTGGCTGACATCGTGACTGCAGATTCATGTGAGATACCCTGAAACAGAAGCACCCAGCTAGTCATTCCTGAATTCCTGACGCATAAAAATTATGTGAAGTAATAAATAGTGATTGTTATTTAAAGTGCTAAGTTTAAGGATGATTTTTAAATTTTTAATAAACTTTATGTACATATGTATTTATTTTAAATATACTTTACTTCTTAGAGCATTTTTAGGTTCACAGCAAAATTGAGGATAAAATACACTCAGTTCTCATATACTCCACTCTCCATCGCCACACAGTCTCCCCAACTATCAACATCCTGCACCAGAGCAGTACGTTTATTACGATTGATGAGCCTACATTGACATATCAACACTCAGAGTTCATAGTCTACATTAGGGTTCACTCCTGGTGTTTTCCAGTCTATGGATTTTGACAAATGTTCAATAACATGTATCCACCATTATAGTATCTACAGAATAGTTTCACTGCCTTAAAATCCTCTGTGTTGGGCAGATTCATCCCTCCCTGCCCCCCTGCTCCTGGCAATCACTGAACTTTTTACTGCCTCCATGGTTTGCCTTTTTCAAAATATCATATAGTTGGAATCATTCAGTATGCAGCCTTTTCAGATTGGCTTCTTTCACTTAGTAATATGCATTTAAGTTTCCTCCATGTCTTTTCATGGCTTGGTATCTCATTTCTTTTTAGCACTAAATAATATTTCTTTGTTTGGACATATTGCAGTTCATTTATCCATTCACCTACTGAAGAATATCATGGTTGTTTCCAAATCTTGGCAAGAATAAATAAAACTGCTATAAACATTTATGTGCAAGTTTTTGAATGGACATACATTTTCAACTCATTTGAGTAAATACAAAGCAGCATGATTACTGCGTCATACAAGAGTATATTTGGTTTTGTAAGAAATTGCCTGTCTTCCACAGTGACTGTACCAATTTGCATTTCCACCAGCAATGAATGAGAGTTCCTGTAGCTCCACATCCTTGCCAGCACTTGGTGATGTCAATGTTCTGGATTATGGCCTTTCTAATAGGTGTGCAGTGGTATTTCATTGTCTTAATTTGCATTTCCCTAATGAGATATGATGTGGAACATCTTTCTATATGCTATTTGCCATCTATACATCTGCTCTGGGGAGGTGTTTGCTCAGATCTTCTGCCTATTTTTTAATCAGGTTGTTCATTTTCTTATTGTTGATTGTTAAGAGTTCTTTGTACATTTTGGATAACAGTCCTTTTTCAGATATGCCTTTTGTAAATATTTTCTCCAGGTCTGTGTCTTATCTTCTCATTCTCTTGACAGTGTCATTTGAAAAGCAGAAGTATTTAATTTAATGAAGTCCATTGTATCAATTCTTTATTTCATGTCCTCCTATGCTATTTTCAAGTAGTTTTATGGTTTTTGCATTTTACATGTAGGTCTATGGTCCATTTTGAGTTAATTTTTGCAAAGGGTGTAAAGTTTGTGTCTATATTCATTTTGTGTGTGTGTAGATGTCCAGTTGTTCCAGCACCATTTGTTGAAAAGACGATCTTTTCTCCATTGTATTGCCTTTGTTCCTTTGTCAAAGATCAGTTAACTATACTTACATGGGCTATTTTGGGGATCTCTATTGTGTTCCATTGATCTATTTGTCTCTTATTTTGCCAATACTATGCTGTCTTGATTACTGTAGCTTTACAGTTAAGTCTTGTAGTCAGGTAGTGTCAATCCTCCATCTTTGTTCTTCCTTTTTCAATATTGTGGGAGCTGTTCTGGGTCTTTGTCTTGCCATACAAACTTTAGAATCAGTTTATTGATACCCACAAAATAGTTTGCTGGGATTTTGACTGGGACTGTGTTGAAATTTTAGGGCAATTTTTTATGCAGCAATACAACTAACCCACCCAGGGGAAATAGAAAGTTTTCTTAGGAAAAAAATGTATCTTACTAAAACTGATTTTAGAAGGAATAGAAAACTTGAATAGCTCAATAGGTTGAATCAGTAGTTAAAAATCTACCAACAAAGGAAAACAAAACAAGACAAAATAAAATACTGATACACTGACCTTACAGGTGATTCTCACAAAACTTTCATAAAACAATCCCTATTCTATGTAAATTATTCCATAAAACAGAAAAAAAAAGGGAGAACTTCCCATCCCAGTTTAGAAGGACAATATAATCGTTGTACCAAGCTAGACAAGGATAATATGAGGAAGAAAAAATTATAGGCCAATCATAGCTGTAAAAATCCTAACTGAAATGACAGCAAACAATTCAAAATTCTACATAAAATTACTATAATTTCAATATTAGTGTTTAATCCCAAGAATGAACACTGTTTTAATAACAGAAAATCTGTAGATATAATACTAAATGCTTCTAGATTAAAGAGAAACATCACACAACCATCTCAAATAGATGTAGTATTTTGAAAAACATGATAAAAGTTGACACCCATTAATTAATTTTTAAAAACCCTTAGCAAGCTAGAACGTTCTACTATGTCAAAGGATATCTACCAATAACCTACCAGAAATAGTACACAGTATAGTGAAATATTGGAAAGCTTCCCTCTGTCTTCAGGAACACAACCAGGGGGAGTTGATCCCAGTCATTAGGGTTGGCTGAGAGAGTTTGGTGGGTTTGGATTTCCAGTTCTGAAGCTAGGTAATGACTGGAGTCAAATACCTCAGTGCTTTTGCTATGGCTGGTATGACCACAGAAACAGGAATTATACCAAAATCATGAAATCTTTGAATCCTGGAATCAGAATAAAAGAAGGATAGAAACTTAGAATCATAAAATATTTATTTAGAGTCCTAAATCTCATAATAATAGAATGATACAGTCCTAGAATCCTAGAAAAATGAATGTTAAATTCCTAGAATCTGGGAATAATTGAATATTCTTCTAAACTATTTATTTATTTATTTACTTGTTGCAGGCTAAGAAATTCTTCCTTTATTGAGCCAAAATAGGAATTCTTGCAATTTCTTTCTTTCCTTGAGACCACCCATGGCAGCATTTTAAAGTCATATTCAAAAACAACTGTTATATCCCCTCATCTTCTCTTCTCAGGGTAAATATTCCTAATTCTTTCACTTATTATATCCAAATATTATACTAAAAACCAGATACTTTGATACTCTATAGATCTCCTGTTACTCATCAAACTTTCATCCACTGTTTTAACAACTATTGATGGCTCTTGCCTGAAATAACTATTATTATGTTGTTTGCCAAATAGCGATTTTCTTACTCCATCATTCCTTATACGTTTATTAGTTGACATCACTGTTTATACCCGTATGGATTCGTGAATTATTTTTTTTTCCCAGGGGATTTAGTTTATTACTATCACTTTTTATTTTGATGCTCAAACTTCTCCAGATTTTCACAGCAGGAGCCCCTTGGTATGACTCTGCAGCTCCATTTAAATAAATGATACAGACACATCTTAAGTTCCACAGTGAACACACTCCCTGCCTTCCTTTCTCCAAAGTTACCTCCAAAAGAAAATGGTATAGATGCATGTTTTTGTACATGGATTACATACGCATGTACCTACAATAAATGTGGTATTTTTTCCTGAGTGGTATCATACTTAATGAAGCCTTTTCAATGTGCCTTTTCCCTAATCAATAGGAATTTGAGAGCCATCCATGCTGATACAGCTAGATTTAGTTAGGCTGTTTCAACTGCTCTTTAGTAGTCTGTTGCATGATAAACAACTTAAAAAAATCTACATCTCCACTGATGAACAGTTAGGATGTTTCCGTTTTTTAGTTGTTACAATTGGTACAGGGTATTTTTCCTTATGTCTGTCTCCATCGACCATATGAGAGCATTTCTCCAGGGCTGACAATCCAGAAGTAAAATTTCTTGGTCATACTATATGCTTCTTTTAATATAGAAGGAACAACTTGCTCTCCAAAGTGGTTTTACCAATTTACACTCCCACCTGTGACATGTGAGAGTTCCTGTTTCTCAAGATCCTCACCAATATTTGGTATTACAAGACTTTTTAACTTTTGCCAGTGTGAAGGCTGTGAAAAGTTATATTAGGGGTGTTAAATTTGAATACTAGGGAGGTTAAGCATCTTTTCATGTGCTTACTTCCTGTTGGAGTTTCTGTGCATTATCTGTTTGTCTATTAAGTTAACTTTAAAGAATTATTTTATGAGTTCTTTATACATCCTGCATATTAATTACTATGGCTTGTATGTATACAAATATCTTCTCCCAGTGTGTAGCTTACCTTTTAACCTTGTTTATAGTATATTTTGGCATACAGAGGTTTAAATTTTTAACATAGTCAAATGTATGAGTGAAATCAAAGTTTATCCAACTTTGTGGGTTGTAATTTTTGCATCTTTAAGAACTCTTAGCTACTCGGATATTAATCTCTTATATTGTCTTTAAAAGGTTTTGTCTTTATATTTTTAATCTATCCTCTGCGTGTGATGTGAGGGTGTGTGGCAGACTCCCATTCTTCCTTGTTTACCATACCCCAACTTATTTCAGTTCCTGTTAACAGTGTACTTCCTTCCCGTTCTGACTTCCTTACAGCCAGAAGTGGTCATGCGACCTGATTCTGCCTAATGAGGTATAAGCAGAAGACTGCTTACAAGAAGTTGCAAAAACACTGCACAGAGGACCCTGTACCCATCACCTATCATCTCCTGATGGTAACATCTCAAATAACTATAGTACATTACCAGAAGGAAATAGACATTAACACCATACAATTATTATTTTTTAAACATCTTTATTGGAGTAAAATTGCTTTACAATGGTGTGTTAGTTTCTGCTTTATAACAAAGTGAATCAGCTATACATATACATATATCCCCATATCTCTTCCCTCTTGCGTCTCCCTCCCTCCGATCCTCCCTATCCCACCCCTCTAGGTGGTCACAAAGCACAGAGGTGAACTCCCTGTGCTGTGCGGCTGCTTCCCACTAGCTATCTATTTTACATTTGGTAGTGTATATATATGTCCATACCACTTTCTCACTTTGTCCCAGCTTACCCATCCCCCTCTCTGTGTCCTCAAGTCCATTCTCTAGTAGGTCTGCATCTTTATTCCCATCCTGCCCCTAGGTTCCTCATAACCATTTAAAAAAATATTCCATATATATGTGTTAGCAAATGGTATTTGTTTTCTCTTTCTGACTTACTTCACTTTGTATGACAGACTCTAGGTCCATCCACCTCACTACAAATAACTCAATTTCGTTTCTTTTTATGGCTGACTAATATTCCATTGTATATATGTGCCACATCTTCTTTATCCATTCATCTGTCGATGGACACTTAGGTTGCTTCCATGTCCTGACTATTGTAAATAGAGCTCCAATGAACATTGTGGTACATGACTCTTTTTGAATTATGGTTTTCTCAAGGTATATGCCCAGTAGTGGGATGCTGGGTCGTATGGTAGTTCTATTTTTAGTTTTTTAAAGAACCTCCATACTGTTCTCCATATGGCTGTATCAATTTACATTCCCACCAACAGTGCAAGAGGGTTCCCTTTTCTCCACACCCTCTCCAGCATTTATTGTTTGTAAATTTTTTGACGATGGCCATTCTGACTGGTGGGAGGTGATACCTCATTGTAGTTTTGATTTGCATTTCTCTAATGATTAGTGATGTTGAGCAATCTTTCATGTGTTTTTTAGCAATCTGTGTATCTTCTTTGGAGAAATGTCTATTTAGGTTTTCTGCCCATGTTTGGATTGGGTTGTTTGTTTTTCTGATATTGAGCTGCATGAGCTGCTTGTAAATTTTGGAGATTAATCCTTTGTCAGTTGCTTCATTTGCAAATATTTTCTCACATTCTGAGGGTTGTCTTTTCGTCTTGTTTATGGTTTCCTTTGCTGTGCAAAAGCTTTTACGTTTCATTAGGTCCCATTTGTTTATTTTTGTTTTTATTTCCGTTTCTCTAGGAGGTGGGTCAAAAAGCATCTTGCTGTGGTTTATGTCATAGAGTGTTATGCCTATGTTTTCCTGTTAGAGTTTTACAGTGTCTGGCCTTACATTTAGGTCTTTATCCATTTTGAGTTTATTTTTGTGTGTGGTGTTAGGGAGTGTTCTAATTTCATTCTTTTATATGTAGCTGTCCAGTTTTCCCAGTACCACTTATTGAAGAGACTGTCATTTCTCCATTGTATATTCTTGCCTCCTTTATCAAAAATAAGGTGACCATATGTGCATGGGTTTATCTCTGGGCTTTCTCTCCTGTTGCATTGATCTATATTTCTGTTTCTGTGCCAGTACCATACTGTCTTGATTGCTGTAGCTGTGTAGTACAGTTTGCAGGCAGGGAGACTGATTCCTCCAGCTCCGTTTTTCTTTCTCAAGATTTCTTTGGCTATTTGGGGTCTTTTGTGTTTCCACACAAATTGTGAAATTTTTTGTTCTAGTTTGGTGAAAAATGCCGGTAATAGTTTGATAGGGATTGCATTGAATCTGTAGATTGCTTTGGGTAGTAGAGTCATTTTCACAATGTTGATTCTTCCAATCCAAGAACATGGTATATCTCTCCATCTGTTTGTATAATCTTTAATTTCTTTCATTAATGTCTTATAGTTTTCTGCACAGAGGTCTTTTGTCTCCCTAGGTAGGTTTATTCCTAGGTATTTTATTCTTTTTGTTGCAGTGGTAAATGGGAGTTTTTCCTTAATTTCTCTTTCAGATTTTTCATCATTAGTGTATAGGAATGCAAGAGATTTCTGTGCATTAATTTTGTATCCTGCTACTTTACCAAATTCATTGATTAACTCTAGTAGTTTTCTGGTAGCATCTTTAGGATTCTCTGTGTGTAGTATCATGTCATCAATAAACAGTGACAGATTTACTTCTTCTTTTCCAATTTGGATTCCTTTTATTTCTTTTTTTTCTCTGATTGCTGTGGCTAAAACTTCACAAACAGTGTTGAATAAGAGTGGTGAGAGTGGGCAACCTTGTCTTGCTCCTGTTCTTAGTGGAAATGGTTTCAGTTTTCATCATTGAGGACGATGTTGGCTGTGGGTTTGTCATATATGGCCTTTATTATGTTCAGGTAAGTTCCCTCTATGCCTATTTTCTGGAGGGTTTTATCATAAATGGGTGTTGAATTTTGTAGAAAGCTTTTTCTGCATCTACTGAGATGATCATATGGTTTTTATTCTTCAATTTGTTAACATGGTGTATCACATTGATTGATTTGCGTATATTGAAGAATCCTTGCATTCCTGGGATAAACCCCACTTGATCATGGTGTATGATCCTTTTAATGTGCTGTTGGATTCTGTTTGCTAGTATTTTGTTGAGGATTTTTGCAGCTTTGTTTATCAGTGATATTGGCCTGTAGTTTTCTTTCTTTGTGACATCTTTGTCTGGTTTTGGTATCAGGGTGATGGTGGCCTCGTAGAATGAGTTCGGGAGTGTTCATCCCTCTGCTGTATTTTGGAAGAGTTTGAGAAGGATAGGTGTTAGTTCTTCTCTAAATGTTTGATAGAATTAGCCTGTGAAGCCGTATGGTCCTGGGCTTTTGTTTGTTGGAAGATTTTTAATCACAGTCTCAATTTCAGTGCTTGTGATTGGTCTGTTTATAGTTTCTATTTCTTCCTGGTTCAGTCCCAGAAGGTTGTACTTTTCTAAGAATTTGTCCATTTCTTCCAGGTTGTCCATTTTATTGGCATAGAGTTGCTTGCAGTAATCTCTCGTGATCCTTTGTATTTCTGCATTGTCAGTTGTTACTTCTTTTTCATTTCTAATTCTATTGATTTGCGTCTTCTCCCTTTTTTACTTGATGAGTCTGGCTAATGTATCAATTTTGCTTATCTCCCCAAAGAACCAGCTTTTAGTTTTATTGATCTTTGCTATTGTTTCCTTCATTTCTTTTTCATTTATTTCTGATCTGGCCTTTATTATTTCTTTCTTTCTGCTATCTTTGGTGTTTTTTTATTCTTCTTCTCTAATTGCTTTAGGTGTAAGGTTAAGTTTATTTGAGATGTTTCTTGTTTCTTAAGGTAGGATTGTATTGCTATAAACTTCCGCCTTAGAACTGCTTTTGCTGCATACCATAGGTTTTGGGTCGTTGTGTTTTCATTGTCATTTGTTTCTAGGTATTTTTTGATTTCCTCTTTGATTTCTTTAGTGATCTCTTGGTTATTTAGTAGCGTATTATGTAGCCTCCATGTATTTGTATTTTTTACAGTTTTTTTTTCCTGTAATTGATATCTAGTCTCATAGCATTGTGGTCGGAAAAGATACTTGATATGATTTCAATTTTCTTAAATTTACCAAGGCTTGATTTGTGACCCAAGATATGATCTATCCTGGAGAATGTTCCATGAGCATTTGAGAAGAAAATGTATTCTGTTGTTTTTGGATGGAATGTCCTATAAATATCAATTAAGTCCATCTTATTTAATGTATCATTTAAAGCTTGTGTTTCCTTATTTATTTCATTTTGGATGATCTGTCCATTGGTGAAAGTGGGGTGTTAAGATCTACTACTATGATTGCATTACTGTTGACAGCTGTTAGCATTTGCCTTATGTATTGAGGTGCTCCTATGTTGGGTGCATAAAGATTTACAATTGTTATATCTGCTTCTTGGATTGATCCCTTGATCATTATGTAGTCTCTTTATTTGTCTCTTATAATAGTCTTTATTTTAAAGTCTATTTTGTCTGATATGAGAATTGCTACTCCAGCTTTCTTTTGATTTCCATTTGCATGGAATATGTTTTTCCGACCCCCACTTTCAGTCTGTATGTGTCCCTAGGTCTGACGTGGGTATCTTGTAGACAGCATATATATGGGTCTTGTTTTTGTATCCATTCAGCCAGTCTGTGTCTTTTGGTGGGAGCATTTAATCCATTTACATTTAAGGTAATTATCGATATGTATGTTCCTATTACCATTTTCTTAATTGTTTTGGGTTTGTTATTGTAGGTCTTTTCTTTCTCTTGTGTTTACTGCCTAGAGAAGTTCCTTTAGCATTTATTGTAAAGCTGGTTTGGTGGTGCTGAATTCTCTTAGCTTTTGCTTGTCTGTAAAGGTTTTAATTTCTCCGTTTAATTTGAATGAGATCCTTGCTGAGTAGAGTAATCTTGGTTGTAGGTTTTTCCCTTTCATCACTTTAAATATGTCCTGCCAGTCCCTTCTGGCTTGCAGAGTTTCTGCTGAAAGATCAGCTGTTAACCTTATGGGGATTCCCTTGTATGTTACTTGTTGTTTTTCCCTTGCTGCTTTTAACATTTTTTCTTTGTATTTCATTGTTGTGATTAATATGTGTCTTGGTGTGTTTCTCCTTGGATTTATCCTGTATGGGACTCTCAGCACTTCCTGGACTTGATTAACTATTTCCTTCCCCATATTAGGGAAGTTTTCAATTATAATCTCTTCAAATATTTTCTCAGTCCTTTTCTTTTTCTCTTCTTCTTCTGGGATCCCTATAATTTGAATGTCAGTGAGTTTAATGTTGTCCCAGAAATCTCTAAGACTGTCCTCAATTCTTTTCATTCTTTTTTCTTTATTCTGCTCTGCAGTAGTTATTTCCACTATTTTATCTTCCTGGTCACTTATCCGTTCTTCTGCCTCAGTTATTGTGCTATTGATTCCTTCTAGAGAATTTTAAATTTTATTTATTTTGTTCTTCATCATTGTTTGTTTGCTCTTTAGTTCTTCTAGGTCTTTGTGAAATGTTTTGTATTTTCTACATTCTATTTCCAAGATTTTGGATCATCTTTACTATCATTACTCTGAATTCTTTTTCAGGTAGACTGCCTATTTCCTCTTCATTTGTTTGGTCTGGTGGGTTTTTACCTTTGCTCCTTCATCTGCTGTGTGTTTCTCTGTCTTCTCTTTTTGCTTAACTTACTGTGTTTGGGGTCTCCTTTTTGCAGCCTGAAGGTTCGTAGTTCCCATTGTTTTTGGTGTCCTCCTTCAGTGGCTAAAGTTGGTTCTGTGGGTTGTGTAGGCTTCCTGGTGGAGCAGATTGGTGCTGTGTTCTGGTGGATGAGGCTGGATCTTGTCTTTCTGGTGGGCAGGACCATGTCTGGTGTAACACCATACAATTAAATAGGCTACATATAGACCTCACTTGGATTTTAGCAGTTTTTGCATGTACTCATTTTTTTAGAAATTAATTTATTATTTATTTTTAATTTTTGGTGCATTGGGTCTTCGTTGCTGCACGCGGCCTTTTTCTAGTTGTGGCAAGTGGGGGTTACTTTTCGTTATGATGCGCGGGCTTCTCATTGCAGTGGCTTTCTTGTGGAGCACAGGCTCTAGGCATGCGAGCTTCATTAGTTGTGGCACATGTAGTTGTGGCTCACAGGGTGTAGAGTGCAGGCTCAGTAGTTGTGGTGCATGGGCTTAGTTGCTCCATGGCATGTGGGATATTCCTGGACCAGGGCTCGAACCCATGTCTCCTGCAGTGGCATGTGGATTCTTAGCCACTGTGCCACCAGGGAAGCCCCTGCATGCACTCATTTTAAAAAAAATATCTCTTGTGTATAGTCTATGACATTTTATCACATGTATAGATTTGTATAAACACAACCATAGTCAAGATACAGGACTGTTTTATCACCACAAAGCATCTCTCTCTCCTGCTACCTCTTCATAGTCACACCCTTCCCTGATTTTCCTGGTGGAAAGTGCCCAGAGAGGAGGGGTGGCAACCACTAGTCTGTTCTCCATCTCTAAATTTTTGGTGCTTGAGAATGTTATCTAGATGTAATATGTAGCATATAATATTTTGAGGCTGCTTTTTTCACTCAGCATAGTTCCATGAAGATCCACCCAAGTTGTATATGTCATTAGTTTGTTCCTTTTTATTGCTGAGTATTATTCCTTTTGTTTAACCATTCACTCATGGAAGGACACTTGGGTTGTTTCCAGTTTGGGGAAATTACAAACAAAGCTGCTATGAACATGCTTATACAAGTTTTTTCTGTGAACATACTTTCATTTCTTTAGGATAAGTGCTCAAGAGTGCATTTACAGGTTGTATGGTAAGTGTACGTTTAATTTTTTAAGAAACTACCAGCTGTTTCCAGAGGGATTGCACCATTTTTCATTCCCATCAGTGGTGGATGAGAGATTCAGTTTTGTCACTGTTTGGTGCTATCAGTGTTTTTCATTTTAGCCATGGGTGTGTAGTGGTATCTCATCATTTTAATTTGCATTTCCCTAGAGGCTAGTGATGTTGAACATATTTTCATATGCTTCTTTGAAATGACATATTTAAAATCACATCTTTCACTGTACTTATAAAAAAGATTGTTAAAAAAAAAGATTGTTGAATTTTGGCATATACTGATCTCTACTCAGCAACCATACTAAACTCTTTAATTAGTTTTAATAGTTTCTAGATGATATTGAACTTATTGTTCACAAAATGACAATTTTGCCTCCTTCCTTCTTACTTATACTTCTCTTCTTTCTCTTATCCAGTTGTTCCTAATGTACCCCTAGAATTATTATTCTCAACTTTAATGAAAATGTTTCCACTACCTCACCATTAAGCATGATGTTGATTTTTGGCACAAGAGATTTAGAATCCATTTATCTACTCCAATTTTACTAAGAATTTTTTTAAAACATCAAGAATATATGGTGAATTTATCAAATGTCTTCACAGTCTCTTCAGAGAGGATCACATCTTTTCCACCTTTATCTTTCAACAAATTTAATTATAATTTAGATTACTAATATTGATGTATGGTGAGGCAAAAAAATAAAGAAAGAGAGAGAGAGAGAAAAGAAAAAAGAAGCAGTCCAAGCTTGTTTATAAGGTTTTTTTTTTTTTTTTGGCTGCACCATGTGACACACAGGATCTTAGTTCCTTGACCAGGGATCGAACCCAGGCCTCCTGCTATGGAAGAGCAGAGTTCTAACCACTGGACTGCCAGGGAAGTCCCTGGACTGTTTTCTTTTTGCTGCACTTTTTTTGTCACAGTCGCCAACAGTGTTATGATAACTTTACAAAAAGCAGTTGGATACTTTCCTTTTCTGTGCGCTCTAACAGTTTAAACAGAACTGGAGTTATCCCTTTCCTAAGGACTTGAGATAACTTACCTGTGAAGCATTTGCATCTGGGGCTTTTGGGGGACAGCTCCTTGCCACCTGCCAGAGGGATCATGTAATTCCTCTATTTGAGATTCTTCAATGGCTTCCCAGTGACCTTAGAATAAAATCTGACTCCTAGCCACAGCCTTCCAGCCCTGCAGGACTGTCCCAGATCTGTTAACAACCTCCTTTCATACAGTCTCCTGCTTGCTGTTCACTGCACTTCAGCCCCTCGGGTCCCTTTTCTGATCCTGAAACATACCAGGCTCTTTCCAGCCCTGGAGGCTTTGCATTTGCTGGTTCCTCTGCCTGGAATGTTCTTTTAGCTCTTATATTGCATGGCTTATTCTCATCCTTTGGGTCTTGTCATATATCACATCTCAGACAAGCCCTCCCTCACCATCTTATCTGCTGTGAGGTCCTTTACTTCTCTCTCAACATTCTGTTTATTTCCTTAATGTATCACTCATTATGCTCTGTTATTATCTTGCTAACTTTCTACTTGCTTATTGTTTGCTACACCACCGTCTATCCCACTGTCGACTATGAACCCTTTTGAGTTCCCTGGAAACTTGCCTGTCTTAGGTACTCTGTTTCCATTCTCTAGAACTCTATTTGGCACATAGCAGACAGCCAAACAAACAAATGAATAAAAAATATTGTTGACTGAATGAGTTAATCAGAGGACCAGTGAAGGGACCACCGTTGTCAGAAAACAGATAAGAAGAAATCAACTAGGGTGGAGCTCAGGTTTGTACAGGTTTAGGTGACAGCAAAAGAGCCAGGTGGAAAGTTCTGATAGGCATTTGGAGATGTAAGAATGTAGTGAATTGAAATGTTGATTTGAGAGTTATCCTTAACCATCTGTTAATGCACTTAATTACCTGCCTACTCATCCATTAATCCATCTGTCTCTTCATTCATCTATCCATGCATTGATATATTCATTCATGGATTCAGGCCACAAACTTTTGCATAAACCGTGAGTAAACCATGAGCCAAGCCCTGGGCACCAGGGTTACTTTGACCAATAGATAGTCGCTGCCCTCAAGGAGTATAAGTCTGAAAGGGATGGGAGAATAGGGGACATAAGTAATAACAGACTCTAGTAAGCACTGCTATGAGGTAGCTACAAGTGCATAATACAGAGCATAGTTGAAAATATACAGATAAAATAAAGAATTTAATCTTGAGGGTATGCCAGAAATTAGCGAGCAGTGGAGAGGAGGAGTTTATGAGAGCTGACAATCAAAGGAAGAGGTGGTTCATGGTGATAAAAGGAGACATGGGAGAGAAATTATATCACAGTAGAAAAAACTTGGGCTTTAGAGTCAGAATGACCACACTTTGAATCCTAGCCCTGCTTCTTACCAGTTGGGTATTATTCTCTCTGAGCCTCAGTTTTCTCCCTGGAAAATAGAGGTAATAGTGCTACCCTCATAGCAATGTTGTAGGGTATATCCTGCCTGATACACAGTAGATGCTCATCATGGTGGCCGGATGATGATGATAATAGTGGTGATGATGGTAGTGATGTTGGTGGTGGTGACAGTGTTGAAGATGGTGATGATGGTAACTGGAAGACAATTTAGATCAGGGGTCCCCAACCCCCGGGGCCTCAGACCGATAGCGGTCTACCGCCTATTAGGAACTGGACCGCACAGCAGGAGGTGAGTGGTGGGCGAGGGAGCAAAGTTTCATCTGCTGGAATGCTCCCCATCACTCGCACTACCGCTTGAACCATCCTTCCCCCTCCCCCCAACTCTGTCTGTGGAAAAAATTGTCTTCCACAAAACCGGTCCCTGGTGCCATAAAGGTTGGGGAGCGCTGATTTAGAGACCTTCCTTCTTGCTTGTTGAGCAATATTTGACTTGGATTTCTTCAGGCGTTGACCCTTGTTAGGAGAAAGCTGCATGAAGTTTTGGTGGACAATAGAAGGGTGGGCCAAGTTTGTGCTGCCATCTTTTGCAGGATGACTGTAGTTTTGGTGGAAGCTGGACACAGACCATCCGCTTTCTGCAAGGAAAATGCATTAGCTACAATCCATTAAGCCGCTTTGCTGACTCATAATTTTTTATGATGACCGTTGAAATTAAGTGATTATATTTTTTTCTATTTTAAAAGATATGCCTTCCTGCTGGGCTTAGATAGTAGGGTCAAGTACGATGGTCAGGGGAACTGGTTTTTAGTTAGAATCAATTTTCTCTTGATGAATATGGGGGACTGTGGCTTGTAACTTGCCAAGAGGATCTGCATTTTGCCTTCTGTAGCTCTGCAGAGTGGAAAAGCACTGGGGATACTGAGGGTGGGGGGGAGCCTGTTGGGAAAAGATAACTATTTCTGTCAGGCAGGACTTAAAGGGTGATAGTGTCTCCTGCTTAAAGCACCCACCACTGTGCCCAGCACCCATCAGCTATGTGGCAAATAGACGTCTCAGGGACCTCCCTGGTGGTCCAGTGGTTAAGACTCCGTGCTTCCACTGTAGGAGTGTGTTCGATCCCTGGTCGGGGAACTACGATCCCACATGCCACGCGGTGTGGCCAAAAATAACACAAAAACCAAATAGACCTCTCATCCCCTCCCTCACATAGGCTTGGCATCCTGGTACCCTATTGGCAAGGACCACCTGAAAAGGGCAGGAAGCCAGGACATGAGAGCCAAACTCAGTGACTGGTGAGATCGTGGGTTCCAAAATGGCTGGAGGGAAGGAGACTACTCTTTAGCAAGTGCCTTCAGACTACCAAGCATTGTGCTAGGGGCTTCATGTTTGATCCTTACCATAGCCAAGAGGTAGTATTATCAACTCATTTTGCAAATGAGGAAATCAGGTCTCAGAGAAGGGAAGTGACTTGCTCCAAATCATCAAACTAATTCAAGGTTGAGCCAGCATGTGAGTCCAGGCCTTTCTGACCCCAAAGTCTCTACTCTTTCCATTATATACCCCTGTGAGGTTGGAATGCTGGGGACATGGGGTATTAAAAATGGAGTATCGGAAAGGAGACTGAGGTGTGGGACAGCCAACAGCTCTGATCTCTCCCCACTTATCTCAGGGCGTTAAGTTCTTGGAGAAGCCAAACTTCAAGAGAGCTAGGTCTGAGCTGGCAGCACATGGGGGGAGGGAGAATGGGAAACAAGAAGATATGGGGGGAAGGTGAGAGGGGTTGCTCAGAATTTCCAGGATCTCCTGCTACCCAAAGCCTCTCTCCACCATTTCTCATCCCCAGATCCTCCATGGCACAGTGCAGGCCGGGAGCCACCCTGCTCTGGTGTGAGTTCAGCCCTAAGCTCTTTGGGGAGCCAGGCCTCTGCAGAGACCCAGGGACCTCTTAACAGTCTCATGGCTTCATGGCTTGGGGCCCATGAGCTTTCCAGGATCTTACACAAATATTTAAGCCCTTAGAATAAAACTAAACTGGCTCTAAAACATGAGCAGATAAACAGCAACATCAAAATTAATCAATGTTTAACTAAATGACTACAAATGCAGTATTATGCCAACTAGTCACAGGCATCCCAAACTAATTCTTAGAATAAAGTTAAGTACAAGTTACAAAACAAAATGAATAATTCACTCTTCACAAAACTCAAAATTATAAAAATCCTTTACAAAACTTTCACTGAAGTAAATGGTATTTGATGCAGGATCCGCTTATAATGCTTGTCACAGCAAGTTTATTATGCTTGCCAGCCTATGAAAGCCTTAGAAGGCCTCTGCTGGTCTTGCAGGGCGGGGTCCCTTTGGTTCACAGCAGTGGCCACAGAGGAAGAAAGCTGCAGCTGGTTTCCTTGAACTGGGTATCACAATTCAGTAGACAGGGACGTAGCTGGAGGCCATCTGCCATCAGCAGTTGTGGTCTCCTTGGAAACACTGGAGAAGGACAAGGAGCAAGGCAGCTGATTGGCTATACAAAGGAGACCAAAACACCCATCTGTCATCTGCTCTGCCTGGGCCAGGAGAGCAACATGCTCAGATGTGGGTTTTAGCAGCTCCCTCTGGCTGCTGCTGTGTGGAGAAGGGGCTGGTGGAGCAGAAAAACCAGGGAGGAGACTGTAGCAGGGTCCAGTGAAGAGGTGATGGTGGTGTGGCCTGCAGGAGGGGCAGTGGAGATGGAGGCAAGAAGGTGGCTTTGAGAGATGTGCATAAGATAGACACAGCAGGGCTTTCTAGATAACTGAAATGTGGAGAGTGAGAGGAGGAAGAGGCCTGGATCGGAGGAGGGAATGAATGGTGGTGCTGACAGCAGCAGGGGATGCAGGAGAGCAATGTTTGGTACATGCCGATGTCAGATGGCATCATGCAAACCTAGTAGGCTTGAGGGGCTTAAGGGATGTCCAAAGGAAACTGTCCAGGATGCAAACTGACGTGCTGGCTTCACAAGGTGGGCCCAAGGTGCGGACACAGATGAGGGCACACACATGGGTCAGGCAGAGCATGTTTATTTCGCTGAAGGATCATAGGGCAGAGCCCTCTTCCACCCTGGGCTTTCACCTTATACACCATTCATTCGCTCCATCCACGAAACCTCTTCTGATGTTCACGGTCTGGTGGGGAATGAGACGTGAATGAGAGCAGCTGTGCTGCGAGGTGGACAGGGCTCCCCACTGTGAATGCTGTGGTCTCCGCTTTATCTGTTGGGTGTGGTGGGGTCATAGCAGGCCTCGTGGAAGAGGAGGTATTGAACTGGTTCTGGGAGGTTGGGCTGGGTACATACGAGAGAAAGTTACTCTGGGCAGAGAGAAGACCAGGCTAGCTCATGGAGCACAGATTACTGGCTAAGTGTTTTGCCATGGCTGTTTGGGATTGGAAGAGAAAAGAAAAAGTTCTAAATTAAGACTTACTGAACCTCTACAAGGTGCTGTATTAGTTTCCTATCGCTACTGTAACAAATTACCACAAATTTAAAACAACACAAAGCTATTCTCTTTCACTTCTAGAAGTCGGAAGTCTGAAATCAGTCTCACTGGGCTAAAGTCAGGGTATCAGCAAGGCCGATTCTTCCTGAAGGCTCTGAGGGGAGCATCTGTTCCTTTGCCTTTTTCAGCTTCTGTATTCCTTAGCTTGCGGCCCTTTCCTCCGTGTTCCAAGTTCGTCACTCCAGCCTCTGCTTCCATCATCACATTGCCTTCTCCTGTGGCTCTCACCCACCTGCATCTCTTTTATAAGGACTGTTGTGATTATATCAGGCCCACCTGGATAATACAGATTAATCCAGGATAATGGCAAACTCCTTACTTTAATTACATTGGCAACATCCCTTTTGCTACGTAAGGTAGCATTCACAGTTTCTGGGGGTTAGGATGTGGTCATCTTTGGGGGCCATGACTCAGCCTCCCATAGGTGCTCAGCACATTCATCATCCCCAGGGTATGGAGAGCACACTCAGGCCCTGAGAAGCCTGTCTGGACCAAGGCCTAGGCTTTCAGTTTCTACTCCAGGCTGACTGCAGAAACTCTGTGTGGAATCTGGCCACTGTCCCTGAGCTCAGAGAGTGCCTAGTTTCTAATTAAGTTGCACTGCAGTATTTAGGTAAACGAGGTAGGTGGGGAACAGAGGAATAGAACAGAGCTAAACAGGCTCTTTACAACAGGACTTCAGCATACTGTGTACTTTGACTCTCAAAACTTAACTCATCATGAAGCAGTGAGATAGCAGTGCTCCACTGAACACAGTCTAGGCAGTGCTGCATAGACCAGGCTACCGCGTTGACTGTTTAGCCTGAAGGGGAAAAAACCTCGGGGGAGGAGGTGTTTCCTTCAGCTCTGAGAAAGATGAGAGTGGGAAGGAGAAAGCCTTAGTTCCACATTTCTTTACTGAATAAATGCACCTTCTAGGTGCTGGGTATATATTGGTGAGTTGTATAATTGTGTTTCTTGCCCTAAAGGAGCTTACAACCTATGTAATGGATAAAAGTAAAAATGATTGATTTCAACACTACCCCTTGAGATAAGGGCTGTGGAGGAAATGTCCAGAATGGAAGGAAAGGGAATAACAGGGTGTTCAAAGGTGTCATTTAAACCAGAACCTGAAGGAGAAGGAGACAGCAATCCAAAGGCTGGAGCAAGAACACTCCAGGCAGAGAGGACAGCATGAGTAAAGGCCCTGAGGTGGGAGGTTGTGTGACATATTTACAGAACTGAAAGGATGAAAGGAGGGCAGTGTGGCTACAGCACATGAACATGGGTGGGGAAGAGGAGAAGGTTGGCAGGAGAAACTACCAGAGAGGCCAGATTACATGGGCAGTTGTGGGCCAAGGTGAAGAGTTTGGAAATCGTCGTGTAATTTTTAAGCAGGGAAGTTGCATAATTAAAACAAACAAACAAACAGTAACAACACAATGACAACATTGTCTGGAGAATAGACTGTAAGAAGCCAGAGGGTAAGTCTTGCTCCTACTGTGTTCCCAGTGTCCAGAGCAGTGCCTGGCAAATAGGACGTGCTCATTTAACAACTATTGGTTGAGTGAATAAGTCAGTAAGAAAAGTAGGACCCTTAGAACAGAGGCTGTTGTGGTAGTCTCTGCAGGTGAAGGACAATGGATATGGGAAGATGTGGGGGCATTCAAGATGTATTTTGGAACTAGAAGTGACAGGTGTTGCTGATGGGTTGAGGGTAAAGGGAGTGGTAAGGGAGGAATCTAGACTGTCTCCTGGGTTTCTGTCTCAAACTCCTGGGTTGATAATGGTGCCATTTTCTGTGAAGGGGAAGATTGGGAGAGGTTAAGGAATATTGGGAGTGGGAGTGAAAAAGAAAACCAAGAGTCCACTCTTGCACATGTTAGCCCTGAGATGCCTTTGAGATATCCAAGTGCAGATATCAAGTTGGCAGTCTGGAGGAGAGGTAAAGTGTGGTTTATAAACGTGGAAGTCATCATACACAGATGGGTATTAAAACCATGTCATGATCAAGATTGCCCAGGTTGAGAGTGGGACTGAAGGGAGAGGACGGCCAGGACTTAGGTGGATTCAAAATGGTGGTCTCAAGTTTGGACAACACTATAAAGCTACGGTAATCAAAACAGCATGGTATTGGCACAAAAACAGATATATGGATCAATGGAACAGATTAGAGAGCCCAGAAATGAACCCACACACCTACGGTCAATCAATCTTCAACAAAGGAGCCAAGAATATACAATGGAGAGAAGACAGTCTTTTCAGTAAGTGGTGTGGGGAAAGATAGACAGCTACATGTAAATCAATGAAGTTAGAACACTCCCTTACACCATACACAAAAAGAAACTCAAAATGGCTTAAAGACTTAAATACAAGATATGATACCAAAAAACTCCTGAAAGAGAACATAGGCAAAATATTCTCCAACATAAATCATAGCAATGTTTTCTTAGGTTGGTCTCCCAAGGCAATAGAAACAAAAGCAAAAATAAACAAATGGGACCTAATCAAACTTATAAGCTTTTGCACAGCAAAGGAAACCATAATCAAAATGAAAAGACAACCTACTGAATGGGGGAAAATATTTACAAATGATGTGACCAACAACGACTTAATTTCCAAAATATACAAACAGCTCATGCAGTTCTATGTCAAAAAAACCCCAACAACAACAACCCAATCAAAAAATGGGCAGAAGGGCTTCCCTGGTGGCACAGTGGTTGAGAATCCGCCTGCCGATGCAGGGGACACGGTTTCGTGCCCCGGTCCGGGAAGATCCCACATGCCGCGGAGCAACTGAGCCCGTGAGCCATGGCCGCTGAGCCTGTGCGTCCGGAGCCTGTGCTCCGCAATGGGAGAGGCCACAACAGTGAGAGGCCCGCATACCGCAAAAAAAAAAAAAAAAAAAAAAAAAAAAAAATGGGCAGAAGACCTAAAGAGACATTTCTCCAAGGAAGACATACAGATGGCCAATGGGCACTTGAAAAGATGCTCAACATCTCTAATTATTGGAGAAATGTAAATCAAAACAACAATGAGGTATCACCTCACACTAGTCAGAATGGCCATCATCAAAAAGTCGGCAAATAATAAATGCTGGAGAGGGTGTGGAGAAAAGGGAACCCTCTTGCACTGTTGGTGGGAATATAAATTGATACAGCCACTATGGAGAACAGTATGAAGGTTCCTTAAAAAACTACAAATAGAACTACCATACGACCCAGCAATCCCACTCCTGGGCATATATACAAAAAAAGATGAAAGCTCTAATTCAAAAAGATACATGCACCCCAATGTTCATAGCAGCATTTTTTTTACAATAGCCAAGACATGGAGGAAACCTAACTGTCCATCAACAAATGAACGGATAAAGAAGATAGGGTACATATATACAATGGAATATTACTCGGCCATAAAAAGAATGAAATAATGCCATTTGCAGCAACATGAATGGACCTAGAGATTATCATACTAAGTGTAGTAAGTCAGACAGAGAAAGACAAATACCATATGATATCACTTACATGTGGGATCTAAATAAAAGATACAAATGAATTTATTTGCAAAACAAAAACAGACTCACAGACATAGAAAACAAACTTATGGTTACCAAAGGGGAAGTGGGGGAAGGATAAATTAGGAGTTTGGGATTAACAGATACACACTACTATATATAAAATAAACAACAAGGTCTTACTGTATAGCACAGGGAACTATATTCAATGTCTTGTAATAACTTATAATGGAAAGGAATCTGAAAAACAATATATATATGTATAACTGAATCACTTTGCTGTACACCTGAAATTAACACATTGTAAATCAACTATATATCAATAAAAACAAACAAAAAGGTAGTCTTGGGCTTCCCTGGTGGCGCAGTGGTTGAGACTCTGCCTGCTAATGCAGGGGACACGGGTTCGAGCCCTGGTCTGGGAGGATCCCATACGCAGCGGAGCAACTAGGCCCGTGAGCCACAACTACTGAGCCTGCGCATCTGGAGCTTGTCCTCCGTAACAAGAGAGGCAGCGATAGTGAGAGGCCCACGCACCGCGATGAAGAGTGGCCCCCAATTGCCACAACTAGAGAAAGCCCTCGCACAGAAGCGAAGACCCAACACAGCAAAAATAAATAAATTAATTAATAAACTCCTACCCCCAACATCAAAAAAAAAAAAAAGGTAGTCTTAAGAACAAACATAAAGGTCATATTAGTGTGATGATCTGGAGAAATCTGTTTAACCCCTGTGAGTTTGCTTCTTTCTCTGTAAAATGAGAAGAATTCCTCCTCCTAGGACCATACTTCAAAGCACCAGACACACTAGTAGGGGCTCAAGAGGGGAGACAGCCCTAAGAGGGCTTAGAATTCCCCATCCTGAGAAAGCTGGAAAGGGGACAGACTTAGCTCTTCTGCAGCCAAATCCAGCAGAAATAGACCACTTAGCCATCTCTGTGAGCAAGTTCCCCTCACAGCTTTGTCTGTTATCCAGGCTCCTTCCCCGCGCTTGCCAGCCCTGCCCTAGCAAGGCAGTCCATCCTGCTTGCAGATTCTCAGAATGGCCACCAGAGGGAGCGCCTCTTCACGACTGGCACAGGCTGGCTCTCCTTTCCCTCCACCCCCAAACTCTCCCACCTCCTTGCCCTCCTTTTCCCTTTACTCGCTTTCCCCCTTTCGGCTTTGTTGTTGTTGTTATTGTTTTGTTTTTTGTTTTAATTTCAGAAGTATCTGCGAGTTTTAATAAACACAAGAGTCCAAATAGAATTTGGACAGTTCCCCAATCTTCTGTATTGTTACTGCCTTTTATAGTCTAGTTGTAATTACTAATAATCCTGTTTGAAGACTTGTTAGAGTCTTGAGAAATTTTGACCATTTAATCTGGGTCTTAGGAGCATCATTCCTTTGTCTTGAAGGAGAAGATGACTCCACTGAAGACTACGTTGTAATCCAGAAATTTTAGGAATACAGGCTAAGTGGACACACAGAGGGGCTGAGGCTGGAGGCCGTAGGGCTGCTTTCGCAAACCGCTCTGCGCGAAGGTGGGATGTGAGAACCCATGTGAGAGGTTATAAACCCTCTCACTGGGTTTGTGCCCCAGTCTGGGAAGATCCCACATGCCGCGGAGCAGCTGGGCCCGTGAGCCATGGCCACTGAGCCACAGGTACTAGAAAGGGGTGGACGCGCCACAAGACTCGGCGGCGTGGCTATGCAACCTGCGGGCGGGCCCAGCAGTACCGAAGGCTGGACAGGAGCACAGCGCCCAGACCCTGTCAGGCAACCAGGCTGCTGGCCTAGGGACAGGGGCGGGGGCAGGAGTTGGGGGCAAAGGTTGAGGGGCGGCAGAAATGGGGATCGAGTCAAGGGCCAGGGGCTCGAGGTCAGGGTCAGGGTGGGGTCAGGGGGGTCGGAGGCAGGGGTTGGGAGGGGCGGGCGCGAGCCCCACACTCACGAATCTGCCCGAGGAACTCAACGCTGATGCCCTGGTGTTTCCAGCCGCTTGTTGGGGTTCTTGAGCGCCAGGCTCTCCTTCCTGGACACCGTCTTCCAGTCGCAGAAGAGGAAGTACTTGTTCTTCTTCCCATCCTCCGTCTTGTGCTCGGCCCGCTTCCTGGGGTTCGCATCTTTCAGGAGGAAGTCCACCTCCACGCTCTGCCCGAAGCCGCAGAAGCTCACGTCCCCGCCGAGCGCCCGCCAGTGGAAAGGCGGGAAGGCTGCACGCGGCGCTGACGCCCGCGCTAACGCGGCAGCGCGGAGCCCGCCCGAGGCCCCACCCGCAGGTTCGTGAGGAGGGGACCGGCCAACCAGCCGCCCGGCCAGGAGCAGTGCCCGCCGCTTTGGCCGCTTCGCCGGACGCGTCGTCCTCCCTCTTTTCTGTATTTTTTTTAATCAAAACTTTTCTCTCATCTTCTCTGGGCTAGACTCTGTCTCTCATACTGGGGACACAGGATTCCTGAGCTTGAAGATTTCATGGACTGTTCAAGAAAGGAAGCCAGGGCGCGCAGTGGTTGAGAGTCCGCCTGCCAATTCAGGGCACGCGGGTTCGTGCCCCGGTCCGGGAAGATCCCACATGCCGCGGAGCGGCTGGGCCCGTGAGCCATGGCCGCTGAGCCTGCGCGTCCGGAGCCCGTGCTCCGCAACGGGAGAGGCCACAACAGTGAGAGGCCCGCGTAAAAAAAAAAAAAAAAAAAAAGAAAGGAAGCCAGTCATAATCATGGAATGGAGAGTGTGATGTAGCGGAAAGCAGGCTCTGGAGCCAGAAAGACCCAAACGGAACCTCACTTCTGCCTCCTGTGAACTGAGAGCTCTCAGGTAGGTCACTGTGCCTCTCAGAGCTGTGATGGGACCAACAGCTACGTTGGAGAGTTGTTGTGAGGATTATGTGAGATGACAGTTTTCATGTGTGTAAATTAGTGATACCAATAGCACCTACCCCATAGGGTTGCTTTGAGAATTAAATGGAATAATGCATATAGCTTGCCTATTTCATAGTAGGCACTCAAAAATGTTAGCTCTTTAATAAGTATGAATATAAAGAACAACTCATAGTAGGCCCTTAATCTCAGTTCTTTCCCCTATAGCTCTAACCCCATCTGTTCTACAGATGTAGAAACTGAGGCCCAGAAAGGCTCTGTGCTTCCTCAAGGTCACCTAGAGAATGAGAAGCAGAGCAGGGACCAGTCAGTACCTTTCTTTTGTGCCCAGAATAAAGCCAGCAGGAAAGACAGAAATCCTGGGCTCTTAGGGTCAAACTGTCAAAACCTCTGCACAGCACCCACCTACTGCACTTGGCTTTGGACTCAGGTCCATTTGGTTATTTCTAGTTGGACAGTTCAGCCTTCTTGCTGGGAGCTCAAAAGAAGTCAAGGCCTTTTACCAATTAGTTATAATTGAGTTCTTAATTCCATGCTTGTCTCCCTCCATTCTCCCAACACTTTATGCTCCAGATACTTTCATTCATTCATCCAGTAAATATCTGAGTGTCTATTATGTACCAGATCAGGGAGCTCTTGCCCGTTATAGGCTTGAAAGGACAAGGGGAGGAGCTATCACTGGAACATGGGGGGAATGGCGAGATGGAGAAGGTCACCTGACAGGATCTGTACTGCCAACCCTTGAGACCCAGAAGGGAGGTAGTGGTTGATGAGGAGCATAGGAGAGCACAGGACCAAGGAAGTGCATGTCTCAAAAATAGGCAGCCTACTGTGCTGAGAACCTAGTGTTAAAATTAGCAGAGAGCTGGAAATAATAAGAAAGAGTCCAATGGAAATGCTAAAATTTTAAAAATCCAATGAAGAACTTCTCAGGGCTCACCAGTGGGCTCAACACATCCAAAGAAAGGATCACTGAACTTGAAGATAGGTCAATAAAAATTACCTAGATTGAAACACAAAGAGAAAAAGGAGAGAAAACAAACAAACAGAATAGAGCCCTAAAGTGTTGTGGTACAATATTGAACAGTCTAACTTCCATGTAACTGAAATCCTGGAAGGAGAAGAGATAACAGAGCAGAAGAAATATTTAAAGAGATAGGCTGAACATGTTCCAAAAATAATGAAAGAGATGAAACCATAGATCCAAGAAAACAGAGACTCTCAACAGGATAGTTGATTTTTTTGTTTTGTTTTGTTTTTTAAATCTAGACACATTATATTAAAACTGCTGAAAACCAAATGTAAAGTGAAAATCTTGAAGGCAGCCAGAGAAAAAGATACAATATATTCAGAGGAACAAAGAATTGCATCTTTAAAGAGCTGAAAGAAAAAATATTGCCAACTCAAAAGTCTTTATCCAGTGAAAATATCTTTCAAAAATTAAGGCAAAAATACAGATGTTTTTAGACAAACAAAAGCCAACAGAATTAATTCCCAGTAGGCTTGTGCTATAAGAAACATTAAGGGATGTCTTCCAGGCAGAAGGTATACAATACAAGATACAAACCTGGGTTTACACCAAGAAATGAACAACTCCAGAAATGGTAATAATGGAGACAAATCCAAAATACTTTTAGGGCTTTCCAGGTACACAATCATATCACCTGCAAGGGATAGATTTACCCCTTTTCTCCCCAATTCTTATGCCTCTTATTGATTTCTTTTCTCTCACTGCTTTGCCTAATGTGTCCAGTACAATGTTGAATAGTAGAGGGCCTCTTTGGTTTATTGCTGATTTTATGGAAATGCCCTTAGTATTTCCCCATTAATTTGGATTCTAGCTTTAGGAACAAAGTATATATATTTTACAATATAAAGAAACCACTCATCAACTTTACTCTGTGGTGAGTTTGGTCAAGAGCTTTTTCAGCATCTATTGAAATAACCATGTGATTCTCTTCTTAAAGCTATTAATCCGATGTACTATAGTAATGGTTTCCCTAATCCTACCTGTTCATGGTATATGATGTGATGTTGGATTGTTTCCTGAAATTTTCTACTGTAATATTTCTAATATTTTATTTAAATGTTTTGCTTTAATATTCATAAGTAATAATCAGTCTATAGTTCTCTTTTTTTTGCTGCTTTCTGAAAAATTGATTTAAATATCAATGTAATACTTGCTACCTAAGAAAGAAATTGGAAGTTTTTCTTCATTTTAAAAGATTTGAAACAATTTATGGAGCATTGGGCCTATTTAATCTTTACAGATTTGGCAAAATTCTCCTGTGGAACTGTCTGGGACTGGTGCTTTTTTGTGGGGAAATTCCTTGGTAATATTCTCTGTTTCTTCTATGGAAATTCATCTGCTTAGGTTTTCTGTCATTAATTGGCTCAGTTTGGTAAATTGTATTTCCCTTGGAAACCGTCAGTTGTGTCTAAACATGCAAATGTTTTTGCATTAAAGTTTGCAAAATAGTTTCTTTTGATTTTTATTTATTTATTTTATTTTATTATTTTATTTTGTCCACTCCACACAGCTTGTGGGATCTCAGTTCCAGGGATCGAACCCGGGCTGTGGCAGTGACAGCGTCGAATCCCAATCCCTAGGCCCCAGGGAACTCCCTCGTTTGATTTTTAAAATTTCTTCTCCATCAATTATATCTCCACTATCCTTTCTTATTTTGTGTATGTGTGGTTTGTCCCTTTTATTCTTGATTACATTAGCTAGTAGTATGTTTTTTTTATTAGTTATTTTTAGAAAACTAAAAATTTAATTTATGCATTAGAGCTATTCTTTTTCTAACCTCTCATTAATTTCTGCTTTTATCATTTTTATTTTCTTCCTGTGGTTTCTTTGTTGCTCTTTGGATAGGTATTATGATGTGGGAATTTAATTCATTTATTCTTTCTTTCATTTTTATTCACGTGTGTTTCCTCAAAATGAACTGTGATTCAACATTTTATGAATTCCAACATTCCAAGAGAGAATTTTGGAAATTGTTGAGATGATTCTAAAATGTATATGGAAGAGTAAGGGTGAATTATAGCCTGGACAATTGTAAGACAGAAGAACAAGGAGGCTTGCCCTCCTAGATATTAGAGCTAAGTAAATAATTAAGATGGTGTGGCACTGGCAGAGATAGATAAACAGACAATAAAAGAGAATAAAAGCCCGACACAGGCCACAAATGTGTAGAAATCTACTGTATGACAGATGTGTCACATTACCTCATTGGGGAAGGGAGCGGGGGGTGAACAAATGGGACTGCACAGAATGGTTCTCATATGTTAAAGATACAATTGGAACCTAACTCATACTGTATAAACATCCAGATGCAGTAAGGACTTACATATGAAAAACAAACAACAAACTTAAAAAATTTTTTTTGATTAATTAATTTTTTGACTGCTTTGGGTCTTCATTGCTGTGCATGGGCTTTCTCTGGTTGCGGCGAGTGGGAGCTACTCTTCATTGCGGTGCACGGGCTTCTCATTGCGGTGGCTTCTCTTGTTGCAGAGCATGGGCTCTAGAGTATGTGGGCTTCAGTAGTTGCATCACGTGGGCTCAGTAGTTGTGGCTCGCGGGCTGTAGAGTGCAGGTTCAGTAGTTGTGGCTCATGGGCTTAGTTACTCCACGGCATGTGGGATCTTCCCGGACCAGGGTTTGAACCCGTGTCCCCTGCATTGGCAGGCATATTCTTAAGAACTATGCCACCAGGGAAGTCCCAAACTTTAAATTCTTAGTGGTAAATATAAGTAGGAAAAGAGTTCCTGAATCAGACCAGGCAATGACTGTTTAATAAAAGGCTGATGAATATAAATATATTAAAATGTAAAATGTTTGTTCATCCAGTGACACCTTAAAACACAAGCTAAAAATTGGGAGAAGAGATTCGCAATATGTGCAACCTCAAATGTTAATAACATGAGTGCATAAAAAACTTCAAATTTAGGCAAAAAGCACAAAAAAACACTGTAGAGGAATGGAAGAAAATTAAGAATGAACTTTTCACAGCAGAGGAAACTCCTATGAATAAAGCCATGTGCAACATTCATGTTCAGGAAATACAAGATCCCAACCAGATATCACTCTACACACTAGCAAATAATAATAAGTCTGACCACACCAAGGGCCAGAGAGGTTACACATCTATGGGATCTTGCATATATTTCTGGTGAAGGTATAAACTGGTGCTGCTGTTTTGGGGAAAGTCTGGCACTACTACTGCCAAGCTCCTGCAGTCACATACTCTGACCCAGCAGTCCCTCCGGCTGTTGAGATTCTGGGAGGGAGAAAGGACTCAGTGACAGAGACCAGTGAGAACGCTGATGTCAGAGTCAATCAGAGAGGCTGGCTGTGGGTATGGAAAGCAGCTTTCCAACGCGAGAGATATTTAAATCGACAATAGACTAGAACATGAACTTGACATAAAATCATATCCAAATGGCCAATAAACATATTAAAATGTGTTCAACCTCTTAGCCATTAGGAAATCACAATAAGCACAATGAAGTATCCTTGCATACTTACTACAATGGCTAAAATGTTGAGAAGGATGTGGAGCAACTGGAATTCTCATGCGGGCCTTGTGGGTGTAAATTTGTACAATCACTTTGGAAAATATGTGGTTTTATACCAGGAGACCCAACCAGTCTATTCCCAGGCATACACACAACAGAAAAGTATAGAAATGTGCGCCACAAGCCATGTACAGAATGCCTCTACTGCTCTGTGATACATAGGAGAGTTGGGAAGAGAATAGGTCAGAGTTCTCATGAAAAGGAGATTTTTTTCCCTTTCTTTTTATTGTACCATGTGAGACAATGGATGTTAACTAAATCTATTGTAATCATTCACAATATATGTGAATCAAACCACCATGCTGTATACCTGAAACTTATACAATGATATATGTCAATTTTTTTCTCAAAAAAATTGGAAAAAAAAGAAAAGAGAAAAGAATGCCCATAGCAGCACAATTCACAATAGCCAGGAACAGACAACAGCCCAAATACCTCTCAGCAGTGAAATGGATGAATTCTGGCTTATTCACAGAGTGAAGTCCTATATGGCGACGAGAACAAACGTACTACAAATACACACAATTTGGATGACTCTCAAAATATAATCTTGAGCCAAAAGAGACTGTCCCAGAAGGTATATTGTGTAAGGCTCACTTATTATAAAGTTCGAAGCAGAGATGAGGTTGGTGTGAGGGTCAGGGAGGAGAGGAGTGACAGGCAAGGACACGGGTGCTGGTCAGGTTCTATTTGTCCATCAGAGCAGAGGTCACACCAGTATGTCCACTCTGTGACAATGTATCACTCCTACACTTAGGATTTGTGCCTTTTACTGTATGCTTGATATATTTCAGTTCAAAGTGTACATTTAAATGGAGAGATTTAGGAGAACCGACTGAGAGAGTTGGATGGAGAGGGACGGAAAGAGTCTAGTGTAACTCTAAGGTTTTGGCCTGAGGAACCAGGTCCCTGGAGTACCCTTTCCTGAGATGGCAAACAGCAGAGGAAAGGCCAGCCAGGGCAGGTGAGGGGAGGTCAAGTTCAGTTTTAGACAGGCTGTGATGGAGGTGCTGAGCAGGCTGTCAGGGAAGATGTCAAGTAGCCACCTAGCTAGTCAAGTCTGGAGCCGAGGGGGAAGTCAGGGCTGCAGATGCAGTTTGGAAGTGTTTGTCCTGCAGATGGACTCCAAGGCCATGAGCCTGGATGAAGTCTCTGCAGGAGAGAGGGTGGAGAGAAGAGGGAGGTTCCAAGTGAAACCGTGGAACTCAGACTGGGGCTTGAACCTATGGGCTGGGACTTGAACCCAGCCAAAACCCATACTGGGACTTGAACCCACAGTCTTTTAACTGAGATCACACACCTGGTCTCAGGACTTAATGAAGCTCAGATTCTTGATGTCTCATTGAAGAAAGAATTCAATGAGAGACAAAGTGATAGGTAAGAAGTGGATTTATTTAGAGAGAAACACTCCACAGACAGACCGTGGGCCATCTCAGAAGGTGAGAAAGACACCAGGGTATGGGGTTGTCAGTTTTTATAGGGGTGGGTAATTTCATAGGCTAATGAGTGGGAGGGGTATTCCAGCTATTTTGGGGAAGGAGTGGGGATTTCCAGAAATTGGGAAATCGCCTACTTTTTGACCTTTATGGTTGGCCTTGAACTGTCATGGCGCCTGTGGGTGTGACATTTAGCTTGCTGATATGTTACAATGAGTGTATACTGAGGCTCAAGGTCCACTAGAGGGACTTCCCTGGTGGTCCAGAGGTTAGGACTCTGTGCTTCCACTTCAGGGGGCACGGGTTCTATCCCTGGTTGGGGAACTAAGATTCCACATGCTGCATGGTACAGCCAAAATTAAACACACACACACAGTCTAGTGGAAGTCGACTCGTCCGCCATCTTGGACTTATTTGGTTCTAATCAGTTTATGTCGTGTCCTCGGGCTATGTCATTCTTTTAAAGGTTGTGCCCTGCCCTCTTCCCTCCTGTTTCACAAGGACTAAGTGGGCAAGAGAGCACTCCAACACTTAGCCCGGTGAAGGCTAAGAGCCACAATTAGACCCAGGGGCAGCCAGAGGGGCAGGAAAGAAACCAGGAGAGTGTGGAGTCCACAGGCCAAGTGGTTTCAAGGAGCAGGGAGTGACCAACTGTGTCTAAGGCTGCTGAGAGGTCAAGATGAGAGCTGAGAATGGACCACTGGATTCAGCAGCATGGAGGCCATTGGTGAACTTGTCAAGGGCAGTTCCATGGAACAATGGCATCTGAAGTCTGGAGGAGGGAGGACAGAATGGGAGGGGAGGATGTGGAATGCAGACAGGGCTCTTCCACGAATAGGGCAGAAGGTGGAGGAGATGGTGGGGCTGAAGCATTTGTAGACAGGAGTTGCTACTGCATGTTTGTGGAGGGGAACTGTGGCAGAAGAGAGGAGACAGTTAGTGCAGCCATATCATTGGGTAGGTGAAGAGGGACAGGATTGCCCTATACTCAGTGCTTTACCTGCCAAGTGGAGGGCAAGATTCAAGCAAACAGAGAAAGGCATCTGGCAGAGAAGATTTTGCTTGAGGAGGCAAATGGCCTTCCCTTCCTCCTTCCTTTACCTGGCTCCAGGGCAAGTGGGTTCAAAGCTTTCTACCAGGAAACAGATCCTTGCCAGGGCGGAGGCAGGGAGGTGTTGGGCTGGGCAGTGTGGGGTGGGGCGCCCTCCTCCCTAACCACTAACGCTTACTCAACCTCTGGCAGCAGCAAAAACCAGTAAGTAGGTGCCTCAGACCACAGCAGAGCTCAGAGAAGACACCGGAATCAACCAAAGAGACAGCATGGTGAAGTTTGCACCCTTGTCCGTGCCATGGGAGCGCAGGATGCAGACCTTTGTGGTCCTGCAGTGGGTTTTCTCCTTTCTGGCTCTGGGTAAGGTGAGCTGGGCTGGGGGGACGGGAGGCCATGGGATTCTTCATCTCACCTGCTTGTGCCAGACTGGGTAGGGAGTGCTCCCCCCAGGGCTAGTGTTCAGCCTGTACGCTGATGCCACTACACTGGCGTTAAAGTGTGGACATACTCTTTACAGGCTGGTCAATAGCCATTTCACACACTCACACACAAACATGGGTATGCGCGCGCGCGCACACACACACACACACACACACACACACCATACACATGCCCCTTGTCTTCGCTCAGAAGCTCTCCGAAATTTTAAAGCTAAAGCAAGCCCTCTAGTTCCCTGCCCCTAGCATCCCTGACGATTGACCTGTGTCTCTGCCCTAAGGGTTGTTAAAACATTTAAAATATCCCCGGTTACCCCATTCCACAAATGAGCAGAGAAGCTAATTGCCTTAACTGTCCCAGGCTGTAGGTCTGGACTCCTCCTACTGCCAGAGGAGGAGAGGGAAGGCGGCAGGGGGAGGAGGTGACAAGTCGACAAGTAGGCTGGCTCCTGGGCAAAGGGCACTGGGGGCCCAGAGCCAGGTGGGCTGAGGCCCGGGGATTACAGAGGATGAGGGACATCTTGCCCAGCTGGCCTTGGGAAAGCTTTCCCAGCAGGAGTGTGTCTGACTGTCTGTGCCCACCCCCAGCCCAGCCAGGGATCCTGGGAATGTCAGGAGCAGCACAGGGTGGTCAAGCAGCGCTGGGTCTGCAGCTAGAGGAAAGGTCGCTGAGCAAAGGGGTCTGAGCCCACTCGTGCCAGACGCAGGAGCTCGTACCTTGTCCCTTATCCTGGGGACAAAGGGGAGCCCAGGAGGCTGTTTGGTACAGGAGTGACAAGGTCCCATCAGTGTGGGACAGGTCTCAGTGCCTGAAGTCTATGGATCTGCTGTGTTTGGGGTGTGGGGGGTAGACCAATAGCAGGGAGTAGCCGCCAGCTAGATCGGGGTCTCCAAGTTATGTGGCATGGGCCAAATCCAGCCCACTGATTGTTTTTGCATTTGTACAGCCCATGAGCCAAGAATAGTATTTACATTTTAAATGTTTGCGTAATTCAAATGATTACATGCCTTTGTAATATCCTCCAAGTTGCCCCATATAGCCTCAGAGTCTAAAATATTTACAATCTGGCCCTTTAAGAAAACGATTGCCTTCCCTGGTCTGGCAGTGAGTGGAAAGAAAGGGCCCCTTTTCAAGGATACTTAGGGGATGTGTCCACAGGGCAGGATTTACAGGCTGGCAGAAGAGTAAGGGCTTCCAGTGGGGGAGTAAACACCACACATGTTGTGAACGGCTGGCTCACGCTGGACATAGAGCAGGCATTTTGGGGAGGGGCAAAGAAGTGGCCGGAGAGGTCAACCAGGACCTGTCATTGAGGACTCAGGGCCCAGAAACAAATACTTTCCAGTGGGTTACACGTTTACTCTGTTTCCTTTCCTCTCCTCTATAATTCACACACTCACACAGGAAGAAGGTAAGCTCCATTCAAATAGTTGGTCTTGTTCTCAGCTGCATCTCCAGCTCCTAGAAGAGTTGGTGTTGATAAATGTTGGTTGAATGAATGAATGTTGGGAGCATGATGTAGACAAAAGAGTAGAATTGAATGCCAGGTCCCATCCTACTAACTTGCTGTGGGACCCTAGCCAATTTTCATACCTTCTCTGGGTCGCAGTAAAGTGGGCTCTTACATTTTTCCCCCTTGGTGTTACAAGGTGAAAGAAGGTGTCTCCCTTCCTAAGGGACTGAAAAGGTCCCCAAGTTTGGGTTTTGCCTGCTGACAGGAGTTAAAAGGTGACCTCAGGGTGAGGGGGATGGTGGAGAGTTCTTTCTGTCAAGTGCAACTTCCTCTTGTGAGGGTTTTTTCCTAACATTAACATGCTATGTTAGTTACAAAAATGAATATGTGCTGTTGTAACACATCCAAACAAAATATGTATCCTAAAAGTGAAAGACTTCCCCAAATCCTACCCTCCAGGGAGCCACTATTTTTATTTATTTATTTATTTATTTTGGGCCTTGCACATTGTGGCTTGTGTGAAAGCAGCCGTGAAAACTCAGAGTCCTAAGCACTGGATGACCAGGGAATTCCCTCCAGGGAACCACTATTAACAACTCGGTTTTATTCTCTAGAGGTGGTTTTCTGAAAGGGGGAGCGACCCACATAGAGTTTTGATTTTGCCCAAGGGCAGAGAGTCCTAGCTGAGGTTCTTTATCATTTTCTCACATTAAATATTTGTTATGGGGCGTCCCTGGTGGCGCAGTGGTTGAGAGTCCACCTGCCGATGCAGAGGACACGGGTTCGTGCCCCGGTCCGGGAAGATCCCACGTGCCGCGGAGCGGCTGGGCCCGTGAGCCATGGCCGCTGAGCCTGTGCATCCGGAGCCTGTGCTCCGCAACGGGAGAGGCCACAGCAGTGAGAGGCCCGCAAGAAAAAATATATATATATATATATTTGTTATGTTAATAAAAATGATAAAATCTAAGTCAACTGCCAAGCCATCCTTATCCCTTATCTCCTGGCGTCTGCCTCCTCCCTCCAGATCTGCAGGTGTCCTTCCGTCCTCTATGCATGAGCATCCACAAGGGTGGACATGTTATTCTTCATGCAAGTGGTGGCATTTCATTCCCACTCTTCTGCAACTTTCCCTTTCAAGTTTTTTATTAAAAAAACTTAAAGGCAAACAAAAAAGTGATCAACTCAACCAGGAGTGTGGTTCATCCTTTTCTGAATCCTCCAGGAATCACAAGGCTGATGTGAGAGCACGGTTCCAGCAGCCATTGGCCAGCAGGCCTTGGAAGGAGGGGAAATGCCTGGAGGGGAACTGCCTGCGATGGCAGTGAGTCAGGACTGCCACTCCTTCCAGATGTTCAAGAGACGACAGATGAATGGGTTTGAGTGTGAAGTCTCCCCATTTTTCATTATTAGTGACTAAGTCAATGCAATTTTAAAATAAAGTACAGAGGTGGAAGAAACCCAAGTGTCCATCGGTCCATTGATGGATGAATGTATAGCAAATGCCGCAAATAACACAGTGGAATGTTATTCAGTCATAAAAAGGAAGGAGTTTCTGAAACATACAGCAACATGGATGAATCTTGAGGACGTTGTGCTAAGTGAGATAAGCCAGTCACACACACACACACAAATACTTTATGATTCCTCTTATGTGAGGTTTGTGGACTAATCAAATTCATGGAGACAGAAAAGAGAATGGTGGTTGCCAGGGGCTGGGGGAGGGGGACATGAGAGTTTTTGTTTAATGGATACAGAGGTTCAGTTTGAGAAAATGGGAAGAGTTCTGGGAATGGATGGTCACGATGGTCACTGTGAATGAACTTAATGCCACTGAACTGTACACTTAAAAATGGTTCAGATATAAAGTGTATGTTACGTATATTTTACCACCATAGAAATTTTAAAAAACAAAACAAGTGCCCCAAGCACAGCACTGGAAAGTCAGCTCCACGAGGGCAGGAATTTTTCTCTGTTGTTCACGGCTGAACCACCAACACCTGGCACATAGGTGTTCTGTGTAAAGTGAACATCTGTGAGCCCCAACCTATTTTCTCTGGCTTATGAATTTTACTACTGTTCAGACCGGGTCAAAAGTCCCCTTCTCCTGGAAGCCTGCCAGGAATGACAAACCCAGTCTACCCCACTTTCAGATGCAATACAACTGGAGGCTGACCTTTTTAAGAGTGTGAGTGCATGATGTTGAGTGGAAGGAATGGGACGGGGAGGGAGAAATATACTCTGGGAATGATGTTCCATTAGCATCAGGTTAGGGTCAGCCCCACAGACCCCCTGACCCTGAGATGAAGCCAGGATTAGCTTGCCGCAAGGGACTTGGAATCGTAGGTAAGAAGGTATTTCCTCACTTGGCCTGGTCCTAGCCATGCTGCACCCCAATCCATGGGCCAGCTACAAGTTGACCTCTTCCTTCCTGCCTCCTTCACCAGGAAAGGGCATGGCAGGCAGAGGAAGCAGCATAAGCGAAAGCTAAGAGATTGAAGAAACTCAATCTCTCAGTGTAGGTACACTGAGCAGTTTCATGTGGCCGGAGCATGGGGTACACGTGGGTGAGTGAGGCTGGAGTGGGAGGGGGATCAGACCAGCCGTGGGGAGCCTGAATGCCAGGCTGAGCTACAAGGGCTGTTTTTAAAGTTATAGAAAGCCATGGAAGGACTTTAATTAGAGGGGGGATCTGGCAGGATTTATCTATGGAAAGATGGGCGAGAGTGGACAGAGAGAGGGCTGGGCAGAGAGAATGTCTCCTTTTTCTCTGAGGGCCCAAAGGGTGGAAACGAGAAACAGTTAAACCAGTCACTTCTCCCCCAGGCATTTATTGAGCACCTGGTGAATACAGATACTTAACTGGACAGAGAGGAGGTGGAGGGGGAAGACTGGAGTGAATGAGGTAGCCTGGTGCAGTGGGAAAAAGTAAGTTTGGAGTTAGGCCTACCTGGCTTCAAATCCAGGCTCCCAGTATGACACTGGATGGGCTGCATTTCTTCCTCTTTGAAGGCAGGGGAGGCTGACCCCTTCTCCCTGGGGTGAGGGCCGGACAGGACAGTGCTGCTAGTGCTGGGCCTAGGGGTAGAAATCCTTCCTTCACCCCTCTGACCACTGATGGTTCCTGCTTCCCTCCCCAGCCCAGATCTGCATTGTGGTCTTCATAGGTCTCCTGTTCACAAGATTCTGGATCTTCAGTATCTTGTATGCAACCTGGTGGTACCTGGACCGAGACAAGCCATGGCAGGGTGGCAGGCGCATTGAGGCCTTAAGGCGCTGGGTCATATGGAAGTACATGAAGGACTATTTCCCCGTCTCGGTGAGTAATGGGGCTAGCTGGGGTGTGGCCAGGACCGTAGTGCCCCATGTGTCCGTGGGGAAGTGCGGCCCTGTGTGCAGTAAGCAGAATACTGGGCTGGGAGGCAGGAGCCGGGCTTCCACCACTATGTGGCCTGGGGAAGAGTCCAGCTTCTGTCTGGCCATGGTTTCCCACCTGCAGGGGTGTGGGGCAAGTATGAGGACTGATGAATGAACAGGATTTGAAGGAGCTCTGTGGGCCATGTAGTGTGGCACACATATGTATCTTATAGGTATAAACCCCTCAATAGCCATGCTTTGGGGGTGAAGGTAATAAACTTAAGATCCTAAGAGACCCTCTAGCCCCACACTTCATAAGATGAGGAGACTGACCCCTAGAGTGGGACAAGGATGTGATCAAGTTCACATACAAAGCTCTTTTACTGGTTTAAAGTTTGTACATTAAGTCAGTTTAAAGGGACCGGGGAGAGGACCCTGAACTTGTTCTCAGATTCTGCCCTTCACTCTGGTATGTTAGGCATCCTTGGACAAGGCCTTGCCCCATTCTAAATCTTAGTTTACAAATGTATCCATGGGCTTCCCTGGTGGCGCAGTGGTTGAGAGTCCGCCTGCTGATGCAGGGGACACGGGTTCGTGCCCCGGTCCGGGAGGATCCCACATGCCATGGAGCGTCTGGTCCCGTGAGCCATGGCCGCTGAGCCTGCGCGTCCGGAGCCTGCGCTCCGCACTGGGAGAGGCCACAACGGTGAGAGGCCCGCATACCGCAAAAAAAAAAAAAAAAAAATTAAATTAAAAAAAAAAAAAGTATCCAGTGAGCACACGGATCCCTCCCACGTGAGTGCTTTTGAATCTCTGACTTTCTGACTCAGGGCACCTCATGGCCTTTTGGACACTTGACCCTGGACCCAAAGTTCAGTCCTGAGTGGAGCAGGATCCTTGATTAGAGTGAGCTGACCTTGGCTCCTTTCCTGAATCCCAGACAGACTGAACTCTTGGGTCTAAGCAGCTGGGCAGGGATGACTTATTGTCCAGATAGGATGGGGAAAGCAATGGGGACTCAGAGAGGTGCCAGGCAGGGGCAAGTAGCCCTCCTCTGGAAACAGGAGAGAAGAAACATATAGAGTGTGGCCTCTGGAGCTGAACAGACTAGGTTCTATTATCAGTTCTGCAACATACAAGTGGCGTGACCTTGGGTGAGTCACACAGTCTCTCTGAGCTTCAGTTTCCTCATATGTAAAGTAGAGATGATGCCACATACATCATTGGGTTGTGTGGATTCCATGAGACAGCAAGTAAAGCACTTTGTATGTTCTTGGTAAACTAGTAGTTTGTATTATTTTACTGAACCGCTGGGGATTCTGGGGAGATGTCGGCATGGCTATGGGTCTAGGGAGGACTCTGATAGTCCAGAGACTGGCTGTTCTGGCCTTCACACCTGCATGGCTTCTCCCACCCCAATCTGGGAGCCCTCCAGAAATTAGGTCCCCCGCTGGTAAAGCAATAGGGAATGGAGGAAACAGGCTCAAAGAGGGTAAACAGCTTGGCCAAGTCATGGGCACTCAGAAGCAGAGTTAGAGTTCCTGCCTTGCTCCCTTCTGAGAGTTCTGGGGCCCAGCAAGGACTAGCAAAGGCTGGGCAACAGCTCGGGTGCAGGAGCCCTTAGCATCCAGTGAGCAGGGCCTCCTGGGCAAAGGGAAAGGGTGGGATGGGGCAGGGCAAGGCAGGGCAACAGGGTAGGGGCTGGGCAGAGGGCAGGAAGTTGGCTGGCAGAGGCTTCCATGCTCATTAGGGGTGATAGGTGTTGAAGGGCAGAGCGAGTGGGCAGTGCTGAGCCAAACCGAGGGGCCCGGGTGGGGGCAGTCTTCCTCGACCCCATATCTGCTTCCTCTGCAGGGTGCCCTCCCAGGACCTTGTCAGCAGAAATGAGCAGGGTTTGCTGGGTCCCGAGGGAAGCCTTGGGAATGTCATGGGCAGAGTCCTTCATCCCCACCCCAGGACTTCTGAGCTTTGAGATTCTGAATTCCCATCCCTCCCTCTCCTCTTCCCAGGCTCACTGTCCTGTGCCAGGAAGGCCAGAGTTTCCATGGGAAAGTATGGCCTGGAGCCTGAGAGTGTTTGTAACATCAGCTACCAAGCCAAAGAAAACTATAAGTGGTTTCTGGCCTCAAGTAGAGCTTTGTAGATTCTGGCTCTGTGGTCTCACTCCACACTGTGAGCTAAATCCTGAGTCCACCAGGGAAGGAAAGGCGGCCTGCAAAGGGAAGAGCTCAAGCTCAGGCCCAGAAGCCTCTGCCACTGCATGGTTTCTGAGCAATAGTGTGACTAAAGCAGAAGGTGCACCTGGGGATGAGGCTGGAGAGGATTTTAGGGACAAGGTAATGGAGGCCAGTGCAGACCATTCCACAGAACTGGAGCTCTTCAACTGAAAGCTCTCCAGGGGGCTGTCTTCCTGCCATCCCCGCGACCTCCAAAGGACAGCATCTGGCTCTCTTTACAGCTGGAGCTGCTGACAGTTGCAGAAAATGATGCTGAGCAGTTCTGTGCCTGTCCTATCCACCATCCTCCTGCTCCTCCCCCAGCCAGTTAGCTCTCCAGGAGGGTTTCTCAACCCTGGCACTACTGACACCGGTGGGACACTGGACTTGTTTTGCAGAAATTCCGTGTGCACAGTGTTCAGGATTGTTGCCCACTGCAGGCCTGTGGCATCACCACCTGAAGAGGGCGGGCAGTACCACCAAGAGGACTGCAGGGAGTGAGAAGATGAACACTTTGATTTGCCTGTCCTGAGCTGGGAGCCTGCAGGGGTGGCATGGGGGCCTGCAGATTCTGGACCCCACCACCTCCCTGGAGACCCTCCTACTCTTCCACATACTTTCAAAGCACAGGTCCTGCAGGGATCTTAGGGTGGTCAGGAGGCAGGGAGTCCCAGATAAGGAGTCCCTACTATGCTGGAGCTCCCCACATTCACAAGCCTCTTCCTTCCCTGTCAAATGCATGTGGATCCCTGATCTTCTATCAGTTCTTACTGTGATTTTACGAACTAGCATCTAGTGGTGAATTTCAAGCAAAATGAGGGCACAGTCTCTGTGTCTTGGAGCTTTCCAACCTCACCTTTAGCCTTCCTAAAGGGCTAATGGTGGAGAATCAGGCAACGTTTCCCCCAGGAGGAGCTGTCTCCATCTCCTGTTACCCTTCTCGGCACAGCTGGTGACGTTCTGCACGCATTGTCTTGCTCTTTGCTTTTTCACCCGACAAGCAATTGTGGCATCTTCCCATATCAGGACAGGAAGAGCTATGTCATACATCCCTATGGCTACACAGTGGCCCATGAGTGAATGTTCCATAATTTGTCTAAATGGGCCCTGTTGATGGACATTTGAGTGGATGTCAAGTTTTGGTATTACTAAAAATGATGCTTCAGTTAATAATCTTGTTCAGATGTCATTTTGCACAAGTATGAGAAATTCTGTAGCTAAATTCCTCAGCAGTGGAGTCGCTGGCCTAAAAGGTCAGTTACGTTTTTCAATTGTAATATTGTTAAGTACTGCCTCATTGTGTTTAGGCAGATTGTACAAAATTATTTTCCCACTAGCTGAGAAAGAGAATTCATAAGCAAGTGCTTCAATGCGGGGAGCCAGGTATGTTTTTCAAGAAACACACCGATGGGCTTCCCTGGTGGCACAGTGGTTGAGAATCCGCCCGCCGATGCAGGGGACCTAGGTTCGTGCCCCGGTCTGGGAAGATCCCACATGCTGCAGAGCAGCTGGGCCCGTAAGCCATGGCCACTGAGCCTGTGCATCCAGAGCCTGTGCTCCGCAACGGGAGAGGCCACAACAGTGAGAGGCAAACACACCGAGATGGGTTCCTAAGGAAACACCTTTCCCAATGAGAATAACCAGAATTATCTCAGCTTGTCCTTATTTTCACGTCCAGTAAATCCCCACCGAATGAGTGGCAGAGGTTTGTCCTCATCTGGAGGAGCAATGGCGCCTCCACCTATGGTCCTCTCAGCCTTTTTGCAAAGGGTCAAGGGTAACCGGGGGGGGGGGGGGATTTGCGGAGATCAAGTCCAGGTCAAGGACAGGACAATTTGGGGCTGTTCGGCTTGGGTAGGGTAGACAGGATCAGACCCCCATTGCTGTCCCTTGGGTCCCACCAGGCTGCTCTGAGAGCGGCAGCCAGGCCTCTGGGGCCCGAAGGCAACAAGACTCCTCAGGGTCATTCTGAAAATTTCAGCTTAGTGACAGGATGAACTTTCATGGTGCCAAAGCTGAGCCAGAGTGGAATGGACTGCTCACGCCTGGAAGTGCAAATTGCAGGGCCTATGCAGAATTGTCAGGGAGCCTCCTGCCAGGGGCTTAGGGCTTGGTCCAGGGGCCTCAGTGCCTCCAGCTCTGATGGCTGTGCCTCCCAGATAACAGGGCTCTGTAAATGGCAGGCCCAGCAGTTACTGGCAGAGCAGAGAAGGGGTTGGTCACACACACAGTCACTGTCCCAGCAGTAATCTTTGCACACTGAAGCCTGTCCAGTAAATGGCAGGAGCAGCATTTGTTAACTCAGTTCCTCTCCTCCCACCCTCACCCCACTTTGCCTGGAAGCCGCTAATGACAAACAGCTCTCCTCTCCCACTCCCTCTACAATATCTAGTGGTCTCCGTGGCACCCTCCACACTGCAGGACTGACCAGACCAGGGCAGAGCTGCCAATGGGCAGGGGAAGAGGTGGATGAATGGCAATGAAGGTCTGACATGGGGGGAGCAGAGAACCACCAGGGAGACATTTGCATTGTACAGAGGGGTAAACAGGACTAGGGCCAGTCTCCAGGTCTGCACGCTCTTTCAACCACCCCTGATATATCTTGCAAATGCTCACTTCCAGGTCCTAAGCGCCAAATTTTCTCATAGGGAGTTTTGTTAAAATAGGGCTCTTCAAGCATAGTGGCGCCCCTGTGTGGCCCTTGATGGTGTATGAACTATACCAATTATAATTCAATGTATCAATTATGATTATCCTGTCCTGTAGTCTTGGTAATTCCATGGCACTCATGGACCTGAGCTTCTCAGCAGTCCTGGGAGGTAGGTGGGACAGGGTCAAATGTCCACATTTGATAAATTAAAAGCCAGAGAGGGAAGCAATTTGTCCGAAGCCAGCAGCGAGTCTGAGACACAGATGGCACCACGGTCTCCCTAGATGCATTCAAATGCGTATCTCCATCTTTGTAAGAACCTGAGGCTCAGAGAGGGGGAGCAAGTTGCTCAAGGTCACACTGGTGATGGCAGAATCAGGGAGGGCCTGAGATCCAGCCCTGACTCACCAGGTTGCTGTCCCTGCAGCTGGTCAAGACCGTGGAGCTGGACCCCTCCCGGAACTACCTCGCTGGCTTCCACCCCCATGGGGTCCTGGCGGCTGGAGCTTTTACCAACCTGTGCACCGAGAGCACCGGTTTTTCTTCACTGTTCCCCGGCATCCGCCCACATCTGATGATGCTGAACTTGTGGTTCTGGACCCCTTTCTTCAGGGATTACATCATGTCAGGGGGTGAGTCTTCCCACCCCTGGGTAGCCCAGGAAGATGAGGGCCGGAGGCACGGAGGAGGGATTTTAAGGAGGACTTCTAACAATTCTGTACTTAATCCAAGAACATGTGTAGTGGAGAAGGAGACTAGACCCAAGGAAGCACTTCCCACAGCTCCGTGCCCAGCAAAGAGCTCGGCAAGGGGTTGGGAAGAGGAGGAGGACACGGTCCCAGTCCTCAGGGAACTCCCAGTTGGGGGGATGGAGCCCCGAGCACATCCTCCTCCACCATCCCTGCCCCCTTCACACCATACTTGACCTTCTTCCTCTCCCCAGGGCTGGTCTCAGCAGACAAGGAGAGCGCCGCTCACATTCTGAACAGGAAAGGAGGTGGCAGCCTGCTGGCCATCATTGTTGGGGGCGCCCAGGAGGCACTGAACGCCCGGCCTGGAGCCTACAGGCTGTTGCTGCGGAACCGCAAGGGCTTCATCAGGCTCGCCCTGATGCACGGGTATTGGGGCAGAGGGCTCTCGTTCAGTTGGAGATTGGCAAGGATTGTATTTTAGTGGGAAGACAGCAGAGATTAATACAGATCCTATTTTGGAAGGGAGATTTTTTTAAAATTTATTTAATTTATTTATTTTTGGCTGCGTTGGGTCTTCGTTGCTGCACGTGGGCTTTCTCTAGTTGCGGCGAGTGGGGGCTGCTCTTCCTTGCGGCACGCAGGCTTCTCATTGTGGAGCACGGGCTCTAGGTGCCCGGGCTTCAGTAGTTGTGGCACATGGGCTTAGGTGCTCCGAGACATGTGGGATCTTCCCGGACCAGGGCTTGAACCTGTGTCCCCTGCATTGGCAGGTGGATTCTTAACCACTGTGCCACCGGTGAAGCCCTGGCAGGGAGATTCTCAATCCATTCACAATGAAGATTGTGTGTTGGTGATGATGTACTGTCTCATTCCCAAATACCCAGAGAAGAGTCTAGAAGGGAGATTTGGTGATTAAAGGGACTAAGTGTCAAGGGTCATACTACTGAAAGCTTGCATAGACCTGAGATGGAGGGGATCTGGGAGAATGGAGTTTGGGGCATTGCTCAGAACTATTCTCCTACCTTGGAGCACCTTTGAAGGATACAAGCTAACTGAGGCAGGTGAGATTTTTCCAAAGTTTGCAAATGTTTTTTATCTGGGAGGACTCTGCAGCGTTCTAGTCTCCCTGTTATGTTACAACTGCCAGGCAGTGGCCCTGAGAGGAGCTGGGACCTGCCCACAATCACAAAGCAAGGCCATAGCAGGACTGGGAGACACCAGAGGCCTCCTACTTCCGACCCAGGGCTCTGTTCTCTACCCCAATTCCTGGTCACTGGGTCCCTGCAGGAAGCTAGGTGACAAGCTTGCACCTTCTTGCACCTCCTAACCCTCTCTCCTGTCTCCCTCCAGGGCAGCTCTGGTGCCAGTCTTCTCCTTTGGGGAGAATGACCTATTTGACCAGGTTGACAACTCTCCTGGGTCCTGGTTGCGCCGGACCCAGAACCGACTGCAGAAGATCATGGGAGTCTCCCTCCCGCTCTTCTATGGCCGTGGTGTCTTCCAGTACAGCTTTGGTCTTATGCCCTACCGCCAGCCCATCACCACCGTGGGTGAGCTAAGATCCAGGCTGGGATGGGGAAGCCTACAGGGCAAGGGGCCCAGGCTGTGTGCTGCAAGGGGACATGCACATGGGCCAGACACATCTTTGACCTTGTGGAAATCACATTCTAGACTGGGAAACAGTTACACAGGCAGATATAAGGCAGTCTGGGAGGAGAACTCTAACAGAGAGATAAAGAACAGTAGCCACTACTGAGTACCAAGCACCTGCTGTGTGCCAGGCACTGTACTGGCTCCTTACATGCAGCAGCTCAGTTATCCCAACAATCTTGGAGGCAGGGACTATCATCCCTATTTCACTGATGGTAAACTGAGACTCAGAGAAGTTAAATCATTTCCCAAAGAACACTGCCCTTGAGTAAATAAGTTGAGGTTTGGTCAGGATCTATTTGACTTTTTTATTACACCAAAGAAGGAGAGTTTAATTCTGACCAGATGATGTCATAAGGCTTATTGGAGAAGATGGATACAAGGGAAGGGCATTCCAGGTGTTAGGATTGTGTGTAAAGTAGCAATCAGCAGGCTATGAAAGAGAGCCTGAGGGATTTTCCTGTAAATAATGGGCATGGGCTTCAGTGCATGGACGTAGGCACCGTCTTTCCAGCTATTTGGACAGCTCATTTGCTTTCTTCTTGGATTTCACCTAGATTCCAATGGCAAAGCTTGTAGAGAGAGGTCTGTTCATCTCCACCCACCCAATCATTTCTTAGTTGAATACAGACTTGGTTAGCCCCCTACACCATGACTTTCCCTGGATTGTGTGGTAATATTTTCATGAATATAATTCACAAGTGCTGCCTCCAGAGCCATTCCCAAGAGAAGAACACATAGCAGCTTCTTTCTGAGCCAGGCAGAACCAGAGGAAGGAGGTAGATAGGGCCTCCCGATCCCTCCCTAGAAAGGGGGCACTGCAGGCCAGCATAAAGAGAGAGGGGGGAAGAAGGGTGCTTAGGCTGTGGGCCGCCTCCCCCCGAGACATACAGGCGCTTCCCATCGCGGTATCTGAGACTCCCAGAGCCACCTGGCCTGGAGGTTAAGAGCACACCCCCAGGGCTTACCACCTGGCACTGATTCTTCCTGGCTATGTGACCTTGAACAAGTTACTTAACCTCCTTGAGCCTCATTGACTGACCTGTCAAACAGGAATAATAGCAGATTCTATCCATATAGGATTGTTAGGACGATTATAGGAGATATTGCTTGTAAATGCCAGCTGGTGGTATTGTTAATATATCAGAATCTTGGAGTTGCCCTAACATCTTAGAACTTATCACCCAAAATAGAATTGAAAGTGAGACAGTAAGAGCACTTTCCTGCACCGATGACCACTGTGGTGTGAACCCCAAGGGCCCTGCAACTCCAGTGGTTCCTGCTCTGGGCCACCTCATTCCTTTGTGTCTTGCAGTGGGGACGCCCATCAAGGTGCAGAAGACACCGCGTCCCTCACAGGGAGAGGTGGACAGGCTGCACCAGCACTACATGAAGGAGCTAAGCAACCTCTTCGAAGCCCACAAGCTCAAGTACAACGTCCCCAGTGACCAACACTTGGAATTCTGCTAGTGCCTCCCCAGAGGAGGGGCTGCCCCAAAGGGCAGGGCTGGCGTTAGGGAGAATAGAGGGAGGGGCTGTGATCCCAGAAGGCTTCACGGAGGTGTCCGTTGAACACATCTCCAAAGCCTTCGATGACTCCTGCGTTTCTAACCCATGCCAGGCCCCGAGTCACAACTGGCAACATGGCAGAGGAGACCAGACTCTGACATCGGTGATTTGCACTCCTGCTGTGACCCCTCTGCAAGGAGCCCTCTCCTTGGTCTGCCCACCTGAGAAATGGGAGAGATGCTGGGAGAGAATAATGTCCGAGTTCTCTGTCCTCTGTGGTCCTGTCACTCAGTGGGCAGGAGAAATTACCATGTGTTTCTTCCTCTGCAAGAAGCCACCAGCTGCAGCTTTTCTCCTACAATTTCCCTCATCCTGCATCCTGCCTGTCCCAGCTCCTCCCTCCCTGAGCTGGAGAGGAGGGCGAGGCCACAAAGCCCCTGCACTCACCCTGGGCACCTTTGAGTTTCTGAGTCCTCTGAGCCCTGAAGTGGCAGCCAGAGGGGCCCAGAAGGTAGGGAAGGAGAATTGCACTCTGTCACCGGCTGAGTGACCGGGGGCAGACTTCTTCACCCTCCTTCTGAGTCTCTTTTTCCCCATGTGACTAAGATGACCTCTGATCTCAGCTCTGATGTCACATGGGCTGAGAGCTCCTTGTGGCAGCTCCTACTCCATCCTTTGTAACTTCAGCCCTGACCTTGGCACAAAAAGGGGGCTCCATAAATGTCAATTCATCAACAAAAGGATTCTATTTCACCCTTCTTCTCTTCCTCTCCATCCCTAAGTAGGAGCGCTGGTCAAAACCTCACCTTTGCCCCCCAGCCCTGCTGCCCTGTCTCCCCTTCCCAGATGGTGGATCAGATGGGCCAGAGAATGGCATGTCGCCTCTTTCCTCCTGACCCATCTACTTCAACTTACCACTTCTGGCCTGTCCTATGGGAGAGAAGGGGACTGGTTACATAAAGATACAGGGTAGCCCAGCCAGAAAACAAAGGCCAGACATGAGGAGTGAATATTCCTTTATGTCTACAAACAGTGTAGATGGGGACACAACCCTGATGAGAAGAACTCCGGGTTCCTGGGTCTGTGACATGTGTCATCAGTGAAAGGTCAGCATGGTAGGGTAGGACCAATACTGTGAACTCCCACACCTGGAGCAAGAAAATAAGGCCTTTTCCCTCCAGAAGTTAATCACACCCATAAGTACAAATGGGGGGCATTTTGAGAATGTAAGTTTGGGCCTAAGCCTGGCCCAACCCTTTTCAGTGACTCTGGGCAAGTCACATCTCTTCCAAACTTCAGTTTTATCATTGGAGAAATAAGGATCACAATAACGAGCTCAGTTTTCTGGGTATAGATAGTATATGGGATATATATAGATAGTATATAGATAGTATATAGATAGTATAGATAGTATATGGCTAATTACAACATAATTAGCCATTTCATGTCCTGTGAGGACAGGTGGGGAGTAGGTGTAATTAGGAGTCGGGTCATAGATGTGCCCAGCATCTCATGATGGCCTGTTCTGACCCTATGAGGTGGGTGCTATAAGGTCACAAGAGAGGTGGGAATCAAGGGCAGTGGGGTTCAGAGGGGGAGTGACGGTTTCCACCAGGGGAAGACGGAGGAAGTGGCAGGTGGGCGGGGCTGTGAAGGAAGGGCAAGATTTGCCAAGGAGAGAAGGACCTGCCAGCTGGGGAAGGAACCACTGCAGACCTTAGTGGCTGAAGGAGGCAAGGAGTATCATGCCCACACTTCTGTGGGCTGGCTGCTGGTGCTTCTCAGTCTTCTTGCTCTCCCACCTGCCGTGTCCTGGGACCTGCTGATCCTCTTCCCCAGATGCTCTTTCTCCTCGACCGGATCAAAGGTCACCTCCTTTGTCAAACCTTAGCACACTGCACCCACCCTCGACCCTGCTCTCTGCCCCACTGCCCTGAATCACGGTTGGTTACCCATCCTGTGGGCTAGCTTGGAGGTGAAAAGGCCATGACCATGAATGGGTGAGTGGTCTACCATGTTCCCAGGGGACTGGGAACCCCGAGGCCAGTCCACATCCTTGTGACCGTCAGTGCCCTCCCAGGCTCCACACAGGACCTAGGGACCTCAGCATCCCCAGTCAGTCTGGGAAGTTGCATAAATGACTCACACCACACCTCCTCTTGGGCCCTACAGGCCAGGCCTGGGCAAGGGTGAGGGTGAGTCTGGGACTTGCTCTCAGGTGATTAAACTAGTTCTCTGTTGCTGTAGGTCAAATACTCTAAAACTTGGCTGCTTTACACACCACCATTTACCGTCTCACAGTGTCTGAGGGTCAGGATCTTGGAGGGGCTGAGCTGAGGGTTCAGGCTCATGTGTCTCATGAAGAGGCAGCCAAGCTATTCCCGGGGCCCTGGTCTCGGAGCCTTGAGTGGGGCTGGAGGATCCACTCCCAAGCTCGCCCCCGCGGCTGCTGGCAGAAGGCTTCAGACCCCCGCATGGGGACCCGTCCAGAGGGCTGCCAATTGTCAATGAAACTGCTTATCCCAGAGTTAGCAAATCATGAGGGAGGGGGAGAGAGTGAGAAGAAAAAGCCAGATGCCTTCTACAGTCTAGTCTCTGAGTCACAGGCCATCAATGCTGCCTCCTAATTCCATCACTTTGATTAGAGGCCCTGAGTCCAGCCCACACTGCATAGGAGGGTGTGACACCTGGAGGTGAGGTCACTGGGGACGACTTGCTGGTTCTCCCACAGCGACAGCACAGGACAGTGGACTGGGCAAGCCCAACTCTCTGGATGCTGCTGGACACAGTCTGCCTGGAGGACAGAGGCTGAGCTGGCCACACAGCAGCGCCCCAGGAGGGGCAAAGGTATGAGCAAAAGTCAGGGGTGGGAACCATGGCCATGACCCCTGACCTGGCTGGGAGGCAGTACAAGGTGACCATCAGACTTAGGACACCTGAATGGGAGATAGGGGGAAGGGGAAAGCCTGGCTGGGACAGAGGGAAGGGGAGCCCCCCTCTTTCACAGCAAACTTGCAAGCCCCATGTCAAAGACATCAGTCACACAAGATAGGAGCAGAGAGCCTGATCTCAGAGGAGGGCTGCCTGGAGAGCTACCCAAATAGGAATATCCACACTGGACTTTGTGTGAACAAAAATGTTCTTTTATGTGTTGAGCGCTGACACTGGGGTGTTTTTTAAGTAGTTGACCTCCCCATCGATACAGCGAGCCAGGAGCTGCACAGCAAGGGTCCGATATTCCACAGCACCTGCTACCTGACACCCCCTCAGGGCTCCCAGCCTGCCCGAGGGGCCTTTTGCCCTTGTGGGAAGATCTCCCACCCAACACACTGGCCAACTCAGACAGCAAGAGGACCACAGGACTTGTCAGGTGTGGTAGAGAGGCTCAGAGGCCCTCAGGGATGGGCAGAGCTGCTGTCTCCTCCTGAAATCAGGCTGCCCTTTGACCTGGGAGAAGTTCTCAGACATCATCATCCACTGGGGGCAAAGAGCCTGCTGGGGCCCAGCCTGCTGACACAGCTTGCTGGTGAGAGGTGGGACAGGGGTCAGCCAGCACAGCTCTGCCAGCAGGCACGTGGCCCAGCCCAGCCTCACCCTCTCAGGAGGACTGGTCTTTGCTAGGGATCGGGAGGAGGCGAGGCGGGAACATGGGGACTGCTGAGCAAGCAAAGCAGAGAGGAGGGAGGGGGCAGGGCACACGAGGGTGAGAATTACTGGGGAGGAGGATCAGGGTCAAGGTGAGGTTTAGGGAACAGGAGGCTGAGGTTTAGGCCTTTGTGCAGCAAACTTCTATTGAGGTAGAGGTGGGACAGGCAGATAGAGTCCCTGACGTTGCCTCCTGGCCTGCTGTCTGGGGGAGCTAATATCCAGTCAAGGAGTCAAGAATTGATCCCCCAGGTAGGAAGGAGCCCTGGGAGGTGCTTGAGCTGGAGCAGGTCATGGGCCAGGTGAGAGGGGCAGTGGATGCCTCGAGCTGAACTGGCTTTCTGTCTTAGTGACCCCAGGGGAGGACAGAGTCAGGTCCCTGAGCCACTTTCTAAGAATCTACTATGTACAAGAGTCCAGGTGGATGCTTCCCAGGTGCTCTATGTCTCTTACAAATGGTTGGCAGGGCCATGCTCCCTCCTGAAGCTCTAGGGGAGGATCTCTTTCCTTGCTTTTTCCAGCTTCTAGAGCTACATGTATTCCTTGGCTCATGGGTCCCTTCTCCATCCTCAAAGCCAGCAGAGAAGCGTCTTCAAATCTCTTTCTCTGTTTCCATTGTCACATCACATTCTCCTTTCTAGATCTAGTCAAGTCTCTCTCTGCCTGTCTTATAAGGATACATGTGATTCCATTTAGAGCCCATCCAGATAATCCAGGATAATCTTCTCATCTCAGGATCCTTAGTTTAATCACATATGCAAAGACTCATTTTCTCCACATATAAGGTAATATTCACAGGTTTAGGCATTAGGACATGGATATCTTTGTGGGGGGGCACCTTTTCAGCCCACCACAGATGCCAAGCAAACTATTAATTCTCTTGGAGCCTCAGATTCCTCATCAGGGAAAGTTGTGTATGCAAATGTATGTAAATTAGGAGACTTGATCTGCCCCTAAACCACAAACTGGGGAAGGCTGGAGCCTGAAGAGCATCTTGTCCTGGGCAGATTAGTCCTGACCCTACTCCTTCCCCATGTGCTCCTCCTCTCCAAGCTAGCCAAGGTCCATGGCAGGCCAGGGTTGTGTAGGGAAAGGAGCCCCAGCTGGGAATCCTGTGACTTGCATTCAAATACCAGCTCTTCCAACGAGACTTCCAAGGTCACTTACCATATCTGGAATATTTTGCCTTTCCAAGAAACTCATGTATGTTAGTCCTGCCTTGGAAGAGGGTTGGGCAGGGACCTCTGAGGTCCCTTTACTTTGAGATATGATGATTACAGACCTTCACATTCGTGGTATCTTCCTATTGATAAAGAATCTTGGTCCCTCTCTTAGTAACAACGATGATTTTCACTGAGCCCCCTGGAAGAAGTGCCATCTCTCAACGAAGTGGCAGGCTGCTGGAGGTCCATTGTGGGTGGAGGGGAGAGCATCCTTGTTTCTCACTTGCTTCCATCCAGGCCCACTGGGCTAGACCAGGGTCAGCAAACTACACTCTGTGTCTGAATGACCTATGGGCTAAGAATGACTTGTACAGATGAACATCTGCCATCATTTGATTGCAGGGAACGCTGACTGAGCCCCAGTTAGGTGAAATGTCATTCTCCAAAAATTCTGCCCTTCTCAAGAGTAGACCTGAAGTACAAAAAACTGTATTTAATTATTTACTCTGATTTTTGTCAATTAAAATTTTGTGGACATTTCTTTCATCTTTTGTTAAATAAATACTACATAAAGTCCTCCATTTCCTCTTGGCCTGCAAAACCCCCATCAGTCCCCACTAATTGGCTGCCCTACATTCCACTCAAATCAGTCTCAAGCCATCCCCAGATCCACCCTGCACTTTGGAGCCAGAAGGACCTCCCCAGTGTAGGTATGACAACATCAGTCTCCTGATGAAACTGCCCAGTGGATTCTCTGTGCTCTCAGGATACCTCTAGCCCCTTGGCCGGCTTACTGCCCTTGCAGTGTGGGCTCTGCCTTCCTTGCCAGCTGCTCCCTACCCTCCTCCAGCCTTGCTGAGCTTCGGCCAGTTCCCTAGGACATCGAGCTTCCCCTAGCGCCAGCATTTTGCAACAAGGTGTTTCCTCTGCCAGAAAGACGTTTTACCCAAATGTCATTCGTCTTGCTCTTTCAGGAGTCCTTTCAGACACCACCTCCTCCAGAAAGCCTTCCCTGATCCCACCCCCTCCAGGCTGTCAGGTGCCTCCTCTGGGCTTCCATAGTCCCCTGATTCCTTTCAGCAGAGCAGTTTTAAATATCTATGACCTCCATCAGCCTGGGTGCCCCTCAGAGCCAGGGTCACTTTGAGTCTGCACTGATGGCCCTTGCTTCCCACTGGCCATGCTCCTTCTGGCTCCTGCCATTTGGGGAGGATGCTGGCTACATGTCAGGGAGTGGGACTGTCAGAGAATCCAACTGGGCAGTTTCATCAGGGGACTGATGTTGTCAGGAGCCCCATTTCATTCCTTCCATGACTGCAGGTCCTCATCTGTGCAATGAGGGCGAGAGGCCCCTGCCTCTCGATGGACTAAGGCCTGGGTCAAATGTGGGAGTGGAACCTTGAGGACATGGACTGGGCAGGAGGCAGCAGCTGAGCTCACAACACTTTTAAAACTCCTCCAGAAGCAACCCCAGACAGATATAAGCCTGGGCTGTGGGACTGTGTGATCTGGGCCATTCAAGCTAAAAGTCACTCTTCCGTGAAAGCTGCAACCAGCCTGGCCCTGGGTCCTGCCTAATGCTCAACCTACCCCTCCCCAGAGAGCCAGGAATAAAAAGGACCTGGCTGTCCATGCTTCAGAAGTGAACTCTGGAATATGCACATGAAACGGATTGTGAAAATCTATGGATATGTTTCTTCGCGTGGATCCGTGCGCATATTTGGGCTCGTATCATTGTCGGCACATGCCTGAGCGTGAGTCTGTGTTATCACGTCTGTGTGCACCAGTGCCTGACCTCCTCACACACTCACACGTGTGTTCCTGGCTCATGTGTCTGAGTGTGCCTGTGTGTGTGTGTGTGTGACTCCGTGCATGTGCAAAGCAGGAGTCGAGAAGCTGGAGGAGAGTTGAGACCCTTAGTTCTGTCAAACTGTGACATCCTGCTCCCTGGGACTCCCCTGATGCTGTACCTTCCAATCTCACTCCAAAGCTCCAACTCACCTGCAGCTTCAGGCTCCCAGACCATCAGTGTCCTCACCCCTTCTCCTGTCCATCCAGAGCTGCTGGGAAAGACCTGGGAACTTGAGGGTAGTGTGCAGACACAGTTGGTTCTCCACCAGATTCCCTTCGCCACGACTCTGCTCCCCGTTCCGGGTTCTGTCAACCTTTCCTTCTAACACCTGCCCCTGCACCTCTCCTGGGTTTCCTGGCTCTGCTGAGGACACAGTCCCATGCGCAGAGTAGGGGAACACCGCGAGTTCACATCCGCCCTCCTGCCCCGTGCACCCAGGCAGCCCAGAGCCCAGACTGACTGAGGAAAGCCCAGCTCCTTGCTCTAAGTGGTAACACGCTTGGGGCATCAATTTTTCTGCCCTGCCAGATGGGGCTGAGGCTGCTCCTGGTGTGGATCACACCCTGCTTAGCTGCTTCCCCTTCCTCGCTCTGCTGCCCCAACTCCCGTGGGCATGTCCTCAACAAACCAGGCTCACTGCGCTCCTATCCTATGTCAGGGTCTGCCTCTGGGGGACGTGGCCTAAATCAGGGAGCTGGGCTTGGAAAACACTGACCCCAACTACTTCCATGCAACCCAGCTGAACAAGGAGCATGATGAGCCCACAAGGGGACGTGTGTCTCCAGAGGCTCCTCTTGGCCTGCTGCATCCTACCCTCCTCGCTGTAGCCCCCCCCAACTCCCCATCTTTACTGTAGACCCCAGCCCGTCTGCAGCACCCCGCACAGCCCTGGGTTAGGAATGTTTCTGAGCCTGCTGGGTCCCCCATTCCTCAGGGTGTCCCCTTAAACCATCACCTCCCCTTGGAGAATGAAGCAGTCATGGTCAGAAAGCAGGAAAAGAGACATCGTACCCGGTGGGGTCAGTGAGGCAAGAGCTGCTCTGCCAACACCCCTCCCCACGCTGCCTTCAAGGGGCCCAACTGGGAGGCACATGGGGGTCCAGTTGACAAAATCTAGACCTTCCCTTCCTCAGAGGAGGCCTCATATGGTAGAAAAGGCTCCAGTCTGGGAAGGTGGGATTCTTGATCGCAGTGGCACCTCTGCCATTGCCTGGCTGAGTAACTTTAGGGAGTCAGCTGATGCTCCGAGGGGCTCAATGTCCCCGTCTGTGAAGCCAGCAATGGAGAACAGAGAACATGACCCTCAGAGCACAAGATTCAAGCTGCAAACCCATCTGTGGGTGTGACACTCTCTCTCCGAATGAACGAAGCAGCTGCTCATTTCCACAGCACCTTCATTTTCTCCTTGTGTCACTGGAGATGCCCGAGGACAGACCTCAGGGCTTGTGAGGATGACAGAGGGTAACTCACATGGAGCCCTTGGCAGTCCTGCACAGAGGAAGCTTTGGGGGCTGGTGGTTATTTTTGCTTGTGTTATGGACCATAACAGGGCTGTGTGACTGACTTGGCCATGTGTTCTTGCTGACTTGACACAACCCCCTTGCTTTGTAAAACCAGAGGACTTCTGGGACTTCCCTGGTGGTCCAGTGGGTAAGACTCCGCGCTCCCAGTGCAGAGGGCCTGGGTTCGATCCCTGGTCGGGTAACTAGAGCCCACATTCATGTGGCAACAAGAGTCCACATGCTGCAACTAAGAGTCTTCATGCCGCAACAATGATCCCACGCGCTGTAACTAAGACCCAACGCAGCCAAAATGAATAAATAAATAAATATTAACAAACAAACAAACAAAAACAGAAAACCAGAGGACTTCCCACAAAGGGCACACCATCTGGTGGAGGGAGATTTTAAAGTGTTCCCCTCCTTTCTGTCCCATCGGCCCTGCCTCTAATGCCTCCCTGGGTTCACAAAGAAGAAACAGATTCCCCAGGAGCTCCAGGCCAGGGCTGGGGCCCAGTAGGTCCTCAGGATAGGTGGGCTAGTTGGCTTGGGATGATGTGTGTGTATCTGACATGGCCTGCTGTAGGGCACAGCCAAACTGTTTCCTTTCCATTTGCTAAATGAATAGAAGTGATGCAGGCTTAGCTTACTTTGTTTCTTCAGGTGAAAGAATGTATTTATTTTGTCAGATTTCAGTTTTAAAAATATGGTAAAACATAAGTAACATAAAATTCCCCATCGAAACCATTTTAATGTGTACAGATCAGTGGCATTAAGTACATTCACATTTTTCCAACCAGCACTGCCCTCCAGCTATAGAACCCTTTTCATCTTGCAAAACTGAAACTCTGTACCCTTTAAATAAAAATTCCTCATTACCCCCACTGCCATGTCTCTCTTTTTTAAATAATCTGTGCAAGGATTGGGTTTGGTGGTGTGATCTCTTTAATAAAGATCCCACACACCTTACCACAGAGGGAGCCACAGGCTGCTGCGGAAATGTAGGGGTGCTGGCACCCCACTGCCTGGGCTGAGGAAGAGCCCTGCACAAGGAGTCTGGATCCTGGGATCCAGCCCAGCTCTACTACATTCTCACTGGGTGACCTTAGCCTCATCCCAGGCCCTCTTTGGATCTCACTCTGCTAACTGTCAATTTGGGTCCAACAATCCCCGACACACACAGCTCAAGTGGCCCTTGTCATAATTAAATAAGATAATGAATATGAGTGAACTTTGCTGATTAAAGTGCTCTGGGAATAGGAGGGCTCTGATTACTGTCTTCTGTGATTTATAATTTAGAGGAATGGGCATGACCATCTCTGTGGGCTGACAGCTCCACATCTGCCTCTGGATTCCCTCCCACCCTGCACCTGATACAGATTCCAACAGCCCCATCCTGTCAGTTCAACCTGCTCTCTACAGAAGAACATTATGGTCCAGAGTTGGCCAGGGACTGAGCAAAGGTCACACAGCAAACGGAAGCCTGCCCTCCCCTTCTCAGGTGAGTATTATATTACCTGGCCTACCAGAGTATCTTATTAAAATAAATGAGTAGGGACTTCCCTGGTGGCGCAGTGGTTAAGAATCCACCTGCCAATGGAGGAGACACAGGTTCCAGCCCTGGTCCGGGAAGATCCCACATGCCGCAGAGCAACTAAGCCCGTGCGCCACAACTACTGAGCCTGCGCTCTAGAGCTCACGAGTCACAACTACTGAAGCCTGTGCACCTAGAGCCCACGCTCTGCAACAAGAGAAGCCACCGCAATGAGAAGCCCGCACACCGCAATGAAGAGTAGCCCCCGACTTGCTGCAACTAGAGAAAGCCCACACGCAGCAGCAAAGACCCAATGCAGCCAGTAAATAAATAAATAAATAAAATTTTAAAAATAAAATAAAATAAAAGAGTAAATATTTCATATTGTCCCAAATAGTTCCATATTGTTCAAATAGTACTGGAAGGAACCCTAGAGACCATCAAGAATAATAGAAATAGGAATAGAAATACTACTATTAGTACAGTAACTCCACTACTACTGCTATTACTACATTGCTACTACTGATGATGATAGTAGCTCATGTCCTGCTCCAGGCATCATGATGAAAGCTTTGTATGGGCTCATTTAGTCTTCACATCATTCCTATGAGGTAGGTTTATTATTATTCACATTGGACAGATGAGGTAACTGAGGCACAGAAATGCTGAGTAACTTGCCTAGGATCACACTGCCATGTGGGGTAATCTGATCTGGACATCCCACCTTCACCCTTCTATGGGCTGCCCTGCACATCAGGAAGTCTGAAGGAGTTTGTTCAAGGTCATATAAGAGGGGTACCTGACCCTCAGGCTCTGACATGTATCTCCACAGTCATGAGTGAATCTCAGTGGAACACCATTCACTTCTGCTCCAGACGTCATGCTTGAGGTCTTCTGCTGGGAGTTTATGGGCAAACCCTCCCAGAGAGAACACAGGAACAAGTTCACCTTGTCAGTAGTCAGAAGAAAGGCGCCCCCGTACAAGTGGAATAGAGGAAATCAGATAGCCCCTAATGAATTCTTAAAGGTCTAATGGGCCCAGCATGTCAGGTGGAAAGAACTGAGAACCTCAGGTACAGGGGAGTCAGACTGACATCAAGCTCTTAGCCACAGGCCTCCACCATCACTCCCTCACAGGAAGATTGCATGGGGCACCACAGAGACCTGCCCTCCACCATTCTGCACAGTCAAAGCACCCCAATCTCTTGTTCTGACCCTCTTCTCTACAAAGCAAAACCTTAAATCTCTGGTAAGGGACATAAAATCACTTTGTTCCGAGGACCCAGGCAAAATTACGTTACCTCTGAGGGAGGAATAAAAGCAAAATCATCTATTTCTTGGGAGAGAAGTAGGGAAATTTCTCACTGCCCCTAGGACACAGTCCAAGATCCACTGTTGTTAAAGAGAGGATAGAAAACCTCCCTCTCCCCTTGAGGGTAGGGGGCACAGGAAACTGTCTCCAGCCCAGGATCCTGCACTGGTACCAAGCAGAGGTGGGTACCACTGGGGGAGGGGCAAGAAACCCTTTCCCACCCAAGACGAACCATAGATATAAGGTAGCAAATAGTTGCCATGGGGAAGAGATTCAGAAATGCTGAGAAAGCCCTATGTCCATGACCAAGGCATATGGAGACTGCTCAAGACTCAGCTGAACCTTCAAGTTGAGAATCCACTGTGCCCACCATGACCCTATCACAGTGTAACAAGCCAGCAACAGTCGACCACCCAGGGGAGAGACGAGCATGGAGAGAGATGTCCCTGTGGCATAGGAGTACAGGGACTATGGAAAACTGAGAGTGGGGCAAAAGCCCTGGGAAATACTTCATCAAAATTTTAAAATTTGTGCTTGAAAGGACACTAACAAGAAATTGAAAAGACAACCCATAGAATAGGAGAAAATATTTATAAAGCATATATCTGATAACAGACTCATGTCTACAATATGTAATGTCTGTAAAGAATCTTATAACTCAATAGCAAAAAGACTGCACAATTAAAAATGGGCCAGGGACTGAAACAGACATTTCTCCAAATAAGATACAAAAATGGCCAATAAGCATATTAGAAAGTTCTCAACATCATTAGTCATCAGGGAAATACAAATCAAAACCACAATGATATAACACTTCACACCCACCAGGATGGGCACCCACTAGAATAAAAAGTCAAAATAGGGCTTCCCTGGTGGCGCAGTGGTTGAAGGTCCGCCTGCCGATGCAGGGGACATGGGTTCGTGCCCTGGTCTGGGAGGATCCCACATGCTGCGGAGCGACTGGGCCTGTGAGCCGTGGCCCCTGGGCCTGTGCTCCGCAGTGGGAGAGGCCACAACAGTGAGAGGCCTGCGTACCCCCCCAAAAAAAATAAAGTCAAAATATAACAAGCGTTGACAAGGATGTGAAGAAATTGGAAACTTCAATGACTGCTGGCAGGAATGTAAAGTGGGGCAGGCACTTTAAAAAACAGTCTGGCAATACTTCAAAAAGTTAAACATAGAGTTACCATTTGACTCAGCAATCCCCCCCCCCAGGTATAAACCAAGAGAAATGAAAATATATGTTTATGCAAAAAATTATACATAAATGTTGATAACAGAATTATTCATAATAGCCAAGAGGTGGAAATAACCCATATGTCCATCAGTTGATGAATGGGTAAACAAAATATAGTACCCATACAATAAATGTTATTTGATCATAAAAACGTACTGATACATGGTCCAAAAAGGATTGTTTTAGTCCATTCAGTTTGTTATAAAAAATATCACAGACTGGGTAGCTTCTATACAACAGAAATTTATTTCTCACAGCTCTGGAGGCTGAAAATCCAAGATCATGGTCCCAGCATGGTCAGGTTCTTGTGAGGGTCACCTTCCAGGTTGCAGACTGTTGACTTCTTGCTGTGTCTTCACATGGCGGAAGGGATGAGCTAGTTCTCTGGGGTCTCTTTTATAAGGACACTAATTCCAATCATGAGGGCTACCCTTTTGACCTAAGCATTTCCCAAAGGGCTCACCTCCTAACACTATCATCTTGGGCAATAGGTTTTCAACATATGAATTTTGAGAGTATAAAAATATTCAATTTATAGCAAGGATGATCCTTACAAACAAGCTAAGTGAAAGAAGCCAAACACAAAATGGCATGTATTATATGGTTCCATTTATATGAAATGTCCAGAATAGGCAAATATATAGGTGTGAAAACTAGAGAAGTTGTTGCTTAGGGTTTGGAGGGATGGGGGATTGGGGAGGTACAGGATTCCTTAAAAAAAAACCTTTAATTGTGGTAAAATACACATAAAATTTACCGCTGTAACCATTTTAAGGTGCACAGTTCAGTGGCATTAAGTATATTCACAGTGTTGTACAACCAACACAAGTTCCTAGTTCCAGAAGTTCATCATCCCCCAAACAGAAACAGAAACTCTATACCTATTCTCCCTTCCCTCTAGTTACCCTGACACAGGGTTTTTGTTTTTGTTTTTGCTTTTGTTTTTGAAGTCACGAAATGTTCTAAAATTGACTGTGGTGATGGTTGTGAAACTCTGTGAAGATACTAAAATCCATTGAATTGTACACTTTAAATGATGAATTGTATGGTATGTGAATTATATATCAATAAAGCTATAGAAAGACGGAAAAAAGAAAGAAAGAAAGAAAGAAAGAAAGAAAGAAAGAAAGAAAGAAAGAAAGAAAGAAAGGAAGGAAGGAAGGAAGGAAGGAAGGAAGGAAGGAAGGAAGGAAGGAAGGAAGGAAGGAAGGAAGAAAGAAAGGACTTCCCTGGTTGTCCAGTGGTTAAGAATCCACCTTCCAACGCAAGGGACATGGGTTCTATCCCTGGTCAGGGAACTAGGATCACACATGCCACGGGGCAATTAAGCCTACATGCCACAACTACTGAGCATGCGGGCCACAGCTAGAGAGAAGCCCATGCACTGCAGTGAAGAGCCTGCATGCCACAGCAGAGGATCCTGCATGCCACAACGAAAATCCTGCATGCCTCAACTAAGAGCCAACGCAGCCAAAAATAAATAAATATTAAAGAAGTTGGCCCTAAATCTCTCCAAGTAAGATTTAAAAAAGAAGAAGAGAAAGAAAAAGGGAGGGAGGGAGGGAGGAAAGGAGGAAGGAAGGAAGGAAGAGAGAGAGGGAGGGAGGGAGGGAGGGAGGGAGGGAGGGGACTGAGAAGAACCCTCTGACACCCTAGACTCCACTCGAGGCACAAGCTAACATCAGTCAACCACTGGAAACATTTGAAACCTATGATGCCTTCAAGACAATGAAAGAAGCAACAAGAACCAAATCCAGCTCAGCTCCTGACTAGATTGACTCCAATAGACTAACTGTCTGAGAGAAAAGGAGGCATGAGTACTTTCAGGCATAAATTCTATTTACCACAGTTTCTTCTCTTTTTCTGCACATAATGATTGGCATTCCAGCAAAAACTAGGAGATGCTTATAAAAACCCTAGATCAACCACTAAAAATATTTCAAAGAGGTATAATCAATAACCAAGTAGTAGAATAAAATGGAATCATAGTAAAATACTAAATTAATTCCAAATCAGGCATAAAAAGAGGAAAAAAGGATACAAGACCAGATGGCAAAAAACAGAAAGCATCTAGCAAGACAGTAGGTTCAGATCCAGCCACATCTATAATTATAATAGTTGTGAAAGATCTAAACACCCACTTAAAAGACAGAGATTGTCAAACCAAAAAAAATAAAAAATAAAAAAGACCCAATGATATGCTGTCTATGAGAACCTCACCTTATATATAAAAACATATATATGTTAAAAAGAGATGGAAAAAATTATCCCATGCAAACACTAATAAAAGGAAGTTAGGGTATCTATATTAATATCAGACAAAATAGATTTAAGAACAAGGAATATTACCAAGAATAGGGAGAGATATTATATAATGATAAGGGAGCCAATTTATCAAAAAGACATTATAATCTTAAATACATATACTAAGCCTATAACAGTTCATCAAAATATGTGAAGCAAAACCTGATACAATTGAAAGGAAAAATAGATAAATCCACAACTATAGTCAGAGATTTCAGATTTCCTCTTTCCATTCAATAATTGATAAAACAAGTAGCCAGAAAATCACAAGAATATAGAAGACCCAAATAATAATATCAAAAGGCCTAATCTAACATTTCTAGAACACTGTACACAATATCAGCAGAATAAGCACTCTTTTTAAGTGCATATTAAAGATTTGAAATATATATATATTTGCCAAGACAGACCATATTGCCACATTCTACCCATGAAATAAACCTCAACAAATTTAAAAGAATTGAAATCACATAAAGTATGTTTTCTAAACAAAAAGGAATCAAACTAGAAATTCAAAACAAAAAGATATCTGAAAAATCCCCAAATATTTGAAAACAATACGCTTCTAAAAAAGCAGTGGGTCAAAAAGAAATTATAAAGGAAATTTTTAAATATTTTGAACTCGGTGAGATTAAAAACACAACATATCAAACTTTATGGGATGCAGGTAGAACAGTTTGTAGAGGAAAATTTATAGTATTAAAATGTTTGTATTAGAAAATAAGAAAGACTTGGAATCAATGGCCTAAGCTTAAGAAAAAGAAGGGCAAATTATAACTGAAGCAAGTCAATGAATGGAAATAATAAAGATAAGAGCAGAAACAAATAAAATTATAAACAGATAGAGAAAATCATTGAAACCAAAGATTGTTATTAGGCAAACAAATAAAATTAATAAACCTCTAGTCACACTGGTCAAGAGGAAAAGAATGAAGACACAAATTACCAATATCCAGAGTGAAAACGAGACATCACTACAGCTCCTACAGATATTAAAAACATAATGAGGGACAATTATGAACAACTTTGTGCCAACATATTCTATACCTTAGCTGAAGTGTCCTAATGGAAGGCTCTCAGAATGGCTAAGCTATTTCTTCCTCATTGGTGCCTGGTATAATACTGTGACTTGGCAGACAAGAGGGAAAGTGTGGATCACAGAGTGCTCAAACTTCTATAAAGAACAAGCCTCCAGACCCAAGAGGATTGGCCTGATAGAGGTCACACTGAGCTAGCTGCCTGGGTTCAAATTCCTCTAAGTTTATTTCAGGTCTGAGCCTCTTTCCTGATAGCAGGTAGACAAGATGTAACAATCGTGACTGAATTCTGGGGATTGCCCAATGGCAGTGTTGGAAAATCCCCAGATTTAGGCTTTCCTTCCACCGAAGGTACTTCGACAGCACCATCCCAATACAGAACTGAAAGGGTGGTTAAAAACCTGTGTTCAGCTTCTCTCTCTCTCCCTCCTTCCCTTTCTCCCTCCCTTCCATCCAAGCCGAGGTGAATTAAAACAAGCAAGGGCTTTGGCATCAGACTGACTAGGATTCCAGTCCCATCTCTTCCTCTAACTAGATATCATCTCTCTAAGCCTCAGTTTCTTCATCCATATTTTAAGGTTCTTGTGAACTCATACCTCCAGGGTTGTGAAGGTTAAATAACAGGATGCACGTACAGTCTTAAGCACAAGGTCAATGCTAAATTCATATCAGTCTCTGGTCTCTTTCCTAAAGGATGTATTTCTTCTTCTCATTTTGACCTTGAACTACAAAAGCTACAGAATGGCAGCAGCTGGGTCTCCTCACCATTGTATCCCCAGTATTTACACAAGTCTTGGCAAAGAGCATGTATATGATAAATGTATTGAATGTATGAATGAATGAATGAATGGTGACAATTATACTGGGTAACATGAGATGCGATACTGGATCCCACAATATATTTTTCAAGTGCCCAGAGTGCACATGATTGCAGAGGCAGGGAGTGGACAATGAGATGAATAAGATCCAGTACTTGCCCTTAAGGAAATCAATACATTCTTTGTGATATCTTCCCTGTACAAGGTATCGTGCTACGTGCTGCAACCTTTGGATCAGCCTTGTCTCTGCCTGAGACAAGAGGAGGAATTTAGACAGATAAACTGTTCTATAAACTGTTTCTCCAAAATGTATGCTTCTCTAAACTATGCACTTCTCAAGCTATGAAGTTTCAGAAGGCAGGGACTCTGCCCTATATACCTTCAAATTCCCAGCCCAGGTCCCAGTGTTAAAGTTTAAGTGAAAGTTTTTAACAAGTGAGTTTGTAAAGAAGGCTTCTTGGAGGAAGATGCATAGACAGGAAGGATGGGCAGGGTGTGGAAAAAGAAAGGCTGGAGGAAGGACACTTCAGTCCAAGAGCACAGTGTGAGCAAAGAGCCAGAGGTGGAAAAGCACATTCAAGGACACAGCAAGTGACATGATGTAACCAGAGAACTGAATCCATATCAGAGAGAGGCAGTGGGGAGAAGAGTGGAGGGAGGCTGGGGAGGGTGGCAGGGCTGTGATCATGTGAGGTCTTGCATGCCAAATTAAGGAGCTTGGGCCTCATCCTAAGAGCTATGGGAGCCAAGGGAGAAAATGGCTAGACAGTGTTTCCCAAAGATCATTTCAGGGGTCAGTGTGGAGCACAAGGCTGGAGATGGGAGGCCAGTCAAGAGTCTAGTACAGCTGTCTCTGCCAGGGCGGCAGGGATGGAGAGAACGGTGTCCTGCTTGTTGAGGACAGAGGTATATGTGTGTATGATTCTAAACGTGCCTATAAATATGTGCATCCTTCCACAGAGCGTCAGCCCAATCAGAAATCCCAGCGCTACTCAGTTTCACGACCCACCAAACCTAAAATCCTGGGGGAGGCCAAGAATACCAAAGAAAGCAGCTGAGGTGCATTTGGTCAATTCCTGACTGTACTTCTTCCTCTTCAACATCATCCTGTCAGATTCAACCCGCTTCTGCAGACTTTCAGGGTCTTCTAATCTTGCTTATCAGGTAGAAGATTTGCTTTCCATCCTTCTTTGTCTCCTGCAGGTTCTGTGTCAAAATCCTTGTGCGGGTTGCTGATTTTAAAGCCCCACAATGCCAGGCTGAGAGTGGAGCCTGGAGTTGCCAGGATACCTCACCCTAGGATTAGCTCCCATCTGGAACAGCTACTCTTCCCTGGCCCGGTGCACTCTGGTCATCCTCCTGCTCATGAACTAGGCTGCACCCAAGGGCCTAGGCCTGGCCCCGCTTGGGACTTTAGTGAAGCCACTGGAGAGGGAACTGGTGCATGAATATCACTCCTTGATAACTCAACCTCAGCTCCTGATAACCAATGCTTCCTTCTCTCCAGGGCCACCCTTTAAAGTATGTGGTTTATACCATTGACCTCAGAACCAGCCAGGACTTCGCAGCTATTATAGAGCATAGGCTCTGAAGCCAGAATACCTGGACTTAAACCCTGGCTCTGCCTCTTACTAGCTGTGTGATCCTGGGCAAGTTTTTAAACCTTTGTGCCTCCATTTCTTCAACTGTAAAACCACAGGGTTGTTTTGAGGCTTCAATAAATCCACACATGTAATATACCTGAAACCAGAACTGGCAGACAATACTCACTGAAGTTTAGCACCTGTTACTACCTGCTGTAGTTCATGAAAGCTGCTACTTCTCCTTTTGAAAAGATAACGACTGCTCGACCCTACCTCCAGTCTCTCCCTATGCTTCTCCCGCTGAACATCACTTCCCATCACCCCACAGAGACTACAGATTCCTCCTGCAGTTTCTCTGAGATGCACTGTCATCGCCTCAGTGCAAAGCAGTTCAACAGTGATTCTCCAAAAGTGGGCTTCAAAGCAGCAGCTTCAGCGTCCACCCAGGAACTTGTTAGAAATGCAAATTCTCAGCCCCACCCCAGACCTAATGAATCAGAAATTCTGGGGGTGGGACCAGTCCTCCAGGTGATTATTTTTTCTTTTTTTTTTTTTTACATCTTTATTGGAGTATAATTGCTTTAAAATGGTGTGTTAGTTTCTGCTTTATAACAAAGTGAATCAGCTATACATATACATATATCCCCATATCTCTTCCCTCTTGCATCTCCCTCCCACCCTCCCTATCCCACCCCTCTAGGTGGTCACAAAGCACCGAGCTGATCTTCCTGTGTTATGTGGCTGCTTCCCACTAGCTATCTATTTTACATTTGGTAGTGTATATATGTCCATGCCACTCTCTAACTTCATCCCATCTTACCCTTCCCCCTCCCCATGTCCTCAAGTCCATTCTCTACATCTGCATCTTTATTCCTGTCCTGCCCCTAGGTTCTTCAGAACTATTTTTTTTTTAGATTCCATATATATGTGTTAGCATACGGTATTTGTTTTTCTCTTTCTGACTTACTTCACTCTGTATGACAGAATCTGGGTCCATCCACCTCACTACAAATAACTCAGTTTTGTTTCTTTTCATGGCTGAGTAATATTCCATTGTATATATGTGCCACATCTTCTTTATCCATTCATCTGTTGATGGACACTTAGGTTGCTTCCATGTCCTGGCTATTGTAAATAGAGCTGCAATGAACATTTTGGTACATGACTTTTTTGAATTATGGTTTTCTCAGAGTATTTGCCCAGTAGTGGGATTGCTGGGTCATATGGTAGTTCTATTTGTAGTTTTTTAAGGAACCTCCATACTGTTCTCCATAGTGGCTGTATCAATTTACATTCCCACCAACAGTGCAAGAGGGTTCCCTTTTCTCCACACCCTGTCCAGCATTTATTGTTGGTAGATTTTTTGATGATGGCCATTCTGACTGGTGTGAGGTGATACCTCACTGTAGTTTTGATTTGCATTTCTCTAATGATTAGTGATGTTGAGCATCCTTTCATGTGTTTGTTGGCAATCTGTAACTCCAGGTGATTCTGATTTACAGGAAAGTTTGAGAACCACTGCAGCGGAGTGTAGCATAGTGGTGTATTTTGGTAGATCTGGCCCTGAGTGACTGCACCCTCCTCCAGGAAGTTGTTCCTGATTTACCAAGAACCCCCTTTCATTGACCCCCCCCTCCAACTTCCTCCCTGGATTGCAGTCATTTGTGCCCAGAGTGCCTCCCTGGATTGCAAGTTCCCTGAGAGCAGGGTTGAGTCTCACCCATCTCCGTGCCTGCACTGGGCTTTGCTTAGAAAGATAAGCTAAATCAAACACACCACATTTCCAGTTTCCTCTGACTGAGGCTACTATTACTGGGCCTCTGCTCTCTGGGACCCTCACTCACATTGTGGTTTTCCTCTGGGTATGTTTTCATCTCCGTGCTGGGATGCCTGTCTCTTTGTCATTCCTAGTGTCCTCCAGTTTCACTGGTTACTTGGGACATTTTACCCTTCCCTCCCCCATTATGTTTGTTCAAATCCTGTTGGATAGGTTGCCCCATCTCCCGGTAAATCTGGCCTCCCAATTTCTGTTTTCAATCATAACTCTTCTATTGATAACATTTGTCAAGTAGTAGATGCTAGGCCCTGTGCTGGGCACTTCTTTCATTCTTTTAGCCCTTACAACAACCCTAGGAAAGAGATACTTTACTTATTCCCATCTGAATGGAGCACAGGGATACTGAGGCCTGAACACAGTATGTAACAATCACATGTTATCTGTGTCACCTTTTGGGCTTCTGAACAAGGTTGCATTTGAAGAAAAGATTTCACTGCTAAGGAAAGCTGGGAAAACTACTGCTGAAAAGTCATTGTCTTTTTAAAAAATATAATTAACATATAATATTTGTGGGCTTCCGTGGTGGCTCAGTGGTAAGGAATCCGCCTGCCAATGCAGGGGACACGGGTTCGAGCCCTGGTCTGGGAAGATCCCACATGCTGCAGAGCAACTAAGCCCGTGAGCCACAGCTACTAAGCCCGCGTGCCACAACTACCGAAGCCCATGAGCTTAGGGCCTGTGCTCCGCAACAAGAGAAGCCACCGCAATGAGAGGCCTGTGCATCACAACAAAGAGTAGCCCCCGCTCGCCACAACTAGAGAAAGCCCGCGGGCAGCAATGAAGAACCAACACAGCCAAAAAATATATATATAATATTTGTTTCAGGTGTACAGCATGATGATTTGATATATGTATATTGTGAGATCATCACCACAATGAGTCTAGTTAACATCCATCACCACACATAGTAATTGTCTTTTAATGTGTCTGTTTCTTCCCCCAGAATGCAGGCTCCCAGAGAGTAAGGACTGCGCCCCCAGATCAGCACAGGGCTAGGAGGGTCTCCAGAAAGGTGAGCAAGAGGGAGGGATGGAAAACAAAGCACACACGAGAAGCTCTCAGTGTGAGGGAAGATTTACTCCCTGTCCCTTCCCTGCAGGGGAAAGGTCCTGGGAGAGTTAAGTAAAAAACTTACAGATGGAATGACGCAAGGGGCACTTTCTGTAGGTATTGCAACAAAAATATGTTAAAATGGGGCAGGGATTGTTCTGAAGGCTGGTTCCCAAGTGTCTCAGGCCTATTCCTCTCCAGTCGGCCAGACCTGTCCCATAAGACAGGGCCAAAGGCCACTACTGAGCCCGCACCCCTAGGTCAGGCATTAGTGCTGGAGGTCAGTGCTCCCGGGTTCTTGTCTGAAACCTGAAGTTATCTTCAATCATCTCTTTGTGCTTCAGCCTTACCTCCATGTCACCAAGTCCTAGAGATTCTAAGGCCTCAGCATCTCTCCAGCCTTCCCTTCTTACATTTTACCCACCACTACTTTAGTTCAGTCTCCATCCTCATCACCTCTCCCTTCCTTCCTCCCTCTCTCCTCCCCTGCCTCCTTCCTCCTTCCTTCCTTCCAACATTAGCCAAGTCCCTCCTGTGAGCCAGGCCCCGTGCTGGGCACTGAGACACAGAGAGCACACTGATTCTACCTTTGCCCTCAAGTAGCTTCTTCTCTGCAGGACATGTGTGTAGACACTCAGAGTTATAGATGCTCTGAAAGAAAGAAGCTAGGGGTCTGATGGGGACACAGAGATGGAGAGGGTCCTCCTACGGCCATTACCCTCCAGACTCACTCTCCACCTTTCTCTACCCTAAACTCTGCCTGGATTCTCTGTATAGACTGTGTCATTGGGCTCCTTTACCTTCTGGCCATTGGGAAGTCCTGGCAGAAGATGGGAGTGAGGGAGGGACAGAGAGTGACCTTGCTAGGTCACTATGGGCTGTCTGTGCCACAGCTTCCATCAGGCAGCCCTCTCCACACACCACCCACTCCAGCTAGCCTCCTCCCTTTGCCTTTCAGGCCACATGCCCCCAAAATGTCACTGGCCTTGGGGTACTGCACCATCTCTTCAATTTTTCCCTATATCCTGCCTACACCTTTGCAAACAGCCTTTGTATTAAAATTTCCTCAAATTACCCAACTACAGCTATGTTGTTTCCTGTGGGGTCTCTGGCTAATACAGGGCAGAGGTAGTCAGGAAGGGTGCCATGGAGGTGACACTGAAGGTGTTCTTACCTGGACAGTGATCCTTCTAAAGCCCAAACTGACCTTATGTCATCCCTGCTAAAACCCTTTATGGCTCCCCATTTCTCTGAGGATAAAGTGCAGACTCCTCAGCCTGGCACCTGAGACTGTACACCATCTGGCCCCGATGAACAAGCAACACGTGGTGAAATCATTCAGATGGGGGACAGTAGAGATTCAGAAGGGAGGGAGAGAGTCCCGGGAGGGAGGGAGTTCCGCACCCCAAAGCAGCCCTGTCTGGCAAATTCCTGGATGGGGAAGGAGGAGGTGGGTGACATGTGGCACTGCAGAGCCATACCAAGCCCCTCTCTCCTTGCCATCACCTCTGTCCTCCAACCCTCTAAGTGAGCCCAGCACCAGGAATGAGTTTGACCCAGACAAGACCTAGCCTTGGGCTATGAGAACTGGTTCAAATCCCAGCCCCAGCATTGACATCTGGCAAGCTCTTTGGGTCTCTGAGCCTCAATTTTCCAAACTACAAAATGGCAACAACCTCACAGGGCTATGAGACAAGCTTAAAGGAGGAAAAGGATGGGAATTTCCTTTTGTCAAGCAGTTTCAGTGTTAGGAACTCCCCGTCTCCCCCATCCCACCCCAGCCTTGTAAAGCAGAGAAAGCACATAGACTTGTGGCTCAGGAACACTTGGATGTGAATCCCAGCTTCGCTACTTAATCACTGTCTCATCTTGGACAACTCCCTTTATCTGTACCTCCCTTTATCTGTACCTCATTCGCAAAGCGGGGTGGTAATCATTCCTGGCAGGGTGGCTACGTGGATTGGGTGAGCTCACACAGGCCAGGGCCTGCATGGAGCAGATTGCTTGTAATTGTTTGTTTCTGCCTTTTGCCCTGTGCCTGTCTTAGGACAGGTGTACTCTCTGCCTTGCAGACCGGCCACTCATGTCCTCCTCCGTGCAGTGGAGGGGCTGAGGCTGCCATCACTGTTAGGGGTCTCAGAGGTGCCAGTATCCAACCCCTCACAAACCATAAAACTGCAGCCATAATTCCTAATGGCAGCACAACCTTCCTGACTGAAGGGGGCGTTGGGACGTGCCACCTTTGGGGAAGCCCACCCTGGTCAAACCCAGCTTGGTGGCTTGATCTGGCCTCTCCATCTGGGGTTTGGCCAAAGCGCTTGGGAAAAGCACTGGGTTGGGAAATGATGAAGGAAAGGTGACCCAGGTCCTGGAGCCGTCCTGCCCACACACCGGCAGGAACAGCAGAGCGGTGCATTAGGATGGGAATAGAGGGGTGCTGGAATGAGTGGGGAGGGGCCAGGAGAAGTCAATGCCTGCATTGAGCTCCCCATACTCACCTCGTGCAGGAAAGAACAGTCATCCCAGGACACAGAAAGCTGCCAAGAAACATCCTCTCTGGGTTACTCTAACTCTGGGTCTGGTTTTCCATCCAAGCCAAAGTGGACCAAGCTGTTTAAGCAGGAGCCCTGGGCATGGCAGCTGGGGACCAACGGGAGGGAGTTGTCACTCTGTGAGGTGACCCAGAAGGAAGCGAGTGCCCCTCTCAGCCCTTGGACTTGCCTCAGCATCCTTTGGTGAATATTCCCATGTGTGTGAGAAAGGCCCAAATTGGGTCTAGGTGTTATTGCCCCATCCCAAGCCCTCACACCACCAAACCACCCACCCACCTGATCTTTCTAACCCTCCAATCTAATCAAGGTGCTCTGGTCATACCCCTCCTTTGGTCCCGTCCCACAGGATGAAGCCCAGGTGGGATTACAAGGCCCCTCAGATCTGGTCCAGTCACCCTCTCCAGCCTGATCTCCTGCTCCGCCCCTGCCTGCATCTCTCTTCCAGCATCCTTCCTCCAGCTGGAATATCAGGGTTCTCACGGTTCCCACCTCCAGGCCTCTGCCCAGGCTGTAGCCTCTGCCTGAAGGCCTTCTTCTTCCTTTCTGCTGGGCAGAATCCTACTCTTCATCTCAGGTCCAGCAGCAAATGTCATCATCTCTCAACCTTCTCAACTACCATTCCCTCCTTGGTACTCCCCCATAGCACTTTGTCCATGACTCTGTTGTACTCATTCACTGGTCAGCCCACTGTTAACTGGGCCACAGATCTGAGCCAGGCCTGCACTGGGGCACAGAGTGATGAAGTTCCTGCTGATCCTGGGATAGCTCCTGGCCCACGGGAGAGGCAGACACTGCAGACGGTGACAGCTCAGAGGAAAGGACTGAACTCGGCACAGCCTCCCACATTTCACTGCACCATAGCCTGGCTGTCTTGCTGCAACCACTGATTTGGGGACACTATCTCTGGGTTGGGGCTCCTCAAAGGCAAGGACTATGTCTGATTACCTTCTGTGTCCCAATGAGAGCCGGGCCCAGGAAGGTACACAGGAAAAATGTGCTGAAGTAGATGAACCTGGGATCTGAATGTTTCAAAGGGGCCTTGGTCTTGATCCAAAGTCTTACCATTTCAGTAGCTTACTTTCATAGCACAGTGGTGACACCCTTCTACATACTGTGGTTTCATTTGCTCCTCAAATGTGGGATAAGAACCATCACCTCCACTTCATGATGCAGAAACTAAAACCTGGGCTGGGAAGATGACTTGCCCAACACTGCAAGTCAATGGGACAGGAAAGGCCAGAACGCAGGCCTCCTGCCTCCCAGCCCAAGCTCTGCCCCTTAGATCATACTATGAGGGGAGTGGGTGGGCCATGAGTTCTAGCCCCAGGCCTCCTCCACAGGAGACCCTTCTGGAGCAGGCACAAGCCACACACTGACTTGGTGTCCTTCCAGGCCAGTAGGAGTCTTGCTTCTAAGGGGACCCAAAACACCTCTGGGGAGAGGACTGAAGAATTCACGGCACCTACGGCATCCACCTTGCTGCACTGCTCTTTCCCCAGAAATACATCACACCTGTCCCAACCTCCCAGCCTTTGCACATACCAGACCCCTATGTCCCCTGCAAACCTGGAAGCCGCTAGCTTTACCTCAGTTTCCTAAAAGGCACCAAGCTCTTTTCAGCATCAGAGCCTCACCACATGCTGGTCTCTCTACCTGAAATGCTTTTCCTTCTACTCTTAGCCAACTCACGCCTTGGGGCTCCATAACTTTTTCTCAAGGTTTACTCCTATGGCCTTGAGTGGGTTGAACAAATGGCACTGTTGTTAGGTCCCATCAGTGGCATTTGTCACATGCTTCCCTGGAACTGTGACTTCTGACAAGAAGAGATGGTAAAGACCTCAACGGCAGAGACTCCCTCTCCTCTTACGCCGTGAGCCCACACCCAGCTTGCTCAAGCTGTCCCTAAGGAATCCGTCTCTTCACTCACATGCTTGTTGCCCACACATCTCCCTTTATCCTCCACATCCAATAATTCATTCCACCACATTCCAGTAGATCTCACCTCCTCCTGCACTTTTCTCCAGACCAGGCCTTCTTTCCATCCTTCCACCACCATCCGAGCTCAGGGATCATTCTCTCTCACCTGGGTCCCTCCAGCAGGCTCCTCACTGCCCTCAAGCCTCTAGCCTCTCCCCACACTATGGCTGGAGGATTCTTAAAAACATAGGTGACCACTGTCATTTCCCTACTCAAAGCTACCCCCCCTAATGTCTCAAGAGTGGCAGTCAAGAACCTTCCTAAGATCTAGTCCCAGCCTCATTTCCCACAGCTGCCTGGGCTCCAGCCACTGCAGGTGCCCTAACCCTGCCCCAAACATGCTGCCTTTTCTAAGACTTTATGCCTTACCCCTACAGCCTCCATCGTCTACAAAACTACTCATCAAAGGGCAATGAAAATAATTTTGGAACACTTTCTATGTGCCTGGCACTATACTAGGCTACATTTTCACTTTACCTCATTTAGTTCTCAAAACACGTCACAAAATAAGTGTTACTGTTCCCATTGTACAGATTTGGAAACTGAGGTTCAACAAAGGGAGGGCCAGAACTGGGCTCCGGGTCTTTCTGATTCCAGCTCTGCTGTGCACTAATCTCTCTGGGAAGTGCACCCAGCCCGCCGGCCCGCAGCCCAAGGAAAGGACCTCTCTCCTCTTGGTCTATAGCCAGAGGTTTCTCTCTTGCCCTAGCATTGCTGCCAACATCCCTATGGCTGCATCTCACTAACGTGAGCACCCCCAGGGCAGGGCCGAGACTGACTGGTTTGGGTTCCCAGCACTCAAGAGTGTATAGATTCTCTGTTAAGTTTCTACAGAAACAGATGGCAAAGTAGAGGCAGCCTGAGGGCTTCAGGAGCCCACCCCTACCTAAGCCCGATACAATCACCAGTTAGAGGCGGGAACTCAGCATCTGTAGCCAAGGCGAGGCCCTGCCCAAAGGAAAACACAAACCCACGCCCGCCCCCGCCTGTCCTGCCCATGCCGGGGTTCCAGGCCCAAGTTCCTGCTGGCGGGCTGCACCAACCGCCGCGGGGGTGCGGCGAGGGGCGGGCGGAGGGAGCGGCAGGAATAACCAGGCAGCCCCTTGCAAGGAGGACTCCGCTTCGCGGGCCGCCCACCCGCGCCGAGCAGGGGCCTCCGAGCAGCCCTCCCGCGCCAAGCCGAGCCCGGCGCTCCCCGATCCCAACGGAGCTGGTGCGGCAGAGGTTGGAACGGCCGACCCCGCCCCTACCGCGTCGGCCCCGCCCCCTTATGAGGTTACAAAGTGCCGCGCTCCGAGCCACGGGCGCAGTGGCCGTGGCCGTGGCCGTGGCCAAGGCTCCAATTTCGGCCGCCGCTCGGACTCGTCTGGCCGCCCACCCCCCGCTCACCGGGCCGTAGCCGCCCCCGCGCTCCCGTGCTCGGCGCGAAGCCCTGGCCCAGGCGGCGGGGGCACGGGCCAGGGGCGCGGGGTCAGGCGGCTTCACGCGGAGCCCTGACTGCACCGGCTTCGCCATGAAGACCCTCATAGCCGCCTACTCCGGGGTCCTGCGAGGTGAGCATCGGGCCCAGCTGACCAGAGGTAGAGCTTTGACTGAGGAGCCATGCTGTCCCGTGAGAGCTCTCGGAGCTGGGCTAAGGTTCCGGGAGATGAGCTGTCACAGCCCAGGGTCCGCAGGGCCTTGCGGGCTTTCTCCTGGGGCAGTGCAGCTGCAAGGTTTTCAGGAAAGGATGTGATGAAAGGCTCTCAGGCAGGCAGGAGTGTGTTGGTAAGGTGGGGGCACGTTGCTGGAGGACAGGCCGCTAGGGGGGCCGAGGTCCCAACCCCTTTCTTTTCTTTTTGGGACAACTTGCCGCCCTCTCCCCCATCATCACTCCCATTCTTCCCCGCAACTCACCTGGGTCTTAGAATAATGTTAGAATAATGGTTACCGGGTCTGATCCAGGCAACCTGGCATGGTAGTCATGTGGGCACATTCTCCACTCTGGCACTCATCGATTTGGGGGACCTCTGTTACATCACTTCTCTTCCTCCAGCCTGTGAGATGGGGTGATAGCTGAGAACTCCTCTCCAACCCCCAGCATTGCTCCTGGCCCCTGGCAGTTCCCTCCCTCCCTCTCTCCTCACCTGGTAGATCAAGCTGTGAGGCACTGGATGGGGCAGAGTGGCGAGGGTTTTGCAATCCCCTGAAGCAGCCACCAGACGGGGAACATGCCTGGCTGGGACAGGTGTGCCCACACTGTCTCCTTCCTCACACCTATTCTTCAGCCCAGGCTTGGGAGCCCACTCAGCAGCAACTGTGAGCCTGGCACACTTAGAAGGTGGGGCAGAGGACCCTGGGTGCCCTCCAGTGTGGCCCGGGCCCCTGTTCCACCAGTGTGCACCTGAGGCCCTCCGTGAATCAGGGGCAGAGTGGAGATCAAGCTCCAGAGCTTTTCCCACTCAAGGAAGAGCATCCCTTCCATGTCCCCCACCTCTCACCTGTATTTGGAGGAACTGAGGTGGGAGGAAGCATGACCCACCCAAGGTTTCCTTAACAGGTGCCTTGGCCAGGGGGGTTAAATACAAATCCAGGAGAGCCTGGGACATTCTCACAGCTGTCCTGGTCTATGTGTCTGTCTTGCTTGAATCCTCCCTCCCTCCACCTAAGTCTTTATTCTGCTTGCTGAACCTCTCCTACTTAGGATTTTTCTTCAGTAACTAGCTGTAGCCTACTTGACCCATCTTCATTATAAAAATAAAACATATGAATTATTGGAATTTTGAAAAATATAGAAAAACAGGAAGAAAATTTAAAACTGCTGGTTAATTGACTATCCAAAGATAGCTTCCTAATAGCATTTTAGTATATTTCTTTATAGTTTTATTTGTACACATCATTTAGATAAAGTTCAAAGCATGATGTAGATATAGTTCTGAATCCTGTTTTCTCCCTCTTAATGTTAAATCATGAGTATTTCCTTCTGGTACTCCAAATCACTATTAATATTCTAGTGGCTGCTAGGTAAGCACCCTGGAGCTGTATCACAGTTTAACTGTGTCTGGGGCATTGGCGTTGTTCCCCGTGTGACTATTGGTGTGATTATCTGCCCATCTTGGTCTGGGTGCTGCTCGTTGCCCTTGGAGAGGTACCGAGCCGCTGTCACCACCTTTGGGACAAGCAACCTGAGCTGCCCCAGACACCCAGCCCTACAGCCTCTGACAGCCCCTTCTCTCACTTAAAAGAGCTTGTCCATTCACTGTGCAATTTAATGCCCATAACAGGGGAAGGAAGGGACCTAGCCATGTTCATGCTTTTAAAAATGCTTTTGTCTCCAGAGAACGGGATAGGGATGCTCTCTGGTGGTCCTTCCTGGAGATCCCCTTCCCTCATCTCTGCTGTCCACAGGCTGTGAGCTCTATCTTCCGGGAGCAGGGTACCCTGACTTCCTCATTTTTGACCTAGGATTTGTAATTCAGGAGGCCTTCCAGTGAATGATTTTGACCAAGTCACTTACTATCCTATCAGGAGCATTTCTCCATGTTGTTATCAGGTCTTGAAAACATTAAAAAAAGAAAAAAACTGGCTGCAAACAATTCCATCATGGGATGTAGCAAGGGCTGGTATGAAATGCAAACCAATTACTTTAGGTGTCTGGGCTCCGCTTTGGTGAAAGACTTGGGTGGGGAAGGGAGAGAGCTGAAGGAAATCTTGTGTTATCTGGCATCTCCATTAGACCTGCTTTCTACATCTTTGGTCTTTGAAGACACTCCCCAGTGGCCTGGTTTGCCTCTGCCAGTGAGGTCCCATTGTTGGGAGGTGGTGAACACCCTGTGGGTGGTGGTATTCAAGGAGAGACCATGGCTTCTGTGAAGGGAAGACCTGGGATGGGTGAGATTGAAATAGATACCTTGGTGTCTGGCTTCTTGATCAAAAGCAAAGGCCAGCTGTGGGTGCATGGGTAGGTGTGTGTGTGCTGGAAGTGTCGGGGAGATGGGCGTCTCTGTTGGTATCTTCTAATATCTGAAGGATTTACCTGTGCCAGGGGTGGAGAATGCAGAGTTAGTCATATTCTCATCCCTGCTTTTGCCCCTGGATGTGAGGCTCTTCAGGTCAAAGCGCTCTGATGCCTGCCTCTATCCCCAGGGTTCACCACAGGACCCAGCATGAAATGGTGGCAGCCCCAGTAAAATCCTGAGCTGATTTGTTCTGTGAGGCTCTGAAAAGCAAGGCCAGGAACAGGGGTGGCGTTGTGGGGGGCATATTTGATGTAACGGAGGAATCCTTTCTGATAGCTATTGAGGATTGCAGCAGGTTTGGTGTGGGTGGGGATGGAGCTCTCCATCACTGGGAGTATGCAAGCAGGAACTTGGTAGGAGGTGAAACTAAGAGGCTGGATTGTTGGAGGCTAACTCTGGAACTAAGGATTGACAGTCACCTAACCCAGTCCTAAGTCATAGGATGAGAACATCATTCTCATGTTCCTCCCTCCCCCAATTCTTTATAGCTTTCTTTCCTTGCATACACCACTTCCCCAAATGCACAAATGCCACTTTGGGGCTATCTGTGCTACTGAGGGCTCTTCTGGGCTGGTAAAGGAGAGCCAAGAGTAATATTTTATTAGCAGGCTAGGTGATTCACTAGCCAGTGTGGAAATCCTGCCCCACCCCCATCCTCCCACCCCTGATTTCAGCAACAAGTACTTGAGTCATAAAATCAAAGCTCTCTGGGAGCGCTGCATCTGGCACAGCCCTCACAATTGCAGATGGGACACTGAGGGGCCCAGAGAGAAGGGACTGGACCAGGGCTATCAAAGCCAGGGTTAGAACCCAGATCCATCTCCCAGTCATTGGCCACCTTAAACCAAGAGAGAATTGTGGTGAAGCCGTGAAGGGCTGAGTGCAGGGCTCTGGCCACTGTAGGTGGTCGTTTCTTGAATGAGTGTAAGTTGCTCCCAGACCATGATGGGAGTGGCAGGTCACCCCTTCCCAAGCTCTTTCAGGAAGCTCCCCCAACTTGCCTTGATGAGTACATGCACCACGAGCCCCAGAGTTTTGAGGCCAGGGGAACAGCCAATTGCCCCTCATCGTACTCCAAACCTTCCAAACTCCTCCTTGTGGCCGTGGAGCCCCCTGTGAGCAGTCCTCACGGCCTCACAACCTCGTCTCCTACCACGTCATGCTCTAGAACTGCCAGGGGTCTTCCTGTTCTCCCAGCATTCCCACCAGTTCAGTCCTACCTCAGGGCCTTTGCATGTGCTGCCCTCTGCCCAGGTCACTGCATGGCTGGCTTCCAACCATTCAGTCTCCTCTCAGAGGCCTTCTCTGACCACATCATCTGGAGAGCCGCCCCATCTTGTTTTATTTTTTTATAGCCCCTCTCATTACCTAAATTCTCATGTGTACTTATCTGTTTAGGTGATTGTCTACCCCAGAAGAATGTCAGCCCTTTAGGAACAGGGATCCTGTCAGTCTTTCTCAGTGTTTGTCCCAGCATTTAGCACAGTGCCTGGTGTATAGTAGATAGTGCTCAGTAAATATTTGTTGAATGAATGAATCATTAATGGGACCTCAGCCCTCCTGAGCACTGCTCCTTCCTCTTGGCAGGAAGCCCTGCTTTTTGCTTCAGTGTGATTTCTCAATTCTTCCTCAGGCCTCCTCTGTGCCCACCCGTGCTGGGTGCTGGGCCTGCAGCTGTTCCCTGCTCTGGAGACACCACAGTCTCACGAGGAGTCAGTTCCAGGGCTGAGTGCCGAGGGTGGGGGGCTCACCACAGTTCCCCCCATTACTTCCAGGGCTTAGAAGCCAGAGAGCCAGGATTCCAGCCCTGGCTTCACTTCTGCTCTGGGTATCTCACTCCCCCTAAATGGAAAATAGGATCAGAAAATCTCAGACTCTCAAGGATGTGAGGGTTTAGGTTAACATGAATGGAAAGCACTTTGTAAACTAACTTGTGACTTGCCTGTTAGTCCTTGTCATTCATTTTGTGTGACACGTGCAACAGCCTCCAACACTATGGAGAGTGGCAGACTCAGCTCTGGGACATACAGGAAGGCTTCTCACAGTGGGGACTCGGGTGTAGGCCCTTCAGTTTATTGATGGAGCACCTCTGTGTGTCAGACTCTGTGCTGCACACAGGTCAATAATCCATGGTCCCTGCCTTTGAGGAATTGAGACTAGGGGGATGACAGTGCGCAGTGACCCACATAGTTAAAGGGGAAGGAAGCAAGGGTGGAGGCCTGGAGGTGAGGGTTAGGCAGCTAAATCATCCTGCGGTCAAGGAAGGCTTCCTGGAAGAGGCGACAGTCAATCTGAATATTGAAAGATGAACAGGTGTTACCAAGACAGGCAAGAACCTTCAGATACAGGGACCAGCATAAATAGAGACATGAGATTTGGGTGGGAGGGAAAGTCTGACTGCAGGGTCTCTGGGCTACCAACCTGAGCTGAGGTCCTGGTGTGCTGAGAGACAAGGGAGATAGAGGTTGCTGTATCCAGGCCTGGGGTGGCTCACCTATGCCCTTTGCAGGGGGTGGGGGTGGAGATTTGAGAGCTGCTGGGAGAGGCACCTGGTGCACTCAGAGTTTCTTGACCTCTACCACTTCTGGAACCTCCTGGGTTGGAGTTGCTGCTGGCAGCTTTGAGGGTTTGGGGCCAGGAGTCTCAGTATCCTCATCTGTAAAACGGGCAAATGCATGATAAGAATATCTGCCCAGGGTATGGTGCAGACTCAAGGAAGCTGAACACACGAACCCTTTGGGCAAATCGACAGAAGCAGGAAATGTGAATTCATTTCACTATTAGAGCAGATTTAGTGGCCTGGAGGCTCACTCTGCATCTGCTTCCGTGTGACCTTGGGCAAGACCCTGCCCTCTTGGGGCCTCAGCCTCCTTGTCTGTACAGTAAGGAGGGCTGCATAAGGCAGCCCCCTTGGGTTCATTCCAGCTCTGCTGCAGAAGTGTGATTCCGATCATGCCCCTGATAGCGGTGGGATCCTGGGGGTCAACCTCCTACTCATTCTTGTCCTCAACTTGTCCTTGTGAAAATGGGCTCATGTCCTGCTTGGGGCCCAGGTAAGTGCCCCAGAAGAACCTAGCTCCCCACGCTTGCCCATGTATTGTGATAAGGGCCTATTTTGAGGACTCCTTGGTGGTGACATACCCACAAGCTGGTGGTGTTGCCATGGCAACCCCTCCCACTTCAGTAGCTATTTTTTTAATGTGTCAGAAGATGGGGGTAGAGAAAGCAGGGCATTGGGGTCCTCAGCAGTCACCTCCAGGATCCTCCAGGGACACCTTTGGGTGAGATGTCCCAGTGGGCCTTGTTGTAAGGACACCTAATTTGCTTTAAGGTTACCTACTTAAAGAACGCCTAACCCTTAAAGGGGAGATTATCAGTCTTTCGAGAAAAGAAATCAGCGGTGGATTGGGACCAGGTGAGTGGCTGGCTAGTTGCCTCGGGGCCCTTAGACACCATCTGAAGCTGGTGGAGGGAATGGAAGGTGTGGGCAGCAATTTTCTCTGCTTTCAGGATGGAGCCCAGGACTCCTCAGCCTGGCATTTCCAGTCCTCCATGGCTCACTCCCCTGCTTGTTCTCGACTAGCTTCACCCATTCACACGGTTGCTGTGCTTCAACCTGGTTGAACTATTTGCAGTTAATTCCTCAAAGTTGTGCGCTCTCTCCCTTCCAGGCCTTTTCCAGTGCCATTTGTGGGACTCCAGTACCTGGGGTCCTGACCCTGCACCTCCCTCCTGTCAGCCTGGCAAACTTACTCATCCTTTACATCTCACCTGACCCATCCATGACAGCATCCTCCAGGCCAGTTGGGTACCTCCTGTGGATTCCCGGCCCTGGCTTACGCTCTTTGCCTCATTGTTCACAGCCCTGTCTCCCCAGCCATAGCTGAGGTGGGCAGCCCCGGGGTGGAGCTCCTCCTCCCACAAGAGCCCAAGAAGCAGAGGCAAGGCAGGGTCTGGCAGCTCCCACCCTAGAGCAGCACCTAGCCTGGCCTGTAAAGGGTACTCAGAAAGTACTCGCTGAATGAATGTTAATGTTTGGCCTCCACCCTTCTCTCCCTCCTTCTGGAACCTTCCACTGTTGCCCCTGCCTTTTACCGCAACCCCTCCAGCTAGAGGAGACCTTTCCCTCCTGATTCCCTAGAAAGTTCCTGTTTGACCGTCTGCCATGGCACAGGTCCATCATCTCTGTTCTTGTCCAGGCCCTGTTTATTCATCGCAGGCCCCTCGAGCATCCAGTTGGCAAACGTTGACCAAGCATCTGCTCTGTGCCTGACCCCACGCTGGGCACAGAGACCCAGATGAGCAAATGCACACTCTCTCCCAGAATGAGAAAGGCTTAGTGCAGGGTGAGGTGGGGCACATGGGGTGGGGGAGGAGGGCTTTCCCGAGGAAGAATCGGCCAGGAAGGATGAGGCCTGTCTCTGATGGACCAGCTTTCAGGGCCTGGTAGGTACCCAGTAAGTGTGAGCTCAGTGACTGAGCAAATTGGGCCTGGAGGTGACAGGACTGTATTTGGAGGGACGGCAGGCAGGGCCAAGAGCGTAGGGAGACTTCCTAGAGGGAAGAAGGGTCTGGCTGAGCATGTGGTAAGGCAGAGAATGGGCACAGCTTCATGTGCAGGGCTAGTTGGAGCCCAACCCAGGGCTGGGCCTCTGAGATCAACAGGCATGACCCTCGAGAGCCATGACTGTCCCCCATCATCACACGTGTGGACTCCTGCTGAAAGGTGCTTGGTGGGGAGGGGACCCGGAAGAGAGCTTGCCTCTGGCCTTGAAGACATGGCATTTCTTTGGCACTTGGACTAGCTTCCTGGACCTCAAAGGGTCTGCCAGGAGTCAGAATGTCCATCTCTCTGCCTCTGTGCAGACTTGTTCCCAGCCCTCTGGAGTAGCTTGGGGCAACTTCCTCACTGTCCACTTGGCAGCTGCTGGACCAGGGCAGAGCTTAGGTCTGGCTGGGCCCAGGTGTGTCATCTTTGGGGCTGCAAACGTGAGCAGGATGACTTCCCCACTCAGGAGCCTCTGGCAGCTGTCCACATCTCTGTGACCTCACTGGCATCTTTCTAGATCTCTAACAGAGGTGCCAGACGCTGTTTGTCCCTTTGCCATAAGCTGTTTGGATTCCTCCCAACAATTCTGGATCACAACAAAGGACGACGCTGAGTCTCAGACAGGGGAAGTGACTTTAAGGGTCTCACACTAAATAATAGTCAGAGCCAGGGTTTGAATCCTAAGTCTACTGACGCCAGTGCCTCTGCTCCAAGGCCAGGCAGGGGTTCTGAAACCCATTAGACAGGAGAGGAAACCCAGGCTTACTTGGTAATTACCCCACATTCACCCAGGTCTTTACTTTTTATGATGCTCTTGCCTCTACATTATCTCATTTAATTCTCCCAAGAATCGGGCAAGGTAGGTATCAGCCACACTGTACAGATGAGGAAACTGAGGCTTGCACAGGAAGTGACTCACCAAGGCTGCACTTCCTGTGAGTTGCAGGTCAGGTTCTCCTGATGCCCTGAGATCAACAGGCATGACCCTCGAGAGCCATGACTGTCCCCTATCATCACACGTGTGGACTCCTGCTAAAAGGTGCTTGGCGGGGAGGGGACCCAGAAGAGATCTTGCCTCTGGCCTTGAAGATGTGGCATTTCTTTGGCACTTGGACTAGCTTCCTGGCTATTTGGAGGGATGGCAAATAGACATCCAAACAACAATAGAATCCAAACAACTTATGGCAAAGGGACAAACAGCGTCTGGCACCTCTGTTAGAGAGCTAGGTGCAGCCTGTCCTCTGCACCTTCTCCAGGCTGGTAAGCCCCTTCCCAGGATGCCAGTAGCTAAGGAGGGTAGAGGAGGCAGTGTGGGCCACCCAGAGGCCTGACCCAAGAATGCCATGTGTGCTCCAGTGTCCCCGTAGAGGGAAGTCAGCCTTGCTCCATGCCTCCTCTCCACAGGTGAGGATCCTCTTGTCTATCCCTCTAGCTCATTTTTCTTCATAGCTCTCGTCACCACCTGATGTTACATCCTACATTTATGTGTCGGTGCTTTGTCTCTCCCTCAGCAGAATTTAAGCCCCCTAACAGGTGAGACTTGACCTGCTGCCTTCACTGCTATTTCCCCGGTGGCTGGTACAGTGCTGGGCACCTCATAAGTGCTCCATCCTTATCCCTGTCCCCACCCACCTCCTCCAGGAGCCTACTTTGGGCTGCTTGATCCCTTTCCATCTTTCCTATTCTCAGCATCTGTTTTGGGTAAATGTGAACCCCCGTTCCTGGATCATTGAACATTCTGGGTTTGGGCCTTGCCTCTTTGTAACTCCGTCTGAGTCTCTATTCCAGCAGTTGCCCCCAACCCCGAGTGCCCACTTTCCTCCTCTTTGCCTCCCAGATCTTGTCTTCCAGGCCCTGCTGAGGCCTCGCCACCTCCTTGGAGCCTCCCCTGCTAATGCCTCCACTCTGTTCCCTCTCCTCATAACACACAACCTCATGACCACACACATCTTGAAAAACTTAGTGTTTGCTCATCAATTCCCCTCCCACTCTGGTCAGTGGTAAAAGCCATGACGAGAGCTAATCACCTAGCAGGTGTCAGTCACCTAACAGATGCCAAATGGACTTACGTGCATTTTTAATTTTTATTTATTTTTTTTACCTTCCCAACCACCCTGACAGGTAGGGGTTCTTATCTTCACTTTACAGATTAGAAACTAAAGCTGAGAGAGGCTAAGTGACTTGCCACAGGTCACAGAGTTATGCAGGGCCAGTGCTGGCCCAGGGCCCTTTCTCAGATTACAGGGACTGGGGCTCAGACGCTGCCCCCTCAAGCCTGAGCGAGAGGAAGCCCTGGTTGCATCAGTCCTAGGTGCGGCCTGGTCACTTTACTATCATAGGTTGGGCAAAGAGGCATTACACACCCATCCCCACCAGCCATGAAACTTGGGACATGGTTGGGACAGAGAGGCAGCCCTCCCTTCACCAGAGCTGTGTTCCTGAAGTCGAGATGTAGACTGGCTTGTGTAGTGGGGACCAGCCCTCAAGAGCCTGGTGTCATGGAAATGGTGAGGGTCTCAGAACTCAAATGCCTGCCGAGAGTCCTGGCTCCCCTATACCCTGACCTCAAGCAAGTGGTTTAACCTCTTTTGGCCTCACCTTGCCTCAGTTTCCATCTCTGTGAAATGGGGCTTCCCACCCCTGCCTGTCTACCTTCCCGGAGAGTGCTGTGGGGCAGGGAAGCTCCGTGTAGACACGAGGGCAGGGGGTTCCTCTCTGGGGGTAAGACAGCTGCTCTGGGCCTCTCTGGCAGCTCCACTCCCAGTACCCTCCCCAAGTCCAGGAGCAAAGGAGCTGTCTAAAATAAATGGTGAAATCAGTGGTGCCCTGGAGCAGCTATTTGGATTGGTTACTGGCAGTTTCTCTTCATAGAATGAGTCAAGTTACTCTGTGGCCTGTCTTGTCTTCCTTCCTGAAAATAAGAATAAGTAGGAAGTGGGTTCTGTTTTTATTGTGGGGTGGGGGAAACATGCTCAGAGAGGGTGAGAGAGGCTCACTCCCCCACCCCATCTCTGGGGTCCTCAGTGATAGGGCTGGGGGGCCTTCCTGTCAGGCAGCTCAGTCTAACTTGGGCATCCAGGCCTTCAGCTGCCTCTGGGACTGACTTATGCATTTGTTGATTCATGCAGTAAACCTTTATGAGCTCCTTCTCTCACCGGCCTGGCTGGGCTCTGGGCACATGGATGAATCAGGTACCAGCCCTAGAACGCAGGAGACGCTGGCCAAGGAGGATGACCAAGGAAATAGACACTGGCTGCAGTGGGATTGGCGCTGAGAGGATGCGCAGAGAGTGCAGCGTGCTGGCAGAGGCTGGGGGGAGGGGTGACGAGAGAGCAGATTGGAGCTGAGACTTGGCCAGGCTGTGGCTCCCTGCTGGTCACACCTAGGACTTGAGGACAGTCAGGCTGGGTATGAAGGTAGTGGCAGTGGTGACATCTGATTGCAGCACTGGCATCTATACCAGCTTCTGCAGGACCTCTCCCAGCCAAAACCGGGGCAGAGGAGATGCTGACAGCTGAGTGGTGAGGTCTGGCAATGACCTGGGGGTGCCCAGCTTAAGCCCCACTTCCCATCTGCCGAGCAGCTGTACCAGGGCTGTTGCAGGGTGGTGAGCCTCTAGGTATCCTCAGGAGGGTGGACACCAGAGTCCAAGCAGTCAAAGAGATCATAAAATTCATCCTCCCCACCACCATTTTATATATGGGGAAACCAAAGCCCAGAGAGGTGAAGTGACTTGGCCAAGGTGACACAGGAGTTGGTGGTACAACTGGGACTGGAACCCCAAGGCCTGCTGCCATTTAACTTACCGCATAAGATGCCTGCTCCTCGCCTGCCCCTCTAGAGGAAAATAGGTCATGCATTTTCTCCTGTCGCCTCCCAGCCTGCCCCCACTTTCTTTTGGGGAGAAGAGAGAAGGAACGTGGGGAGACCTGCAGCACAGGGACAGAATGCAGGCCTAGAAGTTAGGCCTGAATTGAGTCCAACGTTGCCACCCTCTGGCCAAGTGACCTTGGCTATGTCACTTCCCTGAGCCTTTATCACCATCAGAATGGCAGTGATGATGCCAAACTCACAGGACTGGTGAGGAACCAGAGTGCCTATGGAAGTGCGTTGGAGGCCCTGAAGCTGCATGGGCCGTGCGGGCCGCCTACCTGTCACCCAGCCCTACCGAGAGAGAGCCAGGGGTGGGGGAGGGGGGCCTGAGGATCAGCCAGAGCAGAGACCTGCCCGTCCTTTTGCTCAGCAAACCTTGCTGAGTGTTGACTCTGGGCCAGACCCTGAGAGGCCACTGGGAACGAAGTCATGGATCAGACCCAGGCCCTTGGGCAGCTCCCAGTGTGATGGGAGAGTGGACTTGTAATCAGCAGTCGGTACCAGGTGAGGGGCTGTGGGAACCTGGAAGGAGGACTCCGTTCCTCTCTTATTTCTCTGTTCTGCTGGCCTCTCCCGACTTCATCTACTGACAGGTTCTCTCCAAGCTGGGTGGGGGCTGGTGAGATGGCCCTAGAGGGTTCCACGCTTGCATGGGCCTTAGAGCTGATAATCCCAGAGAAGGAAAGGTGACCTCTCTCCAAAGGCTCGCCTGTTTGGGTTTTGAAGGACGAGCTGCCTTATCTCATTGTCGGGGGTCATCAGGTGGGCAAGGCAAGGAGCGGCTTTCTAGGCAGGGGAGCAATGACTGGATATTTCTTAGATCCACAGGGGGCTTCCACTGGGCCTGTTGTTCAGCATCCTGGACAGGCCAGCTCCCAGGGCTGGGCTCTGTGGTCAACCATGTCGGGGTGGTCTGGCCAGGAGGCAGCCGAGTGGGCCCAGGCCTGAGGGACACAGAGTGGCAGCACCCTCCCGGCCTCCCCCTCCAGGCAGCCCCCTCCCTGTGCCACCCACAGGAACACCTGCCACTCCTCAGTGGACTTTGCATTTCCTAGTTGGTTGCAGCGCTGGCTGCGGGCGGTAGTTGGGCCGAGGCAGGGAGGACAGACTGGGGAGTGTGGGAAAAGCCTAGCTCTGGCCAAGCTGCCCTGGGGCTTGTGGGAGCCCTTCAGGCCTTCTTCTTCTGTGTGGATAATAGGGTGACAGTTGAATAAGACAGTCTACATTTCCTGCACCCTGACTTTCTCTAATTGTGAGAGACCTGTAATAGCAGACGGATTTGGATTAGGAAACAAGGAAGAATTTTTCAGTTGTTTCAGTGGGGGATATGTCACCAATATGGACTTCCTATGCGTACCCCACCTCCAAAGCAGGAGAGCCCCATGTAGTGAGTGCTACCAGTTGGTTGGTCCTGACCCAAAGGCAGGGGCTCTGAGCACTCCTCAAACATTCCTCAATCACTCTTCGGGGTCCTGTTTGCAGTAGGAAATGGTCAGATGAGACAATGTCTGATGCCTTTCCTTCCATCACCTTTTCTCCCCTGCCCAGTAGAAGGTGGAGGCCCCCAGATCCTCCCTGCGTCCTCACCCCACCCCAAGCTTACCCTACCTAAGACTTTGGACTGAGTGTCCTGTTAAAATGCAGATTTTGGATCAGTAGATCCAGGCTGGGGCCCTGCATCTCCAAACAGCTCCGAGACCAGACTCTGAGTAGGAAGGTGCTGGAGAACATTCTATCCTCTCTGCAGCCAAGGCACCCAGCCTGCCCCAAACCCAGAGCAGGGACTCGCCTAGCATGGGCCCCTGCTTCATTTCATCCCGCACATTCCAAGTGGCTAGGGAATGACTTGGCAGGCCGGCCCTTGGATTGGGGTTCAGGCCTATGCTTGGCCTCACTTCCCTCCCGCCTGTACTCACCCAGTACACTCTCCCCACTTCTAAGCACAGGCCACCCTTGGACCTGCTGTACCCTGAGCAGGGGGCAGGAATCCTGGGTTCTGGCCCTGGCTAGGTAACCCTAGACAAGTCAGTGCTCCTGTCTTCAGCCTCCCCAAATGTTCAGTTGGGCTGTACCAGATGACGCCAGAGGGCCCTCGGGCTCCAGGATGGGGTGTTGGAAAAGTGTGAAGGTAGAAACGGCTGTGATGGTAGGCTGTTTACGTAGAGGGAGAAGGAGCAGTTATGTGCTAACCCCCTGGCATGCCTGTGTAGCCCAGCCTATTCATTTGCTTTGGTGAGTTCACGTACTCCCACCTCCGCCCCAGGTGTCCTGTGGAGCGGTAGATGCTACTGAGCACCCAGTATGTGCCATGCCCTGGGGATGCGGCTGTGCACCCTCGAGGTCTTGCCTGAAGTCGCATAGCGGGTGGAACCATGGTTTGCGCTGGGATCCGACTCTTCTGCCATGCTCCGTTAGACCAGGTGAAGGGGACAGGACTGATGTGTCTGCCTTGAGGCCTGGTGTTATTTACATGCCTCCCGAAAGTCAAAGTAATTGTTAACTTTCGGCAGATGAGGGTTGTGTCCCTTTCTAATCTCTGCTGTGACCTTGTTGAAATACAGATTTTGAAGAAACACAAGGGCTTGAGTGTAAGCCCTTACACCGCTCGCCCTCCCACTTCCGCAGTAGGCCAGGGTGAAAGGTCACGAGACCCTCAAGGACAAGACTGTGACTCAGCGGGGGGCCTGGCAGAGTGGGTCGGGTCGTGTGAAGGAATGTTTAACCAGCACACGGTAGGTGGGCACTCAGTGAAGATGTGCTGAGCAAAGGGCGTGCAGTTGGGGCTCAGCACATGTGGAGGTTTGAAGGGGGGCACTCCTCTGGTCCAGCTGCCGGAAGGAATGGGGTATGTCGGGAGCCTCGCCCATGCTCCTCCCCAGCGCTGCCTCTCCTGCAATCACCAGGCTTTCCGGTCCCTTTACCCAGTAGCCACTGGAGTCCAGGGCGTCATCCAGTCCAGGGCCACGGCCACAGAGCCAATTAACTGGGCACATCTTGTCCTAACTTATGGGCTTGGCACTTGCTTGGTAGCAAACAGAATTGCAGCCCTCAGTGTCCCGAAGCTCACTGGCCACTGGAAGCAGAGGTTCCTGGCTGGTTCCTCTCTGGGCTCCAAGCTTTGGGCACTGAGATGAAGCTCAAAGTGTGAATCCCTCTGAAGGTGGTATCGGTGGTGTTGGCGGTGGGGCAGGAGGGTTCAGCTCACTGGGAAAGGGTATTAGTCCTGGAGATACAGGGGTGGGGCGTGGGTCAAGGATTGGGGGTGCGCAAAGTACACCTGGAGGAAAAAAACATTGCAGGTTGGATGTTGGCCCTCTGTCCTTGGCCTCACAGACACAGAGAGCAAAGATTAAATATTTGTACTAGATCCAGATAAAGGATAAAGACAGGAGTTTGATTGGGGTGAAGGGGAGGGAAGAAAATTGGCAACTATGGCAAGCCTCCCCCTAGCCTCTTTGGATACCCTATTTGTTCTCCAAAATGACGCTTTGAGGGGGGACGTCATTCCCGTTGGGTATATATAGAAACTGGGGCGCAGGGAAGCGAAGCATGTGAACAGCCCAGAATTATCAATACAAAACTGTTGTGTGGCAGGGCTGGGATGTGAGCCCAGATCTGTCTGATATGTTGGTCAGTGCTCCTCTCATGTCTAGGAAGGTGTCTGTGGGAGGTAGCTTGGTGATGGGGACTCTGAGGCTGGAGGGAAGGGTGGACAGGCTGACACCTCTCTTCTGTCGCAGGCACTGGCTCCAGCATCCTCTCCGCCCTCCAGGACCTCTTCTCCATCACTTGGCTCAATAGTTCCAAGGTGGAAAAGCAGCTACAGGTCATCTCGGTACTCCAGTGGGTCCTGTCTTTCCTCGTGATGGGTAAGCCGGGGCTTAGAGGGTGAGGGCAGGCAGGGGCCACCTCCCCAACAGATGTTGGAGAGGTGAGGGGTAAAAGCACCCTCCCACCTACCACCTTTTGGGTCCCCGATCAAGTGCTCTACCCCAGGCATGCATGAGGACTCACCAAGATTCACTGGGAGGTGAATTTTATAGATAGCCCATCTCAGAGAAGGTAAGTAACTTGTCCAAAGTCACACAGATTTGGGTCCAGGTCTATAGGACCCCCAAAGCGTGTGCTGTTCCCACATGCTACCCTGCCTCCCAGCAGACATTTTCCCACAGGTATGTTGCTTTGCCTTAGGGTGGTGTGGTCCTGGGATTGAGTCCTGACTCCACCAGAAACAAGCTCTAGGACTTTACACAGGTTTCTTGAACTCCCTGAAAGGCAGTTTCCTCATTTTGAATGTGAGGAAAACGCTGTCTCACATGTCGCACGGGGCCAGGGCGTGGTGGGCCCCCAGTGTAGGGAGCTGCTGTTGGGAAGTGCCCTCAGATCCCCCTCCCAGGCCTCATCCACCCTCTGCTGAACGCAGTCCCCAGCTGCTTCCTGCAGCCCATTCAAGGCTTCTCCTTCTCTCTCTCAACACCTCCCACGTCAGTGCTTTGGTTGCTTCTCCTGCAGGTCCAGGTTGGTGTCCCCGTCCCCTGGGTTGCCATCCAGAAAGGGGTCACGGTACCGTAGGTTCTCCAGGAGAGGGAAAGGGCCCCTGGCCTGGGCCAGGCCCTGCTCTCCCAGCAGCCTCTCCCCTTCCCCAGGCCCCAGTGTCCTCAGCATAATAAGTGACTTCCCCAGCACCTCAGGGCAGACAAACCTGCTGCCGAGCATTGCAGAGTACATTCCAGAGCCTGTGAGTGAGTCTCTCAGGGCAGCCCTAAAATTAGGCGCAAAATTATATATGAAAGTATGTTCACATTTTTCTGGGGTGAAGGACAATCACTGTCCTCAGGTTTTTGCAGAGGCATATGGGCCTCAACAAGATAAAGAAACACTGGTCTAGGGAACAGAGCAAATTAAACTGGCTCCCTGAGGGCTCAAACCTCCAACTTGGCTTGCTTGGCCAGTTTTTAGAATCCCGGAGTAGAGAGCACCGTGTAACACCTCTATTTTCAGATGAGAAGCAGGGATCCAGTGAGGGAAGAGCCTAGCCCAGAATCACATGAGAAGGAAGTAATGGGACCAGAACAAGACCCCATGGACTCCAGCCTCCAGGCCCCTGCCTAGTCTGCTGTACCAGCTCCCTTAGTCCCCATTTGCACCCAGAAGCCACTACTATCCCACTGTCTTGGTGAGTCAGAGGTTGGCTGATGGGGAGCTGAGCAGCTGGTGGAACCCCAACCCGTGCAGCATGCGGCAGAGACTGGCCCCAAGCTGTAGGTTAATCGATCAAGCCTAACCACAGCCCAGAGACCGGCCCAGCATCTTCCCGAGCCCTTGTGTAGGTGGGAGCCAAGCCTGCTTGGATGGGCAGGTGCGCTGAGCTGCTGCTAATTATTGTCCTGAGCAGCCCTGGCCACTTGCTCTTGCTACCACCCAAATCTACTGGCAGGTGCTTGCCTGGAGTTGCAAAGGCTGCTGTGGCCCCATGGGCCTCCCTCTCGAACAAAGTGACTCTCCTCCATTTTTGTGCCACGGATCCCTCTGGTATTCTGTTAAAGACTATAAACCTTATTCAGAGTTTTTAAATGTGTACTACAAAGTACACTGGATTTCAAAGGAAATCAATGGTATTAAAATATAAATATGTACACATTAAGACATCGAATTCCACATATAGTGACACATTCTTTTTTGTTATTACGTTAAATAAAAAGATCTAGTGGCAGGCATAATCATTACTATAATTCTTTTTTTTTTTTTTTAGCTGCTTTGGGTCTTTGTTGCCACGTGCAGGCTTTCTCCAGTTGCGGCGAGCAGGGGCTACTCTTCATTGCGGTGCGCAGGCTTCTCATGGCAGTGGCTTGTCTTTGTTGCCGAGCATGGGCTCTAGGCATGCAGGCTTCAGTAGTTGTGGCTCACGGGCTCTAGAGCGCGGGCTCTAGAGCACAGGCTCAGTAGTTGTGGCGCACGAGCTTAGTTGCTCCGTGGCACGTGGGATCTTCCTGGACCAGGGACCGAACCTGTGTCCCCTGCATTGGCAGGCAGGTTCTTAACCACTGTGCCACCAGGGAAATCCCACTATAATTCTTTAGTGATGAGAATAAATGATTTTTCAAGATATCCCCAATTGCCATAAATGTGATAAGGAAACACTTTTGGTTTCTATTGGTGTCACTGCCTACAGGGGCTGCTGCTAAGACTACTGTGGTCTGGTACATTCATAAATGAAGGAAATATTAAATTTCTATAAGAGATGGGTGAAAATTAAGATGTTGGTTTTTTTCCCCCATCCAAGTCCATGGATCTCCAGGTTGGACACTTGTCTTTGTGTTAAGTCCTCTTCACACACTATCTCATGTCGTCCTCCCAATACCCTGTTGGAAATCGAGGCTCAGGGATGGGCCGTGGCCAGTGAGCAGCAGGGCCCCAGCTTCATAGAAGAGCATGTCCGTGCTCTTCCTGGGCTCCACTGCTGCATCCCTGCAGTGAGCAGCCATAGGCTGCCTGCTAACAGGCCTTGGAGAGCAGAGTTTTGAATCATGAGCTTGACCATGATGTGTGGGGTGGGGTGATTGTAAAGGTGGGTCCTGAACCTTCCACATGTGGAGCCAGAAGTTGTTTGCATCTCCTGGCCCCAGGGGGTTTGGTTCCTGCTGCAGCCGCATGACCTACAGGGATAGATCAGGGAGCCCACAGTTCAGAGGACCGGGATTAGACTCTGAGAAAGGCAGGTTGTTTGGTGGGTGTAATTCATTTTTGCTCAATAAACCTTGCCTGTGTTGGTTGCTAGGGCTGGAGACCTGGTTCCAGCTCCCAAGGAGCTCAGGGGCTGAAGGGCTGTCTGCTGGAAGGAGTCTAATGGGGGATGCAGATAACAATGAGACAGATGATAGGGGCTGTGGACACACAGGGGTGAGAGAGAGCGGGGCCCCCCAGCTGAGAAAGTCCAGAACTAGAATGCAGTCTCTGGACTCCCCATCTGTTCTCTTTCCTCCTCCCAGGCTGCCTTAGCACCAGAGTGAGGACAGTGGATAGGGACTCCCACCTTCTCAGAGAGCCCAGACATCTGGGCAGTGCAGCCTGGGGCTCTCCCCACTCTGATCCTGCTACCCCTCAGCCAGAGTTAGGCGTTTGATGACAGCTAGGTTTCCAGGCTGCTCAGACCTTAGCCTGAACCTCATGGCCCCGCCCAGGCCCACCTGGAGCATCCATCTAGCCACTGAAAGCGCTTGGATACCTATGGAGTCTAGGGGGCTTGTGACCCCTTTTCTAGGCCTAAGAATGGGGACCAGAGGCAAACGGCTCAACAATGTGAGTGACTCTGTAAGTGGTCTTAACTTAGTCATAGCCATTCACCAAGCTGCCTCAAGTACTTCACAGTTTGCCTTTAACAGGGCTTTACAGGCTGCAAATGCTTCCCTAGAGACTCACCTTCCCTATCTGTGACGTCACACTCCTAAGCTGGTCCTGAAAAACTGGACGCCTGGCCACTCTATGTTCACTGCCTCTCCCAAGATAGTTGTACCACTTTTAGCTACCTTGGGGAGAGGCTAGCTCGGAGGCTTAGAACAGGATTGCGTTGTGGATGACAGGGGACCACCATTTTCCTGCCCTTAGCCTCATGGAGTGTCTGTATCTGGCCCTTCCCTCTCCCTCGGGAAACCAGAGGAGGCTGAGCACGGTGGGAAGAAGAGAGCATGGAATCCAAAGCCAGGCAGCCCTAGAGCACCCGGGACTAGTGCAGCGCCCACCAGAGGGTGTGCCTACAACCAGGGTTGGCTTCCCTTCCTAGGCAGAGGAGGGGACGCTGGACGGAGGCCATGCTTCTCCCAAGCATGAGGACCTGTTGCCCCTGGTCCTGTGCTAAGTGACAGGGGACAAAGAAGATGTGGCCCCCCTAGTGTGGAGAATTCAGAGGTGAGAGGTCTGTGTGGGAGGATAGTATGATACTAGAGAACAGTTCCTGAGGTGAGGTCTGAGCTTAGCCTTGAAGGCTCGGTAAAAATTGGAAGGATAGAAGCTCTGATGAGGGCTTTCTGTGCCAGGTTATTAAACCTTATGGCCGGCAGGCCCAGAATAAAGGGACCACTGGAAGCTGGTCCCAGGGAGTCTTCAAGTGTCCTGCTGGGGGTTTTGAGAGAGGGACTGATGGGCTCTGGGCTTTGGCCTAGGACTGCCTGGTGCTTGGTTATATTGGAAGGGGGCCAGCCCTCCTCCTGGGGCAGGAATCCCACACTCTCCCAGGTCCCTCCAGTGGCAGTCTGGGGCTTCTAATTTTTAGTGAATCTCTAAAGCCTGGTGCAGATTTTGGACTTAATAGTCAGACTTGAGTTTGAATCCTGGCTCTGCCTCATTCCTGCTGGGTCACCTTGGTCAAGTTACCTTCCCCTAGAGCCTCAGTGTTCTCATCTCTAAAATGGGGTAACATATGGTCACCTTATCTTTGATAAAGGAGGGAAGGAAACACAGTGGAGAAAAGACAGCCTCTTCAATAAGTGGTGCTGGGAAAACTGGACAGCTACCTGTAGAAGTATGAAATTAGAACACTCCCTAACACCATACACAAAAATAAACTCAAAATGGGTTAAAGACCTAAATGTAAGGCCAGACACTATCAAACTCTTAGAGGAAAACATAGGCAGAACACTCTATGACATCAATCACAGCAAGATCCTTTTTGACCCATCTCCTAGAGAAATGGAAATAAAAACAAAAATAAACAAATGGGATCTAATGAAACTTAAAAGCTTTTGCACAGCAAAGGATACCATAAGCAAGACCAAAAGACAACCCTCAGAATGGGAGAAAATATTTGCAAATGAAGCAACTGACAAAGGATTAATCTCCAAAATTTATAAGCAACTCATGCAGCTCAATAACAAAAAAACAAACAACCCCCAAAAATGGGCAGAAGAACTAAATAGACATTTCTCCAAAGAAGATATACAGATAGCCAACAAACACATGAAAGAATGCTCAACCTCATTAATCATTAGAGAAATGCAAATCAAAACTACAATGAGATATCATCTCACACCGGTCAGATTGGCCATCATCAAAAACTCTAGAAACAATAAATGCTGGAGAGGGTGTGGAGAAAAGGGAACACTCTTGCACTGTTGGTGGGAATGTAAAATGATACAGCCACTATGGAGAACAGTATGGAAGTTCCTTAAAAAACTACAAATAGAACTACCATATGACCCAGCAATCCCACTACTGGGCATATACCCTGAGAAAACCATAATTCAAAAAGAGTCATAGGGCTTCCCTGGTGGCGCAGTGGTTGAGAATCCGCCTGCCGATGCAGGGGACGCGGGTTCGTGCCCCGGTCCGGGAAGATCCCACATGCCGCAGAGCGGCTGGGCCCGTGAGCCATGGCCGCTGAGCCTGCGCGTCCGGAGCCTACGCTCCGCAATGGGAGAGGCCACAACAGTGAGAGGCCCGCGTACCGCCAAAAAAAAAAAAAAAAGAGTCATGTACCAAAATGTTTATTGAAGCTCTATTTACGATAGCCAGGACATGGAAGCAACCTAAGTGTCCATCAACAGATGAATGGATAAGGAAGATGTGGCACATATATACAATGGACTATTACTCAGCCATAAAAAGAAATGAAACTGAGTTATATGTAATGAGGTGGATAGACCTGGAATCTGTCATACAGAGTGAAGTAAGTCAGAAGGATAAAAACAAATACCGTATGCTAACACATATATATGGAATCTAAAAAAAAAAATGTCATGAAGAGATTAGTGGTAGGATGGGAATAAAACACAGACCTACTAGAGCATGGACTTGAGGATATGGGGAGGGGGAAGGGTAAGCGGTGACGATGTGAGAGAGTGGCAGGGACATAGACACACTACCAAATGTAAATTAGATAGCTAGTGGGAAGCTGCAGCATAGCACAGGGAGTTCACCTCTGTGCTTTGTGACCACCTAGAGTGGTGGGATAGGGAGGGTGGGAGGGAGGGTGACACAAGAGGGAAGAATTATGGGAACATATGTATATGTATAACTGATTCACTTTGTTGTAAAGAGAAACTAACACACTATTGTAAAACAGTTATACTCCAATAAAGATGTTAAAAAATAAAAATAAAAAAAAAATAAAATGGGGTAAAAGTCACGTTGTCCCACACTTGAGACAGTGACTCAGCCCAAGTCCTAAGTCATAGAGGCACTTGGCAGGTCCCTCCCCTCGTCCACAGTCACTATGCTGGGCCCTCGGGTGGGGAGAACATGCCAGGAGGGGCAGAAAGAACAGCTCTAAGGACAGCTTCACAAGACATCCACCACCTCTGGCACTGCTGCCCAGACAACATGGAGCCCACATGCCCCTCGATGCCGGGACAGCCCATCAGAGCCTAGGAGATGAGGCTTGTGTCCCCGTGAGCCGGCTCCTCCCCTGTCCCCCTGCCCCGCCCCCCGCCGTGGCTGTGGGCCCCCTCTGCCCAGGGCCCCAGCTGTGCCTAGCTTAGTGCCATGGTAAACACTCAGTCACTTGGTGACCCCATGCCCAGAGGGGACTAAAGTCCACCCAGGGGGGACAGGCCTGACCGGGAGTCTTCTGCCTCCCCCCAGGAGTGGCCTGCAGCGTCATCCTCATGTACACGTTCTGCACCGATTGCTGGCTCATTTCTGTGCTCTACTTCACCTGGCTGGTGTTTGACTGGAACACTCCTAAGAAAGGTAAGAGCACAAGTTGCCCTGCCCCACCCCCTCACCCTTGGGACACCCCCTCCTGCACAAGCTGAAGTTCCTCTTCATGGGTGCTTCCCGTTTTTACTTAGCACCTACTATGTGAATAGCGTTGGGCTAAGCCAGGCTGTGGTTCTGGATGGGGGTGGAGAGGGGAGGTTAATAGTGGCTCTAAGGTCACATAGTGGTCCTCACAGGAGCTCACACTCAATCCAGGGTTTGCAAAACGTGAGGGAATGAACTTGGAAAGGGGCCCAGGGGGAGGGAGGAGGATGCTGCATAGGGCGCTGGTCACCTAGCTCAGGGGTTCACACTGGCTCTGCCTGAACATCACTCTCTCCCACTCCTACTCTTTCCCAACACTGTATTTTGTTCCCTGGAAGGTGGCAGGAGGTCACAGTGGGTCCGAAACTGGGCTGTGTGGCGCTACTTTCGAGACTACTTTCCCATCCAGGTAAAGACTTGTGGGTGTTATCTTGGGAGGGTGGGAATGGATGGGAAATCTGACTTCAAGCCTTAACCCACCCATGCACAGTGACCACATGTGCTGGGTTGAACTATGTGATATCGCCCACTATGAGCATCTGTTGATACTCTACCCCACTTTATGCAGGATTTGAGGCAATTTAGGATACGTATAATGCTATACCAGGTAAAAAGAAAAATCAGGACTTCAGGGAAAATATACAAGTATTTCACCCATAAGGGTCAACGGAGTTGCAGTGGTTGAGCTTCGTGGTCACCTCTGAGCTTCCTGGCAGCCAAGGCAAAAAGGGAAACATGATAGTTATTGGTCCTCATTTTGGGGAAGGAAGAAGTTTGTTCATTCCTTGGAGAAACAAGAGTTGTTCTAGCATTTGGATCTAAAAGATATTTCAGATACTGAGATATCCTGGGTGATGTAAGGAGCAGGTATAATAGCAGATATTATGGCCATTGCTTGTCTGCCTTTCAGTGAATATTAAAGTCATAACTTAAATCACTGCTGTGGCTTGGGTTCAATCCCTGGTCAGGAACTAAGATCCCACAAGCCACCAGGTACAACCAAAAAAAAAAAGGGAATGATTTATCAGGAGCAATACTACTAAGGTAGTCCAGGTTCATCTGGGCTGAACCAAGGGCAAGGATAGCAAAAGGTGTGAGGGGCTTTCTTTCCTTCTGAAGCTCTTACAGAAATATCACTTCCCTCAGTCAGTCATGGGTAGGTCACTGGGGGTCCTGGCCATGGGAATTAGGGCCAAAAAATGCGGTGGGCACTGAATGGAGAGTGATACCCTAATTGTAGAAGTGCTTGGGGAAGGCTTCTGGAGGCACTGCTGCTGGACCTCCATCCTGAAGCTAAGCACTGAAGGGGCAGGGAAAACAATGAGAGCACCTGAGTTTGAGAAGAAGCCTGTGATGTGGCAGATGGTGAGGAGGTGGAGCAGAGAGGGAGGATCTCCATTTATTGGGAAGCTTCTAGGAGCCAGCACTTTTCCCTAAGGGGTCTGTCCTTTAACTCTCACAGTACCCTGTAATGCAGGTATTAATTTTAATCCCATTTTTACAGAAGAGGAAACTGAAGGTCAGAGAGTAGCACAGCAGAATGAGGCTAATAGGGGGTTGAGCCAAGATTCCAGTTGCTGTCTTGCCTCAAAGTCTGGGTTCTTCCCACCACAGCATGCTGCATCCCTATGCAGCAGAGCTGTAGGCAATAAGCTTGGACAAATCCTCAGGCTTCCCTCAGGCTTGGAGGACGGAGGCAGGAAAAGCAGTGCAGTCTGACCCTGGATGAAGCCAGGGTGCAGTCTCCCCCATGTGAAGCTGGTTTAGACCAAGTTGATCTCTGGGTTTCCTTCCTCCTGCATCCCTGGCTGCTCTGGGTCCCCCACACTGGTCATCTGAGCACCTGCCTTCTCTGGGGCCAAACTCAAGGTCCTGACAAGATAAAAAGTGGCTTGGTCTGGCTTTCAGTTACATTCTATCAGACCCCCTGCCGGTGCTCTGCAAGCTAGGTTGGCAGGGCAGAGGCATCTGGGCCCTGGTGCATGTTGGTGACGCTGGTGGATTGTGGGTAACTCTGGCAGAATCCTGAAGGTTTTCCCTTCAGGGGAAAGACCTGCCTAGCCAGCTCACTCAGCACCCCAGCCCCGGCACACCCTAGCTGCTGAGGTAACCCAGCAGAAAGCGGTGGGGTTTGAAAGTGGAGGCAGCGTGTGTGCATGAGGAAGTGTGCATGACGCAGGGTGGTGTATGTTTGCTGTTGTGAGTCAGCAACTGAGACTTCCTGGCATGCTGCCTGGGGGAGGTGGCCAGGCAACCCTACATTTCTCTGCTGCACTCACAGGACCAGCTCCCTCTGTCCATTCCAGCCTGAGCCTAGTTTTCCCAGGACCTTTGGGGTCAGGATTCCTGCTCCTCCCTTTCCTTGATCCCATCTCTCTGGCTGCAAGGAATCCAAGGCTGTTGTTGCTGGGAGGATGTTGCATCATAGGACCCAACCCTCTCATTTTGGAGGTGAGGAAACTGAGTCCCAAAGAGGGGCAAGGATTGGTCCCAATTGCACAGCGACTCCACACCAAGGCTAGTACTAGAATCCAGGCCCCAGGTTCTTTCCCACTGGATCCCTACTGCCCGTTTCTCTGCGAAAGATCCAATCCCAGATTTCTGCACTGTATTGAACCCCACTCCGTGGGTCTTCCTCCCTCTGCTTTGCTGTTGGAGACCTGGGTTGAGGTCCTGCCCTGTCACTTTACTCACTGGCCAGCACTGTTGCTCCCCGTGTACTGCTGGGCCCCTGCAGGGCGTGGGGACACAGAAGAGTCAGCCCTGGTCCCTGCCCTTGTCTGGGCTCACCCTCTAATGGATCTTGCTAGATTCTGTCACTTTCTGCCCATGGGACCGTGGGCATGCTTTCTCAAGCTCACTGAGCCTCATTACCCTCATCTATAAAATGGAGCTGCTCATATGATAAAAAGTGGTAAATTATGGTTGGATGTGAGGGATTATGTACTCTTTCTCTCTGCTAGGGCCCTTACCTTGGGGGCCAGGCCCTAGAGTGGCCTGCCCCTCAGGAAACCTCTTCAAGGCCAATAGCTCCCCCCATCCAGAACAGGATGACCTGATGACCGTTGGTCAGTGCTGGGATAGACAGGTACCTTTCCCCACTGATCTCTGCGCTTCCCGAAGAACCAAAACAAAACCCCGTGTCCCTTATCTCACGGGAGATAAGACAACTGGGAATTGGAGCCACATGACACATGTGAGCTGGCCCTGGGAGCCCCTAGGCACCAGGACCAAAGCCAAGCTGGGCCTGAGGCATTATGCCTCAACCTGGGCTCTGCTCTTGCCTGCTGGTTGACCTTGGCCAAGCCCCTGCCCCTTGGGGCCTCAGGCTCCTCTTCTGTGCATGGAGGGTTTGGCCTTAGTGACCTGATGTCAGGGCTGATGCTCTGTAGAGTCGTGTATGACCCTCCTGTCCCACCCCCCTTTCCCAGCCTCTTGCCAATGGTTGGGTAATGATTTCTAACTGTGCCTACCCACCCCTCCCCACTCCCTTATTGATGAAGCTCTTTGTTCTTTGCCACCAGAGCAGCTCAGCTGGCCCAGAGAGCATCCCTTCTCCCAACAGAGGTGGGGCTCATGTGTTAACAGCAGCCACCAGGACCACCAGCTACCTGGAAGAGGAGTGGGTGGTGCCCGGGTCACCTCTCCTCAAGAGGTGGGCAGGATCTTTGGAGAAGAGACTAGGAAACACTCTCTGAGCTTACAGTCACCTATCTATCTGTCCATCTGCCTCATTTCACAGATGGACCTACTAAGGCCCAGAGAGGAGGGACTGTCCCAAGGTCACAAAGCAAGTCAGTAGCAGGGCTGGTATAGAAACCAAGGCTGTGTCTACTTCAGGACCTGTGTTCTCATTCCTTTGTTCCCCTGCCGTGGTGCCCCGCTGTGTAAGCTTAGGCAAGTCTTTGTTCCCCTCTGGTTCTGAGTTTCCTCCTCTGTATGGTGCCAGGCTGGGACAAGGCTATCTGAACACCCTACCTGCCCAGAGAGGCAGGGTTGGAGGGGCGACTTGCCAGGAATGTGTCCCAGGCTCATGTCAGCCAGCAGGCCTGACCTGGGCAACCCCTTGGGCTGAGACTTTGCCATGGGTAAACAGTCAGGGGACACGAGAGCAGGTATGTCAACAGAGCCTTCATCAGCAGTGTCCTCCCTCCTCCCTCCTGAATGGACACTCTGTCCACCCATGGCGACAGGAGTGTGGCATGAAGACAGATCAAAGCCATATCAGAGGCCCGTACTTTTCTGGGTGCTGCACCAAGGACCATTAACCTGCACTGTGCCCCACGGCACCTCATTTAACCAATGTCCCACCAGATAGAGGCTTGGGGGAGGGAGGAAATGATTTAAAGAGCTAGCTAGGGTTCCGTCAGGTGGCCCATCTGTATCCCAGGTCCAGGGAAAAGCACAGCTGGGTGGCCTAGTCTAGAGGTGGAGGATGGTTTACTGTGACCTCCGGGGAAGCAGCAACTCCTTTCTCTAGGTCTTAGTCTCTACCTTGTAATCAAAGGAATGGCCCAGATCAGGGGTCTTCCACCCCATTCTGTGCTGGGGGCTCCCAGGCCCAGCCATCAGCTCAGGAGCAAGTTTCCAGTGTGGTACTGGCTGCCTCCACTCTCACCTCAGTGCCTCCCTCGCCCCTGGAAACCGGCACAGGGTGCTTTTTCCTTCTGGCTTTCCCGAGAGCTAATGCGGTAGGGCAGACCTGCTCTCTGCGGCAAAACCTCAGAACAACCACTTCTTGAAGCTCGTGTAAAGCTGGGCTTCCCCCACATCACTGGCCGTGGATTCAGCTGCTGCTGTTCCCCGTTTATGGGGTGGGCAGCGAAGGATTACTTGGGGTTTTGAGCAGCTTTAATCTGCTCGCCAAAGACAAAATGGGAGAAAGAGTACAAATGCCCCAAGCAACAGGGTACAACACAGGGGGTCTTTCTCACAGTTGCACGTACTGGCAGCTACAGAGCCGGGAGGGGTGCCAGCCACCCTCACTCCCATTCCTTCTGGCCTCCATCACCTGAAGATTCAGATTTCAGTTTCCCGGAGGCCAACCACTAGCACCCCACCCCCCCAAACCGAGCGCGAGGTTCTTCCCTCAGTCTGGGAGTTCCCAAATCTGGAGTCATAGAAAACCCAGGCTCTTGACATTCTGCTGGTGGCCAGGGGCTCTGCTCCAGCTGGCACCAGCGCAGGGCAGGGGCAACCTTGAAGCACTGCAGGTGGGAATGTCATCAGTGCCACTTCTCCAGAGGCAGGGCAGCCCACCGGACCAAAACGGTCATACCCTTTGACCCGGGAACTGTCTTTCTTGATGTTTGTGTCAAGAATGCAAGCAGACATGAGGACAAAACTAAGGTATTTATGGAAGCATTATTTCTGAGGGAAATTTTAGAACCTTTTAAAGGCCCATCAGTCAGGGTTTGATTACAATTCTATTCCATGTAGCATAGCTGTGAGAAGACATGTTACTGAGGGATTTTGATAAGGAAAAATAGCTATGATATGCTTGGGAGGTAATTAGTTAAAAATCATATCAACCATATGACCTCAGTTTTGTGGTTTTTAAAAAAGAACATGGGTCTATTTGAGTAGAAAAAAAGCTCAACATGTCAAGGTGGTTTATCTGGATGGAGGTATGACAGGTGCTTTGGATTTTCTTCCTACTTTCCCATATTTTTAAAATTCTCTGATTATTCATTAGTCTTCTAATCCTCAAAAAAAGTGATGTTTTTCTGAACAAGATGCCAGTCCTCTCCATCCCTCTCAGCACCCTCCACCCCATCATGTTTCCTATAATACTGGGTCGGTGCCTCTTGCTGCTCAGGGTTTAGGGAAACTTTGCACCATCAAACCCACCGTCCAAGCCACCAGTCCCAGGGCAGGAAGCCAATCATCCTTTAGAACATCCAGGACAGCTTTGTTGATAGCACCACAGGTGAGCTACTCCAGCTGTACAGCTGAGCTCCCCTGCCCCCAGTGTGGCTGGCACCAGGGCTGTGGCTTGTCCTTCAGCTTCCTGCATCAGAGCCTGAGCTGAATCTGGCTTCCTGGAAGGAGGTTTCCATTCAGGCCAGCTGCACTGTCCCTTCTCTGGCCAAAGAAAGGGACTTGGACTTTATGCCAATGGAAGCTGGACATTCCTTTTTATCTGAGAGTGACAGGAGTTGCACTGGGGTTTTAGAGCAATCACTCTGGCTGTGGTGAGGAAGATGGACCCGGAGTGGGGGAATGCAGGAGGCTGGCAGAGTACAATTAAGAGGACCTGGTGTGTTTGGCTGGAGAAATAAGGGGAATGAGGGAGAAAGTTTCCCACCCCCTTCCCAGGGACTCGAAGTCCAAATGGTGACTTCCAAGTACCCGGCACTGAGCCCCCAGTGATGAGAGTCTGAGGTCGGAGGAGAGAGTCAGTCCAGTCCTTCAGGCCCAGGCTTCCAGGGGCCAGGGCACACCTAGTGCCTCCTCTACCTCTGGGTGTGCCCCAGTACTCCTCTCCTGGCCAGCTTCCTCTGACCTGAGGTCTTCCCTGCAGCTGGTGAAGACACACAACCTGCTGACCACCAGGAACTACATCTTTGGATACCACCCCCATGGCATCATGGGCCTGGGTGCCTTCTGCAACTTCAGCACGGAGGCCACAGAAGTGAGCAAGAAGTTCCCCGGCATAAGGCCCTACCTGGCTACGCTGGCTGGCAACTTCCGGATTCCAGTGCTGCGGGAGTACCTGATGTCTGGAGGTGAGAATCCACCTCTGTGTGCCCCTGCCCGAGTCACTCCATTGGCCAGGAAGCCAACCCACCGTGCCCTGGTGCCTGGTCCTGTGTTGGAGATGTGGCCTGCTGAGGCACAGTGGGTCAGGTCTGAGTGGGAGAGCTGTTCATACAATCTTCAGGGTTCAACTAGGATAACATCTTCCCTAGGAAGCCTTCTCTGACCCCTTTTCTGGGTATCCCCAGCCCCTGTGCTGCCCTTTGCATGACTTAATCATCATCCATGACTCTCATTGTCCACCCACCTTGATCCCCACCAGCCTGACTTACTGGGATTCCCTAGCACCTGGCACCAGCATGACACAGTTAGGACCTCAGGGAACATTTGCCAAATGAATGCATTCCCTAAACAACCTTGTGTCATTGTCCCCACTTTACAGATAAGTAAGCTGAGGCTCAGAAAAAAGAATGGCTTATGTGGGGCCATACTTCCAAGTGGCTGGGTTAGGTCTGGGACCCAGGTCCACGGCTCTGTCTATATTTGACCATGTGCAGGCGTTAGGGAGTGCATCCATGGGCAGCCCTGATTGTGTGTCCCCCCTCCACTCCCCAGGCATCTGCCCTGTGAACCGGGACACCATAGACTACTTGCTTTCAAAGAATGGGAGCGGCAATGCCATCATCATCGTGGTGGGGGGCGCGGCCGAGTCCCTGAGCTCCATGCCCGGCAAGAACGCAGTCACCCTGCGCAATCGCAAGGGCTTTGTGAAACTGGCCCTGCGCCATGGGTGAGTGCCTCCCAGAACACGTGTGTGCACACACATGCGCACACCCCGCAACAGCTCTGCACAGCCCAGGGCAGCAGCTCCTTGCCTCCTGAAGGCAGAACCCAGACCCCAGGAAGGCAGAGAAAGGGGTTAGCTATCCTGTGGGGAAGGGGAGGTTGGATCCCAGAGGTTCAGGCCAGAGTTGCCCAAGCTCAGGCTGGGCGGCCGAGTGGGCAAAGATGCAGCCTGAGTCTTCTGGGCCCTGGCAGGTGGGCTGAGAGGCCAGCCAAGCCCAGAGGCAGTGCTGTGCCCCAGGGCCAGAGTGTGGCATGCAGCTAGGAGAGCAAAAGGCCAGGAAGGAGGATGTTTGGCCAGGAAGGAGGATGTTTGGCCCGAAATATCAAGGAAGGTTTCTTGGAGGGGTAACCCTGAGGACAGGCAGAGAGGAGCTAGGCAGCTTGGATTTCTCTGACCTTTTCTAGGGGTACATTCTGGATAGCCGCCTGTTCAGCACATTTCACTGGACAAAGCTCATTTACTTCTACGGTCCCGTTTGATTCTTCTGCAAAATCCTGCAGGGATGCCATCCCCATTTTCCATTTGAGAAAACTGAGTGAGGCTATAGTGACCTGGTCAGGGCCACATTGTAAAGCCCTGACATGCCCCCCAGTCACTAACGGGCAGAGGGCCTGTCCCCATCTGGCAGTGAGGGGACATGTGGTTTGGGGTCCCCCGGGTGATTCTTGTACACCCCTGACGGAGGGAAGTTCAGCTGGTGTCTGGGGCCTCTAGGGCTGCCAGGAGGAACTGAAGCCAGTGATTGGGCTATGACAGACCCTGGCCTCTCCCTTCCAGAGCCGACCTGGTTCCCACCTACTCCTTCGGGGAGAATGAGGTGTACAAGCAGGTGATCTTTGAGGAGGGCTCCTGGGGCCGATGGGTCCAGAAAAAGTTCCAGAAGTACATTGGCTTCGCCCCGTGCATCTTCCATGGCCGAGGCCTCTTCTCCTCCGACACCTGGGGGCTGGTGCCCTACTCCAAGCCCATCACCACTGTGGGTGAGCCGCCCTTCCTCCAGACCCTGAACTCGGGTGCCACAGCTAGTTTAGTAGCAGAGTTAGGATTCAAATCCATCCCTGGCTCTGATGTGCATGCTCTGAACCATGAGGACGTGGACCTGTTTGGGTGCTGATGGGAATGATCATTGGGGGAGGGGGATAGGGGATAGTTCCATTACCACAAGCTAAGCTGTGCTAGATGAGAAAACAGGACTCAGCAATTCTGTGTTTTCAGAGCCCAGGTCTATCAGGGAAGGGCCCCTTACAGCAAAGACCAATAGGGGGTGTGAGGAGGACATGCAGGGTGCTCTGGAGGGTCATAATGGACCCCGGGGAGGAGGTGACTCCTTTTTTCTTTATATGTAAATTAATTTTTTTACTTTTGGTTGTGTTGGGTCTTGGATGCTGTGCACGGGCTTTCTCTAGTTGCGGCGAGCAGGGGCTGCTCTTCGTTATGGTGCATGCGCTTCTCATTATGGTGGCTTCTCTTGTTGTGGAGCATGGGCTATAGGCACGCGGGCTTCAGTAGTTGTGGCACACGAGCTCAGGAGTAGTGGCTCACGGGCTTAGCTGCTCCGCGGCATGTGGAATCTTCCCGGACCAGGGCTCGAACCTGTGTCCCCTGCATTGGCAGGCGGATTCTTAACCACTGTGCCACCAGGGAAGTCCCTGTGACTCTTACACTATTAGCTGAATAGGAATTATCCTGAAAAAGAGGGAAGGAAGAGACTTTTTGTCAGAAACAATAGCCTAAATGAGGTTCCTGCAGCAAGACTGTATAGATTTTTGAGGAACAGATGCAAATCAATATGACTGGAGCAGAAGCCTGTGAGAAGTGTAGCAAAAAACCTGGCTGCACTCCGCCCCCAGCTGTGTTGTTTTGCATTCACATGAGACAATTTAGAGGACTCCAAAGAATTATCTATTGTAGGAGTATGTGTGTCTGTGTGTATCTGTTAATGGTTCACAATCTAGAGATCACATAAGAGCATGGAGGCCACAAGCCATGGACTTCAGGGGCCAAAGCTCACATAGATACTTTGAGTTCTTATCAGGGCCAGATGTTTTGCTTTGTACTTTTTCCAGAGAGATCAACTTCCTGCATTTTAGGTCACACGACCCAGACTCACCCTTGGCTCTTGTTATACACAAATCCCATACCAGGTCTGATGTCTGTGAGGCAGCAGGGACATTTCCATGCACAGGGTGGCTGGAGAGGGACGGGGTCTAGTGGACAGTGTGAAGGAGTTTGCTCCTCACCTTAAGAATGGAAAACTGGGGAGTTTCCTGGTGTCCTAGTGGTTAGGATTCTGGGTTTTCACTGCTGTGGCATAGCCCTATAAGGAAGGATCCCCATGTGATAGGTGAGGAAACTAAGGTGCAGAGAGGTGAAGTGATGTGCCCAGAGCAGGGCAAAAGCAAAGCCATTACCTGATCCCACATGTCTCACAGGAGCTCCCAGCTGAGTACTGTGGGTACAGCTGGACTTGATCCTACCTGTTGTTTAGTGGCTATGTGGCCTTGGGCAGGTCCCTTCCCATACCCCTGGGCCCCAGTCTTCTCACCTGTAAAAGGGACAACCTGAAATGGAGCACATTCAGCACAGTTCCTGACAGGCGGCTGGCAAGTAGCGCAGGCTCGCTACCGTCGGCATTATGGTTCATGCCCAGGGAGGGTGGGCCGAATGGCACTGACTAACCAGAGGCCTCTGCCCCATCCCTGCAGTGGGTGAGCCCATCACTACCCCTAAGCTGGAGCACCCAACCCAGCAGGACATCGACCTGTACCACACCATGTATGTGGAAGCCCTGGTGAAGCTCTTCGACCAGCACAAGACCAAGTTCGGCCTCCCGGAGACCGAGGTCCTGGAAGTGAACTGAGCCTGTCCGCAGGGGACAGCTTCTGGGAGGAACCAGCTGCAAATCGTTTTCTACCAAGTTCTCTAGTGCTTTTTGCTCTGTAAATGTGGAAGCATCATAGGTGTCTGTGGGTTATTTAAAAGAAATTATAATAATTTTGTTAAACCATTGCAATGTTAGGTCTTTCTTAAGAAGGAAAAAGTGGATATTTCAAGCTCTTTTACTTCGAATTTGTCCTGTTCTAGGTGGTGGCAGACCAATCTGGGCCTTTATGGTTTCTCAACCAACCCCTCTTCTCCCCTTCCCAAAATTACAGAGAAAACTCAGTGCTGGTTAACTGGGGAAGAAGGACAGCCATTAGTGACTCAGGCCAGTTAGATTATTTGCCCTTTGTCCCTGGGGGATGAGGGGCCAGAAGCTTCCTCTAATACAAACATCTCTACAGCCGGCTACCCCATGCTTGACTGCAGGACCAGCTGCTTCTGCCAAGAGGAAGACTCAGAGGGAACAGGAGTCCCCATTTTGAAGAGCTCAGGGATAAACATCTGGAATATTCAAGCTCAATTCTCCTTTCTGCCACCTCCCATGGCCCCAGTCTCTGAAATCTGAGGCTGGACTGGCCTCCAGAGAGAGGATGGAGGTGGCGGTGATCCCAGGCTGGGGAATGGAGCTGTCCAGTTTAATCATCTCTTGGATTATCAAGCCCCACCACGTTCTGGTTGGAGTGCTGGCTTTCCTCAGGGAGCTGACAACATGGACCCAGCACAGACCCTGCATTGGCCTAAATCACATACTTCTCAATGGCCTCGGTTTGCTTAACCCACACCCTCAGTAGTGGATGTGGGCGAGGGGTCCCATTTCCTGTTTACAGAAGGACCTGGCCTTCTGAGCAGCAGATTGGTCCAGAACAGAAGTTCCCCGAACCCAAACCTCGTATATTTGTGCCTTTCTGAGAGGGGGCCAGGGAGGAAATCTAGTCCTTTATGCATTCTGTTTTCTCTTGATGAGATCATTATACCATGTCAGACTTTTGTATATTCCTAAATGAATAAATGAAAATGAGTGTCCTCTATGAGTTATTGCAGGGGCCGCATCTGCATCTTGCCGCTGACACTTGGGGAGATCACTGCCCCCACCAGGCTGCCTGCTGAGCCCTCTCCCCCTTGCTTCTTTGGCCCACATGGCCCTGTGTGGTGTATTAGTTATTAATTGCCGTGTAATAAATTACTCCAAAACTTAGTGGCTGTTGGGACTTCCCTGTCAGTCCAGTGGTTAAGACTCTGCGCTTCCAATGCAAGGGGCATGGGTTCCATCTCTGGTTGGGGAACTAAGATCCCACATGCCACTGCAGCACAGCCAAAAAAAAAAGGCAGAACTTAGTAGCTGCAAACAACAGTGCCCACTTTCTGAGGGTCAGTAATCAAGGTACAGCTTAGCTGGGCCCTCTGCTTCAGGGTCTCACACAAGGCTGCAATCAAGGTATCTGCCAGGCTATGATCATCCCAAGGCTTGACAGGGGAGGATTGACTTCCAAAGTCATTCTTTTGGCTGTTGGCAGGATTCACCTCCTCACTGGCTTTGACCAGAGGCCACTTGGGAGTGGCCTTGCCACACGGGCCTTTCCGTAGAGTAGCTCACAGCGTGGCAGCTGGCTGCATCAGAGAGAGTAAGCAAGAAGAACCAGGGAGAGTGCAAACAGAAGCCACAGTCTTCTATAACCTAATCTTGGAAGTGACAACCTATCCCTTTTGCCATATTCTCTTCATTAGATGCAAGTCACTAGGTCCAGCTCACACTCTTGAGGATTACACACGGAGTGAATACCAGGAGGCCGGGCTCACTGGAGCTCCTTCACAGCTGCCTTCCGCCTGTGGTAAAGGCTACTGTCCTGCTGTAAGGTCCTAGAATAGCTGAGCTAGAAAGGTCCATATGTATCACTCAACCATGTTCCCTGCCCCTGGCCTCAGTTATACCACAAAGAAGGAGGCCTGGCCTGCTGTCACTCTAGTGATTTCATACCACACCTGGATATCACAACATGCCACCTCTCTCTGTTCTAATTCCATTCAGTTCAATGAGTACCAAGTACCTGGGGGAACCCTTCCCACCTGAGACTAAAGTGACTTTCCCACTTTCCACTACCTAATGCCTGTCTTTACCATTCACCTCAGGGACCATTCCTCTGTGCCAGAGGCTGTGAGCTGGCTGCAAGGGAGCAGAAACAAACATTGGAAACAGCTGAGGATATGCAGGGTGGTCAGAGCTGTGACGGAGAGGCCCCTAATCCAACCTGGGGTGCCTCATTGATCTGGGGCCCCAGCCTGAGCTGGGACTCAATGGGTGACTGGACATTTGCCAGGAAGGAGTTGAAGGGCAGCGCAGCAAGTGCAAATTGGGGAGGCTGCTGATTTGAACCACTGAGAGGTGGTGGTAGAGAGGTCTGCAGTGGGGCTTCCCATGGAAGGGCAGGGAGCTGGCTTCTCCAGAGTTTTTCGGTGGGGAGGAGGGCAGGGCAGAGAAGAGGTGCCCTGGAGGCCAACAGAGGCTAGATTCTGTAGCTCCAAGCAGGTCTTAGGCCTCAGGCCACAGAGCCCAGGTTAGAGGACAGACATTTCCTTTAGGATGGAGGAAAGGCCTGTTTTCTGATACATCTCAGCCTCATAACAGCCCCAGCCTGAGGCTAGCCATGACCCTCATCATCTGGCTCCAGGCTAAACTAGGCCAACCCACAAACATAAGCCATTATTCTCAGCATTAATTTTGTGAAGATTGAATACCTATTGTGCATCAGGGAACTCCACCATCTCTGCCTAAGAACAGGAACAATAACCAGGCCCCAAATCTTGGAGGGGCCACCCAGGGCAACGTAAGTTCAGCCCTCTGTATCCATAGGTTTTGCATCTGCAGATGCATAGTGCCAACTGTACTACTCTATTTTATATGAGGGACTTGAGCATCCTCACATTTTGTTATCCATTGGAGGGAGGGGAGTGAAGTAGGGGTGGGGGGCTCTATAACCGATCCCCTGCAAATAGCAAGCGTGTCTAGCAGCCAGCTGTGCAGAACAGAGGCTTGCCTCGTTCTAAGCTGTGTGTGTGGAACTCTAGGTAAATGCTATGAACATTGCCTTGGGTTGGGAGTTGTTACCTTGGGGGAGGGAACTGGAAACTCCTTTTCCAGAAGACCCTCTGCCTTTGGACGGTGGGAGGGGGGCTGCTGTCTCAGCCTGAAGCTCAGTTCCATGATTCTGCTTGTTGTTCCCAGATATGGCCACTAGGGGGCACTGAGGATAGGTCTGAGGCAAACGCTGCGCAGCTTCCTAAGCTTTCCTTTCACTTTTTTTTTTTTTTTTTTTTTTTTTTTTTGCGGTACGCGGGCCTCTCACTGCTGCGGCCTCTCCCGCTGCGGAGCACAGGCTCCGGACGCGCAGGCTCAGCGGCCACGGCCCACGGGCCCAGCCGCTCCGTGGCACGCGGGACCCTCCCGGACCGGGACACGAACCCGCGTCCCCCGCATCGGCAGGCGGACTCCCAACCACTGCGCCACCAGGGAAGCCCTCTTTTCACATTTTGACGCTTATCTAGCTCCTACCCAGGGCTAGAAGCTAGAGATAAGTAAAATCACAGACTCCCAAAAGCTGAGAGATAGACAGAAATTTAGCATTCACAGTGAGCAGTTCCTCCTAATCCGGGAAACTTGGCACAGAAAGGCCAACAGGCCTGCCCCTAATTACTCAGCGAATCAACACTCACCGAATTCCTCCTCTTGACAGGGAACGAGGGGCTTCCAAATTGAATGTCCCCGGTTCTCAGGTGCTTGAAATGTAATAAGGGCGACAGAAATGTAAAGCACTCATCTTTTAAAAAACCGTTGCCTCCTTTTCTATTCCCTGTCTAGGTTCCAGATGTCACTACTGCCCACCATCAGCACAACCAGCCTCCAGTCGCGGTGGGCTCTTCTCTCCTCCCCCTTCCCTGCCCCACTCCGATAGCTGCCTGCTGATGCTGATGCTGACATTTTTGTCTCTCAAATCATTCCCTCCTTTCTCATCCCGGATAACATATACGAATGAGTGTGGGATCCAGCCTGTGACACTGCCCTTACCAGCTGCATTATCATGTCACTTAACCTTTCTGAACCTCAGCTTCCTCATCTGTAAATGGGAATAATCTATATTCTTGAGTAAATGAGATGATAGGTATCTAAATATATGATATAAAAGTAAAATGTAGGGCTTCCCTGGTGGCGCAGTGGTTGAGAGTCCGCCTGCCGATGCAGGAGACGCGGGTTCGTGCCCTGGTCCGGGAGGGTCCCGCGTGCCGCGGAGCGGCTGGGCCCGTGAGCCGTGGCCGCCGGGCCTGCGCGTCCGGAGCCTGTGCTCCGCAGCGGGAGAGGCCACAGCGGTGAGAGGCCCGCATACCGCAAAAAAAAAAAAAAAAAGTAAAATGTATTCATCCAGCTCTCTCAACAGGAAATAATAGCTGTGATCATCATCATCATCCCCTTACTGGGTCTCCCGGACCTATTAAATTGAGCTCCCTGTTTCCATGCCTCTCTCCAGCTCACTGTTCCTGCAGCAAAGTGGCCAGTCTTCTTTATTATTTTTTTTAATAAAAGCTTTATTGAGATATAATGAGTGTATCATAAAGCCCATCCTTTTAAAGTATATACTACAGTCAACTAATCTATAACAAAGGAGGCAAGGATATACAATGGAGAAAAGACAGTCTCGTCAATAAGTGGTGCTGAGAAAACTGGACAGCTACATGTAAAAGAACGAAGTTAGAACACTCCCTAACACCACACACAAAATGGATTAAAGACCTAAATGTAAGACGGGACACTATAAAACTCTTAGAGGAGAACATGGGAAGAGCACTCTTTAACATAAATCACAGCAAGATCTTTTTTGACCCACCTCCCAGAGTAATGGAAATAAAAACAAAAATAAACAAATGGGACCTCATGAAACGTAAAAGCCTTTGCACAGGAAACTATAAACAAGACGAAAAGACAACCCTCAGAATGGGAGAAAATATTTGCAAATGAATCAGTGGACAAAATCTCCAAAATATATAAATAGTTCATGCAGCTCAATATTAAAAAAACAAACAACTCAATCAAAAAATGGGCAGAAGACTAAATAGACATTTCTTCAAAGAAGACATACATATGGCCAAGAGGCACATGAAAAGCTGCTCAACATCACTAATTATTAGAGAAATGCAAATCAAAACTACAATGAGGTATCACCTCACACCGGTTAGAATGGGCATCATCAGAAAATCTATAAACTACAAATGCTGGAGAGGGCATGGAGAAAAGGGAACCCTCTTGCACTGTTGGTGGGAATGTAAATTGATACAGCCACTATGGAGAACAGTATGGAAGTTCCTCAAAAAACTAAAAATAGAACTACCATACAACCCAGCAATCCCACTACTAGGCATATACCCTGAGAAAACCATAATTCAAAAAGAGTCATGTACCACAATGTTCATTGCAGCTCTATTTACAATAGCCAGGACATGGAAGCAACCTAAGTGTCCATCGACAGACAAATGGATAAAGATGTGGTACATATATACAATGGAATATTACTCAGTCATAAAAAGAAATGAAATTGGGCCATTTGTAGGGACGTGGATGGACCTACAGCCTGTCATACAGAGTGAAGTAAGTCAGAGAGAGAAAAACAAATATCGTATATTAACGCATATATGTGGAATCTAGAAAAATGGTACAGATGAACCGGTTTGCAAGGCAGAAATAGAGACACAGGTGCAGAGAACAAACGTATGGACACCAAGGGGAAAGTGGGGGGGTGGTGGGGGTGGTGGGATGAATTGGGAGATTGGGATTGACATGTATACACTAATATGTATAAAATAGATAACTAATAAGAACCTGCTGTATAAAAAAATAAATAAAATAAAATTCAAGAAAAAAGGAATAAATTTTTTTTAAAAATGAAGTATATAATTCAGCGAGTTTTAGTATATTCGCAAAGTTGTGCATCAGTCACCACTGTCTGATTTCAGAACAATTTCATCACCACCAAAAGTAATCCCATACCAGTTAGCAGTTATTCCTCATTACCCTTCTTGTCAGGCCCTGGCTAAAAACTAATCACTAACCTACTGTCTGTCTATATGAATTTTCCTGTTTTGGACATTTTCTACAAGTGAAATTATACAATAGGTGGCCTTTCGTGTCTGGCTTCTTAGATTTAGCATAAAGTTTTCAAGGTGTGTCTGTGATGTAGCGTGTTTCATGAATCATGTACTATTTGTCCTTTGGAGTATGAAAGTTTTTAATTTTGGTGTAATCAAATTTATCTAGGTGTTTTGTTTTTGTAGTGTGTGCTTCCATATCTAAGAAGCCACAGCCTAATCCAAGGTCACAAAGATTTACTCCTATGTTTTCTTCTAAACGTTTTAGAGTTCTTAGCTGCTACATTTAGATCTCTGGACTATTTTTTTAAATAAAGTTATTTATTTTATTTATTTTATTTTTGGCTGTGTTGGGTCTTTGCTGCTGCACACGGACTTTCTCTAGTTGCAGTGAGCGGGGGCTACTCTTCATTGCAGTGCACAGGCTTCTCGGCTTCTCATTACGGTGGCTTCTCTTTGTTTTGGAGCACAGGCTCTAGGCATGTGGCTTCAGTAGTTTTGGCACCCGAGCTCAGTAATTGTGGCTTGAGGGCTTATTTGCTCTGCGGCATGTGGGATCTTCCCGGACCAGGGCTCGAACCCGTGTCCCCTGCACTGGCAGGAGGATTCTTAACCACTGCACCACCAGGGAAGCCCATCTGGACTATTTTGAGTTAATTTTTGTGTATGGTTGAGGTAGGGTCCCACTTCACTCTTTTGCATTTCCATTCTTTTGGATATCCAGTTATCCCAGCACCGTTTGTTGAAAAGGCCATTCTTTCCTCATAAAATTGTCTTGGCACTTTTGTCCAAAATCAATTGATCATAAATGTAAGGGTTTATTTCTGGATTCTCAGTTCTATTCCAATCATCTCTATTTCTATATTTACTCTAGTAGCACACTGTCTTGATTAGCTTTGTAATAAATTTTGAAATCGGGAAATGTGAGTCCTGACTTTGTTCTTTTTTAGATTGTCTTGGTTATTCTGTGTCCCTTGCATTTCAATATGAATTTTAGGATTGGCTTGTTAATGTTTGCAAAATGGCAGCCAGGGTTTTGATAGACGTTGCATTTGAAGTGACAAATCAATTTGGTGAATGTTGCCATTTTAACAATATTAAGTGTTCTGGATGTTTTCCCATTCATTTAGGTTTTCTTTAACTTCCTTTAATGGTGTTTGTAGTTTTCCGTGTACAAGTTTTGCACTTCTGTTAAATTTATTCTTAAGCATTTTATTTTTTTGATGCTATTGTTAATAGAATAGTTTCCTAATTTTGTTTCATATTGCTATGTTAGTGTATATAAATACAATTGGTTTTTGCATATTGATCATGTATCTTGCAACTTTATGGAACTTGTTTGTGTCAAATGCTTTTTCTGCATCTGCTGAGATGCTCATATAGTTTCTGTCCTTTATTCTATTAATATGGCGTATTACATTAATGGATTTGTGTATGCTAAACCAATCTTACATTCTTGGTAAAAAAAATTTATGTTTGGATTTAGTTCACTAGTATTTGATTCACTAGTATATTGTTGAAGATTTTTATGTCTATATTTATAATGAAAAAGGGATATTGGTCTGTAGTTTTCTTGTCTTTGCCTGATTTTGGTATCAGGGTAATGCTGGCCTCATAGAATGATTTGGGATGACGTCTTTTCTTCTGTTCTTGGAACAGTTGTGAAGGATTGATGTTAATTTTTCTTTAAATATTTGGTAGAATTCACCCCTGAAGCCATCTGGGCCCAGGCTTTTCTTTGTGGAAAGTTTTTGATTACTAATTTAAACTCTCCTTGTTACAGACCTCTTTAGATTTTCTTTTGTTCTTGAATCAGTTTTGGTAGTTTGTGTGTTTCTAGGAATTTGTCCATTTCATTTGATAATCTAATCTGTTGTTATACAATCGTTCATAAGATTCCCTTCCAATCCTTTTTATTTCTGAAAGGCTGGTAGTGATGTCCTCGCTTTCAGTCCTGATTTTAGTAATTTGAGGCTTCTCTCTTTTTTTTCTTGATCAGTCTAGCTAAAGATTTGTCAATTTAATTGATCTTTTCAAAGAGCCATTTGGCTATACTGATTTTCTCTGTTCTTTTTCTATTTTTTATGTCATTTATTTGTGCTTTAGTGTAAACGTATTTAGCGTATTTTCCTCTAGTATTTCCTCTGAGTTAGTTTGCTCTTCTTTTTCCAGTGTCTTAAGGTGGTAGTTTATTAATTTGAGATTTTTTTTCTTGTTTGATACGGGTGAGTTATAAGTTTCCCTCTAAGAACTGCTTTAGCTGCATCCCATAGTTTTGGTGTGTTGTGTTTTTGTTTCATTCATCTCAAAGTTTTTTATAATTTATCTTCTGATTTCTTTGTTGACCCATGGTTATTAAGAGTATGCTGGTTAATTTCCATGTATCTGCTATTTTTCCAAATTTCTTTTGTCATTTATTTCTAATTTCATTTCATTATGTTCTTAGAACATACTTTGTATGATTTCAATCCCTTTTAATTTATTGGGGCTTTTTAAATGACCAAACATATGATCTATCTTAGAGAACATTCCATGTGCATTTGAGAAAAGCATGCATTCCGCTTTCGTTGGTTGGAAGGTTTTATAGATTAGATATCTATTAGATCAAGTTGGTTTATTGTGTTGTTCAAGTCTCCTTTTCTTTGTTGATCTTCTGCCTAGTCGTTTTATCCATTACTGAGAGTGGGGTATTGAAGTAACCAATTATTGTTGTTGAACGGTTTATTTTTCCCTTCAATTCTGCAAGTTTTGCTTCATATATTTTGGGACTCTGCTGTTATGTGCATATGTTTATAATTTTATATCTTCCTAATGAAGTCACCCTTTTATCATTATAAAATGTCTTTATCTCTAGTAACAATTTTTGTCTTAAAATCTGTTTTGTGTAGCCTGTATTAGTATAATATAGGTACCCCAGTTCTCTCTTGGTTACCATTTGCATGGAATATCTTCTATCCTTTCCCTTTCAACCTATTTGTGTCTTTAAATAAGAAGTGTGTTTTTGTAGACATAATAGTGTTGGACTTTTAAAAAATACATACAGTACTTCTACTTTCTGCCTTCTGATTGGAGCGTTAATTACATTTAATGCAATTACTAAGGTAGGATTTACATCTGCCATTCTGTTTTTCTTTCTCACCTTCCATTCCTGCCTTCTTTTGTGTTAAACATGTATTTTTTAATATATTGTTTTAATTCTCTTGTTGTCTCTTTTACTGTATATTTTTGAGTTATTTTCTTCATGGTTACTCTGGAGATTACAACTAACATCTTAATTTAAAACTATCTAGTTTAGATTAATACCAACTTAATTTCTCCATCTTTTGGGCAGGCTGGCCTGAGAGAAAAGAGGGGCAGGCCACACATAGGAATGGTGTGATGGGTTAAATGCTGACCCACAAAATAATATGGACATGTCCTAATCTCTGGAACTTGTGAATGTGACTTTATTTGGAAAAAGTGTTTACAGATATAATTAAGGATCTCAAGATGAAATAATCCTGGATTATCTGGGAGGCCCCTGAACCCTATGACAAGTGTCCTTAAAAGTAAAAGAAAGGAGAGACACAGGGAAAGGGGAGAGGCCATGTTAAGAAAGCAGGGACTGTAGTGATGTAGCCACAAGCCAAGGAACAACTGGAGCCCCCACAAGCTGGAAGAGGCAAGGAAGGATTCTCCTTAAGAGTCTTTGAGGGAGTGTAGCCCTAACACCTCCTTGATTTTGGACTTCCAGCCTCCAGACCTATGAGAGAATAAATTTCTGCTGTTTTAAGCCAGCCAGTTTAAGGTTTAAACTAATACAAACAGTGACCTTCAATCTTTTAGAGGGGTTGTGCCAGTGGATGGCAGAGTCTGGTCTTCTCATCCATGAAACATTTCACTTTCCTTGGGGTAGGCTGCAAATCTGACGTTTTTTTCTAATACTTCTGTGAAGGTGGAAGAAATTCTCATTTAATGGGTTATAATGGGATCACTAGGAGGAGAAAAATAGGAATTTCCCCCACCCCTTGGCTTCAACCACAATTTTTATGACAAACTTCTGCCCCGTATATATTCTAAACTTCTTTTGCGTAACCCTCTTTTTCTTCCTTGTAAACTCTTTTTCAAGCTATTTTTCACCACTTATTGCTTAGGGAGTTTTGGTTTGTGTATTTTCAGCTCATATTTTATCATGCATACACACAATTGTATCTCCTACACTTTTTACATAACAATACAGTGCCCTTACGCACATTTAAAAAGCACCTTTTCTCATTTCTAAAATACCAAATGATTTTTGAGATTTCTAATTACTTTTGATGAAAACCAATACAAAGTATTTTTTCCTCTGATTAAACACAAATTATATATTTTTTAAATTTCCTGTATATGATACAGAAATATATTCTGAGAAAAACATGACTTCACTGTATAAATAAAATTTAAAATATATGCTATAATACTCTTTTATTAGAGGCAGTAAAATGTAGGATTAACAACATTGGAGTTAGACTACTTTCAAACCCCAGCTTAAAACTCAAAACATGTGACCTAGGGCAGGTGACAGAACTCTTGCTTTAGCTCTCTAATCTCCAGCACTGTGGTGAGTGTACACATGAACTGCTTACAACAATGGCTGGCACAGGGACTTCCCTGGTGGCCAGTGGTTAAGAATCCGCCTGCCAATGCAGGGGACACGTGTTCAAGCCCTGGCCTGGGAAGGTCCCACATGCCGTGGAGCAACCAAGCCCGTGAGCCACGACTACTGAGCCTGCGTGCCTAGAGCCCGTGCTCTGCAACAAGAGAGCCATGACAATGAGAAGCCCACACACCTCAATGAAGAGTAGCCCCCACTCACTGCAAGTAGAGAAAGCCCTTGCACAGCAACAAAGACCCAACACAGCCAAAGGAACAAACAAACAAACAAACAAAAAATGAAAAAGAGAAAAAATAATGATATGGTAGCATTTATTGAACACTTACTCAGGAGACTTTCAGTTTTCTGCCATACCCCTAGGGGTGAGTGCCAGCTCTCCTAGGTTTTGTGGCATGTAGGTGGAAAAGTCTGAGAAGTGTTATTTACCTCAGTTCTGGATATCTGGTGTCTAGTAATCTGCCTGATGCAGAGTTGAACCTCAGTAAAGGTTTGTGGAAAATCGCTCCTGCTCTGTGCTGGAACATCCTTTCTTCCCTCCCTGCCTGGTGAACTCTTATTGGTCCCTCAATACCCAGGTTAAATGTCACCTCCACTGTGAAATGTGACTGTCTTCTCTGGCTCCCACAGTCCCTGGACTTCTTCAGACCTAGCACTAAGCCCCTTGATTTGGGGTTTCTGGCCTCTAGAACTGTGAAAGAACAACTTTCAGTTGTTTTAAGCTAGTCAGTTTGTAGTAATTTGATACAGCAGCCTCAGGAAACTAATACAGCTTGGAAACAGACAAATGTTTTCTGTGAAATTCCACCAGATCTTGGAACCAGATATTTGGGATTTCTCAATTACTCCCTTCTCAACAAACACCTGACTGCATACCCTAGGCTCTAGCCATGAGGAACTACTCAACGTTTTAGAATAGGAGACGGTGTGACATACATCTTAGCCAGCTCTGGGATCAGATCCAAAGTGTCTTCAGGCTTCTGAATACCCCAGAAAGATAGTATGCTTACTTTTATTAAAATATTTTTAGTGCAATTATTATATACCAGGTCCTGCACTGGGCACTATACTTAATATTAATTTACTTAATCCCCACAGCAACCTTGTTACTATTTTACAGATGGGAAAACTAAAGCTGAGAGAGGGGAACTGGCTTGCCTAGGAACATATAACTAGAAGGTGGCAGAGCCAAGATTTCAAAAGTTTCTGATTCCTGTTGTGTCTGACTCTAAAACACTGTGTTCTTTCTGCTAGGTCAGTCCAGGTGGTGGAGAAATTCACAGTCTAAGGGTGGAAAAAGGTAGATCATTATTCTGCAGAATGACTCAATGATATTTATTACAGAAGCAGTTGTTATAAATGCTATCATTATAATCAAGGAGGCCTTCATGGAAGAGGTGGCATTGGAACTGTGCCTTCACTTCAAAAACACATGTCCTGATTCTCTGCGAGGCACCGGGAATCCAGAGATGAATCAGACAAGGTTCTTTTGCTTGAGAGATTCACAGTGTGTAAGTTTGTGTGTTTGCAGGAGGGGTATGTGTGGCTGCACATGTGTGTTACACACTTATTAAAAGACAGTAGAATGCAATAGAATAATCAGGAATGTAGTAGAGGCAAGTTTCCCAACTCAGGGTCCCAGAGTGTATCTGAGAAGCCTTTTGGGATCCCAACCACAGATGAGATTTGGCGGGTAAGTAAACATTTGTCAGGAGGAGAAAAGTAGCAAAGACTTTTCAGGAACAGCATAAACACCCCACTCACAGAAGTGAAACAGCGTCCTGAGGTGCCTGGCTCAGCCCACCAGTTAATGGAGTGTGAGGAGGGGCGGGGACTTGTGGGTTGGAACTGGTCGTGGGTGGAGCTGGCAGGACTGCCCGACAAGTTTCTGGTCTTGGTGCATCCAGCGTGGTGGCTTTCTGTCGAACCATAAAGTATTCCTTTTCAATCCTCACACGTTGACGAGAGTCCCTCAGGAAAAGATTAATCTGGGAAACTGCAACTACAGACCGGCCACCACAACCCAGCTGGCGCCAAATGCGTCCCCGCCCTCCAAGGGAGGCCGGTTACCATGGCAACTAGGTCAGGGCGGAAGTGGCTCCACCTGACTCTCACTAATCAGGTGACTCTCCTGCCTTCTGCACGTGACACCAGAGCCCAGGCGCAAGGTCTACCTAATCAGACTCCGCCCCTCTTTTCCTTTACTGACAACTGACAGCGACCTCGAGCAATGGTCCTTGCGGCTCCCCCAGGAGACCCCGCCCCGTGGTAGTGGAAGAACCAATTAGACTGGGAAAACATGAAGCAACGCCCCAGGTTTTACCTCCCCTTGACAGACGCAATTTAGGCCATCCCTGGGTTCCTCCGCCCCCAGCCTGTTCCTCCCGCGATAGACAGACCTTCTGCCCAATAGCACGTCGCTTTTCTGTCGTTGGGTCCCGCCCCCATGGGAGCTGAACCAATGGGCAAGCCAGGTCTCAGCGGGTGGTGGGGGTTGCACTGCGGTAATATGGCTCTTCCTTAGCCAGCGGCGGCGGCCGGCGGTGGGGTAAAGCGGTTCTGCCTCTCGGGTTGCTGGTTTTTGGGCTGCAGGGGCTCAGCGGGTCCTGACTAGGTTGTGGTGGCGGATGCCGGAGGAGCGCCGGCCCCGCCGCTTGGCGGCTCCCAGGTCAAGATGAGCGCTTCAGCGTCGGTCGGGGGCCCGGTCCCTCCGCCGCCCCCGGGCCCGGCCGCCGCGCTGCCTCCCGGTTCTGCCGCGCGGGCCCTGCATGTGGAGCTGCCGTCTCAGCAGGTAACCCCGCGGGCTCTCGGCACTCGGGAGGGGCCGGGAGGAGGCCGATGAGGGGACCCCGTGGGCGGCGGGCTGATCCTGTACCGGCCGGGAGACCCTGAGAAGTGACCGGGAAGAACTCTGAGGACCGAGGAGGGCTGTCCAGAGGTCTTGGGAGGGATGGCGGAACCTCTGGGGGATCCTCGAGTCCCAGGAGACCTCCCGTTACAGGAGATGGGCTGGGAAGAGGCGGGAAGGGACCCAGTGAAACTCCCTGGGGACCCGCCTGTCCCACTCCGTAGGGAGCTGGGGATTCCCTGGCGCAGACCCTCCCCTTTATCCCTGTTGGGAAGGGACCCAGGGAAGCCCCGGTGTCCCAGGAGAGACGGGGGAAAGCGCTTTTCCTTTCTCATCTCACTCCGTTGCTGACAAACCAATTGGTACTCTGTGCTGCGGGCGAAGTGAGAAGTCTTTAGGGTTTCCAGCATTTACTTTTAATCTCGCCTTGTTATGAAGTACTCCCTTAAACTCTCAAGAAAAATACTTTGGGTTTCCTTCCTAATTCTCCGACCCCCAAGGAACACATTTTAGCAATTTAGGGGGGTGGTCTACTGCATTCAGTCCAATGAGTATCCGTGGAGGCACATTTGCTGTATATATTCATGTCTTCCCCCATCCTTTAGCAAGGCATAAAGGGCTTCTTGGATCCAGCTTGGATCCGTCCACATTGTAAGCGGATAATAAAGAGAGAACACCGAGTTTGGGGACCTGGCAAAATTCTTTGTATCACCCACCTATCTGTAGAGTACTTCTTTTTTCCTTCTCTCCCTTGCCTTCTTGCTCTCCCCCAAGAGGAGACTTTGCAGGAACTTTAGCATTAAAGAGACGGAAAGAAAGTACCTTTCATCTTCCCGCATCCACGAAGAGGACCTAAGAGAAACCGTCAGTCGTTGAGAATTTACCATGTTGGGTTTGTGCCAAATGCTCAGCTGGCTGGTAGTTGATTTAACCTCACAACTCTGGGAGGTAGCTATTTTTATTAGCTCCATTTTGTAGTTCAGGAGACTGAGGCTTAAGTTTGTAAAATCGCTTGACCAAAGCCGTGCCATTAGTGAGTGGTGGGGCGGGCTTTTAGAATCCAGCCTCTGACTGTAGCCCCAGCACGTGGTTGTTGTGCTGCAGACTTGAGCAGTGTTTTCTCCACCATCTCCACACAGGACAGAGTTCTCTCCTACCCTTCCTCCAACTTCCCATCCCTGTCTTAGTACTTAGGAAAGAGTCAGATGGAAGAAAGCAGAGGTTGGGGGCAGAGGGGGCATGGGCAATGGGGTGGATTTGAATACAGGAAAGTGTGGGGATGTGGGAACCGCTAAAGGGAAGGAGAGCTGGAGATCAGAGCTACAGTGGTGGCCATGGAGCTGAGTTGTTTGCAGAAGCAAGGGCTTTCTGTGCGGTAGAAGAGGATCTGAAAGACTGGGGTAGCATGGGCCCTGGTTTTGGGGCGCTGTTGGGAAGGGCATTTGTGGAGGGTATGAGTTTGAGGGTACTGAAGTTTGGATTGTATTTGCAAGGTGCTGGGGGAGAGTGAAAGTCTGGTGGGGGAGACTAGCCTCTGGAGTGAGCATTAATGTGAATTTTCATGTGTGTGGCGGGAGGTGGGCTGTGAGAGTGGATGCTGGGAGAGGCAATGATGGACACTGTTACAGGCATCCTGGAGAAATCCTAAAGGAGTCAAGAGCCAAGAGGGGTTTAGTTTGGGAGAGCTTTGGGAAAGTGTGGGATTAGGAAAGAGAAAGCATCATTTGTTTCATAGAGCCTGTTCTCTGATAACAGTTCCCAGTTTAACATTGGGGGAAATAATCCAAACAAACTGTCCGTGGAATAAATCCAACTGCATTTGTAAGCGTTTGTCCAATTTTTGGATTTGTGCCAAGGGATATATAGTGGCTTAAGTGTACGGCTGAATGCTCTGTGATCGCTGAGTATGGTATTTACAGCTTTCTGGAGGTGTCATCCTTCTTGAATTCTTGGAAGGCAGCCTGTATAACAAAAGCACTTTACTTTTGCTCTTGACATTAATTTCGCTTTCTGGGTCAAAATGCTCAAGTTTTTAGGATATAAATATATACCATTTAAAAAAGTAAACATTTGTTAAAGGGTTATCTGTATACAGTAAAGTGTACCAATTATTAGTACACAGCTTGATGAATTGTCACAAAGCAAAGAAAGTTATGGAAGTACTACCCAGATTAAGAAGTACAAAATTATTACCATCCCAGAAGTCCCCCTCATGTTCTCTCCCATCTCTACTTTTTCTTTGTCTCCAGAGGAACCACTATTCTGACTTCTAACATAAGAGAAAAGTTTTTGCCTGTTCTTGAACTGTATATAAATGGAATCACGCAAAATGTATTCTTCTTTTGCTCAGTATTGGTTATGAGAATCAGAAAATGTGTGTGTGTGTATAAAACCTTTTTTCTTTTAGCATTAATTTGTTGTCTTTTTTTGCCTGTGGCTTTTGCAGAATTTCAAAGGTTTAGATAAATTGGAAATCCAATTAACTTTCTTTTGAGTAACACTTTGAAAATTGTGTCATTTTAATAGATTCCATGCTATTTGATAAGATGTCAATATTTTTAAACAGGTAAACAAACCTTGTTGATTTAGGATTTCTACGATAAAGTTGATTATTTCAAAGCATAGATTCAATGGTTTCTCCCCGTCACCCCCACCCTGTTTCTAAGGTGGGGTTTTTCAACTTCAGCACTGTTGACATTTTGGGTGGGTAGGTGGGTCTGTAAGATGTTTTGTCACCTCCTTGGCCTCTACCCACAATATACAGCAGCACCATCTCAGGCCTGACAGTCAAAAATGTCTTTAGATGTTGCCAAATGTCTCTTAGGGGGCAAAATTACTTCTGGTTTAGAACCACAGTTCTAAGGTATATTTTTGTTTTAGGATAGGGAGTACCCCTGCTATTATTTACTCATTTATTCCTGTCTTCATTAAGTCCCATTGATTCTAGTGGCTGTATTGTTTAAAATATTAATTTACTGTATATTAGTTCCAAAAGTATTGGACTCCCCCCTACCCCCAATCTGCCTCCAGAAAAAGATTTATTTTGTTTTGGCTCAAAGAAAGCCCATGAAACTGTAAGACCTAACTTATTTTTCTTATTTTAATCCACTTTTCTTAAAGAAAACATTTAATTAACACTGCATAATTCCTGAACCTTTACATTTATGAGTACTAACTACAGTCCATAATATTATAGCTACTTGATTATGTCAAATGGGACTACTGCTTAATTTTTGCCTCCTTTTGCTTCTGTAGGATTTTGCTTTACCTGTAATTTAAGCCTGAACTGGTCACGCATTTTTTTTTTTTTTTTTTTTTTTTTTGCGGTACGCGGGCCTCTCACTGTTGTGGCTTCTCCCGTTGCGGAGCACAGGCTCCGGACGCGCAGGCCCAGCGGCCATGGCTCACGGGCCCAGCGGCCATGGCTCACGGGCCCAGCCGCTCCGCGTCATGTGGGATCTTCCCGGACCAGGGCACGAACCCGTGTCCCCTGCATCGGCAGGCGGATTCTCAACCACTGCGCCACCAGGGAAGCCCAGGTCACACATTTTGAAGATTGTTTTTGCTCTTTAATTTTTGGTTGAGGTTTGTAATTAACTAGTGAATATAAGCTCATCTGAAGAATAACTTCCTTCACATTAGGCATTTTGAAATAAAAATTTGTGTTTTGTAGTAGAGATATTTATTATGTCCTTAAAAGTTTGAGAGCATTTCTTTCCTTCCCAAAGGCTTCCTCCTTTGAGTATAACCTAACTACATTTCTCAGATACTCAGAGCTGGGGAGGCTTTTTAGTGATTGTTTAGTGACCCTTTTTGGGTCACTACATACATAAACACATAGTTTTGCATGCAGTTATAGTCCTAACATAGTTTAATCCCTTCCATTTAAAAAATTTTACAATTCATTATTATTTTTCTTAGACAGTTGTCATCAGTATACATACATCTGCCACATTTTTGTATAATAATGTTTAGTTATGTTTGTTTAACCCCCATTGGTAAACTTTTGGACTGTTTCCAGTTTTTCTGTGTTATTTTGTTGCAATGAATATCCATATACAGGTATCTTTGAAATCATTCACTCAAAGGATGTATACACATACACATGCATACGTATATACACGTATACACACACATATATATAACCTACATACACATATACATATTTTTTGTTATTTAAATTTGTATTTCTTTAGTTATCAGTTATGTTTTAGTAGATTCATTTATTGTATGCCAAACACTGTGCTAAGTATATGAACTCATTTATCCTTACACAACTGTACGAGTTTCAATATTTTTGCATAGAGTTTTGTAGCATTTTCATTTCTTTTGTGACTTGCTTGTTCATGTCCCTGGCATTAATTTTTCTGATTACTTGCTCATGTTTTTTATACATTTAAAGAGCATTTTTCTTGTCTTTTTATGGGAGGAGGTAGGGAATATTAGTGCTGTTAACCTTTACCTCCCTTGGATTTTTAAAAATAGACTTTATTTTTTATTTTATTTTATTTTTCCTTTTGGCTGTGCGCACAGTTTGTGGAATCTTAATTCCCCCACCAGGGATTGAACCCGGGCCCCCAGCAGCGAAAGCACAGAGTCCTAACTACTGGACTGCCGGGGAATTCCCTAGACTTTATTTTTTAGAACAATTTTAGATTTACAGACAAATTGAGCAGATAGTACAGAAAGTTCCCATATACTGTATACCCATTTTCCTCTATTTTTAACGTCTTTCGTTAATATGGTACGTTTGTTACAATTGATGAATCAGTACTGATACATTATTATTAACTAAAGTCTATATTTTATTCAGATTTCCTTCATTTAAAAAAATTGTGGTAAGATATACATAATATAAAATTTGCCATTTAAATCATTTTTAAGTATAATTCAGTGGCATTAGGTACATCCTCAATGTTGTGCAACCATCACTACTATCCATTTCTGGAATTTTTCATCATCTCAAACAGAAACCGTACTCATTAAACAACTCCCCATTCTTCCTTCCCCCAGCTCCTGGTAAGCTCTGTTCTACTTTCTGTCTCTATGACTTTGCTTATTCTGCCTTCTTCTTATAAGGCAATCATACAATATTTGCCCTTTTGTGTCTGGCTTATTTCATTCAACATAATGTTTTCAACATTCATCCATGTTGTAGCATGTATCAGACTTTCATTTCTTTTTAAGGCTGAATAATATTCCATTCTGTTTATATACTACATTTTGTTTTCGTTCATTCATCTGTTGATGGATCCTTAGTGTTTACATAATATACTTTGTCAGGATCCCATCCTGCACATCACATTATATTTAGTTCACCTATCTCCTTAACCTCTTGGTTGTAACAGTTCCTCAGACTTTCCTTCTTTTTGATGACCTTTATCGTTTTGAGTACTTCTCAGGTATTTTGTAGGATGTCCCTCTATTGGAATTTGTCTGGTGTTTTTTTTTCTGATGGTTAGATTGGGGTTATGGGTTTTTGGGAGAAAGGCTGGAGAAGTAAAGTGCCATTTTCATCCTATCATTTCAAGTGTGCATACTATTAACATGACTTATCACTATTGATGTTAACCTTCGTCATCACCAGTGCAGTTGTGTTTGTCAGGTTTCTCTGCTGTAAGGTTACTTTCTCCCACTCATTCCTCCGTACTGGCCTCTTTGGGAGGAGGTCTCTATGTACAGTCCACACTGAAGGAGTGGGGATTGATACTCCCCCTCCTTGAGGGCAGAGTATCTACATAAATTACTTGGAATTCTTCTGCATGGGAGAGTTCTATCAGTAACCACTTCCTTTTACAGATGAGGAATCTAAGGTCTGGGTAACTTTCTCAAAGTCACAAAGGGTGTCATCACAGGGACTGCAGTTTAGGTCTTTGATTCCCACTTTCCATAGATACCTATTCTTTTCAGGGTCTGGTGAAAAACAAAAGCTTTAAGTTATCTCAAGGTTGAGACCATCATGCTTTTTATTTTATTTCCCACAGCACCTTTACATAGCATTGTGCTGATTACGTAGTAGGAACTCAGTACGTTTTTAATTTAATTTTATTATTATTATTTTTTGCGGTACGCTGGCCTTTCACTGTCGTGGCCTCTCGCGTTGCAGAGCACAGGTTCCGGACGCGCAAGCTCAGCGGCCATGGCTCACGGGCCCAGCCGCTCCGCGGCATGTGGGATCTTCCCAGACAGGGGCACGAACCCTTGTCCCCTGCATTGGCAGGCGGATTCTCAACCACTGCGCCACCAGGAAAGCCCCACGTTTTTTATTTTAAAATATTGTTTGTATATGGATCATCAACAGCCTAAAGAGAGGAAGGAAATGGGATTGAAACACATATAAGAAAAAAATGATAGAAGCACAAAAACTTTCTAAAACTTAATTTAGCTGTATGTGATATATATTTTCCCTTACATGTTTCTGTTTATTAGATGTCTTACTTTTGTCAGTCTGATTTAATCATCTTTTTATTATGTGTTTGAAAGATTTGTTTCGTTGGCAAGGCCACTGAAGGCAGAGCGAAGGCCGTATCTTATTGGAAACATATGCCCCGTGCAATGTTATGTATATTTATTCCTTCCACAAATATTTGTTGAGCTCCTTCCTTGTGACTCAAATAAAAAAATAGTGTATAGTTGTGTTGTAGCTATAGCTATACAATAAAATGATGGCAATTTTTGAGCTGTTTTGGTTCTTGTAAACAAATCGGTGTGAGGAAGCTTCAGAAACAAAATATCCGCATCATTATTTTTATGTGATAAAATGCCATTAGGAATTTAAGGTTTAAAAATTTGTGTGTGTGTGTGTGAAAATGTTTAGTTTTCCTTTGAAAGGAAAAGCTATGTTCTTATTCAGTGTTAACTTTAAAATTTCTCTACTGGGTCACAGTTCTTAACTTTGTGTCAGAAAATTCAGAAGTGAAACTGACTGGAAATAGAGCCAGAGCAGAATTGAAACTAGTAAGTTAGGCCTGAGTGAGTAGTAAAATGAAAAAAAAAAATTAGGCTTCCATATTTTCCAAATGTATATTTTTGATAATCTGTGTATTTTCATCAGTAGACATATTACTACTGGGGGAAAATATTTGTCATTTTTTTTTTTTTTTTTTTTTTTTTTTGCGGTATGCGGGCCTCTCACTGTTGTGGCCTCTCCCGTTGTGGAGCACAGGCTCCGGACGCGCAGGCTCAGCGGCCATGGCTCACGGGCTTAGTCGCTCCGCGGCATGTGGGATCTTCCCGGACCAGGGCACGAACCCGTATCTCCTGCATCGGCAGGCGGATTCTCAACCGCTGCGCCACCAGGGAAGCCCTGTCATTTTTAATGTGCTTGAATGAGTACAGATACAAACTAGGGATGTTTTAGAAAAACTAGACAGATTTATAATTAAGAGAGGGGTTGAAACATTTTAGGTTTTTTACTTTGTTTTAGGTTTAATGGCATCAGTAACTTCTCAGTTAAATTTTTTAAATGTTTTGTGTCTTAGGAGTTGTGTTCTTAGATTATACATGTAGAGGAGCACATGGAGAATGGAAACTTGACATTGGAATTTTTTCAAAAACATATTTCATAGTATACTTTTTTGGTTTAATATTATATACCCTTGTTTTCCATCTTGTTTTAAGATGGAAGCATGAATTTCGAATCATAGAATTTTATAGATGCAAATTCTGAAGCCCTCAGAGGTGAAACTATTCTTCTGGCCAGAGACTTGGTCCCTCTGTTTATTTCCACCCTCAGGGAGTCAGTAAAGAGTATTAATTTAACAAATCTGAATTGAGTGCCCTGCTCTTCCTGCTGGTGGCAAAGACCTGACCAGTTCCTGGGTCCCTCATGAGCATTTCACTGGGCTTGGCTTGGAGTTTTGGGAATTTGTTTCTTATACTTATCTCTGGGCCTTGACACATTATCCCTACAACTTTGGGGATTTTAGGCTAGAATTAAAATGTAGGAGAGACCATATTTTAAACTTCTCTCTTCAGGCTGAGCTGTCAGACTCCATCCCCTTTCCCCCTGTTATGGTATGTATTAGTGAAATTTTGGAATGTCCCTGTGTAATTTGAGTGATCAGTCTTCCTGTTTTGTTCCTGTCTGTCCTTTTTTGAATATCCCACTTAGGAAGTCCTGATTCTTTACCGCTTCACATTTCTGAAACAGCAACCATCTGGTGATTGTGGGGTTTTTCATGCAGGAATCTTATTTGTGTAATGTTTGATGCTGATTGCCGTAGACATCATTTACTAGTAATGTTATCAGTCATTGAAAAACTGGAGTCAAGTGCATTTATTGGTTGAGAAGCTGAGAAAGCTGAGTATTAGAACCCAGCACTTAGGAATCTCTGTTTGCTGGTCCATTGAAACATCTGGTACTTTTTCCCACTATGGTTTTTAGAATGTCCTACAAGATGCAGTCAGGCTTTTTTGAAAATAGTGAGGAAAACAAGGAAGCTGAAACTGACAGCTGCCTTTGGCTTTTGTCAGTAGATTCCTGGGTAAGAAAAAAAGAGAAGATACAAATGAGTGAAAGTGGAAATCAGACTTTTATGGTCTCCTTTTTTTCTGGGAAAAACTTGGACCTCTTTTAACATAACTATATTTTTTTGACTAAGGGCTTAACTGTGAGCTACATGTGTTCATGTTAACCTATGTCAAAACTAGTTCTAAGTGCAGAAGTGGAAGAAACTAATTCGTTTATTCAACAGATATTTATAAAGTACTTCCTTTGATTTATGTTAAGCACGGGATTAGCAACTATATGTCTTGTTTCCTCCAACCTACTTAAGTCTTTCAGAGGGTATGAATTATTTCCTGTCACAATTCCAGTCTTTTTTTTTTTAATATAAGAGCTAATACAGGAAAACGACACTTTTTTAACACAACATGAAACTAATTTAGGAGTATGAAAAAGTTGTGTTTAAAGTCTCGCGGCATGTGGGATCTTAGTTCCCCGACCAGGGATTGAACCCGTGCCCCCTGCAATGGAAGTGTGGAGTCTTAACCACTGGACCACCAGGGAAGTCCCTAAAATGTTAATATAAGGGTATATATGAAAAGCAGCAACATGGGAAAGACTTTCTAATTTTTTCATTGTGAAAATAGATCAGAAAGCAAGATAGGTAGGTAGGCTGCCGGGTGCTCATTTCAGGTATAGGATATTTTACAGGACTGTACTCATTACAGGATAGAGTTGGTCCCATCATAGAACTGTACATATAGTAGATATTTCAAGCTTGTTTTAATGAATTGACTAAATGGAGTTTTTCCTACATGCAAGGTATTTAATATAAATATAAAAATAAAGGGCTTCCCTGGTGGCGCAGTGGTTGAGAGTCCGCCTGCCGATGCAGTGGACATGGGTTCGTGCCCTGGTCTGGGAGGATCCCACATGCTGCGGAACGGTTGGGCCCGTGAGCCATGGCTGCTGAGCCTGCGTGTCCGGAGCCTGTTCTCCGCAACGGGAGAGGCCACAACAGTGAGAGGCCCGCGTACTGCAAAAAAAAAAAAATTAATAATAAAGAACAGTTGTCCCAGTGCTCTTGAGTGACTGGTTTACATTTGATATTCCTTTATTTCTACCAAAAGAAATCAGTCTGATTATTATATAGGGACACTAGAATTGCAGAATTTCTTTACTGTACATTAGCTGAATTTTTGATATTTTATAAACTTGGATGTTTTAAAACTACCTGCAAATTATTAAAAATCGTTGCTCACTATTACTACCTTGTATTTTCAAGAATAGGTTACCTTATCAATGCCCTCTTCAATGAGATAGCAAAATATGCAGTGCATCTTAGATATTATATCAAAAATAAAAACAAAATAAGTTGGTACTTAGAAGTTAACATAAAATCTGTTAAAAAATGGAAAAATTTAATTAATTGATATTAAATTTCTGATGTGTACCAAATACTGCGTTAGACTCTGGTGTACTTCTTTCTCTAACTTCTCTTATTATTGGAGTACCAGAATATCTTTGAATACAGTTTTATAATTTCTTAAAAGCAAATAATTATTTCTTTTCTTTTTTTTTCCCTTTAATATTTATTTATTTATTTGGTTGCGCTAGGTCTAAGCTGTGGCACGTGGTGGGCTCCTTAGTTGTGGCATGCGAACTCGTAGTTGCGGCATGCATGTGGGATCTAGTTCCGTGGCCAAGGATCAAACCCGGGCCTCCTGCATCGGGAGTGCAGAGTCTTAACCGCTGTACCACTAGGGAAGTCCCTGTCCCTAACATTTTCATTCCACAAATACTGTGCTCAACTCTGTTCTACACTATCATTTGTTTAACAGGTTTTTTTTTTTTTTTTCCTGCGTTTCTACCATGTATACCACAGTGGTGAAGAATATGTTTTCTAGAGCCTGATGCTTGGGTTCAAATCCTGGTTCCATTATTTCCTAGTTGGCAGCCTGGAAGTTACTTAATCTCCCTATGTCTCAGGGAGGCTCAGATCAAATGGGCATAATAGCACCTACCCTATAGGGTTGTTGAAAGAATTATGTGGGTCATAAATTTGCCTAAAAAGGTGCTTGGTATATAGTAACTGCTCAATGCTCACGAAATGTCTGCTCTTGCTACTATCATTACTACTACTACTGCTGCAGTTTGTCAGGCTCCGAGGATACAGGATAAATAAGGCACTGTCCTTGCCTTGGAGGGATTTATAACCTAATGGTTAAGGCAGCTACATCAGCAGACCATTTTAGTGTAATATAAGAAGTAGTTTGAACTAAATGCTGAGGTGGGAAAGAGAAGGAAAAGCATTCTAGCAGAGGGACCAGCTTGAGCAAAAAGGTAAGTAGATGTAAAAGCGAATGGCAGATAATTATGTGAGGCTGGAGTTTAAGGATCTTGGAGGAGGATGGTGGAAACAAACGAGCTGGAGAGGTATAGTTTGGGATTAGATTATGGAGGGCCATGTATGGCATGCTTTGGGATTTGGACATCATCCTGGAGGCAGAGGGGAGGACTGTTTTTTTTTTTAATAGACTTTATTTTTTAGAGCAATTTTAAGTTCATAGCAAAATTGAGCAGAAGGTACAGAGATTTTCCAAGTACTTTCTGCCCCTGTACGTACATAGCCTCCCCCATTAGCAGAACCCCACACCACAGTCATATGTTTGTTACAGTTGATGAACTACATTGACACATCATCATCAGCCAAAGTTCACAGTTTACATTAGGGTTTACTCTTGGTGTTATACATTCTGTGGTTTTGAACATGTGTATAATGACATGTGTTCACCAATATAGTATCATGCAGAGTAGTGTCACTGCCCTAAAAATCCCTTGTGCGACACTTACACCCTGTGCTACATCTACAACTCCCTCCCCACTAGCCATGAATGAAAAGTGTTCCACATCCTTGTTAGCATTTGGTGTGGTCAGTATTCTGGATTTTGGCTATTTTAATAGGTGTGTAGTGGTATCTTGTTTGTTTTAGTTTGCATTTCCCTAATGAAAAATGATGTGGAACATATTTTCATATGCTTATTTGCTGTCTGTATATCTTATTTGGTGAGATGTCTGTTAAGGTCTTTGACCCATTGTTCAATCAGGTTGTTTTGGTTTTTTATTGTTGAGTTAAGAGTTCTTTGTATATTTTGGGTAACAGTTCTTTGTCAGATGTGTTTTTTGCATATATTTTCCCCCATGGCTTGTTTTCTCATTCTCTTGACATTGTCTTTCAGAGAGCAGAAGTTTTAAATTTTAATGAAGTCTAGTTTATCAATTATTTCTTTCATGGAGAGTGTGTTTGCTGTTGTATCTAAAAAGTAGTTGCCATTCCCAAGGTCACCTAGATTTCTTCTATGAATTTTATAGTTTAGCATTTTTACATTTAGGTCTGTGGTCCATTTTGAGTTGGTTTTTGTGAAAGGGTAAGGTTTGTGTCTAGATTCTTTTTTTGTGTGTGGAGGTCCAGTTATTCCAGCACCATTTGTTGAAAGACTATCTTTGCTCTACACCTACACCTTGCGCTACATCTACAACTTCCTCCCCACCAGGCATGAATGAAAATTGCTCCACATCCTTGTTAGCATTTGGTGTTGTCAGTATTCTGGATTTTGGCTATTTTAATAGGTGTGTAGTATTGCCTTTGCTCCTTTATCAAAGATCAGTTGACTATACTGATCTATATATATATCTATATATATATCTATATATATATATCTATATATATAGATATCTATCTATCTATCTATCTATCTATATATATATATATATCTATATCTATCAGTTGACTATATAAGTTTCTGAGTTCTCTATTCTGTTCCTTTGATTTACTTGTTTATTCAGTTTGTCAGTATCCACAAAATAGCTTGCTTGAATTTTGATAGGGATTGCACTGAATCTATAGATCAAGTTGGAAAGAATTGACATCTTAACAATATTGCATCTTCCTATCCATGAATATGGATTTTCTCCATTTATTTAGTTCTTCGTTGATATCTTTCATTAGAGTTGTATAGTTTTCCTCATGTAGATCTTGTTCATATTTATACCTAAAGTATTTCATTTTGGGGGAGTATAATGTAAACGATATTATGTTTTTAAATGCAAATTCCCTTTGTTCATTGCTGGTATATAGGAAAGCAATTGGCTTTTGTAAATTTACCTCGTACCCTGCAACCTTGCGATAATTGCTTAGTTCCAGGAGTTTGTGGTTGATTTTCTCAGATTTTCTACATAGATGATCATGTCATCTGTTGAACAAAGACAGTTTTATTTCTTCCTTCTCAATCTCTATACCTTTTCTTGTCTTATTGCTAGTACTTGGTTTTCTTTTCTTTTTTAAACTTTTTGTTTAGAAAGAATTACAAGCTTATTGAAAAATTGCAAAAATAAAACTTGTACAAGAATACCTTTATACTCTTTACCCAGAGTCATCTATTTTAACATTCCATTTGCCTTGTCATTTGCAAGCTATCTCTTCCTAGGTCTATACAGATATAGATAAGTTTTTTTTGTGTGTGAATCATTTGAAGTTAAGTTACATACATCCTGACCTTTTATCCTTAAATACTTGAGTATGTATTTCCTAGAAGAGGTATGTTCTCTTTTATATCTGCAGTATAGTTATCAGTTTTAGTAAATTAACATTGATATAATGCTTTTATCTAATCTGTGGTTCATAATCTGTCAGTTGATCCCATAATGTCCTTTATAGAACATTTCTTTCTCCAGTTCGTGATCCATTTTAGAGTCAGGCATTGCATTTAGTGGTTTCATCTCTTCTTTAAGGTAGAACGTTTCTGCAGCTTTTCTTTGTCTCTTTTTTTAAGGTCAGTGTCATTATACAGATAGACCTCTTCCTCCCTTTTTAAAATAGACTATTCTTCATTTTCTGTTTATCTGATGTTTCCTCATGATTAGATTCAGATTATGCATTCTCTCAATTGGAATTTCTTTTTCTTTTTTTCCCATTTTTTTGGCCATGCCGCATGGCACGTGAGATTTTAGTTCCCCAACCAGGGGTTGAACCCGCACCCCCTGCATTGGAAGCTTGGAGTCTTAACCACCGGACCACCAGGGAAGTCCTTTTAATTGGAATTTCATGTGTGGTGATGTGTCCTTCATAGGGTATCACTTCTGGAGGCACATGATGTCCATTTGTTCCTTACTGGTGATGTTTATTTTGGTCACTCGGTCAAGATATTATCTGATTTCTCAACTATATAACTCTGTATGTGTGTGTCTGCCCTTGAAACTAATAAACAGTCTGTAGGGAGACACTTTTATATCATGCATATATCCTGATTCCCACCCCCCCCCGCCACCCCGCGCCCCTGCCCCAGATTTATCATCCATTGATGATTTAAAAAAAAAATTATTTGGCTGCACCGGATCTTAGTTGCGGCACATGGGATCTTTAGTTGCAGCATACGAACACTTAGTTGCGGCGTGTGGGATCTAGTTCCCCAACCAGGGATGAACCTGGGCCCCTGCATTGGGAGTATGGAGTCTGAGCCACTGGACTACGAGGGAAGTCCCCATTGATGATTTTTGTCTGAGGTAATCTTGCCTGTCATTGTGGTAAAATTATGATTTCCAAGGTCTTAACACTCCCTCCACATTTACCAGTCTGCCCTTGGCATTGTACTGTGAGAGTAGGAGGATAGTTTTGAGGAGAGACTGGCGGTGAGAAGAGTCATTAAGAAGGTGGTGGGGAGAAGGCTGCTGATGAAGTTTCTAAATAAGGGGAGACTGAGGCCTAAGCTGTGAGTCAGTGTGAGATATTCATTCATTCATCATTCCTTTATTCTTTCAGCAAACTTTTATTGAATATCCGTGTGGCTGCACTTGGGATAAATAGATGGTTTTGGTTCTTAAGGAGTTTATAGTCCCTGGAGGCTACAGAAAGGCGGAGAGTGGTGACAAAATAGAAGTGCTATTAAGAGGTATATATAGGGCTTCCCTGGTGGCGCAGTGGTTGAGAATCTGCCTGTTAATGCAGGGGACACGGGTTCGAGCCCTGGTCTGGGAGGATCCCACATGCAGCAGAGCAGCTAGGCCCGTGAGCCACAACTACTGAGCCTGTGCTCTGCAACAAGAGGGGCCGCGATAGTGAGAGGCCCGCTCACCGCGATGAAGAGTGTCCCTTGCTTGTCACAACTAGAGAAAGCCCTCGTACAGAAACGAAGACCCAACACAGCAAAAATAAATAAATAAATAAATAAACTCCTACCCCCAACATCTTAAAAAAAAAAGAGGTATATATAAAATATAACTTTAATGTGTATGTTAAATATAACATACACATAAGGCTACTGTCTTATGGCACTGTGAAATATCTAATCTTGTCCATGGTTTACTCATTGGTTCATCCATCAAACACTTACTGAGTATCTACTTTGTGTCAGGTGCTAAGTGCTATGGGTAAAAAGAAGAATGAAACTTGGTTTCTTTATTTAAGGCTCACCCCTCTTTTGGGGGTACACAGCCATATAAACATAGTTGATAAAGCATGATTGTGGTAAGTGCTGTGATGGTGGCATGTATATAGCATAGTCATGGCACAGGGAGAAATTATCATCTTGGTTTAGGGTAGTGGATGGGGCAGGGTGGTCAGGAAGGATGTCTCAGAAGTGGAGATTCTGAGGTGGGTCATGAGGAATGATTTGACATTTGTCTGCTTAATTGTAGATACTCATTTTAGTCCAACTTTGTGATTCATTTGCTGTCATATTTTCCTCCAGTCAAGATTCATGGCTCGTTTTCACACACTACTGCAGAAATATCCTTTAAAAATTATTCATGAATGAATTTTCCACTCTTACCCTTTTATCTTTTGTCATGCTGCCTTGTGTTTTTAGTAGCTAATGTCTTTAAAACCATTCTCATAGTATTTTTAGCCACAGTAGTTAGAACCATCTCCCCCACTTAACAGGTGAGAGAATCAAGGCCCAGAAAAGAACAGTGAATACCCAGCTATTTTGGTTCTAAATTCGGAGCTTTTCCCACTATCTTAGTCTGTTTGCTTCTTGGATTTAAAGCACAGTTTTCCAATTTCACCTTTGTCTCTACCTTCACAAACCTGTATAACTCGGGTTAAGTGGATAGATTTTGAACCTACAGGTAAACTGACCACTAAAAGCTGAGGCAACCTGTAGGGTAATAATTGTTACATTATTGAACTACCTTAAGTGCTAGCACTGTGTCTAAGTGCTTTGCAGTTCTTCCCTTTACTCTTCATTCATTGCAACTCTATGAGGTAGAAGCTGTTATTAGCTCCATTTTACAGATGAGGTGTCTGAAGGTTAGAGAGATTAGTTACATACCCAAGGGAAATAGCAGATCTGGGACTCAAACCTAAGTTGGCTAAGTTTATACCACAACACAAAACCAATGTTTGGTATAACTGGAATAAATAGCTCACAGTCTGATTTTGTTCTGAAGCACATGCCCTTTGTTTTTTTCTCAGGTTGATTTTTCTCCCAGTTTATAGCTGGGAGTCTCTGGAACTGTTTACCCTAGTGCTGCAGTGTACTGGCTGTTGCACAGGAGTTAGTCCTTATGTCGTGGGTGGCTTAATCTGCCTCTTCATCTATTTCTTTCCTGGGTGAGCATCTGTAAAAGTCCCATATTATTGGCTCTTAAAGAAGTCAAAACTTCTTGGTGCGGATGTGGAAATGGGACAGAGACCAGGGCTCTTAATTTTATTGAATTTATGTAGGAGAGGTAGTCAGAGGTATTTAGTCTTCCATTTCATTGTGTAGTTCCTGGCACATCATGGGTACTCCAGAAATGTTGAAATACTTTGGCTTGTTAGGGTACAATGTATAGGAGAGAATTATGAAGACATGAGGATGTTTGTGAATGTTGTGAGCTTATTGAGACAGATTGGGATTGAAGATGGTACTGGAAAGTAGATTTAGGGCCTTTCGATTTATTTAGTAAAGCTTGATTGTAGTGGGAGGACCTTATTAGATAAAGGCAACGTGGGTTAGTTCTGGGGCAAAGAGAAGGCGGGGGGGGCGGGTAATGGGAAAGAAATAATGGAAATGAAGACACAAAGATTCTAATTTTGCTAATTTTGGTAGGTTTTAAAAATAGAGTCTCCCTGAAATCAGTATGTTAACATTTAATGCACAATGGGGAATATCCTGGCGGTCCAGTGGTTAGGACTCTGCGCTTCCACTGCAGGGGGCACAGATTCAAACCTTGGTCGGGGAACTAAGATCCAGCAACGCCATGCAGCTTAGCGAGCCCCCCCATCCCCACCCCCGCACGCAGCCAAATGCATAATGGCTTGTACTTGTTTAAGGAATTGTATAGAGATTACTATTTGTGAGATCTTGTTTGCAGAAGAGGAAGTTGATATGTGTATAAGAGAAGAAAGCTGGTTTTTACAGTATAAACAACAATAGCTTTCGGGAAATGAATGAAGAGTGTGGAAAGGAAGAAACATATGCCAGAGTTAACTGTGAAGAAAGAATTGATGGGCTGGGTGGCTGATTAGAAAGGGGAGTAGGGGCATGGGACATCTGCCAGGCAAAGATGTCTCAAAGGTTTTGAAACAGGGTATCTGGGAAGCAAATACATGGTGTACATGCACACATGTACACATAGCCTAGGAGATCAGGCCTGGGTGTAAACCTTGATTTTGCTACTTACTAACAGTGTAAACATGGGTAGGTCCATTTACTTAGGACCTCAATTTTATTATCTAAAAAATGAGTAAAATGGCTTAGACTAGTGCTTATTAAACTCAAAATGTACATACAGATTACCTGGGGATCTTGTTAAAATGTAGATTCTGATTGAGTAAGGTCTGTAGTGGGACCTGAGAATCTGCATTTCCAACAGGTTCCCAGGTGATACTGAGTAGCGAAGACTTAGATGACTTACAAGATCCTTTTCAGTTCTGTAATTCTATAATTCTATTTATTGAATGTTTGTCCTTTGGAGATCTGTTATACTCTTGTGACTTTATTACCTCTATTTAGATAAATGAATTCTAAATCCGTTTCTTTACTTCAGATTAGAAATGCCTAAACCAATTCGTCATTTTACACTAACCACATCCCTTTCTTGACATCCCTATTTCTGTTAATACTTTATATTTGTAAAATACTTTACAGTTTTTCAGAGAGCTTTTATATCCATTATTTCATTTGATCCTTAAAATAACCCACAGAGGTAAGCATGCAGGAAATATCTCTTTTATGGAAAGGAAAACAGACTCAGAGAGACTAAGTGGTTTGCCCACTAGTGAGTGGTTAGAACCACCCTTGAGTTCAGATTATTGACTCTCTTACCACTATGTCACACTGCTTCTGGTAATGACTATCACAGATACCTGGGCTTAAGGGTTGGTTGCCACCTCTGTTTTTTTAAAGATGTAAATTTAATTTTATTTTAAAAGATAGGTAATATATTCATGTGGATCACAATTCAAAGGTTAACACAAATGCAGAAGTGGAATTTCTGGGTCAAAGAATCTATGCATTTGTAATTGTGGTAGGTATTTGCCAGATTGCCATCTTAGAGGTTTTACCAATTATACTTTTTTTCAGGGAAGTGTCTGTTTTGCCACTGCCTGCCTCTGAATATGTTATATCAGACTTTGGGATCTGTGCCAATTTTAGTGCAGTTTTGAGTTGCATTTCTCTTATGAGTGAGGTTGAGAATCTTTTCTTGTTTAAGTGCTATTTGTATTTTCTGTGAATTAATCTGTTAATATTCTTTGTCGGTTTTTCTGTTGGGTGGTTGGACTTTTTGTTCTATGAACTCTTTATTTTATTTTTGGCTGCGCCTCACGGCTTGCAGGATCTTAGTTCCCTGACCAGGGATTGAACCCGGGCTCCTGGCAGTGAAAGCACCGAGTCCTAACCACGGACCACCAGGGAATTCCCATATGAACTCTTTATGTATTAGAGAAATTGTCTTTGTTATATGAATTAAAATCTTTTTGTTAGGTTTTTTCCTTTGATTTTGCATATGCTAGTTTTTGTCATGCATAATTTAAAAACATTTTATATAGTAAATTTTATTGATTTTTTTTTCTTTTTATAGCTTTGGAGTTTTATGTCATTCTTAGACCTTTGAGATTATAGAATAATTCTTCATGGTTTCTTTTGATACTTTTATGCTTTAATTATTTACATATGAATATTTTTAAACCATCTGGGATTTGATACAAGGTATAGGATATGTTTCTTGTATATATACATATTTCTTTTCTTTCCTTCCCTTTCCCTTTCCTGATGGCTACTCTATTGCCCTGACACCTTTATTGATTAGTTCTTATATCTCTAGAGGTCCTTTAACTCCTTTATTTCTTTTATCAATCTTCTCTTTGTCCTCAACCATATCCGTTATCTGGTTAGTCTCCCCATTAAGCCCATTTTTGTCTTTGTGCTCCTATATAGTCTTATCCTTTCTTTCTGTTCTTATTGATATTACTTTAGAACTTTTTTTATTATGGAAATTTCAATGAATAAAGAAATATGTATATTATATATATAAATGTGTATTGAAATGCATACATACAGAGTGGAATGTAATAAACTCCCAGGTACCTATTACCTGTTATTGGTAATAACTATCAATAACTATCACCTCATGGTAGATCTTGTTTTATCTATATACCTAACTAACAATACTTGTCCTCCCTCCCTCACCCCAATTATTTTGAAGCAAATTACAGGCATGATACTACTTTTAACACTTGGACCATTGAAGCTGTCTTCTGTCTTCCAGTTTTTATCCTCCAGGTCATCCTGTGTAATTCTGTGTCTTTCTTCTGTCTTACATTTCTAAAATAACAGTTCTTTAATTAAACGGTCTTTGAAAGTATATGTTGGATACTTTTACCTCAAACTGGCTTTTTCATGTGCCCAAACTCCGGTTCTTTAAGAAGATTACATACTCTGAAACAAGGGAATGCCATGTTTGTATCCCCACAGTTCCTAGCATAGTCTGTAAAGGAAATAACAGCAAGTAAAATAGAAGAAAGGGGAATGAGAGAGGGAGGATGAGAGAGACATACATGGAGAACAATACTGGATCTGTCACTACAAAGGCCTATTTCTTAGAGCAGCACTACCCAGAGGAAACATGGGAGAAAAGGGCAAGTTTGGACTTCCTACTAAGATTGGGGTGAATAGGGTAGAGATTTAAAAAAACCAAAAAAAATCCAGAACCAAAATGTATAAGAAATGTAGGAAGTTCAGAGACCTAGATAATTTTGTCTTTTCTTGTGGAGAAGCCTGTTAGTGCATAGTAAATGACTGAATTAAATTCTAGGACTTATTTGAACTTGAGTGAGAGGAGAGTTAATGTCAAAATAAGCCCTTTGGTTCCAAGGCTGTGTAATTTGTGTCAGAGAAAGTTCTCAGTTAGGAACAGGAGCTATAAAGTTTTTATGAGAGATCAGAGTTGGTGGTTTGTTTGTTTAAATCTGTAACATTGGGTGTTGGCACCATCTGCTTTCCATCCAGCAGCATCTAGTTTTAAAGCACTTCTGTTTTCTTCAAAAGTTTTCACAGTGAGTCTTTCAGCTGGGATCAAGAGATTAGAAAAAATAGGTGATTGAGACTGCTATAATATAGAAGGGGCTTTTGTATTTTTTAAAAAGACTGACCTAATTTATCAAGCTTAAATTCTTGATTTGGTAATTCAACATTTTTACCTTCCGTGGAAATGTGGAAAACTAATTTTCTCCCAGGTTTGCTTTTGTTGTCCCTCAAAAAAGTGTACCAAAGTAGCAGTAATCTGACTTAACCTGGGCCTTAATTCTTCCATGACATTTAGCCTGGCCCCAGGCTGAGAATAAATGCCTGACCTGAAAAAGAAATGAACTGGGAATAGGAAAGGGGAACGGTATTCAGAACAAGTTGGACTACATTTCCAAATCAAATGCTACTTTAAAACTTCTCATAACTCAGAGAGTATCTACATTAGGGGTCAGCAAACTGTGGCCAACGGTCACTGGTTTTTTATATCAACTGATGAAATAAGAAAGGTTTTGACATCATTAAAGGATTACAGACAAACAAACAAAAACCCAAAGAATTTGCGGAGACAGGATGCACCCTGAAAATCTTTAAATATTTACTTTCTGTTCCTTTTAGAACAAGTTGACCAACCCACAATCTACATCATTCAGGGTATATAGTAGTATTTATTTATGTGGACACTTAAAATTTCTTGTTCTTTTGTTTGTGTTTCGTATTAGCACTTTGTTTTTGTAAGGGTTATGCAATTTTCCATTGTGTGAATATACCACAGTTTGAGTGGTTATTCAGTTTTTGCTTTTATAGCCCATATTTGCACACATTTTTGTGATTTGTGGAATTTCTTGGTCAAATATTATGTGCAGTTTAAAATTTGGTAATTGTTGCTAAATCACTGTCCTTCCAAAACGGACCATTTTATATTTTCCCCAACATTATTTTCCTTACTAGCATCAACCCTGACAGAGACTAAAATGGTTTGGTTAATCAGATAGATCTCTTTGTTTTCTATTGCTGAGTAACAAACAAAAAATTTAGTGGCTTAAAACATCATCATTTATTTTGCTCATGAATATGCAGTTTGGTTCGGGCTTGGTGGGAACAACTTGTCTGTGCTTTACTTGATGTCATTTCTGGAGTCTCAAAGGCTGGGTACTGAAACGGTCATTTGCGTGTCTGGTTATAGCTGGGATCTCTCAGCTGGGGCTGAGGAGAACACCTGCAAAGTCTTTTCTACTTGGCTGCTTGGCATCCTCACAGTGGGGTGACTGGATTCTGAGGAAGAGCATCCTGTAAAGAGGACCAGGTAATTTTATGATTTAGCTTCAGAAGTCACATGGCATTATTTCTGCCATAGTCACAGGCCTGCCCTCATTTAAGGGAGAGAGAACATAGATGCCACTTTATCAAGGAGGAGTGGCAGCATCACATTGTAAGAGAGCACGTGGGATGCGATGTATTGGTGCAGCCATTCTTTGGGAACTACAGTCTCCACAAGCTGGAATATTTGTTTTGGCATGCATATCTTTATGAGTGGGATTATATGTCTTTTCATATGGTTATTGACCATTTCCATTTCTTTTTAGGTGGCTGCCTTTTTGTATCCTTTGCCCCCTTTTCTATTGGACTATAGATTATTGATTATATTATTGATTTGTAATAGCTCTTGTAGACTAAGCAAACTAGACTCAAAATTTGTTTAGAAGAGACTTCACCATGGTCTTGGGAGTCATAAAAGGTGCGTGGGATTATAGCTTAGTTTGGTGACAGTGGGGATTTGTGGAGTCATTATATTTAAGAAACCATCAGCCTCCCTGAGTCACTCTCCAGCAGTGACGAGGAACAAGATCAAGGACACATTTCTCTTTGGTCATTATTATACCTCAGAAACCAGAAAGTTTTAGATACCAGCCAGGGAAAGGTAATATTTGGGAGGAACGTAGAACACCAATGGCGCACCTTACTACTGAAAATTGCTTTGGTTTTCTTTTAGTTCTGGGGTGTGTTTTGACTTGCTGTCACCAAGGTTAAGGTTCAAAATTATATCAACAAAAAAGGATTGACCCACCAGAAATTACCATTTTCTAAAATATGGAGATGTTTAACAAAATAAAACATTTCTTTGTACCTTGCCTCTAAATTAGAATGTTCTCTTCATCTACTAACCTGTTAATGGGATAAATTATTTTTTTAAAATTAATTAATTAATTTTTAAAATTTATTTTATTTTTGACTGCATTGGGTCTTCCTTGCTGCACGTGGGCTTTCTCTAGTTGCGACGAACGGGGGCTACTCTTTGTTGTGGTGCGTGGGCTTCTCATTGCAGTGGCTTCTCTTGTTGTGGAGCATGGTCTCTAGGCGCTCAGGCTTCAGTAGTTGCAGCGCATGGGCTCAATAGTTGTGGCTCGTGGACTCTAGAGCGCAGGCCCAGTAGTTGTGGCGCATGGGCTTAGTTGATCTGCAGCATGTGGGATCTTCCCGGATCAGGGATCGAACCCGTGTCCCCTGCCATTGGCAGGCAGATTCTTAACCACTGTGCCACCAGGGAAGCCCTGGGATAAATTCTTGATAAACAGTTACAATGTAAGTCTTCTCTCTAGTTGTAATCTTTGATAGTTTTATAGGGACTGGATATGTCATTTTACAGTAGTTCTCATTTTAGGTATGGTTTGATCCAGAGACAAATTCTGTTGCCAGGACTTTTTTACTTTTATTTTTTTAATTGAAGTATAGTTGATTTACAATATTAATTTCCGGTGTACAGCATAGTGATTCAGTATTTTTTACAGATTACACTCTATTAATAGCTATAATGGCTATAATTCCCTGTGCTCTATGCTATATCCTTGTTGCTTATCTATTTTATGCATAGTAGTTTGTATCTCTTAATCCCTTACCTCTGTCTTGCTCCACATCTCTGGACTCTGCTGTCTTACTTGCTGTTTTCATTTCACTGTGGTGGAAAGTTGACTGCCAGCATCTCTAGTCCCATGTCCTTTCCAGGTTCTGGGCCAGTAGGGGGAAAAAAAACCTCTCAACAATTTAATTTCTGGGTTTTCTAGGATCCTAATCATGTGTTATGGGCAGGGTGATGGAATTTGCTGATTGGCCTGATCTGAGTCACAAGACCCTCCTTGGAGTTGGAGGTGGAGTTAATTCTACAGGAAGTATTACATAGATTGATAGCAGAGGAGAGTGGTTCTACAAAGGAATATCTGAGGGTATTTTTGTTTGTTTGCTTGTTTGTTTTTGTTTTGTTTTTTGTTTCTTAAACCAAATAGGTGCTGGGCAGGACAAAACAAAACAAAATAAATAAAAACAAAGCAAAAAATTATTTAATCTACTGTTATGTTTTAAAGCAGTTTTCTAAGAGCATGAGTACTGTTAACAAGAAAAACCAACCATTTTAGATTCTTTAGAGGCACCAGTTTACAATCATACTAATGAGTAATGCTTACATTTTTACTTAAGCAAATGTTTCAGATCTACAACATATGGCAGTTAAGTCTTGTTTTAGAATTTATACTTGAGAGATTTGTAAAAGAAAAAAGTTAAGGAATTTAGGATCCTACTGGTCTTTTACCCACTGCCAACATTGCAGGTAGCAGAATTGTGCTCTAGCTACATCTATCAATCCTCCAAATCAAAGCTGAGTAAGAAGATTTAATTTTATTTGTTAGTGAACGTTTTTAACCTTTATATAGAATGTTTTATAGGCAGTGTTTCAAAGACATTAAAGCCATGTTAATTCCAACTTAAAAATGAAAATCTATTCAGCTTTAGTTTTGGAGATAGGTGTTTTTAGAGCACAACTTGGATGCCTAAAGCTACTGCTGTAGAAAGATACGCAAAGAGCTTTTTATAACTGTGAAAGCTTAGAGCTTTGAGAAAGTATAAGGAGATTGGCTGGTAAAGAAGCTGCATGGAATGTTATCTTAAAGAGTAATTCCAAAGTCTGTGTAAATTTTAATTACTCAGTATTTTTACTTTTCTAAGATAATTGAGCCAGTTTAGATCATAAGACAGATTTGAATTTAACTATCTTTAGATGGGCCATTGAAGAGATAATCTGATATTTAATTTCTGTTTAGACAAGGTCTAAAGCAGTGTATTTATGCTAGATGGTGCCACCAGGCCACGAACTACTGCTAGATTGTATACCCTGGAGCAGTTAAGGGTAGATGAGTGCTGAGGATTTGCTGTAGTCCAGAAGCACTGCTAAGATTTGAGCCCCCTTTCAGTTCTGAGGTCCATTCTTAGGTTTGAAGTGCTCTCTATTCTCCCACCATCTCGTGAGTGGCTGTCAGAATCCACTAAGGGTTCCAGGCCACTCAGGTTTATTGCAAGGCCTAGGTCATACCAAGACCTTCTTGACTGGGTTAATTCACGGGACATATATTAATTCAGTCAAAAACCATTTATTGTGTTCCTGCTATTTGCTAGGTACTCATCTAGATGCTGGAGATACAACAATAAATAAAATAAAGTCTCTCCTTTATAGAACTTATACTCTAGTTGGGGAAGATTGACAAATATCTGGAGCTATCCATAATTCCATATTAGGTATAATTATACATTGTTTTGGTCAAGTATAGATGTTCTGTGGAACTGAGAACCAGAGAGGATCCTTTAGGTCACCTTGATTTCTTTAATATTTCCTTGGATCATAGGGTAATATTTTGGGCAAAGGTGGGTGATATAGCCTAAGGCTGGTGGTAAGTTTTGGTATTGCTATTATATTTTGGACTAGGTCTAGTTGATTTAAACTTTTTCTTATTTATTTAACTTTATTTTTTGATTATGTAAATCATTCTTATGGTACAGAAGTTAAAATCACATAAACAAGTATCAGGGAAGTCTTGTTTTTATCTCTATTCCCTCCAACCTGTTCTCACCCTCATAGGTAATAATTTTGCTGCGTTTCTGGTTTAACCTCCCAGTGTTTCTTTTTAATTGCATTAAAAAGAAACAGTTCAGTTAGAGAATCAGGAAGGAGGAATCTTCTCTCCTTAACTTTGAAGCATAAGTGGATTTCCTTGAAGAGAATAGTATTCTAGATTAAGGGGCTAGCATTAGCAAAAGCATGGAGCTAGGACCATGCATGATCTTTTTCATGGAACCTTAAGCAGTCATGTGTGACTAAGGGGTTGCGTATGTGGAAGATCTAGTGGGCAGTAAGGATAGGTTATGGAGAGGTCGGATTGCACAAGGCTTTGAAAGGAATAATGGGAGGTTTGTATTTTATGCTGGAGGCTTTGCAATGTTTTCAGGTTTTTGAATAGAGGACCAAGATTGGAATCTTACGGCAGAATAGATGTGATTGTTGTGTATAGGCAATTAATAGTTCCTGTCAATTTAAAATCTTGACTGAGAAGGTTGATGAAAAATATATAGTAGAAGGAAATAGTTGCTGTAATCCAGGGTGTGAAATGGAAGCCTTTGGCAGATTGTAGAAGTATAAGTCTTTTAGAGTAAGCCCTAGCAACTTTTTGTAAGTACATTTGGGGCTTTACGTACTTTGAGTATTAAACAATAACCTTCTCTGTCAAAGAATCTTAACCTCTAGATTGGGAGAAAGGATTGGGTTGTTATGTGCATGGAAGGGAGGAACTGAACTTTTCTGGCTGACTGCACATGTAATTGAAGACGGACTTAGCAAAGTGGGCTTTCAGCCTGAAGGAAGAACTTTAAGCATATTTTAAAACTGAGTCCATGGTTTCTATTTTTAAGTCTCTGAAAATAATGATCTGACACAGGGAACTAGCTTTTGAGAATGAATCTGTTGTGCTTAGACTTCAGCATTGCCAACTTTTTCTCCTTTTGATATGAGATGATTTGGCTATCCCTTAAGTTATCTTATATTTTTGTTGATTTCTACTGTTGCTTATGGAGCTTTGCCTTTCCAACACTTGTGACTCCAAGTAATTCATGCATCCTAGTTGGAGAAATTGTTGGGAAGGAGGCCTGATTAGGAAATAGGGGCTGGTTAACTGCTGGTCAAGTGAGAATTTAAGCTGACAACAGTTGGGTTACTGGCTGGATGGAGTGAACAGTGAGTTATTGCTTTTATTTTTTGGCTTTGGCTTCTTTTTCTGGTTGTAATAGATGATCTGGAGTCAGACTGAGCTAGCAACAGAGGTGTATGTATGTAATAATGGCTGATTTTCTGTTGGTATGAGGTGGACTTTGCATGTCTACCAGCATCCTTCCGAAGGGAAAAAAGCAAATTACTATTATAGTTAGTTTATGTTTCAGGAAATACCAACACTATTCTACATGTATATAGCATTGATACAACATTTATGCTTTTCAAGAGTGTTTCGTATCTGTTATTTCATGCTCCCAACAACCTTGGAAATGATATAGGGCAGGAATAGTTCCTATTTGACAGAAGAGATGCTGAGGCATAAATAAGAGACTGGGTTAAGGTTGCTGGCTCAACAAATAAATGACTGGGATGACTTACTATATTTTATGTTTGAATTGTAACTTTCAGAAAGCTTTATAGGAGGAAAAAGCTGAATACTCCTCTTTTTTTGTTATTATTTTTCAGCGACGTCTTAGACATCTTCGGAACATTGCTGCCCGGAACATTGTTAATAGGAATGGCCATCAACTCCTTGATACCTACTTCACACTTCACTTGTGTAACACTGAAAAGGTATATAAAGGTAAGGAAATCTGGACTTGCCACCCACAGATCGTTGCATCTCATTTTTATTCTTTTGTAACACAAATGATTCAGTGCCTCTTGCTAGTATTGCTTATTAGAAAGCTAAGTTGTTATGCTGTCTGAAAATATTTCATGAGTAGTTGTTATACATATTGAAGAAACATGTCTTTTGGATAGTTCTTGCAGATAACTGAGACTTACATTGATAAATTTATCATTCCTTTATGAATGTTAACGTTTAATATCTGTATTCCAGTAGCTGTCATTTAAAATAGGCTATTTGATGGGACTTCCCTGGTGGCGCAGTGGATAAGACTCCGTGTTCCCAATGCAGGGGGCCTGGGTTTGATCCCTGGTCAGCGAACTAGATCCCACATGCATGCCACAACTAAGAGTTCGCATGCCACAACCAAGGAGCTGGTGAGCCACAACTAAGACCTGGCTCAACCAAAAAATAAATAAAATAACTAAAACTTAAATTTCTTTTTTTAATTTATAAAAAAAAAAAGGTTATTTGAGGGACTTCCCTGGCGGTCCAGTAGTTAAGACTTCGCCTTCCAGTGCAGGGGGTGTGGGTTCGATCGCTGGTGGGGGAGCTAAGATCCCACATGCTTCGCGGCCAAAAAAACAAAACATAAAACGGAAACAATATTGTACCAAATTCAATAAAGACTTTGTAAATGGTCCACATCAAAAAAATCTTTAAAAAAATAAATAAAATAAGTTATTTGAGTCCAGGATCCAGCACTAATTTGCTTTTCTTTAAAATATAATTGATTTCTTTAGTATTATAAAATTTGGACCTAGTTCATATCTTCTCATATCTGTACTTATTTGTGTATATGGGGTCATGTTTAGAAGAATGGCATGGTTTCTTTGAATTCAGTTCCACATTGAAATGTGGATTCTTCCATAAGTGATAATTCTAAGAGTACATCAGATATTTGATTCAAAATCACAAGCATCTTTTGAATACATATTGGATAAAAGGCACTTTGATATAATCAGTTGACCTGTTTTGGATGCTGTAAGAGAGGAAGCATGGTATAAGGACAGGAATATTGGATTAGGATTGAAACTACATTAATACTAGTGCTAGCTATTTCAGCTAGTATGTAAGTATATACTAGCTGTATACTATACACTAAAATAGCTATACGCTAGCTATGTGGTTTTTGGACAGAGATCATGGCTTTTTTAGCCTCACTTTTCCCATTTGTAAAGTAGAGATAATGAGGTCTTAAGAAGTCAGGCAAGACAGATTTTTATGAGGATCAACTGAGATAAGGTAATAACACTTGGTAACATGTGAGTAAAGGTCTATTTATATTAATAAAAGGTGGCATTATTTTAATTTTTTTCTTTTTTTGGCCACGCTGCACGGCATGTGGGATCTTAATTCCCTGACCAGGGATCAAACCCGTGCCCCCTGCATTAAAAGCACGGAGTCTTAACCACTGGATTGCCAGGGAAGTCCCAGATGGCATTATTTTAAAAAGAGGTACTAAGGACTTATTTGAATTCTATCCTGTGGCAAAGATGAAAAATTCAAATGACATTTTATGTTTTTGGTTTTAATTACTTTAAAAAATTGTTATTAAAGCAGTAGTTGTTTAACAACTTTTTTCTTTTTAAAATTTCAATACCACTATATGCTAATTTAAAAATTTAATCAGAAATTATATAGAGTAGGACCCCCCCTTCATATACAAATGGCATTAAAGTAATTTCGAAGGGTGAAAAAAAAGGACTCTAAATTCCGCCATTTTTACAGTTTTATTTCATTCTTACTTTTGATTCTAACTATTGCATATTTTTAAAACAATTGTATTAATCTGAACGAGTAACACTAGCTACTATAACAAATACCACAAGTCACTCAGTGACTTGAAATAATAAATTTCTTAAACACTAAGTTCAATGTAGGTGTTTTTTTTTCAATAATAATTATAAGTATTTATTAAGAAAAAAGGAAATTTAGACTTAAAGTCTCCCAGTTCTTGAGCAGCAAACGATAGCTAGAAAGCAGGCTTTTCACAAGTATAATCAATCCTTTAATTTATTTGCTTTTCAGTTTTAACTGGAAGGCATAATATGGTTTGCAGAAGCAGACAAATATTTATTTATTTATTTATTAGCATTTAAACATATTATCTAATTTATTTATTTATGTTTTAACATCTTTATTGGAGTATAATTGCTTTACAATGTTTTGTTATTTTCTGCTGTATAAAAAAGTGAATCAGCTATATGTATACATATATCCCCGTATCCCCTTCCTCTTGCGTCTCCCTCCCACCCTCCCTATCCCACCCCTCTAGGTGGTCACAAAGCACGGAGCTGATGTCCTGTGCTATATGCGGCTGCTTCCCACTAGCTGTCTGTTTTAATGTAGGTGTTCTTTTCAGACATTGGCTTGGCAGCTGTCCTCTAAGTGGTGACTCAGGTATCCAGGCTCCTTCTGTTTTGGAATGATGCTTCTGGTATGGCAAGAGCAAGGGATTATTTTAGGGAGATTTTTTAAATGGAAATGGTCCACAAATTCCACGACATTCCATTAGTTGTATATCAGTTGCATCATCCTTTTTAGATGAACAGGGGACTGAGAAATGTTGTCTTCCTATGTGTCCAGAAGAAAAATGAAAGTTTGGTCATTATTTGTCCTAAGGGTGTAAGCATTTTTGCAGATCCTAATGCGTTTGGTCTGCTGCTCACTAACTGGTTTTATCACTAGTAATATATGACACTGCCAGAGTACTTCACATTTTTGATAGGTTTCTATATAATCAGTTCTTGGTTATTATCTTGGTTAGAACTTCTGTGTCCTTGCTCCAGTGTTATCTCTGATAATAGTTACTAATATTGAACTTGGTACATTTTAGATTTGGTAAATGATAGCAATTATTATTGGAATTGTAATGTTAACAAGCATAATAGTAATTTCCAAAAACAGTAGTCATGGGACTGGTTGATGACCATGATGTTGAAAACTTGTCTAAGGGGGGACTTCCCTGGTGGTCCAGTGGGTGAGACTCCCATTCTCCCAATGTAGGGGGCCCAGTTTGATCCCTGGTTGGGGAACTAGATCCTGCATGCATGCCGCAATTAAGAAGTCCGCATGCCGCAACAAAGATCCCGCATGCCACAACTAAGACTCTGCACAGCCAAAATAAATAAATAAGTAAATAAAAATATAAAAAAAGAAAAAAAACTTGTCTAAGAGATACGATGAAAGCAAAGTGATTTTTTTTTGTTCCTGTTTTTTTTTTTTTTTTTGTCTTCTTCTCTAGCTCTGTTTATATCTTGAGCTTAGAAGTTATTATGGACTGTTTCTTGAAGTTATTTCAATAAAATGATTGTTAACACAATTAGGGAATAGTTGGTTTCAGACCACAGGGAAGTCCCGTGTCTAGTAGTTGGTATTGAGTCTGTCACTAACCGGCAAGCCCTTTGGCTAGGGCATTTAGTTCCTCTTGTGTGCTGTTAGCTAATTTATCTCTAAAATGAGAGGACTGATGATTTCTGAGAATTCCTACTGCTCCAAAATGTCATGGTTGAATGAAGTCTATTATGTCTTCTTGTTGGACCCACATGTTATGCTCTATAACTTTTAACTACTATAGGAGGAGCCAGGAAGCTCTTTCCTTAGTAAACTAATTAATACCACCTTATCTTCTTGGACCTGTGATGATAAACATGAATATTCATTGCATGATCATTATGTGGCCCTTGGTGTAGGATGACCACGACGGAAGGCCTATGGGCTTTTCTTACAAAGCCACCTGTACCACCTGTCTAGTGGCATCATTTCTCAGTTTCAAAAGAAGGTTTTTTTTTTTAAGTAGAAGAATATCTGAAATGCTGATTTCTAAGTTATTCTTTTATTTCAGCTGAATTCACAGGAGAGCATAAGAAGTTATGTGTGAGTTTTTTTGATTTTTGACATTTTTTTAATACTCTTAGGAGATGGCCTATTTTTCAGGTAGTTCAAATTGAACACCATTTATTACATTCCCAGAGAACAAAGCCTTGTGTTAATGGATGAGGAGCTAGGTTCTAATCCTGGTTCCCTCTTAAACTTGGAAGTTTTGTAAAATCAGGTTTGTTCTTCAGCCACAGTTATCTTCTCACCCATGAAATGTGAGCGCCTGTCCTTTCCTGGAATACCAACCACTTATTTTGAATACATCAGAAGACAACCTCTGTATAATCCAATTTGGTGATCTCATGAATGTCTCATAGTTTTAAATATCACTTATCACCCTAACAACTCGCAAATGTATATCTTTAGCTTCAGCCTCCCCTCTGAACTCATGCTCCTGTATTCAGTTGCCTACTCTACATCTCCATTTGGAGTCTAGTAGATACCTTAAACTTGATATATTCAGCACTGAGATTCTGATGTTCCTGCTCTGATCTACCTCCTATATTCGTCCTTTTATCAGAAAATGACAACTCTATCCTTCTATTTCCTTGGCCAAAAACCTTGGAATCATCCTGGATTGTCCTCTTTTCTATTCCACATTCCATCTTTCAGCAAATACTTCTGGTTCTTACTACCAAAATGTATCCATAATCTTTTCCCTTCTTACTACCTCCAAACCACTATCATCTCTTGCCTGAGTTTGTTGAAGTAGACTTCTAACAGGTCTGTCTGCCCACTCACTCTTTCTAGTGTGATCTCAACCGAGATCCTGTCAAAATCAATGTGAGGTCATGTTATTCCTCCCCTCAAAACCCTCCAGTGGCTTCTCATTTCATTCATAGTAAAAGCTAAAGTTCTTTTGGTTTCCTAGGGCTTTCATGATATGCCCGTCTGTGACCTCCTTCTACTCTTCTAGTTGTCTCTGTTCCCACCCAACTGCCCTTGTTGCTGTTCCTTGAATTCATCAAGTTGACTTCAGTTTAAAGGCCTCTGCACTGTTTCTTTGGCCTGGGCACTCTTTCCTCCTGATAGCCACATGACTAGCTCCTCTGCCTTCTTTCAGGTCTTTAATCCAAATGTTTTCTCAGAGAAACTCTCCTTGATCACTGACTAACCCCTTTTAAAAATTGTGACTATTCTCTCTGTCTTTTGTGCTTTATTTTTCTCCACAATACTCCAGATTGTCTGACATAACTGTATATTTAATTATTTGGCTAACGCATGTCCTCTTCACCAGAATGTAAACTCCATATGGGCAGAAATTTTTAGGTCAGTTTTGTTCACTGCACTATTTCCTGTACTTGGAACAATGCTTGGCACAAAGTAAGCCCCCAAATATTTTCATTTAACTTTTTGGCTAGCTAATGCCGTCTATGGTTCAAAATATATATAAAGGTTTATATTAAAATCTTCCTTTCACCTGTCCCATCTCCCTAGTTTTTCACCCCACTGTTGTTTATCTTTACTGAGATTCCTTCTGAAAATGCAAGTAAAAATAGCACCAAATTTTATGTCTGTCTGTCTATCTATCTATCTATCTATCTATCTATCTATCTATCTATCTATATCTGTGCCTTGTATTTTTTACTTAATATAATTTAGATGTTTTTCCATATTATTTCATAGAGAGCTTCTCTAATTTTCTTTTTTTTCTTTTTAGTTTTGCATTGAACAGACGTACCATAATTTATTTAATTGGCTCCTATTGGTAGGCATTTAGGTTGTTCCAGGCTTTTGCTATACACACAGTACTGCAGTGAACAATTTCATTGGTATACATTATTTTGTATGAGTGCTAGTATAGCTATAGGATAAATTCCAAAGAGTGGAAGTACAAAGAGAATGTGTACTTAGAGTTCTGGTAGATATTGTAAAACTGCTGTTGTTGACATTCCCACTTGCTACGTACAGGTACCCTTTTTCCCACAGCCTGACCAACAGACTGTGCAGTCAGACTTTTGAAATTTTGCCAATCTGATAGGTGAAAAATAGTTTCATAGTAGAGTTTAAGTTTGTATTTCTTCTATTATGAGTGAGGTTGAGATACTAAAAAAGCATTTGTTGAATAAATGGAATGCTGTATAACAGCCAAAACATGCCATTGGAACCATGCTCTGAAATCTCTCCTTGCTTTGTTTGTTTAGGTCTTAGCATGGATAGAGAAGCATTTGTATCTAATAGACCCTTTCACGTAGAGCTAGTCTTGGATGATATTTTTTTGAAAATTTACATGTCTAATAGTTTTGCTCAAGTCGAATTAATAAAAATTCATAGAATTGTATTAATAAAAATGATAGCTTATGAAGTATTCACTATTTCATTTGAGCCTCATAACAGCCCTGATATTTTCTAGGTGTCATTCTCCTTTGAAAGGAGAAGAAACTATGGCCCAGAAAAGTTAATTGACTTGTCCAGGGTCAAGCTTATACATGGTGCACTGGGGGACCGAACTATTTTTTTACTCTAAATTCTCCTAAATTCGCTATTCTGTTGTGTGCCATGCTGCTAATTTCATTGACAATATTGTAAGTGTAACAGAGTGATAGACAGTGTAGGCCCACATTTAACATTTTAGAAATTACCTCAGACTCAGTGATTCCTTTCCAAACTGTGTGGCTCATTTGTTGACCTCTCTCTATTTAAATTAGCAAGTCCATTTTGAGGATCTAATGGAGAAGGCAAATTGTTTAGTTTCATTTATATATACAGTTAGTCAGCAAAGTTTTGGAAGAAATAATGATGCTATTCATCTTCTTAGAGCTGGAGATACATATTTTGGAGACTGTTTAATTTAGACACTTTACAGATTAAGCTGAGGAATTCTCTCTCAAAAGAAAAGAGGAATATCTTTATTTTTTTCACTGATTTAAAAAGTATTACCTACTTACAGCAAATTCAGACAATATAAAAGTGTATTAAATACAAAAATGTATTAAGTGAAAGTAGCTTGTAATAAGAAACAGCACATTTTTAGCACAGTTTTTTTTTCTAATAACATATTTGGTACATATAAATTAGAGTATATATATGCATATTAAAAAAAGAACACATATGTACACACACATACATACATATGTACATTTATGTAGTCAATTTATGATGGGCATTGGTTAACCATTTGGGAAAAAATGGAAAGAATAATACTTAGGGTTGCCTAGTGTTAAGTGGGATTGTAAAGTGGTACAGTATTTTTAGAGAACAATTTGGCAATATCTATCAAATTCAAACTGTATTTTTCCTTTTGTCTTGCAGTTTTACTTCTAAAAGTTTATCTTATAGATTCAAGTGTCTTAGGGTATATATCTTTCAAAGATTATTTATAATATTACTTGAAATATCCAAAAATTAACAGTAACTTAAATGTTCATCAATAGAAGTTTCCTTTTAAAAACAATTAGAATGATCCCTTCTCTTAATTAAAATAATTGTTCAAAATAGAAAAATTAGAAAACTGCCAAGCAAAAAATAAAAGTAAGCAGCCTAACCCTATCACCTAAAATGACTATCTCACCACAAAATAGAATGATTATCCTTATTATTATTTATTTATTTATTTATTTATTTTATTTATTTTTTTTTTCTGTACGCGGGCCTCTCACTGTTGTGGCCTCTTCTGTTGCGGAGCACAGGCTCCGGATGCGCAGGCTCAGCAGCCATGGCTCACGGGCCCAGCCTCTCGGCGGCATGTGGGAACTTCCCGGACCGGGGCACGAACCCGTGTCCCCTGTATCAGCAGGCGGACTCCCAACCACTGCGCCACCAGGGAAGCCCATTATTATTAATTTTTTAAGGGAAGATAAGCATAGAGTAATGTAGGTGGTATGTTTTGTCAAGAAACATTTTAACCAAGAGAGCTTGCCCATGAGAATTTTATATCCAGGTCCACTTTTCCTTTACTGCTTGATGGTTCCCAAACTTCAGGCCTGTGTACTACTTCAACAAGTTTCACTGTCTTCGAGTTTCATCTATAATGCTACATACTTAACATATTTTTAAAAGTTCTAAACTCAGGTCTAAGCATAATCTATGAAGTTGTTGATTGAAGAAAAAATTTATTGAGTGCCTACCCTGTGCCAGGAATAGTTTTACATGCTGAGGAGATAGCAGTTACACAAAAACAAATGTTACTGCCCTAATGGAGCTTACAATTAGGGGTTGGATAGATGAGACATACATTTCAATATGTTAGAAAAATATTGTTTGTTCATGTATCACCTAAAATGGTCTCATATATCAGTGGTATGTGCATCACCCTTGGAAAATATTGCCCTATAGCAACATAAGGATACAGGGTCCTTGTAGGCTCTGCATTGACAGAGCACCATCGAAGCGACTTCGGCAGGGTCAGCAGAGGGAATGTTGGAGGGTTGTTAAAAATGTCTGTCTGAACCTCTGACACAGTCTCTCTTTTGATTGTATCTTCAGGTTTTGTGACATTTACAACGTAAATGAAGGTTTGTAGAATCATGAAATTTTAGTGCTTAGAGGACCTTGATTATTAGTCTGATTGTCAGAATTATCTAATGAAGAAATGGGCTCAAGGAAATGAGAGGCAGAATGTTAATAACAAGTAGGACTAGAACTTAGGTTCCCTGGTTGCTAGATGAGTATTCTTTCCACAGTACCACAATGGATAATTATTGGAGATGTTTGAGGAAAACAGAGAGTATAGAATTGGCTGTAGACAATGGCAGTTGGTAAGGGAGAATGAACTCTTGAGTTTTTAAGGGCTTACCTTAGAATCTGGGGTAAAAGGAGCCAGTAAGGGAAAAAATCACTAAATTAAATCTTAACAGATTTTGACCTTTCTTTTTTCTTTCTTTTTTTTTTTTTTTTTTTTTTTTTTTTTTTTTTGCGGTACGCGGGCCTCTCACTATGGTGGCCTCTCCTGTTGCGGAGCGGAGGCTCCGGACACGCAGGCTCAGCGGCCATGGCTCACGGGCCCAGCCGCTCCGCGGCATGTGGGATCTTCCCAGATCGGGGCACGAACCCGTGTCCGCTGCATTGGCAGACGGACTCTCAACCACTGTGCCACCAGGGAAGCCCTGACCTTTCTTTACTAATGTTTTTTTCCCTTTAAAACATTTAATTTAAAACAACAAGGTCCTACTGTGTAGCACAGGGAACTACATTCAATATCCTATAATAAACCATAATGGGAAAAGAATATGAAAAAGAATATGTATATATATGTACAACTGACTCACTTTGCTATACACCAGAAACTAACACAACATTGTAAATCAACTATCCTTCAGTTAAAAAAACCTTTTATTTAATCATTATTTCTATTTTAATTTAATTTTTTGCAGATAAATATATGTAGAGAATAGATCCCTTGAAAATGTTTTAAGTGTTTTTACTAGAGCATATGTTAAAATATTTGTAGGATTAAGAGTTAGTGAGCTTATTTTCTTCCACGTCACTTATTGTTCTTTTTCTTCTTTTCCAGAATTTTATAGGAGTGAAGTGATTAAGAATTCCTTGGTAAGTTGGCTTTTTGACAGGTACATGTAACTAAGCCTATAACTACTATTTTAGAAAATGCTGAGACATAAAATAAGTTGAAGTTCAGTTTTGGTATTATGATAATTCTACAGTTAAATCTTCTGCTCAGTTATTGCTTAAATCTTCATTGATTTGTTCATTGTTGTATCTCTGGTGCTTAGAGCATGCCTGGCACAAAGTAGGTGCTTGATAAATATTTGCTGAGTGAAATGATATTTTTTCTGTTAAAAACTTGTGTTTTTTTTTTAACTCATTCTATAATTTGGTCACTTCTATTACTATTGAGGTTTTTAAAAAATAATTAATTTTAGTTTTGGCTGTGTTGGGTCTTCGTTGCTGCGCACCGGCTTTCTCTAGTTGCGGTGAGCAGGGGCTACTCTTCATTGCGGTGTGTGGGCTTCTCATCGTGGTAACTTCTCTTTGTTGCGGAGCATGGGCTCTAGGCGCCTGGGCTTTAGTAGTTGTGGCACACGAGCTCAGTAGTTGTGGCTCGTGGGCTCTAGAGGGCAGGCTCAGTAGTTGTGGCGCACGGGCTTAGTTGTTCTGCAGCATGTGGGATCTTCCCGGACCAGGGCTCGGACCCATGTCCCCTGCATTGGCAGTGGATTCTTAACCACTGTGCCACCAGGGAAGTCCCCTGTCGAGGTTTTTGACTGTTTGACTTACCAAATATCATAATAAATGATACCTTTGTATGTAGTTCTTAAGAATTTTATGTCTAGGGCCATTGCATAGGCTCCTTCCACTTGTTTTTTTGGCGATAGCATTGCTCAGTTAGAAAGTTGGAAATGTCCTACTTTTGATAATGGGTACACTAGATATTTGCATAAATGGCTTAATTTATTCGGCCATGTTGATAAAAAGAAGAGCTTTTTGGTGCTGATAATATCCTTTTAACAGTCCAAGACCATCCTGGATTTGGCCCCTGTCCACCTTTTCAACCTCATCTGCTAACAGTTTTCCTCACTCATTGTGTTCCAGGCTTACCTCATTTTTCCAGTGCTTCAAACATGCCAAACTTCTCTTGTTCCTTATGCTGCAGCACCTGTTTCCCCACTTCTTCATTTGGCTGAATACTCCTTTGAAGTCTGAGCTATGTCACTTCAGCCAGGCGTTCTGTGACTATTCTATCTAAAGTAGTTCCCTTTCCACTCTTTTTTACATCACCCTGTTTTGTTTTTTTTAGAGCATTTGTCACTGTTGGAAACTCTTGTCCATGTATCTGTCTCCCACCTACAAGAACGCAAGTTTCATGAGAGCAGGAACCTTGCCAGTCTTGTTCTCTTTTGAAACCCTAGAATCTAGAATATTGTAGATGCTCAGTGAATATTTGTTATATGAATAAATGGATATCAGTGATGTGTTATATTTACAGAATCCTCCTACATATGTTGTCTCATTTTGATCCTTAGAACAACTTGTAAGGTAGAGGGGGTAGATCTTAAGAAACTGACATCCAGAGAGACTCTGTGATTTTTGCGGAGTTACACAATTGATGGACCAGAACCCCAGGTCCAGACCTTCCATCTTCAAGTCTCTACTACTCTTTCCTCTTCATCAAGCTGTCTTCACTACCCAGCTTGCGGGATCTTAGTTACCCCACCAGGGATTGAACCCGCGCTCTCAGCAGTGAAATTGTAGAGTCCTAACTACTGGACCACCAGGGAGTTCCCTATATAGGATTTTTTGTTTCAATTTAAATCAAGAGATACATTTTAAATGACAGACTGAACACATGTAGTGCCAACGGTGGGCCTAGCTCGAAAGAACTGATAACTAAGAACAACTATTTTTAAGGTTGTGCATTTAGAGACAGTGACACCTGATGACTGCCACCTGGTGGTCAAAGAGTGTAGGACCTTATTCATTTTAACATTTCTGAAGTCAGAATTTATCTTGCACTGGAAAAAAAATGCTTGTTAAAATTGATGCTAAATTGGGATATGTTAGATGGTAATAAATATAATGGAGTAAAATAAAGCAGTATAATGGAGTATCTGGCAGGGGTGGTTGCTGAATTTCTATGGCAGTCACATAGAAGATCTCATCTGAGCAGACACCTGAAAAAAGTGAGGGAACATACTGTGTATCTAAGTGGGGAAGACTGTTTCAGGCCAAGAATCAGGAAAGTATGAAGGTAGGGGTGTACTTGAGGTTTTTAAGGAATGGCTAAGAAGTTAGTATGGCTGGAGTGGAGTGAGTGGTTTGAGATTTTGCTCAGCAAGCATGACAAAGACAGGGGTAAGGGAATTGAAGATCAGGGCAGCAGAGGAAATGACCTGGAGAGACAGCAGGTGATAGTCAAGGGGTGGGTGGCATGAAGATGAGATTTTGGGAGGTAACACAAAATTGGAAGCATCTAGTGGACAAGGACCCCCAACTTACTTATTTTTCTATTTTCCAATGTCCCTAGCACAGTGAAGTCCAGTAAGTATCTCCTGTAGTAACTGGAATAATCCACCATTGATAGGCTGGATGGTAGAGATGTGACTCCAAATTATATGCCAGAGTCCTGATTTCTTCTCACATATATTTAGCATAGAACAATTAATCATGAATGTATAATTCGACTTTTTTATCTCTGGCTTCAGCTAACTGTACACTCCAAACCATTTGTTAACTTTTGGGAACTTTTTTTTTTTTTTTTGGTTCCGGGGGAAGTTAGATCCTTAATATTATCGAAGGACCATTGCTTAATTTAAACTAAAATAATTGAAGCAATAAGAATGGAAGTAACTAAATTCTCTCTATTGGATTTTGTACATACACAAAAGTAGAGGTGAATTGTGTAATGAACCCACATGCACCATCTTTAACAATTATAAAGTTAGTTGTTGTTTTTTTTTTTTTTTTTTTACAAAATGGAGTTTTAACTTTTATTAGAAAATTAAAAATCTTGAGGTGGGAGGAAGAAGAGTGATAGCTAGTTTGTATGTGTTTTGAAATATCTCTGTATGTGTGTTTCTTTAATAAACAATTAACTACTCACTTGTGATTCAGGTAGTTTATTGGATGCATTATATACGTTGTTGCTCATCCTGATAGCAATGCTACAAGGTAGGAGATAGTCCTGTTTTATAGTTAAGGAAACCAGGGTTCAGAGAGGTTGAGGAATTTACTCTAGGTCACAGGCTGGTGGTGACTGGTAGAACCGATGTTCGAGAGCTCGAGAGCTCTGCTCTTTCGCAGCACTGTGCTGCCTCCATTACATCAGTGATGGGCCTTATAATTGAATAAACAAAGTTCTAGAGCAGCAGTCCTCAACCTTTTTGGCACCAGAGAACATTTTCTTGGAAGATAGTTTTTCCATGGACTGGGGGGTGGGGGTGGAGGGATGGTTTGGGGATGATTCAAGTGCATTACATTTATTGTGCACTTTATTTCTGTTATTATTACATTGTAATATATAACAAAATAATTATACAAGTCACCATAATGCAGAATCAGTGGGAGCCCTAAGCTTGTCTTCCTGCAACTAGATGGTCCCATCCAGGGGTGATGGGAGACAGTGACACCAAAGGTTGCTTATGTTTGTTGCTTATGTCCAGTCTATTCCGTAAGATGCAGCTTAATTGTCATTTGCCACTCACTGACAGGGTTTTTTTTTTTTTTTTTTGGTGGTACAAGGGCCTCACTGTTGTGGCCTCTCCTGTTGGGGAGCACAGGCTCCGGACGTGCAGGCTCAGCGGCCATGGCTCACGGGCCCAGCCGCTCCGTGGCATGTGGGATCTCCCCAGACCAGGGTACGAACCCGTGTCCCCTGCATTGGCAGGCGGATTCTCAACCACTGCGCCACCAGGGAAGCCCACTGACAGGGTTTTGATATGAGTCTGCAGGCAGTTGATTTATTATGGTCTCTGTGCATTCAAACCTCTCTGCTAATGATAATCTGTATTTGCAGACATTCCCCAGCGCTAGCATCACTACCTCAGCTCCCCCTCCGATCATCAGGCATTAGATCCTCATAAGGAGCGTGCAGCCTAGATCCCTCGCATGCGCAGTTCACAGTAGGGTTTGCGTTCCTATGAGAATCTAATGCCACTGCTGATCTGACAGGAGGCGGGGCTCAGGCAGTAATGTGAGCAGTGAGGAGCGGCTATAAATGTAGATGAAGCTTCACTTGCTTGCTGGCTGCTCATCTCCTGCTGTGTGGCCTGGTTGGTAACAGGCCACAGACTGGTACCAGTCTATGGCCTGGGGGTTGGAGAGCATGTATTTTAAGGGAAAGCATGTGACAGAGTTACCAGAACCAAAACTTCTGTTGGAATTGTGACTGCCTGAGATATTTTTAAATCTTTGGGAAAAAAGTGAACAATATAAATACTTTTTATCAGTTACTGGCCTGAGGGATTCTCAAACAAGTATATGTTCTAGTTGAATTGTGACTGAATGAATTAACATTTCATCTGTGTGTGTGTGTGTGTGTGTGTGAGAGAGAGAGAGAGAGAGAGAGAGAGAGAGAGAGAGGGAGTTGGCTCCTCTTGCCTATGCCATCTTATCTTACCTTGGGTTAAACTTCAACATCATTTTCTAACCTCCATCTGGTCAATTACATAATTTGGAGAGAGTCTAAGATAATTGACACATGCAATTATAGGACCAGGGAAGAACAGGATTCTATGGGAACATGTAGGAGTATCATTTATCTCAGTTTGAGGAGGGTGATTAGGAAAGGTTTCTAACAATAAGTAATTTCTAAGTTGAGACATGAAGGATGAATAAAGGTGAATGAGAGAGGGGGAAGAGAGTTTATTGGGCTGAGGAATAGCTACTACTTATAAATTTAGTATGCAATTCCTGAGAGTTATCTTGTATGTTTTGGGAAAATTGGAACAGCTTTTATGAATTCTTAGTCATGTTTCTTGTGACCATACATTTGCTATTGAGTGATAAAAATAGTGATAACTTGTTTGTGTTTTGAAAGTTTTCTTATATATGTGTGTTTCTTTAATAAATAAGAGGTATCAATTGAGTAGTGTTTTAGAGAAATTGCCCAGGTAATAAATAAAAATTTTAGATTCTCCTGGAGGTAAACTTTTCAAAGCTATAAATATCCTAATATTCTGCCACTGTACTTTCAGTGAATAAGATATAGGTTCCTAAATGATGTTAGTATACTTGAATAATTTGTTCCATCTAGAAAATGGGCTGATAATGTATAGGTTAAATATAAATAAAAATCATCTGGATTAAAAAAATTTTTTTTATTATTATTTTTTAAAATTTTATTTATTTATTTAATTTTTGGCTGTGTTGGGTCTTCGTTGCTGTGTGCAGGCTTTTTCTAGTTGCGGTGAGCAGGCTTTTCATTGTGGTGGCTTCTCTTGATGTGGAGCACAGGCTCTAGGCGTGCAGGCTTCAGTATCTGTGGCACGTGGGCTCAGTAGTTGTGGCTGGTGGGCTCTAGAGCACAGGCTCAGTAGTTGTGGCGCATGGGCTTAGTTGCTCCATGGCATGTGGGATCTTCCCGGACCAGGGCTCGAACCCGTGTCCCCTGCATTGGCAGGTGGATTCTTAACCACTGCACCACCAGGGAGGTCCCATGGATTTTTATAATAACATTATCGGGCAATAGAGTCTTTGAATGTGTGGCAGACTATATCTGTATCTGAAAGGACCAGCTCAGGAATGATTGCTCATTGTCTGGCAGCTATTTCATAAAAGCATAAAGGAAGGTCATTGTAATGAGAGGATTGACAATAGGCTCTACTGTATTAACGTTGTATTGGTTTAGAACAGTTACCCAGGCCATCTATTCAACCACAAGAAGCAACTTCAAAAGACTACTTCCCTTCCAAAGGCTTTTAATTAGTTTTAGAATGAAGTATTTAAGAATAACTAATATAATAACTGCCCCCCAAATCATCCCACCCCTTATGCAATATGGCCCTTCAGATATATTCACCAGGTCTTTCTTTTTTTCACTTTGGAAAGGGGTGGTTATTTCATGCTTTTTCTGCTGAGAATTTGAAATTATACTCATTCATATTTTAGAGCACATATATTGATACTTTTGTTGAGAGGTGATCTTACACATAGGAGAGTAAGTGGCTGTCTTTTCAGGTGGTTGTAATCTTCTAACTCCTGCTCTTTAGGCTTTAGGGCCTGAAATGACATCGTGAAGAGATGTCTTTGTTTTACCTCTGTAGGTGTCTCTTTGTAAGATGCTGTATTTTTTCCATTATTGGGTCTTTAAAAATTTTTGTTTTATTACTTTGTATTGAGACATAGCACATATGTAAAGGGCACAAATAATAGCCTGATGACTTTTCAAAGGGAACAGATCATTTAACCAGATCAAGAAGCAGAACATTATCTTGTGTCCTCCCTCTAGTTACTACCTTCTCCCAAAGAGCACCACTATCTTGACCATAGATTAGTTCTGCTTGTTATTGAACTTTTGTATGGCATATGCTTTTTTGCTTAGTGTATTTGTGAGATTCATACACATTATTTATTAGTTCTGTGTGTACATGTCCTTTGGTGAATATGTGTATGTTTTTCTGTTAGGTATATCCTTAGCAGTGGAATTAAGTGCCGGATCATAGGTTATTTTCAGCTTTAGTAGATACTGCTAAATAGTTTTTCAAAGTGTTTGTGCCAGTTACATCCCTATCAGCAGTGTGAGGTTTTTAGTTGCTCCACATTTTTGTCCAAACTTGGTATTATCTGTTTTGAAATTTTAGCCATTCTGGTGGGATAGTGGCACTGTATTATGATTTTAATTTACATTTCCTTATATATTATTCTAATTGATCACCTTTTCCAGTGTTTATTGGCCGTTTAGATATTCTTTTTAAAAAAATATTTTTGGCCACGTTGTGCAGCATGCGAGGTCTTAGTTTCCTGGACAAGGGATTGAACCTGTGCCCCCTGCAGTGGAAGCACAGAGTCTTAACCACTGGACCGCCAGGGAAGTACCTACATATTCTTTTTTTTTTTAATTTATATTTTTATTTTTATGAAGTGTCTGTTCTGGAGAAACATGCCAATTAATGCCAATTAAGAATAAACAAATTCTGTGCAAGGATTTGACTTTTTAAAAAATAAGTTTAGGGGATGTATTCAGTCTAATTTGATAGTTTACATAGTCCTTTTTTCATGCTTCCTGTTTTTGATTATCTAAGTATTTGTGCAGTTGGTTTGTTGAATTCTCCTCTACCCTGTTGCTCTGTGAGTATATAGCATTTTTGTGATCCCAGTTCAATGTGGAGAGGGACTTGTAGACATGAGTATGGCCTGGGTCTGGGCTTTGAATTATGTTCTTATCTCCCTTTAAGACTGCCAAAACCAAAACGTCAAGTTTATATAGGTCAGCAAATGCCTTTAAGAGAAAAGCCCTCTAGATTTACACTTTGGGTTCTAGCTTTCCTTTTTGGCTTGGAAAATCTTTGGTGATGATGGTGGTTATTATTATTTTAAAAATATTTTAGCCAGCATTTTAAATTGTTTTCAGTGGGATGATTGTCTAGCCTGCAATTATCAGAAATGGATGGTTCCCTTCCATTCATTCCTTGGGCCATGTGTTAAATCTAGTCTTGCTGTTTCATAGTTACCCATCATGTTGTACCCAAAATATTATTTTTCCTTATTGCCTGTATTTTTCAATAAATTTTTCTAAGAATAACTTTGGCTTCTTAAAATAATTAAGACTACCTTCAAAGAAATATTTGCTATTATCAAATATTTCAGTGTGTATTTCCTACAAACAAGGACAGTCTCTTACATAATCACATTAAAATGATTAAAATCAGGAAAGTGTAATATTGACACAATACAGTTTTTTTTTTTTTTTTTTTTTTTTTTTTTTGCGGTATTCGGGCCTCTCACTGTTGTGGCCTCTCCCATTGCGGAGCACAGGCTCCGGATGCGCAGGCGCAGCGGCCATGGCTCACGAGCCTAGCCGCTCCGCGGCATGTGGGATCTTCCCGGACCGGGGCACGAACCCGCGTCCCCTGCATCGGCAGGCGGACCCTCAACCACTGCGCCACCAGGGAAGCCCCACAATACAGTTTTTAACCACAGTCCTTCATCCTCCACCCCCAGCTTAATTGAGGTATAATTGACAAAAATTGTATATATTAAGGTGTACAATGTGATGTTGTGGTATATGTATATATTGTAAAATGATTAACCAAAATTAAGCTCATTAACATATCTATCACCTCATGTAGTTACTGTTTTTTCTTTTTTTTTTTTTGGTAATGAGAACACATTACTCTCTTCGGAAATTTCAAGTATACAGTGCAGTATTATTAACTATAGTCACCATGTTGTCATTAGATTTCCAGAATGATTTCATTTTGCAAAACTGCAACTTTGTACGTTTTGGCCAACATCTCCCCATTTCTCCCAACTTCAACCCCTGGCAACCACGATTACACACCCTGTTTCTATGAGTTTGACTTTAAAAGATTTCACATGTAAGTGATATTATGCAGTATTTGACTTTCTTTTTCTGACTTACTCCACTTATCATTACTATGCTTCAGGTTCATCCATACTGTTGCAAATGGCAGGATTTCCTTTTTTAAGTCTGAATAATATTCCATACATATATTTGCTACATTTTCTTTATTCAGTCATCTGTTGATGGACACTTAGGTTGTATCTATATCTTGACTGTTATGAATAATGCTGCAGTGAACATGGGAGTGCTTCTATCTCTAAGACACTGTTTCATTTCCTTTGGATATCTACCCAGAAGGGGGATTACTAGATCATATGGTAGTTCTATTTTAAAGTTTTTTGTTACCTCCATACTGTTTTCCAACTGGTTGTACCAATTTACATTTTCTACCAATGAATTCCTAGTCCATATTCAGATATTGTCAACTCTCCAGGACTCAATTTAGAATCACTCTGTCTTTAGTTGTCATGTTGCTTTATTCTTCAGTCTGGACGGTTCTTTAGCCTTTTTTGGGGTGTTTTTGACTTAAGCATTTAAAACCATACAGACCAGTTATTTCATAGACTGGCTTTCAATTTGATTGACTGATGTTTCCTCATGATTAGATTCAGGTTATGCATTTTCGGCAGGAAAACTATAGCTGTAATACTGTATTCTTTTCAGTGCTTCGGCTTAGAAGGCACCTGTTGTTGGTTTGTCCCAATATTGATGTTAACTTTTGTCAGTTGATTAAGGTAGTGCCTGTCAGGTTTCTCCACTGTGAAGTTATAATTTTTCCATTTATAATTAATAAGTGATTTGTTAGGGAGAAGCTTTGAGACTTTATATATCCTGCTTCTTATCATGTTTATTTACCAGTTTTAGCATCCATTGGCAATTTTCTCATTCCCATCTTTCAGACTTTTATATTTATTAATTAGCATTCTGTCTTTATTTCCCATTTAATTAATTATTAACCTATATCATTATGGATTCAAACGTTCTTATTTTGTTCAATGGGTTATAATCCATTACTGTCATTATTTATTTTGTTGCTCAAATTATCCCACATTGGGTTAGTGAAAGCCCTGTGAATTGATTCATCTTTCCTTTTGATATGTCCACATCATTCTTTGAGTACTTACTTACATTCTGGCACGAGATGTTCCAGACTCATTTTGTACTCTTCCTGCCACAGCCCTGGAATCAGTCTTCTCCCCAGGGAACGCTTGGTTCCTTTTAGTGAGAATGCTAAATAGACAGCAAGATCTGAGCATGCTCACTGTTACTAGTGTGCTCATTACTTCTAGACTTTTTAAGGGACTGAGCTAGGAAATACACACACACACACCCTATATCTATTGCTCTATCTATCTCTCTGTATATTGATCTATCTTTTAAAAACCATGCATTCATACCAACATCTCCATTTTCAATCCAACTGAACTCTCAGTTCATTTGTAACTCCATTCTCCGACAGTGAAAAACCTAGCTTCCACTGTCCTCAACATCTTTACTCATGCTTAGAATACACAGAAAGTGGCTTTAGAATTGCTAATCCTTACCACTGTAAGAAGCAGACCTATACATTAGAGTTCAATGTTTATTTACAGTTTTTTTCCCCTGAAGTAAAAGTCATATACAATGAAATGCACAGATTTTAACTATGTAATTTGCTGAGCTTTGATAAGTGCATACAATACCTGTCAAGATATGTACATTTCCTATCATTCCAGAAAGTTCCCTTGTGCCCAAGCCCTCCCCCCACAAGAGGAAATCATTTTTCACCACAGATTTGTTTTACCTCTTTTAGAACCTCATATAAATGGAATCATCGTACAGTATGTTTTTTTTTTTTTCATATTCTATTTTACATTCTTGCCTTGCCTTTTCAGCTGTACTTCTTTGCACTGATTTTTAAATCATTGCTTTAGGGGTTACTGTATGGACTCGTAACTACTTCATGTATAACAGGAGAACCTGGCAACAGTATAGTTCCAGTTGTCCACCTTGTCTCATTGGTGTTATTACTTTGATATTTGTGAACCTATACATATGTTATAAAACCTTTTATACGGTTATAGCTTTTGCTTTAAAAGCCATATATGATATAAATAAAATAAGAAAAATACATGGTCTTTTATATTTACTCCATGTTTACCATTGCCCGTGCTTTTTATTCCTTCTTAAAGATCCAGGTTTCTATCTGGTGTCATTTCTCCTCAGCCTGAAGAACTTCCTTTAGCATTTTTTGTAGTACAGGTCTGCCTGGTTATTCCTAGACCTTAATGTTTATCTTCTTCTTCTTCTTTTTTTTTTTTTGTGTTGTGCGGGCCTCTCACTGCTGTGGCCTGTCCCGCTGCTTAGCACAGGCTCCGGACACGCAGGCTCAGTGGCCCTGGCCCACGGGCCCAGCCAGTCCACAGCATGTGGGATCCTCCTGGACTGGGGCACGAACCCGTGTCCCCTGCATCGGCAGGCGGACTCTCAACCACTGCACCACCAGGGAAGCCCCTATCTTCATTTTTAACTGAAACTCTACCCCTATTTAGCAGGGTTGCTAAAATAATTATGGTGGGATAGAGACTGGGGGTCATGTAAGAATGGAGTTCTGTTGATCTTAGGTTGAAATTCTTGGATGGTGTGGAATCAGAATAAAGCTGATTGCACAATGTGTTTATTGTGTTATTATCATGCTATTTATTGATAATCTTTTGGTGTCCTCAGACATCCATTTTGGTTAATTGGACATTGATTCACTCATTCAGCACATATATATTTTTTAATTAATTAATTAATTAATTTATGGCTGTGTTGGGTCTCTGTTGCTGCGTGCAGGCTTTCTCTAGTTGTGGCGAGCAGGGGCTACTCTTTGTTGTGGTGGGCAGACTTCTTATTGCGGTGGCTTCTCTTGTTGTGGAGCACGGACTCTACATGCACGGGCTTCAGTAGTTTCGGTGTGCGGGCTCAGTAGTTGTGGCTCACGGGCTTAGTTGCTCTGTGGCATGTGGGATCTTCCTGGACCAGGGCTCGAGCCTGTGTCCCCTGCATTAGCAGGCAGATTCTTAACCACTGAGCCAGTAGCAGCAAATATTTATTGAGCACATAGCAGGTACTTTTCAAACTTTGGGGATCTTGTGGTAAACAAGTCAGGCAATGTTCCTATCAGAGCTTTTATTTTAATGCAAGGAAATCAGACAATAAAAATATACAAGTGAAATACATACAAGTGAAAAGATAGATCAAACGTAAGTGCCATGAAACTGGAAGTCATGTTCCCACTCCTGAAATGTCAACAGCCAAACCCACAAAAACATATACATCAATATATCCCCTAAAACAAAAACATTGCCCTAATCTGTCCCCTCTTTGGTCAGGAAGAAAAACTGCCACAAAGCAAAGACTAGTTACCCTTATATGAGGACCTTTTGATTTACTGATTTGTGTAATATGAAAATTGATAATTTAATGAGATTGATTATAGTTACATTCAGCAATGAAAGCCCTAACATTTAGTGTAAGGGAAATAAATGAAAGTAAGTAATCGATGCATTGTAGTTCACGACTATTGATAATATTAAAGCCCCTTAACTTTTTCACTTTTCAGAGAATGTTTCAACTATCTGGATAATCCTCTTAATGAAAAACAAAGTTCTTTCAGAGCATAAAGTTGACCATGCCATTCTTAACCTTAAAACCTTTCAGTGGCCCCACGTCTTGTACACAGTAAAGTACCACCTCCTTGGCAAGGAGTCTTGTGTTGGTCTCTCCAGCTCTGCGTCCTGCCGCTCTTGTGTTGTGCGCTCCAGCAGTTGTCTTATTTTCCTGACCACACTGTGCTATTTCACACCTCTGAGCCCTTGTTTATTATTTTCCCTTTGCCTGCAATTCCTTATTTTAATCTGGTGAACTACTGTTTGTCCTATAAAAGGCAAGTTTCATAGCCTGTGTGCTGTCTTTCCCCTGTTCCTTACAAGTTTATTATTCCCTCCTGTGCTACTTTGTAACCTTTTGCATATTGTACTTTTCATGAAACAATGTAATTATTTAAAGAGAGGTTTGAATCCAGCAAGGAGTCGGAGGTACTTCGAGGGCATTGTGTGTAAGTTGCTTCTTAATAATTGTGTATTGTGTTGAATAAATAAATGAATTACCATAGGAAGCCATGTTAATGAGAGATTAGAATATATGCTCCTTCTATTGACTATAATAAATAAGTAGAGAAATTAAAAAGTACCAATATCACCCTCTTTATGTTAATTGGAATGTCATCTTCACTTAAGTTTACAATTTAATATATTTATGAGTTCTTTTGGTTAAAGAACAAAATGATGTACAACCACTGAAATAACTGTAAACCATAAACATTCAGGGTCTTCCTAAAGCATGTTTTCATTTCCATCAACAGAATCCAACATGGCGGAGTCTTGATTTTGGAATAATGCCAGACCATCTCGATACATCTGTGTCTTGTTTCGTGGTGAAGATTTGGGGTGGAAAGGAGGACATCTACCAGCTGTTGATTGAATGGAAAGTCTGTTTGGATGGGCTGAAATATTTGGGTCAGCAGGTAATTTTTAGACAGCAGTTTCAAGTAGTTGTCTTCTCTAAATAAACAGTCTAGCTTTTTCTGTTGAATCTTCTGATTCTACATTTCCTATTATAAAGAGAGACCCTTTATGATTGTTCACTTACTTACAGAAATTTGCATCATTGCCAGGTTTAAAAAATGACTGAAAAAATTTATGAAGAACTGCCTTAAGCTGATAATTTAAGAGGATATTTTTTGGGGGGGGCAAGTAGAAAAGAATATGCTTTCTCATAGCACTCTGCTTGTTCTGTCTTATTGGATGTTTCCCCTAGAATCTGAAAATTAAGTTGAAAATTATCACCTCTCTTATGACCAGTAGAGTGGGGTTATTCGAAGAATAAGAAGAGCTACTGTTCATTGAGCACAGGGATGACAAATGCCTGGCTCATACACTGCTACCCATTCCCCATGACTGATGGAGCTAACTCATCATAGCACTCTTCTAGCTGAGCTCAGAAGTAGCTCCATAATCCTTTCTAACACAGTGTTCCAGGATGCAACTAGAAATATATCAGAATTGCATATGAAATCAAACCTGTTTGCCATTCCCAGACATAAGTAATTACATTTAATGTTTATAGTGACCTTGTGAAAGTTGATATTATTGCCCATAGTTTCCTGATGAGAATATTGTGCCTCAGAGAACTTAAGAAACTATCAAGATCACACTGCTAGGTGGAGCTGGGATTTCAATTAGGCCTGACTTAAAAATTCATTCTCTTTCTGCTGTACCACACTGGTATATACATGTAGTCCTTGGTAACCACTCAGCCCACATTGGAATAAATGCCATTTCTATTTTGTGATACCTGTGGGACTACTGATAAAGGTAACCCTAAAATGTTAGTTATATTTACAAGCATCATGTTTTTTACTATTTATTCAGTATATACTTTCTGGTATGTTTCTTTTAGAGAAACAATTCTACGTTTTTCTTTTTCAGATTAAAAAAAAAGCAAAACAGCTCTTCCCTTATTTTGCATACTATATTTTATTTTGTGTTTTTATAGTGACCAGAACAATGCATGCAATGAATATTTTGCTTTACTAAATTTCAACCTTCTACAAATTGTTTTATTTTTATTTTTTTTCTTTTGTTTTAGGGCTGGTCTTAATTAAAACTCATAAAGTAATGACTTGTGGCTTAGGTTCTTTCTCCTCTCTTTTAGTACCAAATGCTCGTTGCCTTTAGCCTGGCTAACCAGTCCTGCCCTGAAGCACGTACTCTTTCTATCTTGCTACATGCCCTGAGTTGGCTCTTGGTATAGATTATGATATTAAGCACTTGTTTACGTTGTGTGGGGGTGGGGCTTCTTAACATTAGAGTTGCAGGGCTGTAGGCTTGTAGGGGAGGGGTTTTTTTTGGCCAGAGAAGATGGCCTTCATCATGCTTTTCAGTTCACACATTCCTTAGGTGGTTGTCTTCTTAAAATACTCAGCTGTGCTTATGTCTAACTTACCCTAATTTCAGAGAGTTAGCATTCAGGTGTCTTCTTACAAAATTGGTTATGTTGGTGTTGCAGAGAACAAGAGAAAGAGAAAACATTTTTCTAAGCCAACTAGACACTTAATATCCTTGTAGAAAGTCACTTATGAAAATAGATATAACAAGTAACAGGCTACTAGAAAATCAGATATAACAGAATTACAAATTTTTAGAGGAAAGCAAGGCTAAGATGTGTTAGGTTAATAGCCAGAATCACTGAGGTTCATTGATTGGTCATCTGCTTTCTAGCAGGCATTGTTCTTAGTGTTAAGGATCCAGAGGTGAGTCAGATAAGGTTCTTAGACCCGGTAAACTGATGATCAGTGAATACCTGCAAAGAGAGCTATGGGAGTATGTTTAAGAGGTATGTAGACAAACCTGGATAGAGTCAGGGAATGGATGACTTTTGAATGAAATTTTTTTACAAGTTAGGGTTTTTTGAGTTATAATTTACATACAGTAAAATTTACCCTTTTAATGTATACAGTTCAATGAGTTTGACAAATGTATGAAGAAAGTAACCATCACTATAATGAATAATACTGCTGTGAATATTTAAATATAGGTCTTTGTGTTGATGTAAGTTGTCATTTATCTTGAATAAATACCCAGTATTGGAATTTCTGGTTCTAATGGTAAGTGCTATGTTGAAATTTATAAGAAACTGTGAAACTCTTTTTTCAGAGTGACTGTCATTCTGCCTTCCCATCAGCAATATATGATAGTTCCTTATCTTTGTAAGGGCTTATTATTGTCAGTCTTTTAAATTTTCACTATTCTGATAAAGTGATATCTCATACTGATTTTAATTTCAATTTTCCTAATGATAAAATGATGTTGTGCATTTAAAAAAATCTGTTTATTTGCCATCAATCCCCCTACCTTCTTTTTTTGTGAAATGTTCATTCAGATCTTTTGCCCATTTTTTATTTGCTTGATTGATTTGTCATTATTGTGAGTTGTAAAATTTCTTTAGGTGTTCTGTATGAGTTAGTCCTTTATGAGATATATATTTTCCAAATATTTTCTGCTAATCTGTGGCTTGTCTTTTCATTTTTTTTAAGTGTCATACTTTTTGTTTCTTAGATCTAAGACGTCTCTGCCTAACCCAAGGTTACAAAGATTTTCTTTTATAAAGTTCTAGAAGTTTTATAGCTTTAAGTTTTAGTTTTACATTTATGTCTGTGATCCATTTTGAATTAACTTTTATATAAAGAGCAAGATTCATTGTTTTGTAGGTGGATGAACATTTGTTCCTGTATTCTTTGTTGTAGAGGCTGTTATTTCTCCATTGAATTACCTTGTCTTTGTTGAAAATCATTTATGTTGATCTATTTCTGGACCCTCTGTTCTGTTTCATTGATCTACATTTCTGTCCTTATGCCAGTACCACCTTGTCTTGATTACTGTAGTTTTATACAGTCTTGAATTCAGGTAATATGAATCCTCCAACTTTGTTCTATTCTCAAAAATCTTTCTGGCCTTTCTAGATCTTTTGCCTTTACATATACATTTCAGAATTAGTTTGTCAGTTTCTACAAAAATCCTGCTGTGATTTTGATACGTGCTGAATCTAAGAAAATTGGGGGAGATTTGACAACATAGTGTTGAGTGTTTCAATCTACGGACACGATATAATCTCTCCATTTGTGAAAATCATCTTTGATTTCACTCAGTTTTCAGCATACAGATCTTACACGTATTTTGTTAGATTTGTACCATGGATTCCATGTTTGCTGATGCTAATTTAAATGGTATTCCTTTTTAAAATATTCCTATTTCCAATTTTTGTTCCTTGCATATAGAAACATTTCTGTTTTGAGCTTGTATTCTGTGACCTTGCTAATGAATTCACTTATTAGATCCAGTAGACTTTTCTATTGTGGATTCATTTTGTAGATTGACAGGTAGGCAATCATGTTGTTTGTGAACAGAGAAGGTTTACTTTCTTCCTTTCTAATGTTTATGTCTTTTTAGTTTTGTTTCTTATTTCACTGGTTGAGACTGTTGAGGTACAATGTTGGATAGAAATAAGTAGAGTAGGCATCTTTGTTTTGTTGCTATTCTTGAAGGAAAGCAGCCTTTCACTATTAAGAATTAATACTGGAACTGCACCTCAGATGGGACTTGAACCCACAACCTTCCAACTGGGACTGCACAAGTCATCTCAGGACTTAATGAAGCTCAGATTCCTTATGTCTTGATGCAGAAGGAATTCAGTGAGAGGCAAAGTGATTGGTAAGAAGTAGATTTATTAATACAGGATGCTGTGAAGGATACAAGTGGGAAGGCAAGAGGGCTCTGCCCCGAGAACTAAGTGGGCTACATTTTTATAATCAAAGGAAAAGTGGGGATGGAGAGAGGACCACCTTCTTCCTCTTCCTTTGTAAAGATGTTGCAGGAAAATGAGACACAAGAGGGTGGTCATGTACCAGGTCTCGGGTGAGTTCCTGGGACAGTCCTTGGCTTCATGCAGGAAAGAATTCAAGAGGGAGCCATAGTAACTGAAAGCAGGTTTGTTTAGAGTGATACGCATTCCATAGGTAGAATGCGGTCTGTCTCAAAAGGTGAGAGCAGCTCTGAAATATGGGGTGGTTTTTATGGGCTGGGTAATTCCATAGGCTAATGAGTGGGAGGGTTCTTCCAACCATTTTGGAGAAGGGGCAGAGATTTCCAGGAATTGGGCCACTGCCCACTTTTCGCCCTTTTATGGTCAGCCTTGGAACTGTCATGGCACCTGTGGGTGTGTCATTTAGCATGCTTATGTATTACAGTGAGCATATAATGAGGCTCAAGGTCTCCTGGAAGTTGAACCTTCTGCCATCTTGGGCCTAGTTGGTGCTAACCAGTTTTTGTTGTATTCAGTTTTCCTCAAAGGCTGTGTCATTACTTTTTGTTTGTTTGTTCTGTTTGTTTGGTGGCATCTTGTGGCTTGCAGGATCTTAGTTCCCTGAACAGGGATTGAACCTGGGCCACAACAGTGAAAGCGCCGAGTCCTAACCATTGGACTGCCAGGGAATTCCCAAGACTGTCATTATTTTAAAGGTTGTGCCCTACTCTCTTCCCTCCTGTCTCACTATTAGCCATAAAATTTTAAGACACTTTGTTAGGTTGAGGAAGTTTCATTTGTAGTGAATTCGATTTGCTAATAGTTTGTTAAGACTTCTTTCACCTATGTCCATGAAGGTTATTACTCTGTACTTTTCTTATAATGTCCTTTTGTGGTTTAGTATCGGAGTAGTGCTGGCTTCATAAAATGGATTGGGAAGTGTCACTATTCTTATATTTTCTGGAGGAATTTGTCTAGAATTGTTATTATTTATTCCACAGATGTTTGACAGAATTCTTCAGTGAAGCCATCTGGTTGTTAAGATTTCTTTGTGAGAAAATTTAAAAATATGACTTCAATTACTTTATTAGCTATGGGGCTGTTTTGTTTAGGTTATCTGTGAATTCCTAAGTGAGCTTTGATACTTTGTCTTCCAAAGAATTTGTCAATTTCCCATACGATTTCAAATTTATTGGTATAAAATTTCCCACAGGGACTTCCCTGATGGTCCAGTGGTTAAGATTCTGTGCTTCCATTGTAGGGGGCATGGTTTCCATCCCTGTTTGGGGAACTAAGATCCCACATGCTGCAAGGTGCGGCCAAAAAATTTTAAAAAAAATTCCCACAATATTACCATATCCCTTTAAAGTATGTAGGATATATAATGATCCTTTCCTATTTCATTCTTGCTGTTGGTAATTTCTGTCTTCTCCCTTTTTCTCTTGATTACTCTGAATAGAGATTTATCAGTTTTATCAGCTTTTCAAAGATCTAGTGTTTGGTTTTGCAGTATTGTGTTTTATAAGAAATATATATATTTGATGTACAGTTCTTGACTCAATTCTCCTAGAACTCTTGGAATTTCCTAAGTGTTGAGAGTGATTAAGGTGTCTTTTGTTATGTTAATGAGGTGACTTTTGAAAAGCACCTAAGGGTGGGGGCTGGTTGCCCACGGAGCAACCATGTGATAAGAGGATTAGAGGATTGGAACTTTCAGTCCCACCGTCTGACCTCTTGGGAGAGGAGAGGGATTGGAGGTTGAATCAATTGCCAGTGGTCAGTGATTTAATCAATCATGCCTGTGTAATAAAGCCTCCATAAAAACTCCAAAGGATGGGGTTCTGAGAGCTTGTGAGTTGGTGAACACATAGAGATTGGGCAGTATGGTGCACTTTGAGAGGGCATAGCAGCTTTGTGCCCTTTCCCCATACCTTGCCCTCTGCAGCTCTTCTATTTGGCTGTTCCCTGAGTTACATTCTTAATAAACTGGTGATCAGTAAGTAAAATATTTCTCTGAGTTCTGCGAGCCATGCTAGCAAATTAATCGAACCTGAGGACTAGGTTGTGGGAACCTCTGACATACAGCCAGTTAGTTGGTCAGAAGTGCAGGTAAGGACCTGTACTTGGGATTGACATTCTAAATTGGAACCTCTAATCTGTAGCCAGTTAATTAGAAGCACAGATAACAATCTGGGTTTTTGACTGGCCTTCCATGTGTGGGGGTCAGTCTTGGTAGGACTGAACCCTTAACCTGTGGAATCTGATGCAGGGCTGAGAGCAGGACACCCTGCTGGTGTCCAAGAATTGCTTATTGTTGGTGTGGTAACTACCCACCCACCCCATTGAAATTGGGTCGCAGATCACCAAAAGAGGTTTCATTGATTATTGTTAATTTTTTTCAATTTCATTGATTTCTGCTTTTTTCTTTTTTTAAAAAAATATTTATTTATTTGGCTACGCCAGGTCTTAGTTGCAGCATGTGGGATCTAATTCCCTGACCAGGGACCAAACCTGGGCCTCCTGCATTGGGAGCGCAGAGTCTTAACCACTGAAGCACCAGGAAAGTCCCTCATTGGTTTCTGCTTTTACTCTTATTATTTTCTTCCTTTTGACTGCTTTGGGTTTAATTTGCTCTAATTTGCTAGTTTCTTAAAGTAGGATTCCTGGATTACTGATTTGAGACTTCTCTTTTCTAAAGTAAGCATTTAATAAATTTTCTTCTAAGCGTTGCCTTAGCCGTGACCCACGATTTTGATACTGCATTTTTGTTTTTCTTCAATTTGAAATATTTCCTAATTTCTCTTTTATTTCTTCTTGACCGAAGGGTTATTGAGAGGTATGTTGTTTAATTTTCAAACATTTGTGGAGTTTTCAGATATACTTCTTTTGTTGATTTCTACTTTAATTCTTTCGTGTTTAGAGAAAATCGTATTATTTTAATCCTTTTAACCTTTTTGAGATTTATTTTATGGTCTGTCTTGGTAAGTGTTTCATGTACATATCATGTGTATTTTGCTGTCATTTGAATGGACAGAGTGATGATGCAGCTTGTCCACAGTAGCCTGAGCTACAACTACAAGCCAATTTCCTGAATAGCCTTTAGGGACAAGAAAGTTAATTAGGAAGTTTTCCCCAGAAGTCATGAACTAAAGTTGGTTTTGACTTGAATTTTGACGATGAAGAAGCAGAGGAGTTTGAAAATAGCTCTATTCAAGGTGGGAATTTGGAGAATTTGTTGATAATGCTTATATGGGGCACTTGTGGTGGCAGAAGTTCTTGTGTTTAGTTTAAGTGGTTAGAACTTTGTATTAATACCAACAGCGATTGTATACTCTTTCAGTGTTTGGGTATCTTTTTATATTCATACAATCATTTTACATGTACCCAGTGACTTTGGGCCTTTTGAAGGTCATGTGAGCAAGTATTATTTTCCTGTCAGTATTTAACTGAGAAAACAGAAGCTCAGAGAAATTAAGTAACTTGTTAAAGATCACACAGTGATTGGTGGATTTAGGCTATTATTTGTACCATTGCTCAGGCTATATTTATTATTCATTTCACTAACTTTGATTATCTGTCTTTTAAAAGTGTGCCTTTTTTCATAGAGGGATCAAAATACAAGATTGTGGTTGAATTAAAAGGCTCTATATTCTGTAGTCTCCATATTAAGATTCTGACACATTTTGGGGTCAGTAATCTATAATTAATGGTAAAGGATAGTAAGTAGTATGGAGTATTATGCAGCCTGTTTTGTTAATTTTCTTTATTAATCGGGAACAAAGGGCTCTATGGTTGACTGATTCTTACTTTTTCCCCCAGTATTGTTTGTGCCTAACTTCCAAAAGTACTTTCATATCCAGTGATAATTGGATTCATTTCCTCTGTATGACACCACTATAAAATAGAACAAGGAGTGTTTCTGCTTTTGGCTGATGAGGGATTTAAAGCATGGCCCATTAACATTGATTAGCGATTATATGTTGAGTAGAGTACGAGGCACTAGGGCTATAAAGTCAGAGTTCCTTATGAAGCACTCGAAGGTTGGAATTAGAACTCAGATCACTTGAATTTTTTTTTTTTTTTAAGCCCAGTATCTTTTCAAGTCCTAGAACCATGTTGTCTCATGTTTTTCAACAAATTAATTTAATGCCCATCTTTATGAGGCTTATGTTTTGAAAACTTTACCTTCATGTTAGATTCACTCCTGCCCATAATCTCACCCCACCCTTTCTTTAATGGCATGTATTTTTCTGATTTTAAAAGTGATCCATGTACTTTGTGGACAATTTGGAAAATTTTGAAAAGCACAGAGAGGAGAATAAAAAATTATGTGTAATCCTTCTGCCCAGCTGCAACCATTGTTAACATTTTGATGCATATGATTTTATTTAATCTTTTTTCTCCCGATGTGTATATGTGTATAAAATATTCTATGTTTGTAAAATTTTGAGTTTCTTCTAATCTTGAAACTGATTTTGTAGTGCTTTCTCTTTTTCTCTCATGAAATGAAACACTCTTTGAAATTGGTTTATAGTTTTCATTATAAGTTTATTATTGCAGGCCCATCTTTTGGTATTGTATTCAGTTAAGTAAATGATGTAGGTAAACAGGGAGCATGTGATTAATTTTGCTTTAGTAATAGATGTAGCAGGTATGGAAGTCAGATAATGTTCACAGGAATTTTCTACTGCTGTCTTTGACCTTTTTATCTCAGCTAGAAAGAAGAGAGGAAATATTCTCTTCTGGTAATCCCCCACTTGAACCCTCACATTAATCCTTCACTGCAGAAGCAATTAAAATTTTTTTTAGCCACAATTCTTTCCGATCAAGTAACTAAATCTGTTTTTATAGACTTTATACTATTTTGAATTTTTAAAAAAAATCTTAGTTCTTTGATTTTAAAAGTTTTAGTTCTCCCACCTTTTAGGTGAAGTTTAATTCGAGGTTGGCACTGACTGAAGCCCGAATCATTTGCATTTGAAAGAGTAGTAGACAGAAAATAATTAGTAGACTTTTAAAGACTTTGAGGATTGGATATTATCTTTAAACTGTCTTTTTGAAAATAGAAAATAATATTAATCTTTTATATTTTTTCTAGGGCTTCATGTTTTTTAAAGCACTCTAATAGACTAACTGGCCTGTGTTTTCTTTGAAATCAGAGAATGTATAGTGTGCCTCTGAATCCCCTATACTTAAGGAATATGCTTTCTGTAACAACCTCAAGAAGTGTTCGTGAAAAATGTGTGTGAATGGTGGTACCTGTGATCTCATGTGATGATTTTGTGAGGACTTTGACTAAAGCAGGAAACTTTAAATTGATCACCTGGTCTTATGATAAGTGTTTTGTTTTCTGCTGGCTTGTTAGACGTAACCAACCTATTTTTCAACATTGAAGTAGGTCCTGTCATTTTCTAGTCACAATAAAACTTGATTGGAATGAGATGAACTAATAGTGTGTTTTCCTCCTCTCTTAGATTCATGCCCGCAACCAAAATGAAATAATTTTTGGGCTGAATGATGGCTATTATGGTGCTCCATTTGAACATAAGGTAAGGGGATTTGCATAACACTGTGAGTTTTGTTTAGTGCAGGTGTGCTTTGATGTATCCGGTAAAAGCTCTGTGTAAATAGAATCATGTTTTAAGTATCATTATAAGTTTGTTGTTTAGTGTGGCTTAGAGTGAATGCTTAAAGTGAAAACTCATTTTGTAACCACATCAACACATCTTTTCTAAATCCAGATTATATTAATTTTCCTAAGAGAAAATCTCATGTAGCTGTTTTCTACATAATTCTTTAGAGGTTAAAGAAGAATAATGAATTTTAATTAAGTGTAATACAATTTTATTAAATGTTTCAGAAATCTTTTACAACTTTGAATAAACTTAAGAAACCTGAGGCAAGTTATGTTGTAGTCATTTATAGTATAGTCTGTGCTGTCTCTATATCTAAAGGTGATTAGAGAAAGGAGAGGTATTTAACAAATACCTGCTATCTGTGGCACCATGCCAGGTGATTCATGTTCTTTATCCCTAATACTAGCCATAAACCAATGAGGTGAGTTTTCTACATTATTTCCTCTTAGTGATCATGTTGTTTTCTAATTCTTGGTTGTCTGAAATGCTATTGCTAGAATGCTTCATTCATTCAACAGCTATTTACTGAGCACCTGCTGTACATCAGCTACTGTGCTCTAAGTGCTAAGGGTACAATGGTGAGCAAACAGATGTTTTTTTCCCTGTTGTCATGGAGTGTATGAGGGAGACAAGCACTGAGAAGGTAACCTGATAGATAACTATATAAACACAATGTTGGTGGGTGCTATAAAAGCATGTGATGAGGATCTTACCTACTCTAGTGGCTCAAGAAAGTTCTTCGGGGACTTGACTTTTAAGGTTACAATCCAGAGGATGAATAGAAATGAACAATGTGGAGGGATGGAGGCTGAACAGAGAGAGCATTCTGGGTAGAGGAGGGTAACATGTTGGAAGGCCATGAAATGCTAGGGGAAGTGGTGAGTTTTCGGGACTGAAGGAAAGTCTGGTGATAAGGGAGAAGGATACCAGAGGAGTCTGGAGAGGTAGACAGGGACCACATAACACAGAACCTTTTGAAGGGTTTTATCCTAAGAGCTGTAGAGTGTGTTGAAGGATTTTTAGCATGGCAGAGATATAATTAGATTTGTGTTTTAATAATTTCACTCTGGCTGCTTTAAGGACTGATTGTAGAAGAGGCAAGAATATATGTGGGAAGACAGTAAGAAGGATCTTACAGTACAGCGGGTAAGAGATTTGATACTTTGGAACAGGTTTATGGTAGAATAGCAGATAGATTTAGGAAAGTTTTAGGAGGTAAAATCAGTAGGACTTGGTGATGGTTTGAATTTAGGGTGTAGGGAAAAGGAAGGTGTTAAAGGATGACTTTTGGGTTTCTGGCTTAGATGAAGTAACCAGATGGATGAAGGTGCCAGGCACTGAGAGAACTAAGGACACTGGAGGAAGACAGCTTTGTTGGAGGCAGATCGTGAGTGAGTTGAGATTTGATCACATGGGCTTTGAGATACCTTCAAGATATCCATGTGTAAAGTAGGCATTTGGATTAGATGAGTCTGGAGTTCAGAGGAGAGAAGTAGGTTAGAGATTTAAATATAGAGATATAATAATGGCAAATAGTTATTGAAATCATGAGTTCAGATAAGATAGACCAGTGACAAGCTGTACAGTGAGAAAAAAGGGGCTTAATAGAAGGGGGCCTGTCAGGGTCTCCAACTTTTAGAGGCCAAATATGGGAGGAGGCTTTGGAAAAGGTGGCTGAGAAGGAATGGTGAGAGATAGATGAGGAAAAGAGAGTGAAGTCTCTTGTGGAATCTCAGAGGCTAAAGAAAGAGAGGTTTTTGTTTTGGTTTGGTTTTTGGTTTTTAAGGAGAGGGTGGTCAAAAAAGATGAAGACTGAAAAAGGCCCGTTCAGTTTGGCAAAATGCAAGCTATTCTAGGTGACTTCATCAAAGCTCAGATGAAGCTCTGTTAAGCTTTTTTTCTTTATTTTAAAATCCTCATCTTCTAAGTTCCTATAGTATATCAACACCCTGTGTACACCTTTGACATAGGTTTTACCGCTTTACAGCTCTTTCTTCCTTTCTGGTCTGTAAGCTTCTTAAGGACAGATTTCCATATGTAGTTTTGAATTCCTAGTACCTATCATAGTCCTTGAGACATGGTATTTGCTTAGTAGAAATGTTTTATTTAATGAGAGAATTGTGGGAACTGCCACTGCTGTTGTTTGTAATGTCCCATTTATAGGGTTAGCCATCCTGAGTCTGTTGAAGGATTAAGTTCCTCCTGTAACAGGTAACCAACTCACCATCTAGCACAACATCTGGCATATAGTAATAATATTAATAGTTAACATCTGTTGAATGTATTATGTATCAAACAATGTTTTAAGAGCTTTATATCTATTACTGTATGTAATTTCCCTAAGAATTTTGTAGCCAGAGGCTAATAGTAGTTGAGATTTTTGGGTAGGTCAATAACTAATAACCCATTCTTCTTCTCCTGAATTTGGAACAAGTTTAGAAATAAGACAGGTGATAAATGGAGATCAGAATGTTGGCGTTATTACTGATAAAACTAATTGGCAAATGTGGCTTAAATTCTGCAACTGAAAGAGCTAGTATATAGTACTTTCTCCCAAAATGAATCCCCATACCACCAAGTAACAAAACAAGCAAAACTGCGTTCTTCCCCTTAAAGGGACAGATCCTGACCCTCCAAGACAAAAGCAGAATTTATGTGTACTTTACACAGGCTGTTCCTGAATGGGAGGGAACCTGGAAAGAACTAAGGCGGTCATGTTCAGTTTCGTCTCCCAAACTCAGCAGTCAAGCTCCTTCCTATTCTGGGGAGGAGTGAAGGACACAGAAAAACTAGACTTTTTTTTTTTTTTTTCTTTTCTTTATAACCTTCTTTCCTGGGAAATGGAGTGGAAAGTTTTTCTCCTATGTGGAAGCATGGGAGTGCAGAGTTAAGTGTTTCTCCCTAACAATAATAATAATGTCTTATGTTTAGTGAGCACTTATGTGCCAGGCATTATTCTAAGTGCTTTATATATTTTACCTCATTTAAACCCTACAGTTGTCCTTTTATAGAAGAGGATGCTGGCACAGAGAACTTAAGTAACTTTCCTAAGATTACACAACTACTAAATAGCAGAGCTGAGATTCAAGGCCAGATAATCAATAACTGTTTACTGAATAAATGTTTTGTAATAAGTGGTACATTTTTATTCTATAGTCCTTCAATTAATAAGTTTTGTAAATTTATAAGGCATGCTTATCTTGCCCTGTACTAGCTTTTTAAAAAAAATTAATTAATTTACTTTTGGCTGCATTGGGTCCCCATTGCTGCGCGTGGGCTTTCTCTGGTTGTGGTGAGTGGCCGCTACTCTTTGTTGTGGTGCATGGGCTTCTCACTGCAGTGGCTTCTCTTGTTGCAGAGCATGGGCTCTAGGAGCACGGGCTTCAGTAGATGTGGCACCTGGGCTCAGTAGTTGTGGCTCGTGGGCTCTAGAGCACAGGCTCAGTAGTTGTGGAGCATGGGCTTAGTTGCTCCGCGGCATGTGGAGTCTCTCCAGACCAGGGCTTGAACCCGTGTCCCCTGCATTGGCAGGTGGATTCTTAACCACTGCACCACCAGGGAAGACCCCCTGTACCAGCTTTCAAATGAACACCTGACATATAGGTTGAATCTCCTTAAAAAGTTTTTTTTCCTTTCTTTCTTTTTCAAGAAAGCCATAAGCAGGATTTCCAGTCAAGAAGATATAATAAGTGCACACTGTGAGACCCTCTGTGGAACCAAACAAAAAATAGCAATTGACGAAATCAGAGAAGTTTAAAGAGGCATACCTTGCTAAAACAAACAAAGAGCAAGATAATAAACATCTCTGGAACAGAAATGGAATAGAAATGCAAAGATGTGGGCAGAAGCCTTGGGTGTTGGCTGAAAGATGTGCTCCTCTGGGCAAAATGAACACTAAATGAGCATAAAAGCTGAGATAGGGCTCTCCCTATTACAAAAGGAGACTGAAAAAAGATATCTTAGAGAAACCACCAATCTTTAAGGATAATTTTAAAAGGGAAAAAATCTTAAAAGCTAGCAAAGAGAAAGGAAATATTACCTATGAATTAGACAGACAGCAGACTTCTCCTCAGCAACAGTAGTTGCCAAGAGAAATATATTTTCAAAGTGCTGTTAACTGTTAATGTACAATTCTATTTCTGGCAAGCTTTCAGTCAAGAGTGAGGGTGAAAGAAAGACAGTTTTAAGTACACAAAGACTGAGGGTTTACTACCCACAGACCTTTTATCTATGCTGAATGTTGCAGATAGAGAAGTGATTCCAAAGGGAAGATGTGGGATCTAACAGCAAGTTACAGCACGGTGCAAAAAAATGGTAAAACATCAATGAATTTAATTAACTACTGACAAACTAAAAAGCACATGAAAACTAATATACAATAAGCTTGTATGTTTTAAGATAAAACAAATGACCATTGTTGTTCAAAGTATAGTCTATGGACTAGTCTAAGAACTGTCACCAGTCTGTGGTAAGCCAAGTATAAAAAGAATGGAGACATGTATGTGTATGGCTGAATCCCTTTTCTGTGCACCTGAAACTATCACAACATTGTTAATCAGATGTACTCCAATATAAAAGAAAAAGTGAATGTAAATGGTTTTTTTTAATTAATTAATCTATCTATCTATCTTTGGCTGCACTGGGTCTTTGTTGCTGTTCATGGGCTTTCTCTAGTTGCGGCGAGCGGGGACCACTCCTTGCTGTGGTGCACAGGCTCCAGGTGCGCAGACCCCAGCAGTTGTGGCACGTGGGCTCAGGAGTTGTGGCTCGCGGGCTCTAGAGCACAGGCTCAGTAGTTGTGGCGCATGGGCTTAGTTGCTCCGTGGCATGTGGGATCTTCCCAGACAAGGGCTCAAACCCATGTCCCCTGCATTGGCAGGCGGATTCTTAACCACTGCGCCACCAGGGAAGCCCTGATGTAAATGTTTTTAAACATTTATAGCAATTTGACATTATTGTGCCTTTTTTGTATTTTATAAAAGTATCAGCTCACAGTGGATTGAAGGAAAAGCAACTGACCGTTTCCCAGAGAGTTTGAGGAGCACTACTCTAGACAACAGTACTAAGGTGAGGGAGGCTGTTTAAAGAGTAAGACTCATTGAGGTCATTGATTTGTTCGGGAGGAGGATAGAGACAGTAAACAAGTTTAGAATTTCTTAGAAAGACTTGTGGTCGAGTGTGCATGTTAAAAATGTAAAGATACCTAAATGCTAGAAACAGAGTATAGATTTTTAATTAGCAGAGGGAAAAAAGGGAATATAAGGAGTAGAAAACTTTGTCAACTTGATAGGAGTCAGAAAAGGAAAACAAAAAAGAAAACAAGTGGTAAATAGAAACATGCAGTACAGTGATAAAAATAAGTCCAAATATACTTGTAATCACAGTCATTGAATATGGATAGCATATCTGTGGCTGAAATATTTCATAAACGATTAAAAAATGCTAAATCAGCAAGGCTTTAAGAACGTATGTTCTGGGCTTCCCTGGTGGTGCAGTGGTTGAGAATCTGCCTGCCAATGCAGGGGACACGGGTTCGAGCCCTGGTCTGAGAAGATCCCACATGCCACGGATCACCTAGGCCTGTGAGTCACAACTACTGATCCTGCGCATCCGGGGCCTGTGCTCCGCAACAGGAGAGGCCACGATAGTGAGAGGCCCACGCACCGCAATGAAGAGTGGCCCCCGCTTGCCACAGCTAGAGAAAGCCCTCGCATAGAAACGAAGACCCAACACAGCCAAAAAATTCAAAAAATTAAAAAATAAAAAAAAAAGCTTTAAAAAGAATGTATGTTCTGGAGACTTCCCTGGCGGTCCAGTGGTTAAGACTCCACACTTCCAATGTGGGGGTGTGGGTTCGATCCCTGGTCAGGGAACTAAGATCCCATGTGCTGCATGGCACAGCCAAAAAAAAAAAAAAGAAAAATTGTACTGTACAGAAGGGAAAGGTTATACTTGTGAAGCAGTAGGAAGCATGTTTTAAAGCAACTTTAAAAATACTGACTGAAGTTTTTGTTGACCAGTTCTTCAGCATTCTTGTTTTTTTACATTAGCTATAACCAGAAACAGCTTGTTATTGCTTCTGATGACTATGTTGCTGTTAATCCTTCCTCTGTCCACGTTAAAGTGTCTTCAGCCACCATGAGTCTAAAAGCTGAAACTTTTTATTTGCTCAAAACTTTTGCCTCTTTGTTTATCTGCTTCTCAGAAAGGCTTTACTCATTTCTGTTGAGTTTTTAGGAACCTAGTAAATCTCTCAACTTTTTACTGTATTGGATGAGTATTGAGTCTCACTCCCAGGGGTGTCTTTGGAAACTAATACACTTGAAAATCTTTGACTAAAATATATACTGTGGGTTTGAATCCTTCATTCAGTAACTTCTGTTGGCCTTATTAGGGAGTGATATCTTGTTAATTTTATGTAGTAAAATTTCATTTATTTGGCATACAAATGTGTACATACTTAACAGCAATGCAGACAAATAAATAATTGAATAGGTGATAAAATCTATCTTTAGTTGTAAACGTGATTCATGATTTTTTTCTGTCAGTAAATATCAAGTACCTCCTATGTGCCCATTATTAAACTAAGTACTGTGGGATACAAAAGTATTAGATGCAGAGTCACAAACACTTATTCTTTTAGCAGAGATAAAACAGCATTTATTCCAGAAGAGCTCCAGTTTACAAATAGTTTAGTTTGAAAAATTATTTTTGATGTCAGTTGTTTGGGTCTTAACACAGGTGAATTATAGCAGAACATTAAGTAATTTGAAGAGAACCTTAGGAAGAAGTTGGTGAATAAGGCTAGGTGATCTGGAGAGATGTTTCCCAGGTGGATTTTACTGCTAGGATGGCTGTTGGGGGAGTATGGGAAATGAGAGGCTGTTGGGCCAGCTCTTGGTCCAATAAGCTGGAAATTTTTCAGATCCCTGTACAGGAGTTTTGCCTTTAATATAGACATGTAAAATTATCTTTGCCTGAATTTCCTTTTGGCAACTATTCTTTTTGGAAGGCTGCTGACAGCTACCTGGGTGAATGGAGTCAAATTGATGTGAGTTTAATTCCAGGCACCACTGCTTACCTTTGAAAGAGATTTTGGGCAAATTGAATCATCTCTGAGTTTGTTTTTTCATCTGTAAATGGAGATAACAATTTCTAGATAACAATTTCTACCTCATAAATTGTTTTGAATATTAAAAGTGATATAATGTATATTACAAGGCTGGCACATGAGTAGAGTTCAATAATATATGGAAACTACTACTCACTAGACTCTAAACCCTATGATAATAGGGATTACATCTCTAATGCTTACCACTGTCAGCAGTTGTGTCCCTTGAACCGTGCCTGGCTTGTAGTAGGTGCTCATTTTGTTAATGAATGCAGGTGAATCCTTGCTATATTTAGGACTATCGTAGCAATAATTGAGATTCAAAATCTCGAGGAGATGGTATTTTTCTCTCCTACCCTACCTTATATCTAGCTCCAACTTTTGGAGTTTTATTCTTATGTAACTCATACTGTCATAACTCTATGGTGTTATTGATAAAGTACAAAGAGCTTTAGATTGTTAAGAATTCTTGTTCTCAGACTTAAAACTATAGCAGCAATGTCTTCAGAGTCCAGTAGATGGCAATGCTTTCTCATTTTAATGGAAAAAAAAAATTAAAGCAGGAGTAGAATCCAAATAAAAAGGATCAAACCTTTTTGGAATAATGACACTCCCAGGAGATTAAAATAGCAATTTGGTGATTACTTTCACAAACGCAGCCACATGATTTGACCATCTCAAGTACATAGTCCAGCTGAGATTGAAGATTTAGCGACAACAGCAAGTTTCAGGGTCTGTTTTGAGAGCCTGTACAAATGAAAATTCCTTATCTTTTTCAAGGCATGATACTTTTGAAAAGTAGAAAAGCTGAGTTCTAATTCCAGTTTTGTTCTGGTACTGTGTTCTTTGAGCAAATCACTTAACCTCTGTTAGTTTTAGGTTCCTCATTTCAAAAGTAAGAAAATTCTTATCAGCTGATTAATGCTAGAGGGAATATTAGAGTTATCTAGCTCAACACCCTTATCTCAGGGATGAAGAAACCGAGGCTCAGGGAGCCTCCTGACCTCTTGAACTTGGCATGGAAAGTTAGTTTTATGCTTTAAGTGGTAACTTAGACATAGCTATAATAATATCATATATATAATATTTAAAAATCACTACATACTTTCATAGCTCTTTTGCCTTTAAGGATTTGCCTGTAAATTATTTTACTCCATTCTTACAACAACCTGTGGGGAAGGCAGAGCAACTATTATTAGAAGTTTTAGTAGTAGTAGTAGCAGCAGGCCTGTAATGGCTAACAGTTAGTATTTGGGGAATAAATGAATGGCCAGCATATCAGGATGAGTTGGTGGCAGAACCAGGACCAGGACACATATTTCTGTCTTTCTAGACATGCGCTTTCTTCATTACACCATGTCACTTGTGTAAAAGTGAGGAGTAGATGATTTTCAACATTAAATTCCTTTTTGAGGTTCCTTCCATCATTTTATTTGACTGTGATTTTGATTAAATGCTATTAGAGGTATCTTCAACTTATAGCAACTCAGGTGGTCAGGTATTAGTATTTTTGTTTTCAGAATGAGGACGCTGAAACCTAGAAAAGTTGAGATTTTTGTTTAGTCAGCTTTATAGAACTGAGAAATTAAAAAGATGGCTATTTTCCTCTTGCTGGTTAAATTCATGGATGCTAACTTATTTCCAAAGCACGTCCCATGTGGTGCTCAAGCAGAACATTTAGAAGTGGGGATTAAGTATGTCAAGCAGCCTATGTTTTAACAACAGAGAAAGGGATATGGTATAACTTCTACCCAGGTCTCTCAGTACGTCATCAAGTAAAAGTTGGAAGATCACAAAAATAGCTCATTCTGTACATACTCTACTCAGATTTCCTCCCAGAGCTCCCCCTACCCCCAACAGGTTACAAAATACAAGAAACAGACCAGACAGATCCTAAGGGGCTGTTTCTAGTAACTGCCTGCTTTGTTACAAAACATCTAGGTATCTGAGCTCAGTTTAAATCCAGGGTGAAACTTTGTTTCTGAATTATTTGAGCTGGTTTGATATCCTAGTAACAGTATTACTCCAGGTAGGTATGGAGCTTTTGAAAACTACCATTGCTAGTTTTCATTTACTGAGTACCTACTATATGTCAGACACTCTAGTATCTACTTTACATGTTTTGTTTAATCTGTGTAACAACTCCATTAGGTAATTATTGTCATTTTATAGGTACAGTATCCTAGAGAAAAGGTTCACGTACTAATCCCAAGCTTACTTAGTAAGTAGCAGAACCATGATTTGAAACCAGGTCTGATTTATTCAAAGGCTTTTTCTTTTAACAACTGTGCTACGTGGTATCTCTACATTCTTTCCTATTTCACATAGCATGTCAAAGTACCACATCACTATCTTTACATTTAACCAGAGATATCCACTATGTGCGTTGTGAGAATCAAATGAGAGAGTACATGGGAAAGTGTTTTGAATAGTATAAAGTGCATTATTATACAGACTTTGGGTATTTATTATTGTAGAGTGGGCATGCAATGCCCATGAGGCCATCAACCCACCAAAGTCTACAGAAGTTCCACATATTAGTCACTCTATTTGGCTTCCCTCTGAATCTTTTTTTTTCCTTTTCTCTTGGATCAAATTAGCTTCTGACAGATGTTTGGAAAATCATCTCATCCTGTAATTCATATTTATAAATCCTGTGGTCCTCATTCTCTCTCTTCATTGATGCCAGAGAATAATCTGGGAAAACGCCACATTTCCTGTTATGAATTTGGAGGATCTTGTCTCCTTAGCACAATTTTTGAGCTTTTCAGAATTTTAATACTGGAAAATTCAAAGCCAAGCATGGTTCTTCATGTAGATGTTTTAGATTGTTAGAAAGTAAACAGAAACAGAGCTCCAGACTCATCCTCACTAGGGGATTCAGAGAGTTGGAAATTTTGTTTAAATTTTGAAAACTTGTCTTTACTATTCTTTCTTAGATTTGTAATTAGGGCATTCTTGACTTTTTTTCCTTTCCCTTCTGTGAGTCAGTTTTGGTTTAAATTGTTCCTCTAGAAAGCTGGGAATCTTTTCTTCTCTTCTTTTCTTTTTATTTTATTTATTTATTTTTTTACCTAGTTAACGTGGCACCACTGTTGCCTTTTCTTCCCTCTCACTTCTCTTCTCTCACAGTTACAGTAACTGTGTATACATCCTTCTTCCTGTTAGGGCATAAGCTCCTTTAGGGCTGAGGTTGTGTCTTACTCACTTTTTGGGTCCCAGGATTTAGTGTAGACTTTGCTTAGAAGATATTTTTCTGGAGTGAATGAAACCCACTAAGATCGCATGGTTCCTATCTCTATTCTGTAGTATACTTTTCTCTGAAAGGATGACTACTTTAGCAGGGTCACTTTTAGTCCTCTTGTTATGGAGTTGCATTGATGACATTTAATGCACTTCATATTTGGAGTGTGTGACTATGATTTTGATTATTTTTTGAGGGTAGTTTAAAACACTGAAGTGTGAACAAGAACCTCTTCATCCCTGTTGACTTGAATTAAAAAAAAAGAATTGATTTTAGTTTCAAGATCTGTATACCTTTGCTTAATCACACTGTTCTTATTTTCATTGCTTCTTACTGTTTTGAAGGAGAAGAAAACATCTGCTGTCTCAAATCTCAGACTAGATCTGGGGGAATGTACATATTCAGCTCAGGTTCAGTGTCGAAGAAGAGGTCTTGCTTTCCCTCCTTAATAGCTCAGCATCTGGGCTTTGTCAGAGCCCAGGGGCAGTGGGTGTCCAAGGCTCGAAGGTGTTTGACAGAGACATGTGCACATTTTTTCTTGGTTTAAACTTGCCTGACCCTTAAAAGTGTGTTAATGTCCAAATGAACATACACACATAGGAACACAGGCTGTCCTTTGATTCATCAGGTAGCCATTTTAGGAGGAGTTGTACAAATAAATACTATATTTTTTAAAAGTATACTCATTGCATCTGAAAAGGTGCTCAAGTTGTAGAATGAGCCATTGGTTTTTTTCCTTGTCCATTATGATTTCTTACTCTACCTAAATAAGTAGAAGAAGGACTATTTGCAGAGCTCACTTACGGTCTAAAGAGTAACATGTAGTCCACTATCAGTCCCACTAGAGCAAGCTTTTGCTGGGGCCCTTAAGCTATTGTCCTCAGGCTTCCACTTGGGCCTTTTGTCTTCTCATTAACACATTATCTCTGGATCATTCAGATCTCTCCCAAGTCTACATCGCCAATCAGCGCTTCCATATATCTAGACTTGAGTCAGATTGCTTGGATGTTTCAGAGACACATACTCCACGATTGCCAAACTGAGCTCAATTCCTTCCCACTCTAAGAAAACCTCCTCTTATTGTGTTCCTTAGTTCAGTGAACCATACTGCTGTCCATCCACTTTCTCAAGTCAGAACAAGGAGCCATCCTGAACACCTCCCTCTTTTTTTGAGTCACTTTTTTGAATCACTTCTTAAGGTGTCTGCTGAACATCTGCTTCTTTCCTAGTTCTTGCCATTCATTGTAGCAAGATTTATCTTCCTAAAATTCTCATCATGTCCCTCCTTTATTCAAATCAATTCGGGGTAATTAATGACTTTTAAGGTCTTATTGTGATCTGATTCCTGATTTTGAAGCACCCCACCCATAACACTTTAAGCTAAAATTTATGCATCTCAGTTTTAGAGCTTAGATCTCCTTTCCATTGAAAGGTTTTCTGTGACATACCCCCTAAATCCAGTTTGGATACCCCTCTATCTGTGCTCATAGCACCTTGCCTTTCATTTTTCTTGTCACTATCCTTAACCAGTTATATTATGATTACCCATTTGCTCATCTTTCTTTCTTACTAGACTGTACACTGTGTAAGGGCAGAGACAGTGTCTGTCTTTGGCACTGAATTATCCCTAGTGCTTAGCACTGTGCCTGGCATGTAGTAATAATTCAGTAGATATTTGTTGACTGAGTGAATGAATATTGTTGTAGCAGATCATTAAAAATTCTGGCATATACTACTTTTTGTCATCAGTTGTATAGCTCGTTATTCAAAATTCTAGTTCATCTATGTTTAAATAGTTTCTGACCACTTCTGCATAGACATCTGCCATTTGCAAATTATTAGACTTTATTTTTTAAATAAATTTATTTATTTATTTATTTTTGGCTGTGTTGGGTCTTCGTTGCTGAGTGGGGGCTACTCTTCGTTGCCGTGTGTAGGCTTCTCATTGCGGTGGCTTCTGTTGTGGAGTACAGGCTCTAGGCATGCGGGCTTCAGTATTTGTGGCTTGCGGCGTCTAGAGCACAAGCTCAGTAGTTATGGCACACGGGCTTAGTTGCTCCGTGGCATGTGGGATCTTCCCGGACCAGGGCTCGAACCCGTGTCCCCTGCTTTGGCAGGCGGCTTCTTAACCACTGCACCAGCAGGGAAGCCCCCTGTTATACTTTAAATGGATCTCTTCATTTTTCTCTCCAAGTTTGCTTTCCCTTCCAGTTTTTTACATTTTTATTAACTATTTTTCCATTTATCCAGGCCTCAAATTTTGCAGTTAGTTTTGATTGATTTCTTTTATCCACTCGATTCAGTCAGCTACTAGACTCTTTTGAGTCCTTTGAAATCACTCATATATATGGCTACTTTTCCATATCCATTGCCATGATCCAAGCTCAGCCTGGCACCCTGTAAGGCTGGATTACTGCGGTAGTTTTCTGGCAGGCCTATGGCCCTGGTCTCTTTGTATCCACTTTGTCTTATTCAGCACTGCCTAATTAATCTTCCTAAAGCATACTTTCGTTTTTTTTATTCCTTTGCTTAAAGGTTGTATGGAATAACTTCTTGTCTGCTAGATGTGTCCAAATCTCTGACCTAATTTCCTTTTCTCCATCAACCTAAATTCAGTGAGTGGTATAGTACTTTTGGTTATATCTCTGCTTTTATCTTCTTTTCTCTGTCTCTCTCTTTTTTTCTTCAGAGTTTGAGCACTCATTACCTCTAGTATGTGTGGATTTTTAGAATAGCCTCCTAACGGTTGTCTGGACATTCTGCTTCCCTTAATTTGTCATATTTGTCATTACCAAAGTAACCTTCCTTAAATGCAGCTCTGATCATTGTCCTACACTGTCAGAAACCTTTCATGAGTCCAATAAGCATGTAGGTTGTCTCCCTTTTTAGTATGACATTTGAGGCTTTCTGTGCTCTGGCCCTCTCAACTTAGTTATAAAGCTATATCTCCCACTATTTCCCCCTCCAGGGTTCCAAGTAATTTTGACATTGGAGCTGAACAAATTGGACCACTATTTAATCTTCTCTGAATACAGCTTATGTTTTCCTACTGTCATGCTTTGGCTAAAGGTGTTCAGTCTGTGTGGGACTTTCCTTCACTGCTATTCAGCTTTCTATGCTTCTTAATCTGTCCCAGATATTGCTACCCCTGCTGCAGCCTTTGATATTCCTGCTTCTACTAGATGGAATCTTTACCATATTGGAACTCCTGTAGCTTTTCTTTTTAACCTTTCTTATGGCACCTTTGCAGCTTTTACTTCACTTGGAACCTTAACTGGGTTATATACTTTATAGTATATTGGGTTGTATACTTTTATAAGGATGATAGCAATTGCCTGACACCCTGTATGTATAAGATGTTCAGTAAACACTGAAATGAATAAGTATATATGTATAATGTTGTTTGCTTCGTTAACAGTTATCCTGTCAAGTGGATTATTTTAGTAGAACTTTTATTGTTTTAATAAAGGATAGTCTTATGATTGTTGTAGCAGCTGAAAACTCTCAAAATGTACAGTTACATGTTTTAAAAGGTGACTCATTCAGCGATCTAGTACAGGGATAATCAAATTACAGTCCCCACATGTTTTTATATGGCCTGGGAGCTAAGAATGATTTTTACATTTGTAAAGAATTTGAAGGCGAAAACAAAGAAGAATATGTGATGGAGATGATGTGGCTTGCAAAGCCTAAAATATTTGCAATCTGGCTGTTGACTGAGAAAGTTTCTTGACCACTGATCTAGAAACACACCTGATCATCTGCCTGGAGTTACTCTTGCTCATTGGATATGTGTAATTATCTGTTTCCTTGAATGGTTTAATAGGCACTCACCCAGACTAGTGCCTATTCTGTTCTCTTCCTTGAAAAAGAATTGTTAGGCCTGGCTTCAGAAGAATTTTGAGTGACATGTAAATCTCCTCTGGGTTCTTTGACACTTGGCAGTATCTCACACAGATAACCAGATACAAATGAGCCATTTCTTTCCATTATGATCCTTCATCAGAGGTCTGCCGGGATCACACATCTGGTGAAGTTAGATGTCATTCAGAGCAAGGCTCTTAGCATATTTCAAGAATGTTAATTGCTAAGTGGTGGCTGAAGCAGAAGGGTTTAATAATGTCCTTGAGTTGCCTTAAATGTACATGGACCCAGAATTTTAGACCTGAAAAAGGTCTTAGAGATCAAGTGTAGCATGGTCATTAAGAACATGAGCTGTGGAGCCAGACTACTTGGCTCTTCTAGTTAATCCTCTCTGTGTCTCAGTTTCCTTACCTTTAAAGTGGGGATAATAATAGTACCTGTTTCACAAGGTTGTGTGAGTATTAAACATGTTAACCCTTAGCATTAACATTGAAACGTTAATTTAACATGGAAAACAACACTGCCTGGCATACTGGAAATGCTCATACATGTTACTTTTGTGTTTGGCTATTATTGTTTACTATTGTTTACATTAGTAGTAGTCTCATCTCATTTTGTAGTTAAAGAAACTGAGGCTTAGAGGGGTTAAATGATTTTCTTCACTTCCATGACAGGCAGAGGGGGTTAAGACCCAGAATCCTCGCTGTAATCTGTTGCTTTTAGTTGTCCGTTAGCTGTATGTTAGTGAGTGTGGATAAGTTGGGGTTTTTTTTGTTTTTTTTTGCGGTACGTGGGCCTCTCACTGCTGTGGCCTTGCCCGTTGCAGAGCACAGGCTATGGACGCGCAGGCCCAGTGGCCACGGCTCACGGGCCCAGCCGCTCCACGGCATGTGGGACCCTCCTGGACCGGGGCACGAACCCGCATCCCCTGCATTGGCAGGTGGACTCGCAACCACTGCGCCACCAGGGAAGCCCCTGGCTAAGTTTTTAATAGAAGAAATGTTTGGCAGCTTTTTGCATAAAATAAGTATAACTAAGTGGAATGTCATTAATCATTTCTCCTGAGAATCTTAAATTTACTTCTAGTGTCTTTTTGGGTTTTGTAGCTCATTTATAGGATTATCTCCTGTCTCTGTCCTTTCTTTTCAGCTGCTCTCATGATATGTAGATTATTTCATAGCCAACTCTCTCTCTTGTTTAAAAAAATTGAGCTGAAATCCACGTAACATAAAATTAAGCGTTTTTGTTTTGTTTTGGTTTTGGTTTTTTTTGGCCATGCTGCATGGTTTGCGGGATCTTAGTTCCCCGACCAGGGATCGAACCTGGGCCCCAGCAGTGGAAGCACTGAGTCCTAACCACTGGACCACCAGGGAATTCCCTAAGCATTTGAAAGTGTGCAGTTCAGTGGCACTTGGTATGTTCACAGTGCTGTGCGAACACTACCTCCATTAAGGTGCATGACATTTTCATCACCCCAAAAGAAAATGCCCATTAAGCATTCACTCTTCATTTTGCGCTCCCCAACCCCCAGCAAACACCAACCTGCTTTTCTCTCTATGGATTTGCCTATTCTGAGTATTTTATATAAATGTAATCATACAATATGTCATCTTTTATGTCTGGCTGCTTTCACTTAGCTTGAGTTTCTGAGGTGCATCCATATGTAGCATGTATCAATACTTCTTTCCTTTTTATGGCTGAATGATATCAACATTGTATGAGTACTCTGTACCACATTTTGTTTATCCATTCATCCACTGATTGATGTTTGAATTGTTTCTACCTTTTGCCTATTGTGAATAGTGCTGCTATGAACATTTATGTACAAGCATTTGTTTTCAGTTCTTTTGGTTATATAACTAGGAGTGGAATTGCTAGATGGTAGTAATCCTATGTTTAACTTTTTGAGGAATTGCCAAACTTTTTTCCACAGCTGCTGACCACTTTATGTTCCTGACAGCAATATATTAGGGTTCTTAATTTCTCCACATCCTTAACCAACACTTATGTGCTGTTTTTTGTTTTGTTTTCTTTTAATTTTATTTATTTATTTATTTTTTAACTTTTCCTAGTGGGTATGAAGTGATATCTCATTGTGATTTTGATTTGCATTTCCCTAATGACTAATGATGTTGAGCATCTTTTCATGTGCTTATTGGCTATTTGTATATCTTTTTTGGAGAAGTGTCTCTTTAAGTCCTCTGCCCATTTTTTAATTGGGTTGTTTGTCTTTTTTGTTGTTGGGTTGTCAGAGTTCTTTATATATTCTGAATATTAGACTTTTATCAGATATGTGATTTGCATATATTTTCTCCCATTTTGTGGGTTGTTTTTTCACTTTCTTTATAGTGTCCTTTGATGCACAAAAGTTTAATTTTGATGAAGTCCAGTTTATGTTGTTTCTTTTGTTGCTGTTACTTGGGGCATCATATCTAAGAACCATTGGCAAATTGAAGGTTATACAGATGTACCCTTGTGCTTTCTTCTAATGGTTTTAGCTCTCACAGTTAGGTCTTTGATCCTAATTGTAATTCTTGTATATGGTGTTAGGGATGGGTCCAACTTTATTCTTTGCATGTGGCCATACAGTTGTTTCAGCATCGTTTGTTGAAAAGACTATTCTTTCTGTCCTGGCACCTTTGTCTAAAATCAGTTGACCATAGACATATTGAGTTTATTTAGTATTCTTGGTTCTATTCCATTGATCTATATGTCTGTACTTATGCCAATACCACACTGTTTTTTGTTTGTTTGTTTTAACCTCTTTATTGGAGTATAATTGCTTTACAATGGTGTATTAGTTTCTGCTTTACAACAAAGTGAATCAGTTATACATATACATATGTTCCCATATCTCTTCCCTCTTGTGTCTCCCTCCCTCCACCCTCCCTATTCCACCCCTCTAGGTGGTCACAAACCACCTAGCTGATCTCCCTGTGCCATGCGGCTGCTTCCCACTAGCTATCCACCCTACGTTTGGTAGTGTATATATGTCCATGCCACTCTCTCACTTTGTCACAGCTTACCCTTCCCCCTCCCCATATCCTCAAGGCCATGCTCTAGTAAGTCTGTGTTTTATTCCCGTCCTACCCCTCGTCTCTTCATGACATTAAGATTCCATATGTATGTGTTAGCATATGGTATTTGTTTTTCTCCTTCTGACTTACTTCACTCTGTATGACAGACTCCAGGTCCATCCACCTCACTACAAATAACTCAGTTTCATTTCTTTTTTATGGCTGAGTAATATTCCACTGTATATATGTGCCACATCTTCTTTATCCATTCATCTGTTGATGGGCACTTAGGTTGCTTCCATTTCCTGGCTATTGTAAATAGAGCTGCAATGAACATTTTGGTACATGATTCTTTTTGAATTATGGTTTTCTCAGGGTATATGCCCAGTAGTGGGATTGCTGGGTCGTATGGTAGTTCTATTTGTAGTTTTTTAAGGAACCTCCATACTCTTCTCCATAGTGGCTGTATAAATTTACATTCCCACCAGCAGTGCAAGAGTGTTCCCTTTTCTCCACACCCACTCCAGCATTTATTGTTTCTAGAGTTTTTGATGATGGCCATTCTGACCGGTGTGAGATGATATCTCATTGTAGTTTTGATTTACATTTCTCTAATGATTAATGATGTTGAGCATTCTTTCATGTGTTTGTTGGCAATCTGTTACCACACTGTTTTGATTACTGCTGCTTTGTGGTAAGTATTGAATTGGGAAATATGAGTCCTCCAACTTGGTATGTTGTGTTGATTTTCATTTATCAAACCACCCTCATGTACCTTGGGTAAATCCCACTTGTTCCTGGTGTAGAAATATTTTCTAAAAAATTATTTTTAGTTGTGGTAAGATATACATAATATAAAATTCACCGTCTTAACCATTTTTAAATGTACAGTGTGGTGGCATTAAGGACATGCACCTTGTTGTTCAACTGTCACCACTGTCCATCTCCAGAACTCTTTTCGTCTTATAAAACTGAAACTCTCTACCCATTAAGCAGTAACTCCCCATCTCCCCCTTCCCCAAGCCCCTGGCACTTACCCTTTTACTTTCTGTTTCTATGAATTTGACTACTCTTGGTATCTTATGTAAGTGGAATTATACAATATTTGTCCTTTTGTCACTGGCTTATTTTACTTATCATAATGTCCTCAAGGGTCATGCATATTATAGCAGAATTCTTTCCTTTTTAAGGCTAACTATATTCTATTGTATGAAAGTACAACATTTTGTTTTTCTGTTCATCTGTTGATGAGTACTCAGGTTGCTTCTACCCCTCAACTACTGTGAATAATGCTGCTATGAACATGGATGTACAAATATCTCTTTGAGTCTTTGCTTTCAGTTCTTTTGGGTATATACCCAGAAGTGGAATTGCTGGACCAGATGGTATAAGCCTTTTAGTATGCTGCTGGCTTAGCTTTGCTAGTACAGTTGACCTTTGAAGAACATGTGTTTGAACTGGGCAGGTCTACTTATATGTGGATTTTTTTTTTCAATAAATACAAAGTACAGCACTACAATCCACAGTTGGTTGAGTTCATGAACGCAGAATCATGCATACCAGAACCATGGATACAGAGAACTGACTGTAAAGTTATATATGAGGAGCTCAAGGCCAAGTGCAGACAGAGAGATGCAGGACCTGGGACACATGTCTTTATTTAGAGTCTGTGGGTAGAGTGCTTTGGGGTTCCTGGGCTAGGGCTGGATTGGTCAGTTCAAACCAAAAGAGCAGGCTTTTGGTAAGTTCCATGGAGATTTTTATCTAAGGGGTGTGTAAAGTATACAGGTGCTGGGAAGCAGGGGAGACTGTTGATCACAAGTCATTACAGAAGCTATATTTGCTTGTCACTCTGCATCCTGCTATCTAGGGTATGCACTCCATGGGGATTTTTATCTAAGGGGCGTATAAAGCATGCAGGTGCTGGGAAGCAGGGGAGACTTGATCTCAATCATAACAGAGCTACATTTGCTTGTGACTCTGCATCCTGCTATCTAGGGCATGCACTCCATGGGGATTCTTATCTGAGGGGTGTATAAAGCATTACAGGCACTGGGAAGCAGGGGAGACTTGATCACAAGTCATAACAGAAGCTACATTTGCTTATGACTCTGCATCCTGCTATCTAGGGCATGGACTTCCCTGAAAGGGGGTCTAGTGTTAGTTTAAGGTCCCTGCAGGCTGCTTGGCCAAACAAAATGGATGCCAGGGCAGCAGTACCATGGAGTAGCTTAGCTAAACTCTTTTACAACTTGTAGATCTGTTCAGACTTTCTGTTTCTTCTTGAGTCATTTTTTGGAGTTTCTGTGTTCCTAGGAATTTCCATTTTATCAAGGTTATCTGATTTGTTTGTATACAATTGTTCATAGTATTCTTCTATAATACTTCTTATTTCTATAAGATTGGTGATAATGTTCTCACTTTCATTCCTGATTTTAGTGATTTGAGTATTCTCTTTTTTTGTCTTGTTCAGTCGAGCTTAATGTTTGTCAATTTTATTGCTCTTGTCAAAGGACTAACTTGTTTTTTTTGATTTTTCTGTATTGTTCTATATTCTCTATTTCATGGATCTCTGCCCTAATCTTTATTATTTACTTCCTTCTTGCTTTGGGTTTAGTTTTTCATTTTCTATTTCCTTAAGGTGGGAGATTAGATTAATTGATTTGAACTCTTTCTTTTTTTAAATGTAAATGTTTACAGCTATACTTTTCCCTCTGAGCACTTTTTCACTGTATCCCATATGTTTTGATATGTTGTATTTTCATTTTTATTCTACTCAAAGTATTTAATAATTTACCTTATGATTTGTTCTTTGACCCACTGGTTGTTTAAGAGTATGTTATTTACTTTGTAGTTTGTGAATTTTCCAAGTTTCCTTCTGTTATTGATTTTTAGTTTCATTCCATTGTGATCAGAAAAGATACTTTGTATGATTTCAGTTTTTAGAAATGTATTGAGATTTGTTTTGTGGCTGAACATATGGTCTATCCTGGAGAATGTTCCATGTGCACTTGAGAAGAATATGTATATGGTTGTTGTTGGGTGGAGCATTCTGTATACATCTGTTAGGTCTAGTTGATTTATAGTATTTTTCGTGTCTTCTGTTTCATTGTTTATCTTTCTTATGGTTGTGCTACACATTGTTAAAAGTGAGATGTTGACTTCAGCTATTTCCCATTTTAGTTTTTGCAGTTTTGGCTTCATATGTTTTGTTATATGTTGCTAGGTACATATATGTTTATAATCATTTATATCTTCTTGACCTTTAAAAAATTATACAATATCCTTTTTTGTCTCTTCTAACATTTTTTTTGTCTTAATGTCTATTTGTCTGATATTAGTATACCCATTCCAGCTTTCTTTTGGTTACTGCTTACATGGAATATCTTTCTGTCCTTCCGTTTTCAACCTATTTGTGTTTTTGGTTCTAAAGTGCCTTTCTTGTAGACAGTATATAGTAGGTCATTAAAAAGAAAATCCATTCTTCCAATCTCTGCCTTTTAATTGTAGTGTTTAATTCATTTACACTTAATGTAATTACAGATGGAAGGACTTCTGCCACTTTTCGATTTGTTTTCTTATATCTTTTTTGTTCCTGAATTCCTCCGTTACTACCTTCTTTTTTTTGTGTGTGTGGTACGTGGGCCTCTCACTGTTGTGGCCTCTCCCATTGCAGAGCACAGGCTCCAGACACACGGGCTCAGTGGCCATGGCTCATGCGCCCAGCCTGCTCCGTGGCATGTGGGATTTTCCCGGACTGGGGCACAAACCTGTGTCCCCTGCATCGGCAGGCGGACTCTCAATCACTGCACCACCAGGGAAGCCCACTACCTTCTTTTGTGTTAGTTATTTCTCACATTCTGATTCCTTTCTCATTTCTTTTACTATATATCTTTTAGTTATTTTCTTAGTGGTTGCCCCAAGAATTACAATTAACATCTTAATATATAACAGTCTAGTTCAAGTTAATACCAACTTAGTTTTAATATCATATAAAACTTTTCTTCTATATAGCTCTGTTCCCCCATTTTTATGTTGTTGTCATCACAAGTTACATCTCTATAATTGTGTGCCCATCAAGATAGGCTTATAATGATTGCTTCATTTATTTGCTAATTGATTGATATTAAATGCTAAACCCACCTTACATTCTTAGAATAAATTCAGTCAATAACAATGCATTAGTATTTTATCCTTATAACGTATTGCTGGTCCCACTTGCTAATATTTTGCTAAGGATTTTTGTGTCTATATTCGTGAGGGATATTGGTCTATAATTGTGTTAGTTTGGGTGTGTGTGTGAGAGAGAGAGATAAGTTTTGGTATCAGTAATGCTGATCTTATGAATTGGAAATTGTTCCCTTACCCTCTGTTTTATGAAAGAGTTTGTGTTAAATTGATGATATTTTCTTTAAATGTTTGATATAATTCAGTGAACCCATCTGGACCTAGACTTTTTTTGTGGAAAGATTTTCAATTACTTATTCACTTAAAAAATAGTTATTCAGATATTGTTGTTTTATTGTTAATCAGTTTTGTCATGTTGTGTTTTTTCAAGGATTCATCTAAGTTGTTAAATTTGTTGGCACAAAGTTGTTTATAATATTCTCCTAATAACCTTTTAATGTCTGCAGCAATGTGACTTTTAGAAAATGCTTGTGCTAGCATTATAGCAAACATTTATACAGTGCTTATCACATACCTTTTACTTCACAAATATCAGCTCTTTTAATTCCCACAACAATTTGTGAGGTAGATAATATTACCATCTCCATGTTATAGATGAAGAAACCAAAGTTAAACTAAAAGAAGTTAGGTGCCTTGTTCCAGATTACAGAGCTGGTGTATTAAGGGCTTAAACTGTAATCCAGGTGGTCTGGGTCCAGAGTCCTTTTTTCTTAACTACTATTTACTTTGCCTTTCTGAAATGCCAGATAGCTGTTCTGTTCTTCCTATGGAATTGTGCTGTGTTCTCTCTAGAAACCATCCTTGCTGCCACCACCTTTACGCCACTGAGTGGAAATACTTGTTTCTGGTATTCCTAATTAAAACTTGGAATGCCTTTTCCCCTATAAAAACATTACATATGATGGCTAGGCATACTTGAAATATTATTGTTAATACTCTTCTTCAGCCACATAATATGTTAAAAAGACTTCTGGGGCTTCCCTGGTGGCGCAGTGGTTGAGAATCTGCCTGCCAGTGCAGGGGACACAGGTTCGAGCCCTGGTCTGGGAAGATCCCACATGCCGCGGAGCATCTAGGCCCGTGTGCCACAACTACTGAGCCTGCGCGTCTGGAGCCTGTGCTCCACAACGAGAGAGGCTGCAGCAGTGAGAGGCCTGTGCACCACGATGAAAAGTGGCCCCCGCTCGCCACAACTAGAGAAAGCCCACACACAGAAACGAAGACCCAACACAGCCAAAAATAAATAAGTAAATAAATAAAATTAAAAAAAAAAAAAGACTTCAGGGGTTTCACTGGGAAGTTCACCAAAAGTTATAATGTGAAACATTGTTTCTGTGGGAAAATGTTAGAAGAAATTTATTTTAAATTCACTTGCCTATAAGGTTAAACTTCAATTATATGAAAGTGTTTCTTAACTTTTTTCTAATTTCTTAATGATTTGAATTTACTGAGTTGTTATTGAATCATAATTTAAAAAATACTAACATAATGGTTAATTTGGACACATATTTTGTTTTACTTTGACTAATTTGTTAATTAATGTCTTTTAGGGTTATTCAGATGCTCAGAAGAGTATTCTTCTTCAGGTGGATCAGAACTGTGTTCGCAATTCTTATGATGTCTTCTCTTTGCTGCGGTAAGAAACTTCTTAGAGTCCTCTTGCATTTTGTCAAGAATCTTCCTCATTCTGAGTTTGTGACATTTCGATGTGAGGAAATGTATGGAATCTTTAGAAGCTGTTACTCAGACTTAGCATTTTTTAGTGAGAGCTTCATAAATTTTGTAGCTACAGTGATTTATCTCTTTTACAAAATCTTTGGAAAGCCATTTTTTTCCTCTGGACAGTGGGAGAGAGTGATTGGAAGCCAGTGATCTTAAAACAGGGACATGAGCTGTTTCCAGTCTTCTGCACAATAAAGAGCAGCAACCAGAGGTACAAAATTTAGACTTATCAAAACTTTAACAACTATGGCATTACTAGAAAACCCCTTCAATAGCCCCAGACATAGCTTAGAGTTTTGATCTGCTGTTCATCTTAAAAGAATCATATTTGGCAAGGCAAAGGAGTTCTGCGTGAATCTCATGTGTTTAGAGGCTTAACTGCCTCAGCTCTATATTTTCATAATGTCTGGGCTTAATTTTGAAAGATTTTTAAATTTGGTTTTAATTTTCAATGTGGTAGATCATCAAGGACATTTCCCCAGGAGGCAGGCTACCAAAATAAATGCAATTTAAAATAAAGTTAAGAGTGACACTCAACCTGTGTTCACCCTACTCAGACAGATGATTCATTGAAATTCGATTTTGGCAGTATTTCCTAATGTTTACATAACACATCATAAATTCCAGACCATTAGACATTCTCTATATATCTACTAGAGGAAGAGTCCAGAAGGATGATTGGACTCTTATCCAACTGGATGATTGTTTATTTTTAAAAAATTATGAAATGGGCTTTTCCTTTGCAAATTTTGAATCTTACTGTACATAATGGTAGAGAGTTTGCTGACATGGACTATGTAAAATGCTCTTAAGAGACAATGATTTCAACTGAAGTAACCACACACATTTGACGACTTTTGACTCTTACCTGAGAGGTACTTTCACTTTTACTTCTTAGGATATGTGCCAGAATGGACAGAATTTAGTAATTGGATGGTGGAGATAGAAAGCAGGAGGTGTCTATTATATAACTCTTATTTTTGAGCCTATTCAGTTTGGGACTACATTGAGTTTTAAGTATTGAAAAGAGGAATGTACAGAAATAGTTTGAAATGTGAGGAAGAGACTAATATTTCTTGGCCTGTTTTACTCTCAGTAAAATGAGAGTATAGATACTATAATTTTTAAAGATATTTTCCAAGTATGAGATTGTGTGATCTCATTGGAGAAATCAGTGGAATTAAAAGAAAAGGGAATACAGAGTCAGTGAGAAGAGGAGGAGTTAGGAAAGGTAGCATCATAGAATCTGAGAGATTAGAGATTTAAGGAGTATTGAAGGCTCTGTACTGTAGTGATACAGGACAATACGAGCTGAAGAAAGACCGTAGGATCTTGAGAATCAACTTGATATAATGGAGAATGCTTTGATTGACCTGACTCTGACTTTAATTATCCTTGATTTATCCTAATTCATTTAACCTAATTGTTCAAAATGTGGAAGCAGTGATGTTTCAAATTTGTTTAATTTATAAGCATTTTCACATCTGTTATCTTATTCTCCTAGAAGTTTTTTTGTGTTCATAAATCAGGGATCAGCTTTTGTCTTCCATGTAGAAGCTGAGGCCAAGGACCGTTAAATGATTTACTTATCTTAGGGGGCGCATAGCAAGTAGAGCCAGATTGGAGATTGGTATGAAGGTTTTCTTACAAGCAAATTTTGCAAACCCTTTTCACACTCTCACTTACCTTCCTAGACTGGTGGTTGTTAGGGGCAGATAGCATAATGATGGAGAACATTTCTGAAAATCGTGGAACCCTCCATAAATGCAAAATCATCAAGTTAGTTTGGTAGTGGCTTAATTATTTAACACTGGTTTTGCAATGAAATGTCTCTTGGGGGTTTCACTTCTAGCCTGCCTTCTAGATTCCTCAGGTGTGTCAGCCGTTTGAATTGCCTTATTAACAGTGGCCTGCTCATCACCATCATGTAAATCATTTATAGCTGGTAACACGGATATACTTTTTCTGAACCAGATCAAGTGTCTATTTTTCAAGTAAATTACCTGAACTCAGAGAGTTACTCTGGAGCTAGAAACTTTAAATTGTACTTGTCAAAGTTAATGAGTAAAATGGAACTTTCTCTGGTAATTCAGGCAGTTCAGAGTAACCGTCATGTATCTGCTCAAGCAAAAGTTTTTCATTTCCCACAGTTCTTGCCATGATATATATAAAATGATTGCCGAGAAACTTAATTTGTGCCGATCAATTTTGTTTATAGTTTCCCGTCCTTAACTCAGGCAACGTTGTTCCTGGATACAGTAATTTAAAAAAATATACCTTTTCCTTTCCTGTTGATTTCTTGTTTTTAAAATTTATTTTTTTCATAAATTTATATATTGATTTGTGTATATATATACTTTTATTTTTGTCCGCGTTGGGTCTTCATTGCTGCGTGCAAGCTTTCTCTAGTTGCGGCAGGCGGGGGCTACTCTTTGTTGTGGTGCGAACCTGTGTCCCCTGCATTGGCAGGCGGATTCTTAACCACTGTGCCACCAGGGAAGTCCTCTTGGTTTTTAAAAAATTGTTACTCCTTCCTCTCTCCCTCCCTCTCTCTCTCCTTCCCTCATTGGATTTTTCAGTGCTGCGCGTGGGCTTTCTCTAGTTGCGGCGAGCAGGGGCTACTCTTCATTGCGGTGTGCGGGCTTCTCATTGTGGTGGTTTCTCTTGTTGTGGAGCACGGGCTCTAGGCGCACAGGCTTCAGTAATTGCAGCACACGGGCTCAGTAGTTGTGGCCCACGGGCTCTAAAGCGCAGGCTCAGTAGTTGTGGCATGTGGGCTTAGTTGCTCCGCGGCATGTGGGATCCTCTTGGACCAGGGCTTGAACCCATGTCCCCTGCATTGGCAGGCAGATTCTTAACCACTGCACCACCAGGGAAGTCCTAAATTGTTACTTCTTGATCTGTAATTTTATGTGAAAACACACAGAGTCTGAATTCTTTAATATTACTTACTCTACAGAATTCTCAGTGCTGTTTGGAGGCAGGATCAGAACCCAGGTCTCCTGTTAATAACTCTTCCTGTGTTTTCGTGCCACTAGTATGCATCTCTACCCTCAACCTTTTATGTGTAAATGTCACACAAAAAAATAGGAAGTTTTGACTAAGTAAAGGCTGTTTTTGGAGCACCTAAGACCCTGGCATTATAGCCCCCCTTCAGATGGATGCATTGTACCATTTTGTAGGAAATCAATGACTGAGGTTTTATTCTTTTGCCAATAGTTAGGAATTTAGACTAATTCCAATGTTGCCAAAGTAAGAGCAGCTCTTTCCAAGTTTACATTTGGTATGTGTGATGGTAACTGAATTTTTGCTTCTTAACCCTTGTAAATCTCTGGATTAAGCATTATTTTTCATGTAAACAGACATTTACTTAGGAGACACTTCACTCATTGTCACATTTGATACTTTAGGATGTTCACCACAAGGTGTCAATGTTGCTGTTTAACTGGCATTTGAAATTTCATTTATTTTACAGTTTTGAAATGAGAAATGTAGGGTTATGAATCATATGAATCATAAGTGAGCCTTTAATTTAGAAGTTAGCTTTTCTTCTCTTTATTGTTATTCTTTCTAGGTTAAGGAGTTTCTAGACTTTCCAAATAGGTTTCTCTTTTTTGGGTCTGTTTTTAATTGTGTTCGTGAGAGGGAGTTGTTGAAAGATTACATAGAGAGGAGGAGTGACAGGCTCAGGTGTGTGATTTTGAATTCTATCCATGGTGGCAGTGTGGAAGAGACCTGAGGGATGAGAGACCTGAGACCTGAGACCTCTGAGGTCTCAGGAAGAGACATGAGAGACCTTGCTCCTGGAAGCAAGGAGATACCTGTAAATCCTACCTGTCCTCTGGAATTGAAAGATTATTTTTAGTGTTTAAAAATTTTTTTTGTTTTGTTTTGTTTTTGTTTTTTCCTTTCATACTTTCTCAAAAAGGTAGCTCTATGGTAGTGAAATAAGTGAGACTAATTCTGTTTTCTTTGAGTATAGGTTTTATTCTTTTTTTTCGCCTCTTTTTTGACATGTCCTACTTTTGCCAGTTTAATAAGTGGAGATATGGTGGAGAAACCATGGGCTTTGGCCCTCCATCCAGGTTCCAGTCCTAAACTGCCATACGCCCACCACTGGATACAAAACTATGGGCAAGTTACTTAACTTTGGTATGCCTCAAACTGCTCTTGTAAAATGGGGGTAATATTTGTCTCATAGGAATTATTATGAGAATTAATAAGGTAAAGTAATTGAAAGATTGTAGGACAGTTAACTGACATATAGTAGACATTCAATAAATAATAGTTTTCATTTTCCCCTTTACTTCTTCCATCTTGGAATTAGCTTTTTTCTCTATGCCCATGTTCCTTTTTTATATTACCACTAGGTTTTCCAATTTTAAGCATAATTTCCCTTTCTGTCTTGCCATTCTAATGCCGAAACCTCTGTTTTTTAGAATTACTTTTGTTAATCCTATAACAATCATGATAAAAATTGTTTAACATGTGCATTTCTTGTCTTCCCTGATGGCATTGAAAACTACTTGAAGGAAGGGATTATTTCATATGGCTATATTCTCTCCTCTCTATATTACTGACAATTCTCAGTTATGTTGAAGTTACTGTGGATTCTGTTGTGATCCTAGAGCCCTAGGTCCTGTGGATCCTGCATTACTCTTTCTCCCTAGGACTGTCTTTCATAACCACCATGTCCACATATTAATAACTCTCAAAAATCTATGTCTCTAGTTCCTACTTCTCTTGGAGTTCTGATCTGTAGTTTCCAATGACCATTAGACATTTATACTTTCATGTTCTGTGGGAACCTCAACCCTAACATGTGTGGAGCTACATACATTGGCTTAATCCTCCTCTTACTTTTCTTTTCCCTGGTTTCTCTAGTAGTATCATCATCTCAGGCAGCTAGTGAGCATAGCCTTCTTTGTTCTCACCTGTTTTCCTGGACTATTTCCAGACCTCCTAACTAGTCTTGCTACTTCCACTTTTTCTTTCATGCAGTTAATAGGTATTATTTATTGAGCACTTCCTTTGTGCCAGGAACTATTCTAAGTGCTTTATATGAATTGATTCTTTTAATTCTTACAACACCCCATGTGGTAGGAACTGTTTATTCATATTTATGGATGAGGAAATAGAGGCACAAAGCAGTTGAGTAGTTTATCCAAGGTCGTATAGCTAGTTCATGTTAGCCTGTATTTAAACCCAGTTTAGCTCCTGAGCCCATGTTCTTAACCAGTATGTTTTACTACTTTATTATTTTTCACACTGCTTTAGTACAATTCATCTGCCACATAGCTGCCAGAGTGACCAAAGGTACATCAGTTTTGTCACTCATTGGGCTTAGAAATCTTTGAGCCATCACATACAGGATAAAGTCCATACTTCTTAATTTGTTATTCACTCTAAACACTAGCTCTAAACAATGTAGGGACTAGTGTTCTTATTTCAAGTCCTCCTGCCACTGCCTGTGCAGTTAGTAGCTAGCATTTACCGAGCACGTAGTGTTGTTGTAATTAGTTCTTCATTGTCTGATTCGCTCTCTGCTCAGCACCCCCAAACTGAGAGCTCCTTTAGGCAAGAATCCTCTTTTTACTGATCTTTGTATTAGTCCTATGATGCTGCATATCAAATATATTAAGCAGGTAATAAATACTGTTTTGATTGATCAAATCAAACTATTCTTCAAGTTACAGAGAACTGGGTTTTATTTTTCCTATTTCTGGTTTGAACCTGGTAAAATGAGAGTTGTAAAAAATTTCTCAACCATTATGGAAAAAGTGTTGAAAATATTATCAGATCTATAGACCTTCAGCTGCCTCTTTTCTTTCTGCCACTGCCCTCCATATAATGTCTGGTGGGATTTCAGGATTTTGTGACTTATAATCTTATTTCTTATATAGATTTTTTTCTGGAAGATCTTTATCTGGCTGTCTGGAGGCAGATTGTTGCCCTGTCCCCAACCCCCACTTTGACAGAAAATACTTTCTCCTATAAAATTCCAGTTATAAAAGGGAGATGCTCATATCAAATAGATTGTTCTTGCAGTAATGTTTAGAAAACAGAGAGGATGGGGGCTTCCCAGGTGGCGTAGTGGTTGAGAGTCCACCTGCCAATGCAGGGGACATGGGTTCATGCCCCGGTCCGGGAGAATCCCTCATGCCGCGGAGCGGCTGGGCCCGTGAGCCATGGCTGCTGAGCCTGCGCGTCCGGAGCCTGTGCTCTGCAACGGGAGAGGCCACAACAGTGAGAGGCCCGCGTACCACAAAAAAAAAAAAGAAAGAAAGAAAGAAAAGAAAACAGAGAGGATGACATGCAAAAGGGCATAACTGTTTATAATCTTTAAATTTTGAACGTGACAACCAACTTTGGTTTGCAGGGAGGGTTTTCCCCCCTCTACCCTCCTAATGGTCTCTCCCTAAGAGGTAACTGCAAGTATAGAGAATATAACTAAGAACCCAGACGTAAGCAAAAGATGTCACAAAATTTATGTACTAAGACTCATATATGTTTCTATTCTTGGTAGAGACTAATCTCCTACGCACTGTCTGTGTGCTCATTTTTGATAAATTAGGGGAATTAAGAGGATTACTATTAAGGTAGACACACTGACAGCAAGGAGAAACAAAATCTGATAGTTTGCTCTGTTTGTGCTTTACTCTGTGATTCTGGAATATAACTGAGTGGTAAATCATATTAGCTACTGTCCTATCTTTATACTTACAGTGTTTGGATTTGTAAATAGTTCTCTGTCACTACTTCATGTAAAAGGAGGGCAGAGAGAAATAGACCAGCTGTAAAGAGAGACAGACTAGGTTAAAAAGCATAGCTAGCATACTTCTTCTGTGTGTGAGCATTCAGTCCTTTACCCAAGCACATCTCCATATTGTAGTTCATAACTGAAGTTAATAATGAGAATTATTAAGTCCACCGTGTTAGTTTTCACTAATGCTCTCTCCATTTAACAGACGAGGACACTAAGGCTTAGAAGGGTGAAAAGACTTGTCTAGCACCATAAATAAGTGTTAAAGCAGGTTTGAATAAAGAATGCATGTGCACGTGCTTTCTTCCATTATGCCATGTTGATACCAAATCATCAGTGGAGTATAAAGTTGTCATTGTTAAGGTCCGTGTAAGAAAGCAGGGACATGTGACAAGTTTTAGAAAGGTTTTTAATCAAAATTTAAAATGAAAAAGTTTAGTTATTTAATGTAAATTTTAGTTAAACAAAATTGATATTTATGTATAATAGCACATTTTATTTTTATTTATCTTTCTCTATACACACACACATATATGTACACATACACAGAAAGACACATATATATTTACAAAAATAGAATTTTAACAAAGTACTGGAGTAATTTTAGGTGCAGTTTTCTTTCCCCTTTCTTTTTACTTTTTGGCTTGTCTTCTTCCTTAAACCCTTCTCCCTCACTACCAAAACCACCAGTTATAGACTGAATGTGGTCCCTCCCACCCCAAATTCATACATTGAAACCTAATCCCCAATGTGATGGCATTTGGAGGTGGGGCCTTTGGGAGATGATTAGATCATGAGGGCTGAGCCCTCATGAATGGGATTAGTGCCCTTATAAAAGAGGCCCCAGGGAGACCCTGTCCCTTTCTCCATGCGACGTTCTAGTGAAAAGATGTCTGTGAACCAGGAAGCAGGCCCTCACCAGATACCAACAATGCTGGTGCCTTGATCTTAGACTTCCCAGCCTCCAGAACTGTGAGAAATAAATTTATTTATAAGCCACCCTGTCTATGATATGTTGTTATAGCAGCCTGAACTGAATAAGATACCATCCAAACACAGAACACATGTTCACATGACCCCACTCACCCATGTACCCATGTTAACAATCTGTTGTGTATATATTCATATTTTTTCCTATGATCTCTGTGTGTGTGTCATAGATATCACTATGTGCATATTTATGTACATATGTTAGGAGTTTTAATTGCTATTTTACAAAATTAGAGTGGATATTATATACATGACTCTACATCTTGTTTTTCTTGTTTAACATTCCATGTACAAATCTCTTCAGTTCACTGTTTTAATGATTTCATAATAGCCCATGGTGAGGGTGTACTACGTTTTTCAATCATTACCCTGTTGATAGACTTTTAATATTTACTCTGGCTCTGGTTTTTTAATTTGTTTGTTTAGCTATTATGCACAATACCGCAGTAAATATCTATATATGTATATATCCTTACTATTTATGATGTTTTTGTGTATTAAATTTCCAGGAGTAGGATTTCTGAGTCAAAGGGCATGTATAGTTTTAATTTTAAGAAATAACATACTGTTTTCCCAAAGAGTGCAAATAATATGTGACATTACTCTTTACCCTGAATCCCTGCTGGCAGTGGGTATCATCATCTTTTTTGTGATTTTTATTTATTTGATGAGTATAACACCTCAGTGTTACTTTAATTTTTATTAGCTTCAGTACTAGTGCTTAGTCTGAGCTACAAGTGAAAGTGAACATCTTTTCTTGAGTTTGTTAGCCATTCAGTGTATTATTTGAATTTGCCTATTCATATACTTTACCTATCTTTTAAATTGAGTTGCTTGCATTTTTTTCATACAATTTTAAGAGTCCTTGGTATTTTTTCCAAATATGTCAGTTATGTATTGACTTAGTATACCTTATACAAAAAGTTTTTATTTGCCGTATCATATAATTCTGATTTTTCTTTGATACCTTCTGGACACTGTCTTGGTTTAAGAAGTCTCTCTTATACCTTAGTTCCACCTGTATTTTCTAAGTTTTCTTTTGACATTTATATTACTTTACTTTTAAAATTAAATCTCTAATATAATTAGGAATTATTCTTAAATATATTGTTTAGATATTCCATATATTGTGAGATAGAAATTAACTTTCTTCATAGATGAATATCCATTTGTGCCAGTAACTTCCTTTTCTCACTGAATTTAAATACCACCTTTGTTTTATATTAAAAGCTCATATAGGGGCTTCCCTGGTGGCGCAGTGGTTGAGAGTCCGCCTGCCGATGCAGGTAATACGGGTTCGTGCCCCGGTCCGGGAGGATCCCACATGCCGCGGAGCGGCTGGGCCCGTGGGCCATGGCCGCTGAGCCTGCGCGTCCGGAGCCTGTGCTCCACAACGGGAGAGGCCACAACAGTGAGAGGCCCGCATACCGCAAAAAAAAAAAAAAAAAAAAAAAAAAAAAGCTCATATATGCTGGTATACATTTCTGGATTCTCTTTTCGTCCTGATCGTTTTGTATAGTCCTTTGACAATTGCAGATTAATTTAATTACAGTGGTTTTTTGGTATGTTCTAATACTAAGTGAGGCAAGTCCCCTTCTTGCTACTATTCTTTTTCATGCTATTTTTGGCTAGTCTCAGAACTTTATTCTTCCATGTGAACTTTAAGGTTATTTTATCCTATTCTTTAAAAAAAAAGTTTATTGGCATTCTAACAGGAATTTTTATATTCACTGACTTTTTAATATTTGGAGAGAGCTGTCATTTTTATATTAGTATTCTAATCCAAGACATGGTATTTCTTATATTTGTTCAAATTTTATTTCATTCCTTTGGTAAGATTTTATAGTTCTCTTTATATGGTCATGTGCTTTTCCATTAAATTTGTTCTTATAGTTTTTACACTATTTTTTATAAAATATGTTTCCCATTTCCATTCCTGTGTGCTTATTACTGTTATAGGGAAAAGCTGTAATTTTAAGAAAGTTATATTCAGTGACTGTATCAAATTATTTTTTCTTGTTTTTTAAGGAAAGCTCTCTGGTTTTCTTGGCATACACTCATTATTATCAATTAAAAATAGGTTTATCCGTTCTTTTCCAATGTTTATACTGTTTTCTAGTCTCTAGTACATTTATTAAACCTTCTAGAACTTTAAAAATAATGTTGAAAAGTAATGGGCATAGTGAACATTTTAGACCAGTTATTATTTTAATTAAATATTTTGCTGTTCAGGATATTTTCTGTTAATTTTGGAAAATATTTTAGATAGTTCTTCCTATTAACTTTTTTTAGCAACAGATGCTGAATTTTTTGAAATGCCTTTCTGCATTTATTAACATTATATGTTTTTCTTCCTTTAATTTATAGTTGTAATAAGGTATGTAGATATTTTGATACTGCACTACTAATTAGTTATAGATTATTCTTTTGATCATTACTACAAGTGAGATTGGTATATAGTATTTGTTGTTTTGGGGGGGAGGAGAGGAAGGCAGGGTAGATAAACATCTTTCCTAAGATCTTAAAATTGAATTGGGAAACTCTTCATCTTTTTCTGTGACCCTACTCTGTAAAATGATAATAATAGCATATACCTCATTGGGTTGTTGGGAGGATTAAGTGAATTAATATGAAGTGCTTAGTAGTATAGTGCCTGAATATAGTTAATGCTATATTTGTTAGCTATTAGCATCATTAATCAACTGAAACATATTAAATAATTTTGGGAATTTTTAATTCTTTAAAGGTTTGTTAGAGAATTTAGCTATTAAATCATCTAGTTGAGGTGACTTTTATGATAAATCTGACTCATATCTTTAGTGCTATTTGCTCTATTTTATCCTACTTCTCCGTGGTTTATTCTTGATACTTTATTTTTTGCTAGGAAACCATTTACTTCCTCTGGATTTTAAAATTTATTGCTGAAACAGTGCATGTAGTTTTATTTTATAATTCTTTTAATCATTTCAATAATTTACAGCAAATTTTCTAATTAAGCCCAGAAACCACTCTAGTATTTCAGTTAGAAATTTTGTTATATTATGAGCTCTTCCTGGACAGGATGCTTCTTAATGCTGCATTTGTAATGCTTTTTTGAGTGTGAACTAAAACAAAATATTTGATATCCTTTTTGCCTTTAAAATATTTCTCAGAATGAGAATGGAGAACATAAACTACATAAGTGTAGGGAATTTAGAGCTCTAGTTTATAATTTTGTCCCCAGCATATATAGCACCAACCTAACTCAGAGTAGATACTCAGTAAATATTTGTTAATTGAATGAATGGTAAATTAATAAGTGAATGGATGAAATACAATCCAGTTGGATAATCACTGAATAATAGGTAGGTTTTTGGAGGAAGTTTCTAAATGGTAGTTTTTAATCACCTTTTCTAAGATAATTAATACTAACTTTGGATATGTTCTCCTACAATTATGTTATATATTTACTATAAAATATCTGAGTACTTCATTTTAGACAAAGCGCTTGCTAATGAAAATCAAGTAAAGGCGTTGTATGGTAAATTAACTCTAGTTTATTAAATGAGTTAACCAGTAGTTGTGAGTTACTGATAGGTCTCATGGTCTTTAACTAGGACCTTTTGTAGGCTTTTCATGCTGCTAAGTCCATTTTCTCTAGTGGACTGAATGTTCAACAGGGGTAGCAACATAGTGGGTAAAATAAATGAGCCCTCCCCAAAATAATGTTCAGAACTTCTGGCTTGGAGCAATAGTCAGTTTTCAAATGATGTTGGAATGGTGAAAGAGGTGTATAAAATCAGTAGAAAGAGGTAAAGAGCATCCTTTGAGGGCAGTTAAATATATGAGTAGTCTTCTGCCCCAAGAGATGTTCTCTGTCCCTGCCCCTGTCCTTCAGTTCTGGCTTGATTTCACAGGGTTACTTTACTAAGACTGCTTTGTTTAAGATGTCACTGCAAATTAAAGCTTTACCATTACACCCCTCATAGCTGCCTTGTAACTTCTACATTCCCACTGGTGCCAGGCATGTTCCAAGGCAGCTTTCCAAGGTTTAGTGATTTCACCCTGATGTCTCTGCCAATAAAAACAAAGTTACCATTAAACACCTACCCCACCCATAATTTGATTTTTACATGCTGTTTTATTAAGAGAACTTAGAGATTTTAGGAGAATTAATACATTATGCTCATCAGGATATCACCTGGCCCTTGAAGTAACTTTTATTCTAAAAGGTGGGATGCTTTACCTTTGAAGAGAATCTGAGACGCAGCATGTTTATCTGTTGAGGAGAGTGGATACTGTAATAACCTCGTTCTTACAATTGATTCTTTATGACTGGGAGCACTCTATTCACATGAGAAGCAAGATTCTAACTTTAGGGACTTATATTCTAGTAGGACAAATTAACAGATACAGCAAACAAGGGGTCTTATATTCATTGAGAAGTTAATAATTTCTAAATATTTTGTTGGTATTGTAGGAATAAGTCAGAATCCCATTCTTTTCTATGCCTACACAGGTGGTAGGGAAAGAGAAAAGTATTTGAATATCTCAAATATGAAAGGCACTTAAATGCTAAAAACTTAGCATACATATTTTTTACAATATTCACAATACTATGCTACTATTATAGTTCTGCTTTGCTGATAAGCGAACTACAGCTTAGAAAAGATGAGCTAGTGTGTTATTCAAAGTTCAGATGTATTTGATGGCAAGGACTTTTCCAATATATTTCTTCATCTCATGTGGAAGAATTCCTTGTGATCTTCCTTGAGGCTGCCTAACAGTTCCTATGCCCCTTCTGATAAAATTTCTTTGGTGGTACACCTGAGTGTAAATGAGCCAGGCATTTCTCAGAGAGTCTTGTGGCCCTAGCACAATGGAGACTTTCATAATAGGCTCTCCTAGAGCCTCCAAAGTACTGTGCCTCTGTGCCTCCCCATGCTGGAAGTGTTAACTAAAGCCTGTAGGTTTGCTGTTGAGGAGCATCTCTATAACTCTATGACCATGTGGTTTCTTTTACTTCTTTTCCTTCAATATGGTGTGAGGTGAGTAGACACAGTGACTTTTCCTTAGTTGGATTTCTGTTTTCAAGCTCTCAACCATTAAATTCTGACTCTGTAAGAAGCAGAGGTCTACCTCCATAGAGGTAAAATGACTTCTGTAGTAGCATTGATTTTTTGTTTTTTAATCTCAGAGATACTTTGATTCTAGTGACAGAGTCAGATATGAGCCTTGTAGTAGAACTGGCTTTAAACAGTTTGTGGGGAGAACATCTGGAGATTTAAATTTATGAAAAATTTAGTATAAGCCAAGAAATTGACTCAACAGCTCTCAAAAAGGAGTTAAGATTATCTTATGTTGCATTAATTAAAATATAGTGCCCCATTAATTATATCACTATAATTAATATAGTGATCTATATTAAAATATAGATCAAGGGAAGTAATAGTCTTCCTGGACTTTGTGTTCATTAGATCATATTTGGCATATTCTGTTTAATTTGAGTCCTAGTTTACTTCCATGAGAGAGCTAAGGGAGAATGCCAGGGTGATGAGGGGTTTTTAAACAGTCACATGAAAACTAGTTGGGACTAGAGGATATTTAGCTTGGAGAAGAGAGGACTTTGGGAATATGGTTGCTGTATTTAAACTAAACAGTTATTTAGTTAATTTGGCAAACAGTTGTTGGGTAATAATAGTAAAATAGACACATTTACTGAATATATACCATCTGTCAGGTAAGTAGTTTATATGCTTTATCTCATTTAATCCTCAAAGCAAACCTATGAGACTGATGCCATTGTTATCCCTCTTTTGCTAATGAGGACACAGATCCAGAAAGGGAAATTGACTTGCCTAAGGTTGCATTGTGACAGAGCCAGCCAGCCAAAGTTTTTACTCCATTTTCTTTTCTTTCTCCCATACTGCCACCCACATTCTAAAGAATGTGGGCTCTTTCTGAAGGGATGTAACTTGGAAGAAAAAAATATGTAACTATATTTGTTCCTGTGGATAAACTAATGATAGTGCTATGGGGATGGAGATAAAGTGTACTGGGGATGGTAGGATGAGTTATTTTATTTATTTTTATATTTTTAAATAAATAAATTTATTTTATTTATTTATTTTTGGCTGCGCAGGCTTCTGATTGCAGTGACTTCTCTTGTTGTGGAGCACAGGCTCTAGGCACACGGACTTCAGTAGTTGTGGCATGCAGGCTCAGTAGTTGTGGCTCAGGGGCTCAGTAGTTGCAGCTCTCGGGCTCTAGTGCACAGGCTCAGTAGTTGAGGCACGTGAGCTTAGTTGTTCCACAGCATGTGGGATCTTCCCAGGCCAGGGATCAAACCTGTGTCCCCTGCATTGGCAGGCAGATTCTTAACCACTGCACAACAGGGAAGTCCCGGGATGAGTTATTTTAGATAGAGTGGTCAGGGGAGACCCCACGGAGAAGAAACTATTTCAACAAAGACTTGAAAAAGATAGGGCAGCAAGTTGTGTGGGTATCTTTAGGAAGAACATCCCAAAGAGCAGTAATAACCAATATAAAAGCGCTGAGGAGGGAGTGAGCTTGGTTTGTTGAAAGAACAGGTAAGAGGTCAGTCTAGTTTGATTAGAGTGAGCAAAGTTGGTGGAGACCAGATTGTGTAGAGTTTTAGATTTTGTCCATGTATGGTGGGAAAATGGAGGGGTTTGCGCCAAGGGAGTGATGTGATCTGACTTTTATTTAAAGAAAATGACTGTGACATGGAGAATAGACTGAGGAGAGGGAGAGTAGCAAGAGAGAAAGTTAGTTAAGAGACTATTGTAGTATCCAGGCAAGAGACGAGAGTGACTGAGGTTGGTCTGAGAGCAGTTGAGGTAAATGAAGAGAAGTGGTCTGATTTCTGACATATTTTGAAGTTGGAGCTAACCAGCCTTGGTAATGGATTAGATGTGGGCATGCAAGAGAAACTGGACTTAAAAATAATTTATAGATATTTAATCTGTGCAACTAGGTGAGTTGTGGTGGCATTTATGAAAATAAATGGTATGAGATTTGTAGGGGGAAGGAGGATCAGATAATGGGGAATCAAGAATGTATTTGGGACGTTAAGTTTGAGATATGTATTCATTATGAAGGTGGAGGTACTGAGAAGGCAGTTGGATATGCACTTTTGATCTCAGGGCTGATTGTTGCCGGAGATGTGAACTTAGGAATTGTATCAGTCAAGGTTTAGGGTAGGAAACAAACCACTCTAGAGATTTTCATCAGGACGAGATTTCACACAGAGAATTGGGTATTTATAGAATCACTAGACAGCTGAAGGAGAAGAAGTCAGGAGGCTTCTAGGCTTCAGGGACACACTACTTACTGCTAGGCTTCGAGGTCAAACCAGTTATCCAGTGCTCACAGAAATGCTGCTAGTGAAGTAACCGTCCCACACCCACCAGAGGAAACTGGCTACTGCAGAAACTCATACCGGAGAGAGTCTGTCACTGCTGCTGGAAGAATGACCTCTCCACCTTCTACCTTCCAGAGTTTGTTCAGGGTTCTCCAACATGTGGGAAGGGGAGGATATGGCAGAGGACTAGGGGCAGCTAATAAGGTCTGGGGGAAATCTAGGACAATGTGGTGTTCCAGAGCCAAAGTAAATTAAGTATTTTCAAGGAATTGATCAGCTGAATCAAATGCTGTGATGGGTTGAGTAAGAAGAGGGCTGATAATTGAATGCTGAATCCAGCAACTTGGGGCTCACTGGTGTCATTTATAAGAGCAGTTTTGGTGATGTTGTAGGAGTGGGTTAAGGAGAGAATGGGAGTGAGGAAATGAAGGCAAGAAGTGTAAACTATTCCTGGGAAGTTTTTCCGTACAGAGGGGCAGGGAAGTGGTACTAAAGCCGGAGGGTAATGAAGGGTCAAGTGAAGAATTTTTCTGTCTTGAGATGGGGGGAGGTATTTAGCATATTCATTTACTGAAGGAAAATTTGTGGATGCCTGAGAAAGAGAGGGAATAATAGCAGGCACAAAAACGTCTGATAAGTGAAAGACAGAGAGATTCAGTATACAAGTGGATAGTTAGGCCTTACAAAGAAGGGCTGTCTGTACATACGTGGGGAAGGCAGAATATATGGGTACAGATACAGAATCAAATGGTAAATTTGGTGATGGGAGAATGAGTAAGTTGTCCTCTGACTGCTTCTGTTTTTCAGTAGGGTCATCAGCCAGGTGTCAGGAGGTGGAAGGTTTGTATACAGTTTGACGAGAAAAGAGAAGATTTAAAATAGTTATCCTGTGGGCTTCCCTGGTGGTGCAGTGGTTTAGAGTCCGCTTGCCGATGCAGGAGACGCGGGTTCGTGCCCTGGTCCGGGAAGATCCCACATGCCACGGAGCAGCTAGGCCCGTGAGCCATGGCCGCTGAGCCTGCGCGTCCGGAGCCTGTGCTCCGCAACGGGAGAGGCCACAACAGTGAGAGGCCCGCATACCGCAAAAAAAAAAAAAAAAAAAATAGTCATCCTGGAGAATGAGAGAGCTAGGCCTGATAGTTCTCACACTTTAGCCTGCATCGCAATGAGCTGGAGGGCTTGGTGCAACACTGATGGTTGTGCCTCCCCCGAAAAGTTCCTGCTGCATTAGGTCTGGGAATTTGCATTTCTAACTCTCCCAGGTGAACCTGATGCTTCTGGTCCATTTTCCGTACTTTGGTTATACATTTAAGGGAGACCATTCAGTATGCTGAGTGTTTTTCGCCAGCTGTATTCAGCCACTTGGGTGCAAAGGTGGAAAAGACAATGGGTTGAATTTAACCAGAATTAGGGTTTTGCCAGGTAAACTCATGGGGAAGAAGAGAGGTCCATAGGAGTGATTTATACTGATGGTCCATAGACTCTAATTTGGATAAGGAGAGAAGTGAGGATGTGAGGGAAGTGATGATCAGTGAAAAAGAGGTGGGAGGGGCTTCCCTGGTGGCGCAGTGGTTGAGAATCCGCCTGCCGATGCAGGGGACACAGGTTCATGCCCCGGTCCGGGAAGATCCCACATGCCGCGGAGCGGCTTGACCCGTGAGCCATGACCACTGAGCCTGCGCGTCCGGAGCCTGTGCTCCGCAAGGGAAGAGGCCACAACAGTGAGAGGCCTGCGTACCACAAAAAAAAAAAGAGGTGGAAGGATCAGTGGATTGGAAGTTCTGATGGTGAGAACAAATTGTTGGAGTGAGGTACGGAGAGCAGCGGTCAGAGGTTGGGATGCTTGAAGTTGAGGTTTTAAAGCTGTAGTTATTAACTGTGATGTAAAGTAAGAGGATAACTGAACTGGCTGAGCTGGGTGGAGGTCATAAATCTGAGAGGTTGGAGTATTGCATGGATGTAAAAGTCCATCAAGAACAATGGCAGGAATAGTAGTGGAAAGAGAGGATGGTGAGTCAGGTGTTAAAATCTTCCATTACTAAGCTGGGATGGGAGGACTGTAGATAACAGCAGCAAGAAGGGAAAGTGGCATAATCATATGTACGTTAAAAGGACTATGGGTTTTAGGGAATGGAGGAGAGCAGTGGTCTGGAAAGCAGCAGTGAGTGGCAAGGGAGACATCTACTCCATCTCCAAGCTCAGTGTTATGCAGGGTGTGGGAAAAAACAGTTAAGCTTATTTAGTTCTGACAACAGCCCCCGTTATCCCCACTTTTACAGTTGAGGAAACTGCGCCTTAAAATAACTGGCCTTGTCAGTCATAGCTTGTGAATACTGGAGGTGGCATCACATGAGTCCAGTGGAAGCTAAAGGAAGGCAAATGTTGATTCAATATAAGAAAGTACTAGAGGTGTGCACCAGTGACAGTGTTCCTTTGGAGGAGAGGGTGAGCTCCCTGTCACTGGAATGGATGTCTATCTGCTGCTGTGACCACTGCAAACTAATTTAATCATGGACTGACAGAAGAAGAAAACCAATATATAGTAAAGGAGAAAGGGAATTGATATTTATTAGCTATTGGAGGAGAAGGCAGCGAGGGAGATAGCTAAATTCAATTATCTCTGAGATAAGAATTAGTGATTATAGTTGCACAATATAGTGAATGCACTAAATGCCACTGAATTGTACACTTTAAAGTGGTTAATTGTATGTTATGTGTATTTCACCACAGTTTTAAAATGTCTGTGATTAAACTGGTTTTTTCCATTTCATTCTGTTGGCAAGTCATCTTTCTACAAATTTCACATGTAAGGCACTTTGGGTACAAAAAGTAGAAAAGTGGTTACTGCTGTCATGGAACTTAGAGTTTGGATAAATGTGTACATGTCTATGTGTATGAAGAGATAACTGATCAGGTGAGGTGGTAAATCTTAAGTGCCCCAAAATGGTGTGAATAATTGCTGTTGAGCTTCCAAGGAGGAGGGGCTTACATGGGTTCTGCTACACGTTCTTACCTCAGTGTACTTGGCACAAAACATGTTTCCAGATGTCCTACTTTTTCTCAGTGTTAGAATTTGGGCCAGCCCACTTTGCTCAGTTTTCAGCTTGAACTGTGACATCAGTTCAAACATTTGTGGAAGAGGAGTAAATTGATATTTGAAAAGAGAATCTTGTCAACTAAATCCCTAGGGAACAGACGCAGTGACAAAATACCAGGATTGTTGATCTTGCAGGGGATGGTTGTAGTTTTTGTTAGGCTTGATTACAATCTGGCAGAATTTTTTTTGAAAATATATTCTTTGTTTAAATAAAAAGGACTATTTGTTCAGGTTTTGTTGGCTAATTTCTAATAGTATTTTAGGTATTGATTTTTCACAACGGTGTTATAAACATCCTGAGTCTGATGTTATGAAAAATCAGCTGTTCTTTATTTTGTTTTCATTTTTGAACATGTCTGTTTTTATTTTACAAAATGCTTTACAGAAACATTGGAGGATAGTACAGAGAGTTCCTAAACACCCTACACCTAGTTTCCTCTATTCTTAATATCTTCCATGAGTGTGGTTGAATAGGAAAAACTCAGTCCTCCTCCTGAGTTTCTTTTCATTCTACTACACTCACAATATTCCTGATGCCAGATGTGTGGATTTTTCTTCACACCAAGCAATTCTGCCAGCTGGGTGTCCTGCAATTTAACTTAATCCTGACACTGTTTACCTGGAAACAGTGTCAGATCGCACAGGTTAGGGCTCAGTCCCACAAGACTGCCCCCAACTTCAGACACCAATCGCAAGTCCAGGTTGTCACCTGTGCTTCTGATCATCTGGCTATAAATCAGAGGAGAGGTTCCTACAACCCTCTCCTTGAGTTTGATCAGTTTGCTAGAAAGGCTCACTGAACTCAGAAAGACAGTTTGCTGACTGTTTGCTAGTTTATTATTAAAGGATATGGTAAAGGATACAGGTGAACATCCATATGGAATGGATGCTTAGGGCGAGCTGTGTGGGAGGAAGTGCGGTGCTTCCATGCCCTTCCTGGTGCTCCAGACACCTCCCTGTGTGTGCAGCAACCCAGAAGCCCTCCGAACCCCACGTTATTGGGATTTTTACAGAGGCTTCATCACGTAGGCATAGGCATGATCTGTTATTGGTTCTGTTTCCTGCCCCTGCCCCCTCTCCGGAGAATGGGAGATAGGGCTAAAGATTCCAAGCTTCTAATCGTGACTTGGTCTTTTTGGTGACTAGCCCTTGTCCAGGAGCCCACCAAGAGTCACCTCATTAGAACAAAAGTCACTGCTATCACCCAGGAGATTCCAAGAGATTTAGCAACTGTGTGTTAGGCACTTGGGTCAAGGACCAAATATTAGAACAAGAGATGCTCCTAGTGCATCTATCATTTAGGAAATTATAAGCGTTTGGGGAGCTCTGTGCCAGGAACCAGGGGCAGAGTCCAGTATACATGTTTTCTGTTGTCTCACCGTGGTATATTTGTTATAATTTGTGAACCAATATTGGTACATTATTAACTGAAGTCCATACTTCATTCAGATGCCCTCTTCCAGGATCCCATTCTGGATACCATATACTGTATTTAGTCATTATGTCTCCTTAGTTTCCTCTTGGCTATCAGTTTCTCAGATGTTTCTCGTTGTTGATGCTCTTGATAGTTTTGAGGATGACTGATCAGGTATTTTGTAGAATGTCCCTCAATTGAGATGCCTGATACTTTTCATGTTATTAGACTGGGTTTATGGATTTTCTAACATTTATGATGATCAAACAATTATTACATGATTATAAGAATGTATAAAAATACTAACAACAAAGAATTTTACTATATATTATCCATATAAATTATGTAACATGCTGTGCAATAAACTTTGCAGTTGAGAATTTTAGGATGAATTAGGTGCAGTGTTTACTAATCCAGTAATCTAAAAAAGGAATGCCAGTTAGTCATTTGAGATAAAACTTCGCTAGCAATAAATCTTTACTGAGAACCTGCTATTAGTAGAGCCTTGTGTTACTCTGTCAGTCACTTCTCCTCCCTTTCAGTTCCAGCAGGAGCTCTGCACAAAGTAAACAATAGCAGAATGAAGATCAGAGTGCTGCTTCATGAGTAGATACCCAAACGAAGAGTACAATCAGTGCAGCTCTCTGGAAAAAGGCTGGGTTAGAGCAGGTGGTATAGGCCTAAGGGAGCCTCCTACCTTACCCTCATGTAAATCTTGGCCTTAGATTGCATCTTCATTTTGGTGTATGTGTTGGTGGAGGAGAGGATGGAAGCTCTGTGCTATCTTCTATTATAAGACTGTATGTGGTGACATAATTGCCTGTTTAATTACTCTGTTTCCTCTGATAGATTGTAACTTTTGTGAGGACAGGGAGTCTGGTTTATCTTGCTCTCTGTTATAGCCTCTGGTGCTTAGCCTATTCCCTAGCACATGGTAGGTGTTAAAGGGGAAGGGGAGGGTGGGACGAATTGGGAGATTGGGATTGACATATATACACTACCATGTGTAAAATGGGTAGCTGGTGGGAACCTGCTGTATAGCACAGGGAGCTCAGCTCAGTGCTCTGTTGTGACCTAGAGGGGTGGGATAGGGAGGGTGGGAGGGAGACAGATGCAAGAGGGAAGGGATATGGGGATATACGTATGCATATAGCTGGTTCACTTCGTTGTACAGCAGAAACTAACACAACATTGTAAAGCAATTATACTCCAATTAAAAAAAAAAAAAAGAGTAAACGGGCGTTCGTCAGGCAGTACAAGGAACAGAAGACCACACCCGGTAACATGTAGAAAGGTAGGGAATGCTTGCCTGACACATAAAATAAATTCTTCCAGATGTAGATCACATTCCTCTGTTCTAGGAAGCCTTCTTGGTTCATTTCCTGTACCCTTATTGCACACAACAAGCATTCTATGCTCTGGTTACTTAGCTTTATTAACCTTGCATTATTATCTTTTTTAAAAGATGCCTTATCTCCTCAATGCTAGCTACTTTTTGGTGGGGTGGGTGGATGCAGAGTGCCTGTTATGTGCAGATATTGTGCTAGGTGTCGTTAATATTTTGCTATCCTATTTAATCCTTTCAACAGCTCAGCACAATAGGCAAATGAGGAAATTGAGGCCTCCGAAGGTTTAATAACTTGCCCGAGGTTGTACATGGCTTTCTTGGCGCCCTCCAGAAGGTTGAGGCCTCTTCTGCCCTTTCATACTGTTTCTAACAAGATACATTGCTTCAGTAGAATTTATACTCTTAATGAAGGTCTTTCATACTTTTTAAACCTCACCACAATTCCATTCAGGTTGGTTTTTTTTAATTACTATTTGATCAAAGGACCATGTACTCCTAACACTTCGTGAAACTTTGGAGCTCAACCGCAAAACTGGTGAAATATAACTTCAAATGTTACATTTTCAAGGCTAAAAATGAATGTCTAAGTTAGTGATTCACTACATGATAAACTATTACTATAAAAATGTTTTTATATAGAGCAGATAGAAAAAGAAAGTTTTAAAATTAGTCAGAGAAAAAACATACTTATTCAAAGTGTGTTAGGCATTTCAGTTTTGATGCCTCAACATTGAGCTGTCCCCTGTAGCCTTGGAAACCATAACTTCTCAGTGCTTGTTTTTAAACTATGGTTTTCTTTTAATATAAGTAGATTTTGATGGTAGAAAAAAGTTGTCATGTGGAATTACTCTGTGGAGCCATTTGAATAGACTTGAAACATTGTTTATGCATAACTAAATTCACCACTCTGAAAAATATTCTCAACAGGCCCAGCCCAGTATGTGCTGGCATCTGCAAGTCAGCCCATATTTGATACTGAGTTTAGACTACTCATAAGAGGTGGTGAAAAGGGACTCTGATAGAAAGCAAATGGAAACAGCAAGGTGTTGGGGTTGTTTTTTTCCCCCTTTGCTTTTTAAATTTCTTTTAACCTTTCCTGAGAAGTCATCATTTTCTTTCAAAATGAATTATTTTGTGAATTACAGTTAGCGTGACACAACTGTAAATGTTGATGCTTGCTTTATGATTTTTTTTTTTGCTTTGTTTTCCCTTTTTTAATGCTGTTTTCCAAATGAAGAATTGGTGTTATCAGTTTTATTCACTGTGACCATCATTCATATGCTGTTCATTCATTCAGCAGCTATTTATTGCTCTACTAGTTACTGTGCAAGTTATATGCTGGGGATGCAAATGTAAGTAAGATATGACCCCAGCCTTCTAGAAGATTTCAATCTATGGGTTAGTCAGACAACAAAGCACAGAAACAGGGTACTGTGTAATAAATGCTCTGATAGTGTTCCTGGGAACACAGAGAAAAGAGGCCCAAGGGTGGTCATGGGAAACTTCCTGGAGGTAATGAGGCTTTCTTTCCTTTTCTTTTCTCCAATACCCCTTTCTCTACCCTTTTTTAAGAAATTAAAGTGAATCCTGCATACTATTCTTACTTAAAAATATCAAACTCTAAAGAAAAGTAGAAGTTCCTGTTCTACCCACCCTAACCCTGCCCCAGTCTCACTCCTTAGCAGTAACCATCTTTAATACTGTTTTCCTTTATGATGATGATTACTATAAAAACTTAAAATAATATACTTTGTAATTAAACTTTAGATAATGACTCTTGACTTTAGACAATGAAGGAAGAATTTAGCACATTTATAGTACCTGCCACCTTCTCTCTCTTTACCTCTGTGTTTTTGTTAGTTATCTTATTCTTACATTATCAAGTTTTTTTAAAAAAAATTCGTTTTGCAAAAAAAAAAAAATAAAAATTACGTTTTGCGGTTATTATAATTAACTCTTCTGTGCTTTGTCTGTGGAAGAACTTAAAAAGTTGAGCCACAAAGAAATAACATGACTATAGATCTAAGTATATGTTAATACATAGTTTAGAGTATATAGTAATACATACACACACACACATACACACAAACACACACACAATATTACTATAGATCCAAGTGTGATTGTCCCATAGCAAAGGACTAATTTTATTTTATTAAAAAAAATTTTTTTGCATTAAAAAATTGTGCTCCATTTATAGTTATTATAAAATATTGACTATATTCCCCATGTTGGTCAATATATTGTTATAGCTTATTTTATACCTAATAGCTTGTACTTCTTACTCCCCTACCCCTATATTGCCCCTGCCCCCTTTTCTCTCCCCACTGGTAACCACTAGTTTTTTCTCTATATCTATGAGTCTGCTTTTTTTTGTTATATTCACTAGTTTGTTATATGTTTTAGATTTCACATACAAGTGATATCATATAGTATTTGTCCTTCTCTGTCTGACTTAGTTCACTTATAATGCCCTCCACATGCATCCATGTTGCTGCAAATGGCAAAATTTCATTCTTTTTAATGCTGAGTAGTATTCCATTGTGTGTATGTGTACATGTATGTGTATATATATATATACATATATATGCATATATGTTGTTTCTTCTTTGTCCATTCATCTGTTGATGGAAACTTAGGTTGACTTAGGTTGTTTCCATATCTTGGCAAATGTAAATTATGCAGCTATGAACATTGGGGTGCATGTATCTTTTTTTTTGAATTAGGTTTTTTTTTTTTTTTTTTTTGGTACCCAGGAGTAGAATTGCTGGATCATATGGTAAGTCTATTTTTAGTTTTTGAGAAACCTCCATACCGTTTTCCACAGTGGCTACAGCAATTTACATTCCCACCAATAGTGTATGAGGGTTCCCTTTTCTCCACATCCTTGCCAACATTTGTTATTTGTGTTCTTTTTGATGATAGCCATTCTGACAGGTGTGAGATGATCTTATTATGCATTTCCCTGATGATTAGTCTTGTCGAGCATCTTTTCATGTGCCTGCTGGCCATCTGCATTCCTCTTTGGAAAAATGTCTCTTCAGTTCTTCTGCCCATTTTTTAATCAGTTTGTTTTTTTTAATGTTGAGTTGTTTGAGCTGTTTATATATGTTGGACATTAATCCCTTAATGGTCATATCATTTGCAAATATTTTCTCCCATTCAGTAGGTTGTCTTTTTGTTTTGTCAATGGTTTCCTTTGCTGTGCAAAAGCTTTTAAGTTTAATTAGGTCCCATTTGCTTATTTTTGCTTTTATTTCCTTTGCTTTAGGAGACAGAGTCAAACAAATGTTGCTGCAATGTAGGTCAAAGAGTGTCCTGCCTATAGTTTCCTCTAAGCCGTATAGTATGTGGTCTTACATTTAGGTCTTTAATCCATTTTGAGTTTATTTTTGTATGTGGTGTTAAGAGAATTTCTAATTTCATTCTTCCACATGTAGCTGTCCAGTTTTTCCATTTTCCCAGCAATGTATTGAAGAGATGGTCTACCCTCCATTGTATATTCTTGCCTCATTTGTCGTAGATTCTGGGTCCTCTATCCTGTGCCATTGATCTGTGTGTCTTTTTGGTGCCAGTACCTTACTGTTTTGATTACTGCAGCTTTGTAGTATAGTCGAAGTCAAGGAGCATGATTCCTCCAGCTCTGTCCTTCTTTCTCAATATTGTTTTCACTATTCGGGGTCTTTTGTGTTTCCATACAAATAAAAGGTGTTTTTTTTTGTTCTAGTTCTGTGAAAAATGCCATTGGTAATTTGATAGTGATTGCACTGAACTTGATAGGGATTGCCTTGGGTAGTATGGTCATTTTAACAGTATTGATTCTTGTAATCCAAGAACACAGCATATCTTCCCATCTGTGTCGCCTTCCATTTCTTTCATTAGTGTCTTACAGTTTTTGGAGTACAGGTCTTTTGCCTCTTTAGGTAGGTTTATTCCTAGGTATTTATTATTTTTGATGCAACGGTGAATGGAATTGTTTCCTTAATTTCTCTTTCTCTCTTTTTAAAAAAAATTCATTTATTTATTTATTGGCTGCATTGGGTCTTCATTGCTGCGCCTGGGCTTTCTCTAGTTGCAGCAAGTGGGGGCTACTCTTCATTGCAGTGCTTGGACTTCTCACTGTGGTAGCTTCTCTTGTTGCGGAGCACGGGGCTATAGGCGCATGGGCTGCAGTAGTTGTGGCAAGTGGGCTCAGTAGTTGTGGCTCATGGGCTCTAGAGCACAGGCTCAGTAGTTGTGGCACCCAGGCTTAGTTACTCCGTGGCATGTGGGACCTTCCTGGACCAGGGCTCAAACCTGTGTCCCCTGCATTGGCAGGTGGATTCTTAACCACTGTGCCACCAGGGAAGTCCCCTTAATTTCTCTTTCTGATAGTTCGTTGTATAGAAATGCAACATATTTCTGTATATTAATTTTTTTTTTTTTTTTGGTGGTACGCAGGCCTCCCACTGTCGTGGTCTCTCCCATTGTGGAGCACAGGCTCTGGACGCGCAGGCTCAGTGGCCATGGCTCAGGGGCCCAGCCGCTCCGCGGCATGTGGGATCTTCCCAGACTGGGGCATGAACCCGTGTCCCCTGCATCGGCAGGCAGACTCTCAACCACTGCGCCAACAGGGAAACCCTAATTTTGTATCCTGCAACTTTACTGAAGTCATTGATGAGCTCTAGTAGTTTCTGGTGGTGTCTTTAGGAGTCTGTGTGTATATAGTATCATGTTATCTGCAAACAATGACAGTTTTACTTCTTCTTTTCCAATTTGGATTCCTTTCATTTCTTTTTCTTCTCTAATTGCTGTGGCTAGGACTTCCAAAACTATGTTGAATAAAAGTGGTGAGATTGGGCATCCTTGTCTTATTCCTGATTTTAGAGAAAATGCTTTCAGCTTTTCACCTTTGAGTGTGATGTTAGCTTTGGGTTTGTCATTTATGGCACAAAGGACTATAATTTTATGTTGCGAACTAACACCAAAGAATTTGCCTAGAGTCAGGGTCTAATGGATTGACTTTTTGGATTCTTTTTGTCTCTTTTTTTCCCCAAAGACAAATAGACATTATTTCCTGTGATTGGATGTATGAATTCCAACCTACTTTCTGAAAAAAAATTTAATGTCTTTTTTGAATATTGAAATAACGTAATGCCTCATTTATTTGGCAGTAGCAATTTATAATAGCCAAACAATAATCTAAAAGTTAACATGAAGAATCTAAGCTGCAAAAGTATCTCATACCTACAATGTTCTATCTACATTTTATGCATAAGAAAAATCCATAGGCCTCATTCAGAAACTGTTTACTTTTATTTTGTGTGCCATTTTATAAATCATAATGACCTCGTTTCCAAGTTCACTGTAGATTAAATGCTATAATTTAGTGATGCTACTGGAAGGCACATTGAAAGCCTAGAGCAATGTTATGTGAAAGCCTTACAGAGACAGGAAAGGCAGAAGAAAATTAAAAGCTGACATCATAATTTAAAATGTATTATGATGTAGGACTGTATGTAACAGGGCAGTTGGTTCTTCAAACCTCGGCATCCTGCTTATGTTCATAGTGATGCACAGTCTTTAAGAAACGATATCATTATTTTTGTCATAACACATTGTCAGAAACCAGGGAAGTGGGTAATACATTGAGGAGATAGCTATTCTGTGCAAAATAGTTAAATTTAAAAAACAATTGTTTTGACATTTGAAAATGATAAGCATGTGATAAAGTTATCTAGGAAGTTAATATGTATGAGATGTCTTCTCTGATGTCAGTGGAATTGTATAGTTATTCTCTATATTATATTTGTGATCTCAATAGAAATGCTTTGTTAGATATTGAAAACTCAGTCCCGACAAATTAGCTACAGTATGGTTATTTTTTAAAATTAATTAATTAATTAATTAATTAATTTATGGTTGCGTTGGGTCTTCATCGCTACGCATGGACTTTCTCTAGTTGGGGCGAGTGAGGGCTACTCTTGGTTGCAGTCCACAGGCTTCTCATTGCGGTGGCTTCTCTTGCTGTGGAGCACGGGATCTAGGCATGCGGGCTTCAGTAGTTGTGGCATACGGGCCCAGTAGTTGTGGCTTGTGGGTGGGCTCTAGGGCGCAGGTTCAGTAGTTGTGACACCCAGGCTTAGTTGCTCCGTGGCATGTGGGATCTTCCCGGACCAGGGCTCGAATCTGTGTCCTCTGCATTGGCAGGTGGATTCTTAACCACTGTGCCACCAGGGACGTCCCTACAGTGTGGTTTTTACTGTGAAGCAGCTGTTGGCCTTGTGAAATATGCCAACTGGGGAAAAGGGCAGGGTTTTTTCCCCTTTTGTTTGTTTTTGCCATGAATACATGGTTTAAGTGCTATGTTAATGTCACTGGATTGACCTTTATTTCTACAGAATAAAGGATTGGACAGGCTGCCTTGTGTGGAAGAGTCTTGGTTTAGGATACTGTTACCTTCTTCCAGTACTCCCTGCTTTTATTTCTTGAGTATTTTATGTCTTTTTCCCTCTGAAATATTTTAAAATGTACAGATATATTGTAGAAATAGTATGAGCCCCCCCACCTGCCTTTACCATTTGAGAATAAATTAGAAAGATGATCCCTTATCACTCCTAAATAAATTAGTGTGTATTTTCTATAAATAAGAACATTCTTCTTTTTAACCACAGTATAACCATCAAAATCAAGAAGTTAACATCGACACATTACTACCATCTAATTCACACACCCCATTCAAGTTTCTCCAACTGTCTCAATGTCCTTTATAACAAAAGGATTCCATCCAGGATCACACATTGCATTTAGGGATCATGTCTCTTTATTCTCCGTCAGTCCAAAACAATTCCTCAGTCTTTCCTTAACTTTTCTGACTGTGGCATTTTTAAAGATTTTAGGCCATTTATTTTGTAATGTTCCTCAATTTTGGTTTCTCTGATATTTCCTCATGAAGAGACTGAGGTTATGTATTTTTAGAAGGAATGTTATACAAGTGATGTGTTCTTCTTGCATCCTGTCAAGCAGTACACGATTTTGATTTGCTCCATTACTAGTGAGGTTAACTGTGAACACTTCATTGGAGTGGTGTCTGCCAAGTTTCTCCTCTGTGAAGTTACCCTTTTTGACTTTGCAGTCTATAAGTATTTAGTGGGGAGGTACTTTTAGATTATGTAAATATTTCATTTCTCATCAATTTTCTGCCCATTAGTTTTAACAGAAATTGATGTTTCTTGGCTGAATTAATTATAAAGTGATGATTGCCAAATGGTTACTTTATACTTCTATTCTCCTCTATATTCATCAGTTGAGATTCATCAGTTGTAAGGAAAAGCAGTTTTCTTCGCTTCCTCATTTATTTATTTACATCAGTATGGATTCATGATTCTTTATTCACCCGATGGGTAATAATCTGTTACTATAGTTATTTATTTTGATACTCAAATTAGTCCAGGTTTGGCCATGAGAACTTTTTCAAGCTGACTTCTGTTTTCTTATGACATATTTCCATCACTCTTGAGTCCTTCTTTACTCTCTGGCACAAAATCTTCCAGCTATGTTCCCTGTGCCCCTGTATTAAAATTAGTCATTTCTCCAAGGAGCTTTGATTTCTTTTAGTGAAGAACAGTTTTTTTAGAAAGCAAGATCTGGGTCTGTGTGTGTTCTTTGCACCTGGGTTATCACTGCCCCCAGGCCCTCAGTGGAAAGAGCTAGGAGATATATGCATGTGTACACACACACACACACACACACTCACTCACTCACTCACTCACTCACTCACTCACTCACTCCTGTACTGCTATATTGTCTTTCTGTCTTGTCTATCTATCTAGCTATCTACCTACCTATGTCAAAAACCATGAGTTCACGCAGATATCATCAATTCCAGTCCAACACCACAGGTTCATTTTAGGTTTCTTTCTGTATTGTGACTTCCTTCTCCAGAAATGGAAACCCAGCTTCCCATTATCTTCAATTTACTTATAAGATCAGTTTCCTCTATATGTAATCAATCTGTTGCTACTGCCATCCCACCACCACCACCATGTGGATACCATGGTTTTGTACCCTGCAATGAGTCATCATCCTCCTACCTCCATTTGGACTCCCCTGTGACCTTGATCAGCCTCTTACAATCCAAGTTAGACTGAAGTAAGTAATTCTGAAGTTTCCTACCAGCCTGGTGATCAAGTATATTTAAAATATAGAGCAGAATATTACATCAATTTTTTAGAGAGATGTGAATAATCAACATGTGGGTGCATCTCTGTTTGCATGTCTATGAATGAGGGACCAGAAAATGAGGAAGGTCATTGTTTCTTATTATCATTAAACTTTAATTAAATCTTTTAAAAGATGTAATTAAAATATCTAATTCATCTTTGTACTCTTAGCATCTCGCTCAGCACTGTTCTGCATTTTAGGTTCTGAAAAAATATTGGTTGAATGAATGAGTGGATGCTACTGTTTGAGTGTGTCTAATTAATACTTGGTGAATTTTTCACTGTAGTTTTTAGGAAAGTACCATAATATCTCTGCCCAAGGGCTAGCTGTGTACCTATTGTAAGACTTAATGAAGATGAAGGTTCTTGAGCTCTGGTGCTAAGGACTTTTTGTTTTTTTAATTTTTTTGTCAACGTCAAGTGGCATGTAGGATCTTAGTTCCCTGACCAGGGATCGAACCTGTGCCCCCTGCAGTGGAAACCTGTGCCCCCTGCAGTGGAAACCTGTGCCCCCTGCAGTGGAAGTGTGGAGTCTTAACCACTGGACCGCCAGGGAAGTCCCTTAAGGACGGTTTAAAAAACAGCTTTATTAAGGTATACTTGACATATAATCTTCATATAGTTGAGGTGTACAATTTGAAAAGTTTTGATATGCAAACATCCATGAAACTATCACCAAAATTAAGACAATGAGCATATCCAATAGCTCTAAAAGTTTCCTTGTGTCCTTGGTAATCCTTCCTACCGACTCATTCTCTCCCCATCTCCAGGTAACCACTAATATACTTTTTGTTGCCATCGATTAGTTTGAATTTTCTAGAATTTTAAATAAATAGAATCATATAGTATGTGTCCTATTTTTGTTTGCTTTCTGTAGCTCAAGAGAATTATTTTGTGTTTATCAATATAGTTCATTTATTTTTGTTATTAAGTTGTATTCCATTGTATGGATATTCTACAATACATGTGCCTACCATTATGACTCAGACATTCTACTCCTAGAAATTTATCCAAGAGAAATGAAAGCATATGTCCAAATAAAGCTTTGTTTATAAATGTTCTTAAGATCTTTATTTGCATTAGCCAAAAAGTGGAAACAATCCAAATGTCCCATCAGCAGTTGATCACTCTGGATCATATAATGAATTGAGAAATACTTCCTCTTCGGTTTTCTGGAAGAAATTATATTGAATTGGTATTCTTTCTTCTTTACGTGTTTTGTAGAATTCACAGTAAAGCCATCTGGGCCTGAAATTTTCTTTTTAGAAAGATTTTAAATAAAATTTCTTTAGATATAGGACTATTCAGGTTATCTATTTCTTCTTGAGTGAGTCTTGGTAGTTTATGTCTTTCAAGGAATTTGTCCATTTTGTCTAAGTGGTAAGATTTAATATATGTATAATCTGTAGTGCTATTACTTTTCCTATTCCTACTACTGGTAATTTAAGTCTTCCTTTTTTTCCCCTGGTTAGTCTAGCTGTAGGTTTACCAATATTATTGATCTTCTCAAAGAAACAGCCTGTGGTATTGTTAATTTGTCTCCATTTTGTTTTCTGTTTCATTGATATCAGCTCTGAATTTATTATTTCCCTTCTCCTGTTATCTTTGAGTTTAATTTGCCCTTCTAGGTTTTTCTTTTCTTTTTTTTCTTAATGGTGAAAGCTGAGGTCATTAATTTGAGGCTTTTCTTATTTTCTAATACATAGTTTTAGTACTATAAATTTCTAAGGGGGAAGTTAGCTGCTTTTCATGCATTTTGATGTATTCTGTTTTCATTTTCATTCATTTAAATAATACTTCCTAATTTTCCTCTTGATTTTTTTTCCTTGACTCATGGGTTATTTAGAAGTTTGTTACTTGGTTTTCACATATTTGCATATTTTCCAGATTAAAAAAAATTGATATATCTAATTAAATTCCATTGTGATGAGAGAAGTTAACATTGCATGGCTTGACTCCTTTTATTTTATTTTATTTTTGTTTTGTGGTATGCGGGCCTCTCACTGTTGTGGCCTCTCCCGTTGCGGAGCACAGGCTCCGGACACGCAGGCTCAGCGGCCATGGCTCACGGGCCCAGCTGCTCCGCGGCATGTGGGATCTTCCCGGACCGGGGCATGAACCCGTGTCCCCTGCATCGGCAGGCGGATTCTCAACCACTGCACCACCAGGGAAGCCCCTTGACTCCTTTTAAATTTATTGATACTTGTGTTATGGTTCAGAATATGTTCTTTAATGTTAAACATTTCATGTGCATTTTAAAAGAATATATATCCTGCTGTTGTTGAGTGGAGTGTTCTATATGTTCAAATATTCTGTATCCTTACTTAATTTCTGTCTGTTTTGTTCTATTACTTATTCAAAGAAGGGTGTTAAAATATCTTGTTATAATTGTGGATTTGTCTGTTTCACCTTAACATTTTTATCACATTTTGCTCATGCATTTTCACACTGTTATTAGGTGCATAAACATGTAGAATTATTATGTCCTCTTGACAGATTGACTTTATCATTATGATATTGCCTCTGTAATCCTGGTAATATTCTTCACTCTGAAGTCAACTTTGTATAATAGTAATATAGCCATATAGCCAGATCTTTCTTTTGAAAAGTGTTAGCATGGTGCATCTTTTCCTTATTTACTTTTTATATTTTAACCCTTTTTACATTTTTTATATTTGAAGGGAGTTCCTTGGAGATACCATGAAGTTGTCTTGCTTTTTTATCCAGTATGACAGTTTTTACCTTTTAATTGATATATTTGAACTATTTTTAAATTACATTAATTACTGCTATTGTTGAGTTTAAATCTATCTTGCTTTTTGTACTCAATTTGTCCCATCTATTCTTGTTCCCTATCTCTCTTTATCTGTGTATTTGGGGACTTTGTTTCCTTTGTTGGCTTATTAGCTACAGTTGTTTGTTTTTGTTATTCTGGTAGTTGCTTTAAGGCTTCTAATGTACATCTTCAACTGATGGTATGCCATGCCACAGACAGTATAAGTACTTCACATCAGTGGCCTACATTTTTCTCTTACCAGCCTTTTTGTTGCTGTTGTCATATATTTTACTTCTACATATGTTATAAACTCCACAATACTTTATTATTATTTGTGCTTTAAACAGTTGATTAACTTAAAAAGATTTATTTATTTGTTTGTTTATTTATTTATTTTGGCTGCACCGTGTCTTAGTTGCCACACATGGGATCTTTATTTGCGGCATGTGGGCTCCTTAGTTGCGGCATGCATGCAGGATCTAGTTCCCTGACCAGGGATTGAACCCGGACCCCCTGCCTTGGGAGTGCAGAGTCTTACCCACTGGACCACCAGGGAAGTCCCTAAAAAGATTTAAATAATAATAACAGTCTATGTTTGCCCACATAGTTATTATTTCTGATGCTGTTCATTCCCAAATGTAGATCCACATTCCCATCTGGTATCATTTTCCTTATGCCTGAAGTATTTCCTTTTGCATTTCTTATTGATGCATTTCTGCTGGTAATTGAACTGTTTCACCTTTTGCATGTCTGAAAATGTCTTTATACCTTCTTGGTTTTTGAAAGATAGTTTCACTGAGTGTGGAAATCTGGGTTAAGTTTTTTTCTTTTAATTCTTTAAAGGTGTTACTCTGCTATCTTCTAGCTTGCACTATTTCTGATGTGAAATCTGTTGTTCTTGTATTTGTTCTCCTTTATGTCATTTTCTTAGGCTGCTTTTAAGATTTCTTCTTTAATATTGTATGAACAATTTGATTATGATATTCTTTGGTATAGTTTTCTTTGTGCTTCTTATCGTTGGAACTTGTTGGGGATTCTTGGATCTGTGGGTTCCTAGTATTCATCAAATTTGGAAATTTTTCAGTCATTAATTTTTCAAAATTTTTTTCTGTCTCTTTCTCTACTGTTTTTTCCTTGCACTACAATTCACATGTGTATTGGGTCTTGTTAAGCTGCCCCACCACTCACTGATGCTTTGTTTTGTTTTTGTTTTAGTCTTATTTCTTTCTTATTTTGAATATTTCCTATTCAAATGTCCATAGACATTTAGCATATCTTCAGGTATCTTTTCTTCTGTAATGTCTAATTTGTGCATCCACTAATTTTTTTTCTTTTCAAACATTGTAGTTTTCCTCTCTAGAAGTTCAATTTGGGTCTTTAAATTTTTTTCTGTCTCTAACATGTTCAATCTTTTCTGTCTAGCTTTTGAACATATGAATTACAGTTGTAATAACTGTTTTAATGGCCTTGTACTAATTATATCATCTGTTAATTCTGGGCCAGTTTTGATTGATTGATTTTGCTACTCATTTTGGGTTCTGTTTTCCTGCTTCTTTGCGTGTCTGGTAATTTTTGGTTGGATGCCAGACATTGTAAATTTTGTTTGTGGGGTATTTTTGTAGTCCTATAAATATCCTTGGGGTTTATTCTGAGATATAGTTCTGTTACTTGGAAAAATTTTCGTCCTTTCAGATCTAGCTGTTAAGCTTTGTAAGGCTGGACTAAAATAGCATTTAGTCTAGGGTTAATTTTATCCGCAAACTCTTCTCAATACTTTATTATATGGCCCATGAATTACGGGCTATACCCTGTCTAGAAGGAATAGGCACTGTTCCTGCCCTTGTGCAGTCTCTGCTTACTTTTTTTCTTGTCCTTTCAGGTGGATTTTTCTTTTTTCCCCCCTCTGGCCTTGAGTAGTTTCCTCAGATGATTCACTGATCAGTACACAGCTGAATACTTCAGTATGACTCTGCAGATTTTGGAGTTTTCTGTTTGTGCTCTCTCTCTAATACTGTGTGCTGAGAACTGTAGAACTTGTGGTTTCCCCTGGACTTTCAATTTTCTCCTTAACTCAGGTAGACCTCTGTACTCGTTGGGATCTCCCTCCCTGTGCTTTGGTCTTTTAACTTTTGCAAGGTAGTAAGTTTGGGGCAGTCATAGGGCTCACCTTATATGTTTCTTCACTTTCAAGTATTATTGTCCTTTGTTACCTGATGGGTTACTTGAGACCACTGTTTCACATGTATTCTTAGTTTTTATTCTAATAGTTTTAGGTGGGAGAGTAAATCTAGTCTCTGTTGCTCTGTCTTGGCCAGAAGTAGAATAAGGTAGGCTGGTCCTAAGGATTTTGATGTCCTGAAGACCATTTTAGTAATTTCAGGGTAAAAAATGACTTTATACTGCACTTAAATACAAGGTGTGGACCTTACCTTGCTTACCTCTGTATCATTTCCTTTATCTCCCTTTGTTCTCATTCAAATTTGAACTGAGCCAAATTTACAGAAAGCCTACTATGGCCCAGCAACAGTAGAATGCAAGTTAAAAAGATTAATATGATTGAATCCCCTTCCATAGAGAACTCAGAGCTTAGAGATGATTAGAGAGGTTATATAATATCCTCCAAATCATAGCTCTTAAATTGGTAGAACTGAGTCTGAACCAGATCTTTTAGCTTTCAGCTGAATGTCCTTTTCACTATAGTAATGCATCCTTATATAATCCCTACACATACATATACAGACATAAAAACATATATATACCTATATACATATACATGCATATATGCATACATACCCTGTAGAGCTCAGGAGGCCACATGAACATATAATCTAAAGATGACAAGTCTATAAAGTCTCACCCTCTTCAGATTATATTTTGCTTGTCAGTGACTAAAAGACTTGTGAGACATTTGCAATTGTGTGAGACTGATAATGAACTGGAGGTCCAGTGGGATGAAAAGGGAGGAAAAAAGAGTTGTGCTGGTTTCTTTTTTTTGGAACAGACTTCAAGAGTTTTAAGTAGTAGTGTGCTGGTAGGGGCATGTCTTTGGAGACACTGCAGTAATTTTGATTTGTGTCCAGTTAAAATTGCAACAAAACTGCCAGTTTAGAGAGAATTCTGTATTTGTTCATTTTCTTCAGATAGTAGGCCAAGTGGAGAAATTTGTTAAGCCAATTCTGAAATACTATATTAAAAACCAAAATGAGCAAAGTTAATCACATGTATTGGCAATAGGGGATTGCAAGAAAACATTTCAGTTTTTTCGCTAATACCAGTAAGAAAACCATTTGTATAAGTATAAATGTGGCATGCAAACATGACAAAGAGGACAACAAGGCAGTGTGGTGCAGAGGAAGGAGAAGTGAATTGGAAGTTATGAATCTTGGACTTTAGTCCCCGCTTTCTGACTAGCGGAGCTTTGAGACTTTGGGCAAGTGTCTTTAGCAAACTGGGGTTCCATTTACATATTTAAAATGAGAGCATTGAATTAAAAGACCTCTAAAATAGCTCTGAATAACATTAACATGGTCCTTTGACCATAAAAGTGACCTTAATTGACAATGAGTAGAATTCCTAGTTACAGTTGACCCTTGAACAATGCAGGGGTTAGGGGTGCCAACCTCCCCACCCTCGTGCAGTCGAACATTTGCATATGACTTTTGACTCCCCCAAAACTTAACTATTAATAGCCTAATGTTGACTGGAAGCCTTGCTAATAACATAATCAGTCAGCACATATTTTGTGTGTTATGTGTATTATATACTGTATTCTTACAATAAAGTAAGCTAGAGAAAAGAAAAACATCCTTAAGAAAATAATATAGAAGAGATATACCTTTACAATACAGTATTGAATGTATCCATACTGTAAGTTTTCGTTATCTGTTTTCAAGATGAATCATCTGCCAGTACCTACATCAGTGCTGTCTTACATCCTACAAAACACTGTAGATGTTTATACAGATTACTAAAACTAGACATCAAAAATGAAAAAATAATGTGAGAAAGAAATTCATATTTGCAGGTATAATGATTCATGTATTGATAAGGAAGAAGCAGCAATATGATTGCTTTATGGTAGCCTCATGTAATTGGTAGGATTCTTCACGGTAGCCTAGTCTGTACACTAGTGAATGAATCATTATAAACTTTTTATGGCAACTTACAATTTTATTCATTAATATGGCATTAATTATACATAATTAATACACTCACCTTGTGCCTATGTATGGATAGACTAATATCTACATAAATTTTATACATTCATGACATACCTTACTTAAATTTTTTTGATATTTCTAGGCTACATAGTTCATCTGAGTTTTTTCAAATTGTCACAGATTTTTTGTCAAAAATTTTTTTTGTCAATTTTGTCAAAAATTTTTTTTCCAATATATTTATTGAAAATAATTGCACATGTAAGTGGACCTGCACAGTTGAAACCCCCTGTTGTTCAAGGGTCAGCTATATTTCTAGAACTAACAACGTTTAAAAAATTGCTTTACTTATAACACCACATTTTTAATTTTACTTAAAAGGTGATTATCCAGCCTGATTGCCCATCTAATTCACAAGTTTGGCCCAGATTAATTTTAATGATTTCTCAGTTATTAAGTCTTCCAGCAGAGATAGAGATTTGCCATTATTGAAGATATCCAGAGATTATACCACAGGTTTTGTGGGCAACTCCCCAAAATGCTTTTCATAGTGGCATTCTTGCTGGAATAAATATATAGGCTTAAAGAAGATAATAATAATTAGAATCATAGCTAATATTTGAGTACTTTTCAAATGATAAAAACATAGATGCTTTATAAGTATTAATCCTCAGAATAAACCTTTGAAGAATATATTGTTTTTTTTCTCACTTGCCATCTGCACACTTAATCACTATACTATACTACCTGTTATATTTATAAAATCCAAGGTTATCAAATTGCCTATTGTAGTTCCACAAATAGACAATATTCATTAATTTTTGTATGCTTTTTAAAAATCCTATTTATATATATTTGCATGTTGATAATTACCATTTTAATTCTAGGTTCTGATTGAAAGGCTTCAAGAATGAGTCATTACATATTGTAAAAAATAGCATCTCGGGTAATTCTGATGCACACTCTGATAATGAATTATCAGGTCATCTCTGGATAGTCCGTCAGTGTGAACTGCTTGTTATTACCCTTCTGTTAACAAAATGAGTTTGAGCCAAAATGTTTTCAGCTGTCATTAAACACATTAAGCACAGCTGTATTTTTTGTAGAAAGTTCTTCTCAGTGAGGGAAGCATGTTCACTGATTTACATTCAGGAGTAAACTTCATAAATATATCTTTCTAACTTTGCTTTTGTTATCTGTATAAACCCATAGAACATGGCTGAAACCAACTCCTTCTGTTCAGATTGTTTATATGCTTCTCCATACGTTATTATTAATTTCCCTGGAAGTTAGAACTTTTCTGCGAGTGTCTGACAAGATTCAAAAAAAATCTTAATAGGCAGAATCTCTCTCCAAGGTTTACAAATTCATGTCTTTTTTTTTTCATGGCTCCACGGCACCATTTTCTGTTAAGATTTAGCCCGTGGCTATAGTTAATAATACTGTATTGCATATTTGAAAGTAGGTAGGGGAGTGTGGATCTTCAAAATTTGCAACACGAGAAAAGAAGAAATTTGTAACTATAGGTGGTGTTAACTGTACTTATTGTGGTAATCATTTGCAACATATGCAAATATGGAATCATTATGCTGTATACTTGAAGCCAATGTAATGTTATGTCACTTATACCTCAGTTAAAAATGGGGATTTAACCAAATTAGTAATTTCTTTTTAAATGCTGTTCTTATGAAAGCCGATTAGTTGAAGAATATTATTCAATAATAATTTTTAAATATATTTTAAAAATCATCAAGTATATATTAAATACTTGCTAAGTGTGCAATCCTTTGTTAGTTTAGGCACAGTGAGGGAGAGGATCTGAGAAGAAAGCAAGTGCTAAACTTCATGGTACATATGCTTACTGAATGAAATAATGTACAAGATACTTAGTATTCTTTTTTTTGTGAGCATTAAAACAGATTTAGAGAAGGAGACACCAATGTGATTTCCCTGAAGCCTTCAGGGAAGGATAAAGAAAATTCTTGGATTAGAAGAGTTTTGAGGGTCCATAGAGAGGTATATGAGCATACATTAAGGATGGAGGAGGAGGCAAATATACTAGGAAGAAACTCCTGGAGTAGAAGGGGCATCTTGAAATTGTACTGAGTGCAGGACGGTGAAATTCACACTCAGAAGTGTTATTTTGGTGGGATAGGTTGTATGGAGGCAGTGGATTATTTTTAATGAGGCCTGAGAGTGATGAGATTTAAACAGTATTTTCAGAATGAATATATGCTACTTCAAATACATTGTTCTTGCCACATCTTTCTTGCGATCAAGCATTCAAATTTACAAGCTGGTTGACCAGGGTTAAAGATACAGTCTATGGGCGTGAGCCAAAAGCAAAGCCAAACAGTACATTTGTGGTAATGCAATTATATTTTATACTGCACTGGTACAATGACTCCACCAATTGAAATTATTAGTCTCTTCAGTATGTCATGCAAGGTTAATGGAGAAACTGTTGAAATTAAAGGCATTCTAGATTATGCATGCTGATTTTTGCATCCAGTTACTTTACTGAAGTCTTTTATTCTAATAGTTTTTAAAGACTCTCTAGGGTATATTATGTAAATAATAATACCATTTGTAAATGGTGACAGTTTTGTCTCCTATTTTCTAAGTGTGTTTGTCTTGTTCTATGTACCTTATTATATTGGCTAAGTCCTTCACAGTGAGTATTCTAATATTACATAGCGAGTCATTCCCAAACTTAGAGTTGAAAACAACAATTAATTATCCTCAGATCCTTACAGTTCTGTGGGATGTCTTTAAGCTTAGCTTGGTTGTTTTCCCTTGGGGCCTTTCAAGTAGTTGTAATCAGATGGCAGCTGTGGCTGGAGTCCTCTGAAGATTCAACTGGATTGGACATATGGATGCTTCTTCACTGACATGTTTGGTGCCTCAGCTGGGATGGCTACAACAGTGGAGACTGGCCAGCCATCTCTATCTCCAAATACTTCTCTACATGGCCAGCTTCCTCACATATGGCATTCTCAGGGTAGTTGGATTTCTTACATGGAGTCTGGTTTGCCCCAGAGTGAGTGTTTAGAGAGAGGAAGTAGAAGTTAAGGGCTGTCCCTAAAGCTAGCACAGGGTCACTCCTGCCATATTCTATTTGTTGAAGCAGTCACAGAGCCTGCCCAGATTCAAGGAATAGAGAAATAGATTCTGCCTCTTGGTGGGGAAATATTAAGTCCACACTGCAGAAGACCATCTAGGATGGGAGATATTATTGTGGTCATATATGGAAAATTCAGTTTGCCACAGAGGGCATCCTTGATATTCTGACATTTCACCATTCATTATGATATAAGTTGGAGTTTTCTGATAGATTCCTTTTATCAAACAAGAAAGTTTCTATGCCTAGTATAACTAAGGATTTTTCTCAGGAACAAGTTTAGTGTTTCTCCTTTGTTTAGTGAATTACACAGACTTGATGTTAAATGATGTTAAACCATCTGTATAATCCTGTGATAAATTTTACTTGCCTAAGATGTATTTATTAATACAGCACTGGCTTAGATTTGCTAATATTTTGTATTTTGCAGTTTTTTATAAGTGAGGCAGACATGTAGTTTTATTTTTGTGTGTGCTGTTCAGGTTCAAATCAAAACTCATAAGGGTTACACTAGCCTAAAATGAATTAAGAAGCTCTCTATATTTTCCCATGATTTAAGACAATTTATGTAATTTAGATTTAGGTGGTAGCTCTCACCTATAAAACAATCAGGGCCTGCTGTCCCTCTGCCCCCACAAGGTATTACCCTTTGGTTACCTTTCTGATTTCTTTGTGGTTATTAATCTACTCAGGTTTTTAATCTCTTGTTGAGAAAACTTGGTAATTAATAGTTTTCTAGAAAATCATTTACTTTTTCTGTTCTTTTTAGTTTATTGGCATAAAGTCATGTATAGTATTACTTTTAAGTTTTAAAACCTTTTCCATATCCTAGTTTGTACTCTTTCTTGTTTCTAATTCTGAAGTACTTTTTATGTACTTCCTCAAGTATGTTTATTGTACAATGAATATATTTTAAATTAAACTTGCATTTTAGCACACGGATGGTATTATGAAAAAATCTGGGAATGATTTAGCCTACTCTTATGCCAGCTGTGGTGGTTCTTGCCTGAAGTGAGATTTTGAAATGTAAATTGGAAATTCAAAGAGTTGATTATTGTTTTATAAATTTTGCTTCGTCAGTGCTGTTTGTTAGTTTTTGAGGACATATCCTGGTTAGACCTGACACACTCATTATCACATGCTTTCACATCACCAGTATACTGTCTCCTCAATTTCATAGGTAGCAGTAGTGTTCTGTCTTATTTGATGCCATTACCATGATACTGTGTATTTTTCTCAACTATGTGCATGGTCTAGACAGAGGAATGTAGAAGCAGGCTTTAGGGTAGACTTCAGGTCTTTTGGGAAACTGTCATATTTAGTAAACCCGTCAACAAGTATTTAAGTGATTCCCATGTGTCCAAGATTGCTGTAGGTGCTATGAAGATACAAAAGATTTCTCAGGCATTCCAAGTCCACAGCAGTTTGGCTCTGATCAACCCTCCCAGACTCAGTGACATTCTCTCATGCGCCCTTTGCTTTAGCACACTACCTACTTCCTATTTTGAACGTGCAAGGCACTCTGCTCCCTTAATGACTTTGAAAAGCTATTCCCAATACCCTAAATGACTATTCTCTTGCATACAGTTGTCAGAATCCTACCCTTCCTTCAAATTGAAGCTTAAATCCCTTCCCCTTAATGAGCCTTTCCCAAGAACAAGTTATCTCAGACTGATGTGTCCATTTTGAAAGGGTAAGTAGATTTGTAGATCCAGATAATAACTCTAGTAAGGTCTTTGGCAAGCTATGATTGAAAGCTTGGGGAGCAAGATAAGAAGGATAAGCTAGATGATAGTAAAGATAGGAAGATCTATAACTGCTTAATAACGTACCAACCTAGAGGGAAATTTCTATGGCATGGCATAGGGCTCTGTTTTTTAATCTAGTCTTGTTCAACATGTTCATTCATTCAGTTATTTACTCGCCATATGTTTATTGAGTTACTGCATGTTGGAAACTGTGCAATATGCTGGGGATATAATGGCAAACAAGGGAGACATAGTTCTTCCCTTTATGATATTACAGTCTAAACATTAGAACAAAGGTATAGAAACTTATGCAAAGCTTAAAAACTTGGAAAGCTAATGCAATGATAGTGTGGAGCTTCTAGAGATGGTGATTACTTTGTATAACAGAATCAGTGTATAAGATGATCTCTGGGGACTGGAAAGGTAGAATATATATTCAGCCCATCTTTAATTTCAAGTTGGAATTTAACTGGGATAAATTAAGTTCCCAAACCAATTGTATAAGAAGAGGAAGGATTGACATATGTACACAGCCTGAATGAAAAAAAGACGTAGAACCTTTAGTCAGTAGTCAAGTCAGTGTTAATAATCAGTGGAATGTGACTCTCAGAAAAAAATCAGGCTCTGTTGACAGACATGTAGTATCTAGAATGAGAAGTAATAGATCTTCCCAGCAAACCCATCTGAATCTCTATGTTCCTTTATAAAAATCACTCTGTAAGAGGGATTTCGACAATCAGAAATTTGTACTCTAATATTAATGTGATTTGCAAACGTTAAAAAAATGTTCTCAAGGCAGTTTTCCAGGAATTTTTCTATGCTTGATACACTTATAAGAAAACATGAGTAAATTTATCAGTCAACAAGTATTTCATAGAATCTGAGGAAAACAGAATCAGAAGAAATCTTAAAATAGTCATCTGTTGTTTATCATCTACTGTGCTTTGAAGGTCTAAGAGGAAGGGTGAGATAGGCCCCTCCCTACTCCTGAGGGATGGAAGGGAAGCTGTGTACTGAAGGTCTGTACCAGAACTGTGGGGAAGCTCAAGAGCACAAACACTAATAAGATATAGCTCTAGGTTTTCAAGGAGTGTGGAATCTAGTGCTGGAGAGAGGCAGTAAACAGATGATCAGAGCATGATGTGAATTCTAGATAGAGCCATCCTCCCAGGGTTATTGAGGAGGACCACAACTCAGATAAGGGGTAGCCTTATCAATATTATCTATTCCTGGACTTCTACTTGAATTCTTCTTCTTCCAAAAAGGAATTTCTGGGTTGTTTTGTACTGGGAAGTACCCTAGTCTTTTCACACTGCAGCCCAAATAGTCTTAAATTTAAAACATATATTCGGTCAGGTCTCCCACTTTAAACTTTATCCCATTACCTTGGGAATAAAACTCCTTAGCCTGATATACTAAGTCTTCATAATCTGACCTCTGTCTACCTTTATACCCTCATCTCTTGCCATCCTCTCGCATATGAGAGGATGCTCCAGCCTTGCTGGAGCCTTGTGCTCCTGTGCTCCAGCCTTGCTAAAGGCTTGCAGTTCTTGAAAATGTTGTGCAATCTTTTTTCTCTGTTTTTGTATTTGCTTCTCCTTTTGTCTGAAATATCTTTCTTCTTTTTTACCTAGTTAATTCTACTCTTACTTTTAATATCAGCTTAGTTTTTACTTCTTCCTAGAAGACTTTACTTCCACTTGATACTACCCCTAAAATAGATGTCCCTCCTTTATGCTCAGCTATTACCTTATATGTACCTCTATCATAGTATTACACTATTATTATTTTTTTCACACCCATTTCTCCACAATGTTTGTACATTTATGAATATAAGATGTAGATCTCTGATCTCTTTATTTCCATTACCTAACACAGGGCATGGGCTCACATTTAGGCACTTAAGTGTTTGTTGCATGAATATGTAAATAAATTGTCTGTTTCTGGAGAGATAGACTGTCTCCAGTGACTTTTCTGTCAACACCAGGCTCAGTATTAGCAACATGGAAAGTGCTCAGTGTAAAGATAGGATGAATGAATAAATTAAAATGTCTGTTGATTATTATCAGATAAAGGATTAGACTAAAGATTTATAAAGTGCAGATATTATCTTGACTAATGTGATAATGTGTTCTGTAAATGAAATAATGAAGAGATGATATTTGAGCTGGCCTTGAAAGCAAGGTAGGCAAGATTTGGATTGGAAGAGAGTATTAGTTTTCTATTGATGGATAATAAATTACCATAAATTTAATGGCTTAAGACAATACTCATGTATTATTTTGTGGTTTCTTTAGGTCAGAAGTATGGAGCACTGTGGTGATTCATGACTATTGTGGTGTGTAGATTTATTTGACTAGAATTCTAAAAAAATATATTGAAAATTGTATTTAGTGTAGAAGAAAATTATAGGTCATAGCCTTTTCAGTCACCAGAAAAATCCTTTTATCATTGATGGAAGCTATTATAAACATGACTAGAAGTACATATATGTTAACTACCTTTATTTTATTTATTTTTTAAAGTAATTTAATATTTTATTCATTTATTTATTTTTGGCTGGGTTGAGTCTGTTGCTGTGCACAGATTTTCTCTAGCTGCAGTGAGCAAGGGCTACTCTTCGTTGTGGTGCACTGGCTTCTTGTTGCGGTGGCTCCTCTTGTTGCGGAGCATGGGCTCTAGGTGCGCGGCCTTCAGTAGTTGTGGCATGTGGGCTCAGTAGTTGTGGCTTGTGGGCTCTAGAGTGCAGGCTCAGTAGTTGTGGCACACGGGCTTAGTTACTCCACTGCATGTGGGATCTTCCCAGACCAGGGCTCAAACCCGTGTTCCCTGCATTGGCAGGCGGATTCTTAACCACTGCACCACCAGGGAAGTCCTGTTAACTACCTTTAGATGTATTACCTAACGAAAGGCATTGTATAGATAATCAAACACTAGCTATTAACACTAACTATTATTTAGACCCTAGAACAAAACATTTCATGTCTATCAATCAGAGATGAAGAAAGGTAAAGTGGTTAGGCCTAGCTATATTATACAACACTAGTCTTTTAAATTATAAGTTTGTAGATTGTGATATTTCTATCGTTGTCTCTAAGGGAATTTAATCGCAGACATGTATTAGAGACTTTGTAATTGCAATGTAAAGAGAACTTGTTTACTATCTCTCTTAGCCTGTGAGAAGGGAAACCTGGAGTACCGGACTGTGTTGCTGGTAGGACAAAGTCTTTAGTTTTTATATTCTGTTTCCCAGTTTAGAAAGATTGTTGACATGTTGCAACAGGCATAGTGATGTAGGTGATATCAGACTATGGACATGGCTCTATAAGGCAGGCATTCTGGAGACCGGGCAGATAAGCTACAATTAGTACTGACCAAATGATGAACAGGGTTACCTGTGGTACTGAGTAGAGATGGGAATTGAGAAGAGCAAGAGTTGAAGCCTAGAAATCAGTTAGGAGGCTACTGGTTAGATAGAAGATGATGGTGGTTATAGTAGTTATAGAGAGAGGTGAAAAGATTTGAAACAGTTTTAATCAAGTCCTTGTTGCTGAATCTGTAGATACTGTCTAGGCCTCAGGTTACTTGATTTTATGACAGTGATTATTACTTCCTTGAGACATTCTGTTCCTTTGACTGCTGTAACACCAACTCTCCCAGCTGTCCTTCTACTTCTCTGGAATTCTGGGTCAGAATTTTTTGCAGCTTTTATTTCTTTATTTCTAATCCGTTAAAAATTGATTTTCCTCGGAATTCTGTTCTAGGCTCTGTTCTTTCTCATTCTCACAGTCTTCCAGAATGATGTCATTACTTTCATAGCATTAATAACCATCTGTGTGCTAATGATTGCCACATTTTTATCTCCGGCCAAGATCTGTCTCCTAAGCTCCAGATCCTTGTATTCAACCCATACTCAACACCTCCTCTCGGATGTTGCACAGGCGCCTCAAACTGAAAGCAGAACTTCTCAAACTGCTCATCTCTGTTCACCCTTTCAATAAATGACATCACCATTTTCCTGGTTCCCCAAGCCATACACCAGTGATCATTTTTTTCTTTTTCTTTTGCAGTACAATTTATACAATATAAAATTTAGAGAATTTAAATGTATAGTCTGATGAGTTTTGACAGATATACACACCCACATTGTCATCATTCCATGAAGATATAGAATATTTTTTGCTCTCCAGAAAGTTCCCTCATACCTCTTTGCCAGTCATTCTTACACCCTTGTCCCCACCCCTGGCTAAGTCAGACACTTTTCTTATTGCCTCCTCATTTATTAGCTTTTCCTGTTCTTGAACATCTTATAAATGGAACCATACAGTATACTCTTTTGTTCAGCATACTTTTGAAATTTATCCATATTGTAGTATAGATCAGTAGTTTGTTCCTTTTTATTGCTGTGAGTGGTTTTTCCATGAATATACCACAATTTGCTTATGCATTATCTTGTTGATGGACATTTGAGTTATTTACCCTGTGCTATAGAGTAGGTCCTTGTCGTTTTTTTTGTATATAGAGTGTGTATCTGTTAATCCCAAATTCCAAATTTATCCCCTCCCCTTTAGTAACCATAAGGGTGTTTTCTATGTCTTCAAGTCTGTTTCTGTTTTTGTAAATAAGTTCATTTGTATCTTTTTTTTTAGATTCCACATATAAGTGGTATCATATGATATTTGTCTTTCTCTGTCTGATTTACTTCACTTAGTATGATAATCTCTAGGTCCATGGCATTATTCATTCCTTTTTATGGCTGCGAAATTTTCCATTGTATTTATGTACCACATCTTCTTAATTAAATTTAATTAATTAATTAATTAATTTTGATTTGCATTGGGTCTTTGTTGCTGCACACGGGCTTTCTGTAGTTGCGGTGAGCGGGGGCTACTCTTCATTGCAGTGCGCTGGCTTCTCACTGCAGTGGTTTCTCTTGTTGCAGAGCCCAGGCTTTAGGCGCGTGGGCTTCAGTAGTTATGGCGTGTGGGCTCAGTAGTTGTGGCTCGCGGGCCCTAGAGCGCAGGCTCAGTAGTTGTGGCATACAGGCTTAGTTGCTCCGTGGCATGTGGGATCTTCCCAGGCCAGGGGTTGAATCCGTGTCCCCTGCATTGGCAGGCGGATTCTCAACCACTGAGCTACCAGGGAAGTCCCAAACACATTTTAATCCATTCATCCGTCCTAGGTTGCTTCTATATCTTGGCTATTGTAAGTAGTGCTTCTAAGAATACTGGGGTGCATGTATCTTTTCAAATTTGAATTTTCTCTGGGTATATGCCCAGGAGTGGGATTGGTGGAGCATATGGCAACTCTATTTTTAGTTTTTTAAGGAACCTCCATACCGTTCTCCATAGTGGCTGCACCAATTTACATTCCCACCAACAGTGTAGGAGGGTTCCCTTTTCTCCACACCATCTCCAGGAGTTGTTTACACTTTTTGACTGTTATAAATAAAGTTGCTAAGAATATCTTTCCAAAAGACTTTTGTGAGGGGTTGGAGGAGGGAGGGGGATTTGGATGAAGGTGGTCAAAAGGTACAAACTTTCAGTTAGAAAGATAAATAAATACTAGGGATGTGATGTACAACATGATTAATATAATGAACGCCGCTGTATCATTATATATGGAAGTTAAGAGAGTAAATGCTAAGAATTCTCATCGCAAGGAAAACAATTTTTTTCTTATTCTTTTATTTTGTATCTATATGAGATGATGGATGTCCACCAAACAGTGCAGTATGCCAATTATATTTCAATAAAACTGGAAGAGAAAAAAGTCTCTTGAGGTCACATGCTTTCATTTCTCTTATACCTAAGAGTGGAGCTTCCTGCTCATATGATAGGTGTATATTTAATTTATTAGAAATTACCAGTTTCCAGAGTAGTTATACAATTTTAGAATCCCACCGACAGTGTTTGAAAGTTCCAGTTGCTCTACTCCTTCACATCACTTGGTATTATTTTGTAAATTCTAGCCATTATAGTAGGTTTGTACTGGTGTATCATTTTGATTTTAATTTTTAATTCTTTGATGACTAATGATATTGAGCAGCATTTTATGTGCTTATTGGCCATCCTTGTATCTTCTTTTGTGAAGTGTTCAAATATTTTGCCCTTTTTTATTTATTGGGTTGTTTGGTTTTTATTGTTAAGTTGTAGGAATTCTTTGTATACATTAGAAATACAAGTCCTTTGTCAGATATATATATATATATATATTATATATATATATAAATATTTTGTCTCACTCTCTAACTTGATTTTTCATTTTCTCAATAATGTCTTTTGATGAGAGTTTTAAATTTTGATAAAGTATGCTATATCAGGTTTTTATTTTATGGATAGTACTTTTTGTGTCCTATTTAGGAAATCTTTGCCTAACCCAGGGTCATGAATATACTTTCCTACATGTTATTTTAGAGGCTTAATAGTTTTAGCTTTTACATTTAAGTCTTTGATCATTTCAAATTAATTTTTATGTATTATGTGAGGTAGAGTTTAAGGTTCCTTTTTTTCCCTTATTGATATCCAGTTTATTTTAGTGTCGTTTACTGACAAAACTTTTCTTTCCCTAATCAAAATATAAATTGATTGAATAGGTCTATGTCTATATCCTGATTTCTGTTTCATCAATCTATTTGCTTAGCCTTATGTAACTACTACTGCTTTACAAACTAGCTTTATGATAAGTCATAAAATCTGGTAGTGTAAGCCTCCCAGCTTTGTTCTTTAACATTTTCTTGGCTATTCTAGGACTTTTATATTTCCATATCAATTTTCAAGTTAGCTTGTCAATTAAAAAAAAACACTGCTAGGCTTTTGAGTGGGATCACTTGACTCTAGATAAATTTAGGGAGAGACTTGACTTCTTAACCTCCAATCCATGAAATAGTACATGACTCCATTTGTTTAGGTTGTTTTTAAATTTCTCTCAGCAGTGTTTTCTAGTTTTCAGTGTACAGGTCTTTCACATCTTTCACATCTAGTTATTTGATGATACTATATAAAAATACCAATTGATTTTTGTGAATTAACCTGGAATCTTGCAGTTTTGCTCAGTTTATTATTAGTTTGATTATAGATTAAAACACTTTTTTTCTATGTACACAATCATATAGCATCTGTGAGTAGACATTTTTGCTTCTTGCTTTCCTGTATTTATGACTTTTAAAAATTGCCTTATTACAATGGCTTGGATCTTGAGTACAGTGTTGAATAGAGTAGTGAAAGTAGACATCTTTTCTTATTCCTGATCTTAAGTATTACCTGCAGATTTTTAGTATAAACCCTTTATCAGATTCAGGAACCTCTCCTTTTTCCTTAGGTTGTTGAGAGATTTTTGTTTTAAATCATTAACAGGTATTGAATTTTATCAAATCCTTTTTTAGGCCATCTTTTGAGATAATGATATGTTTTTTTATCTTTCATTCTGTCACAATTGATTTTCAAATGTTAAATCAACCTTGTACTCTTCAGGTAAATCCACTTCATCCAGATGTGTTATCTTTTTCATATATTACTAGATTTGATTTGCTAATTTTATTAATGATTTTTGTATTGTCTGTAATTTGCTTTTCTTGTGATGTTTTGGTGTCAAGGTTATTCGGGCCTCTTAAAGCAAATTGAAAAGTGTTCCTTTTTCTTTGAAACGTTTTTGTTAAGACTAGTATTTCACCAGTGAAGCAATCTGAATGTAGTTTTCTATGTGAGAAGGTTTTTAATTATAAATTTAGCTTCTCTAACTGATAACTACTATTCAGATTTTCTATTTCATTTGTTTGGTTTGGAAACTTATGGTTTTTAAGCAACTTAACTGTTTCATCTAAGTTGTTAAATTTATTGGCATATTGTTCATAATTTCCCTTAATTCCCTTTAAATGTCCATAAGATCTGTGGTGATGTCTTGCGTTCTTGATGTTGGTAATTTTCAGGCATCATTTTTTATATCTCCTCTCTAACTTTTCACATCTACATCATCCTTTCTGTTCCTATTTTAATTTAAGACAATGCCTAAACTTTTGCTAGGACTGTTAAAATAACCTCATACTAGCCTTCCTGTTTATAGTCTTGTTTCTCTGTATCTCAGTCACCTAATTACAGGAAGAAAGTGCAAATGTCATTAAATCTTTCTTGGCTTAAAACTTTTTAATGGTTTCCTAATACCTTCAGAATAAAAATCTAAGCTCCTTCATATGGAATACAAAATCATTAATGATAAGGTATCTATTTCTCTCAATAGAATCCTGTTTTTTCCTATATATTCTTTTCCCTTTTAAACTCTCCTTGCAAGCCATAGGGAGCTATACTTCACTGACTTTCTAGATGCTCTAATTTGTCATTCATCATCTTAAAACTGAATGCAGAATTCAGATGTGATATGATCAATACTAAGTAGGCAAAAATTGTTTCTTCACTTCTCCTTTACTGAGATTATTGTTAATATATGATAGGTATGGTCTCAATATTCGTTTGACATAATACTTTTTGTTCAATGTATCTTTACATTCACAGCAATATCTAGCTGCAAAGCATTATTTTTAACCCACTTTCAATTTTACTGTTATCTCAAAACATATTGATATAATATACATGAATTTGCTATAACCAGAATACCTATCACATAGCTAGTTGATCCCTGTCCTCCCCACACCAGTGATGATGAGTTTTATTTCAACTTGAGGGTGTTAGTGTTGGTATTGACTAATCACCCAGATGACTGGATGATTTATATTTCTTTATAGTACCATTTCATAGTTGGCAAAATCAAGAAACATTCCTCTGAAACTGGCTAGCTGGTTTGGAGGTAAGGCAGTTGTTTCTTTTCTTGTCAGTCCTTCACCTCTTCACCCCCAGGGGAATTAGGATGTCCCATGTTATGTTTAAAAGCCTAAACACTTCAAACTTTTATCCTCCTGTTGAGCTTGAAAGGGGGACTTTATTTGCTCTGTCTTGATGTAGCAGGGGCTCTGAAAGTCTATTTGGATAACACTGAAGATTGGAGGAAATGTGACTCTGTCTGTGTGTTTTAAGCCCCTAAGGTAAGATCAGAAAGCGTCTGGGGCAGTGAGAGCCAAATAGTTGAAGTCATACATTAATTATGGTCATGAATCATTTTTATTTTTAGAGTCTTTACCATTTGACAAGGTTGTTTGCATAGTACTCTAGTGAGTTTTAGGCAGCATTTTCCCTCCTTTTAAAGTAACAGGCTATTTTGTTGATTTCTATTTTGGGTTGATAATGCCTATCAAATTAGAATTCTGATAACATTTTTAGTAGAAATTGCTTGTTTCTTGCCAGAGTGAATGGTCTTTAATTTATGTGATTTTTGTTTTGAATATATTTTGAAGTTATAGATATAGAAAACTAGTATGTTAGTCTTTTAGTCTTTCACTGATATCAGTAAAAATAATCAATATTGGGACTGTACTTTTATATGCAGGCATTAGTCGACCTTCAGTCAGCAATATATTTTGAGTGCCTTTGTGCCACATTCTCTGCTAAGTACTGGGAATGTAAATGAAAGAGATGAGTGGTTTTTTTTCTTTTTTCCCAGAAATCTAGTAAAGAAATAGACAAGGAAATAGGCAGTTGCTGTAAAATGTGGTTCTATAATCTTTGTTAGTGTTGTTGTATAAATGATGCTGTGGATCTCCATAGGAAGAAGTGCCTCTACCTGTCTGGAGCAGTTGGGAAGGCTTTTGAAGAAGAAGATATGCTTGAGCTGCCTGTTAGTAGGTTTGGGAGTATACTTATCTGTTAAGAGAGAGTGAAGCTTGTAGGCAGATAGAACAGCTCACTCAAAGGTACAGAAGGAAGAAATGGCATGATGTGTTTGGGGAGAGTTGTTAGTAGTTCAGCATTGCTGGAGTTGCGTGTGCAAGGTAAGACTATCAGAAAAGAGGCGGGGACCACATCACAAAGGGTCTCTCCTTGCTTTTAAATTTCTTTAGCGTCACCTTTGTAGGCGAGTATTGCCATCAAGAGAGTATGTATGCATTCACACCCAGAGCAGGAGGCAATAGGATGGAGGATAATCTCCTCTATTGGGTTCCTTTGGAGTCCTGAGGAAGTTGCAGAAGAGCTGATCTCATGAGTAATCTCATAAGATTTGCTCCTTTTTAGATGATCTAAGAAATCCTCAGTAACTATCAGGCAACTTCTGAAAGTGCAGAATATGTCATGAATATTTTTAGTGCAAGGTGTCATAATAATAATGTTGGCAGAGGTGTTGATGCCATCAACTCCCTGATAAAATTAACGTCCTCGTATGTAGGATAACTTTCAGTTTAGGACAGTTGACCAGTTTTAAAAATCGGAAGTAAAATATACATACCGTGAAATACTTAGATTTCAAGTTTAAATTCTGTGTATCCTCCTGTGCGCCTCATCCCAATCAAGACATGGAACATTTCCATCACCTCAGGTAGTCTTTAGTTCGCCTTGCTCTCTAGCAGTCAGTTCTGCCTACCCAGGCAACTAGCCACTCTTGATTTCTGTCACCATAGATTGCTTTTACCTGTTCTTGAACTTTGTTTAAATGGAATCATATAGTATGTACTTATTCGTTCCTGGCTTTTTTCACTCAGCATAATGTTTTTTTGAGATTTATTCATATTGTTGTGTATATCAGTGTTGTGTTCCTTTTTATTGCCAAGTAGAATTTCACTGTATGAGTATACCACAATTTGCTTATTAATTCTCCTGTTTGATGGACGTTTGGATTGTTTTCTATGAACGTTCTCATACATATCTTCTTGTGGACGTGTTTTTGTATTTCTTGAGTAAATGTAAATGGTAAGGAGTAGAAATACTGGGTCATAGGTTAGATGTATGTATAACTTTACAAGAAACAGTTTTCCAGAGTGACGATACTGTTTTATACTTTTATCACCGATGCATGCAAGTTTCAGTTGCTGCACATCCTTGCTAGCATCAGGTGTTGTCATTTTAATTTTAGTTATTCTAACAAGTGTGAAATGCTATCTCATTACGATTTTAATTTTCATTACCATGATGACTAAGAATTTGAGCACCTTTTCCTATGCTTATTGACCTTTCTTATATCTTCTTTTGTGAAGTGTTTCACTCTTTTGCCCATTTTTAATTGGATTGTCTCTTTGTTACTGGTTTGTAAGAGTTCTTTATATACTCCAGGCACAGTACTTTGTCGAATTAATGTTTTACAAATATTTTCTCCCAGTCCATGGACTGCTTTTATATTTTCTTAACAACATCTTTAGATGAAAAGACATTTTTTATTTCAGCAGTGCCTAATTTATCCATTTTTAATTTTAAGGTTAGTGCTTTTTGTGTCTTCTCTAAGAAATCTTTGCCTACTCCAAGGTTGCAAGAGTTTCTGTGTTTTCCTCTACAGATTTTATGACTCTAGCTTTTATGTTTATACTATGATCTCCTTGAATTAATTTTTTTTGTGCTGTGAGGTAGGGAATGAGATTCATTCCCTACCTCACAGCAACTGTGTTTATCCACTGTTCCAGCACCATTTGTTTAAAAAACTTTCCTTTTTCCATTAATTTGCCTAGGTTCCTTTGTCCAAAATCAGTTGGCCGTATATGTGTAGGTCTGTTTCTATACTCTTTATTCTGTTCCATTGATCTGTTTTTTGATCCTTATGCCAGTACCAGATTGTTTTGATTATGTAGCTTTATAAAAAAGGAAGTCTTGAAATCTGGCAGATTTAAAGGTTGGTTTATCTCTTCTAGATTCTTTGTTTTTCTATATAATTTATAGTATCAGCCTCTTAATTTCTACAAAAAGAAGCACACATACACATAAAAACAAAGCCTGTTGGGATTGGGATTGTGACTGTGAAATTATTGACCCATATATAGAAATATAACTGAGTGTTTGTTGACCTTGTGTCCTGTGACATTATTGGTTCTAGTAGTTGTTTTGTGGATTCCTAATGATTTTCTACATGAAAATCATGTTACCTGTGAATAAAGACAATTTGACCATTTTTAGTATGTACATGTATACAAAATATATAAGCTATACTTGAAGACAAAGAGACAAAGAAAAACACAAACCCATAATTAAAGCAAAAATGAAAAATAGTTAATTTTTTCAATGCTCCTTGTTTCAAAGGGGCTGCTGCTTTAATTCAGTCTTCTTAACTTGGAATTATTGTTAATTTTTTTTTCTTTATGGATACCCAACAAGTAATAGCCTTCATAGCAGTGGGTTTTTTTGGTGACTTTAGTAATGTAGTTAATTTCTCTGGGCCTCAGTTTCCTATCTGTAAAATGATAGGGTTCAATCAGATTATTTTCTAAGGTCTCTTTCAGGTTTCCTGTGAGTTCTTCATTTTAGCTCTCAATACAGACAGTCAGATGGGTATAGAAAGGGTGTTTTTAGAACATATCGTGACTCTTGTTATTTCCCTATTGTAAATATGCTAGAGAATTGTGAAATCATCAGTTGAGTTCATTATTAATTCTCTTTATCCTGGAAACGTTGTCCTCATTTTGTTCCATTTATGCCTGTGGCTCTGTGTTGAGTTTATAGTTAACTCACTTAAATTTTTCTACAACTTTTATTTCTAGGCTTCATAGAGCCCAGTGTGCAATTAAACAGACTCAGGTAACTGTTCAGAAAATTGGAAAGGAAATTGAAGAAAAACTAAGACTCACATCTACAAGCAATGAGCTGGTAGGTTTTTATATATTAACCTATTTAAATTCCTTGATTTCTAAATGTGATCACTGTATTCTTCTTGTATTTATTTCCCTCTTTTTTCCCCAAAAAGACTTCAGGTAGTTTTTTCTTTCTTTTTATTTTTTCCTCTTAATGTTTCACTGAGACGTCTGTTGGCATTTAAATGTTATAAATAAACTTTCCCATCTGCTAATAGTGTGACATACAAAGTGCCTGCCTTTTTATGCTAGTTGAAACTTTAGATTACATACAATTACTTAGAAGATAATCAAAAACTATTTTATTAATATCTTATAAATGTGAACTCTAGACATGAACTGTATAGTGAATGAAAAATAGCTGCCAGAAGAAAAAAAATAATAAACTGTAGATACTAATCTGCTTTTAAAAGATGAATTTAAAATTATTTGGATTGAATTTAATAGGTTAGTTTATGGACAGTGTTCTCTTTTGGGAAAGATTCTTTTAATGAGGTATTTCCAAAGAAATAGAAATTCCAATCCAAATGGACAGATTTAAGATATTAGTATAATTTGGGGGTTGCTTTATACTCTTTCCTAGAGGGGAAAAATATATTAATTTTGGAACAAAGACTCTGTCTTTTTAAGCAGAATAGTGGGTATAACTAATAAATGGAACTTTTCTCAAAATGAAGTCACAGTGCTAATGATAGCTTTTGATGAAATTTGTGCTATAGTTAATGATACTTAAAACTCAAATCCTCAAATTAAGTCCGAAGTGAAAAATTTGAAGTATTTGTTTGCACAAACTCAATACCATAGATAGGCAGTATCTTCCAGCTGTTGTTCACAGCACTATCAACTTGGCAAAAGGTCTTTTTGTCCCCAAACAAAAGTTCCATTATCTGTAAGATTTGTCTGAGATAATAATTCAATGGATGAACTATAGAAAGCAACATTGCAATTAACCTATACAGACTTCTCTCTCATTGATAAAGTATTTAATCTATATAAAACTGCTGACTTTGACCTATAAATGGCAGTGTCATATAGTTCAGTCTAATATGTAAAAGTGCTGTACCTGGCACATAGCATGCATACAAAATATGGTAGCTGCAATAACTATGGTAGTGACACTTTTTATTCATAGGACTTTTCACACCTATGGAAAATCTTCCACTTTGGAGAAGCTATTAAACCACCTCCTTTTGTAATTTAGGTCAAATAAAGGACCAAACTCCAGGCCACAGATATATTGGAGGAGGAGAAAAAATAGCTAGTTTTAATCCTTTCTGTAGTGTACAAAAATACCACATTTTTAGAGCCTTTGGGGAGAAACTGCTAGGTTTTTTCTTATTTTCCTCTCTCAAGGCAAGACTGGGAAATTACTTATTTCATTAAGTGACAGCATATGTTTTGTCTCAGTATGGAAAAATGTATGTTTAATCCTATTTTTCTAAAATATAAGTGGTGACACTCAGAGCAAGGTGATAGAATGTATGAGTTTAAAGAGGTCAGGTTCAGAGGTTCACTGTGTGTTTTTATGCGGCCTAGTCAACATATAAGAAAATCACTGGATTTTTGAACTGAAAGTGAGCCTAGAAGTCTAGTTCCCTTATAACCTCACTTAAAACCACACTCCCCTCAGTACCTTCTGTCCCCTTCCCTGTTTTGTTTTTCTCCGTAGTATTTATTACCCTTTAACGTGCTATACACTTCACATATATATTTTATTTGTCCCTCTAAACTCTGTGAGGAGAGGGATTTTTGTCTATTTTTTTTTTCCTCATGGCTGTATTTCCCAGTGTCTAGAAAAGTGTTTGACACACAGTAGGAGCTCAATAAATATTTGATGAATTTAAGGATGAATCTAGTGTAATCTCTTTTTAAAAGAACAGGAAAATGAGACCTAAAGAAAGTAAGCAACTTTCCCATGATCATTGACAAATAGAGAAGTTTTGGTTTCCTTGTCTCCTTTCAGAGAGTAATACCAGGTACTTGTTTGTTATCTACTATAAGGTTTACCTGTAGGAAATCAGAATCCTTTACTATTATATTTTTTTCTTCATCCCCTTTCCAAATTGGCCCAAGGTCATTATACTTCAACCCAAGCATTTTCAATATATAAGAATTAATTTCAGTCTAAGTATAAATATAGTCAGAAGGCGTATTTGATGTGTAAAGAAATCACATTACCTTCTAAGATCAAATGTAGTTAACTGTTTAGAAGAAATTGGGTTCATACTAGATGACTTTCGAAACTTTGACATCTTCTCGTCAACGTCCAACATAATTTTTTGACATTTAATTATGTTTTTTAGGAAATTTCTGCTGTTGTCATTTTGAATTTTTGCTTAAATGTTTTGGATTTTGTCAAATTGCCTTTTCTTGTATCTGTTGAGATAATTTTATGTTTTTCTCTTGTATTATGATAGTGAAGTACATTGATTTTTGAATGTTCATCCAACTTAGGATTGCTGGGGAAAGCCCCTCTTGTTCATGATGAATTATTCTTTTTATGTATATTTCTAGATTCAATGTGCTAAAATTTTGTAAAGGATTTTTGCATCTATATTAAGGTGGAATATTAATCTGAAGTTTTGTTTTCTTGTCATCTCGTTGTTTGGTTTTGTTGGGGTAATGTTGGTCACAACTAGTGAATTGGGAAGCGTTTCCTCTGTTTTCTGGAAGAGTAAGTGTAGAATTGGAATTATTTCTTAAAGGTTGGTAGAATTTACCGGTGAAGCCATCTGGGCCTTTGTGGAGTCTTCTTTGTGGGCTTTGAGTTAGGAATTCAAGTCTTTAATAGTTGAGGTGTTACTGAAGTTAGCTACTTCTTGAGTAAGCTTTGGTTGCTTGTGTCTTTCAGGGATTTGTGCATTTCATTTAAGAGGTGGGTCTTTTAAATTTTAGCTATTGGGTATATAGTGCTTTCTTATTTTGGTTTATAATTGTATTTCTGTTGTGATAATTTTTCATATCTTTATTGGTTATCTTTTAAGAGGTGTAATTTTAAATATTTTTGCCCATTAGGAAAAGAAAAACTCTCTTTAGATTTACAGAAAACTTGTAAAGATAGTTCAGAAAGGTTCCATACACCTTTCATCCAGTTTCCCTTAATGTTAACTTCTTGTATAGCCGTGTTACATTTGACATGATACATACAACTTGGTATATCATCAAACCAAGAAATTAGCATTGATACATTACTATTAACTGTGCATTTTATTCAGGTTTCACCAGTGTTTCCACTATGTCATTTTTATTTTACAGCAGTTTTAGATTTATAGAATTATTACAAAGATAGTACAGAGAGTTACCCTGTAAACCCCACACCCAGTTTCTCCCATTATTAACATCTTACCTTAGTATGGTACATTTGTCATAATTATTGAACCTGTATTGATAAGTCATCATTAACTAAAGTCCATGCTTTATTCAGATTTCCTAAATTTTTACCTAATGTCCCTTTTCTGTTCCAGGATCTCATCCAGGAAACCATACTGCTTTTAGTAGCTATGCTTCCTTAGACTTTTCTTGGTTGTGAAAATTCCTCAGACTTTGGTTTTTTTGATAACTTTGACAGTTTTAAGGATTACTAGGTCAGCTGTTTTATATAATATCCCTTGATTGGGGTTTGTCTGATGTTTTGTTCTGATTAGACTGGATTCTAATGTCTTTTTTTGTTCCAGTATCCAGTCTAGGACACCACACTGTCCTAGTCATCATGACTTCCTAGGCTTCTTTGATCTTTGACAGTTTTTCATTCTTTACTATTTTTAAATTGCCATGACTAATCACTGTTGATAGTAACCTTGATCACTAGGTTAAGTTGATGTCTCCCAGGTTTATGCACTCTAGAGTTCCCTTTCCCTGCTCAATTTTTTGAAAGCCCAGCCTCCACTCCAGAGGAGGAGACTGAGGCTCCACCTCCTGGAGGGGAGACTATCTACACACATTATTTGGGTACTTTGTGAGGAAGATTTGTCCCTTCTTCCCTCCACGCATTTATTTATTCAGTCGTTTAATTATCAGTATGGATTTGTATCTATTTATTTTATACTTTAGGTTACAATCTGATACGATGTTCTTTATTTCCTTGCTTCAACTGTGGCATTGAGAGCTCTCTCAGGATGGCTTCTGTGTCCTTTCGATATGCCCTCATCTCTTTTTTGTTTGTTTGTTTTTTAAAGCAAGTTCTTAATTTCTGGCACTATGTGATCTGGACTCATCAGGTATTTTCCCTGTCTCAGCCCTAGAATCAGCCATTTCTCCTAGGAATCCTGTTCCTTTCATTGAATAATGGAATTTAGAAACAAGATCTGTGCACTGGGTGTGCTTGTTGCTTCTGAGTTGTAAGTGCTTCTAAGCCCTCTCAGTGGACAGAACTGGTATATACAGGTATCTGTCTCGCTATGTATTAAACTTAACAAACATTTATTTATTTTTTGCTGCATTGGCTCTTCTTTGCTTTGCGTGGGCTTGCTCTGGTTGCTGCGAGTAGGGGCTACTCTTCGTTGTGGTGCGTGGGCTTCTCATTGCAGTGGCTTCTCTTGTTTTGGAGCACAGGCTCTATGTGCGCGGGCTCAGTAGTTGCAGCGTGTGGGCTCAGTAGTTGTGGCACACGGGCTTAGCTGCTCCACGGCATGTGGGATCTTCCGGACCAGGGCTCGAACCCGTGTCCCCTGCATTGGCAGGCGGATTCTTAACCATTGCGCCACCAGGGAAGTCTCTTCCCTCATTTTTATTTTTATTTTTTTAATTTTAATTTTATTTATTTATTTATTTTTTTGTGGTACGCGGGCCTCTCACTGTTGTGGCCTCTCCCGTTGAGGAGCACAGGCTCAGTGGCCATGGCTCACAGGCTCAGTCGCTCCGCGGCATGTGGGATCTTCCCGGACCGGGGCACAAACCCGCGTCCCCTGCATCGGCAGGCAGACTCTCAACCACTGCGCCACCAGGGAAGCCCCCTCATTTTTAAATGGGACTTTTGTCTTCTTATGCTGTGGTTAAAGACTGTGTGGGCATGCACGTGTGTGTGTGTGTGTGTGTGTGTGTACACACACATTTCTGGATACAAGTCCTTTTTCTGGTATGTGTGTTGGCAGTATTTTCTTCTAGTCTGTGTCTTGCCTTTTTGTGTTCTTAATGATGCTTTCTAAAGAGAAAAATTTCAAAGTTTGATGAAATCCAATGTATTTTTTTAATTTATTTTATGGTTAGGGCTTTTGTGTCCTTTCTAAGAAATCAATGCCTAACACAAAGTCACATAAATTTTCTTCTGTGTTTTGTTCTAGAAATTTTATGGTTTTGGGCTTTACATGTAGATCTATGATCCATCTCAAGTTTTTTTATAAATTAAGTGAGGTAACAAACTCCCTTATTATTATAGCTTTGTTGTCTTAAAACCAGATGGGGTAAGTTCTCCAGCTTTGTTCTTTTTAAAAATTCCTGTGGGTTTCTAGGTCCTTTGTATTTACAAGTGAATTTGAGAATGAATTTATCAGTTTCTACCAAAAAAGAAAAAGTCTGCTGGAATTTTGATTAGGATTTATAGATCAATTTGTGGAGAATTGCAATTTTAACCATATTGAGTTCTCCAATCCATGAACATGGCATATCTCTTTTTTTCTAATAAATTTATTTATTTTTATTTATTTATTTTTGGTCGTGTTGGGTCTTTGTTGCTGCACATGGGCTTTCTCTAGCTGCGGAGAGCAGGGGCCACTCTTCAGTGCAGTGCGTGGGCTTCTCATTGCAGTGGCTTCTCCCGTTGGGGAGCATGGACTCTAGGCGCGTGGGCTCAGTAGTTGTGGCTTGCGGGCTCTAGAGCGTGGGCTCAGTAGTTGTGGCTCGCGGACTTAGCTGCTCTGTGACATGTGGGATCCTCCTGGACCAGGGCTTGAACCCATGCCCCCTGCATTGGCAGGCAGATTCTTAACCACTGCACCACCAGGGAAGTCCTGGCATATGTCTCTTTTATTTTGATTTTTTCCCTTAATTCTCTCAATAATATCTTATAGCTTTCACTGTAGAGATTCTGGGCATCTTTTATTAGTGTTATTCCTAAGTATTTTATGGGAGGTATTTTTGTTTGTTTTGGGCATTATTGCAAATGGGATTGTTTTTGAAATTTTGTTTCTCATTTGTCTCCTGCAAGTATATAAGAATACAATTCATTTTAATTTAGTAATCTTGCATTGCAATCTTGTTATATTAACTTTTAAATTCTAGTAGTTATTTTGTAGATTTCTTGGGATTTTCTGTATAAACAATCGTACCTGCAAACTTGGAATGCTTTATGTGCTTTAATTTTTCTGCCTTATTTCAGTATCCAGGGCATACAGTACAATGTTGAATGAAAGTGATAAACATGGAAATCCTTTACTTCTTCCTGATCATAAGGGGAAATCATTCATCCTTTCTCCATTAAATATAATGTTAGCAATGCCTTTTATTGGCTTTAGGAAGTTCCCCCTTATTCCTAGTTTCTGAATTTTATTGTGAATGGATGTTGAATTTTGTCAAATGCTTTTTCTGCATTTATTGAAATAAATGATCATGGCATTTTCTTCTTGATTCTGTTACTACGGTGAACTACATTGATTTAATTTCAAGTGTTTAACTAACATTGCATTTATGGAATAAACTAATGGCTACAGTATAGAGTACAATCTTTTTTATACCTTGCTAGATATGATCTGGTAATAATTTAAGAGTTTTTGTGCCTACATTTATTAGGGATATTGGGAAGCAGTGTTTTAAATTACTTTGTTAGGGGCTTCCCTGGTGGCGCGGTGGTTGGGAGTCCGCCTGCCGATGCAGGGGACGCGGGTTCGTGCCCCGGTCCGGGAGGATCCCACGTGCCGCGGGGCGGCTGGGCCCGTGGGCCATGGTCGCTGGGCATGTGCGTCCGGAGCCTGTGCTCTGCAACGGGAGAGGCCACGACAGTGAGAGGCCCGCGTACCGCAAAAAAAAAAAAAAAAAAAAAAATTACTTTGTTAGATTGGTATTAGGATTATGGTAGCCTGGTAAAATTAGTTGGGCAGTGTTCCTTTTGCCTACTCCACCTTGACTAGAAGTGGAAGCCTCCTGGATTTTTAACATTTTCAAATAGTCTGCCGAGATTTCATGTCTTTTTTTTTGGCGGTACTACGCGGGCCTCTCACTGTTGTGGCCTCTCCCGTTGCGGAGCACAGGCTCTGGGCGCGCAGGCTCAGCGGCCATGGCTTCCGGGCCCAGCCGCTCCGCGGCATGTGGGATCTTCCCGGACCGGGGCACGAACCCGTGTCCCCTGCATCGGCAGGCGGACTCTCAACCACTGCGCCACCAGGGAAGCCCTCATGTCTTTTTATTCATTATGAGAATATTTAACTTTTTTTTCACTTAGCATATTTGTAATAGTGACTTTCTTTGATAATTTTAATATCTGGGTCATCTCAGAGTTGGCATATGTTGATTGTCTTTTCCCTAGAGAGTGAATCACATTTTCCTGGTTCTTCATATATTGGGTAATATAGCATAGTACCCTGGACATTGTGAGTGTAATTTTGTGGAATCTCGGGATTTTGTTGCTTTGTTCCAAGAATATTGATGTTTTAATTCTAGCGGGTAGTTAACTTGGTTAGGCTCAAACTGTCATGCCTGCAATGGACATTGCCTCCGATTTCAGGTCATTACTCTCATCCTTAGGCACAGCTGCTCTCTGTTTGCCTCATACAGGTATGATTTAGGATTCAGAAACTCAGATTGAATTTAAACAGAATTCAGGGTGCCCCATTCTCTGGCTTCCTCCATTCTGGTGGCCTTGATTGCCTAATCTCTTTTCCCTGGTTCCTCCTGCCAGAAAGATAGTTGTCTTTCTGTTGGTGTTTAACCATAGACACCCTCAGGGCAAAGTCACAGAAAAGGGGAATTTCACTCCTCATGTTGGTTGTTTGCACCAGGTTCTGAGTTTACCCCCAAATCTGCCTGCCATTGATCAATTTTTAGAACCCTCATGTAGTAGCTTTTTGTATTTTTATCTAGAGTCGATAGCTGTTATTTATGGAAGGACCAGTTTGATAGGTACTTATTCTCTTATACCAAACACAAAACTCCTGTGTGTTTTATTATTACATATAATTTTGCTTTATCTCCCTAGCTGGACCTGGGTTCTAGGCCTGATATGGCCACTGAATCTATGAAATTAATGGATTGGATTAAATATTTTCTAAGGAAAATTTTGCCCTTTCTTACTGGCTGAGCAGGTATATGTACAATAAAAACAATCTGTAAATGACGTTTTAAAGCAAATTTGTTAACTTATGGGACAACTGCCATAGTTCTAAAACTTTTTTTCAGATTGTTAATTATTTCAATTTTTTGGTGGGAAAACTAGTATAGATGAATAATGCCCTAAACCACTCAGGACCCCTTTATACTCTAAATATTGTAAAGATCTCAAAGAATTTAGGGTATATCTATTGATAATGCCTAGGTTAATAAAACACAGATGAATCCTCACATTTACTTCTGCAATCAATCTGTTGTGATATCACAGATCTTATAGACTGGAAAACACTATACAGTTATGAGAAAATGAGAGTGAAAAAGGGAGATAGCAGCTTAGTATTATTATGAAAATATTTTTGATCTCACAGACTGAAATGGTGTTAGGAATCCTCATGGTTTCCTGAACCATGCTTTGATAGCTTTTGCCTAAAAAGCCTTTTTGGCTCCAGCATAATCTACAAGAAGAAAATTGTTTAATATGTCATTTACAGATTGGTGTGTCATACTGAAAAGAATCTTTAACATTGTCCATCACTGTCTTTGTAAAGATGCTTAAAAAGGAGTATGCTTGCAAAGAGAATGCATCTGTGATTTTCAGATCACAGACAGTGTTGTATAAAAACACTAAAATCCAATCAAAAGTGATCCTTTGGAGATGTACATATGACATTAACTATACTTGGAGTAAAAAGGTAAGTAGAATGCAGAAACCATTAGAAGATATTATACTTATGGAATATTAAGATCTTTGAGTACTTAGATTCATTTGAAAGGAAGCAGAACCAGATTCCACTTGGTCAGGGTTTGTTTACTCATCAGAAATTAGAGCCAACAATGCTGGTTTTGAATGACTTGATTTATTTCTGTAAATGGGCCAGTTTTTGCACATGGGCCATACACAAACACACTATACACACACTTTCCTGTATTAGTTTAGTATTTAGACTAACTTGTACCCTTAGTTCTTTGATTCTAGTAAACATAACCCAATTTGAGCATGTACCCTGGAATAGAGCAGATTAACCCCCCTACCTATGCATATCCCTGTGTTCTTTGAAGAGTTGTTTTTCTTTTCTATTTTTTTTCTCTACATAGGTAGAATCTAGTTTACATATTTTTTGGAGAAATTCGAGTTAAGGAAATTGAACACATCTCTTTGTGGAAAAAGATTGCTTCCTAAGAGTTTGTTTGTTTTTTTTTTTTTTTTGCGGTACGCGGGCCTCTCACTGTTGTGTCCTCTCCCGTTGCGGAGCACAGGCTCTGGACGCGCAGGCTCAGCGGCCATGGCTTACAGGCCTATCCGCTCTGCGGCATGTGGGATCTTCCCGGACTGGGGCACGAACCCGTGTCCCCTGCATCGGCAGGCGGACTCTTCAACCACTGCGCCCCCAGGGAAGCCCTAAGAATTTGTATATTTTTTCCCTCAGTGATGTAAAAACACTGATCACACTACTGGATTACCAAAGAAACCCAAATTGTTTCCTGAGTACTCTTTCTTTCATGATAAGCAGCCTCACTGACTTTTGGTCTTTGTTTTTACAGGGAGTTGGCAGGACAAAATGGCTTTTGTCTCCACTGGACCCAAGCCCTTAGAAAACAGAAACTGTTCTCATTTATCTAGAAACACATAGTAGGGCCTTCATAAATATTTGATACGTTCAGAAAAAAATTGCTTAGGAATGTTTTATATTTCATAGAGTTTACCAGTCAAATACAATAATGATGATTGGAAATAAGCTTTACTGCTTGAATGTCTTTAACAGATGATCATACCATCTGTTCAGAATCAGTATTTCAGAGATGAGGAAGAAAGCATTTTGGGTGAGAAACGATAGCTGTAAAGTACTTTCCACACAACTGCCAAAAGTCATTTTCCATGCCCATTGCCTCAACAAGGCCATACCATTACTCATCTCACTGAGTACCCATGCTTCCTCATTGTCTGTGAATCAAATACAGGTGCTGAGTTTTTTCTTTTGAAGTTTTCCACCAGCTCATCCCAGGGCTTAATAACCTATTCAGTTTACTTAATGAATGTTTTTTTCTCCCCATTAAGATTTTACTTAATATATGTCTTAGGAAGGAGACTGGTTAAGATTTTTGTCATGGAAAATAATGGAAAGCATATTATTGACACTATTGATACAGACTAGGAGAGAAGGATTCATACCTTCATAGTGCAGTAATTGTGTGTGAATGCAAACATGTGCAGGCACATATACGTTTGTGGGGGTAGGATTTCAGATTTTATCTGGAGGCAAATTGTGGCAAGGTATTTGGATAAAAGGGCGTCAGAGTAAAGTTTAAACCATGGCTTTATAGGTTGAAGTAGGAAATATTTTTATGGAAAGATAAGTTAACAAACTTATTTGGTAAACTTAATTGTATCTTTGGTAGAACGTGTCTGGGATTTGTTTTATTAAATGAACATTCAGTAAAATTGACTTTTTTGAGGTACAGTTCTATCACTTAAAAAAAAAATGAACTTTGTGTTTTAGAGTAGTTTTAAGTTTACAGAAAAATTGTGCAGAAAGTACAGAAAGTCCCCCCCCATTTCTTTTGTTATTAACATCTTATATTAGAGTGATACATTTACTATTGTTGAATCAATATTAATACAATATTATTAACTAAAGTCTGTAGTTTACCTTCGGGTTCACTCTTTGTGTTGTATAGTTCTATGAGTTTTGACAAAGGCACAGTGTCATGTATCCACCATTACAGTGTCATACAGAATCGTTTCACTGGCCTAAAGATCCTCCATGCTTCACCTATTTATACTTTTTTCCTTCCCTCAGAACACCTGGCAACCACTGATCTTTTTACTGTCTCTACAGTTTTGCCTTTTTCAGAATGTAACATAGTTGGAGTCATACAGCATGTAGCTTTTCCAGATTGGCTTCTTTTACTTAGCTATATGCATTTAAGGTTCCCTCATGTCTTTTTGATAGCTTTTCATAGCTCGTTTCTTTTTACTGCTGAATAATGCTCCATTGTTATTGGATATGCCACAGTTTATCTTTTGACCTATTGAGGTACATTGTGGTTGCTTCCATGTTTTGACAATTATGAATACAGCTGCTATAGGCATTTATGTGTAGGTTTTTGTGTGAACACAAGTTTTCATCTCATCTGGGTAAATATCTAGGAGCACAATTGCTGGATCATATAGTAAACCTATGTTTAGTTTTGTGAGAAACTGCCACACCATTCTCTAAAATGGCTATACCATTTTGCATTGCCATCAACAATGAATGAAAGTTCCAGTTGCTCCACATCCTTGCCAAAATTTAGTATTGCCATTGTTTTGGATTTAAACTATTCTGATAGGTGTGTAGTAGTATCTAATTGTTTTTCATTTTAAAAATTAATTTATTTTTATTTTTTGGCTGCGTTGGGTCTTCGTTGCTGCGCGTGGGCTTTCTCTAGTTGCAGCGAGTGGGGGCTACTCTTCGTTGTGGTGCGCAGGCTACTCTTTGTCATGGTGCATGGGCTTCTCATCGTGGGGGCTTCTCTTGTTGTGGAGCACAGGCTCTAGGCGCGCTGGCATCAGTAGTTGCGACACGCAGGCTCAGTGTTGTGGTTCACGGGCTCTAGAGCACAGGCTCAGTAGTTGTGGCTCACGGGCTTAGTTGTTCCACGGCCTGTGGGATCTTCCCAGACCAGGGCTCGAACCCGTGTCCCCTGCATTGGCAGGCAGATTCTTAACCACTGTGCCACCAGGGAAGCCCGTATCTAATTGTTTTAATTGCAATTCCCTGATGACTTGTGATATTGAGAATCTTTTCATATGCTTATATGCTTATTTTCATATGATTGTCTCTATATCTTCTTTGGTAAGGTGACAGTTCAGAACATTTGCCCATTTTTTAATTGGGTTGTTAATATTTCTATTGTTGAGTTTTTAGAATTCTTTGCTTATTTTATATTCTATTCTTTATCAGATAAGTGGTTTTCAAATATTTTCTCCCAGTCTGTGGCTTGTCTTTTCATTCTATTAATAGTCATTTTTGCAGAGCAGAAGTCTTAATTTTAATGAAGTCCAACTTAACAATTTCTTCTTTCATGGCTCATGTGTTTGGTGTTGTATGTAAAAAGTCATCTCCAAGCCTAAGGTCACCTAGGTTTTCTCCACTGTTATCCTCTAAAAGGTGAATAGTAATTATTATTTCACATTTAGATCTGTGATTGATTTTGAGTTAATTTTTGTGAAAGATATAGGTCTATATCTAAATTTTTTGTTTGTTTGTATGTGGGTGTCCAGTGGTTCCAGCACCATTTGGTGAAAAAGACTGTCCTTTCTCCATTGAATTGCTTTTATTCCTTTGTCAAAGATTAGTTGACCATATTTGTGTGTTTCTGTTTCTGGGCTATATATTCTGTTCCACTGATTTGTTTGTTTATTCTTTTGCCCATACCACATTGTCCTGATTACTGTAGTTTTATAGTAAGTCTTGACAGAAGATAGTGTCAGTCTTCCAACTTTGTTCTTCTCCAGTATTTTGTTGGTGATTCTGGGTTTTTTGCTTTTCTTTATAAACTTTAGAATCAGTTTGTTGATATCCACAAAATAATTTGCTGGGATGTCACTGAATCTACAGGTCAAGTTGGGAAAAATTGATATCATAATGCTGTCTTCCTATCCCTGAACATGGACAATTTCTCCATTTATTTGGGTTTCCTTTGATTTCTTTCATTGGAGTTTTGTAGTTTTCTTCATATAGATCTTCTACATAATTTGTTAGATTTGTACCTAAGTATTTTATTTTTTCATACTAACTTAATTGATGTGTTTTTAATTTCAAATTCCCATTATTCCTTGTTACATAAGAAAGCAGTTGACTTTTGTGTATTAACCCTGTATCATGCAACCTTGCTATAATCACTTGTTAGTTCCAGGAGGTTTTGGGTTGGTTTTTTGTTTTTGTTTTGTCAATTCTTTGGGATTTTCTACATAGACAATCATATCATCTGTAAACAAAGATGACTTCATTTATTTCTTTCCCAGTATACATAGCTTTTATTTCCTTTTCTTGCCTTATTGCATAGCTAGGACTTTCAGTACATGTTTAAGAGAGTGGTGAAAGGGGACATCCTGTGTTGTTCTCCAACATAGGGAGAAAGCATCTGGTTTTTCACCATTAAGTATTTTGGCAAACATTATTAGTAGGTTTCTTGGCAAGTATTCTTTACCAAATTGATGAAGTTCTCCTTTATTTCTAGTTGAATGTCACATGCTTTTTCAGCATCCATTGATATGATTACATGATTTTTTTTTTCTTTAGCCTGGTTGATGTGGTGAAATCCATTAATTGATTATTGAAAGTTAAACCTGTCTTGCTTACCTGGAATATAGTTCATTTGGCCATGGTGTATAATTCTTCCTATATGTTGATGGATTTGATTTGCTAATATTTTGTTGGGGATTTTGTACCTATGTTTATGAGAAATACTGGTCTGTAATTTTCCTTTCTAGTGATGGCTTTGGTTTCAGTGTGAGGATGATGCTGGCCTCATAGAAATGAATTAGGAAGTTCTTCTGTATTTTGGAAGATATTTTAAAAAACTGGTATAATGTGTTTTTTTTTTTTTTTTTTTTTTTTTCGGTACGCGGGCCTCTCACCGCTGTGGCCTCTCCCGTTGCGGAGCACAGGCTCCGGACGCGCAGGCTCAGCGGCCACGGCTCACGGGCCCAGCCGCTCCGCGGCACGTGGGATCTTCCCGGACCGGGGCACGAACCCGCGTCCCCTGCGTCGGCAGGCGGACTCTCAACCACTGCGCCACCAGGGAAGCCCCAGTATAATGTCTTATTTAAATGTTTGGTAAAATTTACCAGTGAAGCCATCTGGATTGGTGCTTTCTGTTTTGGAAGGTTATTAATTATTGATTTAATTTCTTTTATATATATATATATATATATATATATATATATATATATATGTATAGGCCTATTCAGATTGTCAGTTTCTCCTAGTGTGAGTTTTGGTAGATTGTCTTTCAAGGAATTGATCCATTTCATCTAAGTTACCAAATTTATGGGCATAGAGTTGTTTATAGTATTTTAAATTATTATTTTAATGTCCATGAGATCAGTTGGAATGGCTCCTCTTTCATTCTTCATATTAGTAATTTCTGTCTTTTCTTGGTTAGCCTGGCTAGAATTTTATCAATCTTACTGACCTTTTCAAAAACACAGCTTTTGGTTTTGTTTACTTTGTGATTTTCTCCATTTGATTTATTCTGTTTGGAGTTCACTAACTTCTTGAATCTGTAGATTTATTTCTTTTGCCTAATTTGGGAAGTTTTTAGCCATTATTTACTACAAGTACTTTTCATTCCTGCCCACTTTCTCCTTTCCTCCTGGTACTTGATGATACAAGTGCCAGATCTTTTGCTATCATTCCACAGATTTCTGAGGCTCTGTTCATTTTTAACTCTATTGTTTAAATTGGGCAGTTTCTATTGTTTTATCTTCCAGATTAAAGATTCTTTTCTCTATTTCCTACATTCTGCTGTTGAGCTCATTCACTGAGTTTTTTATTTCAGTTCTTTAGGTCTTCACTTTATTGAGATTTTCTGGGGTTTTTTTTGTCAAGATGTTCTATTTTTTTGTTTCAAGCATGTTCTTAATTTCTTTTTTTTAAATTAATGTTTATTGGAGTATAGTTGATTTACAATGTTGTTTTAGTTTCTACTGTACAGCAAAGTGAATCAGTTATACATTTAGATATACATATATCCACTCTTTTTTAGATTATATTCCCATATAGGTTCTCAATTTCTATTGAAGCATTTTTGTGATGGCTACTCTCAGATCGTTGTCAGATAGTTGTAACATGTCTATTTGTCTCAAGTGTTGGCATCTATTGATTATCCTTTTTTATTTACTTTGACATCTTCCTGGTTCTTGGTCTGATGAGTGCTTTTTGATTGAAACTTGTACATTTGGGGTATTATGTTATGAGTCTCTGGATCTTATTTAAACCTTCTGTTTTACCTGGCTTCCCCTGACACCTCTGGTAGTGGAAGGAAGAGGCACCATCTCATTACTGCCAGGTTGGGGTGGAAGTCCAAGTTCCCCAAGAAGCTTCCATTGACACTCATGTGGCAGAGGAGTGTTTGTGTGTGAGTGTAAGAGGGCTTGTTAGTGCTGACTAGGAATGGGAGTTCCAGCTGCCCACATAGGGAGTAAGGTGGTCTCAATAGCACTGCATAGTAGTGAAAGTTCTGACTCTCTACTTGACCTCCTCTAATATTACCCAGCAGGAAGGGAGAAGGTTATCTTGTTACAGCTGTAGTGAGGCTGCAGGCTCTCCCTGTGGTATTATCCACTGACATTATAGGGGGCTTGGTTAGTTACTGTCTGGAAGGGATGAAAGCACTAGGTCCCTACTTGGCTTTCTCCAAAATCTGTGGAATATTAGAGCACCTATGTTCAGCTAGGTCAGGATGGAAATCTACTTTTTGTTTCTATGGATTTGCTTATTTCGGTAATTTCATATATATGGAGTCTGTGGCCTTTTAAAACTGGCTTTTTTTTTAGTTAGCATAATGTTTTCAAGATTCATCCATGTTGCAGCATAAATCAGTACTTCATTTCTTGTTATTACCAAATAATATTCCATTGTATATATACCACATTTTATTTATCTGTTCATCAGATGGTGGACATTTGGATTGATTTCATTGTTTGGCTATTATGAATAATGCTGCTGTGAACATTCATATTCATATTTTTGTATGGACATGTTTTTTATTCTATTGGGTATATACATATGTCTAGAAGTAGAATTGCTGGGTCCTAAGGTAATTCTATGTTTCACATTTTGAGAACTCCATTTCTTTTTTATTATTAATTTGTGTCTTATTGTATTGTGGTGTTAGGAAAGAGGCCTGAGATATTTTATAGTGTCTTTTAGGTTCTTAGAAAGACCTGTTCCCAGATTTTAGATTTTATTTCTACTCTGTTCTTTGCTTACATCTGTATTCTTTCCATTAAAATGACAAGTGCTGATAAGTAAGTTACTCAAGAGATCTATAAGTTACATGAGTATTAAAGTGCTTTAAACCAATCACATTTTGAAACATTGTGAGTGCACAGTTATTCATAGGCATAACTTTTATATTCATAAATTTACCTGTGCTTTTAATTATTTAGAAAAAAGAAAGTGAGTGCCTGCAATTAAAAATTTTGGTGCTTCGAAATGAACTGGAAAGACAGAAGAAAGCTTTGGGACGGGAGGTGGCATTACTGCATAAGGAACAAATTGCATTACAGGACAAAGGTGAGTAAAAACACCATACAAACAGCCTAGCCTCCACATTCAGTAATTTTCCTTTCTTTTTCTTCATAGGCTCAAATAGTCATCTTTGTATAAATATACTAAAACAATTTTTTTTTTATTTTTGAAGTATTTTGAAGTTAATACTTACAGTATAGTGTATACACACACAGCACACTTCACATTTTCACAATGAACACACTTGCATAAGCAGAATCCCCATCAAAAAACAGAGACAAGGACCCCAGAAGCCCATAAGTTTCATGTTCTCTTCCATTCATGGCATCTCTAGCCAGACTAACTACTACCTTGACTCACTATACCATAGATTGGGTTTGCCTAATTTTGAACTTTATACACATAGAACCATATAATATGTACATTTTATGTGCTGGCTTTTGTTCAACATTTTATTTGTAAGATTCATCCCTACCTGAATGTAATGTAGTCTTAGTTTATTTTTGCTGCCAGTAGTATTACACTGAATGAACATGTATTTATTTATTCTTGCTTTTGGCATTTCATTAATTTCTAGTTTGGGACTATTACAGGTAATGATTCTGTGAATGGTATAGTACATGTTTCTTAAAGAAGTTTTTAAATGCATTTCTTTTGGATATAAACCCAGGAGAAGAATTACATAGTCATAGCATATGCATATCTTCAGCTTTAGTAGGTTGTGTCCAAAAGTTTTCCAAAGTAGTTGTGCCATTTTACCTCTTCTCCATCCAGCAATGTATCCTCCATCCTTGTCAGTGTTTGGTACTTTCTGTCTTTTGTATTTTAGCCTTCCTAGTGGGTATGTTGTTAGTGTCTCCTTGCAATTTTAATTTTGATTTCCCTGAAGACTAATGAAGTTGAACACTATTTTGTATGTTTCTTGCTGATTAGGATACATTCCTTTTGAAGCACCTGTTAAAAGTCTTTTGCTGCTCCCCCCACTTCTATTGGTTTGAGTAATACAGTTTTTTGATTATATATTATGGATATGGTTTCTTTGAAATATGCATTGCAAATTTATTCTCCCATTCTGTGGCTTGCTAGTTCACCCTTTTGTGATACCTTTATATGAACACAAGCTCCATTTTATCAATCTTGTCTTTTCTAGTTAAGGTCTTTTGTGTCTAGTTTAAGAAATATTTGTCTATTTTAATGTCATAAAGTTCTTCTGTGTTTTCTTTTTAAATGCTTTACTCTTGAACTTTTTACATTTATATCTATAATTCATCAGAAATTGATTTTTTTGTGTATGATGTTAGGTAAGAGTCAAGACTCACTTTTTACATATAGATAGTCAATTGGCCCAGCACCATTTATTGAAAACCATCCTTTCCCCATTGCACTGCTGTTTCTCTTTTGTCATAAATAAGGTAAACATATACTTGTCTGTTACAAGACCATCTGTTCTGTTTCACTGAACTATTACTCTATTCTTTTGCCCTTATCTTACTGTTTTAATTTCTCATGTTATATTTGGTCTTGCTCTCTGTTAAAGTTCTTCAGCTTAGCTGTTCTTCAAGATCACCTAGGTTATTCTTGTCCTTTTGCATTTTCATGAGAACTTCTACACAGAAAAGAAACCTTATTAGGATTTTGATTGGAAATACATTTGATATATTTGCCAACACAGTTGGGGTTAATAGACATCTTTACAGTAGAGTCTTCCAATCCAAGAAAATGGTATATGCCTTTGTTTGTTAGATCATTTTTACAAAATCTTATTGAAATAAAGTAGTTGTTAGTAAATGGATGTTTTCCATGATTCACTAAATTTATCAATATTTCTATTTTTGATGTTTTATGATAACTGTTATAACTATCTTTAACTTTTATTTTCTACTAGTTGCTGATATATGGAAATAAGAATGATTTTTTTTAAGTGGTATTGATTTTATTATATGTGCAAAGAAATGTTCCCCGGAAGTTTTATAGACAAATCAGCAATTCTAATGTTAGGGTAATGGCCCTGCAGCTGCTGCACTCACAGTGACTATTTATTTATTTATTTATTATAAGCTAATTTACAATTAAATTCAATTATACTATAATTAAATTGATTCTATTCTAATTATTTTATGACATAAGAAAATTACAGAAAGTTTTTTAAACAGCTTTATTGAGATTTAATTCATATACCATGCAGTTCATTTTAAAGTGTATAAGTCAGTCTTTTTTGGTTTATTTATAGGGTTATACAATGATCACAGTCTAATTGTCCCTCCTAAAAGAAAATTCATACCCATTAAACAGTTGTTCCAAATTTCCCCTTTCATAAGTCCTAAGCAACCACTGATTCATTTTCTGTCTCTATAAATTTGTCTTTTCTGGACAATTTATGTAAATGGAATCATACAATATGTGGTCTTTTGTGACTAACTTTTTTCATTTAATGTAACGTTTCAAGGTTCATTCATGTTGTAGCATGTGTCATTACTTCTTTTTTTAAAAAATAAAGTTCAATTACATGGATATACTACGTTTTATTTATCCATTCATCAGTTGATGAAAATTTGGATTGTTTCCAGTTTTTGCCTATTATGAGTAATGCTTCTATGAACATTCATATATACGTTTTTATAAAGAAGTATGTTTTTATTTCTCTTGAATACGCCTGAGGGTAGAATTGTTAGATCATGTGATAACTGTTTAACTTTTCGAGCAATTGCCAGCTGTTTTTCACAGCAATCGTACCATTTTGCTTTCCCACCAGCAATGTATGAGGGTCCTAGTTTCTCCGAGATGTCCTCACCAATACTTGTTATTTTACTTGTTATTGTAGCCTTCCTAATGAGTGTGAGGTGGTATCTCATGGTAGCTTTTTAAAAAAATATATTTATTTATTTATTTATTTTAGCTGCATCAGGTCTTACTTGTGGCACGCGGGCTTCTCACTAGTTGTGGCTCACAGGCTCCGTAGTCGTAGTTGTGGGGTCTAGAGTGTGCAGGTTTAGTTGCCCCTTGACACATGGGATCTTAGTTCCACGACCAGGGATCGAACCCGCGTCCCTTGCATTGGAAGGTGGATTCTTAACCACTGGACCACCAGGGAAGTCCCTCACATGGTAGTTTTGAATCACATTTCCCTAATGGCTAATGTGCTTATTACAGTTGATTTTTGTATAATAATTTTACAGGCATACCTAATTTTATTGCACTTCACTTTATTGCATTTTGCAGATAATTGCTTTTTTTTTTTTTTTTTTTTAACAAATTGAAGGTTTGTGACACTCCTGTGTTGAGAAAGTTTATTGGTACCATTTTTACAGTAGCTTTTGCTCACTTCATGTCTCTATGTTACATTTTGGTAATTCTTGCAATACTTCAAACTTTTACATTATTATTGTATTTGTTATGGTGATCTGTGATCAGTGATCTTTGATGTACAATTGTACTTGTTTTGGGGCACCATGAATCATGCCCATGTAAGACAATGAACTTAATCGATAAACGTTATGTGTGTTCTGACTGTTGCACTAACTGGCCATTCCCCTGTCTCTCTCCCTCTCCTGGGGCCTCCCTATTCCCTGAGCCACAGTAATTTAGAAATTAGGTAAGTTAATAACCCTACAGTGATCTCTAAGTGTTCAAGTGAAAGAAAGTGTCATATATCTCTCACTTTAAATCAAAAGCTACAAATGATTAAGCTTAGTGAGGAAAACATTTTGAAAGCCAAGATAGGCTGAAAGCTAGGCTCTTGAGCCAAGCAGCCAGGTTGTGAATGCAAAGAAAAGTTCCTGAAGGAAATTAAAAGTGCTACTCCATTGAGTACATGGATGATAAAAAAGTGAAATAGTTGTATTGCTTATATGGAGAAAGTTTTAAAGGTCTGGATAGAAGATCAAATCAACCACAACATTCCCTTAAGCCAAAGCCTAATCCAGAGCAAGGCCCTAACTCTCTTCAATTCTGTGAAGGCTGAGAGAGGTGAGGAAGCTGCAGAAGAAAAGTTTGAAGCTAGCAGAGACTAGTCCATGAGGTTTAAGGGAAGAGGCGTTCTCAATAATATAGAAGTGCAAGGTGAAGCAGCAAGTGCTGATGTAGAAGCTGCAGCAGGTTATCTAGAAGATCTAGCTAGATAATGAATGAAGGTAGTTACACTAAACAACAGAGTTGCAGTGAAGACAAAACAGCCATATACTGGAAGAAGATGCCATCTAAGATGTTCATAGCTAAAGAAGAGAAGTCAATGCCCAGCTTCAAAGCTTCAAAGGACAGGCTGACTCTCTTGTTAGGGGCTAATGCAGCTGGTGACTTTAAGTCAAAGCCAGTGCTCATTTACCATTCTCAAAATCCTAGGACCCTTAAGAATTATGCTAAATCTACTCTGCCTGTGCTCTATAAGTGGAAAAAGAAAGCCTGGATAGCAGCACACTCCTCTATTTACAGCATAGTTTACCGAATATTTTATGCCCACTGTTGAGACCTACGACTTAGGGGAAAAGATTTCTTTCAAATCACTGCTCGGGCTTCCCTGGTGGTGCAGTGGTTGAGAATCCGCCTGCCGATGCAGGGGACATGGGTTCGTGCCCCAGTCCAGGAAGATCCCACATGCCGCGGAGCAGCTGGGCCCGTGAGCCATGGCCGCTGAGCCTGCGCGTCCAGAGCTTGTGCTCCGCAACGGGAGAGACCACAACAGTGAGAGGCCCGCGTACCACTAAAAAACAAAACAAAACAAAACAAAATATCACTGCTCATTGATAGTGTACCTGGTCACCCAAGAGCTCTGCAGCTGTGGTGGAAATAGTAAGAGAAGTAGAATTAGAAGTGGAGCCTGAAGATGTGATTGAAATGCTACAAGCTCATGATAAACTTAAACGGATAAGGAGTTACTTCTTACAGATAAGCAAAGAAAGTGGTTTCTTGAGATGGAAACTATTCCTGGTGAAGATTCTGTGAAGATTGTTGAAACAACAACAAAGGATTTAGAATATTAAATAAACTTAGTTGATAAAGCATCAGGGCTTGAGAGAAGATTGACTCCAGTTTTGAAAGGAGTTCTACTGTGGGTAAAATGCTAACAAACAGCAAGCACTACATGCTATAGAGAAATTGTGAAAGGAAGAGTCAATCTATGTGGCAGACTTTATTGCTGTCTTGTTTTAAGAAATTGGCCATAGCCACTCCAACCTTCAGCACCCACCACCCTGATCAGTTAGCAGTCATCAACATCAAGGCAAGACCCTCTACCAGCAAAAAGATTATGACTCTCCAAAGGCTCAGATGATGGTTAACTTTTTTTTTAGTAACAAAGTATATTTTCATTAAGGTATGCACCTTGTTTATTTTAGACATAATGCTATTGCACACTTAGTAGACTACAGAATAGTGTAAACGTAACTTTTATGTGTACTAGAAAACCAAAAAAATCATGTGACTTGCTTTATTACACTATTTGCTTTATTGTGCTGGTCTGGAACCAGACCCGTGATATCTACGAGTTATGTGTGTATATCCAAGGAACTTATTAATTCTGATTGTTGTTAGAGTCTTTTGAATTTTATGTGTACAGTCAGTTCACCTGCAAATAATGACATTTTAATTTATTTCCGAATATTAATGCCTTAAGGAACTTCCCTGGCAGTCCAGTGGTTAAGACTACACTTCCACTGCAGAGGCAGGTTCAATTCCTGGTCGGGGAACTAAGATCCTACATGCTACACAGCCAAAAAAAAAAAAAAAAGAGAAAAATTAATGCCTTAAATTTTTTTTTCTTGCCTGGTTGCACTGTCTAGTACATCCATTATAATATTAAATAGAAGTGGTGACAGTGGATATCTTTGTCTCATTTCTAGTCTCAGGGAGAAAGCTTTCAGTATTTCACCGTTAAGTATGGTGTTTTATTATAAGCTTTTTTGTGGTTTTAATTTTGTGGTTTACATTTTTAACATCATTTCCTCATTTTGTCATTTTGTGTCACTATTTTTTAATGAATTTTTAAGAGTTCAGTATGTGAGCATTCATTTCTTTGTCTTTTTATCTTTCTAAAAATCTGTTTACTTGAGGTATAATTTATATACAATAAAATTAATCAATTTTAAATATACAATTTAATAAGTTTAACTAATGTATTCAGACAAGTAACTGCCACCATGGTGAATGAAAGACATTTCCATCACACTAAAAATTTCCCCTTTCCTCTTTGTAGTCAATTCATTCCCCTACCTTTTGACCACTGGCAACCTACTGATCTGCTTTCTGACATCATTTGCCTTTTATAGAATTTTATATAAATGGAATCATATAATATATACTCGTCATATTTGGCTCTTTTTCACTTAGCATAATGATTTGGGGATTTATCCATGTGTTTGCATGTGTCAGGAATGAATTTCTTTTTATTGTTGAGTAGTATTCCACTGTGTGTGTGTGTAATACACACACACAATTTGTTTATACATTTTCTGTATACTAGATTTGTTTCCTGTCTTGAGTTATTATGAACAAAGTTGCTGTAAATATTTGAGTAGAAGCCCTTGTGTGGGCATAGTCTCTTGGTTAAATAACTAGGGGTGGGCTTGCTGAATGTATATAGTAAGAGTATGTTTAACTTTATAAAACGGTTATGCTGTTTGGCATTCCCACTAGCAATGCATGAGAGTTCCATTTACTTCATATCCAAACATTTTTCATTTTAGCCATCCTAGTATATGTATGGTTGTTTCTCATTGTGGTTTTGATTTGTACTTCTCTGATAACAAATGAGATTGAACATGTTTTCCTGTGCTTATCTGTTATCTGTATCTTTTCTCTGGTGAAATGTTTAGATCTTTTTTGGCTGCTTTTAAAAATTTTTTCCCTTTGGGAGTGTTCGAGAATATCTTATTATTGATGTCTAAGAGTTCTTTATATACTCTAGATACATGTTATTTATCAGATACATGTTTTACATATTTTTCTTCTTAATAATATCTTTTGAGTTTATTCATCGTTTCTTTTTAGATAAACTTTGTCTTGTAGAGATCTTCGCTTAACTCAAGGACACTTAAGATTTTCTCCTGTTTTCTTCCAGAACTTTTATCATTTTAGTTATTAGATTTATGTCTTTGATTTATTTGGGGTTAACTTTTCTGTATGGTGTGAAGAGAAGAGTCTCCTGAACACTGCTGGGACTCTTATTTGTCTACCCGCTCTGCATTGTGGCCTAGAAACACTCCCCACCCAGTAAGCTGGAGGAGTATAGGGCTCACCTTGTTTGTTTCCCTTCTCTCAGAAACCACTGTCCTGGGCTGTGTATTATCCAGTGTCTGAAACAGTTGTCGTGTATAATGTTGTATGATTTTTTAGTTGTTTACAGTGGGAGGGTAAATCTGATGTATGTTATTCCATCATTCAGAAATAAAAGTCTTTTTCCTGTGCTTTCTCACCTCTGTGCTTGTTATGAGAATATGCTTTTCCCATCTCTACTTGGTTCAGTTATTTTGCTCCTTCAAAGACATACTTAAATATGAGCTCTCTTTCAAGGCTTTTTTCTCCCTCATCCAGAGATTTCTTGCTCCTCCTGTGACCCCATAGTATTTTTAAAATATTTTATTTGTTTGTTTGTTTATTCATTTATTTATTTATGCTTTGCCAGGTCTTAGTTGCATCACATGGGATCTTTAGTTGCGGCATGCATGTGGGATCTAGTTCCCCCGTCAGGGATCAAACCCAGACCCCCTGCATTGGGAGTGCAGAGTCTTACCCACTGGACCACCAGGGAAGTCCCCCCCATAGTATTTTTATTTTTATTTTTATTTTTTGCGGTACGCAGGCCTCTCACTGTTGTGGCCTCTCCCATTGCGGAGCGCAGGCTCTGGACGCGCAGGCTCAGTGGCCATGGCTCACGGGCCCAGCCGCTCCATGGCATGTGGGATCTTCCCGGCCCGGGGCACGAACCCATATCCCCTGCATCAGCAGGCAGACTCTTAACCACTGCGCCACCAGGGAAGCCCCCCCATAGTATTTTTGATGTTACTTATTTTACTAATTAGTTGGTTTGGACTTCGAGGGCAGAAACTTTACATTTTTATGTTAGTATCCTTCTTAGTGCCCAGCGTAGTGCCTTACATGGCACCTAGAGAGCATGAGCACAGAGTGAGGCTCTGAGGGGCTCTCTTCCAGGTAATGTGCATTACATATAGTGCATGAATCTTTTATCCTTAGTTCATCTGCAATGCATCCTTTTTTGGCTACCTATTTGTTTTCAGTGTATTTCACACAGTTGAGATTGATAGATAAATGACATGTAATGGCAAATAGAAAATCAATTGTGTTGGGAGTGTATTTGGAATGTGAATAAAGTAGGCCATAGTTAACAAGTTTTAAATTTTTACACTGTATGAAATACAGGTTAGACTCAAAGAATAATTTTGTAACTGTGATTTCACTTCATTTCAGTAATTTTAGAAAAATATAGTTTAAATTTAAAGGGATAGGTTTTGATTCAGAGTGCTTTGATGCATGCCTGGCTTCATTATTTGCCAGCTGTGTAACCTTGTCTAATTACTTGGCTTCATCTCTAAAATAAAGTTAATAATAGTACTTATGACTATGTTGATATCCTGCTGAGTTTTAACAGGCTCCTAAGTTCTGCCTATGTTGCTGGTCTGTGGAGCACACTTTGTGTAGCAAGGATGTGTATGATGATCAGATGAGTTGTAAACTTGAAATGATCTTATAAAAATAGGAACAAAATGCTTTCTGTCTTATCCTGTATCACACCTTGTTGAATTTCTGTACTGTTTAAAATAAAGTCCTTCCTGACTGAATATGGCCTCCTATGATCCACCTCAATCTGAATGCATTAGCTATACTCACATTCTTTTAGAACTAAATGAAACTTAAATTTGCTTTAGTCTGTCTCACTTGCATTTAGGCCTCTGTTAATTGGCGCTTTCTCCAGGAAATCTTCACTGGCTCTTTTCCCTTTCGTGTGTTTCCTTAGCACCTCTGCTTTTCCATTATAGCATTGTAATTGTTAGTTTGTTTCTTCCTCTAGACTGTAAGATCACTGAGGGTTGGGATAGTGCCTGGGGCATAGTAAGCATTCAATAAATATTTGTTGAAGGAATTAATCATAGTCTAATGTTATGGGCATCACTGCTAAAGAACGAAGACTTCTGTAGCTTCTAGCTTAGTATTCATTTGGGAAAACTGATATTCTCATAAGAAGTACTGTAGAAAAAGTGTATATTCTTTGGCAGTGATTGTCAGAACTATCCGTGTTCCAATACAGATTGCATATTAACATTTATACCTGAGAGTCTGGGATAATGCCATTTAAAATCATGACATATTATGAGCAAAGTCCATTTCCGTAGAGTCTCTGTTAGAATGACTCCAAATAAATAGATAGCTGTTGTGTACATATAAGATCTATTTTAAGAGTTCTCATTTTCTGTGAAAAGACACATTTCTTTGGTGCTTTGGAAGTACATCAACTTTTATAATACTCAAATTGCCTGCTACCTGTAGCATGTATGTCTACATATCTTTTTTAAGACCATAAGTTTTTAAAATGAAAACACTATAGGATTTTAGAGGGGTTAGGGACTTTTGCCTTTTTCTAATAAGAGAAGCAAAAATAATAATAGCTATAGTATTTCAGTTACCATACTTATAGGTATGATATGAGTTACTTAATTACCATAGTAATTTTTTAAGGTAGGTACTATTATTATTTGCATTTACAGTTGAGGAAACTAGGTCACAGTCAGAGACAGTAAATACCTTACTGAGGTTCACACAGCCAATGGCAGGTGATGTGGTTAAAATCTTTCTATTGATTCCAAAACTCAATCACAGTATGATACCACCTTTTTATCAGTAGTGTGATGTGTAAAGTCCATGGAATGTATATTATTCTGGCATATGGTAAAAAGATAGGGAAATATAGTTCTTCAGTTGTGTTCCCAGTTGTGGTTTTCCCTCTTATACTGATAGAGGGAAGTCCCAAGAAGTCTATTACCAGCCTTGAAACAGGTGAACTTCTAAACAGTGACTTCCATCCCATTTAAAAGACTGAGGTGTAATAATAATTGCTCATATTTGTAGAATGCTTATTAGTGCCAGGCAGTGTCATGTGTTCTATTCTTCATCTCATTTTGTTCTTACTAATTGTCCTATGAATTAAAGGTATTGTTATTATCTCCCTAGTAATAAAGATACCATATATTATTATCCAATTTATAGATGACGAAACTGAGTTTCAGAGGCCCAAAGCCACATAGCAAGTTATGACAGAGCCTGTGTTCAGTGTTACTGATACCAAACAGTGCTGCAAAGGAAGATTATAGGATTTTGTAAATACCAGTTTTAATTCTTCAATCAAGTCAGAATTAGTCAGCACATTCTTGTATCTCCACTTTATCATGGAAAGAAAGGCTGGTAATGCTCAAGTTAAATATGTATTTGCCAGAATGGGTCAGAATTGTTGGCTTTTAACACTGACTTTGTACTTCAAGAGCTTTCATCCCACTTTTATATATGTTTTTTGAGATGAGTATTATTTTATATTTCTCTGAACTCTTAGAATCATGGGCGGGTTAGGATCTAGTGTTGGCACTTTGGGCTCAAATCTAAGCAGGAGAGAGTGCTGCTATTGGCTGTACTTTCCTGCCATTGGGAATCTCTATATACTGTGGTGGTAAGATCTGAGGGATTGGAAAGAAGGGTTGGCTAGATACAGATAACCATATTTCAGTACCAGTAGATCCTAATCTACTTGTTAGGGACCCCTATTCTTTATAGTGATTCTGCTAGGTTATCAGGGGCTCATTCTTATCTATTAAAAGTTCATTTGTGTTGAACATCATTCTTGTATGCTTACATGAATGTACTATTTAATGAATCTTGAGCCAAGTTAAAATATTTTAGAAGCACTTGAGACACTGGTATTGGTAACATGAAGGGGAAAAATGTATTTGTCACTGCGTTTGCAGCTTTGATTTAGTGTGTTTGCTAGCCAATAGTGAAATGATTTGCTAATAAAAATATTACTAGTGTGGGCTTCCCTGGTGGCGCAGTGGTTGAGAATCCGCCTGCCGATGCAGGAGACATGGGTTCGTGCCCTGGTCCGTGAAGATCCCACATGCCGCGGAGCAACTGAGCCCGTGAGCCATGGCCGCTGAGCCTGCGCGTCCGGAGCCTGTGCTCCGCAACGGGAGAGGCCACAACAGTGAGAGGCCCGCATACCGCAAAAAAAAAAAAAAAAAAAATTACTAGTGGCTTCTTACATATCATGACTTCTCTTTGCCACTTGGTGCTTATCTGCGTACTTGGTTCTCAGCCCAAAAGCTCAGTTAGGATAAAGAGTCAGTAATATATGACATTTTGTCTTTGCTACTGATTTTTCTGAGTGACCATAAAGGAGCTAATTAACTTCTGAATCTTTTTATACATCTGTGTAGTAAGGATAGTAGCTCATAGCAGTGCCATAGGGATTTGGTATTTGTGTAAACAAATACCAATTTGTGTCAACATTTGGAAGAAACTAGTACCTATTATATATTTTATATTTTTGTTTATGAGAATTCATTGTGGCTGAATGATTTATCGCAAAGAGGCAAAAAGATAATTTCTATCCATGTCTCTGACTTGCTGGGTGGCCACATAACTCTGAGGGGCTTCGTTACTCCATACCTGTAAGTTTCCCCTTCCGGTTCCTGGAAGGCAGTGGTTCTCAACTTGTGGTCTACAGCAACTTCCAGCTGGGTCACAGGCTGATCTTTTCAGCATTAATGTTTATTAATGTATATATTTTCATTTCCAGATAAATTAGTTATGCTGTTTAATAAAAAAAAAAACAGATTTCCCCTCATTAGTGTCTCAAGCCGAATAACCTTCACATTAACTAATTATATATTGGTTTACAGGGTCTTTTGCTCTAACTCAACCCCCAAATCTTTGAAATTAGAAGCAGCACTTTAAATTAATTTGCTTGAAATTTGGTTTAGAAAATGGTATGAAACATTGGTCTTAAGGAAATGTGTTTAGTAGAACTGAAACACATTTAAACATGTTGATAAAATTTAAGAACTCTTCAGTGGTGCCTGGGGAGTGATGTTAACTTTATAAAAGCAGAGTTCCCTAATCTTTGTAGGAAGGAACTACTTTTTAATCCAATTAGTTTCTTGATATTAATGATAACATATATTTAGTACTTTATAGTTAGAAAGTGCTTGCACAAAGATGATCATATTTGATCCTTAAAGTATCCCTGAAGCTAAGTATGGCAAGTATTGTTACCTTCATTTTATATATGAGATGCTGAGAAGGTAAGTGACTTAGCGAGGTACAAACAGACAGGAGCAGAGTTGGAATGTAGATCCACACCTTTTGTCTCCAAATTCTGTGCTTTTCTCACTATTCCATACTATCTAAAACCTTGCAAAATCTGAATCCTACATAAATCCTATGAAGCAGGTAATTTTTATTGAAATCCTGTAGCATGCCAGATCTTTTTTCACTTATGGTAATATCATTTAATTCTTAAAATAGTACTAAGAGATAATAATTATTACTCCCTTTTTCCAAATGAGGAAAACTGGGGCTTAGAGACATTTTTCAAAGTTGCATAGATAAGTAACAGATCCAGATTCCGATTTAGATTTATTTCATTCCAAAGCCTGTCTTGTTTCTAACTAAACATAATACCATTGTTGCTTTCTCTGGTGTATGTCTAACAGATAAACTGACTGATGGTTTGCTAGTTTTCCATTTTTCCTATGGACTTAGATGGAGAACTTTGTTCTGCTATATTCATTTTTATTACAGGATGAGTAAAGTGAATTTTCTCCAAAGATTTCTTTGATTTGGTTGTATCTTAAGAGATCTGTTTTAAAGATCTGTCAGTCTCTCAGTTTGTTCTTAGGCAAATCATCCAACTTTTGGGGCTAATATCCTTTTCATAGACAAACCAAACAAAATTTTGAATTATATAGTCAAGATTTCTTATAGCTCTGAGATTCTAGTTATCTTAGAAGCTAGGATTGACAGAAAGGATAGGGATCTCTTCACCTTTTTTGGTGAATCTTTTTATTTTTTGAAGTTTTATGCTAATGATAAATTTCCCAGCAATTAAAGAAGAAAAGAAGAAGAAAAAAGAAGAAGATTCTCTGACCCAAATGTGTCTATAGATGCCATTTGTTAACTGGAAAGCCTTCATTAGGTGGGAATGACCTATTGGAATTCTCTAATCAACCATACTCAACTCCTATTTTACATAGTCTTCAATCTGTTTTGGTAAGCACGGGCAAAAACTCATTCTGTAAGTGACATTGTGTGTAGAAGAGGTCAGAAGTGTCAGATTTCATTTCTCAGATCTGGGGAGAGAAATTCCTCTTGGTAATTTCAGTGAATAAAAAGTTTTGATCAGGGCTTCCCTGGTGGCGCAGTGGTTGAGAGTCCGCCTGCCGATGCAGGGGACACGGATTCGTGCCCCGGTCCCGGAATATCCCACATGCTGCGGATCGGCTGGGACCATGAGCCATGGCCGCTGAGCCTGCACATCCGGAGCCTGTGCTCCGCAACAGGAGAGGCCACAACAGTGAGAGGCCCACGTACCTTAAAAAAAAAAAAAAAAAAAAAAAAAAGTTTTGATCCTTTATTGCCACAATAAGAAATGATTTATATGAAGTTTCCATCAATTATGATCATTATTGTCATTTTGCAATAAATTTGAGTAATTAAGGTGATATATATATATATATATATATATATATATATATATATATATATATAGGTTTGTTCTATTTAATTAGCTTCTGCTTGGTCAGTAAATTATTATGCTCATTTGGCCTGCCTCTCAGATAAAAGAAGGATCACACAATATATTTAAATTAGTGCTTTAGCTTCCATCAAAAGGTTATAGATTTCTATTTGAACTTACAAAGACATTATTAAGCATTGTGTGACAGTTTTCTCCTCATAGGTTATAAGGTCACAAGTTGAAAAATTAGTTCTCACAAACTTTATAATTCAAGATATATTTATTACAAATGACGGCAAATTTAAATTTTATTCGTCTGTATACATGCTCTGATTTTCCTGTTGCCATCTGACAGGAATTCCTAAACAAATTTCCTTCAAAATTAATATCTGCCTTTCAAAATTTTGGAGACCTGAGGACAGTTTTCCCCTGGGATTTATTGAAGTTTCTTTACTTTCAGTTGTTGGCCTGTATGCAGCTTGTGAAAGGCAGAAAAAGACAGACAACTTGGTGGTGGTGTGGGCAAAGGTGGATTCTAAGTAAACCTCAGATTTTCTTTTCAGAATGATTCATTTTCCATATATTGTAATGATTTATTTCAGTAATATCTTAATTGGCTTGTAATAAAGTCGAACTGTCATATTTTAATCTCCCCCTCTTGCCATGGAAAGTATAGATGTGTAGAAATAAGCCACCGGACAGAATTTTATTTTGGTTTGTCATCATTTTTTTCTCTACTTATTACCCAAAAGCATTGGAAGTAGCATTTACAAAAAAATACATTTACAAGTAGATGTTTTAACACAGAAGTAAAAGATCGTAAGGCATGTAAAGGATGTGGGAAGGGCATTGATGTGTGTATGTACACGCGTGCCTTTGTCAGTTCATTTATTCATCATTTACGGAGCAGACAAAAGGAACCAGGCATTGTGTAAGATGTTAGAAACAGAATGACAGATGTGATGGTTATATGACAGAAATACATGGAGAATACCATAGGAACATAGAAGATGAGCATCTGAAAATCAGAACACCATTTAAAGGAGGTGACACCTGAGCTGAGTCTAGAAGAATATGTAGTAGATAGCTAGGCGGTGGGGGGAAGATGAGACTTTCCAGGTAGAGGGAACAGTTATACAGAGGCATGGAAGTAGAGTAGAGAATTTCAGGTAATTCCAGTAAAGCCTCAGCTAACCTTTGAGTAAAGGTCCCTAGGAGAGGCTAGAGAGGTAAATAACAACCTAATCATAAAGGAAGTTATGTCAAAAAGTTTGGAGATCTATTGAAATAACTAAGCAAATTTTTCAAAGACAAAAAGTAGATACAACTGTGTTGATGACTATAATATAGGAGATTAGATGTATGTTTTAGAAAATTCTCTTGGAAGAGTTAAGCATAGAGAATTGTCATGACAGAAGTTATTATAGTAATCTAAGCAGTACATAATTAAAATCTAAACAGTTTGGAAATGTAAAGGGAGGAGGGAGTGTGTGGGTTCAAGAGATATTTAATGATGGACTCTACTGTTAATGGTTTAGTGGATTGGAGGAGAGAAGGAGAGAGAAAGATTTAGATAGTTTCCAATTTCTGTTTTGGACAACTGGCCAGATAATTAACCATTCATCGGAACAAATACGGGAGGAGAAGCAGGTGTTGGGGGAAAGGGGAGGAATCAAGACTTCAATTTTGGATAATTACCTAATGGGTAAGATAGTAAACAAGAAACCAACAAATAATGTAAATGTCAGTTTGTGAGAAGGACTAGAAACAAGCTGTGGTGATAGAAGTTAACTATGGGAGACCATTTTTACAAAGATTGCTCAGAAAAAGATGGCTTGAGGAGCTCAGTCTTGCAAGATAAGAATTGCTGGGGTACCAACAATGGGAACAGCACGTGAAAAGGCTTGGACATAGGAAGTGCCTGTATTGTAGGATAGAAAGGACACCACTGTAGCTGGAATATAATTTGTTAGGAAGAGAGTTAGCATCATGACATGAGGTTGGAGAAGAAGGAATCCAAAGTGTAAGCGAAGATATTTGCCTTATCCATTGAACAGGAGGAGAAGGCTAAGAAAATGGCATGGAGGGTGCTGAGTTTAATATTAGGTTGTAGGTAGGATTATGAAGAAATCCTTCTATTATTTCAAGGTTTATGAGGTAAGGTAATTAATATATTGGATTTAGGGGAGGTTTAAGGATTGGGGGGAATGTATGGAGTAGTCATCTCCAAGAATGAGAAAGCAGACTAAGGAGGAAATTGTAAGAGGATTATTGGATGTTGTGCCTATTTGTGCTTTGTGGTTGTTATTTTTAAGGTAAAATCAATCAGGTTGGTTGTGTACTTTTCTCTCTCTACTTGGAGCTTCATGGGGGCAGGTTGAGAAAATGCAAATATTCAGTAAAAGTCAAATTATCCCCATTTTACAGATGAGGAAAATGAAGTTCAGAGAACTTAACACTTGTTTAGAGTCGTGAAAGTAAAATTTAACCCAGATCTTTCCGATTCCCAAGTCCATGGGCTTTCCAGTATAGTACACTTCCTCCCATAGGATCTGCCTGTTGTTTTTAAGCATTAAATTAGCTCTGACCTTCTTAACTGTTAAGCCAATTGTGTAGAGTTATGAAAGGTATCAATGCTTCCCTTTGCCTGTTACAAGGAAGTATATCAGTTCTTTAGGGAGAAAAAAATCTTCTCTTGGCACCAAATTCCAAGAGGAATTTAGCATGCAGTTTCTTATGTGCTAGATATTAGATATCATAATGAAATACAGTCAATTGCAAATTTTTGCAAAAGTTACAGCAAGAAATATCTATTAACCCTTGAGAACGGGAGCATCATAAATCATAGTACAGAAAAGGCATTTCTGTGGGGAGAAAAACTAAAATAGTCGAAGTATATTGCTTTTTGGTTATCTGCCTTGATGTAGAAAGCTCAGAAGAATGACAATTTATTGGTTTTAACTGTAATTTTGACAGGATCTGGCCACTGGCCAGTCTGAGACCAAACTCTCGGTGAGAGGGAGCCTAAAGAGTCTGTATTTTGTTTAGTTGATTGAAACAAGATTCATATTCTTTAGCTATTCAATTTATAGGAGACAGCATTGACATTTGGTTATTAAAATTAAAGTGCCTGACTTGAGTTCTTGCTGAACAGAGGGGCCATGGTGTATGCATGGATAGGGCCAAGGGTTTCAGAAAGCAGTTTCGAAGTATGGTAAACCAAGCCATGTATTTGCTTTCTCTCCCTCTCAATGACTCATTGATATGATGATAAAGATACGTGCATAAAAAATAAGTCCTTGGTGATGGTGAAAATAAAAGAGGGTGCATTGGAATAGCAAAGATTTTTGACATAGTTCTCAAAGACACAAAGTAGATAGAATTGTATTGATGAATAAACTAGAGCAGAGGAAAACTGCAACCTGGAATACAGTGGAAAAGGCTGCAGTGGGAGTTTCTGGTAGAGCTCTCAGATGCTTCAACTTACAATTCCCAAGTATGGAAATCAGGAATGATGGAGCAATAATTAGGGTAACTGGGCCTACTGGCCCATTTTCTTTCCTTTGTGAATTTGGGGTAACTTCCTATAACATTTGTTCCAACTGCTTTCTAAACATAATGGACTCCTGACCTGGTTAGGTTCTGTGGTATGAGATTTTGGCATAGAAATGTAGAGCAAAGCCTGACTGTGGAATTTTACAACCAACCCAGAGGGAAGACATGAAAGGCAGTTCTACTTAGGAGTGAAATACCCTAAAGTAACATAATCCCAAAGTAAACTTCTCCTTATTTGATAGTGATTTAAAGTAAAGGTACTGCCTTCTCCCAGCATATATACCTTGAAGGAACGCTAATTGTCAGCAGGAACTGCCCACTTGCGCTGAGCTGCCATTCAGGGGGTGAAGCCTTTTATGTAAATAAATCTTTATAGATTCAAAGGAAACCTGCATTATTACCTGTGCTAACCAATAGAATCACTTATTCATGGATTTAAAGGGAAAACCAAGGGTCATCAGATATTTGAGGAAAACACTATGAATTAGACCAGGTTGAACAAACAGAATAGCTGACCTAAAAGAAACAGAAAATACAAAGAACAGAGAAGAGCTTTAAAAAAACTTAATATCCTCAGATTTGACTTCCAGCCTCTGTCTGGGATGTAGAAAGGTGGAAGGAGCATCACTTCCACACTAACAACAAGAGAAAGCTGGATAATATACCAAATTATAACTTTTCTTGAATCTATCCAAGTACTAAGATTTCAAGGCAACCAATCCCTAGGGGAGGGAAAGTATCACTTGAGAAAGCCCTACCCAGGGACACAGAGTATGGCCTGGTTTAACCAGGACAACAGAGGAACTCCCTCCCTTCCTACCTAGCCAGGCTAGAAAGCATAGAATAACAAGTCACTGTAGGTGGAGAGGCAAGAGCATGTGAGACACTCTTACTTAGGTGCTGGTTCACAGGGAATACCTAAATCTGGGAATAGTATAGTGTCATTGAGGAAAAACCTCTGTCAGACCATCTTCACCATTACCACCAATGCCACCACTACCCCCAAAAGGGAAAAATTAGAGGAAATTTGAAGAATGTGATGCACTGAAGGTAATCATGGCAGCAACGGAACCCAAATCCAGCTCGGTTCCTGATTGTATTGACTCATTCCTCCATATTAACAGAAGAGTAAGCATGTCTTTTTTTTTCTCTGTTGCCCTGCAAATGATGTTCAATATTAAATCAAAATTTTTGAGACAAAAAAAAAAAAGCCAAACCAAACCAAACCAAAAAACCATCACTACCATTACCAACACCAACACCACCAACAAAAGATTGACAGAAGAAATTAACAGAAAAAGACTTCAGAGATGACTTAGATGTTGGGACTGTCAGAGAGAGTATTTAAAATAACTATGGTTAATATGCTTCAGAATTTTGTGGAAAGGTGGATAACATACAAGAACAGATGGTAAATTTCAGCTGAGAGGTGGTGGAAACTGTAAAAAACAGTCTAATGGATAGACTATAAACCAAAAACACAGTAATGAGATGAAGAATGCCTTTGACAGACTCATTAGTAGATTCAACTCTACTGAGGAAAGAATCATTGAACTTGAAGATAGGTCAACAGAAATTACCCAAACTGCAGTGCAAAGAGACTCTTCCACATAAAACTAAGTTATTTTGTTATCAGCTGTCTTATACTTCAAGAAATAATAAAGAAAATTCTTCAACAGGAGAAACATGATACCATACAGAAACTTAGCTCTACACACAAAAATTGAGAGCTCCAGAAATGGTTGAAAGGAAGATATTATAAAGAACTTTTTTTCTTATTTTTAATTGCTCTAAAAGACTATTGATTTTCTAATGCAAAAATAACAATGTTTTAGAGTTTATAACATGCATAAAGTAAAATTTATGAAGTATTTTAAGAGTGGAGAAGGGAAGAGTTGGGAGTGTACTGTTGTCAGGATTTTATACTCTACATGATGTGGTATGATTTTATTTGAAGGTAAACTGTTATTAATTTAAGTTATATATTGTAAACTCTGGGGCAACCACTAAAAACTTTAGAGGGAGGTAAGAACGAGCTGATAGTGAAGAAAGAGGAAGTCATAAAAAAATAATCCAAAAGCATAGAAAAAGAGGGATAAAGAAACAAAGGATAAATGGAACATTGAGAAAGCAGCTAACAAAATGGTAGGTTTTAATCTAAATGTATCAATGATTATATTAAGTGTAAATGTTCTAAATACCTCAGTTAAAAAAGAGATTGTTCAGATTTTATAAAGATAAAAAAAAGACCCAACTAAAGCCTATCTACAAGAAACACACTTTTAATTTAAAGATATAGATAGATTAAAGGTAAAAGAATGGAAAAAATGCACTATGCAAATACCAACCAAAAGAAGGCCAAAGTGGCTCTAGTTATATCAGGCAAGGTAGACTTCAGAACAATGAATATTACCTGCAATAAAGAGGGATATTACATTATGGTGAAGAGGCTAGTTCATGAAAAGACATAACAATTCTAAATATGTATGAATATAACAACCAAGCTTATATATATATGTGTGTGTGTGTGTGTGTGTGTATGTATATATATATATAAATCAAAAACTGATGGGGCTTCCCTGGTGGCGCAGTGGTTGAGAATCCGCCTGCCGATGCAGGGGACACGGGTTCGTGCCCTGGTCTGGGAAGATCCCACATGCTGCGGAGCAACTAAGCCCGTGAGCCATGGCCGCTAGGCCTGCGCGTCCGGAGCCTGTGCTCCGCAATGGGAGAGGCCACAACAGTGAGAGGCCCGCATACCGGGAAAAAAAAAAAAAAACTGATGGAACTGAAAGGAGAAATAGCTAAATGCACAATTATAGTTGGTAACCGTAACACTAATTTCTCAGTAATTTATAGAACAAGTAGAGAGAAAATCAGTAAGGAGAGAAGACATTAACAACATTATAGACTAACTTGACCTAATTAACAGTAGAACACCAGCAGAATATACATTTTTTTCAAGTACATATGGAATATTTAGTTAGGCCATATTTGGTGTCATAAAACAAATAAATGCAAAATAATCAAAATAATGCAAAGTATTATCTCTCACCAAAACAGAAATAGCTAGAAATCACTGACTGAAAGATATCTGGAAAACTCTTAATATTTTGAAATTGTACCACACACACACACACACACACACACACACACACACACACACACACACATACATATACATACCATGGGTCAAAGAAGAAATAACAAGGAAAACTGGAAAATATTTTGATGAGAATGAAAATGAAAATATATCAACATTTTAAGGGATGCATGCTTAGAGGAAATTTATATCATTTGATGCTTATATTGGAAAAGAAGAAAGGCCTTCATTCAATAACCTAAGCTTATACCTTAACTAGAAAAGAAGAGCAAATTAAACCCAAATCAGGCAGAAGGAAGGAAATAATTGAGAGCAGAAATCAGTCAAATTGGAAATAAAAAGCGAGTAGAGAATGTCACTGAAACTAAAAGGTGTCCTTTGAAAAGATCAATAAAATTGATAATCCTCTAGCCAGACTGACCGAGTAGAAAGAGAGAAGGCGTGAATTACCAGTATCAGGAATGAGAGAGGGGATATCACTACAGATCCTGCAGCAATTAATGTAAATAAGGTAATATTTTGAATAACATGATCATAGTATGTCAGAAGGGCACTGGAACAAGGCTGAAGGCTGGTCAAATCTGGGACCACTTGAGCATCAAAATAATTAAATCCAGTAATGGATTATAAATCTTTGAAAAATAAAAGAGAATTCATGATTCCATACTGATAATAGATAGCTAATGGAGCAGGAAGAGCTCTTGCTTAGAGAAGAATGCTGAATGCTGACTGATTAGTATGGAGGAAGTACTGGAGTCGGAATATTGTTTTGCAACCATAGTAGTAAAAATTGATTCAAGCAGAAGACACCAATCAATGCTGAATCTGGGGAGAAAGTTAGATGAGAAGCAGGATATATCCATGGTCTTAAAGATGGATATCATTGCTTCTATATGTAATATCCTTAGGGGAGGACACAACACCAATCATGTAGTATTCAGGCTGGTAATATATAACCTGAACAACGTGTAAAGAGCTTGAGCACATCATTGCCTCAATGTTATTACTTACTATGAAGTGACTTTTGGAACTTAGGTTGAATTTTCTGAGGTATCTTGAAATACTTAGTTCTTCTCTACCTGAGCCTAATTAAAACCAGACTCACTCAGTTTTGTTCCAGAGACCACCCGGTGACCAAACCTTTTTTTTGGTGGTATGCGAGCCTCTCACTGCTGTGGCCTCTCTCGTTGCAGAGCACAGGCTCCGGATGCGCAGGCTCAGCGGCCATGGCTCATGGGCCCAGGTGCTCCATGGCATGTGGGATCCTCCCAGACGGGGGCACGAACCCATGTCCCCTGCATCGGCAGGCGGACTCTCAACCACTGTGCCACCAGGGAAGCCCGTGTATTACCTTTTAACAGAAAAATGAACCTGAAATGTTTTGGAGAGATGTTGCCAGTCTGTGTTCTAAAGCCTTAGTTCTGTTAAAGCCTGTGGAAAAACCATAGCCTTTCGGGAGACCTTTTTCTGAGTTTGGATCTACTCTTTTACTTTTTATTTGGAAATCATTTTGGACTTATAGAAAAATTACAAGAATAAGAGTACAGAGAACACTTATATTCTTCACCCAGATTTACCTATTTTTAACGTTTTACCCCATCTATTAGCTGGTTGTGTATTTTTAAATTTTATTTTCTTTCTTTGTTTTGCAAGGGTTTTTGTTTTTGTTTTCTTTTTGGTCGTGTGATACGTTCTAAAGGCATTCAAAGCTAAAGAGGGTGCATGACATTTGCATTTTGAAACCCAGATCTGTCTTGGCCCATTTGTGATTTCACTAGAATTGAGGCAGCCTTTTATCTGGGATGAAGAATAACATTGCAAATTTGTATAGTGGTGGAAGAATTCATGTGCTTTCTGGTAAAAGTGCATTGGGTGAGAGGTAGAAGTTGTCAACCCAAGTGTCTTCTGAAATCATTGAGGGATTATCTCAGTGCTATGTATTATCAATATGGAAATCTGGGGAGGAATTATATTGGAGCTAAAGAAGATAAGTGGTGTTCCTTGATTAAGTTCTGTTTGGGGAGAAGAGTTAACAACTTACTGGTCATTTAAATACAGTTGAGAGAGAAGAGCAGGGTGCTTAGACATATGTTGATAAAATTACTTAGGTTGGTGAATTTAGTTCTAAGGTCCAAACTGTATTTTGATCAATTAACCTACTTCTTGTTCCTCCCTAGATGTATGGAAGAGTTTAGGGCACCTTTTCCTGTTAGATCACAGTTCATGAAACTAAGCTGTTTTTTTTTTTTTTTTTTTGGTTGGGTTGGGTCTTCATTACTGCATGCCGGCTTTCTCTAGTTTCAGTGAGCGGGCTTATTGTGGTGTCTTCTCTTGTTGCAGAGCACAGGCTATAGGCACGCGAGCTTCAGTAGTTGTGGCTCGCGGGCTCTAGAGCACAGGCTCCAAAGTTGTGGCACACGGGCTTAATTGCTCCGCAGCATGTGGGATCTTCCCGGACCAGGGATCGAACCTGTGTGCCCTGCATTGGCAGGCTGATTCTTAGCCAGTGTACCACCAGGGAAGTCCCTAAGCTTCTTTTTAAGATCTAGAACTTAGTATGTCAGGATCTAAGACTTTTTTCTGTGCTTCAGGACCTTTGGAGTTTCCTGAGACAGGCTCATTTTCTTAGAGTAGGAAGATGTAAAAGGATTTTATGATCACATGAGTGAAAATGGAAGTTCCAAAGTTGATATAAATACAAAAGACCAGGCTTATACACAGATATTAATCATTGCAATGCTAAAGCAATCCTGTAGTGGAATTGAGGTATTGGGGTATCAGTTAAAATGTAGAATATTCTTTTAATTCACATCTATGGAGTTAAATTTTACAAGCCATTAAACATTGTAACTCAGACTATCTATCAACATGTAAAAATGCTTGAGACATAATTTGGAAAAATCAGAATATACATTTCCTGCACACTGTGATTGTAACTAAAACTACTTATGTATATGAATAAGATGAAACTTCATAAAAACTTAATATTGATAAACTATATTGTAGCAGTCAATATGTGGGTAATTTTCCCTGCTCTACTTTTTATACTTTCAGTAATGTTATATAGCATTTGCAGTTAAAAACAAATTAACCACTTTTTTAGAAAAAAATAAGCTTTACTTTTCAGAGCTGTTTTAGGTTCATAGCAAAATTGAACAGAAGGTACAGATTCCCCATATACTCCCAACCACCCACCTGTGCAAAGCTTTCTCCACCGAAGTGGTACATTTGTTACAATTGATGAACCTTTAGTGACTCGTCCTTAACACCCAGAGTCCATAGCCAGTTTTTTAAAAAATGAAGTTGTCTGAATTTTGAAAATTGCATTGGGGTTTCTTGGTCAGCGACCAGAAATCTGTAGGCAGAGAATCCTAGACTCTTACTCTTTGACTCCTGCTAGAAGCTGTATAAAAATGGAAGCAATAGGAAGTTTATTCTCATTAATCGCCCCCGAAGTCCTCCAACCCCAACCCATTTTACCTTTTAACTCTTTTTATTTCCCTCTCACAGTCAGGGGACTGGGCTCTGCCTGTTCGGTTGTGACTGGGCAGTCCTGTCTGCAGTGTTCCATCTGGAATTGTCTCCTTTCGTCTCTCTCTAGGAAGTGCATTTTCGGCTGAGCACCTCAAGCTTCAACTCCAGAAGGAATCCCTAAATGAGTTGAGGAAGGAGTGTACTGCGAAAAGGTAAATGGAACACTGAGAATAGTTGTTATGAGTGTTGAGTTTACTTTGAGGAGAGGATTTGGAAAAGGAGTATTTTTTAAAGCTGCCGGTATTAATACCAGTTAATATGCTCAATGCCACTTTCATTTGTTCAACACCTACTGTGCTAGAGGCGGTTATGAGACCTCCTAGTATGTAATCAGAATCGGAAGCATGGACACTGTTCTTCTAGATTTCAGGGCCACAGCACTGTGACTTAATGTTTGAATCTCCTCCTCTTCCTGTCTTCTACATTTAGTGCAGCTTACAGTTTTTCTTCAGTAACTTCTTCAGACTTACTCCTGTTAGCTCTCTTGGCTGACCTCAACAGCTCTCAGGTTCTCTCTCTAACATCAGTCTCTCCAGTTTTCAGTTCATCCTCCATGTTGCTAGCAGACTTCTCCTAAAATACTATTTTACCATCATTTTTTTCTCTTCTTAAGGACCAATAGTGATTGTTTTACTTAACTGTCAAATAACCTTCAATAAAATGGCCCCATACAGCTGTAGCTAATTTTAGTCACTCCGTGACATTCATTTAACAAATGCTAATAGTTTTTCCCTTTATTTTTTCCAGCACATGCTTAACTTGTTACCACCTCTGATCTTTTCCTCATCTTCACTCACTTTTCCTAGAAAGTCATCCCATCCTGCATTTTTCTTTAAGAAACCTTAGCAATTGAGAAACCTGAAAAGAACCTTGGAGATCATCTAATCCTCTCAGTTTGCAGATAGGAAAGCAAAGCTCTGGAGGTTACTCTGTCCATTTCACTAGGAAAGCAGGACTAAATCCCTTTAAGTCTTCAGTGCTCTTTGCATTGTACTACTTTAGATTCCACTTTGACCTACTGTTTCTCCTAAATTACCTCCTTTTTAATTGTTGACACAGTTGAGCAGGTAATATACTCTACGGGTATTTTAGCTGTTGGTCGGTCATGTTTCGTAAATAGTTCAAGAGAAGAGCTACATCATCTCATGCCACAGCTTTTGCTTTGTCCTTTTTTTATCCTGTTATTTTTGTAATATGGTAGCAGGTTATTTTTTGAGGTAGTTATAACATCTGTAGTTGTAAATGAAAATAGAATACTTTTTTGAGGAAATACCATATGGATATTTCCTAAAAACAAATTGGCCTCAGGTTAAATGAGACCTTGGTCAGCTTACTTAGCCTCTCTAAATCTTGTTTTCTTGTTTGTAAAATGGATATAGTAATATCAACTGAGTAAGTTGTTGTAATAATTAAATAAAGCCATTTGTGAAGCTCCTGGCATGTAGTAGTAGGTGCCCAGTCAATGATTTTGTACGTTTCACATCTCTTAGCATGGTGTTGGACACATAAAATAGGCCTCAGTATAGTTAGCTTGATTGATAGTATTTAGTGATAAGGTCAGGACTCATGTTAGCTATTGCTCTTGCTTCAACTTCTGAATTTCTATGGCCCAGTACAGACCATTAATCTTTCTCTGCATCAGTTAGGTGGACATAACTGTTAGAAAGCATGCAAACATTTTTTTTTTTTAACAAATGTGCTTTTTTTTTTCCTCATTAGAGAACTCTTTCTGAAGACTAATGCCCAGTTGACAATTCGTTGCAGGCAATTACTATCTGAGCTTTCCTACATTTACCCTATTGATTTGGTAAGTTTCAAATTTTCTGGGAAAAAAAAAATTTTTTTTAAGATGATTTCTGTTTGAAATTTACTCTCAAAGCAAAAACTCATTCCTCTAATCTTAATCATATGCTCTGTCATGATTCATTCAGAAGCTAATATTTATTTTAAAGGTAGATTTGGAATTAGTTGGCATTAGGTTCCACCATTTGATTTTTTTTCTATCAGTTTGGTGGTGGGATGCACTCATCTTCATCTGAAAGAATGCCCAATTATTTCTGCTTTCTTTAGGACCTTTTCACTCAACCAAATTATCAACTTTCACCATATCTGACACATAGATGCAGATACACGTGCATTGCTTTAAAAATATAATGGCTAATTAATTTATATTTATTAGTATTACCTAAGATATTCCTGAGGTAACTGTCAGGATATTAAGTTTCTGAATCTGGTTTCTTAGAGTAAATACAAATGTCACTGGTTAGGATTTTTTTAGAGAACTAAATCTGCTGAATTTGGTGCTTTTGTTTTCTTTTTAATGAAAAGAGACTTAAAAGACTAATTTTCTGAGAGGAAACCTAATAGGATTTTAGGTTGCTCACAGAATCTTGTTAATTCTACTTAAAAATTTTCATTTATAGCTATGAATTGGTCAAACAGTAGTTTTATGATTAAAATTTGACACGGTTTTTTGTTTAGATATGATGTTTTAAATGTTTATAGTATAGAGAATTTGAAGTGTATATCAATGTACAGAATAGTATAATAAATCATGTACTCATTTAGCTTCAACAATTAGGTTAATATTTTGAGTCTATGACAGTATTGTCTTTGAATTAATACTGACGTAAATTTTTTAGATTTAGAGCTTCTTTGCTTTATACATAAATGAAATTAATTTCATTCTTCGGTTGTATTTACAGAAAGAGCATAAGGATTACTTTGTATGTGGTGTCAAGTTGCCTAATTCTGAGGACTTCCAAGGTATTTTATTTCTTATACTTCTAAAGATTTGATATAATATATGGGTATGTTGCAGGGAAAAAGAGAGATCTCTTGAAATGTTGGTTGCCTGGCACTTTATCCGGAAGGGTTTCTGGACCTTCTGTCCCTTCCCAATTGTAAGTATATGGAGTCAAATTCCCTGATGGAAGACTTAATAGGATATTTGGTCTAATTATGAAAAAACAAAAAAATTGTTGAACTTTCTATTTGAAAGTTAAAAGAAAATAGTTTTTGAATGGGCTTTAAGAAAATCAGACAGTAGGATTCTCAAGAATACTAATGAAATCCCTGTCCTTTTGGCTTGATTTTTCATGAAAAATTTGTGTTGGGAACAAAGCAATAAACGTTAATATGTTCTATTTAGAAAACCATATTTCTGCTGATGTAAAATGTATTTGAGGGGCTTCCCTGGTGGCGCAGTGGTTGGGAGTCTGCCTGCTGATGCAGGGGACACGGGTTCGTGCCCCGGTTCAGGAAGATCCCACATGCCGCGAAGCGGCTGGGCCCGTGAGCCATGGCCGCTGAGCCTGCGCATCCGCAGCCTGTGCTCCGCAGCGGGAGAGGCCACAGCAGTGAGAGGCCCGCGTACCACCAAAAAAAAAAAATGTATTTGAAAATTTAATTTTGTGACATTCCCACCCCCGTAGGTTAAACTTGTTGTACTGTCATTTCTGTCCTCTTTTAACTAAAATAAATTTACATTAAAGATGTTATAGATATGATTCATAGTAATTGCTATATTTAAAAATATTTTTCCTAATCCCTTTACCAGTATGCCAAAGAAAAGAACTTATTTTATTTGGCATATTGGTTAGAAAGATTACTTTTATTGTTAGCAAAGTGGGTTCTTTTCTCCTAATATAAACAATGCTTTGAGGACTATTAAGTAGTTGTGTAGATTATTCCCAAAGCTAGCATATTAATCTATTTGGGAATAAGTTATTCAAGAAGAAAGCATTACTAGTTCTGATTGGGACTTTGTTCCATTTCCCTATAAAGAAAATGTTGTTATTTGTGGTCCTTTAACATTTAAGACTGTTTTAATATATTACCTCCTTTGTCCTTTACAACAAGAAGTTGGGACATAAGAAGAGTGATACAAATGAACCTAGCTATGAAACAGATACAGAATCAGGGACACAGAGAATAGACTGGTGGTTGCCAAGGGGGAGAGGAGCAGGATTTTGGGATTAGCAGATGCAAACTGGTATATGTAGAATGGATAAACAACAAGTTCCTACTGTATAGCACAGGGAACTATATTCAGTATCCTGTGATAAACCATAATGGAAAAGAATATGAAAAAGAATGCAAATATATGTATAACTGAGTCACTTTGCTGTATAGCAGTAATTAATACAACATTGTAATTTAACTATACTTCAATAAAAAATAAATTTTTAAAAAAAAGGAAGAATGATTAAAACAGGAATGGGAAGACCTATATTTGAGTCCTGGTTCCCCTTCTAGAAACCATCTGTCTTGGAGCAAGTCATCTAAGCTTTGAGTTGATTTTCTAATTGATAGTATGAGCACATTAGTTCATGTACTACCTGTTTTACATGATTGTTAAGATTTTATTTAAGAGCAAGACATTCTGCCTTATCTTTAATCCTCCTGAGCACAAACAAAAGAAACCTATAAGGAAGGTGGTTTAATCTCATTTTACAATGTGTAAATGAGCTAATTAGTGACTTGCATGAGACCACAAAGCTAAGTAATGATCTTGCTGGGATTTATCTGGTTTCCTTTGTACAGTGTTCCCTCTAATCTCTGTAAGTCATACAGATGTGCTTTGGTGTTAATTTTAGGCGTTACTTTTATGTTATGGTGTCTTGAAGCTCATGACACATCTTTTCCCCCATTCTTTCATTCCTTCATTTATTTAATAAACCTATTAAGTACCTTGAACCCTGTGTCAGAATATTCATTTATTGAAAAAATATCAGTTGAGCACCTGAATGCCAGACACTGTGCTGTGTTTTGAGGATATAACAATGAAAAGCAAATATATTCTCTTCTTTCATGGAGCATATAACCTATTGAGGGAGACAGGCAATAAACAAGAAAATAAGTATTTAAAAAGTGTTTAATAAAGGAATACACTATCTTAGAGAATAGGGGAACCTACTGTAGATAAAGCAGTCAGAGAAGACCTGTCTGAGGAGAAACATTTAACCCAAAATCTGAAGGCTGAAAGGAACCAACTACGCTACAGCTGGGGGAGGAGCATTCCTAGAAGAGGGAGCAGTCCTGATGGAGGATATGGAGGAATGGGCTTGATACATCTGAAAAAATTCAGGGTGAGGGGCATGGGAGAAGATAACCTGTATTTTGGGCAGATCATGTGATCTCTCAGAGCTTAATTTCTTCACCTGTAAAATGAGATAATATTTACATCTTAAGTTCATTGTGATGATTGACTGAGATTTCATTTGAGAGAGCTTTTCATATAAGAAGGCACTCAATAAATGTAATTGGAATTAGTTGCAAGAGAGAGGAAGGAAGGAAGGACAGAAAAGACCAGAGCAGCCCTGTGTGTGGCTGGAGCATAGTGAGAAAGGGAAGAGTTCCATCAGAAGAGGTTAGAGAGTCAGCCAGGGCCTTGAGGCCACTGGAAGGAGTTTCTGTTTTATTCTCAGTGGAGTGGGAAACCCCTGAAGGGCTTCAAGAAGGGGGATGATATGAGTTGATTTCTGTTTTTTAAAAGTCACTCTGGCTGCTAAATACAGAATGATTTGAGAGGCGGTAACAAGAGAAGCAGGGCTATCGGTATTGGAGTACCACCTTAATTCATTCTGGGATGTTTCTTGATTCTATTTTTGTTTTCTGGAGGTGATTTATTTCCTAGTTTTTCCTAGCTTTTGTTTGCTATCTATACTTAGTATGCCCAACAAGCTGAATACATTCCTTCTTCCCTTATAAAAGTTAGTTTAGCTTTCAAGTGCAGTTTTTACTGCTAAAAAAATGAAATGGGAGATAAAATGAAATAAATATTTAATTCTACTCTAAGGCCCTGTTTACTTCCCATGACTCCTAGGAATCAGAAATTTTAAGAAGCACATATGGTAGTATTGGACTTTAAAATCTTACGTTGGCATTCTGTAAGGCACTTCCATGTACTAAATTTACTGAGTGCCTGTGTGTGTCATTTACGGTGTCAGGTGCTGGGAGTATACAAATGTGACCGAGCCATTGATCCTACCTCCGTGAAACTTCAGTCCACTTGAGGTTAACCAGGCACTTAGAAGTTTATACCAGGTACATGGGACTCAAAGAGTGGGAATAATCAGGTCTAACAGGAGGGAATCAGGAAAATCTTTATAGAGAAGATGATACCTGAGGTATTTTAAAAGATGAAATAGTATTCCCCTGTTGAAAGAAGGATGGGACATTTTAGGTTCGGTGAGTAGAAATATGGTAACATGGAACATCATACATGATGCTGTCTTGTTTATTTAACTCTCACCACTGTGAGAATTAATTCCTTCTGTGAGGGAAAGAATTATTCTCAACTTTTTTTTTTTTTAAGGCAAGAAAATTGCGGCTCAGAGAGATTAGTTAATTTTTCCAAAGACTCATACTAGCCAGTGGCAGAGCTAAAATCATCCCTGGTCGGCCTGATTTTAAGGTCCATATTATTCCTGTCATGATGCAGTTTTCTTCCTTGTTTTGAATAATAAACTCTTCCAGACTTCTGACAACTTTTAGTGTTCTGTAGCAGCTGCATTCTTAGTAAGACTCTAGTGACAGAACTCTAAACCGGTTATTCTGTTATATTCATGAGACTTTGCTGGGATAGACTTTACATTGTATGGCTTGATACTGTTTGGGAAACTCCTCCATAGTGACCCAACACTTATTGTGCTCTTCTCCTCTTCTAACTGGGTAAGTTTCAGTTAGAGTATTCCAGACAGACTGGGACATAACAGGAGAAAGTTGTGCAGTGAAGGGTATTCATTTGAGTTCCATTGACTGAGACATTTCTCATCCAAAATAAAAAAAAAAGAAAACTGTTTGTGTGTGTTTTTAAGTAATCCATAACACAAGAGCCTTTCGTGGTAATGAGACCCAGATTTCCTTCTGTGTCTGTATCCCTTCATGCAGGCATGATTTCTTGGAAAGGAGAGTCCATATGTCAAACAGTGTCTCATTGAGAACATGGAATGATTCCATAGATGCTGTGGCAATGATTAGTGTCTTAAATATTTTGTCCTGTCTGGATCAGTGGGTGCATGGTTCCTTACCAAATCAGCTGCCTCAATGATTGGGAAGGCAGGATGGTAAGAGCTTTTAGATCACTTATTGTACTTGGATGCATTTGAATATTAATAGTGTGTCCAACATATAAGTCAAAGGGACATTTGAATGAATTTATAATGTTGTTATGGCCATTGTGGGTTTGTGGAATCTATTATAACAATTACATAAAAGATTTAATTATTATAAAAATTACTGCATGGGGCTTCCCTGGTGGCGCAGTGGTTTAGAGTCTGCCTTCCAATGCAGGGGACACGGGTTCGTGCCCCGGTCTGGGAAGATCCCACATGCCGCGGAGCGGCTGGGCCAATGAGCCATGGCCGCTGAGCCTGCGCGTCCGGAGCCTGTGCTCCGCAACGGGAGAGGCCACAACAGTGAGAGGCCCGCGTACCACAAAAAAAAAAAAAAAAAAAATACTGCAGCCCCGAGTAGATACCTACATTTAAAAAACAAACCAGAAATATTTATTATGAGGAAACTGCCGAATTTTGTTTTGTTTGTAAGCCCCTTAAAACATTGTTTTAATAAGGGCTTTTTCACTTACCTGAGTCTACAGTTTATTCCTGTTCCTCCCTGAACCCTCCCACTCCCCATCTAACTTCTTTTCACCAACAAACCTATCATCTGTGACCTTTCTAACCCCCAGAGCAGCATAAGGAATACAAGCCTCTGCTCTGCATTAGGTGTTAGGGGCGTCATTAATGCTTACTGGAAAAGCACACCCCAGAGAGCCAGGTTTTGGCTTTGGCAGGTAAAAAGTCTTTTAGATCTTGGAATGCTGGAAACCTTAAACCTTTTGGTTTTTTTAGCTAAAGTGATTGGCAACAGAATGTGACATCTGAGGTTTCGTGGCCAGCAATGACCATAATTAACCACATGAGCTCACATTTTCCCACTGGAGGTTCAGTGGTCTTGGGGTGATGAAAGTGACTTCCCTACCAGGAGGTGGTTTTCCTTTTGAGGGTATTGGAATACCCTTGGGCCCTGTAATGCCTTACCCGTGGTCCTTTTAAAATGCTTTTTAATATAAAGCTTTAATATTGGAAATCCAACACCACAGTGTTTAACTGCGAGGCTGTGACAGAGAACTATGGTCTGGAATGGAAAACAACCTAGGGTTTTTAATGGGTGGAGTGGGGAGTCTTGTGGTGGAAACAATGGTGAGTATGAATAACTAGAATCAAAACTGATATCCAGTATTACCCAGTTTTCAGTTTTTGCTATTTCTTTTTGGTTTTTGATGTACATGTATAGGATTCTCTTAGAGATGCCCTTTTATGTTTAAATTTAATCAAAATTGTTTTGCTTTGTTTTTAATTAATTAATTTTATTTTTTTATTTTTGGGTGCTTTGGGTCTTCGTTGCTGCACGCAGGCTTTCTCTAGCTGCGGCAAGTGGGGGCTGCTCTTCGTTGCAGTGCGTGGGCTTCTCATTGCGGTAGCTTCTCTTCGTTGCGCTGCACGGGCTCTAGGTGCACAGGCTTCAGTAGTTGCGGCGCATGGGCTTAGTTGCTCCACAGCATATGAGATCTTCCTGGACCAGGGCTCAAACCTGTGTCCCCTGCATTGGCAGGCAGATTCTTAACCACTGTGCCACCAGGGAAACCCACAAAATTGTTTTGATTATTGAAAGGAGGTGATGTTAGAAGACCAGTTTCCGTTCTTATAATATATATGTGGATGTAGTCCTCAAAATAGGCAAACTTAATTCTTTAGTATTACCCTTTTAGCAATACGGAAAACTGGAGATGCTTGAGTGTTTAGCATTGGATAGATTTTTTTAAACTATAGTTTGCATTTGACCTATTTTGGGCAGGCTAACTAAGAGGCCTTCTGATTTTTGGAAGTTTTCATATCCTTTTCTGTCAGGTCACATACAAAAGGAAAAGCTTACTTACTGTAAGTTCTTACTGTAAGTAAGTTATTACTTACAGTAAGTAAGTACTTACTGTACAGTAAGCTTACTTTAAGTTCTTACAGTTCTTACTGTAAGAGCTTACTTACTGTAAGTTCTTTTTCTTCCTCTCTCTTCAAAGGAAGGTTCTGTAAGACCAAGTCCTTTTACTGATAGAAATATTTTAAATTTGATAAGCCCTATTCTTTAGAGAAAGCAGGAGGCAGGATTCAGCAACATCTGATGGAACTCACCATCACAGCTGTGCTTCCAGGGATAAATATTTGGGGGGCTGGGGTGTAGATACAATTCTCTCTCCTACTCCATCACTCATAGTTTTTACTTATATGGCTTTGACCAAGTCACTTATGCCACGTGAATCTAATTTTTCTCATTTCTAAGTTGATAGCATCAGATTCAGTGATTTCTAAGGTTTCTCCTGGCTCTAATATTATATATGATGATTAAATTATAATGTAATGCATTTACAATGTAATGTAATTTCAGTCTGATACACATATTTCAACAGTAGGAAAGTATTGTAGTACTGTGAGTCTGGGCCAAGAGCACATGGTCTCTAAAAATAGGATTCTCGTCACTTAGGGTATGCCCAGTAGTCAGTTGAAAGGAGTGCTATTTGATTTTTTTTTCATCAGTTTGATTTGAGAGAACATGTTACCAAGGAGTTTTTATGTGTTCTTTGCCCTTACTAGAAAAGTGTGAAGAAACTAAGATAACACACGTGTGTCATATGCTTGGTGTGTTCTAGGCTCCAAAGTTAAAAATTGTTACATTCCACAGTAAAGTTCTGCGACAGTATGGTAGAGTGCTTAAAGACAGAGGCATCCGTGTCAGGTCAACCCATATACTAGCTATCTTAGTTTGGACAGTTTCCTTAACTTCTTTGAACCTTATTTCTTCACCTATAAATTGAATTAAATAGCATATAAAACATACCCAGTTTATTAATTGTTGATGAATGAATGACTGTCAGAAATAAAGCATCATGGTCAATTCCTGGCAGAAAAAAAATGTACAATAAAAGTTACCTATTTTTACAGTATGATCAAGGAATCTGCTTTGGTAGTCAAGGGTGGAGAATGCACTGAGTAGTACACGGCTATAGTAGGGGTCCTACAGTAAGAAGGTAGTGCTTAGGTAACCAAGTTTAAATATAAAAAAGAAGAATGTGGAAAATATTACTAATAATTGAAGTTAAAGGTACTCTTAAAAATCAGGAAATACTCAAGCCAAGGTCATCTTGATCATTTCAGCCTTTCTCTAGCCAGATGTATTCCAGATATGTGTTAAATGTGTGTGTGTGTGTGTGTGTGAGAGAGAGAGAGAGAGAGAGAGAGAGAGAGAACTTTTTAAAGTATTTTAAGAATATTGTATACCAAGCAGTTACTTTTTCCTTCCCCCTGGGGCAAGCTTAAAACTTTTTATTGTATTACCCTCAGTTCTGGGTACCTGAATGATTATTTGTTGCTTGGTAGGCAGTAGCAGAAATCTAGATGTTGAGTTAAAAATCTGTGACTTCTTAAAAGATACATACTTATGTTTGACTGTAGGAGACATGTATTTTTTCCAACAGTTGCTTCCACACAAAAATTGCATAAATAGAATATATATGAACAATGTGGTTTTTGACCTTTTACTATTTAAAACGTTTTTTCTCCTTATCCTATCTCAAACTTCACAGACTTAAACAATGCTCTCTTTATGAATATTGAGAACATACCCCATAAAGATGCACTGTGCTATTTCACTTCACCTTGGAATTAATAACGTTGTACAATAGTACAACTGTTTTGCTTATAAAGTTGTTAACGAGTAAAATGTATAATGTTAATATAGATGTAATGTTTAAACCTCTGAAACTAATTTTTGCATTGTATAATAGACTCAGATATTATTTTTGCCCTTAAAAATTCTGGGAAAGAGAGTAATGGAGATTTGAATGCAGTAAGAACTCTTAAGATTATATATCAAATTTTAATCTCATCACATTAATTATTGGGAAATAGTTTTAAATGTAGTAGATGAAATTTCAAATCTTAATGTGTTTAGATTTCTATAAAATTCGTATAATTTAGATAGGTGAATAATATTTTATCAATTATTTCTTTTAAAATCTCTCTTGAAATTGATTTATTATGATCTCATAGCTACATTTATAAGGTAAATAGTTATTTTCTATTTCTTTGTTTTTGAATTTACAGCAAAAGATGATGGAAGCATTGCTGTTGCCCTTGGTTACACTGCACATTTGGTATCAATGATTTCCTTTTTCCTACAAGTGCCCCTCAGATATCCTATAATTCATAAAGGATCTAGATCAACAATCAAAGATAATATTAATGACAAGTTGACTGAAAAGGAGAGAGAGTAAGTATCCTTTTAAAATATTCTTTTAACGTTAAGGCAGTATGAAGCATCGACTGTATTAAAAATATAAAATGTGACCTAGATTGTGGTGATTTTTGTATATCCTTTGTAAAGTGCTCCATTTCTTTAAAATAGAGTGTAGTCAAAATTGCTATTGATAGCAAAATTGACTCATTCAAATTTAATTTGCTTTTGTGAGGCAAGTATCATGCATATACTCTGCAAATATTCATGTAATATCTGTTGCCACTAGTCACCAAATGAAATGCTTAAAGATTTGTCAGAGAGACAACCAGGAAAAAAATAAAAGACTTAACAGCAGATTGTACATATCTAAAATATGGGTTTGTGAACTGGAAGATAGCCCAGGAGAAAATACCTGACCAGGCACAAGTACAAAAGAGATGGATTTATCGAAAAGTGCTAGACTTATGTAGGACACAATAAAAAGTCTAATATACATGTAATTGTAGTCACAGAGAGGGAGAAGAGAGCACATAGGGTAATTGTAACATTTTAAAAGATAATGACAGACTTCAAATTTGACAAAAGACATCAAGCTATAAGTTCAAGAAGCATTAAATACAACACAAAATAAGTACAAAGTAAACATACTTAGGGGAATTACAGTAAAACAGCTGAAAACCAAAGAGATAAAGTGAAAATATTAAAAGTACCTAGAGAGAAAAGAGATTTGCCTCAAAAGAGCAATAATAAGGCTGAAAGCTAATTTCTTAAGAGAAACATTGGGAACCAGAGGTGATGCAGTGATATTTTTAAAGCATGTAAAACAATACTGCCTACTTAGAATTCTGTATTCAGTGAATTATCCTTCAAAAGTAAAGGCAGGGGACCTCCCCGGTGGCACAGTGGTTAAGAATATGCTGCCAATGCAGGGGATATGGGTTTGATCCCTGGTCCGGGAAGATCCCACATGCCATGGAGCAACTAAGCCCTTGCACCACAACTACTGAACCCCATATGCCTAGGGCCCGTGCTCCACAAGAGAAGCCACCACAATGAGAAGCCCGTACACCACAATGAAGAGTAGCCCCCACTCGCCACAACTAGAGAAAGCCCACGCACAGCAACGAAGACCCAATGCAGCCAAAAATAAATTAATTTTTTTTAAAAAAGTAAAGGCAAAATAAAGACATTTCAGACTATCAATACTGAGAAAATGCATCTCAGCAGACCTATACTAAGGGAAATACTAAAGGCAGAATAAAAATAATCTAGCATAGAAACATGGAAATGCCTCTTCTCCAGAAATTCTGATTCAGTTGATAGGCCCAGACATGAGATATATTTTTCTAAAGCCCCTGAAGTGACTGTAATGTGCAGTCAGGTTTGAGAACCACCATTCTATTGATGGATTGCGAATGTTGTGTTCGTGGGTGTGAAGAAATGAAATATCCTCCACTCTATTTAGGAAACTGAAAGAGAAAAGGCAGGAAAGGTGGGCATCAGTGGAAGAATTTAGTACTATATCTGGTAGGACTTGTAAGTGGAGGGCAGGGAGCACATGTATAGTTTTATTCAGTTCCTTTTCAAAGGCATTGATTAATTTATAGCCCAAGTATTATTTTCAATTTCAAAACCTTTTATTTAAAGAGAGCCTGAAATATATATGTTTGACAGAAGGGGACATGAGTATGGTTTCTTTCCTCTTTTTAAAAAATTGAGAAATTTTTTATGTGAAATTCACATAACATGATTTTTATGTGAAATTCACATAACATGTTTTTTTAAAAGCGTACAATTCAGTGGCATTTAGTATCTTCATGGTGTTATGTAATCACCACTTCTATCTAGTTCCAAAACATTTTCATCATCCTGAAAGAAAACCCTGTATCTATTAAGTCGTCACTCCCTGTTCTCCTACCCAGTAACCCCTTTCTTCAGTCCCTGGCAACCACCCATTTGCTTTCTGTCTCTATGGATTTACCTGTTCTGGATATTTCGAATAACTGGAATCATTTACAACATGTAACCTTTATTGTTTAGGGTTTCTTTCACTTAGCCTAATATTTTCAGTGTATTCACATTGAGCACAATCAGTGCTTCATTTACTTTTATGGCTGAATAATATTCCATTGAATGTATATACCACATTTTGTTTATGCATTCATCTATTGATGGGCATTTGGGTTATTTCCACTTTTTGGCTATGATCATTCATGAACAAGTATTTGCTTGAGTATCCATTTTCAGTTCTTTCGAGCATATAACTTGAAGTGGAATTGCTGGGTCATATGGTAATTCTATGTTTAACTTTTTGAGGCACCACCAAACTGTTTTCCACAACAGCTACACCAGCTTACGTTCCCTGGTATAAAGTGGTATACATATCATTGTGCTTTTGATTTGTATTTCCTTAATGACTAATGATGTTGAGCATTTCTTCATGTTCTTGCTGGCCATTTGTATATCTTATTTGGAGAAATACCTACTCAGATTTTCAGCCTGTTTTTTTTCCTTTCAGTTTTATTGAGATATAATTGATATACAGCACTGTAAAAGTTCAAGGTGTACAGCATAATGACTGACCTATATACATCATGAAATGCTTACCACAGTAAGTTTAGTGAACACCCATCATCTCATATAGGGAAAAAAATTAAAGAAATAGAAAAAATTTTTCCTTGTGATGAGAACTCTTAGGACTTACTCTCTTAACCACTTTTATTTACAACATTCAGCGGTATTAATTATATCAATCATGTTGTATGTTACATCCCTAGTACTTGTTTATCGTATAACTGGAAGTTGTACCTTTTGACTGCCTTCATACAATTTCCTCCCACCCCTTACCCCTCCGCCTCTGGTAACCATAAATCTGATCTCTTTTCCTATGAGTTTGTTTGTTTTTGAAGTATAGTTGACATACAACACTATGTCTTGGTAACAACATAGTGATTTGATTTTTCTATGCATTTCAAAATGATCACTACAATAAGTCTAATTATTGTCACCATACAAAGATATTACATAATTAAGACTATACTCCCCACACTGTACAATTCACACCCATGACTCATTTAATTTGTAACTGGAAGTCTGTACCTCTTAATCTCCCTCACCTCTTGCCCATATTTTTAATTGGGTTGTTCCTGTTTTCGTTGAGTTGTAAGACTTCTTTATATATTCTGCATACTAGACTCTTATCGGGTAAATCATTTGCAAGTATTTTCTCCCATTCTCTAGGTTGTTGTTACAGTTTAAGGCCTAAAATTAAGGTCAGTATTATGTGCTGCCTGGATATCTGGTGAAACCAGGAGGGCCTTGAATAGTCCCTCCCAACTCTGCTCCCGTGGATCAGGCCCCCTATCCAAACAACCCTTTTTATTCAGGGGTCTAGGTAGTCTCTGCTTATTCCTGAGTAGTGAATTTCAGTTCCTTGCCAGATGGGTAATTATGAAAACAAGCCAATCACATCCTCCTCTGGGAACCAATCATCATCACTCTGTCCTTTTCATACTACAGAGCCTGCCATCCATAGCTCCTGGTTGTTCACTCTCTTCTCAAGTGTAACCCCATGTGAGCCTGTGTGGCATGTGGTGTCCTCCTCCCCTGGGATTTGATTATGTGTGACCAGTAATCTACTTTTAATCTCGTATGTCCAGTGTCAGATGTTGTTTTCAAACATCCCCATGATCCTAGGGGTCTCTTATCAATGGGGTGAATAAGAGGAGATTAAAATAGTTGTTTTACTTTCTTTATAGTATACTTTGATGCATAAAAGTTTCGGATTTTCATTAGGTCTAATTTATCTATCTTTTTTGTGTGTGTTTGTTTCTAGAGCTTTTGGTTTTATATCTAAAATCCATTGCTAAATCCAAGCTCATGAAGATTTACCCCTTTGTTTTCTTGAAATAGTCTTATCATTTTATCTCTCATATGTAGGTCTTTGAACCACTTTGGGTTAATTTTTGTATATGTTATGGCTTAGTGGTCCAACTCCATTCTTTTACATTAGGATATCCAGCTGTATCTGCATCATTTGTTAAAGAGACTGTTCTTTCCTCATTGAATGGCTTTGCCACACTTGTTGAAAATCAATTAGCCATAGATTATTTCTGAACTCTCAGTTCTAGTCCACAGGTTCATATGTCTATTGTTATATCAATTCCACAATAAAGTTTGAAATTGGGAATTGTGAATCCTTCAACTTTGTTCTTTTTCAATACTTTTCTGGCTATTCAGAGCCCTTTGCAATTCCATATGAATTTGAAGATCATCTTTTCTATTTCTGCAAAGAGGGTCTTTTTAATAAGGTGTTGGCTTCAGTTTGCTAGCAATTCATTGAGGATTTTTGCATCTATATTTATAAGGAATAGTCTATAGTTTTCTTGCGTGGCTTTTCTGTCAGGGTAATAGTGGCCTCATAGAAAGCATTATGAAGTAAGTGTTCCCTTCTCTTCTACTTTATTGGAAGAGTTTGAGGATTGCTATTAATTCTTCTTTTAAATGTTTGTTAGAATTTACCAGTGGAACCAAGTGGTTCTTCTCTTTTCTTTGTTGGGAGGTTTTTGATTAGTGATTCAATTTCTTATTATAAGTCTGTTCATATTTTTTATATATTCCTGACTCAGTTTATATCATTTGTGTGTTTCTAAGAACAAGACCATTTCATCTAGGTTATCTAATTTTTTGGTGACAGTTGTTCATAGTATTTTTTATAATCCCTTTCATTTCTGTAAGGTCTTTAATGATGTCTATTTTCATTTCTGATTTTAGTTGTTTGTATCTTTTTTATTTTCTTATTGTAGCTAAAAACTTTTAGCTAGAATAAGAAGATGTGATGGATCTTTTCAAATAATTGACTTTTTGGTTTTGTTGATTCTCTCTGTTATTTTTGTGTCTTTTATCTCTAATCATTATTTCTTTCATTCTGCTAGCTTTGGGTTTTGTTTTCTATTCCTTTAGATGTAAAGTTAGGTTACTGATATGAGAGCTTTCTTTTTTAATGTCAGTGTTTATACCTTTAAACTTCCACATCTCATAAATTTTGACATATTGTGTTTCTATTTTCCTTCCTCTCAAAGTATTTTCTAATTTCCCATGTGATTTCTTCAGTTAACCCATTGGTTGTTTAAAAGGGTTTAATTTTCACATATTTGTGAATTTTCTAGTTTTCCTTCTGTTATTGAATTCTAGTTTAATTCCATTGTGATGGAGAGATAATTTGTATGAGTTCAGAATTTTTTAATTTATTAAGACTTGTTTTGTGGCCTAATATATGGTCTGTCCTAGAGAATGTTCCACATGCATTTGAGAAGAATGTGTAGAATATTGTTAGATGCAGTGTTCTATTATATATGTCTGTTAGGTCTAGTTGGTTTATAGTGTTGTCAAGTCTTATATGTCCTTATTGATCTTTTGTCTATATATGATGTCCATTATTGAAAGTGGAGTATTAAGCTCTCCAGCTATTATTGTAGGACTGTTTCTCCTTAAATTCTGTCAAAGTTTGCTTCTTTTACTTGGGGGCTCTCATTTAGTGCGTATGTTTTGAGTTACTATTTCTTCTTGATGAATTGACCCTTTTATCATTATATAATGAACGTTTTTGCCTCTTCAAACAATTTTGACCTAAAGACTATTTTGTATGATATTAGGATAGCCTCCCAGCTCTCTTTTGGTTACTGTATTTGGGAATATCTTTCCCATCCTTGCATTTTGAACCTATTTGTATCTTTGGATCTAAAATGAGTCTCTTGCAGGGACTTCCTTGGGGGTCCAGTGGTTAAGAATCTGTTCTTCCACTGCAGGGGGCACGGGTTCGATACCTGGTCAGAGAACTAAGATACTGCATGCCCCGTGGTGAGGCCAAAAATATTAAAAAAATTTTAAGAATTAATTAAATGAGTCTCTTGAGGCAGTATATGGTTGTATCTTTTTTTTTTTTTTTAATCCTTTCTGCCAAACTCTGCCTTTTGACTGAGAGTTTAATCTACTTATACAATATTTAACATAATTTATGGTATGGAAGAATTTACTTCTGCATTTTGTTTTTCACATTTCTTATACCTGTTTTGTGCCTCATTTCCTCTATTACTGCCTCTTTTTTTTTCTTAATTGATTTTTTGTAATGTACCATTTTGATTCCCTTCTCATTTCTTTTTCAGTGTATTTAAGATATTTTCTTATTGGTGACTCTGGGGATTATAATTAGCATCCTATAACAATATAGTTTGAAATGATCCCCACTTAGCTAAAGTAGTATGTAAAAATTTTGCTCCTATGTACCTCTGTCTCCCCACCATTATGTTGTTATTGTCACAAATGACATCTTTATACATTGTGTGCCCATAATACTATCTTTTAAATTTACCCGTGTAGGTAGTTACCTTCACTGGAGATCTTTATTTCTTTGTCCAGCTTTCAGTAACTGTGTAGTGTCCTTTCATTTCAACCAGAAGGCCTTAGCCTTCACTTCTTGCAGTAAGCCTAGCAGTCAGCCAGAGGTGAAAGCCTAGGGTCTTCTCAGGTGTTTTCTGAGAGTGCATTGTGTTCTGAGCATGTATGTGATTTCTTTTCTATTTTTAAATTTTTTTTAATTTTTAATTTAATTTTTTTTTAATTTTATTTTATATTGGAATATTGTTGATTAACAATGTTGTGTTAGTTTCAGGTATACAGCAGAGTGATTCAGTTATACATATACATGTATCTATTCTTTTTTCAAATTCTTTTCCCATTTAGGTTATTACAGAATACTGAGCAGAGTTTCATGTACTATACAGTAGGTCCTTGTTGGTGATCTATTTTAAATATAGCAGTGCGTACATGTCAATCTCAAACTCCCAATCTATCCCTCCCTCCACCCTTCTTCCCTGGTAACCATAAGTTCCTTCTCTAAGTCTGTTTCTGTTTTGTAAATAAGTTCATTTGTATCATTTTTTTAAGATTCTGCATATAAGCTGTATCATATGATATTTGTCTTTCTCTGACTTACTTCACTTAGTATGATAATCTCCAGGTTCATCCATGTTGCTGTAGATGGCATTATTTCATTCTTTTTAATGGCTGATATTCCATTGTATATATGTACCACATCTTCTTTATCCATTCATCTGTTGATGGATATTTAGGTTGCTTCCATGACTTGGCTATTGTAAACAGTGCTGCGATGAACATTGGGGTGCATGTATCTTTTCAAACCATGTTTTTCTCTGGATATATGCCCAGGAGTGGGATGGCTGGATCATATGGTAATTCTATTTTTAGTTTTCTGAGGAACCTCTATTCTGTTTTCCACGCTGGCTGCAACCAACTTACATTCCCACTGTAACTTCTGATTCCCCAGTGTGTGTGGGTACTTTTGAATACACTAAATTCTCAAAGAAACTCTCCCCAGCTTTTCCTCCCAGACTTTAGACAGTCTGTTGTGTGTCTCAACTTAATCTTTTGCATAAGGAGGCTATGGGGTTTGTTGGTTTGCCTTACTTCTAGAGCAGTGTCTTCTGCTTTTCCTCACTGAGTGAGTTCTGACTAGGCAAAACAAAGGCAAGTACCTTGCATTAGTCCTGCAGGTCGCCCCCAGACAAGTTAGAACAAACCAACCCACATTTTTTTAGAATAAGATCTGCTCTGCTCCCTTAAGAACCAGGGGTCAGGGCCCCAAAAGGGCAGGCTGCTGTCTTTAAGACCACTGCTGAGCTGGAGAGGGGGTTAAGGACAAGATAAGTAAAAATGCTGCAAAGGATTCCTTCTGATTTTGAGTTTCGTTTTTCTTGATTCATTGTTCAACCAGTTGTTGTAAGCCTTTGACTGACAGTTTTTGCTTGATTTTTTTTTTCAGTGTTTCTCTAGAGGGATAAGTCCTTTGATCTACTTACTGTACCATTTTTGCTGACTGCATTCCATTTGTTTGTGTAATAATGAAAAACACTACTTGTAAGGGATGAAGGGACCACTAGGTAATTTTAAGAGGAGAGAATACCATAACCAGATATGTCTTTCACAGAGATGACCTTGTAGTTTTGTGGAGAATGCCTCCCAACCTTCTGTAGGTTCCATATTAAGAAAATTAAGTATCTCTCCAGATTTTTATCAAATTTGTGCATGATGATCTGCCTTAAAATATTAGTTATATAGGAAAATCACTTTGGGAGCTTGAAGGAGGGGTGCTTCTCGAAATGATAAATACTGTCTCTTCAGATCAGCTGTGCACTTTAATTTGTGAAGGAGCAGCTTAACACATGTGATCACTCCAAGTAGTATGTGCCAGTGTGAGTAGTAGTGATGATTTGTTTATTGATTGATTTTCCGAAGCAATCTGGGAAGGCCAGCAAGATTTTGGTGATGACGTTACTCATTTTTTTCTTTGGCAGCCAGGAGAACCACAGGAATTGCTTTTTAGTGAACGAATTTTATATTATACCTCTATCTTCCCCTTTTCACTGAAACACAAATTGTATTTTATTGATTCTAATGTAAATACTTTTGACATTTTAATATTGCTAAAAATGAGATACATCTTACAATTAATGGCATGATTGATAGCATTTATCTTTTCTTAGTGGTACATAAGTTAATGATGCAGTTCACAGTTGATGCTGTCTTAGATTTTATGAACTATCAAATATTTTCACTGGGCAATAAAGCACTTCAGATCCATTTTGGAACAACATAGATGTGTAAATAAGTATCTAAATACAAATACATTTATTGATTATGCTTGTTGATTGAATCAGCTGTTCAGTTATTAGCCTGGATGACTGAAGGAGCAGATGAGACATGGTTTTCTTTTCTCCTGAGTGTGTCGATTTTCATGTGAACCTTTCCAGGGTATTAGGTGGAATCAGGTCTTCATGGGAAAATAGGAATTAAATGACTCATTGGATAAATTATGCTTATTGTAATAGGCCTAGGAATCCTCAGCCTCTGCCCTCTCTGATTACCTGTTTCATCTGGCTATTGGAATGTGATATATTAGGGTTCAAAGCTCTATTTAGCTAGTTTTACTAGAAGGGGGAAAAAAACACCAAAAACTAGTTTTTTCCTTTGTCTGGTCTGTTTGAAGCCCAGGTCTGGACTGATGCCTTGCCTAAACCATTACTTGTGCACCTGCACACTGTAAAGGGAAACTCTGAAATCTTTGCTGCATTTCATTTTGAGGCTCAGACCACAAAACACGAAGGAATGTAGCCAGAGTCCAGCTGCAATGTTCTTTTACCCCTAATTTCTTTTTTCACTGAGGACTGAAAAGTAGGTTTTAAAGTGATTTTTGAAATGAAATGTGTTGGTCATTGTTGTTGCGCTACTTAACCGTCTGTTAGGTAATACATTCAGAATAGACTAGCTCAATAGATTGAGCTATGATATAGCTGGTCAGAGCATTTGGCTTTTTCAAGCCCTCAAAACAAGTCTGAAATTTTTTGTTTTATTTTCAGAAGGAGAAATAGGGAGTGGTGTAAATTGGCAGGCACTTTTGAAACTTCCTGGCCTGTCTCTGACAAGGTTTTTACAGATTTCTAAAAGCTGGTCAGCTATTTTTCTGTAGTGGAATTATTGGAACCAAGAGAAATGGTAGTGCTGCTTTTCCCATTTTGTGGATTTTTTTGTGCTTATGTTTATTCCTGTGGAAGATCTTGACTAAAACCCCAGGAATTGCTTTTTAAACCTGATTGATTCTGATTTCTTTTAGAAACAAATTCTCGAGTACAAAGAAATTGTGATATATCCAAAATCCGACAATAACGGGCCCAGATCGTAGTCATTGCATGTGGATCTCATGCTCATGATAGAAGGAATGGTCAGTTTTAATGATCTGCCACCTTTTTGTGACTGGGGTGCATATGGCCATCATGCATACTTATACATAAAGGAGCTGGCAAGACAGATCCCCAAGCCTGTGACTGGAGCCACCTTGTAGCCACCTTGGCATGTCTGGATGTTTATGGAGCTTCCCCTTCAGCATAACCAGACTGCATTTTGCCAGCAGGGAAGGGACAAAGGAATTTGCCGAGTGGCAGTGATCAGACTGATGCCCTATCTCTGTATTCCTTCAGCCTACCTCTTGGCCTGGCCACATTGACCTGTGGAATCTAAGGGGGGAAAAAAAAAAAAAAAAAAAAAAGGTCATGAAGAACCTAGGAGTTAGACAGGAATGGAGCCACAGACCTACTAGAGAATGGACTTGAGGATGTGGGGAGGGGAAAGGGTGGGCTGTGACGGGGTGGGGGGGTGGCACGGACATGTATACACTACCAGGTGTGGAGTGGACAGCTGGTGGGAGGCAGCACATGGCACGGGGGCATCGGCTCTGTGCTTTGTGACCACCTAGAGGGTTGGGATGGGGAGGGTGGGAGGGAGGGAGGCGCAGGAGGGAGGAGATGTGGGAGCATGTGTACATGTATGGCTGATTCACTTTGTTGTAGAGCGGAAATTGACACACCATTGTGGAGCAATTGTACTCCAATAAAGATGTTAAAAAAAATAAAATTAATGAATGATAATTTTTTCTAATGGTGTCTCCTTGAATCAGTGAGAATACTTTTGAACTTTATTTGCATAAGTAGCAGATTCTCTATAGAAATAGTGACTGACCCTTGGGATTTCATTAGCATGTATTGAAAACCTAAATTTTTTCAGGCTGTAATTCTGACTCCTCATTGCTATTCTTCTCTGCTTTAGGCATCTTGACACATCTTATATTAAAAATTCTAGATTCTTTCGTATAAACATTCTCAGCTTCTGTTTGTAATCAAGCTGTTTTAATGTGGAGAGTTCAGAAGTAGACGCTGTTTTCACTAAATTAGCATGTTTACTTTCACGGTGTCCAATTAAATCTGATGGCCTCCTTCCAGAAGTGGGAGATTTTCACATGATGCTTAGGCTTAAGTGATGTAGCCTTAATTTTCACCTCTTCTACTGTTTATCCTATAAATTAGAACATTTTTTTGTAACCTTTCATCTTCATTTTATTATAGGTTGTTGCTCAGATGCTGGCATTTAAAGTAGTCAGGAACTCAGACCTCAGACCTTTATATTGAACAATGATTGTGATGACTTGAGGCAGAGGGTGAACCAAATGCTTTGGTTTTCTATTTTTTCCTGCTGTGCATCTTAAAAGTATAATCAAACAAATATTTTTCAGTGTGACTAATATAGCTGAAATGAATAAAATTATTAGTTCTTTCAGGTTTTCTACTTGATTACAGGAATGTGACCTAAGTTGAAAAATCGCTGTTCATGTGAAAACTTTCCCAAATGTCTATAGTCCATCTCCATTATAACTACCTAAGGGTACACTGTGGAACAAAAATAAAGATGAAAAAAGAATGTTTCTGTACATGCAGCATTGTAGACATTGTGTTTTAAAACCAGTCAGAATATTCTTAGGTTGTATGAGTCAACCCTTCATTTCATAAAAGTAGAAAGAGGTTGAAAGATGAAGTAAGGTCAAATAAGTTAACGAAGCCTTCACGTTGATCTGGCCCCCTGAGGGAATCAAGCCCAGAAGATGGTCCAATTGTTAAGCGTAGTACTTTTAAGCAGGCATTTAGGAGATGGAAGAAGTATATTTATCAAAAAGGGGCTATATATGAGACTGAAATACCCCTTTCCTGGTTTAGGGGAAGCTCACTGGTGAAAAATGCTATGATGTGAATTCCTGTATATTAAGCGGAGTCACCGTGTTCTTATTGAAAATGTTAATTATTTAAATCTCATTTATCAGTTGGTTCACTTAACATTTGTTTTTCCTCTAAAAGGTACAATGCAAAATGCCTTTGTTTTCTTCTCTCTTTCCTCAGTTTATTTAAACTAGGCAGAGTTTGTTTTTGTTTTTTAATCACTTAAGTCTTTGAAGTTATGTTGGGACTTCACCTCTAATCACTGAGCAACTGGGGAAGGGTTGTCCTCTCTGAGTCTTGGTTCACCTGGTATAATATCTATGCCACTAGATTATCATGAGGTTTAAATGAAGCACAGTGCTTGGCACACAGAAGGTGCTCAATAAAATTTTGCACCATTATGTATACATTGAGCTTTGCAACAGTAATTCCAGGCAGCCATGTAATTTTTTTTTTTTCTAATTCTAGGTGCTAAAAGGAAAGGTGGGCCTAAGAAAAGGTTAAGGAAAATTAAAAATGCAACCCAGTAGAATAGTACTAGATTTCTTTTTGGAGTAATGCTATGAGGTACATCGTCTTTCAGTCATTGGTGTAAATGGAAAGGACTAACGAAGTTTCCCAGAGCACAGGGTAAAAAAAACTGTTGCAGGTCTGAAGGCTTGTTTCTTACTTCAACTACTCAGGGAGTTTACTGCCTAATATCTGCTAATGAGTCAAGTAAGTGTCTGTGTTTTAGAACCTATCAGTTTAGGGAATGCTGAAACCCTTATTCTTAAAAGGAATGTAGAACATGTTCAGATAGTTAAAAACAGTTCCCAGCCTGCCCGGCTACTTACTTCTTTAGTCTTACCCAGTGCCCTCTCAGTTCATAACCTAATTGTGGTTGTACATAAAGCTCTTCCGTTATTATCTAAAACTTTCTTCGTGAAGTCTTTCTTAATTCCCCATAGTTTGATGGACTGTTGTAGCCTTTTGTAATCCTATGAACAATTCTTTCTATATAGTATCTCAGAAATGAATTATGTTTATATATGTTCTCATTTCATTTTAACAACAACCCACCCAGTGATACAAGTGATGTATTAGAGTTATTTGTCTTTTTCTTGTCTGAAGTATTTTCAGTGTAGAAACTGCATCTTACTTGGCATGAAACTTACTCCATTGTCTTACGAGAGCCTTGTATTGTGTAAACACTCAATAAATATTTTTTGAATTGAATTAGGAGAGCAAAAGGGATGTTCAGTTTCTGCAAATGCTATTAAGTAATCTGACACTCCATGCTCTAGCCCATAGTTTTAACTCTAGATGCTCTGGCCAGGACAATCCTTGTTTCATACACCCCCTTAGGACCATGGGAAGCTATTAACTTCAGTGCCTGTTGTAATCCAAGGCACAGGCAACCGTGCTAATGGGGCTGTGTTCAGGAGTGAGAGCAAAGGGTGTGCTTTAAAATGAGGAATCCCCATGGAAATTTTAGGCAGCAGAAATCAACAAAATAAAAATGCAGAAGGTGGTTGCTGGGTGAAACAGGAAATGAACACCTTACCAGATTAGGCAGTCCACTGAGAGAGGAAATGTGGAAAATGAGTCAAAAGTAATTGTGTAGCCATTTCATCTCTGACACTTGGAAGCATATTGTTGTGTGTGTTGTTTTTAATGAAGTGTGTTTTACAGTGCTGATGTTATTATCTGGATGAGGAAGTCTTCTCTAGTGTTATTGTCATCTCAGCTTTCTACAACCAACTTAATTAAAATACAGTAATGTAATGGGACAGTGGAATAAAAAAGAAAACCAGATGACTCTGACATGTGACCCTAACTTGAACTTACTGCTTTTCTGGTTTGCAGTGTGCTCAAATCAGTGTAGAGAAGTTCAGTGTAATGCTTTGAGAGACTGGGGAAGGTAGAGGAATAATATATTTAGTTAATAGTGGGCTATGTCATGGGTTAAAGATAGTTACATTATTAGAATGTATGAAATCAGTGTTTTTCAACAGGAGGTCCCCAGAGCATCAATGAGTTCTCTAGGTAGCGTGGACTGGCCTTCTGCAGTCTGTTATTAATGTGTATCATATGACAGCATAGATGCTTTGGATTCTGTTATGAATTAATCATTTACTCTAATAAGTAAGACTTAATTTTATTGATGTTACATTGAAAGTAGTATCTTTCTTTCCTTTAATTCTTATGTTAGATTTTTTGGTAGGCAAATAATGAGGGATATGAGGAGAATTATATCAATCCAGAGAGTTTGGAGTAAGTGATTTGTGGAATCTTTTGGTTTTCTGAAGAAATAAATGGGTAGAAAGAGTAAGAAAATTATTTTTAGGTAGATGTGAACTTATTGTAACTTCCCAAAGCATCTTATTATAATAGTTCTTTAGACAGTTTTCTAGGAATAACATTTATGTCCTGGATAATAGTGTAATTGTAAAACAAATTTATATCATTCTTTTAACCAGATAGTTCTATTCACTGCCATTTTTTACGCCTCTCCCCACAATAATTTACAGTTACAAGATCACCAAATGTAACTTCTGAATTGGATTAAATGATCAATTGGTTTTCAGAGTTTTTCTTCTCTAATTCCTTGAAATGAAAAATTGATATGAGAGTTAACTCATGTATAGTTAAGTCACAGGAGAGTTAAATTACAAAAGAGTTACATCACTGAAGTCAAGCCATATGTTGAGGACTACTACATGTTTGTCACTGCACAAGGTGCTGGTATTAGGTGAAATTACTCAGCTGCTGAAGTGGCATCAGGGATGGAGAGCAAGTCAGTAGACAGTCATCCTCAGCATTATAAGGGTCATGTTAGAAATACTTGGGGATGAGTTGAGCAGCCAGCAAAGGCATGCTCTAGGAGGTGGCCCCTAAACATCTGAGCTGCTGAGTGTGGAAGAGGCTTAGGAGCTGCCCAAGCAAAGGCTAGATACAACAGAAGCACACACACCCTGGCACAAAACAGGTATTGCACCTTTTATTGGCCAAAGCATCTAGTTTCTCACCCAGCCTGGTTAGTGACTTCAGGTTGCTCAGCAGTTTTCTTTTAGGCATAAATAAAAGAGGGATAAGTTAATTGTTCAATCTTTAGTTGATGTAAAAATGAAAATTACTTTCAAAGATGATTAGCTTTGAGTGGTTAATATCAATATACATATATCCATTTATTCAAAGCATAGTAATACATCTTTATAAAGTGTTCTGGATCACAGGTTGGTTATAATATATGACTAATTTGACTTAAACATATAGTCACTTCCATATATAACTATTTAACAGGGATTAACTATATATATTGGCATGTAAATAATTAAAGTTGTGTTTTCTAAACTTAGGAAAGGAGAAAAATGGCTTTTCCATTTCACTCTTCTGAAAGAACTTCAGTATCAAGCACATCTTGAACCAGTTTATTTTGCCTCACTAGTCTCCGTGCACTGGCTTTAGAGAAATGTGAAGAGTAAAAGAGGGAATTTATATAAGATTACCATTGCATATAATAGTCAGTCAGTAAATATTTGTATCCGGGGTGATAATAATAAGTAGAAATGAGAAATTTGAGAAGACCATGGCTTCTAATTCAGAAAGGATCTCTTAAATAAATCACAGAAACATACATACCATAATAAGAGAAATGTTCCATAACTTTGATTTCATTTTTTAAAACTTGCTAATAACAAAAGAAAACAAAAACAAAATGAAAAGGTAAGCCACATATCAGGAGAAGAGATTCGTATCACATAGATCAGCCAAGGGTCAGGATCCAGAATATGTGGAGAAAGAAACCTTTATATGTTAATAAGAAAAGGAGCAGTCAACCCAATAGAAATATGGACATAGTGTATAAGGAAGCTGTTACAGAAGAACAAACCCTAAATATCTAATAACATAAGGAAAAAATACCCACTAGTATTTTACTACTCTCACTAGTAATCAGGAAAATGCAAATTAACACCACAAGAGATACCATTTTACATCCATCAACCTGGCCAAAAATCGAATGTCTGTTTAGTAACTAATTGGTGAGCATATAGATGAAAAGGAACTCTTATCCTTTGTGAGAGTTTCAGTTAGTTTGTTTCAGAGGGCAATTTGAAAATACAGTTAAATCTGCACAAACCTTCCTCAACCTAACAGCCTCACTCCTGGTTATATTTTAGGCTTTTGAGTAGCTTTTACATATATGCTATCTATGAATATTTATTGTGTCTATATTATGTAGATAATTAAATTATCTCTTGGCTATCTCTGTTATTCTGTATTGGAATTATTCACAACTATATAGCTAGTATTTACTTTTTTTTTAAGTGACTTTATCCTTTTGTACTGTTCCTTTCAGGGTCTCCATTACAGTGAAACATAATTTTCTTTTTTTATATATATATATTCATTCATTCATTCATTCATTCATTCATTTATGGCTGTGTTGGATCCTCGTTGCTGTGCGTGGGCTTTCTCTAGTTGCAGTGAGCGGGGGCTACTGTTTGTTGCAGTGAGCAAGCTTCTCATTGTGGCTTCTCTTGTTTTGGAGCACAGGCTCTAGGCGCACAGGCTTCATTAGTTGTGGCACGTAGGCTCAGTAGTTGTGGCTTGTGGGCTCTGGAGCTCAGGCTCAGTAGTTGTGGTACACGGGCTTAGTTGCTCCGCGGCATGTGGGATCTTTCCAGACCAGGGCTCAAATCCGTGTCCCTTGCATTGGCAGGCAGGTTCTTAATCACTGCGCCACCAGGGAAGCTCCCCCCCACCCTTTTTCTTTCTTAAAGCTACTTCCTTTAAAACTAGAATACATGTTTCTTTGTATACAGCATCTCCTTTTCATACAGGGTTGATGCAGGTGGTTACTTTTTCTCATAATTCATATAATTTTCATATACCAGTTCTTGCTTCTTGATTAGTTTTAGATTTATAATAGTGGTTCTCCATATTTACTTTTGAGGAAATATTGATGATAGTAATGCCAAGAATTTTGAGTGCTACTCATTTATATTATTGGAAACCTTTTTAAAAGACTTACAAAAGAATTAGTTCTTCCCATCCTGCTTGTTAGTAACTCCCATTAATATAAATGATGACTCCCAGGTTCATGATGTGGAGAGTCTAGTGATGAAATACTAGAAGTGTTAACGGTAGTTAGTTATAGAAATTTACTGCTGTAAGTTAATTAAACACACCAGTAAGCAACTGGAACATTTTATTATTTAGTTTGTATAAATACACAGTTGGAAAGTTAATGAGAAATGGCAAGTCTCTTGGAGTTTGATTGACAGCTATACTAAACCTTTTTAAAATGTGTAGATGACAAATGAATTTATTGAGACAACTTCTGTTGTAAAATATTCCATAGAAGGAATATTTATTTTTGAATGTACAGTAGCATAATTTTGTCATTTCTGACTTAAAAAAATTAGTTACTAGAGGAAAAACATTTTAGAAGTCACCTCCTAATATTGAATTTGCTAAATAGTATTCTGTATGGGAGATACAAGACTTTCCTTTATTATTTTCTGGCTTCTGTATTATTTGTGGTCTCTGCATAAATCAAAAAATGGGAGATACCTGAGGTGGTTGAAAAGAATTTGGTAAATAAATAGCATATTATTTTCCTTCAGAGATTTCTAGGGGAAATGATCAGCAGTATTCTGTTCTAAGAAGATACAGGTTGGTCACACTTAATTGAAAGAAGTTTCCTTTCTCATTTTGTATTATTTTGGGGGGAACCTACCTGTCTTTATAGCATGTAATTTGGAATAGACATTTAACTCAATTTTGTAGTATTTGTATTGTTAAATGCTAATTCAAAGTCAGGGTTCATAGAATCAGAATTATAAACACATAAATGAACCTGCTCACCTATTCATTCATTCATCAAATGTTCACTAATTATGTACTGCCTGAGAGACATTTTTCTAGGTCTTTGGATTATAGTAATGGGGGGGCTGGTGGGATGAATTGGGAGATTGGGATTGACATGTATACACTAATATGTATAAAATAGATAACTAATAAGAAGCTGCTGTATAAAAAAAATAAAATAAAATTCAAAAAAAATGGCAGGGACTTCCATGGTGACGCAGTGGTTAAGAATCCACCTGCCAATGCAGGGGACACGGGTTCAATCCCTGGTCCCGGAAGATCCCATATGCCGCAGGCAACTAAGCCCATGCGCCACAACTACTGAGCCTGCGCTCTAGAGCCTGCAAGAGCCACACCTACTGAGCCCACGTACCTAGAACCCATGCTCCACAAAAAAGAGAAGCCACTGCAGTGAGAAGCCCGCACACCACAACAAAGAGTAGACCCTGCTCACCGCAACTAGAGAAAGCCCAAGCGCAGTACGAAGACTCAACACAGCCAAAAAACCAAAAAGGCACAAAATTCTCAGAAGTTACGTATATGTGCCATACAAATTATATTCCCATCTGTGGATCAAATGGGGACACGTACCAAAATGAATGCTTTCTCAGAAGGGCTGCTTGTAAGCACCAGGAAGAGATAATAGTAGTAGCAAGGGGACCATGCTACTCTGATAATGGCTCTGGATCTGGAGAGAGAGAAGAGGAAGGGGCAGGGAGAGTTGTTCACAGAAAACACTCCAAGTGTGGACCTTGCAGATATAAAGCTGAGTGTGATGAAGATGAAGAGAATGTTGGGTGTGTATGTAATATAGAGTGCAGTGGATACAGTTTTAATCCTATGTCTGCTCCTGATGGGAGTTCCTATAACAATCCCTGTTTTGTTCGAGAAGCATCTTATATAAAAGAACAAATTGATATAAGGCATCTTGGTCATTGCACAGACACAGATGACACTAGTTTGTTGGGAAAGAAAAATGATGGACTACAATATCAACCAGATGTGAAAAATGCTAGTGATCAAAGGGAAGATGTTTATATTGGAAACCGCATGCTTTGCCCTGAAAATCTCAGTAGTTACTGTATCCATGGAAAATGTGAATTCATTTATTCTACTCAGGCTTCTTGTAGATGTGAATCTGGTTACACTGGACAGCACTGTGAAAAGACAGACTTTAGTATTTTCTGTGTAGTGCCAAGTAGGCAAAAGCTCACTCAGGTTCTTACTGCAGCAATTATTGGAGCTGTACAGATTGCCATTATAGTAGCAGTTGTCATGTGCATAACAAGAAAATGCCCTAAAAACAATAGAGGACGACAGCAGCAAAACCTAGGCCATTTTACTTCAGATACATATTTCCAGATGGTTTAAACTGATGACTTTTATATGTATACTGACCATGTGATATACATTTATTATGTCTTTTTTTTAAAGAATGGAAATATTTATTTCAGAGGCCTTCTTTTTGGACATTTTTAGTGTAGTACTGTTGGCTCGTATTTAGAATATTCAGCTACAACAGTTTTGGACTGTTTAGTAGTCTTTGTTTTATGTTTTTAAATACAGAAATTGATTTCACAGATTTGTACTACATGGTAATTCTAAGACTTGTTCTTTACCCATGGAATGTAATATTTTTGCGAAGACGGACCACTTCCAAGTGGTTATAAAGTCATACCCACTTCTTCCACAATGACCACATCAAATGACCAAGCTTGAACTGAAGGTAAAGATGTTTACAGATTACTTTTCTTACAAAAACTATCTAGAAGACACTGTGTTTAGACATTCCATGTTCTTGAGATTTATTAACCGATTTTTTAGACACTACCTGTTGCATGAACTGTAAAGCTGTGTGTGTTAGATGTAAAATATTTATAAGATGTATGAACTGGAATTTGATCATTTCTCTTTGAAAAAATAATTCTGAATTTTTAAAAGTATATGGTAGCAATGATGGAACAGATCACTGAAAAGTAGATTTAGATGTTATGAAAATAGTCTGTTTAACACACAGATTTGAATAAAGCCTACTCTATCATTTTTTTAAAAAAAACAGTTAAAACTATCTCTTTTTTTCCTTTTTAAAATAAATGATTAGTTTAAAATCAATTCTGTAAAGGCTAGATGTTTTTGTAGAGCAGATACAGACTAAGAAAGTGAGCATATTATGTCAGCTTATTATCTAATTTGAGAGATAATAAAAATACCTTGTTTTGTGCCTTTTATTCAGTAACACTCCTTTCTTTACCTTGTCTTATGAACACATTGTAAGATTCATCAGACATACTCCTGGGAGAGCAAGAAAGACAATCTGATTTTGAGCAGAGAATGATATGGCTGGAAAGACAATCTGATTTTGAGCAGAGAATGATATGGCTGGTTGATGGGTGGTTTGGGACTAGTCTCAACAGTCATTTTGTCACTAAGAGTAAAGGCCTGATTATTGACTAGAAAGTACTTTTTAGGTAAACTTTTAGGACCAACTTAAAAGTTGTTAGTTCAGAATATCTATTTCAGTTTTTTGGCTTTTCCAGTGAAAATAATGTAATTATGCTTAAATGACCCAGTCCTCACTCCCTGCAAAAATATGCTGACATCAGAACCTATTTGTCTGACAAGACTAACTCAGAGGAACAATAAGCAGTGTTTTCATACTCAAAACTAGCCAATGAAATAAAAGGTTACAAATATTAAATTAGAAATGATTCATTGTCGTGAGTTTCACACATGGGTGTGCCTGAGTGTACACTTGTATACACAGAGCAACATCAGATAATATTAGAAAAAGATCGATTCCTAGAACTCAGCTAATCATTATGTTCACCAGATGTCTTTTGAATAAAATATTCCTCCAAACACTTGAACTCCTGGAAGACACTAAAACTCAATTTGAATATAGATACACTCTCTTCATCTAGGAGTCATACACTTACTGAGGGTTAAATTGTTTATAGCTCTTTCAGTTGACTGTTTTCTACTTTAATCTTTTATGAAACGTCCTGGGGGTAGGAAACCCAAAGGGGAAATCCATGGACATATGAAGAAAGGCCAAAAAATAGGAGAATACACATATAAGGAAATAGAAGTAATAATATAAAAAAAGACTTTTAAGAATTTCAGAATTCTCAAAGGAGGAAATAGCATCCATAAAAAAAGAATGAGATTTTATGAAACAGAAATAGGTAGTTGTTGGGACTTCCCTGGTGGTCCAGTGGCTGCGACTCCATGTTCCCAATGCAGGGGGCGCAGGTTCAATCCCTGGCCAGGGAACTAGATCCCACATGAAGACCCTCATAAATAGTAGACTAGACACACTTAAGCAGAGAATTTGTGAATAGTAAGTAGAAATGAATAACGTCACCCAGAATGTAGCCCAGAGAGATAAAGAAATAGATGAGACAGAAGTTATAGGACACAGAGGTTAATTAAGAGGTGTCAACATGTATCTAATAGGAATTCTAGGAATAGAGATTAGAGGGAATGGCAATGAAGAAGTATTATTTAAAAGTGGCTGAGTAAAAAAATACAGAGAGGAAATTATGACAACACAAAAGGAGACACAGATACAACAGAGACTGAAAAATCATAAAAACATACTGTGAACAACTTTTAGGTAGAATAGAATTTTTTAGCAAAAAGTATATAAAATATAACAAAATTGATTTTTAAAAAAATGGGAAAACAATAAGATCTGTTTCCAGAGCATGATAGAATAGATATCTGGACCAACACTGAAAATGTAGGATTTAAAAAAAAGAATCTTTTTTTTCTGATCGTCATTCACTTAATGCTTTTTAAAAAAATTTTTATTTATTTATTTATATTTATTTTTGGCTGTGTTGGGGCTTCGTTCCTGTGCGAGGGCTCTCTCTAGTTGCGGCGAGCAGGGGCCACTCTTCATCGCGGTACGCGGGCCTCTCAGTGTCGCGGCCTCGTCTTGTTGTGGAGCACAAGCTCCAGACGCACAGGCTCAGTAGTTGTGGCTCACAGGCCTAGTTGCAACGCGGCATGTGGGATCTTCCCAGACCAGGGCTCGAACCCGTGTCCCCTGCATTGCCAGGCAGATTCTCAACCACTGCGCCACCAGGGAAACCCCAAAAAAGAATCTTAGCTGTATCTATTAGTTAACAATAAAATAAAGACTACTTAGGTCAAAAACTGAGTGATGGCAAGAACCTAGAGAGATAAGGTGAGCAAGCTTTTGCCTTGAAGGCATTTAATAAACAACCTGATCAGGACGATATGAAAACAGACTTGGTAGACAAACTGATTTATGGACCTAAATACAAAAATACAAATTAAAATGTGTGCAACCTGAATCTAGCAGTTGAGAAGGAAGAGTCAGTGGCTCAACACTAAAAATAGTCTTCCACATAATTCACTCATTAACAGATAAACAGAAATATCATGTGGTTTTTTTTTTTTTTTACTAAGTGCAGAAAAAGCATTCAATAAAATTCAACACTTATTTAGAAAGATAATAATAGGTTTTGATTAGGAGCATAAACTGTAGAACCAGATGGCATGAGTTTGAGTCTAAACTCTTACATATTGTGTATGGTATTGTCTTGATTTCATGCTTGTTAGATGTTGGGCAGAGAACCCAACTATGCTGTACCTGGACTTCTGACCTACAAAAAATATGAGCTAATAAATGGGTGGCTTTTTTAAAAATATTGAGGTGTGATGGACATATAACATATTAGTTTCAGGTATACAATACAATGATTCAGTATTTGAATATTCTGAGAGTTGATCACGACAATAAGGCTACTTACCATCCATCACCATACAAAGTTACAAATTTTTTCCTTGTAATGAGAACTTTTAAAATTTATAATATGTTGTTTTAATCTGAGAAATGTTTTGTATTTTTTTAAATAGTAATAGAAAACAGTTACATCATGTGACTTTGGACAAATTACTTGATCTCCCAATGCTTTACTTTATTGTCTGTAAAATGGAGATAATAATAGTACCCACCTCATTAGGTGTTTGGGTGGATTTAGTGAGCCAGTATATGTAAAATATATACGGCACATGGTAAAGCCTCAAATGATTTCAAAAAGTACTAGTTGTTGTTATAGAAACTATTTGAAAACTAGAAAAAGCAGGGAATTTCCTTAAAATGCTAAAGAATAGTTATCAATCCTATAACAACCATTAGGCTAAATAGTGAAACTATTTCCATTAAAGTCAGAAAGCAGATAAGGATGCCAGTTATTATACAATAAAATATTTTAAAATGTTATGCTTGAGGTCCTGGTCTGTATAATTAAATGGAGAGAAGAGATGAAGTATAAATATTTTAAATAAATGGACACAATTGTCTTTTGCAGATATGAATGTTATGTAGAAGCTGTGAGGGAATCTGCAAACTATTAGAATTAGAAAACTAGCACATTTGTTGGATATAAGATCAACATGAAAATTAAGTAAATTCTATATACCAGTAATAACCAAATAGAGAGTGACCACAATGTAAGTACCTCATAATATATTTAATAAAAATGTGAAAGACCTTTATCAATGAAAAATATATCACATTATAAAAATGATAATGAAGGACATAAAATATCTGAATAAACGAATGTACACATATATGTACCTGGTTTAACTAGGCCTTCTGCTACTCTGATTTTTATGAAAATATATCAGAAATTAGTTTGGCTAAAAAATAAATAGGATACCCAAATACTTTTTGGAGACTTTGGTTTTTTGTCCAGAAAATCATGGGAGAATCCCTTCTTCCTGTCAAGATTCAATTTAAAACAAAAATTTCCTTTTATAAGTTAGTGAGTGAAAACTTTAGCATGTAAATAGCAAAAGAAAGAAAGGAAGGAGGAAAGAGGGAGAAAGGAAGGAAAGAAAGAAGGATGGAATGCAGACAATATAAAAAGCTTTTGGTTCAGTAGTTAAAAGAAACAGCTCAAAGAATTATGAAAGGATATTAATTCCATCAGTCAGATTTCAGTCAGGAAAGCAGAATCACTATGAGTCTTAAGGTATAAGGGATTTATTAAAAGCATAAAATATTACAAAACTGTGGGAGAAGCTGGAGAAGAATCCAAAAGGGGGAGTTGGGGGATCAGAGAAAGTCACTAACCAGCCTTTCAGAAGCTTGGTGCAGGTGGACAGCTCAGGCCAGGAGGTGGGAAGCAAGATCTAACCAGCTGCTGAGTGGAACCCCAAAGGAGAGCAGGTGGGGAAACATCTATGGAGGACTGTTACCACTGCATCTGTTAGTGGGCCTGGAGTCACTATTTGTCAGCAGCACCAGCAGTTGGGAACAAGAGCTAGATGAAGAACAGGAGCACCAAGACCAAATGGAATCTGCAGGCAGCCTGTGTCTGTCTCTTACTGGTCTAACCACCATTCACTTCAGAGCTTCATGGCTGCTGCTTCACTTCTGTTCTCCAAATCTCGTGCCAATTTTTGTTCAGCTCTAGCCTGGATCCACACATGTGCTGGTATTCTGAGAAATAGTTCTTATTTAGCCAAGTGCACACAGTAAAAACCCACAACAGATATGAATAGGCTCTGTACTCTATTCTAGGAATATAAAGATTAATAACAACAATAGTAATCACTCAGAAAATTATAGTTGCTCTTACTATGTTTCAGGTACTGTTGAAAATTATATAGTCACAATAGCAGTATGAGATTAATGCTGTTATTATTCCCCTCGTATTGATATGTAACCTGAGTCACAGACAGGTCAAATTTACTTCCAAAGCTACACATTGTTCTCTAGGGTTAGCAGCAGCAACATTCTGGAGGAATCTAGTAAAATGGGGACATACTTAGAAACTGTATTCATACTAGAAAAACTTGCTCAAAGGAGGGCAAAAATTAGAAAAAAATAGAAACAGCCTAAATCTTGGTCAGTAAGGAAGTAGAGAAGTGAAGTCTGAATATCCATAAGATAGAGTACTAATTAGGAGTTCAAAGAAATGCATTACATATGTATATCAGCAAAAATACCTCTTAAAAAACAATACTGAGGGGAAAAGTGAGTTGCAGAATGATTTACATGATCTATCATTGTGGCGAGCATTGCCCCATGAGGAAGGCGCCATTAAGACCCTCATAAGACTCAGGGCCCGATTGTACTCTCCTTGGTATGCATCCTGGACTTTATGGTATGAACGTAAAAAAGGAGACGGCCTTTGGCCAAATCGCTCCAGGGACCTGCTCAGTTACTGGGAGTCCCTGGTTGTTCCCTAAAGCTAGGAAAAGCAACCCTGGAGGGGAAATTGGTGCCTTTGAGGGAGAAGCCGAGAAGCCAATCAACCAGCTGATGCCGATAAGGCGTGACTAAGCCGAGAAGCCAATCAACCAGCTGATGCCGATGAGGCATGACTAAGCAAAGTCCCTGCTTTAGGAGTATATATATGGCTATGCTTTGTTATTAAGCTTACCTTGCAACCGTCAGTTGCTTGTCCCCTTCTGATCCCATACCTTGGTGCGTTCAGTTCCCTACCCCCTCTCGTCGATTGTTGCTGCAGTTTGAGGACCCGCCGCGGCTGGCGGCAAGTGGCGCCTGAGCAGGGACTTGACAAGAGGGACATCTGAATCTCGGTAGGTGAATCCCCGGAGTGAAGAGTGAAAATGTGGCCACATAGTAAAGTTGATAGTAACTCGGGGCAATAGTCAGAAGTAAAAAAAATATGGGACAAAAAGTATCCAAGAAGTGACCTGAGATCACTGATCAAGAGAAGGAGTTGTCCACCAGTGCTTTCCAGGCTTTCACAGCTGGAATTTATGATGTCTGTCTGCAACATCTTGCCTGCCTACAAGATATAAACAAAGACGATTATAAAATAATTTTGAATATGGCAGTAGCTGAGTTTTTCAAAAGTAACCAGATTACAACAGATAGTTTAAGACAGACACTTAACTAATTAAAGAATCAGGTGCACTCGGCTGTTGAAGAAATGGATGGACTAGATGATCTTGAAAACAGTATGTTGTATTACAATCAGGCAGTCATCCTGTATCATGTCCGACAGTATACAGAAGCCATATCCGTTGGTGAAAAACTTTGTATCAGTTCATAGAACCTTTTAAAGAAAAATTTGCCCAAGCAGTGTGTTTTTTGCTCGTAGACCTGTATATATTAACCTACCAAGCTGAGAAAGCTTTACATCTTGCTGTTCTAGAAAAAATGATTTCACAGGGCAACAATAACAAAAATGGAAAGAATGAGACTGGTAATTACAGCAACAAAGATGGGTCTAATCATAAAGCTGAAAGTGGAGCTCTAATAGAAGCTGCAAAGTCAAAGATACTATTTTTGTGTTGAAGTATATGTAGGAGGACAAGGGACTTTACTGGCCGGCCATAGTTTAAAGGTAGTTAAAGCTGTTACAAGTTTGAAGTTTTCCTCCTTTTTTCCTTCTGATTTTCCCCAATCTGATTTTGAATTCTCAAATCTGGTGCACCTTAAATTATAATAATGGTACCATTTTAATTTCTTCAGTTTGTTACTAATAATAGTTTGGTTTTTTATAAGCATTGGGATTTTGGGAAGTTTGCATTGTCTTATTCTTATCAACCGGTTATTACTTGTGTTACACCTTCATATGCCTTGCTAATAGGAGATTTACAGATTGAGTTTACTTCTGGTTCCTTAGGATATAATATAACTTGTCAGAATTGTATTTTTGTACTTGCATTCTGTCTACGAAAGGAACTTTTTCTGTTATGATGTTAAAACAACCTTCCTATGTAATGCTGCCTGTAAATATTTCTGAACCATGGTATCATAGTACTAGCATGCAAGCTTGGCTAGAATTATCTGAAGCTTTAAAAAGACCTAAACGATTCATTGGAATATTAATATGTAGCATATTAGCCTTAGCCTCTTTAACAGCCATAGCCGCTACCGCCGGTTTAGCATTAAGTAAAACTGTACAACAAGCACAATATGTTAATCAATTGTCTAAAAATACCAGTATTGCATTAGCATTACAAAGTCATATTGATACTCAACTAAAAACTGAGGTTGATAAGTTAAAAAATGCTCTCATAGGTTTAGGAGACCAAATTATGGCTTTAAAATTGAAAATGCGTTTGATTTGCTATACTAAATATACTTGGATTTGTGTGGTTCAGCACGCTTAACTGACTGGGATTGGAACAAAGTAAAAATGCACTTTTTAACTGTATGGACTGATGGACACATTAGTTTGGACATACAAAAACTTAATGCGGAAATACAAGCAATTCAAGAAGCTCATCTACACGAAGACGGGCCCCAACAATTAATTCAAGGACTCTTGGATCAGCTTCAATGGTTAAACCCAATGCATTGGTTTCAAAATGGACTCACAGGATTGATTACCGTGGGGTCATGTGTATTGTTGATGTTAATTGCATTACCTTGTTTATTACGCTTTATTGTTGGCCATCTCGCTGCTCTTCATCAGGAGGTGTATGGGTTGAAATTGCATTATCAAGCTTTAAAAAATAAAAGAGGGGGAAATGCGTCTAGCATTGCCCTCTGAGGAAGGCGCCATTAAGACCCTCATAAGCCTCAGGGCCCGATTGTACTCTCCTTGGTATGCATCCTGGACTTTATGGTATGAATGTAAAAAAGGAGATGGCCTTTGGCCAAATCGCTCCAGGGACCTGCTCAGTTACTGGGAGTCCCTGGTTGTTCCCTAAAGCTAGGAAAAGCAACCCTGGAGAGGAAATTGGTGCCTTTGAGGGAGAAGCCGAGAAGCCAATCAACCAGCTGATGCCGATAAGGCGTGAGTGACTAAGCAAATTCCCTGCTTTAGGGGTGTATATATATGGCTATGCTTTGTTATTAAACTTGCCTTGGAACCATCAGTTGCTTGTGCCCTTCTGATCCCATACCTTGGTGCGTGCAGTTCCCTACCCCCTCTCGTCGATTGTTGCTGCACTTTGAGGACCCGCCGTGGCTGGCGGCATATCATTGTTCATTTAAACACTTGTATTTTAAAAGTATAAAAAGTGATATATACAGATGTTCACCAAATTTATAAAGCTAGTAGTTTGTGAGAGGGGCCATGGCAGATGCAGTTGCTTGTCTACCCACAGCCATTCTTGGCTTCCTACTTATCAGCAGAGCTCCATTTTGTTAATTATTCTTTCTCTTAATTTGCTATATGGAAGGTGGGGCTCAGCCCCCAGCAGTAAATTACAACTGGCTTTTTACCAATCATAGTAAGTCTGTTCCATCACCAGTGCTTGGTTTGTGCATAAACTCATGTCACAGTTATGGCCAGTTCTCTGGGGGTATTTCTGGGAATGGTTTTATGTACTAAGACAGATATGACTGGGCTGCTAGTAATGCATATATAGTGGCAGAGTGGAAGGATGGGAAAAACTGGGTTCTGGATAAAGTCATCAAGTTCCTGAGTTAGCCAATCCTGGAACTAATCTGTCTCCAGTCTTATTATTTAAATCAGTTGATTTGGATTTTCTGTTAATTGAGGTTGAAAGCATCCTAACTGATGGTAGTAGGGATGGGGAACAAAGGAGGCTCACTGTATCTGTAAGTGTTTTATTTATTTTAACTAAAAAACTGCAAAAGATCAATGAAGTTTGGGTTGTGGATATATAGTTATTTGCTCATTATTCTCCAATTTAAAAATTTAGGGCTTCCCTGGTGGCGCAGTTGTTGAGAATCCGCCTGCCGATGCAGGAGACACGGGTTCGTGCCCTGGTCCGGGAAGATCCCACATTCCGCGGAGCGGCTGGGCCCGTGAGCCATGGCCGCTGAGCCTGCGCGCCCGGATCCTGTGCTCCGCAACGGGAGAGGCCACAACAGTGAGAGGCCCGCATATCACAAAAAAAAAAAAAAAAAAAAAAAAAAATTTAAAAATAGAAGAGTGCCACATAAGTTATATATACATTGTGAACAAAGACATGGGAATGATCATTGTCAGTTGAGGGGCAACTGGGAAATATTTCTCAGCAAATGAATCGAGAACCAATTTGTTTGTATTCGTTTAATATATACTTACTTGCCTTTCACTCTGTGTAAGCTGTACCATTCAGTTTGGGGCTTATATTTGAAATCACTGTTTTTTATTTGTAAAGAGCATCTTTTATATATATATAAAAATTTATTTATTTTTTGGCTGCGTTGCGTCTTCGTTGCTGTGCACAGGCTTTCTGTAGTTGTGGCGAGCGGGGGCTACTCTTTGTTGCGGTGTGCGGGCTTCTCACTGCAGTGGCTTCTCTTTGTTGTGGAGCACAGGCTCTAGGCATGTGGGCTCAGTAGTTGTGGCTCACGGGCTCTAGAGCACAGGCTCAGTAGTTGTGGCACACAGGCTTAGTTGCTCTGTGGCATGTGGGATCTTCCCAGACCAGGGCTCAAATCCGCATCCCCTGCATTGGCAGGCGGATTCTTAACCACTGTGCCACCAGGGAAGTCCCATCAATCACTGTTTTAGTGCCTCACTTTTAAAAATGAATGGTCAGGGACTTCCCTGGTGGCACAGTGGTTAACAATCCACCTGCTAATGCAGGGGACGCGGGTTCAATCCCTGGTCTGGCAAGATCCCACATGCCACGGAGTAACTAAGCTCGTGAGCCACAACTACTGAGCCTGCATGCCACAACTGCTGAAGCCCATGCACCAAGAGCCCGTGCTCTGCAACAAGTGAAGCCACCGCAATGAGAAGCCCACGCACCACAACGAAGAGTAGCCCCTGCTCACCACAACTAGAGAAAGCCCGTGTGCAGCAACGCAGACCCAACACAGCCAAAAACTAAATGAATGAATGAATGAATGGTCAGCCAAGGATCATCAGATATTTGGGGAGAGCTCTCACACGAGATACAGAAGCCAAAATAATCAAAAAAGAAATGTGAAGGGAAGAAAGAATAGGGATCAACAAAAAGTAAAAACACATAAATATCTAATGTTGTACAGCTGAACTAATGTTATATGTCAATTATACCTCAATAAATAAAGTTGACTTTTTATAAAAAGCAAAATTTAAAGACTATTAATATGCTCTATGAGACAAGGGAAAGTACTACATCTAAGAACAAAAACAAGATGGTATGAAAATAAGCGTTCCTTAAAAGACAAGCAAACAAAGCTTCAGAAAGTAAAATGATGGAATAAAAAAAAAACAGGACGAAGTTGGAACGTGAAGTTAAGGAAAGCTCAAGAAAAAAAAAAATACAGGGCTTCCCTGGTGGCTCAGTGGTTGAGAGTCCGCCTGCCGATGCAGGAGACACGGGTTCGTGCCCTGGTCCGGGAGGATCCCAAATGCCGCGGAGCGGCTGGGCCTGTGAGCCGTGGCCGCTGGGCCTGTGCGTCCGGAGCCTGTGCTCCGCAACGGGAGAGGCCACAGCAGTGAGAGGCCCGCGTACCGCAAAAAAAAAAAAAAAAAAAAAAAAAAAAATACAAAAGGCAGAGATTCAAAATATGGGAGAAAAGATAAGAAATCAGAGCCATTCTTCAAATATCTGATAATCCAACATACATTTAATGGTGAGTACAGAAAAGGAAGAGAAAACAAGAGGGTAGGAAATTATTCAAGAAATAACATAAGAAAAATTCTAATAATTTGAAGGACTTGATTTCAGATTGTGGGAGCCCAGTGAGTACCAAGCACTGTGATATTTTGAAATGCTAAAGGTAAAGTGAAGATTCTGAAGCCTTGCTGAGGGGGAAAAATTCAGTGGAATGGGAATCGTGGTATCTGACTGCTCAAAGGCAACACTGAAAGGTAGAAAGTGATGGAACAGTGCCCTCAGAATACTGTGGGAAAATTATTTCTGTAAGCTTGGCTTATATATGGCATCCCTGGGCGATACTGTGGGCTTGATTCTAGACCACTATAACTATAGTAAAGCAAATCGCACGAATTTTTTGGCTTCCTAGTGCATACAAAAGTTATGTTTACACTATATTATAGTCTGTTGTGTGCAATAGCATTATGTCTAAAAAACAGTGTACATACCTTAATGAAAAAATACTGCTAATAAATGCTAACCATCATCTGAGCCTTCAGCCAGTCATAATCTTTTTGCAATAGTAACAGCAAACATCACTGATCACAGATCACCATAACAAACATGACAAGAGTGAAAAAGTTTGAAATATTGTAAAAATTATCAAAATGTGGCACAGAGAGGTGAAGTGAGCAAATGCTGTTGGAAAAAGTGGCGCTGATAGACTTAACTCGATGCAGGATTGCCACAATCTTCCATTTGTAAAAAATGCAGTGTCTGCGAAGCACAATAAAGTGAAGCACAGTAAAAACCAGGTGTGCCTACTATATCTGTCAAACTGTCAGTCAAATACATGGAGTCTTTGCAGACATGGAGGTCCAAAAAAAAAAAAAAAAAATCTCCCTGTGCACCTTTCCTAGGAAACTCTTGGAAGATGTGCTCTATTAATACAAGGGAATAAACCAAGTAAAAGTAAAACATCATTCAAGGAAAAGAAGGGATCCAGCACAGCAAAGAAGCAGAGGGATCTCAGGATGATGGTGAAGGGAAATTGTAGAAGGTCAACTCTTCAACTGGCCTAGAGAGCAGGAGGACAAAGAAAGAATGAAAGATTAACTGATGTATTTAATTATATTTTGAGGGAAGTTTCATTGCTTTCAGGGTGTCAGAGAATGAATTAGTTAGAGGTACATCAATAAATTTAACAAATGAAGAAATTAGATGGTAATTAACTCCAGGAAGAACCAACTTGAAAAGAAAGAAAATATAAATATCATTCATTATATGGCTCTACTCAAAATAATAATTACATAGTTATAATACTGTAACATTGCATATTGATTTCACCAAAGAATGTGTTTTTGTTTGTTTGTTTATTTTTGGCCATGTGCATCTTGTGGGATCTTAGTTCCCTGACTAGGGGTTGAACCCAGGCCCTGGCACTGAAAGCGCTGAGTTCTAAACACTGGACTGCCAGGGAATTCCCCCAAAATGTGGCATTGACCTTGTTGAGAGAATGGGAGGAAGAAGTGTGGTTGTTTGAGGAAGAGATGGGGAAGCAATGTGTAAAAGAGAGAAATCCTCATCTTTTCCAGTAGGTTGTCAATAGGTTGTTTTTAAAACCAGAGAATCAAGAAACAGGAATATAGAACATTAATTACGTATATGTAGGGTAGATATTTTAAAAAGCAGCTTAAAGTATTGAGAATTGTTGGCCTCAGGGGTTTAGGAGTTGAGGGAGAGGTAAGGTGTCACCTAAGAAACATGTAAGCTAATATTTTTACCATGAAGTTTGTAGAGCAGTTTGACTTTTTAAACCATGTACATGTATTCTTTTGATAAATAAACATTAATTTTTAAGTATGTTTTATTTATACAAAACCTTTTTATTTGTAAACCAATTTAATACAGTTCAACAAATATTTATTCAGTGCCTGTTATGTAGATTATTGTACAAGAGAGATATGTAAATACATGATCTTAAAGCAAATCCGTAATGTGATTACCTGCTTCCAAACGGAGGATAAATACTGATGAATCTTAAAGTACCATCCATTCTGATCTGGGACTTGCGGGGAGGCTTCAGTGGATTGAGTATTTGCATTGGGACTCAAAGGATGAGAGGAATTTGAATGGGAGATTAAATGCCAGCTGTGGCCAGTGTTGTCAGGTCCCACCATGACTGCAAAAGTAACTGTGTAGAAGAGTCTGGGAGAGCTGTGGGAGGCTATGTTGACTTCTCTGCCTTTCCTAGACATTTCTGTTGGTCACTCTTTCCTGAGGATTTACTCCTCCCTGCCCTATCACCCAGACACTCTTAATTTTAGTATTGACTTTACCATGCTGTGTTAGGTGGTGGTTCTCTCTTTGCTGGCACCCTTCCTCTTCTTAAACTTTTGGTCTAATTTAGAGAGGGATAAGGAAAGAGAAAAGAAAACCTTGGTTTCACCTGGCCAAATATAGTTTCCTGAATGTAAAGATAGGAACTCTCTTCTGTAACTTCACAGGCAACTAGATAGGGCTATTACCTTTTTTGAGGTCCTAAGGTTAAACAGCCATTTTCACAGTTTGAACATAATTCTTAGAAACCTCAAGAGTAATGTAGGACACATCTAATTGTTTGCAAAGGAATGTAATTATTTCATAACTGTAAAATAATTTACATTTAGGTCTTTAATCCATTTTGAGTTTATATACACTACCAAATGTAAAATAGATAGCTAGTGGAAAGCAGCTGCATAGCACAGGGAGATCAGCTCGGTGCTTTGTGACCACCTAGAGGGGTGGGATAGGAAGGGTGGCAGGGAGACGCAAGAGGGAGGGGATATGGGGATATATGTATACATATAGCTGATTCACTTTGTTAAACAACAGAAACTAACACAACAATGTAAAGCAATTATATTCCAATAAAGATGTTAAAATAAATAAATAAAAATTTAAAAAATAAAAAAGGAAACTTAATTTATTCCTGTTATATGTCAAAACTGCTATTCAGAAGTAATGGGCCAAGTGTGTGTGTGTATAACATCCTCCAAATTTAGGTTTTTGTGCTCTGGACTTGTTTTCTTTTATATTGTTGGGTCCATAAGAGGAAAGGCTGGCTTAGAACAAAATAGCAGAGCTAAACCATATGTTTTGTACCAAATTAGAAACAGGTGAAGGTTGTTAAAATCCTGCAATAGCTTACAAAAGCTTTAGACTCAAGTTTGTATTAAAGGCAGGTGGTTATATGTACAATAAAAAGCAGTCACCAGCACACCAGCTTATTGATACATATGTGATTGATCTTTTTGGATAAAAACAAGGAGGAGTTAATAAATCACTGCACATAGCTATAAAGATGTTTGGGCTTGAAAGCCTAGCCTGTAAGAGCAAATGTGGACCCTGAAGGAAATTTATGAAGCATAGATCCTTTTAGCTTTACTTAACAGCTAACATCTGACTGACCCAAGGGGACCATGGAAATTTACTGCTGGGCCATTCAAATATGTAAGCTGTTGTGTGATGTAGAACAGGTAAAGATTAGCCCAGTAACAAATATGAGGCTATAAAATAAAATGAGATTTCGATGACTTGTAACTACTTGTCAAAGGTCAGCTCCAAATGACTGGTCAGAAATGGGAAAAACTTGTTGATAATTAAAGCAGATTGATTATGACAACCTAGGTGTTAGCATTGGTTGCTCCCAGATCAGTGATTCTTCAAGTTTCCTCCTCCTGTGAAATCCATACTTAAACAGAAAGATTTTAAGGGCCTTTAAATTGTCTTTTTGTGTGCTGAAATTGGGTAAAATTATGAGTTGAGGTAATTCCTTTTGCAATTCCATAATTGAAATACATCTTTCTCAAATATATTCTGAATATATGGAATTTGTAGACAGCCTGTTCATTCTAGAACACTGACTTTAGCTAACTTATGTATGCAATTTTGAGCTTTGACATCTAGAAAGCAGGTAGAAGTTTTTAGGCTTTCTGATAGATGATCTTGAATTAACCTTTAAACTTAGGTAGTTAACAGATTTATGCACACAGTTATTGAAAAATCAATTTAGTGAAATTAAGCAGATATTTCAAAAATGTGTGGATTTATTTCCAAGCTTTTTGTCTGCTTTGCTTTATGTAAGTCTCCAAAGTAATAAATGTATGCAATATTGTTACTAGGATTTTAGGAGTTGCATTTTGGACTTTAATAAGATCTATAGTTATTGGTGTCAACATTCGCTGCCTTTTTGACTTACTAAACCCAAAAGGTTGCCACATAAAAGCTAGATTTGGTTGTTTTCAAGGTGCCAGCTTATGAAATCAGTGGTAAATTTGGTAATAATTTGGTTCATGAACATCTCATTTGTGAGTTGAAGAAATCCCACGAATTTTTAATAGAAATCTTGACTAAGTGAAATTTACAAAATAATACAAATTTACAAAATGGGATTATTACTGGACGGAGGTGGGGCTTGAGTCCATAGTGTAGAATTAGTTTAAGATGAGGAGTCAAAAGGCACCAGTTGGAATTCTAGCTCTACTACTTCATCCCTACATTTACTCCTCCCTCCATTAAACAGGTAAAAATGTTCCAGACATTGTGCTCGAGGAACTAGGATACAGTATTAATAACAGTTTCCATTCTTGTGGAAGGATACAGAGGCATAAACATGCAATTAAAATAGTGTCAAAGGTCCTGTGTTGGTGAGTGTACAGGGTTTTATGAGAGAGGAATAGCTAATCCCAACTTGGGGCAGGAGTGAGGTCGAGTGGGGTAAGATCTGTGGTTGTAGTTGAGTGTTAGAAAAGACTGTGACCTTGGGCACCTCAATAACAGTGCCTGTAATAGGACAAGTGCTTGTATTGTACTGATAATGTATGCTAAGTGCAATACCTAATGCATAATAGATATTCAGTAAATAAAATCCAGCATCAGCATCCCTGTTGTTATTTTGGCAGTGCTCACTGGCTCTTTTACTCTGGTGCTGGAGTTCCTTGCCTCCTATTAATGTACAGCAAACATAGTATCTTCTCTTGTGTCACTTACAGATAGGTACTGGGGAGGTGACACATAGTAATAATGATAATTGAATGCCTACTGTATCCTGGTAACTGCTGGGTCTTCGCTTTTTTTTGTTTAGTTTAATTCTCACAAGCAGTCCTGGAAGATTGATGTTATTAAACCCATTTTAGAGATTTGAAAACAGGTTCAGAGTAGTATGCCCAAGTTAAGTAACAAAGCTGGGGGCCTGAGTCTATTCCTTTGTGACTTCAGAGCTTAACTTCTAATTACAGCTAAATCACCTCTCTACTTTTCTTCTCCCCCCAGAGATAGGTATTATAATTAAATAAATAAATTTGATGTTAAGGTTTGAGCCTACAGAGCATATACCATTAGTTGCACTGATATATTTAAGCAAATCTATATTATGTGCACACATTGTGAAGTAGAAATTTAAAATGGTGAGCAGTTTTTCTTCCAAATTCATATTCCAGATGGAAACATCTTTTGGCATTACCAAGTATGTAGGTTTATGCACCTTGCATGCTTAATTGTAGTTAAAAAAAAAAAAAAAACTACAGATTTTTGTGAGAAACAGGTGCTGTTAAACCTGGGCAAAAGCAGGATGGCTGTTAATGTTGTGGAATGTGATTTTGATTTACTTGGCAGAATTTTTATTTTATAAAAATGACTATTAAAATAGACATTGTTTCCATCCTTTAATTTTGCTCTGTTCACTGAAATTTGCTTGTAGAATATTTTTCAACAGTTACTAAAAGGGTGTGGAAAAACTGGAAGGTTTCTACAAGGAAATTGATTCTGAATTCTTGAACAATTTTTACAACCCTGCAACTTACAAAGTTTTTTGAAAATGGGGATTTTTTTAACCTTCTTACTGAAATTATTTGGAATTCAATTTCCCTGAAATTCCCTTCTCTTTTTAGTACAGCTCTGTCTAAAGAACTATATGTAATATTGGCAAAGAGAATAATCTGATGTAAATCTTTTCATTATGTAATTTCTCCTTTAAAAACTTGTGATGGCATCTTATTACTTGTTATATCAAATTTAATATCTTTTTATCACTGGTATATATGATTCCCTATTATACATTCTCTCTTCCTTCCCCAAAGGAGGAGAGGGGAAGATCGCTCTTCTTCTTACTCTTATATAAGAACTTTTGTCACCCTCTGCCCATGAATTTTTTCAACACTGTTATCTTTTGTTTGCTGCTTCTCCTTTCATCTATTATCTCTCTCTCCTCACTTGCCTCCTAGACCTTTCCTCTGTGTTTTCTGAAACCCCTCTTCAGTGACTATAATATATACAAGTCTTCAACCTCTTTACTATATATGTGTAGTATACAGCTGCTAGAGGTAAGTAAAATCACTGGCTCTCTTCTGAAAGTATCATTTACCCTGGAGCCTTCTCAAGAGGAGAACTGTTTCTTCTACCTCCCATGTCTCTGGGTCTAGAGAAGGTAATGTCAATTCAAAACCACTTCTCAGTAGCATGTACCTAGTGTTTTGACACTTGGAGTAGATCATTTTCAACACCTCTTTCTCTATATGATAAAATTATTTTCAGTAATAATCATCACATGAAGCAGATGATAATAGCCAAAAAAGAAAAGCAGTAAGTTTTCTTTTATTGAAAAAAATATACGTATATATACTTTTTCTTTTGAACAGTTTCTGTGTGCCCATCTTCAGGGAGCAATTTTAAAGGTTTGTATTTTACTGTACCTTGTTCAAGGCTGATTGTAAATATTTTTGTATCTGAATAACCTTATCTAAAACTACACCAGGGAAAAAAAATATTCAGAACTAAGAAAAATTGCACATTGCTATCATTGTTTATTTTGAACCTACTGTTTAAACACGGGAATATGTGGGAATATGTTACACCAGACAGTCTGGGGACACAAACTGTGTCCAAAGGAAGCTTCGAAAATTCCAAACCATTTGAAATTTAATCAAATTGGAAGTGTGTAGTTTAGTCCACTTCGTTGGGCTGACTGTACAGCTGGGAGTTCTTTGAATTAACTTCTGTGTTGATATAATATTTATTAGCATATGCATAATGAAAACATCCTGATTTGAAGATTCCATACATATAGAAATCAAACAGTCACTGCAGCAATTGTTTAGAACTTAGACCAACAAAAGATTTTTTGGGGGGGAGGATTATTTTATCACTGCCATTGGGCATTAGATTCATTGTTTTTAACCCATTTTATTATCATTTTAAAAGTCTCTGCAGATTTATGTACCTCCTTATAGACTGCCCCCATCTTCCTGCCCTGGCTAGGCCACTGTCATTACCCTAGTGGTTTCACGCTTGTAGTTTCTCTCTTTTCAATATTCCTAAATATTATTATCCCATCATCCTTTCCTCTAACCCACTTACCTATGGGAAAAGAAATCAAACTGTTGGAAAGATTGGAGCACTGTAAATTCAAGTCATCTATTTCAGTTGGACTAATACATCCTAGATATCTGATTCTCCTTCTACATGACAGTCTTAAACCTTCTCCCTTTTTTCCCCATCCCCAGTTGTCCCTTTCCTTCTTGATAAATCATCCCATTTCTGCCTTTATAGAGAAAATAAAAGCTACCAGATGGGAATACCTCAACCTTCCATTGAAACACATCAAAACCTTTTGTTATCATCTCCATCATCTTCAAAATGCCCCCTCCTTTGTCGACCCTGACCCAGCCCTCTTGTCCTCCAGCTGCTTCCTCTGAAAGTGCATCTGTATAATCAGCAAATTCTCCTATATCTTCAGGCTCTTCTCAGGGAGTTCAGCCTATCTCTTGCCCTAACTGAAATTGAATTTTCCCTAAGGACCCCACGAGTACCCATTTAGTAGCTATTAATTTTCTTATGTGCTAGTAGGTATTCAGATTCAGGAGATGAGATTGGGGTTTTCTTCCTCTCATTGGTTTTTCTAGATTCTTACCTCTTTACCCTGGCAAAGCAAACATACGAAAACCTATTCCTCTGAGACATATGCCCTTCAGCTTTACCACTCTTTCGGTCTCTCCGTTATAACTCCATTACTCATCATGTGTTTTGGCAACAGAGAAACAAGAAACAGGCAGCATAGGAAAGAGAAACGAACAGTCTTTCTCTTTCTATTCAAAATCTTGCTGTTATGGGTGACACTAACACACAAGTGGATGATTCATTCAACACCCTAGCCTTTAATTTTCTTGATCTTTTGGCACCAGCAATCTCTTGCATCCCATAGTTTTTATCTACTCTCCTGGTTACTCTCTGAATCATGTCATCATTTCTTGCAGTCCACATCCAGAATCTGATTCAGGCATCCTCCTCTCTGATGACTACCTCAGCTCCTTCAGCTTGTGTGTTAGCCTCTTGTTCATTGTTCTTCTTGGTGACCTTCAGACCTGGCTTTTTTATCTAGTTTAGATTATATGCCCCATTATTTTAGTAACACCTTTGTCTTGCCCCCGCCCCCCCCTCGTGACTTTTTGTCATTCTTACAGCCCTGTTGTCCATTTTCTCTGTATCTGCTGCACCCAAGCAGATGTGTAGAGAGTCACGCAATAGTATCATAAACTCATGATTAATTACCATTTCTGGGCTCTCAGTAGTGCTCAGCAGTGCTATTACATTTCTTTGTTGAAGTTGTTCTACCATTTGATCAAACTTTCATTCATTTGGGCAAAACAAAACATTGAGTTCTTCATGATCCCTCTCTATCCATCACCCTTCACTTCCAAACCATAACCAAATCTTTATGATTTATCTCCTAAAAGTCTTCCAAATTAGTCTCCTTTTTTCCATTTCTAATATCACCGCGTTAGTCTAAGCAACCGTGATCTCTCACCTAGATTACTGCAACACGCTGGTCTCACCTTCTCTAAACCATTCTCCACAGCAATCAGCATATTTTTTTTCCAAAATGCATATGGGTCATTGTCAGGAAGGTTCAAGGAGGAAGGGTTAATTAAAGAAGGAATGTATCAAATGAAAATCTAAGCAAGTTACACCTTTGTTTAAAGTCCTTCCATGGTTTCTTATTTCTCTTAGGAAAAAAAATCAGACTACGGTCTGACATGGTCTAGAGGGCCCTGCTTAGTCTACCTTCCTATCCAGCTTTAGCTTCCTCTCTCACCAGAACTCCCCTCAGACCAACTATACTGTCCTTCTTTTAATTCCATGAAGCAGCGTGCTTACCCCTGCAGTGGTTCTTTACATACACTGCTTCCTTTAGTTGGAACATTCCTTCCCTTAGCTCCTACTCATCTCTTTTTTAAAAAAAAAAAAAAAATTATTTATTTATTTATTTGTCTGCACTGGGTCTTAGTTACGGCATGTGGGCTCTTTTAGTTGCGGCACGCGGGATCTAGTTCCCCGACCAGGGATTGAACCCCGGGCCCCCTGCATTGGGAGCACAGAGTCTTAACCACCGGACCACCAGGGAAGTCCCCTACTCATCTTTGAGGTCTCAGCTAAAATGTCACTTTCAGAAGTCTTCCCTGACTCTCTCAGTCTTTTTGTCCACCTCTTTTCTGGAATAGTGTTCCTTTCCTTCAGAGTACTTAATTTATAAATTATGTATTTGTTGGTGTGATTATGTGAGCAATGTCTGTCTGTTCCACTGGACTTTAAGCTCCATTGTCTGTGTTTGCTCACCCTTGTATCCCCACCACCTAGCACTATACCTGGCACACAATGTGAGTTCAGTGAAGAATTGTTGAGTGAATAAACTGTTTCCATAGTGATCAGTTTCTTTCATCCTTCCTGTTATAATGGGAGACTTGGCCCACCTGCCATCTAAGGCAAATCCTTCTCCTGTGCTCTCACCACCTGTAGGATGAGACCCTGTTCCCTCTCACCTTCTCAGGGCATCCCACTATGCTTCACCATGTTACTGAGCTCTCTTCTCATTGTGGCAAACCACATCATCTCCCTTTCCTCACCTCGTCACTCCTGAACTCACACCAGTCTTCCTTCATCTCCCACTGCTTCATTAAACTTGTGTTTACCGTATTACCAAAGGTACCTACCAATGAATTCATGTAATTACATCCAGTAGACATGTCTTCATGTCTCCGTTGCTTCCACTGTCAGCAGCATTTGACTACTGATGATATCTTCCTTCTTAAATTAACACTTTCTCTGTGCTTTTCTGGTGAGACACTTGGTTTTCCTCAAATCTTTCTGAGCAGTCCTTCTCAGGCCCCTTTTCATTTCCCCATCTCTTTTTTTTTTTTTTTTTTTTTGTGATACGCGGGTCTCTCACTGTTGTGGCCTCTCCCGTTGCGGAGCGCAGGCTCAGCGGCCAACAGGCTCCAGACGCGCAGGCTCAGCGGCCATGGCTCACGGGCCCAGCCGCTCCGCGGCATGTGGGATCTTCCCGGACCGGGGCACGAACCGTGTCCCCTGCATCGGCAGGCGGATTCTCAACCACTGCGCCACCAGGGAAGCCCTCCCCATCTCTTGTTGATATTCTTAAGGCTCTGAAACAACCCTCTTCTTTATTATTTTTTTTAGGCCATCTCATTCACACCTGGGTTTCAGTTTCCCTTTAAGGTTTTGTAATTCTTGATATTTTTACCCCAAATTTCTCTTAACTTTATGTATAAGAATATTTTATGTAAAATATATTACCTGTATTATATACATGTAAAGTATATACACCTGCTCCTCCTCAGCATTCCCTATCTCAGTTCATAGACACCACTCTCTACCTAGTTACTCAATCAGGAAACCGAAGGGTCATCTTTGACCCCTCTGTCTTCACCACTGTCACAACTGTCTATCACAGAGTGTTGCACTCTACCTACAAATCATAGCTCAAATCTATTCACATATGTTCCTCTTCACTACTGGAACCCTAATCAAAACCATCACCATTCTGGTCTGAACCATTGCAGCAGCCTCCTAAGCAGGTCTTGTTCCCATTCATTTACTGCACTGTGGCCAGAGTGGTCTTTAAGAAATATAAACCCCAATTCTGTCACTCTCGTGCTTAAGAAATCTCTAATTATCCTCCCATTGTCCTTAAGGATATAGTCTAGATGTCTTGTGGTTTACAGGACCCTGTGCAGTCTAGTCCCTGCTGACCTCTCCAGCCCAATCTTCTAGCACTGAGCACTCATACTCTGTTCCTCACCCCACCCCCTACCTGTCTATTTTAATGTCGCCTGTACTTTTATCAAATTAAGATGACAGCCTCATTTTATCAGTTATTTAGGCCCAAAACTCTGAAGTTATCCTTGACTCCTCTGCCTCTCACACCTCATATAAGATCTTTCAACAAATCATTTGGCTCTATCTTCAAAATACGAGAATTCAGTTACTCCTCACCACTTTCACAGCTACCATCCTGGTTTATACCACCCTCTTTTCTTGGCTGGGTCTTTGCAGTAGCCTCTCCATGTTTCCTTTCTTCCTCCCCTGCAGTTTGTTCTCTCAGAGAAGCCAAAGCATCTGTGTCTCTCATCTTTTCAGAATCCTCCAGAGCTTCCCCTCTGTCCTTACTCTGACCTACTAGACCTTGTGTGATCTGGACCCATTACCTTGCTCACTTCATCTCCTCTTCCTTTTCCCTCACTCTGCTCCAGCCATTTCTTATCTTGTGTGCCTCTGGCCTGCCTTACAGTTTTACTGCATCCTCATCAACTTGGAATGAATTATAGATAAAGCTTTAGTGTTATTCTACAGCTCAGCAGAAAAATGTGAATTTTTCTTTTTTTAGTCATGACAAAGTAGAACAGAGTAGTCTCTTTTACTGTGCCAGGTGGAAGGAAGGAGAGACATGGGCATTTTCAGGAAGTGTACAAAGGCAGAGAGAAATGAGCTTGGTATGTTCATGAGACTATGAGAAAACCACTTGAACAGAGTAAGGTTGCAAATAACTCTGACAGTTCAGATCACTAAGGCCTTGAAAGCTAGGCAGAGAAGTTGAAATTTAAAACAATAACTGGTTAGGAAGCATGGCTGCTAAGTGACATGATAAAAAGTCTTACTTAAGAAGGAAAATAATGATACTACCTTCTAGTGAGTAGAGGACAGGAATGCTGCTAAACATCCCACAGTCCACACAACAACAAAGAACTTTCTAGAGTGCCAATGGGAACAGAGAGATGAGAATGTTTCACAGGAAAAATGGCTTGTTGACCTGGTGAATCACTGCATATATAAGATGTAAAAAAGGGTAAAAATTGAATGCCACTCTAACCCTGAGTAACTGATAGAAGTTGTGAGAGAAGACTAATCTAGACAGGAGAAAGTAAGTTGAGTTTGAAGTAAACTCATGGCCTCAGAACATATTGAGGATGTGTTGTCACATTTTCTACAAACACATTGAGCAGAAGTGATCTTAATATGCATAATAAAAATTTTGAATTAACTATAGCCATATCCTCATCCCCAGCTGAGCCATCAAAGAACCAGGCGTGGATGTGGGGCTCCGAAGGTGAAGGCAAGAAACTAACCAATTTGGAGTCCACTAACCAATTTGGAGTCCTTTTAAAAAATGTCTGGTTTGGGGAGGAGAGGGAAGGGCTTATAATAATTGTATCTTTTGAAAGTAAGAAAGGTTCAACATAAATTTCTTTTACAGTTTTATTCCAAATTGATTGTGGCATATCCTTCATATATACATACACACATGTGAAGTAATTTGAATATGTATTATATACAATATTTATATATATATATAAATTTAATTTTAAAACTTTCCCTACTTTCAGACCATACATATTAATCTCTTTTTCTCACATTTCATTTGCTAGCACTTCAGTAGGTCTACTTTGCAGCCTTAGCTGATGCCTATCATCGTGACCCTTTGGCATTATACTCTTGAAATATTTTCTTGGTTCCTGAAGGAAATATGAAGTTATATTCAATATATGTATTTTGGCATATTCAGAATTACAGAATCTTGGAGATGGATGAGATATTATTCCTCATCGAGTCCAATGGGCCATCCAGTGTTTGATTCCCCCCGTGTTAGGCTCTAGGGCTGCTGTAACAAATTACCACAGACTAGGTGACTTAAAGTAGCAGAAATTTATTCTGTCATAGTCTGGAGGCCAGAAGTCCAAAATCAAGGTGTCAGCAGGGCACCGAAAGCTCTAGGGGAGATTCTTACCTTGCCGTTTCCAGCTTCTGCTGGCTCCAGGCATTCCTTGGCTTGTGGCTGTGTAACTCGAATCTCTGCTTCCATCTTCAGGTGACCTTCTCTTCTCTGTGTCTCTCCTCTGTGTCCTTATAAGGACACTTAACTGGAGTTAGGGCCCAACCGGATATTCAAGGATATTCTAATCTCAAGATTCTTACCCTTTTCCCAAATAATGTTGCATTCACAGGTTCTGGGTTTCCAGATATGGACATACGTTTCGGGGGGACCACCGTTCAGCCCACTAGACCCCTGAATGCATGGGGGTTTTTTGTTTTTGTTTTCATTGTTGTAGTTTTTTGTTTTTTTGTTTTGTTTTGTTGGGTTTTTTTGTCACACACAGAGGGAGAGAGGAAGTGATGGGATGGGGCCCAGTGCTGTCCCCCAGAACAACTTCTGAGACAAAGGTTCATCTGGATTCATTTTGAAAAGGCAGTTTTGGGGTCCGTGTTTCAGGAAATTCTCCAGGCTGTCAGTCTTAATGCAAACAGCTTAAAATAAAAACCTCCCCTCTGTTCACCTCACAGGGATCTAACACAAAATGCAAAACAGACCTGTTTGGAAAATGCCTGGCCTTAAAACAAGAAAGAGTGAGGCCTTTAAAGATGCATTACATACAGAATCTTCCAGGAATCAAGTCTGCTGCAACTTCACAAAACCAGAAGCACAGAATAACATTTTCCAACTGTAGAACTCCTGGCTAACAAAACAAGAAGAGGATCACAGATGACAGGCAGGGGGTCCTACCCGGACACCTGCCTCTTTGTTTTGTTCTGAACAGACTCATAAACTGGAACGTAGAAAAGCGGCCTCGGGGGTGGGAGCAGATGCTCGGTGGTTGCGGCTCAGGCTCTAGGGAACAGAGGGGCAGGCGGCTCACTGTTTGCCCGCCTCTCTGCCCGGCCTCCTTTCTGGCTGATCTCTGCTGGTTCCTGGGATGCCTCCTCGCCCAGCACCCCCAGTGCCATGGCCCTTCTGTCGCTTCTGCTGCTGCAGGCCACCACAACCACTGCCCTTGGCCGCCACCTCCTCCCTGACCATGTCGATGATCTCATCGGGGATGTGCAGGTACTTGATGGTGCTGCCGTGGATGTAGCGCTCGGGCATCAGCCAGAACTTGTCCCTGTCCCTAGACTTGCAGATCACCTCACACAAGTTGATGTTCGTCCAGTTGTCGCAGCTCACCAGATGCCCATTGTACGTCTCCCCGTTTTTGAGCTCCACCAACAGTGGGTGATTCTGAGCTGTTTTCAGCAGCCACAAGTGAAGCATGGTGCCAGCGGGGACCAGGCTCCCCGGCCACTACCACCACAGCCGCTACAGCTCACCACATGGTTATTATTGGTTGACCGGCTTCCTCTACTCAAGATCTTTTGGATTTTGACTAATGCTGTGGTGACATCAACGTTCCTGTAACTTTTTGCCATCAACTTTGGGTTTTCCTGCTTGAAGCCATGAGAACAAAACCAGCTTTTTTTCTCTCTGAAAATCCTTCATTGTTGTCCATGAGACTTCTGCCCTCCAAGCTAAACACCTGTGGTTCCTCAACCATTTCTCTCAAAACTATGGCTCCCATTCTTCTAATCATCCTGGGTGTTCTTCTCTAAAGGACCCAGTGACAATAGAAAGAATACTGAGTATATAACTGAAGACCTAATGCTGAGGAGTCATATCTTTTCCACTAAGTAGGTGACCAAGGCAAGTTAGTTTCTTTTAAATAACAAAAGCAGTGGACCACTCTGCTTCACTGCATGCTTTTTATAGTCAAATGAGATTATTACAAAACCTATAAGAAACAATCTATAAGAAAGGTTCCAGTTATTTATCTGTATACTTGTAAAAAGAAGTATTAACTCCCAGAGCTAAACAGATCTGTCAGTATCATCTGACCCAGTACTAAGTATTGATAGTTGGCACTAGCATGTTCCCTGGTTATCTGCTCTCTTTCTGTTAATACAGCCTGGGATCACATTGGCTTTTTGGTATTCATGTCATAATTCTTTAATCACACAGAAATTACTAGGTACTAAAGAGCTCCAAACCATCTTCACAGATAATCTGTTTATTGCTTTCTAAATTCATTGACTTTTACCAGGAAGAGTCAGTGAATTTTTCAACTTGGAAATATAATTTAATTTGGAAAAGAATTTAATATTGCTCATTTTCATCACATTTTCTGTAAAAGTATAATAACAGGAAATGTATAGTTATTCCTCTAGTTATTTAATCTAATACTCCCTTAAATTAATTCTATTTATGGTGCTAAGGACATTTTTCTGGTTGTACTTGAATGACCACATTCTTATCTAAACCTTCTGCAGTTTGCTAATGAGATTTTCTGTGTATATTGAATTAAGATGCCTTTGATTTGTATCTTATGTCCTGATGGTAATAGGTTTTACCCTTTTAGATGGATTTCATTTTTCTAGATTGCTTAGTAGATCTATAAATCCATGTACTTTCACAGAGTAAGATGACTGTGTAATGGTTAGAAGCTATTATACTGTTCAACTTGACATGACCCCTTAAGAATTTGAAAGCAATATAAGGTGTGAACTCTGTCCTAATATTTGATCTGTCTTAAAGTTTCCCTATTTGAACCTTTGGCTCTAATCACTCTTTAGATTTGTTTTAATGGTACATACACACCTTGGGGCTCTTTCTTTCTATAAAGAAGTCCCAATGAAGTAATAAAGTCAGTGTCATAAGATCCATTCTTCAGGATTCAGAGGCTTGGTTTTCAATGTATGTTTATTTCAGTTTACTTTTCCAACATTTGAAACAGTTTCTGCATTTATAAAGTGGCAGTGGAGATATTTGTGAGTTTGGAGGGCTATGCAATAGTCTACATGTAATGGTTTATAGTATAACAACTATACAGCATAGAGCTTTAGGACTCTAGTAAATTTCTTCATAATTGCCCCTTTGTTGATATATCCTTTCAGTTCAGTAGTTTCTTTGCAGGCTACCCCATACAAGTTTGAATGATTCCCAGATACCCTGTAAAAGCCTGGTGTGTTATACTTTGCTTATCCCAAATTTGCTTTGCTGTCATTTTTAATGCATCTCAGTTTAGGGCCAAACTGTATGTCCTAGTTTATTTTTTATAGCTTCAGTTAAATACAAGGCTATATCTTCTTGATGGGTGTATGAAGCATTTGGTGTTCCGCTGTAGAGAATACAGACAGATCATGACCTTGCTCGCTCCCCAGTGCCTGTAATTTTACAGTATGACAAATTTACCTTTTGGACATTATGTAATCAGCAACTCGAGAATTTAATATAAAGCTTTAAATTCTGTTTGCTTTCTTTCATTTTCCCTAGAAAACAATATCCTCCAAGCATTATGGAATGTATCTTTTCCTCAATTAAAACACAATTGGAAGTAAGAATATCCAGTAATTGTCACCTACCATTTATTTCTGTAAGGTTATGTTATTCTTAAGAATAGTCAGATATTGCAAAACTAAGGAAAGTAAAGTTCTTGACTCTAAGTTGTGATTGATCTGTTTGTAGACAGATCAATCTGTTGCAGAGGCCAAAATGCATGCTTGGTCTTGAGAATCAGGGGAAAATATGACTAGAACATAGATATACTCTAACCTTTTCTTCTTCATTTGCAGGAGTAGGAAAAGGGAAATAGTGAAGGAAACTTACTCCCTAAAATAACTCATTACTTTTATAAAGATCTACAGATCTCATGCCTTTGTTGCTTCAGTGAATCAGGTTAAAATGGAAAAGTCTTATGAGAACTCTATGGCATGAGTACCTTGCCTTGGAGAAGTAACATCCAAATAGCCACCCCTGCAAATGTGAATGAATTTTTGCTCATTGGTGCTGTGGATTTGACTAGCCACCTCAGAAGCAACAGAAACCTTAGATATCGCTTTCACGTCTGATATTTTTCTTAATCTTTCTGTCCCTTTTAGTAGAAGTTGAGATGTCAGGTCCAAAGTATTAGAGGAGAAAAAATTCTAGGATCTTAATCTCAGGGTGGTAGGTTTATGATATATAAATATGAGACATAGTGGCCTCAACTCCTTGAGGATAGTGGGTCACTTTCTTATATATTTGTCCCTTATTGCATGACCTATTCAATTTTTTCTTTGAAACAAAGCAGCCATCATTCTGATTTGACTAATGTTATGAAGGTATTAAGATAATAGGTTACAATGACTATATAAGTGACTTAGTCCAAGTCTTCAGATGTGTATGCTGTATGCAGGAAACTTCTGCCTTTGTCAACAACTTGGAGGTTGTTTTACTTAAGTTTTTGAAAACTTCTGACCCTTCTTTACCTTTTTTAGGTTTCCATTATACCCAAAAGGAGGGGAGAAGTTGCAGTTTGATTACGGTGTCTATCTTCTGAACAAAAATATAGCACAGGTAAGTAACTCCTCTTTACTCCCCTCCTACTTCCCATATGCAGCCTGCTTCCTTGGATCTCTAACCCTCTTTATGAATAAGTACTACAGTTGACTCCTATTTAACTAGTTACAGTGATAATGCAAAGTTCTTTTTCGGCCACAGTCCTTTTCTGTGCCATTATAAATACCACAAAGAAGCAATGTGTACAAATTGCAATCCTCCTGCTAAACTCAGAAGCCATTTACTGAATTGTTACCTGCTAGTAGACTGTACCTGAATGTGTGGGCTTTATAACCTCTTGCCTCTACAGCTTGACTGATAATAGCTTTCTTCTCACACAGCTTTCTTCTCTTAGACCACTTCTGGGGGCTCATTTTGCATTGGGAGTTGTTTACGGAGTACAGGTTTACTGACTTTCGCAAGTCCCTAATAGTCTCCTCATCTATTATCCATGGCCCCAAAGAAAAGACCAAGCACATGGTCCTTCTAACCCAGCTTGGATTTTTATGGCTCTCCCAACATCACACCAGTTCGTATCTCACTTAATGCCTTTCCACGTGCCATAGAAAGGCTATCAGATGCTTGGGTTTGCATTTTCCTGAAAGAAATATATAGCATATCCTTAGCTCACTTGGCTCTACTTCAAGAGGTAGACATGCCATAAATTTTCTAGTTGTAAAGGAAGATCAGCTTCAGCGCCTTGTTTTTATTTGGACATCCTTCCAATTGGAATGTCACATGGAGGAGATCCCACTGTTTGGCTGTTATTTAGTGACATTATCAGCTGTATCCTCAGGCCTTTCCTTTTTATAGAGGCAGTAAGGTTTGTGATGCTTTTGTTTTTATGAGCCTGAGTTGCCTTTTATCCATATGATTCTGAAGACTCACTGAACAATTCCCATATTCATTTCTGATGGATCTAGAATAATTCCTCCACGTGGTGTCATCTTTGCCTTTCTTCCCCTCATCTAATCTCAGTTTAATGTTTTTTTAAAAAATTGGTTCTTATTAAGACTCTCATACTTTTCTGATACTGGATCAAATTTCTAGTTTGCAGTCCTTGATTAATCATTTGCTTATAACCTCACACTCATACTGCTTTTATTATTACTGCCATCCAGCTCATGTTCTTCATTCCAGGCAAGCAGGCTCGCTCACAGCCTCTGGCCCATGACTCATCTTTCCATGTGCCATTCTTCCCACACTGATGCTTTCCATCCCTCCATTTTTGGCAGAAGAGTATCTCAGTCTAGGAAACAGGACCTTAATTTCAAGGCTACATAGCTCACATTATTGATCACAGATGTCATACCATAGAAAAGGTGGTACTTAGACAGAAATGGTCAAGAAGGGGCCAGACTAAGGATACATTAAGGGAGAAGAGGTCTAAGTAAATTAGAGAGTACCTCCAGTGAAGTCAGCCAAGGTAGAAAAGAGCACCTGGAAACTGGGGTCCAGAGTCTGGGAGTCAGGATGTCAGGAAGGTTGGCCTCATTTAGTAGAACTAAGTTCTGATCCAAGTTCAGAGATTCTTCTCTCTTTGCCCTATTTTCTGTTTCTTGCTTTAAACACATAAGGCCTAAGATCAGAAGTCTGTTGGAAGTTTCCAGGTGAAACCTACTCCTAATTAAGGCTAGGGCTGAAATCCCTGGATTTCCTCATAAATGCCAGCTTCAAACACACACGTGCACACTCACACACACTTAATTCTTTCTTCTCGGGGCCCAATAGGAATGGCGAAGTATGGTATAAAGGGGTGCTAAGAATAGCCCAGCTTGCTTTGAGAACAAGACCAACAGTGAGGCTGACTATGTGCAGTGGAAAATTTGGGACAGCCAGCCCTTCACATCAGGCTCAGCTCTAGCACCTGTTTGGTCCTCATTTTAGAGCACTTCCCAGGTAGCTTCTGATTTTATTCTTAACTGAACCAAGGCCACGAGTATGTGGAACTAGTTTTATTCATCTGTTTAAAAAATGGATTACTTCTAGTAATTTTGTATCCTCTGCAACTTTATACTCTTTGAAATTGAGAGATTACATTTGTGTGTGCGTTTAATGGGTTAACCACTCTAACTCCATAGGGAGCAAGTATCTTGCTCTCTAGTGTTTTTTCATCACTGTGATGGCAGTTTTAAAAGGAGATGACAATAAACTTCTTATAAACAGACTTTCTTAGGTTTCAGGGCTCATTCAGAAAGCCTCTTCTGAGCATTTAGAAAGAAACTTTTAGCAAATTTCTGACCTTCAACTTTTTTCACTTTAACTCCATTTTGTCTTTAGCCTTACTACCATCACTTTCTTACATTTCAACTTATAACAACTCAAAGAACTCATTAATTATTATGGCTCCTAACCAGGTATTATATTAATAAGATATTTCCAACTTGTGAAGGTTTATTTTTATATACATATATACCAATACATGTTGTCAAAGAGGAGTTTGTCTTGTCAGTCAGTCCCATTTAGACTCTAGAGATGTGAACAAATCATACCATTAAAATGGTCCCACCTCAGTAATTTATAAGCCATGTTAGTGGAGGTGGATGAAAGCATTGGCATGTGTTAAAGTGCCAGAGAAAAAGGAGTGAAGTCATTTAATACTGCATCCATAACTTGGTTGAGGATTTGAATAGTCAATAGGACCTTTCATCACAGCCAGAAATAGTAGTAAAATCACTTTTTTGGTAGAGGAAATGACAGAATTTAGTAATATTTGTTACTTCAGTATTTGGGATCAGTCCAGCTCAAGTTTTGAAAGCACAAGCTTAGAAAGACAGACAGGCGTTTAAGTAGAAATCCTCAAGTGTTGTTTGAAGAGCTGAAAGGGTTGGTAAGGTCTGCTTGCCTTCTTCCTGTCACTATTGTCTAAAGGGGTGTGTATGCTGGGTTGGGTCTTGAAAGTGAATAAAGCAAAATGCCTTGTTCTTAGCACCATTTACTAATATTTTTCAAGTGCCAGCCCCTTTGGCTGGAAATAGTCTTCCCTGTTGGGCAGCCTGCAACACTATAGGAATGGGCCTGGTAAGATTCAGGTACAGTGTAATCAATGTTGATTTAAGAAACCAGCTCCTGCCATAATTGTCAGTAAGTTTATAAGGACATTATATTAGTATTTGTGTATAGCACACTAGTTTGCTTTTAGTTCCTAGAGCATAAAAAGTAGTAAATCAAAAATTATAATACTTTTACCTTATGTTTGTGGAAAGCTTTATAGTTTATGATACATATACATATATATCCATGCGACCCTCATCATCACCCTGCAAAGTGAAAAGGGCAGCATTTGATCCAGCATTTCCACTTTGGGGTATTTGTCCAAAGGAAACGAAAACACTAACTTGAAAAGATACCTCCTGTACCCACCCCATGTTTATTGCAGCATTATTTAAAATAGCCAAGACATGGAAATAACCTAAGTGTCCATCAGTGGATGAATAGATAAAGAAAATGTGGTGTGTGTACGTGTGTACACACACACAGAATATTATTCATCCATAAAAAGAAGGAAATCCTGGCATTTGCAACATGTGGATGGACCTTGAGGGCATTATGCTAAATGAATTAAATACCATATGATCTCACTCATGTGGAATCTAAATTTTAAAAAAAACAAAACCCAAACTCATAGATAAAAAGAACATATTGGTGGTTATCACAGGTGGGGGTAGAGGGTGGTAGAAATGGATGAAGGTTGTCAAAAGCTACCAACTTACAGTTATAAAATAAGTAAGTCCTGGAGATATAATGTACAGCATGTTGACTACAGTTAATACCATATTATATATTCAAAAGTTGCTGAGAGTGTATATCTTAACAGTTTTCACCAAAAGAAAAAAAAAAGTTTGTAACTATGTGTGGTGATGGATGTTGACTTACCGTAGTGATTATTTCACAGTATATACATACATCGAATCATTATGTTGTATACCTGAAACTAATATAATGTTATATGTTGCAGTATATTATGGGAGATGAATTAATGGATTGAATATGGGAGATGGAGGAAAAAGAGTAATCAAGAATGACTCCTAGGTTTTGTGTATGAGCAGCTGGATGTATGAAAATGCTGTTTATTGAGATGGGGAAGGGTCCAAGAGACACGGGGGTTGGGAGAACCAAAAGTTCTGCTTTGGAAATGTTAAGCTTCAGTTGCCATTTAGAAATCCAAAGCAGAGTCGTCAAGTAAGCAACAGAATATATGGGTCTGGAACTCAGGGTGGGAGGTCATTTACTAGAGGTACAAATTTGGTAGTCATCAATATAAAGACGATGTTTAAATCCACGGAACCAGGTGCGATCAACCAGGAAGAGAGTGCAGAGCTAGCCAGAGCAGAGAGAGACAGATGCAGACAGAAACATGCCGTGGGATTTAGCCCTGGGAAATCACATTTAGATGTTGGATAGAGGAGGACGAACCAGCAAAGACTGTGAGGAATGGCCAGTTGGGTAGAGACAAAACCAGGAGAAAGTAATAATTTGGAAACTAAGAGAAGTAAATTTCTGGAAGGAAAGAGTAATCAACTAAATATGTGAACTCCTCTGTCAGATGAAGTATCCAGTGGACTTGGGAACATGGACGTCATTAACGAGCAGTTTCAGTAGAGCAGCAGGTGTGTTGAAGAGTGAATAGGAAGTGAGGAAGTGCCATTGATGATAGACAGCCCATCTGAGGTGTTTTTCGTGCAGTGAGATAGACATGTGGGTTCATAACTGGAAAAGACTAGGTTTAAGGGAGGTCTTTGGGGGTTTTTTGTTTTGTTTTTTATTTGTGGGGATGTGGAACCTTTTTGGTGTGTTTTATTTTTTAAGATGGGAAATATCAGGGTAGGTTTATATGCTGATGAAAGTGATCAAATGAAGAGAGCAATTGCTAATACAAGGTAAAGAAGGGATTCTTGCAGGAGTAAAGTCTTAGGGAGAGGGAAAGGAAATTGGTTTTAGAACGAGTTTGTTGACCTAAGATAGAAAAAGGGGCACTTTCAGCAAACTCATAGTTTCAAAACAAAACAACACAAAAACCAGTTTAATTTAAGAATGTCCTTGGGACTTCCTGGTGGTACAGTGGTTAAGAATCCGCCTGCCAATGCAGAAGACACGGGTTCGATCCCTGGTCCAGGAAGATCCCACATGCCGCGGAGCAACTAAGCCTGTGCGCCACAACTACTGAGCCTGCCCTCTAGACCCCATGAGCCAGAACTACTGAGCCCGCACGCCGCAACTACTGAGCCCACACACTGCAACTACTGAACTACACCAGAATGAAGAGTAGTCCCTGCTCACCACAACTAGAGAAAGACCATGTGCAGCAGCAAAGACCCAATGCAGCAAAAAAAAAGAATGTCCTTGATGAAGCAGTAAAAGTTATTAATTACATTAAATGTTGACCCTTGACTACATATTTTTTTAATATTCTGTGTGATGGAAAGGGAAATAGGCATAAAGCACTTGTGCAATTGAGTTGCTAACTAAACCAGCTGATATTTTTCATGGAGCACCATCTTGAAAGATTGACTAACACACAACCAACTATACAGACTTAGGTATTTGGCAGACATTTTTTTGAAAAATGAATGAAGTGAGCCTCTTAAAGGAAATCAACTGATGATGAGATTCAAGATTTTGAATGACAGTATCAGTAATATGTCAGAAAACTTGCATTTGCCACCATGACCTTGACAGCTTCCTGTTTCTTAAAGGTGTTTTTGATGAAGTTGGTAGTGATATTTAACAAATGAGATTAAAATATTTTACAATGAATGTGTCAGCATTTAAAATGTATATGTCTCAGTGAGCCAGTATTTTCAAAATGACCAATGTATGTTGCTATGAAGTCATGTACAGCTAAAGATCTCTTCAAAGTGCAAAAACCCCAATGGATTTATATATATATATACATTTATTTTATTTTACTTATTTTTATTTTTGGCTGCGTTGGGTCTTTGTTGCTGCGCGCAGGCTCTCTCTAGTTGTGGCAAGTCAGGGCTACTCTTCGTTGCGGTGCGCAGGCTTCTCATTGTGGTGGCTTCTCGCTGGGAGCACGGGCTCTAGGCACGTGGGCTTCAGTAGTTGTGGCACGCGGGCTCAGTAGTTGTGGCTTGCAGGCTCTAGAGTGCAGGCTCAGTAGTTGTGGTGCATGGGCTTAGTTGCTCCACGGCATGTGGGATCTTCCCGGACCAGGGCTCAAACCTGTTTCTCCTGCATTGGCAGGCGGATTCTTAACCTCAGCGCCACCAAGGAAGCCCACCCCAATGGATTTTAATGTAACAGCTGTAAAAAATATATTGAAATGGCTTCAGATTCTACATTGCTACTAACCTTTAAGAAGCTACTACTTGTTAAGTTTGGAGGTAGTATCAGAGAAGAGTACAATTATCTGAAAAAGGCTATTAAAATACTCCTTTCTTTCCCAATTACATTTTCTCATGAAACAACATGTGGTAACAAAATGAATGCAGAAGAATATATGAGAATCCAGCTGTCTTCTATTAAGGCAGACATTGCAAAAGAGACTTGCAAAAATGTAAAACAATGTCGCTCATCTCACTAAATTTCTTTTTTTGAAAATATGCTTGTTTTTCATTAAAAATGTTATTTATATTAACAAGTAATAGATTTCTATTATTATTTTAAAGTGAATTAATAAATACTTAAAAGCTTTTTCAGTTTCATATTTGTATATGCCCTACATAAACAAAAGCTTTTTGGGGTCCTCAATTTTAAGAGAGTAGAGGGATCTTGAGACAAAAAGTTTGAGAACCACTGTCCTAGAGAATGTAGTCACCCAGCTTTCCTATAAAACATCTCAATTGCTCATAGTCCGATAAACCAAGACACATGTGTCAGTTCCCCAAATGTGGAAACATTATATAAGAGTCCTACAAATCTGAATTCTGGTAGTACTGTGCAATACGAATCATCAGGCCAGCACCTATCAGTGGATTCTTCCCTATTGCTTTTGAGTTTTCTTGAGCCAGGCTTCTCTCCTTTCTTGAAAGTTCAGGGACATAAGAGTAATACTTTGAGGGTGTAGTTTACAAATATTAATGATGATTTAAACTTGTATTGAACTTAATGGCTTTTGTTATACTTACACTTCTGTATCTCATTTCATACCTTGTGAAGTACGTTGACCAGATCTATCTTTAGTTAAGAGATTGAGTTGCTGCTATGCTAAATTCTTGAGGATGACAAAGCTATTAAATGACAAACAGAATTCAAGATCAAATCTTCTGAGGTCAGATCCAGCTATATCCCACTTTGTTTCTTCTTCTTTTTTTTTAATGTGGGCCTTATTACAATCCTATAAGGTGGATAAGGCACAGACATCTGCCTTTTTACATATGAGACCCTGGAGATCATGAATTAAGTAGAACTAGGATTAGATCTTGGAGATTTCGTGACCTCTCTTCTTTTTACTCTATTACCTCTCTTTTTTCTCAATTTACTTTGAGACTTCATAGAAAGTAACAGTAGCTTCTCCTTCCAAAAACAGTTGGAAACTTTTGTTCTGCCAGGGACATGGTCTTTCTGTAAAACTTGACTACTCATGGGGCCCACAGTGCACAGCTGTTTAGAAGGGATCAATGCTAGTTTACACCCAGCAGCTTAAATTCATGACTATTTCTTTAACATACAGTTCAATATATATGATGCACGAGGAAAAATGCATTTTTATTTTCTTAATTCTTCTTGGAATCAAGAATACAAATTCCGAGGGTATTTTAATAGTCAAAATGCCATCATTCCCTCCTGCTGCCTACAAAATTGCTAATAATAGAGTAGAAACTATTTTTTTAAAGTCCTATATCTTAACAACAAACAATTTACTGAGATATAATTCACAAACCATACAATTCACCCACTTAAAATGTATAATTCAATGTTTTTTAAAATATATTCAACTAGTGGTGCAACTATCACCCCAGTCTGCTTTAAAATATTTTCGTTGCCCATAAAGAAACCCTGTACTCATTAGCAGTCACTCCCTGTTCCCCTAGGACTTCCGACCCTAGGCAGCCACCATTCCACTTCTGTTTCTATTCTGGACATTTCATGGAATAGAATAAAATATGTGGTCTTTGTGACTGGCTTCTTTCCCTTAGCATAGGTTTATGGTTCGTCCATGTTGTAGTATGCATCAATCATTGCTTTTTATTAAGAAATCATTTTGGCAATTCAAAGCTGTATATGGATATACCACATTTCATTCGTCCATTCATCAGTTGATAGACGTTGGATTGTTTACACGTTGGGGTCATTATGAATAATGCTGCTATGAGCATTAATGTATAGATACAAGTTTTCTGTGGGGACATGTTTTCATTACTCTTGGGTATATATTGGGTTGGCCAAAGAGTTTGATCGGATTTTTCCATAAGATGTTACAGAAAAACCCGAACGAACTCTTTGGCCAACGCAGGACTTGTGAGTGGAGTTGCTGAGCCATATGGAACTATGTTTAACATTTTGAGGAATTGCCAGACTGTGTGCTAAAAGCAGTTACACCATTTTGCGTTCTCACCATCAATGTATTAAAGTTCCAATTTCTGTCCTTTCTATTATAGCCTCCTACTAGATGTAAAGTGGTATCTCATGTGGTTTTTTGTTTGTTTGTTTGTTTTTAACATCTTTATTGGAGTATAATTACTTTACAGTGGTGTGTTAGTTTCTGCTTTATAACAAAGTGAATCAGCTATACATACACGTGTCCCCATATCTCCCCCTTTTGCATCTCCTTCCCACCCTCCCTGTCCCACCCTCCCTATCCCACCCATCTAGGTGGTCACAAAGCATGAAGCTGATCTCCCTGTGCTATGCGGCTGCTTCCCACTAGATACCTGTTTTACATTTGGTAGTGTATATATGTCCATGCCACTCTCTCACTCCGTCCCAGCTTACCCTTCCCTCTCCCCGTGTCCTCAAGTCCATTCTCTACATCTGTCTGTGTCTTTATTCCTGTCCTGCCCCTAGGTTCTTCTGAACCATTTTTTTTTTTTTTAGATTCCATATATATGTGTTAGCATACAGTATTTGTTTTTCTCTTTCTGACTTACCTCACTCTGTGTGACAGAATCTAGGTCCATCCACCTCACTACAAATAACTCAATTTCATTTCTTTTTATGGCAGAGTAATATTCCATTATATATATGTGCCCCATCTTCTTTATCTATTCCTCTGTCAGTGGACACTTACATTGCTTCCATGTCCTGGCTATTGTAAACACAGCTGCAGTGAACATTGTGGTACATGACTCTTCTTGAATTATGGTTTTCTCAGGGTATATGCCCAGGAGTGGTATTGCTGGGTCATATGGTAGTTCTAGTATTTAGCTTTTCAAGGAACCTCCATACTGTTCTCTATAGTGGCTGTATCAATTAACATTCCCACCAACAGTGCAGGAGGGTTCCCTTTTCTCCACACCCTCTCCAGCATTTATTGTTTGTAGATTTTTTGATGATGTCCATTCTGACCAGTGTGAGGTGATACCTCATTGTAGTTTTGATTTGCATTTCTCTATTAGTGATGTTGAGCATCGTTTCATGTGTTTGTTAGCAATCTGTATATCTTCTTTGGAGAAATGTGTATTTAGGTCTTCTGCCCATTTTCGGATTGGGTTTTTTGTTTTTTTGATATTGAGCTGCATGAGCTGCTGGTATATTTGGAGATTAATCCTTTGTCAGTTGCTTCATTTGCAAGTATTTTCTCCCATTCTGAGGGTTGTCTTTTGGTCTTGTTTATGGTATCCTTTGCTGTGCAAAAGCTTTTAAGTTTCACTAGGTCCCATTTGTTTATTTTTGTTTTTATTACCATTTCTCTAGGAGGTGGGTCAAAAGGATCTTGCTGTGATTTATGTCATAGAGTGTTCTGCCTATGTTTTCCTCTAAGAGTTTGATAGTGTCTGGCCTTAAATTTAGGTCTTTAATTCATTTTGAGTTTATTTTTGTGTTAGGGAGTGTTCTAATTTCATTTTTTCACATGCAGCTGTCCAGTCTTTTTTCCAGTACCACTTATTGAAGAGGCTGTCTTTTCTCCATTGTATTCTCATTGTGGTTTTGATTTGAATTTCCCTAAAGGCTAATGATGTTGAGCATCTTTTCATGTGCTTATTGGACATTTGTATATATTCTTTGGAGAAATACCTGTTCAAACCCTTTGCCCATTTTTAAATTGGGTAATTTTTATTTATTATTGAGTTGTAAGAGATCTTTATATAATCTAAACACAAGTCTCTTCTCAAAAAAAAATATTTGCAAATATTTTCTCCCATTCTGCAGGTTGTCTTTTTCACTCTCTTGATAGATAGTGTCTGTTGAAACACAAAGGTTTTTGGTTTTGATGAAGTCCAGTTTTATCTACATTTTCTTTTCTTGCTTATGCTTTTGGTGTCATATCTAAGAAAGCTTAGGCCAAGTACTTTTAGGTTTTCTTCTGTGTAGTTGTAGCTTACACATTTAGGTTTGTGATCCATCTTGAATTAATTTTTTTTTATATAGTATAAGGAAGGGGTCCAACTTCATTCTTTTGCATGTAGATATCCATTTAGCCAAGAAAAATTTATTGAAAAGACTACTCATTACCCATTGAATTGTCTTGGCGCTCTTATTGAAAATTAATTGACTATAAGTGTAAAGATTTATATCTGAACTCTAAATTCTGTTCCATTAATATGTATCTCTGTCCTTATGCTAATACCACCATATCATTTTTCTTTAAAAAATAATCTTTTCAAAAATAATACATTCCAATTGTAGAAATTTTTTAAAGTACAAAAAAGATAGAAGAACAGAATTTTTAAAAGTCTTTTAAAATTTACATGTACCTTCTGGATATTCCAAATTTTTTGTCTTTTCCTTTATAGTTGAGATAACATTATGTATACTGCTCAACTGAAAACTCTCTAAGTCAATATTTTTAATATGTAGTATTTCATTTATGTGCATAATGTGCATATATTATCATTTATTTAACCATTCCACTAATTTTGGACATTTGTTCTTCCATGCTTTTTTTAAAAATAAGGTTTCAGTTACCATGTTAGCACTAATAGGTGTTTTACATATACATATATAAATTTATTTCTGCTCTGTAGAGTGACGTTTTCAGATACAAGAGACAGTAAGGTAAATATTAAAGCACTTTATTGTGACAGAAATCCTGTCTCTTAAGTGTTTCCATGGGCTCTACATTGTTTCCACTAAATCAGTTCAGACTTAAGCTTCATACTGCTGTGGACAAAGAGGATTTTCAGTCAGGTTCTCACTTTGAAAGATGATGATGATCTCCTCTACTCATAAGTATTCCTTGGTGGGCTTTTTCTCTTTTTAATAGTAGAACAGTTACATTTTTGTGTATGTGTGTAATGTCAATCCACAAATATCTGAGTGAGCTGTGCAAGGCCTATGAGAGGCTGACTTTACCCCCAGGGTGTTCATATTTGGGGATAAAAAAATATGCACACTGTGTAAATAGTTAACTAGTACAAGGCATGCAGTGATAACTGTCAAAGGAGAAGTTCCAGTCAAACTGCGGTTCTGGCTCTCAGCAGGGAGAGTCCCAAAGATGTGGATGTGCATCCCACCGAGGGTATGATCTTCTGCATGTAATATAATTCATTGCACCTCCATTCCCTTATCTTTGTAAAGGTTGGATACTCATTATAGGATTGTTGCGGGGACAATAAAAAATGAGGGTTAAGTTTGTAGTTCAGGCTTTGTCTGCAGAAAGGGTACTCAATAAATAGTAGCTGCTATTTTTTTGTGCTTCATATTGTTATTCTTGTGAGGCTCATGTGGAGAGGGAATGCTTCAATAGAAAGATACAGCACCTGAACTGGAAGTTCAAGGAAGGGAAAGCATCTGGCTAGTGAGAGAGGAGGAGGAGCAGAGGTGCAAAGGAAGGGCTGGTTAAGGTATATCAAGGCCAGCCTGGCTGGAATAGGTTACCTTAATAGTGGGGCTAGGAAAGACATTTTTGACTGACCACCATTGGCCCTGGCACCATACTGTTACCAGTTGTTATACTTGGAACTAAAACTGGTCTATGTGAGCTCCCTGGGCATGTTTCAGATGTTTAATAAATATTTATTGAAAGAATGAGTGGTGAATGAGTCAACCAGGAAATTGTTCTTTCCTTCCTTAAGACTGATAGTTAATGAACTTATTTCTATTTAAATATGTGTGTGTATTTAAATATATATTTAAATGCATCTTGACTTATGTCTGTTTAAATGGAGGCTTTAACTGAAGTAGAAAAATCATGTATATAGTTGTTTTTCAAAAGTTCCATTCTGTATTTAGGGGATAACATACTACCGTTTTGAACTTGCAAGTGATTGGTTAATTGTTCTTGTATTAACTTTTTAAAGAATCATATCAGTTATTAACCAATTTACTAAACATTTTTAATGATATATTGGCTGTGATCACTGACTGTACTTTCAAGTGCTGAGGGTGATAAATTAACAAGATAAAATAATTTATTTTTATGTCAGTTGGACATTTTCTCCTACTTTAAACTGAAACTAGAAATCCAATGCTAAAAATATCTTTCCAAATGAAAAATAAAAGTTGTTTTTTTTTTTTTTTTTTTTTTTTTTTTTTTTTTTTTTTTTGTCGTACGCGGGCCTCTCACTGTTGTGGCCTCTCCCGTTGCGGAGCACAGGCTCTGGACGCACAGGCTCAGCGGCCATGGCTCACGGGCCCAGCCGCTCCGCGGCATGTGGGATCCTCCCGGACTGGGGCACGAACCTGTGTGCCCTGCATCGGCAGGCAGGTTCTCAACCACTGCGCCACCAGGGAAGCCCAAAACAGTTTTAACTCATATTTATATAGCTTACTTTAGGGTACAGAGATCTTTCACATATATTACCTCTTTTATCCTTTTCAAAAGCCCTAAAAGTGTTGGTATTATTATCCCCACTTTACATTTCGGTAAACTGAGACTCTGAATAGTGAGCAAAGAAATTCAGATCTTAATCATCTCACTGTAAGTTCAGGGGACTTGATGACTTCCTTTTATCAGTCAGAAAGAAACATTAAATAGCAGGTTTCCCTTTTGTCTGTGGCTACCTAAGAGCCAAGTAAAAATTTAGCACCTTACTTGGTTTAGCATCTTTGATAACTTCTCTCTCTTCCTTTATCCTAGTTGTTTTTAAAAATTCACTTTAGGCCTTTATTCTGCATGTTTTAATATTTTAAGCTGGCAATTTTTTTTTCTTTAATTAAAAGAAACAAGTTGCTTATTCAGTAAAGATGTGAGCCTTTTCCGAGGCACTACTATGAGTGACATTTGTTGCTGGGAGAAAAATATTTAAAGAATGCACCTCAACTGAAATAAAATATATAATGCTTAGTTCAGAGAAGGTAGACTATAAATTCCAACTATTTTTTATGGCTAAGCCTCATGAAGTGAATTATGAGAAATAATATATATGAAAAGTGAATTTGGTCTGATTTTAGTTGGCATCAAAGGGACTTAGGTTTAAGCTATTTAAAGAAATGAACTTCAAAAAATTGTTATATGTAAATTTTGGTGTCTAGTAGAGAAAAGCATTTTAAAATGTGCTGATTTGGGTTTCCAGGGAGGATAAAATTAGTATCCTAATTAATGTAACTTTACCAAGGGAAAAGCCAAAATCCTAGAATAAAATGAACCAAAATAAATGCAGCATAGCTGAATATTTAAGAGCAAGTACTATGGATTTAGACTACAAGGTTCAAATGCCAGTTTATCACTTTAGCTGTATGATTTTGGATAAGTTACTTAATCTCTCTGTGCTTCAGTGTCTTTATCTGTAAAACAGGGATAATAATACCTATAATTATAATTCCCATCTCTTAGAGTTGTTATAAGGATTAAATAATATTTTTAAAGCATTTAGAATAGTGCCTGGAACTAAGTACTAAAAAAGTGTTGCTAACTAAATAAAATGCAAAGTACAGTGTAATCTTTGTGATAAAGAAATTCCATATTCCACAAATAAAAACATGAGGTGAAGATGTGTGGAAGTGGATTACAAGCTAAATGCAAGTTAAGAATAATAAGTAAAGGAGCGGGGGAGTTGCCTTTTTATCTGCATCAGTGAGAGTACCGTGTATAAGGAAGGAAAATTCAGACACCTTGTTCACTATCAGTGAGCTTTTAGTTTCAAGTTAAAGTAGTATTTTTTCTTCTTTCTTTTTCAAAATAGAAATAACTTTTTTTATCATATAAATGATTCAATCTCAGTATAAATTTTTTTCAAAATACAGAAAAGCATTAAGGAAAAAATTAAAACCACTTTGCATTCCATTACTCAGAGATAACCATTGTAATATTTTGGTGAACATCTTTCCAAACATCTGTGCAAATAAATATGCATGCATAAGTTAAATAGGTAATATTTTACATAAATGGTTTCACATTGTGCATTCTGTTGTGTCTTACTTTTGTCATTTAACTATTTTGTGAAGATAGTTTCATATTGATGAATATAGTTGTATAAAATTTTGTTGTCTGCATTGCATTCTGCTGTGTGGACATTAACAGTTTCTTTGTTGTTGGACATTTAGATTATTTCCAAGATTTGCCTATTATGAACAACATTACAATGAGAGAAGCATCTTTCTACTTAGATACTTATACCTGTGTTCAGTTATTCCCTTAAGATAAGTATCTCATTGCTAGGTCAAAGAATACATAAATTATAAAGTTTGACATATCTGTTTCTTTATCTAATTCTTGTCAATGTTGTTTGTTATTAACCTTTTTTATATGAGAGAAGAAACATAATATCTCTGTGCTTTTATTTGTAGCTCTCTGATTATTAGTGAATGTTAAGTTCAGGCATTTCATATTTTATATATATATATTTCATTTCATTTCATATAAATACATATATATATAAATACATATATATTTGCTGTTTCAAGTTCTCTGGTGAATCACCAATACCTTCTGATAAATAATGCCTTTAAAAAAAATTATGGTAGACTGTAGTACCCCCCAAATGATATAAAATATAAAAAAATAATACATAGGCCTTGCAGGTAAGGGTGAAGAATTTGCTGAGTCACAGATGTGTCAGTTTTCCTCTGTTTTTACCTCCTTTCTTCCCCCAGTCCTCTCTAGGATTGTCAGTTCCCTTGCTGTATAAAAGCAGTCTGTGGCAGTAGGACAAAGGCTAGACTGAAGACAGCTTTTGGAAGAAGCATCTAAACTCCCATTTCCCACTGCCTGGCTCACTTCTTCATTCTCTTCCTCTGCTTGGCACTTTTCATCTGCTGTAAAATGTTTCTTTTCTTTCATCTGAGTCCTAAGACTGGTATTATGATTTCTGTTTACTCTCTTGGCGTTTCTGTGGCTCCAAGCAGGGCTGATTGATCACTTACTCTGTGTCAGGCGCTGGGCCTGGGCATTGAGGAGAAAAGGATGAGGAGGACTCTGTTCCTAACCCTGGTGCTGCTCACCTTCTAGCCAGGGTGACATTGCAATGTAGTATGCACTAATAATCGATGTATGTGTAAAGTTCTTTGGGAAGTACAGTTTTGTTTTGTTTTTTTAATCATCACCTTCAAGCTTTTTGACTTACAACATGATCAAAAAGATTTTAAGATTCTCTAAGAGATCATTTACAAACAGTATGCTGTATATTGGTGATTTTGTTTACAGAAAATAAGCAAAGATTTATGGAATACCACATCAGGTAAATAAGGGGTCAAGTCCAATACAAGATGGACTTACAATAATAATGATAATACCACCATACATTTAAGTAGTGCTTTATAGTTTTCAAAGTGCTTTCACACAAAAAGCTCATACTGATCCTCACAGTTTCTTCTCTGAAGTAGATTTAATAAGAATTTTCAACTTTAATTAAGAAGTTCTTCTTAGAAACTCTTATCATGAGGAAATAATTCTAACTTCCTGAAAACAGTTAAAAGACATTTATCATACTGAAAACAGCTATCTAGGGGGTAGGTTAAATAAAGGAATATCCTTAATCATTAAAAGTTTTATGAAGATTAGATAATAGCCAATAATTCATTTGTTATTAGTGGAGAAAGGAGGGTAGGGAGTTGAATACATATACTACAATTAAAATTATTAAAATAAAAAATTTAAAGGCACCAAACATTTACCCTTTATGTAGGGGGAAGAATATTGCCCAGATGTATGCTAAAATTGTGGACGTGCTTGTCTTGTGGGAGTGTTGCCACTTGATAATTGTGGTGTTGTGTAAGAAATTTCACTCTGGGCCTCAGTGTCCTTATTTATCTAATGAGGCTCCCCAGACTCATTGTACGACAGAACGGTGTTGTTGATGTGTTTTTCTAAATGGCTTTAAAACCTTTCTTTGTCCGCACTATGTTCACATGTATAGATGATAGTTGTATCTCTGTTTCCAGACTGCCTTCCTTGCAAGGCCGCTTAGTGTCGTAGTAAGAGCCCTAGATTGTGCGCTAGCCTTTAACCAAAGAGTTGCCTCACAGTGACATTAGGCAAGTCTCTCAATCTTTCTAAGCTCTAGATTCTTTTAAAATAAGGAAGTTGAAGTAAATAACCTCTTCATTTCCTTCTAGCAATAATGTTCTATGATTCCTCCCAATCTTGTTTTGAGCAAATGCATGATTTTTTAAAAAAAAAAAGGAAAGCACAGTAAATTGGTTAGGTAGAGGTGATGAGAGTGTAAATTGATAAAATCATTTTAGAAAACACTTTGGCATTTTCCAGTGAACTTGAAGATATGCATATGAGAATGTTTATGGCAGTGCTGTTCATAATACCTGAAGACTGGAAACAAGTTGAAAATGTCAGCAATATGTTTATCTTTAATCATGATATATTTATGTAATGGAGTACTGTGCAGCCATGAAACCATAGCTGTATGCAATGATTAAGGTAAATTTTACAAGCCTAATGTTGAGTAAAAGAAGCACAACAAAAGAGAATCTCCACAAAGTTACTCTTTTTATGTATAGTTCAAAAATGGGCAAGATTGGGCTTCCCTGGTGGCGCAGTGGTTGAGAATCCGCCTGCTAATGCAGGGGATGCGGGTTCGTGCCCCGGTCCGGGAAAATCCCACATGCCGCGGAGCGGCTGGGCCCGTGAGCCATGGCCGCTGGGCCTGCGCGTCCGGAGCCTGTGCCCCGCAACGGGAGAGGCCACAGCAGTGAGAGGCCCACGTACCACAAAAAAAAAAAAAAAAAAAAAAAAAAAAAAAAAAAAAGGGCAAGATTAAACTATATTGGTTCGGATGAAAACTATCCAAAAAGCGTGGATAGTGAAGAGCTCTGGGTGAGAGGAGGGGCTATAATGAGAAAGGGGCTCACAGGGAGCTTCTAGGGCGCCAGCATTCTGTTTCTTGACTAAGTGGTGGTTACACAGGGGTTTACTTTATCCTTTAAACAATGCATAGCTGTTTTAAGGATTTTGGTATTTGTATGTTGTATCTTGACATTAAACAGTTATAGGATAGCAACAATTTAAAAGTATATATGTGGGAATTCCCTGACAGTCCAGAGGTTTGGACTTGGCACTTTCACTGGTCAGGGAACTAAGATCCTGCAAGCCATGCAGTGTGGCAAAATATATATATATATATATATATATATATATATATATATATATATATATATATATATATATATATATAATATAAAACACCATTCTTGTAGTCTTTGAGACATATTTGCCAATGCAAAGGACTTGATAGTCATTGTCATCAACCAGAAGAAAAAGAATTTTGAAGTAGAGCACTTGGAAATTCATTTGTCTTAGCTTCACAAGTAAGAGTGTCTGCTTTTATTGATTACCTATATGCAAAGCACTTTTTACTCTTTGTCTCTAATTTTCATAATAACGCTTTCAGGTTTTTATTATTATCCTCATTTGTAAAATGAGGAAACTGAGGCTTAGGGTAATTAAATGACTCCTTGGTAGAAGAAGAATTTTAAATAAATCACTGAAACAAATCTGCATGGAACATTTTGGTATTTTTTTTTCATCCATGTTATGGTAAGATAAATTGGAAATAACTTTTGTAACCATTTTAAGATATGTAATATGAAAGTAAGCTCTGAATAAATGAATAGACTTGAGTTTGGATAGATATCTTTTTTTTTCTTTTTTTAGATATCATTTCTTTGTGCCTAAAAGTATGGAAAGATCTCCCAAATGCCTAGTAGTAAATGAGTTTTGGGGTATTTGGGCATTTACCAGTTGTAGGTCAAGCCCCTGCACTGAGCATTAAAATCGAACCTAATTAGAAGAGAAAGTGGGAGAAACAATGTCTACATGTTTTTAAATTTAATTTTATTTTTATACAGCAGGTTCTTGTTATCTATTTTATACATATTAGTGTATACATGTCAATCCCAATCTCCCAATTCATTACACCACCACCACCACCCTTCCCCCACTTCCCCCCCTTGGTGTCCATATGTTTGTTCTCTACATCTGTCTCTATTTCTGCCTTGCAAACCAGTTCATCTGTACCATTCTTCTAAATTCCACATATATGCATTAATATACGATATTTGTTTTTCTCTTTCTGACTTACTTCACTCTGTATGACAGTCTCTAGGTCCACCCATGTCTCTACAAATGACCCAATTTCGTTCTTTTTTATGGCTGAGTAATATTCCATTGTATATATGTACCACATCTTTTTCCATTCATCTGTCAATGGGCATTTAGGTTGCTTCCATAACCTGGCTATTGTAAATAATGCTGCAATGAACATTGGGGTGCAAGTATCTTTTTGAATTGTTTTCTCTGGGTATATGCCCAGTAGTGGGATTCCTGGGTCATATGGTAATTCTATTTTTCATTTCTCAAGGAGCCCCCATACTGTTCTCCATAGTGGCTGTATCAATTTACATTCCCACCAACAGTGCAAGAGGATTCCCTTTTCTCCTCACCCTTTCCAGCATTTGTTGTTTGTAGATTTTCTGAAGATGCCCATTCTAACTGGTGTGAGGTGATACCTCATTCTAGTTTTGATTTGCATTTCCTAATAACTAATGATGTTGAGTAGCTTTTTGTGTGCCTCTTGGCCATCTGTATGTCTTCTTTGGAGAAATGTCTGTTTAGGTCTTCAGCCCATTTTTTGATTGCATTGTTTGTTTTTTGAATATTGAGCTACATGAGCTGTTTATATATTTTGGAGATTAATCCTTTGTCTGTTGATTCATTTGCAAATATTTTCTCCCATTCTGAGGGTTATCTTTTCATCTTGTTTATAGTTTCCTTTGCTGTACAAAAGCTTTTAAGTTTCATTAGGTACCATTTCTTTATTTTTGTTTTTATTTCCATTACTCTGGGGGTGGGTCAAAAAACATCTTGCTGTGATTTATGTCAAAGAGTGTTATTCCTCGGGCTTCTCTGGTGGCGCAGTGGTTGAGAGTCCACCTGCCGATTCAGGGGACACGGGTTCGTGCCCTGGTCCAGGAAGTTTTATAGTGTCTGGTCTTACATTTGTGTCTTTAATCTATTTTGAGTTTATTTTTGTGTATGGTGTTAGAGAGTGTTCTAATATCATTCTTTTACATGTAGCTGTCCAGTTTTCCCAGCACCACTTATTGAAGAGACTGTCTTTTCTCCATTGTATATCCTTGCCTCCTTTGTCATAGATTAGTTGACCATAGGTGTGTGGGTTTATCTCTGGGCTTTCTCTCCTGTTCCATTGATCTATATTTCTGTTTTTGTGCCAGTACCATATTGTCTTGATTACCGTAGCTTTGTAATATAGTCTAAAGTCAGGGCATCTGATTCCTCCAGCTCCATATTTTTCCCTCAAGATTGCTTTGGCTATTCGGGGTCTTTTGTGTCTCCATACAAATTTTAAGACTTTTTTTGTCCTAGTTCTGTAAAAAAAAAAAAAAAAAAAAATGCCATTGGTTAATTTGATAGGGATTGCATTGAATCTGTAGATTGCTTTGGGTACTATAATCATTTTCACAATATTGATTCTTCCATTCCAAGAACATAGTATAATCTCTCCATCTGTTTGTGTCATCTTTGCTTTCTTTCATCAAAGTCTTACAGTTTTCTGAGTATAGGTCTTTTACCTCCTTAGGTAGGTTTATTCCTAAGTATTTTATTCTTTTTGTTGCAGTGGTGAATGGGATTGTTTCCTTAATTTCTCTTTCTGATCTTTCATTGTTAGTGTATAGGAATGCAAGAGATTTCTGTGCATTAATTTCATATCCTGCAACTGTACCAAATTCATTGATTAGCTCTAGTAGTTTTCTGGTGGCATCTTTAGGATTATTTATGTATAGTATCATGTCATCTGCAAACAGTGACAGTTTTACATCTTCTTTTCCAGTTTGTATTCCTTTTATTTCTTTTTCTTCTCTGATGGCCATGGCTAGGACTTCCAAAATCGTGTTGAATAATAGTTGTGAGAGTGGACATCCTTGTCTTGTTCCTGGTCTTAGAAGAAATGCTTTCAATTTTTCACCATTGAGAATGATGTTTGCTGTTGGTTTGTCATATATGGCCTTTACTATGTTAAGGTAGGTTCCCTCTGTGCCCACTTTCTGGAGAGTTTTTATCATAAATGGGTGTTGAATTTTGTCAAAATCTTTTTCTGCATCTTTTGAGATGATCATATGGTTTTTATTCTTCAGTTTGTTAATATGGTGTATCACATTGATTCGTTGATTGAATTCTATCAAACATTTAGCTCTTCTCTAAATGTTTGATAGAATTCACCTGTGAAGCCATCTGATCCTGGACTTTTGTTTGCTGGAAGATTTTTAATCACAGCTTCAGTTTCATTACCTGTGGTTGATTGCTTTGTTCATATTTTCTGTTTCTTCCTGGTTCAGTCTCAGAAGGTTATACCTTTCTAAGAATTTGTCCATTTCTTCCAGTTTGTCCATTTTATTGGTATGGAGTTGCTTGTATTAGTCTCTTATGATGCTTTGTATTTCTGTGGTGCCCATTGTAACTTCTCCTTTTTCATTTCTAATTTTATTGATTTGAATCCACTCCCTCTTTTTTTGGATGAGTTTTATCAATTTTTTTTATCTTCTCAAAGAACCAGCTTTTAGTTTTATTGATCTTTGATATTGTTTTCTTTCTTTCAATTTCATTTATCTCTGCCCTGATCTTTATGATTTCTTTCCTTCTATTAACTTAGGATTTTGTTTGTTCTTCTTTCCCTAGTTCCTTTAGGTGTAAGGTTAGATTGTTTGAGATTTTTCTTGTTTCTTTTTTTTTTTTTTTTTTGCGGTACACGGGTCTCTCACTGTTGTGGACTCGCCCGTTGTGGAGCGCAGGCTCAGTGGCCATGGCTCACGGGCCCAGCCGCTCTGCAGCATGTGGGGTCTTCCCAGACCGGGGCACGAACCCGTGTCCCCTGCATCGGCAGGCGGATTCTCAGCCACTGCGCCACCAGGGAAGCCCTTTTCTTGTTTCTTGAGGTAGGATTGTATTGCTATAAACTTCCCTCTTAGAACTGCTTTTGCTGCATCCCATAGGTTTTGGATCATCATATTTACATTGTCATTTGTCTCTAGGTAGTTTTTGTTTTGTTTTGTTTTGTTGGTACGCAGGCCTCTCACTGTTGTGGCCTCTCCTGTTGCGGAGCACAGGCTCTGGACACGCAGGCTCAGCGGCCATGGCTCATGGGCCCAGCCGCTCCGCGGCATGTGGGATCTTCCCGGACCGGGCCACGAACCCATGTCCCCTGCATCGGCAGGTGGACTCTCAACCACTGAGCCACCAGGGAAGCCCTCTAGGTAGTTTTTGATTTCCTCTTTGATTTCTTCAGTGATCTCTTGGTTATTTAGTAACGTATCGTTTAGCCTCCATGTTTTTGTGTTTTTTACATTTTTTTCCCCGTAATTTATTTTTTATCTCATAGCATTGTGGTTGGAAAAGATGCTTGATATGATTTTGATTTTCTTAAATTTACTGAGGCTTGATTTGTGACCCAAGATGTGATCTATTCTGGAGAATGTTCCATGTGCACTTGAGAAGAAAGTGTACTCTGCTGTTTTCAGATGAAATGTCCTATAAATATCAATTAAATCTATCTGATCTGTTGTGTCATTTAAAGCTTGTGTTTCCTTATTTTTCTGTCTGGATGATCTGTCCATTGGTGTAATTGAGGTGTTAAAAGTCCCCCACTATTATTGTGTTACTGTCGATTTCTTCTTTTATAGCTGTTAGCAGTTGCTGTATGTTTTGAGGTGCTCCTATGCTGGGTGCATATATATTTATAATTGTTATATCTTCTTCTCGGATTGATCCCTTGATCATTATGTAGTGTCCTTCCTTGTCTCTTGTAACGTTCTTTATTTTAAAGTTTATTTCATCTGATATGAGTATTGCTACTCCAGCTTTCTTTTGATTTTCATTTGCATGGAATATCTTGTTCTATCCCCTCACTTTCAGTCTGAATGTTTCCCTAGGTCTGAAGTTGGTTCTCTTGTAGACAACATATATATGGGTCTTGTTTTTGTATCCATTCAGCGAACCTGTGTCTTTTGGTTGGAGCTTTTAATCCACTCACGTTTAAGGTGATCATGGATATGTACGTTCCTATTACCATTTTCTCAGCTGTTATGGGTTTGTTTTTGTAGGTCCTTTTCTTCTCCTGTGTTTGCCACCTAGAGAAGTCCCTTTAGCATTTGTTGGAGAGCTGGTTTGGTGGTGCTGAATTCTCTTAGCTTTTGCTTTTCTGTAAAGCTTTTGATTTCTCCATCGAATCTGAATGAGAACCTTGCCAGGTAGAGTAATCTTGGTTGTAGGTTCTTCCCTTTCATCACTTTAAGTATAACATGCCACTCCCTTCTTGCTTGTAGAGTTTCTGCTGAGAAATCAGCTGTTAACCTTATGGGAGTTCCCTTGTATGTTATTTGTTGTTTTTCTCTTGTTGCTTTTAACAATTTTTCTATCTTTAATTTTGGTCAATTTGATTACTATGTGTCTCAGCGTTTCTCCTTGGGTTTATCCTGCCTGGGACTCTGCGCTGCCTGGATTTGGGTGGCTATTTCCCTTCCCATGTTAGGGAAGTTTTTGACTATAATCTTTTAATATGTTTTCTTGGGTCCTTTCTCTTCTCCTTCTGGGACCCCTGTAATGGGAATGTTGTTGCGTCTAATGTTGTCCCAGAGGTCTCTTAGGCTGTCTTCATTTCTTTTCATTCTTTTTTCTTTATTCTGTTCCGTGGCAGTGAATTCCACCATTCTGTTCCAGGTCATTTATCCATTTTTCTGCCTCAGTTTTTCTGCTATTGATTCCTTCTAGCGTATTTTTCATTTCAGTTTTTGGATTGTTTTTCTCTATTTGTTCTTTAATTCTTCTAGGTCTTTGTTAAACATTTCTTGCATCTTCTCAATATTTGCCTCCATTCTTTTTCCAGCCTCCTGGATCATCTTTACTATCATTATTCTGAATTCTTTTCTGGAAGGTTGCCTATCTCCACTTAATTTAGTTGTTTTTCTGGGTTTTTATCTGTTCCTTCATCAGGTTCATAGTCCTCTGCCTTTTCATTTTGTCTACCTTTCTGTGAATGTGGTTTTCATTCCACAGGCTGCCAGATTGTAGTTCTTTATGCTTCTGCTGTCTGCCCACTGGTGGATGAGGCTATCTAAGAGACTGGTGCAAGCTTCCTGATGGGAGTGGGTAGAACTGGGTGTTGCTCTGGTGGGCAGAGCTCAGTAGAACTTTAATCTGCTTGTCTAACGATGGGTGTGGGCTGAGTTCCCTCCCTGTTGTTGTTTGGCCTGAGGTGACCCAGCACTGGAGCCTACAGGCTCTTTGGCCGGGCTAATGGTGGACTCTGGGAGGGCTCACGCCAAGGAGTTCTTCCCAGAACTTCTGCTGCCAGTGTCCTTGTCCCCACGGGGTGAGCCACAGCTGCCCTCTGGCTCCGCAGGAGACCCTCCAACACTAGCAGGTAGGTCTGTTTCAGTCTCCCATGGGGTCACTGCTCCTTCCCCCTCGGTTCTCATGCACACACTACTTTGTGTGTGCCCTCCAAGAGTGGAGTCTCTGTTTCCCCCAGTCCTGGCAAAGTCCTGCAGTCAAATCCTGCTAGCCTTCAAAGTCTGATTCCTGGGAATTCCTCCTCCCATTGCCAGACCCCCAGCTTGGGAAGCCTGATGTGGGGCTCAGAACCTTCACTCCAGTGGGTGGACTTCTGTGGTATAATTGTTCTCCATTTTGTGAGTCACCCATTCAGCGGTTATGGGATTTGATTTTATTGTGATTGTGCCCCTTCTACCGTCTCATTGCAGCTTCTCCTTTGTCTTTGGATGTGGGGTATCTTTTTTGGTGAGTTCCAGTGTTTTCCTATTGATGATTGTTCAGCAGTCAGTTGTGATTCTGGTGCTCTCACAAGAGGGAGTGAGCACACGTCCTTCTACTCCACCATCTTGAACCAATCTCCAGTGTCTACATTTTTGATATATTAATTGTCGTGGTCACTTTATCCAAAGTTTACTGATCTATGACCACTAAACTAAGCACTAAAAGGAAATTACTTTGTCTAGCTAAGCCAAAAAAGATTATTTTACATTTAGTTTTAATGTCACTTAGGATTCTTCCTAAAGGCTTGTGAACCTTCACCTTCTTTTAATAAGGCTTCATAATAAGGTCCCCTGAGAGTGAAATCATCTGAGCAGAATGTGCCTGTGTCTTAAAATCTGATAAACATCACTTCATGGTATTTAGGAGATTAAAAGAGACTTAAAACACGTAAATGTTACTTTCAGGTTATTACAGCCAAGGAGGCCTGTGGCCCAGCTATCCAAACATCTTAGCTTCAGCAAGTTGTGAGCAGCGGGTTAGCCAAATTGGCTAGCCCACTTTAAGACTGACTGTACTGTCTTTTGAGTTGACCTTTAACTTATGATATAGAATATAATTGTTACATCTCTGAGGCACATTTATCTGTCCCTTTGCCCCAACACTAATTCATCATCTGCTTTATAGTATTTCCACTCAGATGTCACCATCAAACACACTGGAGGCTACTAAATGATGTGATTTCCTAATCAGTGACATTAGTTTATATCTCCTTATTAAGATACCCATTAAATTCATACTGGGAGAGATAACATGAACACTAATGCACTTTACATCTTCCATCAGTGCTTTTTTATTTATTTCTATAAAGGAGTTATTAATATCTGAATTTAAGAGTACAAGAGAATGCAAAGCTTTTAGTAATGTTCTACAATCTTTTACTCTGGTAAGATGTGGAAGATGTGAAAAGCAAAGACATTCATTATTATGTTGTCATTTTTATTCTCTCTCCCTCTCTAAAACATAGCCATTAAAATATACATAATACCACTTATTTTAAAAGTTAGTTAATATCTTACTTTCATATAATCTCCTTCTAATTTTAATTTGAAACTCAGAATATATACAGAATTTTGTGTGCCTTTTGAATATGATGGCCAAAAAGTATAATTGAATGTACTGTACTAGGCTCTGGTAGGTGAGGGTACAAGAAGATGCCCCTATGAAAATTAGTCCACATGTATGTAAAATCTAACTATTCTGATGAATTCCCCACTGAACTGCTTTAACCAAGAGAGATATTCAGTAAATATCTGTCCATTTCCATTCATTAGCATAGGCATTTGAGACAATTGAAAAAGTGGCTAATGAGACTTTCCATTTGAGGAATCCATAAGCTACTGCCTTCAGGGCCTATGGCAGCAACATGGTACTCTTTGTTTTGCTGTGGGTTTTTGCTATTAATGCTTTTTCAAAACTGGTAATATGAAGTAAAGAATACCAAGAAGTGGCACTTTGGCAAATCTGTTAGCACATACACTTCTATTAGTCTTACTATCAACATCATTACCTTCCACCTTTGGTCCTCATTCTTAGTGTGTTATTATCCCAGGTGCAGAAAGAGAAAGTTAGGCAGTGGCAGCCTTTTTAGTTTGCTACTTGTATCAAACTTTCTCTCCTGTGAGTAAAACACAATGTCTTAGACTCACTGTATTTAATTTTATATTAACATTCTCTTCCCCCCCAAATAATCACATGGTTCAATACTAGTACCCACATTTACTAGAGCTGCATTAGTTTGGATTTAACAAGAAGCAGAATTCAAGAGGGGATTAGATGGACAAACGATTTATTGAAAGAGGGAGTGGAGGAAGGTGGGAAGAGCCTTCAGACTGCAATGCAGATATGACACTTGTAGAAGGAGAGAGGGAAGGAAGGAGAACTAAGTAGGAAGATTCTTGGACTGCAACTCAGTTCTAAGAAAGGTTCATCCAGGTTGATGGGAAATCTTCAAGCCAAAGTTGCCCATTGTGGGAGTCCCTTGTTTCACCGAAGTGGACCTACCTCAGCAGCATTGCTGTGCACAGTCATTGGCTGGGAGCAGCCTGTAGGAAGTTTGGCATGAATTCAGTGAGGATCCAGAGGTGCCGTAGCTGAAGCCATCAGCCTGCATGTATATACCCTGCTGCAGAAGATCTAAGGGACACATTTTATGGCTTCCATACCAGTTCATGACTTCAGATAAATTTAGCACCTACTGCCAATACAGGGTTATTGTAAAGGTTAAATAATGTATTTTAAAGCCTTGGAACATGATAATAATAAATGTTAGCTCTTTTTCTGCCTCCCCACCCTCTACTTCTAATAGAATGTGATAATTTTCTAACTTACTTTACTTAGAAGAATATCATTAGGGTAGAAAATGTGCCAAGGTTGTCTATAGCAGTGCTACTCTAAGTGTGTTCTCCAGACCAGCACGTTACCAGTCTGCAGCAAAAGTAAGGAACTTGTACCAAATGTAAGTCAGCTATGTCAATAAACACACTACTTAGTCCAGGTGCAATTTTTTTTTCATATCAAGACAGTGAAGGAAGCACTGTGTTTAGTTATATTCCAGCACAGGCTCCTTATTTAATGCGTATTGGCACTTTGAGTAGCGTTGGGGTTTAGTCAAATATAAGAAGCAAAATATAATATCCTTTTAAAAGTCAGATTTTCTTTTTCACTCTATATGCGACTGCATTATATATATTTCTGCTTGTCTGCTACCGAGGAAACCAGTCAAAGCTGGGCATTGGCAATTCACGTTACTTATGTCAGTGGCAGCCAATGGCACTGTTAGCATTTGTCAGCTTCAGGGCCTGTGACCAAATATCAAAAGTAGGCAGGTTTGTCACTGTCATATTTCTAGGCTCTTTTTCCCAACTCATTTACTAGCAAATATTCATTGACCTTCCACCACCTGCCAGATACCATGTGCCTGCTGACGCCCAGTGTTCTCACACTGCTGTGTTACAGCCTTGCGAGCCCCCGACCAAAATCTACTTTCCCACACAGTTCCATGGAACTGAAAGTTCCATTCCCTCAGTAATACAAAGGTGACTTTACCTCCTAATTACATATTTGCAATTTAAAATTTGAGCCTCTTACTGGAATGATATAAAACACATTTTTGAACTGTGGATGCACTACCTTATTCCATGAGCTGTAATCTTTCTTTAGTTCTGTTCACTATATATACCAGAAATACTTGTCATCACACATCTGTAAAGCTGCTGACCTCTGCCCTAAAGTGGGTGTTGAATTTTCCCACAACCTTTTACTTTGGTAACCTTCTGCCAAGGAATGACCGTGGGCATGGAGACATGAATCCAGGAAGCCAATCAGACCTGTCCCTTGTATGTAAGGATTTAAAGTATTGGCTGTATATTGTTTTTAATTGCAGGCATCCTTTGATATTTGAAACTAATTAGATGGAGGCTTGGTGTATTTTTTTCCTGTGTATTCCCAGATCTTTGATGGTTTGTTAACATGATGTAGTAGACTAGGAGTATCTACATTGGCCTTCAGACTTTCGAAAACTAAAGTGCATGTTTCATAAAATTAAAGTGTCCCAAGAGTCAGTTAATATAAAGCAATATTTTACCAAGGTCATAAGTGATTTAATATGAAAGATCATATTTTATTGTAACCATAACAGACTTAACAAAACCTAGGCAGGCAAATTGCTGGTTTAGAAATGATCTGAACTTATTTTTCCCAAAAAAACAAAACCCACGAGATTGTGTATATAAGGCAACAGGCATTATTTCACTGATCCCCGAGGTTGTGGATCTAGCAGCAACTATTATAGTGTGCTTTGTTTTTATTATTGCTCTGTTTAGTTAGTCATCCAAATTCTAGCCATTTCTGTTTATAGCAAGATATAGCATATAGCCCAGGCAGCACAGCTAGTCATACCTTTTTATTGATGTAATTTGACTTATTTTGGTTCCTTTCCTAGTGTCTAACATTTTGTGAAGCCCTGACATAAATTATTGGCTTGTATAACCCACTGCATCACCTTCACCCAGAGATTTGCTGCCTATGCAGTTCCTTAATTTTCAAGTGTGCGAGATTTATTTTTCCTTACTGAGTCCTAATGTTTCTGCATGCACATGCACACATGCTTGTGAATGTGTGTGGGTACATAGGAATGCCAGTGAGAAAGTCAAACATATTCTTGGTTAATTCCTGCATGAGATTCTGGAGAAATCTTTAAACTTACAGATACTGGTTGCTGTGTTCTCAGATTGACTTGATCATGAACAATATGGTGGTATTTTTAAATTTTTGTTCCAGTTTTGCTTATTTTTCCAAGGAATTCTGACTAATCAGGACGCTACACTTCATCTCCTCAGTGAATACTTATTGACTGCATAGCTGACCAATTGATATTCCCTAAGCCAATGTAAATGCGTGAGATACTCTTACAAGTGTTGTGTATCAGACAAGGCACTTCAGTCCTCATAAGACCCTATAAGATAGAAGTAATTGTCTCCACTTTAAAAATGAGGACTTTGAAGCTCAGAAAACGTAAACACCTTACCCAAAGTCATACAATTTATAAATGAAGGATCATTTATAAACTGATCATTTATCAAAAGACCTTTATGTATATTATTTTATTTGATCCTCATAACAGTCCTGGGGGTAGACAAAATAAATTCTTTTCTATGCTGTTGAGTACGTGGTCACTACAGTGGACCTAGTTCAGTCCAGTACTGTCCTCTGAACTCTGATATTACTTGGCATTTGTTTAAAGTTTATAGGCCAGTAATGGCATTGGTAACACCATTGTAGTGCCCCTGTGGTTTCCCGGTGGATAGTTTTTGTTAAGTGATTCTCTGTTGTCTCCAAGGTAGAGTCCCAGCTCAGATACTTGCTGTTCATGTAAGCACTCTTTTTTTTTTTTTAAACATCTTTATTGGAGTATAATTGCTTTACAATGGGGTGTTAGTTTCTGCTTTACAACAAAGTGAATCAGTTATACATATACATATGTTCCCATATCTCTTCCCTCTTGCGTCTCCCTACCTCCCACCCCCCTAGGTGGTGACAAACCACCTAGCTGATCTCCCTGTGCCATGCGGCTGCTTCCCACTAGCTATCCACCCTACGTTTGGTAGTCTGTATATGTCCATGCCACTCTCTCACTTCATCACAGCTTACCCTTCCCCCTCCCCATATCCTCAAGTCCATGCTCTAGTAAGTCTGTGTTTTATTCCCATCCTACCCCTAGTCTCTTCATGACATTTTTTTTCTTAGATTCCATATATATGTGTTAGCATATGGTATTTGGTTTTCTCCTTCTGACTTACTTCACTCTGTATGACAGACTCCAGGTCCATCCACCTCACTACAAATAACTCAGTTTCATTTCTTTTTTATGGCTGAGTAATATTCCATTGTATATATGTGCCACATCTTCTTTATCCATTCATCTGTCAATGGACACTTAGGTTGCTTCCATGTCCTGGCTATTGTAAATAGAGCTGCAGCGAACATTTTGGTACATGACTCTTTTTGAATTATGGTTTTCTCAGGGTATATGCCCAGTGGTGGGATTGCTGGGTCATATGGTAGTTCTATTTGTAGTTTTTAAGGAATCTCCAAACTGTTCTCCATAGTGGCTGTATAAATTTACATTCCCACCAGCAGTGCAAGAATGTTCCCTTTTCTCCACACCCTCTCCAGCATTTATTGTTTCTAGAGTTTTTGATGATGGCCATTCTGACCGGTGTGAGATGATATCTCATTGTAGTTTTGATTTGCATTTCTCTAATGATTAATGATGTTGAGCATTCTTTCATGTGTTTGTTGACAATCTGTATATCTTCTTTGGAGAAATGTCTGTTTAGTTCTTCTGCCCATTTTTGGATTGGGTTGTTTTTTTGTTATTGAGCTGCATGAGTTGCTTGTAAATTTTGGAGATTAATCCTTTGTCAGTTGCTTCATTTGCAAATATTTTCTCCCATTCTGAGGGTTGTCTTTTGGTCTTCTTTATGGTATCCTTTGCTGTGCAAAAGCTTTTTAGTTTCATTAAGTCCCATTTGTTTATTTTTGTTTTTATTTCCATTTCTCTAGGAGGTGGGTCAAAAAGGATCTTGCTGTGATTTATGTCATAGAGTGTTCTGCCTATGTTTTCCTCTAAGAGTTTGATAGTGTCTGGCCTTACATTTAGGTCTTTAACCCATTTTGAGTTTAGTTTTGTGTGTGGTGTTAGAGAGGGTTCTAATTTCATACTTCTACATGTACCTGTACAGTTTTCCCAGCACCACTTATTGAAGAGGCTGTCTTTTCTCCACTGTATATCCTTGCCTCCTTTATCAAAGATAAGGTGACCCTATGTGTGTGGGTTTATCTCTGGGCTTTCTATTCTGTTCCGTTGATCTCTATTTCTGTTTTTGTGCCAGTACCATACTGTCTTGATTACTGTAGCCTTGTAGTATAGTCTGAAGTCAGGGAGCCTGATTCCTCCAGCTCCATTTTTCGTTCTCAAGATTGCTTTGGCTATTCGAGGTCTTTTGTGTTTCCATACAAATTGTGAAATTTTTTGTTCTAGTTCTGTAAAAAATGCTAGTGGTAATTTGATAGGGATCGCATTGAATCTGTAGATTGCTTTGGGTAATAGAGTCATTTTCACAATGTTGATTCTTCCAATCCAAGAACATGATATATCTCTCCATCTATTTGTATCATCTTTAATTTCATTCATCAGTGTCTTATAATTTTCTGCATACAGGTGTTTTGTCTCCTTAGGTAGGTTTATTCCTAGATATTTTATTCTTTTTGTTGCAATGGTAAATGGGAGTGTTTTCTTAATTTCACTCTCAGATTTCTCATCATTAGTGTATAAGAATACCAGAGATTTCTGTGCATTAATTTTGTATCCTGCAACTTTACCAAATTCATTGATTAGCTCTAGTAGTTTTCTGGTAGCATCCTTAGGATTCTCTATGTATAGTATCGTGTCATCTGCAAACAGTGACAGCTTTACTTCTTCTTTTCTGATTTGAATTCCTTTTATTTCTTTTTCTTCTCTGATTGCTGTGGCTAAAACTTCAAAAACTATGTTAAATAATAGTGGTGAGAGTGGGCAACCTTGTCTTGTTCCTGATCTTGGTTTAATGGTTTCAGTTTTTCACCATTGAGGACAATGTTGGCTGTGGGTTTGTCATATATGGCCTTTAATATGTTGAGGAAAGTTCCCTGTATGCCTACTTTCTGCAGGGTTTTTATCATAAATGAGTGTTGAATTTTGTCGAAAGCTTTCCCTGCATCTATTGAGATGATCATATGGTTTTTCTCCTTCAGTCTGTTGATATGGTGTATCACGTTGATTGATTTGCGTATATTGAAGAATCCTTGCATTCCTGGAATAAACCCCACTTGATCATGGTGTATGATCCTTTTAATGTGCTGTTGGATTCTGTTTGCTAGTATTTCGTTGAGGATTTTTGCATCTATGTTCATCAGTGATATTGGCCTGTAGTTTTCTTTCTTTGTGACGTCTTTGTTTGGTTTTGGTATCAGGGTGATGGTGGCCTCGTAGAATGAGTTTGGGAGTGTTCCTCCCTCTGCTATCTTTTGGAAGAGTTTGAGAAGGATAGGTGTTAGCTCTTCTCTACATGTTTGATAGAATTCGCCTGTGAAGCCATCTGGTCCTGGGCTCTTGTTTGTTGGAAGATTTTTAATCACAGTTTCAATTTCAGTGCTTGTCATTAGTCTGTTCATATTTTCTATTTCTTCCTGGTTCAGTCTCGGCAGGTTGTGCATTTCTAAGAATTTCTCCATTTCTTCCAGGTTGTCCATTTTCTTGGCATAGAGTTACTCGTAGTAATCTCTAATAATCTTTTGTATTTCTGCAGAGTCAGTTGTTACATCTCCTTTTTCATTTCTAATTCTATTGATTTGAGTCTTCTCCCTTTTTTTCTTGATGAGTCTGGCTAGTGGTTTATCAATTTTGTTTATCTTCTCAAAGAACCAGCTTTTAGTTTTATTAATCTTTGCTATTGTTTCCTTCATTTCTTTTTCATTTATTTCTGATCTGATCTTTATGATTTCTTTCCTTCTGCTAAATTTGGGGTTTTTTTGTTCTTTCTCTAATTGCTTTCGGTGCAAGGTTAGGTTGTTTGAGATGTTTCCTGTTTCTTAAGTTAGGATTGTATTGCTATAAAATTCCCTCTTAGAACTGCTTTTGCTGAATCCTATAGATTTTGAGTCATTGTGTCTCCATTGTCATTTGTTTCTAGGTATTTTTTGATTTACTCCTTCATTTCTTCAGTGATCACTTTGGTATTAAGTAGTGTATTGTTTAACCTCCATGTGTTTGTATTTTTTACAGATCTTTTCCTACAATTGATATCTAGTCTCATAGTGTTGTGGTCGGAAAAGATACTTGATACGATTTCAATTTTCTTAAATTTACCAAGGCTAGATTTGTGACCCAAGATATCATATAACCTGGAGAATGTTCCATGAGCACTTGAGAAAAATGTGTATTCTGTTGTTTTTGGATGGAATGTCCTATAAATATCAGTTAAGTCCATGTTGTTTAATGTATCATTTAAACTTGTGTTTCCTTATTTATTTTCATTTTGGATGATCTGTCCATTGGTGAAAGTGGGGTGTTAAAGTCCCCTACTATGATTGTGTTACTGTCGATTTCCCCTTTTATGGCTGTTAGTATGTGCCTTATGTATTGAGGTGCTCCTATGTTGGGTGCATAAATATTTACAATTGTTATATCTTCTTCATGGATCGATCCCTTGATCATTATGTAGTGTCCTTCTTTGTCTCTTGTAATAGTCTTTATTTTAAAGTCTATTTTGTCTGATATGAGAATTGTTACTCCAGCTTTCTTCTGATTTCCATTTGCATGGAATATCTTTTTCCATCCCCTCACTTTCAGTCTGTATGTGTCCCTAGGTCTGAAGTGGGTCTCTTGTAGACAGCATATATACGGGTCTTGTTTTTGTATCCATTCAGCCAGTCTGTGTCTTTTGGTGGGAGCATTTAATCCATTTACATTTAAGGTAATTATCAATATGTATGTTCCTATTACCATTTACTTAATTGTTTCGGGTTGTTCTTGTAGGTGTTTTCCTTCTCTTGTGTTTCTTGCCTAGAGAAGTTCCTTTAGCATTTGTTGTAAAGCTGGTTTGGTGGTGCTGAACTCTCTCAGCTTTTGCTTGTTTGTAAAGGTTTTAATTTCTCCATCAAATCTGAATGAGATCCTTGCTGGGTAGAGTAATCTTGATTGTAGGTTTTTTTCCTTCATCACTTTAAATATGTACTGCCACTCCCTTCTGGCTTGTAGAGTTTCTGCTGAAAGATCAGATGTTAACCTTATGGGGATCCCCTTCTGTGTTATTTGTTGTTTTTCCCTTGCTGCTTTTAATATGTTTTCTTTGTATGTAATTTTTGACAGTTTGATTATTATGTGTCTTGGCGTGTTTCTCCTTGGATTTATCCTGTATGGGACACTCTGTGCTTCCTGGATTTGATTGACTATTTCCTTTCCCATATTAGGGAAGTTTTCAACTATAATCTCTTCAAATATTTTCTCAGTCCCTTTCTTTTTCTCTTCTTCTTCTCGGACCCCTATGATTCGAATGTTGGTGCATTTAATGTTGTCCCAGAGGTCTCTGAGACTGTCCTCAGTTCTTTTCATTCTTTTTTCTTTCTTCTGCTCTGCAGTAATTATTTCCACTATTTTATCTTCCAGGTCATTTGTCTGTTCTTCTGCCTCAATTATTCTGCTATTGATCCCATCTAGAGTATTTTTAATTTCATTTATTGTGTTGTTCATCATTGCTTGCTTCCTCCTTAGTTCTTCTAGGTCATTGTTAAATGTTTCTTGCATTTTCTCTATTCTATTTCTAAGATTTTGGACCATCTTTACTATCATTATTCTGAATTCTTTTTCAGGTAGACTGCCTATTTCCTCTTCATTTGTTAGGTCTGGTGGGTTTTTACCTTTCTCCTTCATGTGCTGTGTGTTTTTCTGTCTTTTCATTTTGCTTATCTTGCTGTGTTTGGGCTCTCCTTTTTGCAGGCTGCAGGTTCGTAGTTCATGTTGTTTTTGGTGTCTGTCCCCAGTGGCTAAGGTTGGTTCAGTGGGTTGAGTATGTTTCCTGGTTGAGGGAACTAGTGCCTGTGTTTTGGTGGATGAGGCTGGATCTTGTCTTTCTGGTGGGCAGGTCCACGTCTGTTGGTGTGTTTTGTGGTTTCTGTAGCCTTATTATGATTTTAGGCAGTGTCTCTGCTAATGGATGGGGCTGTGTTCCTGTCTTGCTAGTTGTTTGGCATAGGGTGTTCAGCACTGTAGCTTGCTGGTCATTGAGTGAAGCTGGGTCTTAGTGTTGACATGGAGATCTCTGGGAGATTTTCGCTGTTTGATATTACATGGATCTGGGAGGTCTCTTGTGGACCAGTGTCCTGAAGTTGGTTATCCCACCTCAGAGGCACAGCCCTGACGCCTGGCTGGAGCACCAAGAGCCTTTAATCCACACGGCCAGGCGCAAACCCATCTCTCCCAGCTTTCCCAGAATTCAGCTTTTTGAAGTCGGCTTAGCTACCACTCATCCGTCTGCTTTTCAGCTTCCAAAATTTTGTTGCTGTTATAACCTTTCCTATTTTCTCTCTTTGTTGTATTTACATATAAGCATGATACATACAGGGGATAATAATTTAAAACATTACTGTCTTCTCATTAGAAACAATGGAAGCATAAAGATAGAAAACCCCATTACTGACATGTTATTGGAGTTTGGGGAGGTTGCAAAAGTAAATGTACTGGGTGGTGCAGTCATTAAGAATCCGCCTGCCAATGCAGGGGACATGGGTTCGAGCCCTGGTCCGGGAAGATCCCACATGCCATGGAACAATTAAGCCCATGCACCATAACTACTGAGCCTACACTCTAGAGCCCATGAGCCACAACTACTTAGCCCACATGCCACAACTACTGAAACCCGTGTGCCCTAGAGCCCATGCTCTGCCACAAGAGAAGCCACCGCAATCAGAAGTCCATGCACTGCAACAAAGAGTAGCCTCCGCTCGACACACCTAGAGAAGGCCCACGCACAGCAACGAAGACCCAACGCAACCAGAAATAAATAAAAATCTTTTAAAAAGTAAATGTACATGTTTCAGTCTTCCATCTTAACCCACAAGTCCCCAAAAGAAGTTTTTAAATGAAGGAAGCGTTTTTTTGTTTGTTTTGCGGTATGCGGGCCTCTCACTGTTGTGGCCTCTCCCACTGCAGAGCACAGGCTCCAGACACTCAGGCTCAGCCATGGCTCACGGGCCTAGCCGCTCCACAGTGTGTGGGATATTCCCGGACTGGGGCACGAACCTGTGTCCCCTGCATCAGCAGGCCGACCCTCAACCACTGCGCCACCAGGGAAGCCCTGAAGGAAGATTTTTTAAAGGTGTAAGAAACCAGTGAACTTTAAAATATTCTTATTTTAACCTAATTCAGCCTGATTTTGTTGCATTTCCAACAGTAGAAGAATGAGATCCAAATACAGCTAGTGAATGTCTCAAAGCCACAACCAGGCTTTTTGACTATTTGTCTTTTCCTGTCAAGACTTAAAATCCAGAGAGTCACAAAACCTAGAGATCGGAGACATTTCCTCTAATTTCCAGCATTTTTCTGCAGTATTCCTAAGAGTTATTCCTTGTGCTCCTTAAAACTATTTGATGAGGAATGTATTACCTTCTGAGACAGTTCATAAATTTATTCTGTGAAAATAGGGGGGAAGTAGGTTAGAAAGTTGGTTCTGTCACTCTGTAATGTTTATCCATAATATCCATGTTATAAAAACAGTATCCTGGGAACAGCGTTATTTGATATTCATGGCTTTAAATCAGATAGACTAGAGTTTTATTGGTTTTATCAGTTGTGTAACCTTTAGGAATTACTTAACACTCTGAAGCTGTATCGTCATCTGTGAAGCAAAGATTAAATACAGTCGGCCCATCTCGTCCATAGGTTTGGCATCCGTGGATACAGTGGGCCCATGTAGGGACTTGAGCAACTTTGGATTTTGGTATCTGCACGGTTCCTGGAACCAATCCCCCACTGATACCGAGGGACATCTGTAATACCTTGAGGGTTTATAAACTTTAAATAAGACACAGTATTAAAGGACCTGGCAAAGAGCTTGGCACATAGAAGCTGAACACTAAATGATATCCATTTTTCTTCTTACTGGTTCAATCAGGGAAAGCTTTTCAGTGTATAACATTTCGACTATACCTGAAGAGAGGGTAAGATTTTAATAGATAAGCCAGAGGTGGAGACCTTCCTGGAAGGATAGACCTTCCAGACTGAAGGAATAGCATGACAAAGCCATAGCTGTATCAAAGAATCAAGATCTGAGGCTTATTTAAGGAATGGCAAGTATTTTTAGGTGTTTGGATTATAGAGCACATGAAAGGCTACAGCATAATGTGAGTGAGGCTAGGAAGGTTTTGACGTAGGACACCTCAGCAAGAAAATTAAAAAGCTGGTGTTCTCGGGGCTTCCCTGGTGGCGCAGTGGTTGAGAATCCGCCTGCCGATGCAGGAGACACGGGTTCGTGCCCTGGTCCGGGAAGATCCCACATGCCGTGGAGCAACTAAGCCCGTGAGCCATGGCCGCTAGGCCTGCGCGTCCGGAGCCTGTGCTCCGCAATGGGAGAGGCCACAACAGTGAGAGGCCCGCATACCGCAAAAAAAAAAAAAAGCTGGTGTTCTCACATATTGCAGCATTTAGTGAGACACAGACAAAGAAAGGATTCATTGGGAAATCAAGGCTCCTTTCTCTGTTAAAGCTTACTTAACCTGATAGAGATCAAAGTTATAATGGAAGTTATTGATAATCCTGGAAAAATGTATGTTACATATGTAGTTACTCTAAACAAGTCAAGAACATAAGTAAAGAATATGTCCAAGAGAAGACGATTGCTATCTTCATATTTCAAAGGCTGTCAGGGGAAGAAGGAGTAAAATTAAACCTTGCTGATGGATTAGATTAATACAAATAGGTAGGAATCAGAAAGAGGGAGTTCTTAGTTCATATGAGAAATAATTTTTATCAGAACTACCCAACAATGAAATGAAAAGCTTGGGATGAATTAAGTATCTAGTCATTAGAGGTGTACATACTAAAGCTAGATGATTGTTAAAGATGCCGTAGAAAATGGGACTGTTCTTTGAAAAGGTAAAAGCAAGTGCCTTCTAAGGTTATGCTCTACTCCATATGGTTCTGTGCCTGACCAGAGCTCTTACATTATCTAGGTATAAACCTTGTATCAAGCTTTGCCCACAGCAAGCTATTCCACAAACTAAAACCTTGAGGACTGTTAAAAACACCCTGAGGCAGTGCCGTCCTTTAGTCAACTGTTTAAACTGCTTCAAAGAGTTCCTTCCAGTAGCCCTCACTAGAGCAGACTCCTGATGGTGCCTTAACCAGGGACTTCTCCACAGTTCTGTTGAACACAGTGGGACAGTCTCACCCAAGTGAAGCCTTTGGTGCTACTCGATGGACCTCAAGGACATCCCCGCCCAAACAAGAGCCTCCAGACTCTTGAGACAGTGCTTGTCATCCCCTTGCAAACCCCTAGTAGCTACAAAATGCTTTCTTTCTCTTAGTGTTAACTGAAACTTGAGCCCCTTCCATTGGAGACTTGTTTTTTGACACTCCACAAGAACAAGAAGGTGATAAAGATGGAGAGAGGGATGGGTAGTTTATACATTTCTCCAGACCATTACTTTTCCCTCCTTGTGTAAAACCATCATTCCTTCTTTGGAGCTGTTTAACTGTTCAACTACTCCATCACACCTAATCTTGAACATCTGATATGCTGGTTACTTCTTTGGGGCACTCAGAACTTGGAACCTTGCTTAAGGTCTTCCTTTCTAGGCCACTGCTCGTATAATAACCATGTTTTACCCTAATCTCATCCCCTGTCTTTTCCATACCAAACTGTGTGCTGTTTCCCATGTTCTCTCTTGCTTCTGTGCTTTTATGCACACAGTTTCCTCTATTTGGAATACTGTTTCCCTACTCTTTCACCTAATAAAATCCAGCTTGCACTGTGTGGCCATATAGGTTATTACTTCCTTATCACTTCCTTTCCAAACATACTTGTCTCCCCTAGACTTGGTTAGGCGTCCTTTCTCTGTGTTCCTATAATTTTCTCTAATGTGATATTTATTATTCTTTAACATATTTATGTTTCTGATTTTTAAATGTCTTTTCCATTATATTATTATTACCCAGAAAGCAGGAGCTGCCTCTTCTTTATTTTATAACTCCAACCCATGGCCTAGCACATAGAAGGTGTTCAGTATCTATTGGCAGAATGCATACATGATTCCAGCTGGTTGTCCTTTTTGTGCCTATACAAGACTGAAGGTGGAACAAAAAGGAGTAGACTAGGTCCTATTACTGTAGCTAGTTTATATCTAGCTCAAATTCTGTTTGGAATATATATATTCATACTAGTTAAATAAATAAATACACACAATGATGGACTTAGGTTCACAACGTAATTCTGCCCTTTACCTCCTGTTGTTTTACGCTTTCTTCCTTATAACCCTACACTGTCACCCCACTTTTCTGTTTCTGCCAATTTTCCAATCCCCTTACTTCAGCCCTTTGGCATTTCTTATCTTCAGAATATTGTGAATATGTCACTTACCTTGGATGTTTTCTTTTTGGTGAGTCCTGTCTTTTAAGGGTATAGAACAGCGGTCCCCAACCTTTTTGGTACTAGGGACCGGTTTCATGGAAGACAATTTTTCCACAGGTGGGGCGGGGCAGGGGGAAATGGTTCAGGCAGTAATGCGAGGGATGGTTCATGTGGTAATGCGAGCGATGGGGAGTGACGGGGAGCGGCAGATGAAGCTTCGCTCGCTCACCCGCTACTCATCTCGGGCTGTGTGGCCCAGCTCCTAACAGGCTGCAGACCAATACCAGGGGTGGGGGACCCCTGTTATAGAATGTTACATTTAAGACATGTCTGACTCAACTGAGACCAAAAATAACAACATATAGGCTTCACTAAAGGAAGTTAGGAGAAAAACTAGTAATGAATGAAGCAGAAAAATAAGGTGCATCATTAATGGTTAAGTGTAAAAAAACAGTAATGTTCTTAGGAATAGCTGTTGAGGAAAGGGGATGAGAACTAACAACTTTAAGATCCTTATAACTCACAGACTGTGTTGAGAGTTTTACATACATTATTTATTCCATACAAAAACCCTGAAGCAGATGTTGTTACATGTATTATGTAGATGAGGAACCAGAGGTTCAGAGGGGTTTAGTAACTTGCTCAAGGTCACAAAGGTGTTAACTTGCAAACCTGGAATTCCAACCCAAGACCTTTTCACTTTTTAGTTCCTCTCCGTTACCACTTCATATATTTTAAATTGGCTTTTTATTAGATTATTTTTGATTTAAGAATTTTAGAAGTTAGCTAGGAAGTTAACGTGAAAGTGGCAGTTTGAAGATAGAAGATCATGTGGTTTAATAACCTTGGAATAGTCCTTGGAACAGCTAATTGGTTTGATGGGGTGGTTTTGTGTCATAACCTGTTCAAAGATTATTAACTAATAGTGCCAGAGAGCAATATTTAAATAGCACATGGAGCTCTCATTTACCAAATCTCTTGATGGAAATTTTAACACAATCTAAAATTTGTGCCCTTTTTTTGTATCTTTTTTTTTTTTTTTGGACAGTTGTCCAAAATGGTTCATGCCTGCTTAGATGATTAACACATTATATAAACTTCATTTTCAATGTACTTTGTCCAGAAGAAAATTGTATTCACGCTCTATTGTGAGAAATTAAATAAAATGATTCCTTGGCCAATTTGCTTCTCTTCCCCTCGACACTCCCCAGCACGTGCGCGCGCACGCGCGCGCACACACACACACACACACACACACACACACACACACACACATATATTCATGTAATGCACTTACCTGCCTGTAAGTTTCACTTAGATTCATTCCTCCATCTCCACTGATTTGCCTGTTTTCCTACTATTTACTGCCCAGCTTAGCTCAGCTCACTTTTGTCAGATTATGGCTTAGCTCCCAACACTTCAAGAAAGTTTTTCCCATGGAGATTTCTCCATAAATCAAATAAGCAAATTTGGATTTCACCCCTGCAGTCTGCAACTCAATTCCCCCCCAAAAGTTTATTAATTACCATGCACCTGGCATAATGTTAGTTGGCTGGCATTTAATGATAAATAAAATAGATCTGTGCTATTAACATAGTCTTATTGTAGGTATTGTATAAGGTGTATGGGAGCAAATTATTTAATCTTTCTGTATCTCAGTTTCTTCATCTATAATATGGGGACAATAATAAGTACCTGCTTTGTTACAGTTCTTACAACGATGATTGCATGAGTTAGTATTTGTATAGTACTTAAGACAGGGCCTAGCATATAGAAAATGCTATAGAATTGTTTTTATTTACCAAAACAAAACTGAACATTGCAATACTTTATCTAGTTCTAAAAAATCCTATTGGTATCTACTAGTATCATAATAAATTTATAGATTAGTTTATAGGAAAATATCATTTTTATAATAACAAATCTTCCTATCCAAGAACAGGGTGAATTTCCATTTGTTAAGACCTTCTTTTGCATCCCTTAATAGGATATTAAGGTTTTCATCATATAGATCTCACCATTTGGTTATTTTTGTTTCTAGGTATTTTATCTTTGTTGCTGTTTAAACTAGCACCATGTAAGAGACTATTACATTAGTCTGATTCAATATTATTTATATAAAGGAAGACTACTGATTTTTGTTTTTAAATTTTCTACTGAATTTGTGATGAGTCTTCAGTTGGTTTGCTTGGATTTTCTAAATGTGTAATCATATCATCTCTAAAAATGGATCATTTTACCTCTTTTTCCCCAATTTTATAGCTAACTCTCTTATCTAATTTGTATTAATTAACTATGGTATTAGTGAATAGCCTTATTTTATTTATATTGTAATTTTTGACTTATGACCATTATACTTGACAAAGATTATTATATACGACCTGGTGTGCTTTCCCAGTTTGATAAACAAGGTCACTTAATGCTGTGCTTTGCTTTAACAACCAAAGATTTCATCCTGTTCTGAACTAGTTATTCATGTATTTTTTAGTTTTTCAGTGTGTCTTCCATAAATTTGAACATCCACATTTGGCTCTTAGCCTGACAGGATCTTGCAAAATATTTTAGAGAACGATAGTCTCTGGAGAATAAAAGTTCAGACTCCTCAAAATAAAGTTAGGGATAATTCTTCAGTGTCTCAAACGCCATCCCCTTGAGTGCTTAAAGTATGTCCCAGCACGTGTTTAGTGTTCAAAATATTATTTGCCATCTAAAACCTCTGTGTCCTTGTGTAGAGCTATCCCTATTGTGCCTGACACATAGTAGATACACAGAAATGCTACCTGTTCGTCAAGGAACTGCTCAGGCCACATTCTCCCCACGAATTCGCTCCAAGTATCTTCAAGTAAAAGGTAGACATAATCTTTTCCACCTGTGTTAGTTTTCTGTTGCTGCATAATTACCACAAATTTAGCAGTTTAAACAACATGCATTTTTTAACGTCACAGCTCTGTAGATCAGAAGTCTGAGTGGGCTCATCCGGTCTCTATGCTTAGGGGCCAACAAGGCCAAAATCAAGGTGTTGCTCAGGCTGGGCTCTGATCTGGAGACTCTTGGGAATAATCCACTTCCAAAGTCATTGAAAGTGTTGGCAGAATCCAGTACCTTGCAACTGTAGGTCTGAGCAGGCTTTACTGGCTTTCTGCTCCTAGAGGCCTCCTGCATTCCTTCTCACATGGTCCCTCCACCCTCTGACCAATAATGTCCTATCAAGCACTTCTCACAGTACAAATCTCTCAGAACATTCTCTTCTGCTTCTAGCCAGAGAAAACTCTCTGCTTTTAAACGCTCGTGTGATTAGATCAGGCCTACCCAGATAATATCCCTTTGCTGTAAATACAAAATAATCAAGCGAGTAACACTGGGGCTAAGGGTCATAGAGGCCATCTTAAAATTCTGCCTATTGCCCCACCCTTCAAACTCTCATTGAAAGTTGTACTTTCCTTCTAGATTCACTTAGTTATCATTCATTTACGAGGTAACTGCCTCAGAGTGGCATCCATGGCTGAGTCACTGTATGACACTCTTATCATACCTTGCACACCTTCCCTGTAGTAGATATTCAGTACATATCCAATGAATTAATTATACTTTTTGTTAAATGAATCATGAGATGAAAAGATGAGCAGAGTTATTCCAGACCAGATTGTAAGAACATCTGTCCAACTGGAGGGGCAGTGTGCACTTGACAGTTCATTGCCATTTGGGAGGGGGTTTTTTTTTGTTTATTTTGCTTCTCCTTTTTTGAGGCTACATTTATTTATGATCAACCAGAGAGACTAAACAATGGATGCATGGGCTTGGACTCTATTGCAATTCAAGTGAGGTCAGAAGAATTCCACACACAAAAAAAAAAACCTTAAAAGGCATGAAGTAGATATTACAGTAAAATTAATATTTGAAGGGGAAAAAATCATTAGTAAGAGAAAAAAGCATTCTGGAAAACTGTGTTCCATTTAGGGCACCTCATTACCAGATTATTTAAGGGAAACTGGAGGGAGTTCAGAGACATAAAGAATGATGAAGAGGCTGTAGGGATTAATATAAGCAAAGATTTTAAACAACTAAATATGTATAGCTTAACTGAACAACAGCTGAGTAGAGATGTAACTGTTGTCAAATGTCTGATATCAAGAGAAGGAATGTGTTTCTCTGAAGAGTTGAGAGACCCTTTCTAAGTATTAGAATTAAACGAGAAATGAGAAAACAATTTTTTCTGTCGAACTTGTAAGCAGTATTTAGACTGTGTGTTGGGATGTGAAGTGTCAGAGTTGAATTCAAATCCCAGCTCCTCTACCTGCTACCTGCGAAAACTCAGACAACTCCTTTAACCTCTTTCACTTTGTCATGTGTAGAGTGGGAATTATACGACCTACCTCATGGGGTTATTACGAAGATTAATTGAAGCAGTAAACAGTGAGGTTCTGTGCCTGGCATGGGTTGCAAGTCGAGAAGAATGGTAAATGCTATTGGTATTACCATTATCGTCTTCATTCTTAAGTGGTTAAGAGTTCAAAGTCCTAGAGTCAGACAAAGCTGGGGTGCAAATTCAAGCTCTACAATCTGTTAACTCTACCTCTAAGTCTCAGTTTCTTCAACCATGTGAGCGTAATGGTGAGGACTAATGAAATAATACAATTTCAAATACTTATCGTAATGCTTGGCACATTATTCATTAAATATATTAGCAGCTGTAGCATTATTTTAATTATCATTAACACAATCAGCATTCCACCTAGAACCTGGCCAAAGTACTAGTATATATACAAATTATTTCCATATTTCCCCTGTTGTAAACAATGCCATATATGTATCTCTTTTTCCTTTATAATCACCACATGTGCAGGTGCGCACGCACACACACACACACACAGAGTTCAGTAATTATTTGTTGAATTGAATTTGGTAATTTCTACCAATAATCATGTCAGATATTTGTGGTCACTGTGCATTGCTAGGGAGATGCTGGAATGGACTTCTATACTCCTCGTGTAATCAAATTATGACAACAGATTTAAGTGCTTTTATCATTCCAATAAAACTCTGACACTTAGATTTACCTGAGTTTCTATGAAAGAATCCCGGCTCTTATAATGGAATTTTTTCATTTTTGTCTTTTACACAAATAAGAACTCCCTGTGGCTCCTCTTTACAAATATGATTGTGTTGTGTAGTAAACAGAATCTACCCTGGCTAGATTAAGCAGAAATGGCATTAGTTTAGAGGGTTTCCAATTTGAAGATATTAAGATTAATCAGATAATCAGAGTGTATTAGTCAGATGTATTCATCAGTTATAGCTCACAGAAAGTACAGGATAGCCCAAAGAACAGCTATAAATGGCAAAAAAAAAAAAAAAGCCACATAAAAGGATGCTAAATATTATTAGTCATTAGGGAAATGCAAATTAAAACTATAATGAGGCACTACTACATACTTACTAGAATGGCTAGAAATTTTTAAACTGACAGTATCAAGTCCTGGCAATGATGCAGAGCAAATAACAGACTCATCCATTGCTGGTGGGAATGCAATATTGTGTAGCCATTTTTTTTTAACATCTTTATTGGAATATAACTGTTTTACAATGCTATGTTAGTTTCTGCTTTACAACAAAGTGAATCAGTTATACATATACATATGTTCCCATATCTCTTCCCTCTTGAATCTCCCTCCCTCCCAGCCTCCCTATCCCACCCCTCTAGGTGGTCACAAAACACCAAGCTGATCTCCCTGTGCCATGTGGCTGCTTCCCACTGGCTATCCACCCTACATTTGATAGTGTATATATGTCCATGCCACTCTCTCACTTCGTCACAGCTTACCATTCCCCCTCCCCATATCCTCAGGTCCATGCTCTAGTAGGTCTGTGTTTTATTCCCATCCTACCACTAATCTCTTCATGACATTTTTTTTCATAGATTCCGTATGTATGTGTTAGCATATGGTATTTGTTTTTCTCCTTCTGACTTACTTCACTCTGTATGACAGACTCCAGGTCTATCCACCTCATTACAAATAACTCAGTTTCATTTCTTTTTATGTCTGAATAATATTCCATTGTATATATGTGCCACATCTTCTTTATCCATTCATCTGTTGATGGACACTTAGGTTGCTTCCATGTCCTGGCTATTGTAAATAGAGCTGCAATTAACATTTTGGTACATGACTCTTTTTTTTTTTTTTTTAAACATCTTTATTTGAGTATAACTAGTTTACAATAGTGTGTTAGTTTCTCCTTTACAACAAAGTGAATCAGTTATACATATACATATGTTCCCATATCTCTTCCCTCTTGCATCACCCTCCCTATCCCACCCCTCTAGGTGGTCACAAAGCACAGAGGTGAACTCCCTGTGCTATGTGGCAGCTTCCCACTAGCTATCTAATTTACTTTTAGTAGTGTGTATATGTCCCTGCCACTCTCTCACATCGTCACAGCTTACCATTCCCCCTCCCCATATCCTCAAGTCCATGCTCTAGTAGGTCTGTGTTTTATTCCAGTCCTACCACTAATCTCTTCATGACATTTTTTTTTCTTAGAGTCCATATATATGTGTTAGCATACAGTATTTGTTTTTCTCCTTCTGACTGACTTCACTCTGTATGACAGACTCCAGGTCTATCCACCTCATTACAAATAACTCAGTTTCATTTCTTTTTATGTCTGAGTAATATTCCATTGTATATATGTGCCACATCTTCTTTATCCATTCATCTGTTGATGGACACTTAGGTTGCTTCCATGTCCTGGCTGTCGTAAATAGAGCTGCAATGAACATTTTAGTACATGACTCTTTTTGAATTATGGTTTTCTCAGGATATATGCCCAGTAGTGGAATTGCTGGGTCGTATGGTAGTTCTATTTTTAGTTTTTTAAGAAACCTCCATACTGTTCTCCATAGTGGATGTATCAATTTACATTCCCACCAGCAGTGCAAGAGTGTTCCCTTTTCTCCACACCCCCGCCAGCATTTATTGTTTCTAGAGTTTTTGATGGTGACCATTCTGACCGGTGTGAGGTGATATCTCATTGTAGTTTTGATTTGCATTTCTCTAATGATTAATGATGTTCAGCATTCTTTCATGTGTTTGTTGGCAATCTGTGTATCTTCTTTGGAGAAATGTCTATTTAGTTCTTCTGCCCATTTTTGGATTGGGTTGTTTGTTGTTTTGTTATTGAGCTGCATGAGTTGCTTATAAATTTTGCAGATTAATCCTTTGTCAGTTGCTTCATTTGCAAATATTTTCTCCCATTCTGAGGGTTGTCTTTTGGTCTTGTTTATGGTATCCTTTGCTGTGCAAAACCTTTTAAGCTTCATTAAGTCCCATTTGTTTATTTTTGTTTTTATTTCCATTTCTCTAGGAGGTGGGTCAAAAAGGATCTTGCTATGATTTTTGTCATAGAGTGTTCTGCCTATGTTTTCCTCTAAGAGTTTGATAGTGTCTGGCCTTACATTTAGGTCTTTAACCCATTTTATATTTGTGTGTGGTATTAGGGAGTGTTCTAATTTCATACTTTTACATGTAGCTGTCCAGTTTTCCCAGCACCACTTATTCAAGAGCCTGTCTTTTCTCCACTGTATATCCTTCCCTCCTTTATCAAAGATAAGGTGACCATATTTGTGTGGGTTTATCTTTGGGCTTTCTATCCTGTTCCATTGATCTATATTTCTGTTTTTGTGCCAGTACCATACTGTCTTGATTATGTAGCTTTGTAGTATAGTCTGAAGTCAGGGAGCCTGATTCTTCCATCTCCATTTTTGGTTCTCAAGATTGCTTTGGCTTTTCGGGGTCTTTTGTGTTTCCATACAAATTGTGAAATTTTTTGTTCTAGTTCTGTAAAAAATGCCAGTGGTAGTTTGATAGGGATTGCATTGAATCTGTAGATTGCTTTGGGTAGTAGAGTCATTTTCACAATGTTGATTCTTCTAATCCAAGAACATGGTATATTTCTCCACCTATTTGTATCATCTTTAATTTCTTTCATCAGTGTCTTATACTTTTCTGCATACAGGTGTTCTGTTTCCTTAGGTAGGTTTATTCCTAGATATTTTATTCTTTTTGTTGCAATGGTAAATGGGAGTGTTTTCTTAATTTCACTCTCAGATTTTTCATCATTAGTGTATAAGAATGCCAGAGATTTCTGTGCATTAATTTTGTATCCTGCTACTTTACCAAATTCATTGATTACCTCTACTAGTTTTCTGGTAGCATCTTTAGGATTCTCTATGTATAGTATCTTCTCATCTGCAAACAGTGACAGCTTTACTTCTTTTCTGATTTGGATTCCTTTTATTTCTTTTTCTTCTCTAATTGCTGTGGCTAGAATTTCCAAAACTATGTTGAATAAGAATGGTGAGAGTGGGCAACCTTGTCTTGTTCTTCATCTTAGTGGAAATCATTTCAGTTTTTGACCATTGAGAACGATGCTGGCTGTGGGTTTGTCATGTGGCCTTTATTATGTTGAGGAAAGTTCCCTCTATGCCTACTTTTTGCAGGGTTTTTATCATAAATGGGTGTTGAATTTTGTCAAAAGTTTTCTCTGCATCTATTGAGATGATCATATGGTTTTTCTTCTTCTGTTTATTGATATGGTGTATCACGTTGATTGATTTGCGTATATTGAAGAATCCTTGCATTCCTGGAATAAACCCCACTTGATCATGGTGTGTGATCCTTTTAATGTGCTGTTGGATTCTGTTTGCTAATATTTTGTTGAGGATTTTTGCATCTATGTTCATCAGTGATATTGGCCTGTAGTTTTCTTTCTTTGTGACGTCTTTGTCTGGTTTTGGTATCAGGGTGATGGTGGCCTCGTAGAATGAGTTTGGGAGTGTTCCTCCCTCTGCTATCTTTTGGAAGAGTTTGAGAAGGATAGGTGTTAGCTCTTCTCTACATGTTTGATAGAATTTGCCTGTGAAGCCATCTGGTCCTGGGCTATTGTTTGTTGGAAGATTTTTAATCACAGTTTCCATTTCAGTGCTTGTGATTGGTCTGTTCATATTTTCTATTTCTTCCTGGTTCAGTCTCGGCAGGTTGTGCATTTCTAAGAATTTCTCCATTTCTTCCAGGTGGTCCATTTTCTTGGCATAGAGTTGCTCGTAGTAATCTCTCATAATCTTTTGTATTTCTGCAGTGTCAGTTGTTACATCTCCTTTTTCATTTCTAATTCTATTGATTTGAGTCTTCTCCCTTTTTTTCTTAATGAGTCTGGCTAATGGTTTATCAATTTTATTTATCTTCTCAAAGAACCAGCTTTTAGTTTTATTGATCTTTGCTATTGTTTCCTTCATTTCTTTTTCATTTATTTCTGACCTGATCTTTATGATTTCTTTCCTTCTGCTAAATTTGGGGTTTTTTGGTTCTTCTTTCTCTAATTGCTTTAGGTGCAAGGTTAGGTTGTTTATTCAAGATGTTTCCTGTTTTTTAAGGTAGGACTGTACTGCTATAAACTTCCCTCTTAGAACTGCTTCTGCTGAATCCTATAGGTTTTGGGTCGTCGTGTCTCCATTGTCATTTGTTTCTAAGTATTTTTTGATTTACTCTTAGATTTCTTCAGTGATCACTTCATTATTAAGTAGTGTATTGTTTAGCCTCCATGTGTTTGTATTTTTTACAGATCTTTTCCTGTAATTGATATCTAGTCTCATAGTGTTGTGGTCGGAAAAGATACTTGATACGATTTCAATTTTCTTAAATTTACCAAGGCTAGATTTGTGACCCAAGATATCATCTAACCTGGAGAATGTTCCATGAGCACTTGAGAAAAATGTGTATTCTGTTGTTTTTGGATGAAATGTCCTATAAATATCAATTAAGTCCATCTTGTGTAATGTATCATTTAAAGCTTGTGTTTCCTTATTTATTTTCATTTTGGATGATCTGTCCATTGGTGACAGTGGGGTGTTAAAGTCCCCTACTATGATTGTGTTCCTGTCGATTTCCCCTTTTATGGCTGTTAGTATTTGCCTTATGTATTGAGGTGCTCCTATGTTAGGGGCATAAATATTTACAATTGTTATATCTTCTTCATGGATCAATCCCTTGATCATTATGTAGTGTCCTTCTTTGTCTCTTGTAATAGTCTTTATTTTAAAGTCTATTTTGTCTGATATGAGAATTGCTACTCCAGCTTTCTTCTGATTTCCATTTGCATGGAATATCTTTTTCCATCCCCTCACTTTGCCTGTATGTGTCCCTAGGTCTGAAGTGGGTCTCTTGTAGACAGCATATATACGGGTCTTGTTTTTGTATCCATTCAGCCAGTCTGTGTCTTTTGGTGGGAGCATTTAATCCATTTACATTTAAGGTAATTATCGATATGTATGTTCCTATTACCATTTAGTTAATTGTTTCAGGTTGTTCTTCTAGGTCTTTTCCTTCTCTTGTGTTTCTTGCCTAGAGAAGTTACTTTAGCATTTGCTGTAAAGCTGGTTTGGTGGTGCTGAACTCTCTCAGCTTTTGCTTGTCTGTAAAGGTTTTAATTTCTCCATCAAATCTGAATGAGATCCTTGCTGGGTAGAGTAATCTTGGTTGTAGGTTTTTTTCCTTCATCACTTTAAATATGTCCTGCGACTCCCTTCTGGCTTGTAGAGTTTCTGCTGAAAGATCAGATGTTAACCTTATGGGGATCCCCTTCTGTGTTATTTGTTGTTTTTCCCTTGCTGCTTTTAATATGTTTTCTTTGTATGTAATTTTTGACAGTTTGATTATTATGTGTCTTGGCGTGTTTCTCCTTGGATTTATCCTGTATGGGACACTCTGCTCCCTGGACTTGATTGACTATTTCCTTTCCCATATTAGGGAAGTTTTCAACTATAATCTCTTCAAATATTTTCTCAGTCCCTTTCTTTTTCTCCTCTTCTTCTGGGACCCCTATAATTCGAATGTTGGTGCGTTTAATGTTGTCCCAGAGGTCTCTGAGACTGTCCTCAGTTCTTTTCATTCTTTTTTCTTTCTTCTGCTCTGCAGTAGTTATTTCCACTATTTTATCTTCCAGGTCACTTATCCGTTCTTCTGCCTCAGTTATTGTGGTATTGATCCCATCTAGAGTATTTTTCATTTCATTTATTGTGTTGTTCATCGTTGCTTGCTTCCTCTTTATTTCTTCTAGTTCCTTGTTAAATGTTTCTTGCATTTTGTCTATTCTATTTCCAAGATTTTTGGATCATCTTTACTATCCTGAATTCTTTTTCAGGTAGACTGCCTATTTCCTCTTCATTTGTTAGGTCTGGTGTGTTTTTATCTTGCTCCTTCATCTGCTGTGTTTTTCTGTCTTCTCATTTTGCTTATCTTACTATGTTTGGGGTCTCCCTTTTGTAGGCTGCAGGTTCATAGTTCCTGTTGTTTTTGGTGATTGTCCCCAGTGGCTAAGTTTGGTTCAGTGGGTTGAGTAGGTTTCCTGGTTGGGGGCATTAGTGCCTATGTTCTGGTGGATGAGGCTGGATCTTGTCTTTCTGCTGGGCGGGTCCACGTTTGGTGGTGTGTATGGGGATGTTGGTAGCCTTATTATGATTTTAGGCAGCCTCTCTGCTAATGGGGGAGGGAGGGGCACGGATGCGGGGTGAGCCTGCGGCAGCAGAGGCCAGCATGACACTGCACCAGCCCAAAGCATGCCGTGCATTCTCCCGGGGAAGCTGTCCCTGGATCCCAGGACCCCAGCAGTGGCGAGCTGCACAGGTTCCCGGGAGGGGAGGTGTGGCAAGTGACCTGTACTCGCACAGAGGCCTCTTGGTGGCGGCAGTAGTAACCCTAGTGTCTCACACCCGTCTCTGCTGTCCGTGCGGACAGCTGCGGCTCGCGCCTGTTTCTGGAGCTGCTTTACACGGTGCGCTTAATCCCCTCTCCTCTCGCACCAGGAAGCAAAGAGGGAAGAAAAGGTCTCTTGCCTCTTTGGCAGCTCCACACTTCTCCCAGATTCCCTCCTAGCTAGCCATGGTGCTCTAACCCCTTCAGGCTGTTTTCACTCTGCCAACTCCCGACCTCTCCCTGGGATCCAACCTGAAGCCCAAGGCTCAGTTCCCAGCCCCCGTCCACCCCGGCGGGTGAGCAGACAAGCCTCTTGGGCTGGTGAGTGCCGGTCGGCACCGATCCTCTGTGGAATCTCTCCGCTTTGCCCTCCGCACCCTGTGGCTGCGCTCTCCTCCGCGGCTCCGAAGCTACCCCCTCCGCCACCCGCAGTCTCCGCCCACGAAGGGGCTTCTAGTGTGTGGAAACCTTTCCTCCTTCACAGCTCCCTCCCACTGGTGCAGGTCCCATCCGTATTCTTCTGTTTCTGTTTATTCTTTTTTCTTTTGCCCTACCCAGGTACGTGGGGTGTTTCTTGCCTTTTGGGAGGTCCGAGTTCTACCAGCATTCAGTGGGTGTTCTATAGGAACAGTTCCACGTGTAGGTGTATTTCTGATGTATCTGTGAGGAGGAAGGTGATCTCTGCGTCTTACTCTTCCGCCATCTTCTCTCCACCCCCTGTGTAGCCATTTAAAGACAGTTTGGCATTTTAAAATTAAAGTTAAACATATATCTACCATTCAACCCAGAATTTCCACTCCTAGGGATTGGTCCAAGAGAAAAAATACAAGTCCAAACAAAAACCTGTGCCTCAGTGTTTATAGCACCTTAATTCATAATAGCCCAAACATGAGACAATCCAAATGTCTATCAACCAGCATATGGATAAACAATTTGTGGTATATCCATACAATGGAATACTACTCAGCAATGAAAAGGAGTATATACTCATACATGGAACAACATGAATGAATCTCAAAAACATAAAAAAGGCAGGCACTAGAGGCGAAATAGTCTATGATTCCATTTGTAAGATATTCTAGAAAACTGTCTCTGCCCTATTAGACTGTGATCTCCTTGATCTGATACAGCATTTTACAACAAGATTGCATCAAAGTCGGGGAACTGGAAGTAGAAATGGCTAAATTTGATCAGTTTAGGGAGCAAGTTTTAGCTCAGAAGGGAATCAGGAATCAGGAATCCAGATTTGGCCAAAGGTCAATATAAGGTAGTCTTGGGTAAATCAGAGTGCACAAGACTGTTAACAGGAGGACAGGGAGCCAAGGTGGAGCCTGCTGGACCTGATGTCATGAATATCTGCTCTAATGGATCCTACCCAAGTTTGTCCACTCACACAGCCTTCAGCCTCTAGAGAATGTAACCCTTCTTTGATGATCACTAGTTAAAGCTGATTGCAGTTGCTATTAAGGGTCTAATTCACCTGCCTATGACAAGTTTCCAGTTGTACTTTGCTTGTCCATTTGTAGTATGCTTTACTGATCTCTCCAGCAACTCAAGAATCGGCAGTGACAGCAGCCACATTTACAGACCAGGGTGACCCTGGAGTTGCATCAATTTATTAGTGCTTCTAGTTATTTTCTGGCAAACGTAAGAATGTGAAGCAAAGGACATCTTAATTAAAGTGTTTTTAATATGACAGATTTTATAATGATAAGTTTGGCTCAAATATAACCTGTACCTCGTAAATACAACATATGCTATAAAGAAAAGAGCCTGCGGTTAGAACTCACAAACTTAGATTCTGGTCCCTGGACTCCACCTCTTCACCCTTGGCTAGGCCACTTAGCCTCTCAATTACCTTCCAGGGTGAATGGAGCAGGTGGGCCAATACTCTCAAAAGTGCCACTCAGCTCTAACTTTGAATCCCATGATTCTAAGAGTAGTTGATAGGATGATTGGGAGGAGGAATGGAAGAAACTTTTCCATTCTTAGACTTAAGAGCTTTTAGGCTTGACTCTTAGACTTTTCAGACCTCAGAATGTCAGGCTTCAGCTGTGTCCAGTGTTTACATTATAACATCTCTTTTGGAAAAAAACTGGCAAGGTTTATAGATGAGGATGGAAGAGTACTTAGGTTGTTCTTGCAACTAGAAGCCCATAATCAGGTTTTTGTCCTTTCCTTAGAGGTACATATTGCAAGACTCACTGTAAGAAACAATATTATTACTCATATTAAATATTCAGGTAGCTTTTCCACATCTTCGAAAGAGTTGTATTTTCTTCTAGGAAGGAAGATTTTATTTTCGCATGGTGGTGCCCTTTTTTTAAGCTCTTAATCTAGTTTTTTTTTTATGTCAGTGAAACCTTAGCATTTAAAAATGAGTTGAAATATTGGTAACTAGTCCTATAGAGATTTTTGACTACATAAGCCAGAATTCTAAAGTTAAGTCTTTGATGTATATGTACATTATTAATTTCTTATTTTTTCAGTTCCTCTTAACCAGTTCTTTTTGTAGTCAAATTCATGGTAATCCCATCACAAAAGTGTTGATCTTGTAGTAAACTTTATTGAAGCATTGTATTAATGCACATTCCTTCATGGTAAGAGACGCTTTGTAGCAAACCTATCATGCAGCTCAGCACAAGTCCCATATGGAACTAATAAGCCATGCAATAAGTGGCCTTGTGTAGATGAATATGGCTTGGAAGGGTGAGAGAGAGAGAGAGAGAGAGAGAGAGAGAGAGAGAGAGAGAGAGAGTGTGTGTGTGTGTGTGTGTGTATGCGTGCACATGTGCACATGTGTTGTCTAAACTGAATTTCTCCTGCCAAAACCTAAGTGACAAAATGATTCTTGAGCCCCCAGAGACTTTACCAGCCTGGAAAAATTGGGTGTTTGAAAAATAAAAATAAGAACTTCTCCTATAGAACACCCACCGAACGCTGGCAGAAGACCTCAGACCTCCCAAAAGGCAAGAAACTCCCCACATACCAGGGTAGGGCAAAAGAAAAAAGAATAAACAGAGACAAAGAATAGGGACCTACACCAGTGGGAGGGAGCCGTGAAGGAGGAAAGACTCCCACACACTAGAAGCCCCTTCGCGGCGGAGTCTGCGGGTGGCAGAGGGGGAAGCTCCGGAGCCGCAAAGCACAGCTCAGCCACAGGGTGCGGAGGGCAAAGCGGAGAGATTCCCGCAGAGGATCGGTGCCGACCGGCACTCACCAGCCCGAGAGGCTTGTCTACTCCCCCGCCAGAGCGGGCGGGGGCCGGGAGCTGAGGCTTCGGCTTCAGTCGGATGCCAGGGAAAGGTCTGGAGTTGGCAGAGTGAAAACAGCCTGAAGGTGTAGTGCGCCACGGCTGGCCGGGAGGGAGTCCGGTTGAAGTCTGGAGCTGCCGAAGAGGCAAGAGACCTTTTCTTCCCTCTTTGCTTCCTAGCACGAGGAGAGGGGATTAAGAGCACCGCATAAAGGAGCCCCAGAAATGGGCGCGAGCCACAGCTGTCGGCACAGACAGTAGAGACAGGTGTGGGACGCTAAGGTTGCTGCTGCCGCCACCAAGAGGCCTGTGTGTGAGCACAGGTCATGCTCCACACCGGACCAACCAGGAGCCTGTGCAGCCCGCCACTGCCGGGGTCCCGGGATTCGGGGACAGCTTCCCCGGGAGAACGCGTGGCGCGCCTTGGGCCTGTGCAGAGTCACATCAGCCTCTGCCGCTGCGGACTCGCCCCGCACCTGTGCCACTCCCTCCCCCCAGCCTGAGTGAGCCGGAGCCCCTGAATCAACTGCTCCTTTAACCCCGTCCTGTCCGAGCGAAGGGCAGACGCCCTCGGACAACCTACACGCAGAGGCGGGGCCAAGTCCAAAGCTGAACCCCAGGAGCTGTGCGAACAAAGGGGAGAGGGGGAGGTCTCTCCCAGCAGCCTCAGAAGCAGAGGATTAAAGCTCCACAGTCAACTTGAAGTGCCCTGCATCTGTGGAAAACCTGAATAGACAACGAAATATCCCAAGTTCAGGAGGTGGACTTTGGGAGCAAGATATATTACTATTTTCCCCCTTTTTTCTTTTTGTGAGTGTGTATGTGTGTGCGCTGTGTGAGATTTTGTCTGTATAGCTTTGCTTTCACCATTTGTCCTAGGGTTACGCCGACCCGTTTTTCTGGGTTTTTTTGATAGAAATTTTTCTTCTTAATAATTATTTTTTATTTTAATAACTGTATTTTATCCTACTTTATTTTGTCTTCTCCCTTTCTTTCTTCCTTTCTTCCTTCCTTTCTTCTCTCCTTCCCTCCTTTCTTCCTTCCTTCCTTCCCTCCCTCCATCCTTCCTTCTTTCCTTTTCTTTCCTTTCTATTTTTTCTCCCTTTTATTTTGAGCCGTGTGGATTAAAGGCTCTTGGCGCCCCAGCCAGGCACCAGGGCTTTGTCTCTGAGGTGGGAGAACCAACCTCCAGACACTAGTCCACAAGAGACCTCCCAGCTCCATGCAATATCAAACGGCAAAAATCTCCCAGAGATCTCCATTTCAACACCAAGACCCAGCTTCACTCAAGGACCAGCAACGAACATTGCTGGACACCCTATCCCCAACAAAGAGCAGGACAGGTCTACAGCCCCATCCATTAGCAGAGAGGCTGCCTAAAATCATAATAAGGCTACCAACATCCCCAAACATACCACCAGACATGGACCTTCCCACCAGAAAGAAAAGATCCAGCCTCATCCACTAGAACAGAGGCACTAGTCCCCCCAACCAGGGAACCTACTCAAACCACTGAACCAACCTTAGCCACTGGGGACAGCCACCAAAAACAACGGGAACTACAAACCTGCAGCCTGCAAAAAGGAGACCCCAAACACAGCAAGATAAGCAAAACGAAAAGACAGAAAAACACAGCAGATGAAGGAGCAAGATAAAAACACACCAGACCTAACAAATGAAGAGGAAATAGTCAGTCTACCTGAAAAAGAATTCAGAATAATGATAGTAAAGATGATTCAAAATCTTGGAAATAGAATAGACATATTGCAAGAAACAGTTAACAAGGACCTACAAGAAATAAAGAGGAAGCAAGCAACGATGAACAACACAATAAATGAAATGAAGAATACTCAAGATGGGATCAATAGCACAACAACTGAGGCAGAAGAACGGATAAGTGACCTGGAAGATAAAATAGTGGAAATAACTACTGCAGAGCAGAAGAAAGAAAAAAGAATGAAAAGAACTGAGGACTGTCTCAGAGACCTCAGGGACAACATTAAGCGCACCAACATTCGAATTATAGGGGTCCCAGAAGAAGAAGAGAAAAAGAAAGGGACTGAGAAAATATTTGAAGAGATTAGAGTTGAAAACTTCCCGAATATAGGAAAGGAAATAGTCAACCAAGTCCAGGAAGCACAGAGAGTCCCATACAGGATAAACCCAAGGGTAAACACGCCAAGAAACATAATAATTAAACTGTCAAAAATTAAATACAAAGAAAACATATTAAAAGCAGCAAGGGAAAAACAACAAATAACACAGAAGGGAATCCCCATAAGGTTAACATCTGATCTTTCAGCAGAAACTCTACAAGCCAGAAGGGAGTGGCAGGACATATTTAAAGTGATGAAGGAAAAAAACCTACAACCAAGATTACTCTACCCAGCAAGGATCTCATTCAGATTTGATGGAGAAATTAAAACCTTTACAGACAAGCAAAAGCTGAGAGAGTTCAGCACCACCAAACCAGCTCTACAACAAATGCTAAAGGAACTTCTCTAGGCAAGAAACACAAGAGAAGGAAAACACGTACAATGACAAGCCCAAAATAATTGATAATTACCTTAAATGTAAATGGATTAAATGCTCTCACCAAAAGACACAGACTGGCTGAATGGATACAAAAACAAGACCCATATATATGCTGTCTACAAGAAACCCACTTCAGACCTAGGGACACATACAGGCTGAAAGTGAGGGGATGGAAAAAGATATTCCATGCAAATGGAAAGCAGAAGAAAGCTGGAGTAGCAATTCTCATATCAGACAAAATAGACTTTAAAATAAAAACTATTACAAGAGACAAAGAAGGACACTACATACTGATCAAGGGATCTATCCATGAAGAAGATATAACAATTGTAAATATTTATGCACCCAACATAGGAGCACCTCAATACATAAGGCAAATACTAACAGCCTTAAAAGGGGAAATCGACAGTAACACAATTATAGTAGGGGACTTTAACACTCCACTGTCACCAATGGACAGATCATCCAAAATGAAAATAAATAAGGAAACACAAGTTTTAAATGATACATTACACAACATGGACTTAATTGATATTTATAGGACATTCCATCCAAAAACAACAGAATACACATTTTTCTCAAGTGCTCATGGAACATTCTCCAGGATCGATCATATATTGGGTCACAAATCTAGCCTGGGCAAATTTAAGAAAATTGAAATCGTATCAAGTATATTTTCTGACCACAACACTATGAGACTAGATATCAATTACAGGAAAAGATCTGTAAAAAATACAAACACATGGAGGCCAAACAATGCACTACTTAATAACGAAGTGATCACTGAAGAAATCTAAGAGTAAATCAAAAAATACTTAGAAACAAATGACAATGGAGACACGACGACCCAAAACCTACAGGATACAGCAAAAGCAGTTCTAAGAGGGAAGTTTATAGCAGTACAGTCCTACCTTAAAAAACAGGAAACATCTTGAATAAACAACCTAACCTTGCACCTAAAGCAATTAGAGAAAGAAGAACCAAAAAACCCCAAAGTTAGCAGAAGGAAAGAAATCATAAAGATCAGATCAGAAATAAATGAAAAAGAAATGAAGGAAACAATAGCAAAGATCAATAAAACTAAAAGCTGGTTCTTTGAGAAGATAAATAAAATTGATAAACCATTAGCCAGACTCATCAAGAATAAAAGGGAGAAGACTCAAATCAATAGAATTAGAAATGAAAAAGGAGATGTAACAACTGACACTGCAGAAATACAAAAGATTATTAGAGATTACTACAAGCAACTCTATGCCAAGAAAATGGACAACCTGGAAGAAAGGACAAATTCTTAGAAATGCACAACCTGCCGAGACGGAACCAGGAAGAAATAGAAAGTATGAACAGACCAATGACAAGCACTGAAATTGAAACTGTGATTAAAAATCTTCCAACAAACAATAGCCCAGGACCAGATGGCTTCACAGGCAAATTCTATCAAACATGTAGAGAAGAGCTAACACCTATCCTTCTCAAACTCTTCCAAAAGATAGCAGAGGGAGGAACACTCCCAAACTCATTCTACGAGGCCACCATCACCCTGATACCAAAACCAGACAAAGACGTCACAAAGAAAGAAAACTACAGGCCAATATCACTGATGAACATAGATGCAAAAATCCTCAACAGAATATTAGCAAACAGAATCCAACAGCACATTAAACGGATCACACACCATGATCAAGTGGGGTTTATTCCAGGAATGCAAAGATTCTTTAATATATGCAAATCAATCAACGTGATACACCATATCAATAAACTGAAGATGAAAAACCATATGATCATCTCCATAGATGCAGAGAAAGCTTTTGACAAAATTCAACACTCATTTATTATAAAAACCCTGCAGAAAGTAGGCATAGAGGGAACTTTCCTCAACATAATAAAGCCCATATATGACAAACCCACAGCTAGCATTGTTCTCAATGGTGAAAAACTGAAACGATTTCCACCAAGATCAGGAACAAGACAAGGTTGCCCACTCTCACCACTCTTGTTCAACATAGTTTTGGAAGTTCTAGCCACAGCAATCAGAGAAGAAAAAGAAATAAAAGGAATCCAAATCGGAAAAGAAGAAGCAAAGCTGTCACTGTTTGCAGATGACATGATACTATACATAGAGAATCCTAAGGATGCTACCAGAAAACTACTAGAGCTAATCAATGAATTTGGTAAAGTTGCAGGATACAAAATTAATGCACAGAAATCTCTGGCATTCTTATACACTAATGATGAAAAATCTGAGAGTGAAATTAAGAAAACACTCCCATTTACCATTGCAACAAAAAGAATAAAATATGTAGGAATAATCCTACCTAAGGAGACAAAAGACTTGTATGCAGAAAACTATAAGACACTGATGAAAGAAATTAAAGATGATACAAATAGGTGGAGGAATAGACCATGTTCTTGGATTGGAAGAATCAACATTGTGAAAATGACTCTACTACCCAAAGCAATCTACCGATTCAATGCAATCCCTATCAAATTACCACTGGCATTTTTTACAGAACTAGAACAAAAAATTTCACAATTTTTATGGAAACACAAAAGACCCCGAAAAGCCAAAGCAATCTTGAGAACCAAAAATGGAGATGGAAGAATCAGGCTTCCTGACTTCAGGCTATACTACAAGGCTACAGTAATTAAGACAGTATGGTACTGGCACAAAAACAGAAATATAGATCAATGGAACAGGATAGAAATCCCAGAGATAAACCCACACACATATGGTCACATTATCTTTGATAAAGGACTCAAGGATATACCGTGGAGAAAAGACAGCCTCTTCAAAAAGTGGTGCTGGGAAAACTGGACAGCTACCTGTAAAAGTATGAAATTAGAACACTCCCTAACACCACACACAAAAATAAACTCAAAATGGGTTAAAGTCCTAAATGTAAGGCCAGACACTATCAAACTCGTAGAGGAAACCATAGGCAGAACACTCTATGACATAAATCACAGCAAGATCCTTTTTGACCCACCTCCTAGAGAAATGGAAATAAAAACAAAAATAACCAAATGGGACCTAATGAAACTTAAAAGCTTTTGCACAGCAAAGGATACCATAAACGAGACCAAAAGACAACCCTCAGAATGGGAGAAAATATTTGCAAATGAAGCAACTGACAAAGGATTAATCTCCAAAATTTATAAGCAACTCGTGCAGCTCAATAACAAAAAAACAAACAACCCACTCCAAAAATGGGCAGGAGAACTAAAGAGACATTTCTCCGAAGAAGATACACAGATTGCCAACAAACACATGAAAGAATGCTCAACATCATTAATCATTAGAGAAATGCAAATCAAAACTACAATGAGATATCACCTCACACTGGTCAGATTGGCCATCATCAAAAACTCTAGAAACAATAAATGCTGGAGAGGGTGTGGAGAAAAGGGAACACTCTTGCACTGCTGATGGGAATGTAAATTGATACAGCCACTATGGAGAACAGTATGGAGGTTCCTTTAAAAACTTCAAATAGAACTACCATACGACCCAGCAATCCCACTACTGGGCATATACCCTGAGAAAACCATAATTCAAAAAGAGTCATGTACCAAAATGTTTATTGCAGCTCTATTTACAATAGCCAGGACATGGAAGCAACCTAAGTGTCCATCAACAGATGAATGGATAAAGAAGATGTGGCACATATATACAATGGAATATTACTCAGCCATAAAAAGAAATGAAACTGAGTTATTTATAATGAGGTAGATGGACCTGGAGTCTGTCATACAGAGTGAAGTAAGTCAGAAGGAGAAAAACAAATACCATATGCTAACACATATATGGACTCTAAGGAAAAAAAATGTCATGAAGAGATTAGTGGTAGGATGGGAATAAAACACAGACTTACTAGAGCATGGACTTGAGGATATGGGGAGGCGGAAGGGTAAGCTGTGACGAAGTGAGAGAGTGGCAGGGACATATATACACTATCAAATGTAAATTAGATAGCTAGTGGGAACCTGCCGCATAGCACAGGGAGGTCACCTCTGTGCTTTGTGACCACCTAGAGGGGTGGGATGGGGGGGTGGGAGAGAGGGTTATACAAGAGGATAGAGATATGGGAACATATGTATATGTATAACTGATTCACTTTGTTGTAAAGGAAAAACTAATACACTATTGTAAAACAGTTATACTCCAATAAAGATAATTTTAAAATAAAAATGAAAAATAAAAATAAAATTGAGCACTTTGATATTAAATTAGGCCTCAGCTCAATAGGAGGATGCTCACTGAGTACAACAACTCAGCATTTGTTTCTCAAAAGTACAATCACACTTTATTTTAAAATTTGATTTCCAGGGCTTCCCTGGTTGCACAGTGGTTAAGAATCCACTTGCCAACACAGGGGACATGGGTTTGAGCCCTGGTCCAGGAAGATCCTACATGCCGCGGAGCAACTGAGCCCATGCGCCACAACTATTGAGCCCGGGAGCCACAACTACTGAAGCCCGCGCACCTAGAGCCCGTGCTCTGCAACAAGAGAAGCCACTGCAATGAGAAGCCTGCGTACCACAACTAGAGAAAGCCCATGTGCAACAACGAAGACCCAACGCAGCCAAAAATAAATAAATAAATTTATTTTTTAAAAATATATATGATTTCCAGAGCTGTAACTGATCTTAACCTAGTCAGCGGAGCACCATTAATCAAGCTGTATGAACTAGTTAATTTCAATTACAAGAGTTCTAATATCGCAGTTGATGTGTCTATATATGTTGATTTGAGATGAAACCGGCATGTGCTCTGGAAAAATACTGTATTTTTATACAAAAAAGTGGTGTGGGAGAAGAAAACAGAGAAGATAATGAATGGAATTGACATGGTTATAGTGTTTGTTGAAGGCTAAATGTATTCATTGCTCTGGTTTTCTTTCCTCTTTTTTTTTTTTTTTTGGTTCCAGTAACCATAAAGCTAGATCGTCCTGGTTATTTTAGTATAGGGATTTTCTTCTGCTAGTAGACAGTAGCACTTGTTCATTTTTCTGGGGAAACCACTGAACATTGCTTCTCCCTACTTGCCATCTATTTTATCATCTATGTGTAGTTTTCACCTACTAGCCTGCTATAGAGTTGCACAGAAATTTAATTGCTCCCATGGAGTTCTAAACCAATCAGAGTAAAGCTGAAATTCAAGCTAATTGAAACCAAAATTACACTTAAAACTGCTTAGACTCTTTGGGTGGTGGTGCAGTAGGAAGTTGTTACAAAAGGTGTTTATTTCAGAGACTAATCTGTGGCAGTTAGACAGACCCAAAGCAACATTTTATTTGCCTGGATTTCTTGGCATCTGCCTTCCCCAGTAAGAATTTAGAGCAGAGGGAGCTGCTTTTGGGGAAGTGTCCTATTTATTGGTAGTAGTTGGGAAGGGCAGGTTTGGATGGAATGATGGAGAAAGATTTCTTAGAGAAAAGAGTACTTTATAGTCTTTTAACCTATCCTTCACAGCTGCCCCTGGAGTTGTTTTCCCCATTCACTTTCCTGCTTAAAACCCTGTAGTAGATTCTTACTGCTGTCAAGGAAGATAAATCCGAATTCTTGAGCTAAGTGCTCTAGGCCCTCAGCAGTTTTAATGAATACTCTCTAAAAATCAGGCCTCAGAAGTTTCCATTCTCTATAAAAATCCTGATTGAACTCTTACAACAATTTTATGAGACAAATATTGTTGGTCCTGTTTTATAGACAAGGCACAGATTGGTTCTGTACCTTGTTCAAGGTTACATACATTATATGGTGAGAACAGACTATGAGTCCAGCCAGTCACTCAGAAGACAGAGAGCTAATTCGCAGTACCTAGCCTAGTGGACACTAAATAAATATTTGCTGTATGAATAGGATGTGTAGGAACTTAGTAAATGTAGCTCTTTCTCTCCTTTCCCTATCCTTGTTCTTTCTTTCCCCCTTGGCCTCACTCCTTTAACTTCTTGTTTTTACTAATACCTTATCAGGGAGCTAACTTGTTAAAGAATTACTTAATAAAAATATAGATTTGTTCCTTTCCTGAAGTATTTACATTTTAATACCGGCTCATCTCTACCTGACATACTAGAGCATTAGACTGAACCCCATTTTACTCCCTCCATTTTTGGACACTTCCCTTAAGGTGTCCAGAAATGTATCTTCTGGAGACTCTTCCATCAGACCTACTCCTCAGTGAACACATAAAGATTTGACACCCTCTTAGCCAACTTTGACTTCTGAAACCATCAGAAGTGAGCAAAACCTGAAATGGGGCTGAGTGGACCGATGTTCCTTCATCACTCACATTGTGAATGTGAACTACCCTAACCATATTTTTATATCAAAATCCATAGATGCATGGTTCCTGTAACTTACAGAGCATTTAAAGTGGACTCGTAGAACTTTGAAAGGCTCTTGGAGATGACCTAGTCCAGGGGGGGGGTTTAAACTCCAGATGGGAATGCCTCCTTGGCTCTAACTCTACTCCCCAACAACTGCCTACAGTTAGAGCAGTTTCCTATTTATTAAACACTTCAGGCTTCTACATAACATTTCATGTGAACGAAGGATTCCAGGGCTACCAAAAAAAGAAGTTTGAAAATTATTTGACTAGCCCAGGCAGGGAAGGGACTTATTCGTAGCCATACAGCAGAGCTGTGTCTTTCACCCAGGTATTCTGATCACCCACATCATGAGTCAATCTTTCCACTTCACTGTGTAATTATTTTAAAGATATTGATACATATATGTGGGTTTTTTTAAATTTATTTATTTTATTTTTGGCTGTGTTGGGTCTATGTTGCTGCATGCAGGCTTTCTCTAGTTGCAGCAAGCGGGGACTACTCTGTTGCGGTACACAGGCATCTCACTGCAGTGGCTTCTCTTGTTGTGGAGCACGGGCTTTAGGTGTGCAGGCTTCAGTAGTTGTGGCTAGCAGGTTCTAGAGCGCAGGGTTAGTAGTTGTGGCGCATGGGCTTAGTTGCTCCACAACATGTGGGGTCTTCCCAGACTAAGGCCCAAACCCGTGTCCCCTGCATTGGCAGGTGGATTCTTAACCACTGCACCACCAGGGAGGCCCTATATATGTGTTTATTGCTGCCTCTCTCGAGTGCTTGTAGTCAGAAACTTAGTAAATTAGTAAAAATTAGCTTTTAAAAAGGTGAACTATGTACTTAAGATTTTTTCCCCTTTGATCTGAATTCTGTTGTTCTCCTTTTCATATTCTAATCATAGTTAAGTGATAAGCCATTTTTGAGCACCAGTTTTATGCCCAGCTTAGTGATAGATGCTATGATAATGATATAATATATAGAGAGAGTATATATGTAGCATGATGATAATAGGTATACTTTATTGAGCATTTACTATGTACCAGATATCATTTTGGGTCCTCTACATACTTTATCATATTTAAACTTTATAACAGCTCTGCAAGGCAGATAACATCCCATTTACAAGAATTGACTTACCCAAAGTCAAACAGCTAATAAGTGACAGCACTGGTATTTCAAACCCAGATTGTCTGCATCTATGCTCATTGCAGTGTGTCAAGATGCCTCTCATTCCCTCCCATACAGCATTAATTTTAACTTACTGATTAATTAATTAACAAATATCTTTTAAGTATCTATTCAATTAGTTTAGGCTTTCCAAAGACAGCAAATGGAAAGGTGGTGTAGGAAGGGATTTTGCAGAGGGGTAAAATGCCCCCTATCCTGGAGTAATCAGAGACCTTCCTACAGGAAATGGAACTGGCAATGGCTCTTTGAGAATGGACAGAATATGACCAGATGGAACAGAAGCAAGAACTACAATCCTGCAGCCTGTGGAACAAAAACCACATTCACAGAAAGATAGATAAGATGAAAAGATAGAGGGCTATATACCAGATGAAGGAACAAGATAAAACCCCAGAAAAACAACTAAATGAACTGGAGATAGGCAACTTTCCAGAAAAAGAATTCAGAATAATGATAGTGAAGATGATCCAGGACCTCGGAAAAAGAATGGAGGCAAAGATCGAGAAGATGTAAGAAATGTTTAACAAATCTCTAGAAGAATTAAAGAACAAATAAACAGAGATGAACAATACAACAACTGAAATGAAAAATACACTAGAAGGAGTCAATAGCAGAATAACTGAGGCAGAAGAACGGATAAGTGACCTGCAAGACAGAATGGTGGAATTCACTGCTGCAGAACAGAATAAAGAAAAAAGAATGAAAAGAAATGAAAACAGCCTAAGAGACCTCTGGGACAACATTAAACACAACATTCGCATTATAGGGGCCTCAGAAGGAGAAGAGTGAGGGAAAGGACCCAAGAAAATATTTGAAGAGATTATAGCCAAAAACTTCCCTAACGTGGGAAAGGAAATAGCCAAACAAGTCCAGGAAGCACACAGAGTCCCATACATGATAAACCCAAGGAGAAACACAATGAGATACACAGTAATCAAATTGGCAAAAATTAAAGACAAAGAAAAATTATTGAAAGCAGCAAGGGAAATACAACAAATAACATACAAGGGAACTCCCATAAGATTAACAGCTGATTTCTCAGCAGAAACTCTACAAGCAAGAAGGGAGTGGCATGATATATTTAAAGTGATGAAAGGGAAGAACATACAACCAAGATTACTCTACCTGGCAAGGATCTCATTCAGATTTGATGGAGAAATCAAAAGCTTTACAGACAAGCAAAAGCTAAGAGAATTCAGCACCACCAAACCGGCTTTCCAACAAATGCTAAAGGAACTTCTCTAAGTGGGAAACACAAGAGAAGAAAAGGAGCTACAAAAACAAACCCAAAACAGTTAAGAAAATGGTAATAGGAACATACATATCAATAACTATCTTAAATGTGAATGGATTAAATACTCCAACCAAAAGACACAGGCTTGCTGAATGGATACAAAAACAAGACTCATAAATATATGCTGTCTACAAGAGACCCACTTCAGACCTAGGGACACATACAGACTGAAAGTGAGGAGATGGAAAAAGATATTCCATGCAAATGAAAATCAAAAGAAAGCTGGAGTAGCAATACTCATATCAGATGAAATAAACTTCAAAATAAAGAATGTTACAAGAGACAAGGAAGGACACTACATAATGATCAAGGGATCAATCCAAGAAGAAGATATAACAATTATAAATATATATGCACCCAACATAGGAGCACCTCAATACATAAGGCAACTGCTAACAGCTATAAAAGAGGAAATCGACAGTAAAACAATAACAGTGGGGGACTTTAACACCTCAATTACACCAATGGACAGATCATCCAGACAAAATTAATAAGGACACACAAGCTTTAAATGACACAATAGACCAGATAAATTTAATTATACTTATAGGACATTCCAGCCAAAAACAGCAGAGTACACTTTCTTCTCAAGTGCACAAGGAACATTCTCCAGGATAGATCACATCTTGGGTCACAAATCAAGCCTCAGTAAATTTAAGAACATTGAAATCATATCAAGCATCTTTTCTGACCACAATGCTATGAGATTAGAAATCACAGGGGAAGAAAAACGTAAAAAACACAAACACATGGAGGCTAAACAATACGTTACTAAATAACCAAGAGATCACTGAAGAAATCAAAGAGGAAATCAAAAATTACCTAGAGACAAATGACAATGAAAACATTACGATCCAAAACCTATGGTATGCAGCAAAAGCAGTTCTAAGAGGGAAGTTTATAGCTATACAAGCCTACCTCAATAAACTAGAAATATCTCAAATAAACAATCTAACCTTACACCTAAAGGAACTAGAGAAAGAACAAAGAAAACCCAGAGTTAGCAGAAGGAAAGAAATCATAAAGATCAGAGCAGACATAAATGAAATAGGAACAAAGAAAACAATAGCAAAAGTTAATAAAACTAAAAGCTGGTTCTTTGAGAAGATAAACAAAATTGATAAACCATTAGCCAGACTCATCAAGAAAAAGAGGGAGAGGACTCAAATCAATAACATTAGAAATGAAAAAGGAGAAGTTACAACAGACACCACAGAAATACAAAGCATCCTAAGAGACTACTACAAGCAACTCTATGCCAATAAAATGGACAACATGGAAGAAATGGACAAATTCTTAGAAAGGTATAACCTTCCAAGACTGAACCAGGAAGAAATAGAAAATATGAACACACCAATCACAAGTAATGAAATTGAAACTGTGATTAAAAATCTTCCAGCAAACAAAAGTCCAGGACCAGATGGCTTCACAGGTGAATTCTGTCAAACATTTAGAGAAGAGCTAACACCCATCCTTCTCAAACTCTTCCCAAAAATTGCAGAGGAAGGAACACTCCCAAACTCATTCTATGAAGCCACCATTACCCTGATACCAAAACCAGACAAAGATACTACAAAAAAAGAAACTTACAGACCAATATCACTGATGAATATAGATGCAAAAATCCTCAACAAAATACTAACAAACAGAATCCAGCAGCACACTAAAAGGATCATACACCATGACCAAGTGGAATTTATCCCAGGGATGCAAGGATTCTCCAATATATGCAAATCAATCAATGTGATACACCATATTAACAAATTGAAGAAGAAGAAACATATGATCATCTCAGTAGATGCAGAAAAAGCTTTTGACAAAATTCAACACCCATTTATGATAAAAACTCTCCAGAAGTGGGCATAGAGGGAACTTACCTCAACACAGTAAAAGGCATATACGACAAACCCACAGCAAACATCATTCTCAATGGTGAAAAACTGAAAGGATTTCCTCTAAGATCAGGAAGAAGACAAGGATGTCCACTCTCACAACTGTTGTTCAACAGTTTTTGGAAGTCCTCGCCATGGCAATCAGAGACGAAAAAGAAATAAAAGGAATACAAATTGGAAAAGAAGAAGTAAAACTGTCAGTGTTTGCAGATGACATGATACTATACAAAGAGAATCCTAAAGATGCCACCAGGAAACTACTAGAGCTAATCAATGAATTTGGTAAAGTTTCAGGATACAAAATTAATGCACAGAAATCTCTTGCATTCCTATACACTAACGATGAAAAATCTGAAAAAGAAATTAAGGAAACACTCCCGTTTACCATTGCAACAAAAAGAATGAAATACCTAGGAATAAACCTACCTCGGGAGACAAAAGACCTGTATGCAGAAAACTATAAGACACTGATGAAAGAAATTAAAGATGAAACCAACAGATGGAGAGATATACCATGTTCTTGGATTGGAAGAATCAATATTGTGAAAATGACTATACTACCCAAAACAATCTACAGATTCAATGCAATCCCTATCAAATTACCAATGGCATTTTTTACGGAACTGGAACAAAAAATCTTAAAATTTGTATGGAGACACAAAAGACCCCGAATAGTCAAAGCAGTCTTGACAAAAAAAAAAAAAAACAGAGTTGGAGGAATAGGCTCCCTGACTTCAGACTATACTACAAAGATACAGTAATCAAGACAATATGGTACTGGCACAAAAATAGAAATATAGATCAATGGAACAGGAGAGAAAGCCCAGAGATAAACCCATGCAGCTATGGTCAACTAATCTATGACAAAGGAGGCAAGGATATACAATGGAGAAAAGACAGTCTCTTCAATAAGTGGTGCTGGGAAAACTGGACAGCTACATGTAAAAGAATGAAATTAGAACACTCCCTAACACCATACACAAAAATAAACTCAAAATGTATTAGAGACCTAAATGTAAGACCGGACACTATAAAATTCTTAAAGGAAAACATAGGAAGAACACTCATTGACATAAATCACAGCAAGATCTTTTTTGATCCACCTCCTAGAGCAATGGAAATAAAAACAAAAATAAACAAATGGGACCTAATGAAATTTAAAAGCTTTTTCAAAGCAAAAGGAAACTACAAACAAGATGAAAAGACAACCCTCAGAATGGGAGAAAATATTTGCAAAGAAATCAACAGACAAAGGATTAATCTCCAAAATATATAAACAGCTCATGCAGCTCAATATCAAAAAACAAACAACGCAATCTAAAAATGGGCAGAAGACCTAAATAGACATTTCTCCAAAGAAGACATACAGATGGCCAAGAAGCACATGAAAAGCTGCTCAACATCACTCATTATTAGAGAAATGCAAATCAAGACTACTATGAGGTATCACATCACACCAGTGAGAATGGGCATCATCAGAAAATCTACAAACAACAAATGCTGGAGAGGGTGTGGAGAAAGGGAACCCTCTTGCACTGTTGGTGGGAATGTAAATTGATACAGCCACTATGGAGAACAGTATGGAGGTTCCTCAAAAAACTAAAAATAGAACTACCATACGACCCAGCAATCCCACTATTGGGCATATACCCAGAGAAAACCATAATTCAAAAAGACACATGCACCCCAATGTTTCATTGCAGCGCTATTCACAATAGCCAGGTCATGGAAGCAACCTAAATGCCCATCGACAGATGAATGGATAAAGAAGATGTGGATTATATATACAATGTGTACATATATACAATGGAATATTACTCAGCCATGAATAGGAACGAAATTGGGTCGTTTGTAGAGATGTGGATGAATCTAGAGACTGTCATACAGAGTGAAGTAAGTCAGAGAGAGAAAAACAAATATCATATATTAACACATATATGTGGAACCTAGAAAAATGGTATAGATGAACCGGTTTGCAGGGCAGAAATTGAGACACAGAACTAGAGAACAAACGTATGGACACCAAGGGGGGAAAGTGGTGGGGGGTGGGGGTGTGCTGAATTGGGAGATTGGGATTGACATGTATACACTGATGTGTATAAAACGGATAACTAATAAGAATCTGCTGTATAAAAAAATAAATAAAATTCGAAAAGAGAATATGACCAGATGTAGGATGCCTAGAGGGAGACTGGGAGACAGGAAAGAGAGCTGTCTGCCAGAGTGGTGAGTTCTGAATAAACCATTGTTAGCCAATACTGGAAAGCTCTTTTTTATATATATGTATATATATAGGGGACTTCATGATAAGCAAATTGAATATACTCATTTATGTTGGCTCCCTAGTGAAATGCTACTAATAAAGATAAAATAGTTTAAAATTGTAAACACACAAGGACGAAAAGAACAGAAGAGACAAGAGCAGGTAATAGAGTCGACAACATTTTAGAAAATCACAAGCAAATAAATGAGTGATAAACTGAGTTGGCAGAATGGAAAAAACTAAAAGCTAAAGCCTTCAAGAAGCAATGTAGTTCAAGCCATAGAAGTCCAGAAGATCTTAGGATTTGGAGTTATCAAGTACCTCATACAGTGTAGGGTAAGGAATAAGTCTAAGAACAGGAGGATTAGTTGAAAGTCTATAGAAAGAGAAGTAAGACTCCCAGTTCACTCACCACTCTACATAGTCAAGCAACAACCCCAGCACACACCCCAGTGGGAGACTGGAGGTTTACTTTCTGAAGAAAATCAAACCCAAGAAGCTTTGGACTCTGAACTGCCTGGTATACTGGGGCAAGAAGTAAGACGCCTTTACTAAAAACAAGGGGATTCAGTGAAAGTCCTACATACCAACATTGAATTCCCCAACCACTTTTTCCTGCTTAACTCCCAAAATGGGATCTAGATTATACCCCTAGGCAGAAGGTTGGAGGATGCTTTCTGGAAAAAAACAGTCCGAGCAATGAGAGCTGCTGGGCTGGCATGTCCCCCACAGAAAGGGCTCACCCACTCATTCTACAGTGAAGTACCCAGTCAGCAAGCACTGCCAATACACAGACTATCTGATCAGTTTTTAAAGTCTCATTCATAAAGAAGAATTGACAACCAAAGATTACTGGACATTAAATAAAGCCTCGTGTTTTTTTTTTAAGTCTGAAACAAACAAAAAGAAAGAAAGAAACCCAAAAGTAACAGAAAATGGAGAAGGGGGAGACAAAAAAACAATAATAATGATAATAGAAAATAATCGGAATTAGAGGATAAGAGTTTTATACTGAAAGGACTCACTAGCAAGGTAAACAAAAGCAAAATAAACAAATGGGACCGCATCAGACTATAAATATTCTGCACAACAAAGGAAAGTATCAACAAAATGAAAAGGCACCTACTGAATGGGAGAAGATATTTGCAAGTGATATATCTGATAAGGAGTTAGTATCCAAGATATACAAAGAACTCAACATCAAAAAAACAACCAACCAGATTAAAAAATGGACAGAGGACCTGAATAGACATTTTCCCAAAGACACAGAGATGGCCCATAGATACATGAAAAGATGCTCAACATCACTAACCACCAGGGAAATGCAAATCCAAACCACAATGAGATATCATCTCACACCTGTCAGAATGGCTATTATGAAAAAGATAAGAAATAACAAGTGTTGACAAGGATGTGGAGAAAGGGAACCCTTGTGTACTGTTGGTACAACCACTATGGAAAGCAGTATGGAGGCTCTTCAAAAAATAAAAAATAGAACTGCTGCACAATCCAGCAATTCCAAGTCTTGTATTTTTCTAAAGAAAACAAAAACACTAATTTGCAAAGATGTATGCACCCCTATGTTCATTGCTGCATTATTCACAATAGCCAAGATATGGAAGCAACCTAAGTGCCCATCAATAGATGAATGGATAAAGACGATGTGGGGTATACATGCATGTGCACGTACACATACACTGGAATATTACTCAGCCATAAAAGAGAACAAAATCTTGCCATTTGCAATAACATGGATAGACCTAGAGGGTATTATGCTAAGTGAAATAAGTCAGACAGCAAAAGACAAATACTATATGAGTTCACTTATATGTGGAATCTAAAAAACAAAACAAATGAACAAACATAACAAAACAGAAATAGAGTCAGAGCTACAAAGAACAAACAGGTGGTTGCCAGAGGAAGGCCAGTATGTGGGGGAAGGAGTGAAATAGGTGAGGGTAATTAAGAGATACAAACTTTCAGTTACAAAATAGATGAGCCACAAGGATGAGATGTACAGTGTGGGGAATATAGTCAATAATAATATCTTTGTATGGTGACAGATGGTAACAAGACTTATTGTGATGATCATTTTGTAATGTATAGAAATAATCGAATCACTGTGTTTTACACCAGGAACTAACATAGTGTTGTAGGTCAGTTATACTTCAAAAACGAACTCATAGAAAGATTTCTGGTTACTAGAGGTAGGGGTGAGATGGGAGGGTGGGAATTGGGTGAAGGTAGTCAAAAGGTACAAACTTCCAGTTATAAGATAAGTAAGCACTAGGGATGTAATGTATACCATGATTAATATAATTAACACTGTTGTGTGTTATATATGAAAGTTAAGAGTAAAGTTTAAGAGTTCTCATCACAAGGAAAGAATATTTTTTTTCTTTAATTTTGTGTCTATATTACATGATGGCTGTTCTCTAAACTTATTGTGGTAATCATTTCATGATGTATGTAAAGTCAAATCATTATGCAGTATACCTTTAACTTATACAGAGCCATATATCAGTTATATCTCAATAAAACTGGAAGGAAATAAACAAACAAAACAAAACAAGAACAAAGGACTCACTGAAGTGAGATCAAAACAGTGAAGAAAAAAATACCCAAACAAAAGCTTATCACTGTGAAATTTGTGACTACTGAGGTTAAAGAATAAAATCCTAAAAGCCTCCAGAGAGAGGAATCAGCTCACACACAAAGGATCAGGAATCAGAATGTTATCTGGTTTCTCAGTTGCCACATGCAAAGTTAAATGACAGTGAAACAATACTTCAGAAACTCCAAAGGAAAAATCATTTCAGTCTTGAATTTTATATGCAAGCAAACTATCATTCAAGTGTGAGAATGCAATAAAGGTATTTTTAAATATTCAAGGTGTTTAAAAAAATACCTCTCATGTGGCCCTTTCTCAGAAAGCTGTTATAGAATATGCTCCACCAAAATGAGGCAGTAAATCAAAAAAGAAGTGATGAGATCTAGGAAACAAGAGCCTCAGCACAGAAGTACAGTTGGCCCTCTGTATCCACCAACGCAAAACCCTGGATATGGAGGGTTGACTATGTTCATTGTACATTCAACACCATTTTATATGAGGGACTTAAACATCCACGGAGTTTGGTGTCTGCAGGGGCTCCTGGAGCTGATCCCCTGGGGATACAGGGGGATGACTGTAAACAAAATTTCCAGGATTATGGTGAAAGAAGGTTCTAGGAAGGTAACAATGGAACCAGCCTAGAGAGCAGCCTGTTCAGATTGGAGCAGAGAGAAGGGTGCTTCAGGAAACAATCTCCAAGGGGGGAAATGGGCTTGATAGATTATATGGTGTCTTTAATCAGATTGGGAAGGATTTAAGGTTTTGTCCTAATTGGGGGAAAATCTAGTGATAGGTACATGGATACTCAACAAGTAGTACTATCCACAAGATAGGTAGTCAACAAGTGGGGAAAATGGCAATTATCACTTCAGGAAAAACAAACAAAAGGTCAAAAAAGGAATAGTATACTATATGGCTTAGCAGTGAACAGTATTTTTGTAGGTATAAGGTAAACACTAAATATTGATTTAACAAAAAATGTTATATTAAAAAATAATTGAATATCTTGAGAGGAGGAGGAGAAGAATATTTGGGAGAGTGGAGAGTTAAATCCTATTTAATAAGAAGTCATTAGGTAATGTATGGGGATAAGGAGATAAAATGTGCTAAGAAAAGAGCTAAATTCTCATTTTACATAGCACGAACATAGTAGATGATGTCTAAACGAGGGGGAAAGAATAAGAAATATTAATATAAGTGTATTATTTAGAAATATGAAGGTAAAGAAGAAACAACTAAAAGTAGTCACTACCGAAGAGCAAAAACTGCTGCTTTTTCATTGTAAGCCTTTCAGTAGGTTAGACTTAAAACAGTACATGTACTTTAAAATTTTAATATATTATTATGTATGAATTTCTATTTTAGTTCTGTATGTTGAAAGTTAAGAGGGCTACATGATAGAAAGAATTCAGAGTTGTTATTGAGAGGTTCTAGCCTTGGCTTTGTCCCTTATCAGCTTTGAGACCTTGGGCAGGACACTTGTCTTACTGAGCCTTAGTTTCTTCATTTATGAAAGGATGGAGGTTGGAAAAGATAATCTCCACGATCTCTTTAAGCTAGATATCCCGAGATTCTATGATAAAGATAATAATGCTATACAACAAATGAAGAGTTAAGACTTGGATGGAGGCTTGAAATTCCCACATTTTCCTTTTTTAGCTGAAATCAGACTTGGAGAGAAATTTTCACTGTGGTCTCTGAAAAGAATTCAACACCCACCTTCCATTGTGGAGCCTGGGGCAGGCAGTTGACTACATACTGGCTCAGGGACACATAGCTTAGCGTTATTTTAGTATGGGGTGGTTTTATTTTTTTGATATTTAATATATTTCAGTATGAATCACAGGTGAAATTTCCATGCCACGTGTAAACAATTTCACTTTTTTATTGAAACAATTCAGGAATGTCATATTGGGATGTCAGCCATTTTACTTTTATCAATGTATGGAAAAAAATGCTTTTATATTAATATAAGAAATGATGTCATTTAATATGGAGGAGATCTTATAATTCAAGGTCAGCAAATCTCAGGAGGTGATTTAGGTCACCAAGCTAGCTTTGGAAAAGGAAAAGAATATTTTCCCTTTGTCTTCTCAAGATTTTGTTTTTTGGGGTTTTTTTTAACCAATTTTCCTTTTAGACTTTGGGGTAGCTGGTGTAGTGGCATGGTTGTGAAAAGGAGACTCTGACTAATAATATCTTTGCCATTGAAACATGTGGCTTTGGAGAATTTCCTTGCTCTTTTTCTCAGCTTCAGTTTTCCCATCTGCACAAGAAAAGGATTAGCTTAAATAATATTCAAGATACCTTTTAGCAGTGACCTCTCCGGATTTGGAGCACAGGCTCCGGACGTGCAGGCTCAGCGGCCATGGCTCACGGGCCCAGCCGTTCCGCGACATGTGGGATCTTCCCAGACCGGGGCACGAACCCGTGTCCCCTGCATCGGCAGGCGGACTGTCAACCACTGCGCCACCAGGAAAGCCCACCTTTTAGCTTTAACATTCTATGTTTCTACCTCCTTATTTTATGTGTGTATTCAGACCATTCAAGAGACCTGATTGGGTTTGAGGGTTTCTTGTTAAAGTTCAGTGTAGTGAGAGTGAACTCTTTGTCTGTTAAATGTCACTCACACTTAAGTGAAAAGTCAATAGAGGACTAGATACAAACAAAAGAAAACTTACTTTGATTTTTTGTTGATAATGGTTTAATTTTTTTAAAGAGGAAAATATTTAAAAGTTTAACTTAGCCACTTTTAAATTAGGTGCTAGAAAAGTAAAACTTCAATACAGATGACCCTTCATATCTGTACATCAGTATGCAGTTTACAGAGTCCTTTCTTCATATATATTATGTCATTTGAAAAATACATTTCTACAGGGCTGTGCTGTATACTTACTGTGTATTTGATGCTGTGTGTGTGAGCGTGTGTATGAATATGCACATATACTTACCTCGGGTCTCTATTATGTTTAGTGAAGGAAGCCAACAGTCTTCAGAGACAACGTGAGAGGAGACAGGAACAGACAGATGAAAACCATTTAGTAGGTTACCCAAGGCACATAGAAGGACACATAATTTTAGAAAATCAGCCTCTAGCAGGAATAAGTAAAGCTAAGAGCAGATCTTGCCCACAGGCCATAGTTTCCTCATACTAGCTCTATAGCTTTGTACTCTGGTCCTAGAGAAAGAGGAAAGTTAGAGGCACAAGAGAAATAACATAAAGCACAGCCTTTGTCAAAAGTGACTTGCTGTTTATTTGTTTAATAAGCGTTGACTGAGCACTCGCACTGTGTCAGACACTTGGGGATCAGAGATGGATACAACATGACCCTTATTCTTGATTCTACAAAGGGAAAAGGGTCAGTGTAAAAAGGGCCGAATGTGCTCAGAGTGTGTAATATCAACCTTCAGTACCTAAAATGAAATACTGGTTTTATGGTATATGTCCCTGGAGTTGATGTTAGCAAACTCTATAGGGGTCTTGGAAATATCCTGATTCCATAGTTGGTGGTTCTTAGTCAGACTTTCTCCAATGTCAGAGGGCAAAGGAGCAGGAAATAAGGAGGCTACCTTTAAACACCATCCAAAAAGTGAGGTTGATGATGTTGGGATCATACACTCACATTTCCTCTTTCAGCGTTTAAAAGGGTGGGGGCGGGGGGGACTTGTTTAGTGAATCATGTTTGGGAAGCATTGCCTAGTATCTGCCAAAATTTCTTTTAATTCTGTTTTTCCACCTTTGCAGCTAAGATATCAACATGGACTAGGGACTCCAGACTTGAGGCAAACCCTCCCTAACCTGAAAAACTTCGTGGAGCTCGGACTAATGGTCAGGTGGTGAGTACCTTTAATACCCAGAAACTGCAATGTGGATAATAATCCTGAGAAACTTGCCTGACTTCCACATCGCTCCACACCTGCCTTCTGGGTTTTCTTCTGTAATAAGATATCTGAAGAAAAGGAAAGGCAGCCATCATACTTGTGTAGGTCTAAGCTCCAGTCTGGCTAAGAGGGCGAAGCACCCACGAAGGGGGGCAGGTTCAAAGGAATATTGTTTGGACATGGGAAGGTTGGCGGGACAAGGAATCCTTGAGCGCTTGGCTGAAGCAGAGACCGGAGGATAGCCATGTGATTCGTAAAAGGGGGACATGGAGCCCCCAGGACTTTGCCAAAGAACAGGCGAAGGACAGAATAAGCGTCAGGATCAGTGGTTGTGAGAGTGAAGGGAAGGAAGCACACAAGGAATAGGTCAGGCTGTCAGGACCTAGTCTGAGACCAAGAGACACACACACACTGGAACGTTTCTCATATGTGATGTCAGTGCCTATTGTGCCATAAGGGCAAGCGGCTGCCTAAAAGTGCTTTGTCAGGATGTACATGACCCTCTTCCAAAGACAAGGGGAGAGGGAAAGTGATGCAAAGAAAACATTAGATGATTCGTTTGACTTAAATGAATGGAAAGCTGTTGGCTCAAGTCATTTAGTAATTCGAATCCTTGGTTGATGAGCAATGACAAAATCACATGAATTCAAATCAGGCCTTTAGAGTTAGACAACTGGGAACAGCATGGTTTCTTCTACAGAGCACTGGCTTCTGATCCCGAATCTTTTTCTGATTTGCTATGTGAATTTTTTTTTAAGTTTTGAGATTCCTTTATTCAAGCCAAATTGTTCAACCTTTATCACAGTTTAACAACCTATTTTAAAAACCTCAAATAGGGCTTCCCTGGTGGCGCAGTGGTTGAGAGCCCGCCTGCCGATGCAGGAGACACAGGTTCGTGCTCCGGTCCGGGAAGATCCCACATGCCGTGGAGCGGCTGGGCCCGTGAGCCATGGCTGCTGAGCCTGCGCGTCCAGAGCCTGTGCTCCGCAACGGGAGAGGCCGCAACAGTGAGAGAGGCCCATGTACCGCAAAAAAAAAAAAAAAAAAAACCTCAAATAAATAAGTTATCTATGTAACCTTGACATTTCAATTTTCTGATTTGCTGTGTGAATTTAAACTCGTACCGCTCTGAAACGTAATTTCCTCATCTATAATCCCTGCTCATCTCACTGGTTTGTGGTGAGAATGTAGGTGGAAAAATAATTCGTGGGGAGGAAAGTACAAGAATAGTTTCAGTTTCTTCTGTGCCATCAGACAGGCCTTGAGGATAACAAGAAAGTGACATCTATGATTTACCTTTGACGTTTTCTGTTTTCGTCTCATGATCTTCAAAATGCAAATTCTGGATGTCTGACTTTAGATAGGACTTCTGTTAAGCAAATACACAATTGTTTAAAAAATTCTACTCAGAATATCAAAATAATTATAAAAAATTCGTGTTGATATGGTCCTGTATGCCCTGAGGAATGAGGTCTAGGAACTGAGTTTTAATGTAAAACAATAATAGTAATGATAATAATAATTTAAAAAGTGAGCTAGCAGGCATGTATTTAACATTGTCAGTGTAAAGTTCTGTGAAAGGTACTCTGGAGGTAACAAGAAGTATAAGGCTCAAGCCCTACCTTCAAGGGATTTGTGATCTAGTTGGAAACAAGGTATATAATTCATGAAAGGTTTTATAACACAAATGATAAATAACTTAAAATGATCAAAAAAAGAGGCAACTTACAGCACCACCTGATTAATCAACTAAAATGAATCTTGTTCAGTACAGACAGCAAATTGTCCCAGTGTCATTTATTGAAGACTCTATCTTTGGTCCACTGTTGATAACGCCGTCTCTTTCATACATCATGTTCACTTACACACAGATCTGTTTCCAGGCTCCCTATTCTGCTTCATCATTTTATTGTCTATCTATAGGCTAGTACCACATTTTTAATTAATATAAAGTGTAATTTCTATAAGTCTTATTGAGGTTTGAGCATCTCTCTTCCCCCTGACATTTGGAACCACTTGAGAGAGGAGATACAAGAGACAGACTAATAGGAATCAGAATGTCAGTTTTATTACTGATAAAGCTGCATTTTCCAAGTGGCTTTAGATCTATAATAAAAGGGCTTGCAAAGACATCACTCAAAATTAAACTTACTCTTGCAGTCACGATGTGAACTGGAGAACCTCAGGCTTTCCCCACAGAGGCTGGCCCTTAACTATACTGTAGAGGGCTGTCAGGTGACTCCTGCAAGAACCCAGATGGGGCTAAGCCAAGAATAACCAGGTTTTATTTTTCCCTCTATAAATTCACTGATTAGAAAAGGCCCTCCTCCTCTAAGAGCGAGCGGGAGGATGGAGAGAGTCCAAGAGTGTCACTCTTAAATCATGTTCCTTCATAGCAAGGGAAAAGGAAGATTTCCCCAACTTTCTTGATATCTGGTCGGGTGAGGCTTCTACTTATGATCCTTCTTCAAAACTCTTTTGGCTTTTCTGGACTTATGAACTCTATTTGAGTGATTTGACAGCTTTATGATATTGAGTCTTTCTAACTGTGAACATGGTGTCTCTTTATATGCTTTCTTTCTGTGTTTTAAACATAGCTCAGTGAAGTTTTAAAATTTTCTTCATAAACATCTTACACATCTTTTATTAGATACTTAGTCCTAGGTAGTTACCATTTTGGTTGCTGTTATAAATTTTTTTATTACAACATCCAACTTTTTTGTGGCTAGTATACAGGAATACTACTGATTTTTGTATTTTGAGAATGTATCCAGCAGCCTTGCTAACGTTAATTACAATGGTTTATCTTAGATTCTCTCAGATTTTTCTGTGGGTATGATCATATTTTTTTAGTGAATGATGGTGTTGTTTCTTCCTATTTTTACAACTTTTATTGCTTTTTCTTTTCCTTTGTTTTATTATGGAAGAGTAGCAGCAATAGTGGATATCCTTGTCTTATTCCTGACTTTAAAGAGAATGCTTCTTTTCACCATTAAGTATTATATTTATTGCATGTTTGGATAGATATTATTTATTAGCAAAAGGAAATTTCTTTCTATTCCCAGTTCACTGAGAGCTGCTTTTTTTAAAATCATGAATGTGTATATTTTGGACTTTATAAAATGCTTATTATGTTTATTGAGATTAACACTATATTCTTCTTTACTGTGTTAATAACTAGTAATACATTTTCTGATGTTAAGTCATCTTTGCCTCCTGGGCTATAATCTGCTTGGTTGTGATGAATTATTTTTTGTATATTGTTGGATTCGATTTGCTGATTTACTTTTTTATTTTTTTAAAAACTTATTTTATTGCAATATAGTTGATTTACAGTGTTGTGTTAGTTTCTGCTTTACAGCAAAGTGATTCAGTTATACATATATATACATTATTTTTCATATTCTTTTCCATTATGGTTTATCACAGAGGATGCTGAGTATAGTTCCCTGTGCTATACAGTAGGACCTTGTTGTTTATCCATTCTATGTAATAGTTTGCATCTGCTAATCCCAAACTCCCAATCCATCCCTCCCTTACCCCCTATCCCCCCTGGCAACCACAAGTTTGTTCTCTATGTCTGTGAGTCTGTTTCATAGATAAGTTCATTTGTGTCATATGTCAGATTCTACATATAAGTGATGTCATACGGTATTTGTCTTTCTCTTTCTTACTTCACTTAGTATGATAATCTCTAGGTCCATCCATGTTGCTGCAAATGGCATTATCTCATTCTTTTTTATGGCTGTGTAGTATTCCATTATAGATACAGGTATAGCTATATAGATCATATCTTTTTTAAAAATTTTATTGGCATATAGTTGATTTACAATGCTGTGTTAGTTTCAGGAGTACAGCATAGTGATTCAGTTATATATATACATATATTCATTCTTTTTCAGATGCTTTTCCCATATAGGTTATTACAGAATATTGAGTAGAGCTCCCTGTGCTATACAGTAGGTCCTTGTTGGTTATCTATTTTATATATAGTAGTGTGTGTTTGTTAATCCCAACCTCCTAATTTATCTCTCCCCCACCATGTTTCTCCTTTGGTAACCATTAGTTGGTTTTTTAGTCTATGTTTTGTAAATATGTTCATTTATATCATTTTTTAAATTAGATTCCATGATTTGCTAATATTTTTAGGATATCTGCCTCTGTAAATGAGATGAGGCTAGCCTATAATTTTTCTTTCTCATATAATAATCTTTGTCTGATTTTGGTAACAAGGTTGTAACAGCCTCATAAAATAAATTGAGGCTCTTTCCCTTCTTATCTATTATTCTTTTCTGTTATTCTTTTCTGTTCTCAGGAACAGTTTATGTAAGATAGGAATTATCTATATCTTGAAGGTCTGAAAAACCTAGTATTTCTCATTTGTTGAGAGGGAAAGTATAGATTTTTAGCTACTGACTTAATTTTTATGATGTTTATGAGTCTATTTATGTTCCGTTTTTCCAGTTCCTCCTTAACATACTCCAGTCTGATTTCAGTTCTATCAGTATACTGAAATTCCTTTTATCTAGGTAGGTGTCTAGAACTATGTTGCCAAACCCAGCAGCCACTTTTCCATCCTTATCCTACTAGTCTGTATTTAGTGGCATTTGGCCTTGCTGGCCATTCCTGCCTTCTTGAAACATTCTCCTTTCTTGGCTTCCACAATACTACCCTCCCCTGGTTTTCCTCCTTTCAGCTGCACTTTTTCTGCCTGTTTTTCCTGTTTGTCCTCCTTTTCTTGATCATTAAATATGGAGATCTCCATAGTATTCTCCTTTTCTCTCTCTTTCTTCTCAAGTGAGCTCATCCACTGCCCCCATTTTGAAAACCATCTATATGCTATGACCTTCCAAGTTATGTTTTCAGTGTAAACCTCTCCTGCAAACTCTATAGTCAGAGACCTGCTTGACACCTCCCCTTGGAGTATCACAGGCACCTCAGCTTCAACATCTAAAACTGTCCTTCACCAGGCTTCTTCAGCTCAGCAAATGACACCCTGTCTACCCAGTTGCTCAAACCAGAGAAACATCCTTGATTTCCTTCTTTGATTCACTCCTACCTGAGCCAGTCTAGTTCATCAGCAAACCATGTCATCTCTACCCACCAAGTGTACTTCCCACCATCTCTGCTGCCGCCACCCCAGTCCAAGTCACCACCTGCTCTTACCCAGACACTGCACCAGTCCAGTTTGTCTCCCTAATTTCACTCTTGTCCCACCTCTGTTCATTCTCTGCAGCAGCCAGAGTGACTTTTTAAAATTTTAGCTATATCTTAATCACTCCCTAGCTTCAGCGGCTAGAGTAAAATCCAAGCCCTTTTCTGTGGTCTCCCGACCACCTGCCTCTCCCTCTCCTCTCATGTATAGTCCTATACTGACCTCCTCTTAGCATGAAAAAGCTCTTTCTTGACTCGTCACACTCACTGTCCTTCTGTCTAGAATGTGCTCTCCCTCTTGCTTCTCTCCCACCACCATCCACACCCATCCCTTCATATAGAGGGAACAGTTTTAGAAAAGGCACAGTAGCTTTACTGGCAAAGAATAGACCACTTGGCTAGAGTGCACATTCATTTTAGGAACAGAGAGAATCTGGGTTTTGTGGTACTTAGAGCTTATACAATTTGGGAACCCTTTCAAGAAAACAATACAAAACTGAAAATACAAAATTAGGAAAAAAAGTAAATATTTTAAGTGAGAAACAAGATCACAACAAATTACTGGAACTTTAGAGATCAGATCCCTTTCTTCTGTGATCTCTTTAGACAATTTACCCCAACTGCTTCCTCACTGCAACCTGACTGTCCTTTCCCTCCTAAAACACCGTCATTTCCAGCAACTCTCATTTCTGAGGTTTAGATAAATTAAATGACTTTCCAGGGACTTCCCTGGTGGTGCAGTGGTTAAGAATCCACCTGCCAATGCAGGGGACACGGGTTCGAGCCCTGGTCCGGGAAGATCCCACATGCCACAGAGCAACTTAAGTGCACCACAACTACTGAGCCTGTGCTCTGGAGCCCATGAGCCACAACTACTTAGCCTGCGTGCCACAACTAGTGAAGCCCACGTGCCTAGAGCCCGTGCTCCACAACAAGAGAAGCCACTGCAGTGAGAAGCCCAAGCACTGCAGCGAAGAGTAGCCCCCGCTCGCCACAACTAGAGAAAGCCCACGTGCAACAATGAAGACCCAACACAGCCAAAAATAAAATAATTTTTTTAAAAAAGAACAAAAATAAATGACTTTCCAAGCATGTTGACCTATGAGCCTGTGGCAATAAGACTGGAATGTAGGTCTCCTGGCACTGACGTAGTAACCCATTAAGCCCCAAACTCACACATTATGTAGTGCCCCTCTGAGCCACTGTACCAAGCACATTAACACTGAATGAGTTGTAGGTACCACTTTATAGTGCTATAATGAAAATTAGGCTACTGAGACAGATACAGAGTACCACAAAATGCATGCTACATTACGATCCAAGTAAAGACCGCTGCGGAAGCCAGGCTGGAGGTTACAAATCTAAACAAAGCTGGAACAAACACTTTTAGCCTCAGAGGAAACCTCAGAATTTCTGAGAGCAGCCATGAACTGAGGAATTACCTCCCAAGCCCGTGCTCCTTAGGGCAAAGGGTACAAAAACTCACACTCCTAAGGGAGCCTCTTACATCTTTCGTAAAAGAAAACACTTCCAGTTTCTGTGTGATTGTTACCATTCACAGATCGGTCCCTTGTGGAAGCAGGTTGCCGTATGTTCTTTTGGTGTCGAGGATTTCAAACTGGCTGTGAGGATCAGTGCAGTCACTGAATTCCTCCTATGGTAAGCTTCAAAGTTATGTGACAGCTTGTTTTGTTTTGTTTTTCAAAGAAAAGACAATGTGATTAAAATTCCTTTAATGAAGTGATTTTTTTTCTTTCACATTACAGAATTCTTATCTAATATCAAAGCATCTACCTGATTAATCCTAAAACTATACCTTTTCCACATGAACACAGTTACCTGGGGCACAGTTTTCAGCACTTTATGCTAGTCCTTTCCAAAAGAAGTCTCCTTTTTCTCATCCTTGGATCAGTAACCTCGTTGTAACTGCCAAGCAACACAATTTTGAAAAGCAGAATTTCAGCTCAGAGGTTGTACTCTTGAATATTTTGGTTAAAAGCCACCAGCATGCCACTTAAACATCGCATTTTTTCTTTCTTTTACTACTAACTACAAAGTGGTCCAAGATTCCAGTTGACATGCGCACGCACACCTGATGCTGGTGCTGAATTATGGTCAGGGAAGAACATACGCACACGGCGCTGCTTGATGGCTGCCAGTGAGATGATAAGTTTAGAACTGAGAGGAAGAGATTATGTGCTGTGTTGCTGTGAATGGGCTTTGCGATGGGACCCCACATGCAGGTCCCGGGAGAGCCCCTCCACCGTCTCTCACGCCAGCTCACCTGACGTCGAGACATGCCCCACTCATTTCTGACCTCAGTTCTTTTCTCAGACAAGTTCCCACCACCTAGAATCGCCTGCTTTTGCCTCTGCCCTCTCCAAACATCGCTCTCACTTCAAGATCCAGTTCATGTCCTACCTCATTCATTCACTCACTCAGCAGGTGCAGAGATAACACATCCTCCCTCAGTAGCTTAGGTTCACTTCTCCACCAAGTCTTACCCACTAGGCTTTTGAGCAGCAATGAGCAGGCAATGAAATAGGAACAAACAATATGTAATAGACAGCAGAAAGTATGAGTACTGAAGAAAGGTGGATAAGTTATTTGGAACATTCTGAGGATGTCATTTACTTCCTGGTATGAGGGGTGTGGGTGAGAATTGGACAAGCCTTCACTAAGGAGATGGCATTTAGTGGAACTAGAGCACAAGGAGAATTGGGGTGTGTGAAGATTGGGGTGTAGGCCAGAGTAGGATGCTGTTGCCTAGTTGTAAAAAGCATGTAAAGGCTATGGGTTTGAATACCAACTCTGCCACTCACTGTCTCTGTGACTTCAGGCAAGTTTAAGCTCTCAGCTTAAATTTATCTGTAAAATGGAGATAATAGTGCCTACCTGATAAAGTTGATATAAAGATTAAATACGGGGCTTCCCTGGTGGCGCAGTGGTTGAGAGTCCGCCTGCCGATGCAGGGGACGCGGGTTCGTGCCCCGGTCCGGGAAGATCCCACATGCCGCGGAGCTGCTGTGCCCGTGAGCCATGGCCGCTGAGCCTGCGCGTCCGGAGCCTGTGCTCCGCAACGGGAGAGGCCACAGCAGTGAGAGGCCCGCGTACCGCAAAAAGATTAAATCCATAAACACTTAGCATACTTCCTGGCACACAGTAGTACTCAATAAATGGTAAGTATTATAAATATGTAATGGATAAGTGAATCATAGTTATTATCTCTGTTTTAAAAATTAAATCCATTCTTTATTATAGGTATTTTGGTTTTCCCTTAAAATCTACAGTCTTCTCCTTACAGATAGGTATAGAACATGGTTCTTGGTCACATTTTTAATCATGGCTCATGCTGCCTTGTACGTTAGTGGTACAGAATATTCACCATCTCCCTTCCACTTTCCCCCAAGTCCTTTATATGACCCTTCTGAAGCCTTAGAGTTAAGTACCCTACAAATCTATTTGCCTACCTACTTTTTTTGGTACCTACCTTCTTAGGTAACTCTCACCTCTAGTTAGAAGTTACGTAAAATAAAAGTTTCTTATTTGCAGAATTTTCCATTTTTTTATTTAAGCTTCTGACAACCCTGTGAAGGAGGCAGGGCAAGGATGATGATCACTATATTACAGGTCAGAAAACTGACACTTAGAAATATGAAGTGATTTGCCAAGATCACGTGATAATAAGTGATGGAACTGGGACCAGAAACCCAGGTTGTCTGACTCCCAGTTACATGTTCTCTTTATCATACCAGGCTGCCTCTTATTAGTTAGTGGTCATTCTTTTCCTTCTCTGCCCTTCCCCAGCCCTCCTGTCTCTCTGCCACTGAATTTCTAACACCTATTACCTTCTCCAGGAAAGCCCATCAAAGTCAAATCCAGAGTACTAGAAAAATACACTGCAAAATCAGGACAGGCAGGTCTGGTGAAAACACTCTTTGTTGCTTATTTTACCCCATTTACTTCAGAGATGTAGGAAACTCATAAGAGTCATAAAACTTGGTGAAGAATTTAAAAACTTTAAGACCAAAGGAAACAAAAATGATTATATGTTTCAACTCCATTGGTTAAGAAACAAGAAAGCTGCGGGAAGCACATGAGTTGGCTTAAAACATATGTTTGACCAATAGCGTTTGTCTTCCTTGAATTTTTTGGTTTTGTTTTCTCAGAATAAGACATGATAAAAGCAGGATTTCAAAACCATCTTTCCTGCTTTATACATGGAATTTTTTATTCTAAATTCAATTTTTACTGACTGTAAAGCTTCACAATAACAGTGGAAAGAGCACTGATTTTGGGAATCAGAAAACGTAGGCTCCAACTTCAGCTTTTTCATTTAATTTTCATAAACTGTTTTCTGAGTATCAGTTTTTTTTAATGGAGTTAATAGCACCAGCCGTATTTCCCAAGCATAATTGTACAGGACAAATGAGATAATGTCTGTCCAAGTGGCTTAGAAACTAAAAAGGACTATACAAAATATTATTAAGTATTATTCATGCATTTAACCAATTAATTAAGGGTCTCCTCTGCATATAGCACTATTCAAGAGACAAAAGAAAATTCAGAAGTGTAAGATTTGCCCTGCCTTTGCTTAGTTGACAGTTGTCTAGTTTATAATCTGAAGGAGTAGATAAGACAAATATTTTGAAGAACAAGACTTGCAGAAGTATTCTCACGCATTGTTCAGTCTCGCTGTTGTGTGGGACTTAAGAGCCTGAGCCCCGGCTTCAGTGGACAGTCTGTTAACAATGATCGCGCTCAACCTTGCACTGACTTACTTGATGTTTTAGGACCAGGTGTGCCGTTTTTATAGAGACCGCATGAATTTCAGTGACCTTAGTGAGAACACTGAGGAGAAGTATCCTTGGCTGTTCTGCAGCTTGCTGGAATACTTCTGATTCCCTCCAGCGTTTAATGATGTGACTTCGGGAGAAGCAACTAGTGGCTTTATGTAAGGTCATATCATTTCAGTGGTAAAATCTCTAGGTAGTATTTCTGCTGACCTATTTCTGATCTAGTTCTCTATTCCTTTTTATAAATAGAGAGAATAAAGCTCACTCAAGCTTTTTTGAATGAACGAATGAAAAAGAAAGAAAGTAGCTAAGAATTTTGACACATGTTAAGAAAATGGGCTTTTTCAGTCAATTAAAAATAATGAAAATGTAGAGCAAATGAGCCAATCTTTCTATAAAACCAGAAGGTAGCGATATAATAGTTCAGCTTTTAAGCCAAACCATCCACCTGTGAAAATGAGACCCTATCCAGCATTAACATTTTTTTAAAGCCTTACTTTTTAAAAGCAGATCTATCTTCTCTCCTTCCCTCCATCGTTTGCTCATGCTGAATTCAGAGCTAGTCTCTAGCAGGTGACCACCGAGGGACTTAAAAACCCTGTTGTCTCGCTGACGTTGGTTTTTAAATTTAGATCAAATGACATTGTGTTTGACGTCTCAAGAGCACTACTTAAGGTAGCTGTATCATATGGGCTTGCCTTTCAAAGTACTCCTTGCAGGCTGGCATCCTTAATAGGAAAAGTGAAGCCTGGTCAAAAATAAATGAAAAAGAAAGTTTTATTGGAGTTATTTACTCTAAGACAGCTATTTTAGACGGAACCTTGACAAGTCATCTCATTGCCTCCAGACAGGAACACACAAGGCAGATGCGTATCTATAGTATTTTAAATGACCTTGGGGGACGAGGCTTCTTCCATAACTCATTCCAGAGTTTAAACACCCTCGCTTCAGGAAATTCTTCCCTATATTTAACTTACAGGCCCCCTTCTGCGGTTAACACCCATTTCCGCTTTTTTCTGTCCCCAGTCAGGATGGAGAACAGCTGGCCAACATCCTTTGTGTGCTAACCCTCCATCAGTGAGAAAGTCATTTGGGCATCCCTGGGCTGCTTTTCTCAACCTCCAGCAACCAAGTCTTTGAACCAAATTGAGATCTTTTTCCGTTTTTATTTGTGCCTTGTCTCTCTCTTGTCATTCCTTTTGATTATCAATGAATAAAATTTGGAAAATGTAAAAATATACAGACGAGGGGAAAACAATAGCCCTATAATCCAGGGAGCGAAACCACTGTTAAGTTAGTCAGTTTTCTATGTGTTTCTTATGCAGTTGAGATCATGTCATCTGTATCAGCCCTGAAATACAGTCTGATCCACATATATAGAAACTTACATTTTCTGGTAGCCACATTGAAAAAAGGTAAAAAGGAATAGGTAAATTAATTTTAATCATAGTTTTAATTCCAATAAAATATTAACATGTAATCAGTATTTTAACTATTAACAAAATATTTTATATTCCATTTTTTATACTAAACTGTCTAAATCCAGTGTATATTTTACATTTATAGCACATCTCAAATCCAACTGGCCACCTTGCAGGTACTCAGTACCGTGTGACTAGTAGCTATAGTGTTGAAGCACAGTCCTTGCAGTTGTATATACTGCTTTTTTGTCTATCATATCTTAAGCCTTTTATGAATGGTGTTACAAAAATTTTAGCATCATTTTAGTGGCTGCATAATATTTAATCATTTAGACTTACTATAACTGTATCTTTAGAAAGTTTTGTTCTTCATGTTATAAGTAACCCTGTAGTGTTTTTTTTTTTTTTACTTCTTTTTTACTTTTTTTATATCAACTGTTTCTCAACACGTTGCCAAAAGAAAAAAAACATAAAATTATTCCTTTTGGGTGCAACTAATCAAATCCACTTATTCATAAAACAAATATATCCACTTAGCATCTACTGTATACTCTGTACTACATTAGATTGGGAAGTGAAGCAGTAGATTTCAAGAAATAGAAGACCAGGTCCCTCCCATACATTGTTTACAAAGACTTGGCTCCACAGTTGGACTGCACACATATTGTAGTTTATTCTGACTTAAATATCCTTCCCTTCATTTCTTACTCCCCTCTGCCCCTATATGTACACACACAGCCTGGGTGACTCCCCCTTACCCTTCAAAGTGCCAGTCACAGGGAGCCACCGCTACTGAGTCCTCTAGGTGACTGCTGGCTCCCTCGTCCATTATACAGAATGTATATTGTGTCTAGAGCACCATGGTGTTCTGTTTATTGGTAACTCTGTCTTCTCTACTAGAGTGGAAACTCTTTAATGATAGAAACCTTATCTTATAAGCCTCTTTATTCCCAGTGCCTAGCAGACTGCCAGGGCCGTGAATGTGGATTTCAGTAATATCCTCTGAAATACTTGTTGAAATACAAGTGATCATATTAAGCATCAGTTGGATAATATAATTACAAGTATTGATCAAGGAGTTCAGAGAGCTCACTTTAAACTGGCATATGGTTGAAAAAGGCTTTAACAAAGGAAGTAGGACTTGAATTGGGCTTTGGAAGATGATCATGCTTAAGTGAATAGATGGGAGATACGTTCTAAGAAGCCTGTTTTTCAGGAGGAATTCTTTATCATGTGCTAAGTATCAGCAGATAAGCATCTTTCTAGATCTAAAACACTATACTAAGTTTCAAGAAGGCTGTAGAGATATGGTCTTGGCCCATCAAAAACTGTCAGGGCGGGGCTTCCCTGGTGGCGCAGTGGTTAAGAATCCACCTGCCAATGCAGGTGACACGGGTTCGAGCCCTGGTGCAAGAAGATCCTACATGCCGCTGCGGAGCAGCTAAGCCCGTGCGCCACAACTACTGAGCCCACACACCACAACCTCTGAAGCCCACGTGCCTAGAGCCCGTGCTCCGCAACAAGAGAAGCCACCACAATGAGAAGCCCGCACGCCACAACGAAGAGTCCTGCAACTAGAGAAAGCACACGCGTGGCAACAAAGACCCAGAGCAGCCAAAAAAAAAAGAACTGTCAGGGCTTTGCAGAATTAGAAATTTCCACTGGCTGCTTCAGTATGATCTTTGAGTTTAAGCTCTGTTTCAACTTTGGAGTTGTTAAAGGTCATTTTATAGGATGCTTGTTCAATAATCCTTCTGGTATTGGACAGCAGTATATAGATAATTATAAGTATGTCATTATAGCTAATATCAAATGACCATTACTGCAAACCAGGCACTCTTCCAAAGCATTTTGAATGTATTATTTAGTTAAGTCATTCAGTCCTCACAACAGTCAAGTGAATTAGGGCCCATTATCCTCTCTCATCTTACAAATGAGGAAACTGAAGCACAGAGAGGTTTAAATAACTTACATGTAACACAGCCATCAAGTGGAGGAGCTAAGATTTGATCCCAGGCAGAACAGCTTTAGAGCCTCTACTTTAACTATCACCCTGTACAGCCTCTCTTATAACTATGTTAAAAATAAAATGTTTTACACAGGGATCATTTAGCATCTTGTGGTTCCAGAAAAGGAATCCTATTATTATAACCCTCCCCTATTTTTCTTCATTCCTCTTACTGCTCCTTATCTCATTTGCAGGTTCCTCTTCTTCTACCTCATCATAAAAAACTGGAGCTCCTCAGGCTCAGTCCTCAGCCCTCTTTTCTCTGATTTTATTCTTCACCACCCTTGCCCAGTGATCTTATCTACAACTATCATTTTAATTATCACCCACATTGAAAGGAAGTACAGTGTAAATCTTCAGCCCAGATCTCTTTTCTGATATCAGACCTCTATTCAGATTGCCTCCTGGACCTTTTCACAGCACATTCTGTGTGTCCTTGTTTTTTTCTTCCTGTCTTCCACCCCAACCATCACAAGTCTAGTGGTCTTCCAGTGCTCTGTTTTCAGCAAATGGAATCTCCATCCATTCTTTTACACTGGCCAGGAAGCCAGCTGGTTCCTCCCTTTCCCTCTTACCCCCATATCCAACCTTCACAACCTCTGCTGATTTCCCCTAATATGTCTATTTGCCTGTATCTGTACATTTCCACTCTGGCCCAAGCCTCCATCATCTCTCACCTGTACTACTGCACAGCCTGTGGTCCCACAGCATCTGCTCCAGACCCCCTCCACTCTGTTCTCCAGCTTCAGTAAGAGTGTACCTGTCAAAATACAAATCAATCAGTCAGTCAGTCAGTCTCTCCTTACCCCCTAGAGAGAGAGAGAGAGAGACACACACACACACACACACACACACACACACACACACACACACACACCTAGCCTAAAACACTTTAATGACTTAAATAAAGAGAAAATTTCTAAACATGGCCTCTGGGCTTCTGCACAGTCTAGACCTTGTTTTCCTCTTCAGCTTTATCTTCTGCCATGCTACTCTTCACTTGATGACCTTTTGGGTCCTCAAACGTTCTCTCTCTTGACATAGGGTCTTGACATATGCTATTCCTTTTGCCTGGATGCTCTCACCCACCCATCCACTCTTTACCTGGTGAAGAAGTCTACTAGCCCTTCGAATCTTGGCCTTTGCTGGGTTAGTTGCATAGCATGTGTCAGAGGTTGTCATTTTGCATTTATATCTATAATTTTGTGACAACTGTCTATCCTCTCCCACTATAAGCGCCACAGAAGCAGGAACCATGGCTTTTTCCAATCACTATTGTATCCTCAGAGTCTAGTGCACAGTGCCTTGTGCATAGACACTCTCTATATATTTGAATGAGGGAGTAAATAATTTGTTAATATGTTCTTTTAATATACATACAGTTTATACTGCGCCTCTGGCAGTAGTACAGAGGGCTACAAAAAATAAGGTTCCCGAGACTTCCCTGAAGTCGCACAGTCTCTAAGCAGTGATTAAATGACGGCTGTCATTTAAGCATTACTTCCAAAGGCCTCCAGCATCTCTGAAAATGGTGGCAGAGCTATCCTTTTTTCTTTTAAAATAAACAGCTAAGGCCCCATGGTTTGGTTCATGTCAGAGCTTATTAGAAATGTGATGGTGGTTCAGCTTTAGCAGTCTTTCAAAAACTTAATTTCACAGATGCTGTCATTGGCCTCTGGAGTCTAAAGCTTCCTTTAGCTCTCTCTGCAAGTCTACTTTTTAAATTCTGACCAAGGTTTAAATTTCCCTATCAAGTTCTTTCTGGGGCTGGGCTGTGACATTGCTATTCCTCTGGTTTCCCTGGCAAAGGTAGATTTTTTTTTTTTTTTCTAGTTTCAGCATAAACACTTTATCACCCCCATGTTTCAGGTGTTATCTAGACACTCCAACGGGTCATCAGGTATCCTTCCTGGCATCTCTTTCTGTTTCTACAGACCATGTTACAGTCCTCATAATGTTTGTTGCCTTGCCTGGCTGTGATTTCAGTACGTCAAGTTTGTGTGATGATTTCTTAAAGTGAAAGCTGATGGGTGAAGTGTTTGACCTGCCAGCTCCTGGGACCTTCTGTCTCCCTGGAGGGTCACTCTCTATTCTCTGATCCCAGGGAACCCAGCCTTGAGGGGACCAAGCTGGCTTCCAGGTGGGCTCCATGCTGTGGGTACCCCTTCAGCCTCTGTTCATAGCATGTGCTGGGGCCTTTCTTTTCCAAGGTGGGCCCTGTTGCCCAGGACCATGGAGGCCCTCACATCACAGAGTCTGGGGAAATGGATTTCTTCAGCTTGCTTGTTTTATCCTTTGCCTGTGGAATTTTCTGTTTCACAAATTCGTCTCTCCATCAGAACTCAGTTTAAATAAAATCTAAAGGCTCCCTTGTTCAGTTATTCCTTTTTAAACTCTCTGTTTTTATTTAGTCAGGCTTTGGCAGGAAAACTTCTAAGCGGAGCCCAGGGGAAAAGTGACCATTGGCACAGATTTTAGCCTGTGCTTTGGGCCAAGATTGTTTCTATTTTTATTTTGTTTCTTGTTTTTGTTAACATCCAGGGCACAGATTAAGCACTTTCACTTATCTGTAATGGTGAGAGGCCTTTAGATTGCTTGCCTGTGGCCAAGATTCTGCATGCTTAAAACTATTAACCCCCAGCTACCTCCTGGAAGATAAGATCTAGCTGTTCAATTTGGCTTTTCCAAAAGGAGGCTCTGTGCTTCTGCTTGATCTGAGATAGAAAAAGGAGAAAGGTAAATCCCAACCTTTGCTGGATTTTCAGAGGTTAGTAGCCTAATTTATGGGTTGTCTTTTTTTAAAAAAAAAACTAACTTTATATTGTAGTTTCTCAGCTGCCAAAAGATGTAATTCTACCTCAGCTTCGCCTTGGCAACCTGCTTTTGGCACTCTGTGCAGCCCTGTCGTTGTTCTGCATTATTTAAGCAGTAATCTTTAAGAAGGTGAGAAACTATTATTGCTTTTTAGCAGAGTTGACATGCTATTGGCGCAGAGTGTAGTACCTAGAGCTTCAAACATTTCTAATGGCTGTAAACCAACTTAAACACCTCCATGTAGATGTCTCACTGCCATGAGGTCATAGTTTGCTACAAGGGGGAGAAAGAAGAAGATCAAATGTTATTTAAAAGTGTGGGTTGTTGTTTTTTTTTCCTTCTTTTTAAGTATTCTTATTCCACTGAGTTGTGGCTGTAGATTTTGGCCAGGATCCAGACAATCAAGATTTAGCATTTTGACCAGCTGTGATCTAGTAATGTTCCTCAGAGGAAACATTTTGTAGGAGGGAAAGACACATATTTGAGACTGTGAATTGTACTCCTTCCTAATACTTTACAGTGTGAGACCTGGTTGTAGACAGATAAAACAAGCACAAGCGAATGTGAAAGAGAACAGAGGGGGAAAAAAAAGTTTTCAAAGAGCTAAAACTTCACTCCAGCTTGAAGAACTCTCTTGAGGTGGGAAATCTTTACATTTTTTCTTTATTTCATTTTTTCCCTAAGTCTTCACATTCATATCATTCCATGGCAGAATGTATTTCTGTTCATAATTGATACTTAGAATGCATTAGCATTCTTATAACAGCATAACAAGTCTTAGGAAGTAAAAATGCCACACAAATTTAATGTAGGCAAGAAGAGAAGAGAAGGAAAAGGTATCAAGCACTTGACCTAAAAAGTATTATTCTGATTCTCACTCTCTCCCTCAAATAGAAGTAGAGCGTGTTTTGGTGGCCAGTCCTATGGATTGGGAGAGAGAAGGAAATTAACATTTATTTAGTCAGACTCCCTCTGTTCAAGCACAGTTAGTTGCTTTGTGATCTTCGGCAGGTTACCTAACCTCTGTGCCTCAGTTTCTTCATCTGAAAAATGAGGATATATACTTCATAGAGATGTGAGGATGAAATGAGACCATGTATAAAGCTGTTAACAGATTGCTTATTCCCTAGTGCTTCATAAATGTTAGTTGCTATTGTTTTATTATTAATAATTTATGGAGTACCTACTCATTGTACTAAGAATTTTGCTTGTATGTTTTGTTTAATCCTGACTGCAACAACTGTTAGATGGATATACCCATTTCACAGGAGAGGAAACATAGGTTTGGGGTAGTGAAGTGCTCCACCAGTCTCCTATATTTTATAATGGCGGAGCTATTTGTGAAGGTCTGCAATATTATATATGGGAGATGTGGAAATGGGAACACATTTTGGACCAGTGCTTTCTTACTTTGTTTCCTCTCTCCCAGTCCCTTTTCTGTAAAAAGAGGCTATAGCTTCAGGCAATAAAACCAACAGAAAAGGAAGATGGGGAGAGAGTGGTGGGGCGAGGATAGTGGAGTGGAATGAACTGGTTCTGCTGACTCCCGGGTTGGGCTGGCTGCATGGTGAGGTATTCGTATAATGGTTATAGAAGTGCTGAAGAGGGTCCTCCTCTTTTAGGTTGGGGAAGCAGAGAAATTCTCCCTCTTATAAAAATTCCCTCTCCCTGAAGCTAAATGCATACAGAAAAATGACACGTCAGAGGTTTGGGGACCATTGGAATGTACCTCAGAGGATTCTGGGAAGCTCTTCTAGTCCCTCAGCATTTGGTAGATCGTGTAAATAGAGGCAGTTGAGCATTTCCACTTGATTCAAAGCCTTTCCCACCCCATATCCTCAGGAAAAAAGGAAAAAGCTGGAATGAAGTTTCACATTGGGCAGAATAAACCTTTTGATTTAGTACTTTCTCCCCCAAACTCTTTTACACTTGCCTTGACTACTTATCTTCTTGCAGGCGGCTCCCTGATGGGCAGGAGTGGAGATTGGTGTGGGTGGGAGGAGTTCTGAGTTTGTTCCTGCTATAAACATTATTCTGTATAGGAGGAAACAGTAGAAGGAATGAGATCTAGATTCTGGTCGTTCCTCTGCGACCTGTTACCCTGTGTTTCCATCTAAGACGTTAATGTCTTTGAGCCTCAGTTACCTCTTCTGTAAAATGAGGCTAATACTTTTGGAATCCAGAGCCCATGGAAGCAAATAATAATGACAGCAACCACAATTACAGCTACTACTGCCATCGGTATATATGCCAGGCATTCTGCCAAGGATTTGAAGTGTGTTATTTTATTTAATCCTTCCTACAGTCCAATAATCTATTTTACAAAGAAGAAAACTAGAGCACAGAGAAGATAAGTGACTGCCTACAGTCATATAACTAGTAAGTGGTGAGTTCGACCTTAAGTTATAACTCCAAATAAACAGGATCACGGTTGCCGATCCAGAAGTTTGAGCATCCTTTCTCATCATCACCACTATCTCCAGATATCTCTAGATATAGCTGAAGAGATAACAAAAGGTAACTGACTGCAGTAAATAAGGACAGAATGAAAAAGAAATTAATGACCTTAATTTAGAGAGATCAAGGAAGACTTGATCCAAAGAAGCCAAATTTAAACCAAACTGTCCTCCTTGACCTCTAAACTCCAAGCCACTTGCCTTCTCCCTCACCATGCTATTGTTTGGGATCCTAGGATATCCTTTTTTTACTTGTAGCAAAAAGGCTTATTATTAAGTAATTTAACAGTCCCCGATGTGGTTCAGTTATTCAACAACCTATGCCCTGTTTCACTAAACCATGGCCTAGTAAATTTGTAATTACAATATCTTTGGGTTGTTTTTTAATAAATTCCTTTTAATTGCAGCATTAAACCCCAGATGTCATGTTTCCAGTTTGGACCTAAGCCAAGCTAGGAGGGGCATCCAATTCAAGGCAAACAGCTGATGAGGAGAATGTGTGCAGTGAACTGGGGGACTCAGTCCAGTTGCTAAACCTCAGGCTCTGTGCCCCCAAATCTAGTGCCTTAGAACATAGGGACCCTTGGCTGAAGTGGAGGATAAAGAAATGCTACTATATATCCTGCTGCATCCACTCCTCCCCAGAGCACTCAGGTTTACTCTGGTTGTCTCTAAGAGTAGAAATTCCCTGTAAGTTATTCATCACTATTTAAATACTGTACCAATTTCATTTGATAAGTAAATTGTCAATTGCCTTTAAAAATTGGTCTTAATAATTAGTAAATCTAGGCATTTCAACCTGTTCTTCCATCTAGATAAAATAATTATGAAGCCAGACTAATCAGACAAAAAGAATCTTGAAACATTCTGGGCATTCTTTTTTAATCTATCATTTGCCTTTTTAATTGCTACCTTTCTCTTTTTAGGCAATAGTAGAGGTATAATGTTCCTATTTTTCTTGTAAGAATTTAACTAATACCAAAACATATAATGAAGATTCCTTCTAGAAACCTTCTATTAAATATGAAAGTCAGAATTAGTTTATTAAGAATCTACGCATTGTGTTTTTATACAGAGATACAACAGTTTGTTTTTTAATAGTAAAACTTTAGAAATATCCTAAATCCACAAAAGTAAGAAAATGATTAAGTAAATTATGATTTTCCATTCAATGGAGTAGCCATTTAGAATTGTTTACCAAGAGGTTTGAATAACTTCCAACAACAGGATACAGAATTGTATATATATACTGCAAACACAGCTTTCATTTTGTTTTTTGTTTGTTTGGTTTTGTGTCTTTTTTGAATTAAACACACATATATAAAATCAAAGTCTGAAAGGAAAATATCCAAATAGTGGTTATTTGATGGGTAATAGGCTTTTGAGTGATTTTTATTTTTTAATATGGTTTATATTTTTTGGTTTTCCAGGGAGTGTAAATTATTATCATAATTAAAAATGCATGTGTGTTTGTATATATTTTAATGCAGTCATTCAACACTTGAGCTGTTTAGACCTCAGCTATCTTAAAAATTTGGAACATTGCTAAGATTCTGGAAGTAATAAAAAATTAATTCTGAGCAGCCAAAACTAATGTTATAAAACTCACATAATAAAGCATATTATGCCCAGGATATCTGCTGGTCCATCACTCAAATCCTGTTTACTCTTGCTTTGCACACAATTCTCAAGACATCTACTTTACAAGAACACAGCAAATTAGAAGCAAATGTCAAAAAAGGAGAAGCGCTCGCAGGCAAGAGCACTGACTCGGCCACACGTGACAGCCTGACAGTGAGAGAGGACACAGAAAAGCCTGAGTGCACACTTAAGAACTCGGACTCAGATCCCAGATTCAGAAACACGCCCCTGAAAGGCCCATAGTCTCTCTACTATGTCATAGTAAGACATGTTAATACTGATGGCCCAAAGTTATCAAGAAAATACGTTTTTTAATTGGAAAATGAATAGATACATGTATATGTATAACTGAATCACTTTGCTGTACACTTGAAACTATCACAACATTGTTAACCAACTATACTTCAATATAAAATAAAGTTTAAAAAAATTTTTAATAAAAAGGAAAATACCTTTCTTGTTCAACTTACTCTTTTTAAGATTATAAGAAAGACTAATAAAAATTTTTGAAAGGCTTCATGGCACATAGCTGCAAATGGGAAAAAAGAGACAGTGTGTGATTGTAGAGTAAACGTTAGATATATAGACTTCCTTATTTGTCTCCGTAATACCTCATCTTCTTACCGTTCTTTTACTGTTACTTAGGTTTTCTAAATTGTATTTGATACTGTCATTACCCGGGTTCTCATAAAAATCCAGGAAAACTGGGTAAGATCCCAGGATCAGGATGTCAGCAAATGCCAAAGTCTCCATCTCACAAAAGCCTTTGAATCCATGCATCGAAATAGGAGTAACATCATCAAGGACCTACTGTTGATGCACAGGGAACTCTAATCATTCTGTAATAACCTATATAGGAAAAGAATCTGAAAAAGAATGGATATATGTATATGTACAACTGAATTGCTTTGCTGTACACCTGAAACTAACACAACATTGTAAATCAACTATACTCCAATATAAAATTTTTTAAATTAAATTTAAAAAAAAATAGGGATAACACCCCAGACCCAGAGCTTAGCTATAGGTTGGGTGGGTTAAATGAGAAGGCCTGTATAATGGCATTTAGCTTGATGTCTGGCATATCATTGGCACTTAGCAAATGTTAGTTGAATTTGAACATGATTCTCCCACATGGGATGCAAATGGCTATGTGGGCTCTGGAGTCAGATGTGAGTTCTGCAACCTTGAACAAATCGCATAACCCTCCTACCTGCCTACCTTTTTCACAGGGCGGATGTGAGAGTTCAACATTATTGATGCTCAAGAAAATGGTATTTCCCTGCCTATCGTAGCTGCAGGGGAGGGATGTCATACTTTATTACTTTTCTGTTGTGCAAAGTTGAGGAGAGCTTTCAGGGAGTCTCAGAGTCAAAGAGGACTACAAAACCCCCTTTCTTGTGTCGTAAGCACTGCTTGTTGTGCCCTGATCTGTTTATCATGCCCTTTTATCAGCCCACCTGGAGCCCAGCAGAGGGAAGCAGAGCAGCGTCCCCTAGGGTGGGAGAGTGGGTGGCAGCAGGGAGGGTGTCAAGTCATTCACCCTTCGTAGCCATAAGTGGTTAAGCACCTGGCCTGTGGTCACGTGCCAGCAATATCACCTTCAGTGTTCCGGGTGGGTTTACCTGGTGCTTCCCACCCCTCATGGGCTGTGGTGGCAGCTGAAAGCGTGGCCTGTCTGCCCAGAATAGACTGTCTGTGGGTGGTGCTGATGCTGTTTTGGTTTGATTACCTAGGGCCCCTGCAAAATCATGTAGAGAGGGACACTTGTCAGCAAGTAGCAGTGAAAACAAGAAGGTTGGCCAAAATGTGCAGCTTTTACCCCATTACTGTGAGTTTTGACAACATATTAACTGAAAACCTAGATTAAGGCCAACAAGTTTCGCTCTGTTTAGTTTTTCTTGAGAACTAAAAACAGTCATTTACTAATCTACTTGCCTGCTTCTATGTGTGCCCCGGTGAGCACCCCTAATTAGGAAATCGCTCTTGGCACCAACACTCATAGCCAAGCAACGGAGTCTGATGCACACATGCATTAGAAGAAGCCTTTGGGTTGCCTTTGCTCAAGAAGCTTGAAGAACGTTTGCTTAGACCCCAGGGATAATCGAGCAGCAGGAGAGCTCTGGGAGGAGAGGAAGCAAGATCTGACTTAAGGGTTTGTGGCTGTCGACACAGGTGGAAGGAACCCTAGATCCTTTCTTCTTTCTCAGGGCACTTATCATGACTGTAATTTGAAAATGTATTATTTCGATAATTGTGGATGTCTTTCTACTGCAAGACTGGAAGCTCCTCAGAGGCAGGGCCACCATGCCTTACATCTGTTTCCCCTCCTCAAGGCCTGGCACATGTAGCAGCTCTTTGTGGGTTACAGCTATAGTTTTAAGTCAAACCTCTGCTCCTGCCTGGTACTTGCCTTTTTTGCGAGCCACTTCTCTGTGTGTGTTTCCTCATCTGAAGAACAGAAGTCAGATGGATCTTGTGTTTGCACCTCCCTCTGTCTCTGGACTCAGTTTGTTCATACAGTTGTATTGAAGCTGACTAGCTTCAGCCAAGTATGATGTCTAGAACTGTGATTAGTACTCCAGGGGTGGCTTCACTAGCATAGTTTATAAAATGACTATCATTTCCAGAGTCTGGATACTCTATTTCCATTAACTAATTATTATTTATTATTTCAGACTTAAGAGTAATAATGTATACCCTGCTTTCTTGATGGGGTTTTTGTGAGGACCAAGTGAAATGATGTATATGAAATAACTTCAGAAACTATAATGCTTTGGGTAGCCAAACAGTGATTATTATTGCTGGCCCAAAAGTATCTTCCTGAGAAGTAACTCAAGTTTGAAGGAAGGTACTGAAGACCAAGTATTGTAAAGTGTGTGTGACCAGCGTTATAAAGGAGACGTCATTTCCCAAGTTAATTTTTCGTTCAACACACGCACACATACACACACACACACATCTCCTTGGTCCTCTCTCTGCCACTTATCTAGTGCAAGGCAATTAGCATTTGGGTATTGGAAAAGCTATTGATCATTGAGTTACGAGTCATGGGTTTTAGTCCAGCCTCAACCCCTGCCTTGCTGAGGTTATCATAGGCAAGTCATTGAAGTTCTCTGTCAAATGAGGATACCTGCTTTATGAAGGTAAAATAAGACTTGAATATTTAAAAGAAGAATAAGATATTGGTAACCCTGCAGACATATGAAGTTGATCACATCCTCATATATTTTTCTTTCTAGATCCAATCCCTCCAGTTGCCTCGACTCCTCCCCATATGACATTGTCTCTACCCCCCGCCCTACTAGCCTCTGCATATATTTCAGTATATCTTGTATCCTTCTTAAAGGAAGCTCCTGATGCTGAGCTCAGAATACTTTATGTTGCATTTTGTATTTGGACACTAAAATTAATACTAAGGTTGAGTATTATCAATTTGTATTATCTCAAACCTAAATATGTTATTTCCTATCTCTGGATCCAGAAGGTCTAAGCTGAGTTCTGAAGTTGAAAGTAACTTCTCTTTTTTTTTTTTTTTTTTTTTTTTTTTGTCTTCTAGTGACAGACATCACACCTCCAGTGCAATCCCTGTTCCAAAGAGACAAAGCTCCATATTTGGGGGTGTAGATGTAGGCTTCTCTGGGGGGATGCCTTCACCAGACAAAGGACACCGGAAACGGGCCAGCTCAGAGAATGAGAGACTCCAGTACAAAACCCCTCCCCCCAGTTATAGCTCAGCATTAGCCCAGCCTGTGACCACCGTCCCCTCCATGGGAGAATCTGAGAGAAAGACAACATCTCTGTCTTCCTCCTTGGACACCTCCTTGGACTTCTCCAAAGAAAACAAGAAAAAAGGGGTAAATCTGGGTGACAGCTTCCATGGAGGCCATGTGAGTGTGAACACGAGCCAGGAACAGGGACAAGCCCTCCCGGGGCCTCCAGCCACAGTCAACGGCACTCTCCTGCCCAGCGAGCAGGCCGGCTCCTCCAGCGCCCAGCTTCCGGGGGGATTCCACCCGGTCTCCGAAGCCGAGCTCTGCTGTACTGTGGAGCAAGCAGAAGAGATCATCGGGATGGAAGCCACAGGCTTCACCACAGGCGATCAGCTGGAAGCATTTAACTGCATCCCCGTGGACAATGCCGTGGCAGTGGAGTGTGACGAACAAGTTCTGGGAGAATTTGAAGAATTCTCCCGAAGGATCTATGCACTGAACGAAAATGTATCCAGCTTCCGCCGGCCACGCAGGAGTTCTGATAAGTGAAGCGAGCGGACAGACAGTAGGACCAGGATAGAGTCACTGCTTGAAACGAGGATAAAGCTGCACTGGTTACCCTTTGTAATAATTATGACACAAAATGAATATTAATGGAGGATATTCCTCAGAAAAATAGACTTTGTGAATCGAGGAGGGACTCAGGATCATTGTGTATCAGTGGGCCAAAGTTAGATTTTGCTTGCAAGATTTGCTTTTCAGGCCTGACATTTATTTTAAGGCAGCTCTAGTCACCTTATAGGCATTTGTCTGCTTTTTTATTTACACTTCTGTGTTATCCTCAGAGGGAAGATGATAATATATAAATAATATAATGAATTTGTCTTTAGTTTCTTATAAGCATTTGCCCTCACCATAGTTTATGAAACTTTGGGAAAATTGAATATTCAGTAAAAGGTCTCCACCATCCACTGAAGGATCTTTGGCCATGCATTAAGTTGATGAATAAGAAGCACAATGGTCTCCTTATACCCAGGCCCACCTGCCCCTGCTCCCAGACTCTACAGTCAACCTAGCTATCGCCCCATCTGCACAGTAGATACCTTGTGCATCCTGACAACCGAGGACGCCACATTTGCTGGTTCTTTAATGAAGTTGCCATGACCTTCCACCTCTTCCAGTCAACCATACCCTTGATGCAGCCCTCAGATGATAGGAAAGACCTCACCTCTGGTGGATCCCAGGGGATCCTCAAGGACCCCCCCCGAGGTTACTATAGTCAGATGGCATGCAGTTCCCTCTGGGGGCCAAAGTTACGTGGGAAGAGGCTATTGTCAAAAGCTGGGTGTGCTTTCTGGCAACACACCCACCATATAGAAATCCCTATATGTAAACCCCATGTTAATTTATTAAATTTCAGTTGGAAAGGAAGGCATTGTGTATGATGAAATATGTGTAGAGAGTCAGGCTGTCCAGTGTGCAAACTGCAAGGCAGTTGAGGTAGTTAGATTAAGAGACTAGATGAGGCATAGAATACTATCGGTTTGTGTGCAATTGCATAGATATTAAATTATGTTTTTGAAGTACATTTTCATTCCTGGAGCTCAGATATCATTTGCTATTGCTATATACTTTATATACCCAAGGACATCGCCTCAGGGTTGCAAGCTCTTTAAGGAAATTTTATGCTTATATCCGTGTATTGTATAGAAGAATAAAAATTGAGTTTACTTCACTCAACCTGATCTTTTTTTCCCCCCAGCTTTGAAATTCCTCTTGAACCTACATCTCCGTATGTTACATCGTGACAGCGCTAGCCTGAACAAAACCCGTGGCTGTATCTAAGCTAATGCCGTTGACTTCATTTGAGTTTACATATTGTGTATAGCAACACACCACACAGGCGTACTCTGCAGTAGCTCATTTGTCCTCCATAACCACTTTACTCATAGGTTTCATAATCATTTTCATATTTTGTCCAAGCATTCCTGGGCTCAATTATAAATATAGCTACACTGTTAAATGGAATAGTTCATGTTGTTATTTTTCATGTAAAGAACTCACAAAATCATTGTGTGACAGACAGACCCAACCTGTAAGCAATTAAAAGCTTTAACTTGATCTGAAGAAATCCATCTTATGCCTCTAAACAGGTGGAACTACTCCAGACCTGGAGCAGAAGCCACATCTGTAGAGTCACGGCTTCTTTGCAGAGTGATGCCATTCACTGTGGGGTCAGTGAGGGTGGCGCTAGACATGATCTTGGATGCACATCAGACTGGGCTGTGGGGTCCTCCAGTGAAGTAACATCTACCGCCCCCGCAAGCCCCCAAAAAAGGTTTTGAAGGACTATATTAGTATTGAACAATGGAAGGTGAATCTCATGTGATGTGTGATTCTTCAGATATGGGAGAGACCTTTAAACTTCATGCAAAACTCAAAGACAAGGTGCATTCAATGCAGGTCCTCCAGCCCGGCTTCTGGCATCACCGAGCGGAGGGAGCACTTATAGGAGCACCCACAGTTACAGTGTTCATCTCAGATTCCACACAGCCAGATAGAGCCTGGAGCTCCGGGATTCCATCTGTCAGTCTCCCATTTGTGGACTCCCTGATTCTGGGGTTCACAGCTTTTGACCCACACAGCATGGAACCCCACCACTGAATGTGATCTGGTAGGCCAGAACTGATCGATAGTGACCTACACATTTGCCTGATCCACACTGTGTCCAGTGATGTTGTGCCTCAAAACACCACTTAGGTTTCGGTTTATTTAGTTTAGGTTTTGGGTTTTCACTGAGTTTGTTTGATGTCTGCAGTTTCTGCCAAACTTGGGCAGATCCTACAGCATTACATTCTCCAGGAATAACTCTGACATTTCCCAAAGCTGCAGAATTCATTTTGCCTCTGTTTAAAGTGGCCAAGGCCAAAATATGGGATGAGGTATTATCTCCTACTAATCTTTGTAATTTTTGCTTTGAGAATATAAGTTGAAATGAAAACTCAGTCCTATCCATTTCTGAACTGCTAAGAGCCCTTTCAGTTTTCATGTAGCTGAGACACTTTTACAGCCAGCAAATGTTATCAGATGAATATTTGCTTGTGTTTTCTCTCTCCACTTCCCCCTTACCCACTTTAGAAATTCCAGAGATTTTTTCCCCCCCAGAATATTAGTTTTGGAAGATTGTATCCAGCTATATTTTTTTAGCAGTTCTAATAGTGCCCATTTATCCTGACCTAACCAGTTATTTAAATAATTTTTTAAACCACCACCAATAATAAATGGCATGTGAAACTGATCTGTTGGTAATTGGAAGAAAGCTCAGCATCTGTATTTATAAAATAAAATTGATTAGTATTTATTTTGAGAGTAAAAGTGTATGTTACTTCCCTGCTATGTTTGAGTCCTGTCTTCTTCACTGTTTTGAATTTCATACTAAAGCTGAGTTAACTATGAAAACCTCATTCTTAAACAGTCAGCCAGCCATTCCGCATTTACTGAGCTAGCTCTCTCCCTCTTTGCGAGGGACCGGACTAAACAAGGTTATACAAAGATTAATAAGCCTTGACCTCTGCCACGTTCTCCAGTTGTGGGGGGAAGGGTGGCATAAGTATATTAACAATGAAGTATAATTCAGTGTGATAAATTCTATGATGGAGAAATGTATAGCCATGCTACAGAATTCAGAGAAAGCTATTCTGCCTCAAGGATCAGGAAAGGGTCGCGGAGGTAATACAGATGAAAGATGTATAAGATTTCACGTTACAGATGGAGGGAACAGCATGGGCAAAGCCCAGAGGCAAGGCAGGGCCGCATGCGTGTTTGCAAAATTGCAAGGAGTTTGCTGTGCTTGGGCCCTGAATGGATGTGAAGAAAGGTGAGAGGAGAAATTGAATTGCAGGCCCATGGGGAAGGACTTAAAATGCCAGGGGAAGAGATTTGGATGCATGCAGTGGGCGACCGATCGGTACCCTGTCCAGATTTTAAAGCGGAAGAGTAACTTGGTTAGATGTGAATTATGCCTAGCAGCCAAGTTGAGGCCAGACTCTAGTGATACTCTTCTTAATCTTCTTCTGTACTATTTTGTTTAGAAAAAAAGTCTGTCTGAAAAAGAGGTTCATCCTTGTGTCCTTAATGGTTTCAGGGTAAATGCTGAATAGTGAACTGGGTTTTTACTGTGTGATACAAAGGGCAGCCAGCATCTATTCTTTAGAAGCTAGATTCCAAATGCGCCAATTCAGCCACTTTGAAGTTATGACCCTGCTCAAGTCGTTAAACCCTTAAGGACCCCTCATTTCTTAATCTGTAAAGAATTGGAGAGAACTCTGCCCTTGCCATTATGTTTGTATGGGGCCTACACCATCGATGTTGGTTCCCTTTTGTCCTGCGGCAGGCTGCTGCCCAGTGACAGAAAGGATGCCTGAGACTCGTTATCACCATTTCTTGTTCTAGCACTTGGGCACAGCCACTTAACCCCTCTGAATCTGGCTCCTAATCTGTCACATAGGGATGATACCTCACACCGATCCGAACGGCTATCAAAAGGTCCACAAACAATAAATGCTGGAAAGTGTGGAGAAAAGGGAACCCTCCTACACTGTTGGTGGGAATGTAAATTGCTACAACCATTATGGAGAACACTATAGAGGCTCCTTAAAAAAACTAAAAATAGAACTACCATATGATCCAGAAATCCCACTTCTGGGCATTTATCTGGAGGAGACCATAATTTGAAAAGATCCATGCACCCCGATATTCATAGCAGCACTATTTACAGTAGCCAAGACATGGAAGCAACCTAAATGTCCATTGACAGATGAATGGATAAAGAAGATGTGGTACTTATATACAATGGAATATTACTCAGCCATAAAAAAAAGAATGAAATAACACCATTTGCAGCAACATAGATGGAACTAGAGATTATCGTACTAAGTGAAGTTAAGTCAGACAAAGACAAATATCATGATATCGCTTATAGGTGGAATCTAAAAAATGATACAAATGAAGTTATTTACAAAACAGAGTCACAGATGCAGAAAACAAACATGGTTATGGAGGGAAAAGGGGGGAGGGATAAATTGGGAGATTGGGATTGACGTATACACACTACTATATATAAAATAGATAACTAACAAGGACCTACTGTATAGCACAGGGAACTTTACTCAAAACTCTGTAGTGACCTATATGGGAAAAGAATCTAAAAAAGGGTAGATGTATGTATGTATTTGTATAACTGATTCACTTTACAGCAGAAACGTAACAAACACAACATTGTAAATCAACTATACTCCAGTAAATTTAAAAAATAATTTTAAAGTAGGGGTGATACCCACATCTCTCCACACCCCACCCCCAACCCCGCACTGGGGTCAGATAGAGTGTAAGAAGTGATGAGTATTTTTATGAAACACTTAATGATCTTTACAAAGCACCATGCACAGTGGGAGGAGTTAGTCATTCAACAAGGATTTCTTGCATTTCTTGCATCAAGCTTTGAAATGGAGGTCTCCGTTTGGTATACATTGAGAATGTGTCAGGGCTGAAACTGCTCTTTTGAAAAACAGCTCTAAACAAATGTAAAGTGTTTCGAGGTGTTTTGGTGGGTGGCATGGACATAGTGTTGAGACATGGTCCATAAGCCTAATTAGCTTAATTTTTATGTTTTTTTTTTAACACCTGGCAGATGAGTTTATTTAGGCCACCTCATCCATACATATTCTCTCACACAGCTTCTAGCTGCCTTGCTGAATGCTGAACTAGTGCCCAGAGCTCTTAATTTTGCTCAAAATAGATAGAAGCTTTCTTTTTTTTTTTTTTTTTTTTTCCTCTTGGCGCATCTAATCATGGTTTTGTAGGTAGACAGCTCAGCCTTGTGGATTTTAAATGAATAAAAAAATACATGTCTATAAAATAATTCCACACTTTTTTAGAGACTGGCGATGTCAGCAATCCAGAAAAAGCATGGTCATGAATCTTGATAAAAATGAAAAAGACAGCCAGTTGGAGAAATAGCTATAGTCAGCCAAGTCCAAGCCCAGAACTACAAGGGGGAGAGTGGTAGGCTCAGATCCTTTTGGTTTTGTACAGAACACAAGTCTAATGAACTTCCTTTCTCTCAGTCCCCATTAAAGTACAAGCAGCAAATTAGAAAGGAATCAAGGTTGGGAGTAGACAGAAATAGTGGATAACCTGACCCAAAGAAGCAGATACAGACAGACAGGGAAGAAGCAGTCTGGGCATCTTGAGTGAGAAGCCCTGGGCCCCATAGAGCAGCCAGTCAGGGATTCAGATCCCAGCCCCACCGTGGCTCACTGGCTGTGCGGCCCAGGCAAGGCGCGTGACTTCTGAGCCCACATGCTCCTCTGAAAAGTGGTCAGCCCCTTGCTCAGGTTTTCCCTTGCACCTGGACAGAGACTCCTCTTGCCCTAGGAGCAAATTAGTATTCATGCTTCAAAACCCATCTCAGATCACCTTGGGGTCCAGAGCATGGCAGGAAAGGAGAAGACCCGCACCTGTCACTCTCTACCTGTTGTGAATAACTTGGGGCTAAATCATTTCACACAGCCTGCTTCTAGTCAGGGTTTTATATGTAGCAAAACAGCTACTACCCTGCCATCTACTCAAGATCCTCGACGCAGTGGTTGTAAAATATATCACAAAAATTAACAAAACATGGGCTTCCCTGGTGGCGCAGTGGTTGAGAATCTGCCTGCCAATGCAGGGACACGGGTTCGTGCCCTGGTCTGGGAAGATCCCACATGCTGCGGAGCAACTAAGCCCGTCTGCCACAACTACTGAGCCTGCGCATCTGGAGCTTGTGCTCCGCAACAGGAGAGGCCGCGACAGTGAGAGGCCCCACGCACCGCGATGAATAGTGGCCCCCGCTCACCACAACTGGAGAAAGCCCTCACACAGAAACGAAGACCCAAAACAGCCACAAATTAAATAAATAAAAATTTTTTTAAAAATTAACAAAACAGCTAGCTTAAAATAACTCAGCTTAAATGATTTTACTGTTTCTAAATAGCCCTCAGTCATCAGAAAAAGGATAAATTTCATTTTAGTTTGATAGGAAAATGCATAAAATATTTTAAGGGAGTATATTATTTTAAATGGTTAAAATAAATTGATACTTTAAGGGATAAACTTGTTCTCTCAAAAATTTACTTGCAAAAAAGTTTTTAATGCACTTTGAGGGAATACCTTATTCCTCAAAGAAACCAGAATCACTGTGTCTTGCTCTTTGAGTTTTACTGTGTTGTGAGGAGACCCCCAGGCTACTTTACATGCAGATGATCTGTGAGCTTTCACTCATGCAAGGTGAGGTCTGTCTCCAGGCTTGCTGGCCACGGGGCCAGGCCCTTTGCTCCCAGAAACCTGCCAGTTGCCTTGACTTCTCTGCGCAGGGCACAGGCCAGGGCAGAAAGGGCGACCCTAGGGGGACCGGGGGAGGGCAGGCATTTAATTGGCTTTTGAAGGAGATTCCTGAGGTTTAGGGGTGAGAACTGGTGGCTGCGCAGGGCTTGGCCATGGCTGGGGTTGCCACCTGGATTGCAGTCACCTCCTCCCTGGCTCCCTTCAGCCACCTTCTTGCCCTCCAACCCATTCTGCATACTGCAAACCCAGTGACCTGTCCTACACACAGCTCTAACCCTCTAGGAACTGTTAAATAAAGGAAAAAAATCAGACACACACTAGTTAACCAAATCGTTGATGAGGGGAAGTTTCTCTTATAGAAACATTCCAAGTAAAATAAAATTAAGGAGAGATAATAGAATTAGACTGTCACCACTTTGCCATTCTAATGAATCTAATGCATCTAAGACAATGATCATCAGTGGCTGCTCATATCACAAAAAGAGAGAAAACTAGACATTTTATGCCTCCTGATGAAAGAACACAACACCGATGAAGAATTCTTGGCAAACGTTTGACCCTAAGTATGATCAAACCTCTATCTGTGGTGTCCAATACAATAGATGCTGACCGTGTTATGGCTATTTAGTTGAAAAGTGGCTCGTTCAAATTGAGATGCACTAAGAGTGTGAAATACACACTGAATTTCAGAGACTTAGTACAAAAATAGAATGTAAATTTATATTAAGAATTTTTGTATTGGTTACATGTTGGAATAATACTTTGGACATATGAAATTAAGTAAAATATAATTAATTTCATCAGTTTCTTTTACTTCTTAAGATGTGACTACTAGAAAATTTTTAATTGCATGTGTGATTTGCATTGTGGCTCACGCTATATTACTATTGGTTAGAACAGCTCTGGATCTAACTACTAGGAAAATCAGAGGGCAAGTGAGTATGTTAACACCTGGAACATGCAATCAGCAAAACCTAGACAGTGGGAAACTATAGGACAAAGAACTTGGTTTCCTCAATAAGTATATTGCAAAAAAAAAAACTGAAAGAAGGAGGGGAGAACCTGTTAAAAAGAGACACAAGATTTCCCTGGTGGCCCAGTGGGTAAAACTCCACGCTCCCAGTGCAGGGGGCCCGGGTTTGATCCCTGGTTGGGGAGCTAGATCCCGCATTCACGCTGCAACTAAGAAGATCCCGTGTGCCACAACTAAGACCCAGCACCTAAATAAATAAATTTTTTTTTAAAAAAGAGATGCCCAGCGCTCGATTATATCGGACTGGATAAATTTCTTCTTTAACTCTGAGATGTATACCCAAGGCTTGAGTCTCAAGTTTGGCTGCCATCTGGATAGTGAGGAGGACCTGGTATAGTCCCTTCCAAGGACATTTAAGGGCAGTCTTTGTTCTTACTGATTTCAAATCAGAAGGGTGGGAGAAAATTGGAAACAGTTTGGAGATTTATAGTCAGATATTTGAGGAAACTAGAAGTTTAAAATCCAGTTCTGCTTACAGCTGTATTAAAAAAACCTTGAAACTTTATCATTATCAGGACAAGAATCTAATATCTACAAGGACAAGAATCTAATATCTACAAAGTTGCAAACACAATTTCTCTCTCAATAATTATTAACCTTTTTATCAAAGAATCATAGTAAAACTAATCTGTTTGTAGTAAATTTGGCTTGATTATTTACAAAAATACAGCAAGAATAGTGATTGACCAAAAAAAAAGAAAAAAAGAGACACAATAGGCATATCAATCAATCCCATTATGGACCTTGTTTGGTTCCTATAAATCAAACAACCTTAAAATAAAGGCATAAACAAAATGTAAACACTGACTAAATATTTGATTGTATTAACGATTTTTTTAAGATCTGATAATAGTAATAGTAAAAAATAGTGTAACAGTTTTTTGAAAAGTCTGTATCTCTTAGAGGTGCATATGAAACATTTACAGATTAAGTGCATTTGTCTGGGATTGGGGTGGGGTATGCAGTGTGGTGTAGATGAAACAAAATTGGCCATGGGTGACGGGTGATGGGTAACGGGTAACGAGGTCACCCTGTTGCCTCTAGCCCACACCCTAGCCTCCAGCCAGGTGGATGCTTGTCATTCCCAGAATGCCTCTGCTCCTGCATGCCCCAGGGCCACTGCCCCCATGGCAAACGGCAAACCAAACCACTGTTCCTCCTATAAGCCAGAGTTCAGCCATTCTCCTTTCCTCTTTGAAGTCCTCCCTGCCATCTTGCCCAGTCTCCATCCCCACCTCCACCCTGAAACAGGTAGGCCTCCCTCCTTTAGGATCCTCCCACCACCCGTGTGCGCTCCCACAGTGGCCTTTACATTTTCTCTAAGTGTCTGTCACCTTCAGCAGGCTGTGAGCTCCCAGAGGGCGGGCACCTGTTGTAAGGCGCTACTAGTGCTCAGGAAAGTTTGCTAGACCAGTGTGCTGAGTGCCCGTTTTACAAATGAAGCGGTTGAGGCCCAGAGAAGTCAGTGTCATAGCCAAGTTCCCAGAGCTAAAACTTGACAAGAGCTAGGACTTGAAACCAGAAGCTTCGAGTTGTTTCTCTACATTCCAGCTGAGCTGCAGGCCACAGTTCCCTGCATGCATTCATTCATTTAGCATTGATTGGGCGCCCCCTATTGACTGGCCCTGGTGGAACAAATCACGGGGCAGTGCTATGAAGGGAAACCACAGGCGACCAACCATGGGAATCTGACATGGGGGAGCCACTTTGCCCTGGGATCTCAGGCAATCTCCTTGGGGAACTGAGATTTAAACAGATTTGAAGCTATAGAGAGCCCATGCCAGGCCAAGGGGACCGCATATGCAAAGCTTTGGCGTAGAGAGTGATGAGCCATGAGGCTGGACAGTGGCAAACTGGGTCCACAGACAACACCTCCACCCCTATCAGGGTTGTTTTCTTTCAATTATATTCCGCACTGTAGTGTTGATGATTTTTTTTTAAAAAATATAAGTACATCCTGACCACTCTGGCTGGCCCCTTTAGGACTCGGCTTCAGTGCTGGGCCCTGCATTTGTGTCACCAACCCACTGGCACAAGGAATTCTATTGTGGGTGGAAGTTTTTGATGTACGGTCACAGACCAGATGTACAGAAATGTAACTTTATTTCCCCATAACAGTCTTTATCGAAGCTCATGAATGCCCTTTTCAGCTAGTGGCAGAAGACTCTTTTTTTAAAAAATAAATTTATTTATTTTATTTTTGGCTGCGTTGGGTCTTCGTTGCTGCGTGCGGGCTTTCTCTAGTTGCAACGCGTGGGGCTACTCTTCGTTGCAGTGCGTGGGCTTCTCATTGTGGTGGCTTCTCTTGTTGTGGAGCACGGGTTCTAGGCACACTGGCTTCAGTAGTTGTGGCACGTGGGCTCAGTAGTTGTGGCTCGCGGGCTCTAGAGCACAGGCTCAGTAGTTGTGGTGCATGGGCTTAGTTGCTCTGCAGCATGTGGGATCCTCCTGGACCAGGGCTCAAGGCCGTGTCCCCTGCATTGGCGGGCAGACTCCCAACCACTGTGCCACCAGGGAAGCCCGCTGGCAGAAGACTCCTGATCTTGCTATTTCAAGGCAACTCAGTCATTTCTGGTTAAACCATATCGTCTATGCGGTAAGTGTTCAAATTCCCAAATCCTCCCTGACTCCACCCTTCACCCAAGTGGCCCCAGGGCTTCTGACAAGTCTCTCTGAACTGCCCATAGTGTGGCTCATTTGGATGTTGGCTGCTGGCCTCCATTTTTCTGATCTCTGGGTCCTCACACCTGTGTCATCCTTCCCTAGGAACCTCTCAGCCCTGCTCGGCTCCCTTGGGGACTCAGGCCACCTTGCCCACCTTGTCTCACCTCCTTGTGAGGCTAACCTCAGGGCTCCCGGCCTGGACTTCTCGCCTCTGCTAGTTGGCTGCCCAGCACCCTGAGGAGCACAGAACTCCTATGAAGGCTTGCCTAGGTCTACCTGGCAGACTGTGGGCAGTTGGGTCCCTTGTCTGTGACTGGCCCAAACCTATCTCCTATTTAGACCCCAGACGGGGTCAGGGACAGGGGAGGAAGAGGCCCCTCTCAGCCTCCACCAATCTTTTGGAGTCTAGCTCCACCCCTTCCAAATAGCGCCCCCTGCAGCTCTTCAAGTTTCTACTCCCTTTTTTCAGAGGTGGGAAAACACCCCTACATCACCACCTGAATGCATTCTCTTCTCCTCCATGGCAATATATTTTTTTTATGGCTATACACTAAAGTTCCGTAGGCTCCAGGCTCTGTCTAGTCAGACAAAACTTTTCTTGCTCCACAAAGCCTTCCCTTGCAATGAAAGCTTGGCTTTTGAGATATTCAGCCCTTCAATTCTCTTTCTTGTTCTGGACTCTTTCTACTCTGCCCTGGAGGCAGTAAATCTCTGTTCTCTCCCGGTTCTACCAATCAACCGAGGAGCGAGGGAGGCCCGAGCAAGCTGGCATACTCCTTCCCTTTCCCCACAGCCTTCCTTCTTGGTGAATGAACAAAAAGCACCACAGGAACAGCAGAATCCAGACCTAACGCAGCCAGCTGCTACGTGAATCCACTGGTCCTTTGGGAACATCCACTGCTGAGGTTCTGCTCCAGTCGGTCAGGTGGAGTTGGCCCAGACCCATGCACCTGCATCAAAGGCGCTCCTGTGCAAGGCTCTCACTCAGCACCGGGCTGCAGGTTTACACTACAAAGGGAATCATCCTAGGAAGCCAGACAGGACCAGGTGCCCAACCACTCTGCTTTTCCCAGTAGAGCATTTTGTTTGTTTGTTTGTTTCCTCCGAACAAGGAACAGTAGTTGAGAGCTAGATGAAAGGTAGGAGGTTGACATTCTTATAAAATTATCAGTTGGCCCATCCAGAACCACATCACCCTGCCTAGATCAATGCAGAGAGAAATGCCTGAATCCAACACCAAAATAAAACTGGTTATTTCGTGGGGGAGGCAATTTAGGGTCAATTTTTACTTTCTTTTTAAAACTTTTATGTATGGCTTATTTTTAAAAAATCATCTATGATGTTCATAAAAACAAGCGATTCATTACTTTAAAAAACTGTTGAAGGTTGGAACAAGAAGATGCATTTGGAGTTTATTTATTCCCTCTCACAACAGTATTTAGTGAGCACTTAGTACGCGTCATGCCAGGAACTGCACTAGGGGGACAGCAGTGAGCACGGTGCCTGCTCCCAGCAGCTCAGGGGCTAGTGGGAGAGGCAGGCAACAGAGAGCATGTGCACGAACAAGAAAATGCCACAGTAATGGGTGTAGAGAAGCAAATACAATACTCAAAAGTATTGGCAGCAGGATCTCAATGAAATATCTGTACACCCATGTCCATAGCACTGTTCTCAACAGCCAAAGGTACAAACAGTGCAGGTGTCTATCAGCAGATGAATGGAAAAACAACATGTGGTCTATACGTGCAACAGAACATTGTTCAGCCTTAAAAGGGAAGGAAATCCTGTCACATGCTCCACATAGATGAACCCACAGGACATTAAGCCAGTCACTAAAAGACAACTACTGTATGCTTCCATCACAGGAGGTTCCTAGAGGAGTCAAATTCATGGGGACAGAAAGGAAAAGGGTAGCTGCCAGGGGCTGGGTGCAGGGGCGATGGGGAGTTGCTGTTTAATGGATACAAAGTTTCAGTTTTGCAAGATGAAGAGTTCTGGAGATTGCACAACAGTATGAATGTACTTCACACTACTGAATTGTACACTCAGAAATGGGTAAGATGGTACATTTCATGTTATGTGTATTTCACTACAATTAGAAAAAAACACACCAGCACCCAGGTGTGATCAGTGCTGCTGACATGATTGGGAGGCTGGGCAGGAAATGACAAGGAGCAGGGCCCTCAGGGAGAAGGGGTCACTGAAGTGTGCAGGCAAGAGAGCTGGTGAGGGCGGAGTGGTCTGAGCAGAGGTGTCTGGGGAAGATCCCGGTGAACTGAGGACTGGAGTGACCTGGAGACGGGGATGGGCAGGCCATGTCACGGGGGCCCCTGACAAGTCATGGCAAGACATGTATCCAAAGGCAAGGGAAGGTTCTGGAGGACTGAGTCACAGAAACATTTACAGAGATCACCCTTCCTGCCAGTTGGATGGGTTGGGGGCAAAATGGTGCCAGGAGAGCAGTGAGGAGGCACCCATGGGAGCCCAGGCTGGGAGGCAGGGGGTACCCTGCACTCAGATGGTGGCAGCATGATGGAGAAAACAAATTTGGAGAGATGAGGGTGATGGAATCAAGAGGACCAGCTGATCCAACAGCACATTGAAAGGATCATACACCATGATCAAGTGGGGTTTATTCCAGGAATGCAAGGATTCTTCAATATACGCAAATCAATCAACGTGATACACCATATCAACAGACTGAAGGAGAAAAACCATATGATCATCTCAATAGATGCAGAGAAAGCTTTTGACAAAATTCAACACCCATTTATGATAAAAACCCTGCAGAAAGTAGGCATAGAGGGAACTTTCCTCAACATAATAAAGGCCATATATGACAAACCCACAGCCAGCATTGTTCTCAATGGTGAAAAACTGAAACCATTTCCACTAAGATCAGGAACAAGACAAGGTTGCCCACTCTCACCACTCTTATTCAACCTACTTTTGTAAGTTCTAGCCACAGCAATCAGAGAAGAAAAAGAAATAAAAAGAATCCAAATAGGAAAAGAAGTAAAGCTGTCACTGTTTGCAGATGACATGATACTATACATAGAGAATACTAAGGATGCTACCAGAAAACTACTAGAGCTAATCAATGAATTTGGTAAAGTCGCAGGATACCAAATTAATGCACAGAAATCTCTGGCATTCTTATACACTAATGATGAGAAATCTGAGAGGGAAATTAAGAAAACATTCCCATTTACCACTGCAACAAAAAGAAAAAAATATCTAGGAATAAACCTACCTAAGGAGACAAAAGACTTGTATGCAGAAAACTATAAGACACTGATGAAAGAAATTAAACATGATACAAATAGGTGGAGAAATAGACCATGTTCTTGGATTGGAAGAATCAACATTGTGAAAATGACTCTACTACCCAAAGCAATCTACAGATTCAATGCAATCCCTATCAAATTACCACTGGCATTTTTTACAGAACTGGAACAAAAAATTTCACAATTTGTATGGAAACACAAAAGACCCCGAATAGCCAAAGCAATCTTGAGAACGAAAAATGGAGCTGGAGGAATCAGGCTCCCTGACTTCAGACTATACTACAAGGCTACAGTAATCAAGACAATATGGTACTGTCACAAAAACAGAAATATAGATCAATGGAACAGGATAGAAAGCCCAGAGATAAACCCACTCACATATGGTTACCTTATCTTTGATAAAGGAGGGAAAGATATACAGTGGAGAAAAGACAGCCTCTTCAATAAGTGGTGCTGGGAAAACTGGACAGGTACATGTAAAAGTATGAAATTAGAACACTCTCTAATACCATACACAAAAATAAACTCAAAATGGGTTAAAGACCTAAATGTAAGGCCAGACACTATCAAACTCTTAGAGGAAACCATAGGCAGAACACTCTATGACATAAATCACAGCAAGATCCTTTTTGATCCATCTCCTAGAGAAATGGAAATAAAAACAAAAATAAACAAATGGGACCTAATGAAATTTAAAAGCTTTTGCACAGCAAAGGATACCATAAACGAGACCAAAAGACAACCCTCAGAATGGGAGAAAATATTTGCAAATGAAGCAACCGACAAAGGATTAATCTCCAAAATTTATAAGCAACTCAGGCAGCTCAATAACAAAGAAACAAACAACCCAATCCAAAAATGGGCAGAAGAACTAAAGAGACATTTCTCCAAAGAAGATATACAGATTGCCAACAAACACATGAAAGAATGCTCAACATCATTAATCATTAGAGAAATGCAAATCAAAACTACAATGAGATATCACCTCACACCGGTCAGATTGGCCATCATCAAACACTATAGAAACAATAAATGCTGGAGAGGGTGTGGAGAAAAGGGAACACTCTTGCACTGCTGGTGGCAATATAAATTGATACAGTCACTATGGAGAACAGTACGGAGGTTCCTTAAAAACTAAAAATAGAACTACCATACGACCCAGCAATCCCACTACTGGACATATACCCTGAGAAAACCATAATTCAAAAAGAGTCATGTACCAAAATGTTCATTGCAGCTCTATTTACAATAGCTAGGACACGGAAGCAACCTAAGTGTCCATCAACACATGAATGGATAAAGAAGATGTGGCACATATATACAATGGAATGTTACTCAGCCATAAAAAGAAATGAAACTGAGTTATTTGTAATGAGGTGGATAGACCTGCAGTCTGTCATACAGAGTGAAGTAAGTCAGAAGGAGAAAAACAAATACTGTATACTAACACATATATATGGACTCTAAGGAAAAAAAATGTCATGAAGAGATTAGTGGTAGGATGGGAATAAAACACAGACCTACTAGAGCATGGACTTGAGGATATGGGGAGGGGGAAGGGTAAGCTGTGACGAAGTGAGAGAGTGGCAGGGACATATAGACACTACCAATTGTAAATTAGATAGCTAGTGGGAAGCAGCCGCATAGCACAGGGAGATCACCTCTGTGCTCTGTGACCACCTAGAGGCGTGGGCTAGGGAGGGTGGGAGAGAGGGTGATGCAAGAGGGAAGAGATATGGGAACATATATATATGTATAACTGACTCACTTTGTTGTAAACGAAAAACTAACACACTATTGTAAAACAGTTATACTCCAATAAAGATGTTAAAAAACAAAGAGGACCAGCTGGTGGTCACGGCCATGGCGAATGATCCTCAAGTTACCTCTGTAATCTATCCGTCCTCTGTAGCCTCCACGATTTTAGAATTCTTCAATGTGTTATCATGTTTGATCCTTGTAACCACCCATGGCTGGGCAGAGTGGATGAAAAAACAGGGTTCAGAGGGCTAAAGGACATGGGCCATTTCTCAGGTCTCACAGTGTCTGACACCCCAGCCCACCCACCAAAGCCACCTTGGGGTCAACATGAACCCCTTGTACCATCCCTGGCCCCGCACCCTTACTGGTAAGAAGCTGCTCCTTTGATCTCCTTCTCCTACAGCATAGCAAGCAGCAGCATCTCCAAATACTCTCAAGTTGTGCTTTGATTCATGCAAGTTATCTCTATTGCTTTCTCCTATCTGCTACCTTCCTACTTTTGATCAGAGCAGGAAAGTAGATTGATTTGGCCCCTTCTGCTTGCCTCATAGCTATGGAGGTTGAAATTTTGTGTTTTTCCAAGAGGCTATAAACAAATGGATGTATATTTTTTTCTTTTTAAATTTTTGGTTGCTCACTAATTCTTATAAAAATCCTCTCACTCCCCAAGTGAGAGCTCCAACCATTTAAGCAGTGCTCCTATCTCCCACGAGCTCTCAAAAAGACCAGTGATGGTTTGGCAGTGGAGCTATTGTGATTTTTTTTTTTTTTTAGAAGAGTATGTTTCAGCACATCTCTGAGCTCTTAGACCAGAGAGGTGATTCTGGCCCTGAGTCACAGTGAAACGCCTGCAGAGACAATGAGGGGAATGCAACGAGCAAGGTGGTCCAGGTGTCACAAGATAAATCCTTTCGACACAGAGGCTGCTGCACTAAACAGGAAATAGTCTTCAGTGACACATTACACTCCCCACCATTTTTCCTTAAATGTGGGGCCCTCTTGGTCTGTCTGTCACATTTCTACTGTGAGAGACAAACGAGTTTGAGAAAGATCCACTTCCCATCTACCCAGAAAGAATTCAGAGTAATGATAGTAAAGATGATCCAAGATCTCAGAAAAAGAATGGAGGCGCAGACCAAGAAGATAAAAGTAATTGTTTTTTCTTTTGGCCATGCCGTGTGGCTTGTGTGATCTCAGTTCCCTGACCAGGGGTTGAACGCAAGCCCTCGGCAGTGAGAGCATGGAGTCCCAACCACTGGACCACCAGGGAATTCCCAATACAAGAAATATTTAACAGAGCTAGAAGATATAAAGAACAAACAGAGATGAACAATACAGTAACTGAAATGAAAAATACACTAGAAGGAATCAATAGAATAAATGAGGCAGGAGAATGGATAAGTGAGCTAAAAGAATGGTGGAAATCACTGCCATGAAACAGAATAAAGAAAAAAGAATGAAAAGAAATGAGGACAGTCTAACAGACCTGTGGAACAACATTAAACACACCAACATTCGCATAATAGGGGTCACAGAAGGAGAAGAGAGAGAGAAGGGGCCTGAGAAAACATTTGAAGAAATAATAGGTGAAAACTACCCTAACACGGGAAAGGAAACAGTCACCCAAGTCCAAGAAGTGCAGAGAAACCCAGGCAGGATAAACCCAAAGAGGAACGTGCCAAGACACATAGTAATCAAACTGACAAAAATTAAAGACAAAGAAAAAATATTAGGGAAAAGCAACAAATAACATACAAGGGAATCCCCATCAGGTTATCAGCTGATTTTTTTTTTTTTTTTAGAAGAAACCCTGCAGGACAAAAGAGATTGGCATGATATATTGAAAGTGATCAAAGTGAAAAACCTACAACCAAGAATACTCTACCCAGCAAGGCTCTCATTCAGATTCGACAGAGAAATTAAAAGCTTTACAGACAAGCAAAAGCTAAGAGAATTCAGCACCACCAAACCAGCTTTAAACAATGTTAAAGGAACTTCTCTAGACGGAAAAGGCCACAAATAAAAATAAGAAAATTACAAATGAAAAAGCTCACCAGTGAAAGCAAACATAGAGTAAAAGTAGGAAATCATCCACACACAAATATGATATCAAAGCCAGCAATAGTGCTAAGAGGATAATAGAAACGCAGGATATTGGAAATGCATTTGAAATTTAAAAGACCAGCAACTTAAAAGAATCTTGTTTATATATAGACTGCTATATCAAAACCTCATGGTAACTGCAAACCAAAAATCTACAATAGATACACACACAAAAAAGAAAAAGGAATCCACACACAACACTAAAATTAGTCATCAAATCACAAGAGAACAAAAGAGGAAGGGAAGAAAAAAGACCTACAAAAACAAATCGAAAACAATTAATGAAATGGCAATAAGAACACACATAGCGATAATTACCTTAAATGTAAACACATTAAATACTCCAACCAAAAACATACACTGGCTTAATGGATACAAAAACGGGATCCATATATATGCTGTCTACAAGAGACCCACTTCAGAGCTAGGGGCACATACAGACTGAAAGTGAGGGGATGGAAAAAATAGGTATTTCATGCAAATGCAAATCAAAAGGAAGCTGGAGTAGCAATACTCATATCAGACAAAACAGACTTTAAAATAAAGACTATTACAAGAGACAAAGAAGGACACTACATAATGATCAGGGTATCGATCCAAGAAGATATAACAATGGTAAATATACATGTACCCAACATAGGAGCATCTCAATATATAAAGCAAGTACTAAGAGCCATAAAAGGAGAAATCGACAGTAACACAATAATAGTGGAGGACTTTAACACCCCACTTACATCAATGGACAGATCATCCAGAGAGAAAATCAATAAGGAAACCCAGGCCTTAAATGACACATTAGAACAGATTGATTTAATTGATATAGAGCATTCCATCCGAAAGCAGCAGAATATACATTCTTTTCAACTGCACATGGAGGAGAGACCTTCTAAATGGCCGAGGAGTAAGACATGGAGATCACCTTCCTCCCCACAAATACATCAGAAATACATCTACATGGGGAACAACTCCTACAGAACACCTACTGAATGCTGGCAGAAGACCTCAGACTTCCCAAAAGGCAAGAAAGTCCTCACGTACCTGGCTAGGGAAAAAGAAAAAAGGAAAAACAGAGACAAAAGTATAGGGACGGGACCTGCACCTCTGGGAGGGAGCTGTGAAGGAGGAAACGTTTCCACACGTGAGGAAGCCCCTTCACTCGCGGAGACGGGGTGGAGGGAAGCTCCAGAGCCATGGAGAAGAGCGCAGCAACAGGGGTGCAGAGGACAAAGCAGAGATATTCCCACACAGAGAACTGCTGCTGACCAGCACTCACCAGCCTGAGAGGCTTGTCTGCTCACCCGCCGGGATGGGTGGGGGCTGGGAGCTGAGGCTTGGGCTTCGGAGGCCAGACCCCAGGGAGAGGACTGGGGTGGGCTGTGTGAACACAGCCTGAAGGGGCTAGTGCACCACAGCTAGCCAGGAGGTAGTCTGGGAAAAAGTCTGGAACTGCCTAAGAGGCAAGAGACCATTATTTCGGAGAATGTGAGGAGAGGGGATTCAGTGCACTGCCTACCTAAACGAGCTCCAGAGATGGGCACAAGCCACGGCCATCAGCGCGGACACCAGAGACAGGCATGAAATGCTAAGGCTGCTGCTGCAGACACCGAGAAGCCTGTGTGCAAGCACAGGTCACTATCCACACCTCCCCTCCCAAGAGCCTGTGCAGCCTGCCACTACCAGGGTCCCGTGATCCAGGGACAACCTTCCCGGGAGAACACACAGCACACCTCAGGCTGTTGCAACGTCACGCAGACCTCTGCCACCACAGGCTCGCCCCACATTCTGTACCCCTCCCTCCCCCTGGCCTGAGTGACCCAGAGCCCCCAAATCAGCTGCGTCTTTAACCCCATCTTGTCTGAGCGAAGAACAGACACCCTCAGGCGACCTACATGCAGAGGCAGGTCCAAATCCAAAGCTGAACCGAAGGAGCTGTGCAAACAAAGAAGAGAAAGGGAAATCTCTCCCAGCAGCCTCAGGAGCAGCTAATTAAATCTCCACAATCACCTTGATGTACCCTGCATCTGTGGAATACCTGAAGAGACAACGAACCATCCCAAAATTGAGGCGGTGGACTTTGGGAGCAACTGTAGACTTGGAGCTTGCTTTATGCATCTAATTTGTTTCTGGTTTGATGTTCATCTTAGTTTACTATTTAGAGCTTATTATCATTGGTAGATTTCTTTATTGATTTGGTTGCTCTCTTCCTTTCTTTTTATATATATATATATTTTTTTTTTTCCTTTTTCTCTTTTTGTGAGTGTGTATGTGTATGCTTCTTTGTGTGATTTTGTCTGTATAGCTTTGCTTTTACCATTTGTCCTAGGGTTCTGTCTCTTCATTTGTTGTTGTTGTTGTTTTTTAGTATAGTTCTTAGCACTTGTTATCATTGGTGGATTTGTTTTTTGGTTTGGTTGCTCTCTCTTTATTTCTCTTTTTCCTTTCTTATTACTTTATTTTTTTTATTTTTAGTAATTAAAAACATTTATTTTAATATCTTTATTTTATTTTATTATTTGTTCCTTTCTTATGTGTTTTTTCTCCCTTTTTTTCTAAGCCGTGTGGCTGACACGGTCCTGGTGTTCCAGCCAGGTGTCAGGCTCGTGCCTCTGAGGTGGGAGAGCCAAGTTCAGGTCATTGGTCCACCAGAGACCTCCCAGCTCCAAGTAATATCAAACGACAAAAGCTCTCCCATAGATCTCCATCTCAATGCTAAGACCCTGCTCCACTCAATGACCAGCAATCTACAGTACTGGACACCCTATGCCAAACAACTAGCAAGACAACACCACCCATTAGCAGAGAGGCTGCCTAAAATCAGAATAAGGTCACAGGCACCTGAAAACACACCACTGGACATGGTCCTGCCCACCAGAAAGACAAGATCCAGCCTCATCCACCAGAACACAGGCACCAGTCCCCTACACCAGGAAGCCTACACAACCCACTGAACAAACCGTAGCCACTAGAAGCAGACACCAAAAAAATGCAAACTATGAACCTTCAGCCTGCACAAGGGAGACCCCAAATACAGTAAGTTAAGCAAATGAGAAGAGAGAGAAACACACAGCAGATGAAGGAGCAAGGTAATAACCCATCAGACCAAACAAATGAAGAGGAAATAGGCAATCTACCTGAAAAAGAACTCAGAGTAATGATAGTAAATATGATCCAAAATATTGGAATAGAATGGAGAAAATATAAGAAATGTATAACAAGGACCTAGAAGAACTAAAGAGCAAACAAACAATGATGAACAACACAATAAGTGAAATTTAAAATTCTCTAGAAGGAATCAATAGCAGAATAACTGAGACAGAAGAACGGATAAGTGACCTGGAAGATAAAATAGTGGAAATAACTACCGCAGAGCAGAATAAAGAAAAAAGAATGAAAAGAATTGAGGAGAGTCTCAGAGACCTCTGGGACAACATTAAATGCACCAACATTTGAATTATAGGAGTCCCAGAAGAAGAAGAGAAAAAGAAAGGGACTGAGAAAATATTTGAAGAGATTAGAGTTGAAAACGTCCCTAACATGGGAAAGGAAATAGTCAATCAACTCCAGGAAGCACAGAGAGTCCCATACAGGATAAATCCAAGGAGAAACACGCCAAGACACATATTAATCAAACTATCAACAATTAAATACAAAGAAAAAATATTAAAAGCAGCAGGGAAAAGCAACAAATAACACACAAGGGAATCCACATAAGGTTAACAGCTGATCTTTCAGCAGAAACCCTGCAAGCCAGAAGGGAGTGCCAGGACATATTTAAAGTGATGAAGGGGAAAAAACTAAAACCAAGATTACACTACCCAACAAGGATCTCATTCAGATTCAATGGGGAAATTAAAATCTTTACAGACAAGCAAAAGCTAAAGAATTCAGCACCACCAAACCGGCTCTACAACAATGCTAAAGGAACTTCCCTAGGCAGGAAACACAAGAGAAGGAAAAGACCTACAATAACAAGCCCAAAATAATTAAGAAAATGGTGATAGGAACATACATATCGATAATTACCTTAAATGTAAATGGATTAAATGCTCTCACCAAAAGACACAGACTGGCTGAATGGATACAAAAACAAGACCCATATACATGTGGTCTACAAGAGACGCACTTCAGATCTAGGGACACATGCAGACTGAAAGTGAGGGGATGGAAAAAGATAGTCCATGCAAATGGAAATCAAAAGAAAGCTGGAGTGGCAATTCTCAGACAGACAAAATAGACTTCAAAAGAAAGACTATTACAAGAGACAAAGAATGACACTACATAATGATCAAGGGATCAATCCAAGAGGAAGATATAACAAGTGTAAATATTTATGGACCCAGCATAGGAGCACCTCAGTACATAAGGAAAATGCTAACAGCCATAAAAGGGGAAATCGACAGTAACACAATCATAGTAGGGGACTTTAACACTCCACTTTCACCAATGGACAGATCATCCAAAATGAAAATAAATAAGGAAACACAAGCTTTAAATGACACATTAAACAAGATGGACTTAATTGATATTTATAAGACATTCCATCCAAAAACAACAGAATACACTTTCTTCTCAAGTACTCATGGAACATTCTCCAGGATAGATCACATCTTGGGTCACGAATCAAGCCTTGGTAAATTTAAGAAAATTGTAATTGTATCAGGTATCTTTTCTGACCACAATGCTATGAGACTACATATCAATTACAGGAAAAAATCTGTAAAAAATACAAACACATGGAGGCTAAACAATACACTACTAAATAACCAAGAGATCACTGAAGAAATCAAAGAGGAAATCAAAAAATACCTAGAAAAAAATGACAATGAAAACACGACAACCCAAAACCTATGGAATGCAGCAAAAGCAGTTCTAAGAGGGAAGTTTACAGCAATACAATCCTACCTCAAGAAACAAGAAACATCTCAAATAAACACCTAACCTCACACCTAAAGCAATTAGAGAAAGAATATATAATAATAAACGCCAAAATTAGCAGAAGGAAAGAAATCATAAAGATCAGATCAGAAATAAATGAAATAGAAACAAAGAAAACAGTAGCAAAGATCAATAAAACTAAAAGCTGGTTCTTTGAGAAGATAAACAAATTGATAAACCATTAGCCAGACTCATCAAGAAAAAAAGGGAGAGGACTCAAATCAATAAAATTAGAAATGAAAAAGGAGAAGTAACAACTGACACTTCAGAAATACAAAGGATCATGAGAGATTACTACAAGCAACTATATGCCAGTAAAATGGACAATCTGAAAGAAATGGAAAAATTCTTAGAAAGGCACAACCTTCCAAGACTGAACCAGGAAGAAATAGGAAATATAAAAAGACCAATCACAAGCACTGAAATTGAGACTGTGATTAAGAATCTTCCAACAGGCGGGGAGCGAGAAGATGGTGGAAGAGTAAGATGCGGGGATCACCTTCCTCCTCACAGATACATCAGAAATACACCTACACGTGGAACTTCTCCTATAGAACACCCACCAAACGCTGGCAGAAGACCTCAGACCTCCCAAAAGGCAAGAAACTCCCCACGTACCTGGGTAGGGCAAAAGAAAAAAGAATAAACAGAGACAAAAGAATAGGGACGGGACCTGCACCAGTGGGAGGGAGCCGTGAAGAAGGAAAGGTTCCCACACACTAGGAGCCCCTTCGCGGGCGGAGACTGTGGGTGGCAGAGGGGGAAGCTTCAGAGCCGCGGAGGAGAGCGCAGCCACAGGGTGCGGAGGGCAAAGCGGAGAGATTCCACAGAGGATCGGTGCGGATCAGCACTCACCAGCCCGAGAGGCTTGTCTGCTCACCCACCGAGGCGGGCAGGGTTGGGAGCTGAGCCTCAGGCTAAAGTCAGATCCCAGGGAAAGGTCTGGAGTTGGCAGGGTGAAAACAGCCAGAAGGGGTTAGTGCACCACGGCTAGCCGGGAGGGAGTCCCGGAGAACTCTGGAGCTACCTAAGAGGCAAGAGACCTTTTCTTCCCTCTTTACCTCCTGCTGCGTGAGGAGAGGGGTTTAAGCGCGCCGCTTAAAGGAGCTCCAGAAACGGGCGCGGAGCTACCGAAGAGACAAGAGACTTTTTCCTGCCTCTTCGCTTCCTGGGGCGCGAGGAGAGGGGATTAAGGGCACCGCGTAAAGCAGCTCCAGAAACGAGCGCAAGCCGCGGCTGTCCGCACGGACAGTAGAGACGGGTGTGGGACGCTAGGGTTACTACTGCCACCACCAAGAGGCCTGTGTGCGAGCACAGGTCACTCTCCACACCGCCACTCCCGCGAGCCTGTGCAGCCCGCCACTGTCAGGATCCCGGGATCCAGGGACAGCTTCCCCGGGAAAACGCATGGTGCGCCTGGGGCCGGTACAGCGTCACGCCGGCCTCTGACGTCGCAGGCTCGCCCCGCATCAGCGCCCCTCCCTCCCGCCCCCCTCCACCTGAGTGAGCCAGAGACCATGAATCAGCTGCTCCTTTAACCCCGTCCTGTCTGAGCGAAGGGCAGACGCCCCCGGACGACCTACGCGCAGAGGCGGGGCCAAGTCCAAAGCTGAATCCCAGGAGCTGTGCGAACAAAGAGAGGGGGAGGTCTCTCCCAGCAGCCTCAGAAGCAGCGGATTAAAGCTCCACAATCAACTTGAAGTGCCCTGCAGCTGTGAAAAACCTGAATAGACAGTGAAATATCCCAAGTTGAGGAGGTGGACTTGGGGAGCAAGATATACTATTATTTTCCCCTTTTTTCTTTTTGTGAGTGTGTGTGTGTGTGCTGCTGTGTGAGATTTTGTCTGTATAGCTTTGTTTTCACCATTTGTCCTAGGGTAAGACCAATCCGGTATTTTGGGGGTTTTGTTGTTGTTGTTTTGTTTTTCTTTAATAGAAATTTCTCTTCTTAATAATTATTTTTTATTTTAATAACTATATTTTATCCTACTTTATTTTGTGTTCTCCCTTTCTTTCTTCCTTTCTTCCCTCCTTTCTTTCCTACTTCCCTCCTTCCTTCCTTCCTCCTTTCCTTCCTTTATTCCCTCCTTCCTTCCTCTCTTTCTTTCTTCCTCCCTCCCTTCCTTTCTTCCTTCCTTCCCTCCATTCCTCCTTCCTTCCTTCCTTCCTTTCTTGCTTTACTATTTTTTTCTCCCTTTTATTTTGAGCCATGTGGATTAAAGGCTCTTGGCACTCCAGCCAGGTGTCAAGGCTGTGTCTCTGAGGTGGGAGAACCAACCTCAGGACACTGGTCCACAAGAGACCTCTCAGCTCCACGTAATATCAAATGGCGAAAATCTCCCAGAGACCTCCATCTCAACACCAAGACCCAGCTTCACTCAAGGACCAGCAACGAACAGTGCTGGACACCCTATACCCAACAAAGAGCAAGACAGGTCTACGGCCCCATCCATTAGCAGAGAGGCTGCCTAAAATCATGATAAGGCTACCAACATCCCCATACACACCACCAGACGTGGACCTGCCCACAAGAAAGACGAGATCCAGCCTCATCCACCAGAACAGAGGCACTGGTCCCCCCAACCAGGAAACCTGCTCAACCCACTGAACCAACCTCAGCCACTGGGGACAGCCACCAAAAACAACAGGAACTACGAACCTGCAGCCTGCAAAAAGGAGATCCCAAACACAGTAAGGTAGGCAAAATGAGAAGACAGAAAAACACACAGCAGATGAAGGAGCAAGATAAAAACACACCAGACCTAACAAATGAAGAGGAAATAGTCAGTCTACCTGAAAAAGAACTCAGAATAATGATAGTAAAGATGATTCAAACTCTTGGAAATAGAATAGACAAATTGCAAGAAACAGTTAACAAGGACCTAGAAGAAATAAAGAGGAAGCAAGTAACGATGAGCAACACAATAAATGAAGTGAAAAATACTCTAGATGGGATCAATAGCAGAATAACTGAGGCAGAAGGACAGATAAGTGACCTGGAAGATAAAATAGTGGAAATAACTACTGCAGAGCAGAAGAAAGAAAAAAGAATGAAAAGAACTGAGGACAGTCTCAGAGACCTCTGGGACAACATTAAACGCACCAACATTGGAATTATAGGGGTCCCAGAAGAAGAAGAGAAAAAGAAAGGGACTGAGAAAATATTTGAAGAGATTAGAGTTGAAAACTTCCCTAATATAGGAAAGGAAATAGTCAATCAAGTCCAGGAAGCACAGAGAGTCCCATACAGGATAAACCCAAGGAGAAACACGCCAAGACACATAATAATCAAACTGTCAAAAATTAAATACAAAGAAAACATATTAAAAGCAGCAAGGGAAAAACAACAAATAACACACAAGGGAATCCCCATAAGGTTAACATCTGATCTTTCAGCAGAAGCTCTACAAGCCAGAAGGGAGTGGCAGGACATATTTAAAGTGATGAAGGAAAAAAACCTACAACCAAGATTACTCTACCCAGCAAGGATCTCATTCAGATTTGATGAAGAAATTAAAACCTTTACAGACAAGCAAAAGCTGAGAGAGTTCAGCACCACCAAACCAGCTTTACAACAAATGCTAAAGGAACTTCTCTAAGCAAGAAACACAAGAGAAGGAAAAGACCTACAAGAACAACCTGAAATAATTAAGTAAATGGTAATAGGAACATACATATCAATAATTTCCTTGAATGTAAATGGATTAAATGCTCCCACCAAAAGACACAGACTGGCTGAATGGATACAAAAACAGGACCCATATATATGCTGTCTACAAGAGACCCACTTCAGACCTAGGGACACTTACAGGCTGAAAGTGAGGGGATGGAAAAAGATATTCCATGCAAATGGAAATCAGAAGAAAGCTGGAGTAGCAATTCTCATATCAGACAAAATAGACTTTAAAATAAAGACTATTACAAGAGACAAAGAAGGACACTACATAATGATCAAGGGATCGATCCATGAAGAAGATATAACAATTGTAAATATTTATGCACCCAACATAGGAGCACCTCAATACATAAGGCAAATACTAACAGCCATAAAAGGGGAAATCAACAGTAACACAATCATAGTAGGGGACTTTAACACCCCACTGTCACCAATGGACAGATCATCCAAAATGAAAAAAATAAGGAAACACAAGCTTTAAATGATACATTGCAAAAGATGGATTTACTTGATATTTATAGGACATTCCATCCAAAAACAACAGAATACACATTTTTCTCAAGTGCCCATGGAACATTCTCCAGGATAGATCATATCTTGGATCACAAATCTAGCCTTGGCAAATTTAAGAAAATTGAAATCTTATCAAGTATCTTTTCTGACCACAACGCTATGAGACTAGGTATCAATTACAGGAAAAGAACTGTTAAAAATACAAACACATGGAGGCTAAACAATACACTACTTAATAACGAAGTGATCACTAAAGAAATCAAAAAGTACTTAGAAACAAATGACAATGGAGACACGACGACCCAAAACCTATGGGATACAGCAAAAGCAGTTCTAAGAGGGAAGTTTATAGCAATACAATCATAACTTAAGAAACAGGAAACATCTCGAATAAACAACCTAACTTTGCACTTAAAGCAATTAGAGAAGGAAGAACAACAACAAAAAAAACCCCCAAAGTTAGCAGAAGGAAAGAAATCATAAAGATCATATCAGAAATAAATGAAAAAGAAATGAAGGAAACAATAGCAAAGATCAATAAAAGTAAAAGCTGGTTCTTTGAGAAGATAAATAAAATTAATAAACCATTAGCCAGACTCATCAAGAAAAAAAGGGAGAAGACTCAAATCAATAGAATTAGAAATGAAAAAGGAGACGTAACAACTGACTCTGCAGAAATACAAAAGATTATTAGAGATTACTACAAGCAAGTCTATGCCAATAAAATGGACAACCTGGAAGAAATGGACAAATTCTTAGAAATGCACAACCTGCCAAGACTGAACCAGGAAGAAATAGAAAATATGAACAGACCAATCACAAGCACTGAAATGGAAACTGTGATTCAAAATCTTCCAACAAACAAGAGCCCAGGACCAGATGGCTTCACAGGCAAATTCTATCAAACATGTAGAGAAGAGCTAACACCTATCCTTCTCAAACTCTTCCAAAAGATAGCAGAGGGAGGAACACTCCCAAACTCATTCTATGAGGCCACCTTCACCCTGATACCAAAACCAGACAAAGATGTCACAAAGAAAGAAAACTACAGGCCAATATCACTGATGAACATAGATGCAAAAATCCTCAACAAAATACTAGCAAACAGAATCCAACAGCACATTAAAAGGATCATACACCGTGATCAAGTGGGGTTTATTCCAGGAATGCAAGGATTCTTCAATATACGCAAATCAATCAACGTGATACACCATATCAACAGACTGAAGGAGAAAAACCATATGATCATCTCAATAGATGCAGAGAAAGCTTTTGACAAAATTCAACACCCATTTATGATAAAAACCCTGCAGAAAGTAGGCATAGAGGGAACTTTCCTCAACATAATAAAGGCCATATATGACAAACCCACAGCCAGCATTGTTCTCAATGGTGAAAAACTGAAACCATTTCCACTAAGATCAGGAACAAGACAAGGTTGCCGACCCTCACCACTCTTATTCAACCTAGTTTTGGAAGTTCCAGCCACAGCAATCAGAGAAAAATAAAAGGAATCCAAATAGGAAAAGAAGAAGTAAAGCTGTCACTGTTTGCAGATGACATGATACTATACATAGAGAATACTAAGGATTCTACCAGAAAACTACTAGAGCTAATCAATGAATTTGGTAAAGTAGCAGGATACCAAATTAATGCACAGAAATCTCTGGCATTCTTATACACTAATGATGAGAAACCTGAGAAGGAAATTAAGAAAACACTCCCATTGACCATTGCAACAAAAAGAATAAAATATCTAGGAATAAACCTACCTAAGGAGACAAAAGACTTGTATGCAGAAAACTATAAGACACTGATGAAAGAAATTAAACATGATACAAATAGGAGGAGAAATAGACCATGTTCTTGGATTGGAAGAATCAACATTGTGAAAATGACTCTACTACCCAAAGCAATCTACAGATTCAATGCAATCCCTATCAAATTACCACTGGCATTTTTTACAGAACTGGAACAAAAAATTTCACAATTTGTATGGAAACACAAAAGACCCCGAATAGCCAAAGCAATCTTGAGAACGAAAAATGGAGCTGGAGGAATCAGGCTCCCTGACTTCAGACTATACTACAAGGCCACAGTAACCAAGACAGTATGGTACTGGCACAAAAACAGAAATATAGATCAATGGAACAGGATAGAAAGCCCAGAGATAAACCCACACACATATGGTCACCTTATCTTTGATAAAGGAGGGAAGGATACACAGTGGAGAAAAGACAGCCTCTTCAATAAGTGGTGCTGGGAAAACTGGACAGCTACATGTAAAAGTATGAAATTAGAACAATCCCTAACACCACACACAAAAATAAACTCAAAATGGGTTAAAGACCTAAATGTAAGGCCAGACATTATCAAACTCTTAGAGGAAAACATAGGCAGAACACTCTATGACATAAATCACAGCAAGATCCTTTTTGACCCATCTCCTAGAGAAATGGAAATAAAAACAAAAATAAACAAATGGGACCTAATGAAATTTAAAAGCTTTTGCACAGCAAAGGATACCATAAACGAGACCAAAAGACAACCCTCAGAATGGGAGAAAATATTTGCAAATGAAGCAACCGACAAAGGATTAATCTCCAAAATTTATAAGCAACTCAGGCAGCTCAATAACAAAGAAACAAACAACCCAATCCAAAAATGGGCAGAAGAACTAAAGAGATATTTCTCCAAAGAAGATATACAGATTGCCAACAAACACATGAAAGAATGCTCAACATCATTAATCATTAGAGAAATGCAAATCAAAACTACAATGAGATATCACCTCACACCGGTCAGATTGGCCATCATCAAAAACTCTAGAAACAATAAATGCTGGAGAGGGTGTGGAGAAAAGGGAACACTCTTGCACTGCTGGTGGCAATATAAATTGATACAGCCACTATGGAGAACAGTACGGAGGTTCCTTAAAAACTAAAAATAGAACTACCATACGACCCAGTAATCCCACTACTGGACATATACCCTGAGAAAACCATAATTCAAAAAGAGTCATGTACCAAAATGTTCATTGCAGCTCTATTTACAATAGCTAGGACACGGAAGCAACCTAAGTGTCCATCAACACATGAATGGATAAAGAAGATGTGGCACATATATACAATGGAATGTTACTCAGCCATAAAAAGAAATGAAACTGAGTTATTTGTAATGAGGTGGATAGACCTGCAGTCTGTCATACAGAGTGAAGTAAGTCAGAAGGAGAAAAACAAATACTGTATACTAACACATATATATGGACTCTAAGGAAAAAAAATGTCATGAAGAGATTAGTGGTAGGATGGGAATAAAACACAGACCTACTAGAGCATGGACTTGAGGATATGGGGAGGGGGAAGGGTAAGCTGTGACGAAGTGAGAGAGTGGCAGGGACATATAGACACTACCAATTGTAAATTAGATAGCTAGTGGGAAGCAGCCGCATAGCACAGGGAGATCACCTCTGTGCTCTGTGACCACCTAGAGGCGTGGGCTAGGGAGGGTGGGAGAGAGGGTGATGCAAGAGGGAAGAGATATGGGAACATATATATATGTATAACTGACTCACTTTGTTGTAAACGAAAAACTAACACACTATTGTAAAACAGTTATACTCCAATAAAGATGTTAAAAAAAGAAAGAGGACCAGCTGGTGGTCACGGCCATGGCGAATGATCCTCAAGTTACCTCTGTAATCTATCCGTCCTCTGTAGCCTCCACGATTTTAGAATTCTTCAATGTGTTATCATGTTTGATCCTTGTAACCACCCATGGCTGGGCAGAGTGGATGAAAAAACAGGGTTCAGAGGGCTAAAGGACATGGGCCATTTCTCAGGTCTCACAGTGTCTGACACCCCAGCCCACCCACCAAAGCCACCTTGGGGTCAACATGAACCCCTTGTACCATCCCTGGCCCCGCACCCTTACTGGTAAGAAGCTGCTCCTTTGATCTCCTTCTCCTACAGCATAGCAAGCAGCAGCATCTCCAAATACTCTCAAGTTGTGCTTTGATTCATGCAAGTTATCTCTATTGCTTTCTCCTATCTGCTACCTTCCTACTTTTGATCAGAGCAGGAAAGTAGATTGATTTGGCCCCTTCTGCTTGCCTCATAGCTATGGAGGTTGAAATTTTGTGTTTTTCCAAGAGGCTATAAACAAATGGATGTATATTTTTTTCTTTTTAAATTTTTGGTTGCTCACTAATTCTTATAAAAATCCTCTCACTCCCCAAGTGAGAGCTCCAACCATTTAAGCAGTGCTCCTATCTCCCACGAGCTCTCAAAAAGACCAGTGATGGTTTGGCAGTGGAGCTATTGTGATTTTTTTTTTTTTTTTTAGAAGAGTATGTTTCAGCACATCTCTGAGCTCTTAGACCAGAGAGGTGATTCTGGCCCTGAGTCACAGTGAAACGCCTGCAGAGACAATGTGGGGAATGCAACGAGCAAGGTGGTCCAGGTGTCACAAGATAAATCCTTTCGACACAGAGGCTGCTGCACTAAACAGGAAATAGTCTTCAGTGACACATTACACTCCCCACCATTTTTCCTTAAATGTGGGGCCCTCTTGGTCTGTCTGTCACATTTCCACTGTGAGAGACAAACGAGTTTGAGAAAGATCCACTACCCATCTACCCAGAAAGAATTCAGAGTAATGATAGTAAAGATGATCCAAGATCTCAGAAAAAGAATGGAGGCGCAGACCAAGAAGATAAAAGTAATTTTTTTTTTCTTTTGGCCATGCCGTGTGGCTTGTGTGATCTCAGTTCCCTGACCAGGGGTTGAACGCAAGCCCTCGGCAGTGAGAGCATGGAGTCCCAACCACTGGACCACCAGGGAATTCCCAATACAAGAAATATTTAACAAAGAGCTAGAAGATATAAAGAACAAACAGAGATAAACAATACAGTAACAGAAATGAAAAATACACTAGAAGGAATCAATAGAATAAATGAGGCAGGAGAATGGATAAGTGAGCTAAAAGAATGGTGGAAATCACTGCCATGAAACAGAATAAAGAAAAAAGAATGAAAAGAAATGAGGACAGTCTAACAGACCTGTGGAACAACATTAAACACACCAACATTCGCATAATAGGGGTCACAGAAGGAGAAGAGAGAGAGAAGGGGCCTGAGAAAACATTTGAAGAAATAATAGGTGAAAACTACCCTAACACGGGAAAGGAAACAGTCACCCAAGTCCAAGAAGTGCAGAGAAACCCAGGCAGGATAAACCCAAAGAGGAACGTGCCAAGACACATAGTAATCAAACTGACAAAAATTAAAGACAAAGAAAAAATATTAGGGAAAAGCAACAAATAACATACAAGGGAATCCCCATCAGGTTATCAGCTGATTTTTTTTTTTTTTTTTAGAAGAAACCCTGCAGGACAAAAGAGATTGGCATGATATATTGAAAGTGATCAAAGTGAAAAACCTACAACCAAGAATACTCTACCCAGCAAGGCTCTCATTCAGATTCGACAGAGAAATTAAAAGCTTTACAGACAAGCAAAAGCTAAGAGAATTCAGCACCACCAAACCAGCTTTAAACAAATGTTAAAGGAACTTCTCTAGACGGAAAAGGCCACAAATAAAAACAAGAAAATTACAAATGAAAAAGCTCACCAGTGAAAGCAAACATAGAGTAAAAGTAGGAAATCATCCACACACAAATATGATATCAAAGCCAGCAATAGTGCTAAGAGGATAATAGAAACGCAGGATATTGGAAATGCATTTGAAATTTAAAAGACCAGCAACTTAAAAGAATCTTGTTTATATATAGACTGCTATATCAAAACCTCATGGTAACTGCAAACCAAAAATCTACAATAGATACACACACAAAAAAGAAAAAGGAATCCACACACAACACTAAAATTAGTCATCAAATCACAAGAGAACAAAAGAGGAAGGGAAGAAAAAAGACCTACAAAAACAAATCGAAAACAATTAATGAAATGGCAATAAGAACACACATAGCGATAATTACCTTAAATGTAAACACATTAAATACTCCAACCAAAAACATACACTGGCTTAATGGATACAAAAACGGGATCCATATATATGCTGTCTACAAGAGACCCACTTCAGAGCTAGGGGCACATACAGACTGAAAGTGAGGGGATGGAAAAAATAGGTATTTCATGCAAATGCAAATCAAAAGGAAGCTGGAGTAGCAATACTCATATCAGACAAAACAGACTTTAAAATAAAGACTATTACAAGAGACAAAGAAGGACACTACATAATGATCAGGGTATCGATCCAAGAAGATATAACAATGGTAAATATACATGTACCCAACATAGGAGCATCTCAATATATAAAGCAAGTACTAAGAGCCATAAAAGGAGAAATCGACAGTAACACAATAATAGTGGAGGACTTTAACACCCCACTTACATCAATGGACAGATCATCCAGAGAGAAAATCAATAAGGAAACCCAGGCCTTAAATGACACATTAGAACAGATTGATTTAATTGATATAGAGCATTCCATCCGAAAGCAGCAGAATATACATTCTTTTCAACTGCACATGGAGGAGAGACCTTCTAAATGGCCGAGGAGTAAGACATGGAGATCACCTTCCTCCCCACAAATACATCAGAAATACATCTACATGGGGAACAACTCCTACAGAACACCTACTGAATGCTGGCAGAAGACCTCAGACTTCCCAAAAGGCAAGAAAGTCCTCACGTACCTGGCTAGGGAAAAAGAAAAAAGGAAAAACAGAGACAAAAGAATAGGGACGGGACCTGCACCTCTGGGAGGGAGCTGTGAAGGAGGAAACGTTTCCACACGTGAGGAAGCCCCTTCACTCGTGGAGACGGGGGGGAAGCTCTGGAGCCATGGAGGAGAGCGCAGCAACAGGGGTGCAGAGGACAAAGCAGAGATATTCCCACACAGAGAATTGCTGCTGACCAGCACTCACCAGCCTGAGAGGCTTGTCTGCTCACCCGCCGGGATGGGTGAGGGCTGGGAGCTGAGGCTTGGCCTTCGGAGGTCAGACCCCAGGGAGAGGACTGGGGTGGGCTGTGTGAACACAGCCTGAAGGGGCTAGTGCACCACAGCTAGCCAGGAGGTAGTCTGGGAAAAAGTCTGGAACTGCCTAAGAGGCAAGAGACCATTATTTCGGAGAATGTGAGGAGAGGGGATTCAGTGCACTGCCTACCTAAACGAGCTCCAGAGATGGGCGCAAGCCACGGCCATCAGCACGGACACCAGAGACAGGCATGAAATGCTAAGGCTGCTGCTGCAGACACCGAGAAGCCTGTGTGCAAGCACAGGTCACTATCCACACCTCCCCTCCCAAGAGCCTGTGCAGCCTGCCACTACCAGGGTCCCGTGATCCAGGGACAACCTTCCCGGGAGAACACACAGCACACCTCAGGCTGTTGCAACGTCACGCAGACCTCTGCCACCACAGGCTCGCCCCACATTCTGTACCCCTCCCTCCCCCTGGCCTGAGTGACCCAGAGCCCCCAAATCAGCTGCGTCTTTAACCCCATCTTGTCTGAGCGAAGAACAGACACCCTCAGGCGACCTACATGCAGAGGCAGGTCCAAATCCAAAGCTGAACCGAAGGAGCTGTGCAAACAAAGAAGAGAAAGGGAAATCTCTCCCAGCAGCCTCAGGAGCAGCTAATTAAATCTCCACAATCACCTTGATGTACCCTGCATCTGTGGAATACCTGAAGAGACAACGAACCATCCCAAAATTGAGGCGGTGGACTTTGGGAGCAACTGTAGACTTGGAGCTTGCTTTATGCATCTAATTTGTTTCTGGTTTGATGTTCATCTTAGTTTACTATTTAGAGCTTATTATCATTGGTAGATTTCTTTATTGATTTGGTTGCTCTCTTCCTTTCTTTTTATATATATATATATATTTTTTTTTTCCTTTTTCTCTTTTTGTGAGTGTGTATGTGTATGCTTCTTTGTGTGATTTTGTCTGTATAGCTTTGCTTTTACCATTTGTCCTAGGGTTCTGTCTCTTCATTTGTTGTTGTTGTTGTTTTTTAGTATAGTTCTTAGCACTTGTTATCATTGGTGGATTTGTTTTTTGGTTTGGTTGCTCTCTCTTTATTTCTCTTTTTCCTTTCTTATTACTTTATTTTTTTTATTTTTAGTAATTAAAAACATTTATTTTAATATCTTTATTTTATTTTATTATTTGTTCCTTTCTTATGTGTTTTTTCTCCCTTTTTTTCTAAGCCGTGTGGCTGACACGGTCCTGGTGTTCCAGCCAGGTGTCAGGCTCGTGCCTCTGAGGTGGGAGAGCCAAGTTCAGGTCATTGGTCCACCAGAGACCTCCCAGCTCCAAGTAATATCAAACGACAAAAGCTCTCCCATAGATCTCCATCTCAATGCTAAGACCCTGCTCCACTCAATGACCAGCAATCTACAGTACTGGACACCCTATGCCAAACAACTAGCAAGACAACACCACCCATTAGCAGAGAGGCTGCCTAAAATCAGAATAAGGTCACAGGCACCTGAAAACACACCACTGGACATGGTCCTGCCCACCAGAAAGACAAGATCCAGCCTCATCCACCAGAACACAGGCACCAGTCCCCTACACCAGGAAGCCTACACAACCCACTGAACAAACCGTAGCCACTAGAAGCAGACACCAAAAAAATGCAAACTATGAACCTTCAGCCTGCACAAGGGAGACCCCAAATACAGTAAGTTAAGCAAATGAGAAGAGAGAGAAACACACAGCAGATGAAGGAGCAAGGTAATAACCCATCAGACCAAACAAATGAAGAGGAAATAGGCAATCTACCTGAAAAAGAACTCAGAGTAATGATAGTAAATATGATCCAAAATATTGGAATAGAATGGAGAAAATACAAGAAATGTATAACAAGGACCTAGAAGAACTAAAGAGCAAACAAACAATGATGAACAACACAATAAGTGAAATTTAAAATTCTCTAGAAGGAATCAATAGCAGAATAACTGAGACAGAAGAACGGATAAGTGACCTGGAAGATAAAATAGTGGAAATAACTACCGCAGAGCAGAATAAAGAAAAAAGAATGAAAAGAATTGAGGAGAGTCTCAGAGACCTCTGGGACAACATTAAATGCACCAACATTTGAATTATAGGAGTCCCAGAAGAAGAAGAGAAAAAGAAAGGGACTGAGAAAATATTTGAAGAGATTAGAGTTGAAAACGTCCCTAACATGGGAAAGGAAATAGTCAATCAACTCCAGGAAGCACAGAGAGTCCCATACAGGATAAATCCAAGGAGAAACACGCCAAGACACATATTAATCAAACTATCAACAATTAAATACAAAGAAAAAATATTAAAAGCAGCAGGGAAAAGCAACAAATAACACACAAGGGAATCCACATAAGGTTAACAGCTGATCTTTCAGCAGAAACCCTGCAAGCCAGAAGGGAGTGCCAGGACATATTTAAAGTGATGAAGGGGAAAAAACTAAAACCAAGATTACACTACCCAACAAGGATCTCATTCAGATTCAATGGGGAAATTAAAATCTTTACAGACAAGCAAAAGCTAAAGAATTCAGCACCACCAAACCGGCTCTACAACAATGCTAAAGGAACTTCCCTAGGCAGGAAACACAAGAGAAGGAAAAGACCTACAATAACAAGCCCAAAATAATTAAGAAAATGGTGATAGGAACATACATATCGATAATTACCTTAAATGTAAATGGATTAAATGCTCTCACCAAAAGACACAGACTGGCTGAATGGATACAAAAACAAGACCCATATACATGTGGTCTACAAGAGACGCACTTCAGATCTAGGGACACATGCAGACTGAAAGTGAGGGGATGGAAAAAGATAGTCCATGCAAATGGAAATCAAAAGAAAGCTGGAGTGGCAATTCTCAGACAGACAAAATAGACTTCAAAAGAAAGACTATTACAAGAGACAAAGAATGACACTACATAATGATCAAGGGATCAATCCAAGAGGAAGATATAACAAGTGTAAATATTTATGGACCCAGCATAGGAGCACCTCAGTACATAAGGAAAATGCTAACAGCCATAAAAGGGGAAATCGACAGTAACACAATCATAGTAGGGGACTTTAACACTCCACTTTCACCAATGGACAGATCATCCAAAATGAAAATAAATAAGGAAACACAAGCTTTAAATGACACATTAAACAAGATGGACTTAATTGATATTTATAAGACATTCCATCCAAAAACAACAGAATACACTTTCTTCTCAAGTACTCATGGAACATTCTCCAGGATAGATCACATCTTGGGTCACGAATCAAGCCTTGGTAAATTTAAGAAAATTGTAATTGTATCAGGTATCTTTTCTGACCACAATGCTATGAGACTACATATCAATTACAGGAAAAAATCTGTAAAAAATACAAACACATGGAGGCTAAACAATATGCTACTAAATAACCAAGAGATCACTGAAGAAATCAAAGAGGAAATCAAAAAATACCTAGAAAAAAATGACAATTGAAAACACGACTCCTCACAGAGACATCAGAAATACATCTACACGTGGAACTTCTCCTATAGAACACCCACCGAACGCTGGCGGAAGACCTCAGACCTCCAAAAAGGCAAGAAACTCCCCACATATCTGGGTAGGGCAAAAGAAAAAAGAATAAACAGGGACAAAAGAATAGGGACGGGACCTACGCCAGTGGGAGGGAGCCGTGAAGGAGGAAAGACTCCCACACACTAGAGGCCCCTTCGCGGGCGCAGACTGCAGGCGCCGGAGGGGGAAGCTCCGGAGCCGCGGAGGACAGCTCAGCCACAGGGGTGCGGAGGGCAAAGCGGAGAGATTCCCGCAGAGGATCGGTGCCGATCAGCACTCACCAGCCTGAGAGGCTTGTCTGCTCGCCCGCCGGGGCGGGCGGGGCCGGGAGCTGAGGCTCGGGCTTCAGTCAGATCCCAGGGAAAGGTCTGGAGTTGGCAGAGTGAAGACAGCTTGAAGGGGGCTAGTGCGCCACGGCTGCCCGGGAGGGAGTTCGGGAGAAGTCTGGAGCTGCCGAAGAGGCAAGAGACCTTTTCCTCCCTCTTTGCTGCCTGGGCGCGAGGAGAGGGGATTAAGCGCGCCGCTTAAAGGAGCCCCAGAAGCGGGCGCAGAGCTGCCGAAGAGACAAGAGACTTTTTCTTGCCTCTTTGCTTCCTCGGGTGTGAGGTGAGGGGATTAAGAGCACCGCGTAGAGGAACTCCAGAAACGGGCATGAGCCGCGGCTGTCGGCACGGACAGTAGAGACGGGTGTCGGACGCTAAGGTTGCTGCTGCCACCACCAAGAGGCCTGTGTGTGAGCACAGGTCACTCTCCACACCGGCCCTCCTGGGAGCCCGTGCAGTCCGCCACTGCCGGGGTCCCGGGATCCAGGGACAGCTTCCCCGGGAGAACACACGGCGCGCCTTGGGCCTGTGCAGCGTCACATCGGCCTCTGCCGCCGCGGACTCGCCCCGCCCCCGTGCCACTCCCTCCCCCCAGCCTGAGTGAGCTGGAGCCCCCGAATCAACTGCTCCTTTAACATCGTCCTGTCTGAGCGAAGGGCAGTCGCCCTCGTACAACCTACACGCAGAGGCGGGACCAAGTCCAAAGCTGAACCCCAGGAGCTGTGCGAACAGAGAGGAGAGGGGGAGGTCTCTCCCAGCAGCCTCAGAAGCAGCGGATTAAAGCTCCACAATCAACTTTAAGTGCCCTGCATCTGTTGAAAACCTGAATAGACAACGAATCATCCCAAGTTGAGGAGGTGGACTTTGGGAGCAAGATATACTATTATTTTCCCCTTTTTTTTCTTTTTGTGAGTGTGTATGTGTGTGCTGCTGTGTGAGATTTTGTCTGTATAGCTTTGCTTTCACCATTTGTCCTAGGGTTAGACCGACCCATTTTTCTGTTTTTTTTTTTTTTTAAAGGAAATTTTTCTTCTTAATAATTATTTTTTATTTTAATAACTATACTTTATACTACTCTGTCTTCTCCCTTTCTTTCTTCCTTTCTTCCTTCCTTTCTTCCCTCCTTCCCTCCTTTCTTCCTTCCTTCCCCCCTTCTTTCCTCCCTTCCTCTCTTCCTTCCTCCCTTTCTTCCTCTGCACCTTCCTTCCTTCCTTTCTTGCTTCCTTCCTTCATTTCTTCCTTCCTTTCTTCCTTCCCTCCCTCCCTCCTTCCTTCCTTTTCTTTCCTTTCTATTTATTCTAATTTTATTTTGAGCCGTGTGGATTAAAGGTTCTTGGTGCCCCAGCCAGGCACCAGGGCGGTGTCCCTGAGGTGGGAGAACCAACCTCAAGACACTAGTCCACAAGAGACCTCCCAGCTCCACGTAATATCAGATGGCGAAAATCTCCCAGAGATCTCCATCTCAACACCAAGACCCAGCTTCACTCAAGGACCAGCAAAGAACAGTGCTGGACACCCTATCCCCAACAAAGAGCAAGACAGGTCTACAGCCCCATCCATTAGCAGAGAGGCTGCCTAAAATCATAATAAGGTTACCAACATCCCCAAACACACCACCAGACGAGGACCTGCCCACCAGAAAGACAAGATCCAGCCTCATCCACCAGAACAGAGGCACTAGTCCCCCCAACCAGGGAATCTACTCAACCCACTGAACCAACCTTAGCCACTGGGGACAGCCACCAAAAACAACAGGAACTACGAACCTGCAGCCTGCAAAAAGGAGACTCCAAACACAGTAAGATAAGCGAAATGAGAAGACAGAAAAACACACAACAGATGAAGGAGCAAGATAAAAACACACCAGACCTAACAGATGAAGAGGTAATAGCCAATCTACCTGAAAGAGAATTTAGAATAATGATGGTGAAGATGATGCAAAATCTTGGAAATAGAATAGACAATTTGCAAGAAACAGTTAACAGGGACCTAGAAGAAATAAAGAGGAAGCAAGAAACGATGAGCAACACAATAAATGAAATGAAAAATACTCTAGATGGGATCAATAGCAGAATAACTGAGGCAGAAGGACAGATAAGTGACCTGGAAGATAAAATAGTGGAAATAACTACTGCAGAGCAGAAGAAAGAAAAAAGAATGAAAAGAACTGAGGACAGTCTCAGAGACCTCTGGGACAACATTAAACGCACCAACATTGGAATTATAGGGGTCCCAGAAGAAGAAGAGAAAAAGAAAGGGACTGAGAAAATATTTGAAGAGATTAGAGTTGAAAACTTCCCTAATATAGGAAAGGAAATAGTCAATCAAGTCCAGGAAGCACAGAGAGTCCCATACAGGATAAACCCAAGGAGAAACACGCCAAGACACATAATAATCAAACTGTCAAAAATTAAATACAAAGAAAACATATTAAAAGCAGCAAGGGAAAAACAACAAATAACACACAAGGGAATCCCCATAAGGTTAACATCTGATCTTTCAGCAGAAGCTCTACAAGCCAGAAGGGAGTGGCAGGACATATTTAAAGTGATGAAGGAAAAAAACCTACAACCAAGATTACTCTACCCAGCAAGGATCTCATTCAGATTTGATGGAGAAATTAAAACCTTTACAGACAAGCAAAAGCTGAGAGAGTTCAGCACCACCAAACCAGCTCTACAACAAATCCTAAAGGAACTTCTCTAGGCAAGAAACACAAGAGAAGGAAAAGACCTACAAGAACAACCCGAAACAATTAAGTAAATGGTAATAGGAACATACATATCGATAATTACCTTAAATGTAAATGGATTAAATGCTCCCACCAAAAGACACAGACTGGCTGAATGGATACAAAAACAAGACCCATATATATGTTGTCTACAAGAGACCCACTTCAGACCTAGGGACACATACAGACTGAAAGTAAGGGGATGGAAAAAGATATTCCATGCAAATGGAAATCAGAAGAAAGCTGGAGTAGCAATTCTCATATCAGACAAAATAGACTTTAAAATAAAGACTATTACAAGAGACAAAGAAGGACACTACATAATGATCAAGGGATCGATCCATGAAGAAGATATAACAATTGTAAATATTTATGCACCCAACATAGGAGCACCTCAATACATAAGGCGAATACTAACAGCCTTAAAAGGGGAAATCGACAGTAACACAATTATAATGGGGGACTTTAACACCCCACTTTCACCAATGGACAGATCATCCAAAATGAAAATAAATAAGGAAACACAAGCTTTAAATGATACATTACACAAGATGGACTTAATTGATATTTATAGGACATTCCATCCAAAAACAACAGAATACACATTTTTCTCAAGTGCTCATGGAACATTCTCCAGGATCGATCATATATTGGGTCACAAATCTAGCCTTGGCAAATTTAAGAAAATTGAAATCGTATCAAGTATCTTTTCTGACCACAACGCTATGAGACTAGATCTCAATTACAGGAAAAGATCTGTAAAAAATACAAACACATGGAGGCTAAACAATACATTACTTAATAACGAAGTGATCACTGAAGAAATCTAAGAGGAAATCAAAAAATACTTAGAAACAAATGACAATGGAGACAGAACAACCCAAAACCTATGGGATACAGCAAAAGCAGTTCTAAGAGGCAAGTTTATAGCAATACAATCATACCTTAAGAAACAGGAAACATCTCGAATAAACAACCTAACTTTGCACTTAAAGCAATTAGAGAAAGAAGAACAAAAAACCCCCAAATTTAGCAGAAGGAATGAAATCATAAAGATCAGATCAGAAATAAATGAAAAAGAAGTGAAGGAAACAATAGCAAAGATCAATAAAACTAAAAGCTGGTTCTTTGAGAAGATAAATAAAATTGATAAACCATTAGCCAGACTCATCAAGAATAAAAGGGAGAAGACTCAAATCAATAGAATTAGAAATGAAAAAGGAGATGTAACAACTGACACTGCAGAAATACAAAAGATTATTAGAGATTACTACAAGCAACTGTATGCCAATAAAATGGACAACTTGGAAGAAATGGACAAATTCTTAGAAATGCACAAGCTGCCGAGACTGAACCAGGAAGAAATAGAAAATATGAACAGACCAATCACAAGCACTGAAATTGAAACTGTGATTAAAAATCTTCCAGCAAACAAAAGCCCAGGACCAGATGGCTTCACAGGCAAATTCTATCAAACATTTAGAGAAGAGCTAACACCTATCCTTCTCAAACTCTTCCAAAAGATAGCAGAGGGAGGAACACTCCCAAACTCATTCTATGAGGCCAACATCACCCTGATACCAAAACCAGACAAAGACGTCACAAAGAAAGAAAACTACAGGCCAATATCACTGATGAACATAGATGCAAAAATCCTCAACAAAATATTAGCAAACAGAATCCAACAGCACATTAAAAGGATCATACACCATGATCAAGTGGGGTTTATCCCAGGAATGCAAGGATTCTTCAATATACGCAAATCAATCAACGTGATACACCATATCAACAAACTGAAGGAGAAAAACCATATGATCATCTCAATAGATGCAGAGAAAGCTTTTGACAAAATTCAACACTCATTTATGATAAAAACCTTGCAGAAAGTAGGCATACAGGGAACTTTCCTCAACATAATAAAGGCCATATATGACAAACCCAAAGCTAGCATCGTTCTCAATGGTGAAAAACTGAAACCATTTCCACTAAGATCAGGAACAAGACAAGGTTGCCCACTCTCACCACTCTTATTCAACATAGTTTTGGAAGTTCTAGCCACAGCAATCAGAGAAGAAAAAGAAATAAAAGGAATCCAAATAGGAAAAGAAGAAGTAAAGCTGTCACTGTTTGCAGATGACATGATACTATACATAGAGAATCCTAAGGATGCTACCAGAAAACTACTAGAGCTAATCAATGAATTTGGTAAAGTAGCAGGATACAAAATTAATGCACAGAAATCTCTGGCATTCTTATACACTAATGATGAAAAATCTGAGAGTGAAATTAAGAAAACACTCCCATTTACCATTGCAACAAAAAGAATAAAATATCTAGGAATAAACCTACCTAAGGAGACAAAAGACTTGTATGCAGAAAACTATAAGACACTGATGAAAGAAATTAAACATGATACAAATAGGTGGAGAAATAGACCAAGTTCTTGAATTGGAAGAATCAACATTGTGAAAATGACTCTACTACCCAAAGCAATCTACAGATTCAATGCAATCCCTATCAAATTACCACTGGCATTTTTTACAGAACTAGAACAAAAAATTTCACAATTTGTATGGAAACACAAAAGACCCCGAATAGCCAAAGCAATCTTGAGAACGAAAAATGGAGCTGGAGGAATTAGGCTCCCTGACTTCAGACTCTACTACAAGGCTACAGTAATCAAGACAATATGGTACTGGCACAAAAACAGAAATATAGATCAATGGAACAGGATAGAGAGCCCAGAGATAAACCCACACACATATGGTCACCTTATCTTTGATAAAGGAGGGAAGGATACACAGTGGAGAAAAGACAGCCTCTTCAATAAGTGGTGCTGGGAAAACTGGACAGCTACATGTAAAAGTATGAAATTAGAACAATCCCTAACACCACACACAAAAATAAACTCAAAATGGGTTAAAGACCTAAATGTAAGGCCAGACACTATCAAACTCTTAGAGGAAAACATAGGCAGAACACTCTATGACATAAATCACAGAAGGATCCTTTTTGACCCATCTCCTAGAGAAATGGAAATAAAAACACAAATAAACAAATGGGACCTATTGAAACTTAAAAGCTTTTGCACAGCAAAGGATACCATAAAGAAGACCAAAAGATAACCCTCAGAATGGGAGAAAATATTTGCAAATGAAGCAACTGACAAAGGATTAATTTCCAAAATTTATAAGCAACTCATGCAGCTCAATAACAAAAAAACAAACAACCCAATCCAAAAATGGGCAGAAGAACTAAATAGACATTTCTCCAAAGAAGATATACAGATTGCTAACAAACACATGAAAGAATGCTCAACCTCATTAATCATTAGAGAAATGCAAATCAAAACTACAATGAGATATCATCTCACACCGGTCAGATTGGCCATCATTAAAAACCCTAGAAACAATAAATGCTGGAGAGGGTGTGGAGAAAAGGGAACCCTCTTGCACTGCTGGTGGGAATGTAAATTGATACAGCCGCTCTGGAGAACAGTATGGAGGTTCCTTAAAAAACTAAAAATAGAACTAACATACGACCCAGCAATCCCACTACTGGGCATATACCCTGAGAAAACCATAATTCAGAAAGACTCATGTACCAAAATGTTCATTGCAGCTCTATTTACAATAGCCAGGACATGGAAGCAACCTAAGTGTCCATCAACAGATGAATGGATAAAGAAGATGTGGCACATATATACAATGGAATATTAGTCAGCCATAAAAAGAAATGAAACTGAGTTATTTATAATGAGGTGGATGGACCTGGAGTCTGTCATACAAAGTGAAGTAAGTCAGAAGGAGAAAAACAAATACCGTATGCTAACACATATATATGGACTCTAAGGGAAAAAAATGTCATGAAGAGATTAGTGGTAGGACGGGAATAAAACACAGACTTACTCGAGCATGGACTTGAGGATATGGGGAGGGGGAAGGGTGGGCTGTGACAAAGTGAGAGAGTGGCAGGGACATATATACACTATCAAATGTAAATTAGATAGCTAGTGGGAAGCTGCTGCATAGCACAGGGAGATCACCTCTGTGCTTTGTGACCACCTAGAGGGGTGGGACAGGGAGGGTGGGAGAGAGGATGATGCAAGAGGGAAGAGATATGGGAACATATGTATATGTATAACTGATTCAGTTTGTTGTAAAGGAAAAACTAACACACTATTGTAAAACAATTATACTCCAATAGAGATGTTAAAAAAAAAAAAAAAGAATTCACACACAAAAAAAGAAAACACGACAACCCAAAACCTATGGAATGCAGCAAAAGCAGTTCTAAGAGGGAAGTTTACAGCAATACAATCCTACCTCAAGAAACAAGAAACATCTCAAATAAACACCTAACCTCACACCTAAAGCAATTAGAGAAAGAAGAATATATAATAATAAACGCCAAAATTAGCAGAAGGAAAGAAATCATAAAGATCAGATCAGAAATAAATGAAATAGAAACAAAGAAAACAGTAGCAAAGATCAATAAAACTAAAAGCTGGCTCTTTGAGAAGATAAACAAATTGATAAACCATTAGCCAGGCTCATCAAGAGAAAAAGGGGGGTTGCGGAGAAGATGGCGGAAGAGTAAGACGTGGGGATCACCTTCCTCCTCACAGATACATCAGAAATACATCTACACTTGGAAATTCTCCTATAGAACACCCACCGAACGCTGGCAGAAGACCTCAGACCTCCCCAAAGGCAAGAAACGCCCCACGTACCTGGGTATGGCAAAAGAAAAAAGAATAAAGAGACAAAAGAATAGGGACAGGACCTGCCCCAGTGGGAGGGAGCCGTGAAGGAGGAAAGATTCCCACACACTAGAAGCCCCTTCGCGGGCAGAGACTGCGGGTGGCAGAATGGGAAGCTCCAGAGCCGCGGAGGAGAGCGCAGCCACAGGGTGCGGAGGGCAAAGCGGAGAGATTCCCGCAGAGGAGCGGTGACGATCAGCACTCACCAGCCTGAGAGGCTTGTCTGCTCACCCACCGAGGCAGGCAGGGTTGGGAGCTGAGCCTCAGGATAAAGTCGGATCCCAGGGAAAGGTCTGGATTTGGCAGAGTGAAAACAGCCTGAAGGGGTTAGTGCACCACGGCTAGCCGGGAGGGAGTCCCGGAGAACTCTGGAGCTACCTAAGAGGCAAGAGACCTTTTCTTTCCTCTTTGCCTCCTGGTGCGCGAGGAGAGGGGTTTAAGCATGCTGCTTAAAGGAGCTCCAGAAACGGGCGCGGAGCTACCAAAGAGACAAGAGACTTTTTCTTGCCTCTTCGCTTCCTGGGGCACGAGGAGAGGGGATTAAGGGCACTGCATAAAGAAGCTGCAGAAACGGGCGCGAGCCGCGGCTGTCCGCATGGACAGCAGAGACGGGTGTGGGACGCTAGGGTTGCTACTGCCGCCACCAAGAGGCCTGTGTGAGAGCACAGGTCACTCTCCACACTGCCCCTCCCGGGAGCCTGTGCAGCCCGCCACCGCCAGGGTCCCGGGATCCAGGGACAGCTTCCCCGAGAAAACGCATGGTGAACCTCGGGCCGGTCCAGCGTCACGCCAGCCTCTGACGTTGTAGGCTCGCCCCGCACCCGTGCCCCTCCCACCCCCTGGCCTGAGTGAGCCAGAGCCCCCGAATGAGCTGCTCCTTTAACCCCGTCCTGTCTGTGCGAAGGGCAGACGCCCTCGGATGACCTGCGCACAGAGGCGGGGCCAAGTCCAAAGCTGAACCCCAGGAGCTGTGCGAACAAAGAGAGGGGGAGGTCTCTCCCAGCAGCCTCAGAAGCAGCGGATTAAAGCTCCACAGTCAACTTGAAGTGCCCTGCAGCTGTGGAAAACCTGAATAGACAGCGAAATATCCCAAGTTGAGGAGGTGGACTTTGGGAGCAAGATATACTATTATTTTCCCCTTTTTTCTTTTTGTGAGTGTGTATGTGGGTGTGGCTGTGTGACATTTTGTCTGTATAGCTTTGTTTTCACCATTTGTCCAAGGGTTAGACCGACCCGTTATTTTTTTTTTTCTTTAATAGAAATTTTTCTTCTTAATAATTATTTTTTATTTTAATAACTATATTTTATCCTACTTTATTTTGCCTTCTCCCTTTCTTTCTTCCTTTCTTCCCTCCTTTCTTTCCTACTTCCCTCCTTCCTTCCCTCCTTCGTCCCTTCCTTCCTTCATCCCTTCCTTTCTTCCTCCCTCCCTTCCTTTCTTCCTTCCATCCTTCCCTCCCTTCCTCCTTCCTTCCTTCCTTTCTTCCCTTTCTATTTTTTTCTCCCTTTTATTTTGAGCCGTGTAGATTAAAGGCTCTTGGCACTCCAGCCAGGTATCAAGGCTGTGTCTCTGAGGTGGGAGAACCAACCTCAGGACATTGGTCCACAAGAGACCTCTCAGCTCCACGTAATATCAAACGGCAAAAATCTCCCAGAGACCTCCATCTCAACACCAAGACCCAGCTTCACTCAAGGACCAGCAACGAACAGTGCTGGACACCCTATCCCCAACAAAGGGCAAGACAGGTCTACAGCCCCATCCATTAGCAGAGAGGCTGCCTAAAATCATGATAAGGCTACCAACATCCCCATACACACCACCAGACGTGGACCTGCCCACAAGAAAGACGAGATCCAGCCTCATCCACCAGAACAGAGGCACTGGTCCCCCCAACCAGGAAACCTGCTCAACCCACTGAACCAACCTCAGCCACTGGGGACAGCCACCAAAAACAACAGGAACTACGAACCTGCAGCCTGCAAAAAGGAGATCCCAAACACAGTAAGGTAGGCAAAATGAGAAGACAGAAAAACACACAGCAGATGAAGGAGCAAGATAAAAACACACCAGACCTAACAAATGAAGAGGAAATAGTCAGTCTACCTGAAAAAGAACTCAGAATAATGATAGTAAAGATGATTCAAACTCTTGGAAATAGAATAGACAAATTGCAAGAAACAGTTAACAAGGACCTAGAAGAAATAAAGAGGAAGCAAGTAACGATGAGCAACACAATAAATGAAGTGAAAAATACTCTAGATGGGATCAATAGCAGAATAACTGAGGCAGAAGGACAGATAAGTGACCTGGAAGATAAAATAGTGGAAATAACTACTGCAGAGCAGAAGAAAGAAAAAAGAATGAAAAGAACTGAGGACAGTCTCAGAGACCTCTGGGACAACATTAAACGCACCAACATTGGAATTATAGGGGTCCCAGAAGAAGAAGAGAAAAAGAAAGGGACTGAGAAAATATTTGAAGAGATTAGAGTTGAAAACTTCCCTAATATAGGAAAGGAAATAGTCAATCAAGTCCAGGAAGCACAGAGAGTCCCATACAGGATAAACCCAAGGAGAAACACGCCAAGACACATAATAATCAAACTGTCAAAAATTAAATACAAAGAAAACATATTAAAAGCAGCAAGGGAAAAACAACAAATAACACACAAGGGAATCCCCATAAGGTTAACATCTGATCTTTCAGCAGAAGCTCTACAAGCCAGAAGGGAGTGGCAGGACATATTTAAAGTGATGAAGGAAAAAAACCTACAACCAAGATTACTCTACCCAGCAAGGATCTCATTCAGATTTGATGGAGAAATTAAAACCTTTACAGACAAGCAAAAGCTGAGAGAGTTCAGCACCACCAAACCAGCTTTACAACAAATGCTAAAGGAACTTCTCTAAGCAAGAAACACAAGAGAAGGAAAAGACCTACAAGAACAACCCGAAACAATTAAGTAAATGGTAATAGGAACATACATATCAATAATTTCCTTGAATGTAAATGGATTAAATACTCCCACCAAAAGACACAGACTGGCTGAATGGATACAAAAACAGGACCCATATATATGCTGTCTACAAGAGACCCACTTCAGACCTAGGGACACTTACAGGCTGAAAGTGAGGGGATGGAAAAAGATATTCCATGCAAATGGAAAGCAGAAGAAAGCTGGAGTAGCAATTCTCATATCAGACAAAATAGACTTTAAAATAAAAACTATTACAAGAGACAAAGAAGGACACTACATAATGATCAAAGGATTGATCCATGAAGAAGATATGACAATTGTAAATATTTACGCACCCAACGTAGGAGCACCTCAATACATAAGGCAAATACTAACAGCCATAAAAGGGGAAATCGACAGTAACACAATCATAGTAGGGGACTTTAACACCTCACTGTCACCAATGGACAGATCATCCAAAATGAAAATAAATAAGGAAACACAAGCTTTAAATGATACATTGCAAAAGATGGATTTACTTGATATTTATAGGACATTCCATCCAAAAACAACAGAATACACATTTTTCTCAAGTGCTCATGGAACACTCTCCAGGACAGATCATATCTTCGGTCACAAATCTAGCCTTGGCAAATTTAAGAAAATTGAAAACGTATCAAGTATCTTTTCTGACCACAACGCTATGAGACTAGGTATCAATTACAGGAAAAGATCTGTTAAAAATACAAACACATGGAGGCTAAACAATACACTACTTAATAACGAAGTGATCACTGAAGAAATCAAAGAGGAAATCAAAAAATACCTAGAAAAAAATGACAATGTAGACACGACGACCCAAAACCTGTGGGATACAGCAAAAGCAGTTCTAAGAGGGAAGTTTATAGCAATACAATCATACCTTAAAAAACAGGAAACATCTCGAATAAACAACCTAACTTTGCACCTAAAGCAATTAGAGAAGGAAGAAGAAAAAAAAACCCCAAAGTTAGCAGAAGGAAAGAAATCATAAAGATCAGATCAGAAATAAATGAAAAAGAAATGAAGGAAACAATAGCAAAGATCAATAAAAGTAAAAGCTGGTTCTTTGAGAAGATAAATAAAATTGATAAACCATTAGCCAGACTCATCAAGAAAAAAAGGGAGAAGACTCAAATCAATAGAATTAGAAATGAAAAAGGAGACGTAACAACTGACTCTGCAGAAATACAAAAGATTATTAGAGATTACTACAAGCAAGTCTATGCCAATAAAATGGACAACCTGGAAGAAATGGACAAATTCTTAGAAATGCACAACCTGCCAAGACTGAACCAGGAAGAAATAGAAAATATGAACAGACCAATCACAAGCACTGAAATGGAAACTGTGATTAAAAATCTTCCAACAAACAAAAGCCCAGGACCAGATGGCTTCACAGGCAAATTCTATCAAACATGTAGAGAAGAGCTAACACCTATCCTTCTCAAACTCTTCCAAAAGATAGCAGAGGGAGGAACACTCCCAAACTCATTCTATGAGGCCACCTTCACCCTGATACCAAAACCAGACAAAGATGTCACAAAGAAAGAAAACTACAGGTCAATATCACTGATGAACATAGATGCAAAAATCCTCAACAAAATACTAGCAAACAGAATCCAACAGCACATTAAAAGGATCATACACCATGATTAAGTGGGGTTTATTCCAGGAATGCAAGGATTCTTCAATATACGCAAAACAATCAACGTGATACACCATATCAACAGACTGAAGGAGAAAAACCATATGATCATCTCAATAGATGCAGAGAAAGCTTTTGACAAAATTCAACACCCATTTATGATAAAAACCCTGTAGAAAGTAGGCATAGAGGGAACTTTCCTCAACGTATTAAAGGCCATATATGACAAATCCACAGCCAACATCGTTCTCAATGGTGGAAAACTGAAACCATTTCCATTCCACAGAAGTTGTTGTTCCACAACCAGACAAGGTTGCCCACTCTCACCACTCTTATTCAACCTACTTTTGGAAGTTCTAGCCACAGCAATCAGAGAAAATAAAGAAATAAAAGGAATCCAAATAGGAAAAGAAGTAAAGCTGTCACTGTTTGCTGATGACATGATACTATACATAGAGAATACTAAGGATGCTACCAGAAAACTACTAGAGCTAATCAATGAATTTGGTAAAGTAGCAGGATACCAAATTAATGCACAGAAATCTCTGGCATTCTTTTACACTAATGATGAAAAATTTGAGAGGGAAATTAAGAAAACACTCCCATTGACCATTGCAACAAAAAGAATAAACTATCTAGGAATAAACCTACCTAAGGAGACAAAAGACTTGTATGCAGAAAACTATAAGACACTGATGAAAGAAATTAAACATGATACAAATAGGTGGAGAAATAGACCATGTTCTTGGATTGGAAGAATCAACATTGTGAAAATGACTCTATTACCCAAAGCAATCTACAGATTCAATGCAATCCCTATCAAATTACCACTGGCATTTTTTACAGAACTAGAACAAAAAATTTCACAATTTGTATGGAAACACAAAAGACCCCGAATAGCCAAAACAATCTTGAGAACGAAAAATGGAGATGGAGGAATCAGGCTCCCTGACTTCAGACTATACTACAAGGCTACAGTAATCAAGACAATATGGTACTGGCACAAAAACAGAAATAGAGATCAATGGAACAGGATAGAAAGCCCAGAGATAAACCCACACACATATGGTCACCTTATCTTTGATAAAGGAGGGAAGGATACACAGTGGAGAAAAGACAGCCTCTTCAAAAAGTGGTGCTGGGAAAACTGGACAGCTACCTGTAAAAGTATGAAATTAGAACACTCCCTAACACCACACACAAAAATAAACTCAAAATGGGTTAAAGTCCTAAATGTAAGGCCAGACACTATCAAATTCTTAGAGGAAACCATAGGCAGAACACTCTATGACATAAATCACAGCAAGATCCTTTTTGACCCATCTCCTAGAGAAATGGAAATAAAAACAAAAATAAACAAATGGGACCTAATGAAACTTAAAAGCTTTTGCACAGCAAAGGATACCATAAACAAGACCAAAAGACAACCCTCAGAATGGGAGAAAATATTTGCAAATGAAGCAACTGACAAAGGATTAATCTCCAAAATTATACAAGCAGCTCATGCAGCTCAATATCAAAAAAACAAAAAACCCAATCCAAAAATGGGCAGAAGAACTAAAGAGACATTTCTCCAAAGAAGATATACAGATTGCCAACAAACACATGAAAGAATGCTCAACATCATTAATCATTAGAGAAATGCAAATCAAAACCACAATGAGATATCACCTCACACTGGTCAGATTGGCCATCATCAAAAACTCTAGAAACAATAAATGCTGGAGAGGGTGTGGAGAAAAGGGAACACTCTTGCACTGCTGGTGGGAATGTAAATTGATACAGCCACTATGGGGAACAGTATGGAGGTTCCTTAAAAAACTAAAAATAGAACTAACATACAACCCAGCAATCCCACTACTGGACATATACCCTGAGAAAACCATAATTCAAAAAGAGTCATGTACTAAAATGTTCAATGCAGCTCTATTTACGATAGCCAGGACATGAAAGCAACCTAAGTGTCCATCAACAGATGAATGGATAAAGAAGATGTGGCACATATATACAATGGAATGTTACTCAGCCATAAAAAGAAATGAAACTGAGTTATTTGTAATGAGGTGGATAGACCTGGAGTCTGTCATACAGAGTGAAGTAAGTCAGAAGAGAAAAACAAATACTGTATACTAACACATATATATGGAATCTAAGAAAAAAAAATGTCATGAAGAGATTAGTGGTAGGACGGGAATAAAACACAGATCTACTAGACCATGGACTTGAGGATATGGGGAGGAGGAAGGGTAAGCGGTGACGATGTGAGAGAGTGGCAGAGACATATACACACTATCAAATGTAAATTAGATAGCTAGTGGGAAGCTGCCGCATAGCACAGGGAGTTCACCTCTGTGCTTTGTGACCACCTAGAGGGGTGGGATAGGGAGGTTGGGAGGGAGGGTGATGCAAGAGGGAAGAGATATGGGAACATATGTATATGTATAACTGATTCACTTTGTTGTAAAGGAGAAACTAACACACTATTGTAAAACAGTTATACTCAAATAAAGATGTTAAAAAAAAATCTTCCAACAAACAAAAGCCTAGGAACCGACGGCTTCACAGGCGAATTCTATCAAACATTTAGAGAAGAGCTAACAGCTATCCTTTTCAAACTCTTCCAGAAGATAGCAGTGGGAGGAACACTCCCAAACTCATTCTATGAGGCCACCATCACCCTGATGCCAAAACCAGACAAAGATGTCACAAAGAAAGAAAACTACAGGCCAATATCACTGATGAACATAGACGCAAAAATCCTCAACAAAATACTAGCAAACAGAATCCAACAGCAGATTAAAAGGATCATACACCATGATCAAGTGGGGTTTATCTCAGGAATGCAAGGATTCTTCAATATACGCAAATCAATCATTGTGATACACTATATAAACAAATTAAAGGATAAGAACCATATGATAATGTCAATCGACGCAGAAAAGGCTTTCAACAAAATTCAATACACTTTTATGATTAAAAACTCTCTAGAAAGTAAGCAGAGAGGGAACTTACTTCAACATAATAAAGGCCATATATGACAAACCCACAGTAAACATTGTTCTCAATGGTGAAAAACTGAAACCATTTCCACTACACAGAAGTTGTTGTTCCACAACAAGACAAGGTTGCCCACTCTCACCACTATTATTCAACGTAGTTTTGGAAGTTCTAGCCACAGCAATCAGAGAAAATAAAGAAATAAAAGGAATCCAAATAGGAAAAGAAGTAAAACTGTCAATGTTTGCAGATGACATGATACTATACATAGAGAATCCTAAAGATGCTACCAGAAAACTACTAGAGCTAATCAATGAATTTGGTAAAGTAACAGGATACAAAATCAATGCACAGAAATCTCTGGCATACCTATACACTAATGATGAAAAATCTGAAAGTGAAATTAAGAAAACACTCCCATTTATCACTGCAACAAAAAGAATAAACTATCTAGGAATAAACCTACCTAAGGAGACAAAAGACTTGTATGCAGAAAATTATAAGACACTGATGAAAGAAATTAATAGATGATACAAACAGATAGAGAGATATACCATGTTCTTGGATTGGAAGAATCAACATTGTAAAAATGACTCTACTACCCAAAGCAATCTACAGATTTAATGCAATCCCTATCAAACTACCACTGGCATTTTTCACAGAACTAGAACAAAAAATTTCACAATTTGTATGGAAACACAAAAGATCCCGAATAACCAAAGCAATCTTGTGAACCAAAAATGGAGCTGGAGGAATCAGGCTCCCTGACTTTAGACCATACTACAAAGCTACAGTAATCAAGACAGTATGGTACTGGCACAAAAACAGAAATATAGATCAATGGAACAGGATAGAAAGCCCAGAGATAAACCCACTCACATATGGTCACCTTATCTTTGATAAAGGAGGCAAGAATATACAGTGGAGAAAAGACAGCCTCTTCAATAAGTGGTGCTGGGAAAACTGGACAGGTACATGTAAAAGTATGAAATTAGAACACTCTCTAATACCATACACAAAAATAAACTCAAAATGGGTTAAAGTCCTAAATGTAAGGTCAGACACTATCAAACTCTTAGAGGAAAACATAGGCAGAACACTCTATGACATAAATCATAGCAAGATCCTTTTTGACCCACCTCCTAGAGAAATGGAAATAAAAACAAAAATAAACAAATGGGACCTAATGAAACTTAAAAGCTTTTGCACAGCAAAGGATACCATAAACAAGACCAAAAGACAACCCTCAGAATGGGAGAAAATATTTGCAAATGAAGCAACTGACAAAGGATTAATCTCCAAAATTATACAAGCAGCTCATGCAGCTCAATATCAAAAAAACAAAAAACCCAATCCAAAAATGGGCAGAAGAACTAAAGAGACATTTCTCCAAAGAAGATATACAGATTGCCAACAAACACATGAAAGAATGCTCAACATCATTAATCATTAGAGAAATGCAAATCAAAACCACAATGAGATATCACCTCACACCGGTCAGATTGGCCATCATCAAAAACTCTAGAAAAAATAAATGCTGGAGAGGGTGTGGAGAAAAGGGAACACTCTTGCACTGCTGGTGGCAATGTAAATTGATACAGCCACTATGGAGAACAGTACGGAGGTTCCTTAAAAAACTAAAAATAGAACTACCATATGACCGAGCAATTCCACTAATGGGCATATACACTGAGAAAACCATAATTCAAAAAGATTCATGTACTAAAATGTTAATTGCAGCTCTATTTACAATAGCCAGGACATGGAAGCAACCTAAGTGTCCATCGACAGATGAATGGATAAAGAAGATGTGGCACATATATACAATGGAATATTAGTCAGCCATAAAAAGAAAAGAAATTGAGTTATTTATAGTGAGGTGGATGGACCTAGAGTCTGTCATACAGAGTGAAGTAAGTCAGAAGGAGAAAAACAAATACCGTATACTAACACATATATATGGACTCTAAGAAAAAAAAAATGTCATGAAGAAATTAGTGGTAGGATGAGAATAAAACACAGACCTACCAGAGAATGGACTTGAGGATATGGGGAGGGGGAAGGGTAAGCTGTGACAAAGTGAGAGAGTGGCATGGACATATATACACTATCAAAAGTAAAATAGATAGCTAGTGGGAAGCAGCCGCATAGCACAGGGAGATCAGCTCGATGCTTTGTGACCACCTAGAGGGGTGGAATAGGGAGGGTGGAAGGGAGGGAGACGTGAGAGGGAAGAGATATGGGAACATATGTATATGTATAACTGATTCATTTTGTTATAAAGCAGAAACTAACACACCATTGTAAAGCAATTATACTCCAACAAAGATGTTAAAAAAGAAAAAAGACACTGATGAAAGAAATTAAAGATGATACAGACAGATGGAGAGATATACCATATTCTTGGATTGGAATAATCAACATTTTGAAAATGACTATACTACCCAAAGCAATCTACAGATTTAATACAATCTCTATCAAACTACCACTGGCATTTTTCATAGAATTAGAACACAAAATTTCACAATTTTTATGGAAACACAAAAGACCCTGAATAGCCAAAGCAATCTTTTTTTTTTTTTTTTTTCCGTACACGGGTCATGGCTCACGGGCCTAGCCACTCCACGGCATGTGGGATCTTCCTGGACCAGGGCACGAATCCATGTCCCCTGCATCGGCAGGCAGACTCTCAACCACTGCACCACCAGGGAAGCCCAGCCAAAGCAATCTTGAGAAACAAAAACAGAGCTGGAGGAATCAGGCTCCTGGACAGTATGGTACTGGTACAAAAACAAAAATATAGGTCAATGGAACAAGATAGAAAGCCCAGAGATAAACCCATGCACATATGGTCACCTTATCTTTGATAAAGGAGGCAAGAATATACAATGGGGAAACAGCCTCTTCAATAAGTGGTTCTGGGAAGACTGGACAACTACATGTAAAAGAATGAAATTAGAACACTCCGTAACACCATACACAAAAATAAACTCAAAATGTATTAAAGACCTAAATGTAAGGCCAGACACCATAAAACTCTTAGAGGAAAACATAGGCAGAACGCTCTATGACAGAACCTCACAACTTTATGAGCAGAGAAGACAACATTCAATTTGATTTTTTTTAATGTGTTCCAAAAACAAATTTAAGAGACACACACTACAGCACATAAAATAGAATGGTGACATAAAATAGAATCAGAGGAGGACCAAAAAAGTTATACGGAAGGTAGAAGGCGCAAGGAATGAGGCTGATCCACAAAAATGCATTTCAGAAAGTCCGACTCATTGGCTAAAGGTGCCCAGAAATTTGGCGATAAGGTGTCTCAAAGCCATCAGAAAGAGGAAGGAGTGATCAGCTCCTGGATCCACATCAGCCATTAATTAAGAAAACAAAAAGACTGCCCCCAAAAAGCAACTCTACTTTTCCAGCACGAAAACCATTCTCTGTGCTTTAAAAGGTCCTCTGGCACCCCAAAACTTCACTCCAAACCTTTCCCAACTTCAGACCAGGGACAAAATGGCCAACAAGTCCCCCTCTGCCAGTGCTGGCTGGGTTCATGCAGCCCAGAGAGCTGAGAAACAGAAGCCTATTAAAAATGTCATTCCTATGATTTCCCATCCCTCTAAGGCTGTTTATAGGAACCATTATTGAGTTTAATAGCATTTTAAATGCCAGGCTCAGTGGGTGAAAGGTTAAAAGTGAAAACATGCTAATACACTAATGCAAAGAAGACCACTAAATTATGTAGGAGAGACCAACACACACACACACACACACACACACACACACACACACACACGCGGAGTTTCATTGAACTTTTAAGTCAAACAGGGCATCAAGCACAAAGGCAGTGACATTGAGTGTGCCTGTGTAGCCATTACAAAACTAAAACCGTTTCACATGCTGTGTTCTATTAGGGGCACATGAATCTGAGCTCCCAGTTGCAACTAGACCAAGGATGTCAGTAAACAGCTGCCTCCAGCAAAATATCGTGGACTTGGACTCCAGTCCCACTTCTGCCGGGGTCGGGGATGGGGTGGGGGCAGCTGTGTGACCTCAGGCAAGACACTGCACCTCTCTGGGCCCCAGACTTTCTCATCCATGAACAGCAGCAACGATAACGACGGTAAATGTCATGGAGGGCTTACTCAGTGCCAGGCCTCGTTCTAAGTGCTTTATAGAAATTATTTCATGCAATTTTCGCAATGACCCTATGATGCAGACACTCATAATAGTCCCATTTTACAGATAAGCATAGAAAGAATCAGGCCAGCTGAGGTGGTCAAAATGGATGTCCTCAAAGGTCCTCTCTACCTTCAGCTCCAAAAGGCTATCATCCCTGGTTCCGCTTACTGTCAATGCCAAAAACACAGCCTTATGCTGACAGCTTGCTAAGAGGTTTTCCCACACGTTTAAAATATATTACTGCTTCTGCATCTTGTGAAGACAAGGTCCAGGTGTCATCTGTATTCAACAGCGAGAAAACAAGGCCTCTCGAGTTAACCTGCCAGCCCACCAGCCTCAGACGCTGGGCCCACCTGGGCTTCCCAATGTCCTGATCTGCTCTCTTTCACTGCAAGCCAATATCTGAGCCCCAAAGATAAGAGAGAAGAGATGTGAAGAAGGCAGTCTCATGGCTTTCCTTGTAGGCGGTATTTGACCTTCGGTTTGGTTTATTGTTTATTTCTTGGCCACATTCACGTCCTGGTCCTTGGAAGGGGCTGTGTTGGAAGACTAGCCACCAAGGACAGGAGAGGGGAGGAGGCCCCGTGTTCACAGGCAGCCCTGCTCCAAACCACTCTGCCCCATGAACACTGCTTCTCCCACCTCAGGGCTGAAACAGATTTCACGTGGGTGACGTGTAACCCCCATGAGTGACAGCAGGGATGCTCATGGCTTCCTCCTCAGGAGCACAGGTAGAGCCAAGTGACCTGTCCCCATCTCCCAGCCCAGCCTGCTCTCAGGAAGCCAAGCGATCTCCACTCAGAATGTCCCAAAATTGATTTTGCATCTTTCTGCCGAGGTGGTGAATAGAGAAATTTCAGTCAGACAGGAAAACACTTAAAAGTCATGCCCAACTGGTGAGGAAGGGTTTTTTGTTTTTTTTTTTTTTTTTGCGGTATGCGGGCCTCTCACTATTGTGGCCTCTCCCGTTGCGGAGCACAGGCTCCGGACGCGCAGGCCTAGCGGCCATGGCTCACGGGCTTAGTTGCTCCGCGGCATGTGGGATCTTCCCGGACCAGGGCACGAACCCGTGTCTCCTGCATCGGCAGGCGGATTCTCAACCACTGCGCCACCAGGGAAGCCCGGAAGGGTTTTTTTTTAAAAAAATAAAACAGTCTTTTAGCCCTTCTCACCTGGAGTGTTTGCTTCCTGAGTCTGGCTAGTCACCTGCACACACCTTTTTATGGCCAGGACTTGATGGATGTGGTTTGCAGGCCCTCTGTCACTCAATAAAAGGCAGATACAGCTGAGTCAAAGATGCTTTTCATGCTTGCTTTTTGAAATTCTCCATCTGGATGACCAGGGCCTGGTGGGGCAGGGGGGCAAGTGCTTACAGCCAGGGGCACAGTTCTGACAGTACCTTGGGTGTGACTTTTAGCAATGCCTAGAGATTCCGTTTTCTCACTTGAAAAACTGTCTTGTTATAAGAACTAGGCAAAGCTACTCAGACACACACCCACAGGTTCTCTACAAGCTTGTGTTCACCATGCTGAGAAGACTCACTATTAACAGTCACTATCATAGTTTTATATCGGATTAAAAAATGACACTGTATATTGTTGAGAAAAACCCATAATTGGAGCAGCCATGATAAAATGATAGTAATTGCTTTAGCACATTCATCGGTTCCAAGGTCTAAACTGTATATTGGAATCAAGAGGAATTTAGAAAGGGTCACTTATAGAGTTTTAAAAACTTTGAAGTTGAGTTTTTTATAAAAGATACATATGAAGACGGAATTTGAAGTTAATCCAGTACTAAAACACAGGAGGTGGTCTAGGGACAGCTCTTACCCACTTCTTTTACAGTTACAGAATAATTAGAACCTAAGAAGACTACATATTTATGCAATCTATGCCTAGATAGATTGAACTTGACCCACTATGTGTCTTACAGGTAGCCTTAGATAAAATACATACATTCCGTGTAATAAATATATTTCTTCTCTTAATGTATATACACTCTCATCTCCCTTAAAAAAGAGCTCTGGGTCAATATTTCAAATACTCTTGATTATACATTTCACTCCCTTTTGCCTCCAACCCCAATAGCATTCCCCTTATTTGGATGGCTCAGCACACTCATAAACCATTCCTCATGGAAGCTAAAAACTAAACAAAAACATATAAGTGCTTGCTCATTAAAAATAAAAAAAAAAATAAAGAAGTGTTCACACAAAAAAACTTTTTAGAATATCAATATTCTTAAAATGGGTTTTTCTTGCACTGCAGGCACAGTTCAGATATTTTGTGGATATGCTAAAATACACACGTGGGTCAGGACAAAATATTGTTACTTTGGGCAAAAGCCACCTGGCTCAGATGCAATATCATCTTTAAAATAAGTTAAAAATCAACACAGAAAAAAGAAAGGGTTTTAGAATGTAGAATTTTAGGCTCCAAGTGATTTTTGGAGGGTTAAGATTAAGTAACATTGATTTCAGAAAGGGAACCACTGAACCAATACATCACAGCATCTTCTGAGCTGCAATTTCTAAAGAAGTTTTAGCTCCATAAGGCAGGAAGCACAAAGAGGGGGGCAATTCTAACCTCTACAGATGCGTCTGAGACAGCCAATCACTAATCATTGGCAATCATCAAGAGTGGCTGCCAGGGGCTTCCCTGGTGGCACAGTGGTTAAGAATCCACCTGCCAACGCAAGGGACACGGGTTCGAGCCCTGGTCCGGGAAGATCCCTCATGCCATGGAGCAGCTAAGCCCGTGCGCCACAACTACTGAAGCCCACACGCCTAGAACCCGTGCTCCGCAAAGAGAGAAGCCACCGCAGTGAGAAGCCCGCACACTGCAACGAAGAGTAGCCGCCGCTCACTGCAAATAGAGAAAACCTGCGTGCAGCAACAAAGACCCAACGCAGCCAAAAAAAAAAAAAAAAGAGTGGCTGCCAGGGAGAACCATCCCCAAGGAACTCTCATGGCTTTTCCTCCTATTTGGGGGAAGTGAAAGATTATTCAGGGGCCCTCAAGAGCCAGGGTAGCTGGACCAAGCAGGGTTCAGGTAGATTTGCCTTCATTTGCATATTTACGATTAGGATAGGAAAGAGCAGGCAGACAGTGATCTGCTAACACCATTTTTTTTTTGCGGTACGCGGGCCTCTCACTGCCGTGGCCTCTCCCGCCGCGGAGCACAGGCTCTGGACGCGCAGGCTCGGCGGCCATGGCCCATGGGCCCAGCCGCTCCGCAGCACGCGGGATCCTCCCGGACCGGGGCACGAACCCGCGTCCCCTGCATTGGCAGGCGGACTCCCAACCACTGCGCCACCAGGGAAGCCCTGCTGCCACCATTTTAAATTATTCTCCACCGTCTGGAAAGTTTCCTACTTAAAATATCAGCATGTCCATCCCCACATTCTGACTGAAGAGCCAGGCACGTGGAGTAGAGCTTGCTAGAGAAATGAGCTCGAGACAGCCAAGAGGCGTCCCCAGGGGCCACCAACTGGGCCTGACAGCTGATTCGCACAGGGAACACACAGATTCCTCTCGTACTTGTGTCGGGTGTATTAAGAGAGGCCCTAGCGCAGGCTATCCACCTCCGCCCATACTCAGCCTCAGCAAACTAGGGCAAGAAGGCAAATAAATGAGTTTTCGCAGTAGGCCATTCCTCAGAAACTGAGGACGCGTGATGTCTGCTGTCCCGGTTTCTGCACACCCCTACCCCACTGAGTGGTGAGGGAGTAGGTGACGGATCCCAGCGACAGACCTCTGTAACACCATCTAATACCAGGAAGAGCCTTACCTTCCACACTTGCGAGAAGCTGAGGGCAGGCCAGGAGCTCCGCTCTGCACATCTTGAGTACGAATCACCTCTTTCCTAGTCTCACGAGACTTGCGTTATAACCCCACCCTGCGCTAGCGTCCAGCCTATTTTGCGTGAGTCTACAAAGACTTGCCAAGGACCACCTGCAGAAGGGCACGTGAGAAGAACTTAATGGATGATTATTTGATTCAGGTGAATTAAATCAAGGCCATCAAGGTGAATGAAAAACACCCAGCACTTAAATATCACTGTTTGCCAGCAAATAATATTCACAAGGGGATGTTCCAAATCGTCTTCAAAGTGGAGAAGGAAAATAACATAAAAGGCAAGAGTTCCCAGATAATGTACAGATAAACAGAAAATACAAATCTAACCCCAATGGCACCACTTGAAGTAAACACTACCCACACTTCACCACAAAATTACCCCTAAACCGAATAAACACAGCCTAGGCAAACACTGATATCTAGGTTACATGCTATATTCCAATATACTTTCTCCCTCCCTCTCTCTCTCTCTCTCTCTCTCTCTCTCTCTCTCTCTCTCTCCACACACACACACACACACACACACACACACACACACACACACTCAGATAGAGCTATATATGTTAGTACAAAATCTCATTTTACTAATTGAAAGTGGTATTTTTAAATGACAACTAAAAATGTGTGGTGCTTTCTCTCTGCCCAGGAGGCCAGCCTCCATCACAGCCTCTTAGCACCCCAGGAGGCTGCCTGTGACCTCACACAGGTGAAGGCAGCCCAGGAAGAAAACCAAACCTCAGAGGGAGAGGCCAGACCGAGTCTGAACTCAAAGCGGGTCTACAGAGGTGACGAGAGGTGGCAGGCACCCGCATCCGATGCTCAGTGTGCAACCCCGCCCTCGCCTGCTGATGAATCCAGGCCTTGGAGTAAGAGCCAGGGGCCAGGTGTGCCCCAAGGAACGAAAACTCCCTAGCTGAATTCAACACCGCTCTCACTGACATGGAGCAGGGACAAAGGAGACCAAATGGACAAATGAAGAAGCCTTCCTGCTGAGGGAAATCCAAGTGATGTCAGGGCCTGGGCCCAAAGAAAGGAACCCCAGAAATCCCGAGGGAGAGAAATGGTGGGAGAAGTGATTCCTCCTGGGTGTGTGGGCATATTAAAGGCTACAGAACTTGCAACACAGCAGGCAGGGCCAGAGTCACGTGACAGAGGGGGTTTAGTTTTAGCAAAACATCAGCCACTACATTAGATTTAATATTGCTGATATGAATTTAATTGGCTTTGTAGTTTTGTGTGCTTCTAATCTGTAAACTTGTTTTGGTTTTATAGTTGTAAGAGAGCTATAAACTTGTATTCAGGTTTTTGTTTGTAAAGTGTTCTGAGAGTAAAAATGGGAGGGTGGAGCTGTCTATGCCGAAGAATTTTTCCTTCTGGTTGTTCAACACCACCACCCCCAACCTCCCACGAAACAGGCTTGACTTCAGGATTGGGCCATACCTGTCCATCCCTGAGATAGGAGATAGGATAGGGCATTCACCTGCCCCAACCTTGATCTTTGCTCTAGATTCTTGGGTGCCCGCTGCAGCCAACCCTTTCTTCTAGACACTGTCTCTCCCTACCATTTCCATGGATGCCTTTAATTCCTTGGTTTCCATCTCCCTTGGGTTCCACCTCTTCTGCTCACCCTCTGGAGGGCCTGGGCAAGAAGGAAGGGGGCCTTGGATCCTGCTGGCAGAGCATCCACCAGACAGCCTGATCTTTGCAGTGCCCAGATGGGACCCCTCCTAACATTGCTGTGCCAAAAGCGTTTCTGTCTCTTGCTTCACCTTGGCCACATTCCCAAATATCCCCTCTATTTCCTGTCTTCAGTGTGGGCCAGGCCCCATGAAGGGGTTGGAGAAGGGAAGAATCCTATGCTGGTACAGACTTGCTTAGGCTATATTATAAATGAAAATAGGCTTTCAACCTTAGGGGAGCTCCAGGAATTTTTAACCTTAAAAGAGTACATACATCACTTTTTGTATGGGGTCACAGGTCTTATTAGGGATTTTGTACTTTAAGTGCAGTGGGAAATCTTTGAAGGGTCTTAAGCATGGAGAGTGATATGGTCTAGTACAGGTTTTAAAAAGAATTCAGTGGGAGAAACTTCCTGTAACGGTGGCAGTATGAAGTAATTGCATGAACCTTCCTGCAGATAACAATTATGAAATCTGGACAAAATTTTAAAAATATATATTTACAGGCCCTGAGAAGTATCTCAAAACAGAAGCCAGTGGAGAGTTTACTCTTAATAAACTACAATTGGAAGAGGTAAGAATCATGATGGTGCTCTCAAACCCCATGGCTAGAGGAGGCGGAAAACCACAGCCTCACCACGTTTAGGCTGCAGAGAGTAGAGTTCAGAACTGAAAGAATAGGCGTAAATTTAAGGGGGAAATTCTGGAAGTGAGAGAATTTCAGAAGGCCTAAGACCCCAAATCTGAGCATGAAGTCTGTCCAAATCTTTAGCCAAATGCTAGAGGGCCTTGTGAAAAAACTAGGCAGGGACCAGAGAGGAAGCTACTCTTGAAAAACAGAGCTGCACTAGGCTGGGAAGATATGTGAATGTGCTGCTTTTAAAAAACTGGGTGGGGCTTCCCTGGTGGCGCAGTGGTTGGGAGTCCGCCTGCCGATGCAGGGGACGCGGGTTCGTGCCCCGGTCCGGGAAGATCCCACATGCCGCGGAGCAGCTGGGCCCGTGAGCCATGGCCGCTGAGCCTGCGCGTCCGGAGCCTGTGCTCCGCAACGGGAGAGGCCACAGCAGTGAGAGGCCCGCCCAGCACACACACACAAAGAAACAACTGAGTGAATTTCCCAACCTGTGTGCAACACACGTAGCAGAAAGTTAAAACCTTACTGGCTTGAGGTGTCAGAGGACAGAGCCCAGGACTGACACAACAGCTGGAAATTTAGGGGAGAATCCATGGAAACAAGAGGATTACAGAAAAATGAGCACCAAAATCTAAATGTAAGCTGCCCAAATCCTTGGATGATTGCCAAATTACAGAGGTGCAGGGAGACACCTAGGAGCCAGACTTTTTTTAAAAAAAGGGGAAAAAAACCCAGCAGCTGGAAGTTGTAGGAACTGAGCAGGGAGATCTTCCACTGAACACTGTGGAAGAGACAGAGTTTGCAGGAAACAGGAAAACGTGATTTTTACTCGGGGAGGAAAAAACGGCAAACTAACAAGTGATTCTGAATGGGGCATAGGTGTTGGATTTAGCAAACAGATTTCATGGCAGCTTTTATACATACAATAAAAGAAGAATGTGTTCAGAGATTTAAAGAAAAAAGTGGTTTTAATTAGGGAAGAGAAAGCGAATCTCAACAGAGAAATGGAAATTATATATTTTTAAAAACTAAATGGGAATTACAAAGCTGAAAAGTACAATCATTGAAATGAAAAATTCACTGGCTGAGCTCAACAATAGATTGGAGAGGCAGAAACAAAGAACTACTGACCGTTAAGATAGAGTAACAGAGCTCAATTTGAAAAGGGGGGAAAAAATTGAAGAAAAATGAACAGAGCTTTGGACACCTGAGGGATAACATCAAGAAGTACAAAATTTGTGTAACTGGAGAGACAGGAGAGGAGAGAGCAATACAAAAGGCGTTAAAAGGTATTTGAATACAAACTATCCAAAAACTCCCCAAATTTGGTGAAAAACTAACTTCAAGAGCTAAGAATCTCAAATCCCAGACAGCAAAACACAAAGAAAACCACTTCTAGCATATAATAGCCAAACTCATGAAAGTCAAAGATAAAGGGAAAATCTTGAAAACAGACATTAAAAAAAAAAAAAAGATACCATACATACAGAAGAACAGTGATACAACTAATGGCTGATTTCTCATCAGAAATGATGGAGGTCAAAAGAACAACACATTCAAAGTGCTGAAAGAAAAAATTATCACCAATAATTCTATACGTAGCAAACTATAATAAGACATTTTAAGATAAATAATTAAGGAGATAATTTATCACCAGGAGTCCTTCATGACAAGAAATGGTAAAGGAAATTTTTCAGGCTACAGGGAAAGAAGAAAACTGGAACTGTATATATGTGGGTAAATTAAAAGATTACATATGTATTTTGGGAGGTTATAAAGTATACACATAAAATTGATGACAATAGCATTAAGGACAGTGGGGGTGGTAGATAAATGGAAATATATTATTGCAACATTCCTAAATTTTACCTAAAGTAACTCTAAGTAGACTCATAAAGATATGCATATGTATACATATCACATACATAGGAACATAAGGAAGATACATATTGTAATCTCTAGAACAACACTAAAAGTTGTGTAAAGAGAGATAGCTAGAAAGCCAATAAAAATGGATTAAAATGGAATATTTTAAAAATATATGATTGGCATTTTGGGGAGACTCTGCTTAAGTTTAGATGATGCTTCTTTAGTGGCTGATGATGATTTAGATATTTTCAATTTAAAGTAATTTTCATACCACTTCGGTGGACTATGAGTTCCAATATTTCCCCCATCTGAAATTTCTCTGAAAGTTTCACAACAAGTTGCTGGATAGATGGCTGTAGAGAGAAGACTTGGGCTGGAAGTTAGGAGGTTTAAAACCCACATTGATGAGAGTTCCTTCAGTGTCAAATGGAAGAAGTTCTCCAACCTGAGGCTTTACCAAACTCCAGATCACTACCAGCCGTGTGGCTGACAAGGTCTTGGTGCTCCAGACCCGGATGTCAGGCCTGAGCCTCTGAGGTAGAGAGTCTAGTACAGGACATTGGACCACCAGAGACCTCCTGGCCCCATGTAATATCAATCGGCGAGAGATCTCCATCTCAATGCTAAGACTCAGCTCCACTCAACCACCAGCAAAATCCAGTGCTGGATGCCCCATGCCAAACAGCTAGCAAGACAGCAACAAAACCCCACCCATTAGCAGAGAGGCTGCCTAAAATCAGAATAAGGTCACCGGAAAACACACCACTGGATGTGGTCCTGCCCACCAGAAAGATAAGATCCAGCTTCATCCACCAGAACACAGGCACCAGTCCCCTCAACCAGGAAGCCTACACAACCCACTGAACGAACCTTAGCCATTAGGGGCAGACACCAAAAACAACGGGAACTACAAACCTGCAGCCTGTGAAAAGGAGTAACACAGTAAGTTAAGCAAAATGAGAAGACAGAGAAACACACAGCAGATGAAGGAGCAAGGTAAAAACCCATCAGACCAAATGAATAGGAAATGGGCAGTCTACCAGAAAAAGAACTCAGGGTAATGATAGTAAAGATGATCCAAACTCTTGGAAATAGAATGGAGAAAATACAAGAAATGTTTAACAAGGACCTAGAAGAACTAAAGAGCAAGCAAACAATGATGAACAACACAATAAATGAAGTTAGGGCTTCCCTGGTGGCGCACTGGTTGTGAGTCTGCCTGCCGATGCAGGGGACATGGGTTCGTGCCCCGGTCTGGGAGGATCCCACATGCCACGGAGCGGATAAGCCCGTGAGCCATGGCCGCTGTGTGTGTGTCCGGAGCCTGTGCCCCACAACGGGAGAGGCCACAATTGTGAGAGGCCCGCGTATCACAAAAAAAATAAGTAAATAAAATAAATAAATGAAATTTAAAATTCTCTAGAAGGGATCAATAGCAGAATAACTGAGGCAGAAGAACGGATAAGTGACCTGGAAGATAGAATAGTGAAAATAACTACAACAGAGCAGAATAAAGAAAAAAGAATGAAAAGAATTGAGGACAGTTTCAGAGACCTCTAGGACAACATTAAATGCACCAACGTTTGAATTATAAGGGTCCCAGAAGAAGAAGAGAAAAAGAAAGGGACTGAGAAAATATTTGAAGAGATTATAGTTGAAAACGTCCCTAATATGGGAAAGGAAATAGTCAGTCAAGTCCAGGAAGAACAGAGAGCCCCATACAGGGTAAATCCAAGGAGAAACATGCCAAGACACATATTAATCAAACTATCAAGAATTAAATACAAAGCAAAAATATTAAAAGCAGCAAGGGAAAAGCAACAAATAACATACAAGAGAATCCACATAAGGTTAACAGCTGATCTTTGAGCAGAAACTCTGCAAGCCAGAAGGGAGTGCCAGGACATATTTTAAATGATGAAAGGGAAAAACCTATAACCAAGATTACTCTACCCAGCAAGGATCTCATTCAGATTCAATTGGAGAAATTAAAACCTTTACAGACAAGCAAAAGTTAAGAGAATTCAGCACCACCAAACCAGCTTTACAACAAATGCTAAAGGAAGTTCTCTAGGCAAGAAACACAAGAGAAGGAAAAGACCTACAATAAGAAACCGAAAACAATTAAGAAAATGGTAATAGGAACATACATATCTATAATTACCTTAAATGTAAATGGATTAAATGCTCCCACCAAAAGACATAGACTGGCTGAATGTATACAAAAACAAGACCCGTATACATGTGGTCTACAAGAGATGCACTTCAGATCTAGGGACACATGCAGACTGAAAGTGAGGGGATGGAAAAAGATATTCCATGCAAATGGAAATCAAAATAAAGCTGGAATAGCAATTCTCATATCAGACAAAATAGACTTTAAAAGAAAGATGTACAAGAGACAAAGAAGGACACTACATAATGATCAAGGGATCAATCCAAGAAGAAGATATAACAATTGTAAATATTTATGGACCCAGCATAGGAGCACCTCAGTACATAAGGAAAATGCTAACAGCCATAAAAGGGGAAATCAATAGTAACACAATAATGGTAGGGAACGTTAATACCCCACTTTCACCAATGGACAGATCATCCAAAATGAAAATAAATAAGGAAACACAAGCTTAAAATGACACATTAGGGGCTTCCCTGGTGGCGCAGTGGTTGAGAATCCGCCTGCCGATGCAGGAGACACGGGTTCGTGCCCTGGTCCGGGAAGATCCCACATGCCGTGGAGCAACTAAGCCCGTGAGCCATGGCCGCTAGGCCTGCACGTCCGGAGCCTGTGCTCTGCAACGGGAGAGGCCACAACAATGAGAGGCCCGCATACCGCAAAAAAAAAAAAAAAAAAAAAAATGACACATTAAACAAGATGAACTTAATTGATATTTATAGGACATTCCATCCAAAAACAACAGAATACACTTTCTTCTCAAGTGCTCATGGAACATTCTCCAGGATAGATCATATCCTGGATCACAAATCAAGCCTTGGTGAATTCAAGAAAATTGAAATCATATCAAGTATCTTTTCCGACCACAACTCTATAAGACTAGATATCAGTTACAAGAAAAAACAGTAAAAAATACAAACACATGGAGGCTAAATAATATGCTATTAAATAACCAAGAGATCACTGAAGAAATCAAAAAATACCTCGAAATGAATGACAATGAAAACACAACGACCCAAAACCTATGGGATGCAGCAAAAGCAGTTCTAAGACGGAACTTTATAGCAATAAAATCCTACCTTAAGAAACCAGAAACATCTCAAATAAACAACCTAACCTTACACCTAAAGCAGTTAGAGAAAAGAGAACAAAAAACCCCAAAGTTAGCAGAAGGAAAGAGTTCATAAAGATCAGATCAGAAATAAATGAAAAGAAATGAAGGAAACAATAGCAAAGATCAATAAAACTAAAAGCTGGTTCTTTGAGAAGATAAACAAATTGATAAACCATTAGCCAGACTCATCAAGAAAAAAAGGGAGAAGACTCAAATCAGTAGAATTAGAAATGAAAAAGGAGAAGTAACAACTGGCACTGCAGAAATACAAATGATCATGTGAGATTACTACAAGCAACTATATGCCAATAAAATGGACAACCTGGAAGAAATGGACAAATTCTTAGAAAAGCACAACCTTCCAAGACTGAACCAGGAAGAAGTAGAAAATATAAACAGACCAGTCACAAGCACTGACATTGAGACTGTGATTAAAAATCTTCCTACAAACAAAAGCCCAGATGGCTTCACAGGTGAATTCTATCAAACATTTAGAGAAGAGCTAACACTTATCCTTCTCAAACTCTTCCAAAATATAGCAGAGGGAGGAACACTCCCAAACTCATTCTATGAGTTAACCATCACCCTGATACCAAAAAAAGACAAAGGTGTCACAAAAAAACAAAACTACATGTCAGTATCACTGATGAATATAGATGCAAAAATCCTCAACAAAGTACTAGCAAACAGAATCCAACAGAACATTAAAAAGATCATACACCATGATCAAGTGGGGTTTATCCCAGAATGCAAGGATTCTTCAATATACACAAATCAATCAATGTGATACAACATATTAACCAACTAAAGGATAAAAACCATATGATAATATCAATAGGTGCAGAAAAAGCTTTCGACAAAATTCAATACCCATTTATGATAAAAACTCTCCAGAAAGTAGTCATAGAGGGAACTTACCTCAACATAATAAAGGCCATATATGACTAACCCACAGCCAACGTCATTCTCAATGGTGGAAAACTGAAACCATTTCCTCTAAGATCAGGAACAAGACAAGGTTGTCCACTCTCACCACTATTATTCAACATAGATTTGGAAGTTTTAGCCACAGCAATCAGAGAAGAAAAGAAATAAAAGGAATCCAAATTGGAAAAGAAGAAGTAAAACTGTCACTGTTTGCAGCTGAGATGACACTATACATAGAGAATCATAAAGATGCTACTAGAAAACTAGTAGAGCTAATCAATGGATTTGGTAAAGTAGCAGGATACAAAATTAATGTACAGAAACCTCTTGCATTCCTATACACTAATGATGAAAAATCTGAAAGAGAAATTAAGGAAACACTCCCATTTACAATTGCAACAAAAAGAATAAAATACCTAGGATTAAACCTACCTAAGGAGACAAAAGACCTGTATGCAGAAAACTATAAGACACTGATGAAAGAAATTAAAGATGATACAAACAGATGGAGAGATATCCCATGTCCTTGGATCGGTAGAATCAACATTGTGAAAATGACTATACTCCCCAAAGCAATCTACAGATTCAGTGCAATCCCTATCAAACTAGCAATGGCATTTTTCACAGAACTAGAACAAAACATTTCACAATTTGTATGGAAACACAAAAGACCTCGAATAGCCAAAGCAATCTTGAGAAAGAAAAACAGCTGGAGGAATCAGGCTCCCTGACTTTAGACTATACTACAAAGCTACAGTAATCAAGACAGTATGGTACTGGCACAAAAAAAGAAATAGAGATCAATGGAACAGGGTAGAAAGCCCAGAGATAAACCCACGCACATATGGTCACCTTATCTTTGATAAAGGAGGCAAGAATATACAGTGGAGAAAAGACAGCCTCTTCAGTAAGTGGTGCTGGGAAAACTGGACAGGTACATGTAAAAGAATGAAATTAGAACACTCCTTAACACAAAAATAAACTCAAAATGGTTTAAAGACCTAAATGTAAGGCCAGACACTATCAAACTTTTAGAGGAAAACATACGCAGAACACTCTATGACATAAATCACAACAAGATCCTTTTTGACCCACCTCCTAGAGAAATGGAAATAAAAACAAAATAAACAAATGGGACCTAATGAAACTTAAAGGTTTTTGCACAGCAAAGGAAACCATAAACAAGACGAAAAGACAGCCCTCAGAATGGGAGAAAATATTTGCAAATGAAGCAACTGACAAAGGATTAATCTCCAAATATATAAGCAGCTCATGCAACTCAATATCAAAAAAACAAACAATGGAATCCAAGAATGGGCAGAAGACCTAAATAGACATTTCTCCAAAGAAGACCTACAGATTGCCAACAAACACATGAAAGGATGCTCAACATCACTAATCATTAGAGAAATGCAAATCAAAACTACAATGAGGTAACACCTTACACCGGTCCAAATGGGCATCATCAAAAAATCTACAAACAATAAATGCTGGAGAGGGTGTAGAGAAATGGGAACCCTCTTGCACTATTGGTGGGAATGTAAATTGATACAGCCACTATGGAAAACAGTATGGAGGTTCCTTAAGAAACTAAAAATAGAACTACCATATGACCCAGCAATCCCACTAGTGGGCATATACCCTGAGAAAACCATAATTCAAAAAGATTCATGTACTAAAATGTTAATTGCAGCACTATTTGCAATATGCAGGACATGGAAGCAACCTAAGTGTCCATCGATAGATGAAAGGATAAAGAAGATGTAGCACATATATGCAGTGGAATATTACTCAGCCATAAAAAGAAATGAAACTGAGTTATTTGTAGTGAGGTGGATGGACCTAGAGACTGTCATACAGAGTGAAGTAAGTCAGAAAGAGAGAAACAAATACCATATGCTAACACATATATACGGAATCTAAAAAAAAAAAAATCGTTCTGAAGAACTTAGGGGCAGGACAGGAATAAAGACGCAGACGTAGAGAACCTGAGGACATGAGGAGGGGGAAGGGTAAGCTGGGACGAAGTGAGAGAGTGGCATGGACATATATACACTACCAAATATAAAATAGATAGCTAGTGGGAAGCAGCCACATAGCACAAAGAGATCAGCTTGATGCTTTGTGACCACCTAGAGGGGTGGGATAGGGAGGGTAGGAGGGAGACACAAGAGGGAGGGGCTATGGGGATATATGTATACATATAGCTGATTCACTTTGTTATACAGCAGAAACCAACACACCATTGTAAAGCAATTATACTTCAATAAAGATGTTTAAAAAAAAAAGAATATATATATATATGATTAACACAAAAGAAAGTTGGAAAGGAGGAACTAAGGAACAAAACCCAGATGAGACAAATAGAAGACAAAGAGCAACATGGCAAACTAAAATAAAACCATTTCAGTAATTACAGTAAATGCAAATGGCACAAATATTCCACTCAAAAAGCAGAGATTGTCAGACTGGATTAAATAAAGCAAGAATAAAGTCTATGCTGCCTAAAGAGACATATTTTAAATATAAAGACACATAATAAAAATAAATGAATAAGATACACCATGCAAATGGTAAGCATGAGACAGCTGGAGTGGCTATATTAATACTAGATAAAGTAGACTTGAAAATGAGTATATCACCAGGCTTTAAAAAAAAAAAGTCCAGAATGACAACAAAGAGCTCAATACTTTGAGAAATATAAGAATGCTAAAAGTCTATTTTAAATGGGAGCAGTTTGTTGTATGTAATTATACCTCAGTAAGTTGGTTTTTTTTTAAGCACAGCGGATGCAGTGGGGTGGAGGGATAGAAGGGTAACGGGCTAGAATAGAGGCAGAATGGGGCTGTAATGCAAAGACGAAAGGCAGGTTTATCGGGAGAAATATTGATTTCAGGCTTAGATGTGTTCAGTTTGAGACACCTGTCAGACTCACGGGGTAGATATTGGTACCTGCTGGATGTGCAGATGAGAGGTCACTGGCGTTAGTCAGAAAGAGGCTGTAGAGCAGGAGGAGCAGGCTCAGAACTAAATTCTGTGCTTCATTTAGAGGGGGGAGAAGGAAGAGGTCAGGAGCCCTTGCGGGAGACTAAGAAGAAATGGCCAGAGAGGAGGGAGGGAGCCCGGGAGTCCAGAGAAAAGGGTGTTTTAAGGAAAAGGGCATGGCCAGCAGCAGAAAGTGCTGCTGAAAAGCCAGGTGTGAGCCTGGTGTGGTGGGGAGGCAGCAGGCAGGTGCCAGGTGTCTGTCCCAATGCTGATGGACCGATCCTGGGAGGAATGCAGGCCAAGGCTGTGGCCTCGCACTCTGCCCTTGGCCAGGTCTGCTGGCCAGGCAAGCAGTTGGCAAACCTTTGCTGAGCCCCACCTCAGTGATCTCCTTCTGCTGCTTGGTCCTTGGGGCACAGAGAAGACCAGACCCAATCCCTGTCCCCCACCCAGGAGCTCCCAGGCTGGGACACATAGATGGATAATTGCACTGCCCGGTGTGGGAGGTCCTAGATTTTGGAGGTGAGATGGGGTGCAGGGAAAACCTCAAAGAGGAGCAGTGTTTGACCAGGGCCAAGAAGAAGGAGTAGGAGTAAGGGTCTTCCAGATGGTGAAAGGGAAGTTGAGTTTGTTCTGCTTGAGCCAAAGGGTGGACGCAAGATCTACGGGTGGGTGGAGGTCTCAAGGAGGCAGATGTTCACCCCACACAGGTTTCTCACAGCTGCGTCTGGCCAGGGTGCAAGGGGCTTCCTGGGGAGGAGTGAGGACCTGTGCAGGTGTGGATAGGTGCGCCAGCAGAGGCTGAGCACCCATGAGGAGGAAGACTGCAGAGGGTCTGACCTACCCCCACCCCTCGAGAGATGGGTCACTGGAAATGCAGGCTTGCCAGATTCGATTCCCATGCACGCTGCAGCCCTGACGGTTTTATCAGACATGTGCAGTCCAGCTGCAGAGGCCTGGCCAGGATGGGGCCCCAGCATCTGCTTCTTCAGAACCCCTGCTCTCCTGGCCCTGGCCCAGCCACCGAGGCACTCCCTACTGAAATGAAATGCACCTCCAATATGGAGAGGTCTGAGAAGAGGAGGTTTTCAGGCTGTAAGGTGTATGGGGTTGGGGAAACATGCAGACAGAAGTTCCAGGAGTACAGGTGAGGTCTGGGCGTGCCCGGATCTGCGGGGAGGCCCTGGTTCTGGTTACACAACTTACAGCCAGAGACAGCATCTTAGAGAAGTTGCAAGCAAGGCCTATTTAGAAACAGATTTCATCTGGGACAGTCAGGCTTCATCGGGACAACGTGCATCAGTATACGCACGTGGGGTTTTGTCAGTTGGGATGCACAAATGCGCAACTTAATATATACAGATACATTTGCTGTTTGTAGAACAGCTACAGGTTTGCCAAAAACACAGGACTTCTGACAAATTCATTTTGTGTGATTGTCATAAGAGAAGAGAAAAAAATGAATGGTCTATTTATAGTTCAACCTGCTGCTCTATGGCTTATATCCCTGACAGGAGAAAACGTCCATCTTGAGAATACATTGATGAGAACCAAATCTTCCACTTACCATTTTACACAATCTGACGACTGGCAGAATTTTCCACAGATTATCGCCTGGCTCTGTCCATTTCAAATATTGCTTCTCCGCCCCTGCCCACATGCTGCTGGTGCCAGACTCTGTAGGACAAGTTGATGGCACAATATGACACATGGCCCTGCACTGCAGTGTCGTGATGCAGGGTATGCCTGTGCAGGAGGCAGCGGGGGTATCCTGGAAGCCATTCCACCCCAGGGTGGTCTCCACTAACGGAGCTCGGCATGAAGGGACTGCAGCCATGTACACATGTTCACCCCTGGATCCAAGTGAAACTCAAACTCAACTCAACTTCCCCTCTCTCAGATTCCAAAAATATCTACCGCCACTCCAGAGGAGGCAGTGTAGTAGAAGTCAAAGTGGGGAGACACACAGAGGTCTGAACCAACTGGAGTTAAAACACTATATTCTTGCAGTTTTCACAAAAACATATAATCCTGTGAACACATTGCTAGACCCACCCTCTCACCCCTACCTGAGCCTTGAAAGGAGCTCGGGCCAATGCAGGATGGAAGTTCCAGCTGCATTAGCTCCTCAGGAAATCAGGGTCCGGTTTCTTCAGGTTCCTTCTCCAGCTCAGTTGAACCCTGTCCCTCTCTGCTCCACACCCTTCCACCGTTCCCCATTGCCCTCAGGGAAAACCTGGACATTCAGTGTCATGGGGGCTTCATTAGCTTCCTTGTACCTGAGGAGCTGTAGGGGTGGGCTTTTGGGGAAGAGCAAAGATAGGGAGCTAGTGGGTGAACTCTGAGGACAGCAGGGATGACAGGCTTGGGGGGCAGTAACCCCCAGGGGCACCTGTGGGGAGAAGGCTTTGTAGATCCCAAGGAAACCCCTGGCACTCACCTGATGAGGGCGTGTGGTTCAGGGCAGTACCCCCATCCTGATGCCTGCATCTTCCCCTGCTGAGGCCAGAGCAGAGCCCCCATTTTCCTGTGAAATTTCTCTCTGGACTGTAGGACAGGGGCTGGGGCTGGGGAATATGGGTGAGGCAGTGGGAGGGCAGTGGAAGGGACCCCGGAACTAAAATCCACAGACCTGAGTTCAAGTGCCTGCTCTACACTTTATTGTCTGCATGACCTTGGCCAAGTGACAACATCTCTGAGTTTCAGTGCCCTCATCTAGAAATCAGGGAATACTTGTTTCATCTCCAGGCTCTTGTGAGACACATGTGAAACAAGTATCATGAGGGTACACGCACGCAGCAGGGCCCCACTGCTCCCAGCCCAGCAGAAGACACTGAGCTCCTTTCCCCGTCTGGATCCTGAATGACTGCGGAACCTCCTCCATAGGTTAAGCAATCACGTTGACTTTATTTATTAACTTCACAAACTCCTCTGAAGAGTAACTGTCACTTCGCCCCATCCCAAAGCCCCACACAATCCTTGATTTCCAGTGCTGGCTGCCCCCTCACCCCTCTGTGTGGGGAGAGGGTGTCGGGCATGGGCCAAGGAGCCAGATGAGCTCTGCATTGGGCCAGGCCTCAGCCTCCCGCCTGAACCTCAAAGGGTGAGCCGGCCGGATGAGCCCAAAGCAGCCCCTCCTTTGAGGGAAGGGGCCTCTGCTTCCTGTGATCATTCTTCTTGTGTTCTCCGGACCAGCCTCCTCCAAACCCCTCTCAGCACTGCTCCTGGGTCTTCTCTGGAGATGCCCTGTCTGCCCGTCACACCTCGAGGCGCCCGCCTGGCCACATGCCTGGGCCTTGCTTACTCAAGTTTGGAGGCTGAGGAGTGGTCTCAGGGGGTGTGAGTGCTCACAGGGTCCCCAGAGAGCTGGACCTGGTTTGCTCCCGGGGCCCCCTCCCTCCAGGTGGCCATGTGACTCAGGGTAGGTCTCTTCCGCTTGCTGAGCCTGTTTTCTGAGAGGCTGAATGGGGCTATTGAGACGTTCACAGGAAAGGGCCTATCCCTGCTCAGGGAAGGAGCCCCCGAGTCCTCGCTGACAGGGTGCTTGTCAGCGTCCCTTGCAGAGGCTGCCCAGGCTCTTCAGAACCAGGTGCCCCGTGGTGGGACCGTCAGTCCCGGGACTCACAATGCGGTTGTCCGCCTCCTTTGCCTGGGAATGTTCTCCATCCCCACGCTGTGTGATCCTGGAAGTCACCTAGGCTCTTTCCTCCCATTTCATTTGTATTCTGGGCAGCATTTTACCTTTTACATTCGTCATTCCTTTCCTCGGAGTCTTGCAGTACTGTGCATCCTCTGAGCTATGAATCATTGTTCCATTTTACAGATGAAGAAACCAAGGCTCAGAGAAGGTGGGTGGGTGGGCCGAGCTTACTGAGTGGTAAGGGACGTAGTCTGCCCAGCTCAAAACCAAAGCCATCCTCTCTCCACCCCTCCTGGGGCCTGGCAGGGAACAACATCTGAGTTGGTGACTGGGGTTGCTGAGAGTGGAAATGAATTAACAGAGCCATTATTCAATGAGGCATTGTGGGCCCCAGAACAGCTGAGTGTTGCAGGGAGGTGGGGAAGAGTCAGGCTACGGGCGTTGAAGGTCGCTCTCAGTTCGGGGGAAAGGCCTCCCTCTCTGGCCTGGCGTGTGATTGGGGCTCCAGCACTGCAGCGGGCGGCAGGCAGGCACAGCACAGAGGTTGGCAGGGGCCAAGCACGAGGGTCTTCAAATGCTGGGGGAGCACCTGGGTGCAGAGGCTGAGCGAGCAAGGGTTTTAAGCTGGGGCCTGGCCTCCATGCGGGCATTCCGAGGGCACTGACTATGTAGAGGCCCTGTGCTCGACACAAGGGCTGTGCCCATGTCTCCTACAGTGGGCGCACGGCAGGCTCCAGCCAGGTGGGAGCCGGACAGCTGAGTTCTGGTCCTGGTTGAGCCTTTAGTACTCTGTGTTGACCCTCCCTGAACCTGAGTGTCACATCTACTGAGGAGGGGGACATTCCCTGCCCTGTTAGCAACTTTGGGCACCCGGGAGCTGGGGCAGACTGCCCAGAGCCCCAGCTGGGCTCTTCCTAGCTTCCTCCCCTGCCACAGTGGGTATCAGACCCTCCCTGTCCTTCCTCCTGGGTCAAGGGGATGAATGCCGAGGCCCTCTGCAAACATGAAATGCGGGACTCATGAGGCATCCTTACTGAGCAGGGAAATAGAAACATTTTTCTCTGGACCTGGTCTGCAGTCATGTTTGGATTATAAGATTTATGGATCTTAGCTGTTTCTTGTTCAGTCACTCATCCATCCCTCTATCCATCCAACAGCCACCAACCAGCCCCAGGAGCTGCGGCTAAAACCCGGACACATGACCCAGAGCCAGCCTCGTGCCCTCCGCCCAGTCCAAGCCCTGTAACCACTTCATTAGCCTTAGAGATGACCTGGGGTTCCCGCACTCTACTTTCCAAATGTGGAACCCGAGGTCCAGAGAGAGGCAGAAAAGAACCCGAGGCTGATCTGACCACTTCCAGCCCTCAGCCTCAGCCTCTCCCAACCCTCTCCACAGGCTGATCTCTGACCCTGGCCTGGGCCGGTCTGGGGTTTCTCAGGCTTGGAGTGAGTCCAGTGGGACAGGGGCCAGGCCACCTCCCAGGCTGGGAGCAGCACAACCCCTATCCACCAGCTGGATCTCAGGCCCAGGCAGGGGTGTGGAGAGCAGGGGAGGGTGGGGGTGTGGGGGGGGTGGAGGGAGGGGGCCGCTGAGGCCCAGCCCCCCTGCTCTCCAGCACACGATATTATCTCTGGCCTTGGCTCAGCGCTCGGAGCAGGATACAGCTTTCAACACCTCTCTCCCCTCGGGCGGGCTCGGGGCTTTTTGAGTTTCTCACGGCGTGGATGGAGGGGCGGGGCCTGGGCAGAGGAGGGCCCCAACCAAGCGCCCCCCCCCCCGCCCCCCGCCCCAGGCGGCCAGTCCTCAGACAGTCACAGCCCCTAATGTGGGAGGGGAAGGGCCACGGTGCCTGAGAAGAAAGGGCTCCCAGGAGTGGTTCCCCTGGCCATCTTCCCCATCCCCTCCCCCTTCTGTTGTCCATAATCCAGGGCGCCTGTTCAAGGAATTCTCACCCCCCGCACCCCCCCCCCGCGCCGTGTGTTAGTGATTTATTTAGACTCGGCTCATCCCGCCTGCCCGGCATCCCGCCCGCATGGCGGCGGGTGACAGACCCCTCCCCACCCGCTGCCCCCTTACCCCATCCCTGGGGCCGTTTTCATCTCCAGTCCGACAGGCTTGGCCCTGCTCCAGGCTGCGCCAGATGGTGGGGGCTCTGCTGGACGCTGCCGGCTTTCAGGGAACCCCGGAATCTCACTTCTGGTACACAGCCAACACCCTCATATTCTGTGGACTCTCCTCCTCAGTCCTGGTGGGGGCCCTTCCTTCCCAACAGTGGAGGTGACAGGTGATCTTTAAGAGCAAGAGGATGCCTTCTGGGTCCTTAATCCAATCTTCCCATTGAATAGATGAACTAGAGGCCAAGAGAAGCAAAGGCTGGGCAGCAGTGGGGAGGTCCCAGCCCCGTGTCTGACAAAAAGACCTTTAAGAATATTGAGAACCATCCGCCCCAACCCCTGCGCCCAACCCACATCTAAACTCTCCCACCAAGGAAGGGTTAATGTCCCCACTTTACACATGAAGAAGTGAGGCTGAGCCTGGGAAAGTGGCCCACAGATCATCAAGGTGGGCCAGAGCACAAGCTTGAGCCTGTCTCTCTCCATCTCTCTCTCTCTGTCTCATTCAGGCTGGGCTTCCAGCTCCCACCAGGCCATTCACTGCTCTGTGTGACCAGGACTGTCCCAGCTGCAGGGATTTGCGGCCCAGTGGGAGCCGGATGGGAGTCTGCGTGTCATGAGCTCGCATGCAGCTCTTGGGTAGGGGACTGGGGGCATGCCTGCCTGAGCCCCCTGGAAACACCAGTGCGCCGTGCTCATGACCCCTGTGGGGTGGTGTCCAACCCTTGCCCCTTGGCCCCTCAACACCTCCCCCAGTCCTGGTGAGCGTGAGGTGGGAGCTGGCCCATTCTCCCACACAGCCTGCAGCAAGAGAGCACTGGCTTAGGGACACTTCATGCTATGGCCTGAGATATTCACTTACCACCGGCTCTGGATCCTGAGACCCATGATCCCAAAGGGGGAGCAGGAAGAAGCTTCTGTGTTTCCGGTTCTTCTCAGCGAGTACCCTTCCCCTCCTCAAGGTAGGCAGAGGAGAGGAACCATTGTACAGATGAGAAAACTGAGGCCCAAGACTGGCTTGCTACATTACCCTAGGCAAGTCACTGACTCTCTGTGGGTCAATTTCTCCATCTCAACCTGAGGGGAGGGGAGCAGTTAGATAAGATACCCTCTGGGACCCTCTCTTCCCAGGCAGCCACACCCCACCAGGTCTCCTTCCACTGCCCAGCGTGAGGCCAGGTGCGTGGTGACAGAACCCCGGCTGCATCTGCATGCCCACTCGGGGTGCAGATGACATGGATGCACAGCTGAGCTCCTGCCATGTGCCAGGTACAGAATCAAGCCCTGTGCACACCTCCTCTGACTCAAGCCTCAAAGCTACTTTTTTTTTGGTTGCGTTGGGTCTTTGTTGCTGCACATGGGCTTTCTCTACTTGCAGCGAGTGGGGGCTACTCTTTGTTGCGGTGCACGGGCTTCTCATTGCGGTAGCTTCTCTTGTTGCGGAGCACGGGAGCCTTCTAGGTGCATGGACTTCAGTAGTTGCAGCATGCGGGCTCAGTTTTTGCGGTACACAGGCCCTGGAGCGCGCGGGCTTCAGTAGTTGCGGTGTGTGGGCTCAGTAGTTGTGGCTCGCGGACTCTAGAGCACAGGCTCAGTAGTTGTGGCACACGGGCTTAGCTGCTCTATGGCATGTGGTATCTTCCCGGACCAGGGATCAAACCCATGTCCCCTGCATTGGCAGGTGATTCTTAACCACTGCACCACCAGGGAAGTCCAAAGCCACTTTTAAGGTCTGTGTGAATAACCCCATGTGATAGAATGAGGCTCAGAGAGCTTAATTGACTTATCTAAGGCCACACAGCTTCTGTGGACACCTTCTAAGGACACCAGTGTCACCCTCCCTGCCTGCTCGCTTGCCAGGGATCCCTGGCCAGGGTGGAAGAAGGGTCTGGACCAAGGCAACAGGCAAGCTGCCTCGGTTCTCCCAGTGCAGAGACTGGGCAGGTGGAGGACCAGAAGGTAGAACTGAATTGGGTGATTGGGGTTTGAGTCTGTGGCTACCTAATGGTTTTTGGGGGTTCTCCGATTGGGTCTATGAGCTTCTCCCTTCCTCCCACAGAAAATCCTTCCTGGTTCTGAACAAACAGAACCCCCTCTGGGAATGGCTTCTTCCATTTGCTCAAAGATAACAAGACGCCTGGCCTCTCCATCCCTGGGCATGAGGTAGGGAGGCAGGTGGCTCAGGGAGAACCACTTGGCCACTGACCGCTCTATGCTCAGCCCTGGCCTCTGGGGAATTCTGCTGCAGCCCTAGGCCCCAGGCAGGCAGCACCCTCCCACTCTGGCCACCACTGTCTGCGGGGGAGCGCTTGGCTGGGAGAAGAAGCCCCAGGGACTGGTCCCTGCTGCGCTGATGCCCTCTCTGCAGCCTGGGAGTCTCCTCCCTGATGTGGACCTGTCGAAGCAGCTGGAGCAGACATACCTGGAGAGCTCTGGGGCAGGCATATTTGGGTTCAAGTCTTGCCAGAGACAGGTTAAAACAGATTAGGCTCCAGGTGTCAAACGATCTGACTCAAATCCCACTCAAACAAGCTGTGTGGCTGTGGGCAAATCACTTCACCTCTCTGGGCCTTGGTTTCCTCATCTGTGGAAGAGGAGTAATAACAGGGACAGACTCATTGGAGTGTTCTGAGGATTAAATGAGTTAAGGCAAAGCACTTAGCCTGACTAATGGCACAAGGAAAGCAGACTACTGGTGTTGACTATTATCATTGCTGTGACTAGTCCTTGAGCCCTCTGGGCCATGGATCCTCTTCATGGGGCGGGATTCCTGATTTAGGTCTCATGGGGTTGTTTCGACCAGCCTCTGTACAAGGTCCCTGCAAGGAACACGGTCCATATGTGTCGGCTCTCCCTTCCCCTCCATTTCCTATCTGTGAAATGGAGAGTAAGACCCTTACTTATCCACTCTCTAAAGGGCCACAATATGAGATGTGAAAGTGATAGGAATAAAACATGAGATCATAATAGGCGCAGAGTCTGGGCGTCACTTTTCAGTTAAGGCCCAGAGAGGGAGAGTGACTTGCCCAATGTCACATAGCAGTTAGGGCTGGTTCAGGGTTACAAAGTCAGTTCTCCTGACTCCAGCTCTTCCTCTGAGTGGTCCTCAAGGGCTAAGCAGACACAAGTGCCTAGAAATATTTCTTGGATGAGGGTTGAATAGCCACAGGGTGGGATCATTGGGGTCTTGAAATCTGGATATGATCCAGCAGGCTGGAGGGTGCCATGGGGGATTTGAGCATTTGGGGGGAGCCACCTGTTGACCCTGTGAGCAGAGCCCAACCCTGGGAGATGTTGAAGGTGAGAAGGGCCCAAAGATCTGCCTGTCGAGGGAACAGCTGTGCTGGCCGGAAGCTGTGGGGCAGCCTGGGAACCATCATGTCCAGGCTCATCCTGGTCCAGATCCCAAACACTGGCCCAAACCCCAGGCTTGGCAGGGTCCTTCCTGCTGCACCCATCAACACCCCCTTCCTGACCTCTCGCTAGGGAATGAAGGACTGTCTGGGTGTGGCTGATGTCAGGGTCAGGGGCCCCCTGATATCAGACATCCAGAAGACCAGGTCTAGGCCAGATGTCATGGCAGCAGGGCTGGGCCTGGGCTGTGGGTAAAGTCCTACAACACCCAGGCTTGTACCCAGCTCCTCTCCCCTTGGGTAGCCCAGAACGGCCTGCAGCAGGGACTCAGGGGCCAATTACTTGCCCGATGGCAACTTCCTCTGGCTGGGCTTGGGAAGGGCAGGGAGGTGGTGGAGACACCAGGGGCCTGTCTGCCATCCATCTGCAGGTCTGAGGTGAAGATGAGGCAGAACCAGGGCTGCTGAGGTCCGTTGGCCGAGGAGGTAAGAGAGAGCCTAGGCAGTGCCTCTCCCTCCAGCCATCCCTTGGGGCTTCTCTGAATATTAATCTGTCAAGCTAGGGGGATAGCAAGGGAGTAAAAGTCACAGACTGGAAACATAGGCACGCGCCTGTTATTTCAGGTGTGGGGTGGGGTGGGGAGGGGATGGCTGGCTTCTCGGAAGCTAAGCTGTCCACCAGCAGCCTTAGCCACCAGCCCTGTGTGGGATGTCTGTCTCCACTCCCCTCCAGCACGGCTCTTGGGGAGCCAGTCTGAGGCCTTGGGGCAGCCAGAATTTTCAGTAGCCTGGGCAGGCAGTGTAGGCTTCCTGGAGTCATGAAGGGCTCCCCCAGGCAGGAGGGCACTCTGGGCAAAGTGTGCTTGGGTCCAGCAGGTCAGCTCTTGGGTGGCCCTGGCACCCGCATACACTGAGACTCTGTTCCCAGCACATCCTCAGCAGCCCCTCCCTGCTCAGTGGGAATGCTCCCTGCTCCTCACACCTCACATGTCAGCCGAGGTGGAGGTGGGGTGTGAAAGTGATAGGAATGAAAAATGAAATCATGAGAGACCCAGAATCTGGCCATCACTTTGCGGGGAAGCAGGGGTCTTGCCCATATTTTCCAGAACATTTTCAGACTCTCCCTGCCTGGGCTGGGTGCTGGGATCCAGAGGAGGAGTTGACCTAGCCCTCGCCTAAGAAGTGTCCCCAGTCTGGGGTTAGAGAGAGCCAGGGATGATCCCACGTGGGCCTGTACCTGGTGGGATTCCCCTCGGGTCCCCCGAGCTGGACAAAGGGCTTGTTAAGGGAACCAGTGACCAACTGAGGCAACGCCCATGGAACCCGCCCCCTCAATGTTTTTAAGGACCCTTCAAGGGCAAACTGATCTCCTGGGGTTTCATCCACATGAGGTGGGAGGTAGGGGCAGGAGTCCCCTCCTTCCCCACTCCCCCTCCGCAGCTTTGCAGGGAGCAGGGAAGGAGATGAGGAGGGAAGGGCCAAAATGCTCTTTTCCCAGGCAAGGTTGACTGCTCACTGGAGAAGGGCCTGAGGGGGAAGGCGAGGGGGAGCCAAAAGTGGTCCAGGCGGTGAGAGGATGCTCAAAAGACAGAGTCACCCAAATCCCTTTCCCAGGGTATCAAGAGAATGAGTGGGGCTTCCCTGGTGGCGCAGTGGTTGAGAGTCCGCCTGCCGATGCAGGGGACGCGGGTTCGTGCCCCGGTCCGGGAGGATCCCGCATGCCGCGGAGCGGCTGGGCCCGTGAGCCATGGCCGCTGAGCCTGCGCGTCCGGAGCCTGTGCTCCGCAATGGGAGAGGTCACAACAGTGAGAGGCCTGCGTACCGAAAAAAAAAAAAAAAAAAAAGAGAATGAGTGGCCTAGCCTCGGGGGATACCTGCCCAAATCCTGGGTTCTTAGACCCAAAGAGAGGACAGAAAACCAGGGCCCTGGGGAGATGGAGCTGCTAGGCAGAGCAAAAGCCCAGGATGGTGAGGTGGTCAGAGCACACCCACCTTCCTCCCTCAGCCCCCCACCTCCCCTCCACACTTCTCCCTCCCTCTTCATTCTTTTGCTCAGGTAGTTGGTGGATTTATCCATAGAATGTTGTTAGGAGCCCAGAGGTCCAGCTAGGATCTATCAGACATTGGTCTGAACCAACTAGAACTTAGAATCAAACTGATAATTCAGAACCTGAGCTCAAATCTCCAGTGTGGAGCCCAGATGGAGGACTTGGAGGGTAGGTTAAGCTGGCAGCCACCAATCCTCACAATGTTTCTGAAACTTTTAAAATTCATGCTTCCTTTTGGTAGATGTACAATCTCATGCCATCTTTTAATATTATTTGAAATTCAAATTGAATTCAATCCAGTGACTAAATGTGAATGAGAGCAATCAGACTTAGCTGTGCCCCCCATTTGATAGGGCCCTTCTGCCCTCTCCACCTTCAGCAAATCACTGCCATGAGGTTGGCAGGGAGGTGGAGACCTCTGGCTTGCCATGCACAAGGCTTCTGGTGGCCCTTCTCCTCGTGGGGGAGGGGACCTGCCAGAGGCAGCCCTCTAGGCCACACCATCCTTGGACAGGTCAGCCTGGTAGACGTCTTGGGCTGACCAGTGCCTCTTCAGATGCAAACTCTCCTCTATGGGGAAAAACCCAGTCACATCATCAGCCACATCTTGATATTTTCTGTGGCTTTTTTTTTTTTTTTTTTGGAGCAAGAAGGGTAACTTGGAAGCCCAGAGAACTCCCAAGGTTATAATCCTAAAGGTCCTCCCTAAGGGTGGCCATCTTCTCAAGGTCAGGTCTGTAGTCTGAGTCTATAGTCTAAGTACCCGAACATGGCAGGGAGGGGGAATCATCCGGGACCTTTGTTGAAATGCAGACTTCCGGACCCCACCCCACCCCTCTGAGTCAGACATCCTGTATTTTAACCAGGTCTTGACACCAAGTAGTGTGCGTGTGTGTTTGTGTGTGCGCGCGCACAAGTGCGCTCACTGTGCAAAAGTCTTTCAGCTCAGGCATCACCTCCCCTAAGCATGGCCCCTTGGGCTTTTGTGGGCACCTCACACGAGGTTGTTGTACCCATAGTCACAGCAACAACAGGCAGAACCAGAAGAAAGTGCTCAGTGCACAAATTACACAACGTCACCATTTGAAACCCAGTCTTGGCATTTCTTCTATAACAGGAGGAACAACAAAGGAAGAGGTGGTACTTCTCAGGACTCCTGGGAGGCTGGGGAGAGTTCTGACGAGGGGCCAGGCCACTGCCTCCCATCAAGTTCTTGGGAGCTCTGGGAAGATTTGTTGACTGATTGAAGGAGAAAATGGGGCCACCTCCCCGGCCTGCGGGCCCTGTGGGCTCCAGCTGGCAGCTCTGACTACTCTGACTGCGTGAGGGCCTCCTGAGCCAGAGGGGCTCCTTACCACCCGGCCTCCCCTGGTCAAGTTCACAGTGAAGAGAGAAGGTGAGATGTCCGGCCCGCCCTGGGAACCCCATGGGAGCCCAATTATTTACTGGATGCATTCTTGGCGGCTTCAGTTCGTGCAAATCTGGCTGAGCTCAAGTCTGGTTTTGATCAGTTCCAACCGAACAGACAGCTCGTTAAATCTGAGCTCAAGAGGCCTCCTCTCTGGAACCCCCCCATCCAGCCCTCCCTGTCCCACCTCAGGACTGGAAGGCCTTTTGGAGAGCAAGGAGTCCAACCCACCCGTTTTACGGATGGGGAGATGGAGCCCTGGAGAAACTTCTCCAAGGCCGCGCAGTGCTTGCTGTGGATCTGGGAAGGCCAAACCAGGCCAGGGAGTGCTGTGGTTCCGGAACTCTCCAAGCTGAATAGATTCTCTCCATAGACATTATCCTGGGCCTCAAGGGCCCCGTTCCCTGCTCTCAGCTTTCCAGTATCTCTCCCTGCTCAATCTGGATGCTTCCACTAGGTTTCCCTGGATACACTATCTCCTTTGTGGTTGAAGATGGGGGACAGAAGAGACCTCTGAGTTTCAGTGCCCTCATCTGTAAAATGGGTTCTCATGATGTGGGCACCCAATTCAATGATGAGGGCAAAGTCTTGCCCACTCTGGTGCCCAGTAGCTCCTGTTTGTTGAAAAACCGAGATCTGCCTCCCTTCAACTTCATCCTCAGGCACCTCTCAGCCCCGCTTTCCAAGGCCTGGGCCACCAGCCGGGGTCAGCAAGGTCAGTAGGCCTGGCCCAGCTGTCAGTCTCACCCTCAAGGCCCTTTGATCCACCGCCAGCTCCAGTGGCCGGAGCCTGGGCTGGCAGGCCCCGAGTAGTGATGGATGTGCCCGCCTGGCGTCCCGCTGGGAAACACATGTCCAGTCACTCAGGTCCTGGGGCCTCGGCCCAGCACGCGAAGCCCCCCAGCCTCGGCCCCCATGCCACCATGGCTCACACCCAGCCCCTTATCTCCCCAACCAGCTCCAACCTTCACTCTCACTGTCTGCTCCTCCTGCAGAGCCCTCCAAGCCAGAGTCAAGTTCACAGCTCCTGCTCAGGTTCACAGTGGCTTTCACGTGTGATCCCTTACTTTATTCCCACCACAACCAGGACGTGAGCTTTATGATGGTCCTGATCTTACAGGTGGAGCCACTTAGGCTTGGCAAGGCAAAGTCATCAGCTGTCATTGATGAGCAGTGATTGGAGTCCCGGTCTGTCTGCTTATGTGCTCTGGCACTTGGCGGAGAGGATTCTAGAGGCTCAGAAAGTCCTGAAGTCAGGGGCCCGGAGGGAGCCTGGGGAGGGGTGTGCATTTAATCCAAACTTCAGAGGAATTCTCAGCTCGGGGTCACTAACACTCAAAATCTTAGGACAGGGAAACACCTTGCTTAGAAGGACTCTTGGTGGTCACTGAGCCCGCCCCATGAGCTCCCAGCAGCCTCCAACCCCTGCTTGAACACCCCCAGGGATGGGCAGCTCCCTCTGCAATTTGTGGCAGCCCCTGCCCTCGTGGGACAGCTCTCATTGAAAATGGCTTTTCTCCACAGAGCCAAGTGCCCTGCGCCTCCCTGTGGCCCCTAAAGTCCGGAGACAGCGGCCAAGGCCTCCTGGGTCCTCTTCCTTCCAGACAGGGAGCATAAGGCATGCATGGGTGTGAGGCAGACTTCTGGGACAGAGGTGGGAGGTGAGAGGCCCAGATCAGGCCATGAGGGCTGGGCAGGAAGTCCAGCCCCAGCTGCCACCTATATGTGGCCCCCACGAAGTCCCCGCTCCTCTCCGAGCCCCATTTCCTCAACTGGAAATGGGAGAGGGCAGCTGACGGGCTGACAGGACCCTGGCTCCTTCCACTCAGCCACCGCGAGGGGCTGTGGGAACCTCGGGTGACCTTTGGCTGCCCTTAACTCCCTGGGGGTCACTGCACCAGGGGCTCCTTCCAAGCACTGATGAACAGCTGCGGTGCACCTGGAGGGCAGATGTCAGCTCCTCATCACCCCCGCTGGATCCTGCGTGTGTGTGAATATGAGTGTGCATCTGCGGGCATGTGTGCCGATGCATGTGCATTTGTGTGTGGGTGTGTGTGTGCACCCATATATGGGGGTGCACCGGGAGTGAGGGAAGCACAAATGGTGGGTAGGGGACCGGCTGCACCTAGCGCCCATGGCCCTGAGCAGTACACTTCAGAGCAGGACCTCAGCAGGACTGAGGGGCTGTGGGCTTGGCCAGCAGAGAGCCGGTCCTCCACAGAGAGGCTGACTCGTGGGGAGGCGTGAGTCTGTCTTGGGAGGATGCAGGAGCGAGGGCACTTGCTGAGAGCCAAGGAAGCCTAGTGTCAGTGTTGGGCAGAGGGGAGAGCGGAGGGGTCCAGCCTGGTACTGGCCCTCTGCCTGCACTCTGCCTCCCAGGGTTACCTCGGGGCTGAGCTTGACGTTTCCTAACAGACTCAGGCTGGGAGGAGGTCAGACCACGGGAGGGGATCTGGGAAGGGGATCTGGGAACGATTTGGTAATTAGGCAAGAGGCCTTGACAAGCAGCCTCTGTGGGGTCCATTAGGGGCCCCTGGGGAGGCCTGCGGTGAGGCTGGCCACCTGCCAACTCTCCAGTGGCCCCCCCACTGCCCTCTTGCCCACCCCCTGCCATCCCCCAATAGTCCTTCTACAGGCCCCTGCCAGTACCCACCCACATTACCCACCCTCAGCAGACTAACAGCTCTGACTGAACAAGGGGGCCCATAGCCCTCTTCAGCCTCAGTTACCTTGGATGGACTCCTCCACGTTCTGTGAAGCTGACCCTCCCACGACCAGAGAGGGCAGCACTTTGTCCAAGGCCACACAGTTGAGGCCGTGAAGAGCCAGAGCTTGGCTCGGGCAGCTCCCTCCATGTCACCACTGCGATGTGGGTCAGGGTCCCACAAACTCAGAGCAGGCAGGGCTACTAGAGATGGCAAGGCTCCCCGCCTGGCCCCATCTCACAGCCAGTCCTTGGGCCTCAGAGTCAGGCCTCCAGAGAGGTGAGGGGTGCTGCGGGAGCAGCCTGCTCTGTCCCTTGCAGAGAGGCCAGGGACCTGGAGAAACTCGGGCTACAAAGAAAACCGTGGGAACCCACAGCCAGGATAGGAGAGGCCCTGAGGAACAAGCAAGTGTTGGGTATCAGTCTCTTATTGCCCTCAGCTCTGGAAGGGAAGAGGAATCAGGTGGCGGGCAGACATCATCCCCACCCTCCTGGAACTCTAGAATCCTGGAAGGACCTACACTGTGCCAGGGACCTACCTTGGCCTCATCTTCCTGAGGATGGAAAAGAGAAGCATGGGCTACATGATCTTCCCCTCCCAGCATCCAGAGAGCACCCTCAGTTCCTGGTGCCCCCAGCTGCTGACGGCTGGCAGGAACTTGAGAAGGGGGTCATCATCAGGGTTTACCCTGTGAGCTAGAGCTATTGAATTATTAATGATTGCTAATGGTAGGCCAAGCCCTTCACTGACCCTCCAGTAGCTTATACTCATATAAACCCTGTATGTCCGAACAAGATTAGTAACAAGTGTCCCATCTGTCAGCTGAGGCTCAGACAGGTTTAGAGACTTGCCCCATTTAATAGGTGGCAGAGCCAGAGTCAATGTATACATTGAGTCATATATATATATATTGACGCTGCTTCCCACATGTGGCCTGACCCACGCTGAGGGACCGCCCAACTGGAAATGAGGTGTGGAGTGGGCAGGTGGCTTCTGAGCAAGTATGGTGGTTTCCAAGTCCAAGGCATGTGTAGAGAACAACGGGGTGACACATGGCAGGGGTGGCAGGCGGGGTGCTGGGAAAAGTCAGCGGACCCACTGCCATGGTCTTGAATGCAGGCTGGGAAGTACGTTTTACTTGGTCACCAGCCGCTCCTTGAGGGCCTGGTGCCTCCTTGGTGACACTGCAGCTCAGAGCCCCGCACAGGACAGGTGGTGCTTGAATCCCCAAGGTGTTTCAAGCAAGGGCCACTTCTCCTCCACAGGTCCCCTGGGAAGCCACGAGGCCTTCTCCAAAAAGTCCCCCAGCCCACTTCTGAGTAAAAGAAACTTTTGATGGTTCTTGTGCTGGCGACTCACCAGTGGGGGTGAGTGGGCGCGGGGCAGTCAGGGTTGAGGAGGGGTCTTCCCTCTGTCTGCCTGCCTTTGCTCCCATGCCAGCTCCAAAACCATTCCATACCGGCACAACCGGGAGCTTTCAGCACGTTGGGCAAGGAGGGGGCAACGTGGGGAGAAGGCGGCCCCCAGCTGTGAGGCTGGCCCTCCCCACTCCCCTGCTTCTGACCCTACCCGCCCTCCACACCCTCCAGTGGACCGGCCTGGGTGTCACCCAGATCTTCAGGCAGCAGGACTTGAGTGTCTCCAACCCTTCATCTGGTGGCCAGATCCTTTGGCCCTGTGGGGTCCTCCCCTTTGTCCTGAACCCCCTTTCTGGCCCAGGGCAAACATGACTCCCCTGGTGTTGTGTGCCTGGCATTTGGAGCCCTGGGCTGGGCGGCCAGCATCCGGAGCCAAGAACCACAAGTGCAGGGGCCTGGGACGCGCTCACCCACGGAGGTGCTGTTGAATCTGTCTGTGCCCCCCTTGTCGGGGTGTCAGAGTGATTTATGGGCAGATGCCGAGAGGACAGGCTGGAGAAAAATAAGCAGTCTCAGGGCATGTTCCGCCCCTCTCCTCATCGGCCGCCACCCTGCCACAGATTCAGGAGAAAGGGAAAGGGTTTCTTTCAGTGCTTTGTGACCTTGGGCAGGTCCCTTTTTTTTCTTGGCCTCTGCTGCCTTTGAAATGGGACTGAAGACCAGTCTCAAATCACAGAATTACTAGGAGGATCAAGTGAAAAGCTGGATGTCAGGCAACCAGCTCAGAGCCCGGCACAGGACGGGTCAGAGTGCGCCCTTGTTCGTAAGGATGCCGTGGCTCCCATGCTCCCTCAGCCTGACTTCCTCTCTGGCCACTTCCCCCTGGCTCCGTCCACTCCAGCCCCACCCCTGGGCCCCAGGGCCCCGCTGCCTGGAACGCTCATTCCCATGACCATGTGGCTTGCTCCCTCACCCCTATCCTCATTGTAAGGTCTTCCTGGACAACCTAAATAAAATAGAATCTTCCTCGCCACCAACACCAACTATCCCCTCCTCATCAGGCTGTTTTATTAACTGTCTCCTTAATATTAGCCATCACTTGATTTTTTTCAAAAAGATTTATTTGTTTATTGTCATTCTCCCCAACTAGAATGTCAGTTCCACGAGGGTAAAGGTTTTGTCTCTTGCTTACTCAAGAATCCCTGGAACAGTGCCTGAACAAAGTAGATGCTCAGTAAATGTGGATGGGTCAGGAGGAGGGGAGGAGGGCGGTAGGACTCTGGAGGAGGCAAGGTGCAGGTTGGAGAAACCAGGGAATCATCCTGGGGGACCTGGGCCTGGAATGAGCGTTTGGCATCTGCCAGATGGCAGGGGAAGGCACTCTGGTCTGGGCCACAACTGAATGCCTGACAGGTATGAACATGAACATGAACACAGGAAAGCCAGGAGGCCGGATGGCTGGAGAGGAGATTGGAGCAGGCCGGGAGGAGGTACAGGGCAGGTTGGGCCCGACAGTGGGGAACTGCGTATGGCAGAATTGAAAAATAACAATGTTTTCTCCACATAATTTTTTAAAGATAAGGGGTAGTTTAAAAGAAAGGATGCAATAGAGGGCTTAACTAAAACCCCTCAGACTGACTAGGAAGTAAACTTATTAACCACATAGTAACCTATATAATGACTGTGATTAAGATGAGGGTTAGCTCTGAACTTCCTGTTAACCACAGCAATAAAGGAAATAACGATTAGTTAAATACTTCGCATTGTTTCAACAAAAATAGCACACCGGTTCAGGAGAGACTAAGTTCAAGAGTAATTTATCCCGTGGCTGAGCTGTCAGAGGGAAGAGGGGAAGGAGGAGAGAGCCAGGTGCCGTCACTTACCCACCACATTTCACACTCAGCAGCGGGTCCTGTGTTATCATATTTCAGCAATATTCGGGAAGACGGGTGGCCGAGGTCATCCAGCTAGTAAGGGGAGCTGCTGGATTCAAACTAGGGACTATGGGACTCTGAAGGCTGAGGGGAGGGGTAACGAGGGAGAGGTACTCAGGGCTGAGGGCAGGTTGGGGGAGTGGGGTTGATGGACAGCAGCGCAGAGACAGGAGAAGGGCATCTATGTAGGAGGCTTCTAGGGGGGAGGCTGTTCTGCTCCAAGGCGGTGGCAGCTGCTCCTAGGGTCCTCTGGAGCCACAGTACACCTGGGACTGGAGGACTCCCAGCTGCAGATGCTCTGAAGCCTCTAAACTGTGGGGAGGGGAGAAGGATGGGAAAGGGAGAGCATGACAAACACTTTTCTGGACCTGGGGGCCTAACTTCTTCCGTGGAGGAGCTGATGTGGTTGCCCGGCAGGTGCCTGTTCTCTGCTGGCAAGGAGAGTGTTTATAACAGCCTCCTACAGATTTGGAGCGCTCACCTCCTCTGCTCCGAAGCCCCCAGGCCTCCCCACTGCCCTCAGGATCCAGGCTGGTGTTCAGACAGTACAACGCGGCACGGCTTCTTTGATGCAAACCTTGGCTCTCCAGTTCCTCGCTGTGTCACCCTGAGCAACTTACTATAGCTCCCTGGGATGCTTCAGCTCCTTCATTTGAGAAGCAGGGATAAATAGTATCTGCTTGGAGGTTTAAATAAAATGGTGTATGTAAAGGGTTTGGCACATGCCTGGCACAGGGCAAGTTCACCAAAAACATTAACGGGAGTTACTTTAACTACACCGCCTTCCTCCTCAACCCACTATTCCTATCTCCAGCAGGAGCAGCTTCATGGTTGGCCGCTGCTAACCTCTCAGGGCTTCCCTTCCTGCCCCTCTCCTGTCGGAATGAACCACTCATGTGTCTGAAACGGATCCACTCATTGTCCAGAACTGCCCTGAGGGCCTCTCTGAACAGATCCTGGGTTGAGTTTTGGGGACAGATGACCTAGACCCCTGCCCAGTCTGTGTCCAGCCCCCTGAGACAGAAAATCCCAGAGGCTATTGGGGCCTGGTGGAGGCCCTGACCCCATCAGAGGATCAAGAAAGGCTTCCTGGGGGTGGTGAGACTTTGGCTGACCCTTAAAGGACATCCAACCAGATGCATCCATCTGTCCAACCATCGATCAAACCATCTATCCATCCATCCATGGGAGCATTAATTTTTCCAGATATCAATTTGTTCAGCCACTCACCTCCCCATCCATCTGTGTATCCACCCATTATTAATGGGTGATTTGGAGAAACTAAGCACAAACTCTCCAGCCCAGCAATTTATCTTTGAGACCATAGAAGATGACAGAAGTCACGTGGTCCAGGGCTCTGCCTCAAGAAGTGATCGTTGAGAACCAAGAGGAGAGGAGCCCCTCCCCAAATCTTCCCGCTCTCCCTAGCTTGGCCCCTTCCATCTGTGGGCTGTCTGGACGATCACAGGGCAGGTGAGAGGTTGGAAGAGAGTCAGATCCCATGGGGAGTAATCAGGGGGCCAGGCCTGGCTGTGTTCACCAGAGCAGGGTCAGCTGGGAAGGGTAGGGTGAATCTGGTTACAGGAGGAAATGGTCACCTGCTCTGGAGAGTTGTAATTCTCCTGGGAAAGGCCTGACTTCAGGGGAAAGCAGCTGCGAAGGCAGAATCCCAGGCTTGACGCTCCCCTCTCAGACGCCTTGGATCACATCAGGGAGGCAGAGCCTCTTTGTAGACAGGGCAGGAAGGACCAACTATAACTCCAGGAATACTGGGGAGAAGAAAGAGGCCCCATGGCCAGGATGGCATCCTCTGTCCCCCGGCACAGAGCAGATAGCAGGAAAGGTGGACTGGGGGAGAAGACTGACATTTGCTGGGTAACCGCAGTGGGCTGGGCCACGTGAGGTGTGCTAGGTCACAACGGTGTGAGAGGAGAGGAAAGAGAGGAACAGAAAGGTTGAGGAATCTGGCTGATGCATGGAGAGGCTTGTGGGGAGCTTGCCCCACAGCTGGGAGAGGGGAAAGCTTACCTCCTCCTAACCAGCCCAGGGAGGGTTGACTTGAACCCTCAGCAACTCTGCAGTCAGACCCGGACCTGAGTCCGGAGACCTACCGTCCTCCATGACCCTGGACAGTCACACCCCTCTGAGCCCAGGTTTCCCACCTAAAATGGCGATCATATTCCCTACCTTACAGAGCTATTATGAGGTGCTGGGGGATATGAAAGCCCATTATTGTTAGTATTATTACTACTACTATTTCAGGGAACGTAGCGGGAAGAGATGATGCCTTAACCCAGGGGAATAATGAATGACGGCACTTCAGGCAAGGCTTTTGGAAAAAAATATTTGCAACGGGGGCCCTAGGATATGGTGGGGAGCTCATGCCCCTCTGTGATGTGGCTTCTGGCATGGGGCCTGGGGAAAGGGCCACCAGGCCAGGATCTGAGCTCTGCTCCCTTCCGCAAAGACTAAATATTTGAGTTTGTCCTTTCCGGGCCTGGCAGGACACAGGACCCCCTCTGGTGTGGCCGCTCTGGCTTCTGGGGCTGTGCAGAGAGAGGGAGGACTCTGCCTTCGGGAGGCAAGGCGGGCAGGGTGGCTGAGATTGATCACAACAGGCCCTGCTCAGCCCAGGCCCTGTCCAAGGCCAGAGCACGGCTAGGGAATCTGCCTCTGACACAGTGGGACCTGGCGCAGCCCTGCCCCTCTGGGCCTCAGTCTCCCCATCTGCAGAGTGGGGGCGGGGGCAGGAGGATTGGATAGGCTGACTTCCAAGGCCCCTCTGTCTCTCTAGTGACCACGGCCTATCTGAACCCTACACCCAACAGGGCACGTGCCGCCGAGTATACCTCATTAAGCAGCTGCAAAGGGCACCAAGGCAATCTCTCTGAGCAGGGAGATGGGAAGACCCAGTGACAGCACAGATGGACGTCCTTCGCCAAGGACAGAAGGTCTTGGAGGGCCTCTATTTACCAGGGTGGCATTTTGGTAGGGGAGGGTCAGGCTTACATGAAACATCTCCAAATGCCACTCCTCCCCTCGGCCAAATCATAAAAACCGGCCATTTGTAAATACTTGCTCTGCCCAGAACTGTGGCCAGTGCTGAGCAGGAGGCCAGGCTTACTGTTCCCCAGGGAGTGGGGGACCCATTATGGGACCAGATTCCAGGGTGGAGGCGGATCTGAAGAGCCAGGCGTCAAATCCCAGCTTCACGGCGAACACTTACAAGTCCTCCTGTCTGTCACGGGCTGTCCAAGCCCTTGACCTCACCGACTCCTCTCATCATCCCCTAGAGAGGGGGACTATGATTGTCCCCATTTTTACTTATGAAGAAACCGAGGGACACAAGGTGACACAGGTCCCCCAGGAATGAAATGATGGGGCTGAGACTTGGCCTGGCTCTAGTGTCACCACCAAGGAAGTTGTTTCTATGGTAACAATGGCGTGACGACTCCCAGGGCTCCGTGAGAGGTGAGGCTGTAGGGATACGTTGGTGCTGCAGCACCCAGTGTGTGGGAGGCCCACAGTGGGTGCCGGTTGTGTGCGCTTTCCCGCTGTAGGGCTCAGTCTAGGTTTCCGTATTCTAAGGGGTGTGAGACTGTGGATCTGATTCTAAACCGCCATGCCTTCTGGTGGCGCCCTGTCCAGCATCCCCAGTAGCCAGGTCCTAGGGCCCAGGGTGTGAGGCTCTGAGTTCCACAACTTCCATCTCAAACTCTCCATGAGTCCGGGTCCTCAGAGAGCTCTGGGGGATGACCCCCAAGGCACACTCACTGGATGCTGGGCAGTCCCAGCACCCAGTAGGTGCTCAGGAGACATGAGCATGAACGAAGTGGGGTGGGAGCACACTCAGTGCAGGCCAGGAGAGCCACTGGGCGTCAGGAACCCTTAAGGAACTATAGGGCTGCTCGTCTGTAGCATGGGGTTAACCTGGAGGAGGATGGAGTCTGGCCGCCTCTCTGGGTGCCCACCAGTCACCAGGTGGGCAGCATCCTCCAAAAGGCACACGTCTCTCTGTGTGCCAGGCAGGCAACACCCACCTACAGCCTGACCTGAGCCCCAGCCTCAGACCTTGGGGGACCTGCCTGACCACCTGATGTGGGTCCCTCACACCATCAGACCTTGTGCCCCTGCTCTGTGTCTGGGTCAGGCCTAGTTTAGGCTCTGGGGAGACAGTGGGAACAAGATGGTGACCCCAGGGGGGTGCTGTGTGAGCTGGGGCTGGGGGACTAGATAGTGGGGAGGGGCCCTCCCAGAGGCCCGCAGCCTCCTGGGGGAGGATGAGGGGTTCCAGGGTTTCATCAAGGAGCTGGGCAAACCCTCCCTCTCTCCCCAGACTGTCTCAGCTGTCAAAGGAACAGCGCGTGAGGGTAGAGTTGGGATTCACTCCTGTGTGGCCCTCCCCCACAGACTCCTGGGGGGCTGCCCACCCCCCAAAGAGTTGGGCTTTCCCGTAAACCCCAAGGTCCCTGAGAGTGTGTCTCCTGAAGGAAGAGACCCTGCCCTCCCCATGTCTGTGCGGGGCTGTCCCCTGACTGGGTGTCCTCTAGTCCACATGGCCACTGCTCCTTGTCCTTGCAGATCCAGCAGCAGGGCCAAGGAGGAGGGCTAGGGGGGGGCCACCCTGATTCCCTCCTCACCCCCTGGTCCCGGGGTCCTGGCCCACTTTGCCCCCTCCCCCGACCCCTGGTCATGTCTGAGGACTTGAAGGGCTGGAGCCATATTGGTCTCAGCTCTGGTTCCCCAGGGCCCAGCAGAGCCTGGCTCAATGCAGTGCTCCGTGGAGGTTTGTTGACTGACTAAGTGATTGAATTATGATTTAAGAATAATGGCTACCAATGAATAACTCTTTCTAACTGCCAAGTGCTTGATGTCCATTATCTAGTTTGAGCCTCACAACAATCCAAAGAGGTGGGTGTTGTTATTCATGCTACTTTACAGATGAACAAACTGAGATGCAAAAAGCTTAAGTAGCTTATCCCAGGCCACACAGCCAGTGAGGGCAGAGACAGGAATGGAATCAGTCAGATCTGGCCGACAGCAAAGCATGCTAACCACAGCAATGCTCCCTGCCCCTCCAGTGGCAGAGTCTGCCTTCCGAGGGCTCCCTCATCCCTGGCAGGTGAGCCAGAAATGGTTTTCCTGTGTCCCCAGCACTCAGCACAGCCCAGAGCACAGAGTGCAAGCCCAGGGAAGCTTCAGGGAGGAAAGATGGAGTGCGTAACAGGGACCACTGGCCAAGCTCCGGCTGGATGATCCAGCCGGGTGTGGCGCTCAGTATTTTATCCTGAGAGGTCAGGAGAGGCCTGGGTTCACCTTCATTTTCAGCTGAGGAAATGGAGTCTTGGGATCTGAAACTTGTCCAAGGTCACGCAGCTTGTAAGGGGCAGTGACAGGGATAAACCCCTGGCTCTGTGACTCTAACGGGCCACACCCCTACGTGCTACACCATGCAGCCTCCCTGCAGAGTTTGCGCATTTCATGTGTGCTCTGAAGAGACAGAGAGAGAGGGTAGTGAGGTGTCTCTGGTGTGTCAGGGTACATGTGTGTCAGGTGGGAGGTAAGCTCTGTGTGTGCAAGAGGTGGTGGGTGTCTGTTTTCTTTTGCTCCAGAAATGGATTTAGACCCGGCCTGGGCTTTGCTGGGACAGGGAGTGTGGAGGGCAGTCATCCATGCCCCATCCCTGAGGATCCAGGTCCCCATCCCTGGTGGGGGGTGACAATGGGTCTCTGTTTGTGGGGACAGGAGCCATCGGGGGCAGCAGAAAGGAAGGACAGCAACTCCCAGGAGGGCAATGGCCCCCAAACTGACACCCAAGGAGCAGGGAGGCTGCTGGTGGATGTCACCTGGAGCAACGAGAGTAAGCCCATCACAGACCTGCGGGGAAATCACCCAGACGAGCGGCCTGTCCCAAGAGGTGGTCAGATGGTGACCAGGCTGCCCGTCCTTTCACCCAGAAATGTCCAGGGCAGTGCTGAGTAGAACCAGGGTCTGCAGCAAGCAGGATTCCTACCCAACTGGGGTCAGAAGTGGGGACATTTCTTGGGGTAGGAGAAATGGGGTGGGGTGGGGGAGGAATGATGTAAAACTAGAAAAACCACAATGATGCTCCCACTTCAGGCGGAGGAAAGCAAATGCCATACAGTTTGGGATTCTTCAGATTCTAGACACGCTAGACACTTAGTGTCCTCCAGTCCTGCCTGGGTCCTGAACTCCCAGGACTGTGGAGTGGCCTGGATGGAGTTTCACAATCTAAGAAAAGTGAACCAGAATCTTGAGTCGGAAGACACCTTCAAACGCAGCCTAAGAGGCTGCTGTCCCAGTGCCTCTCAGCCAGCTTCCCGCTCCACAGCCCGCTCGGGACGGCATGCTTCTATAGATGCAAAGATGCTGGAGACATAAAATAAATACTTGGCTTTAACTGCAGCCATGGCCCTGTCCAGGAGCACTGGGGTCTGGGCCCCTCACAAGCCCCATCCCCACTGCCAGCCTGTCTGGGACGGTTGTGTGATCTGCCACCTCCATGCGCTCCGCCCCCGCCCCAACCCTTCAGCACCCCCATCCGGGCCCCCGAGGGAGCCCAGCAGGTGAGGCAATGGGGACCAAGGGTCCCATAAGGAGAGTCTTCAGCAGCCACAGGTCTGGGGAGCTGAGAGGATGTTGATTTGGTCGACGGGAGCAAAGGGCCCTGTTAAACGTGCAGCTGTTAAATTGCTCTGCCTGAAGCCAGCCATCTCTGAGGGTGGGAGGGGGCCTGCTGGGCAGGTGGTGGACAGACCAGCTGGCAGCTAGTGCCCCTGGTGGGGTGGTCTTAGACGCCTAGCTCCGACGTTCCCACCTGGGGCCGGGGGGAGCCTGGGCTGGACCGGTGCTGCCACACCCCACTTCTTGGCCTCCTCCAAGCAAACCCTGCAGACCCTCCCCTTCACCTCCTTCTCCATCTCCTGAAATCCTACTCACCTTCCAGACCCAGTGCACGTGGTACGTCCTCTGAGTTGTCTTTCAGACTTGCCGCTCCTCACCCCGACACCCTGAGAGAAGTGGGCTTTCCCTCCACCCAGTCCCCAAAGCCCCCAGGATATTCTGCCTGTCATCTGACTTCAGCCATCTCTTCTACACTAACTGGGAGCTGGGGGCCCACTGAAGGGGGACACGTGTGCTTCACCCCCTCACCCCAACACACAAGCGGCTCCTGGGAGTCCAGGCGCCCAGCTGGTGGTGAGCTCCTCAGCTGGGGAGGACGGGGCAGGACATGTTGGCTGAGCTATGGCCCGATGGCCATGGGGATACGGCACCTGACATCTGTGCCTGGACCACGGTCCCTAGTGGGTACAGATGTCAAGAACCGCTCAGTCTTGCCTTGTTCTCTTTCCCTCTGTGTGACGCCCTGTCCTGCCATTCCAATGGCTCCGAATCAGCTATTCACTCAGCCCGAGGCCGCCTGCATCCCTGAGATGCCCATCGTGGACTTGGAGCCAGGCGGCCTAGGGCTTGAATCCTTGCTCTGCCACTTATGGATCTGTGACCTTGGGCCATTGCTTCTCTCTCTGCACCTCAGTTTCCTCATCAATAAAACACAGATACTGGACACTACCCCTCAGAATCGTTTGAGAATTAAACGAGACAGCCACTGCAGAGGCCCAGAGAGGGCCAGTGGCTGCCTTGAGTCACACAGCAAGAGAGCAGAAAAGATGCTGGACTTCCTGTTTCCCAGCCCCAAACTCCCCCTTGCCCCAGCCAGCCCCTCTTGGGTCTGGGGTCCCATGCTGGGGCCTGCATCCTGCTGGAGGTCTGGTCTGTGTAACCTGGCAGCTGGTCTCCATGACCTAAGGAACAATAGACCGTCAGGCTGCTCAAGCTGGGCCCGGTCCCTGTTTCGTTGTTCTGCTGGCCTGACCTGGCCTCCCCGGGGGGCCTTATCTGCCCATTCTCTCCTTTCCCACCAAGCTAATCTCTCCCTCTTTTCAAGAGTTCCTGTTTCCTTTCTGCCGCCTTCTTGTCTCTCTCCCCAGGCCCTGTCTCTCCCGTGTCTCCAGCTGGCCTCCCACACTTGGTTCAGGAACCTCCTCAAAGTGGCTGGTACTATCATCCCTGGGGAGTTTCCATCTCTAGGGCTTTCCCAGTCTGGGACTGCTGCCCCCATAGGAAGGAGGGAGAAGGAGTGTGGCCCAGGTCAGGAATCCTGCTGGTGACAAGCATTTTGACACCCACAGATCAATACCTGGGCCTTTTAAATTCTTTGGGTTTGCTACTGGCTCAGGGGGCCTCTACAGGGCTTCCAGTGCAATGGTTTGAGGATATTTACTCCAAAAGTCCAAGGTACCAAGGTTTTATGGCTCTAAATCTCTGAACACAGTGAGATCCTGGGACACCAAGAGCTCCGAGTTTCTGGGATTCACACTGGTGAGGGTCTACCCCGCCTCACCTGAGTAAGGGCTCGGCTTAGCTGAATGCTTAGAGCCCCGACCTTGCCAGGGAGGAGCAGTCCAGGGAGCAGCTCTCCATGGCCCCTGGGTTGCCCACCCCCTGACCATCCAGAAAGGTACAGAGCTTCCCTGCAGGCCTGGCACCGGCCAGCGGCAGGTACAGCGTCAGGCCCACTGAGTCAGGGGCCCAGTTGGGTCTCCTGTCCTGAGCCAGAAACAGCCTTCGGTCTTCCACATGCTCTCCCTGTGCCTAGCCAGAGTGAGGACGTGTGAGAAGGGGTTTGGTGTCAGACACACCTGGGATCCCAGCCCCACACTGCTATAAACTTACTGTGAGATCTGGGCCAAGGGCCTCCCCTCCCAGAGCCTCAGTTTTCTGACCTGTTGGATGGAGATAACAACACCCACCTGGGCCTGCTGTGAAGCTGACTCCAAACAATGTGTTTGGAATAGCACATAGTAGGTGCACAATAACAGGTAGCAGTTCCATCATTATGACCACCCTTTCTGAGAGTCATTCTGGGGCCTTGGTCTGGTTTCCCCATTTGTTTGTCCTGGTTAAGGTCCAAAGGACACCCCCAATTCCAACATGTCCAAGACATGTGCTCAGCCCCTAGGGTAACTTTGCTGGGCCCTGGAGCCCCATGGGTGAATTGGGCTGGTCCCAGCCCATGAGGAGGCCCTGGACCGGGGCGGCAGTGGTGTCGGGGAGGGTGAAGCAGACACAGACACAACACAAACCTCTATAGCACCTTGGCTCAGTACAAAGTGGGAGAGGAACACAGAGGCCGTGGGAACCCAGAAGAGGCCACTGGCCCAGGCTGGGGGAGGACAGGGCAGACTTCCTGGAGGAGGGGACCATTTACTTGGGCCTTGGAGGAAGAGTGGGCAGTGGCTGGTCACTGTGAGCATGAGTGTGACGGCTGCTTTAAAGGTTCAAATGGTTGTATAGAGCTTGAGGGCATTGGGAAAGGCTTTGTGGTGATGGCTCTGAAGGCTGAGTGGGATTCCAGCAGGGAAAATGACATTCCAGGCCTGCTGTGGAAGAACAGCAGATGCCCAAAGGGAGGCTGAACAGAGAGGGTGTCTGGGAAGTTGTAGGAAATGTGGCTCGAAGAGTCACCTGGGGCCTGGGGGAGGGGACTTGCATGCTAGGCCAGGGAACTGGAGATTGTTTTTATGGGCCATGGGAGCCAATGTGGAGCAGGGGCGGTCCTGAACCTGGGAGAGCATACACTCCAGGCGTTTGTTCAACAGAGGCTGAGTTTTCTGCAGAGATGCTGGTAGGAGGCCCGCCCTGCAATGCCCCACCACCGGCCCTCCGCCTCTTATCAGTTCTGTGACCACAGGAAAGGCCCTTCCCATCTTGGAATTTCCTCATCTGCAAAACAGATTGAGAGACCAGAAGACTAACCTCGAGCGAGCGAGGTTCCTTCCAGCCTCTGATTCTGTGACTCTGGCCACACAGCCCTTCCTCTTCCCATCCTGTGATTGGTCCAGCCTCTGTGGGCGTGTCCACACCATCCCACCCTGGATCTGCCCCCACCATCCCAGGTTGTGTCTCAGTTGGCTCCGGGGAGTGGAGAGCTCTCCCCTCAGCGTTTGTGTCTCCTCCCTGTGCACCAAAGTCCAGTTTATAATGTTCTTTCACATCCTTTGTCTGGTGTGGTCACCCCAAAGCCAGAGCAGATACAGATGATTAATAATTACTTCCATTTGGGGGACCTACTGTAGCCCAGGATACTCTTTACTTGCTCATCAGTGCTGCCCATGTCCCAGGAAGAGAGGCTGAAGCTCAGAGAGCAACTGGGACCCACACCCCTCCAAGACCCTCTATTCACCGGGCAACAGCTAAGACCCCCAGGATCCTCCATCTTCTTGGCTGTTCCCTCCTGGTCTCTTCGCCTCTTTTCCTCTTCATCTCCCTGACCTCCAAAGTGCAAATGCTCCAGGCCCAAGCCTTGGCCCTCTTCGCTTTTCAATCAGGCCTTTTAGTGACAATGTCCAAATGTGCATCTCACGCCCAGGCTCTCCTCAGAGCCAGGCTTGATTATCTGCCCATCTACTCGGGATTTCCACCTGGGACCCAACTGACATCACAACCTCCACCGAGTCTGAACCCTAGTTCTCTCTCCACCCTGTCCCAGCATGCTTCCAAACACTCGGCCAAAACCCTCGTAGTCCTTCTCCATCCTCCTCACCCTCAAGTCCCACAACCATGAAAAGAACAAATCTAATGGCTCCACCTTCAAAACAGAACAGGAATCCAACCACGCCTACTGCAGCCAGCCTGGTCCAGACAGGAAGCTGGGGGCCTTTTCCAACCACCCCTCAATTTCCACCACCAGCTTTACAAATGGAGAAACTGAGGCTAGGGAGGGAAAAGCCCTCCCCACAGGTTTCACACAGAAACCCTGTTAGGGCTAGCTAGCTGGGGCGCGGGTCTGCCACCACCTCCCAGAGGTCTGCATTCCCAGCTCCCGGGTAGGTTTTCTCTTGAAGCCACTTAGCAGGTCTGATGACACAGCCAGGCTATGTGCGCCTGCATGTGTATCCCTGGGGAACAAAGAGTCGGCCAGCTGGGTTTGGGTTTCAAGACGTCTGTCCTCGCCCTTGACCGGGAGATCTTACAAGGAGGCTGGGGCCTGAGCTGGGTGGTGGAGCGTGTGGGGAACATCAATCAGATGCCGCCTCGCCTGGGAACCGGAGATTTCACCCAACCAGCCCCAGGATCCTTTGAGCTCACTTGAGGAGGCCAAAAACTGCAGGGGCGGCCTGGGGTTCTCAGCATTTATTTCATACAGCTGTTTAAAGAGCTTGTTTAAAATACAGATCATCATATATATATATATATATTTATATATATATATAAAATATATAAAGAGGAATTGAGGCCAGCCACCCCAAAGAAAAAGCTATGCTTTATAAATATTTCTGTAGCTCCCACATCCCAGAGGAAGAAAAACAAAACAAAACAAAGAAACATTTACAACCCAAGCTAGTGGTTCCATGTGGTGGGCCCAGTAGGCTCAGACCCTGGGGTGGGCCGGGGGTCTCGAGGGCTAGGCCTGCAGAACATTCTGGTGAGGAGAGGCTGACCTCCCACTTCCCAGGAGGCGGGGGTCTCTGGCTAGGAAAGGTCGAGTCTGTACCAGTCTTGCCAAAGCCATGCCCCTGGCTTCTTAGACCCGCCTAGAAGGCAACAGGTGGGCACTCCAGGGCCTCGGGCTGCCAGGTTATTTTTAATCTTGTCGGTTTCCTTTGATGTCCTGGCCCTCTTTCCCGGGTGGCCCGGCCTTCTGTTCCTGGTGGTTTCCAAGTGGAGGCAAAGGACAAGCCTCCTTCCACGGTCTAGCATCTGGAATTCACAAGCCAAAATCCATGGGGCGTCTCCAGGCCCCTTGGCCAGCCTCCGAGGGTCCCCAAGGAGCGGAGCAGCCTCATTTGCAGACGTAGCGCTCCACCGTGCGTTCACACCTGCGGCAGGTGACATAGCAGCACCAGTGGTACTTGCAGTGGCACCGCTCGACAACACGGTCTGTGTAGGGGTTATAGCCGCGTCCACAGCACATGAGGTCACAGCTGTCACTGCCATGTGATGTCTTGTTGCACTGCCTGGAGGGGGAGGGGAGGTCAATGAGCATCCTGTCACCCACCAGTCCCCCCACTCCCAGTCAGGCAGCCCCAACCTCCTCTGACCATGGCTGCAGCCTCAGTCCCCCTTGGACGGTGTTTTGGTCTTTGGGGAATTTAAAATAACCCTCTTTCCCAGGGGTACTTCTCACTTTTCCCTATATTTCCAATAGGCATTCGTCAAAATGAGGCGGTGTTTTGTTTCCTTTATCTCTTTTCCTATATCTTCTACTTCTAAATACTTGAAAGTGTCTCAAACCACTGTCTAATAATCCTATCTTCGTATTTAATCCTTAATTATATTGTAACAAGCATAAAGATCGTTTTTACTTTTAGAATCCCAGGATAAATTCTGAAACAAACAAATGGCATCGGATGTGAGGCAAAGTAAGTGTTTGGCACTCTCTTGGTGGAGACAGAGGGTCCATCAATAATTTGCCCCCTTTGAACCAGCGCTTCCCTCCAGTATTTTATCTTATTCGAGGCAGGCAGGGTCTTTGGGTCTGTGGAATTACTGTGCCCATTTTACAGATGGAAACCTGCTCAGCAAAGGGCAGAGGCCTGCTTAAGGTCCCATAGGAGTTTGTGGATAAGCAGGGCTCAAGCTCAGGGGTCCTGAAACCAAGTCCGGTGCATATTCTCCCCACCCTAAAGGGCAGAGAACCCATGGGCTGCCAGGGGCTGCATTTCTTCCTGAATCACTCCTGTGGGCAAAGAAGACACTGAAGGTCGCTATAAAACCCAAATATCCTTGCCATCAGTTCTTTTGTCTAGCGAAGAAACATCTGTGCAGGTTGGCATTTCATCTAGCTGGGCTTAGGCTAGACAGGGATGCTTGTCATGGGATGCAGCTGGATCCCCACAGCCATGTGGACCAAGGAATCCCAGAATGTCTGAGGTGGGCAAGCCCTAGAGATGACCAAATCCAACCCTCCTACTTCCTGATGGGGAAACTGAGGCACAGAATGGGGAAGAGACTTGCCCAGCATCACACAGGGTGAGCACGGGGTCTGTGAGAGTTCAGGAAGGCTTCCTGGAGGGGGAGGTATCATCCAGGCCATTGCATGAAAGACGAACAGAGGGGAGGAGAAAGGGTGTTGGGGGCAAGGAGGACAAACACCTTGACCTGACCTAATCTAAGGGGAGTGAGAGATGGATAGAGGAGCAGGGCTGGAGGCAGGGAGGCCAGGGAGGCTGCTGCCAGCAGCAGCTGAGTAAGAGAAGCTGAGGCCTGAGCTGACAAGGAGCCATGGGGAGGGAAGCAGGGGAGCACTTTGGAGGGGGAGTCAGGAGGAGACGGCAACCTGCATGTGGGGACTGTAAGCAGTTCCGGGCAGGAGGCAGGAGGGAACAGCAGAAAGAACACAGGCCCCAGAGCCAGACAGACCTGGGTTCAAACCCCAGCTCTGCTGCTTACTGGCTGTGTGACTTAAGGCAAGTCACTTAACATTTCTGGGCTTCGTTTAGTCACTCAACACCATTAGTCTCCCTCAGCCTGAACCTGAAGGTCTCTGGATGACTCCTCTAGGAAAGGGCAGTGGAAGGGGGCAGAGTTTCATTTTTATTTCTGGGTCCCTGACATGCAATGTTTGAAACCTGGCCTCCAACCTCAGAGCCAGACAAGACGTGCGATGGTGCCTGTAAAGGGGAGCTGGGGAGGCTGGGGCCAGGAGAAAGGGCAGGTTTCAGAGTTTGGAATAGGAACTGCTGAGGAGGCTTCAGTTCACAAGGCTGGATTTGAGGAGGGCATCTTGCCCAGCTGGGCCCAGCTAGGGGCCCAGCCACATGTACCACCTGTGTACCTGCCTTTTACAGTTAACAAAGCTCATTTGCATCAACCCCCTGTACCCCCCAAATCCCTAATCTAGTAAAGCTCACGTGCCCTCCTCCAGGCAGCCTTCCTTGAAGTCTAGGCTGAGTCAGGGCCCCTCTGGGCTCCCCAACTTCCCTGTCACAGTCTGAGCACTTGATGTCCCTCCCCACCCCTGGTGCCTGCCAGAGCCTCGTGTAATGCTGTAAGAAGTGTCTGTAGTTGTGAACCACTGAGATGTAGGGGCTGTTTGTTACTGCAGAAAGAGCTGACCCATATAGCTGTCTGCAGAGGCCCAGGGCTGAACATGGCAGGAAGCCCGGGAGCAGTGGGGAATAGCATTCTGAGAAAATAAGGGTGGTAGCTGGTGCTGTGGAATGGGGCCTCCTCGTCAATAGTTTGGGGGCAAGTCCTAGGTGCAGAGTCGGGACAGCTGGGAAGGAAGAGGCCTGGCAGCCTTGGGGAGGGGAGACTGTCATTCACAAACCCTTCCTACGGCACTGACACCACCCAGAAAGGAGGGGCTGCTCCGTAAATGTGATTAGAATCACTTGCCAACCTTCCCAGGTGAGTGGTATCATCCTCTTGGCACAGAAGACGAGACTTGAGCCTCAGGTAGGTGAAGGGATTTGCTCAAGGTCCCACAGCTAGGAAACTGCAGCGTCAGGGTGGGAACTGTCCTTCCCTGACACACACGTGCACACATGCATACACACACACACACACATAGCACCCTGTGGATCCAGGGAGACCCTCTCTTTGCTCTGGGGTCCTCAATGTGCTTCCCCCAGGTCCTCTGGGTTCTAGAATCCTCCCCCCAACCCCATCCTCATCACACCCACCCTGGCTGCCTCGGCCCAGACTCTCGCTCCTTCCTGTCTCCCTGGCCTGACCTGGTTCCATCTTCATTCTGCCTGAGTCTCTCAATCTGGCCTCCAGATGGGAGCCTGGGCCTCCTTGCAGAGCCTGCTGCCCTGGCCTGTGAGGATGGAGCCCCCCAAAGCAGTCCCCGTCTCCTGGAGACAGGAACGTGGGCTGAGGAGGAAGCAAAAGCTGGCTAGGCACCAACTATGTGCCAGACACGTTCTCAGACACCCTCACTCTGGTTCAATATTCTTTTAACCTGGAAGAACACTAGTTTTGTGGAATGCTATTAGGGGCTCCTTAATAAAAGAGTTCCACAGCCAAACACCTCTGGGAAACACTGGCTTAGACAGATCCTTTACTGCAGGATTCCTCAGAGCCTTTAATATGTTCTCGTGCCTTGCAAATCGCCAAAGAGAATTTCCCAATGTATTTGATTGCGGAACTATTTCTTTATAGCGTTTCAGGACTGGATTTCTCCTGAACCATCTCCGGGAAGAGCTGCTCCCCTGAATCCTCACCAGCCCTTCCTGGCATATAGTAGGTCTGTAGTTACCACTGGCTCCCTCCTTCTCTCCTGTCCTGAATCGGCTTCAGCAGCTGTGATGGGACCTGCTGTAGGGACCCCAGCCCTGGCTCTGAAATGGGGGCCCGGGGGGAGAAGGCTGGGATCTGGGAGGTGGGTGAACGCAGGCGGGGGCATGGGAGCGCCGTCTCTCCACAGAACGCAGGCCGACCTCACTCTCCTGCTGCCCCTCTGAAAAGCGCTTGTCCTGGTTCCAGCTCCACACCGTGCAGACTTCCTGTGCGGCCACGGGCTGGCACTGCTCCCACCTCCCCTTGTGCCTCAGTTCATTGGTCCAGCTCACAGATTGTATGACGTTTATCCTTCGCTTATTCATGTGACGGATATTTACTGAGGATCTATTTTATGTCAGGCAGCCTCTTTCCTAGCCCCTGTTTCCCAATACAGTCACTGTCTCTTCCCCTCTGTCTCCCACACTAGGGGCAGGTGAGATGGGGAACTCCCACGAGCCTCCATTCCCCAGGAGCCCCTGTCTGGGCGAGGTGCATAACAGCCACCCCCAGGAGCTCTGCCAGGGGCCCCTGGGACCCCACACCTCCACCTGGCGTTCAACTGGGCGGGGACTCCGTTCCCCAACTGCTGACTGTGTGCCTGGCCCCAAGCTGGGATGGGGCACGTGCCACATGGCTGACCCTTCCTGCCAGGCTGGAGGTGGGCCCTTACCTGTCCTGCGTCCCATGGGAGCCCACCTTCTCGTTCTTCATGCAGAAGTCGGGGGAGCTCTGCAGATAGACGAGCTCCGAGTCCTTCACAGGCCGGATGTCCAGGTCCTTGGGCACAAGGTGCTTGCGGGTGCCCATGGGTCGGTGCACCACCTTGGTGGCCGACAGGTAGCGGGTCTTGAGGTCGGCGGCCACATCCCGAAGCTCCTGCAGCCCCTTCCAGCAGGTGCGGATGGAGCAGGAGCCAGACACCCCGTGGCACTTACACTTCATTTCCAGAGAGGCACGCAGAGCCTGTAGACAGTGGAGGGCGTCGGGCTGGGCAGCCGCCGGAGCCCCCTCCCTGGCCTGCCCCCGGGCCCTGCCCCACCCTTCTGCCTTCCAGGGCTCTCAGGGAGTCACCACCTGCTCCGGGCCTCAAGTGACAGGGCTTTTTGCTCTAAAGCTGGGGGGTGTTGTGGATCCTTAGCTCCTCCTCCAACCTGGGGGGCAGCTGGGAGGGGCAGGAAGAGAGTGGCTTTTGCGGGGGTAACGGATGCCATTTATACACCTAGTGTACCAAGTGCTCTCACACTTAAAATGGCTTAATCATCACAGAAGCCCTTCTGGGGGATATCATTCATTTCCCCATTTAAAAAAGAGGAAATGAAGGCTCAGAGAGGCTGAGTCTCTTGCCCAAGGCTACACAGCTAGAAGATCTTGGGCTGGGATTTGAACCCAGGTCTGAGGGCAATTCCAAAAGCCATGGCTTTTCATCATTCTATGCTTTTTCTCTCTCACAAAATGCTCACTGATAAAAAAGGTGGCAGGGAGAAGAAAAGGAAGGGAGGGAGGGAAGAAGAGGCAAGAGGTGGGTGCTTGGGGGTGGGCCCCCTGGCCTGGCTGGCCTTCCCCTTTGCTGCCTGGTGCCGCGGCACCACTCAGCACCTGTCTTCACGTGTGCTGAGCGGGTGTGTAATTGCTACCTTGCAGAGTCACTGAAAGGATTCAACAAGATGACATATATGAAAAGAGTCTTGTGAACTACAAAAGTTAAATCAATATTTGGTTTTGAAAAATCAGTCTAAGTAAGAATTATGGTGGAGAGGGGAGGTCTGGGCTTGGGGCCTGGGGAGATACAGCCCTGGCTTTGGAAGTGACTCTGTGCCACTATCTTCCACAGGCCTGTTTCTCCCTGTGTACCTGAGGGGCATGAGTTGGACGCCTTCTGCAGGCCTTTCAGTTCTGCAGTCTAAGCCCCAACTCCTTGCACACAGGACTCAGACTCCTCTGCCCCCACCCCCCGCCTGCCCTGTGTACGCCACTGCAAGGGTTATGGGTCCCCTGGGCCTACCCCTGCATCAAAAAGATGGGGATACTGAGGCACACGGAGGGCAAGCACTTGCCCAAAATCATACAGGGAGTTAGTGAGGAAGCTGCTCAAGGTCCCAGGGCTCTCTACCCCTCACAGTGCCAGGAAGTGGGGAATGAGGGAGTCCACTTGGGTCTAGAGTCTGGAACTGTCTCAGCAAAGCCTGTGGAGAGCACATAATGAAGTGAACCCGACTGCAGGGCACATTCGGCCTCCCAAGGGCACAAGGTACTTCTGAGTCATCCAGGAAAGGTAAACCACATTCAGCTCTTCAGCTCAGATGGCGGGAAGGGGCCCAGGCTTCCTGAGGCCATGGTGCTGGCTCTGAACACGCTGTCATCTACCCTCCTGAGCCCTTGCAAATGGCCCCAGGGAGGCCAGCTCCTTGGCATCAGAGCCCCTGGGAAAGGGCTGATGTGCCTCTGATGCTGAGGACCCTGTTTGGACTGCACTGTGGGATGGGACGGCTGTACCCCTGGCAGCATGAGGCTCAGGCCTGGCCATGGGCAGGAGTGGGGCTGGGTTCTTGGGCAGGAGGCTGGGTGAAGGGCTCCCAGTGGGTTTCCAAGGGGGTGGGGGCAGCAGAGTTGGGAGGCAGGAGTTCTGGGTCCCTAGCCAGGTTCTGCTACAGATCCACAGGGTGGCTTGGCCTCAGTTTCCCCAACTGCCCAAAGATGGCCTGGATGTCCTAGAATCCTTACAAGAGGGAGACCAGAGAGAGAGGAAGGTGAGGACAAGGAAACCTCTAGACCTGGAGTCCTACAGACCTGGGCTCCACTGCACTGTACGTCCTTGGCCAAAAGCCACCTAAGCTCCTTCTGTCTCACGTGGTGCTTTTGCACGATGGGCCTAACGGGACTGCAGGGAAGAGGTCATGAGATGCCACCCACACCTGACACTCTGCCCCTCCGGGACCAGTTCCCCATCTGTAAGGAGGGGTAACAGTACCTCTTCACAGTGTGGTTTTGTGGACTACGGGAGAGAAAACTAATCAAGCACCCACCACAGTGTCTGGAACACCGATTGGTATAAAGTTGTTGTTTTTTTTTAATTTTCAAAAAATAAAAAGGTCCATTCATTCACTTATGCATTCATCCCAACCTCCTGTGGAATGAGGTGAGGAATTAATGCAACACTGATAATAACAGACATGGCGGGGAAACCGTGTTTAGGAGGTTGGGGTGGGTTTTGGAGCCGGGAGAGAGTCCCCATTAGATCCAAGGAGACAACCCTTTAGCAAGGGTCTGATGCTCCGCAGCCCTCTCCATGGTTCCTTCCACACCGGCCTTGGCCCAGAGCCCCAGAGGAAGAGCCTGAGGAATGTGACCAATGGGGACCAGAGAGCACCAACCCACCCCATTTTATAGATGGGAACAACTGAGGCCAGGGAGGAAGTGACTCGCCCAATGTCACACAGTGAGTTTAGAGCTCCTGACTCCCAGCTCAGAGCTCCTTGTGCTCCACCGACGTTCTCCAACCCAAATCCTGGTGGACCCCCTGGAGGAGGAGGAGCCAGGCAAGCCCCAAGCAGCTGGAGAGGGAAGAGCCAGGGGAGGCCAGAAGCACATCAGTGTGGGTGGATCAGGGCCCGTCCCCCCGCCACCCCTCCACTGGGGCACACTGGCGGCCCTTTTCCGGCCAATTGGCACAAGCACAACCATCTGGGGGGGGTGGGGGGTGGTTACCTGTCTCCCCACTTCACTGTTGTGTAGACGCATCAGTTTATTGGCTTGGGATCCTGTTTTTTTCACCTTCATAGGAGCATCGGAAAACTTGGCCCCCATGAGGAGCCCGTAGCTGAGGTTGTCCGCACATCCTCCCCAGCGGTTCCCGGGCCCGGGTGGCTCACCTGGGACGGGGCCGCAGGAGCAGCCGGGCAGGTCGCCGGAGGTGCAGGCCCGGGCGATGGCGTGGCTGATGGCGGCCGCCGACAGCGCATACACGAAGGCTGACTCCCGGGTCCCTGTAGGGAGGTGTGGGGTCAGCCGGGGCGGGCGACCCAGGGATAGGACCCTGCCCAGACCTGAGGGCCCCCACCTGCCTCTGCGGGGTCGGGCGGGGACAGGGGCAGCGAGCAGGTGGGGCAGGTGGAGGATGTCATGACGACCATTCATCTGTCAAGCCCCCATCCTCCCCCAAACGTACTAGCTGACCCCCACACTCTCTCACGGAGCACACAAAGCCAGCCCCCCAGGGCACACCCTCACTCACACGCTCACCATGCTGCACTTGCTCCCTGCTTGCCCTGCACCCAGCGTTAGGGGCTGCTTTTGGGAACAGAAGGCCCAGTCCCTGAGCTCCTCAAAGACCAGTGAGCAAAGAGCCTGCTGTGGGGTGAAATGTGTCCCCCTGAAAAGATATGGTCAAGTCCTGACCCCTGGTCCCTGTGAATGTGACCCTATTTAGGAATAGGGTCTTTGCAGGTGTAACTGACCTAAGATGAGGTCATTAGGTGGAGCAGAGTGTGCCCTAATGCGATGACTGGTGTCCTTATAGGAAGATGGAATTTTGGATACAGAGACAAAGAGGGAGGAGGCCACGTGACAGAGGCAGAGACTGAAGTGATGCAGCTACAAACCAAGGAACACCGAAGACCGTGGCAGCCCCCAGAAGCTAAGAAGAGGCAGGGACGAATCCTCCCCCAGTGGCTTCAGAGGGAGCTCTGCTGACACTTTGACTCTAACCTCAGACTTCCAGCCTCCAGCACCGTGAGACAATTCTTCTGTTGTCAGAAGCCCCCCAGTGCGTGGGGCTTTGTTAGGGCAGCCCTAGCAAACTAAGATGGAGCCCAACGTGCCTTGGCAGTGGGGTGTCCTGGCCTTGCGTCCAAGCAAGTTACCCCCCTTCTCAAGCCTCAGTATCCTTAACTGTAGAGTGGGAATGATAACACCTACCTCACAGGCTTGCTCTGGAGCTCAGATAATTCAGGAAGGAAGGAGGCTTTGTAAAGTGCTGCACAAACGTTAGCTGTCACCGTGCGGGGGAAAGATGAGATCCACTGGGGCATTCCTCCCCTTCAAAAGCCTCTCTATGATACATAGGACCCCCAAATCCACCCCCAGAAGCCACCTCCTCCAGGAAGTCTTCTCCACAGATCTTCTTTAGTCCCTACATCACTTTGTGCCTTTCCCAGCACCTTCAGCCGGGATGGTCTAGAATTAACTGCTCCACACCTGTCTGCCCTGAGGGCAGGCTCAGTCGCATTCTCATTACAGACCCCCCACCCCCAGAGCCTTCCTGCATCATTCATTCCTTTGTTCAGGCGTGAGGGGTCCATGTGCATTTGTACTGTCATTCAGGCTCCCCGCACTGGTATATTCATTCACTATATGTTCATTCGTTCATCAATTCACGCCCCAATACCCATGACCATGATTAATTCACCCACCCACCCATCCGTGTATCCATCCATCATCCAGCTATTCACTCATCCCCCCATCACACTTCCAGCCATCCATCCATGAATTCACCCACCTATCTAAACACACATATATTTATGCCTGAATTCATCCACCCCACCCCACCCGCATGCATTCCACAGGCCCTAGCAGCCTCCGCTGGCCCCCTACCTCTCTCCAGGTCAAGCAGGTAGTTGGGGGCGAGCTCGATGGAGGAGCAGTTCCAGCGCATGTCCGCGAAGGCCCGGCGGCAGGCCTTCATGACCTCGCGGGCGGCATGCACGATGGTGTGCATGAGCTCCAGGTTGCTGCGGCACAGCTGTACCTGCGCGGACACCAGGCCCTCCAGCTGCTTGCAGTGCTGCGTCTGGTTCAGTGCCAGGGCCGCCGGGGTCTTGGAGAGTGCCCTGCACACAGTCCAAAAGGCAGCAACCAATGGAAGGGAAGTCAGGGCCGTGAGGGGCCGTGCTGCTTCCACCCGCTGTACCGGCCCCAGCCTCTCCTCCACAGTCTTGGAGCCTTTGCAGGAAGGAGCTGGGAAACCAGGAGGCCAAGCACTGTCCCCAGCAGAGTAACAGCTCCCCCTCCCACCCCCGTGTGACCTTAGCCACATCACTGTCCTTTTTTGGGCCTTAGGCCCTCATTCATAACATAGGATCATGGCCCCCATCTTACCTAAGTTTTATTATAATTATACTTACAATAAACAGTTTTATAGTTCACAAAGCACTCATATCCACTGCCCTATTTAGTCCCACACAGCTGTGAATGATTACTCTTTATTCAACATTCATTCAACACTGAACATGCTAGACACTGTGCTAAGTGCTGGATTATTATAATCATCATCATCATAGTAATACATACTATTAGTTGACCATTTACTAGATGCACAGTGTGAGTTAGGAGCTTCCCATTATGGCTTCATTTAATTATTAAACCCATTTATTAGGCTGTAAAATCCCACATACATGCAAGAGATTCATTAAAAGATTAAAGAGCCACTCAGTTTGCTGATAAATTGGACTTAGCCATTAACTTGCTATGTGACTTTAGATAAATCACTGTCCCTCTCTGGGTCTCAGTGTCTATACCTCTAAACTGTATTTCCCAGAATGGGTTCCAGGGAGACACTCTGAAAAAAGGGATCCATGGTCAATCAAGCACAGTTGGGGAATGTGATATACTACATCCCCCCTTGAACAGTAGTAATGCACATTTCATTTTAAAGGCCCTGCAGCAAAGCAACAGGCTTGGTTTTGTTTAACTTCCAAGTCTGCTGAGCACAAAATCCTTTATTTGAGGAGCGCTGACCTCCTCCATGCTTTGGGAAATGCTGGCCTAGGGGGTCCCTATGACCTCTAGTGATGTTATAGGACCTAAGAGCTTCCAGATCCAGGTTCTGGGCACTAGGATTCCAAGACTCTAAGACCAGGGGTCGATCCTGCATTCAGCTTCCTCCCAGGCCTTCTCTGAGGAGCAGACTGCATCAGGCAGCCCCTCCTCTTAAGTGGAGGCTAAAGGGACCCCCACAGCCTTAAAGGGTTCCACATAGACCCACCCCCTACCCTAGGGCCAGCCGGTCCTCAGAAACCCAGCAGAGACCCTGGAGGGACAGGCGGCAAGAAGGGGCCAATCTTCAGGCCCAAGTGCTAGGTGCCCCACTTGCTGGGACCACAGCAGACATCACCCAGCATCAGGACCGAGACCTGGTGAGGCCAGCTCCTCGAGGCCCTGGCCTGAGATCCCAAGAGAGGCAGCCTGGTGCCAAAGAACAGCAAGGGCCTGGGAAGACTCCTGGCTCTGTCACCCCCACTCCCCTTGTGACCTGCAGCAAGTCAAGTAACCTCTCCTCTCCCATCAATCTCCCAGCATTGTCCTGAGGAATTAACTCAATGTGAGTCACATGCTCTGCCCAGGGCTGACATATCATGGTCAGGGCTCTGTGATTGAAGCTACTAGATTACTGCGTTGGTGGCCTTTTCCTACCTTAGGTTCCTGCACCCACTCAGTCAAGGCCAAGGGCTGCCATCTGACCTCAAGGCCCCTCAAAGCCTGGCCCTCCAGCCCTCTCTGGCCTCCCATCCTTGTCCCCCATGTGTCCTAATATCTGCCACAGCAGACTCCTGGCTTCTCTGACAGGGACTGCCTTACCACCACGCATATACCCAGGCTTTTCCTGGTGCCAGGAATGCCTTTCCCCTTGCTCCTGTACCTAAATGAATAAATGAACTTGATCTACTTGTGGAAGAAATATTTACTAAGCACCAACTCTTCCCAGACATAGATCCTTTCCTCAAGGAGCCCCTCGTCTAATGGCTTCACAGACCTATCACCAGTTATAAGGCAATGACCCAGACGTTCCAGTTCATGGGCTGGCCCAGGGAAGAGCTCAGGCTCTGGGCACCAGCTGTGTGAGCTGGGTAAGTTACCCAACCTCTCCGGGCCTCATGGTCTTCATCTGTTATAAGAAAATGATAAATGCTACTTCAAAAGGTGATGGCAAGACTTAAATAGATAATGGATGTAAAGCACTCGGGGCATTCATACATGGGATCCCTTGCTTGTTGCCACGTGAATCTTGGCCCAGAGGGAGTCAGAAGACCTGGGTTGTGGCTCAAGCTCTGGTCTCTATGTGCTGGGCAATCTTGGGTAAACTGCTGTCCCTCTCTGAGTATCAACTAAAAAATGGGGACTCCTGGAGGTCTTGTAGGGGCTGAATGAGTTAATATGTGCTACACTGAGTACAGATAGGTTAGTTTGCTTCCTGCTGCCTCTCTCTGCCATGCCCCACCCATGCTACACCTCCAAAATACAGAAATCATCCCCGAGGCCTGGGAAGCAGACCCAGGGCAAGTGGGCATGGCCTGGTGTCTGTGGTTGGAGTGGTACAACCCAGCCTGTCTGAGATTGACTGTTGGTATCTTGGGCCATCTTCCCTCACTGCGGCCCCTGGCCCACCCCTACCCCACCAAGGCATGAGCCAAGAAACCTCTGGTGTATCTGGATGCAGACCTCAGACATGGTTGCCTGACCCTGCCTATGACTGGAGAACCTGCTGCCTGAATTCCGGCAACACATACTGGAGGAGGGGTGACCACACAGGGACAGATATCATCCCCTCAGCCTGTTTCTTGGTTGTTACAGCCCCTCTGCCACCACCTAGCAAACACTGTCCACGCGCATGGACCCGCTGTCCCAGGTGGGCACAGCACTCCCCAGTTTACAGAGCCTCTCATTTCATCCCATTCTCACAATGCCTGAGGGGCCTGGGAGATTATCACCACCTTTGTACAGAGGAGGACGCTGAGGCACTCCAGTGCCCGGGCGCTCGGCCTCCTCTGGACACCATCCTCCCTCAAACCTGGCCTCACTTTACCAGGTCCCCTCTCTGCTGGGCTTGGGGCCGTCCACGCTCAGCCTGTCCTGAGCCTGCTCTGCCCAGCACCCTTGCCCGGCTTTCATCCTTCCCCTCTGAGCCACTTTTCTCTTTCACAACAGGAAGGATTACAGGAGATACACGAGAAAACACCCAGCACGGTACCTGGCACACAGCAGGCACTCATGCAGGGTGGCTGCCTTCCAGGTCCTTCCCCTGGGCTCCTGCTCAGAAAGTGGATAATGTAAGTTGAGAGTTTTCCTGGGGAGCTCAGGTTGCAGCTCCCGAGGAGGGGTCCTCTGGGATCCTGGGGTCTGAGGACCCTGGGCTACTCTGGGTCAGTCTGTCCATCTCTTAAGTCATTAAGCATCCACCTCCGCAGCTGGTGGTGAGAGAGGTTCGATGAGGGAAACCCAGTGAGGATGCTTCCAGATGAGGCACAGACTGCCCAGGTGGGCAGAGGACAAACGGGAAGCATTCTGGAGGTCCCGGGTGGGCACGGGGCTGCGGAGAGAGCGGCTGGGACAGAGCGGCCCGCTGCGGCGTGCTGGGGGAGGCCTGCTCGCAGGAGCGTGCAGACTGGGAGATCAGGAGGCGGGAGGCAGCGGATTCCACTCCCGAGGAGGGCGATGCGGTCATCTGGTAATTAGTGGTAATGACCGTTTCTAACTAAGGCCCCCTTGGGAAGGTAATCAAGGATTAGGGTGAGAGGCGGGGGAGTTACCCGTCTGGACATCTTGTCCAGCTTGCCTCACTGCAGCACACCCCTAATTGAAAACATTTTGGTTTATCTGGGGGTGGGTGCATGGGGGAGAGGGTGGAAGAGAGGACAGGAGGGAACAGAGAGTTCACGGGCAAGGCCTATGCCCAGGGTGCCGCTGGGATGGCCGAGGTCTCTCTCATTCAGGAGTTGGGGTTCTCCTGGGAATGGCGGGGGTGGGGGAGGCACAGAGACCTGGGTTTCAGCTCCAGCTCAGCATGTCTAACGTTCCACCTTGGGCAAGTCACTGCCCCTTGCCGGGCCTCAGTGTCCCCACCCCACTGTGGAAGTGGGGACACTGAGGCCTAGAGAAGGGCAGGTCTTGTCCCGACCTGTACACAGCCAGCAAATCAGAGGCAGAGCCAAGCTAGAACCCAGGACTCCTAATCACAGGCTAGGGCTCTTTCACTCCCATTGTAGATATGAGGAAACTGAGGCTCAGAGAGGCTAACATGATTGATTTGCCTGAAGCCTGGCTCATGGCTAGTGAACTGGCAGAGCTCAGACTGGGACCCAGGCCTCCCAACTCAGGTCTGGTGCTCCTCCCAGCCTCTCTGCGGCTGCTGTGTCCCTTCTGAGTCTCTTAGGACTCTTCCTCAAGAGGCCCAGACCCGGAGTAAGCAGCAGGCTTGGGGCTGCCCGGGGTGGGTGGAGTGGCCTTTATGGGTCCTCCCAGCCACCCTGGGCCTTCCCCTCACTGGGCAACCCCAGTGGTTCACAGAAGGCTGGAACCACCCTCCCTACCCACCACAGGGCAGCCAGAAAAGAATGTCCCCACACTTCTGGTCTGAGTCTCCCAGCACCCAGTTTGGGTGGGAGGTGAGGTAGGGAGGGGTCCTCCAGGTTATTTCTGATCAGGTGCTTCCACCCCTTCTCCCTTACCCCCTACCGCACAGAAAGCCCAAGCTGAGTCCCAGGTCCCCAGTGGGTGGGCAATCTGGGTCACTCAGCCACGTTTACTTTCATTTCCCATGTCAAGTGTCCCTTTCCTCTTCAGCTCACTTTCCAAAGCCCAGGGCAGCAGGGTCCTCTGGGACATCCCCAGGACAGCTGAGTCTCCTGGATGAGTCCCCAGCTTCCCATCCCCACCGTACCCTTCCCTGTTCCCAACTGTCCTGTGGCTCCCTGTGACCAAGAGGCCCCAGAGCCACTCAACTTAACTCCAACTCCTGCCTCTGCTGCCTACTAGCTGTAACACCCAGTTCGTTAAAGACCCACTGAGCCTCCACTTCCTCTTCTGATTAATGAGGGTGATGGCAGAACCCACCTCACATGGTGGTTGGGAGATTTAAATGAAACAACATACATCAAGCACTTACAACAGTGCCAAGGCCACATATATATACAGACAGACACACAGACACACAGACAGACAGACACACACACACACACACACACACACACACACACAGAGTTGTTATTCTTAAACTCCACTCCTTCTCCTGCTTCCCCCTCTATCTTCAGCTCCAGCAAGAGTTTAACCACTATCAAAGAGGTTTGGCTTCATGGAGCCTGTCTGCCTGGCTTCTCATCCCACACCCACCATTAATTAACTAGCTGTGTGACCTTGGGCCAGTTACTTAACCTCTCTGTACCTTAGTTTCCTCATTTGTAAAATGGTAGTGACAAGAATGTCACCTACTTCATAGGCGTGTTATCAAAGTTAAATGTCTAAAGCTCTGGGGATTTACTAGTAAGCTCCTGTAATTCCTGGCTTCTCTGTTTCCCCACACACATCGTCCTACCCCTGCTGTTCCTTTGGCCTAGGATGCCTGCTTTGCATTCCATCCACAGCCATCGAAATCCTATCTATCCTTTGAAGCCAGACTCAGAGTCACCTCCCTTATGTGGGGCTAACCACACCTCCTCTGGGCTCCCATGCTCCCTCTCCTAGGACACAGCCCAAAGTCCACTTGGTACGTTTTATATGTCTGTCTCCCTCAACAGGCTGGGAGCTCTTTTAAGGCAGACACTGAGTTGTACTCATTTTTTGTGGCAGCCTGGGCTATGCAGTGGAGACAGCATGGATGTTGGACTGAACTAACCATCTATTTCAGACCCTACCCAGCCACGTACCAGCTTGGGGGCCTGTAGAAGTCACACATTTCTCAGAGCCTTGGCGTTCCCACTGTGGTGTGGGAATTATAGCAGTGTCCCCCAGAACCCTCTAGGGCCGAGCCCAGTTCTTGGCCTCTGATGCTCCTTGGGCCCTTTAACAAAGCCCTTCCCTCTCTGGACCTCAGTTTCCTTATCTGTAAAAGGTTGGTGGTGAGTGAGGAGGGCTTTTGGGGCTCCCTGATTAGAGGTTCTCACCAGCTGCGACAGTGCCAGGTACCAGCAGTAGAAGGAAAGTGGCTGATTTCTCATAAAAGTAGTCAGGAGCGGCTGAGAAGAGCCGGTGCCCCCAGGCTGGGAAGCTGCTAAGCTCAGGCTACTCCTTGCAAACAAGAAATGCAAGAAGATGGGGTTCCCCTCTCAGGAGAATTAATGGATAACTAAGCCCCAGAAGGGGTAGGGCTGGTGACCTCGAGACTGTTTGCCGGTGGCCCAGCCACTATTGCCCCGTCTTCCAGCTAATCCACGAACTGTCCTCGCAGCCCTTCCCCAGCCCATAGTCTGTCCCATGGCTGTCTTATCTGCATGGCTCCCCGCCCCCGACCTGGAACTCTAGACTGTGTCCTGTCCTGGACTTTTCCACCGCTCTGGGAGTTCCTCCACCCAAAGTGCCCTTCTCTCACTGCCCCCACCCACCAAACTCCCAGAGACTCCTCAGGCCCATCCTAGGAGCACCACCAACGAAAAATCGACCTAGGGTCCTAGGGATGTGCCCCCCACCAGGTGATCTCCTCTCCTCTGGGCTCCCACAACACCGCCCTGGGCTCTCCTGGGGCACTTGGAGTTATTTACAGCCTGGGCTTATCTCTTCCAGACCAGAGGGCAGCTCCTCCAGGAAGGGGCTGGCTTTTACTCCTTTCTCCCTGCGCTCCCTGCACACAGCCCAGCACAGAGCAGGCACTCCCTTCTGCTGGATGGAAAGGAGACTCTCCCACTTACCCCTCCATTAATAATTTCTATCTAAAGGACTACCCTTCAGCATCTGACAGTTTACGGGGTTCTTTCATAAGCCGCTTCTCATCTTACCCTCCTTTGACAGAGGAGGACTCTGAGGCTCCCAAGAGGCTGAGTGACACTTCCCCAAGGTCACCCAGGTGGAGGGGTCTGGACTGTTTGAGAACCTCCAGCTAGGGTCAGGAGACTGTCAAGGAACATAATATTGAGCAGGCCTTGTGTGCAGGGCGCAACCCTCTAGATTGGGCCCCTTGACCACGGTCTTTTTCCATCTGTCCCTGTGGAGGTCTTGCGCGACCCTTGGCCGCACGGAACAGGGCAATTCCATCGTCCTCCATGCCCTGTCTTGCTCCTCCCGCAGGTAAGGACAATATTTAACGGAGGAGGAAAAGGAGGCTTAAAAAGGGTGACTTGCCCACGACCCCCAGGCAACTTCTGCTCCCGGGTCTTGGGCACGCTGGCCCGATCCAGGGGGCCCCTTAAGGCTCTCCACCTCCCCCAACCGCCGGTCCCAGGGCCCACGTGCGTTTCCGCGGGTCCCTACTTACAGCCACTTGATGCCATAGCACACACTGGTCTGGAGCGCCAGGGCGAAGAGCAGCGCCTGGCAGACCTGCGGCCGCGCCCTCATCCTCGCGCGGCTGGCGCGCCGGGGGGTCGCACCCTGGGGAAGCCGCGCCGAAGTACCGCCGCACGCCCTGCCGCCGTCGCTCCTCCTGCGCACACGCCGCCTGCAGTCGGGGAGAGCGGAGGCAGCGGGTTAAGGCTGCGCGCGGGGCGGGGGCCACGCCGGGGGGGGGGGCGTTTTATTCAAATTACAAAGGAGGGGTCGGGGCCCGGGGAGGCCGGGCGCGCGGCGGGCGTCGCCTCCCGCCCCGCACAGCCCGGGACGCGGCCGGCGTCTGGCTCGAATTAAACGCCTCCGGAGCGCGGCAGAGGGCTTGTCCACTTAGTGCGGCCCCGGCGGGAAGGGAAGAGGGTGACAGGACCAGAAACTCCGGAGAGACCAGGCAGAGAGACAGCAAGAGGGAGAGAGACCCTCAGAGAGCGAGGCTGAAAGACATTTGGCAGAGGCAGAAGCCCGGATAGGCACACAGTTCTCGAGAGGGACGGAAAGAAGACGAAGGGGGTCGAGGGCGGAGACCGCGGGCGGGCGAGGGGAGGAGCACATTCGGGGCCCAGGATCTGAGTACTCATCTCCGCAATATTAATTGTTAGTTATTATGGGCCTGGCCATTCTCCTTCCCTGCTGGGCCTCGTTTTACCCCCTCCGTAAACTGGGGACACAATTGTGATTCAAATTGCGATTAGGACATAATTCACCTTTTAAAAAGAGCATTCACCTAACGCGATCGCGTTTTTTCCTCCCAGCAACCCTGGGAGATAGATACTATCACTGCCCCCATCACACAGATGAAAAAACTGAGGCGCGGAGATGTGAACTAGGTTTGTTCGGCCAGCGAGCGGCAGGTCCATGACCCGTGTTTTACTCGCATGTTTACCCGGGGTCCGGTGAGATCATGGACCGTGAGATGACAGGGAAATGGGGGCTGGCTCTGGGCATCAGTTTCTCAGCCTGTGAAGGGGAGGATGAGAAATGGGATGGCAAAGGTCTTTGTACAGTGAAGGCTGTTCAGGGTCCTGAGTCTCTGAGTCCCTCTAGCGGTGCCCTTCTGGAGGGTCGGATGGTGCCCAGGCCGGAGCCGAGGCTGGGCAGCCTGGCCTTGGCTAAGCTGGGAAGCTCACGGGGCCGGCGCGCTGCCGCCTCAGGCCGCCAGGCGGCGTCCTGGGGCCGTGGAGTAGCCCTTACCCCACCCGCAGGCCGCAGAGTCGCTTTCTCCGGCTTTTTTCTTTTTCTCCTTTTTTTCGCCCTCTTCATTTCACATCCTTAATTCCCTTCCCAGCTTCTTACAAATTTACCAACAACTGGCGTTCTCCCGGAGGCAAACACAGCCTCAGCCCCTCTACCCTGGGGAGGAGCAGACAAAGGGATTCCTTTCTAAAGGGTTTGTGGAGTTGGAAAAAGGAGGCGCCTTAGTGGGGTCGCTTGAGCGAGAAAGAGGGGGTGTTCCCATCTGGCTGTGTGACCTTGGGCAAGCCTTCCACCACCCCAGCCTCAGTTTCCCCTTCTATGAAAACAAGGGACTGTACTTCACAGTAGCCTACGGGTCTTCTGAGCTCCCCTCTGCCTAAGTTTCCACTATTACGTCTACCTGCGTAGTGTGTTCATGTACGAGTGCGCCTTAAGCGCGCGCGCGCGCGCGCGCACACACACACACACACACACATACACACACACATACACATTTTAAATCCCACTGTTTCCTGGAGCCTTCGGCATGACCCAGAGCAAGGCACGGAGAAAACTCTGAATTACATTTTCTTTCTCCTCCGCAGAGTCCCCCAGCTGGGCGCCTAAAACCGTGGCGCTCGCTACAAACTTTGCCGAATTATGGCACGGGGGCGGGGAGGCGGGGGTTGGTGTTTCAGCTGGGCTCGCAGTCTAACTGTGCCCACTCTTCCCACCCAGCCTGTATCCAAACCTTTTGTCTTACTGGCCCTGAAAGTTACCATGCTCCTGAGAACGAGAAAAATATCGGCTGGATATGGGGCGGGGGGCGGGAAAGGATTAAAAACTCCAGCCACTATCTCTCCTCGCCCCCACGCCCTCCCAAAGTGTGGGCTCCCCCCTAAGGCGCCCAGCATTCCAGGGTAGGGAGGAGGAAGGGCTGCACTCGGAGAGAGGAGAGCTCAGACTCACAGCAGGGGATTCGTGTCCAGCCCAACTCGCCCAGAGAGAGGAGAGGCGCACGGGGACCCAGGCGTCCAAGCTACTCCCGGCTCTTTCGTAGCGGCTCCGGTAGTCTCGGGCTTCTCCCTTCGCTGTCCCAGCACGTCGCTGGGGGAGGCGGCTCCTGGCCTGGGCCTCTGGGTTCTGACAGGTTATTCCTGTCCAGTGTCAGAGTGTCTAGGACAGCCGCGCGGGCCGCTGGGTCACCCTCAGCCTGCGCCTCGCGGGTCAGGGAGCCCTCGCCTCCCTGAGCCCCGGCCCGCCAGGGGGCGCTAAACCGGGGTTCGAGGTGGGATACGCAGCAGCCTCCGGCGCCCTGGGACCTTGGGCAAGTCCCCTCCTCTTCCTGGACCCCCGTGTCCTCCCTCTGGGGATGGTATGAGGTGTAAAGCAAGTGGCTTCTCAATTCTGGTCTCTCTATAAGACATCCACTTGCCGTGGTCAGCCCCCAACTGCCGACCCCTTGCTTCGGGCCCGGCTCGGAACCTCCCTTGGGGTCAGGCGAGTAGTGGGCCCGCGTCAAAGCACAGTGTCTTTGGAGAGATAAGCGGTCCCTTCCTCCCCCCGCTGGGGATAAAGTTCAAGCTACCTCGCTTGCAGCGGGCGAGAGAGGAAACCTCTGGTGCACACTCTGGGCACCGCGAGCGCAGTAGCCACGGCCCGGCTCTAACAGGTGGTTGTAAGGCTTGGGCTCTGGAAGGCCCTGGAAACCCCGCTGCCAGGGCGGCTGCCCCTCTGAGGCAAAGCCGGCGGAGACACGCCGAGCTTCCCCTTCCTGGATGAGCCTGCGCTGGGCCGGGAGCCGGCACCGCGCGACGGCGCTGAGTGTCCCCGCCGCGCGCCGGCCCTGAAGCCTCCGGGTGCGCAGCTCGCAGAGCCGACCCGGAGAACCGGTGACGCCGAGCAACTGCTTCAAGATTACCTGCGACGCCAAACGAGGAGGGGCCGCAACCGGGCTTTGACCTTGGCCGCGAGTCTTTTGAGATGTGTCTGCTGGGCTGCGGACGATGCGCCGGTGGCCCGCGAGACGGATTATTTTGGAAGTGGGAAGGGGTGGGGTAACTCGGAGCACCTCCCACTACCCCCTCTGGGCCCGACCCCGAGCCCCTAAGGACCGTGAGGGTCATGGAGGCACCTCAGCTCCGAGAGTTGGGAGGTGTGGGGCTCGTGCGCGAGCTCAGCCAGATGTTCGGGGCTGCTCCAGATGTGCCTCGGGGCCGGGACAGGACTTTCCTCCTCCCCACCCCCCAGCCTGGAGCTCAGGTCTGTAAACAAACTCTCGGTTCTCCCCCTTATCCCGCCGCTTCTGGGAGCAGGTCTCAAAGCGAGGCATCCGCCCCGGTCCCCCAATTTAGTAGGAGCTGCCGTAGTTCTCTGCCTTTTGCCGCCCTCTCCTGCCCCGCCACCACACACCCTCTGCCACAGGATCCAAGTCCCCCACCCCCGGGATGGCTCGGGCATGACCTCATCCGTGGGCTGACTGGGAGGGAGAGGGTCGAATAGGGGGGAACAGGGCCGGGAAGGCTCGAGGCAGGCCGCGGGAACTGCGCAGCCCACCTCCACCGTTCATCCGCTTAAAGCCCGCGCCCCCAGCCCCCGGCGGCTGCGCTCTGTGAGGGGAATGCCTGGGAGAGCTGCGGAGGAGAGGTATGGAGAAGGTCTTGCTTTGCTTACCGGGAGCGGTTGCCCAACGGAGTCACGCTTTCCCCCTCGGACTCTCTAGCCCAGCGCCCTGACAAGTCCCCGTTGAGAGCCCGCCCGCTGCCCGCGGCCACTGCTCACCTCCTAGGGCGCTCGCCTGGCCGGGTGGGCGGGGGAGCGGCGAGCGCAGCCCCCGGCGGACGCGGGAGCTCTCCGGGCTGGGCAGGCGGCGGGCGTCCTCTTCGCGAGCTGCCAGAGAAGCACGCCCGGGCTCCCGGAGGGCAGAGGCCTGCTGGGGTCCCGCGGGGACTGGGGTGCACACTCAGGCTGCTCTGGAGGGCGCTCGGCTCCCGGGGCCTGCGCTCGCCCGCTCGCCGGAGCTCTCTGCCTCACCCGGCACGGTCTCTGGTGCTGGCCGCCTGAACTGCTTTATAAGGCACGGGCAGCTGCTTTGATCCGCCCACGTCAGCGCGCCGAAGCCCCACCGGGTGGCTCGCGCGAGGGCCGGGGGCGGGGTCCCCGCGGATGCCACGCACCCGCGGCGCCGGCGGCACGAGAGGACGTCGCACCCTGTTGAGTTACAAAGAGGAGACTTACTAACTATAACTATATAGCCGGTGTGTACTGAGCGTGTGGGCTGTGAGCCTACGGCGCCCCTGGGGCTCTCGGGGGCCCAGGTGGGGAAGGTTTCTAAACCTCGCAGCAAGCCCCGCGAGGATCCTCAACCCCGTCTGGTTTGACAGAGGAGGAAGCCACAGCTCAGAGGGAAGTCGGCCTTAGGTCTCATTCTGGAGCCCGGGGAATCACTAGGTGTTGGTCTTGCAGCTCGGTTATTATAAGCATTGTGCGTCCTGAGAGCTGCCTTGGCATCCCAGTCCGACCTTCGACGGGTCACCTCTCCAGACCTCTGGTTCCAATTCCGGGAACTCTCAGCAAAGAAAGGAGGTGCGAGGGCTCTGCACTGTGAGGCGGCTATAAACCTTAGGCACCAAGGAGGCAGGGGTCCCATCTATGGGATGACCATTGCGGAGTCTTCTGGCACCTTGTCCGGGTCCCTAGGGGACCACCAGCTGAGGACCAGGTTTCAGAAGCTAAAGCACACTAAGGTGCTTCTTGTGCGGTGTAGACCTAGCCTGGGACTGGGGCTGGGGCTGTGTTTCTGGGGCAACTTCCCTGGGACCAGTTGAGTGCCCATACCTCCCACGCCCACCTTGGCCCTTCCTGGCTGACAATACTCCCCTCCCGTTTCTAACTGCTGAGTCAGGTGCTGTGGTTTCCTTGACTTCTGTCTTCCCCACACCCCACCCCAGGAGCCTCAATCCCAAGAATAATCTAGTTCATTAGCAGAAGGGAAAACAGATTTAATGAAAAGAGGCTTCTTTCAGGTCCCCCCAAAACACCCTAACTCTTTTCCCTGTTCTTTGCAGCTGCCTGTGAAGTGGCACCCATAGGCTGTCCTAACCTGGCTACAGATGCCTTCACATACATCACACACATCTGAGCCCAAAGAACCCACCGCAGGCTCTCAGCCATGCAAGTGCCAAGCAGCCAGTTCCCCTTGCACACAGGACTGGGACTTATCACCCCAAAAATGGTCACAAACACATTCAGGAGAAACTTGGACATACCACTTGCCCACATGCACATACAAGTTAAATGGCCATACACATCTAGATGAGGCTGAACATGTAGACTTTCCCCATCCAGTTCATGCACAGACACACCTGTTTCCATGCACACAGTGAGGACACACAGCTTCCAAGCAACACCAGTGCACATATACTCCTGCTTATAGTCGCAGAAATGTCCTTGCGAACACATGTTGGGACACCCTTATCTCTTCTTCCAGAGCCTTGGAGTCAATCCCATTATAAATGCCATGGGAAGGTAGTGGGGCTTTGGGTGGGGTGTGGAATACACTGCTGCCCCACCTAAGAGGCTACCGACGGGGGTCAAAAGAGTGTCCTTAGCTCTCCCATTCCAAGGCACTCTGGCCACCACAGTCAGAGCTGTTCCAGGTGACTTCTGTCCAGTTGGGATGCATTGTCCTCTGGGTCTAGCCCTTTGCTCATTTCAGAGCTAAATCGGTTGCTTCCAAATATTTGCACAAGCAGTCTTTCAGCCAGAAATCTTCTGGCTCCCAGCTAGAGTAGGTACGGAAAGCAATTTGGAGTCACGTAGGCTTGGGTTCCACTGTTGATTGTGCCCAATTTTATTTTTAGCTGTGTGATCGTGAGCAAGTTGCTTAAACTCCCTGAACGTTAATTTCCTCATCTATAAAATGGGAAGACTACGGTCCCATCAAATCCTCTATATTTTCCAGGATGAGGATTAGTACCCCATTTCATAGATGTAGAAGTTGAGGCTCAAAACGGAGGTGCTGGGCTTCCCTGGTGGCGCAGTGGTTGAGAATCCGCCTGCCGATGCAGGGGACACGGGTTCGTGCCCCGGTCCGGGAGGATCCCACATGCCGCGGAGCAACTAAGCCCGTGAGCCATGGCCGCTGAGCCTGTGCGTCCGGAGCCTGTGCTCCGCAACGGGAGAGGCCACAACAGTGAGAGGCCCGCATACCGCAAAAAAAAAAAAAAAAAAAAAAAAAAAAAAAAAAAAAAAAAAACGGAGGTGCTGGCAAGGGTTGGAGCTAATATTTGAACCCAGATCTCTAGGGCTCAGAGTGCACTATAGCTAGTGGCCCCCATTGAAACAGATGGCAGGAGGATGGTGACTTTGCATTTTCTGGAAAGGAGGTTGAGGGAGGCCAGGAGAAGATCCCAGGTCTCTTGAAGCCCAGCCCTGAGGCCTCTGGGACCCTCCCAGCTACTCAGCTCTGTCTTGTGACTCAAGATCTAGGCATCAGCTAGGACTGGGACCCCTGCCCTGGATGGGGAGGTGGGGGAGAGGGGTGAGCCTGAGGAAGTGGTGGCAAAACCTTGAATTGAGAGTCGAGGGAGACCTGGGCAAGGGTCTGCTCCTCCCTGCACCCCAGTCTCCCCACTTGCATAAGGAGGAGTACTTTACCACCTCAGACATTCTGGGATTCTCTGAGACACTTGGGAGAAGGATTTTTCTCATCTTTAGAACCAACTGATCTTCTCTCCTTCTTCTTCCTCCTGCCTCCTTCTGTCAGGAGCATCCTCAAGGGCTACTGTGTGTCAGGCACGTGCTGGCCGCCTGGGCACGAGCTCCCCTTCAGAGGGTAGGAGGCTCTGAGGTGGGCAGGATGGGCCAGCTCTTGGCTGCTGCTGCTGTAGATGTTAGTACAGTTTCCTTGTCCTCAGTTACCCCACTGAGTCTGGTCATCTGATCGCCCAGACGTGCTGGGGACTTCCTGTCAGCAGGCTTCTCAGCCCCTGTCTGACTGCCATTGGTACACACCTTTCCAACACCCACCCCTGTGCACACCCCACCCAGGGGGGCACCCAGGAAGGGACATGGCAGTAGGGGAAGCCACAATTCCATTTCCCATGCTGACCTCTATTGACTCCTCCACCCACCTCAGCTTCCCTCCCTTGGGTCCAAGGCCTTGGTGGAGATGGGTGGGAGCAAATCGGCTATTTCCAGGAGCCCTGGATGGGGGAATGGGTGACCTGGTTACAGTCCTTAGCGCCATCAGTGGTTGGCTGTGTGACAGCAGATAATTATTTTGCCCTCTCTGAGCCTGTCAGCCCAACTGTAAGTGAGGGAGTTGAACTAGATAGCCTCCAAGGGCTTTTTCAGCTCCAGAACCCACGTCTTGGTTCCCCTGACTCTTACCTTTGTTTTAGGATGAACTGTGAACATGGTAGAAACAATGAGACCAAAGGGTGCTGTTTCCAGCAACAGGGTATTTTTTAGAAAGGCCTTCCTGGGAAAGCAGGTCAACAGTGGGACTGGGCAGAGTAGCCCAGCCCAGGGGTCCCCTGCTTCAGGGGTCGGCAAGCCCTGTGAGGCCATATCCTCCAGGCAAGCAGGGGAGGGGGATCAAATAGTAACAGGCGTGTCATCAGACACCTGGCCTGGCTCTCGATTTTCCTCCTGCACTTACTGTGTTGTGACCCTGGACAAGTCACTCAGCCTCTGTGATCCTTGGTTTCCCCATCTGCAAAATGGGAAAACCATTAAACCACTCCCTCCCAAGGTTCCTGGGAGATAACATCGCACACCTACTGTGTGCCGGGCAGTTCTGCACCTGTGGGCGAGGCAGGCATTGCTTCGCGACTGAGCAGTCTGAGCCCAGGCCTGTCCAGTCATTTATGCCAGGTTTGCAAACCCAGGCCTGTGGGCCCCTGAGCCTGTGCCCACTGCTCGGGAAAGGATATCCTCCTCCTCCTCCTCAGTCACCTCGAGGGAGGGGTTGTTCTTTTACAAGGCTCAGGGAGCAGGCTTGGGGGGTGGCCAGGGTCACGCGGCAGGTTTCCATCCTGGGTGCAGGTAGCAGCACACCACCCGTCACATCTACTGATGGTGTTACTTCTGAAAGGCTGCTTCCAGCTCTCCATTGTTTAATCACAGTGGCAGCTGCTCAGGAGACAGTGTTTGTGTTTCTCAGGCTTCTTTCAACTCCAAGAGAGAAACCAACCCCAACCAGCTTCAACCTAAGAGAAACCGATTGGTTCGTTCCCCTGGAGGAGAAATTGGGGTGCTGGGGATGTGAAGGGGGAGCTGTACTCCCCGGGAACAGTGGGCCACCCCCATGCCCACAACATGCTATCTGCAACTCATTTCTAACTCTCGCTGCTCTCTTTGAGGTGATGTAGGCCTCATACCTTCCCCCTGCTATGTAGCCACCAACAGCCCTAGTTCCTTATTCCAGGCAAATGAGAGCTTCTGTCTCCCTGGGCCTCTGTATCAGTCCCAGGGAAGGTGGCTGATTGGCTGGGTTGAATCATGTGCCTCCCCTTGATCAACAGCTGCTGTCGCCATGGGAGGGGCCCTGCGAATGGCGGGGACAGTGCTGCCCCCAGAATGAGAGGAATGGGAAGCAGTGGGCACCAGGGCACCTGTGTCTAGGTTGGCAGTGCCTTTCCAGTTGGGCATCCCCATCTTTGGTATGAGTACAAGTCAGTGTTTCTGCACTTTGGTCTCACCCTGCACATCCATAGGGCCAGAGACCCTCCACACTCAGTGCCCCTGTGGCACATAGAGAGAAGCTGAGGCTGAGAGAGGACAGCCATTTGTCTCACATCACTCTGTCGCTGGTGCAGGAGACAAGAAATATTGGGTCTCCCGACACCCGGCCCATAAGCCATGCATTGTCACTGGCCCGAACTCTTTCTGGACATGCCAGTGAGGTTGGTTTTGAATGACACCAATTCCTCTCATCCCAGGACACACACACCCCTTTGAAATGTGACTCCATGCAGAGGTGAAGGGTATTTCTCCACCCCTTGATCTGCGCTGGTCTCATGACTTGCCGATCTCCTTGAGTCTATGTGGCATGTGACAGAAGTGATGCTATGCGTGTTCTGGAGCCCAGGCTTCAGGGGCCCTGCAGCTTCTGCTCTCACCCCCATGGAGCCCAGCTCAGCCACCCCCAGAAGCCCAGACTGGACTGTAAATGCAGAGAGAGGCCCTGACGCCACGTGGAGAGGGCCCAGCCGGCCCAGCAGAACCCAGCCCTGGCTGACCCACCAGCCAAGTGCAGCCTCACAAGGGAGCCCACAGTGAGATGGGCAGATCTGCCCTGTCAGCCCATAGAATCAGGAGAAGCAATCAATTGTTCTTTTTGGCCACTAAATTTTGACATAGTTTGTTATGTAGCAAGAGATAACTTAAGCAGCCGGGCTTATATAGTGAAAAGATGGAAAATATGCATTTGTCTAAGGTGACTTCAGAATCTCAGAGTTGGGCCACTCACCCTCTTAGATCCCTGAATCCCTGAGTTCTGGCCACTGCAGCCTCTGTAAGTGTCTCCACTGCTCTGGGAGCAGCATCAGTCAGCCACCAGCTCTGTTTTGCCCATGCTGCATCCCTGGTACTCCACCACGGCCAGTGAACACTGGTTCTTCCAAAATTGCCAAAGGAGGGCTTCCCTGGTGGCGCAGTGGTTGAGAGTCCACCTGCCGATGCAGGGGACATGGGTTCGTGCCCCGGTCTGGGAAGATCCCACATGCCGCGGAGCGGCTGGGCCCGTGAGCCATGGCCGCTGAGCCTGCACGTCCGGAGCCTGTGCTCCGCAACCGGAGAGGCCACAACAGTGAGAGGCCCGCGTACTGCAAAAAAAAAAAAAAATCACAAAATTGCCAAAGGAGTGAGTGACTCCCTCACTCAGCCTCTGCTTGCATACCCCCAGGGAAAGGAGCTCCCTCCCTCCAGGGCAGCCTCTTCCATTATGAGATGACTCTACCTGGGAGAAGGTCCTCCTTCATCTAGGGGAGAGATCTATGACTCCTCCCACGGTCCTGGCTCTCTCCCTGGGTCCCCTCTTCTACATGACAGGCTCGGGTACTTCACTTTGGTCCCTGGAATTTGCAAAGAAGCACAACCTCCCTTAATAGCAAGTATTTTCATGTACATGGGACCCTGGCCACAACTGTAACTTTGAGGGAGGTGTTTCCACCAGGGTCTAAAACAAGCATGGGTTCTGGGAGCCCACAGTTTGGGGTTTCGACCCCTACCCCACCTCTGTATGGCCTTGGAAAAGATGATTCCTTTCTCTGAGCCTCAGTTTTCTCATCTGGAAAATCGGAGTAGTGAGATTTACCACCTAGGGTTGCTGTGGAGCTTAAGGAGATGATATATGTAAAATGCTCTGCATGTAATCAGTCCTTGATAAAGGTTAGTTCCTTTTCTGCCAGGTACATAAACAGTTCCAGATGGGAGCTGATCTGTACTTAACATTCATGTCTATATAAATAATGTGCAGGTGGGGGAGGAATTGTCAGGTGGCCGGGGATGGGGGAGGGCCTTCTCAGCAGCAGGAACAGATTGAGCAAAGACAAGAGGGAGAAGTTTGGTTTCAGGGAAGGGTAAGTGGGGGGGGGACTCCATGCTGCTGGCATCAAGGGCGACAGGAGGGAAAAATGACTGGGGAGGAGACAGGTCCATTCCCGGAAGGGCCCCAAATGCTGGGCTAAAGGGCATGGGCTTTGCCAAGGGGGCCTGGAGGAGGTCTGGAGCTGGGAGGGTGAGGTCAGGTGTGGGATTCAATCTGGGCTGCTCTGGGGGTGGATCGGGAGGGGAGGGGGGAGGGAGTTCCTGGGAGCTGAGAGGGGAAAGTTGGGGTGGGGGTTGGAGTGGCTTAGGCCCATCGTGGGGAGGGAGAGCCTGGCCACTCAGTGTGGGCACACCCGTCACAGGACGCAGGGCCCTGGACCCTCTGGCCTGGCACCTCTACTCTTGCATCTTTGGGGTTAGGCTCTATTGGGAAGAGCGCCTTTTCTGCCTTTTCAGTCTAGGAACAGGCTGTGAGGGAGGCCAGAGGAGGAGACCCGAGCTAGATCTGCAACCAGAGGGATGCAGGGCAGACCAGATAGGGGACTAATGTTACCCATTTATCTGCTGGGGACTCAGAGAAGTCCCTTTCAAGGTCTGCTTGCTCATTGTATGAACTATCCTTAGCATCCCAGCTGGGCTTTACAGTTTTCTAAGCCCTGCCACAATTATGGGCTCCTTTGAGACTTGCAACTGCCTTGGGAGGGGAGGGAAGAAAGCTGGGCAGAGATGATTAGCCCTATTTTAAGGTGGGGAAACCTAGGCCCAGAGAGGGGAAGTGACTTGCCCAAGAGCACACAGCAAAGTATGGCAGAGCTGGGCTGGAACCCAGATCTTCTGCTTCCCACTGCATCCTAGCCTCTTTCCACAGCACGGAGGGACTGGCTGGGCAAGACATTCTCACTTACCTGCTCTGGGTGAAGAGTGAGGGGAGCCAGAGAGAGGTTGACAGCTGTCAGCAGACAACACTTAACCCAAACTGACAATTTAATTGTGAAAATGTGGACGAGGTACAGTTATGTGTAAGGAAATCCAGACGGTCTGGGCCCCCGGGGGAGCCTCGGCCAGCACCCCAGTTGCCGGGGAAACGGAGAGGATTGGGGATGATGTCACTAGATTTGAGGCTAAGGTATGGGGGATGGGCTACCCAGCCACCTCATTGGGACCAGACTGGGGGGGGGGGGGGGCTGGCCACAGGCTGTCGTCCTCACGGTTAACTCCTTCTCTTACAGATGGGGCAAAAGGGAGCTCCGGAGCGGGGTCGTGACTTGCCCAGGGTGACACAGGGAGTCAGTGACCATGTCCGTTCACCGGGCAGGCTGCAGGCATCTTGAGCACAAGGCCCGGTTAGAGTCATCTGCGAGTCCCTGTGTCTCGCACTGGGCCTTGCACACAGCGGACCCCAACTCTGCAGCAAAGGCTGCTTGATCCCTTTACAAAATGGGGATGTAGGCCACTTCGGGAGGTGGCACTTGTTGAGTTCATAGTAGGCTTAGGTGGGGAAGAACCCTGAGCAGTCACCCGGAGCGGCACTGTCTGATTCGAGGGACACTAAGCTGAGAAAGGGCAGGTCAACAGGCCAAGGTCACCAGCAGATTGGGGCAGCACTGGCATGACCCTGAGTCAGGCCCCACAGGGCAATCCTTACCCAAGGAGGAGTGGTCCATCTCACGCCACCCCCTCAGCTCTGGGCCAGGGATCTGGACCTTGGGAAGCCCCTATTATCTGAAGCATTTTCTCAGAATCCCCAGCTTCTGACCGGAGGCTAAATATCAACCCACCCAAAGCATCAATAATGATGGTAATAACAGGCCTTAGTGCAGCCCCTACAGTGTGCCAGGCTCTGGGCGATCACTCTATGCTTCTTATCTCAAATATTTATATCAGTAATTCTCTGGGCTGGGAATTACTGTTCTCCCTTTGTAGTTCAGAAAACAGAGGCTGGGGGCTGGGGGTGGGAGGAGTGTCACTTGCCTACCTGGACACAGCCAGAAAGTAAAAAGCTGGGACTTGCACCTCACGACATTCTGCATCTAAAAACTGTGATTGCCTTCTTCCCTGGCTCTTAGATTATCCCACAGTGGCCCCTAGGGGAGAGGGCGGCTGAGTTTTTGCCTGCCCAGCCCCCATCCCACTTCTCATAGTAAAAGCACCCCTTCCCTTCTATCCCCAACTTTCTGAGGTTTTGGTGGGGCTACGGGTCACAGAGCCCAGGCCTCTGCTAGAAGGCCTGAACTTTTGGAGAATTCCATCTTCTGATCCACATAATATGACCCAACTGGACCAAACAGAGCTGTTTCCCTCAGCTTGCATCCATGGGTTCTGGGAGACTGCAGTTTGATCCCCTTTGGGATGTAAGCTCTAAAGGTGTGATCCTCAGAGCTTCCAGCAGCCAGCAGCCCTATTCCCTGCCCTGTGAAGGAAATGAGAAGGAGGGAGGAAGAGAAGAAACAGGCAGGGGCATGGGTAGGTCAGCTGAGTCCCTGGCAATCCCTTGTCCCTCCCAGTTATGTGGGCCAGTGAATCCATGTTCCTTAGGCTCACTGGATTCGGGTCTCTATTTAGACTCTTGCATCTGGAGCTGTCCTGACTATGAGCCCTGCAATGTGCCACAGAGTCCTGTGCTGCTGCTACAGGAGGTACAGGATGAATAAAATTTCTTGTCCTCCAGGAACTAACAGTCTGGCCAGGGAGCTGGGTGGGTATAGTCCTGGGTTCTATCCCTGCTCTGTCTCAGATTTGCTCTGTGATCCTTTCCCTCTCTGGGCCATAATTTTCCCATCTTTAACACAGGGTCGGGGGTAGATGTTGGGTTCAATGTTCTGCAAGATCCCCTACAGATCTACGCAACTACTTTTTATTTAAGAAAAAAAATTGAGGTATAATTCACATACCATACATTCACTCTTTTAAAGTGTACAGTTCAGTGGTTTTTACTATATTCACAGATTTGTCCAACCATCGCCACTTTCTAATTTCAGAACATTTCCATCACCCACAAAAGAAATCCTATACCTATCAGTCCCCATTCCATCTACCACCTCAGCCCCTAGCAACTGCTAATTTCCTATGGATTTTTGGACATTTCAAGTTCAAGTTCATCCATGTTATAGCATGTATCAGTGCTTTGCTTCTTCTTAAAATGGATAGTATGCCATTGTATGGATATACCCCATTCTGTTTATCCATTCATCAGTTAATGGAGATTTGGGTTGTTTCCACTTTTTGGCTATTATAAATAATGCTGCTGTGCATATTCATGTACAAGCTTTGTATGAAATATATGCTTTCAATTTGTGTGTGTGTGTGTCTAGGAGTTGAATTGCTGGATCATATGTAACTCTGTATGACTTTTGGGGAATTGACAAACTGTTTACCACAGTGGCTGCACCATTTTACATTTCTACCAGCAATGTGTGAAGGTTCCAATTTCTCCACATCCTCGCCAGCACTTGCTGTTTTCTATCTTTTTTATTTTTGTCCATCCTAGTGGGTGTGAAGTGGTATCTCATTGTGGCTGTGATTTGAATTTCCCTAATGACTAATGATATTGAGCATCTTTTAATGTGCTTATTGGCCACTTGTATATCTGCTTTGGAGAAATGTTTATTCAAATCTTTTGCCCATTTTAAAAACTGGGTTATCTGTTTTTTATTGTTGAGTTGTAGGAGTTTTTAATACATACTGGATACTACATCCTTACCAGATACAGTACTTGCAAATATTTGCTCTCATTATGTGGATTGTCTATTCCCTTTCTTGACAGTGTCCTTTGAAGTACAAAGTTTGTCATTTTTATGAAACACAATTTCTCTATTTTTCTTCCCTTTGGTTGCTTGTGCTTTTGGTGTCATATCTAAGAAATCACTGTCTTATCCAAGGCCACGGAGATTTACATCTGTGTATTCTTCTAAGAGTTTTCTAGCTTTAGCTCTCACATTTAGATCTTTGATCCATTTTGAGTTAATCTTTGTAAATGGTATGAGGTAGGGGTGCAACTTCATGCTTTTGCATGTGGATATCTAGTTGTCCCAGCATTACTTATTAAAAAGACTATTCTTTCTCCATTGAATTGTCCTGGCTCCCTTGTCAAAACTCAATTGACCATAAATGTATGGGTTTATTTACACAATTACCTTTTAAGTGACATCTAGGAAATAAGTTACAGTAGGGTCCACATAGTCACAACTATGTGACAGGTAGTGTGGCAGAGGGAGGAGAACAAGCGGAAAATTTGGACTGCTGCAGACCTGGGTTTCAATTCCAGATCCACTGGAACCCCGGGCAAACTATTTTATGTGTCTGCCCAGCCACTCCGCGGCACGTGGGATCTTCCCGGGACCAGGGCACGAACCCATGTCCCCTGCATCGGCAGGCGGACTCTCAACCACTGCGCCACCAGGGAAGCCCTATGTGTCTTTTAATAAACAGTATTACACTGTATTATTCTTGTTGTAAAAAATACCAACATCTGGATGTTCCTAAGCCTTGGTTTTCCCCTCTGTCATGTTTCAGCCCCAGAGCTGGTGTAAGTCCCCACGTGAGCGGGAGGGAGCAGAGGGTGCTGCAGGTGGGGTCAGGGGCATAAGCAATGGCTTGGAGGTTGGAAAGTGCAGGGTGTGATGTGGGGAACTGTGAGAAGTCTGTAGGCCTTGGGGGCTTGGTGGGGGTGAGTGTTGAAAGGGTGCCTCTCTTTCAGTTGGTGAAAAAACAAGAGTCTGGTGCCTGCATCACAGCATAGCTCAGAAGACGCCTCCCATGTCCCCCTCGGGAGCGCTATGGCCGAGAGGCCCAGCCGTGACACCCAGCCACACTTCCCAGCCACAGGGCTAGAAGTGAGCAGGCTGCACGTGTCGTGAGGCTCTTGGCTCCATTCCAGTCTGGGTTTGGTGGGGTTGTGCTAGGAGAGGAAGGTGATTGGGGTCCAGCGGGAGGGCTTTGGTTTCTTGCTTTGTGGTTAAGTGAGCAAAACATGCAGAAGGTCAGGGAGGAGAAAGTGCAAAAGGAAAGTAAGAAGAAACTACCATTTGCTGAGCACCTACTGCTTCCGGGAGGGACTCTGATGAACCTCATCTCAGTTCACAACCACCCAGAGAAGCAGGAGTTAGGAGGAGCATGTCCATTTCATAGAACCTGAAACTGGCTCAGAGAAGGATGCATTTGCCCAGAATCACACAGCCAGCAGGTGACAGAGCTAAGACTTGTACCTCATTCCATCCATCCTGAAACACAGGCTTCTCTGGCAATGCCAGGCTACCCTGGAGAAGGGAGAGAAAAAGAGGAGAGGCCCAGCAGAAGGAGAGAGTCACACTGAGAGGAAAATAAAGAGAGGCAAAAATAAAAATCAAGAGTAGAAAGAGCGTGAGGCCGCAGCCGAGGCCTGAAGTGGGTCCTCGGGGAGTAGCCGAGGGCGGGGACGGCCGGAAAGTGGCTCACAGAACCTGGAGCCAAGAACCCTGCTTGGCCTGAGAACTGGCAAAGCTCTCACCTCAAGATACTGAGGAAGGGGAGGCTGGCATGGGGGCAGCAGGGTCTGCCCGGGAGGAGAGCAGTGGGGCTGGATGGCCAGGGGCTGCCAAACAGGGCCCTTCACACACCATCCATCTCAAATAACCACTGCAGCCGCGTGGGCTGGCAGGCCCTTGCTCCCGACATGCAAAGCAGCAGGCCTGGAGGCCAGAGCAATGACCAGGCCTTCCTGAACACCGTTTGATCTTGGAACAAACTCCGTAATGTGACCCATAATAAGGTGGCTTCGTAGTTTATTATTCGAGCAGGGACACTCCGAAGTGAGGGGGGACAATGGGCACAAATGGATACTGGTGGCCTCCAGCCTCTAAGGCCCTGCATGGTCGGGCCTGGCCTGCTCCTTTTGCAGCCGCCCCCCAGCTCTCTGCACCTCCTCCCTGGCCTTCCTCTGCGGACACTTAGGGCCTCGGCATTGTCTGGAACAGCCCGCCCCACGCCATCCCCATCTCCACGCCTCTTCATTGTTCCTACTTGCCCCCAGAACCCAGCTCAAGTCATACCAGTGCCCTTGGTGAGCAGTCCAATACATTATGTGCTTTTCCTCCACGGCTCCAATCACAATCACAATAATCCAAGAAATTCATAATTGCGTGTTTGATCGTTTTAAAGTGTGTCTCCCTTCCTAAGGACTTGCACTAGGAAGGTGAAACTGAGGGATTGGGTCTGACTTGCCCACTGTTGTATCCTGAACACCCAGCCAAAGGACCCAGTGTGTAAATTAATAAAGCAACCCCCAGGGCCCCCTGTATGGCCACATGGTTGTGTGTCCCCCTTGTATTGGGGGGTTCTTTCCTATCCAAGGAAAGGAAAGGAAGGAACTAGTCCTAAAGAAAAGAACTTCTTAGGCACAATGTGCACTTCTGATTTCTTCCACAGATTCTGAACTCCTTCAGGGAGAGATTCATCCCTTTCTTGTCTCTTCCCCAGTTTCTACCCTAGTTTTGGACCTGGACAAGGGGCTCAAGTTGGACTTTCTGATGAGTGGTGGCAACGTGAATATCACTGTGGTGCATCACAGAAAGTCTGAACTGGAAGGAACCTTAGAGATCATGAGATAACATGCAAATGCTGAGTCCAGGCCCCAGGGTACCATAGGCACAAAACATGTTAGTGTCTTCTTTTAGAGGTCATCTTGCCCAACCAACTACCTGTTTTTTTTAGTTTTTAGTTTTTTTTTTTTTTTTTTAGTGTACCATTCAGTGGTTTTAGTATGTTCACAAAGTTGTGCAATCATCACTACTATCTAATTCAACAATATTTTCACCACCCCAAATAGAAACCCCATACCCAATAGCATTCATGCCTCCCTTTCTCCTCCCCTCAGCCCCTGGCTACCACCAGGCATCTTTTTTTTTTTTTTTTAATATTTATTTATTTACTTTGTGCCGGTCTTAGTTGTGGCATGCAGGACCTTCATTGCGGCACGCAGGATCTTTAGTTGCAGCATGCAAACTCTTAGTTATGGCATGTGGGATCTAGTTCCCGACCAGGGATCAAACCCGGGCCTCCTGCACTGGGAGTACGGAGTCTTAGCCACTGGGCCACCAAGGAAGTCCCCAGCCATCTTATTTTAAAGACAGGGAAACTGAGGTCCAGAGAGGGCAGTGCCTTATCTAATGCCACATCGTCAGCCAGCGGCAGAGCCAGGCCTCCTGACACCCAGTCTACTGCATGTCTGAGCTCTCTCTGGGGGCTCCAGTGTTCTCTGGTGACTGACATGAAAGAGCTGTTTAGCCCATTAAGTTAAGGCTAACAGGCAAGATGAGACTGGACCATCTGTAGTTATGCCCTTGACCCTTGAGAGCCTGCCTGTGCCCAGGATAGAGCTGAGGGCTTTTGAGGGGCAGAAGACACATCTAGAAATCATTTCCAACTGGTACCTTGCTTCCTACAATAGCCAGTGACCTTTCATAGCTGGGGATGCCTTCTCCCAAGCGACCACACTGCCTCCTTTCACTTCCTTCAGCCCTCCCCAAAGGCCCCCTTCTCACGGAGGCCCTCCCTGACCACCCTACTGAAAAGTGCTAACAGGCTCGCCACTCCCTGCTGGAAGTCTAGCTTCCTTCCAGGTGGACGTTCCCTCCATAGCACTTATCTCCATCTATCTGACAAACTGTATCCTTCATTTCGTTATCTGGTTACTGTCTGTCTTCCCTACTAGAATGTCAGCTCTGTGAGGGCAGGAATTTTGTCTGCTTGGCTCACTGCTCTACCCCAGCTCACAGAATACTGCCTGTTACCTAGAAGCTGTTTCACAAATATTGGTTGAGTGACTGCATGACAAAATGGTTAGCTCTTATTGCATTTAATTCTTATTAGCAATAGTCAGGGGAGGGGTCATTATGCTTGTTTCATAGGTGTGTCTTCATCCACCTCAGGTTGCTCTAACTAAATACCATAGATTGGGTGGCTTAAACAAAAGGCATTTATTTCTCACAGTTCTGGAGGCTGGGAAGTCCAAGATCAAGGTGCTGGCTGATCCGTTCTTGGTGTAAGCCCTCTTCCCAGCTTGCAGATGGCTGCCATCTCACTGTGTGTTCACATGACCTCGCTGTGAACTCGGCGGGAGAAAGAGAGAGAGAGAGAGATCGAACTGGTCTCTTCCTCTTCTTATAAATACACTAATCCTGTTGTGAGGGCTCTGCTCTCATGTCCTCATCTAACCCTAATTAACTCCCAAAGGCCCCACCCCCAAATACCATCACACTTGGGGGTAGGTTTTCAACATAGGAATTTGGCGGGGGGACACAAACCTCCAGTCTATAACAGATGGCAAGCTGAGGTCCAGAGGGGTCATCTGAGGTCCAGAGAGGTCATCTGGGAGGGTCACTATTGTCCTTCTCACCCCTTCCTGTCAGGGGAGCCTGGATTAGGGTCAAGGTGGGCATGAGGAAGCAGGGACTAGACTTACCAGGTTTCCCATTGTTTTTAGGACCCCAGAAAGTTGAGTCAGCCTATGAACCCAGCCTCTACATCTTCCTGCAGTAATTTAGCAGCTTTCACATTCCATGCCTTAGCCAAAACGGAAAAAGAAAGAAAAGAAAATGGCAGGGCTCTATTTTAATTATTATTTTTTTTTTTTTGCGGTACGCGGGCCTCTCACTGTTGTGGCCTCTCTCATTGTGGAGCACAGGCTCCGGCAGCGCAGGCTCAGCAGCCATGGCTCACGGGCCCAGCCGCTCCGCGGCATGTGGGATCTTCCCGGACCGGGGCACGAACCTGCGACCCCTGCATCGGCAGGCGGATTCTCAACCACCGCGCCACCAGGGAAGCCCCAGGGCTCTATTTTAAAATGGATTTAGCTCTGTGAGTTTCAACATAGGAGACTGCTGTCCATGATGTCATGGGCCCTGAGGCCCTGTGGGCATCGTTACTGACACTTCACATGGTAGGCTGGGCCCTGGGTCCACACATTCCTCTTGCCAGAGATGTGTGAGCCTGAGGGCAGGCACGAGGGCAGGCAGTGGCTTCATCTACAAGCCTGGGCCAGACCCCCTGAACCAGGATGGAGGCTGGATGGAGCCAGGCACTGGGCAGGCAGGGGACACACTCCAGTAACAGCCCAGTGCAGCTTCTCACTCTGTGCCGTTCAGAGGTCCTTGAGGTCCACCCCTTATGGTATCCGTGGCAGCCCTGGGACACACAGAAGGTCAACACTCTGCTCTGTGTCATCCCATGGGGATCAGAGTGCAGAGTGGTGTGGTGTCCTGCTCCGTCACACAGCTGGGCAGTGCTGGCCTTGCCCATCACTAGGGGAGCTCGAACCCTGCCCTCTGATTCTAAATGCTATGAGGAGAGGGCATGGTCCTTGCCCAAGAGCAGCCGACAGACTGAGACTGTGGGGAAACCACTTGGTCAAGTCCAAGTCTTCATTTTATAGCAGAAGAAACTGAGAGGGCAGGGACTGGCCCAAGGTCACAGAGTCGATCTACAAGCCAGGCAGGGCTGGATACAGGCTCTGGATTCCTGGCTGGGAGTATTTCTGACTATATCTGCACTTAAACAGTTCCGTTTGGGCGGAAGAGACACCAGGCCTTTCCAGAATCCGGTCTAAGGCAGTCTTCCAGGATCTGCTGTCAAGGCTTAGTCCTCAGGGAACAGCTGCTGGCAAAAGGAGGTGAGGTATTGATTATGGCTGGGGGTGGGGGGAGTGCGGCTGAGACCCGGGGGGAGAGAAGGGATGGGGAAGGGTGGTGCAAGTTTCTCAGAGAGACAAACCAAAGACATGTTCATTTTTGCTTTTCCTTATCTGTAATCTTCTATTTTTCTGCAGTTCTAGAATTCATTTTTCATATTTGAAAGTAAGAAACTATTTAGTTGGGAATAGTCTGGAAATCCAGGGTTGCCTCAATCCTGACCGACTGTGTGAACTTGGGCGGTGTCCACCACCTCTCTCTGGGCCAGTTTTGGAAATGCTGGGAATAAGGTTGCCGCATGAAAAGTAAATGAATCCAAAGGTTCCCTGGCTCAGGACACAGCTCTCTGGCCTGGTCATCAGAGCTCTTCACCTGTCCAAAGGAAGAACGCAGCAACCCAGGAGTGAGGCATCCAGAGAAAAGCCAAGGTTCAGAGAAGCCCACTTTGGCCGTGCGCCCATCCATCCAGCACGGTCCAGAAGGCAGGCGTTATCTGAAGGCCGTGCCCATCCCAGTCCCCACAGAGGGCCTCTCGGCTCCGAGTGGAGACGGTTCGTCAGGCTTCACACCAAGGTCTGCGTGAACTGCCCTCTGCCCCAGCCCTCCTTGCTCTTTGCTTGGGTTCCAGGCCCACCAGGCAATGGCTCCCCAGAGACCTGGTTCCCAGGAGGGAAGGAGACCCGGGAGGGGACAAGAGTGCTCCTGTCAGTAGAAAGGGAGATGGCCTGGTGTCAGTTATAATCGTGTTGGGAGGAGGCAGCGATCTTGAGTGACATGGTTAGGGCTAGCTGTCCGACCTCTCTGGGTGTCTTGAGAAAGGTCAATGTCAGGACAGCCAGACGAGGGCCAGACTCCGGGTTGGTCAATCACCTGGGACCTGTGTAGTGTTTAGAACACTGCCTGGTATAAAATAAGGAGTTGATAAAAATTGCTAAGTGAAAGTTAGCTGTGGCCTGTCTGGACAGCTGGGTGGAGTGGTGGGTCCACAAAGGGAAGGGTGCTTTGATCCTGGCCACCTGCCCAGCTGGAGCCCTTGTCTCTCTGAGGCTCGGCTCACACCATCTCTGCCATCCATGGGCACCTGGCTGACTGTTCTAAAATGTGGGATCACTTTCTGGTCTTCCCATCCCAGCTCCCCTCTGATGTCCAGGCCAGGGAGGGATCATGGCTCTCCAGTCTCTGAATTATGTCCCCACCCACCACCTATCACTTACCTCCCACCAGCAGTGGGCTAAACTTCAGAGGCCGGAAATTCTAGGTCAGCCTGGGACCCCGCAACGTCAGGGCTGGAAGGCCTTCAGTGTGCACCTTACTTACCCCTCTTCCAATGGAGGCATGGGGAAACTGAGGCCCAAAGAGGGAAAGGACACCCTCCCACCCCCATCTCCAGTTTGCATAGTCTGGGAGCCCGTGGCTGGGCTGGAGCTGGGCGAAAGCCCGGTGCTTTTTTCCAGCCTCCTCTGTTCTCCACAGGCCCCCAGAGGCCGCTCAGGAGACTATGCTCCCCCGCCTTCTGTGGCCACACCTCACCTGGTCTTCGTTTGCTCCATCCTCTGTGGCTCTGTCTGGGATAATTCTCTCCAAGCGGGGTCAGCCCCTGGGAACAGGCAGCTAACGAGCTTCAGATGTCCAGGCCAAACTGCTCATGGAAGGCGGATGCTGAGATGCTCGAGCTGATTAAGGACACCGGCCAGTGGTGATGGCTCAGAGAGATCACCTCCTCTTCCCTTCACAGGGTACTTAACTCCCAACTTGGAAGCAGCAGGTGCCAGTGTTTCACCCCAGAAACCCTGGCCAGGGTGTCTATTTCAAGGAAGTCTGGAAAAGGGCAGGGAGGCTGGAGGACAAAGGCATTTTGATTGTTGGGGAATTTATATCTTTTTCTTTCAAAACTTTTCTAGGTCCAGAGCTGGTCTTTCCCCTGAAGTAGCAGCAGAGATGGGAAGGGAAGCGGGCAAGCTGCTTGTTGATGGCCAGCTCTGTGCATGCTGCGGGCTGAGCACAAATGTCATCTTCTCCAATGCTCACAGGGACCCTGTAAGGTTAGTACTGTCATCATCCACTTTACAATAAGAAAAGGTGATCTAAAGATCAGAGAGGGGAGGCAATTTGTCCAAGGTCACACAGCCTCTGAATGGCCAAATGAGGTTTTCATCTCACCTCTGTCAGAGTCTACACTCTTCCCTACAGCAAACTGAGATGTTTCCAGAAGACCAAGGTGGTATATTATGGTCTCAAAACTGCATGAATGGTGAGGACCTGTAGGCTGCACTAGGGTTCCAGATACTGAGGCTGCCTTTGCAGCTGACTCACTCCTCGATCTTGACAGGGCAGCAGATTTCATATTTAAAAATGGGGATCATCATCTCAGACTCAGGTGAGGTAATACTAATTGCCATCATCACATCCTTATCCATGCCTGGAACACATTCTGGACACAAGACCCTCTGCTGGGGGCTTTCCATTAGTTAACTGGTTAGAGCTTGGATTCTAGCTGTGTGACCCTGGGCGAGTTATTTTACCTCTCTGTGCCTTCATTTGCTCATCTGTGAAATGAGGATAGTATTAGTTCCTATCTTATGGAGTTGTGAAATGAAATTAGTTAATATTTGTAGAGGGCTTAGAAGAATGCCTGGCACAGAACACACACCCAGCACATGTGTTAGCTGATACTGAGCTCAACCTTGTGAGATGGGTGTTGAGATTTTCCCTGAAACACAGATGTAGAAACTGAGGTGAGGCAATGCAGTGATTCTCAAGTTCAGTGTGCAACAGAATCACCTGGAAAGTTCATTAAAATGTGGAGGGCTGGGTCTACCCCCAGGGTCTCTGGTTCAGTAAGTCTGGGTTGGGACCTGAGAATACATTTCTACCATGTTCCCAGGTGAGGCTGATACTGCTGCTCTCCCCCTCTGAGGACCAGTGCTCTAGCAGACTTGAGTACGGCCCCCATCAGCTAGGGCCCTCAGTGCAGAGGCTCAATAAATAATTCAGCGTGTGAGTGAGTGAGTGATGATTACAGGGAGCAGAAAGGGTGTTGGACCAGGAGCCCCGGGGTTCTGGTCCTGAATTTGCTCCCATCTCCCTGTGGGACTTGACCAAATCATTTTCCCCTGCAGCCTTGGTTTCCTCCTCTGTAAAACAGCGGTACCAATAATCCTTCCTCACTGAGCTCTGTGAGGATGAAACAGGGCCTGGCACAACTCTGACACCCAAGGCAAAAGTGACAAGCGTGGTCTTGGGAAGTGACAGACTACTCACCATGATGCTCACTGCTGTTCCTCTCCTCTCCCAGAACCGCAGGCTGCAGCTCATCTCTTTCACTTCTTTCTCAAACCAGAGTTGGGAAGACGGGGGCCACATTGTCCCCCAAGCCTCATGGCCCGCAGCAGAGGGCAGTGTGCTTGCTGTGGCCACAGGCTGCATGAAAGGGCCTGTGTTCCGGCCGCTCACCTCCCACTGTGCGCCCAGTGGTTTTCTATTTCAGTTGCTGTAAAAATATCACCTTTGATCTCAGCTTGTGGCTCTTAAAAAAAGAAGAAACCACCAACAGGCTGGTTTTTCATTCTCCCCAGCC